>NC_091620.1:20605316-23005316 GCF_027580195.1 Bos mutus | reverse complement strand
TGGCACTCCTCATTGGGTATTTCCAAATCCTTATTTCAGTAAAAGTCAAATTAGTTCGATAAGCCACAGACCCGTAGTTTCTCCATTTTCACCTTCTGGGGGAATTTTTTTTACTTGCTCCTTAAGGCTTTCCTAACTGTCCTGCACTCAACCCTTACATTTCTCACCTCTTAAAATTCAGAGGTTCCTAGCCTCCTATCAGGAACTGAGATCTCACTGCAGCATTATGAGTCATAGTAAATACAAATATACAGTAGATACAAATACTTTAGGCTGATCTTCCTCACCGAAGAAACATTAAAATCACCTTAAGGAGAGTGGTCACACCTTCCTGTGTTCTGTACTTATTTTCAATAGTTGCTCAAGTTCCAAAAGATGATGATAAATGTGGCCATACCTTGATATGGACTTGGAAATTAGGTAAGGAAGTGGTCAGATTGAGATGAGAAGAAGACAGGAAACAATACGTAGTTTTTTAAATACAGAGGCCCAAGTCTAAACTTTTTTTTTTTTCTGATTTCAACAAAGATACTTAACATTACATATTAGAGCTGGTGAGTAGAAGTCAAGAGTAGAAAACTAATCCAGGAAACTAACTGGACAGGAAGGGATGCTATTGTGCCCATGAAAGGGAGCCTCTGGGTCTGTTCCTTGATCTCCTTTCATGATCCCCCTACAAGAGTGGGGAAGATATGAATGGAAGCAATGGGTAGAGGGTAGAAGCCTTATGGACAAGTTGACTCCAGCAACCAGCTTGTCTAGCTCACAGCCCAGCATCCAAGATTGCTCATGTCCTATTTAAGGCAGGAGCTCTTCACTTGAACAACTGATACTGTTTTGTCTGCAAATACTTCCTCTGAGAGAAATAAGGAGGGGACAGGCTTGCTCCTGTCCTAGAATGACTTTGTGGCATTATTATACCAAGAGACATGCAGAGCTTAGGAGATTTAGAAAGCAAACAAGACAAATCCACTGGGGAGAAATCTCCTAACGAACCCCACCAGGGTCAACTGAGCCCAAAGGACCCAAAGAGAGTTCAGGCAGAATGGAGGAAAGGGTTGGTGGGAACCCCAATACTGGCATAGGCAATAAAAGCATTTAACTTTCACCCCTTCCTAGTGTTCTCTGTAAGATCTGAAGCTCCCAAGCATCAGGCTTCTATCAGACTGTTGGATGTTTTCCCTAAGATCTCAGTTCAAGTCCACTTCTATTTCTTTTGCATTCTTGGTTCTGCTGCCTTTGAAGTTAAATGCTCTCATTTTAACCTCTTGCAAGAGAAATCACTGGATGAGATATTAGAAACCCATAGTTATCTTGCCTTTAGGAAATATGGATTGAGTTAGAGAGAAGTTGGTAGAAATCCACCTCTACCTGCTTATTCCTGCTAAATTGTTTTTGATCTGTTTCTCC
Source organism: Bos mutus (assembly GCF_027580195.1). Lineage (NCBI taxonomy): Eukaryota > Metazoa > Chordata > Mammalia > Artiodactyla > Bovidae > Bos > Bos mutus. The sequence continues at coordinate 23,003,906 of NC_091620.1, read as the reverse complement.
AATCCGAGTTCATTTATGACAGCCTTGAAGTACACCTTCCAATCCCCCGATACCATATATCAGAGGGCAAACTCTGTGATCCCTAACCGTCAGACCCAAACTGCTGTTTTCAAAGGCTAGAAATTATTTCAGACTCAAGTTGGTGGGAATCCCAATACTGGCACAAACAATAAAAGCATTTAACTTTTGCCCCCTTCTCTACAAACAAGAGTGTGGTTGACAAACCCAAGTGTGATCTGACTCACTTTAAACTAGAGCCAATCTGTACACTAGTCATTCCAAATAATAACAGAGCAAATAAATACTCCCCGAAGAGTGCCAAGCCCTGGGGGGACGTGCCTTAGAGAGGTCAGCTGCCCCTGTAAGCTTACCGCCTGCAGTGCATCAGGCCCACTCATCTTAGCCCAGAGCAGCTCAGAAGTTCCTCAGGCTCCTGGGACCTGCTAAGGGGTAGAGATTGAACCTGGGTGGGATCAGGCAGCTGTGGCTTCCCTGGGGAGACATTTACCCCTGGATAGTATCTGAAGGGTCCTCAAGGTTAAGAATGAAAGATAATGTTTACCCAGCTTGACCTTTAACTGGCACACACTAAGGTCCACAGGATTATTTGTTCCCATCTAAATATCCATCTTTGCTGGGAGAAAGATTTTTTGTTTGCTTCATTGGATGACGGTTGTTTGTTAGCATTCTTCTATTTCCAACTTTTTAATGAGAGTCCATGATATTAATTTACTAAGCTTTTTATGATTCAAATTTACTGATGTCAAGCTAAATAAATTGAATTTCCGTCTTAAACTGGACCACTTAGTAGAAACAAATGTGCATGGTAATGTGTATAAAACTATAAAAATATAGCATATTTTGATTACAATGTTGACCTAAAAAGCAGGACTATTATTTGCACAACTATTTTCAAAACTTAAATAAGGAAAACTCTAATAAAAGTGTATCAGAGTGTTAATAGTGGTGCCTATTTTGAGCATAATTATAAGTCATATTTTTCCTTCTTTATAACTTTAAAGATCTGAAAATCCTGTAGCTTGGACACATTATTCCAGAATGAGAAAAAATAGTGTGTTTCTTCAGGTGTATATTTGTGTTTTCCTAATAGCAAACATAGTAATAAAAAAACACATTATGTTTCACATCATTAAAATTAATCAATCTTTTTACAAGTTTGAATTGCACTGAGCTGAATTTAAGGTTCTGAATTTTGCCAGAGGCCTTGAATTGAATAGTTAAACATATATTGTAATTAAAAGAGGATGGGAAGAAAGGCTTTATATTATTGTTTCAAAATGTAAGTACCTCCAACAGTTAAAATAACTTAATAAACTTTCTGCTTTCTTTCACATAGCAGCTTCAGACTTCCTCGTTTGATCATCTTGGACCATAGCTCGTATTTAAAGAAATACATAGTACACAGAAGGCAACATTTTTTTATAGAAAAATTTTTTGAAGAACTAAATTGGCCCTCGCATAAGATTCTCCAAAGCAGCAGGATAATTTTTTTAAGCCAAAGATCCAACTCCTGGCTTAACATGGACACTGTTAAGTGTCCATCTGGCCAGTTGGCAGATGCCCAGTGGAAGCCTTCTGATGTTCTAATGCTCAGAAACGAAAGCCACTATACACTAAAACTTTAGAGGTGATTCTCTGCTGTCGAGAGCAATAATCCCTCAGCCAGGTTAGAAGACGCCGTATTATTCTCAAATGAGGAAGGCCATTACGAAAACATTATTTTAAAGTTTTATATGGTCTCCATTCATTTTATCCTGAGTGAAAAAGAGTTTCTCTGTTAGCTAAAATTGGGACTGAGACATGTTCCTTACTGATTAAATCTGGACTCTGAGACAAAAATCTTTGGCTCCTTCCCTGGGCAGCCCAGTGTCTCCTGGGAAGCCACACAGATGGATGCTCCCTGCTCTACTTCCCTTATGATATGGAAGGGGACCTCCAAGAGAGAAACGATGTTCAAACCTTCAAGAAGAGAATACTGTAGGATGCAGAAAGCCTGTTACATTACATCCTTCTCATACTAAGAATGGAATTTCCTAAACACTTCTTCGCCAGCTTCTAAGGTAAATGAAAATGGCAGTATTTGGCTCACTTACACCCTCTCAGGGAAAAGCTCCAGCAGAGTACCCGTAAGAAGCCTGAAATCACACCTGACAAAGGGCCTTGTATTCCTAAGGGGCTTCAGTCAAGTCAACGGCAATTCGGATGGTGACTCTCAATTTCCTTTGCAAATGATCCAACACTATAAATATTATTTGGACACGAAGATACAGGCGTGATCAGCTTTTGCACTAGAAGGACATGTTACTGCCAGTGACCCTCAGTGTGTGTACTAAGCTATGGACATCATGATTAGAGAGTTCTGATTCCTCTCCTAGTCTTCCAAGGTTATGGAACTAAACACTATTGGCTGGTCACTCAACATGAGGTCCCCAGGCCAGCAGCTGCTATCACCAGGGTGTCTGTTGGAAAGGCAGCCTCTGAGAGTCAGCCAGAGGCCTACTGGACCAGAACCTGCATTTTAACAAGATCTCTAGGTGACTGATATGCAAATAAAAGTGTGAGGAGCACATCAATAGTATAAACAAAGGGCTGCTAATCCACCATAAAAACCTAAATTTACTGAGAATAACTGATGGGAATTTTTGGTATGCATCTTGTACAACTCTGAGGAAGCACTCTAACATAATATTTAGTAAAACAATTCAAAAAAAAAATTCATAGCCATTTTAGTTTAACCTTTTTTAGAGTTGTCTTTTCTCTCCTTTCTTTCACTCTGACTCAAATTTCCTCTTCTTCACACCTGCCTGTCACACATCTCGCCTCCTACTCACTTCATCTGATCAAACTTACCTTCTGACGTCTTAGGCAGCCTCTAGGTCCTGAGAAAATGATCATGATGAGCAGCAGAATTGAGGAAAGAAACAGAACTGGCCCTATTGATTTTATTAATAGAAGTCATATTTCAAATAACAGTTTACAGTTTATAAACGTTGCATGGACACAACTGCCCTTTACCACCAGCCCACGAGGAAGGCAAAGCATATATCACCACCATCATCGTCATCGCCATCTTACAGCTAGGAAACCTAAGGTTCCAGGACCTACAGGACGTACTCAGCACCAGGCAGAACTGCAGTGAGATAAATGCAGGCTCGCGATTCAAACCTGGACTCCTTCCTCCGAGCTGGCAGCTCCACAAGGGCAGCAAGGCCAGGGAGGACATGGCTGTGGGCATCACAATGCCAGCAATGAAGTGCCCGCACCTTGGATAAGAAGTGTCCAGTGTGCACAATGCTCTCCTGCACACTAAGGCGGGCTTCCAAGTGGTGCAATGGTAAAGAATCAGCAGACAAATGCAGGAGATGCAAGAGACTTGGGTTTGATCCCTGGGTTGGGAAGATCCCCTGGAGTAGGAAACAGCAACCCACTCCAGTATCCTTGCCTGGAAAGTTCCATGGACAGAGGAGCCTGGTGGGTTACAGTCCATGGGGTTGCAAAGACTTGGACCCAGCTGAGCAGGAGCACACAGACACTAAAGGAAAGGCCAAGGTCAACAGCCTGATTTGGGGACCTCACGTGTCGGATTCCCTGGGGCCTGGAGCATGATCACATGCCCCATGTGTTTCTTTTCAGAAGGGGTTTTGGATCCGCATTTAGAATAATTTGAGAGTACAGAAGGCAGGAGCATTGCAAGAAGCAGAAAGTCTCACCTTTGTGAGACACATAGGTTTCTGTTTGTCTGTTTGTGTCTCGTGCCAGCTGGACATGAGACATAAAAGCAGTCGAAGAGGGGAAGGCAGAAAGAGCAAGGGTGGGCTTTCATGGGGAGGGATGCACCCCCATAATCAGCATTTCCATTATCTCATCAAATACTCTCTCGCAGTCAGACTCTGGGTTCAGTCCTTCACACTCATTTTCTAGATTAATATTCATGTCAGTCCTAGGAGATAAGTATCATTGCCTCATCTTAGGAATAAGGAAATTGAAGCAAGAAAGATCACAATATTTGCTAATGGTCACACAGCTAGTAAGAAGTGTAGCTGTGATCCACCTTCAGTTCTTTCATCTTAGAGCTCAAATAATGGAGCGTTACAGTTGATGTTTCTAACACATCACCGGCATTCAGGTGGCCTGTCACACGACCGGGTTCTTTGACTCCACCTCTCAAATCAGAATCTCTGGAGATGGGCCCCAGGCATCTGGATGCTAAAACGTGACTCTAGTCATTCTGATAAACACTGAGGATCGGAAATCACTACCCTGGGTGATCTGGCCATTCACTGCATAGACACTAGAGATTAGGTTTGATGTGAGAGGCAACAGAGAGAAAATTAACTAGCCAAAGGAAGAGACGGCATTATATTATAGAAGAGGAAAAATATCCAAACTAGGAATTTTAAGATCTTATAAGAACTCCAAGATTCTTGTATGGGGTCATCTTAACCTCTTTAAACTTGTATCCTTATCAACTAAAAAAAAAGTCCTGCTCAGCCTACCTAGGTAGAATTGTTATGAAAATATGATGAGAAAATACATGTTACTAGTTCTGAAAAGCAAAAGCTTATAGCCACACTGAAGTTATGATGAAAATAATGTTCCAAGTGTTCAGTCTTAAGGCTTCAAATAATACAGTTTGTTAAAGAGGAGGTAAGGTTTCTGTCTTCATTATGGAAGTGAGTCAGAGCCATGCAAGGTCAAAGGCCTTAAAATGAACAAGGTGCAGTGTGAGAAGGAAGACACTCCACAGAATTGGCAGATCTATACGTTTGCAATGATGGAGGTGAGAGGAAGAGAGGAGAGCTTCTTCTAGAGGTTCAAGGATGAGAATGGGGTACTTGGTTTTAAACAGGAAATTGGTACCAGGTGACGTTTATAGGGATCGAGTACGGAAGACAGTCAAGGTCATTGGAGCATGAGGAAGAGCAGAGAGAATGGTATTCAGAGTCATTAGCTTACTTTTTCACTCATTCATCAGACATTTATCAGGCATTTCAATGGTTCCATTCTAGATATTCTAGGGTTCTAGGGATGAATGAGTGTCCCTGCCTTCAAGGGGTGAATGGGCTGGGTGGAGTGGAGCTGGTGGTAAAAGTGAGTAATCCTCAGAGGTAAATGATGTGCTTTTCCAATGATAACACTGCTGGGAAAGGAGGAACTGAAGTCTTGGGCAGGGGTGACAGAGAGGCTGAGAAGACAAGAGGAGGGAGAATTAGAGCACCACCTAGAGGGAGGGTTTGCCTGGGAAAACCCACTCTTGGAGGCTTTAATTTCAGACTGATTCAGTTTCACCCAAATTCCACACTGAAGTGTGAGGACTTGCTGTCTCTCTCTCAGCTTTTCCTCCCACTTCTTCCACTTTTCATACCAAGATATGAGATGACTGTCCTTCAGTGAAATATGTGCCTTAAAATGATGCTTTTGGTTCTCATTCAGCACAATTCTTAGACTTAAGAGCCCAAGTGTCAGTTACTATTGACTTACTTCATTCAAGATTAATATATAACAATAGATCTTTTAACTAACTATGAACTTTAAGAATCTTAAGAATTCTGGTTTTAGGAAACTCATTATGATGATGTTTTTATTCGAAATGTCACTTTATCTAAATCTACTACAAAGAACTGACTCCAAAATAAAGCGGTGTAGAAGAAATTTAATTATTTCTCAAAATACCTTGAGCATGCCATTCACTGTATTCCCTGCCTACTTAAAAGAGATAGGAATTTGTGGTGAGTGTGATCTACATAATCAAATCTGCAATGTTACCATAATTATAATGCCCTCTGATAACATTACATTATAGTTAGCCCTCTAAACCACAGAAGTCTTAACTTGTCATTTACAAATACTAAAATAGGGAGGAACAAAGGGCTTGCTATGTTTGACAATCTAGAAAGGTCGTATGACACCTGGAAAACTATGCCACATAAAAGATTGGCAAGAAGTGCATGGAAACATGGCCCAGTGGATGGAAACTTGAAATGGACATAAACATCAAGCATGGAGAACAGCTTTCCAACACAAGGCTGTGGCCCAAATTCCACTCAAGCCAATTGACTCGATGGGAAAAAGCAGGTCCAGCTCATAGAGAGAAGCTCCATATCTGAATATTATTTTACCCCATATGTGACATGGAACTGAGTCAAGAGGAAACAAAAGCTCTCTGATTATTCATTAGAACTGCAGCCAAAAGAGACAACATCACTCACCCTTAGAGAGGCTCCACTCAGCATCCAACTAAGGGAACAAGGGCAACTGCAGACATGTGACTCACCAGATGCTTAAAGGTGAGCATCTCTTCAACAGGACTGGCCTGCACTCAGCTTGCCCCTTGATCACCCTGGGTGGTCTTGGTTTGGGCATTACCTTAGGAGGGAGTCAAGGACAGTTCCCTTTTACTATGTCATCATATTAAAAAGTGTATTTGGAGAACTGGGATTCATAATCAGAATTCGGACTACTGGCCCTGAATCCGCAATTAACTCATACACCATTTTGAACAAGCCAACCAAACTCAGTCTCCTGAGAAAATTTTGAATAGTAATAAAATACCACATGGCAAATAAGAATATGATCAGAATGCACATGAGAATGTCATTTAAATGTGAAAGCAAGAGTATCTTCAAAAGGAAAAAAATATTTAAACTCAAAATATTTAATTTCTAAGATTGACTTTATTGATAAAAGCAATTAAAATATTTAAGGATCTTATTTCTCTCAAGTTATTTCCAGTGATCAGGTTCTGTGAAAATCCAAACCAGGCCACAAGGTTTTCTAGAGTAAAAACATCAAAAATGTTCATTTAAAAACGTGGGTTCTGTGACATATTGCTATATGTGAAGATTAAGGTATACATGGAAATTTTCAATAAATTGGTAAATGTATTATTCCCAATATCATGAAAAGAAGTCTAGAAATCCACAGAATTGTGTTATAAATATAATATACTCTAAATATTTTTAAATGTTACTATTCTCATTCTATATAAGACCCCATTGAAAAGTCAGATAATAAAAAGTCACATATTAACTGAGTTTCTTTTCTTTCACAGCTCTAGCTTTGAAAATACAATACACTTGTACCGAAATGCACACAGCAGGAACACAGCAGCTAAGGCGTTAAGTATGGCTTCAGGTGGGTGTTCCTTACAGAGGCTTTTCACTACATGAGAAAAAAATGTCCTAAAAGAGGCCTGGGAAGAGGAGGAAGAACAACTTATATCGATTTAAAGTACAATTAGAGAATTCAAAGCACCAAAGTTTCTTAAAGCACAAAATAATAGGGTTTTTTTTTTAATGAAATAATTGTTTAAAAGCCATCCTCTAATTTAAATGAGAAAGTACAAATGTTGCTCCTCTGAAATAACTCATGTCCCAAAGGAAGGAAAAAAAGAAAATATCCACTTAATTGCCTTTGAATTTAACTGGACTATAAATTTTCTTAATGATTTGGTCTTTAGAATGCCTAATTTATTTAAAAATAAAACCACAAAGAAGATGGAAAAATAGAAGCTTTATTTTCTATGCTGAGAGACACCTCTTTTGTCTCACTCCCATTACCTTCCAATATTTCAAATATCAGTTTATCCCCAGATGCTCAAGAGGCTAAAATGGGCTTTACTGTTTCATCAACTCCACATTTGCCTGAAATCATGAAATTGCTTCATTATGTTTTTAGTTTAAAAGCTTTCTTGATAGTTCCTGGACCTCCTCCCAGGCCCTTTCCTCCAACACATACACACACACACACACACACACACACACATATCACCTCTCTCAAGCTGTTAAAGCAAAATGCCTAAATAACCCTCAAGATGAAAGATGTCAAATGCCAAAAAGACTGGAATTTAATTTTTCTCAAATTGTTCCTTCTCCCCAGTCATTGCCACCCCTCCCCCCATATGCCACTCCTAGTTTTTCAGTGTATCCCGCAAACTTACAAAGCAGCTGTTAACAGAGGGAGGGGTAAGTTAACAAAAGTATAAGTAAACTCAGTGTAGTGTTATGTTAAAGAAAAAAGGGTGTTTGCATGTGTGTGTGTGTGTGAGTTGAAGAGAAAGGAAGTTTTGTTTTATGTATTAAGTAGAGAAGGGAAGCAGTGGAATACATTCCTCTCTTTTAAAATATTTTAACTTATTAGACACATCAACTCAAAAACTAGGAATCTAGCCAATTAGCAATCAATATACCCTAGCTTTATGTGGGGGAAATAAAAAGTTCAAGTGTCTCGGTACAGGGCAATTCTTAAAATTATTCAAATGAGAAGTGGGATGCAAGGTGTGTCTTTTCAACTTTGGACAGAACCATTTCTAGAACCATTCCTGGGCTGGCAGGCAGGACAAGGAGTGCCCAGATGCTCTGTGAGGGATGCGCAATGTAGCTGGCACTGGGAGGAACAAGCTCCCACTTGGTACCTAGAAATGCCAACCGAAACGCATCAGCTGGCAAGCCCTGGGGCCATCCGGGAAGCTGAGGAAGGATGGGAAAATGAGCCTGCTTGCTCAGGCTGCCTTACTTTCTCTCTCTTCTCTACCCAGCCACAGACACACCTACTAGCTCAGGTTCTACAAAGGGCAAAGCCCCCGCAAGTTCGCCATCCAGCTGGAAGCCGGGAACCCAGTCCACATGCACATCCCATAACATTACAAAACCCAGGGGTCCCTGACTATCTGACCTGACTCCCCCTAAGTAAGCCTCTGGAGAGCTTCAGTGTTGAAAGCAGCCCCACGAGCAGAGACACCAGCAGCCTCTCTCCCACTCTTACCAGTATCACGCGCTGGCGCCCAGAAAGGTGTCGATCCGAGACACCTCTGAAGGAATCGCGCATTCGCTTCGACTTACTTGGAGTCGCAAAAGAGCGGTGCGCGCTCAGGCTGCCTTTGTTGATCCGGGAGAGGTTTTTCTGCCCTGAGTCCAGGTACCCAAGTCGCTGGTGCTCGCGGCGGCCGCTGCTCTCCGCCCCCGCACGCCCGGTGACTCCCTGCTCTCTTTCTTCTACTCTCTCCACTCCGTCTTTTCCTCTGCTCTGTGGCTCCCTTGGCGGGATTTTTGGACTGGAGGGCGGGGAACCCGATCCTGCCTCGGACTGGCGCACGCCCTGCCGGGGAGGGGACGGAAGGGAAATGGAGAATGGGAGGGATGCGAGGAGCGGGCAGGGAGAAGACGCGGCTGGGGAGGAGGGAGCGCGCCGTTCCCTCGCGAGCTGATTGGGAAGCTTCTTCTTAAATGCGAGGTTCTCCCGGGGGCCGTCTCGGCCCCCACCCCCTGCGCCAGCACGCGGATTTGAACCCAGAGGCGGGGAGAATGAAAGACTTGTTCCGTTTTTAGCAGGGACCGATGCAATATCCCTTCGGCAAACTTTGCGCAGGACCTCTTCTGCAGTGGGTGCATACCCCAGTTTACCAAGTAGCAGACCTGAAATGGACAGTTGAGGGTATCTTAGGTTACAATTTGGGCCCCGGGCGATTTTTGTGGTTGCTATTGAGGGTGAAAAACCACAGTCTTCAGAACCAAGCCCTTGTTTGTCCCCACCCCACCCCCAACGCCCTTCCCCCTCTCTCCCAAACCTCTGCACAGCTTCAGTCACTCCCGCGGTCAGTCCCGTCCCACCTGCGCGTCACTAAATGTGCAAAGGACTTTTTGGCGCTTGTCACAAAGAGTGACAGATGTCTGAAAGTTCCCAATTAAATGCCACTTTCCTTTAGGGGGCTCTTTCTTTTTCTGGCTTCCTTGATGCATTTAGTGACCTACTTAATGACATTCTTTGACACTCAAGAATTTAGGGGCTTAATCCACGTGGCTCCAACTCCGAGGTTTTCTTTCTGGAATTTCCATTGTCTTCGAATGAGGACAGAAGTTAAGGTAATATACCTAGGATTATTTGAGTAACACATAAATGAGTATTTGTGATACAGATGAGAGGAAAGTGTTGCGTGAAATTATTAAGTATAAAGCAAATGTACCCAAGCACGGTCAAAAAGGAGATTGTCCTCTGCTCACCGGTTCTTTTCTGTTCTTTATCTTGCTTCTTTTACTTCCTTTCCACTTACTGTTTGCAGACCCCAAACGTAGTTGCAAAATATACTTCCCTTCGGTTTCCCATAGTTCTGAAGTAACTTCCTTGCAAATCGATTTAAGAGATAGCTACTAAGTGACTTATATAACTCTTAAAATTTACATGAATCAACCTAAACCCCCAAAACCATTGTTTTGTGGAAAGTAGCTCTTAGAATCTTAGAGACTTTGCTGGCTACACGGACAAATGTTCCATGGAGGGGCTGGGTGGGGACAAAGAGCCTTCGCTACAGGCAGTGCTTTGAATCAATCAATCCATTTTTTTTTTTCAAAAGCACAAGCATCAGAAATTCACCTACACACCTCTGGTCTATCCCTATAGCTGAATTCTCCATATACCTGACACACACCTTCTTCAAATGAAATAAATGAATAAGGAGCTGTCTTCCTTCCATATACAAACTTCAGGTTGCCTGCGTCCCTTTTGTGATCCCATTTATCCAATGAAGTAAAGCAATATTTGTTTTAATCTGATTTTACCTGTATAAATTGTGGAGGAATGCATATTATCACTTATGATTATTTTTCCCAGATCCTGTACTGAAAGACATTTCTCTGTATTCACTGTCACTTCATAGGGGTGAAATTTCCAGGCCATTAAACAAGGAGTTATCCATTTTTTGGTGGTGGTAGATTAGTCGCTGGGTCATGTCTGACTTTTATGACCCCATGGACTGTAGCCCATCAGGCTTCTCTTGCCCACCAGGCAAGCATACTGGAGTGGGTTGCCATTTCCCTCACCAGGGGATCTTCCCAACCCAGGGATTGAACCCTTGTCTCCTGCAATGGTAGGTGGATTCGTTACCGCTGACACGCCAGGGATACCTTCTTAAACACTATCTTAACATCTCCAAATGTAACATATTGCTACCAGTTATTATGATGCTTCTCTAAAGGGATCCATAAAGTAAGCATGAGATCCCCATGATTTCCATTCTATTGTATGTGTTATATCAAAAAATAACCCTTTATTCAAATAGGGACATATGAAAATTATTTTCATCCGTGGTTCTCAACCAGGAGCTATTTTGCCATTAAGTGAACATTTGGCAATGACTGGAGACATTGCTGTTGTCACAGCCTGGGGGAGGAAGCTGTTACTATGCCCAGTGAGCAGAGGCCAGGGATGCTGCTAGACATGGTACAGTGCACAGGACAGCTTCCCCACAACGAAGAATTATTTGGCCTGAAATGTTAATAGAGCTGAGATTAAGAAACCCCGACAAACATTATTAATGTTTGTTTGTATTCTTTCATTTAAAAAATTTCTATTTATTTTTACTTTTTTATTGTGGTAAAATATACAGTAATTTTTAAGTGTACAGTTCAGTGACATTATACACACACATTGTCCTGTGACCAGTACCACCAGGCTTCCTAGGCTCTTAATGAGAGATTATAATGGCTGGATGGGACGATAATAACCATTTTTAGCCATTGTATTTTTAAAATATAAAGGAAGATGAAAAAGAGGTTTTTTTTCTTTTTTTTTTTTAAGAAATAGAAATCTATAATGTTTAGATTAGTCAACCCAGCAGGTACAACAAAGTTGAAGAAGAAGATACTTTTTAACACACTCTGAAATGTGCGATTTCAAATTGAAACTTCTTCCTGTGGCACAGACATGGGTCTGTCTGTTGATTTAAGATTTCAAGTCATTTCATTTATCTAGCTGACTTTGAGCACTTAAGTTTTTGAGTGAATAGAGCCATGAACAAAAATAAATGAAAATCCCACTCTCATATATCTTGCACTTTTATTGATATAAACTAGCAAATGAAATTAATTAACAAATTAGTAAAATTTGTTAAAGATATAAGCCTATGAAGGAAGATGAAAGCATCAGTTTGGAGGAGGAAAGACTTCCTGAGTGAAGACTTAAAAGAGGTGAGGGAACTGGCTGAGAAAATATTTGGGAGAAGGACCTCCAGGCAAAGTTCAGCAAATGCGAAGGCCCTGAGGCCTGACTACAGGATGGTAGAGGACCTCTGGGGAGGTGACAAGTGGGTGGAGGTGGGGATGGAGGGGAGGAAGGTAGCAGGCCAGATTGTGCAAGGTCTGTGTCCTCCGTCAGGAATTCCGCTTTTATTCTGAATGAGGTGAAAGGCAATTAAGTCTCTGGTTTAGCAGGGTCTCTCTGCTGTGTTGAAAAGACCACACAAAGACAAAGGTAGAAGCAGAGATTCCAGTTAGGAGGCTACAGCGGCTTCTCACTGACCAGACTTCTGCTTGGCCCTGTTTCTTGTGAAGAATAACTAACTCCAAACTTACTCTTTCACACATTCTCTGCCCCCGAAAATGCCTGTCAGCAGTCACCTTGACTTGCTCATCCCAGCTCCCCATCCTCTCCAGGGTAATTAGTGAGCCCTCTGCATGGGTGTTGCCAGGCTAAAATATAACTACATGCAGGATGATTTGAAATCATAGAAATTATAACATATCCTAAGGGTGTTTTGAAAATGAGGCGGCTGATTCTGCAGTGACAAATACAAGGAGAAGTGTGATCAGCATGAAGTTAAAAAATGTGAAGCAACCTGCTGAAAAATTGGCCAGCGCGTCTCCTGGATTGCCTACTTGGCAGGACGTTTAAATTCTTGATTACCACCCTGAGTTCTTCAATATGCCTAGAATGCAAAAGGACAATTCATCACACCCTCAGTGTGATGCAAGTTTCATTAGTACATTTCCCTTCCTCTCTCTGGAATAGTTAAGAGGTGATTTTTTAAAGAAACTTTTTTTTTTTTATCTTTGTGACTAAATTACAAAACTTACTTCAATTTAAGGTAATTTTTTTTTAATGACTGCAGTTTTACTGGATAAGAAAACAGAAAACTCAGCTAAGAAGGGCTTAAGTAGTTTGAGAATTTGTCTCATGAACAACATAGTTGGATCAAGTCAGCATTTTAAAGTCTTCAAGGACCCAGGTCTTTCCATCTTTTGACTCTGCATCTTTAATTTGTGAACCAAGTCTCTTCAGTATGGGTCAGGGAGCTTCAGACATATGTGGCTTAAAGTAAAGAAGGTCCCAAACCCTTTTCTCCATATCCTCACCAACATTTGTTATTTGTAGACTTTTTCATGATAGCCATTTTGACAAGTGTGAGGTAATATCTCATTGTGGTTTTGATTTGCATTTATCTGATGATTAGCAATATTGAGCATTTTTTTTTTCATGTGCCTCAGAGCCATCTGTGTATCTTCTTTGGAACAAATGTCTATCAGATAGGCTCTATTTTTAGAAAAAAAGGACAAATTTGGAAGACACATTGCTTGGTATCAAGTCCTGCTATAAAATAAAAATAATAAAAATTGTTGTTTACTAATTATGTTTAATAAGTAGAGACTCATGGATAATATGGAGAAGAAAATGACAACCCACTCTAGTACTCTTGCCTGGAAAATCCCATGGACGGAGGAGCCTGGTAGGCTGCAGTCCATGGGGTCTCAAAGAGTCAGACATGACTGAGTGACTTCACTTTTACTTCATTTTCATGGGTAATAAAGAACAAAATCATCAATTCACAAATGGACTCCAACATATTTCAGTGGAGACAAGATGGTCTTTCTAACAAATGATCCTGAAAGAACTTAATAACCAGATGGAAAGGAGCAAATTTTGACACCATAGAGAAAAGTTGACAGCCCATAGACCTAAATGTAAAAGCAAATAATATAGAATTTCTAAATAAAGAGTTGGAGAAAATCTTTCTTACTCTGAAGTTGGTAAAGATTTCATAGGTTAGACATGAAAGCACAAATTATTATTAAAACATTGATAAATTGCACTTTATCTAAGTTGAAATCTTGCTCTTTGAAAGCCATCTTAAAAATAATGAGGCAATCCTGACAATGAAAGTAAGTATAGTTGTCCCTCAGTATTTGCCAGGGAGATTGGTTCTAGGACCTCTGTGATACTAAAACCTAATCATGCTCAAGTCCCTTATATAAAACAGCATAGTGCAGTTGACTTTCTATATCCATGGGTTTCACAGCCTCAGATACAGGAGAGGCCAGCTGTTTCTCAAAATATGTGTCTGACAGAGATTGTGACCCAGGATATTAAAGATTCCACATAACTCAATAATCAGAAGTCAGCCATCCTAATAACAAATTGCCAAAAGGTCTCACCAGACACATCACAAAAGAAAATATGTAAATGCTAATAAGCTTGAAATGCAAACTCAAACCCCAGTGAGATACCATTACCTACCTACCCAAAGAGCTAAAATTAAAAAGACTGACAATCCTAAGCATTGGTGACAATATAAAATGATACAACCAGTTTGGAAAATAGTTTGACACCTGTTAATAAATTCAATAGATTAAAAATGCATCTACCATATGATCTGGACTTTTCACTCTTAGGTATTTACTCAAGTTAAATAAAAATCTGTACCCCACACAAGAGTTTTTACATAAATGCACTTTTATTCTCAACAGACCCAAATTGGAAATCCATCAGTTGTTGAATGTGTTAATAAAATGTAGTAGGTCCATTCAATGAGATGTTACTCAGCAATACAAGAATAAACTGCTGATACATACAACAATGTGGATAAACTTCAAAATCATTACACAGTGCAAAACAAGCCAGACACTTGTGAGTATGTAAGGTATGATTATATTATATAAAATTCTAGGAAAATCAAATCTAATCTGCATTGACAAAAAGCAGATCAGCATTGCCTGTGACTGCAATACAGGGTGGGAGAGGTTGATAGAAGAACCACCAAATAATCTATCGATGTGGTTACATGAAAATACACATTTATTAAAAATCTTCAAACTATACACTTAGCATGGGTACACTTTATATAATTAAAATTCTGTATATAATTAAAATTCTGAAATGGACCTCAAGAAAATTTTTTACAAAATCAAATAATAAGGTCTTTAGGTGTAGTGGTTAATAACATTGACTCTAATCAGAGTAACTGGTTCCAAACCTGGGACTTTCACTGACTGACTGTGTGACCTTTAGTAACTTATTTAAGCCCTCTGTGCCTTGGTTTGGGCTTTCCAGGTGGCTCAGTGGTAAAGAATCCACCTGCCAGTTCAGAAGACTGGTTCGATCCTGGGTCAGGAAGATCCCCTAGAGAAGGAAATGGCAACCCACTCCAGTATTCTTGCCTGGAAAATCCCATGGACAGAGGAGCCTAGCAGGCTACAGTCCCTGCAGTCACAAAGAATCAGACATGACTTAGCCACTGAGCATGCGCGCATGCCTTGGTTTACCATTTGAAAAGTAAGGATAATAACAGTGCCTGCCACGCAAGTTTGCAAAGGAAATTAAGCTTTTAATATGTCTAGAACACTGCTTGGTTATTAACAAACACTATATCACCATTCGCTAAATTGGTAAAGAATCTTTAAAATCACTGTGTTAAAATCTGGGCCAGACACTGCATTAAATTGGCTCTAGATCCATGTATAAAGGAAATATGTCATGAAGTAACAAGTCCTTTAAATATAAACATCCCTTAAATAAAAGCTGTATCTTAAGACTTTCAAAAGTAGACCACTTAATTTTAAGAAATCATTTTTTTTCTTTGCTCATTTCCCAAATTAGATTGCTCACCCCTATTATTAATAGGTATTTGGTTGATAGTCAACCAGGAAGGATGTGTGCAGTGTATAGGTGCCTGAGTAGTCAAGCTTCAGATTCTGCTTCAAGACCAGGGCAGTACTTATGCTGGGGGCACACAAAGACAGAGCCACAATGAAAGACACGCGCCCTGTCCTCCAAGAAGTTACACATATGGCATGACTGGCAGATGTGCATGGGTTTATAATGAAGGGCTTTTTCTTTAGTCCAGAGGAAAAATCACCCACAGCCAAAGTCAGGAAAAATGAGAGAACACTTAATAGAAACAGAAAGATTTATATTGGATTTTGAAGAATTTTGTTTGTTTGTTTGTTTGTTTTTTAATGTGAGGAGTAGAGTCAGACACAGCGATTATTCCAGCTAAGAAAGTCCAGTAAGAATGCTGGCTGTGATTTGTGGGCGGTTTTGGCCGAAGCAGAGACCAGGTCTGGGAGCAAACCTGAGTTGACCCGAGAGTCACTTTGAGGCAGCTCTTGAGTCTGCCTTTATTGTATTGATAGACCCTGCAGAGACGTGAGGGTTTCTGAAAAAGATTGACACAGTGTATGCAGTATTTAGGAAGCTTAATTTGACAGATGTATAACGCATGGAGAAAGACTGAAACAAAGAAAATCTTTTAAGAACTTGTCATCTTGTCAATCTTTGATTCAATAATCCAAAATTTTCCAGTGCAGGTAAGATGTTTTTGAATGACATTATCTAAAATTTGGTCCTTCATAATGTGTTTCATTTCTCATTGTCTCCAGTATCCATTTTTATTGTAGCCAGGCAGCTGTCCCAGTGGCCTTTGCGTGTAACATGCTTCTTTATGTCTGAGTTCCTGCTATTTTTCTGGATCGATAAAGTCTTCCCTGCTCTAATGCATTTGCCAAAACTTGTTCCTCAGTCAAGTTCCTCCTGCACCATAAAGACGGATGATACAGTGGCAATGAACTGGCCATCACCTCCAGCACCTCTCTCATGACTCTTTGTTTCAAAAACAAAACAGTGAATTGTCATTTGTAAGGAATGCAAACCCAAGAATATCAGGTTAAAAGTGAGCCTCGTCAGATCCCCTTGACCTGCTGCTGGTTCGTTTTCTTACTTTGAATAAATCACCCGTGAGGTTTGACCTTTTTCTTTGTCTCTCTAAAATATAGTAGTAGAACAAGTGATCTAAACTCCTGATATCCTGAGTATGAGATTGGACATTTTAATATAATTTCAGGGATTTGGAAGTCCATAATTAATATGTGTTCATCTGAACAAAATCCATCTTTCTTTTCCTTTTACCTCTTAAAATTGTCACCTTCAAGTACTACATACAGCAATACCTCTTTCTTTATGTATTATAAGTTTTACAAAGTCTTTCACATATGTTTTCTCACTTGATGTATATCAGGAACACATAAGGAAAGATGTCATTATTACTCTGTCAGAGCTGAGGAAGCAGAAGTTTAATCCTCTAATGAGGATGGCGGCAAATTTTCAGAGACATTTCTATCTGATCTATGGTTCTCTGCCTCCCTCCCTTCCTCTCTTTCTCACTCTCTCACTCAGTAATTCCCTCTGCCACTGAACTGGTTCCAGAAAACATACATATTTTGTATGTGAGATGAACTAATTGCTCCCTCACGGCAATTTTGCAGTATATGGAAAAAGAGCAAGATTATGTCCACGGACTCAGCATAGACTGTCCTTCAGACATTAGTATTTCTTTTCTTTTATCAGAAGATATTTTTAGGAGAGTTAGGCAAAGGGATGTGAGCCTGAGCCATCCTGTTCTGATATGTCGGGCTCTGTGGTTTAAGATCAGTTACTATTTAGCAAGGTACAGTCCTAGTCTTATTTTGGAAATGACTTTCAGCTTCCATTGGGCATGAATACTGAAACCACGATTATTATTATTTGAGACCAAAGTTTAGCCTGAGGAACTCAGTGGAACATATTCCAAGACTCAAGGAGAATGTGACTCTAGGACATATTAGTACAGATGCTCTGCAGAGCACCTACCACACACCTATACACAAATACATAATCACACGCACAAGCCAGGAAGGAATCAAAGGAAACCTGTCCACAAATGACATATTACATATGGTCTTTTGGCAAAGGGTACAGACACACACACACACATCTAGGAATGAAAGAAAATGTGGCCACAAATTATGTTTACCAAAATTGCTCCTTGAGATGAAATTTCAGAATAGTCATTAGTTCATTAGAGAGACAGAGAAGGAGAGGGGAAAGGAGAGGCGGAAGCAGAAGAAGCCTGGAGAATCTGAAAACCTTGTTTATCCAGGGCTAACTGGCAGTACGGTTCATAGTCATGTATGGATGTGAGAGTTGGACTATATAAAGAAAGCTGAGCGCCGAAGAATTGATGCCTTTGAATTGTGGTGCTGGAGAAGACTCTCGAGAGTCCCTTGGACTGCAAGGAGATCCAACCAGTCCATCCTAAAGGAAATCAGTCCTGAATATTCATTGGAAGGACTGATGCTGAAGCTGAAATTCCAATACTTTGGCCACCTGATGTGAAGAACTGACTCTTTTGAAAAGACCCTGTTGCTGGGAAAGATTGAAGGGAGGAGGAGAAGGGGACGACAGAGGATGAGATGGTTGGATGTCATCACCGACTCAATAGACATGAGTTTGAGTAAACTCCGGGAGTTGGTGATGGACAGGGAGGCCTGGCATGTTGCAGTCCATGGGGCTGCAAAGAGTCGGACACGACTGAGCAACTGAACTGAACTGACAGTATCTTATATCTGTAAAGCAATTTTTCTTTCAAAGATATGCTGAACTGTCCATTTCCTGCTATATGTGCATAATGAAGTAGATGCAGATGTTGGATAACAGAGCTGGAATTGGAAATGTTCTTCTTCCTCCTGGGGTACCAGAGCTCAGAGTTTGCAGCAATTTCTGCTTCTGCCCTCTCCCCCCACCCCCGCACGGGTTTGGGTTGTGCATGAAAAGGGAGATTCTGTGACTAATATCAATGAGACAAAGAAATGAAAGCTCTCTAATCCCTGGGCCAGGCGCCAGCCGTCCCACTGTACGGGGCCATTGGCCAGAAATCCCACTGTAGGCTGGGCCCTAAGCCAACCAGGATTGGATACAATGAGTTTCACAGCCACCTTTTCAGAGCTGACAGCGAATGTCAGGGCACCAACAGCCTTTGATAAGAGCTCCAACTTTCTCTCTAACATTTCTACCCAATAATAATAAAAAAGCTTTTTTTTTTTTTTTAATTTATAAAGCGGTACTTTCTTGAAGATTGCTTAGTGCTTTTAGAGACACAAACTCAATTCATCTCAATGCTTATAGTGAGAAGAGGTGGGGCTGGTGGCCAAGACTGGGAAATCAATATTCTCTTCCTGTTGAGAGAGAGAGGGAGAGAGAGAAAAAGAGAGAGAGAGAAACAGGCACATTACTTTATGCAACAGTTCATTCTGTTATTGAGATTTCTAGACAAAATCTCACATGAATATTCTTCCTTAAATTAAATGGGTGTCCTGAGCTAATAATGCATACTTGCGGTGTGATTCCTAATGAGTTGTTTACTTAGAATGTCTTCTCTCTTCTTAAGACTGGGGGCTTTTGAAAGGCCAAACACATACGCAAACCAGTTAGTACTGGCACCCTTCATGGAAATTTCTGGCGGTTTCAGATTTAAATATTGATTTCTTTCTTTCACTTTCTCTGTCTCTTCTCAACGGCAGCAGCTGTCAGGAAGTGAGGAACTTCATGCCAAGAAATCACCCAAGAGACTGTGAACACCATTAAAATATATTTTACCTTTTACTTTATTGTTCTCAAAAGCTCTTGAGTAGCTAGCTGAATATTGGGTAACCAAGACGGGCTGCTCCACACCAGGAAGCGTTGGATCTGATTTCCATTAGAGATTCTGAATAATTTAGTGGGAATTGAGTGCCCTAATCAGTTGCTTTCTGAGTGGTTGCCTCTAGGCACAAGTCTATGTGCCTTGAGGTCTTCTTCTCTTGAACACAGAGCATGCGCAATTTGAAACTTACTCATTTTTATTTAGAACGGTGGGAGACAAACTTACTTTCTGATAATTAAATTGGGTATAAAATATATCTAGTATGCAAAGTAAGCCCTAGTATACTGAAAATTAACAGAATTGTGAGGACCTCACTTAATCACAACCTGTTGTCATTTCAGTGTCTTATCATAATGTATTCCGCTATACAATTCTCAGATTTTTCATTCTTTCAAACTGCAAATTGATGGTAATTGCTGTAAGAAGTTAAATTCCTAGCACTCATTATCCTGCTGACTAACTGGTATATATTTAGTGGATTGACATTTTTGATTGACACTAATGGAGATTTCAGTGGAAATCTAGACAAGAAAATAAAAGTTTGGGTTGAAGGAAGCCAATATGCAGATACATATATATCGCTTTCTATCTCTGTGTACCTGTGAAAAAGTCATAAAAACTAAAACAATACAACTGACCACTCATTCTAGATTTGTCATTTTTTTCATTACACAGCATACTTAGAAAGGGATTGTACAGGGGATTGACATGAAGAGATGAACATGGGTCAGATTTATGGATAACGTTGCCCATAGTCTTAAAGAAGTTAGAATTTATTTTATTGCTATGAAAGCGAAAGTTCAAGTTGCTCAGTTGGGTTCGACTGCGACACCATGGACTATACAGTCCATGCAATTCTCCAGGCCAGAATCCTGGAGTGGGTAGCCTTTCCCTTCTCCAGGGGATCTTCCCAACCCAGGGATCGAATCCAAGTCTCCCGCATTGCAGGCAGATTTGTTTACCAGCTGAGCCACAAAGGAAGCCCACTTTATTGTTACAGGCATTCCTTAGTCTGTTTTAAGCTACAGAGTGCCATCTATCAGATTTTCACTTGAAAAGTCTTTCTGCATTGAGTTGGTAGAAGAAAACGAGTGAAGATGAAGCACGGCAGCTGAGAAGACCTAGCTGGGTAATCATGTGCTTGAATAAGTAAATCAGCAACATGAATTTGAGTAAGCTCTGGGAGTTGGTAATGGACGGGGAAGCCTGGCGTGCTGCAGTCCATGGGGTCACAGTCGGACACAACTGAGTGACTGAATTAACTGAGCTGATGGGGCAACAGGAGATTCGAGAAAAAAAGATCACTGTCAAGGAGCAGTGGATGGGGACATCCCTGGTGGTCCAGTGGCTAAGACTCCCCACTCCCAATGCAGGGGGCCTGGGTTTGAACCCTGGTTAGAAAACTGGATCCCACTTGCTGCAACTAAGAATTCACATACCACAATTAAAGATCCTGCAGGCCACAGCAAAGATCAAAGACAATGCAAGCCACAAAAAGAGAGAGAAAAAAAATAAAGCAGCGGCAGTGGATCAGCTCTGTGTGGTGAAAGGAAAAATGATCAAAAATAACTCAGGATTCCACCTCTGTGGATGATGATGCCAGTCTTTGAGACATGAGACAGGACTGGACAACTAGAGATGAGCTCACCTTTGGAAATGTTGAGTTCTGTGATCTATGTGAGATTCAGTACAGAGCATTATTTAAGCAAAATTCAGAAGAAGTATATACCATGGTACAAACTGACAATTTAAAATTCCTCTTTCATATGTTTTCAAAGAATGATCCAAAACTATGGGCCACTTGCTTTAATTAGTTCATTTATAATGCCTCCCTAAATCAATTTGTGCAAGAAGCTCTCGACCCTATTATAAAAATCTTTTCAAGCTGGAGTTTGCCCTTTTAAAAGGGGTGTTTAATTTATCTTTCTGATGCTTCCATGTCCAAAATAGAAAAGGAGAAACTTAGCTAGTGGCTAATTCTTTGATTTCTCTCCAACGTCAAGGTAACCATATTTTGGTGGCTCCCTGCATCAAAGTGGCTGGAGAAAAGGGAACCCATGCCTTTTAAAGAAAAATCTGGTTATCTACTACTTAAGTGACAAACTCGGGAGCTTAACTCAGTTTTGTTTCCCACCCCATCCCAAACCCCATCCCTTCTCTTATCCATTTAAACATTAGAATGAATTATAACTTGCAAGAAGATTTTTGCTGTTATCCAAGGCTTACAATCTCAGTGTCTTAAACTCTGATTGCTTTTTGTCTTCTTGAGTGCAAGTTTGTGAGTCTTCTTTCTTTTTTAATAAAATAATTTTACCTTTATTCTATTTTTGGCTGTGCTAGGTCTTCATTGCTGCATGGGCTTTTCTCCAGTTGTGGAGAGCAGGGTCTACTTTCCAGTTGACTGGCACAGCCTTCTCATTGCAGTTGCTTCTCTTGTCATGAAGCATAAACTCTAGAGCACAGTCTCAATAGTTGTGGCTCACAGGTTTAGTCGTTCCGCAGCATGTGGGATCTTCCCAGACCAGGGGTTGAACCTATGTCTCCTGCATTGGCAGGCAGATTCTTTACCACTGAGTCACCAAAGGAAGCTCGAGTCTTTGCTTTTCATTTTGTTTCATTTTGGCTTTTCGTGTGCATGCATGAGAGCCTCAGTGCAACCTTGAGGTCTGTGCTATTTCCTTGCCCCAGCTAGAGGAAATTTTTCTGACACTGATATGACACATGTTAAGCTGAGCCTTGAGAACCCCATGAACAGTATGAAAAGGCAAAATGATAGGATACTGAAAGAGGAACTCCCCAGGTCGGTAGGTGCCCAATATGTACTGGAGATCAGTGGAGAAATAACTCCAGAAAGAATGAAGGGATGGAGCCAAAGCAAAAACAATACCCAGTTGTGGATGTGACTGGTGATAGAAGCAAGGTTTGATGCTGTAAGGAGCAATATTGCATAGGAACCTAGAATGTTAGGTCCATGAATCAAGGCAAATTGGAAGTGGTCAAATAGGAGATGGCAAGAGTGAATGTCAACATTCTAGGTATTAGCGAACTAAAATGGACTGGAATGTGTGAATTTAACTCAAATGACCATTATATCTACTACTGTGGGCAGGAATCCCTTAGAAGAAATGGAGTAGCCATCATGGTCAACAAAAGAGTCCCAAATGCACTGCTTGGATGCAATCTCAAAAATGACAGAATGATCTCTGTTTGTTTCCAAGGCAAACCATTCAATATCACAGTAATCCAAGCCTATGCCCCAACCAGTAACGCTGAAAAGCTGATGTTGAACGGTTCTATGAAGACCTACAAGACCTTTTAAAACTAACACCCAAAAAAGATGTCCTTTTCATTATAAGAGACTGGAATGCAAAAGTAGGAAGTCAAGAAACACCTGAGGTAACAGGCAAATTTGGCCTTGGAATACGGAATGAAGCAGGGCAAAGGCTAATAGACTTTTGCCAAGAGAACGCACTGGTCATAGCAAACACCCTCTTCCAACAACACAGGAGAAGACTCTACACATGGACATCACCAGATGGTCAACACCGAAATCAGATTGATTATATTACTTGCAGCCAAAGATGGAGAAGCTCTATACAGTCAGCAAAAACAAGACCAGGAGCTGACTGTGGCTCAGACCATGAACTCCTTATTGCCAAATTCAGGCTTAAATTGAAGAAAGTAGTGAAAACCACTAGACCATTCAGATATGACCTAAATCAAATCCCTTATGATTATACAGTGGAAGTAAGAAATAGATTTAAGGGACTAGATCTGATAGACAGAGTGCCTGATGAACTATGGATGGAGGTTTGTGACATTGTACAGGAGAGAGAGATCAAGACCATCCCCATGGAAAAGAAATGCAAAAAAGCAAAATGGCTGTCTGGGGAGGCCTTACAAATAGCTGTGAAAAGAAGAGAAGCAAAAAGCAAAGGAGAAAAGGAAAGACATAAGCATCTGAATGCAGAGTTCCAAAGAATAGCAAGAAGAGATAAGAAAGCCTTCCTCAGTGATCAATGCAAAGAAATAGAGGAAAACAACAGAATGGGAAAGACTAGAGATCACTTCAAGAAAATTAGAGATACCAAGGGAACATTTCATGCAAAGATGGGCTCAATAAAGGACAGAAATGGTATGGACCTAACAGAAGCAGAAGATATTAAGAGGTGGCAAGAATACACAGGAGAACTGTACAAAAAGAGCTTCATGACCCAGATAATCATAATGGTGTGATCACTCACCTAGAGCCAGACATCCTGGAATGTGAAGTCAAGTGGGCCTTAGAAAGCATCACTACGAACAAAGCTAGTGGAGGTGATGGAATTCCAGTTGAGCTATTTCAAATCCTGAAAGATGATGCTGTGAAAGTGCTACACTCAATATGCCAGCAAATTTGGAAAACTCAGCAGTGGCCACAGGACTGGAAAAGGTCAGTTTTCATTACAATCCCAAAGAAGAGCAATGCCAAAGAATGCTCAAACTACTGCACAATTGCACTCATCTCACATGCTAGTAAAGTGATGCTTAAAATTCTCCAAGCCAGGCTTCAGCAATATGTGAACCGTGAACTTCCTGATGTTCAAGCTGATTTTAGAAAAGGCAGAGGAACCAGAGATCAAATTGCCAACATCCGCTGGATCATCGAGGAAGCCAGAGAGTTCCAGAAAAACATCTATTTCTGCTTTATTGACTATGCCAAGGCCTTTGACTGTGTGGACAATAAACTGTGGAAAACTCTGAAAGAGATGGGAATACCAGACCACCTGACCTGCCTCTTGAGAAACCTGTATGCAGGTCAGGAAGCAACAGTTAGAACCGGACATGGAACAACAGACTGGTTCCAAATAGGAAAAGGAGTCCGTCAAGGCTGTATATTGTCACCCTGCTTATTTAACTTCTATGCAGAGTACATCATGAGAAACGCTGGGCTGGAAGAGGCACAAGCTGGAATCAAGATTGCTGGGAGAAATATCAATAACCTCAGATATGCAGATGACACCACCCTTATGGCAGAGTGAAGAGGAACTTAAAAGCCTCTTGATGAAAGTGAAAGAGGAGAGTGAAAAAGTTGGCTTAAAGCTCAACATTCAGAAAACGAAGATCATGGCATCTGGTCCCATTACTTCATGGGAAATAGATGGGGAAACAGTGTCAGACTTTATTTTTGGGGCTCCAAAATCACTGCAGATGGTGACTGCAGCCATGAAATTAAAAGACACTTACTCCTTGGAAGGAAAGTTATGACCAACCTAGATAGCATATTCAAAAGCAGAGACATTACTTTGCTAACAAAGGTCCGTCTAGTCAAGGCTATGGTTTTTCCAGTGGTCATGTATGGATGTGAGAGTTGGACTGTGAAGAAAGCTGAGCGCCGAAGAATTGATGCTTTTGAACTGTGGTGTTGGAGAAGACTCTTGCGAGTCCCTTGGACTGCAAGGAGATCCAACCAGTCCATTCTAAAGGAGATCATTCCTGGGTGTTCTTTGGAAGGACTGATGCTAAAGCTGAAACTCCAGTACTTTGGCCACCTCATGCGAAGAGTTGACTCACTGGAAAAGATTCTGATGCTGGGAGGGATTGGGGGCAGGAGGAGAAGGGGACGACAGAAGATGAGATGGCTGAATGGCATCACCGACTCGATGAACGTGAGTTTGAGTGAACTCCAGGAGTTGGTGATGGACAGGGAGGCCTGGTGTGCTGCAGTTCATGGGAATGCTAAGAGTCAGACACGACTGAGTGACTGAACTGAACTGAACTGAGCTGAGTACCTGTCTCCAGTTAATTTGACATTCCTATGCTCTTACCTTCCCCCGTCTTCCCTTGCAGTACACTAATTTTTGTCTCATCCTAGTTAGGTGAGAGAGAGAGATGGTGAGAGGAGTACAATATTTGGTTCCTGCAGTAATAGATAAAGAATTGGAATAACTATTGAAGAAAAGCTTACACACCAATAGGAATTTTGTCAAAAAGGAAAAACGAATATATTTGATAAGTAAATAAAGATTTTCTTAAAAGCTGAAAAAGAGCAATGAATACTTAAAAATGACTATAAAATTGAACATTTATTTTGCAAATTATTTCAGGAGTATATAGTAAAAAAAAAAAAAAGCTATAATCCTCTTCATCTTCCAGGCACCGGGGTAAGCAATTTACAAATATCACATGTAATTCTCACAAAAACTCTATGAGGTAAATGACTCATTATCCTATTTTTTGGATGAGATCACACAACTAGATGGGGTCAAGTTGAGGTCTGAGGCAGTCCTGACCCAGAGTAGACTCTGGTCTTTTTCAATCATCTTCCCAAATTTTTCATTACATTTTTGCCACGTCCTGTAACATTTTGATCTGTGGGAAATGAATTATAATGATTGTTCACGTTTTGAAGCTGCAAACTGCTAGAGAAAAATCATGATGGCATTCAAATGTGTAGATAGATTACTATCTAAAGTGTGGCCTTCACCTATAGGGATAATTCAGAATGCTTGCAGCTTCAAATAACAGAAAACGTGACTAATGTTATGTTGCATAATGAGATGTCTAGAAATAGGTGGTTGCTGGCATTGATTCAGTGTCTCAAAGATTTGGATTCAGTGTGATGTCTCTGCCATACTGCTGTCCTGCACTTGTGTCTACAAGATGGCTATATCTCAGGTGTGCAGGACAGAGGGTTTCTCCTTGGGCACCTCTTTCTTGGAGGGAAAAGATAAATCCTTCCAAAGGCCCCCAGAAGACCCCTTACACATTATTAGCCATGACAGGGTCATAAGTGATCAACATGCAAGGAAGATCTAGTAAGCTGAAGATACAGTTTTTTTCAGCTTCTATATGGGAGGCAGGCAAAGGGAATAAATACAGGTGGCAGAATGCCATAGGGTAGCCAGCAAACACATCTACTACAACTATTACTTGACGTGCGTGTATTGTTCCCCTTTAATTTGATGAGTATGTTGTAATTACATAATCTCTTCTCCAAATACCAAATATAGTGACTTGCACCTACCTGGGTTTTGGTTTTTGGATTTTTGATGCTGAATTTCAGCAATTGTACTGAGTTTTGGCAACATTCTTTAATTTCTTCTAACTACCTCACTTTATTAATAAAAAGCCGTTGCAGTGGAAAAATAGTTATTACGTATAATTTCCATCAAATCACTTCTGCCTGTGCCAACATTCTTTAAACAGTTCTATCCTTTCCCTTACACCTTTCGTTTTCTTTTTATTCATTTATTTATTTTATTTTTGACTGCTTTGGGTCTTAGCTGTGGCGGGTGGGTTCTTCATTAGGGCCCACGAGCTTTTCTCTAGCTGTGGTGTGCAGGCCCCAGAGCCCATGGGCTCAGTAGTTTGCAGCCCTCCCACGGCTTACTTGCCCTGTGGCATGTGGGATCTTAGTTCTTCGACCAGGGATCCATCAAAACACGTCTCCTGAATTGGAAGGTAGATTCTTAGCCGCTGGACCACCAGGGAAGTCACTTTCATTTTCTGTTTCGGACTCTTCCTCTAGAAGAGATTTTGGTTGTTCTCACCTTGTAAACTCAGGATTCCTTAGCAAGTTCGATCAATAACTAATTTGTGTATATTGAAATTAACTATGTATTTTTGATATTAACATTTTGTTTCTCTGGATCAAAGAGGAAAAGGACAAGTTAATAACTGAGAAATTACTGCTTCAAACAATTTTTCTATCATATTGTTTAGAATCAGAAAATAGTAAGAGTATAAGATATGTTTTCAATAAGTCACACTAATTCCTTATCCAACCAAATATTTCATCTGTAACTGGCACAAAAGATGCATAATGTGGCCAAATGTTATTAAAGGAGGGATATCTGTTAAAGAAGGTTAATTCTTCCTGATTAGTCATTAATTTATTTCCTGTTGAATTTTCTAAACCCCAGTGGTTTCAGTTCATATTTCTTTTCCACTTAAAGAGTGGGGAGCTTTGAGAGAACCACATGTAATGCCATCCTGTGGCTGTGCCTCTCTAAAAGCCAGTTAATAGGAAGCCCACTTGTCTTCCAATATGAGCCACACATCCAATATCAGATTTATCAGTAATAAAGGCAATATTTAGGGCTCTCATTTGCTTTGTCCCATTGTGCTTTTATTTATTTTTCTGAGTTGGCTTTGAACTTGAGCTGTAATAGTGGTGTATTATTTACTGGGCCCATCAATAAACAACTTACAAACATAAATCCTTTTCTTTCACTCAATAGCTATCTGACTATATAACCCCTTCACTGCTGTCCTCTAATATGTATATATATCATATAGATGACACTTTATCAAAGGACATAATAAAGCTCTGGAGCCTTTAGATTAACATTAGCAGTAAAAGTATAATAATGAAAAAAAATTAATCCACATTAACATAGATAGCATTTACTGTGTTCCACATGTTAATAGTGGTCCACTTCCATGGAAGTGTTGAAGATCACTGGAGTCAATGATACAGATACTGAAAGAACCTGAAAACTGGGATTCTATTCCCAGATTAACTTTCCTGAACTCTGTTTTTGTTTTGTTTTGTTTTTTAACTTTCAAAATATGCTTTGCGAGGACTCTCCAATTCCCTAATTTTATGATTCTATACTATTTCAGGCCACTTCAATACCACCAATTCAATTACTGATTTGGACCAAAAAAAAAAAAAACATGTAACAGTCCCTCCTGTGTCGCCAGTCACATAGGGAATGGATCACAAATGGTCAAGCCAAGTGGGTTGTCTCCTTTTTCAGATAGCAAGTTCAGTTCAGTTCAGTCACTCAGTTGTGTCCAACTCTGCAACCCCATGGACGGCAGTATGCCAGTCCTCCCTGTCCATCACTAACTCCCGGAGTTGACTCAAATTCATGTCCATTGAGTCAGTGATGCCATCCAACCATCTCATTCTCTGTCATCCCCTTCTCCTCCCACCTTCGATCTTTCCCAGCATCAGAGTCTTTTCCAATGAGTCAGTTCTTCCCACCAGGTGTCCAAACTATTCAGCTTCAGCATCAGTCCTTCCAGTGAACACCCAGGACCAATCTCCTTTAGGATGGACTGGTTGGATCTCCTTGCAGTCCAAGGGACTCTTAAGAGTCTTCTCCAACACCACAGTTCCAAAGCATCAATTCTTCGGCGCTCAGCTTTCTTTATAGCAAGGTTCTGATTCAACTATCTATTGCTGTGTTGTTATAAGGAAGAACCTTGTATTCTTCCCTCTTACAAGTTTATCACTAAAGGGTTGTTGCCTGTTCAGCTTAAATTATACATAATGTCCCATCTCTGGGAACCCTGCCTCCTAAGTAAAGAACATTAAGCTAAAATACCTTAGTGTACCTCACAGCTCCACCTGTGAACGACTGCAGGGAGGAGGAAATGCACACCTCTCCCCAGGAGGCTGACGGAAAATAGGAAAGGTTTGGCTTGGCTCCCTCCCCTTTCAGTAAAGAGAAGCCTGGATTCTGACTCAGGCAAGATGATCCCTCAGGAGACAAGTCCGCCAATCTTCTAGGTCTGCTAGTTTTCCGAACCAAGTTGCTATTTCTTGCCCCAACAAGTTATCTCTCAATCTATTGGCCTGTCATTGGGTGACCAGCAGGACCTTGGACTCAGTAAACAAATTTTCGCACAACCAGGCAGTAGGCTTGTGGCAATGGTCATAGCAGCTGACCGACTGCTAGTCCTGAGGACCTCGTCTTGTCCAAGGACCTGCTGTTTCAAATTCCCCAAAACAACAGTTGTCCCAGCATCTGTGGGATGGCAATAAGGTGTCACTCCTGTGTACACAGCCAGGAACGTTACTGTCTCCCCTTTGTGGGCTTTTTCTCTGGAATAAGCCAGTTTGTCTTCTGTTTGGGTTGGGTACCCTGTTGGAGAAAGGAAGGAGTTGCATTTCCTCTCTGGGGCTTTTTCTCTGAAACAAGTGGATTTGTTTTGCAGTTGAGTGAGCTGTGAAAAGAAGAGAAGAGAAAAGCAAAGGAGAAAAGGAATGCTATACCTATTTGAATGCAGAGTTCCAAACAATAGTAAGGAGGGATAAGAAAGCCTTCCTTAGTGATCAATGCAAAGAAATAGAGGAAAACAATAGAATGGGAAAGACTAGAGATCTCTTCAAGAAAATGAGAGACCAAGGGAACATTTCATGCAAAGATGGGCTCAGTAAAGGACAGAAATGGTATGGACCTAACAGAAGCAGAAGATATTAAGAAGAGGTGGCAAGAACACACAGAAGAACTGTACAAAAAACATCTTCACAATCCAGATAATCATGAAGATGTGATCACTCACACTCACCTAGAGCCAGACATCCTGGAATGTGAAATCAGGTGGGCCTTAGGAAGCATCACTGTGAACAAAGCTAGTGGAGGTGATGGAATTCCAGTCGAGCTATTTCAAATCCTGAAAGTTATGCGGTGAAACTGTTGCACTCACTATGTCAGAAAATTTGGAAAACTCAGCAGTGGCCACAGGACTGGAAAAGGTCAGTTTTTATTCCAATCCCAAAGAAGAGCAATGCCAAAGAATGCTCAAACTCCTGCACAATTACACTCATCTCACACGCTGGTAAAGTAATGCTCAAAATTCTCCAAGCCAGGCTTCAGCAATATGTGAACCGTGAACTTCCTGATGTTCAAGCTGATTTTAGAAAAGGCAGAGGAACCAGAGATCAAATTGCCAACATCCGCTGGATCATCGAGGAAGCCAGAGAGTTCCAGAAAAACATCTATTTCTGCTTTATTGACTATGCCAAGGCCTTTGACTGTGTGGACAATAAACTGTGGAAAACTCTGAAAGAGATGGGAATACCAGACCACCTGACCTGCCTCTTGAGAAACCTGTATGCAGGTCAGGAAGCAACAGTTAGAACTGGACATGGAACAACAGACTGGTTCCAAATAGGAAAAGGAGTCCGTCAAGGCTGTATATTGTCACCCTGCTTATTTAACTTCTATGCAGAGTACATCATGAGAAACACTGGGCTGGAAGAAGCACAAGCTGAAGTCAAGATTGCCGAGAGAAATATCAATAAGCTCAGATATGCAGATGACACCACCCTTATGGCAGAAAGTGAAGAGGAACTACAGAGCCTCTTGATGAAAGTAAAAAAGGAGAGTGAAAAAGTTGGCTTAAAGCTCAACATTCAGAAAACGAAGACCATGGCATCTGGTCTTGTCACTTCATGGCAAATAGATGGGGAAACAGTGGAAACAGTGTCAGACATTTTTTGGGGGGCTCCAAAATCACTGCAGATGGTGATTGCAGCCATGAAATTAAAAGACGCTTACTCCTTGGAAGGAAAGTTATGACCAACCTAGATAGCATATTCAAAAGCAGAGACATTACTTTGCCAACAAAGGTCCATCTAGTCAAGACTATGGTTTTTCTAGTAGTCATGTATGGATGTGAGAGTTGGACTATAAAGAAAGCTGAGCGCCGAAGAATTGATGCTTTTGAACTGTGGTGTTGGAGAAGACTCTTGTGAGTCCCTTGGACTGCAAGGAGATCCAACCAGTCCATCCTAAAGGAAATCAGTCCTAGGTGTTCATTGGAGGGACTGATGTTGAAGCTGAAACTCCAATACTTTGGCCACCTGATGCAGATAGCTGACCTATTTGAAAAGCCCCTGATGCTGGGAAAGATGGAAGGGAGGAGAAGGGGACGACAGAGGATGAGATGGTTGGATGGTATCACTGACACCATGGACATGGGTTTGGGTGGACTCTGGGAGTTGGTGATGGACAGGGAGACCTGGCGTGCTGCGGTTCATGGGGTCGCAGAGAGTCGGACATGACTGAGCAACTGAACTGAACTAAACTGAGCTGAGGGTACCCTTTGGAGAGAGGAAACTGTTGTTGGACTTTGACCCAATTTGTGAACCGGGTCATTTGTTTCTTTGGATGCTAGCATCTGTGTGTGCAGGTTGTGTCTTGTTTTTCTTGAATTTCTGTCTTTAAGAATGGGTAGTGTTACAACTATTCGTAAAGAAAGTCCTCTGAGCTGCATTTTAGGGAAGTTATCTGATTACAGCCGTAAGCCCAGTGGGTGAGGGGTATATGATACTTCATTGTAACAATGCTGTGTAACCACAGCACCTGTTAGGATCTCTGCTTGGGTCTGGGCAGGGGTATCTCAGGACCCCACGTACCACTGACTGCTCCCCTTGCTGTGTTAAACACGTCATTTATGGTCTCCTGCATCAGTGTATGTCCAACCTCAAGAGCAAACTTAAGGGCTTATTTAGGATTTTCTGTTTGCCCTTTGTTTTTCATTTCAGTTTGTTTTGTAACGTTGCTTCATTTACAGCCAAATCAGTTTTGTGATATTTAAAACCTTTACTGATGTCAAAGGGAAGAAAGGATCAGGGAAAAAAACCAAACTTTTCTTGTCCAAGAGTGGGACTTTCCTAGGGAAGAAGGGACAGGCTCCACTTGGTCCCTAAAATTTAAAAAAGCTACAAATAGAAATAGAAGTGTGTTTTCCATAAATACTAGTAAAAAGGGGTTAGCCAGCTAGACAGGTGATGTTGATCTGTGTTATCTGCCGGAAGCCCAATTTGAATCCAACCTCTTTTTTTACTGATGGGTTTTATGTTGTTTTACCTGATTCAGTTTTTGTTTTTTTTTAAATACTTTTTAATTTTCTCTGGCAGACAGCATTTACAGTTAAATTTAGCCTTTTTAGTTTTAGTGCTACCAAGAGATTCTTCAGTCTTTCTCATTCAAATGACCCATTGTATTGAGAATTCTTTTCTTTCTACAGGACCACTTGCTCACTACTTAAATAGATACAGATTGCAAGAGAACCTCAGCAGGAATGCTGAAGGCATGTGATATAGGTTATCAATTCAACAATTTAGCACTCTATCACCATGGCTTCTGCTTCATAATCAGCAATGAGGCCTTCAGAAAGATATTCAGCCATCCTTTATCTTTACACATGATGCTTCCTGAAATATTTTTCAGTTACTCTCCACAGTGTTAATCATACCATGTTTCATATTTTAAAAGTTTCCCAATCATCAAGTTTTGGCTCAACTATTCTTAAATCTAAGAGGATTTCCATATAATTATGCAAAACTGGTTAAATATTTAAAATTTCTTTACAGAGAATGGTAAGATGAACATAAGTCACTCACATACAGAAATGTTACGATTCGTCTTCAAACTGGCTTTATCACTACTCTTCCCGCAATAAAAAGACACTGAAAATATCATGAGTTTTAAAGTTTTAAAGATATTTAGATAAATGTAATTCAACTTTCTAAATTCTGAAAACATTAGAGTTCCTCAATATCTCTTCGCATAATTTACTCTTCTCTTAGTTTACTACTTTTGTTAAGAGTGGGACTTTTGGACATTTTCTTAAAAACCTAAAGCAGGAGAAGGAAATGGAAACCCACTCCAGTATTCCTGCCTGGAAAAGTCCATGGACAGAGGAGCCTGGTGGGTTGCAGTCCATGGGGTTACATGACTGAGCACGCATGCATGAGGGTGGAGGGAGATGGGTTGGTAGCAATAAACTGGTAGAATTTAAAAACAGAAAACAATGCAAAAACCAAATGCAAGTGTCAAAAATAGTAAAGTTTATCAATTGCCTTCATACTCTCACAAGCGAGTAAGGCAACCTGAACAGATATAATCATCCTCATTTTGTAGACGAAGACACAAGGCTCAGACAAGTTAAATGACTTGTCCAAAATCAAACACCTGAATAACTGGCAGTTCTGAGGCTTGACTGCAGAACTGTAGATTTTACAGTCAGAGCACTAATGACAGGATATACATGGAAGCATAGAGACCTACTGCACTGTTACTCACTGTTGAAATATCTCTGGCCATGATATGCTGATTTCATCCCTCCTACCATCTTGCTGGGGCTTCTCCTTTGCCCTTCGATGTGGGGTATCTTTTTTTGGTGGGATCCAACATTCTCCTGTTGATGGTTTTTCAGCAACGAGTTGTAATTTTGGAGTTCTTGCAAAAGAGGATGAGCGCATGTCCTTCTTCTCTGCACATGTGGACATCATAGATGGTAGAAACCGAAATCAGATTGATGATATTCTTTGCAGCCAAAGATACAGTCAGCAAAAACAAGACTGGGAGATGACTGTGGTGCAAATCATGAACTCCTTATTGCCAAATCCACACTTAAATTGAAGAAAGTAGGGAAAACCAATAGACCATTCAGGTATGACCTAAATCAAATCCCTTAGGATTATATAGTGGAAGTGACAAATAGATTCAGGGATTAGATCTGACAGATAGAGTGCCTGAAGAACTATGGACAGAGGTCATGGCATCCTACAGGAGGCAGTGATCAAGACCATCCGCAAGAAAAAGAAATGCAAAAAGGCAAAATTGTTGCCCCAGGAGGCCTTACAAATAGCTGAGAAAAGAAAAGACAAAGGCAAAGGAGATAAGGAAAGATATGCCCATTTGAATGCAGAGTTCCAAAGAATAGCAAGGAGAGTAAGAAAGGCTTCCTCAGCGATCAATGCAAAGAAATAGAGGAAAACAACAGAATGGCAAAGACTAGAGATCGCTTCAAGAAAATTAGAGATACCAAGGGAACATTTCATGCAAAGATGGGCTCAATAAAGGACAGAAATGGTATAGACCTAACAGAAGCAGAAGATATTAAGAAGAGGTGGCTGCTGCTGCTGCTGCTGCTAAGTCACTTCAATTGTGTCCGACTGTGTGACCCCATAGACGGCAGCCCACCAGGCTCCCCCGTCCCTGGGATTCTCCAGTTAAGAACACTGGAGTGGGTTGCCATTTCCTTCTCCAATGCATGAAAGTGAAAAGTGAAAGCGAAGTCGCTCAGTCATGTCTGACTCTTTGCGACCCCATGGACTGCAGTCTACCAGGCTCCTCCATCCATGGGATTTGCCAGGCAAGAGTACTGGAGTGGGGTGCCATTGTCTTCTCCAAGAATACACAAAAGAACTGAACAAAAAGATCTTCATGACCCAGATAACCACAATGGTGTGATCACTCACATAGAGCCAGACTTCCTAGAATGCGAAGTGAAGTGGGCCTTAGGAAACATCACTACAAAGATAGTGGAGGTGATGGAATTCCAGTTGAGCTATTTCCAATCCTAAAAGATGATGCTAAGAAAGTGTTGCACTCAATATGCCAGCAAATTATTTGTTTGATTAATGCAGATGTGTCTTTAGCATTAAGAATAATGCTTCTACTGTACCTAAGTTTATTGGAAATCAATTAAGACCTTATTATTCCATTTACAAAGTTTGTTAAACAAGAAAAATAACAATATGACAAAGCTTTTCAGTAAATAAAATAGAGATACATGTTGTAGGAGTTTTAGGTAAATGCTATAGGTATAATTATGTTTGGGGAATGTCTAGCTAAAATAGTCTCTCTTGATTTTCATAACTTGCAACTTAACTAATTAAATAGAGAGACTCCATTGACTTCCAGAATGTGGTCCACTGGAGAAGGGAATGGCAAACCACTTCAGTATTTTTGCCTTGAGAACCCCATGAACAGTATGAAAAGGCAAAATGATAGGATACTGAAAGAGAAACTTCCCAGGTCAGTAAGTGCCCAATATGCTACTGGAGATCAGTGGAGAAATAACTCCAGAAAGAATGAAGGGATGGAGTCAAAGCAAAAAGAATACCCAGCTGTGGATGTGACTGGTGATAGAAGCAAGGTCCAATGCTATAAAGAGCAATATTGCATAGGAACCTGGAATGTCAGGTCCATGAATCAAGGCAAATTGGAAGTGGTCAAACAAGAGATGGCAAGAGTGAATGTCGACATTCTAGGAATCAGCGAACTGAAATGGACTGGAATGGGTGAATTTCATTCAGATGACCATTATATCTACTACTGCGGGCAGGAATCCATCAGAAGAAATGGAGTAGCCATCATGGTCAACAAAAGAGTCCAAAATGCAGTACTTGGATGCAATCTCAAAAACGACAGAATGATCTCTATTCGTTTCCAAGGCAAACCATTCAATATCACAGTAATCCAAGTCTATGCCCCCACCAGTAACGCTGAAGAAGCTGAAGTTGAACGGTTCTATGAAGACCTACAAGACCTTTTAGAACGAACACCCAAAGAAGATGTCCTTTTCATTATAGGTGACTGGAATGCAAAAGTAGGAAGTCAAGAAACACCTGGAGTAACACGCAAATTTGGCCTTGGAATACAGAATGAAGCAGGGCAAAGGCTAATAGACTTTTGCCAAGAAAATGCACTGGTCATAACAAACACCCTCTTCCAACAACACAAGAGAAGACTCTACACATGGACATCACCAGATGGTCAACACCAAAATCAGATTGATTATATTCTTTGCAGCCAAAGATGGAGAAGCTCTATACAGTCAGCAAAAACAAGACCAGGAGCTGACTGTGGCTCAGACCATGAACTCCTTATTGCCAAATTCAGACTGAAATTGAAGAAAGTAGGGAAAACCACTAGACCATTCAGGTATGACCTAAATCAAATCCCTTATGACTATACAGTGGAAGTGAGAAATAGATTTAAGGGCCTAGATCTGATAGATAGAGTGCCTGATGAACTATGGATGGAGGTTTGTGACATTGTACAAGAGACAGGGATCAAGACCATCCCCATGGAAAAGAAATGCAAAAAAGCAAAATGGCTGTCTGGGGAGGCCTTACAAATAGCTGTGAAAAGAAGAGAAGTGAAAAGCAAAGGAGAAAAGGAAAGATATAAGTATCTGAATGCAGAGTTCCAAAGAATAGCAAGAAGAGATAAGAAAGTCTTCTTCAGTGATCAATGCAAAGAAATAGAGGAAAACAACAGAATGGGAAAGACTAGAGATCTCTTCAAGAAAATCCGAGATACCAAAGGAACATTTCATGCAAAGATGGGCTCGATAAAGGACAGAAATGGTATGGACCTAACAGAAGCAGAAGATATTAAGAAGAGATGTCAAGAATATACAGAAGAACTGGACAAAAAAGATCTTCACGACCCAGATAATCATGATGGTGTGATCACTGACCTAGAGCCAGACATCCTGGAATGTGAAGTCAAGTGGGCCTTAGAAACCATCACTACGAACAAAGCTAGTGGAGGTGATAGAATTCCAGTTGAGCTATTCCAAATCCTGAAAGATGATGCTGTGAAAGTGCTACACTCAATATGCCAGCAAATGTAGAAAACT
This sequence comes from Bos mutus, assembly GCF_027580195.1. NCBI lineage: Eukaryota > Metazoa > Chordata > Mammalia > Artiodactyla > Bovidae > Bos > Bos mutus. The sequence goes on along the minus strand of NC_091620.1, from coordinate 22,967,224 downwards.
CAGCAGTGGCCACAGGACTGGAAAAGGTCAGTTTTCATTCCAATCCCAAAGAAAGGCAATGCCAAAGAATGCTCAAACTACCACACAATTGTACTCATCTCACACGCTTGTAAAGTAATGGTCAAAATTCTCCAAGCCAGGCTTCAGCAATATGTGAACCATGAACTTCCTGGTGTTCAAGCTGGTATTAGAAAAGGCAGAGGAACCAGAAATCAAAATGCCAACATCCACTGGAGCATCGAAAAAGCAAGAGAGTTCCAGAAAAAACATCTATTTCTGCTTTATTGACTATGCCAAAGCCTTTGACTGTGTGGATCATAATCAACTGTGGAAAATTCTGAAAGAAATGGGAATACCAGACCACCTGACCTCTTGAGAAATCTGTATGCAGGTCAGGAAGCAACAGTTAGAATTGGACATGGAACAACAGACTGGTTCCAAATAGGAAAAGGAGTCCGTCAAGGCTATATATTGTCACCCTGTTTATTTAACTTATATGCAGAGTACATCATGAGAAATGCTGGACTGCAAGAAACACAAGCTAGAAATAAGATTGCCGGGAGAAATATTAATAAGCTCAGATATGCAGATGACACCACCCTTATGGCAGAAAGTGAAGAGGAACTAAAAAGCCTCTTGATGAAAGTGAAAGTGGAGAGTGAAAAAATTGGCTTAAAGCTCAACATTCAGAAAAAGAAGATCATGGCATCCGGTCCCATTACTTCATGGGAAATCGATGGGGAAACAGTGGAAACAGTGTCAGACTTTATTTTTGGGGGCTCCAAAATCACTGCAGATGGTGACTGCAGCCATGAAATTAAAAGACGCTTACTCCTTGGAAGGAAAGTTATGACCAACCTAGATAGCATATTGAAAAGCAGAGACATTACTTTACCAACAAAGGTCTGTCTAGTCAAGGCTATGGTTTTTCCTGTGGTCATGTATGGATGTGAGAGTTGGACTGTGAAGAAGGCTGAGCACCGAAGAATTGATGCTTTTGAACTGTGGTGTTGGAGAAGACTCTTGAGAGTCCCTTGGACTGCAAGGAGATCCAACCAGTCTATTCTGAAGGAGATCAGCCCTGGGATTTCTTCAGAAGGAATGATGCTAAAGCTGAAACTCCAGTACTTTGGCCACCTCATGCGAAGAGTTGACTCGTTGGAAAAGACTGTGATGCTGGGAGGGATTGGGGGCAGGAGGAGAAGGGGACGACAGAGGATGAGATGGCTGGATGGCATCACTTACTTGATGGACGTGAGTCTTAGTGAACTCCAGGAGTTGATGATGGACAGGGAGGCCTGGTGTGCTGCGATTCATGGGGTTGCAAAGAGTCGGACACAACTGAGTGACTGATCTGATCTGATTGAATACCTGGGTCATTTTTATTTATTTTAATTTTTTTTTTTTTAAATTTTTATTCGGCTGCACAGGATCCTGTTGTGGTACGTGGGATCTTTAGTTCCACGACCAGGGATCGAACCCAGGCTCCCTGCGTTTGAGAGCCTGGAATCTTAGCCACTGGACCACCGAAGAAACCCTACCTGGGTCATTTTTAATAGGACAAAATATTAGAATATTAGTTGCTGGGCTGGTCTAAGTTTATCTACCTTTGCCTTCTTAGGAGAGGAAGACTAAAGCATACGTTTGTTGATTGGGAAATGTTAGAATGACAGTTTACAATGACTTGTCTCTAGGTTTTCATTAGAGATTAAGGTTTTAAGGTTAAGAATTATAAGGGAAGCGTTTCAGTATGCAAAGATGCAGGATGTGTGTTTTCAGCAAAGAGGATTTGAGAAATGGAAATGCATTTTGTTAGAGGGGAAAAGGTAGTTTTGTCCTAGCACTCATTTCTGAATGTAAGAGAAAGTGAGTGACAGATTAATATGAATACAGAAAGACAAAAGTTTGTGGAGGAGGAAAACTGAGTTTTATGCATGGTCTGGCTTGGCTAAGACGAGATTGAACTTAAGAAAATGAATTTTAAAGGTAAAGTGGTTCAAAACCTGAATTTGGCTAAGAGGAAAAAGTTTTCTTAAAATATTGTATTGCTTTTGGTAATAGATTGTGAATTTAAGTGATCTGTATTTGCCACTGAGATCTTTTGTATCACTGGTTAAATTTTTGATATTTTTGAAAAACTTTCCAAAGATCAAATTTTAAATGAAGTTCATTTGACTCCTAACTGACTTGAGGTTTCTCAAAGGGTCCCTAATGTTAGTCACTCAGTCATGTCCAATTCTTTGTGACCTCATGGACTATAGCCCATCAGGTTCCTCTGTGGACGGAATTCTCCAGGCAAGAACACTGGAGTGGGTTGCCATTTCCTACTCCAGGGGATCTTCCCCACCCAGGGATCAAACCCAGGTTTCCTGCATTGCAGGCAGATTCTTTAACATTTGAGCCATCAGGGAAGCCATCAAAGGGTCCCTGAAACACCTCAAGTTATTTGTTTTCTCTCCATCTCACAGAAGAATATTAAACTAATTAGGCTTATTTGGTATGGTAAATTACATGGGAAGCACTGTCAAATATCAATAACTGCAGATACGCAGATGACACCACCGTTATGGCAGAAAGTGAAGAGGAACTGAAGAGCCTCTTGATGAAAATGAAAGAGGAAAGTGAAAAATCTGGCTTAAAACTCAACATTCAGAAAACTAAGATCATGGCATCCAGTCCCATTATTTCATGGAAAATAGATGGGGAAACAGTGACAGATTTTATTTTCTTGGGTTCCAAAATCACTGCAGATCGTGACTGCAGCCATGAAATTAAAAGGTGCCTGCTCCTTGGAAGAAAAGCTATGACCAACATAGACAGCATCTTAAAAACCAGAGACATTACTTTGCCAACAAAGGTACATCTAGTTAAGGCTATGGTTTTTCCAGCAGTTATGTATGGATGTTAGAGTTGGACTATAAAGAAAGCTGAGTGCCAAAGAATTGATGCTGTTGAACTATGGTGTTGGAGAAGACTCCTGAGAGTCCTTTGGACTGCAAGGAGATCAAACCAGTGAATCCTCAAGGAAATCAGTCCTAAATATTCATTGGAAGGACTGATGCTGAAGCTGAAACTCCAATACTTTGGACACCTGATGCGAAAAGCTGACTCATTGGAAAAGACCCTGATGCTGGGAAAGATTGAAGGCAGGAGAAGGGGATGACAGAGGATGAGATGGTTGGATGGCATCACCGACTCGATGCATATGAGTTTGAGCAAGCTCTAGGAGTTGGTGATGAACAGGGAGGCCTGGCGTGTTGCAGTCCGTGGGGTTGCAAAGAGTTGGACATGACTGGTAACTGAACTGAACTGATTGTCAAATAAGTGGTGATAAAACTTCTTAGGCTGTATCATATGGGTGAACATTATTAATATATACATTTAAGAAATTATATGAAACTCCTAAAATTCTAGTATATCCTGGTTAGTGATATCAGTCATAATTTTAGTAGTTATCATAATTTTTGTATGTCAATGCAGTAACCAAGTTTCTTTTGAATTGTATAGTAATCCTGGTTGGCTAATGCCAAAGCAAATAGACATCCTTTTAGTGTTTAAGATGGTCAATTAGTCTTTAGGTTTTAGAGTGACTTTTTAAAAAACTGAAGTATAGTTGATTTAAGATATTGTTTCAGTTGAACAGCAAAGTGATTCAGTTACTTGTGGTTGTTTAGTCACTAAGTCATGTCTGACTCTTTCGCGACCCCATGGACTGTCGCCTGCCAGGCTCCTCTGTCCATGACCTTCTCCAGGCAAGAATACTGGGGTGGATTGCTATTTTCTTCTCCAGGAGATCTTCCCAACCCAGGGATCAAACCTGCTTCTCCTGCATTGGCAGATGGATTCTTTAACACTGAGTCATCAGGGCAACATACATATAAAATTGTTCTTTATCAGATGCTTTTCCCTTATAGCTTATTGCAAAATACTGAGTATAGTTCCCTGTGCTATACAATAGGTCCTTGTTGGTTATCACTTTATATATGCTTCGTCACTCAGTCACGTCTGACTCTTTGCAACCCCATGGACTGTATCCCATCAGGCCCCTCTGTCTATGGGATTTTCCAGGCAAGAATATTGGAGTGGGCCGCCATTCCCTTCTCCAGGGGGTCTTTCAGACCCAGGGATCGAATCCATGTCTCCTGCATTGCAGGCAGATTCTTTACCTGCTCAGCCATCAGGGAAGCCCTAGTAGTGTGTGTATGTTAATTCCAAACTCCTGATTTATCCTCCCCCACCTTCCCATTTGGTAACCATAAATTTGTTTTTAAGTCTACGCATCTATCTCTACTTTGTATATAAGTTTATTTGTATCATATTTTTAGATTCCCACGACGATATTTGTTTTTCTCTGTGTTGTTCACCTCACCTTGTATGATAATCTCTAGGTCCATCTATATTGCAGCAAATAGCATTATTTTATTATTTTATATGGCTGAGTAATATTCTGTCATTTATATATAATATACCACATATATTTTTTAAATTTTATTTTATTTTTAAACTTTACAATATTGTATTAGTTTTGCCAAATATCGAAATGAATCCGCCACAGGTATACCTGTGTTCCCCATCCTGAACCCTCCTCCCTCCTCCCTCCCCATACCCTCCCTCTGGGTCGTCCCAGTGCACCAGCCCTAAGCATCCAGTATCGTGCATCGAACCTGGACTGGCAACTTGTTTCATACATGATATTATACATGTTTCAATGCCATTCTCCCAAATCTCCCCACCCTCTCCCTCTCCCACAGAGTCCATAAGACTGATCTATACATCAGTGTCTCTTTTGCTGTCTCGTACACAGGGTTATTGTTACCATCTTTCTAAATTCCATATGTATGCATTAGTATACTGTCCACTTATCTGTTGATGGACATTTAGGTTGCTTTCACGTCTCGGCTATTGTAAATAGTGCTGCAATGAATATTGGGGTGATGGATCTTTTCCAATTATAATTTCTCTGGATATATGCCCAGGAGTTGGACTGCAGGATCACATGGTACCTCTATGTTCAGTTTTTAAGGAACCTCCATACTGTTCTCCATAATGACTATACCATTTTACATTCCCACCAACAATGTAGGAGAGTTCTCTTTTCTCCACACTTTCTCAAGCACTTATTGCTTTTAGACTTTTTGATGATGGTCATTCTGACCAGTCTGAGGTGATACTTAACTGTAGTTTTGATTTGCCCCACCCTTATGGCAGAAAGTGAAGAGGAACCAAAAAGCCTCTTGATGAAAGTGAAAGTGGAGAGTGAAAAAGTTGGCTTAAAGCTCAACATTCTGAAAACGAAGATCATGGCATCTGGTCCCATCACTTCATGGGAAATAGATGGGGAAACAGTGTCAGACTTTATTTTTCTGGGCTCGAAAATCACTGCAGATGGTGACTGCAGCCATGAAATTAAAAGACACTTACTCCTTGGAAGGAAAGTTATGACCAACCTAGATAGCATATTCAAAAGCAGAGACATTAATTACTCTGCCAACAAAGGTTCGTCTAGTCAAGGCTATGGTTTTTCCTGCGGTCATGTATGGATGTGAGAGTTGGACTGTGAAGAAGGCTGAGTGCCGAAGAATTGATGCTTTTGAACTGTGGTGTTGGAGAAGACTCTTGAGAGTCCCTTGGACTGCAAGGAGATCCAACCAGTCCATTCTAAAGGAGATTAGCCCTGGGATTTCTTTGGAAGGAATGATGCTAAAGCTGAAACTCCAGTATTTTGGCCACCTCATGCGAAGAGTTGACTCATTGGAAAAGACTGTGATGCTGGGAGGGATTGGGGGCAGGAGGAGAAGGGGACGGCAGAGGATGAGATGGCTGGATGGCATCACTGACTCGATGGACGTGAGTCTGAGTGAACTCCGGGAGTTGGTGATGGACAGGGAGGCCTGGCGTGCTACGATTCATGCAGTCGCAAAGAGTCAGACACGACTGAGCGACTGATCTGATCTGATCTGATCTTTGAGCTTTCCAGGTGGCACTAGTGATAAAGAACTTGCCTTCCGATACAGGAGACATAAGAGGTGCGGGTTCGATTCCTGGGTCAGGAAGATCCCCCGGAGGAGGGCATGACAGCCACTCCAATATTCTTGCCTGGAAAATCCTGTAGAAGAGGAGCCTGGCAGGCTACAGTACAGGGGGTCGCAAAGAGTTGGACATGACTGAAGTGACTTAGCATGCAAGCACATGCTTCTTTAGAGAAATGTCTAGTTCTCCTGCCCATTTCTTGTTTGGGTTGTTTGTGTTTTTGATCTTGACTATATGAGCTGTTTGTATATTTTGGGAGTTAATCCTTTGTCAGTCGTATCATTTGTAAATATTTTCTCTGTTTCTGAAGGTTATCTTTTCATTTTGTTTATGGCTTCTTTTGCTGCATGGAAGATTTATGTTTTACTTAGGTCCCATTTGTTTATTTTTGTTTGTATTTCTATTACTCTAGGAGATGAATCAAAAAAGATATTGCTGTGATTTATGCTAAAGAGTGTTCTGCCTATGTTTTCCTCTAGTAGTTTAGAATCTAGTAGTATAGAATCTAGTCTTACATTTATGTTTTTAATCCATTTTGAATTTATTTTTCTGTATGATGATAGAAAATGTTCTAATTTAATTCTTTTACAGGTAGTTATCCAATTTTCCCTACACTACTTGTTTTTTATTTATATTTATTTTTAATTGTAGGATGATTACTTTACAATATTGTAATGGTTTTTTCCATATATCAGCATGAATCAGCCATAGGTATGCCTATGTCCCCTCCCTCTTATATTCCTCTCCCACTTTCTTCCCCCTCCAGATTGCTATGGACCGCCAACTTTGGGTTCCCTGCATCATACAGCAAAGTCCCCCTGGCTCTCTATTTTTTATGATAATGTGTATGTTTCAATGCTGTTTTCTCAAATCATCCCACCCTCTCTCCTTCCCTCACTGTTCTCTATGTGTGTGTCTCCTTTGTTTCCTTGCACATAGGGTCATCGGTACTATCATTCTAGATTCCATATGTATGAGTTAATATATGATATTTGTCCTTCTCTTTCTGCCTTACTTCACTCGGTATAATAGGTTCATCACTCTAGGTTTGTCTACCTCATTAGAACTGGTTCAGATGAGTTCCTTTTTATATGTATATGTACTATATTTTGTATATCTACTACAATTTCCTTATCCATTCATCTGTCAGTGGACATCTAGGTTGCTTCTATGTCCTAGCTATTGTAAACAGCCCAGCACTACTTACTGAAGAGACTGTCTTTTCTCCATTGTATATTCTTGCCTCCTTTGTCATAGATAAATTGACTTTAGGTACATGGGTTTATTTCTTGGCTCTCTATCCTGTTTCATTGATCTCTTTGCCTATTCTCTGCTAGTACCATACTCTTTTGATGCTTGTGGCTTTGTAGTATAGTGTGAAGTCAGGGAGCCTGATTCTTCAAGCTCTGTTGCTGCTCACGATTGCTTTAGCTACTGAGGACCTTTTGTGCTTCCATAAATTTTTTAAAAAATTTTGTTCTATTTCTATGGAAAATGCCATTGGAAATTTGATAGGGGTTTCACTGAATTTGTAGAGTGCTTTGGGCAGTTTAGTCAGTTTGATAATATTGATTCTTCAATCCAAGAATACAGTGTATCTTCCCATCTGTTTGTGTCACCTTTCTTTCATCAGTGTCTTATAGTTTTCAGAGTGCAGGTATTTTCCTTTCTTAGGTATGTTTATTCCTAGATATATTACTCTTTCTGATGTGATGGTAAATGGGATTGCTTTCTTAATTTCTCTTTCTGATCTTTTGTTAGTGAATAGAAATGAAACAAATATGTATGTATGTATATATATATATATACATATATATATATTTGCATCCTGCAACTTTAGTGAATTCATTGATAAGCTCTAGTCATTTTCTGGTAGTGTTTCTAGGATTTTCTATGTATAGTGCCATGCCATCTTCAAAGAGTGACTATTTTACTTCCTTTCCCATTTGGATTCCTTTTTTCTTTCTTGTCTAATTGCTGTGGTTAGGACTTCCAAAACTATGTTGAATAAAAGTGGTGAGAATGGACATCCTTGTCTTTTTCCTGATCTTACAGAAAATGCTTTCAGCTCTTCTCCATTGACTATGATGTGCTGTGAGTTTGTCACATATGGCCTTTATTATGTTGAGGCATGTTCCCTCTCTGTTCACTTCCTGGAGAATTTTTTATTGTAAATTGGTGTTACATTTTGTTAAAAGCTTTTTCTGCATCTATTGACGTGATTCTGTTTTTTATTCTCCATTTAGTGTGGTGTATCACAGTGATTTGTGGATATTGAAAAATCCTTGCATCACTGAGTTAAATCTCACTTGAACATGGTGTACGATCCGTTTAATATACTACTGGGTTTGATTTGCTAGTATTCTGTTGATTTTTGTGTCTGTGGTTATGAGGGATACTGGCTTGTAATTTTCTTTCTCTTTTATGATATCTTTGGTTCTGCTATCAGGGTAATGATGGCCTTACAGAATATGTTTAGAAGTGTTTCTTCCTCTGCAACTTTTTGGAATGGTTTCAGAAGGATAGGTATTAACCCTTCTCTAGATGTTTATAGCATTTGCTTGTGAAGCCATCTGTCCTGAACTTTTGTTTTTTGTTCAGTTCCGAAGTCATGTCCGACTCTTTGAGACCCCATGGACCGCAGCACACCAGGCTTCCCTGTCTTTCACTATCTCCCAGAGATTGCTCAAACTCATGTCCATTGAGTTGATGATGCCATCCAAACATCTCATCCTCTCTCACCTGCCTCTTTTCCTGCCCTCAATGTTTCCCAGCATCAGGGTCCTTTCCAATGAGTCAGCTCTATGCATCAGGCCAAAGTATTGGAGCTTCAGCATCAGTTCTTTCAGTGAATATTCAAGGTTGATTTCTTTTAGGATTGACTGGTTTGACCTCCTTGCTGTCCAAGGGACCTTTTGCTGTCCAAGCAGTCTGCTCTTGCATCACAATTCGAAACCATCAGTTCTTTGGCGCTCAGCCTTCTTTATGGTTCAACTCTCACATCCATACATGACTACTGGAAAAACCATAGCTCTGATTATATGGACATTTGTCAGCAAAGTGATGCCTCTGCTTTTTAATACACTGTCTGGGTTTGTCATAGCCTTTTTCCAAGGATCACCTGTCTTTTAATTGTATAACTGAAGTTACCATCCACAGCCCAAGAAAATAAAATCTGTCACTGTTTCTATTGTTTCCCCACCTATTTGCCATGAAGTGATGGGACGAGATGCCATGATCTTGGCATTTCGAATGCTGAGTTTTAAGCCAGTGTTTTCTCTCTCCTCATTCACTTTCATCAAGAGCTTGTTTAGATCCTCTTTGCTTTCTGCCATTGGGAATTTTTAAATCAGATTTAATTTCAGTACATGTGATTTTTCTGTTTATATGTGATTTTTCTGTTTATATTTTCTATTTCTTCCTGGTTTACTCCTTGGAGATTGTTCCTCTCTAAAAATCTGTCCGTTTCTTCTAGGTTGTCCAATTTATTGCTTGTTGTTGTTGTATTTTACGGTCCTTTATATTTCTGTGGTGTCTTGTAACTTCACCTTTTTCATTTCTGATTTTATTGATTTAGGCCCTCTCCCCTCTTTTCTCAATGAGTCTGGCTAAAGCTTTATCAATTTTGTTTATCATTACAAAGAACCAGCTTTTAGTTTCTATTGTTAGTCTCCAATTCCTTTATTTCTGTTCTGATCTTTATGATTTCTGTTCTTCTCCCCACTTGGGGTTTCATTGGTTCACCTTTCTCTGGTTGCTTAGGTGTAATGTTAAGCTGTTTCTTTGAGGTGTCTCTTGTTTTCTGAGGTACACTTGTCTTGGTATAAGCTATCTTGGAACTACTTTTACTGCCTCTCGTGGGTTTTGGGTCATCGAGTTTTTGTTTTCATTTGTCTCTAGGTATTTTTTTTTATTTTCTCTTTAACTTCCTCAGTGATCCATTGGTTGTTTAGTAGCATTATTGAGCCTCCATGTGTTTGTGGGTTTTTTTTTTTGGCAGCCTTTCCTTATAGTTGATGTCTAATCTCATAGTGTTATCGTCAGAAAAGGTGCTTGATATGATATCAATTGTCTTAAATTTACTGAGGCTTCTGTGGCCCAGCATATGATCTATCCTGGAGAATGTGCTGTGTGGACTAGAAAAGCATGTGTACAGGGAGTCCCCTACAAACGAGTTCTATTCTGAGACTGCATTCGTAAGTCCAGTTTGTTCATAAGTCTGACAAAGTTAGCCTAGGTCCCCAACTAACACAATCAGCTTTATAGTCCTATACTATTATAGGTTTGAAATAGTTTTCACACAAATAATACATAAAAACAAACAAATAAATATTTTTAATCTTACAGGATGTTGAAAAATACAACGGTACAATACAATAGATGGCACACGGGAGCTGGCATTGAGCGAACAGGCAAGAAGAGTTACTGACTGGAGGAGGAAGAGCGGGTATGAGATGGTAGAGCTGAAGGGTCATCAGCAATAGAAGATGGAGGCAAGCTGCAGTTTCATTCATGCCTGACATTGATGGCACAGGTTCTGGTTCCTTGCTGGGTTCAACTCTGTCTACCCTTTTGAAAAAGCGATCCAGTGACATCTGGGTAGTAGATCTTATTTGTCATCATAGATGATACAGCACTGCTCTGCCTTCCGAACGGCTGCTGCAGCCTTCATGTACCATTGTATGTTCAGGTGCCTCAAAAACTAACCATGCGTCTTCAAAAAAATAAAAGAAAAACCCTTGACATTTCTTGCATCTTGAATCTCTTTGGTTCTTCAGCTACTTCTTCTTCCTCTTGTCTCTCTTAGTCCTTTCTCTGCGCCTCCAGTTTCAACAGGTCTTCATTAGTAAGCTCCTCTTGCTGTGCAGCAAGGAATTCAGTGAAGTTGTCCACTTGCAGATCTAGCTCCAGCTTCTTGCTGAGGGTCACTGAATTGCTGAAGACCTCTTTGGGCTCCTCATCCACTTTCTCTCATCCACAAAAATTGTGAATAAACTGTGGGCAAAAGTTCTTCCAAACCCCATTCATGATGACAGCTGTAACCTCATGCCAAACAAAGTAAATGTTTTTTATGGCTTTGTAGATGTTAGAGTCCTTCCAGAATTGTCTTGGGTGGTTCCTGATTTGTCACTCACCTTTACTGCCTGACAAAAAGTGTGACATAAATAATATTTCTTGAAAGTCACTATAACTCCCTCATCGATAGTTTCGATGAGTGACATAGTATTTTGTGGCAGATGCACTACTTTGATGTTGAGGTGAAAGTTGTCCCCAAAGGGGGGTGGCCCAGAGTATTGCCAAGTAGCAAAAGATTGTTGAATGGGATATCATTCTCCAAGCAATATTTCTCTACCTCTAGGATAAAGAGGTGGAAAAACTAGTCCTGGAATATGTCTGTGAAACCCAGATTCTTGGGCTTCCCCAGTGGCTCAGTGGGATATGCTCCCACCAGTGCAGGAGATGCGGGTTCAATCCCTGGTCCAGGAAGAGTCCCTGGAGATGGAAATGGCAGCCCACTCCAGTATCCTTGCCTGGGAAATCCCATGGACAGAGGAACCTAGCGGGCTACGGTCTATGGGGTCACAAAGAGTCAGACAGGACTTTGTGACTGAACAACAGCCCAGGCTTTGGGATTACTCTTCCACACAACAGGAAAAGAGCCCTTGGCTATGTTTTTAAGGGTTCTTGGGTTTTCTGGACAATAAATTATGAGAGGCTTAAGCTTCGTATTTCCAGAAGCATTGCCACCAAACAACAGAGTTAGCCTGTCCTTTGCTGCTTTATAGCCTGGCATCAACTTTTCATCCTTACCGATGTAACTTTTGTCTGGCTTCTTCTTCCAGCATAGTCCTGTCTCATCCATGTTAAAAACCTGCTCAAATAAATATATAGCTTCATCAATAATTTATCAAAGCATTTCAGGAAATTCCTGGGAAGCTACTGTATCTGCCCTCGCTGCCTCACCACTTCCTTTCACATTGTGAAGGTTGGCTCTAGCCTTGAGCCGATGAAACCAGCCAAGGCTGACATTAAAAGGTGCCCTCTCATTCTTCATCATGTTTCTTCCCTAAGTTCTCATAAATGCTTTCTCTTGAGTCAGCATTAAGCTGAGTGGGACTGAATGCTGATGTGGATCCTGCGTCTATACACTGAGCAATTTCTCCATCTCCTCCCTCACTTTCCCCTGCTTCTTTGATGTCTTCATCATCAGGACAGCAGATTTCACACGTTCCTTGTTCTTTAGAATCATGCTGATGGTTGAATGATTCGTGTTGTAAGAATGAGTGACCATGCTTATGCCTCGATCCACTCTCAATTATTTTCACTTTTGTTTCCATCATTATTTGACACTTTCTAGTAGTCCCAGCTATATCACTGCTGCTCTTACGCTTGCTTCTGGACATCCTGGGTTTGAAATAAAGACACTAGTGTACTCTATACAGTACTGTACAGTAAAGTACACAAAAGCACAATCAGGGACTTCCCTGGCAGTCCAGTGGTTAAGAATCCGCCTTCCGATACAGAGGACTCAGGTTCGATCCCTGGTCAGGGAACTAAGATCCCATATGCTTCAGGGCAAGCCAGCACACCACAGCTACTGAGCCCACGTGCCCCAAATACAGAGAAACTCACGCACCACCACTAAGACCTGACACAGCTAAAAATATATTTAAACACACACACACGCACACACACACAGAGCCAGGCCTTGGTGCCAAAGCTCTAGGACAGCTCACACTACACTGATGAATACTCCCTGTTACCTCCACCACCTCATTCCCACAGTGAGCCCCAGCTTCCCCCTGCCTTCCCCAGGAGATGCTCCAAGACCAGCAGGGAGGCCTGGCTCAGCCTCCTGCGGAGTCACTGCTCCGCCCTGTGTCCCAGGGTGCATGGGACACTGCCAAAGGTGACATGTCTCTTTCCCCCAGTCCTGTGGAGTTCCTTCTATAAAGCCCCGCTGGCCTGCCAAGTCAATAGCTCTGGGGGTTCCTCCTTCTGATGCCAGACCCCCAGGGTGGGGAGTCTGCTGTGGGGCTTAAAACTCTCATTCCTCTTTGAGAACTTCTGTGATGTAATTATTTCCCCCAGTTTGTGGGTCACCCACTTGAAGAGGTATGGAATTTGATTATATCATGACTTCACCCCTCCTACCGTCTCACTGTGGTTTCTTCTTTATGTCTTTAGATGTAGAATATTTTGGGACAGTTTTCAGTCTTTTTATTGATGGTTGTTCAGCAGTTAGTTGTGATTTGGGTGTGCTTGTGAGAAGAAGTGAGCTGAAGTCCTACTCTGCCACCTTGTCCAGGAACTCCAGCCACTTTTTAAAAAATCTATAGCGGGGACTTCCTGGGCAGTGATTAAGACTTCACACTTCCAATGTAGGAGCTGCATGTTTGATCCCTGGCTGGGGAACTAAGGTACCATGTGCCTTGTGGCATCACACACACACACACAAAAGCAGCTTTTGAAGGACTCTATAGCTATTTTGTGAAGAAGCAGGGAAGGATGATGAAATCCTTTATGTGCAAGCATTTGTGCCATTACATCAGGGAAAGTAAGAAAGGAGAGGGTATAAGAGTGAGAATGTTGTTGTTCAGTCGCCAAGTCACATCCGACTCTTTGCAACCCCATGGACTACAGCACACCAGGCTTCCCTGTCTGTCACGGTCTCCTGGAGTTTGCCCAAGTTCATGTCCTTTGAGTTGCTAATACCATGCAACTGTCTCATCCTGTGTCGTCCCCTTCTCCTCTTGCCCTCAATCTTTCCCAGAATCAGGGTCTTTTCCAATGAGTTGGCTCTTCGTAACAGGTGGCCAAAGTATTGGGCTTCAGCATCAGTCCTTCCAATGAATATTCAGGGTTATTTCTTCTAGGACTGACTGATTTGTTCTCCTTGCTTTCCAAGACACTCCAAGAGTCTTCTCTAGCACCACAGTTCAAAAGCATCAATTCTTCAGCACTCTGCTTTCTTTACTGTCCAGCTCTCTCATCTGTACATGACTACTGGAAAGACCATAACCTTGACTATATAGACCTTTGTCAGCAAAGTGATGTCTTTGCTTTTTAACACACTGTCTAGGTTTGTCATAGCTTTCCTGCCAAGAAGCAATTGTCTTCTAATTTCATGGCTGAAATGTTGCTTCAAACTGTAACACCTCTGCTTGAGCTAGCTGCCCCAGGCTCTTACACCCACATATTCATCCCTTCTGCCACCTTCCATTCCTTTCCAGCCCCAATTCCTGGCACAGGCACTCAGGACTGTCTCTCCTTACTGGGAAAAATTAGAAAATTCTGTGTTAATTTCTGGAGCACAGGACTTAGTCTGGTATCACCATCTATGACCCAAGAGGGCACCCAGGAGCCACTCCCAGGGCAGGGCAGTTTTCATCACTGTTATCTCATATAGGGGATGAAATACAAATGATCGCCAGCTGGGTTTCTCAGACTTTAATTGAATCTTTAATTTAAGTCTTCCTTTATAGGAAGGATCCTCTAAACCTGAAGTCCATTTGGTAGCATCCACAGCGGAACCAAACTGGGACCCTAGTGAGGGAAGAATGCCCTTACCAGAGCACCCCTATTTGTGAATCTCTGCAGATCTTTGAAAGTGGGGGGGGGGACCAAAGCAAAAGCATTTGAACATAATTCAAGAAACGCAGTAAAAAAAAAATCAAAACCTTTCTGAATTTTTCAAAAGGATACATCAGGCCTACAGATGTCATACTAATACAGATCCTGAAGCCCTTGAAAATATTAGAATGGTAAATTTGACCTTTCGAGGGGCAAAGTGCCTTAGATGTCAGAAGAAATTGCAAAATTTAGATGCTTCCTTTGTAATGAACCCTTCTTAATGGGTAGATGTTGCTTTTAAAGTGTTCAATAAGGGGAGAAAAAAAGAAAAAGAAAATGCCCCCTTTTTTGGCAGCAACATTGGGTTTCCCAGAGGGCAGGAAACCCAAAGAGAAGTAGACCACTACGGGAAAGGAACAATGTGCTTACTGGAAGGAGGGAGAACATTGGAAAACAGAGAGGAACACTCTGATGAATGACGAGGTCCAGGGTACGCCTCGGACTTGAGCTATCTAATTTCCCACGGTAGCCCTGGGCAGAACTGACAGTGGGGAATGAGCTGATTAACTTTCCCGTAGATCTCACCTTGAAGTTTTACCGCAGAACAGCTTGACATCAGAGTCCCACCAGAACTTGCTTTAAGCCTATAGATGGCGCTTATGAAAATGCCAGGAAAGGAGACAGAGCTTCCCCCCGCCCGCCCCCAGGTCTACAGAAAGGGAAGATCACAAGTGTACTAATGGTATCCCAGGGAAGGCCAAAAACACAGGGCCACTGCGCATCCCATTGAGAGGGACACTGGGACATTAATCTAAAGCAATATATTCTGAGGCAAGAGAACTACTTCTTCCACAGATTGACTTGTCAAAATACCAGCTAGAGTATTCAGAAAAGGACCAAGAGAGGGCCAAAGAGTAAGGATACACCTTGGACACTGTGGCCGCACGTTCATAACAGAATCATACATTAAAAAGGAACATCTCTAAAATATGTCAAGAGACCAATTTTACCTGGGTTAAGGCCTTGCAAGTTCCCCTGCTACGGATCAGTGGCTTCTAGAAGCAGGCCTAAATTAACCTCCTTTAAAATATTGTGGGCGGTTCCAGGTGTTAGTCCAGGTGGGAGAACCTATAAATGCTCTAAAGGACCTAGCAATTATCAATTATGCTAAAACTTTGGGTGCTATAATAACCTCTGTTCATGAGTTGGCCTCCAATAGGTCTGTCTATCCAGCTGAAGTAGATGTAATTTCATTGTAGTTGAAGTGTCAACCAATTTTGTTTAATTTTGTCCAAATTCATTTTGGGAACTGGAACCAAAACCCCAAGTTCAATTACAAATAAGACAAAGTGCTAAGTGGTTTTATCAGGGTCAAATAGTTGTAGATAAAAAATGACTGGCTAAAGAGTCTAAGGAATATTTGTTGCCTCAACTCAGTAGGAATGAGCCAGGAAAGTCTTCATCCCTTTTCCTTATAAGATTGTGAAGTAGATATAGACAGTGGGGAACTGTAATAGGGAAGAAACTTTGTATTCTACTACAAGTCAGGAAAGGAATGTTGCCTATAAGCTTAAATTACACATCTTATCTCTGGGAACCCTGCCTCCTAGGTAATGAGCATTAAACTAAAATACCTTTGGTTTAGCTCACTGGAAACATCCTGACAAGGCCCACCTGTGAATGACTGCCAGGAGAAAGAAATTAGTACATCCCCTCTGGAGGCCGACCTGAGCCAGGAAAGGTTTGATTTTACTCCTTCTGCTTTTAGTATAAAAGAAGCCTGACTTCTTTTTTTTTTTTTTGGGGGCTTCTTTTTAATTTATTTATTTTTTTACTTAACAATATTGGTTTTTGCCATACATCAACATAAATCCGTCACGGGTATACATGTGTTCCCCATCCTGAAGCCCCCTCCCACCTCCCTCCCTGTACCATCCCTCTGAGTCATCCCAGTGCACCAGCCCCAAGCATCCTGTATCTTGCATCAAAACTGGACTGGCGATTCGTTTCATATATGATATTATACATGTTTCAATGCCATTCTCCCAAATCATCCCACCCTCTCCCTCTCCCACAGAGTCCAAAAGACTGTTCTATACATCTGTGTCTCTTTTGCTGTCTCACATACAGGGTTATTGTTACCATCTTTCAAAATTCCATATATATGCATTAGTATATTGTATTGGTGTTTTTCTTTCTGGCTTACTTCACTCTGTATAATAGGCTCCAGTTTCATCCACCTCGTTAGAACTGATTCAAACGTATTCTTTTTAATGGCTGAGTAATACTCCATTGTGTATATGTACCACAGCTTTTTTATGCATTCACCTGCTGATGGACATCTAGGTTGCTTCCATGTCCTGGCTATTATACACAGTGCTGTGATGAACATTGGGGTACATGTGTCTCTTTCAATTCTGGTTTCCTCGGTGTGTATGCCCAGCAGTGGGATTGCTGGGTCATAACTCAGGCAGGATGGTTCTTTGGGATACCGGTACACCACCTTCTCTTTACTTTCCAAGTAAAGTCACTATTTCTTGCCCTAAGAGCTCGTCTCTCAATTTATTCATCTATAACATGGCGGGCAGTATTATCTTGGACTTGGTAACAGTGATAGAAACCACCCAAAACTCAGTGGCATTTACACGCGTATGTTTATGCAGTTTAGACCAGGCTTGTCAGGCCAGTTCTACTCTGCATTATGCTGGGACTAGAACATCTGAGAAGTCTTCTTCAAATACATATCTGACAGATGCCTTAGCTCGGGAGGCTATTCACATCTCTTCTTTCTGTACACCTCCCCATTTGGCTAACTTGGGATTTGTCAAAATGGTGCTGAGTTTCCAGAAGGAGGAGACCAAGGGGACAAACCCAAAGTGCAAATGCCTCCTATCAAACCAGCACTTAGTTCACACCTGCAAATGTCCCATCAGCAAGAGGAACAAATCCAAAGTTAATGCTGGAAGGGACTATAAAGGACACTCATAGCAGAGATCAGGGTTCTCTGGGGCCAAAAGGAACAGTCAGCTAGAGACGCCAACATGAGATTTCTGGTTCAAACAACTAATACCGGGAGTACACTAGAACAGCTTCTGACCCAGGCTCTTACAATCTGTTTTGTTCCTTGAAAATAAAAAACATACAACAGAACTAAACTCTGGGAAATTCATATTTATTGTGTGGGCCTATTCTATCAAATGACTAGTTCATTTTTCTAGTATAAACTGCAGGGATGACATTTAACACTTGTTGCTCAGCCAACTTTTACTCCCTAGTTCTTTTTAAATAAGATAAATAGAATGGAAAATATGAGCTGATTTGGGTCAGACCTAGAAAATCCCATTCCTTCAGTATCGCCCTTCTCCTGACAGCTTAAATGGCTATTTCACATCTGGTGATTAAGAATGTAGTTTTTACCAGAGGCTACTGCTGACGGAGTTCAGACTCCTGCTCCTGATTGTCTCTGTCAGAGAAATAAGTGTCTTAGGCAGACAGGGAAGCTGTAACCTCTTCCTGCAATAAACCAGCAGCTCACTGAGCTGGCACCAACTGCTTCCATCAATTTTTCTATACAGATAATTGAAAATGGTTCATATGCCGGCTCATTGCAACTGAAGAAGCACTTTCCTTTCTGTGGAAGTACCCCCACCCCAAGCACCCCGCTTCAAAACAAACAAAAAACAAAACACCAAAATTCAGAGGAACCAGGCCAATTTCAGAACTGAGATGAAAAGTTATGGATAGGGGAAGTGTACAGAGGCTTCAAGCAATGGGAATAAACACAGAAGCTGAAAATGAACTTATGAGGCATGTGGAGTACATGTTGAATATCACTACAATGCAAACATTGTCACGCATGCTCAGTTGCTTCAGTCGTGTCCAACTCTGCGATTCTGTGGACGGCAGCCTACCAGGCTCCTCTGTCCATGGGGGTTCTCCAGGCAAGAATACTGGAGTGGGTTGCCATTTCCTCCTCCAGGGAATCCTCCCGACCCAGGGATTGAACGTGGATCGCCAAGAGTCAGACAGCACCACCTGGGAAGTTCCAAACATGGTCTTAGGTTTTAAAATTATGAAAGAATCTTCCAAAGTTTGGTTAATATAACATCTAAGTTTAAAACTTTGGTGGCTTTCAGAAAAATGAAGATAGTTTAAAAACAGGTAAATTTAAAAAAATGAATTCAAAGACTGAAACTAAATTGTTAATATGCACTGAGTGCCTACTCATGCACTTCCAAAGGAAGAGCACGGTGTTTCCCTCTTAAACAGGCAATACACACTGACTGACATACTATGAAACAAGACCAGAGGTCAAGCTGATGGATTTTTTTGCCTTATTAATTTCAGACTTTTTTTTTTTTTTAACTTTTCTTTTAAATTCCCAGGTAGCTCAGATGGTAAAGAATCTGCCTGCAATGCAGGAGACCTGGGTTCCTTTTCTGGGTCGGGAAGATCATCTGGAGAAGGCAATGGCAATCCACTCCAGTATTCTTGCCTGGAGAATTCCATGGACAGATCATGCGGTCACAGAGCTGGACACAACTGAGCAACTAACGCTACACTTGATTTACAATACTGTGTTAGTTTCAGGTGTATAGCATCCTGATTCAGATGTTGTTATTCAGTTGCTAACTTTTGTCCAATCTTTTCCGACCCCATGGACTGTGCCAGGCTTCCCTGTCCTTCACTATCTCCCAGAGTTTGCTCAGACTTATATGCATTGACTTGGTGATGCCATCCGGTCATCTCATCCTCTGTCAGCCCCTTCTCCTCCTGCCCTCAGGCTTTTGCAGGATCAGAATCTTTTCCAATGACTCAGCTCTTCACATCAGATGGCCAATATTTTAGAGCTTCAGCATCAGTCCTTTCAATGAATATTCAGGGTTGATGTCTTTTAGGACTGACTGGTTTGACCTCCTTGCTGTCCAAGGGACTCAAAAATCTTCTTCAGCACCACAGTTCAAAAGCATCAATTCTAAAGTGCTCAGCCTTCTTTATGGTCCACCTCTCACATCAGTACATGACTACTGGAAAAACCATAACTTTGTCTATACGGACCTTTGTTGGCAAAGTAATGTCTTTGCTTTTTAATATGCTATCTAGGTTTGTCATAGCTTTTCTTCTATTAAAAGAAGTAAGACTCTTTTAATTTCATGGCTGCAGTCACAATATGCAGTGATTTTGGAGACCAAAGAAAATAAAGCCCATCACTGTTTCCATTATTTCCCCATCTATTTGCCATGAAGTGATGGAACCGGATGCCATGATGTTAGTTTTTTGAATGTTAAATTTTAAGTCAGCTTTTCCACTCTCCTCTTTCACCTTCATCAAGAGACTCTTAGTTCCTCTTCACTTTCTGCCATAAAGGGTGGTGCCCTTTGCATAAATGAAGTTATTCATATTTCTCCCGGCAATCTTGATGCCAGCTTGTGATTCATCCAGCCTGGCATTTCTCATGATGCACTCTGCATATAAGTTAAATATTCAGGGTAACACTATACAGCCTTGACATACTCCTTTCCCAATTTTGAACATCTATTGTACCATGTCTGGTTCTAACTGTTGCTTCTTGACCTGCACACAGGTTTCCTAGGAGACAGGTAAGGTGTCTGGTATTCCCATTTCTTGAAGAATTTTCCACAGTTTGTTGTGATCCACACAGTCAAAGGCTTTAGTGTAGTTAAGGAAGAAGAAGGAGATGGTTTTATGGACTTCTCATATTGGCAATTTGATCTCTGGTTCCTCTGCCTTTTCTAAATCCAACTTGAACATCTGGAAGTTCTCATTTCACATACTAATAAAGTCTAACTTGGAGAATTTTGAACATTACTTCGTGAGCATATGAAGTGAGTGCAATTGTGTGCTAGTTTGAACATTATTTGCCATTGCCTTTTTGGGGGTTGGAATGAAAACTGACGTTTTCCAGTTCTGTGGCCACTGCTGAGGCTTCCAAATTTGCTGGCATATTGAGTGCAGCACTTCAATAGCATCATCTTTTAGGATTTGAAATAGCTCAGCTGGAATTCCATCACCTCCACTAGCTTTGTTCGCAGTGATGCTTCCTAAGGCCCACTTGACTTCACATTCCAGGATATCTGGCTCTAGGTGAGTGATCACACCATCGTGATTATCTGAGTCATTAATATCTTATTTGTATAATTTTCCTGTGTATTCTTGCCACCTCTTCTCAATATCTGCTTCTGTTAGATCCATACCATTTCTGTCCTTTATTGTGCCCATCTTTGCATGAAGTGTTCCCTTGGTATCTCTGATTTTCTTGACGAGATCACTAGTCTTTCCCATTCTATTGTTTTCCTCTATTTCTTTGCATTGTTCACTTAGGAAGACTTTTTGATCTCTCCTTGCTTTTCTTTGGAACTCTGCGTTCAGATGAGTATATCCTTCCTTTTCTCCTTAGCCTTTTGCTTCTCTTCTTTTCTCAGCTATTTGTAAAGCCTCCTCAGACAACCATTTTGCTTTTTTGCATTTCTTTTTCTTGGGGATGGTCTTGATCCCTGTCTCCTGTACAATGTCATGAACCTCCATCCATAGTTCTTGAGGCACTTTATCTATCAGATCTAGTCCTTTAAATCTATTTCTCACTTCCACTGTATAATAGTAAGGGATTTGATTTAGGTCATGCCCGAATGGCCTTGTGGTTTTCCCTACTTTCTTTAAGTTTGAATTTGGCAATAAGGAATTTACGATATGAGCCACTGTTAGCTCATGGTCTTGTTTTTGTTGACTGTACAGAGCTTCTCCATCTTCGGGTGCAAAGAATATAATTGATCTGATTTTGACCATCTGGTGATTGGAAGGAGGTGTTTGCTATGACCAGTGTGTTCTCTTGGCAAAACTCTGTTAGCCTTTGCCCTGGTTCATTTTGTACTCCAAGGCCAAACTTATCTGTACTCCAGGTATCTCTTGACTTCCTACTTTCGCATTCTAATCCCCTATGATGAAAAGGACTTTTTTGTTTTTTTGGTGTTAGTTCTAGAAGGTCTTGTAGGTCTTCATAGAACCATTCAACTTCAGCTTCTTTGGCATTAGTGGATGAAAATCCAAGTCAAATCAATAGACTTGGATTACTATGATATTGAATGGTTTGATCTCTTCAAGAAAATTAGAGACCCTATGGGAAATTTCATGCAAAGATGAGCACAGTAAAAGACAAATGGTATGGACCTAACATAAGCAGAATATATTAAGACGAGGTGGCAAGAATAAACAGAAGAACTATATAAAAAAATCTTCATGACCCAGATAACCATGATGGTGTGATCACTCACCTAGAGCCAGACATCCTGGAATGTGAAGTCAAGTGGGCCTTAGGCAGAAGCATCACTATGAGCAAAGCTAGTGGAGGTGATGAAATTCCAGTTGAGCTATTTCAAATCCTGAAAGATGATGCTGTGAAAGTGCTGCAATCAGTATGCCAGCAAGTTTGGAAAACTCAGCAGCGGCAACAGGACTAGAAAAGGTCAGTTTTCATTCCAATCCCCAAAAAAGGCAATACCAAAGAATGCTCAAACTATCACACAATTGCACTCATCTCACATGCCTGCAAAGTAATGCTCAAGATTCTCCAAGCCAGGCTTCAACCGTATGTGAACCGTGAACTTCCAAACGTTCAAGCTGGATTTAGAAAAGGCAGAGGAACCAGAGATCAAGTTACCAACATCCATTGGATCATTGAAAAGCATGAGAGTTCCAGAAAAACATCCACTTTTGCTTTATTGACTACACCAAAGCCTTTGACTGTGTGAATCACAACAAACTGTGGAAAATTCTTCAAGAGATGGGAATACCAGATCACGTGATCTACCTCCTGAGAAATCTGTATGCAGGTCAAGAAGCTCCAGTTAGAACTGAACATGGAACAACAGATTGGTTCCAAATCAGGAAAGGAGTACATCAAGGCTGTATATTGTCACCCTGTTTATTTAACTTTTATGCAGAGTACATCATGCGAAATGCCGGGTTGGATGAAGCACAAACAGGAATCAAGATTGCCAGGATAAATATCAATAACCTCAGATACTCTTATGACACCACCCTTATGCCAGAAATTGAAGAAGAACTGAAGAGCCTCTTGATGAAAGTGAAAGAGGAGAGTGAAAAAGTTGGTTTAAAACTCAACATTCAGAAAACGAAAATCATGGCACCCAGTCCCATCACTTCATGGTCCCAACACTAGATGGGGAACAATGGAAACAGTGAGAGACTTTATTTTCTTGGGCTCCATAATCACTGCGGACAGTGACTGCAGCCATGAAATTAAAAGACGCTTACTCCTTGGAAGAAAAGTTGTGACCAACCTAGACAGCATATTAAAAAGCAGAGACATTATTTTACCAACAAAGGTCTCTCTTGTCAAAAATATGGTTTTTCCAGTAGTCATATATGGATGTGAGAGTTGGACTATAAAGAAAGCTGACCACCAAAGAACTGATGCTTTTGAATTGTGGTGTTGGAGAAGACTCTTGAGATCCAACCAGTTGCAAGGAGATCCAATCAGTCCATCCTAAAGGAAAGCAGTCCTGAATATTCATTGGAAGGACTGATGCTGAAGCTTAAACTCCAATACTTTGGCCACCTCATGCAAATAACTGACTCATTTGAAAAGACCCTGATGCTGGGAAAGATTGAAGTTGGGAGGAGAAGGGGATGACAGAGGATGAGATGGTTGGATGGCATCACCAACTCAATGGACATGAGTTTGAGTAAACTCTGGGAGTTGGTGATGGACAGGGAGGCCTGGTGTGCTGCAGTCCATGAGGTTGAAAGAGTTGGACACAACTGAGTGACTAAACTGAACTGAGGTTTTGATATAACAGTCTCTCTCTCTTTACATATATGTGTGTGTGTGTGTGTGTATGTATTTATATACATGATTGAAGTTGCTGATCTTTTAAGTTCAAACTCATTTTAATTATCCTGCATTTGTATTCTCCTCCTCACAATTACTGGTTTGATACCATATTGGTGTGTGTATAATTTCTTAACCTTTACTGTATGTTTGCTTTTACTGGTGAGCTTTCCTTTTTCATAATTTTCTTGTATCTAGTTGTGGCTTTTTCTTTTCCACCTAGAAATGTTCTTTTCAGTTCAGTTCAGTTCAATTCAGTTATGTTCCTTTAGCATCTGTCATAAAGCTGGTTTGATGGTATTGAGTTCTAGCTTTTCCTTGACTGTAAAAGTTTTTTTGACATCTCTGTCACATCTGAATAAGAGCCTTACTGGGTGGAGTAGTATTGGCTGTAGGTTTTTTCCTTTTTTCTCTTAAATATATTATGCCACTTCCTTCTGGTCTGCAGAGGTTCTGCTGAAAACTCAGCTTGATGGTCTTATGGGGGGTTCCATTGTATGTTATTTGTTGCTTTTCCCTTGTTTCTTTTAGTATTTTCTGTTTGTCTTTAATTTTTGTCAGTGTGATTATATGTCTTTGTGTGTTTCTCTTGGGTTTTTCCTATATGAGACTCTCTGCAACTCCTGGAGTTGGATGACTATTTCCATTCCTGTGCTAGGGGAGTTTTCACCTATTATCTCTTCAAATAATTTTTAAGGCTCTTTTCTCTCCCTCTTCTCCTTCTGGCACCCCTATATATGAATGCTGGTGCATTTGGTATTGTCTCAGAGGTCTCTTAAACTGTTCTCATTTCTTTTCATTGTTTTTTCTTTATTCTATTCCATGACAATTATTTTTACCACTTTGTCTTCCAGTTCACTGATATGTTCTTCTGCCCTATTTATTCTGCTGTTGATTCTTTCTTGTATATTTTTCATCTGAGTTATTGCATTCTTCAACTTTGTTTGGTTCTTCTTTATACATTCTAACTCTTTGCTAAGAATTTCTTGTATCCTCTTGCTCTGTGCATCCATCTTTTTTCCCAAGTTTCTGGTTCATCTAAAAAGATGATAAGATCATTACTCTGAACTCTGTTTTGGGTACATTGTCTTTCTCCACTTCACTTAGTTCTGAGGTTTTATTTTGCTCCTTCACTTGGAACATATTCCTTTGCATTCTCATTTTGTCTAAAACTCTATTTACATTTTTATGTGTATAGTGGGTGAATTACATTTCTTGACCTTGGAGAAGTCACCCTCTGTAGGCGATTTCCTGTGTATCACAGCAGTACAGTCCCCTCTCATCACTAAGGCCCAGGGAGCAGCTGGTTCCACTGCAGGTTCTAACCAATGTTTTCAGACTCAGACTCAGTTTGCAGGCTGCAGTACCATACTTTTCTTGCCTCTGGTGACTGCCCCATGATGGATGAGGCTGGTCTGGAGGCTCATGAAGTCTTCTTGGTGGAAGGAGTTGCTGCCTGCCCACTGGTGAGTAGAGCTGGGTCTTGGCCCTCTGGTGTGCAGGGGTGTGTCAAGTGGCATGTGAAGAGGTGGCTGTGGGTTCAAGAACTTTTTAGGGTAGGCTGTCCGCTGATTGCTAGTGCTGCATCCCTCCTGGTTGGTTGTCTGGACTCGGGTGTCCCAGCACTGAATCCCACAGGCTGTTGGATAGGGCCAGATCTCTAGGCCAAAGGCCCACGATGGCTGCGTTCAGCCAGAGTTCATATAGGTGAACACTCCCTGCTATGTTCACCACCAGCTTTTATGACGCCAGAGAGAGCCAAAGCCACCTCCCTACAAGACCCTCCAACACCAGCATGTAGGTCTGGTCCAGGCTCTTGCAGAATCACTGCTTTTTACCCTGGCCCCAGTGCATGCAAGACTTTGTGTGCACTTTCTAAGAATGGAGTCTCTGTTTCCCCAAGTCCTGAGGAGCTCCTGAAGTCAAACTCTGTTGGTCTTCAAAGCCGAACGCTTTGGGGTCTCCTCCTCCCAGAGCTGGACTCCTGGGCTAGGGAGCCTCACATGGGGCTCAGAGCTCTCATTCCTGTGGAAAAACTTCTACAGTATAATTATCCTCATGTTTGTGGGTCACCCACCTGGGTGGTATGGGATTTGATTATATTGCAAGTGCACCAATCTGTTGTGGTTTCCTCTTTGTGTCTTTGAATGTGAAGTATCTTTTTCGTAGATTCCAGTCCTTTTTTAGTGGATGGTTGTTCAGTCTTTTGTTGTGGTTTTGGTTTGCTTGTTAGAGGAGGAGAGCTCTACATCATCTTGTCTCTCTCCTCTCCATTTCAAACTTTTGGCTATATTTATTGCATATTTTCAGTCAATCTGTTTTCAGAGTTGTAACTTATCACTGTCAAAGTTTGTATATCTTTAACTTTTTAAGACACATTTTTAAGCTACAGGGAATAAAAACAATTGAGGCAAACTTAAAAGGTTAGGACTTCAATGTCAAACCAACTGGATTTAATGAACTAAGATATCTAAAGTGAGAGCATCTTGCCTGTCCCCTATGCCACAGTGCATTCAGTTCAGTTCAGTCACTCAGCCGTGTCCGACTCTTTGCGACCCCATGAATCTCAGCACGCCAGGCCTCCCTGTCCATCACCAACTCCCGGAGTTCACTCAAACTCATGTCCATCGAGTTGGTGATGCCATCCAGCCATCTCATCCTCTGTCGTCCCCTTCTCCTCCTGCCCCCAATCCCTCCCAGCATCAGACTCTTAGAACAGTGTTACAAATATGATATTATGCGTTTCACCAGTGTATCATCCCCAGCATATTTTCATAGGTATAACTTACTATGTGGGCTTCCCAGGAGGTTCAGTGGTAAAAACTCCACTTGCAATGCAGGAGAAATGAGTTCAATTCCTGGGTCTGGAAAACCCCCTGGAGAAGGAAATGGCAATCTACTCTAGTATTCTTGCCTAGAAATCTCCTGGACAGAGGAGCCTGGCAGGCTGTAGTCCATGGGGTCACAAAAGAGTTGGACACAACTTAGTGACTAAACAACAACTTACAATGTGCTAGGCATTATTCTAAATATTTTTCTAGACAATATCTCATTTAATGTCCATAACAACTCCATTTGGTTGGCAGTGGTGTTTTCTGTATTTCTGATGAGGAAACTGAGGTTCAGAAAGAGAGAGAGTTATGTGGACTCAGTTTATTGTCAGCACCATAGATGCCAAACCCAGGGCTGTCCACACTGATTCAGAAAATGCCAAGCAGGAAAGAAATCCACTGTGACCCTCTTACATTCAGCAGTGAAGAAGAAACACCCTTCCTCATTAGCTATCATGACCACATCCTCCGTGTGGTTTTAACACATAATGCTTATTAAGCATCCATGCTGTGGGTAAGTTCTGGTCCTTTCCATCTGTATAAAACTGAACTAATTATCTTTACACCTTTCAAGTGATAGACTGTAGAGTCAAGGAACTAGCAACCTGTGGCTGACCGTATTGATCTCTAGAAATAAAGACACACAAAATTCCAAGATTTGAAACCTGTAAGAGGTATGGGATTGAAGCCATAGATGTCTTATAAAAAAAGACATTGTAGATTTTTAAAATGCCAGTCAGCATGACTACTATGACAAATATTGCTCAAACAGTGTACTTTGTAGGAGACTTTAGTGGTTTCCAAAGTGAAGGCTTTAAACAGTGATCAATTTGAAGCTTTTCCCATCTTTATAATGAGTCTTCTATAAAAAGATTCCCTTCAGGGAATCCCACCACTTGAAAGCAGAAGGAGGTCCAGAGACCATCAGTTGTTCAGACTTGTTTTACAGATCAGGAAACTGGGCTCCTCCAGAGCAGAACTGGGCCTGGGATCCAGTGTATTTTTCTTCTACCACAAGTATCTGCTTCATCCTCATAATTCCTTCAGCTGGAATCTAAAGCATTCGAATGTTGCAATTGTGACACAAGCTGCAGATGAGAAGTCCCTAAGCTTTGGTGAAGTCTCCCTGTCACTATTTAGCTATGTGATCCTGAGCAGTGTTTTAAGCTCTTGGAACCACAGTTTTCTCCTCTGCACAATGCAGTTTGATGGCCATGGTGTCTGGAGTCATTTTACTACTGTAACATGTAACTCTGTGATTTAATCTATTTGAAATGAACTTCTACTTTTCACAAAGTACAGGGCCTTCTTTTTCCTCATTAAGACTCTCTGTATTTCTAAGAAAAATGGCTTTGGAACTAGAATTCCCAAGATAGACAAGCTCTAAAAGATAAAATAGGCATTTTTAGATATGCAAGAACCCAATTAATTCCCCTTATTCCTAGTTTTAACAAGCATTTTGTGGCTATCCATCAGCAATACAAGGAATTAAGACGTGGATATCAAGAAGTAATAAGACAAACGCTGAAGCCCAAAAGAAGACCATCCTAAGGAAATAATTTTTCATCATCCCTAGGAAACCATTAATCAAAACTAGAACAGGAAGCCAGTGGACTCTGAGAAGGATGCCTTCATGAGAAAGAACTGGAATGGATTCCAAGAATCATTAGGGAGTTAGATGACACTAGCGACATTTTCTTTTTTTTAATTATGTGTGTACGTGTGTGTGTTATCTTTCCACAGAATAAAAATAACCAACACCAAGGGAAAGAAATTCATAAATCAGAGAGTACAAATATGAAGCAGAATGATTCAAATAGAAGTCAGAAAAGAAACTATTTGACCCAGATAAAGGAACATTGTCTTTCATTGGCATTGGGGTCTGGCCTTGAATGTTATCAGAAAGGAATGCGGTTGTCGCACATTATGACCCATTGCAGGGCACACAAACCTGCCAGGCTAACGCAACTCCCCACTCCTGCTTTCAACTATTAGAATAAAATTTGACAACACACAGAATCTCTAATATTGATACCACATAGGGGTCAAAGCTTACTTCGGTGACAGGGAATATTGTTAACAGATGTTGAGGAGGAGAAGAAGGGACAAAAGATGGAGATGTGCTGAGATTCACACAAAACCATTACTGTGTTCCCCCTGTGACCAGAGAAGGGCAGGAAATGGGACTAAAGGGGGAAAACACAGGAGATGGTAATGTTTTGTTAAGAAATAAAAGCTGGATAGACAGGAAAGGTGCAACCTGGCTAGTGGCAACAGGCATCTTCCCCAGTCTTGTGGGAGCTGACTGCTGTTTCTTACCATCTGGTTCTTTTTCCAGTGTTGGGTACTTTCCTCGTTTGCATATCCTGGTAAGTATTTTATTAAATACTTGAGTGGGGGGTCTCTGCAGAACTCTAGGGTTATTTCTCTGTGTGGATCTCTTCTCTCTGATACTCAGTTCTAGAAGCTCTAGCTGCCTTGGTCTCCCAAGGTCTCAGCTCTTTCTTACCAATTTAGGAAATCTTCCAGGCTCTGCCTCAATTTCTACTCCTTGAGCCATTGCCAGGAAACTCTCTGAAGTCTGTAAAAATGAAGAAATCATAGAGCTAATTTTATTTAATTCTCATTTCTCAGGGATTACTGTCTTTCTTTGCCTGAGTCCAGTGTCTTAACAATTATAGTTTTATATATAGATTTTAAAAATTCAGTTGGAGTAAATCTGGTCTCTCTTAGTCCAGATTTACTGGACAAGAAGTCTAAAAGTTTTTTTCTGCCTTATCAGGAAAATAGTTTAGTTTCTACCATCCCCAAAACAGGCAATGCTTCATTTGCTTCCAAATTTTGAAAATCGAATTTAACCCCCTAAAGGATAATATTCACACCAACTACACGTAACAGCCAGTAACCAAAGAAAAGAAACTAATTGTAGTTCTTAATTTTTATTCTGTACATGTCCACACAATTCACAATACAGAAAAAGTGTCCAAAAAGTAACTGTAACTAGTCAATGTCTTTTTTCAGAGATTAGTTCAATCTCCCAAATTAATTCCAGTGAAAATCTCTGTAGAGCAACTTGGTGATCAAGATACTTTGTATAAATAGGAAATGCCAGAAAATTAGGGAAAAATACTTTATGACTTTGTTACAAAAACTCCATTCTCCCGCAGCCCACCCTCCCCACCCACCCTCCATTTTATGTTATCTGGATCCTCCTTTACCTGGCAATAAACTTCCTCATCCTCCTGCCGCAGATGCTACTTTGGTTTGGATTCCACCTGCCAGCTGGCAGCTTTGCAAAGGCGTGACTGTGGGATGTGGTAGGGCAGAAGCAGAAATCATGAAAGAGCCCTTTATAATGTGACTGCAATGCTTCCTACAGACATAGCCTTCGAGAGTGGACTCCCACAGCCAAGGGTACTCTGGATGCCCAGGAACATTATCCCACTCAGAAATCAAATTAAATGAAAGGTATTCACTCTTCTGGAACTGAGATTGTCCTCTATTTCTTAATTCTTTACAGGAATGGTTTTCATCATTTTCAATCAGCTATAGTCCATATAATATTCAGATTCATAGTCGCCCACTTCATCATTGGTAATTTTAAAAAAAACCCACAGCCTAACTTTTTAACTGAGACTAATTTGGACCCTAACTTTTCTAAGATGTGTTTTGCAAAATATTCTGTTGTCTTAGAATATTTTGTCTATTAAATTTCCAAATCTCACTACCCAGGATGGCAAGAATCCCACATGTCCCAGCCCACAATCAGGATGTTAGCAAGCATCAAGCTAGGTGCCAGTTGCATTGGGAATTATACATGTTATCAAAGCCTCGGTCCAACTAATGGGGGAGGGGGACAGGGAATGAAAAAGTTTACAGTTAATAAAACCTAAAAGGTTAGGAAACATTTGGATTCATCACACAAAGTACAATAAATATCAAAGCTAGACTCTACCTTAAAAATTGATCTCACTAACATATTTGAGAGAATTACCCACAAATTTAAAAAAATATATAAGGTAAACCAATTTAGGGCTTTCATCTATTTATTTTTACAAGAAAATTCATAATAATCTACTTCTATAATTCTTAAGAGGAAAGGTTACATGTAAACCCCCCAAAAGGAAAGTCATAGTCTCAGAATTTGTAAGGATTATGAAAAAGTCCCTAAATTGTCCTTTATTTTTCTCAGATTTTATCGGAGTCCTGCACAAGTCCACGGTCTAATCTCTGAACATTTGGAGAAACTCTTTCAAAATCAACCCAGTCCTTTGGAAAGCTCTGCTGGAAAGTTCTTCCTTCTATTACCAGAGCCCTGTTTTCTCCTAAATTCTAGATATAATCTAATTCTTCTAAGCAATATATGTTGACTATTTCACAACTGAGAAACTCTTTGTAGCCACTCTAAACCACTTCAATTTTTCTCTGTATCTTCTGAATTTTCTTTTCATGAGGATCAAAGTTTGCTGAGAGTATATATTATTCATTTGTGGGTTGCCATGGCAATTTAAGACTAGCGCCCTATTACTGTATTACTCTTGAGAATCTTTTTTTTTTTTTTTTTCCTATTACTCTGCTTTTTCTTACCTTCCTGAGCCAGAGGCAAGTGGGAAGGGTGGGAGACAAGATGGAGTGGGAGCAATTCTCTGAGCAAGCCTCCAGATACGGGTCCACGGTTAACAACTATCTCAGAACGACTCCCACCCCCATGCAGCCAACCTGAAATCTAGGAATTCATGGAAGTAAGGGAAGGTAGGCAATTAAAACTAGTTCACAAACAGAAACATCCCGGGAAAATTAGTCTAGGGATGGGAGGTTAAGTCCTGTTTCATGACAACAGGTTACAGAAATTGCCTCCATGCCTTTTTGTAGTCAGAAAATACAGAGATCTTCTGCCCGTTCTCCAAGCTCCAGTTCCAAATGCACACCCCAAACAAAAAAAATGGGGAGAAAGTAGGAGAGTGAACACTAGATCCTTTGTTTTCACTTTAATTCCTGAATTTGTGACTTATGACTTAGGAGAAATATATATCTTATTTAGAGATTTGGGAATTGGCTGGCAGTGGTGAGTGTGTGTGTGTAAGCAAAGCAAATTTTTTTTTAAGGTCATGAAATACCGGCTTCTAAATGGTCTGGGACATATTTACAGTGTCTGGTATTTTTACAGAAATACTTTCATTGCATCTATATGGCAGGAACTTGAAAGAAGGGGGCTGTAATTGAGTTCTGCTCCAGTCTAAAATCATAGAAATTGAAACCTGGAAAACATCACAGAAGTCTTAGTCCAAGCAATTGCTTTAACATGATCCCTGATCTGGTTGTTCAATATTTACTTATATGCTATAAGAAACATCAGCTGTGATAAGTTCACTGTTTTTTAGGAAACCCAATTCATTTTTCTGGATGTAATGTTTAGGGAAAACAAAATCCTTACATAAGAAATAAAGCTGCCTCCCCTCCATGTCTGTTCCTGATCTCGTCTGTCCTACAGAATTTGGACCTCATAGTCCTACTTAAGCCATCTTCTCCCAACATTCCTATTCATCTGGCTCCCTTCCAGATTAAACACCCCTCTTTTACATATTCATCAACTGCCCACAGTGGTGCCTTGTAAATATGAGATTAGGAATGGAAGGATATCTCAAGCCCGTTTGTTCTTTCTACCTCAAGTGTGGCGTCTTCAGTGTTAGGCCTCTATGTATTGTGTTGGCTAAAAAAGTTTGGGTTTGTCCATAACATCTCATAGACAAGCCCAGAAGAATATTTTGGCCAACCCCATACGTGAATGTGTATGATGGATTTAGCCTTGTATACTCACCCAAAACTTTAAGCTTTGGAGTCTTGAATGGCAAGACACATTTTGGTGCAGTATTCTGAAATATTATTATTCCAGCAGTGACTTTCAAGGAGAGAAAATTATACCAACATTTAAAAATGCTGAGAATCACAAAGCAGAGAAGCCAAGAAGTCCCCCCTCAGTGTCATTTCGTAAAATCCATCCTGGTGCCAAAACATTTGGTCTTTTCTCCCCCTTGAAATGTGTCCAACCTGATAAGCCTCTGAGAGCAAAACCCCTAAAATTTTAATTTCATATTCTCCCTCAGTCCTAACCAACTCATGCTATGGAATCTTAGGTAAATATTTTTTCAAGGAGGCACCTTCTAAATGATGGAAATCTGAATCATGGATGTAAAGAAGCATTGAAAGCAATGGTGGAAAATTATTTACTTAGAAAACATCTATTGTAGACACATTAGTCTGGAATATCTGAAGATCTTAGCTGTGCTACAGTTCTACCACTTACTACATGTATCAGTGTTAGTCAAATTCATTGCTCTGAGATTCTATTTATTTATTTTAAACACATTATATGCATTAAATCTCAGGGGTTTGCATTGAGGCTCAAAAGTGTAAAAAATGCATCAAAATGCCTAAGTAACATTCTAAAATCATTGAAACTGTTACTAATTCATTGTACAGATTTGAGTGTTTAAAATTATTTTTATCGAAAGCTATACGCACTAGAGGATTGAGAAACAATTTTCAGTTGCTCCCACCACTACAGCCTCCCATGTCAAATGCTATTTGGCTCAAAATACTGACACTATGGAAAAATGGGCAAAACCAGAATCATTACTTATTTTCATGGGTAAGCTCTCCCTTGTAATTACCATGCCAGGAGCAGAAGCCAGGGAACTTTCCAGGATTGCCTTTCATGGACATTTGCTTGGACCTCAAACATCTTTTAGGCAGAGCTTTCTCCTCTGATTATACCAGATCACAAGTAATTCTAAGAATATCAAACCACAGCACGTTTTTATCCTGAATTTGAATAGACAGTAAAACAGATTTCAAATAGGATTTTTAAGGATGCCTAAGAATATTCATCAGAATCCATGATGCTTCCAGAAGTAGAGTTATACCTCTTGGTATGCTTTCTTTTCATTAGCTCTTAAACTCATGCTTAGTTTCAAGATTTTTAAATGATAACTAAACGTCATTCTCTTTAAGACTTAGACTGTCACAAAGTGATATTTTAAAAGATTAAAAGTCAAGATTTTTATAAAATTTTCAAAGGGATTCCTCCCTTTCAACAAAGTCATTTTAAAGGAACATGTAAAAAAGCTCCCAGAATCGAATCCAGCCCCCTCAGACACATGTCCAAAATCACAGCATCCCTCCAGGAGGTCCACGTAGCCTCTGCTTAAATACTCCCCATTACTAAAAGTTTCTAATTCTGGGACAACTCCACCATTTGATGATACTTATGCTTCACCTTTCTGTTCAGTCAAAATCCAACTGCAAGTTTTGCCTCTTGTTCCTAGTTCTGTCCTCAAAAATAGGATAAACATTTGGGCTCTCATTTTAGTAGTGTTTCTAAGTCTCATCTTGAAGTCTTGGTTTCAGATCCTTTTTTTTTTTTTTAAGAACAGTAACAAGACTCCAAGAGAAAGGGAATGCAAACTGTGGCTTCTTTCCTATTCTCATTTCATATTTCACGGAAATAAAACATGATTAGACTTGAACTTGCAGGGTATGCTCCCCAGTACCATGGGCTTCTCTGTACAGAACTTATCAGATTGGAATTTGCATTTTCTCCTAGACTGAGTTCCGTGAGGTCAAGAGTTCTCTCTCTCTTGCAGTCATTCTTATATCCTTTGTGTGGTGCCTGCACCAGAGTAAACATATCTTCAAATGCATGATTAAATATACGATTGTATAATTGATTTGTGAACAGATGACTGTGTGTAAAATGACTGAATATGTATAAACAGATTCTGGAATATGTCCACCATGAAGATACCATCCAATATTCAAATCTCTACTTTAAAACATACTGCTTCAACAGCCTAAGAATTATTTTTTATGTCTTTTTTTTTTTTGGTGGGGAGCGGGTTGGGGGGACAAGTTCAGTAACTGCCAGTGTCCTGGACAAACAGGTTGTTGTGAGCATGATTCCCCTCTTAGTTTCTAGTTTTAGGTTTCTCTCTGTGAGGTTGTTGTTTGTCGTTTAGTCGCTAAGTCATGTCTGACTCTTTGCGACCCCATGGACTATAGCCCACCAGGCTTCTCTGCCCATGGGATTTCCCAGGCAAGAATACTGGAGTGGGTTGCCATTTCCTTCTCCAGGGGATCTTTCCTACCCAGGGATCGAACATGCATCTCCTGCATTGGCAGATGGATTTTTTACCATTGAGCCACCAGGGAAGCCCATGAGATTTCTCATTCAACTGTGGGGAGATGGCCTAAATCCATAAATGGCCAGTAGGGATAAAACACGCACAGAATCCAGCCACCCAGGTGACTTCCTGGGGGCACACGGTTTACATCACTGGGTGTGGAAGAAGCTTCTATAATTGTGTACTCTCATCGTGTGACTAGGACAGAAATTTGCTCAATCTATCTGGGAAATTACTTCTCAGAATAAGACCTCTTGTAACTGTGCAAGATGATCAAGGTCAGTGGGAGTCTATTTGTCCTTTAGGCAAAATGGATACTTGTCCTGGAGGGTAATTTCATTTTGATTCAGTTTGAACATAATATCTGGGGGAGACTCGGGCATCTGTATAATGGAATTATTGAAGGTAGTGGCAGAAAGTCCAGGAGTGGGACTACTGCTATGGTCAGACAATTGGAGGGACCAGAGATGGGATTATGACCAGGAAATAAAAATGGGTTGGTGCCAAAGTCAGTGTGAGGGGCCGAGCAGAGGGAAAAAAAACATAGGACTTAAAATAATCAGCTGAATATGGCATTTAGAGAATTAGAAACTTGAGATATTCAGAGATGGTTCTGCTAAGACCTGGGCAGAAGCAATTTTATACTAAATAAATGTTAAAGATCAGAAAACTCTCTAAAGGATGTTACACTTTTCCCCCTAAAATAAAAATAATCCATTTAAGTAATCAGTTTTATTGGATGGTTATGATGAGCCAGTTTAACAACAATCTACTTTATTTTTAAATAGCATAACTTAATATAAGATACTGTTTTCAGTGATTTCATTAGCTACTCTTACTGGAAGGAAGCCAAGTTACTCAGACCCTACCCATATCCAAGTTATGACACCTTTTTGGCGGGAGCTTGCCAGAATTAAATATCATTAGGCAGCCTACTGACTGTCAGTCCTGTAAACTCAGCCTTGTAAAGGTGTGTAAGTGTCACAGAGAAACTCTCCACTCGAGATCCACAAATAGCATAGACAAGTCTCGAGGCTCAGGTAGGTTGCATGCTTCATGGAAGGTAAGAAAAACAATTATAAGACCTCTTGGTCACAGATTTTATGACACAGGCAAGAACAAATGTCATGTGCATTTGAAGTGCTGCAGTAACAGAACTGGGCTTAGTAATAGGAAAAATAACAAAGAATAAAAGAAAAATTTCCTATTACCTTATCTTTGCCCGTTGGAGTTAACCACACAGGCACAGATGACTAGCATGCTTATAAAATGTTTTTTTAAACTTATGCAATATATGTGTATAGGATATATACACATATGTCTACAAATAAATACATCTCTATGTGTGCGTGGAGGCTTGTATATGCAGAGTATGTCTGACATATGTACAAGCAACAATGTTTATCTGTGTTCCCGCTGTTTATCTCTAAGGGCCGAACAGAGGACTCTACACCAGCAGAGAGCAACACCTTGACACTGCATGTGATACTCATCTGTGGTATTAGAACTTCTTATAAAAAGCACATTCAACTTTTATAATTTAAAAAACCTAAACATTTAAAATAAAGTTGACATGGGAAAAAAAAAAACTGCTGCCCCACATTTTTTAAGACATGAATATTATAAGGTGTCCAGTCAATAAATCCTGGAAATCCTTTAGGCAAAGAAACTGTTATTAGGTCTAAATGGAAACTACTTGCTTGTTGAGGATCTCTCAATGTAAACGGACATGCCTACACACTCAGGCCAGCTAGAACAGAAGGATGGGAACAACGGGGCACGTGTGAGGCTTTCCAGCACTTGCTGCTAGTTTCAAGGCTGTGTACTCGCCGGTTAAATTCTCCATTTCAGACACTGCATTCGTTTTAGGTTAAAACCTCTGTGTGTGAGCTCAGTTGTGTTTGACTCTTTGCGACCCCATGGACTATAACCTCTACAGAGGTAACTGAAACTCTGAAAGTGAAATTCCCGGCCATGGTGTTTATTTTCTTCTTAGCTTCTGTTCTTTATCATAGTCCTTGAATGTGATAAGCACAGCACAACTGGGTCCTTTTTCATTAAATGCATCATACCAGAATATAAGGCTAACCAGAAAATGACTAGCTTTAAGGTTATATAATGTTGGCTTTTAATAACTCTCCATTTCTCACACCTCTATCTGCCCAATCTAAAAATGGAATCCCAGAGCAGACAGCAGCACAACGCGAAGAGCTCTCCTGAGCCAAACACAGAGGAATGGCAGCTGAGCCAGCTACACTTGGCAGTGCTCTCAGTAGGTTTTGTGGAAAATTGTATTTCCATAGGTGTACAGTTTCATGTCTTTTAAAGTTACGTGGTTATCAGACCAGCGCCAGACTATTTGCTCCCATGCTTCCTGATGGCCCAGGAGAGGGGCTACTACCTACCTAAGCTACGCTGGACACTCCTAGAGCACATGCCCTTCTCTCTTTTCTTAAGCCCAGGACTGTCACATGCAGTGGCCATTTTTTTAAAAAAAAGCTACAGGAGGTAGATTTAATGTTTAAACCATTAAATAGGTCACTATTCTGACCATTTCTGATGCTTTTTTCCCCCTCAAAACCGAAGTTCTTAGGGTGTTTGCTTTTTCAAAGAGATATTTGCCTTTGTCCTATGTCATTCCCCCATCAATTTTTGGTTTGGAACAATTTCCAAATGCATCAGGACCCCTACAGTAGTCATTACTTCATCTATTTCCATACTGAAGATTTACGTGTGACTTCAGCTGGAGCTATTTGAATTGGCCCACAGCCACCTGCACCCTCAATTTTCTCTGGGCTGTTTGGAAGCATCACAGAGAAATATGAGATGGTGGTTGGTGAGAGCAGAATCCTTCATCCCAGCGATTGCTATGTGGCCAAATGCTTGGCTCAATATAGGGCATGGAAGGCACCATTCAAAGCCAGATTCCAGTCTGTCGTAAGGATTATATTTCTGTCATCACAACATCTCCTTGACAGTCTCACCAACTGAAAAATTCCCAGCAGAAGCCCAGTGATTAAATTCTCCTGGAGCATGTTTCTTTCCAGCTTCTGGAAACAATCTACCACAGTCCCTTTGGCCCTTGCCAGAAAACCCAAAAGATCGCTCCGTTTCTAAGACTGATGTATGAAAACAGATTCTACTTTCCAAGCTGAAACTAACGCCATCTGTTTGACTTGGAAACATCTAAGGGCAGATGTGGTCCCCATCCACTGAGAGGCTGTTCCCACCTAATACAGTGCATCATCTCTGTACTTTCAAAATGACACGTGACCCAAAGGGGTTCAGATAAGCGAGGCGGCACCCCTGGACTTTAACTTAAATGCAGAGAGACAATCATTTATGCTCACATGCAGAAACACAAAGGAAACACTTGGCTTGTGTCTCAGAGCAAAATGGAAGAAAGCTCAGAAGACATTGGTTTAGTTTACAGCAAAAAGCGTCACCCACTTTCACTTCTGCCTTATGCCCAAGTCAAGCAGATGTTTTCTCTGAAAGTGAGGAGACTTTTTCTCCTGATTCTTTAGTTATGAGAGAGTGCCTAATAGAGGTACCTGTAAGTACCAACTGGTCTGTGGCAGGATGAAAAGCTGTAATTCTACTGCCTGCGAGATGCTTCCAGTTAGACTCCCAACAGTAGTTGGCACTAAGAACATTCTGGCAGGGGAAATAGAGAAAAGGATATATTCGACTGCCCTGTACATGAACAGCGGGGCTACAGTGCTATCAGGCATGACCCTGGAATCTGACAACAGTAGGTGAAGCATCCATCTGAATGATCCAGGCATCTTGAAAGTCTGGCAGTGGAGCTCGTAAAACAAGGCTTTGTCCTTGGGACAAGGCTCCCTCAGGGTAATGAAAACCAAGACCTTAGAAGGAAAACCTAAAGCGGGCCCCCTCTCAGCACTGTACCCGAACCTATTAGCCTCTGTGCAGCACTCCGGTGACTGTTTTCTTCTTAAGTGAGTTATTTTGACATATGTTGCTACTTTTGCTTTTGCTGTTTTATTTCAAGTCAATTAGCCTGCTTTCTACTATCAGTCAAAACGCCTAACAGTAAACGCTGTTGTAGTGCTCCATTTCCTGTCACCAGAGTTCCCACTCACGGTTCTCTGCTCTGCAATTTCAACAGCACTTAAAGTGCAGTGGTTCTGCAAAGCCGCTACGGGCCTTGGTGAGAATCCACTGCCCATCTCTGCTGCAGCAAAAGGCAAAGATGGCTACACGTAGGCAGTACGGAGCTGGGCCAACAGCCCAAGCTGAACCAGTCCTCCATGGCTCTTGGCAACAGTGCCGCCATCTGGGCTGACCCCTGGGTCCCCGCTCCGAGGTACCACTCAACCCAGGCAACTCCCATGCCACCTTGTCGCACCTCAGAGATATTGCACACAAGCGGACGCTATCTTATGTGGCACTCCCAGCTCCTATATAATGAAAAAGGGTTAGGGAGGGAGAGGAGACATGCAGAAAGGTCACTAAGTAGTCTCGGTATATTTAGTCTTGGAAGTGGAAGCAGTTTTACAGTTATATTTCTGCAGGACATCCAGAGGGTTTGAAAAGACCTTCAGAGTCTCATGGTCTTCAAAGACTGAATGTAAAGAGAACAGATCATATTTTTTGTTTTTAAATTGATGGGTCGTTACAGTAGAATTGTGCAGTACAGGGGAAAAGTGAATGCATAGGGGGGCGAGGGAGCAGTGCCATTTATACGAACATCCTTGGATCTTTAAAATAAATTATACAGGTGAACACAGAAGTTCATGCTACTTGCTGGAAGCAATAAGGATCGAATTTTGTGGAACTCGCAGTCCACAAATCTCCAGGTATCCTGCCTCATCCTCAGTGGGCTATCATGTTCTGTGGTACATCTTGGTAGCCCTTAAAACTGGTGGCATGGTCTCAGATAGATTCTTGCAGGAGAGACAGATTTATGGATTCCATCAGCTTCTTCCAGGGGAGCCGCCCGATCGCCAGGAGGGCACAGGTGAGATGCTTGTTGAGGTTCTCTCAGCCTGTCTACCAGGGTCAAACAGCAGTTTCCAGGTCCTCATGGCCAATGATCTTATAATTCTGGCGGCTTTCCAGGTAGGCAGCCAAGTCTGGGTCCCCGGCCTGTTGGGCTCTGTCTTGAGGTGTCTTACCCTGTAGGTAACAGTGAAGAGGAAAGAGACACAAACACTTGGGAAACATTTTTTAAAAAATCATAGAAACAGAGCAGCTCAAAGATAACTCAACTAAAACTGATCTTTCCATGTTTTCTGTTTGAGTTGATGAGATACTTTCTAAATCTATTATTGCATCAAACGTGTGAGATATGCAAGTTCAAAAGAGATGATCACTTTTCAGAGGTGGGGCTTCCATCAAAGGAAAGGGAGGTTCTAGAGTAACTAGTTAGACAGCAGCAAATCGTGTAGCACAGGAAGTATGAGAACCCAGATTCTCTTCAGAGGGGGAAAGAAATCACTGAACAGAAAGTAGGGAACCAGGCATTCTGATTTCTAGTTTGGAAGTCTTTCTGTGATACTAAATCCTGGGAAAATAACAAGCAGAAACAAAAGAGGGATGATCAGAAACAATTTAAAAGGTGTTTCTTCACTGGTTTCAAAGTCTTCAGTTTGGTTCTCCCTAATTTAGAACTATTTTATCTCCCTAAAAAGTAAGTTAATTTCTGATAATAAAAGCGATGGGTGTTGAGTACAGAAATCTTGGGAAAGTAGAAAAGTATAAGTAAGCAAAAATCACCAGTAATTCCACTATACTAAGATAACTGCTGTTACCCTTCCCATAAAGTAGCTATTTTCTTATTTCTGTAGCTCTACACACAATTAGTTTTATGAAAACTAAACCATACTTTGTTTATATACTTAGGTAATGTGCTTTTGCACTTAAGAACATATAAAACCTCTATGTCATGAAATGTTCTTCTGCATCATTGTAAATGACTGTATCATTTTTTGCAGTCTATTATAATGTTGGGTTTCCCTGGTAGCTCAGCAGTAAAGAAGCTGGCTGCCAATGCAGGAGGTGCGGGTTTGATCCCTGGGTTGAGAAGATCCCCTGGAGGAGGAAATGGCAACATACTCCACTATTCTTGCCTGGGAAATCCCATGGTCAGAGGAGTCTGATGGGCTACAGTCCACGGAATTACAAAAGAGTCAGATACAACTCAGTGACTGAACAACAACAAATTATAATGCTATATGTATATTTATTGATTTGGGTCATACCTGAATGGTCTAGTGATTTTCCCTACTTTCTTCAATTTAAGTCTGAATTTGGCAATAAGGAGTTCAGGATCTGAGCCACAGTCAGCTCCCGGTCTTGTTTTTGCTGACGGTATAGAGCATAGCCTCTAAAATCACTGCAGATGGTGACTGCAGCCATGAAATTAAAAGACACCTTGCTCCTTGGAAGAAAAGTTATGACCAAAGTTATGGCAAAGACATTACTTTGTCAACAAAGGTCCGTCTAGTCAAGGCTAGGGTTCTTTCAGTAGTCATGTATGGATGTGAGAGGTGGGCTATAAAGAAAGCTGAGCACCGAAAAACTGATGCTTTTGAACTGTGGTGTTGGACAAGACTCTTGAGAGTGCCTTGGACTGCAAAGAGATCCAACCAGTCCATCCAAAGGAAATCAGTCCTGAATATTCATTGGAAGGACTGATGCTGAAGCTGAAACTCCAATACTTTGGCCACCTAATGTGAAGAACTGACTCTTTGGAAAGGACCCTGATGCTGGGAAAGACTGAAGGTGGGCAGAGAAGGGGAGGACAGAGGATGAGATGGTTGGATGGCATCACTGACCCAATGGACATGAGTCTGAGTAAACTCTAGGAGTTGGTGATGGACAGGGAGGCCTGGTGTGATGCAGTCTATGGGGTCGCAAAGAGTCGGACACGACTGAGTGACTGAATTGAACTGAACTGATGTATATTTATACACGTAATATTTCTGAAATGAGGCCAACAAACGTAAGTCAACCGTTAAAGGAGGAATGGTCTTCATTATTTTGAATGTTTATAGACATACTTAACTGTCCTTGACACTTCTAATTTTTGTTCAATGGTATCTACTTAAAAATGATATTGTTTTAAAAATTTTTGTTGGAGTATAGTTGATTTACAGTGTTGTGTGTTTCTGCTGTATAGCAAAGTGAATCAGTTATATACTCTTTAGATTCTGTTCCCATATAGGTCATCACAGAGTACTGAGCAGAGTTCCTGTGCTATAGAGTAGGTCCTTATTAGTTAGTTATCTATTTATATATTATAGTGTGTATATGTTATTCTCCAATCTTCCAGTTTACCCTTTTCCTCCTCCCTTTCCCCCTTGGTAGCCATAAGTTTGTTTTCTACATTAGTAACTTTATTTCTGTTTTGTAAATAGATTTATTGGTATCATCTTTTTAGATTCCACATCAGTGATACCATATGATACCTGTCTTTCTGTGTGTGACCGACTTCACTCAGCATGACAGTCTCTAGGTTCATCCGTGTCACTGCAAATGGTATTATTTTGTTCTTTTATATAGCTGAGTAATATTCCATTGTGTATATGTACAAAATGATATTAAGTTCTAAGGAAAGGATAGAGGCATGATCACTGTACCAGATAAATAGTTCCATGTATAAAAATGCACACAAGTATTACAGAAACTATCAAACACTTCTCAGCCTTATCTTTTGCAATGGATGGTATCAACTTCAATTAAGTCTGATCCTAGTAGCCTACAAGGGCATGTGGAATAGAAGACAAAAGGGATGTAACAATGGCTCTAAACGCTCTAAAATTTTTACC
Source organism: Bos mutus (assembly GCF_027580195.1). Classification (NCBI taxonomy): domain Eukaryota; kingdom Metazoa; phylum Chordata; class Mammalia; order Artiodactyla; family Bovidae; genus Bos; species Bos mutus. The sequence continues at coordinate 22,924,944 of NC_091620.1, read as the reverse complement.
TATTTAGTTGGGATTTAATATTTAGCCATAGCTCCAAGTTCCTATAATTTTATTCAATTTGGTTACAGTACTTGTAGCTTATCTTTTTTCTTTCGGAATATAGATGATTTACAATACTGTGTCAGTTTCAGGTATGCAGCAAAGTGATTCAGTTTATTTACACACACACACACATATCCCAATTCTTTTTCAGATTCTTTTTGCATATAGGTTATTACAGAATATTGAGTAGAGTTCCCTGTGCTATACAGTAGGTCCTTGTTGATTATCTATTTTATTTATATGTAGTAGTATGTATATAAAATAGATAATCTCCCAATTTTTCCAAAACTTTCACCAAAACTCCTAATTCCCCGCCCCCCAACCTTTCCCCTTTAGTAACCATAAATTTGTTTTTAAGGTTTGTGAGTCTGTTTCTATTTTGTAAATAAGTTTCTTTGTATCATTTTTTAAAGAGATTATCTTGTCATCAACATTAATGAGGTTGAGATTCCCAGTTTCTAAATAGAGGTGGAGTGAGTGAGCCTTTGAGTTGATTTTTAAGGAGCCATTCTCTATTGAGAGAAATTCTCTCAAAATATTGCTTCTCTCCAAAAATTTCCAGGAGAAGACCCAGTCATAATTATGATATTCAGCTTTCACCAAGCATAAAATTAGGGAATGGAAAAAATTAGAGGATCCCTGAAAAGGATGAAGCATAGCTCTATTACTCCAAACGGTAAGCTCTCTAAAACAAAATGTTGGGTGCAAACGTAGGTTATACAGTAGCACGTAGTATAGCTTGACTTTACCTACTTGCAGGAAATGAGAGAGAAAAATGGACATACCCACATGTGAGGAGAAATCATTAACGTTTTAATGGTATATAGGTCTAGATTGTGGGATTTCTAGCAGTTTTTACTTTTTAAAAAATTTTTGCATTGCTAGAGGTTTCTATGAGGCTGTACTACATTTATAATAAAAATAATAAAACTTTGCATTTTGAAAAGAGGACATACATACATAACACAAAATAGAAATATCAAGGAACATTGAGAACCTTTATTTGATTCAGAAACTTAGATTAAAAAAGAACCATCTGCTCTGGGTCCAGGTCTCCTGGCCACTCTCTTCTTGGTCCCTCTATTTCCTCTTGCTCCTCCCTTCTACCACCTGAGTTGAGACCAGTCTCTGGTGCCCAGGCAAGGGCCCTGCTGTGTTCTAGTGGCTCCAGCAAGAAAGGCCAAGCCCACCTCAAATCTTGGCCTCTGCTGATCTTGCTTCCCTGGGTTGTGCCTCTCACTAAGGTTACACATCAAAGCACCTGAATGCAAATATCATCTGGGAAGAATATCACAGTGAGTAATTATCTGCCATTTGGAATCTTACACCCAGTTAGCTAACCAGACAGGTAATAGATCAGATAGAAATTAAGACCCGGCTTAATGAATTCAATAGTCTACATTTATCAGAATTAAGACAGCCAGGGACCTCAGAGAGCAAGGATCTGGTGGGTCACAAGGGAAATGAAGAATCAAGCACTGAAACTGGTTCAGAAAGGACAGAAAGGTCCATATCAGAGAGAAAGCCATGTCACAAGGTACTGCGGTTGGAGGAAACTCCAGAGTGAAAACCACACACAGCTCCCATTAGATTTATTTAAGTGATGAGCAATTCTGAAGTTATCAGTAGGCTTGTAAGTTACCTGTTTCTTGTCTACATTCATTGATGCCAAACTTAGGTTACTTAGCACATACTTAATGAAGTCCTCACTTATATATTAAAATTCTTCTCTGTAACCTGCTACAGTTAAGTGGCTTGTCCTTTCTTAGAGGGTGCTTTAAAACTCAGAGCCAACCATGACCATGACCTCAGATCATCATAGCAAATTACTCTATGGGGTTGATCTCTATTAACTCTTCTCTCTGCCTCTCTCTCCCCTTGAGTCCTGAGGTCAGAGCGTTCAGAGGTCTATGAAGCCCCTTGGACAAGCACACACCCTCCCTTTGTGCTTATACATTTAAACTGCAGTTTCTCTAAATGAAACACTTTATTTTGGCCTCCTTTTTCCAAAGCCCCAGGCACTTCCATAAGTACAGAAAGGATGCCTTTGCTCCAAGGCAATGGAGCCAGAGATCCTGCCCTGGGGAGGATGCCTGCACTCACTCATCAAGTTACCTTGGAGTCCGTCTTTCTCAGAGATGCTCCTGCGTCCACCAGAAGCTGGCACACGGCCCGGTTCCGCTGGCAGGCTGCCTTGTGCAGTGCGGTCTCACCCCTAAATCAAAGATGAAATGGGTAAAGGGCTGGAGGCGGGAGTTGGGGTGGGGGAAAGGGGGCAGGGAGGGAAGCGAGGGTCGCATCGTACCCCTGCTGCTGACCTTCTGTGCCCCCTGGCCACTTTCCCACCTATGGTTGAGACCACAGTTGCAGGGCATGGACAGGGGCGGTGGCTGACCGGGGTCCTAAAAGTACCCTGAGTTGGTCATCGTCTCACCATAACATCTGACTCCAGCCTCTTTTTCAGTGTTGGCTGGTTAGGTAGGCTGAGTGATTTTGTTTTAAATGACTACTGTCTGATGTAAGTACTCTTCAGTGGCACTCTGAAATAGACTGATGTGCGTAGACGTGTCTGAACAGTGTGCAGCCACTCTGTGTAGACATTCCAGCTGTGTCCCGTAGACATTGGGACATAGCCGGAATGACGGGAGGTGAAGTGCACACAGGAGCAGCACGGAGCACCACATCGCAGGGCTCAGTAGACCACCTGGCCCTGGGAAGACCACCTCCTGGGACTTGACTTCAAAGGCCCAGGAGGCAGCCACTCTGCCCGACCCGCTGATTCCTTGTGAGTGGAAGGGGAGGGGCAGCCCCAGAGGATATCTGGGAGGGACAGTAAGAACTCTAGGAGAATTCAGCAGCCCAAGTCACCTCTAGTTAGCGGCAGGCCTGAGGTCAGCCCACTCGGGATGGGGAATAGCCATGGCAAAGCGACTATTTCTCCAACCCCCAGAGCCAACCAGAGTCAGCCAAGACAGCAGAGGGAGGAGAATATTCCCATCCTGAGTCTAAAATTGAAAAGACACTTAATGCCAAGCTCGGGTGAATGACAACCTTGCTGATGGGATGTGTGGTACACGAACAAGCTCCCGTAGCAATGGATGGTTCCTTCCTTGTCAGTGACTCATGACTAAATCCCTCCTACTTTTCTTCCTTCCGGTCTCCTTAGCCCTTCTCCACTCCACTGACTCAGTGGACATGAGTTTGAGCAAACTCGGGGAGATAGTGAAGGACAGGGAAGCCTGGTGTGCTACAGTCCATGGGGTCACAAAGAGTCGGACACAACTTACAGACTAAACAACCACAACTCCACCCCACCCATTCTTTATCCTTGTTATATTTCACTGCAGTTCTCTAGAGGCTCCTCCTGGCTTCCAGGGTTAGATGTTTTTAGCCTTTCTTTGTCCCTGCTTGGGGAAAAGTAACTGTTGTGCTATTCTGGGAATAAAAACGTTGACAATAAATGTTATCAGTTTGGGGGCCAACTGCAGAGTTGTTGAGTTTCTGAACCAGAATTCCTCTTCTGAGGCACAAAACATGGAAATGGTTGGAGCCACTATGTTCCTGGTTCTCCAGTGGTTGCATATAACTTGTCCCATTCTAGATTTAGCACGGAGAAATTGTCTCACTGCACAAAAAGGATGCCTTAGGGCATTAGGGCTTAATTTGCTTATAAACCTCAGTTGAGAAAGAGTAAATGGATGGGTAATTAAGAGCTAGGTACATTAGACTTCTCTGCCATTCAAGGTGCACCAGTGCAGAAGTACCTCCCTTGAAGGAAGTTCTAAATGATGACCAGCAATGGTTATGTATGCAATCATCATGACAGGTACCATCTATTTTTACTGTGTAAACTTTGATTTAGAAGATTAGCTCTACAGTCATAAAGGCAAGTGAAAGTAGGACATTTTTATATGATCTCAAGAAGACAATCTAGACTACATAATGCAAGGCAACACTCACGTTTCACTGTCTGCCATATCCAATAACTCGGACGGTCCTAAAGAAGAGGAAAAGCAAGATGCCCATCAGAAAAAAGTTCAAAAAAATCACCATTAATAAAAAAACCAAAACTGTAGTCACAGAATTAAAATACTTTGGGAGGCTGAATAAGAGCAGAGTATTTAGTTTCAGGGATAATAAGACCACCTCCCCCTCCAAAAGAGAAATGCTCCCTCCAACTCCCCCTCATCAATCTCTCAATCATCACCAGGCAATATGTAGAGAATGGGAGATAAAAAAGAACATAGCCCCTGCCTTCAAGAGACTTTCAAACAAGCTGAAGAAATAAAATTAATAGGGATAGAATAAATTAAGAATAATTAAGTGGCTACCTAAAGAGGAAAAGGAGAATCGAGTGGGCTTTAAAGTCTACTTTTAGCACAGGTTGTTCGGGAAGGTCTTATACAGCATACCATTAAAACTACGAGAGACTGTATTATTAAGTGCTCTTTATCTGACATAACACTTAGCAGCTTACACTAAGTCAAGACATTATCTACCCCAATTTCTTTATTTTAGAAATAGAGTAAAATTCTATTTTTCATAAAATTTCCCTCCCCAAATCTGGAAGAAATGTTAATATACAAACATCAAATGGTTCTAGATGCTTCATCAGGAATTGAACATTCTGAGCTTTCACATTCACAACTTCTTATTTGTTCACTAATTTACTCAATTCAACCTGCAAACGCTGCTTAGAATGCCCACCTCTCCCCCTGCTGCACTACTGCTTTCCTCCAAACCCTTCCTGCAACTTCCTACCTGCAGGTATCAGCTGGTCCACATTTTCTCCAGAAAGCTCTCTATTACTGCATTCTTAATATTGCATTAGATGCCCTGCCCATGTGTTCCCTCATTTTGTATGTTAACCCTATTTCCTACAATTAGGAGGGTAATATAATTAACCGTCAAAACTGAGAGTATCCCTAACAAGTAGGGATATACAATCACCTTACTTATCATGACACTTGTCAAGCCATATTAAAATTACCTGCTGTCTTGTCTCTCTCCACAACTAGATTCTGGAAAACCCCTTGAAGTTGTGGCAGATGCCTTGTCCAACACTGTGTCCTCCGTTGGTGACTGGCATAGAGCACGGTGCCAAGCAGAGGCTTAAATGTTTGTCTGAATTAATGAATAAGGAGCCTGGCAAGCTACAGTCCATGGGGTTCCAAAGAGTTGAACACAACTGAGCAAATGACACACAAACAGATGGAAAGGTATACAGTGTTCTTGGACTGGAAGATTTTGACTATGCTACCCAAAGCAATCAACAAATGCAATCTCTATCAAATTACCAGTGCCATTTTTCACAGAACTAGAACAATGAAGTTTAAAAATTTTATGGAAACACAAAAGACTCCAAATAGCCAAAGCAATCTTGACGAAGAATGGAGCTGAGGAGTCAGGCTCACTGACTTCAGACTATACAAAGCTACAGTAATCAAAGTTGTTTGGTACTCGCCCAAAAGCATATAGATTAATGGCACAGGATAGAAAGCCCTGAAATAAACTCAGGTACCTATGGTCAATTAATCTACAACAAGGGAGGCAAGAATATACAATGGAGAAAAGAGAGTCTCTTCAATAAGTGGTGCTGGGAACACTGACAGCTACATGTAAAAACTTGAAATTAGAACATTCTCTAACACCATACACAAAAATAAACTCAAAATGGATCAAAGACCTAAATGCAAGAACAGAAGCCATAAAACTCCTAGAGGGAAACATAGGCAGAACACTCTGACATAAATTGCAGCAATATCTTTTTGGATCTGTCTCCTAGGCTAATGGAAATAAAAACAAAAATAAACGAGACCTAAGTAAACTTAAAAGCTTTTGCACAGCAAAAGAGAGCATAAACAAAATGAAAAGACAACTTCCAGAATGAGGGAAAATATCTGCAACAATGCAACCAAAACATGCAAATAGCTCATATAGCTCAGTGTCAAAACAAAACAGAACAAAAAACCCATTAAAAAATGGGCAGAAGATATAAATATTTCTCCAAAGATGATATGCAAATAGCTAACAGACACATGAAAAAATGCTCAACATCACTAATTATTAGAGAAGTGTAAATAAAAACTACAATGAGGTATCACCTCACACCAGTCAGAATAGCCACCATCAAAAATATCTACAAACAATAAATGCTAGAGAGGGTGTGGAGAAAAGGAAACCTTCCTACAGTGTTGGTGGTGACGGAAATTGGTACAGCCACTATGGAGAACAGCATAGAGGTTTTTTAAAAACTCAAAATAGAACTACCATATGATCCTGCAATCTCATTCCGGGGCATAAATCAGAGAAAAACATAATTCGAAAAGATACATGCACCTCCATATTAACTGCAGCACTATATACAATAGGCAGACATGGGAACAACCTAAATGTCCATCAACAGATACATGGATAAAGAAGATGTGGTGCATATATATATGCTGGCTTCCCTGGTGGCTCAGATTGTAAAGTGTCTGCCTGCAAAGCGGGAGACTTGGGTTTGACCCCTGGGTCGGGAAGATCCCCTGGAGAAGGCAATGGCAACCCACTCCAGTACTCTTGCCTGGAAAATCCTATGGATGGAGAAGCCTGGTGGGCTACAGTCCATGGGGTCACAAAGAGTCAGACATGACTGAGCAACTTCACTTCACTTCACATATATATACACACACATACACACACACACACACACACACACACACACACAGTGGGACACTACTCAGCCATAAAAAGGAATGAAATAATGCTATTTGCAGCACATGGATGGACCTAGAGAGTATAAGAACTAAGCCAGAAGAGAAAAACAAATACATGATATTGCTTACATGTGGAATCTTAAAAAAAAAATGATACAAATAAATTTATTTATAAAACAGAAAAAGACTCTCAGACATAGAAAACAAACTTATGGTTACCGAAGGGGAAAGGAGGTGGGCAGGATAAATTAGGAATTTGGGAGTAACCTAAACACACTGCTACATATAAAATCGATAAACAAAGACCTATTGTCTAGCACAAGGAAGTTTACTCAGCATTTCATAGTTTTGAAAAAGAACATATAGATACATTTTCTTTTCAATATACGTGTGTGTGCGTGAGTGTGTGAGTGTGTGTGTGTGTGTGTGTGTATATATGTACACACACATTAAACTGAATCACTGTGCTATATACCTGAAACTAATTTAACACTGTTAATCAACTACACTTTTCAATAAAAACAAAAGTCACTGGTCAAGGGGAAGGGAGATGTTCACAATCCTCCTGGTCATCCAGGAGCTACATCACCAACTTCCTCTCCTTTCTTTCCATCTATGGTCCTTAGGACAGGTCAATCTTCTCTTGAAACGTCTGTCCTATTACTTGTTCCAATTTGTCCTATTTGACAAATACACTTCCTAATAGGTCTCCGTCAGGGACATGAGCGTGCAGGACTGTTACTAAGAACACATATAAAGATCTAACATTTAGATTTCTAGGCTTCAAATTCATCATATGTCCTCTGTCTCCCCAAGTATTTAAAACAGTGAAGTTCACAGTCTTTCACTTGGAACTACCCCACCTCAATTTGTTCTCAAGGCTCCATTTTATTTATTTTTTGTATAAGCTAAATCGGTAGCTGCATGATCACCCAAATATTTCTAAGACTCTCCCAGCTCTGAGAGCTTGCTCCCTCCAGCTATGTAGAGCAGCATTTTCTACCCACATACCTAAATCTTTGGAGGAACAAATGGCAATCCAGTCCTAAATCTTTGGAGGAACAAATGGCAATCCAGTCCAGTATTCTTGCCTGGAAAACCCTACGGACAGAGGAACCTGGTGGACTACAGTCCACAGGGTCACAAAGAGTTGGACGCGACTGAGCATGCACTCACCTAAATCTTACACATCCTTTAAAAGCCCAGTGTGTGACCAGGTCCTCTGAAAAGGCCACCTTTGACCCCATTTCTGAACTCCCGTAACACTGGGGTTGGCCCTTGTACTGTGCATTTGCTTTCTGAATGTATGCCTTATCTCTTTAATTATTCTACATCTTTTAAGTGTAAGAACACTTTTTCTTACCCTTCTAACACATTCCCTGTTTCACAGGTTCAATGAGGATTTTATTCATTCATGTTTGTTCCTCAGTCCTATGATTCTAAGGAAACTGGAATGATAACTCTCCACCCCCATCACCCCCTGCCCCACCGAAATCCCCCTAATGTGTCAAGCAGTCTAGTGCAGTGATTAAGAGCGACGGCTTTGGTGCTGAACATCCTTGGGCCCAAACTCCAGCTATCTCTGCCCCTCACGAGATCTCAGGCAAGTTCATTGTATTTCTCAGTCCCTTGATTACTGCACAAGTAAATTATAATTAATAATACTATTTATCGCATAGGTTTGTTATGAGGTTTTGTAAGTTAATACAAAAAAAGTGTTTAAAACAGTAGCTGGGACACTATATGCAATGTGTAAAGTTTAGGTATAATTAAGCGTTCTATTCTCTGACATAACACAGCAGCTTACATTAAGCTCGGGTGCTGGAACATCAATGAGGGAAGGAGATATAAAAGGGTGCCTTGGCTCCCACTTATATTTGAAGTAAGTGTTAACTCCAATTCAGTGTTCTGAGAACCAAGTACTCCAGGCCTATTCCGTCTTGGACGAAGCAGCCTCCACAAGGTCAGGAGCAAGAATGCTTACAGAGCCCAATGATCCTTTTAGAGAGCTCCTGTCACCTTCAGCAAAGTCATTCATTTTGCAAGGAATTCCATGAACATGAGCAGTGGCCTCACCAGTGTCTGTTCCCACCATTACTGATAATTGTGTAACCAAGCAGGACGCTATGGGGACTTCTCCTGGGGACAGACACCTCCCACATAGCTCCTCTTTGGAGCACCTAGAAAATAGTATCTGATGCACATTTCTGAGTTGTTTTACAGATGCTGAAACCACCAACAAATGGAGGAAGTTAACTGATGATCATGAGCCCCCAGACCTACTGGCCCCTAAGGATTGATAATGTTAACCTCTGTGACACTGCCATGACCTCACCATCAGATGAGCTGATCATATACTCTGCAATGCCTCTCCCTCACCTGGCCTTTAAAAATACTTTGTTGAAACCCTTTGAGTTCGAGGTCTGGGGACACAAGCCACCTGTTCTCCTTGTTTGGCCCTGCAGTAAACCTTTCTCTGCTCCAAACTCTGATGTTTCCGTTTGTTTTGGCCTCATTGTATGTTAGGCACACAGCCTCGCATTTGGTAACAATTGCACAAATATTTAGGCAGTAGGGGGTCTCATCTCATTTCCTCAGCTCTGTCACCTGGTACTCTCAGAAGTGCAACCACAGTGGGTCCACGGACTCTGGGGTCCATGCCTTCGTGCAGTGAGAGGATGATAAAGCAGTTTAATCTGTGCTAAAAAAAGTGGGACAAAGAAAAGAAGCTTGTTTCTCAAACTCCTGACAAGAATCACTATAAATGAAACCAACCCAGCAGGATTCCAGAGCTGATCATCTAATCTGGGAGTCAGGCATGCCTTGAGCTGTTTATTGTCTCCTCCTTCCTCTCCAATCCTCTGTCCTTGACAGAGATGCAGATACTAAAATAAGATGTAACTTTTTGCTCTTAATTAATACCCAAAGCAACTTCAATTAAAGGTTTTAGAAAGATGGACTCTGGAAAGATGGACTTAACTGACAGCAAGGAGATTTAGGAGAAGAAAGGACAAGAGGAGTGCATGCCAGGTGGAGTCTGAGACAGAACTGTGGTTTCCCTCCCTATGTGTGTCTCCAGTGACCTACTGGGAGCTATTTTTAATAGTGTATCAAGCCATCACTGCTATGTGGAATCTAAAACAGGACACAAATGTACCTATGCATGAAACAGACTGAATCAGGGACACAGAGAATAAACTGGCGGTTGCCAAGGAGGAGAAGGCTGGGAGAGGGCTGAATTGGGAGTTTGGGATTAGCAGATGCAAACTGATATATATATAATGGATAAACAACAAGGCCTTACTGTATAGCACAGGGGACTGCATTCAGTATCCTGTGAGAAGCCAAAATGGAAACGAATATGAAAATATATGTGTGTGTGTATATAAGTACATAAAAGTGAGTCACTTTGCCGTATAGCAGTAATTAACACAACACTGTGAATCAACTGTACTCCGATTCAAAGATAAAAAGGAATTTTTTACAAAAATGTACATGAGTAGAATTACATTTTGCAAACAATAAAAATTAAGTTTTCTTGGAACAAAAATAGTGCATCATGCTGTCTAATAGTGCCCTGTGTAGATTAGTAGCATAAGATAAGATTTGGAGGTGGGAGCATGTCCAGAGAAACAAAAACCATCAACAAAGACCACAAGTATATTCCCTTGAAAGAAAAAAATACATGTGAAAAAGCAGCAACTATGATTTTTGGAAAAGTTAATTCCAGCCTCAGCCATAAGGGAAAGAACAGGAGAAAGAGAAAAAATAAAGATGGAATTCCTTCAAGTAGATCAACGGGGGAACATTTGGGTTTGGGCTTAGTTTGTCATGTGTACATATGTTCTGATGGTGGACACTATGCATCTCCCCTAAGGAATTGGAAGGAATGCCGTTAAATTATCAGCAGAGAATTCCTGATTGTTCCCTGAATAGAAAAAGTCTTGGCTTTCTGTCTCCCCAGAGTTTACTAAAAGACCCACAGTTCAGCCCCCAGCTGACCTGCCCCAGGAAGCAACCACTGAATCTCTACTGAGGGGATATAGGTACAGATTTCTCCATGAACGTTTCAGAAGGTGATCGCCCTTCCATAGTCTATGCCAGTTATCAGTAGAATCCTGTATATGATATTCATTTCAAACTACCCTGAATTGTGGTTGTTTATCTATGCTTTATTTCTCTCACTGAGTTTTAGGAATACACAGGGCAGAGACCATATCTTGTATTTTGGGTGAGCTTTTGCAAGTCATCCAGCTTTGCTACACTTCAGTTTTACCACCCGTCAAGTAGAGATAAAAGAACTTACCTTGTGGGCTTGTTGTAAGAATCAAATCCATAAATACACATAAAGGACTCAGAACAATAAAGATGAGCAGTGATTATTACAATAATATTTCTGTTTAAAAGTGTATGGGACAGACTTTTTGAATGAATGAATGACATTTAAAAATCCACTTGGATCTTGGCCAATATCACACTTTTTTTCCTAAGAGAGAAAGACCCATAAAAGGAACATGGATTTAAAAAAATTTAAAAAGCTATGCTATCTGAGAAATGGTCTGAAAAATAAAGGGGAAAGAAAAATACATTGTGGGTAGAAACATATCATTTTTCGGATGCGGGTCAGGGAATTCAAAAAGAAGCAAAACTTCACAAATGTCCCAACATTGAAAAAGTCACAGCGTGGTAAGTAGTCAAACTTTCCAAACTTCAAATCGACTGCCCAGTCAGTGCTCATCCCAGAGGCTCTTCCAGGAACCCATGCAATTGTGTCATCACCATTTCGCTTGTATTACATATGATGTGTCTTTTGTCACATGCATCCTTTAATTTGCTTCCCACACCGAGCCATCCAAATCCCCTTTGCTGTCCCCCCACCTCCCCGTGGTCTCTCTCCCTCTGGACCTCATTTCCCATTAGTCTCCCTGACGCTGCCAGCAGACCATTCCAAATCCTCCTGAGCGCCGACAAAAGCTGCACAGATGTGGGGAGAGCCGGCACTGGGAACTCTCAACAGCACGGCCATCCTGTCCCAGCGGGACGGGGGTCGTTTCTCTTGGGGACCAGAGGCAGAGAGGGGGGTGGGTGAAAAAAAAAGAGAAAAGAAAGACTGAAGGCAGAAAAAGAGGGAAGACAAAGTAAGCCATTGAAATCAGAAAGGAAATGCATGAGTGAGATTTCTATCAGGAAACACAGTAGGGGGCAGGGGGGGTGGGCGCTGGGAGAATAAAAACAAAAGAGCAAAATGTGCCCGGTGGTTAAAGACTAAGACACCACAAAAGTCTCTGGGAGGGTACAACGAGGGAGGAGGGAGTGGGCAAAAATATGGTTGAAAGGAGTTGAAAAGCAGGAACCGCTGGGGGGTGGGGGCTCTCCGCTGGAATCCCTCCCGTCCTCCTCTCTCCACCCAGTCCTTGTGGTATTCTTAGGCTCTCTCTCCCACCTCCATTCTCTTTTCAACCCTCCCATTGCCCAAATTCCAGTTTTTCATAAAGGGAAGCAGCGTGTTGTGTATTTAAGAGAAGAAGTCCCAAAGAAGATGAGGGACGAGAAAAATTCAAGCCTCCTGTGGCTTTTGAGAAATAACCACAGGTCCCATGGCCCCCCAGCCCGTGTTCAAAAGAGCCCTGAGAAGAGAAATTTGTGGCTGAATGTGGTGCCTGGGAGAATGACTAAGCTCTCACGACTCCCATTCAAGAGGCATCCTGACTGCGGACCCCCACCTTCAATAAGACATGAAGAAGAGGGTGAAGCAGAGAGGAGAGAGGCGCTCCCTGGAGTAAGGATGCAGGAGGCAAACAAGTCCCATCAGTCATGCTCCTTGAAAAGGGCCCTCTGATTTCTTAGGACCCTTGTCTTTAAAGGCATCTTGACAGGCGGGTCTTTGAACAGTCTTTAGGATTTATATACTATAAACCCAAGGAAGGACTTGAATCTAGTTTTTAACAAAAAAATTTAAAAAGTACAATTTCAAGAGGTTTGCAGCAACCGAGATGGCAAGAAGGGGTGTCTCTTGATCTTTGCCACAGTATGAAATCTGCATGGATTTATTCTTTTATTTATGTGAATCCAAACTGATCAGATCCATCCACTGTAAATCTAACATTAACTTATCAATACGATGCCGTAGACATCTCTGAACCCCAGCCTCACAGAGGCATCTCAGCAAAGGCTATTTTCCATCAAATCAAGGGAATTTCAGAGTCAGCATCATTACCAATCAGGCAAGACTATTTGCTGAGCAGAGACCACACTAAGAAGATGATTACAGAGTAGAGAAAGTGTCATGTTTTCTGTGTATGTATCCCTGACTTCAAGAGCACCGCAAAGGGCTTGCTGCAATTTAAGAGAGATGACTAGTTCTGCAAAGACAGTTTTCAATTCTAAACGTACAAGTTTATAAAATCATATCAGCAACTAAAGATATTAAGACAAATGACAACAGAAATGGTTGAGCCAAAGTGCTCAGCTCTTAAACAACATGGAGAATTAGGCGGACAATGTCAATAGATTTCACATCCATGCTCCTCAATAAGTAGAAATAATGAAGTTGATGTTAAGAATGAAATGGACCATCAATTCAGTCAACCTGAATTGACTATCAGGTTGATAAATACTAATTTTAATAAAAATCAACTACAGATCAGTTTTTATTATTTGACTGTAGGAGAAGGCAAAGGCACCCCACTCCAGTACTCTTGCCTGGAAAATCCCATGGGCGGAGGAGCCTCATAGGCTGCAGTCCATGGGGTCACTAAGAGTCGGACACGACTGAGCAACTTCACTTTCACTTTTCACTTTCATCCATTGGAGAAGGCAATGGCACCCCACTCCAGTACTCTTGCCTGGAAAATCCCATGGACGGAGGAGCCTAGAAGGCTGAATCCATGGGATGGCTGAGGGTCGGACACGACTGAGCGACTTCACTTTCACTTTTCACTTCCATGCATTGGAGAAGGAAATGGCAACCCACTCCAGTGTTCTTGCCTGGAGAATCCCAGGGACGGGGGAGCCTGGTGGGCTGCCGTCTATGGAGTTGCACAGAGTCTGACACGACTGAAGTGACTTAGCAGCTTAGCAGTACTAAAAGGTTAAAAATCACCACCCATCAATATCCAACAGTGATCTTTGGACTGTAGATCATAGTCAGATTTTATTTTCAGACAGAAGAGATGGATTTGGCTGCATGATCTTCAGAGTCATACATCTACCGGCCAATTACAGACCCACGAGGCAGATGCAGTGACCGTGAGAACTGCCTGCCTGTGAGCGAAGTGGAGGTGATTACAAGAATATTGTGTTTTCTCCTTAGTGTAAATATTAAAGTGACTAATTTACAAAAGTTAACCAAAAAAATGAGAAAAATAAGCTTCTCCCTTCCCCAAGTTACTAACAAATTCTTCCTGTCCTTTAGTGTTGACACAAAGAGCTATACTGCATGATTCACTCTTTGCAAAATCTCTCACTCTAAACTGCATGATTCACTCTTGGGATCCAAGAGAAAGGAGTTCGGTGTTGGAATGTCAGGCTTTGGTGCAAGCACTCAGAGATGTGCCAGTTGGATTTCATGGCAGGAAAAGCGTGTGCGCTGATCTACAGCTTGGTTAGAAACTCCAAGCCCTGGGAGCTCGAGTTACAGGGGCCTTTCTAGGTCATCTTATTTAAGGCAGTGGAAAGAGAAGTGGGTGGTGGGGGTTGTGAAAATCCATGGTGTTAGAGCAATACCATCTCAAGCCTCCTCATTCAAGCCCCTGGGGAGACTCAGCTGAAATGAAGATTTCTGGTTTTTAGTGTAAGCATGTCCCCAATATTGCATGGGACATACTTCTGCTAAAAAAATGTTATCATGACTTGTATTTTGATTTGCTAAATCTTGAAGCCCTAGCTTAGGACCCTAAACCAAGGGAAAATATAAAATCTGAGTTCCAGGGAATTCCAAGTGAGTCAGTAGTTCAGGATATTGAGAAGATCACCATTTTCAGCTGAAGAAGACAGAGAGTAAGGGAGGGGACAGATTGAACACATCCATTAATTTTGGAGCCGAGAGGTCTATTTCTCCGACCCTTGAGCTGGGGCTGCCTCCATGACTCGTTTCAGCTGACAGACTGCCACAGAGGTGAGGCAGACTTCTCCAGCCTGGCCTCTGAATGTCTGAAAGCTTCCATTCTCACCCTCCTGAAACCTGGGGATCGTCATGCTGTGAGGAAGCCTGAGATGAAAGTCCAGGTGTCCCAAGCACCCCAGCTGACAGCCCCGAACACGTAAGAATCCATCTTAAATACAGACTCAGTCAAAAGTGCAGTTCCCTGCAGCCTGACAGGTAATAACAAGTGAGATACCAGCAGATCACTGATGAGAAAGGATCCCAGAACCAGGGACGGGAATTCCTATTCTTCAGGAGAGGTAGAGAGGGGAGGAGAGAGAATTTCTAAGAGGTCTCATCACTCAAATAGATAGCCGGTGTCTCACCAACCCTAGAGAGGTACTTGGGTACTGAGCAGATTAAGGTGTGAGGGCAAGCACTCAACTTCATGGGGTAAAAGCCAAACCAGGAGGGAATATCAAGATGACAGCCACCAGGAGAACTTGAACCTGAGTTAAAAGCAAACAAGGTGAGGGCATATATCCAAAGCTCACCTTCACTTTGTCCAGGGGAAATTCTGAAATCTTTTCTATGAAGAGAAAAATAACTATGGAAGCTTTGTGACCTGTATGCACTGTCTACGGGGCTGGGTTCTCATATTTGGTTCTGCCTGTCACCAGCTTTTGGAAGAGTCACTACAGGAAAACACCTACAGTTTGTGTGTGTGTGCAAAAGGCAAGTAGAATTTATGCCACCATTGTCTATTCAAGTCATTGTTTAAAGAGGCATGCTTTAATTGCTGGAGGCCGAATGGTCAGGGGAGTGGGAGACAGAATATACACACCCCTGACACAGCACCAGGAATAGATCTAGGCTTTCTGGGGCAGACAGGCTCGGGACAATCCAATCTAGCCTATGGGGGTGGCAGAAGGGAGTGGGGAGAAAGCCTCTAATGGTGACCATCCTACTTGGATACCCTTTCCTTTTCCTAAACCACTCTTTCTGCCATAATTCAGGCCAAGGGTTCAGGCAAACTCTCCATGGTGAGAAGGTATTGAAGACAAAAGCAAGGCGAGTCAAATGGGACTGAGAGTCTAATCCTTTCCAAGGTCCTTGTAAAGCTTAAATGATAGGACATGTTCATTCTAAGCATGTGGCATATAACCAGTGCTCGAGAAACGGCAGCTCTGTTAGTTATCTCTTTGTGACTTTACAGTAGGATTTAAGAGTCCTACATACAACCACTTTCAATTTAATGATGCATATGATTATATTTTTTATCCTGCAATTGCTTGACAACAGAGACTTTATTTTTGTGTGTGTGTCGGTTTATGCCAGATAGTTCCTGTGAAGTACCCCACAAATATTCGATGAATGAATGAATGGGTACATAGAATAAGACATGTTTGCTGAACTGAATAAAAAGAGGAATAAAAAGGAATGTAAATCAATACATAGAAAACAAATTTATGGTTACCAAAGGGGAAAAGGAAGGGGAGGGATAAATTGGGAGTTTGGAATTAACAGATACACCCGACTGTATAGAAAATAAACAGCAAGGACCTACTATATAGCACAGGGAACTATATTCACTATCTTGTAATAATCTGTAATGGGAAAAGAATCTGGAAAAGATTAAATATATGTATAACTTATCAGTGGCTCAGCAGTGAAGAATTCGCCTGTAATGCAGGAGACATGGGAGACATGGGTTCAATTCCTGGGTTGGGAGGATCCCCTGGAGGAGGAAATGGCAACCCACTCCAGTATTCTTGCCAGGAAAATCCCATGGAGAGAGGAGCCCTGAGGGCTACAGTCCATAGGGTTGCAAAGAGTTGGACAAGACTGAGCAACTGAACATACATGTCTTTAACTGAATCACTTTGCTGTACAGCTGAAACTGACATACTGTAAATTGACTATACTTCAGTTTTTTTAAAAAGGGAATGTGACTGTGTACCAAAGGGAATGTGACTCTGTGCTAAAATGCTTACTATTTACAGCCAAAATATGGATACAATGAGGGTAGGCCATTGGCTCAGTGCTAGGGCTCACAGAAAATCTTTTAGGATCTCTGTATACCTGAATTCAGCAGAGCCAGAGATTCCTCAAAAACAGCCAAGCTAGGGAGACTTTGCCCGCTTCTATCCTATTTTTCAGTCCTAGAAACACTATAAACAAGGGAAGCAGAAAGTACGGTCTACTTCCAAAGAAAGTATCAAAGAAAGATTTGATACTCCTCTGACGTGTCTGTGCCTCTAAAGGGCTATTAGAGGTAGGTGCTGAGGTCACCATCTAACACCAGATTACAAACCCAGTTAGGAGGCTGTCCAGGGGGTGAACATGGCCTGCCACAGAGGACACAGCAGTACCAGATTTTTTTGAAGAGAATAAAAGGTGACTTGAGTTGAAAAGGTGAATGAGATTCAAATAGAAAAAAAAAGGGAAATTAGAAAGATGGAAATAAATATGCACATTACTCCTCAGAATGATCAGCTATAAATATGGATTAGGTACCTGGTCCCAACTCGTTAACTTCCCAAAACCCTTCCCAAACAGTACATGATGCCAAGTCCACACTCGGTTTTATCTTTCATTTTGTAAGTAATCAGCCCCCAAATACCCTGCAAAGGCCTTGATATGGAAATGATTCCTGTTAAGGTTAAGGTGGTTAAGGTACAGGTAAAGGCTTGGTTAAGGTGACCTGTGTCAGGGGTCTGGAATCCTGGCTCCGTCACACAAGCAAGGAGAGTCAGCGAAAGCTCAAGGGTCTCTCCACCATTCTGAGGACAGCCTGGATGAAAGTCAACTTCGAAAATGCAGTCTGTTTCATGGATAATTGATTCTTGGTTTGCTATGCCTACTCACCGTGGTCAAGGATATATTTCACAATCTCCCCATTGCCGGTTTTAGCTGCATAATGAAGGAGTGAACAGTGGTCTGGTCCCTGAATTAGCAGGCTGCCTCCATTTTTATAGCTTTCTATTAGCTGCAAAAGAGACATAGGAAAAGCAACTCAGACAGAGTCCGGAACAAGGAAAACAGCTAGCTGGTGATAAAATAAAAGTAATGTAGCAAACCACAAATGTCTCCAGCCTCAGAGGACACAGGGAAAAGTCAAAGAGATGAAGTAACATTCCTGGGTTGTGTTATCATTCAAATAGATGGCCAGTGTCTCAGCAAATTCCGGAGAGGGTAAGTGGGTACTGAACAGCTTAAGGGAATGGAAGCATGCTAAATTACTTGCTCCCTTTCTGTTTTTTTGTCCTTTTCTGGGCACTGAAAGAATGAAAGAGAGGAGAATGAAAGCTTCCCTATGTAGGCTGAGTGTTCTTGAGTTAAAGAACAATTAAGTCTATAGGCAGGAAGAGCTTGATGTCTGGTAGCGATGTTCCCTCCGCCCTTTAACTTTTTCTGCCCTCTCTAATGAACCCAGTTACTGAGTACAGAAGCTGCTTACCCCTTCCCAGCATAAGATCACACACACAGGCATACAGCAGACACATGCACAGCCATGTTTGGCTCCCTCCTTCATCCAGATCTGTAGTCTGCCTGCCTTCTATTTATCATCCAACACATACCACCCAACAAGGCTTGAGATGATCCATGGGATGAGAACCAAAAGGGTTCAGAGAATGTAGTAGTAGAAACCTAAAAGACTTCCAAAAGACTGGGGGGAAAAACAGATTTTTCAGCCTGAGAATTAGGCGCTAAATAAGGACACAGTCTTAAGTTTGTGAAATACTGCACATTACCAAACTGTAATGTAAGTGAAAATGGATCTCTGTTCTCTAAACTGTAATAATCAGAACAAGGGCCTTCTAGAGCTTCTAAAATGTAGCTTTAGAATAAATAAGAATCAACTAACTCATCATGTAATAAGCAAAAGGAATATGTCTACCACCAAGAAGTTAGATAGCATAGCATTATTAAAAACAAAACTCATAAGGTCAAAGAGACTAAACTCATAGTTTATACATTCACTCAAATACAACTATAGATTAGCCATGTGCCAGATGCCAGGGAAACTAACATGAATACAATTTGACCACTGACCTCTAAGCCTCCAAGACCTCACTGTCCATGGGAGAGAGAGATTTTTAAAGAATTGCAGAATCCCACTGCTGGGCATACACACTGAGGAAACCAGAAGGGAAAGAGACATGTGTACCCCAATGTTCATCGCAGCGCTGTACATAATAGCCAGGACATGGAAGCAACCTAGATGTCCATCAGCAGATGAATGGATAAGAAAGCTATGGTACATATACACAATGGAGTATTACTCAGCCATTAAAAAGAAAACATTTGAATCAGTTCTAATGAGGTGGATGAAACTGGAGCCTATTATACAGAGTGAAGTAAGCCAGAAAGAAAGACACCAATATAGTATACTCACGCATATATATGGAATTTAGAAAGATGGTAACAATAACCCTGTATACGAGACAGCAAAAGAGACACTAATGTATAGAACAGTCTTATGGACTCTGTTGGAGAGGGAGAGGGTGGGAAGATTTGGGAGAATGGCATTGAAACATGTATACTATCATGTATGAAACGAGTCGCCAGTCCAGGTTCGATGCACGATACTGGATGCTTGGGGCTGGTGCACTGGGACGACCCAGAGGGATGGTATGGGGAGGGAGGAGGGAGGAGGGTTCAGGATGGGGAACACGTGTATACCTGTGGCAGATTCATTTCGATATTTGGCAAAACCAATACAATATTGTAAAGTTTAAAAATAAAATAAAATTTAAAAAAAAGAATAAAGTTAATAAATAAAAAACAAAAAAGAATTACACAGAGATGAAGAGGACAATGAGGAGGGTAGCACAGGGCACTAGGAAAACATGAAGTAGCGGATGGAAAAACCATGGAAGACTTCCTAGAAAACTGATCACAAAGGAGCAACTGACTGGAAGTAAGGAACACGGGGCTTCCCAGGAGGCACTAGTGGTAAAGAACCTGCCCGCCAGTGCAGGAGACGTAAGTGATGTGGGTTCAGGCCCAGGGTTTGCAAGATTCCCTAGAGGAAGAAACGGCAACCCACTCCAGTATTCTTGCCTGAAGAATCTTCACGGACAGAGGAGCCTGGCAGGCTACAGTCCATAGGGATGCGAAGAGTCGGACACGACTGAAGCAACTTAGCGTGCACAAGGAACATAGAGTTTTCATGCCTAAATTGAGAAGCAAAGGAACAGGAAGAAGTAGCTGTCTTCCATGACAATCTAAGAATCCTGTTCTGTTCAACTGTACTGTCTCACAATGGCACATCCATTCTTTGTGGGAAGATCCACAAAGGATTTGGGCTCACAGAGTCGCAGAGACCCAACCCATCAGCTGCCCCGATTTTGCCTTGCTGTGGTGTTCATAGACACCGTGGCCATTAGGTTAGTCCATGGGTATGCTGTGCAGCCCGGTGGATAGGAGCTACGCATGACATCCTGCACGCAGGGCTGATCCAGGGTCTATTCTCAGTTCACTGGTGTGCTTGGACCTTGCTTCCCCTTTCAACTCTCCCATTCTCCCCCTCCTTCCTCACACTTGTGACACACACACCCAGTTGAGTATTTAATATTTATAGTACTTTCTACATGGGACAGAGAAATGGGAGAAGATAAAGAAAAGGAGGGGAAAGTACTTGGGAAGGAACAGAAAGCAAAAAGTGAAAAAGAAAAACCCTCAGGCTTTATATTTCACCTCTCAGTAAATCAGATGTTACTGAGTCATTTCTCAGTCATCTAGGAAAGAATTATAACAGAGAATGAAATAAGGCAACCAGCCGAATATAGTGATTACCCTTCTCTCACATAATTCTCTGTTAAGTACCAAAGAAGTGCAGTAACATGCCCAGGGCCCTGGAAAATCTGTTGCCTAGACTAAAAGTATATACAAAACAAAATGAAGTGGTTTCAAAGGTACAACAACATTTTGCAAAATTTTCTGGCTTAGAAACTCTCCAAGAGGAGGGATCAGGTCTGAACTCATGCCTTTTGCTCACAGAATCCAAAAAGGCTTTGCAGGGAATATAGGATAATATTTGGTTTAATCCACTGCTTGGAAATGGCACTGAATTCAGGTATATACACTGCTTAGAGAGCACTTTCCTCTTGTGGCTAGCAATTCCTAGTAACACTGTGATCTGGTCATGGCACGGGCACCATTCCCAGGGATGTGTGTCTGAAGATGACAGTTTAACAAGATGCTGACAACCTTCTCAGCCCTTGTTTTCTTCTAGTAACCTGTTAACAATGTAGCTCTGAGGTTTCTCAGTTTATTCAACAGATGTGCTTCCAAAAAACTTGTATACAAGAGCCTGTGTGTGTGTAAAAGTCGCTCAGTCGTGTCCGACTCTTTGCGGCCCCATGGACTATACAGTCCATAGATAGGATTTTCCAGGCCAGAATACTGGAGTGAGCACCCTTTCCCTTCTCCAGGGGATCTTCCCACCCAGGGATCGAACTCAGGTCTCCTGCATTGCAGGTGGATTTTTTACTAGCTGCGTCATTAGGGAAGCCCAAGAATACTGGAGTAGGTAGCCTATCCTTTATCCAGCAGATCTTTTCAACTCAGGAATTGAACTGGGGTCTCCTGCATTGCAGGCAGATTCTTTATCAACTGAGCTAGTGCTTCTTAACTTTCTTTTAAGGCTTCTGGGTTCTCAATCTGGGATAGCACTGAACTTGAGTTGGTTGGAGCCTCTGCCTGGGAAAGTTGCTGATAATACAGAGCAGATCAATGCCATTATGATGTATACAGGGATACCCAGGCAGTCTTAAGTCCTGACACCTGAAAATAACTTGGGACCAAATATAGCTTTCCGGGTATTCATGGACTATATTATACTTTATAACAAACATTTGTCTCTCTGTTATGTTTAACTATTAAAGGAACACAGATTAACACTGTATTAACAAAATAGCTATCTTGGGAGAGTCCCTTCTATGAAGTTATAGGAACAATCTTAAGAGCTTTACATGAATTTTATATTCAATCCTCACAGTAAAGCAAAGAGAAGACCAATGTGATTCCATTTTACAGATGAAGAAACGGAAGCCCAGAGACAATTAGGTAATTATACAAAGTCTCATATATAGTCAAAGGCAGAGCCAAGATCTGAACCCAGACAGTCTGACTTCAGAATTTGCATTCACTCAGGAGGCAGCAGTTTCCTCTCAACTAAATTCTCCAGAAAACATGAGCACAAATCACAATATTCAAGGCAGATCAGAGTATCTTCTGATTAACTGTGATCCCCAGAGTTCAAAATGGCAATAATGTTGCATGATGTTGTCTCTTGCTTAAACAAAGTATTTCTGGGTATTGTCCAGGTTATTCTTACAGATGCATTCATTTAAAGACTTGGGCTGAAAGAAATCTTTAAACTTCAAATATTAGTTCCAGATAGCAGGAACCCGGGGTACTATAAGTACTGTCTCCTGGGGACACATATCAGTTGTAACTAGTCAAGGCAGACAGCACTGTGCCTTTGCACAGACCCTTTGCTGTTTGGAGACATGGTGATGCTACAAGGACTCCTCTCACCCTCTCTGCTCAATTCTCAAAAAGAACATCCTTCTGCCTTCTACCCAGCTAGCACCAGGGGGATGGGAAATCATAAATGGGATCATGAAAATTTGGTGAGAAATTATGCTGATTTAGAGTTCTTAAAGAATCACCAAAAGTTCTGGTAGGAAGATATCTTACCTTCATAAGATCACCAGCTATTACTGCCTGCAAAATTGCTGTGAAAGACAAAAGAGAGATGTCCCATTAGTAGAAGACCCTCTCATGAAAATATTACAAAGGGCTGGATCCATATTTGGGAGACACAGTCTACATTTGGGGTGGGGGTCAGGGGAGGAGAAGCATGCCAAAGGTTGAAACGTGGGACAAACTGAGGCCTTCTCTTCACCCCTTCCCTCCCTGGGCATTCATCTTGTACATCATTCTAGAGCCGACAGGAACCCCCTCCAGCCCTAGTACAGAAAAGCGAACATGAAATGTAGAGTCACACATACTGGATTCAAATCTTAGCTCTGACCCTTACAGGCGGTGGAATTCTAGGCGAGTTATCTAACCCCTCTGAGCCTCAGTTTCCACATCTGTAAACCAGCAAGTCTCAATTATATCAGATCTTTGAAAGGGTTTATTAAATCACATAAGTGTTCTTATCTCATCCACTGATGCAGAGTGCCTGATTATTAGGATTGTTTCTGCTCCCTTCTTTCTAATTCCTTCTACTTTGTCCTTTGGGGGTTCAAAAATTATTAGTAATTTTGTGTTCTATAATTATAAATAAATACCTACTGCTATGGAAAGAAGGATTAGAAGCAATAAAGAAGAAACACATATTTTAATTATGTTCTAAAGAAAGTAATCATACATTTAGCATACAATTTATTGGTGATTCCTATGAAAGAACTCTGAAAGTTTAATTAAACTAATTGTAAGGCTACTTGGTGGTGGCGATTTAGTCGCTGAGTCATGTCCAACTCTTGCGACCCCATGGACTGTTGTCTGTCAGGCTCCTCTGTCCATGGGACTCTCCAGGCAAGAATATTGGAGTGCACTGCCATTTCCTTCTACTTAGCTGAGGGGAAAATAATCTAAATACCTGTGCATGTCACGTGGGGTGCAGAAGAAAAATGAAAAAAAATATAACTAATAAAAGAGGAAAAGAATATATGACTCTAATGGTGGTTATGACTCCTAAAGGGGACAGTTGTATTAGGTCAAAAATGGTCCCTTTAGAAAAATACCTATATTTTAAAATTGCTCAAGAAAAAGATCATTTTAAAGTTTTAAAGTCACCTCCCCCCAAATTAGAAGGTTTGAAGTTTATTTTTCAAAGTATCATTTTACTCTTATTTCAGAGTCTCTCGTATACAGTTGGCCAAAAATGCAGTATCAAAGCATATGGTGGCCTTGACTATCACTGAACAAAGCCCGTGCAGCTTTCATCATGCGCACTTATGGGCCCTGGGTGATCAGAGCCAAAGAACCACAGACACGTTCAACTTGTTCAGAGGCCCAGGGCCAACTGCCTTCCCTCTGACCAAAGCGGAAGTCTCGGAAAACTTAGGAAATGATGACAGCTGCTTGAGCACGGAAGGGAGAATAAAGGAAGAAGAGCAAGAAAGGAAGAACAGGAAAGAGAGGGAAGAGTGCTTCTTTTCCGTAACAAGCTGTTTAAGCTGGGGCTATGACTCCAGGCGCGATGATGCTCTTTGTACACAGTCAGTGTGCACCAATCAGTTGCTGAACTGACAGAACAGAGTGCTAGTTGCTCAGTCATGTCCAGCTCTTTGTGACCCCATGGACTATAGCCCATCAGGCTCCTCTGTCCATGGGATTCTCCAGGTAAGAATACTGGAGTGGGCTGCCATTTCCTTCTCCAGACAGAAAAGAGAGCAAAGAGGAAAGGAGTGAAAGGCAATGGAGATAAAAATAACAGAAAAGGGGACTTTCTAATGGTCCAGTGGCTAATACTCTGCACTCCGAATGCAGGGGAGGTGGGGTTCTATCCCTGGTCAGAGAACTAGACCCCAAGTGTCACAGCTAACAATTCACATGCCATAACTAAAGATCCTGTGTGCTGCAGCTACGACCTGGCACAGACAAGCAAACAAATAGATGTTTCTAAAAAATAACAGAAAGGGAATTAATAAAATGTTGTATGTCAAAAGAACCTAAAAAACGTGTCTCATTCTTCCTTTTACAGATGGGACACTGACATTCAGATGGAAATGACTCTCTCAGGGCACAGAGACCATGGTAGCTCAATCACCCCACAATGCAGGTCCCTGTGACCATCCCAGGCTCTGTCCTGTGCCCTCTGGGAGTTCACCCTGTAGTAAGTCTCCAAGGCTTTGTGGGGCCTAAGGAAAATGAAAGGAAATAGTCTTTAACTGGAGTCTAATTCCGATCTCTGCAATTTACTTGTTGTTTAGTCATTAAGTCATGTCCGACTCTGCAACTGCATGGACTGTAGCACACCAGACTTCCCTGTCCTTCACTATCTCCCAGAGTTTGCTCAAACTCATGTCCATTGAGGCGGTGATGCCATCCAACCATCTCATCCTCTGCCAGCCCCTTCTACTCCTGTCCTCAATCTTTCCCACCCTCAGGGTTTTTTCTAATGAGTCAACTCTTCACATCAGGTGGCCAAAGTACTGGAGCTTCAGCCTTATCATCAGTCCTTCCAATGGGTATTCAGGGTTGATTTCCTTTAGGAATGACTGCTTTGATCTCCTTGCAGTCCAAGGGACTCTCAAGAGTTCTCCAGCACCACAATTTGAAAGCATCAGTTCTTCAGCACTCAGCCTTAAGAAGTCAAACTTTTTAAATCAACTTTCTTATCTAAAGTAAGATTAACAGCTGTCCTGGTCACCTCTCTGTAGTAAAGATGAAGCCAAATAAGCAGTTTATAAATAGGATAAGTTATACTGACAGAAGGGATAGATTATAGTACTTCTGTGACTACACCTAAGTACATGAAAAACACATACACACATTTCAGAAGGAGCCTAGCAAGGAGGGTGAATTGGTGTGTGAAGTCAATCGGGCATATCGCTGTTCATATGGCCCTCATCAGAGGTGAGGCCGGGCTGCAGGAGCCAGTGAGATGGTGGAGCTTTCCCAAGATGTCAACTCTGTGTGAGAGGACAGGGAGAGGGAGGCAGGGGCAAGCATGAGCAATTGCAGGTGTGGGCGAATGACTCAGTTTGGGCTTTTACGCTACAGGATACTCTATATCCATTTAGGAGAGAAAGAAGGCTAGGGTAACTGCCTGAGAAGGCAGTTCGTGAAAAGCCTTGAAAATGACACACAGACGTTCCTAACAATATAGAGCCTGCATTTTCAAGACCACACTGAAACACTTCCCAGACATTTAAAAGAAATAGAAAAGAGGAAGAACAAAGGAGAGAGAAAAGCAGAATTCGCTAACTTAAAGCACCAGTGAATAACATGTGGTGCATATGAGCAGTAAGTCAGGATGATGAAAACTTCTCCAGGATAAATACTATTGAAAGAGTACTGAGCATGAGGGATGAATGAGAGGCTGGGGGGACTCACTGGCTACCTGCCGAGTTCAAAGGATTGTTGGAGGAGGTGAAGTTAAGCCAACTCTTCCACAATCAGTGGTTTCATTAGCAAAAAAGATTTGGGAAATCCTTAAAAGATGAAGGGAAGATACAAATGAGGACTTGTAAGTTAAGAGGCTGTCCGAAGGGCCCTGGGAAGAGGTCTGCGTGATCACCCCTGAGGCTGGGTTGTCACACATCATGACTGTGAAGTTCCAGTGTGACCACTCCAGTGAGCACCTCTTCGTCCAGAGAAGGGACCTACATTTTTATCCTGTGAGCAATGAGAAGCTAAGGAGGAGTTGAAAGTAAATCAGAGAATCACGTAAATGTCCTGACGCCTGCCAGTTTGATTTGGCCCCTCCCTTCCTGCGAACAGAGTTGCAACCTGCTCTCAGTTCATGTGCCCCCATCACGGCAGCTTTCCATTGCTACCTCACTCCACTCCCAACATCTTTATTTATGTCTTTTGGTTTCCTAGCTTCCCAATTTAAAGTCCCCCTGAACAGACAGAAGAGCATATAAAAGAATCATAACCACAAATAATTTCCAATTGTACTGAGATGGAAAACATGAATATTTATTTTTAAGTCAAGCAATACACTCAAGGGTAGCTATTATGCAAACATTATTAGGCACAAGGCCCTCTTCTCTGCTGATTAATGTCCTTCCCTCCTGAACACTGTCGTTTAAGATTTCCTCTGCATAAACAGAGCTTGCCTCCATTAGTATTCAACTCCAGATAATAACCTTCTGAAAGATCAAGCTTAAAAACAAATAATGAATTGTTATGATTACAGCATTATTTTTTTTTCATTATTTCTTCAACTCAGAGCCTGCCTTCTGGCCTTTTCCAAAACTCCTTCATACAGGGTAAACAATGCTCCCAAATTCAAAAGAACAAGGGAAGTTAAATGGCCAGTGGGATACAAGGGTTATTGAGTATATGACTACTAGGTTTCCTGGACGATTAAATCACATAAACTTATATAGTCAGACAGGAAAGTAAAGGGGTAGAGGATTGAAAAGTTTGTCATTTTCGAGAGTTTAGAAGTTGGATCATTAGCTTATAAGAAATGACTTATTTTTCCTTCAGCACTGTGCCTCCTGATCAACTGCGGAACAGTAAGCATCCTGAGACAGAAAGCTGGAATGGAAAAGTCAGGACTACCGGGAAGGAGTCAAATGTCTTCCTCTTACAGCCCCTCTTTGGCCTGGATTCCCAGAAGCCCAGACATCCTTAGATATCTGTGCACAGAAGGCAAAAAGTGACTCCCTCCCATCATGATGGGAGAAAATAGTCCATGGGCCACAGGCTGGCCCACCTGCTTCTGCCAGGCCAGGCCCTATTCCAAGCTGACTGTACAAAATAAACTCCATCCTCTCCGAAAACTGATATTTTGGCAAGAAATCCAAATTAGGAAGGGATATATTTTAACTGAGTTTAGAATCATATTGCCTGAGTTTAAGGCTTGTGAGCCTGGTGGGCTACAGTCCATAGCGTTGCAAAGTCAGACACGACTGAAGTGACTTAGTACGCCCGCACATCATTAACTGGTGGGCAAGTTATTTTAACCAAGCTTCAGGTCTCTCATTACAAAAACGAAGATAAAATCAGTTCTTTTGAGACTCTGCCTTGCAAGTAAGCTCAAGGAACAGTGACTGTGACCACTGTGGTTTTCTGTGTAGAACACCATGGAATACTGATGTTAACACCATTACACAGAAATGAATCACTTCTTAGCTGTGAAATGAGGTGAGACTCAAGTCAATTACAGTTCTAGAACACGTCACATGACTAATTCCAAAGGGATAGTTTAAGGTTGCAAAGTCTGCTTTGCAACAAAAATATTTGCACAAAAAAAAAAAAGCGTACTGAACTTGGCAAAGCCACAATGCTTGTAAATCTCGGTAAATCAACTAAAATAACTATAAACAGAGTCACAACTCTGAGCACTTGTGTCTATTTAAAAATTTTAACCTTTCATGTTATTTTTCAGTTTTAAAATTAATGTTCTGTTCCTGATTGTCACTTGTTAATGATAGTGGCCATTTAAATCTTTTAATTGTGGGAGAAAAAGATTAAAAGTAACAACAAAAACTGTTGAACAAAAATGGCTTCTGGAGGCCTATGGGGTAAAAATCAGCCAATTCACTGAGATTCATAAATACACATCTGACTTTGCCAAGTTCTGCATACATTTTGCTCCTAAATATTTACAAAGCAAGAATCAGAACATAAAATAATGTGTCAGGAGTCATATTCCACATTCTAGAGCTCTATGTAGCCTTAGTCTAACCCTTGCATTTAATAGAGGAGGAAAATGGTGCTTGAGAAGTAACTTTCCAAGGTCACACAGGTAGTTAGCAATCCAGCTGAGAGACAAAAGGATGCTAGTTTCTTTTATTTTTATTTTTTAAAAAATATTTTCTCTGAATCTGAGGTCACAGTTCCTTCCACCTTCTGTTTCTTCTGTAACTGGGGGCAGGGTGGCAGAAATTAAAACAACCTCAAACAAAAGCTTCACAGAGGCATCAGACAGAAAGTGAAGTCATTTTATGGCTCCAAGCTCCAACCCTTCTTACAACAAAACAGAGGCTGAAGAACCAGCCCCCCTATGGCCAATGTCAGGTTCACAGTTCCCTTGATCTGATCACAACAGGTGTCTTCACACTTTTCCTTTCTTAGTATTGCTCAGCCCCACCGAGGCTGCATTCCCAGGTGCCCGAGAGCTTACTCCTCTGAGATCCATATTTCTACATAGTTTTTCCTGTATTTTCCTTATCAGCAGCATTCTGTCCAATTTCTCTGCTTCGTGAACAGCAAACCCTGGTACATCAGCAACAAACTGTGAAGGCTCAGCTCCCCAAAATGGAATTTAAAATAAGCATCAAAAATAGCAAACACACTGAGGAAACCAGAAGGGAAAGAGACACATGTACCCCAATGTTCATTGCAGCACTGTTTATAATAGCCAAGACATGGAAACAACCTAGATGTCCATCAGCAGATGAATGGATAAGAAAGCTATGGTACATATACACAATGGAGTATTACTCAGCCATTAAAAAGAATACATTTGAATCAGTTCTAATGAGGTGGATGAAACTGGAGCCTATTATACAGAGTGAAGTAAGCCAGAAGGAAAAACATCAATACAGTATACTAACGCATATATATGGAATTTAGAAAGATGGTAACAATAACCCGGTATACGAGACAGCAAAAGAGACAATGATGTATAGAACAGTCTTATGGACTCTGTGGGAGAGGGAGAGGGCGGGAAGATTTGGGAGAATGACATTGAAACATGTAAAATATCATGTAAGAAACGAGTCACCAGTCCAGGTTCGATACACGATACTGGATGCTTGGGGCTAGTGCACTGGGACGACCCAGAGGGATGGTATGGGGAGGGAGGAGGGTTCAGGATGGGGAACACGTGTATACCTGTGGTGGATTCATTTTGATATTTGGCAAAACTAATACAATTATGTAAAGTTTAAAAATAAAATAAAATTTAAAAAAAATA
The DNA here is from genome assembly GCF_027580195.1 of Bos mutus. NCBI lineage: Eukaryota > Metazoa > Chordata > Mammalia > Artiodactyla > Bovidae > Bos > Bos mutus. The sequence continues at coordinate 22,895,498 of NC_091620.1, read as the reverse complement.
GCAAAAGTAACCTAACACACATTTCATGGTATGGATAACTACGCTGAATTATGCTAATCAGACATAAAGGAGGAAGCCGCTCATGAAAATACTGTAATTAATATTATTTTACATACTCTTACTGAACAATCCCAAGACAAGGTGAAAGAAAAGAGGAATTAGATATTGCTAAAGACCTCTGCATGTTAACTGAGGCTTCAAGGAAGTTTTGACAATTGATAATAACATATGTTGCCAAGTTATTTATTAATAGTAATAGCCAAAGCACTAAGGGTTCTTAAAAATATATTAGAACAAATTTAAGATTATTCTTCTAATGACACACAAATCTGTATCAGTTCCCTATCCTTGCATAGCAAAATATTCCAAAACACAGTGACTTAAAACACAACAATTGTTTATTTTGCTCAAAAGCTGAAGCTTGGGCTGGGTTAAGCAGAAATTGTTGTTTCTGCTCAATCTGGCATCAGCTGGGGCAGATTCACTGAGAGCTCAAAGATCTGCTTTCAAGATGATCACACACATGACTGCTAAGTAGGAGCTGGCTTCAGCTGGGAGCTCTGACGCCTCTCGTGTGGACGTCCATGGACTGCCTGGGTCACACACATGACTGCTAAGTAGGAGCTGGCTTCACCTGGGAGCTCTGACGCCTCTCGTGTGGACCTCCATGGGCTGCCGGGGCTTCCTCTGGAAATGATGACTGTGTTTCAAAAGCAACCATTCCAAGGGAGCCCAGGGGAAGTCACCTTGCCTTGGACCCCACCACAGTGTCACGTGTGCCCCGCTTCAGTCTTAAGTTTGTCCATATTCAAGGAAAGGAGATACACACCCCATAGCTCAATGAAAAAATAGTCAAAGACATGTTGCAAGGAGAATGTGTAGGATGGGAGACAATGCTGTTTTAGGAAAAATACGATCTGTCACATCCTACACTTGCATCATGATGTGGTTGGAGTCAAGGGGTGGGTGCTGACCTTCAGTCAGTGTTGGGAGATGCCCAAGAACACTTGTGTGACAGATACAATGTCATCTGTTTTACATTAAGCATCTCAGCAGATAAATAAAAAAGGCTGAGAACTACTTATCTGAAGAACCAGGTTTTTGGAGTAGGAAGAGGAAAGGCAAGCAGAAGACTCTGCAGACAGCAAATGCTGGTTGAGTTGAATTAAGAATTCTATATAAGGTATTAAAAAGTATAGACATCACTTTGCTGACTAAGGCCTGTATACTCAAAGCTATGGCTTTTCCAAGGTCACGAGTGGTGGCTGTGAGGAGATACCCCACATCCAAGGTCAGAGAAACCCCAGTAAGATGGTAGCTGCTGGACTGGCTGTGAGGAGATACCCCACATCCAAGGGCAAAGGAGAAGCCCCAGCAAGATGGTAGGAGGGTGGATTCATGCTTAGAATCAAATCCCATTCCTGCCAGGGATGCTCAGAGGGCTCAAACAAACCTTGTGTGCACCAGGAGCCAGAGACCCCACAGATACTGAGGACAGAACTGTGTTTGAGTGTCTCCTGTGGAGGTACGGGTCAGCAGTGGACTGCCACAGGGCCAGGGGCTCTGGGTGCAGCAGACCTGGGTATGGCATAAGCCCTCTTGGACGAGGTCGTCATTAACCCCGCCACAGAGCTACCAGAATTTACACAGGATTGGGAAATAGACTCTTGGAGGGTACAGACAGAACCTTGTGTGCACCAGGACCCAGGAGAAAGGAGCAGGGACCCCACAAGAAACAGACCCAGACTTGCCGGGGAGTGTCCAGGAGTCTCTGCAGAGGCGTGGGTCCTGGTGGCCTGCTGCAGGGTTGGGGGCACTAGGGGTAGCAGTGCATGCATGGAACTTTTGGAGGAGGTCCCCATTATCTTCATTACCTCCACCAGAGTTTGGCCTCAGATAAATAGCAAGGAGGGAACAGAGCCCCTCCCATCAACATTCAAACTCTTAAAGATTCTCTGAGCATGGCCCCATCCATCAGAACAAGAATAGTTTCCCCCTCAGTCAGTCTCTCCCATCAGGAAGCTCCCATAAGCCTCTTATCCTTCTCCATCAGAGGGCAGACAGACTGAAAACCACAGAAAACTAACCAATCTAATCACAGGGACCACAGTCTTGTCTAACTCAATGAAACTGTGAGCCATGCCATGTAGGGCCACCCAAGATGGACGGGTCATAGTGGAGAGTTCTGACAAAATGTGGTCCACTGGAGAAGGGAATGGCAAACCACTTCAGTATTCTTGCCTTGAGAACCCCATGAACAGTATGAAAAGACAAAGATAGGACACTGAAAGATGAATTCCCCAGGTCGGTAGGTGCCCAATATGTTACTGGAGATCAGTGGAGAAATAACTCCAGAAAGAATGAAGGGATGGAGCCAAAGCAAAAACAACACCCATTTGTGGATGTGACTGGTGACAAAAGAAAGGTCTGATGCTGTAAAGAGCAATATTGCATAGGAACCTGGAATGTTAGGTCCATGAATCAAGGCAAACTGGAACTGGTCAAACAGGAGATGGCAAGAGTGAATGTCAACATTCTAGGAATCAGCGAACTAAAAGGGACTGGAATGCGTGAATATAACTTAGATGATCATTATATCTACTACCGTGGGCAAGAATCCCTTAGAAGAAATGGAGTAGCCATCATAGTCAACAGAAGAGTCCGAAATGCAGTACATGGATGCAATCTCAAAAATGACAGAATGATCTCTGTTCATTTCCAAGGCAAACCATTCAATATCAGGGTAATCCAAGTCTATGCCCCGACCAGTAATGCTGAAGAAGCCAAAGTTGAATGGAGCTGACTGTGGCTCAGATCATGAATTCCTTATTGCAATTCAGACTTAAAATGAAGAAGGTAGGGAAAACCAGTAGACCATTCAGGTATGAGCTAAATCAAATTCCTTATGATTTTACAGTGAAAGTGAGAAATAGATGTAAGCGACTAGATCTGATACAGTGCCTAATGAACTATGGAAGGTTTGTGACACCGTACAGGAGACAGGGATCAAGACCATCCCCAAGAAAAAGAAATGCAGAAAAGCAAAATGGCTGTCAGAGAAGGCCTTAAAAATAGCTGTGAAAGGAAGAGAAGCCAAAAGCAAAGGAGAAAAGGAAAGATATACCCATTTGAATGCAGAGTTCTAAAGAATAGTGAGGTGAGATAAGAAAGCCTTCCTCAGTGATCAATGCAAGAAATAGAGGAAAACAATAGAATGGGAAAGACGAGAAATCTCTTCAAGAAAATTAGAGATACCAAGGGAATATTTCATGCAAAGATGGGCTCAATAAAGGACAGAAATGATATGGACCTAACAGAAGCAGAACATATTAAGAAGAGGTGGCAAGAGAACACAGAAGAACTGTACAAAAAAGATCATCACGACCAAGATAATCACGATGGTGTGATCACTCACCTAGAGCCAGACATCCCAGAATGTGAAGTCAAGTGGGCCTTAGGAAGCATCACTATGAACAAAGCTAGTGGAGGTGATGGAATTCCAGCTGAGCTATTTCAAATCCTGAAAGATGATGCTGTGCAAGTGCTGCACTCAATATGCCAGCAAATTTGGAAAACTCAGCAGTGGCCACAGGACTGGAAAAGGTCAGTTTTCTTTCCAATCCCAAAGAAAGGCAATGCCAAAGAATGCTCAAACTATTATACAATTGCACTCATCTCACATGCTAGTAAAGTAATGTTCAAAATTCTCCAAGCCAGGCTTCAGCAACACGTGAACCGTGAACTTCCAGATGTTCAAGCTGGTTTTCGAAAAGGCAGAGGAACCAGAGATCAAATTGCCAACATGTGCTGGATCATGGAAAAAGCAAGAGAGTTCCAGAAAAACATCAATTTCTGCTTTATTGACTATGCCAAAGCCTTTGACTGTGTGGATCACAATAAACTGTGGAAAATTCTGAAAGAGATGGGAATACCAGACCACCTGACCTGCCTCTTGAGAAACCTGTATGCAGGTCAGGAAGCAAGTTAGAACTGGACATGGAACAACAGACTGGTTCCAAATAGGAAAAGGAGTACGTCAAGTCTGTATACTGTCACCCTGCTTATTTAACTTATATGCAGAGAACATCATGAGAAATGCTGGACTAGATGAAGCATAAGCTGAAATCAAGATTGCCGGGAGAAATATCAATTACCTCAGATATACAGATGACACCACACTTGTGGCAGAAAGTGAAGAACTAAAGAGTCTTTTGATGAGATTGAAAGAGGAGAGTGAAAAAGTTGGTTCAAAACCCAACATCAGAAAACTAAGATCATGGCATCTGGTCCCATCATTTCATGGCAAATAGATGGGGAAACAGTAGAAAGAGTGGCTGACTTTATTTTTTGGGGCTCCAAAATCACTACAGATGTTGACTACAGCCAAGAAATTAAAAGACACTCCTTGGAAGGAAAGTTATGACCAACCTAGACAGCATATTAAAAAGCAGAGACATTACTTTGTCAACAAAGGTCTACCTAGTCAAGGCTATGGTTTTTCCAGTAGTCATGTATGGATGTGAGAGCTGGACTATAAAGAAAGCTGAGCAGGGAAGAATTGATGCTTTTGAACTGTGGTTTGGAGAAGACTCTTGAGAGTCCCTTGGACTGCAAGGAGATCCAACCAGTCCATCCTAAAGGAAATTGGCCCTGAATATTCATTGGAAGGACCGATACTGAAGCTGAAACTCCCATACTTTGGCCACCTGATGCGAAGAGCTGCCTCATTTGAAAAGACCCTGATGCTGGGGAAGATTGAAGGCGGGAGGAGAAGGGGACGACAGAGGATGAGATGCTTGAATGGCATCACCGACTCAATGGACCTGAGTTTGAGTAAACTCCGGAAGTTGGTGATGGACAGGGAAGCCTGGTGTGCTGCAGTGAAATAGGTTGCAAAAAGTTGGACACAACTGAGTGACTGAACTGAACTGATGGCTTTTCCAGTAGCCATCATCACGTATGGATGTGAGAGTTGGACCATAAAGAAGGCAGAGTGCCAAAGAACTGATGCTTTTGAACTGTGATGTTGGAGAAGACTCTTGAAAGTCCCTAAGGCGAGAGCAAGGAGATCAAACCAAGCAATCCTAAAGGAAATCAACCCTGAATATTCATTAGAAGGACTAATGCTGAAACTCCAATACTCTGGGCACCTGATGCAAACAGCCAACTCACGGGAAAAGACTCTGATGCTGGGAAAGATTAAGGGCAGGAGGAAATGAGGGAGACAGAAGATGAGATGGTTGGATGGCATCACTGACTGAATGGACATGAATTTGGACAAATTCCTGGTGACAGTGATGTGCAGGGAAGCCTGGTGTGCTGCAGTCCATGGGGCTGCAAAGAGTTGGACACGACTGAGCGACTGTACAATAACAACCACACAAGGTGTGCTCTCATTAATCATCGAATGTGAGAGAAGACTGCGCCTCCTCTTTCTCTTCTCCAGTCAGGCAAACACTCATAGATCTTGAGTCTTAAATTCCTCGTATTCTGCCTACTGGTGTCTCCTCCACTGCTGAAATAGAGCGTGTGGGGTACACAGCACACATCTCACATATTCCATTATCACCTCTTTTTCGTTGGGATGAACCCATCGGCGGTTAATGTAAAGGCCATTCAATGCTACAGTGGTCTAAGACTCACATACCACCTGTGCCAAATTCCTTTTAGCTTGTGCAACCATAGGTGGAGACATAAATAGGTTTTGTGTCTCTCTAATGACAGAGTTAATCCTCAAATTCAATTAGCCCCTGCTAACTGAATGCATGAATGTATATGGGTTCTTTCCATCTGCTGCAGCAATCTTTCTGAAGCTGCTATTAGCATGGAAGACGTCTCCTGTTTGCAGAAAAAACAAACAGCCTCCCCGCCCCGCCCCCCAACTCATCCAGCATTCCCTTCTGGCAGAGAATGTGCACCTTGCTGCCAGAGCACCAGGATGTGCTCTGTTCACAGTCACTTCCATTTCTCTTACAGATCACTGGAATTAGCCATAAACCTGAAGGAACCAGATGTCTCTCCCAAACATCTCATTTGTTTATCTCTTGTTGTGAAACTGTTTTCCGGTTATTTTTCGTCTTTAAGCTCCATCTCTGCAATTAAGCCATAAGCACAGAGATGGTGTTTTTAGTTTTTTCCCTCTTTGCTTTATCCATATGCCACCTCTTAATGAAAATTCTCTAGTACAGGAAATATATGTAATGCGTACTAGCCACTTGGTCTGGTGATTCACCTAGCCAGGTGAATCATTTCAACACTCTTCAAACTGTGGGTCAAGGGAGATGTTCTAAGGAATAGAATAAAACCTATTTTACTGCCCCTGCTACACATGGCAGTTGATTTTGGAGCTGAAAATATTTCCATAGCTTTTAAAATTATATCATGGTGCTTACCAGATGCAGTGAAACAGCATTATAAAAGTATCTCAATAAACCAGAAATGTTTACAAATGGGTCAAATCAGAGCCTTTAAGCCTTGTGTTCATTACTCAATTGTGTCTGACTCTTTGTGACCCCGTGAACTGTAGCCTGTCAAGCTCCTCTGTCCATGGGATTCTCCAGGCAAGAATACTGGAGTGGGCTGCCATGCCCTTCTCCAGGGCTTAGTTCCTTGTTAAAACAAATGTCACACATTAATTAATTTGCTTTGGGTACTGGGTTAGAGAAAAGTTCACAGGTTAAAGGGCCAACTGGGTTCATACTCTTTCAGAGTCACAATATGTTACTTTCCACCAACTGTGAAAATATGCAGTGACAGTTACTGGGGGCCAGAGAAGTTCTTGAAAATTCCTTCTTGACAGTCTGTAGAGCTCAAAATTAATGTTTTTTCTAGTGATGACAGATTAATGTCATTTTCGTATGAAGTGGGTCAACACACTTTTTTCTTTGTAGTGCCCTCTTTGAAAGTAATATCCAATTATTCCCATAAAACTAGAAAAATATAAATTCATCTTTAGCATCAAGATTATAGAATTATTTATTTTTGTTCAATAAATATTAAGCCTCCATCCACAGTGAGGATTTTTCCTATTAGTCACGGGTTTTAATCTGATTACAACTGACTGAATTCATGAACCCTAAATAATCGTAGTATACAATAACACTCTTTCTCCTTATCATGTGGATAAAGTCATACATATTAAAATACTTAGTGCATGGCAAACTGCTTTAGGAATGTCAGAGATTAAAAAGGAAGTTCTAGTATTTTCCAAAAGTTGTTCATCCCTAGAATGCTGAGATAATTTAATTTAGATGGACAAACTTTGTTGATTTTTTTCTTTCCTGGCATTTGGATGATGAAGCATCATCCTGAGAGGGCCGGAGAAATAGAAGAACTAAGAAATAAGGTCCCTGTTAGCCTCACAGATGAGAGGAAGGTGCCCAGGAGAAGACAGGCTGCTGGCCACAGTCCTGACAACTTTTCCTAAGGATCTTGGGTGACAGCATGGGGGCTGGGGCTTCATTCTTTCCCTTATTGTCAGGCTGGCTTCCTCTTGTGACGGGTCTCCTTAAACTCATGCGATGTATTTTAGCAGTGTCCTTCATGACGTCTAAAAGGAACTTAGGTTGGAAAAGTGTGCTCATATATCATTCACTGATAGCCACAAGCAGATCTGACGGGGCTTGAAAGTGACGGATGGTTATTGGTTTTAACCAAACATCAAGACTGTGTGGGAAGTGGCATTTAAGGCCAGGATCCAAGAACAAATGATTGTGCTCTTGAGCTCAAACTGATGAGAGGTCTACAGGTCATCCAGTCACCGGGATGTCCGTTGAGTTCCTTGTCATCATCCAGCAGCATGCTGACCACTCTGTCAGATGAAGACCTTTGTGACTGAGAGGAAGACTGCGTTTAGCCCCAACACCCCTCTCTGGAACAAAATAAAGCCAAGGAGGAGTTGACACAGCAAAAGTCACTTTCAGGGACACAGATCAGTGAAATGCACTTCTAACAGAAGTGTACCATTACAGTATAGAATCCACCTGCAATGCAGAAGCCAAAGGAGACATGGGTTTGATCCCTGGGTCGGGAGAATCCCCTAAAGGAGGAAATGGCAACCCACTCCAGTATTCTTGCCTGGAGAATCCCAAGGACAGAGAAGCCTGGTGGGCTACAGTCCATAGGGTCACAAAGAATCAGAAAAGACACTATTTTTCTAAAAGATAAAACTTTTAGAGTCTGTCCTTACTTGTAAAAGTGAAGACAGACAAGAAGATTTATACCTGGAATTAGGTTATAATAAAAACACGAATTTTGACTCCTCCCATATCAGCATGTGGGCTTCCCAGGTGGCTCAGTGGTAAAGAATCCACCTGCCAATGCAGAAGACATGGCTTCGATCCCTGGGTTGGGAAGATCTCCCAGGTCCCCTGGAAGTGGCAACTCACTCTAGTATTCTTGCCTGGAAAATCCCATGGGGACTGTGGGCTACAGTTCATGGAGTCGTAAAGAGTCAGACATGACTAAGCACGCACACACACACACATATCTGTCATATGCTGATATGCATATGTGGACAGCTGTGAATTGGAAGCATAGAAAAATCAAACATTTTGTTTCAGAGGAATGAAAAATAAGCTTTAACTTTCACTTAAGTATTATGCTAAGTTGATGAAGCAAGATCACACCTTAGAGGCAAGAGTAATAAAGTTCTTGGTTAGTTCTAATGCTTGCTCTACGGGTAAGATACAAAATAGAATAGGCTTTAGTGTATGAGTTGAACTTCAATGATCTTTATTAAAGAGCAGATTTTACTGTTCAGCTTCTAAGAAAGGAAATGAAAATTAAACCTTCATCCTTCTAGGGATTCATATATTCTAAAGACAGAGAGCTAAGAGTAACTATAAAGGGACATGTACACTGACACAGACATAGGGAGCCCTGCTTGCTAAAGTAGCATGATGTACGGAACAATTTCCTAGGGAATTTGTTAGAAATTGTTTCAAAAGGGGAGATTTGCACTGGCAAAAAATGATGGGAGGAAAGTTTTATTTAGAGAAGACACACTGGCATAGAGGCATGGAGGGCAAAGCGAAAAGCAGTTTCACCTGATAAAGAAGGAAAGCTGAGGGACCTCCCTGGCGGTCCAGTGGTTAAGACGCTGCCCCTTCAGTGCAAGGGGCGCGGGTTCGATCCCTAGTTGGGAACTAAGAACCCACATGCTGTGCAGCAAGGCCAAGGGGGAAAAAAAAGAGAGAGAGCTAAAATGGGGGCAGGGAGCAATGAATCATAAATAGAGGGCACTTCCAACATGCAGAGAGCAATGTGAGGTCAAAGACTTTTTAAAAAAAAATGTCAATGAAAATCACTCAGCAATTCCATTTTCCAAATATAACCTTGGCCATGACCATCATTCTTTTCCTTGAAGATAAAAAGAGCTTAAATATAGACAAGAGGGAAAAAAGGAAAGGTCACTGGGAAATCAATACCAGAAGAAGAATGTCTGTGAATGGGTCATGTTTTCTGAGAACGAGAAGCCCTCAGGGTTAGTTGAGGAGGATACAAGGACCAAAGAGACACCTGGTCAGACAAACAGAGCAAACTGCTGCTGACACAGTATGGCTGAAATGCCGTTTTTGTTACCTTATAAAACAGCACTCTGATTTTTCCGCAGTGGCTGAAAAAACTGCCTTCACTTCCTGGAGTGGAAAGAGGGGATGGGAATGTCACCAGGCTAAGCACAACTGAGTGGATTCTGGCTGATTACAAGCCCCCTTTTCAATAAGCAATGAGGCTTTGCTTTGTCAGGAGAGAAGCTGGAAGCTGCATAATTAAATAGTAATGTATGTTGCTACTGTGATAAAAAAAAAAAGCTACAGTGTGAAAGCTGCCTGCAGCCTTTATGCACTTTCAAAGTTCCTGTCTTTTTGGAAGATGGGTGCATGGTGAGGTATGGAAATAGCAGAGCTCTTTGTCACCCAGGCAGAAGTAACAGACTGGCACTCAGTTGCAGGAATCCACACGCTAACAGGGCATACGAGTCTCCAAAATACCTTTCCAAAATGGAAGATGACATTATTAGTTTTGCCTCATGTGCTTCATTGTCCAATATCCTTTTCTAGCTCAGAGGTCTGAATCTATAGAACAGAAGGGGTCTCCGGTGTCAGCCAGCTTGGCCAGCTCAGTGAAGAGACCAAGGCGTGAAAGCGTTGCTCTGCCCAGGGTCCCCAACCTGTGAAGGGTGGTGCCTGGACCTTCTCATGCTAAGACCAAGGCTCTTGGTCTTTGCCTGATACCACCATCCATGCTCGCCTGACCACTGCCCAGAAAGATACAGTCTTTCTCTGTCTGTTGGGCTTCCTAAAGGAGTTGTTTAGTTCCTGTAAATTTATAAAACAGGCTTAAATAAAGTCATAACCTCATGCAAATAGAATCCAGCAGGTTTACTCATTTTGGTTATTTGACCTTGATTGTTTCTTTTGTTCTCTGTTGCATTTTTACTTTCTTGCTGTGTCCCTTTCTTTTGTTAATACTTGCAAGCACACTATGCACTAGGCATAGAGTGAAATGCTTTCCCTACATTATCTGATTTGATCCTCATGGGAAGTTGACAGTAATATGTAGTATTATGGCTATCAACCTCATCTGAAGGATGAAGAAAGTGAGGCTGGCTGAGGCTGCAATCTGCACAAGGGCACACAGCTAGCGTGTAATAGAGCCAGGCTGACAAGGAAGCCTTTCCTCCCCCTTATTCGGCTGTACAGACTGTCAGATGGCGCTATGGTGATGAACCCAGGTCCTCCCTTCCCACCATTCCCCTGGTCAGCCATGGGGGATGCAGGTTTCGTTGTCTCCATGCCCCATACTTTTCTGGCTCTGATGAGTGAAGGTGCAGAAAACAGAGCTGCAGAGCTGGTGAAAGGAAATGCAGAGGTGATTAACCTCTCACAGGTATTGTGTGGAGTTGTGATGACTGGAAGAAGGGATGATGCATGAAGCTAAGAAAGTCATCCCCTAAAATTCAGAGCATCCAAAATGGACCCAGGTTGAAGTAACACATCCAGAACTAACTTCCAGGAGCCAACTGAAAGAAAGGGCAATGCATTCTAATATTTTGCAACTAGTACTTGTGATGAGAGGCTTAGTCTAAGATCATGATTTAAGGATACCAGTCACCAATAGCACTAACTCAATTCTTTGCAAGAAAAAGCCATCAAAATAGAAAATAAGTTTTAGCTAGAATAAATTGGGGGCTCTCCAGTGGCTCAGCAGTAAAGAATCTGCCTGCAATGCAGGAGACCCAGGTTTGATCCCTGGGTCAAGAAGATCCCCTGGAGAAGTAAATGGCAACCCACTCCGGTGTTCTTGCCTGGAGAATCCCAAGGACAAAGGGGCCTTTCCGACTCCATGGGGTCGGAAAGAGGTGGACACGACTGAGGTGACTGAGCATGCACACACGCACAGAGCAGGGTGAAAAGTTTTCACTGGCTTTTAGGGTTTCTAGTCAAGTAGAGGGAGAAGGCAATGGCAAGCCACTCCAGTACTCTTGCCTAGAAAATCCCATGGATGGAGGAGCCTGGTGGGCTGCATTCCACGGGGTCACTACGAGTCAGTCGCCACTGAGCGACTTCACTTTCACTTTTCACTTTCACGCAATGGAGAAGGAAATGGCAACTCACTCCAGTGTTCTTGCCTGGAGAATCCCAGGGACAGCAGAGCCTGGTGGGCTGCTGTCTATGGGGTCGCACAGAGTCGGATACGACTGAAGCGACTTAGCAGCAGCAGCAGCAGCAGCAGCAGTCAAGTAGAACACAGGCAAACAGTGTGACAATAACCATGATCCTTATATAAGGACTGTACTATTATTAATACTATCATAGCTGCCAATGTACCTGCTACCCCCTAGGTTAAATAGGTACCACTATAAACCAGATAAAATCATTGTATAGAGTAAAAAGCTTAAACAAACAGTTTGAACTTTAGTTCAAAAAGCAAGCACAGTTCACTTCTTCATTTCTCACTTTCTTCTTAAACACTTACCTGTAGAACAGGGGAGGTATCTGTAGGAATGAAACCTATGATTGCTTCCCTCGTTGCCGGAAGATCCATGACACAGCCGTGTTTGATGACCTCTTCCCACCCATCCACTTAAAAGCAAACCAGGAGGTTAGCTTTCCTCCCTTCCTAGCTCTCTCCTTTTTTTCTGTTACTTTCTCATTTTGCAATGTTTTTAAATCCTTTAACTTAAATATTCTCTGAGGCCAAAGGCAATCTAAACTGAAGCTGTACATAAATCTTAGTAAAGAATGCTCCCCACTCAACACACACAGACATCTATAATTAGTCTTCAAGAGATAATTAGATAATGATCACCAGCAAAGTCTTCCAAAGGACCCAGAAGGCTCAAAGGATTATAGAGTTACAGTCAATAGTCAGATTTAATAAGGGGGAGTGAGAGAGAACAGTAGGGTCAGGGAAGAAGTAAAGTAATATAACCTGATTTCAGAAAGCCCAGGGTAAGGGTTTGTTTTGTTTTGTTTGTTGGTTCTGATTTGTTTTTGCTTTTAATCAGCAGTGATTGTCTGTTTTCCTAGGAAATGTGAAAGAAGACAAGCCAACGAAAAGCGTGCTGCCATTTCTGATCCCTTCCTTTCACAGAGCCTGGGGAGCACCCAGTGAGACCACCATTAAAGGCCATCTTTTCAGCACAGTAGTAATGAATTTCTTTGGAAAAGGACCAGCACTAACCTATCTTCTACAAGAGGGAACAATGTTAATGAGGCTACAATGGAACTCAAAGATGTGTACTGAAGGGTTTGTTTGCCAACATCACATACTGCAGCAAATGTAACAGTGAGACTTGTACAGAGAGAATCAACTCTGTGCCAGGGCACAGCACAGAATGGGGCAACGTCTCTATTCATTGAGTGTAGAGTTAAATAGGAAAGGCAGCACCGCCCATGGGGAGAAAAACTGGAATCCACTCAAAAAAACCAGTGAATAGGGAAGGAGAAATCATGGGCATTTGAGCTGTCAGAAAAATTCATCATTGTTTGTCCTTAGAATTGACGGAGGTGGTTCCAAAACACCGAATTAATGAGCACAGAGGAGGGACTGGAATGAAGGACAAGGAAGGTGGTCTGCCAGAGAGATAGTAGGAGGGCACAGCAGCCGCACGGATGTGTGAGTACGAGGGAGATGGGATCGGGAGATGGGATCTGGAGATGGGCCACAAGCAGGGGGTAGAAGTAATTCATTAAGGCAACAGAAGCAAAACCAGGATGGAGAAGAACCTCGAGAGCCAGCGCTAAAAAGTTTGAATCCAAATAAAAAGCCAATAGAGGCTTCCATATCACAAAGTGAACTGGGGCAAATGGACACACACACACACACACACACACACACGCATGCAGAGCAAAAACAAAACACTGTAACCACTTTGTACTAGCTAGCCCAAGGTCACTGCAAAGCGGCATACTGCAATGGCCAAAGATAAAAATTCTTCCCAGTAAGGCAGTTAAAGATCAGTAGATGTTTCCATCTGTACCATTGGCTATGTTTACTCATTACATTTTACTAATAAATAGCTTGTAGAATATAAAAGGGAAGACTATCTAACTTTCTTAATCCACTCTCTGTACTGGTCATAAAATACTGGGTTGTTTAAAAAGTTTGTTCGGGTTTTTTGGCAAGATGTTATAAAAAAAAACCTGAATGAACTTTTTGGCTGACCCAATAACGGTCTTTATATGTGATATTTCCTTAAGGAAATAGCTACTTTTCAAGAATTCTACCTCTTTAAAGAGTGAGTGCTACTGACAGGAAATTAGATACCTGTTTCTTTGATTGTGGAAGTGTGAAGGTGAAATAAGCAGACAAGAATATAGCTTTAAATTGTTCTTCTCTGTTAAGGGAACTGCTCACTGATATGAGAATAAAAAAATAAAACCTCTTTGTTAATGATCAGCTCCAACCCAATAATTTTGAGGTCTCTTTTCAGCCAAAAGAATCAAGATTTCCTATTACACTAGCTCAAAACTTAGCCATGCTATTGAGAGATTGTATAGATGGGCTAAATGTGGGATCTGGATGTAAAGTATCTGAGTTTAAATCCTAGTTTTAAGCCTTACCACCTACACATGTGACCTTGGACAAGTCACCTAATAGGTCCGTGCCTTACTTTCCTCATCAGTAAAATGGGAATAATAGTAGTACTATGATTGTACTGAAAATTAAACACACATAAAACATTTAGGGCAGTTTGTTCAGTATATAATAGTTTGGTGTGATCTTATAGTTATTTAATATCTCTAAACCTCAACAGAAAGTCTCTTAAACCAGTGGTCCCCAACTAGTTTGGCACCAGAGACTGGTTTCAGAAGACAATTTTTCCATATACGGGAAGGGGGTAGTTTGGGGATGATTAAAGTGCACTATATTTACTGTGTACTTTAATTCTATTATTACTACATCAGTTCCACCTCAGATCATCAGGCATTATATCCCAGAGGTTGGGGAGACCTGCCTTAAGCCACTGCCTAGAACTTATTAATTTTTAATAAGTACTAACCTTTATTTTCTAGCTTTAACCACACATATTATGGCAAGTAATTTCAAAGAAGTAGTTGAAATTATTTTTGCTAAAACATAAGGACCAAAACCATTAATCCCTCTAAACTTAGTTTCTCAAAACTCAATTATTCTTTTTAATTTCAGAAGATAACATATGTTTTAAAATATAACTCTTAAGGTTTGGAACTATTATTTGAATAAAAATGAATACAGGTTTCTTTTTCAGATAACAAGAGGAATGAGATACTTTCTTAACATTTTAAGCCAAAATGCTAGATTAAAAAAAAAAAATCAGGAAATGTGGAAAGATGCTTGTAATACTTGCAGCAGACTTTTTGAATATTCCCAAATCTCCACATATACAGAGACAGAGAAACTAGAAGAACCAAAAACACACGGTGAAATTTAAGACAAAGTAACCAGATATCCTTACAAACCTCAAGATTATGAGTGGCTGGAGAGAAGACACTGACAAGTCAAGTGACCTGCATTCTATCAACATCTGTGCAGGGAAGCAATGGGGCAGCTGATGGACCTGAGAACAGGAAGCCTCACAACAGCCAAGTGATCATGGAATAGGATAGTGGGCCAAGCTGAGCACAGATGCAGAAACAGTCAGAAGCTTTCCCTACCTGGAACCTGCCCATGTAGACCCCCAAATAAAACTGTGCCCCCAAAGAAAAAAAGCTGTGCAAATGAATAAAAAGTAAAGACGACAAAGGACTTAGCAAGAAACTTGGTATTGTATGGGACTAAACACAAAATCAAAGAACACCTTTATATGAATCTACTGACATCATCTGAATAAGATGCTCTTTGAATTAATATCTCTGTGTTTCCTATGCATTCTAAACAAGAACCAAACAAGCATCCCTACATACAAACGCAAGAATGGAGAATTTAATTTATATTAGTCGAGTCTGGTAGTTTTCTCTGGCAACTGGAAAAGCTCGCAGAAGGAGTTAAAGAACTCTTATGCACAAAGGGCCAAGGAAATGAGCGTCTCACCTAGAACAATCTAAAGTGAACATGAACACGAATTAGTAAAAATGAACACGAAGGTAACTCTTAACTTATCTGGGATTCATTCCAGAGAAACAAAGAGATGACAAAATAGGGAAGGAGGGTAAGACACATGTAGGCTAGCATAAAAATGTCTAACATGCGTCTAAATGGAATTCCAGAAGGCGCTACGTAAGAGAAGGCATTCAGGTAATGCTTGTACGTAAATGTCTGAGTCAGGGGGTGAAAAAGTAGAAAAAGAATAAAAACAAGACAACTGATTAGAGGAAAGGAAGCTATAAACATAAGACACTAATGAAACAGAAGACAAATATATAATACAGAGGACCAATAAAGATAAAAAGTAGTTTCTTAAAAAGCCAGGAACATAAACAGATCTCTAAGCCCCTGGTGTGCTTCATACACATACAAGAAGCAGACACAAACAACATTAAACGTGAAAAGGCAGCTGTAACCTCAGGTTTCATAGAAATGACACAGGTAATAAGATAGTATTTAAAAATTTATGCCAACATGAAAAATAACTGTAATAAAATGGATGAACTTCTTAAATATAGTTATCAATATTGATTTAATAAGAAACAGAAAATCTATTTCTGTAAACATTAAAAAATAGAAATCTGTCATTGTAATTTATTCCCACAAAGGGAATGCCAGCCCCAGACAATTTTGCTAAGAGGATGTTTCAAGATATAACAGAAATAGATAGCTCAAGTGTTACACAAAGTCTTCCAGATATTAGGAAATGAGGGGACAGTTTCCAAATCATTTTATGAAGCTTGGAATACCATACAACAAAAAAGAAAAATCAAAGACCAATCACACTGATGAACATGGATGTAAAAATTCTAAATAGAATATTAGTAAGCTGAACCCAGCAATATACAAAGGAGATATATGTAATAACCAACTTGAGTTCATCTCATGCACATAATAGGTTTTCTATTATAAAATCAATTGATGAAGTGTACCACAGTAAAAGACTAAATGAGAAAAAGCATATTATCATCTCAAAAGATGAAAAAAATCAATAAAATTTAGTATTTGTTGAATTTAACAAATTTGAATGAAGGGTGAAATCCTTAATAGTCTCTCCACAAAGCAACCATACCGGCAGCACCACGACCGCCTCAACGACCTTCACAAGCAGTGCTGACTTGTGGATGGCACTGACTTGGAGATCAGGAAAAGGCAATGATGCTGACTGACTACCTCTATGTCTATTCGATACTGTACCAAGGGTTCTAATCAGCACAGAAGGAATGAGAAAAACATACCGAGCGTAACGGTTGGAAAGGATGAACCAAAATTCTTAGTACTTGTAGATAATATTGCCTATAGAATTTTTTCCTTACAAAAGGTCCCTATGAGTATAAATATTAGCAGGAATCTTGAGTTGAGATTTTGAAACAAGACTCTAAGGCAATTGCCTTTTAGTATGCCAACAATAATCACTTGAAAATACAATTTTAAAAATATAAAATATCGCTAAAAATGTTAAGTACTTAGGAATATATTTAACAAAATATGGTCAAAACTTTCATGAAACAAATTATAAAGCTCTGTTGACAGGCACTTTAAAAGGTTAATTAGTCTTAAAAAATTAAATACAGAGATGTGGTTGAGATGCAAAGACTCATTATCATAAAAATATCAATCCTCTTAATACGGAGGTATAGATTCATGCAATTGCCATGAGAATTGCAACAAAAAACTTGGTAACTTGATTCTAAAATTTATATGAAAAAAAATAAAAAATAAAATTTATATGAAGAAGCAAAAATCCATGTGTATCAAGACACCCTGGATGAAGAACAAATTTAAGGTAACTCCTAGATAATCAAGATTTCCATCGAATTTAGAACTTTTAAAACATGTGAAAAAACTGGCTGGAAACTCAACATTCAAAAAACTAAGATCATGGCATCCGGTCTCATCACTTCATGGCAAACAGAAGGAGAAAAAGCAGAAGCAGTGACAGATTTTATTTTCTTGGGCTCCAAAATCACTGCGATGGTGACTGCAGCCATGAAATTACAAGATGCTTGTTCCTTGAAAGGAAAGTTATGACAAAACTAGACAGAGTATTAGAAAGCTGAGACATCACTGTGCTGACAAAGGTCCATCTAGTCAAAGTTATGGTTTTTCCAGTAGTCATGTATGGATGTGAGAGCTGGAAAATAAAGAAGGCTAAGCATCGAAGGACTGATGCTTTTGAACTGTGGTGCTGGAGAAGACTCTTGAGAGTCCCTTGGATAGCAAGGAGATCAAACCAGTCAATCCTAAAGGAAATAAACCCTGAATGTTCATTGGAAGGACTGATGCTGAAACAGAAGCTCCAACACTTTGGCCACCTGATGTGAAAAGCCAACTCACTGGAGAAGATCCTGATGCTGGGAAAGACTGAAGGCAAAAGGAGAATGGGGGTTACAGAGGATGAGACGGTTAGATAGTATAGCCAACTCAATGTGCATGAATTTTAATGAAATGTGAGAGATAACGGAGGACAGAGGAACCTAGTGTGCTGCAGTCCACGTGGTCACAAAGAATCAGACATGACATAGTGACTGAGTAACAACAAACCTATGCCATCCCTATGTTTAATCCACAGAGACATTCTTGCAAATGGACACCAGGAGGAGTTATAAAAAAGAATATTCATAACAGTATTGTTTATAAAAAGAACAAAACCAAACAAAAACACCCTAGAGTCCACCTAAACATTAATCAAAATTTGGACATGTAAACTGTTCTATATTCATACAGTAGAACTATATATCAACATGATAGCTGCTCATCACAGGATGAATCAGAGAAACACTATTGTGAAACAAAAGATACAAATCATAGAAGAGTTTGCAAAAGAATTCAACTTATAAAAGTGCAAAATAAGCAAAACTATATATATACACAAACATATATGTGGAATACATATATAATACACATATACATATATATTCATATGTGGAATATTCATATGTGTAATAAAATGATAGATATACAAGGAAGTTCTTAACAAAAAAGCAGAACAGTAGTCATCCCATAGGAGAGGGAAGATAATGTATAATAAAGGCAAACACAAAGCTTCCAGATTGCTACAAATATTTTACTGTTTAGGCTGGGGGCTGAGTACTGAGCCCCTTGGCTATAACTTAAACCAAGCCAATAAATTTTATATATTTTTATGAGTATTTCTATTTCAGCAAAATCTATGTACATGGATATATTTATACTAGAGAGAAAAATGAACGTATGGTATTCGAGCCAGAGACAGGCCCTGATGTATTGAGCTCTGGGTCAGTCCACTCTGTGTTTCCCTGCACGACCCACTGCAAACTAAAACTGCCTCAAGCATTTCAGTGGCTCATCCTTGGGCACTCACACGAGTGACTGTGGATGTTACCATTTTTATTTCAGGATAACCCCTCCTCCCATTCTTGTTCACTGTGTTACTGTTGCAACAGCAGAAGTACCATGTAGTGTGAGGACCATTTTTACCAACAACAGGTCTAGCGGGTGGCATAGGAGAGGGACACCTGTTTCAGACATGCCGGGGGAATCAAGATTGCTTGGCACTGCCGCTCCAGAGAGTCCATGGATGTCCTTAACTTTGTAAGTAAACAGACACTGGTTGGAAGCTGACCCTCGGTTGCTGCCTGGGTGTAGATAGCAGCAGCACAGAGGCGATCTGAGTAGCCTGAAAAGCAAGAGGTTAAGACGACAGGGCAAAATCTGAGAGCTCAGAGAAGCAGAGGCAGCCTGGGCACTGGAGGTGGCTCCAGGGGCAATTTAAATGATGAAGTGATAGGCACGAAATGCAGTGGAAACTCGGAGGACAGGGCAATCCATCATCACCAAGCTTATCTTCTGACAAAGACTAGGACTCGGCTTCCAGCTGTAACATTTAAATGTAATGTTCCCCCTGGGACTCAGCATGGCAGGCTTCCCTGAAGCTTCAGTTTCACTCAGTTAACTAATTATGAGAGAATGTGACATTGGTATTTACTTTTTCTACAGGGACAAATCATTCCCAGCAGGAGGGAGAAGTTGTTGTTTTTGGTCTGTTTTGGTTTGTCATTAAAAAGAAATTACTCACACAGTAGTAAATAAACTCTTGTTAGAGGGAAATGTTTTTCTTTCTACAATTCGATCAATTCACCTGAATGGTGACACTCATTTCTTTTGTTCTCTGGGGACATAGTGAGCAAATGAACAAGAGCTGAGTGTTTAGACTAGGTGTGAAAATTAACACCACCACCAACTTGTGTAAGAGCTCTTGAGTTTCCTCCCCTAAAAACTGAGAACACATTTACTGTGTCCTGTGATTTGTTACAGATGAAATGAAATGACATAACTGAAACACTTTAGCAGAGTGTTTCTGCCTAAGAAGCACTCAAAAGATTTCAGCCTTTATTCTTAACAACTCTGATATTCTGGTGCAATTGGTTCTACACTTCATTTATGCCTTAAATCATCAATTCCTCATATATACTGATCCTGCATCTAATCAAACACTGGCCCTTTACTTTATCACTGCAAGCTAAATTGTGTATTTTTTTTTACTCCTCCTCACCTAGACAAAAAAATTTTCCAGTGAAATTTAATATTTAATGATAATGTTGAAAGAAACATTTCTCACACGCCCTCTCATTTCCAGCACATCTTTTAACTTGTCAAAGGCAGGGCATAATGCTGAGCGAACATCATAGTAAACACATATTTCCCCATCCACCGTGGACAACAACAGCGTTATGTTAGGGCTGCTTTTCGCAAATGGGAAAGTGATTTCACAGACAATTTCACAACTGAACTCACAACAATCCCATGAGGAAGGCAGGCAAGGTAGATACGAACAGCCTCGCTTTATGGCCGAGGAAACTGAAACCAAGAAGGAAAATGACAAAGCCACGCTAACCAAAGCACATTTTCTGTAAAATGGTGATAATCTGAGGGGACTGAGAAGGTCAGGGCTACCGGACTCTGGAAAATGAGATTTTCTCAAGAACAAAGTCCGTTTTGGGGATGCCCAAAGGGACCAGTCAGAGTGAGGGACCGGATCACTGCGGAAAGCAAATGAAATAAAAAAGCAAGAGGCACTGAGCTTTCTACTCTGATTTCATGATTGCCGATGTGCCTTGACTTTTCTACCCATAACTTTGAGAAAGCAAAATTACTAGTTCTTACTTCTCTTCCAAGTATATTGCAGTGTTATTATTATATACAAACACAGCTTGATGACATGATACATAAGGTTTTATGCAAACCACAGCAAACATGAACACTTTAAAATGTATAAACATAAGAAAACACATTTTAAGTACTAGTAGAAAATCTTGGTGATAAAGGAAAAGAATATTCTTCCATGGATACATGGGCCAGAAGATGAAAATCAGATGAGATTAGTTACATCATCATTGTAAGTTTATGTTACATATTTGAATCACTTTTGGAAGTTGCAGAATCAAATTAAGAGGCATGCCATGTAATAAATGTTTTGAAGCCATGCTGCTGCTAAGTCACTTCAGTCGTGTCCGACTTTGTGCGACCCCATAGATGGCAGCCCACCAGGCTCCCCCATCCCCGGGATTCTCAAGGCAAGAACACTGGAGTGGGTTGCCATTTCCTTCTCCAATGCATGAAAGTGAAAAGTGAAAGTGAAGTCGCTCAGTCGTGTCCGACTCCCAGCGACCCCATGGACTGTAGCCCACCAGGCTCCTCCATCCATGGGATTCTCCAGGCAAGAGTACTGGAGTGGGGTGCCACTGCCTTCTCCATGGATGGAAAAACCCTAAGTTTGGATAATGTTCCTTTAACTGATCACATACACCCATTTTCAAAATAATCGATTCTGAAGTGCTGTTAATACTGAACAAGACTTCCTGGTAGTCATCACCTTTCAGGACTCCCCAGGATACGGGCAGTGCTCACTGATAGCTCATAATCCTTAAGAATTCCCAGTGGACTATGGACTATAGAAATGGAATTCTAAAGTCTCACTCCCTTTTATTCTGGAATAGGGAATAAGTTCTTATACAGAGAAGAAGGCGAATGCAAACAAAGTTCATTACAGTAAACCCCAGTTCAAAATAAATACTGAACATAAGTTTCTGGTTTATCATATGAACCTGAAATCCAAGGGCTCCTAAATATGCAATTTAAAAAACCCAGTCATACCAACACTGATGGACAAAATAGCATACAACAGTAGGTCATCATTAGATGGTCGATACTTGACTTGATAGGCCTGAACATAACTGCCCTATGATTTTTCATAAAACACGACACAACTTTATTCCAATGTAGAGAAAGACGTTATGATATGGCAGCAGAACAGGTCTGCTTAAAAACTGCCCCCTCTCTCGTCAGTATATTCAATTAATAAACATCTTTTGAATGTTTGCTGTTTGTTGGGATCTTTATCAAAGAACTCACAGTCTAGCGGGGAAGACAGGTAAATCAAGCATCAAATTTTTAAGTCAAATTCTAGAATGAAGAAAAATGTGCATTGCATTTTTAAGCAGGGTAGAAGGCTCTCATGGAGGATGGATGATTTACAAGGATAAACTCTCTTTGACAAAAAGGAGGAGGGACCTCGGTCAGAACAGTCTGGATAAAAGTGGGAAACATTATAAATATGGTGAGTTTCAGAAACTATACATAGCACCTCATGGCTAGAGCACAGAGAGAAGGGAAAAGATGCCCAGAGAAACAACAATCAGGAGAGGAAGACAGAGTCCATCATTTAGGACTTTCTAGTTCAGGTTTAAGTTCAGCATTGGAAAGAAGAATACAACTGTTGGTCTAGTGAAAAGGTTTCACCCCACAGGCTATGGGAGTAGATTTTTGCCATAATCAGTTTTGGTGATAGGCAGTTACAAAGTGAAATAAAAGAAGGAATTCTAGAGGAATGGCTATCAGTTAGAAGGCACTTTTAAAGGTCCAAGTAAGACAGAGAGAGGCCCTAAACAAAAGGAATGGGAATGAAAAAGAAAACAGAGAAAAAAGTAGTATAAAAAATAGGGTTGGCAGAATTTAGTGACCAGGTAGGAAATAGAGGGTGAAGAGGAAAACTTAAAACATGTCTTTTATTTTTTTACTTGATTGCCTAAATAAATCATGGTGCCTTAGCTGAATAGGAAGAGCATGAAGGAGAACATCCATGGTACTCTTACAGTCCTAGCTTATCCCTCTTTTATAAGATGAATTGCATTTTGTTTTGTATAGCAGCAGGTATGTGGCATTCCACTAACTCCATCCCCCAAAAAATCCTTGAGGGAGAAAGCTGTGTGTCACGCATCATCCTGTCCCTGCACATAGCCCCGCACAGCATACCTGTATAACATGATCATATAACTGACCCACTGTAAACACTTAAACATTTTTGACCGACTGATTGAATACACACACAACTTCAAAGCTTAGCTGAGACAAAACTATACACATTCTCCTTTGAATAAGACAGTTGTCTCTTAAAATGTAAATAACTCATCTTAACTGTGTGACAACTCAGACAACTACCACTCAGCCTCATATCAGACTCATAACATCCTCCACACATCTCAGTGTCCCATTTGGAAGGGACTTTGGGAAATATGTACTACAACCCCCATTTTAAAGGTGAAATCTGTGACTCAGAGAAGTCACACGACTAGCCCAAAGTCACAAAAAGTACAGTTAACCCTTGAACAACATGAGTTTGACCTGCCCAGGTCCACTTGTGTGAGGAATTATTTTCAATAGTAAAAACTATGGCACTACAGGAATCACAGCTGGTTGAATTCAAGAAAATGGAGAGATCACAGATACGAAGGGTCAGCTCTAAGTCACACACAGATTTCTGACTGTGTGGAGGACTGGTGCTCCTAATCCCCACATGGGTCAAGGGTTAACTATATCCAGAGATGGGACAGAAATCAGAATACATTAAACTTTACAATATTTGTCAAACAAATAAGTTGTAACAGATCTGAAGATAGTACAAGATACCAAATTCAGCTAGGGTGAATTAAGCTTTTAAAAGCATTTCATAATTGGCACTTAAAAAACACAAGACAAACATCTTAAAGACATTTTCTTAAATGATTCTGCTGACAATGAAATGCAAGGACCACAGCTCAACTTTCACCTTTGAATTAGTATAAGTAAGACAGATTCTTACCGTGATCTTCTGAAGAGACTGGTGACCTAAAATGAGACAATAAGCATGATAAATCTTTTGCAAGTGATACTGATAATTCTAAGTACAATGATCAAGAATAATCTTGTCGAAATTACACCATGAAAATTCAGTTAAACAGAAATTCAATACAGTAGATGGTATAATTAATGTGTTGGTTGTATGGTATATTCCAGTGAGTAACTCCCAAAGCTTACCTGGATTAGTTAAGTGGTAGATCTTTTACTAAAAGAGTCTATTAGTGGGACTTCCCTGCTGGTTTGGTGGTTAAGAATCCGCCTGGTAATGCAGTAGACATGAGTTTGATTCCTGATCTGGGGAGATCCCACATGCCACAGAACAACTGAGCCTGCGCACTGCAACTACTGAGCCTGCCTGCCTAGAGCCTGTGTTCTGTAACAAAGGAAGCCACCCCGACGAGAAGCCCATGAACCGCAACTAGAGAAAGTCCTCGCATCAGTGAAGACCCAGAGCAGCCAAACATGTATAAACAAATAACATTCAAAAAACAGTCTGTTGGCATGGTGATGTAAGACTGAAACAAACTTAGTTAAACTGTCTGGATTTATCACACACAAAAAAAGAACTCACAGAAATGTGATGATGGACAAAATCCTTGCCATGCCACTAGTGCCCAAGGCCAGCTCTCCAGAGAAAATGCCAGGGAGGTAAATAAGCCCTAGATTAAGTGTCTATCGGTAAAAAGAAATCTACTTGGACAATAAAAAATGAAACCAAAGTAAAAAGCAATGATGTTCCCTAAGCATTATTGGTTTTTGCTTCCACTGTTCATGGAATTTAATGTTTGAGTGATATGACGTAGACACTTTATAAGTTGGCTTTGTGTTTCTAAACCTATCAGAATCAGGATTAGACAATAGGGCAACCACTGGGGTCCCACAGAATTTTCACAAATCGGTGACTTTTACCTATCATTTGAGGCTCAGGTTTAATTACGACATTAAGATACCAATGGATGGGACTTCCCTGGTGATCCAGTGATTAAGACTCCTTGATTCCAATGCAGGGGGTGTGGGTACCAACTCTGGTCAGGGAACTAAGACCCCACATGCCACAGGATATGGCCAAAAAACAAAAATAAAGTGACATTAAAGAGAAGAAAGATGCCAAAAGATACCAGTGGATAATGCATCAACCCCTTTCACAATTAAAACCTTTTCTTTCTCAGCTGACTACATATTAAGTTAATTGGGGCAATACAGACACAACCTTGTGGATGAACTCCCCTCAAGCTTGAAAGATACTGTCTTGACTACCAACTCATGCTTTACTTGGGAGAAAGAGATGTATAATACCATCTTCAGAGGTGTTGGAAGTTTGAAGCGAGAGGCAAGAAACCAGGAGGGAGGGGTCCTCTCTAAACGATGGGCCCGCTGGGGCCCATAGCAGGGAGATGACCAAAGGCTAATGCGTGAGTTTGGTAATAAAGCTACCAAACTTAAATAACTAATATTTATATGTAGTCATAATACAACTAAACCTAGACAGCATACTAAAAAGCAGAAACATCACTTTGCCAACAGAGGTCTATACAGTCAAAGCTATGGTTTTTCCAGTAGTCATGTACAGATGTGAGAGTTGGACCATAAAGAAAACTGAGCATTGAAGAACTGTGGTGTTTTCGAACCGTGGTGCCACAGAAGACTCTGGAGAGTCCTTTAGACAGCAAGGAGATCAAACCAGTCAATCATAAAGAAAATCAACCCTAAATATTCATTGCAAGGTTGATGATAAAGCTCCAATACTTTGGCCACTTGATGCGAAGAGCCAACTCATTGGAAAAGACTCTGATGCTGGTAAAGATTGAGGGCAAGAGGAGAAAGGGGTGAAGGGGGATGAGATGGTTGGATGGCATCACCGACTCAGTGGACATGAGTTTGAGCAAGCTCCGGGAGATAGTGAAAGACAGGGAAGCTTGGCGTGCTGCAGTCCATGGAGTTGCAAAGCATCAGACACGACTTAGCAACTGAACAACAACAACAATATAATGTTTATGAGACAGGATGCAAACATTGAGGCAAGGATGATTCAATTGGGACATAGTGGTTGAAGGACAATTTTAGCTACTTTGGGATGCCCAATACCATTTTACTTTATCTACTGACCAGAAATATTTTTGTCCATTATGTGAACAAGCAGTACAGTAATACAGACATAGGAGTAATGGTGAGACAGCCTTAACTTTCACTGGGTGGTGAAGTGTGAAATTAGTTCAACCTCAGCGGTCTCTTTAAGTAGACACTTGCATGTGAAGACTACAGAGGGTCCCAAGATCTGGTGGAGAGTAAGCAGGCATCTGGGAGGCAGACACAGGGAGGGCCCCTGACACCACCCTAAATCATCTCTGTGGCATCTGCTTGAGAAATGCCACTGGGACTCCCAGGTGGAGCTGACCTGTCCTCTCCCTAAGGGCCACTGTTTCATACTTTCACACACCAGCCTTCTCACTAAGCTGTGGTGGCGGTGGTGGTTTAGTTGCTAAGTCGTGTCCAACTATTTGCAACCCCAATGACTGCAGCCCACCAGGCTCCTCTGTCCATGAGATTTCCCAGGCAAGAATACTGGAGTGGGGTGCAATTTCCTTTCCCAGGAAGGAGATCCCTTCTTCCTGACCCAGGGATCGAATCTGCCTCTCCTGCTTGGCAGGCAGATTCTTTACCATTGAGCCACCAGGGAAGCCCCACTAGGCTGTGAGCTCCTTGGAAACTAGGACCATGTCTTATTTAGAACACAGAGGATCCCTGATTAAAAGGTATGAAATGGCATTAATTTCAGCACCATACACTAGAGTTTGGACTCAGACACATTCTGGAACTCCTCAAAAATCACATCACCTTCAAACTACCTTCTAGTCTGCCAGCTCCTAGGTCAGCTAGGAAGGAAGGATCCAGGGAGTGATCTGAAGCTTCACATTAGTGACGATGTGGGCACTCTCCAGGCTCCACCCCACCCCAGACATGCCCACCATCCAATAAAGGACCAGAGGGGCCTGAACAAAGGAGCAGCAGGACTGACATGTACACACTGCTATATTTAAAACATAACCAACAAGGGCCTACTGTATAGCACAGGGGACTCTGCTCAATACTCTGTTCCAACCTAAATGGGAAAGGAATTTGAAAAAGAACTGACATATGTGTATGTACATCAATCACTTTTGCTGCACTCCTGAAACTAACACAACATCATTAATCAACACCACTCCTGCACAAAACAAAAATTAAAAAGGAAAAAAGAAACTGGAGAATTTTTTAAGCTACCCAGGACATAAAAAAGAGCTAGTAACAAGGAAACATCTTCATTCATGGTGTTTTCTGATGAGAAGTAAGCAAAAGCCTGTCTTGGATGGTTCACAATTAATTTCTCACAGAGTTATAGGAATAAAGGAAAATCCATGCCGATGGATGGACCACTAGATGTCTCAGGTGGAAGACCCGGGAGGAAGGGTTTTTGCTGCCTTTCTGTAGAAGCAAAGTACTAATATTAAACCTGAAAAATTCCAGATGGCTCCATGAGAGCCCCAGGGGGATGCCTTCTACGGTATGTCCAGGCAGCGGGGAAGAAAGATCGATTTCAGACTGTTTTCTAAGGATTAGTCATGTTGAGTTTCTGTGTGGAATGTCTCCCACACGCCTAGGTTTGTGGAATTTTAAGACATATGGAGTATTTCAATCCTCACTCAGCATTTCACCTTTCACCGGAGCGAGTCACTAAATTATTCCACTGAGACAGGCACATCATCCATTATTGCTGGAAATGGGCATAAAAAGTTTTATGGAACTTAGCTCAGGAGAGAAGAAATACCATGAAATCAGCAGTATACACAGTTATTTTTAAAACAGAGAGGTTGAGTCCCGGGAAGAGATAACCTTCCTTAACCTGACAACGCAGGAAGGCAAGAAAGCTCGCTGCTTTTCCTCCAGTTGCACCTGAACGACTTGAAGTGTTGTCCCAGCCTGCTCATTTCTCCTGCACATACATTTTATCCTGGAAAAAGTATCTACTCTCTTAATGCTGACTATAGCTTTGCTGCTGCTGCTGCTGCTGCTGCTGCTGCTAAATCGCTTCAGTCATGTCCGACTCTGTGCGACCCCATAGACGGCAGCTCACCAGGCTCCTCAGTCCCTGGGATTCTCCAGGCAAGAACACTGGAGTGGGTTGCCATTTCCTTCTCCAATGCATGAAGGTGAAAAGTGAAAGTGAAGTCGCTCAGTCGTGTCCGACTCTTCTCGACCCCATGGACTGCAGCCCACCAGGCTCCTCCGTCCATGGGATTCTAGCGCTCAAATAGCTCCAGGATTTAGAGTTTGCCTCCTCACTTTTTTCCTCACCACAGGTTTCTTTTATGATGGGCTTCCCTGGTGGCTCAGGGGCAGAGAATCCACCTGCCGATGCAGGAGATGCAGGTTGGATTCCTGGGTTGGGAAGATCCCCTGGAGAAGGAAATGGCAACCCACTCTAGTATTCTTGCCTGAGAAATCCCATGGACAGAGGAGCCTGGTGGGCTACGGTCAACAGGGTCACAAAAGAGTCAGATACGACTTAGTGGCTGAACAACAACAGGAACTTTATACTTGATTTTGTCCTGTTTTGTTTGTTTTGGTATTATTTCACATGTTTATTTACATTCTATTCAAATCCAGCAGAGACAGTGAAAACAGAAATTCAAGTCCAGCATTTAAAAATCTTTCACCTATTTTATTAACCCTGAATAATGATTATTCAGATCTGAATCTTTCCATTTATAATGACTTGAACCTGAATAACTGTTACTTGAGACCCTCTTAACCACCAGGCCCTAAATGTGATGTAGATTGACAAAGAAACAAGACATCAATTTCAAGGAACACATAACCTAGTGTAGGAGGAAAATATCTAACCAAATGATTATAATGAAAAACTGCAATCATCAAAACATGTATGAGTAAAGAGCACAGAAGAGAGGAAGACCAGTGCTCTTTCAAAAAAAGTAAAAGAAGGCTTCAAAACTCAAGAACTGTCTGAGCTGGGCTTTTTTTTTGTTTTTAGTTGGCATATAATTGCTTTTAAAATTGTGTGTTGGTTTCTGCTGTACAATGAAATAATCAGCTTAAATATACATATATCCCTTGCCTCTTGAGCCTCCCTTCTGCCCCTCATCCCACCCCTACAGTTCAACACAGAGCACTGAGCTGAGCTCCCTGTGCAATACAGCAGATTCCTGCCAGCTATCTAGTTCACATATGGTAATGTATATGTATTGCCAGCAAATTTGGAAAACTCAGCAGTGGCCACAGGACTGGAAAAGGTCAGTATTCATTCCAATCCCAAAGAAAGGCAATGCCAAAGAATGCTCAAACTACCACACAATTGCATTCATCTCACACGCTAGTAAAGTAATACTCAAAATTCTCTAAGCCAGGCTTCAACAATATGCGAACCGTGAACTTTCAGATGTTCAAGCTGGATTTAGAAAAGGCAGAGGAACCAGAGATCAAATTGCCAACATCCGTTGGATCAATGAAAAAGCAAGAGTTCCAGAAAAATATCTATCTCTGCTTTATTGACTATGCTGAAGATTTTGACTGTGTGGATCACCACAAACTGAAAAATTCTGAAAGAGATGGGAATTCCAGACCACCTTACCTGCCTCCCGAGAAATCTATATGCAGATCAGGAAGCAACAGTTAGAACTGGACATAGAACAACAGACTGGTTCCAAATAGGAAAAGGAGTACATCAAGGCTGTATATTGTCACCCTGCTTATTTAACTTATATGCAGAGTACATCATGAGAAACACTGGGCTGGATGAAGCACAAGCTGGAATCAAGATTGCCAGGAGAA
This sequence comes from Bos mutus, assembly GCF_027580195.1. Lineage (NCBI taxonomy): Eukaryota > Metazoa > Chordata > Mammalia > Artiodactyla > Bovidae > Bos > Bos mutus. The sequence goes on along the minus strand of NC_091620.1, from coordinate 22,865,942 downwards.
ATATCAATAACCTCAGATATGCAGATGACACCACCCTTATGGCAGAAAGTGAAGAAGAACTAAAGAGCCTCTTGATGAAAGTGAAAGAGGAGAGTGAAAACGTTGGCTTAAAGCTCAACATTCAGAATACGAAGATCATGGCATCTGGTCCCATTACTTCATGGCAAACAGATGGGGAAACAGTGTCAGACTTTATTTTTTGGGGCTCCAAAATCACTGCAGATGGGGACTGCAGCCATGAAATTAAAAGACGCTTATTCTTTGGGAGGAAAGTTATGACCAACCTAGACAGCATATTAAAAAGCAGAGACATTACTTTGTCAACAAAGGTCCATCTAGTCAAGGCTATGGTTTTTCCAGTGGTCATGTATGGATAAGAGGGTTGGACTATAAAGAAAGCTGAGCGCCAGAGAATTGATGCTTTTGAACTGTGGTGTTGGAGAAGACTCTTGAGAGTCCCTTGGACTGCAAGGAGATCCAACCAGTCCATCCTAAAGGAAATCAGTCCTGGGTGTTCACTGGAAGGACTGGTGCTGAAGCTGAAACTCCAATACTTTGGCAACCTCATGCGAAGAGCTGACTCACTGGAAAAGATCCTGATGCTGGGAAAGATTGAAGGCAGGAGGAGAAGGGGACGACAGAGGATGAGATGGTTGGATGGCATCACCAACTCAGTGGACATGAGTTTGAGTGAACTCTGGGAGTTGGTGATGGACAGGGAGGTCTGGTGTGCTGTAGTCCTTGGGGTCGCAAAGAGTCGGACACGACTGAGTGACTGAACTGGATGTGTATGTTTCAGTGCTCCTCTCTCAACTCTTTCCAGCCTCCCCTGTCCCCACCATGTGTCCCCAAGTCCTTTCTCTTGGGGGAAAATGCATGCCTTTCTATTGTTGCTCTGCAAATAGGTTCATCGGTACCATTTTTCTAACTTCCAGATATATGCGTTAATATATGATTATTTGTTTTTCTTTTTGACTTACTTCAATCTGTACAGCAGACTCCAGGTTCACCCACATCTCCAAAATATACAAACATCTCTTGCAGCTCAATATCAAAAAAAATAAATAATACAATCAAAAAATGAGCAAAAGACCTAAACAGACATTTCTCCAAAGAAGATATCCAGATGGCCAGGAAACACATGAAAAGATGCTCAATATCACCAGTTATTAGAGAAATTCAAGTCAAAATCACAGTGAGGTAGTTACCTCACACTGGTCAGAACGGCCATCATCAAAAAATTTATAAACGATTTGGGTTTGAAGGATAAGTAGAAGCCTATTAGGTAAGTAAGAAACAAAGAATTATTTCAGGTGGAGGCTACAGGCATATGAGAAAGGATTAGGATAGAAAATTTCACAACATGTGATCAGATATACAAGCAACTTAGTGTTGCTCGCATGTAGAGGAGTCATAAACATTATGTCTAGAGCCACAAGAGGGAGGGGCGTTTCATATAGAGGCTGAGGGGCTTGTCATTTTGGTTCTAAGCTACACGGAGCAAAGTTCTGATGCAGAGAAGTCACAGCTTCTCATCTGTGCTTTTGATCGTGCAGTTGTGGACAGAGCAGATCACAAAACAGTGAGAATAAAGTCAGAAGACAAGCTACAGACTAAAATCGCAGAACCTCCGCATCCGTGTGCTCTTCAATTCTTTTTGAAATCCATGGAAAATAACAGGGACAATGAGAAACAGAAAAGAAAGCATCATCTCTGGCTAAACTAGAAGACGTCCCTAAACCGGAATTATTAGATATGAAGAGCTACTAAGTCTAGTAAAGTTGGACCACGTTCAAGCAGACAGAATGTGTCCATCTTAAATGAGGAGACAAGGCTAACCAAAGCCCTTAGCTCTGAGCCATTCAGGAGCAGAAGCAAACCCTAGAGGAGAGTGCTGCTAAGAAAGAGTATGAAGACTAGAGACTCAAAGTTTCCAGAAACCCACCAACCTTCTTTCCCTAATTATTCATCCCAAGCAGTAGTTCTAAAAAGAACTCGCCCCAAACAAATGTGAGTTATGAACAAAAGGGGATCAGCAGGATATCTACACAAAACTACCCTAAGAAGAGAGCAGAACAGGGATTTCTGACAGATAAAACACAGGCGGAGTCCGCACTAAAAAGACAACGGCAAGAAGCAAGTAAAAACTTAATGCTTTGCCATGAGATCAATAGATGGAATAAGGGGAGGAAGGAAGAAACAAGGGAAGGAAACAGAGTCTGAACAGAAACTTAAAGAAGAAACACAACAGTCAAAAAAAAGCTAGAAGACCACAGCAGAGGACAAGTATAAAGGTTTATCCAGATCTTTGAATTATTAAATTATAGAAAAAACCTGCAGGCTTTCCCTACTGTGTCCCCACTGCACTGGGGAAATAAAAGGATTAAAAGGAGGTGACTCACAATTAAAACTACATTAAGAAGGAATCCATTCATTTATTCATCCCTTCAAATATCTGCTTTGTGGAAGAGTTTTGCTTTTTAAGCCACTCTGATACACTTTTCTATGAATCTTAATTTGAACATGGGCTAGTGAAAGTCCCCTTTCCAATGTTAACCCCACTTACTTGAATATTCATACTTTTCTTTCCCTTCAAATGAAGGCAAGACTTCTCAAATGAGAGTATACATGGGAACCTGAAAATAAATGCTTTCCTGGCAGCTCAGATGGTAAAGAATCTGCTTGTAATGCGGGAGACCCAGGTTCCATCTCTGGGTTGGAAAGATCCCCTGGAGAAGGGAATGGCTAACCTCCTCCAGTATTCTTGCCTGGATAATCCCATAGACAAAGGAGACTGGTGGGCTACTTTGCTACCATGGGGTTGCAAAGAGTCAGACATGACTGAGTGACTAACACTTTTCAGGAAAATAAGACATTGCTTTCAGATGGGAATTATATAGTTTAACTGGTAAAATATTTTCATACTGAAAATTCCATAGCCATGTTATGGCTATTGATCTCAAAGTAAAAGTCACTTGAATTCTTAACAAAAAACAATACAATGAAAAAAAAAAAAAAAATCTGAGTTTAAGACTGTCAGCTTCAGGAACGTCTCCAAGGTCTGCTAGGGGATCGGTTTGCTCTCCTCTGGAAAGGGACGTTTTCAAGAAAAAGGAAATATGAAATGATCTGCTTAAATACAGTTATGGCATCTCAGAATGAATCGTAAGATTAGTGTATGCAGATATCAACAATCCAAGGGGATGAGACATGAAGCACACCCTGGCTGCAGCTGCTGTCCTGGACGGGACTGCTTCTAGACCGTGTCATCATCAAGACACAAGGAACCTCTGAGAATCACAAAGATGCTTCTGTAAATTGCCTTCCATCAGCAAGCTTCCCCTCAAGGCCTCTGATCTTTCAGTCGATCAATCACAAGGCTTAAGGACACTGAAAAATGTGCCCAGTTTTCTACCAGCGATGTAGTAATAAGAGAGCACAAGTATGTCCTGGTTATGAAGGTGAAAGTCTTTGAGAAATATGCCACTGCTTGTGATGTTTTACTGTTTTTAATCAATAAAGCTAGAACTGAGGTGATAAGGCATCATGACTAGTTCAGCCTTTATGATGTGTTAATATTCTTTGCTGTACATTTTTGAAACATGCATTTTCTTGGAAACTTCTATGAAATCTGAGATGCTGTAAATCTACAAGCTCTTCAAACGTGATATCTTTTGTATTTGAGTAATACTGTTCTGACTCTACTTTTTTAAAAGGCCTCTAAAAATATTGTCTTTTTTTTTTTTATCCCATGGTTTTATCTTGATAGCATCCATGGCTTTCTTTCTTGGCCCTTCCTTGGAACATCGGTATCATTTCCCCACTAGGAAAGGGGTAGATCAATAGACTATCCATTTTGCACAATCTTTCCTAAAGATAGATCAGATGAATATTGGGGTGCCACCTATACTGGTCTACTACTTTTTAGAGAGGATCACTCACAAATGAACATCAATCTTTCTTTCCCAGTGTACCCAACACATAAGACTTTCTACTTAAGAGTTTCTAAACCATCACCTGACTTGGAGTTGGCAACGAACCAGGTCACCACACAGAGGTGAGTTTGGAATGAAAATATAGCACATGTGTAAAAGGCACTTCAAAGAAAGTGAAAGCATTGATCGCTCAATCATGTCCAACTCTTTGCTACCACATGGACTGTAGCCCGCCAGGCTCCTCTGTCCATGGAATTCTCCAGGCAAGAATACTGGAATGGGTTACCATTTCCTTCTCCCGGGGATCTTCCCGACCCAGGTCTCCTGCATTGAAGGTGGGCTTTTTACCATCTGAGCCACCGGACACAAAAACAAAGATTCGTATTCTGAAAATACGAATGAGACATTTCTATAAGAATGTGGATAGGGGAGGGGAGCTCTGAGATATTTCCTATCAACTTACAGGCCTGGCTGGATGAGCCGAGGTCCCCTTCATTTTCTGGTTGCCATTATGAAATTAGAATAGAAAACACAGGAAGAAACACAGTATGGTGGTCCAGGAGCCACGCTACCTCTAGAATCCTCCTGGCACACTACAAATAAACCGCCCTCAGGCGTGAAGTCTTCATGAACAAGCAAGTCCGTGTCTGTACTTTGAAAGCAACTCTCGATGTATGTTTCACCGATTTTCCTTTTCATGCCTACCTTTTCTCTTAACACTCCAGCTTTTGGGACGAGCAAAAACACTACTTTCTATAAGCAGAGGGTCGATCATCCATCCTACTTAGGAAGAGAAAGAGAAGCATCTGGTTTCTTCTAGTTTTATGTCAACTCTATTCTTTCCCTCTCTCCTTTGTCATTCTACATTCATTCCTTCTGCCCTCTCCTGACCACAGCCCTGAAAGTTCCCTGGACTTGCCCACTTTTCTCACACTTTGGTGAAACCTAGTATCTGTGCATATAGGCTCCCATCGTGTGCTGATGCACTTATTCCTACTGAAGAACATGAAGAACATTCAGGCCTGATTTGCAGAGATGTGGATGGACTAGAGACTGTCACACAGAGAGAAGTAGGAAAGAGGAAAATAAATTGCCAACATCTGTTGGATCATTGAAAAAGTAAGAGAATTCCAGAAAAACATCTACTTCTGCTTTATTGATTACACCAAAGCCTTTTTGACTGTGTAGCTCACAACAAACTATGGAAAAATCCTTCAAGAGATGGGAATACCAGTTCACCTTACCCACCTCCTGAGAAATCTATAGGTAGGTCAAGAAGCAACAGTTAGAACTGAACATGGAACAATGGACTGGTTCCAAATTGGGAAAGTAGTATGTCAAGGCTGTATATTGTCACCCTGCTTATTTAACTTCTATGCAGAGTACATCATGAGAAACGCTAGGCTGGAGGAAACACAAGCTGGAGTCAAGATTGCCAGGAGAAATATCAATAACCTCAGATATGCAGATGACACCACCCTTATGGCAGAAAGTGAAGAAGAACTAGAGCCTCTTGATGAAAGTGAAAGAGGAGAGTGAGAAAGTTGGCTTAAAGCACAACATTCAGAAAACTAAGATCATGGCATCCGGTCTCATCACTTCATGGCAAATAGATGGGGAAACAGTGGAAACAGTGTCAGACTTTATTTTGGGGGGCTCCAAAATCACTGCAGATTGTGACTGCAGCCATGAAATTAAAAGACGCTTACTCCTTGGAAGGAAAGTTATGACCAATCTAGGTAGCATATTAAAAAGCAGAGACATTACTTTGCCAAAAAAGGTCTGTCTCATCAAGGCTATGGTTTTTCCAGTAGTCATGTATGGATGTGAGAGTTGGACTATAAAGAAAGCTGAGCGCCAAAGAATTGATGCTTTTGAACTGTGGTGTTGGAGAAGACTCTTGAGTGTCTCCTGGACTGCAAGGAGATCCAACCAGTCCATCCTAAAGGAAATCAGTCCTTAATATTCACTGGAAGGACTGATGCTAAAGCTGAAACTCCAATACTCTGGCCACGTGATGTGAAGAACTGACTCATTTGAAAAGACCCTTTTGCTGGTAAAGATTGAAGGCAGGAGGAGAAGGGGACGACAGAGGATGAGATGGTTGGATGGCATCACTGACTCGATAGACCTAAGTGTGAGCAAGCTCCAGGAATTGGTGATGGACAGGGAAGCCTGGCATGCTGCAGTCCATGGGGTTGGAAACGAGTCGGACACAACTGAGCAACTGAACTGAACTGAACCTATATATGTGGAATCTAGGAAAATGGTACAGATGAACTTATTTGCAAAGCACGTCTAGAGACATGACATAGAGAGCAAACATATGGGCATCAAGGAGGGAAGGAGGGGGTGGGATAGACTGGGAGATTGGGATTGCCATACATACACCACTATGTATAACATAGATTACTAACGAGAACTGACTGTGTAGCACAGGGAACCCTACTCAGTGCTCTGTGGTAACTTAAATGGGAAGGAAATGCAAGGAAGAGGAGATATATGTGTACTTGTGACTGATTCACCTTGCTGTACAGCAGAAACCAACACAACATTGTAAAGCAGCTGCATTCCAATTTTGAAAAAAGACAACATTCAGGCCTGGGCAAAGTTCCCCAGGCTGGACTCTTGTCTCCTGCCTGGGCCATTATTGCTAGCTGTCTGTTAACAAACTCTTGAGAAATGGCCTGAGTGGAAACTGATTTCCCAGCTGGACATCCCGTCCAGGCTCATTTCAAGGGTCCACACACCACTGCTGCAGAAACACCATCTTTATTTTTCTCTTGTTTTATATTAAAGTCACGAGGCTTCACAAATTGAATTTATTTCCTGCAACTGTGGATGAACGAAGAACACTCAGTTTAAATCAAGCCAGCCTAGGGATGATTTAATATGGTCTCAAAGCATGACTGTAGGTAATCATCTCTGGGCAACTGCATTCTCCCTTGAGCTTTCCTTGAGGATATGCATTGCCTAAGGATTGCTATGCCCAGCCCATGACATCATCTTGAGGGCTTGAGGGAGCGACAGTGAGATCATGGATATAGGTGACATCTTCACCACCATCACTCCAGCCCCCAAGCATCTCCAACAAGGTAAAATAGAACCAGGAATCCCTCAGCACTGAGAATCTCCATCAATTATACAAGCCTCTCTTTGTTTTCTTTTCCTCCCTGCTAATTATGAAAATTGCTATTAAGACAATGAACAAAGCACATACAGTAAGGGAGCAGGCGAGAATAAGAGTGAGAGAGATGAAAGTTACAGCAGCCACACAGAGTGGCATTGAAATGGGAGAAAGACAAACACATTCTCTATTCAAGTGGTCACAAACCCATTCAGGGACTGCCAAACAGCCTCAAAGGTAACATTCACCACCAACAGAGGGGAGGGTGCGGAAAGAGGAAGGAGAGAGATGGGCATTTGTGTGGAGGTGGGGAAATAAGTTCCAGGACTCAAATAATAAGGCTGTTTGGTGAGTTCTTCTCCTTTGATGTAAATTTCTTCTAATTCTATTCATGCTCATAGTTTCCTCCTATTCAAATATATACCCGATGGTCCCCACGTGAGCTGTACTTGAAATATCCTCTGTTTTTAAATAAGTTCCTGTGTTTAGTTATATTTGGTGTTTTGAAAACACCCCTGTTTTACCACTTGCTTGTATAATTCCGTTTCTCCTGTGCAGAGTGAGGAGGCCCTCCTTAATCAGTCTGCAGAGTGAGGAGGCCCTTAATCAGTCTGCAGAGTGAGGAGGCCCTTAAACGCTCTTTGAGCTTGAAACTGTACTGCCACCTACTGTTTATCACTAAGAACTGCAACAAAGGGAAAGGAAGGTGTTGGAAATGCAAGGACAAAGGGGCAAAAGTGGGAAGTGGATACAAGAAAAATCAGATTAAAAAAAATGATGTAGAAGAATCTAATACTGTCCAAGTTCCTTCAACATGAAAACTGGACTATCACACTTTTTATTATGTAAAATCTGAACACTCCAGGGAAATACATTTAACATTTTGAAGATACTGCAAAAATAACAACAACAACAAAAAAACTGCATCAGACATTGTACAATCACTCAGAAAAAAAGATGTGATGGTTCATATCACAAGTCAGTCTTTGCAATATAGTTTCCTGCCTAGTTTCTAAAAAGAGATTAAAGGAATAGAAAAGGCATGCTATTCTAAAATCTGATCAAGGGAAATATACCTGCGGAGAGCTGTCTAGAGCATTAGCAAGGAATACCTTTTAGAAAGAGTTGCCGGCTTTAGCCTAATGACTCTGGGAACCCTGGCCTACAACTCCTGTTGAGACGCAATCCATCTGGAGTTTTCTGAATGTGGACTTTTTTTTTTAAGCATAAATTGAAACATGATGCTCTCAATTGTGAGGGCAAGTCACCTGAGTGCTACATTCAGTATTAACACAAGCCAATGTGCTCAATTGCTGCAGTCATGTCCGACTCTTTGAGACCCAGAGACTGTAGTCCACAAAGCTCCTCTGTCCATGGGATTTCCCAGGCAAGAATACTGGAGTGGGTTGCCATGCCCAATTCCAGGAAATCTTCCTGACTCAGGGATCGAACCCACATCTCCTGCAGTGCAGGTGGATTCTTTACCCACTGAGCCACCTGGGAAACCCATTAAAATAAGAAACTTATACAAAAAACTATCTCACATACCACAACATGCAGGAGAGATAATATTTATCTTGTGGGGCCAAGGTGGTTGAGCAAGGCTTACCCACAGCTAATTATTTTTATGAAATGCCATAAGGACTTCTGAATCCAGCATCAGAAAATGGAAGAAAAAAATAGGTAGAGTTGGGAGTGGTTTTGCTGCTCCTCCTGAAGATAACTGTCATATACTCTGGAAGTTTTCCTGTCAACATCTCCTCCCGTCTCACTCAGTTCTCAGAAGAGGAAATTCACGTTCTAGACACTGGCATGAGAAACAAAATCCAAAAAAAAAAAAACACCTCTCTTCCCCACTCTTCTGTGTCCAAAAACAGGGCAGTTTCTATATAACATTTACATTATAAGCAACGCAAAACAGGAAAGGAGCTGTAGGAGAAAATGAGAAATTGATATAGATAAATCATGGTGCATTCTTCCACTTCTGGCATAGCCCCTGAAAACAAACAAATGCCCATTCCTATACTGCCATAAAAACACTCTAACTCCTCCAGTGCAGAAGGAGATGGGAGTTGTTTTCCCAGTTTTAGAATGGTGCTTAAGTGAATTTGTCCCCAAAGGCTCTTGTCACCTTCTGACTTGCTTTCCTTATGCCCTATGGCACTCTGTGTTGTTGGAAGGAAAGAGAAATCCCCTGATTTGATTTTAAAGAAGACTCAATAATTTCCTGAGATGCCCTTCCCATTGATCTCTGCCTCTCAGCAAACTCAAGGAAAGTGCTTTCCTGCACAAATTGCTCTCGTACTTCCCAATGCTCTGGCTTTGCCTTGTCTCTTTTAGTTGGAAATCCGAGAATTCTCTTCCACCCATAACATGTTGATAGTTTTTGGCTCCCCACAAGCCACATTTCTCCCTTCTGTCCAAAGAATATTCACAACCTCTTCAAGAACTAAACTTCACTACCGACATAATTGAGACGTATGACATAGGCTTCTCAGGTGGCGCTAGTGGTAAAGAATCCACCTGCGGGTTCAATCCCCAGATAGGGAAGGTCCCCGGAAGAGGAAATGGCACCACATTCCAGTATTCTTGCCTGGAATTCCTTGGGCAGAGGAGCCTGGTGGGCTGCAGTCCATAGTGTCACAAAGAGTCGGACATGACTGAGTGACAGCACATATGAGCATGGCATGGGAGACGTGCAAAGGCTTCTAGGAACAATTCTTTCTCCCGGCTCCACCCTATGCTGTGCTCGTCAGCAGTACCTACCACTGCCAGTGTCCACCAGTTACCTTTTACTGTCTAGCTTATAAAATAGCAACAGCTCTCTGAGTCAGGGATTCAGTGCATCTTTATTACTATAGGATGTTAATTTCCTGCATGCAATTGAGGAGCAATTAGAGAAAGAACAGAGCACCATTTCTTATTAATTATTTTGCACACATAAAAGGAGAGAGTATTATTATGTGTTTGGCAAGAGAGGATAATGACTGGAGGTAAGTTAGGAGAAAAAGAAGAAAAAAGGAAGATACATGCCAGCTAAACTGCACTTTCTCCAGCTTGAGTGATTAGCCAGGGAGAGCAAGATTTAGAGTCATCAAAGGTAAGTAGGGATGGGACCCAACTATCTTCATGAAGCAGACACAAGAGACTGTCTCTATCCTGACAGCACTGATCTCATCTCTGAGATAGATTCCAGCAAAACCTGCCTCCCACTAAGAGGATTAATTTTCTCCCTCTTATCTGATTTTGATGCTTGAAGGATATTTCCACAACCAAAATCACTGCCCAATAGGCTGTCTTCCTGTTGAGAACCTGGAGCTTTGACAGAAAGCACAATTATCCTTTTTTTTTAGAATCAGGCCATCACCTAATGTTCCAAGAAGAAATTGGGCAAAGTAAATAGCTGAAGACAAGTCAGGCAAGCAACTATTACTCCTATATTCAAACCAGAACTTCTGAGTTTTGGGAAAAGGTGAAGTTTGGGGTCTATCTTCTTGATAGGGTGGTTCAGAATTCTAGACTACACTAAAAAGACCAATTTTTTAAAGTATTATTAAGTGTTTAGGCTATCCTTAAATAATGTTCCAGTTGTACAAACTTCCTTAAGGACACTTTAGGTAGAGTGATGTGAAACTGTCATGGAATATTCAATTATTTGACAGGCATTTCTGGTGATGAGGGCTTCTCTGGTGGCTCAGATGCTAAAGAATTTGCCTGTAATGCAGGAGACCTGGGTTCAATCCCTGGGTCAGGAAGATCCCCTGGAGAAGGAAATGGCAACCCACTTCAGTATTCTTGCCTGGAGAATCCCATGGACAGAGGAGCCTGGTGGGCTATAGTACATGGGGTCACAAAGAGTCTGACAGGACCGACGGACTAACACTATCACTTTTCTGGTGATATAATGATGAAAGTGAAGAGGAACTCAAAAGCCTCAATGAAAGTGAAAGAGGAGAGTGAAAAAGTTGGCTTAAAGCTCAACATTCAGAAAACTAACATCATGGCATCTGGTCCCATCACTTCATGGGAAATAGATGGGGAAACAGTGGAAACAGTGTCAGACTTTATTTTTTGGGCTCCCAAATCACTGCAGATGGTGGTTGCAGCCTTGAAACTAAAAGACGCTTACTCCTTGGAAGAAAAGTTATGACCAACCTAGATAGCATATTCAAAAGCAGAGACATTACTTTGCCAACAAAGGTCTGTCTAGTCAAGGCTATGGTTTTTCCAGTGGTCAGGTATGGATGTGAGAGTTGGACTGTGAAGAAGGCTGAGTGCTGGAAAATTGATGCTTTTGAACTGTGGTGTTGGACAAGACTCTTGAGAGTCCCTTGGACTGCAAGGAGATCCAACCAGTCCATCCTAAAGGAGATCAGGCCTGGGTGTTCATTGGAAGGACTGATGCTGAGGCTGAAACTCCAGTACTTTGGCCACCCCATGCAAAGAGTTGACTAATTGGAAAAGACTCTGATGCTGGGAGGGATGGAGGCAGGAGGAGAAGGGGACGACAGAGGATGAGATGGCTGGATGGCATCACCAACTCGATGGACATGACTTTGGGTAAACTCCAGGAGTTGGTGATGGACAGGGAGGCCTGGTGTGCTGTGATTCATGGGGTCGCCAAGAGTCAGACACGACTGAGAGATTGAACGGAATGATGAAAAGCAGATACTTCTCTGATCACGGGCAAAAGATGAAGAAAATAAGCAGAGAGCCCTTTAAAAAGCCTCCTTTTTCCTTAGAGGCTTACATTTTCATTAAATCTTTAAATATTCATCCTTTTGACATAAAAATAGAAAAGTGAAATCTAGAGGGAGAAGCAAATTCTTTTTCCTCTTGTTTCCAGAACACTCTATGCATATATCCATTATAACACTTGCCATAGGGAACTATGATAATTGGTTTGTTGAGTATTTCCTCTAAATATATAAATATATTTCCCCATAGAATATAAGTTCTTTAAAGATGATAATTTATCATTTAGTTCTATATCATCAATGCCTAAGTGTGTGTGTACACACACACATATATACACCCACACGTATACACACACACACACACATATATATATATACATATAGCTCCTACCTAGAAGGTGCTGAATATGTATTTTCCCAAAAAATAAATGACTAACTGAATGGCTCAACCCATTTTTTAGAGTCCAATCAATCCAATGGAATCCATTTAAATTCCAATGCCAAAAATCCAAATCATAAATCATATCAGATACCTTATCATTCAACTTTTGATAATACTGTCTCTTGATAGAGACAGAAATGCTCTACTGATCATAAAAATCCACCAGTCCTGCCTCCGTCGCAGACATCTGAGCACACGGATGTCTAGACTGAATGTCTGCCTTTGGGTGGTTCCCTACGCTGTCTCTCAGTGTCTTTTATTTCTACCCGTGTGACCTTTACCTTAGCTCTTGCAGGCTCAGGACTTGAGGACACTAAGAAAAAGTGCATCTCCTTCAGTCAATTTTGGGGGGTTTCACACAAACCAAAAGATAAAAGACCTAGAAAATACTACTTTTATTCATAAACTAAATAATATCTTCTGGTCCCTTTACCTGTTTTCCCTTAACCTATTTAATTCAGTGGTAAGTCTGTCCTTTCTCAAAGATAACTTGAAAAGATCATATAAGAGTTTCCACTGAGTGCCTATTTTTTCTTTAATCTCATAGATCCTAAAGTCAGGAAAAGTCTTCCTTAGGAATCAAACAGATTCTGTCTGCTAAAATTTTAATTACTTCCTTATGAATCTTGTGTCAAAATATAATCTTGTTATGAATTGTTGTGGTACAATTAATGATGACAGTAAATGTGTTTCCAGAAACATGTTATTTTACTAGCACTTTCATAGACACTGAAAACATTGTTCACAGAGAAAAACATTTTCAAACATCTTTAAAGACAAATTCATTAAGGTCGTAGCAGTAACAGTGTGAGTCAACTATTTCTCATCAATTTATTATAAACATTGGTTCATAAAAATTGTTTTTTTTTAACTGTGTTCATAGGATTTCAAGATCCTATATGTGTTGTATAGCTTTCTTTGGAATTGTTGTCTCCTCTAGAGGACCTGTGTAAGCAGATACAACACACACACACAAACACACACAGAGTATCTACATATATTAATACCTAAATTAAAAAAAAACGAGTAAAGGAAATAACTGAAAACAGGAGAGGGATGAAGTTATTACAGACAAGCATGCATATGTCTGTCTATCTATGATTTCCAAATCCTGAGTCAACCAATCACAGACCATATACTATGTTCACAATCTATGGTTGGTTGAATCTGAGATGCTGATCTGCAAATACAGAGAGCTGACTATGGGACTCGAGGCTCCATTTGATTTTGGTCCTAAAATCAATTCCCTGCAGATGCCAACAGATGACTCTATAAATCTTTCTTTAAAAATTGCAATGTATTTACAATGGAATTTTAATATAAATGTAATCAGTTCCAGTAAGAACAGAAATCTAATTCATTCTATGTGTTCATTCTGTTTGCACTCCCTGAAGAGGGATAGAGGTTGATGCATCTTACAAATGAAAGTTAAAACTCTGAGCCTTGCTCCTCTCCCTGAGGGGAGAAGAGGTTGGCTGGGTCAATTAGAGTTTAGAGGGGAAAGAGTCACCCGAGCAGGAGGAAGAATGAGTTGGGGAAGCACTGGAGTTGCATTTTTGTTTGCCTCTTATATTTTAATCTTCTTAGAATTTTGTCTGTTTTGAAAGAACCAATTTTTAGAATTTTTATTATTGGTTAATCATTTATTTTGTCTGTTTTGTTCTCCTTGTCACTGATTTCTATCTCTATTATTTTTCTTCCCTCTTGTTTCTTTGTCCTCTACTCTGGGACTCTTTCTCCAGTTTATCAAATTGAATGCTTTATTTGTATGCCATCATTTTTCTCTTGATAAATGATTTCTAGTCATAAATCATGCTGTGAATACCACTTCTACCATTTACTGCAAATTCTGACAAACAGTATTTTCAGTTCCAAGAACTTAAAACTTTCCTTTTCATTTCTTTACAGAGGGGGTTATTTAACACAGTGAACAAGATGTTAAAATTGAACTTTTACTATCTCCAAGTGGTTTGGGACTTTAAAGCTAAAAGCAACAGATGCCAATTGTGCCTACAATGTTATGCTAATTGTTCAGGTTCCTTCACATACTGCTTTTTAAATGTTTCCAAAGGGAAAGTAAATTGTGCAATATTGAGCAAAGCTGAATCTGCATGTCTGCCCTGTAAGAGACACACACTGCAGAACGTTCACTGTATTTTTAAATAATAAGATATTAGAAATCAACATTTAAATGGAGGAATAAATTATGGCATATTTGTATAACACGATATTCTATACCAAATAAAATGACTTAAAATCTACATATATCACATACTGAGCAGAACCCTATGAGGCCTTCCCAGGACAGGTCTCCTTTCCCCATATCCTCTGCTGTAGCTCCTCTGAAGTAACTAGATAACAGTTTCTGAAATATTTCCAGAGATTTTCAGATGCTAAAACCACCACCAAATGGATGAAATTAACTACTTGATGATCATGAGGATGTAGCTCTTAGACTTTCTGGTGCCTAAGAATCAATTATCATCAACCAGAGAACTGTGTATGAGCTGATCACATACCTTGTGGACCACCCACCACCCACCTTGCCTTTAAAAATGCTCTGATAAAATTGCTCCGGGAGTTTGGAGTTTGGTGGGTACGAGCTACCCATTCTCCTTGCTTGGCCCTGCAATAAACTTATCTCTGCTCCAAACTGATGTTTCGGGTTTTTATGGCCTCACTGTGCATTGGGCACACAAACTTGCATTCGGTAACATCAATATGAGTAACTTTTAAAAATTCAATGTTGTATAAGTGGCAAGCTCTAAAAGTGTATGCACTGTTCATTACAGGTAATGATAAAAAGATAACACAAAACCAAAAAAAAACCCATAAAACAATATATATTTTTATGATATGGTACTATGTTATGGATAGAAAGACTTAATGCAAGTAATAACATAAAACAATAACATATTTCAGCATTGTTGGCACATTAGTATTTTTCATATAATATTTGTATTTATTTAGACTGGAGCATATTTAATATATATTTAATAAAATAAAAGCCTATCTCTAATTTTTGTTTCAGTCTGTTTTTTAAAGGAAAAAATGCTTTAAAATTAATTCTCAACTATATTTACTTGTGGGTAAATTTGCAGCTGTGCATATTTAATGAGCATACATAGCCTTCCTAGATTGTAGAATTTTTCACTTTACAAATGCTAAAAAAGATAGATACCAAAGTAAATCCTTTTGGGGCCTTGGGGTTGTGGGCACCCTGCCTTTGCACTGGCCCTTCAGGAAGACAATGTGGTATGGAGGAAAAGCATGAAGTCAGAAGTCAAGAAGACCTCATTCGAACAGCAATCTCCACATTTGTTATCTTGAGTGACTTAAGATGAATATTTTAAACTCTCTGAGCTTCCAGTTTACTCATCTGTTAAGCAATGTGAAATTTAAAAGGTGTTGAAACAGTTAAGGATAATTTAACAAAGCACACAGGAAGTATCAATACTAGCTATTACTGACCTTATGATACATATGTACATAAAATATATATATTGCTATGGAATATCTACAATTATACCCCTTTGTATCAAAGATGATCTCTGAAGTAAATAAAGAGATGTTCTTCCTAAGAAATTAATGAACACATGCACACGTTTTCTGAATTAATAGACAATTTGGTTAAGGTAAGGTACTTCCATGGTGGCTCAGACGGTAAAGCATCTGCCTGCAATGTGGGAGACCTGGGTTCCACCGCTGGGTGGGGAAGATCCCATGGAGAAGGAAATGGCAACCCACTCCAATACTCTTGCTTGGAAACTTCCATGGATGGAAGAACCTGGTAGGCTACAGTCTACGGGGTCGCAAAGAGTTGGACGTGACTGAATTACTTCACTCTCTCTCTCAAAAGTACTTCAATGATTTAAAGCAACCATTTTATTTTGTTCATACATTCTGTGAGTCAGAGATTCGAACAGAGTCCAGTGAAGACAACTTGTCTCTATTACATGGTATCTGGAGATTCAGCTGGAAAGACTCGAAGCTACAGGTTCCAAAGCTGTTTTGTTTTCTAATTCACTTGAGAGAAGGAAAAAAAAATGTAAAAAAATCAGCTGCTTTAGTGCACTTAAGACCTTGGTGTATGTGCTAAGTTGCTTCATTTGCGTCCAACTTTGCGACCTTATGGACTGTAGCCCTCCAGGCTCCTTTGTTCATGGGATTCTTGAGGCAAGAATACTGGAGTGGGCTGCCATTTCCACCTCTAGCCGATCTTCCCAACCCAGGGATCGAACCACGTCTCATATCTCCTGCATTGGCAGGACGGTTCTTTACCACTAGCGCCACCTGGGAAGCCCATTTGAGAATTAAGTTGTATAAATATTCAGGAAAACTAGTAGCTGCCAACTGAAGATCAATAAAATAATAAAAAGAAATTCCTAAAAGGATAATAAATCCAAATAAAAAAGAGTTGATTTGAAGAACTTGGCTCTTACATAAAGTGTACATTTACTTGTGATTCTTGGAAAGAACATTTACTGTCTTAGAAATAATCTCACATATCATGATATGTATTGACACACTAACATACTATATACAGAAAAACAGGGTATTGGAAACTAGATTGAGATCATGCTCCACTTTTTGCAAACAGCTTGTATATAAGAATAACCAAAACACACATCTGGTTTGTCTAGGCTTAATTTCTATTCTATGACTAATTAAAACTAATTTTCAAATAAATCTGCCTGAAGCTAGATGGCCACTTTTTTAGCTGTCAGTGGGTGGCTGACTCAGTCTGATTCACAAACCTTAATTCCATATACAAAAGAAATGAAAAAACAGCCTGAATTGTAAGCAATCAAAATGCTATCAGAAACTAACAACACGGTTTAATTAAAAAGGAAAATCCATAGAAATTCACTTTTTCCTTTCCATTCTTCATACAATAGAATAAGAGGTAGTACAGAGAAGCAATTAAAATGAAGTCACCTTTTGCCCTTGGGATGTTTGAGTAGAACCTTTACCACCAAAATAATTAGCTTCTGATTTCTCATTTTCCTCCCCTTTGTCATACTGAAATTGCTTCTGGTCTTATAAACAATGCATTGTCCTGCCTCTTCAGTTAACCCTAGGCTTCTGAGCATCTCAATAACCTTATTATTTTATAAAAAAAAGGTAAGACTGCATAGTTACAATGCCACTGTCCCCATTCGATTAGGACCTTGAATAGGACTGGAAATTAGCCTGATCTCCTGAATTACAATGAACTTTTATATAATATCTGAGATTGGGTTGTTAGGGGAAACCACTGACCAAAACCACCCACCCTCGCCAGGGTAGCATAGTCACTATTTGCCTGAATAATCTTACAACAGGAGGTCCTGGTAAGGAACATGGAATTAACAAGCCACCACCAACTGAAAGGTCAAAGGAGAGAGAAGACACCAGACCATATGTCCTACCAGCCTCCCAGAATCCTTCTCGCTGGAATCCACCTAAACAACGCGCAAGCCACCGGGAAGGACTCTGAATCAGAATGATTGGCCAGAGGCAACCCCCAAACTAGTCCCATCAACATAAAACCTGAGACTGAGAGCCACGTGGCAGAGCAGTCCTCCTGGGTTCCCTTACCCTGTTGCTCTCTGCCTGGGCACCCCTTCCCAATAGAGTTTCTTGCTTTGTCAACATGTATGAGTCTTTGGACAAATCGTTTCCAAGTGTTAGACAAGAGTCAACTCTTGGTTACTGAAAGGAGATCCCCTCCCTGCAACAGGGTGTCTGGCCTGGAGTCAAATCAGTTCAGTTCAGTTGCTCAGTCATGTCCAACTCTTTGCAACCCCATGGACTGCAGCACGTCAGGTCTCCCTGTCCATCACCAACTCCTGGAGTTTACTCAAACTCATGTCTATTGAGTCGGTGATGCCATCCAACCATCTCATCCTCTGTCGTCCCCTTCTCCTCCTGCCTTCAATATTTCCCAGCATCAGGGTCTTTTTGAATGTCAGTTCTTCACGTCAGGTGGCCAAAGTATTGGAGTTTCAGCTTCAGCATCAGTCATTCAAAGTCTTCTCCAACACCACAGTTCAAAAGAATCAATTCTTTGGTGCTCAGCTTTCTTTATAGTCCAACTCTCACATCCATACATGAATGCTGGAAAAACCATAGCTTTGACTAGACGGACCTTCGCTGGCAAAGTAATGTCTCTGCTTCTTAATATGCTGTTTAGGTTGGTCATAACTTTTCTTCCAAGGAGCAAGCATCTTTTAATTTCATGGCTGCAGTGATTTTGGAGCCCAAAATAATAAAGTCTGTCACTGTTTCCACTGTTTCCCCATATATTTGCCATGAAGTGATGGGACCAGATGCCATGATCTTAGCATAAAGAAATGGGTGCAAATGATTCTGTTTGTGACCACAAGGTGCACCCTGAACCTGTCCTGCATAGAGGGGTGACAGGAGGGGGGATTCACAGGGCATGAGGGTACCAACACTGTTGCAAAACCCAATTCCCATCCCTCAGACAAAAACACACCCACTCTTCTGACCTATAAACAAACACTTCATCAATTACCCAGAGAGACTAAAACACAGCACACGCGGCACTGCAGGTAAGCCAGCGAAACCGCCTGGCCACATCACACAGCACAGCCAGAGGCTCGGAACTGGAGATTCATGACGCTGACTGCTAACAGTCCATCCCAACGTTCACACAAATAAAACACTTTACATCATTTCCAGACTATCCATGTCACACTCAGGCATGTCCTTGCCCTATGGCATCTGGTAAACCCTGGGTTCACTTCTAGGGAAGCGAACACTGCTGAGGTTCAAAGTACTGACATGTCCATGTGCAAGGTCTCACTGAGGCTCAGCAGCACGAGAAATGGAAAGTGAGGCTCCATCAGAGCTTGACGTGGGTAAAAGGGTGCGTGTGAAGAAAATGTCAAACCACAGGGTGATACAATCAGGAGAGAGCTAGGGCACCACTGAGAAGAGAATGCTTCCCTTCGGTGAGTGCCCCACGGAATCCCCTCTCAGCAAGCCCAGTGACACAAGGACAAGAGAGAGAATGCTCTTACTGTAGCACTCGGGAGTGGCTGAAATCTTTCAGATCCGAGTCTTCATAATGCGGGCTTATCATCCCCAGCCCACTGTCGCTCAGCATGCGTTTCCGGAGAGCAGGATTCCACCAGTCCGTCATTCTAGGAGAAAGAAGGACACCAGACACTCAAAGTCAGGCATGGGACTTCATCTGCCCTTTCTCAGGGTGAGTTTTGTCTCCAAACGAGAGGAGAGCAATTAATCTTTATGGGGTATTTATAAGCATTTCACGTTTACTTGGGCTTCCCAAGTGGCATTTAGTGGTAAAGAATCCATCTGCAAGCAGGTGACACAGATTCGATCCCTGGGTTGGGAAAATCCCCTGGAGAAGGAAATGGAAACCCACTCCAGTATTCTTGCCTGGAGATTCCCAAGGACAGAGGGGCCTTGCGGGCTACAGTCCATGGGGTAGCAAAAAATTGGACATGACTGAAGCCACTTGGCACATTTTTTAGTTCACTTAATTTTTTCAACAGTCAGGCTCTCTTTGGACGCTGCTGCCCTCTTTATAGATGAGAAAACTGAATTTTGAGATTAAGTAATTTTAAATATGACACAGATAAGAAGTAATGGCAGAGGACTTTCCTGGCGGTCCAGTGGTTAAAACTTCACTTTCCAATGCAGGGGTGCAGGTTCAGTTCCTGGTTGGAGAGCTAAGATCCCATATTCCTTGTAGCCCAAGAAAACAAAACATTAAAAAAAAAACCCACCAGAAGTCATATTGTAACAAATTCAATGAAGACTTTATAACATATGGCCCACGTGAAAAAAAAGTAATGGTGACTGATGTCTTATAGAAACATAGGCCATTCTCTTTCATCATATCCCTGTTGCTAGTTTATTTCCAGAGGGGGCAAGAAAAAAGAAATAAGAAAGGAACTGATTCAAGTTCTTGTGGATTTGCAGGCTACTTTATCTTTGGAACCAGAGCTAATAGCGAGTGACTGGGAGGACAAAGCCCAGGGAGAGCTTGGCTGAATAGGCTCAGACTTCATCAGACTGAATGCTACAAACCAGACCTCGTCGAGGGGAGAACACCTAGACTCCAGCAGAACCACAGCGGACAGGCATGACATCTCACACAGCCTTCCCCGCGCCCTTCCAGGACTCTCTGGGTTACATCAGGCCGTGGCTGTCCCTTCACGACACAACAGCTCTGGGATTACTAGCTCTGGTTCCTAAACACAGCCATCCATCTGTTCTAGCCACCACTTCTATCTTTTCCTGGCTCCCCAGAGACTCAGTATGTACCCCTGATATCAGCTGGCCTGGTAGACTGGAAGATACCCAGAAATAGCAGCCACGGTCAAATTAGTGAACAGGGTAAACAGGCATGAGGGTTTTACCTCAAGTGCACATGCCTGTTAACACTGTACAGGTATGTGTACACATTTGCACATGCCATTTGAGTCCATGTGTGTCTGCTTCCTGGGGAAATCCTTATTTTAACTATTCACCTCCTATGTACCAATAAACCTCTAAAGTAAACCATTCAGCTTCACGAGGGCAAAGGTTTCTGTGTTTTCACTTGCACACTGCTGTTTCTTAACCTGCCACATAGAAAACTCTAAAGAAATATTTCTGAAATTTAAAATAATCTAGAAATATTAATATGTTGGTGGTTCAATATGGTGGTTAAAATATGCATGGGCTCTAGCTTCAGAAAACCTGGGAATAAATCTCAATTTTTTTCCCTTTACTTTCTACACAATAGTGGCCAAGTTACAAAAACTCTCTAAACCTCATTTTGCTTACATGGATTTAAGACAGTAATAGTACCAAATTTGCAGGGTCATTGTGAAATGATGATGATTCCAATAACACAATATTTAATGAATGTCCACCAAGTGCCACAGACAGCCTTAATTTTACATGTATCAATTCATTTGTTTATTTTAAAATTAACTTATCTCTTTGACTGTTTTGTATCTTAGTTGCAGTGCATAGGCTTAGTTGCTCTGTGGCATGTGGATCTTTGTTCCTTGACCAGGGATCGAACCTATATCCTCTGCATTGCAAAGCAGATTCTTAACCACTGGGCCACCAGGGAAATCCCTCAATTCATTTAATTTTAAAAGAATTTTCTGAGTAGGTATTATCATTTCCATTTTACTGATGAGGAAATAAGCATGGAGCACATAATAGTAGGGATATAAAATAGGCATTTAGCATAGTATGTGGCTCTTAATAAGTTCTTGATATTTCATAGTTATTGTTATATATATATATATATCTGGCTGCCTGGATACAGGAAAAAAAAAGGAGAAGGATTAGGAAGAGAAGGAGGAGAGGAAGAAGAGGAAGGAGGAGGAGGGGAAAAAAGTCAAACCATCTGTGTCATTTTTCAGTGTGATAATCTAGGCATTCCAGATGTACATGGGCTGTGTGCTGTGGGAAGTCACTTCAGTCTTGTCTGACTCTTCGAGACCCCATGGACTATAGCCCACCAGGTTCCTCTGACCACAGGATTCCTCAGGCAAGAATACTGGAGTGGGTTGCCATGCCCTCCTCCAGGGGATCTTCCCAACCCAGGGATGGAACTCAGATCTCCTAAGTCTCCTGCATGGGCAGACGGGTTCTTTACCACTGGCATCTCCAGACGTATATGCACAAATACTAGTGCCTTCTAGTTTGGTAGGAAGTGTTGATGTGGTGGGTAAAGACAGCTCAGACATGATACAGATCTGAGTGGGAGAGTGATTCTACCCAGACAGTCACAGACCGACTTACAATGTGACCTCAGGAAACACAAGAAAACCTGCACATCCAAACAGTTTGATTTCATTAACTATACCAAGCATGAGGCCAAACCAGACATAGATGTCACCCTGCAACCAGTCTCACCACAAGGAATAAGCCCACTTACCCCGAGGCTTGCTCCACCACCAGGTCAGGCATTCCTGGCGGTGTTCCCGCCTGCTGTGACAACACCATATCTGGGTCCAGAATAAAAATCTCATCTTGAGAAATCTCCATTACAAAGTGCAAATGTTCCTAAGGAAGGAAAAGAAATCTGCCAGATGACTTATAGGATGCTCAAATCCATCATTTAAAGAATAACTCAACAAAGCTATTTGGTCCTGAGGAATACTGAAATTTTATGACATAGCAAATGACCACAGCATATGATATTTTCAGAGGGCTGACCAGTGGCATTCCTCCCTGAAGGAACATGGTAGCAAAAGGCTGAGGAAGGGGAGAGTTAAATCCTTGGTTTGGGCCTCTTTAACCAGGATCCTGTCAGGTATAAGCAGAGATGGCCTTGCCTCTTTTTCCCAAATACTATCCAAGTATTGACACCCTGCATGCAACTTGGTCCAGCATGTGCATACAATGACCTGGACTTACACCCTCAGGATCTGGTCAAAGCTAAGTGGCATGGCTAATAACTGATTTTATCAATGGATTCCATCCTATACCTTCTTTTACATGAGAATTTGGACAGTGTGTGTCCAAATTCCACTTGCCCTCATTGGGCATAAGCATTTTGTTTTCTCACCACCAAACTCTGGGAAGTGGTGAGTTGAAAATAAGTAGCCTACAGATACATTTGAGGTTGCAAATTTGCCAATCAGAAATGAAGTTAAAAAGGCATAAAATGTGGCAAGGAAGCAGTAAAACAGCAGTGTGAATGAAAACTTGGAGTGCAGGCTGGTGACAACGTCGACAAGCCTACTTATCTTCTGGACTCATTTTCAAGGTCAAACCATATCACCTTGAGGTCACAAATCACAAACATGTGAGGACAAGTAACAAGCTCATGGCTGAGACTATGAGTATCATTCCAGAACTGTATACATTTCAGTGTTTTTGTTGGGGGAAAAATGTGTAATATTAGTATAGTTACTTGGGAATTTTTCACTTTCACAAATACGTTCAAGAAATCTTACCTGAGATCTGTCTATTCGATAAAAGCGATCAGCAGAAGTAGCTAGGGGGGAATAAAAAGTATATGGCATTCAGAGAGTCCTGTGTTATGGCACCAAATTTACAAGCTTCATTCCCACCATGACACTCCAGTCTTGCTGGATGACTGGCCAGTCTCTAAGTCTACTTAGAAAAATTCAGGACTTCATGTCTCTGTGGCTGCTGTTCCACTAAAGCCCTTCCCCAGGGCTTCCTTGCCTGAAGGTTCAGTGGTTAAGACTCTGAGTTTCCAATGCAGCGGACACAGGTTCAATCTCTGGTTGGAGAACTAGGATCCCACATGACCCGTGGCTCAACCAATAAAATAAAAAAAGGGCCCTCCCCATTACACATGACTAATTAAGTCATTTAACTCATAAGCTTGGGATTAAAATTATACACACTACTAAATGTAAAATATAGACATTCAATAACAACCTACTGTATAGCACAGGGAACTATACTCAATATCTTGCAGTAACCTATGATGGAAAAGAATCTGAAAAAGGATATACATATATCTGAGATATATACATATAAATGTGTGTATATGTGTATATATGTGTGTGTATATATATCTGAACCACCTGAAACTAACACAAGATTGTGAATCAAATATATTTCAATAAAAACTTAAAAAAAGAATCATGTCCTAAGAACCAACTTGAATGCCACCTCTCCTGTGAACCCTTCCTCAGCCCCTTCCTCCCTGCCCCAGATAGAATCAGTTGCTCCCACTTCCATGTACATTTGTAATCTGTTTACACTTCTTATAAAACTCTCCTCACTGAGAACTCTCAGACCAAGATATCTGCCTCTTTAAAGACTTGTTTCATTTCTTCTTTTATGTCTCAAGATATGGGCACAGAACCCTCAACAGAGCTGAAACTCGATATGTATTTATCAAGTAAACAAAGCTAGAAAAAAAATCTGTAGGTTGCCTGATTTCTGAGGAAACAATTCTCATTTTAGAAAAAAAAGAGCTTGAATTTGCAGAGTTAGGGACCACTTCTGGTATTAAAGGAATCATTTCAGTTTAAAACTGAGTCCCTGAGCCATGTCTGAAGAAAGCTAAAACAAAAAAAATAAGATTATTTAAGCATTCCTATAAAGGATTGGGCTGTGTGTGTAGTTTGAAGGGAAAAAATACTTAATGATAAACTCTGGGCTTCTAGAAATTAATCTGATTATTCCTAATATTGAAAAGAATTATGTTCCTCCTCATTTAAATCTAACAGAGTCCAAATATTATAAACAGATTTTCTACAAAGTACATAGTACTAGAGGGAAAAACTCAAAATGCAAATAATAGTTCAAAAATCATACATATTTAACAAGTAGCTTCTCTCCAAATGAAATAAGCTAAGAAGCAAGATAATTGTGGTTCTTACCCTCTAAAACCAAGAGCGGGGAATACCTGCCTGAGAAGGACTTAACCTACTTTGTTCTTTTAACTATGACTGCAATCTTGAAGCATTTTAAACACAGCTATTTCTAGAGTAAATGTAGTATCTAGGTTAACGCCATTAACCACACTTAGAATTTTATCTAAGACTATATACAAAATAGACTACATACAGAATAATTTATATACATTCCCATAATTTTCTTAAATATAAGTTGTTCCTCTGCAGATTCAGGAAAAACAAATGACTATGTTTTTCATCATGAG
This sequence comes from Bos mutus, assembly GCF_027580195.1. NCBI lineage: Eukaryota > Metazoa > Chordata > Mammalia > Artiodactyla > Bovidae > Bos > Bos mutus. The sequence continues at coordinate 22,841,113 of NC_091620.1, read as the reverse complement.
GGAATAAAGGACCTGGAGGGAAAGCAGTGCCAAATATCTTCAGAGGCAGCCAACAAGCCATTAATGAAAACCGATGTCATAATGTGTGGGGATGAGATTCGACACAGATATGGGTGCTCATCTTCATAAAACGTTCACACCCTCACACAGCCCATCATTCTCTTGTCCACATTTATAATCTTTCAGATGTACACAGAGCTAAACAAAAGAGAGGCATACAGGGAAAGCCCAACGTCCGCAGAGATGAGAGATACTGGGTAGCAGACCCACTGGGAGTATCTAAGCAGAAATGTACTGTAAAATGGGTAACTGCACAGAAAAGTGGGATTAGACAGCCTTTAGGGGGATGGATGGAAAATGGACTCATTAACCACATTAACCAACCAGAAAATGACCGACCTACTATGTATGCAACATGTCAAGCTCAGCAGAGCAGATGTGAATGCAACTGAAAATGCCCACCCTTTCACAAAAATGTGTAACTCATTCTGAGATGATGGCTTACTGAAAATAATATGGAAGTTCCAAATATGCAAACAGCATGCAAATTAGTACCTATTCCCCCTGCTGATGAAATCCATCTACCAGCCTGAATTGAAGACCAGGCACTCAACTCGTTTTTGGAAAAGGGGGCACAGGAAGGGATGTGTTAGCTTGAGCAATTTAATGCTGAGAAGTTTGGCCAGAGTTAACTGACTTGCTTTGAGGGAGATAGCTTCAGAAAAGTGTGTTGCAATATCAGAAAGTCCACATTGTTTGAGATGCAAGTACCAATCACGTGGAGGGTTCCTGAACAATCTTTCGGAAAACTGGAGTCCACTCAAGCCATCAATGCTTTGCCCTGAGGCTTCCCGAACCCCCACCCCTCCGAAAATACAGAAACACTCACCATCTAGAAAGCACCACCGTGGGGAGAGTCTCTGAGCTGAGAGCGCCCTAGGGAAGGAGGTTTCGTGGTCCTGGAAAGACACACACACATCCTCATGGCTCCATTTGAATGAGCTGAGAGCTGTTCCTCACTCCACATTCTGCCCCATCACCTGTTTCTAAAAGTGAGCATCCTTTCGTACTCAAAGCGTTGGTGAGAGATCGAAGCAAAGTTTTCACTGGAAACACCCACAGGGGCTCTGCTTGGAAATGATTTATTTCGCATAACAACTCTCGCATACAATTTTCAGGAGGTTTTCTATTTTTCCATTAAGCATTCATAAATTCTATAACTTGGGACATGTACTTCCTTTGGGAACTCTATTTCTTCCCCTTTATGAAGCTGAGGACCTAGTGGCAGCTGGCTGTCATTTGCATTTCAGTTCTCCACACAGGTATAAAAATGTCCCCTACTAAAAGACTCCCTGCCACTCACAATTTTTTAAAACATAAAATGTTAATTTATAAGAGGATTTGGGGTGTTCTAGACTGGACTCAGTGAAACTGAGATAACTGACAGAAACGGTATAGATTAGGAGGGAGGGCAGGTCTCTGTGGGAAGACACTGGGACTTTGACCTTTATTAGCAATCTGAGATGTTCGACTAGAAGGAGCATCCTTGGAGTGAGGCTGGCTGTGCATGACCTTGTGTGTACAGAGGGGGACGGGAAAGGATATGGGAGAAACAAAGGAGAGCAAATCAGAGTTTATGCGCTGACTTCTTTGGAGGTTGAACTTGTCCCACATGGTCCTGGGGCAAAGCTTCTACTTCAATCAGTGAATCTTAAAGCATGAGCCCTGTGCCAGCAGCATCAGCTTGCGAGGTTGTTAGGAACACAAATTTCCGGGTGCCACCCCAGATCTACAGACACCCTGGGGTGACACACATCAATCACTGAGGTGAGTCTGATGTATGCCAAAGTTTTAGAACCACTAGCCTAAAGTAACAGGGACTAAAATTGCCCATTATTAGGAATCTTGGGTAGATGGAGTTTTTACATGAGTTGATTCTGCAAATTAAATAATGAATAGAGGAAAATCTGATCTCACTCAGGACTGGTAGCAAAATTTACATGTAGAGATGTAGAAGTGATATAGCATGGATATAGAGATAAATATAGACTTCTTTCTTGAACTGGCTTTTGGGCTACATGAAATCTTGACATGTACCTATTTATATGAGAATTGTGTTTAACATTTTGGGAATTATACTTTGACACAAGTGATATCTTATTTAAAGAAACTTACGATTCTTAATGCATTTTTATAAAACAACTAAAGCTACCAGTGATCATACTAAGAGGAAGACAAATATAATACGATGTCACTTCTATGTGTAATCTTTAAAAATTGATATAAATGAACTTATTTACAAAACAAAAATAGACTCGCAGATTAAGAGAACAAACTTACGGTTACCAGGGGTAAAGGGTAGCGGGAGGATAGACTGGTAATTTGGGATTGACATGTACACACTGCTATATTAAAATAAAATGCCTTTCCATGAAAAAAAAAAAGAGAGAAATACCTTAAGAACCTTAACATCAAAGACAAATGTATACTGGGATGGATTAAAAGTGGACCAGAAGTTAAGAGGAACAGATTGTCAAAAAGGAAATCATAATAACCCAAAGCCAAGATCTGTCCATTTCTTCACATTCTTGATGGATCCAAACAAATGAGGACCACAGAGGGGATGCAGGTCTTCCGTACTCACATAACTTTTTCAGTTTGTCTATCTGCACCCTCAATTCTCCTAACCAAAAAAGAGGACTAGAAGTGGTAGTGATGTTAGTATGGAGATAACAAAAAAACTTGGTGTGACTTTGCCTTAACCAACTCTCATTGCTAACACATTGCGGGTATTATATCAGGCAGACTGTGTCCTCACACAGGACTTGGCACACAGGTAGAGTGGGTGACCCTGGCATTAAGAATCCTGCATTCAGGGTCAGCAGGAGCGTGAACAGCAATGCAGTGCAGGCCAGGAGTCAGACTTGAGCAGGAAACGAGGGAAGTAAGGAAACAAATTGCCCCACCAGGAGGTCAAGGACTGGCCCCCAGGATTTCACGAGGTCATGGAGCCATCGCACAAGGATCCACTCTGACAGACCTGGCAGCATCCTTGCCACCAAACAGTGACAGCCGGAAGACATGTTTGCTTTGTGAACGCCACACGTTAAAGTCAGTATAAAAAGACAATTTCTGATGGAGCCACAAAAGCTCAAAAGCAAGCCCCTTTCCACACTGATTGTAGACACTTCAGAAATGTGATCGTCTGAACGCAGCTACATTTCTGAAGACAGTCACATAATCCCCTGAGCGGTGCCACTAACCACCATGTCAACAGCCTTCAGACTAGTTTAGGGCTTCTTGTCTTCTCTGTCCTCTCAAATAGCATAATCAAATCAATGATTCATCAAAGAGATAAGATACTTGACTTGCTCATTTTGTGATCTGTTATTTTTCTTCATAGAAATAGTAGGACTTAGATGAATGCGACCGTCATTGCTCTACAGTGTGGGCAGACTGATATAACCCTGGATGTAATTATGCTTTCTATCTCTTAAAACTGCATGCTCTTTAAATGAGTAATATTAACAAATACTGCTAATTCCCCAAACTCCTGATATGTGAATTTTCTCTTTTGATATATTCTAATGGAAAATCTGTTCTCATGCTAAAAACAGAGCATGCACAAAAGCAAACCTGACATTCCTCAGATATATATTTTTGAAAGTCAATTGGCATGAATTATATGTAATTGATAAGGAAATTACCTTAAACACTATCGGGCAAACACACACCAAACTTACCCTTAATTTACATTCAATTACTCACTGCTGATTCACACATAATTTCATGATTGTGCAGCCCCATTAAATACTCCACTAGGTTATCCAATTAAGCAATATTCACCTAGCATTTAACTACACCTTTATTGGGAATGAAATTCTTTTTCTTTCATAAAATTTAGGGAAGATATAAGCAGAAACAAAATAGAAGTCTCTTTGAATTGGGAATTTCTGCTTCATTTAATAATGTCTAGTCAATAATTGCTACTTTTAAATTTCTCTTACGTATCCATCCAAATTTCTTCTTTGCTGGTCTTGACATTTCCTGCATCTAACCCATCTACACATTCATTTTTCCCTCTCTTTCCATCACCAGGCCATATAGCAATATCTCTTATCAAATCTACTCCTTTACTACCCATGATTCTTGCAGAAGAAATGTACAGAAATGGGATACCCATTTGCAAAGCCAGCTTTGAAAGATGATGAAATAGTGATGGTGTGGTAGAAGACGGAAATGAGAGATATTCCAAAATTTTCAAGAGCCCTTTTCTGGCTAGAATGTCTTCCATTAACAACAACAACAACAACAATTCTGTGTGTGTATGTATATGTGTGTGTGTGTGTGTGTGTGTGTGAGACAGAGAGAGCTGTCTTGCTTTCACTTGTAATAGCAAACAGAATCTGGCCCCAGGCAAGTCTTACTTTAATTCCCCATTTGAGCCATTTCTGACAGTTTTGATCTAGCACCCAAAAAACAACATTCTTCAAATTCTTTACCTAACTCCTGTCCTTGTCTAAGATAAATTAATTCCCAGGAGGACTCCCATGAACTGGTTTCAACTCCTCCATTCAGACACTTCTAGACTCCAAACCACAAATTAAGGAGGGAGAAACTTCAGAGACAGGAGGGAGATGAGTAAGGGTAGCCAGTAGCAGAAAAGGAATGAGTCAAATATTTGTTGACACATGCTGTTTGCCCAGGACTAGACAGAGCTCCGATGGACTACAGAACAAACCTATCCTCTAGGAGAAGATTAGGCATGTAAAAAAAAGAGATCAGAGGATGAACAAATGGCTATAGAGTCAGATTTGACCAAGAGTGTTTTCTTATGAGGTCTTCCCTGGTGGCTCAGAGGCTCTAAAGGATGAAAGAACTTTTTGAAATTATTACATCTATAGTGAAATATTCCAACTATTCTGGAGTTATTCTAACTAAATTGATTCTTAAAGAGAAGGAATCACCAGATCCATTTTCACCTATTATTGAGTCCTATTGTATTTATTAGGACTTCTCAGGTGGCGCTAAAGAACCTGCCTGCCAATGCAGGAGACATAAGAGATGTGAGTTTGATTCCTGAGTCAGGAAGATTCACTGGAGGAGGGCATGGCAACCCAGTCCAGTATTCTTGCTTGGAGATTCCCATGGACAGAGGAGCCTGGCAGGCCATAGTCCGTGGGGTCACAAAGTGTCAGACACGACTAAAGTGACTGAGCACACACACACACACACGTTGTATTTATTAAAACCTCAAATTATTAGCTCATAATAGTTTGAAAACACACTTCTGTGTGCCAACTTCACCCATACATATGGTGAAACCCTGAGTGTCTACAAAATCCCTAACTGTCCCTGGTTCCATTGGGCCAGCGTATCCATAGATAGCTCTTTCTACTCTCCTTTACCTCTTGGTCTCTTGCTGTTCCTCTTTCCCTCTCTTTCCACTTTCTTCATCTAGCACTGTCATTGGCCTTGTCCCCACATGTCCTGAGAGCCATCAGAATGACTCAGGGCTTCTCACACCCTCACAACTGACATTTGGGGATGGATAATTCTGTGGCAGGGAACTGCCCTGTGTATTGTGACATGTTTAGCAGCTTCCTCGACCTCTACTCAGTAGATTCTGGTACTTCCATGTCCCCTAGTCATGACACACAAAAATATTCAAATTGCCCAACTGTCCTATCAGTTCAGTTGCTCAGTCATGTCCAATTCTTTGCGACCCCATGGACTTTAGCATGCCAGGCTTCCCTGTCCATTAACAACTCCCAGAGCTTGTTCAAACTCATGTCCATAGTGTTGGTGATGCCATCTCATCCTCTGTCATCCCCTTTTCCTGCCTTCAATCTTTCCCAGCATCAGGGTCTTTTCAAATGAATCAGTTCTCCCCATCAGTAGGCCAAAGTATTAGAGCTTCAGCTTCAACATCAGTCCTTCCAATGAATATTCAGAACTGATTTCTTTTATGATTGACTGGTTTGATCTCCTTGCAGTCCAAGGGACTCTCAAGAGTCTTCTCCAACACCACAATTCAAAAGCACCAGTTCTTCCATGCTCAGCTTTCTTTATGGTACAACTCTTATATCCATACATGACTCCTGGAAAAACCATAGCTTCGACTAGACAGACCTTTGTTGGCAAAGTAATGTCTCTGCTTTTTAATATGCTGTCTGGGTTGGTCATAACTATTCTTCCAAGGAGCAACCATCTTTTAATCTCATGTCCCATATGAGGGACAAATCTCCCTCAGCTGACAATCACTAGGATGTTTGAATCTGCTTCTATTCCTTAGTAACCTTACAACTTGGAGTTTAAAAGAGATATAATGAAGTCCAGGGAGGGAGCAGAGAAGAAATCACTTCACAGTAGGAGGCCTCAAGATGAATCTTATTAAATAGGTAGACAAAGTTCAATTTGCCTATGAATTCTAGCTTATCTGCCAAGCTCAGGAATACCTGAATCTGCTATCACAATGCATTTTGTTTATCAAGTTATAACTTTACCAGTTACAGGTTATGTGAGCTGCATTAAGATTGGTGGGGGGTGGGCTTTGTGTTTAGACCTCAGAGATGATACAGGCAGGAATTTTCAGCAGGCTACAAATATCCAATATATTCTTGTATAACTTGTAAGGCTTGTCAGGTTAATACAAGGTGTCATTTTGAGGCTTAGGGCTGTGTTGGCATTTCAGTATGAATTTGGGAAGGGAAGAAACCAAAGCACTTCATTGCTTCAATGGCTAGGAACTGCCATCCGGCTCATTAATAAGGTGTCTCGGGGACTTCACACCTTTCCAAATCCTGGTTTTTCTCTTGAGTTTTTTTCTAGGCTTAGGAAACAGTCAGCTAAAATCCCAGCTGCAAGTTAGTGAGCCTACAGGAATTTTGCAAGTTTTCAAACTTACTGATGTTTATTCATTCCATGCAAGTTATTTCTTAAGTACATTGACTTCCATCTCATACATAAGAAAAGTCATTAGAAAGCATTTCAGGCTTTTTGTTGTTCACCTTACAGGTCTTTCTCCTAATCACTCGCTAATCTCAGACCAGAGATGCTGATATTACCAGTTTCTGCTTTAGGAAACAAAAGATCTAGTATTAAATTTCCTGCCAGTTGGTTTGGTCACTTTCTGGATAAAACAAATGGTACCTCTAGCCCATGTATTTTATACGCACAGGAATATATTGGAATCAATCTATGTCATCTCAGCCTCCCCTTAGCATTTGACTTATTTCATCACTTCTGCCTTTTTTGAAATACGTTTCAGTTCTGGCTTTCCTGATACCATCTTCTCCTTGATTTCCAGCTATCCAGCCACTCATCTGTCTCCATGACTCTTACTGACTGACTGTTCTCTTAACCTTGTGTTCTTCTTGACCACTCACTAGACACATATGACATTGAGCTCTTTTCTTTATGAAAACTCTCCCTAAGTGATGTCTAGCCTGATAGGTTCAATGAAGTAGCATTCCTTTGCTGCTGCTGCTTTTGCTAACAACTCTCAAATTTCTGTGTTGAGGAATGAATTTTTCAATGAGCTTTGAAAGCCATACATCCAATTTTCTACTCATCAAAACCTCTTGCATCTAATAGGCAGATCAAAATCATTGCAGCTAAAAGAGAACTCTTTATTCACCCTCCCTCCAACTCATTCCTAGTCCTGTCTGTCTGTGCTTGTAAATTTCAGCCAAATGAGAATGTTTTTATATCCCCCTACTCCTTGTCTTAATCAGCTTTCCGATGCTCTGCTTAGGCAATTTCTTCACCACCTTCTCCCTACTCTCCAGCCATGTTAGTTCAAACATCATTTCCCCTCAGTTAAACTACCTATTTAATGAGCAGATTCTGGGCATCCCTAGACAACCTTACTCCAGCCTTCTCTTAATATCCAAATGGCTCCTGATTTTTATAACTCTTCAAGGAAGTATGTGGTGCAAAGTAACACCCTGACACTCATCTTTGATCGTTGAATTGGTCATCCTATCTGGCCAGTGCACAAACTTTTGGAAGTGACATTTATAATGCAGAAGTTTTGACACCAGGGTTTGACCTGACTGCAAACAAACAACAAAAACAGGAAGATTTTGACACAGATAAGTACCATTAATCCTTCTGTAGGTTATTATGAACAAATAATCAACAAAATAAATGTCCTTATCACATTCTAGAGTCTCAACCATCCCCTGCTATCTGCAGACTTATAGAAACACGGCATAAAGAAAACACAGTACAAAATATCCATATATCAAAACTCTCATGCCAAAATGACTACATTGAATAAGTCAGGATAATAAATAAATGCATCATAAAACTAATTAGAGGAAATGTTTGGGATGCTTTGATAAAGCTGCAAAGGTTTAAAATACCATGTGTAACAATCAAAAATTCTAAAAAAAGACTTGAAATCTATGGCTAGCAGTGCCAATCCTTAAAGGGTAGAAATCAACTCGTCTTTAAAAACACTTAAAAAATAAAATGATATCTAGGTAGTGACTCTAGGTAGATATGCAAATAATGGATACAAAAAAGGTTGTGCCCTATCTAGAAAATACAGTGAAATTTGCCTTCTAAGGGTTGGCATTAAAAAAAAAAAAAAAAACAGTCCCAGAAGTAGAATTTATTTTCTCATAGTAAACACATCTAAGTGAATTTTTGTCCTTTCTGTTGGAGCCAGATGGAGGGCAGGATTCTGGGATAGTGGGGTACTTTCTCTGAGAAATAAACAGACAAAGAAATAAGAACACCAGGGCCACTTCTGTCATCCAGCCTCAGGATAATTAGGCTGCTTTGACTGAGGGCACAGCTACTGACCTCCTGGGGAAGAAAGTTACCTGGAGGCTACAAAGCACAGGGGTCTTTAAATTGTTTTTGCAAAATGACGTTTTACCAGCAGTTTCAGGGGTAGTATAATAGACACCAAAACCCAGAATGAGATGCTACCAGGAATTGCGATTTAGACATTTTAAGAGCTTCTCCCACATGGAAGTATATAGGGTCTAGGAGATTTATTTGGAAGGTGTCACTGGCATGCTGTGTCTTCCACACACCCCTCCCAGCTGGCAAGGGTACCGGGCTTCTCAGGGATAAGGGCTTTTGTGGGACAACTGCGAGCTACTTTGCATACACCCCTTACAATTTGGTGTGATGCTGTGCACTGGTGTCTGAATCACGCCTGGGAAACCTAACGGGAAGAGGATGGCTTGCAGAGGCCTGTGCTACACAGCAGAGATGGGAAAGTGAGGGAGAGACTGCCCTCCCAGGGAATGTTGGGGCAAAGGCAGCTGAGTGCTCTCCCATGGACTGGAGGTGGGTTACTAGAGAGAGGCAGGCTGGGTTTATTAGATTCTGTCTATGAAACCAGGATGGGACAATCAGATTGCATTTTGGAAAGCTGGTTTGATGGTTGCAGAAGCCCATAATTTACTCTCTTGTTTGTAAACGAGAAACCCAACTCCTGGTTGCTCCTGCCAGCCATCTTGGATCAGGAAAACATCTTGTCCAGGGGTGAAATTTCACAGAAAAGAGAACAGAACAGAAAAACCAACAGAAAAATGGAGTTTGAACCGTGGTCAAAGGGTACACAAAATTCACCCTGGATCTGAACTTTGTGGTGAGGTAAAGCAAAAGACTCCCTGTCAAGCTAGTTTGACTTGCACTTTCTAGTAGTTGTCACTAAAAGCACTTCATTTTATAATCCCTAAAAGATCTGGGAAGACAGCCACAGCCCAAATTTGTGCTAGACTAGAATTGTCCATTTTTCAGGAAAATGCACAAGAATCAAAATGCCAGCTTCAACTTGGCTCTTGGAGTGAATTCTGTCCCTCAAGGAAGATGTGGAATCTAATTCAAATGAGACATTAATTGAAAAATGGACTTCTTTTGGCCGGAAGGTAAGAAACAAGGAGAGTCAATTATATGTTACCTGGTAACGAACTCTCTGGGAGCCAGAAGAAACTGACTGCAGATCCTAATGAGAAAATGGAAAAAAAAAAAAACATACCCACATATCTTAAGATTATTTTGAACAAGCTGCTTCCACGACTTCATCAACTAAATGCCCAATTTTATATTATTAAACCCATCTGGAAAACATCTTACTCTCCCCAATCCCTCAAGGTTAAACAATGAAGATAATGCCAAAAATAATAAAAGCACACTAAGTTGGACTGAGAGAAGAAAGGCCATTTAGCTACTGAAACTTAGAAATCCTAAACAGTGTTTAGAGGTGAGTGGTATAATTTCAAGGATAGAGAAGACCAAAAGTAAAAGACAGGTGATTTTGTTGTAATTAATGGGGGTCATATTTAACTTGCACCTGGACTTTTGGCTTGTGAAATAAGCTGCTTAGGTCCCTTTAGGCGCTTAGGAAGAATTTATTTACCTAAGACCAAAAACATACTGTCATGATAATTGTGTTTATACCAGTAAGTTGCTTGGCAAACAAGATTCCATAGACTCAAAAGAAAATCGCTGACCATCTCTGCATGATCACGAAATGCAAATTAACAGGACTGAAATTAATGAGGTTTTACTGGAAGATTCTGAGAGCCAGGCTCCCTGTATAAAGTTTTATAACTAAGTCATTGCCACTGTCCTGTCCTGCAGGCTTCCTTGTTAATGAGCATAGTGATTCTATTTACAGATGTCAGCAATCCTGAGTACCTTTGTCCTCACACCTGCTTCCCACAGGCTTTATCAACTTACTGTCTAAGCCCAAGTTTAAAACTCTACCTCTTTATCTGTGCTTGCTCTTTACTTAAAAAAAAAATCCTACTTTTAGTTGAATATTTGTGCAATGAGCCCAACCGTTAAGCTAATTTTCAATAAAGTCAATTCACCAGTCAAATATTTTGCTATTGTGGGATCTTAAGTTACTCGAGTATTTTATATCAAAAAAGGTTTGTTATCAATTATGATTTTTTTATTACAGGTTTTTTTGAGGGAGGATCTACAATAAAAGAATATTATTTTGGAAAAAAAAAAGAACCATCTACTATATGTTCTGGGATTGATTTGGACCTGAGTCACATGCTAAGAAGTTTACCAACTTTAACATGCTCCAGTTATCTTTGGTAAATGTAGCCAAATTAAGCCACAAATATTAAACCCTGTTGACTTTTCTTCTCTCACCCTTATTAACAGTCATAAATCGGCATCTATCTCAAAATATTCTGCATTCCCAATTCCAACTCTATCCGAAACAATGCTGAAGAGAAAAATCAGTAATTAGTACATTACTTTATGCCTTCTACCTGAGTTTATATCCACCAAAAGAAACAGAATCTAATGTTCAAAGCTAAATCTTTTGCAGCCCCAAAGCTGCAAAATTTGAAGGGATTTTAAACACTATACATCTTCTTTATTTGTGATATTTACTTATGTATAATGTGTTGTCTGGAAGAGAGTTGCTCATCTTGGGGTATTTATCAAAATCACCCAATAGCTTTAAAAATAAAAATGTCTTGACCACATCCCCAGAAGTGATTCTAATGTGCATCTTTCACCAAGAAACAAAGATGAAGAAGTGGCTATTTGTGTGTGTGTGTGTGTGTGTGTGTGTGTGTGGTGTGTTTTGCCATTTTCCGGATAAGATACTGAATACTCGCCCTTGAAGTTCTGCAGAAACAACCCATGACCACTGTAGTGAATCTGGGTCCCTGGGCTTTGCAGGTGCAGTTCAAGGGAATGTCACATATGAGACTCCCCTTTCTCTTTCTCAGTGGTAAGACCGGGCTGAGAAAAAAATAATAGATTATTCCTTTGTATTCTGACACAAATTCTTTGGAGATAGAGATTTTTCTTTCCTGTAGAAGTTACATTAAAAAAATAAACCTAGTTGTCTCTGACTGAAGTTTGTACTAGACACAAAGCATTAAGTAACCACAAATCTCTGTTTCCCTTTATTATTTATCATACCCCTTGAAATTCTGTAGAGTTCAAAAAACACAGGTGAGCTGTCTGGCAAGACAAGGACTTCCAAGCAATAGTTATGGATCACACTGGAGCAACATCGTGCTGTTGCTAATCCCATCAACCCTTTCCCATTCCAACCACCTGAGGCAGAGAAACAGTGGGGTGGGGAGGGAGAGGATGCAGTGTATGCTTAAAAGATGAGAAAGACAAGGCCACCATTTTCCCATTTCTCCCCAAATGCCTCATTGTAGAAGTAAATAAAGATGGCTGGTAATTGTAGGCAAAAACGGAAAACTGAGCAGCATAAATAATTGGCTAAAGAAACTCACCTCCTGCAGGCGATCTATGTACATACGGCAAGTCTCCAAATCACAGTCTCCACGCACAACTAGAATGCCCAGTGGGATGGCTGAGGGCAAAGGAAAGAGAAAGTCCAAAATAACGTATTTGATTTTTCTATTTTGGCATAAATGCATTTTTTACGGTTGAAAAAGACCTCTCATAAACAATACTGCTTTTTTGGATATTTCACTCTCTCCCGGCACCTCTCCTATGAGCTCAGTCTCTTTACTTATGCAGTTTTCATATTTTTTCCTTGCATGATCCATGTTGCCCCTTGCCACCTGGCCAGCCTTCATTGCACTTTGTCTCAGTGGCCCTGAGGTGAAATATTATGTCAAGGAAACTGCAGACTGACAGGGCCAGAGGCTGTTCACAGCCAGCTGCTAATTTATGCCTGCATTTGCAAAAGCCAAGGTACCAGGAAGGAATTAAAAAATCATGATTCTGGACATTTACCCCTTTCCCTCTTAAATGCATGGGATTTAATCTTTCTGTCACTTACTAGTTCCCTAATAAGAGACTCAAGCTACTCAAGGTACTGTTGCTACCTGGTAGCCAATACCAGAACTAAACAGGCAAGAAATACTTAAAAAAAAAAAATGCTTCTAGAAGGTTCACAGCTATAAAATCCAATTGATTTTAAAGATGGTCAGTGTAAATGTGGTAGCAGCAGAGCTTCAGAAATCAATGAGGAGAAGCTGTTAGGGGCTTTAAATATCTTTTCTAGGTGGTAGTAAATGTCACAGGATGACTTTAGTAGATAGAAACTCCTACTTTAGATATAGCCATAGGATTGTCTGAAATAATGAAAGTAGTCTCCTTCCCAAAACTTCAAAAAAAATGTATGTGTACATTTCTGGTTTTATAAGTATAGTTATATTATTAAACCCATGATTTAAAAAACATTTCAAAATCTTGAATCAACCAACTAGAGATTAACAAGGAGATGACAGGACAGTGGTGTCCACTAAAGATTTTTAAAAACCTTTCACTCATTGAATTTTTAAAGCCTCATCATTGATAAGTAGGTCTGAAAATGCAAAGTGCTAAGACTTTAAAAATGAACCATACAGACAATAAAATACATTTAAACTCATGGGAAAATCTTGAACTCACAAAGTTGTAGAGAAGATACACATATGAAAAATAAGATATGGAACACAGGCTATGGTAAATGCATGAACTTAAGTCACTTGAAGACTAGGCGACAGGGACTAATTCTTGCCTGGAGGGTAGGTTTTAGGCTCTCTGAAGGATATGGAGCCCCATTGGTCTTTTAGAGAAGCAAGAGTGGTCTAGAGAAAAAGAAATAGAATTTGTTTCTCAACATTACCCCTAGATTGGCTCCTTAGGAAGGTCAATACCACTGTCTCATACCTCTAGGTTCCCAAAGTGCTACACAATTAAACTAGAAGACATCCATCACCCTGTAGAGCTATGTAAGCCTATGAATCAGTACGGACTCTCTCACCACAGGAATAAGACTTATTTCCTTTACAACCCCAATATCTGGTAGATATGTAATAAAACTTTGTTTTTTTCATACAAAGGTGTGGAGGGAGGAGGAAGACAAGCTTAGAGCCTGTGCAAGTGTGAAAGAGAAAGTGTGTCTTTAAGAACTAAGTCTATACAGGATAGACAAAAAAGGGATTCAGAAGTGAGAGTAGGCAGTGTGCATTAGGTTGGAGCTTGCCTTTGTCTATTCTTCCAGAAGCTAAGCAGGAGAATGGTAAGCAAGTACGTGAGGAAGCATGCAACTGTCATATGTTTGGGGGAACAATAATCTGGGAAAATACTTTTTCCTCTCTCTCTCTCTTTCTTTTTTTTTTTTTTTTTTGTATATAGCTAGAAATTTCCAAAAAAAGTCTTCAGTATGGCAATCATGCATATTTGAAAGGAATGAAAGGGAAATTCAATAAAGAGATTCCTAAAAGTAGTGACTGACGTAATTATCCTCAACTAGACTACTCAATAGGTTCAAATAAGGTGATCTAGTTAAGTAAGAGAAGAATAAGGATTTCTAATCTTTGATGAATGAGGAGGAAAACCTAGAATTTTGGCCTAGAAAGTAAATCACAGATTGTGGGAACAGAATACAACTATACTTATCATGAGAGTCCATATCTGAATCTTGTTTAATGAAATTTTCTCTTAATTTCAAACGTGCAAATGCAGAGACATAAAATTCCATTAACATTTACCTATTTACTTAAATGAGGAGGCATCTTATATGGGAATGCAGGAATTTGGTCAACACCTCGGATCTCCTTCTTAATACCAATGCTTGGAGTTAGTCTGGTCGTTAATTCAATATACTTGGTAGAAGATACTTTAAAGTACACTTAAAGATTGGACATTCTAGACCCAAAATAATGAATGTCTAGGAAAAAGTTTGCAAAGATGTGTCATTCATTTCTACTGAGTATAAAATCAGCAACTTTGCTGATTCCTCAAGAAGCTAATTAAGAGAAATTTGATTGATATTAGCTATTCAATTAGGATTAAAAAAAGGAAAAAGGCATCCTATATCACAATTTCATAGTACGATTACTGGCATTTGTTGTCAAATTTATCCTATGAAAGTACTACTGTGCACTAGAAAGAATTTATGGTCATTCTCTCTTGGATTCATAGCCCAGTGCTCTGGTCTTACAAATGACTCATGTTAGCTGTTTTGTCTTGAAACTTAATTCCTTTGATCCTTTGATCTTAGACAGCATATTAAAAAGCAGAGACATAACTTTGCCAACAAAGCTCTGTCTAGTCAAAGCTGTGGTTTTTCCAGTGGTCATGTATGGATGTGAGAGTTGAACTATAAAGAAAGCTGAGTGCTGAAGAATTGATGCTTTTGAACTGTGGTGTTGGAGAAGACTCTTGAGAGTCCCTTAGACTTCAAGGAGATCCAACCAGTCCATCCTAAAGAAAATCAGTCCTGAATATTCATTGGAAGGACTGATGCTGAAGCTGAAACTCCAATACTTTGGCCACCACATGTGAAGAACTGACTCATTTGAAAGACCCTGATGCTGGGAAAGACTGAAGGAGGAGAAGGGGATGACAGAAGATGAGATGGTTGGATGGCATCACTGACTCGATGGACATGAGTTTGAGTAATCTTGGGAAGCCTGGTGTCCATGGAGTCACAAAGAGTCAGACATGACTGAGCGACTGAACTGAACTGAACTTGATCCTTGGATTGAAGGCTATAGGATTTAGAATAGGTATCTTCTAGGATTGGGGGAAGATTAAATGCAATACTATATTCAAAAATAATATCCAGAACATCAACATTAGTTCTTCTTCACTCCCTTTACTAACTTTTGAGCCTCTTGAGCTAGAAAATTGGATAAACCAAAAATCTATTTTTCAATGTATCGTGTCACAAGGATTAGCTGGTAGTAGTTCTGTAAGTTATATTCTGCTGATTTAAAACTAACTTTTACTCTTTGATGGAAAAGATAACTGTAGTACAAAAATACTGTAATCTGACACTTCTGTTTGAGGCTTTAAATGGTGAAGAGAAACCAGAAACTTGTGTAAAATTACCACCTTCCTTTTACACTGCTGACAACCAATTGGCCAAACCTCAGTGAAGCTTCCTTCATTTAATTGGGAGCAGTGAGAATACTTCTCACCCAAGCATTAGCATTACTATTCCTGATCTTGATGATTCATCTTATTTTAGTGTTAGAGATTTTATTTGACTGCAATAAGCATCAGCCAATACTCAACCTACATAATGGAACTTTTATTGCAGGGCTCAAATGGAATTTACAAGTTCTAACTAAGCAATAAAGAACAAGCTGGTTTCTATGTTAAGAAGGCAGATTTAACACATACTTACTTCTCTTGTGCCAGAAACACTACTAAATTACAGCACATGCATTTTAAAAAAGATATAAACCAACAAAGAGAGAGAGTGAGGAGAAAATGGCAATGGATAAAGCACATGGAAAACTCATAACTGACTCAAAGGCCCTAGACAGTCTAATTCTAAACTATACGTGGGGGTGGATAAGAACCAACACAATTTATACTGTAAAACCGTCAGAAGATGCGCTACCCAGAAACATCATTTGCAGTTAAAATAAGAATCACTGGATATTAAATCACTAGATTCTACCACCTACTCTTGGTTAGGTGTAGTTACTTTATAGAAAATGGGGATTAACTAATCATCTACAGAATGCAGAGATACCCAACTTGTTCCTCTCACTAGACTTTCCAGAAAGCTGGCAGCCAGACCACACATTCTTAGAAAGAGATCTGAAGAGTCTTCTCTGGGGAATCCTCAGAGAGTTAAGAGAGAATATTCCCTCCATGAAATATAAATATGATTATATTAAAAGATTATATGAAGAAGAAAATGGGTCATTATTCAGAGAACAAATAGGTCCTTGAAACTTGATAGAATGGAGTTTAATAGAAGGGTTAGAAGATGAAGTTAAAGAAATCTTTACAAAAGAAGAGCAGAAATAAAAGGAGGCATAAGAAAAGGTAAGGAAAATAAGACTGACCCAGTGGTCCAACTTTCCAACGACAGGAGTTCCAAAAATCAGAAATAGAAGTAATTATCAGAAACAAACAAAAAATCAAGACTATTTCTTAGAACTGAAGAACAGCAGTTTCCAACTTGAACTGCCCAACAAGCACAATAACTAAAGGACAACAGGAAGACATTTTACTTTGAAATTTAAGAATATTGGGAACAAAGAGAGGGGTCTACAAATTTCCAAAGAGGAAAAATTAGATGGCAAAGAAAATGGGGATTAGACAGTTTTAAACTTCTCAAAGGCAACTGCACAGTCACAGAAGCAAGGAAGCAATGGATTCAGAATTCTACAACTTTTACACATAATTCAAAACACTAAACAAGTTCAAGGACTGAATAAAGGACATACCCTCCACTAAAAAGTTACTGCAGAACTTGCACCAACAAAAGTTGAATTTGGAACAAGAATGAGGAATGCATGGGATATAATGGGGAATCTAACAAAGAAAAAAAAAAAACCCTCCAAGGAGATGGGGCTAGAAGATTCTAGGGTGACAGATATATTGGAGCACAGTGACTTAATAGGCCGAGATGTAGAGAGTGGTCATCACTGAGTCTCACCATCACAGGAGAGTTATTTTTCAACCTAAGGACAGAATGTCTAAATGAGTCTGAGCCAGTTTTCTAACAATCACCCCAAGATTTACTCTGCCTTAACCTGTTCTTGAGAGCAACAGTTAGGTCTTGGTGAAGGAGAAAAATTCAAAGAAGTCCATCCCTTATAACGACAGTTCCACATGATAGCTAGAACCCACCCTAACACCTTACCAAATGCTTTCCAGAATGCAATCATGACCTTGCCCACTAAACCTCACAGAATGGGTGCACAGGTACTCTTGGGGAAGCTGAAAAGTGTTAGTTGCTCAATTGTGTCCAACTCTTTGTGATCCCATGGATTATGGCTCCTCTGTCCATGAATTTCTCCAGGCAAGAATACTGGAGTGGGTAGCCATTCCTTTCTCCAGGGGATCCTCCCAGATATCGAACCCAGGTCTCTTGCACTATTACCATCCGAGCCACCAGGGTAACTGAAGCCAGACACTATTCCTGAGATTCTTTCCTGATCTTGACAGCCTTCATCTAAAAGTGAAAGCATCATCACTTCCTTGCTCAGGGAGGTTTAAGATTGCTACTTGATTTTTCAAAACTGCTGTATCTGAATGAGGGATGCATATATTGATGGTAAATACATACGTATGAAGAAAATGGCAAGTAGAGAAGTCAGCATACTGGGATTATCTTGGTAGAAGAGGGATACAGTGAGGTATTTGTTCTGCTTCTTAATCTTAGTGGGAGGTACATGAATGCCCATTTATTATTAATCTTTAAGTCTATGCATTATATACACATACATATGTGTGTGTATATATATATATATGTATACGGGTATAGGTGTATATACATGTATATATACATGTATATGAACATTTATGAACAGAACAAGTATGTGTATGTGTGTTTATATATATTTCTGTATACAGTATCTCAGAATTGAAAATAAGAAATACAACCTATCTGTGGCAATTGATTTTACTGATAGTGGTGCCAGAGTTCACTGTATATTCTCTGCAATGTTTTCTGTGAATTAAAAAAAATTCTATATTAGTATCAAATAGGAAAAAGTAGAGAAGTCATCAAAAGCCCCCAAATGAAACCTACTGTTGCAATCCATCTCTGGTAATGGACACCAGGCACATTGAGCAGTCATGACTTCATGGCTCATCATGGCATGTGTATTTGTTTGTGGGTGTGTTTATATAATAAGCAGCAGGATTACCTTGCTGCATTATCTGGGCCTCAGAAGTCTTTAGAGAAGCCGTGTCCAACAGACCTGTCTGTATGTGCAATACAGGAGCCACGAGCCACATATCAAACTAAGTCCTTGAAATGTGGCTTGCGTGACTGAGAAACTGAATTTTTATCTTATGCAATTAAAGTTTAAATAAACATATGTGGCTAATGAGCATTATGGTTTGTTCTCTGTGGAACCAAAAAGATGAATGTCCTTAGTACCAGATGTAATATATGTCAAAACCATCCATGTGTTAATCATTCCAACCAATACAATATTGTAAAGTTAAAATAAAATAAAATAAAAAAAGAAAGAGAAAAAAAAAATCCAGCAAACAAAACTTCTTTGGTCTTTGCCCCTGCCTAGCTGGATCCAGTGTGCTTCCTAATTTCTAGCAGTAGTATTCCTTGGTTGACTGAGGACAAATTTATTTCCCTTACTCTATATCCTACCTTTCTTAAACAACTTCTCTGACTCTCCTTCTACCAAAATATACTTTCAGATCCTTCTTGGCACTTTAGTATAAATGAATAACAATTAACTAAAGGGTTAATCCTTTAAGAACCATCTGAGTTGTAACATGTTTGAAACCTAAGCTAACACTATTGTCATAAACGGAATGATTGTGGCCCCCAAATTCACATGTTGAGGTCCTAACCCTGATATGATGGTAACTGGAAATGTGCCTTCTTTGGGAAGTAATTAGAGTTAGATGGGGTCATGAAAGTGGGGCCTTCATGATGGGATTAGTGCCCTTGGAAGAAGAGATGCCACAGAGCACTCGCATGCTCGCTCTCTCCCACTTTGGGAACACAGCATGAACCCAGCAGTCTACAAGCCGGGAGGAGTGCTCTTACCAGAAAACAAATCGGCCAAATCAACCAAGTCCTTGATCACAGACTTTCCAGCCTCCGGGACTGAGAGAAAATAGATCTCCATTGTTTAAGTCACCAGGCTAATATTTTGTTACAGCAACCCAAGCAGACTAAGACAATGATAAAACTATGACAAATACAGGTACAGAAATAGGGAAGATTGTCGAGTTGACTGGTGATTCTCAGCCCTGAGAAAATTATACTACCAAGTACCTCTCTACAGCTAAAACACAAGCACTACCCTGGCTTCCTTCTCAGGCTTCACCATGGCCCCCATTAACCTCCTTTCCCTATCTCTGCTTGTTTAAATGCCTCATAATCCAGAAGGTGATTAAATTAATTGGTTGAGAAATCCATTATATATTTCATATCACATGCTCTCAATTTTATGTCTGAAATAAAATGCCAACAGTTCATGATAATTAATTTTGTCTTCTACAGTTGAAGTTAGGACTACCTGAAGTCATTATGCAAATTTATGTCAAGTAGTGAATAAATTAACACCATTCATCTTTAACAAATTCAAAATTTTCTAGCAACCAGTACACAAGTATACTCTTTTATCTATAAGAAACTTCTAAAGTATATATGCACTAAAAGAAAATATATGAAATATTGTTTCTAAAATATATATTTCAGCACAATTGATGAACAGAGTCAGGAAATAAATCTGATTTAGGCTCAGATATCTATATATGGAACTGAACTGCCCAAAACATTGAAAACCAAAGTTCTTAGAGGCAATTACATAGAAAATTCCTATAGTTTTCAGAAAACTTATAAAATATTTTTCAGAGTCAGAGTGTGTGTGAACATATGTTAGTCACTCAGTCGGTCCAACTCTATGCAACCACAGGGACTGTAGCCTACCAGGCCTCTCTGTCCATGGGATTCTCCAGACAAGAATACTGGAGTGGATTGTCATGCCCTCCTCCAGGGGATCTTTCCAAGCCAGGTACCCTGCACTGTAGGTGGATTCTTTAACATATGAGCCACCTTAAGAAAACTTGAAAAACATTTTTAAAGAGTCAAAAATATAATGCAAAAGACAACCCAACTGTTTCCTCAAGACAATAAGTTATTTGATTGAAGACAAAAGATCCTTGGGGATCAAGTCTTAAATGAACGCCCCTCCCCACTCCCCAAGATCTCTGTAGCCATTTTATTCTGGTACCACCACAGAAGTGTGAGCAAACTGAATTAAGGTCAGTGAATTCACAATGTACAGGAATCTGAGGTGAACAAAACTGCAAACTTCATGAGTTCTCATATGCAAAACTCTCCTGCTGGACTGAGTGAGGAGTGGTCATCCTCACTTCACCCAGCTGTTGTTCTGAACCTCAGCCTGGTGGTTCAGAGAAGCAACCATGATAGCGGGAGGAGGGTGGCTGAAGTCATTCGTTTTCTTCTCTTAGTGAATCCTACCTCCACCTTTGGACTAACCAGCTGTGCCAGAACAGGCTTTGTGCATATGTATATTCTGGGAGCATACTCTAAACCATAGTATATTTAAAGCTATACCTAGATAGCATATTTAAAAAGCAGAGACATTACTTTACAACAATGGTCCGTATAGTCAAAGCTATGGTCTTTCCAGTCGCCACGTACCAATGTGAGAGTTAGACCATAAAGAAGGCTGAGCATTGAAGAATTGGTGCTTTCGAACTGTGGTGCTGGAGAAGACTCTTGAGAGCCCCTTGGGACTGCAAGGAGATCAAACCAGTCAATCCTAAAGGAAATCAACACTGACTATTGGATGGACTAATGCTGAAGCTGAAGCTTCAATACTCTGGCCACCTGATGTGAAGAGTTGATGCACTGGAAAAGATCTTGATGTTGGGAAGGACTGAGGGCAGGAGGAGAAGGGGGCAAGAGGATGAGATGGTTGGATGGCATCACTGACTCAATGGGCATGAGTCTGAGCAAACTCCAGGAGATAGTGAAGGACAGAGTAGCCTGGCATGCTGCAGTCCATGAGGTCGAAAAGAGTCAGACATGACTGAGCGACTGAACAACAAAAGAGGAAAAAGACAGTAATGATTATGTGATACAAAGAAGGAGAAACAAGAATGGGAAGAGGAAGAAAAGGAAGAGCAGGGTGGGAAGGAGCCGGAGGAGGAGAAGACAAGGTACTGAACACAAGCCATGTACTTGTTTTATGGTGTTATTTAATCTTTACCACAATCCCAAGAGGTGGATATCACTAGTCCAATTTCTAAAATGAGGAAACCTAGTCTCAGGAAGATGAGGTAACATGCCCTGAAAGGTCATGGCTTCCACATAGAGCACCCGGGTTTCATCCCAGGCTTCTCTGACCAGAGAGCCCATCTCCTGTATTATCCCTCCTTCTTATTAATCCTGGGCCTCACAGGTGATGGAGTCTCTCCTTTCAACACTGAGTTCAGAGCAGTGAAGCCAGAAACTGGTGACAGGCTGACCGAGGAGTGAGGGCAGAATGACAAGTCCTGTACCCAGAGCTACACAAGAACCAGGGAAAGGCTGTGACACTCCGGAAGCAAGGCCAAAGTGAGCAATTTCAGCCTGGGACAAAGGGGTATGGCCCTGAGACTCAGAAACTATGAGTCAAGACACACACATGCTTCATAAACACACCTGGCAGGGGTGGGATCACTTTAAAAGACACGCCATTCCCTTCCCTTCCCAATAGGCCAGCTTCTGAGACTGTGGTAAGTCAAGCTGTTGAAAAGTTCTAACCATATCTGCAATGTAAGAGTCACCAAGTTAAACTCTTTCTTACTTTATAAAGAACTACACGCTACTAAAATATTGTGAGCAGGATTATGGGGGCAGTAGAGGCAGCAAGAGTATATCTGACTTTAATCGGAATCATTATGGACAATCATGTGATTTGTGTTGCTATTAAAATGACTGCATTAGAATTTCCCATACGGAGCTGATGAGCTAATTGACAGCATAAACTAAATGTGAAACCATGTTCTCAACTGAAGTGGAGAAAGTTTATTATGTCAGATGCACAAGATATTAAAAATATTTCCCTCAGATTTTTGATAGAGCATTTACTTAACATTAGTTTTGGGTTGTCAACATTTGATATCATTAATCTGGTAGTTTTTGTTGAGATAGGTTTAAACTACATTAAAACATTCATTTTAATGTTTTTTTATTCTTGGTAAATAACTAATTAGAAAAATCAGAATGGCAGATGTTTTTGATCATTCTGAGTGCTCAATGAACTTATCTTGTCCTTGATATCATGGTACCTGGGTCATGGTGAGGATTAAAGATGTCAGTGTCTGCAGAACACAGTATCTGTGATTCAATTCTATATTCATTCCTATAAGCCTTATTAAATTCATGGATTTCTTCTAATTCCATATCAACATGTACCAGCCATTCATAAAGTCACTTTCAGCAGATCAAAGGTAGTGACTTCTACAGCAGATGATATTGTACCAAAGCTTCTAAAGGCCAAGACTAAACCACAGCATATAAATAAAAGAATCAACCAAACCTGCAAGGAATCACAGCTGGCTGCTTTATGACACAAGCAAAGACCCTTGGAGTCAAAGCAAGAAAGAGCCACCTTTGCCACAAAATCCACATGAAACTGTTACTGAGATTTATTAAAGGGAGAAACTGCACAGCAGCTAATTCATTCCCTGCAAGATACTGTGATGTGTTCAACAAGGTATCACGATGGAAAGAAAGGGCTGAAAGCTCAGCATTTAAAAAGAAAGAAAGGATTTAATTATCTGACACATGAGCAATTATAGTGCAATTCCTGTTCAAACAGAGTTGTAGCTAAAGGAGCTATTTACCCATTCAAATCACAAAGGTATCTTCAATGGGATCATTAAAAGAAGGTGTGAGACCTTAGGGAAAAGCATCTCAGAAACTGCAAAGGTTTACAAAGAAGGGATTTTAAGCTCTAAATATATGCAGAAAATTAATAGAATTGCAAAGGCTCTGTTAAGGCTAAATAAAAAGGTTGCTGCTTTCTGAAAAGGACAATAAATGTAACAACGGGGTTAAAAATTTGTAAAACAGAAACGCATTCCGAATTTTATGGGCAAAACCATCAAATACACAGATAATCTTAAAATGAACATAGTTTATGCTAACACTCTTCAGAGATACACTTTTAAAAGGCTGACATTCCCTTAAGCATTAATTTTAGGTTTACTGACATAATCAATACAGTTTGTCAAAGCTTTGCTATCTTTCCATCAGTTTATAAGCAGTTTAAAAAGGCCCTGATGCTGGGAAAGATTGAGGGCAGGAGGAGAAGGGGGTGGCAGAGGATGAGATGGTTAGATAGCATCACGGATGCAGTGGACATGAGTTTGAGCAAACTCTGGGAGATAGTGAAGGGCAGAGGAGCTGGCATGCTGCAGCAGTCCATGGGGTCACAAAGAGTCAGACACAACTGAGCAACACAAAAACAACAGAATGCAGTCTTCAGAGGCAAATAGTCTGAAAAAGAAATTTTTCCCTAGAAGATAAGATAGGAGTGAAGCCAGGTAAGCTTGGGTTTGGTAGTTATATTTTATAATAGAAATAACATCAAAAGCATGATCCATAATAGAAAAAGTTGATGACTTGGACTCAAAAACTTCTGCTCTGTGAAAGGCACTGTTAAGAAAACAAAAAGACAAGACAGAGTGGGGAAAAATATTGGCAAAACACATACCTGATAAAAGACCAGCATTCAAAATATGCAAAAAACTCTTAAAACTCAACAATAAGGGAGTCAATTAAAAAGTGGACAAAAGATCTGAACTGACATCTCACCTAACAGGATGCACAGATGACAAATAAGCATATGAAAAATGTGTTTAAGGTAGTATGTTATGGTTGTTGATTAGTCGCTAAGTTATGTCTGACTCTTTTGCAATCCCATGGACTGTAGCCCACCAGGCTCCTTTGTCCATGGGTTTTCCCAGGCAAAAATATTGGAGTGGGTTGTCATTTCCAGGGTATCTTCCTGACCTGAAGAATGAACCAACATCTCCAAACCTTCCGCATTGCAGGCAGATTTTTACTGCTAAACCACTGGGCTTTCCGTTCATATGTTATGAGAGAACTGAAAATTAAAACAACAATGTGACCCTATTACACATCTACTATGACAGATAATGGAGAAGCCAACGGCACCCCACTCCAGTACTCTTAACTGGCAAATCCCATGGACGGAGGAGCCTGGTGGGCTGCAGTCCATGGGGTCGCGAAGAGTTGGACATGACTGAGCGACTTCACTTTCACTTTTCACTTTCATGCCTCGGAGAAGAAAATGGCAACCCACTCCAGTGTTCTTGCCTGGAGAATCCCAGGGACGGGGGAGCCTGGTGGGCTGCTGTCGCTGGGGTCGCACAGAGTCAGACACAACTGAAGCGACTTAGCAGCAGCAGCAGCATGGCAGATAAAATAGAAAAAAATGAACAATTCCAAATGCCAATGAAAACCTGGAGCAACAGGAACTCTTATTGTTGGTGGGAATGCAAAATGGTAGAGCCTCTTTGGAAGACAGCTTAGCAGTTTCTTACAAATGTATACAAACCCTAACTGTATGATCCAGCAACTGAACTACTTGGCATTTACCAAGATGAGTTGAAAATTAGGCCCCCACAAAAATTTGCCCATGAATGTTCATAGCATCTTTATTTTTAACTGCTGAAACTTTGAAGCAACTGAGATGTTCTTTGATAGGTGGAAGGATAAACACAGTGGTTATCACACAACAGAACGTTATTCAGCAACAAAGAGAAGAGTTTCCGAGCCATAAAAGACAATGGAGGAAACTTAAACGTATACTGTTAGGAAAGAAGCCAGTCTGAAAAGGCCACATACTGCACAATTCCAACTATATGGAATTCTGGAAGAGGCAAATCCAAGGAGATAGCAAACAGATCAGTAGTTGCCCAGGACTTGTGGGGAGGGACTGAAGCACAGTGGGTATTTAGAACAGTGAAGCTGTTCTGTATGACACTGTCATGGTGGACACATGTCACACCTCTGTGAAAACCCATAAAACTGTAGAACACAAGAATGAATCCTATTGTGAAGTATGGGTTTTAGTTAATAAGAATATACTACCGCTTTTGCATCAATTCTAACAATGTACCACTCTCACACAAGATGTGAACAGTTGGAGAAACTGTATATTGGAGGCTGGGGGAGAGGTTGAGAGGATA
The DNA here is from genome assembly GCF_027580195.1 of Bos mutus. Taxonomy (NCBI): domain Eukaryota; kingdom Metazoa; phylum Chordata; class Mammalia; order Artiodactyla; family Bovidae; genus Bos; species Bos mutus. The sequence goes on along the minus strand of NC_091620.1, from coordinate 22,815,463 downwards.
TATGGAACTCTACTTTGACTTCATTTTTCTGTAAAACTAAAAGTTATCTAAAAGGTAATGTCTATTTCATGCATCAAACCTGGACTGGCGATCTATTTCACATATGATAATATACATGTTTCCGGGTGCTCAGGGCTGGTGCCCTGGGATGACCCTGAGGGATGGGATGGTAGGAGGGTGGGTTCAGGATGGGGAACACATGTACAACCATGGCTGATTCATGTCAATGTATGGCAAAACCACCACAATAGTGTAAAGTAATTAGCCTCCAATTAAAATAAAATAATAATAATAAATTAAGAAAAAATAAGTAATGTCTATTGATTTAAAAAAATAAAAAAATCAAGAGCAAAGAGGAAAAAAAGAAACCGTTCTGAGTTTCCCTCAGACAGATACTTTGCTGTTACCAGAGAATAATGACATACAGAAAAACAAACATTATTTGCTTTCTTAGCCCGAGTGTAACCACTATTCAAAAAATCAACAAGAAGATAAGGGGCTGGAGGGGAACATCAAGGAGGGGAGGTCGTGCACCGGAGAAAGGAAAGCCCTAAGGGAGGACGGCAGGGCACACCTAAATCTTTCCATGTTACCTCATTAGTTCTGAATGTGTCAGGGTTATCAGGGCACGAAAATTCTAACTTGATGGCTGATGATAATTAGACAGAATGAGTTGGCAATAGTTCAATCCAATTTTCTCCCTGCATACCACAGGTTTATCGTACAACAACCTGTCATTGTTACCTGCCCACCGTTCACCTAGAACCAAGAGGGGAAATTAATGGGCATATTAGCATTCAAAAGGAAACATAACACCCTGAGACACTTCCATCCCACCGTGTGGTGCCTGGGTCTGTCAAAGGTTTCACAACCCCCGGTGCTCGTGATGAAAAATGATCCTAGAGTTTGAACTTCACGGCTTGAGCTGAACCGAGTTCTCTCCCCAGTTAATTTAAAATGTCATCCATAAGATAAAAGTCACTATGCAGTTTCCATTGCATTTGATTCGATGATGATATTTTGAAGATGTGCTTTTCAGAAACCAGCAGGTTCTCTACCAATCTGGGTTTCAAACTACAGGTCAAATTCTGCTCTTTATTCTGATGGTCTACAACCTAAGAAGGCCATCCAAGGAATAGGCAAGTCACTTTTCTTTTTAAATACTCTGGCAGTATTTAAAATCTTAAATAACGACTTATGGTATTCATCTTCATTTAATTTGGCAAACTTGTATTGTATATATAAAGGATTGTGCCAAAATATTTTTCAGGTCTACAAATCATACACTTAACTAGTCAACAAACAAGTTTTAAGGATTTTCTCGTGCCAGAGACAGTCTTGTGCCAGATTCCCATGCCAGGAGTTGGGCATACAATACCAAGAAAGACACACTTCCTGCCCTCAAGGCGTTATAGGAGAGTGGGAAAAGGGGGGTGATATAAAGACAGCCTCCTGATGACACACACTGTACCAAGAATGCTGACAGCCAAGGACCAAGTGCATTTAGGACCACAGTGCAGGATCTACTCCCCTAAGGAGTTATTTCCCAAGTAAAGAAAACAGTGACATTTGACAGAAGACACAAGAGTTTTTCTAGACAAAAGGACTTCTCTAAATCTTAGATCATCCTTAGACTCTAAGAAACCACGGCATGAAAAGCAGCAAATGCTCAGGACTGGGGAAGTTAGGGAGGTGCAGAGTAAAAAGGGCTGAGGCCACAGTCAGAGGTTGATTTGTTTATGTTAAGGAGCTGGCACTTTATTCTCAAAAGGATTGGCAGATGAGCAAAGGTTTGCAGCACAAAATGGTTTCAGATTGACACTGATTAAAGTGGGGCTTAATGTTGCCCTCAACTTGACTAAACTTTGGACAAGCTTCTTCCTGACTGAATGGCCCTGATCTCCCATTTGCAGAGTATATTATTTAAAAAAAAAAAATTATGTATTTATTTGGCTGCGCTGGGTCTTAGCTGTGACATGCCAAATCTAGTTTCCTGACCAGAGATCGAACCTGGATTCCCTACATTGGGAGTGCAGAGTCTTAGCTACTGGACCTTCAGCAAAGTCCCCAGTACTTACTTTAGAAAACTTGCTGCTGCTGCTGCTGCTAAGTTACCTCAGTTGTGTCCGACTCTGTGTGACCCCAGAGACAGCAGCCCACCAGGCTCCCCCGTCCCTGGGATTCTCCAAGCAAGAACACTGGAGTGGGCTGCCATTTCCTTCTTCAGGCCATAAAAGTGAAAAGTGAAATTGAAGTCGCTCAGTCGTGTCTGACTCCTAGCGACCCCATGGATTGCAGCCTACCAGGCTCCTCCGGCCATGGGATTTTCCAGGCGAGAGTACTAGAGTGGGGTGCCATTGCCTTCTCCATAGAAAACCTGCAGTTATTAAATTCTTTCTCTGCCCTTTTGAGAGGTAAATCTTTTCCCAGCTATCTGCTGGTTCTACAACGCTGGACGTCATTTCCAAAAATCAACCCTGGATGTCATCCCCTAAGACTCTGGGACCCGTCTCTTTGAAATGTAATTGTTGGAGACTTCTTTGGTAATCCAGTGGTTAGGACTCTGTGCTTCCGCTATAGGGTGCCCAGGTTCGAGCCCTGGTTAGGGAACTGCGATTCCACAGGTCATGTGACGTGGCCAAAAAATAACAAAAAATGAAAGAACAAGATGAGTTTAAAAAAAACAACAACCCTGGAAACAGATACATGAAAAATAAACCAATAAAAAAGAAATGTAATCATCCATGAAAAAGAGTACTCCTGTTTCCAGCCTCAACAGGTGGCTAATAAGCGACAATTAGCAAACACAGACAGCCTAATCAAATTGACTTAAGTCCTCCAGTATTTTTCCACTTGTTCACCCCAGTTCTTGAAAAGTCTCGGTCTTTTGTTCCAGCAGAGTTCACTTTCTTTCCCCACTGCCATTGTCTTGCCCCCTGTTGCAATAGTCTTGAGTAAAGTCTTCCTTGGCTGTTTAGCTTTTCTGTGCAATTTTTCTTTGACAACATATTAGAGAATCCTTTGGCAATATGGGAGGCAAATTAATGGAAGACAGGTGAGTGGCAGGAAGGTGAGTTAGGAAGCTAAAGCAGTAAATGAAGTGAGAAATGCTAGAGTCTGGAACAGAGGAGGGACAGTAAAGGTTAGAGAGAGACACATGAAGGAGATATTACAAATTAGCTCCATAATCAACTGGATGGTGAGAAAGGAACCAGGTGATGTAGAGTGGACATGGCACTTACAACCTTATCACACACTTGGTGACAACACGGAAGACTGGGGCCTGCTGAGCTAGAGGGAGGGTGGGAAAACCAAGAAGGCAGGAGAGAGGGAGGCTGGGAAGGGAGAGAGAGTAGAAATAACATAAAAGTAAGTGGCCCTTGGAAAGATGGTTGATAAGAAGCACTTATAAATGCCTCAAAGGCAACTGATAACACCTAAAATATCTGAAACGGACTTCAGAGTTAGAATGTAGTTACAGGCAGAATTGGGGAAAAGAATATTCTCAAGTCTGGAGAATGAAAAGCAGGTAGGGGGCTTCCCTCATAGCTCAGTTGGCAAAGAATCCACCTGCAATGCAGGAGACCCTGGTTCAATTCCTGGGTCAGGAAGATCCGCTGGAGAAGGGATAGCCTACCCATTCCAGTATTCTTGGGCTTCCCTTATTCTTGGGCTTCCCTTGTGGCTCAGCTGGTAAAGAATCCACCTGCAATGTGGGAGACGTGGGTCCGATATCTGGGTTGGGAAGATCCCCTGGAGAGACAACAGCTACCCACTCCAGTATTCTGGCCTGGAGAATTCCAAGGACTGTATAGTCCATAAGGTCGCAAAGAGTCAGACACGACTGAGCAGCTTTCACTTTCAGAGTAAGGGGGGAGGGAAGGGGAGATTGTCATTCCCCAGACATCCACCCAAGGCTCAGACCATGTCATCTCAGGAACTAAGAGTCACTGATTCTTTTCTTCTTATCTTTCCAGTCATCAGCATACAGCACATGATGAATGGAGAAGAATAAGTAAGAAAGAGAAGTTCAGAAAAAAAAAAAAGACATTGAAGCAGTTTTCTGAAGAGATGAAAGGGGTCAGGGAGAATGCAACTCAATCAAGGCTAATATGTTTAACATTGCATGAGCTTTCTTTTTTCCTACTTTGGATAAATGTGGTTCATGTATTACTGCTAAATGGAGTAGGAAATGGCAGCCCATTTCCAATATTCTTGCCTGGAAATCTCCACAGACTAAAAAGCTCAGCAGGCTACAGTTCATGGGGTCACAGAGAGTTGGACACAACTGAGAGACTGAACACATTACTAGTAATAATCCAGGAGCAAATAAAGGGAAAAGGCCCAACGTGTTTAGTCACTCAGTCATGTTCAACTCTTTGCGACCCCCTGGACAGTAGCCCGCCAGGCTCCTCTGTCCATGGGGATTTTCCAGGCAAGAATACTGGAGTGGGTTGCCATGCCCTCCTCCAGGGGGGTCTTCCTAACCCAGGGATCAAACCTAGGTCTCTCGCATTGCAGGCAGATGCTTTATCATCTGAGCCACCAGGGAAGCCCAAAAGTCCCAAACGGCCTTCTAATTAATAATAGAAACCAAAGGTCAAGGTCAAACAGTTCTAGAAAATGTCATATCTTCCAACGCAATCTGAAAGTTTACTGACAATGATGTAAAGTTCTATTTTTGATGAAAGGAATTTCATTTCAATGAAGATTTCTAATGTCTGATACAATGAAATTCTAGTACAACAAGGTGGTCTATAAAATTCCTTGGAATGCACTGCCAGTGTTAAATATGACAGATGCATTTAACTGTAAGGTTCTGGAAGGCGCCTGACAAGGACACTGGAAAATACTGTAATTTTTGTCCAGGTACGTTCATTCGGAAGGTAATATTTGCAAAATTCCTGGATACAGGGAAGAATCGCCACTGATAATTTACTGCCAGCACTCTAGTATTTAGGAGGGAGGGTTTCTCTTGTAGCTAAGTTGGTAAAGAATCTACCTGCAATGAGGAGATCCAGGTTCAATTCCTGGGTCAGGAAGATGCCCTGGAGAAGGAAATGGCAACCCGCTCCAGTATTCTTGCCGGGAGAATCCCATGGACAGAGCACTACAGTCCATGGGGTTGCAAGAGCTGGACACAGCTTAGGGACTAAACCACCACCAAATACTTAACAGTGACACAAAAATGCTGGCTACATGGTTTGGCTATCCTAATACATGTGAAAATCAAGATGGAACATTAAGTGTTCAGAAGCAAGGATTCATAACCATACTCAAAATGTAAATACTGAACTCAAAATGATGTTTAGAGACACTGGTTCACATCTCTTTCACAAGTTTAACATGCTACTGTCCATTACATGATGGTGATGGGCAAGGTCACTGACAGATGCTGAAGGAACATTCAGTCATGCAGCTCTGAACCGAGCTGACTGGAAACATGTGAAGAATTAGTCACAGAAGATGCCCTAAACTCTGTTGTAGAGGCCCAAGTCTCTTTGTGGAAGCAAAGAGTAAACATGCAGTCAACCGCCATGGAGCAACGTGAACTATGGTGGCCTAAAGGAAAACACACTGCCAGCATCTGACAACCAGGGAACACTCCAATTCTGCTTATCAGTGACTCCGGAAGGAAAGCAGTGCACCAGGGATTTGGGAAGCCCAGTAAGAATTAAAGAGCGCTTTCCACCAGTAGGAACTTGGAAGGTCTGAAGCTTTTATCTATGTAATGAGCAAATAAAAGTGTGGTTCTGAATCAATCTGCAAAGAGGTGATTTTCAGACCAGCATACATTTCTGTCCTTGGTTCTGTTCAGTTCAGTATCTTTACCCATAAACTGGATCAACATACAGAAGAAATATCCAACTTGCTGAGGATCAAACTATCATGCTATCTCTGACTACAATGTTTGGCTAGAAATAGCCTGAAATTTATATTACCCTGTGTTTAAGTTTCCAGTTTTAATTAGTCAAATTCCAAATGGAGAATTATTTAGCCTGACAGTAGTTTGGGCAAACAGAACCTTTAAGAAAAGGTCAGCATTAACATTTTAGTCTTCTATTTTCCTTAGCTCATTCTGAAACATCTAAAGAAAGCAATTAGCTTATATTCCAATACCCTGAATTTGGAATAGCTGGGAGGTTGGGCTTTCTAGGTGGCTCAAGTGGTAAAGAATCCACTTGCCAATGCAAGAATCTCAGGAGACTTGGGTTCACTCCACTGAGTCAGGAAGATTCCCTGGAAGAAGAAATGGCAACTATTCCAGTATCCTTGCTAGGATAATCCCAGGGACAAAGGAGCCTGGCTGGCTATAGTCTGTGGGGTCACAAAGAGTCGGATACGACTGAGTATGCAAGCACAGGCCAAAAGATACTACAAAGAGAGAAACTTGGAGGTTAGTGATGCATGAGCCTAATTTCTAGTACCAAGACCAGTTTGGTACATAGTAAGTGTTCAATAAATAGCTGTCACATGAAGTGAATGAATGGACTCAAGGATTTGGGTGTGGGGGTGGTTATATCCTGATCTTAGTTCAAAAGCAGGTGCCAGGTTATGCAAACAATATGGTGATTTCAGAACAGATATGTTTCCCACACTGGCCCCTCAGATCCGTGATGGACCTGAAGCCCTCATTCTCTCAGCTGCTCAAAGTGCTTGCTCTGCTGACAGTTCACAGCCGAGTCCCTCTCTAAGAAGAACATGACCTCACTCACAGCTTGCTTCCTCCCCGCAGACAGCCTGAACGCTCGCCAATAACCCTTGCCTCACTTGGGACCATTCTAAACGGCCATCCCAGGTTCAAATGTCCATGCGGGAGTGCTCTGTTACAGTCGCATCAGGGCTCGGTTTGTTCCTTGGCCCAGTTCTACTGCTCGCTTTCCACATTCATTCTCCTCTTGGAGCATCTCCAGTAAACCTCCTACACATTAAGCTCAAAAGTCTCAAAGTGTGTTTCCCAGGGAACCCAACCAAGAACAAGAACTATGATCCCAAATTTCTTCCTGAAAGCACATTTCTTTTAGTGCACAGCTATGTCTTTACAAAGAAGGGGAACTGTGTATTAGAAGGTGTACTGGGTTAGGAGAGAGAAGATGTAAATTCTTATTAAAATCCTGTTGCAGCTACATGAGCCTGTGTGAGGCCACCGCTGGAAGTGTCCCTGTAACAGTGACCATTGTACAGTGTATGCAACAGCACTCTGTAAACTATGAAGCATAATGAAGACTCTTAAGTGTTATTTATTATTAAATATTATAATAAGAGTGGTGACTCTGCTGTGGCAAACACCACACCACCCACACGTTAACATGATGAATGAAAAAGTAATAAGTCCATACAAAGCTCTTAGAAGAAAGTCTTCAAAAAGAAATGTAACAACTGTCTGAGTTCATATACCAGAGTTGATGACCTGGGAAGGTAACAACAAAACAGACTAAGTTTTTCTATAAGCAGTGAGAATTAGTGATTATTTGCCTCTGTGTGTGGGGGTGGGGGGGTGGGGGTGGGTACACAGGATAAACCAGCCAAAAGGAAAAATATTCCTTTGGGCAAGACTTAAGAATATACTTCCAAATGATGGTTCTCAAAATGGCAAGAACCTAACAGAAGAGATTAAGAAGAGGTGGCAAGAATACACAGAAGAACTATTCAAAAAAGGTCTTAGAGCCTGGGATAACCTTGATGGTGTGGTCACTCATTATAGCCAGACATCTTGGAGTGTGAAGTTAAGTGGGCCTTAGGAAGAATGATTACAAACAAAGCAAGTGGAGGTGATGGGATTATACATATTTAAATCTTAAAAGATGATGCTAATGTACTGTACTCCACATGACAGCAAATTTGGAAAACTCAGCAGTGGTCACAGGACTGGAAAAGGTCAGTTTTCATTGCAATCCCAAAGAAAGGCAATGCCAAAGAATGTCCAAACTACCATACAACTGTGCTCATTTCACATGCTAGCAAAGTAATGTTCAAAATCCTTCATGCTAGGCTTCAACAGTATGTGAACTGAGAACATTCAGATGTACAAGCTGGATTTAGAAAAGGCAGAGGAACTTGAGAACAAATTGCCAACAATCACTGAATCATAGAAAAAGCAAGGGAATTCCTAAAAAAATATCGACTTCTGCTTCATTGACTATGCTAAAGCCTTTGACTGTGTGGATCACAACAAAATGGGGAAGGTTCTTAAAGAGATGTGAATATCTGACCACCTTACCTGCCTCCTGAGAAACCTATATGCAGGTCAAGAAGCCACAGTTAGAACTGGACATGGAACAACAGACAGGTTCCAAATTAGGAAAGGAGTATGTCAAGGCTGTATATTGTCACCCTGCTTATTTAACTTATATGCAGAGTACCTCATGCAAAATGCCAGGCTGGATGAATCACAAGTTGGAATCAAGATTGTCAGGAGAAATATCAACAACTTCATATATGGTAACACTTTAATGGCAGAAAGTGAAGAGGAACTAAAGAGCCTCTTGATGAAGGTGAAAGCGGAGAGTGAAAGAGCTGGCTTAAAACTTAATGTTCAAAAAACTAAGATCGTGGCATCTGGTCCCATTACTTCATGGCAAATAGAAGGGAGGAAAATGGCAACGATGACAGATTTTATATTCTTGGGCTCCCAAATCACTGTGGACGGTGACTGTAGCCACAAAATTAAAAGATGCTTGCTTCTTGGAAGGAAAGCTATGACAAACCTTGACAGTATATTAAAAAGCAGAGACATCACTTTGCTGACAAAGGTGCATCTAGTCAAAGCTATGGTTTTTCCAGTAGTGATGAACAGATGTGACAGATGAACCATAAAGAAGGCTGGGCACCAAAGGACTGATGCTTTTGAACTGCGGTGTTGAGAAGATTCTTGAGGGTCCTTGGACAGCAAGGAGATCAAACCAATCAATTTTAAGGAAATCAACTCTGAATATTCATTGGAAGGAATGATGCTGAAGGTCTAATACTGGGTTACCTTATGGAAAGAGCCGACTCATCGGAAAACACTGTGATGCTGGGAAAGATTGAGGGCGGGAGAATGGGGTGACCGAGGATGAGATGGTTGGATGGCATCATCGACTCAATGAACAAGAGTTTGAGCAAATTCCAGCAGACAGTGAAGCCTGGCATGCTACAGTCCATGGGGTCGCAAAGAGTCAGACATGACTTAAGAACTGAAAAACAATAATATCAACACTTTAGGCTACTTCCTTGTCTGAGACCTAACATCATTAGCATCTAATAAAGCAAAGCTCTGGAAACTTCTCACTTTCTTGTAAACAAAGCAAGGCTTTGGATCATAAACAAGGTTAGATAACGAAGGGGATTATATTCAAAATAAGATTATTATCCTTCAGTCTAATATCCCCTTGGCATCTGAGTCTTGGAAGACAAGGAGTGCACTCATGTATAAGCCAAGAAGATCCCCAGAAACTGACAATTCAGGGTTTCGGTGCTTTCAAAAAGCCAAGGAGTTCAAGGTTCCAAATTTACCATATGGCTTGGCATTCCTCCCAGGCCACTCACTCTACAGCTCTTCAAGTGACTATTTCAAATTCTTTTTTTCCTTGACCACTGACACACTTCCCTTCCCTACCGTTAACTTGCTTGCTTCTTATGTCACTGAGAAAATAAAAGTAATCAGAATATAACTCCTTCCTCTTCTTGGTACCAAATCCCCGACCTACATGCCTCTGCGCCTACTCCTCTGTCTTCCCTTGTATCCTCTGGGGACTTGCCCCATCCCTCTGCTGTGCACTGGACCCCATTTTTGGATACTCCAAGGCATCACTCCTGCACCTGGCCCTCTCTATCCTGATTCAAGTTCTCACTCTCTCCTGGACTGGCCCATGAGCACACACACCAGCCTATGGAGCTGAACTAGCTTAGAAATCAGAAAACAAAACAAAAAAAATCCTCCCTTGATTCCATATCTAGCCCCCTTCCATTTCTCTTCTTTCCATTTAAACAGTTCAGAAGGGTGATCTACATGGAAGCAATTCCTTTGCTCCCACTTGCACCTGGATCTACTCCATTCAGCTTCTTTCCTCTACAACCTCTTGTGAGGTTACTAATAACCAGCCTTTACTCAAATCCAATGGCCAGTTCATAGTGCGCATCACCTCCACCTCCACAGAGCATTTGACACCACTGTCACTCTTCTTTTATAAAATAAAAGAATTTATTTTCTCTTGGCCTTCAACTGACAAGCGCTCCAGTTTTTGGATTTTGCTAGCTCACTCTGTGCTCCTTGGCTCCACTTGGGTCTTCTAGATCAGCCCCACCTCTATGCACCAAGTTGAAAGTGAAAGTGCAAGTTGCTCTTAACAAGGTGGTCTATAAAATTCCTTGAATGCACTGCCAGTGTTAAATATGACAGATGCATTTAACTGTAAGGTTCTGAAGGCGCCTGACAAGGACACTGGAAATACTGTAATTTTTGTCCAGGTACGTTCATTCGAAGGTAATATTTGCAAAATTCCTGGATACAGGGAAGAATCGCCACTGATAATTTACTGCCAGCACTCTAGTATTTAGGAGGGAGGGTTTCTCTTGTAGCTAAGTTGGTAAAGAATCTACCTGCAATGAGGAGATCCAGGTTCAATTCCTGGGTCAGGAAGATGCCCTGGAGAAGGAAATGGCAACCCGCTCCAGTATTCTTGCCGGGAGAATCCCATGGACAGAGCACTACAGTCCATGGGGTTGCAAGAGCTGGACACAGCTTAGGGACTAAACCACCACCAAATACTTAACAGTGACACAAAAATGCTGGCTACATGGTTTGGCTATCCTAATACATGTGAAAATCAAGATGGAACATTAAGTGTTCAGAAGCAAGGATTCATAACCATACTCAAAATGTAAATACTGAACTCAAAATGATGTTTAGAGACACTGGTTCACATCTCTTTCACAAGTTTAACATGCTACTGTCCATTACACATGATGGTGATGGGCAAGGTCACTGACAGATGCTGAAGGAACATTCAGTCATGCAGCTCTGAACCGAGCTGACTGGAAACATGTGAAGAATTAGTCACAGAAGATGCCCTAAACTCTGTTGTAGAGGCCCAAGTCTCTTTGTGGAAGCAAAGAGTAAACATGCAGTCAACCGCCATGGAGCAACGTGAACTATGGTGGCCTAAAGGAAAACACACTGCCAGCATCTGACAACCAGGGAACACTCCAATTCTGCTTATCAGTGACTCCGGAAGGAAAGCAGTGCACCAGGGATTTGGGAAGCCCAGTAAGAATTAAAGAGCGCTTTCCACCAGTAGGAACTTGGAAGGTCTGAAGCTTTTATCTATGTAATGAGCAAATAAAAGTGTGGTTCTGAATCAATCTGCAAAGAGGTGATTTTCAGACCAGCATACATTTCTGTCCTTGGTTCTGTTCAGTTCAGTATCTTTACCCATAAACTGGATCAACATACAGAAGAAATATCCAACTTGCTGAGGATCAAACTATCATGCTATCTCTGACTACAATGTTTGGCTAGAAATAGCCTGAAATTTATATTACCCTGTGTTTAAGTTTCCAGTTTTAATTAGTCAAATTCCAAATGGAGAATTATTTAGCCTGACAGTAGTTTGGGCAAACAGAACCTTTAAGAAAAGGTCAGCATTAACATTTTAGTCTTCTATTTTCCTTAGCTCATTCTGAAACATCTAAAGAAAGCAATTAGCTTATATTCCAATACCCTGAATTTGGAATAGCTGGGAGGTTGGGCTTTCTAGGTGGCTCAAGTGGTAAAGAATCCACTTGCCAATGCAAGAATCTCAGGAGACTTGGGTTCACTCCCTGAGTCAGGAAGATTCCCTGGAAGAAGAAATGGCAACTATTCCAGTATCCTTGCTAGGATAATCCCAGGGACAAAGGAGCCTGGCTGGCTATAGTCTGTGGGGTCACAAAGAGTCGGATACGACTGAGTATGCAAGCACAGGCCAAAAGATACTACAAAGAGAGAAACTTGGAGGTTAGTGATGCATGAGCCTAATTTCTAGTACCAAGACCAGTTTGGTACATAGTAAGTGTTCAATAAATAGCTGTCACATGAAGTGAATGAATGGACTCAAGGATTTGGGTGTGGGGGTGGTTATATCCTGATCTTAGTTCAAAAGCAGGTGCCAGGTTATGCAAACAATATGGTGATTTCAGAACAGATATGTTTCCCACACTGGCCCCTCAGATCCGTGATGGACCTGAAGCCCTCATTCTCTCAGCTGCTCAAAGTGCTTGCTCTGCTGACAGTTCACAGCCAGTCCCTCTCTAAGAAGAACATGACCTCACTCACAGCTTGCTTCCTCCCCCGCAGACAGCCTGAACGCCGCCAATAACCCCTGCCTCACTTGGGACCATTCTAAACGGCCATCCCAGGTTCAAATGTCCATGCGGGAGTGCTCTGTTACAGTTGCATCAGGGCTCGGTTTGTTCCTTGGCCCAGTTCTACTGCTCGCTTTCCACATTCATTCTCCTCTTGGAGCGTCTCCAGTAAACCTCCTACACATTAAGCTCAAAAGTCTCAAAGTGTGTTTCCCAGGGAACCCAACCAAGAACAAGAACTATGATCCCAAATTTCTTCCTGAAAGCACATTTCTTTTAGTGCACAGCTATGTCTTTACAAAGAAGGGGGAACTGTGTATTAGAAGGTGTACTGGGTTAGGAGAGAGAAGATGTAAATTCTTATTAAAATCCTGTTGCAGCTACATGAGCCTGTGTGAGGCCACCGCTGGAAGTGTCCCTGTAACAGTGACCATTGGACAGTGTATGCAACAGCACTCTGTAAACTATGAAGCATAATGAAGACTCTTAAGTGTTATTTATTATTAAATATTATAATAAGAGTGGTGACTCTGCTGTGGCAAACACCACACCACCCACACGTTAACATGATGAATGAAAAAGTAATAAGTCCATACAAAGCTCTTAGAAGAAAGTCTTCAAAAAGAAATGTAACAACTGTCTGAGTTCATATACCAGAGTTGATGACCTGGGAAGGTAACAATAAAACAGACTAAGTTTTTCTATAAGCAGTGAGAATTAGTGATTATTTGCCTCTGTGTGTGGGGGTGGGGGGTGGGGGTGGGTACACAGGATAAACCAGCCAAAAGGAAAAATATTCCTTTGGGCAAGACTTAAGAATATACTTCCAAATGATGGTTCTCAAAATGGCAAGAACCTAACAGAAGAGATTAAGAAGAGGTGGCAAGAATACACAGAAGAACTATTCAAAAAAGGTCTTAGAGCCTGGGATAACCTTGATGGTGTGGTCACTCATTATAGCCAGACATCTTGGAGTGTGAAGTTAAGTGGGCCTTAGGAAGAATGATTACGAACAAAGCAAGTGGAGGTGATGGGATTATACATATTTAAATCTTAAAAGATGATGCTAATGTACTGTACTCCACATGACAGCAAATTTGGAAAACTCAGCAGTGGTCACAGGACTGGAAAAGGTCAGTTTTCATTGCAATCCCAAAGAAAGGCAATGCCAAAGAATGTCCAAACTACCATACAACTGTGCTCATTTCACATGCTAGCAAAGTAATGTTCAAAATCCTTCATGCTAGGCTTCAACAGTATGTGAACTGAGAACATTCAGATGTACAAGCTGGATTTAGAAAAGGCAGAGGAACTTGAGAACAAATTGCCAACAATCACTGGATCATAGAAAAAGCAAGGGAATTCCTAAAAAAATATCGACTTCTGCTTCATTGACTATGCTAAAGCCTTTGACTGTGTGGATCACAACAAAATGGGGAAGGTTCTTAAAGAGATGTGAATATCTGACCACCTTACCTGCCTCCTGAGAAACCTATATGCAGGTCAAGAAGCCACAGTTAGAACTGGACATGGAACAACAGACAGGTTCCAAATTAGGAAAGGAGTATGTCAAGGCTGTATATTGTCACCCTGCTTATTTAACTTATATGCAGAGTACCTCATGCAAAATGCCAGGCTGGATGAATCACAAGTTGGAATCAAGATTGTCAGGAGAAATATCAACAACTTCATATATGGTAACACTTTAATGGCAGAAAGTGAAGAGGAACTAAAGAGCCTCTTGATGAAGGTGAAAGCGGAGAGTGAAAGAGCTGGCTTAAAACTTAATGTTCAAAAAACTAAGATCGTGGCATCTGGTCCCATTACTTCATGGCAAATAGAAGGGAGGAAAATGGCAACGATGACAGATTTTATATTCTTGGGCTCCCAAATCACTGTGGACGGTGACTGTAGCCACAAAATTAAAAGATGCTTGCTTCTTGGAAGGAAAGCTATGACAAACCTTGACAGTATATTAAAAAGCAGAGACATCACTTTGCTGACAAAGGTGCATCTAGTCAAAGCTATGGTTTTTCCAGTAGTGATGAACAGATGTGACAGATGAACCATAAAGAAGGCTGGGCACCAAAGGACTGATGCTTTTGAACTGCGGTGTTGGAGAAGATTCTTGAGGGTCCCTTGGACAGCAAGGAGATCAAACCAATCAATTTTTAAGGAAATCAACTCTGAATATTCATTGGAAGGAATGATGCTGAAGGTCTAATACTCGGGTTACCTTATGGAAAGAGCCGACTCATCGGAAAACACTGTGATGCTGGGAAAGATTGAGGGCGGGAGAATGGGGTGACCGAGGATGAGATGGTTGGATGGCATCATCGACTCAATGAACAAGAGTTTGAGCAAATTCCAGCAGACAGTGAAGCCTGGCATGCTACAGTCCATGGGGTCGCAAAGAGTCAGACATGACTTAAGAACTGAAAAACAATAATATCAACACTTTAGGCTACTTCCTTGTCTGAGACCTAACATCATTAGCATCTAATAAAGCAAAGCTCTGGAAACTTCTCACTTTCTTGTAAACAAAGCAAGGCTTTGGATCATAAACAAGGTTAGATAACGAAGGGGATTATATTCAAAATAAGATTATTATCCTTCAGTCTAATATCCCCTTGGCATCTGAGTCTTGGAAGACAAGGAGTGCACTCATGTATAAGCCAAGAAGATCCCCAGAAACTGACAATTCAGGGTTTCGGTGCTTTCAAAAAGCCAAGGAGTTCAAGGTTCCAAATTTACCATATGGCTTGGCATTCCTCCCAGGCCACTCACTCTACAGCTCTTCAAGTGACTATTTCAAATTCTTTTTTCCCTTGACCACTGACACACTTCCCTTCCCTACCGTTAACTTGCTTGCTTCTTATGTCACTGAGAAAATAAAAGTAATCAGAATATAACTCCTTCCTCTTCTTGGTACCAAATCCCCGACCTACATGCCTCTGCGCCTACTCCTCTGTCTTCCCTTGTATCCTCTGAGGGACTTGCCCCATCCCTCTGCTGTGCACTGGACCCCATTTTTGGATACTCCAAGGCATCACTCCTGCACCTGGCCCTCTCTATCCTGATTCAAGTTCTCACTCTCTCCTGGACTGGCCCATGAGCACACACACCAGCCTATGGAGCTGAACTAGCTTAGAAATCAGAAAACAAAACAAAAAAAATCCTCCCTTGATTCCATATCTAGCCCCCCTTCCATTTCTCTTCTTTCCATTTAAACAGTTCAGAAGGGTGATCTACATGGAAGCAATTCCTTTGCTCCCACTTGCACCTGGATCTACTCCATTCAGCTTCTTTCCTCTACAACCTCTTGTGAGGTTACTAATAACCAGCCTTTACTCAAATCCAATGGCCAGTTCATAGTGCGCATCACCCTCCACCTCCACAGAGCATTTGACACCACTGTCACTCTTCTTTTATAAAATAAAAGAATTTATTTCTCTCTTGGCCTTCAACTGACAAGCGCTCCAGTTTTTGGATTTTGCTAGCTCACTCTGTGCTCCTTGGCTCCACTTGGGTCTTCTAGATCAGCCCCACCTCTATGCACCAAGTTGAAAGTGAAAGTGCAAGTTGCTCTTTGTGACCCCATGGACTTTACAGTCCATGGGATTCTCCAGGTCAGAATACTGAAGTAGGTAGCCTTTCCCTTCTCCAGGGGATTTTTCCAACTCAGGGATTGAACCCAGATCTCTCGCATTGCAGGTGGATTCTTTACCAGCTGAGCCACAAAGGAAGCCCAAGAATACTGGGATGGGTAGCCTATCCCTTCTCCAGCAGATCTTCCTGACCCAGGAATCGAACCAGGGCCTCCTGCATTGCAGGCAGATTCTTTACCAACTGAGCTATTGCTGAGGTCAAAGTCTCAGAGGCATCCTTGAATTACAGTTTCCTCCTACATGGTGCAGCTAAACCCTCATATGATCTTACCAGCATTATCTCCAAAATAGACACCAATCCTGCTGCTTTAACTTCCCTCAACATTCAGCATGCATATCTTGGAATATCCTGTAGGTCTTGTATCTGGTGCCCTGAATTCTACTTCCACAATCAAGCAGTCAATTCTCCACTCAGCAGCCAGAACTATTTAGTATTAGTACAGACATGTGAAACTTCTTCTCAAATAATTTCTGGACCTTCTCATTACATTCTGAATAAAACCTGAAGCCTCTCCATAGCCTACAAGCCCCCTTCATGGGCCAGCCCTTTCTACAACTTCAAAACCTTTCTCTACAACTTCAAAACCTTTCTCTACAACTTTGTACCTTTCTCTACCCAACTAACGAGATACCAGCCACATGGATTTCCTTGTACCTTAAGTAGTTCAAAGGTGTTCGCATCACAGGACCTTAGCACTGGCGACTCCCTCTGCCCAGAGACACTCTTCCCTCAGATACCCTGGTGTGCATTCAACCTTTACTTTCATATCTCTGCTTAAATGCCACCTTTTCAGAAAGTCTCTCTCTGATCACCTTAGCAAAAACAGGATCCTATATCACTTTCTCTATTTCCCCTGATAGAATTTACTGATGTATTATACAATTTATTCACTTATCTGTCTCTCAAATGGAGTATAAGCCATATGAGGGCACACACTTTTCAGTATCCCCGTCATCTGAAATATGGTAAGTAGCCAATAAATATTGGGTTGGCCAAACTGTTCTTTTGGGGTTTTTCCTTAAGATCTTACAGAAAAACCTAAATGACCTTTTCAGCCAATCTAATACAAGCTGAACTTATGAACGGATGATTTATTTGGAGGGTTGAGGAAGATTCAAAAACAGAAACTTGTTCAACAAACCAGAGTCTGGTAACTTCAGAGAATGTCAGTTTAAATATAAAAGAGCATTTGAGACAGTGCTGCTAAAGATTTAAAAACAAATACGCTATTAAAAATATTTTATAAAAGAAAACAACTACTCCTAAAAAAAATAAGAAGCATAGTGACTAAATAAGTATCAGAATGTGAGACCCTTAGACATTTTCCTTAAGTGTTTTGGACCTCAGTTTCTGTATACATGTGCTTCTCTGGTGGCTCAGATGGTAAAGCATCTGCCTGCCAATGCAAGGGACCTGGGTTTGATCCCTGGGTCGAGAGGGAAGATCCCCTGGAGATGGGAATGGCTACCAACTCTAGTATCATTGCCTGGAGAACTCCATGGATGGAGGAGCCTGGTGGGCTATACAGTCCACGGGGTTGCAAAGAGTTGGACACAACTGAGCGACTAACACACACATTTTTTATTAAGGGTAAATAGAAGATACAGACAGGAGATAGGGTAGAACAGTAAAGGAAACTAAACACAAAGCTCTTGAGTAAATTTCAACTCAAGAAAATAGAAATAAGCATAAACACTGGCAAAGGAATGGACAGTGTCCTTCAAGGGACCGACTGACATCATTTAACTCGTCAGACAGATTGCAAAATGGAACATCTACATCCACCAAATGGAGGTCTAATCTCCACTGAACAAGCCTGATGTCAACTTGTTAAATGAGGGGGAAAGATTCAATTTTAGATGAAGCAATCGATAGGGGAAAAATCCATGTTCTTAGCAAACTCAAAGCAAAATGCACAACGCATTTTGACACTTGCAATCACTACAATGAATGATGTTGGAGCTTTAAAAACTTTCCTAAGTAAACACATTGGGAGGAAAAATTCTCAGTCCTGTGTAATTTCTATAGGGCTAAACACTTATTATGATACAGTATGTTCTGAGGAAATATGGAGTTTAACCACTGCATTTAGAAGATAAGACAACTGAAGCCTAAAGAAGGTGAATGCACTGCCCAAGGTTATTCAACTAATTAGTGGTTAGCCTGGCTTTTGTTATTCTTGCTTATGTAGTCCATCTCTTCCTGCAGTTATTTAAATGTTGTTTACTAAGGAAACAGACACATAGTGTTTCCATGGCTCTATCATAATCCTCATCTTATGAGGAAAAGCTCCTGCAAGTCAGGGATTATTTCTGCTTTTCTTTCTCCACCACTGTTTGCTTAGTGAAGCCACTCAATACATGTGTACTGAATAAATGACATTGTAATATTACATGTCCTGATTTCATCTCGCAGTACCTGGCACTTAGGGCGAGATCCAGCATATAACTGACACAAATGGATAGTTTTTGGAAGCATGGATGCCTCGATTTGTGAATGGCTCCAGCATTTTGGCATGTTTATCAAAGGCAAGTGAGTCAAACATAAAAACTGGAAACAATAAAAAAATCCAACGATCCACATTCTCCTGTTTTGAAGATGAGTGAAATACTGTGACTCACAAAGACTGGCACGGGGAATGGAAAAAGACAGTAACTTTACAGTGGAGAAACCTGGTCCATACAACCTACCAGGAGATCAGGTTACCATCACCAGGCATGTCGTGTGGGCATCAGGTAACCCCTGATGTGATGGGGAAGAGTACTTTACCTCTGCAGGGTTCTTTCCCAAAACCTATGACTCTAATCTAATTATAAGTAAAACAACAGAGGAAACCATAATAGGCGATACTGTGCAGGACACTGGCCTATATTCCTCAAGACAAGCAACGTCATGGGGATGGGTGGGGAGGAAAGGCAGAAACTGTCAGAGACCAGGGGTGACTGGGGAGCCAAGCCAACCCAAGGCACATGGTATCCTGGATTAGATTCCAGAACAGGAAGCCCTGGGATTAGTTAACAGTAATAAAGCAATATCAGTTTCTTTGACAAATACACTATAAAAATATAAAATGTTTAACAACAAGAAAAACTGGGTAAGAGGTACACAGGAATTCCTAGTACTATCCTTGTAACTTTTGCATAAATCTAAAATTATTCAAAAGTAAAGTTTGTTTTTAAATATTTTGTGATGGATAACAGTTGATGCACTTAAGGAAATGTATAGGGACTTAAGAGAGTTTGTAGATATCTGACCTGATCTCTAAATGAGGATTTCATAGGTAGAAATATCTGGCCATCACAGCCATCCACAAAAAAGTAAATCAAACGGTTACTTATATTTTCTTCCTATAATACACGCTAGTGTTTCAATCCTCTTTTTGAAGTGAGTTGGAAGGTGGCAATGATGTGTGCAATTTGGTGAGAAGATACATAAAAACAGGGCAGCAGCTCTGAGACTGACTTCCAGAGCTGTAGATTGAAGGGCAATGCCACAGCAGCATCTTTCATAACAGCAACCCCAACAATCATAGTTACCATTTTGGGAAAACTTGCTAATGTTGCCAGGCTGTGCAGCATGGGTTTCATATACAACATTACATTTAACCCTCAGCACCCTAAGAGGCTGCAATTATATTCTCATTTGAGAGATGAGACATTTGGTCATCAGTAAAATTACTCTGTCAAGGTTGCAAGCAAGATGCAAACCCAAACATTTCAAGTCTTTTACTAAATCATTAAACAGAAGATGAGGAAAGTCCCTTAGGACAACTGCCTAAATATTTAACTAGCCATAATCAGTCAGATAATATACTGATATTTTATAACTATATAGATATACTAAATTGTAAATGGTCAGATAATACCCATTGTACTGGATGCTGTTTGTAAAAGGGTGGTTGAACATTGTATTTTATATACAAAAAATGTTAGCACCTTCAACCTTTATAGGCTACGTCTGTTTTCAATTAGTTTCAAACTGGTTTTTACTTTTGTGTTTAGGCCCTAGAATCATATGAATCATCATGGCCGTTCAAACAGGCAGAGTAAGCTGAAGCCAGAAGTAGAGTTTAGTCAGCTTACCAGAGACAGAGTTAGATCTTGGCCAGTATCAAGTTATTCTAAATACCAACCTATATGCCATGTGTCAATGAAACTTTTTATACTTAGAAATATAAGAAATTTAAAAAAACTGTTTATCCTTTGCTTAGACTATACAATTATATGCTTTATTAGGACTCATTTATATACTTCATTCAGATTATGGAGTGAGTTTCTGCTATAATTATTATAGCCTTACCTTAAGAGTTTTTTTTTTTTTTTAAGATGACCACTTTCTCTTTATGTTCTAATTCATGTTGAATAGAATTTCCTCTCTTGGACATCATAACCATTATCCTGAGGATTAATAATTCATAAATCCAGGGTAAAAGACTTTAACTGTTATAAGTAAGTCTGAAATTTATCAACAAGGGCAGAGGGAGAGACCGGCAAAAAACTCTACCTCTCTGTATTGTTATATTTTAAAGGAGAAGCTGCCAGGTGAGTTGGGGCTAATGGCAAAGGGATAGGAAGTATTTAAAATACTATAGCCAATTTTCTTTTTTTTTAATTTAAATTTATTTATTTTAATTGGAGGCTAATTACTTTACAATATTGTATTGGTTTTGCCATACATCAACATGAATCCACCATGGGTGTACATGTGTTCCCCATCCTGAACCCCCCTCCTACCTCCCTCCCCATACCATCCCTCTGGGTCATCCCAGTGCACCAGCCCCAAGCATCCTGTATCCTGCATTGAACCTGGACTGGCAATTCGTTTCTTATATGATATTATACATGTTTCAATGCCATTCTCCCAAATCATCCCACCCTCTCTGTCTCCCACAGAGTCCAAAAGACTGTTCTATACATCTGTGTCTCTTTTGCTGTCTTGCATACAGGGTTATCATTCAGTTCAGTTCAGTCACTCAGTCGTGTCCGACTCTTTGCGACCCCATGAATCGTAGCACGCCAGGCCTCCCTGTCCATCACCAACTCCCAGAGTTCACTCAGACTCACGTCCATCGAGTCAGTGATGCCATCCAGTCACCTCATCCTCTGTCATCCCCTTCTCCTCCTGCCCCCAATCCCTCCTAGCATCAGAGTCTTTTCCAATGAGTCAACTCTTCGCATGAGGTGGCCAAAGTACTGGAGTTTCAGCTTTAGCATCATTCCTTCCAAAGAAATCCCAGGGCTGATCTCCTTCAGAATGTTATCGTTACCATCTTTCTAAATTCCATATATATGCATTAGTATACTGTACAGAATACATTAGTATTCTGGCTTACTTTACTCTGTATAATAGGATCCAGTTTCATCCACCTCATTAGAACTGATTCAAATGTATTTTTAATGGCTGAGTAATACTCCATTGTGTATATGTACCACAGCTTTCTTATTCATTAATCTGTTGATGGAGATCTAGGCTGCTTCCATGTCCTGGGTATTATAAACAGTGCTGCGATGAACATTGGGGTACACATGTTTCTTTCAAATCTGGTTCCCTCGGTGTGTATACCCAGCAGTGGGATTGCTGGGTCATAAGGCAGTTCTATTTCCAGTTTTTTAAGGAATCTCCACACTTTTATCCATAATGGCTGTACTAGTTTGCATTCCCACCAACAGTGTAAGAGGGTTCCCTTTTCTCCACACCCTCTCCAGCATTTATTGCTTGTAGACTTTTGGATAGCAGCCATTCTGACTGGCGTGAAATGGCTTCCCCTAAAGTCAGGAACAAGACAAGGGTGTCCACTTTCATCACTACTATTCGACATAGTTTTGTAAGTTTTGGCCACAGCAATCAGAGCAGAAAAAGAAATAAAAGGAATCCAAATTGGAAAAGAAGAAGTAAAACTCTCACTGTTTGCAGATGACATGATCCTCTACATAGAAAACCCTAAAGACTCCACCAGAAAATTACTAGAGCTAATCAATGAATATAGTAAAGTTGCAGGATGTGAAATCAACACACAGAAATCCCTTGCATCCTATACACTAATAATGAGAATATAGAAAGATAAATTAAGGAAACAATTCCATTCACCATTACAATGAAAAGAATAAAATACTTAGGAATATATCTACCTAAAGAAACTAAAGACCTATACATAGAAAACTATAAAACACTAATGAAAGAAATCAAAGAGGACACTAATAGATGGAGAAATATACCATGTTCATGGATCGGAAGAATCAATATAGTGAAAATGAGTATACTACCCAAAGCAGTCTATAGATTCAATGCAATCCCTATCAAGCTACCAACAGTATTTTTCACAGAGCTAGAACAAATAATTTCACCATTTGTATGGAAATACAAAAAACCTCGAATAGCCAAAGCAATCTTGAGAAAGAAGAATGGAACTGGAGGGATCAACCTGTCTGACTTCAGGCTCTACTACAAAGCCACAGGCATCAAGACATATGGTACTCACACAAAGACAGAAATACAGATCAATGGAACAAAATAGAAAGCCCAGAGATAAATCCACACACCTATGGGTACCTTATCTTTGACAAAGGTACCTTTGACAAAGGAGGCAAGAATATACTATGGAGAAACGACAATCTCTTTAACAAGTGGTGCTGGGAAAACTGGTCAACCACTTGTAAAAGAATGAAACTAGAACACTTTCTAACACCATACACAAAAATAAACTCAAAATGGATTAAAGATCTAAACGTAAGACCAGAAACTATAAAACTCCTAGAGGAGAACATAGGCAAAACACTCTCCAACATACATCACAGCAGGATCCTCTATGACCCACCTCCCAGAATATTGGAAATAAAAGCAAAAATAAACAAATGGGACCTAATTAAAATTAAAAGCTTTTGCACAACAAAGGAAACTATAAGCAAGGTGAAAAGACAGCCTTCTGAATGGGAGAAAATAATACCAAATGAAGCAACTTACAAAGAACTAATCTCAAAAATATACAAGCAACTCCTGCAGCTCAATTCCAGAAAAATAAACAACCCAATCAAAAAATAGCCAATTTTCTCTATGCCAAAATAAGCATAGTCATTAAAAGGACTGCCATTCTGTGATTATCATAGAGTCCTGCCTTACAGAGAGACGCAAGGCTTTGTAAGACAACAAACATCTGAGTTTATAATCTAATATAAATAATAAGCCAGACACATGAGCAAAATTCTATTAAACAGTAAAGTCAAACAGCCACATGCTGTCTGGATGAATCACTTGGTGTATAATCAAAAAAGGGAACTAATTTTTTAAATTAGTAATGTAGGATTGCTCTAGTTTAGACTTCGATGTTGATGATAAATGAACAACTGAAGTGGGAATCACCATTTTGTTCTTCTGGGATGCAGGTCAGAGCACCTTCCTAGAGTCCCTTTTATCTCAATGTGTTCTCTGCATTTCACTTTATTAACGCTTCTGAAATAACCTATTTTGGTATGTACTGCACATTTAGATTTGAACTTGTTTTTCCCCTTTGTATTCAATTTGAACTATTGGTCTCCCATGCATCTGTAGTCTCTTGCAAGTTGGGGCCAGGGAAAAAGGGTGAGAGTGAATAAGAATAAATTCAGAAATCCCCAAGGACAAACTTCCTTGAACAACTGCAACTGAAAAGCATCATCACCATTTATTAAAAATAGAATGACTGAGTTGGTCACTTTTACTTCTAATATGTTGTTCTCCTCAAATCTTTAGAATGAGATAATGCTTTAATTCCCTCTCTGAGCGTTTCTTTGTTCTTTGGGGTCCCAAGATACGGCTGAATTTATTGGGCTTATATTTATACCACATCACCTCCTCCAATTTCAGATCAGAAGTTCCCTCACAGAGATGTTTTATCACATAAGAGATGATGAGTAGAGCACTTGCCAGGAAATGTCATCTTGTAAAAACTCAAGTCACAGTTACTTCTGGCAATAGTGGACAGATAATGCCCCAGAAAAGACAGATCATTGGAATCCACAGATAAGCCTCAAATCTCATTTCAGTCAAAAAGTTCAAATATTTCCCCACTCCCAACTGACTCTCCTCAGGATTCTTCATAAGCTGCAAAACATTTCTGGCTTGAGATCCAGGATCTTTGTAATTTTTCAAACTTAAGCTATTTGTTTAGAAGTTTGTAAGAAAAAGAACATAAAACACCATTCTTTACCATTAGTAGCCTCTAAAAGTCAGTTTGGTTTACATTGTAGCCACACATCCCATTGCAAACAAATAGGTCCACCACCTTACAGGTGAACCGAGATTTTGCACTAGTCTGTAATCTCATTTACATTAGAAAATACAGTGTGCCATTGGCAGAAGGGGGAAATGCAGAAGTTCAGGGAATTGCTACTCCTTCACCTCCAAGCATTCTTACTAAAGGGAACGAGAGAGAAGGATGGAGTGAGAAGACTGGGGAGAAGCCAAAGGGTACTGACGTTTACAGAAAGGGATGAAGAGGGTTGAAGAAGATGAAGAAGCAGTGAGGGGGTGAGAGAGAAATGCCACACAGGATGCCCTGGTAGGTTCAGTGTCTGGACTATGGGGGCTTGGGGTGGGGGTGTGAATCCATGCTCTTTGCCACACCCAGATCTCAAAGTCCCTGCCCACCCTGAGACTGTCCTGGATTTTGGGACTTCCCTCCCGTACACCCAACTCCAGATTATAAGTTCAAGAATCAAAGATCAAAAATGTGCCCCCTACTCCATTCCTGCCAGTTTTAACTATCTGCATCTTCTACACCTGCAGGTAGGTCCATACTTGGAGACAGTTTGAGTTTTAGTTCATAAATCTCAGGTTCTACACAACACTTCTTTCTCTCCGCTGGCATCCCTATCTGTGCCCTTGGATACTGGCCCTCATCTTCTCAAACTTTACTGCACTTGACTATCAGCTCCCACAGTTAAGAAGGAACCCAGAACCCTAATATCTAACACACCTATAGTCTTAACTGCTTCTGGTAAACCCTCCCCAATTACTTCACATATCATATGCAGACATGGATCTAAAATAGTGACTAGAATGTAATAAATGCCCAATAAATATGAAATGATGAGCAAAGTGAACTAATACTTGGTTATATATTTAAAGAAACATATGGAAAATATGAACATTGAGAAGGAATTCATACATTGACTCAATTTAAGATTTCAGAAACACTGGCACCTCATCAATGACTCATTTTACCATGACATTTACAATGCTGTGGATCTTTCTTAGATGTCATATAATCACATAACAGCTAGAAGTGAAGGAAGTGTCTTCACAGATAACTGTCACACTGGCATGAAGAATGAGGACAGTAATTGGTAACACAGTCTTCAAGAAGGGATGCATGCTGTCTTAAGAATTTCCTAGATGTTATTATACCATATGGTGTCACCAACTTTCTGCTTTTCTCATTTTATGTAAACCTGAGACTAAACTGGTTAATAAACCAAGAGATCTTAACATAGCATCAAGAGCAGAACTACTTCCTTCTAATTTCCTTTCCTAGTTCCATGTTCTTCTATATGGCATCACTTTGGGTTCATGTGTTACTACGCTTCCCTACATTTCTTTAACCATGACTTCTGGACAGAGATGAATCTATCCATCAAATCAAGGAGGACCAAAAGACTGAAAATGAGCTGATCCCATTACACCCCTTAGGCACTTCCAACTTACAGGCTTCCCGGAGTTTCTCTTTGTCGTAGTGGAATCCTTCATAGTCTTGTAAACTGATTTTGTTCACCCGGATCCTCAGACGGTCTGGAACAGACTGGGGACTGCAAAACAAGAACCAAGAGGTCAGAAATCAAGGAGAGCGCAGAACTGAGAGTCATAGCCCCTTGCTGGACTAAAGGCAATACTGACTCTTTCTGCTAAGAAAAAGAGTCAATACTCAAACCAGAATCATGGGTTCTTGACCAGAATACAGCAATTATCTGGAGAACACCTCTCTGGAAACCTCAGGTTTCTGGAATTTAGGTAATAACATGGGAATGAGCAGAAAATGCTTCTGGAGCCTACTCGTTTTTTTTTTTTTTTTACTAGTAACTTATTAAAAACTCCAATAATATCATGTGTTCAGTTCCACAATAAATCAGATGTAGCTAATCTGAAATGGTGACAAGTGGTGTAGAGCTGGAAAGAACTGCTTTAGCAGATATGCCCAGAATGGCTTGGCTCTGAGAAGAGACAGAAAAACATGAAAAGCAGACCAACAAGCCAGAAAGCACAGGACTGAAAAAGAAATGGCCCTGTACACCTCAAACTCCCTGAGAACATTTCTCAGTCAAAGCAAACTACAAATAAATGTTGCCCGTGATGATGCCACTGAGCACCCCCAAATGGAGAAAAAGTGTTAAAATAAGTACAAAATACATTCTTTAGGAAGAGACTGAAGTATTTCATTCATTTTAAAAGAATTCAACCCAAACTGGCTCAGGATAGATAATGAACAATTAAAAGGGAGTCATACCAAACTTTCTAAAGCATCCTATTTACCCTCAGAATGTTTTTACCTGGATTCCTTGGGTGTTTTTAACTCAGATTTTCAAAATGGTTTAATCATGGGCATCAGTTTAGTGAAATAATTTGATCTACATCATCACCACTATGAAATAGTACATTTCTCTGATAAATTAGTATGACACAATCCCATTTGTCTTTATGGCTTCTGCTATCTTGTATTATGGGAAGAAAGTTCCCATTGACTAAAGCAGAAAGAAGAGCATTAGTCCTCAATTCACTTCAGGAAGGGAGGGACAGGAAGGAGACAAAGAAAGGAAGGAAAATATAGACAGAAAGAAAAAAGGAAGGAAAGAAGAGAGGAGGAAGGAGAGGGAGAGGGAAGAAGGAGGAAAAAGATGGATGGAAGGACAGAGTGATACTTTTAAAATATTGTCGGATACCTCCACCCCTGCCTCACACACACCACACACACACATGCACCCACGCATACACAATTTCACTGAAAGAAGGAGAAATAATTTCATTCTCTTGTCTAAAAATTCCTTTTAGGGCAAAGTATAATAACTCCTCCATACAGATTCCAACTTAACGAGTACTGATGAATAAAACTGACATGAATATTTAAGTTGGGATGGGAGATGTAGTTTGAAGTACACTTGTGAATATGCAGAACAGACCTTTTGTATCACGCATCCTTATGCCACTATTTGCAGAGAGGGCGCCTGAGGTTCAGAAACATGAAGTGAGTTAAGGTCACAGAGCTACTGAGTGACAGAGCTGGGAGCAGAGTCTTGGATTCTTTACTCATCCCTTTTATACTCCTTCTATTATATGAGGCCAAGGATCCCAAAGATTGACAGCAAAGCCCTAGAGCCTGGATTAGCAGAGTCAGATGATCCCTATGTGGTGCTCAGACTCTTGTTAATGAATAATCAGCAGTGGGGTGGTTAACTAAACTGTTGGTACAAACAGGAGAATGCAGGACAAATAATACAAATGAGCATCTTCATTTAGAAGAAAGTCTGACTACAACATATTGTTAAGTGAAAAAAAAAAAAAGTCATGGAAACTTACATATGGCATAATCTCTTCCATGTGAAATATTGAATTCAGGGTTTTACAGAGAAGGATCTGAAGAAAAGGTTCAATAGGCTGTCTGAGATGGTTACCGCTACCTGGTGGGATTTGGGGATTATTTTTTACTCAGTTTTATCATTTTTAGAAAAATAATATTAATATAATTATTTTAAAAGTGCATTAATATGTAAATAGATGGTAGTTCAAGGCATGAGTAAAAGGAAGGATTATATCAATGTTAGGTGTTAGTGTTAAGCAGATAGGAAAGAATCAACAGAGTGACCACACGATGTTCGCACCAAATGCTCATTCTGAAATTAAGAGTAGCCTGATCTTTCTTTTTTTGGCTTCACGACACAGCATATAAGATCTTAGTTCCTCAACCAGGGATCAAACCCGTGCCCCTGCAGTGGAAACGTCGAATCCTAACCACTGGACCATCAGGGAAGTCCTACGAGGGGCTTGATCTTTTTAATGTCAAGTTCACCTTAATGAACTGCAAAGATTTTAGTTAGTGAGTATTCAGCAGATAAGAGGGAAGATGGAAGCATAGTATATGGCGGCTCAACATACTCTGTAACAGGAGAAGAGAGAGGGCAGAGGTTGAAGAGTTCCATCAAAAAGTTTTTTGAGACAGTGCTTTTGGGGGCTCTAGTGGCAGTAAGCTCCAGTCCTCTCCAATGGTCTGAGATGTTGAGTCAAGAGCTGGGCCACCACAACAGCTGCAGAGCAGGAAATGGGATGCAGAGAGGAACTGTGAAGCAGTCCCGCAGCCCTCCTCCGGGGGGTTCCCCATGCACTAACCAGTGTGAGCCACCTTTCTCAAACCCATCAGTATCTGCTCTCTGCCCACACACTTCTGCCTCCCAAGTTCTCATCCAAACCCACTGATTCCCATCACACACTACTGTCCCACCAATCTTATGGAACTTTCCAGATCCCAAACGAATTCTCAAATATTATCTCACTTCATCTCCAGAATGGAGACCTCCACCAACCACTGGACATGCTGTTTTTCCCATTTCCTACACGTTCGCTCTCCTACTATCATCTCCCATCTTCTCTCAGCACCCACAACACCTCCCACCTTTCCAACAGCAGCAGCCTCTTAACTGGGGTACCTGGCTTAACTCCAGCCTCTGACTAGGGTTCCTGGAGTCTGGGCTGCTATCAAATAGTGCCCCAGATCAGGTCAAATGTTCATCAACAGAGGAATGGATAAAGAAGGTGTGGTAGATATATACAACATTACTCAGCCATAAAAAGGAACAAAATTGGATAATTTGTAAAGACCTAGAAACTATCACACAGAGTGAAATCAGAGAAAAACAAATATTCTATATTAATACATATATGTAGAATCTGAAAAAAAATTGGTATAAATGATCTTATTTACAAAGCAGAAATAGAGAGACAGATATAGAGAATAAATGCATGGATACCAAGTGGGAAAAAGGGTGGGTGGGTAAAATTGAGAGATTGGAATTGACATATATACTGTATTGATATTATGTATAAAATAGGACACCTATGAGAATATATTGTATAGCACAGGGAACTCTACCTAATATTCTGTGGTGACCTAAATGGGAAAGAAATTCAAAAAGAGGGGATATATACACACACACATAAATATACATATATATATCAGTTCAGTTCAGTTCAGTCGCTCAGTCGTGTCCGACTCTACACATACATACATGTATAGCTGATTACTTTGTTATACAGTGAAAACTAATATAACATTTTTTTCAACAGAGTAGAGATGGGAGACAGCTCAACCAAGTGGTTAAGAGCTCAGACCCCAACTTAGGCTGACTGGCTCAGAAGTCAAGTTCCAGTTACCAGTCAATCGGGAAACTGTGCTTCAGCTTCCTCGTGGGAAAGGTAGGGATAACAATCTATTCACCTCACAGGGGTGTTAAGAGAATTGGTGGATCAATAAATACAGGCGATGTGCTTAGAAAAATGTCTGGCACATTATAAGTGCATCCTATAAGCTCTTATCAGTCTAATGGTGATTCTGAAGCTTGTTCTTTCAGCTGAGGTTCTGCCTAATAAACACGAGCGCCTGCTGCTGACAAGCACAGAACGGAGACCAGGGCACACACGGGAACTCCCCAGACACTTCTAACATGCTGCCGGGCTTCCTCGGGGGCAAACTGTCTAGCCTGGCTGGTGTCATGACTGTCCCGGATCTTCTCGCACTTGATATTTTACAGGCCAAGTGATAACGTGAAAACAAACGACTAGAACACAGAGGGAGAAAAGTGCACAGAGATGAAATGAAAGTCAAGTAATTCAAATACGTCCTTTGACGTCAAAATATATCGTGTCCCATTAACGGCTGACCGGAGGTGGAAGATGACAAAGCTGTTCCTTGGACTCTGGGGAACAGCATTGCCATTAGTTTTCTAAAATTAAAGTTTGCCAAGAAAGTTGGTAGAGCATAGACGAGACTAACAACCTGGTAAAAATGGATGTGCCAACATCTGCCTGAAGTTCCTCCAGGACTAATGTAAGCTCTGTATCAGGGGTTCCAAACCTGACTTCCAAGGAACCCCTCAAGGTCCCTGCAAAGGACTCAGCAAGCATTGAACGTCTTTTAAAATGGGGACAATGGCCTCAGGCTATTGCCTTCTTGCTGATTTCCTCTGAAACATCAAGAATGAGCTCCTTGTGTAGACTGGAAGTTGATGCTCTGAACTTAAGTCACAAATATCCTCATTATGACTTTCTCAACAACCATAATGAGAGCACCTCTTGCTAAAGTCACCAATAGGGGCCTCCAAGAACTCCAGACCACACCTTCCCCCTCCACCTGCACACATCCAGTACCCTGAGATGCTGGGGAGAGGGGTGGGGAGAGGTCGACTGCCATGAAGACCGCTCTCTGAACACAACTTGCATCTCATTCTCATCGCTATCTGCTCTCCTGCAGTTTCTGTCAATAGATTTTTTAAACGGTCTCTTCAAAAACTTACAATCCTTAAGGGTTAAATTCCTCCCTTGTGTCTCCAAGCTTCTTCATCCTCTCAATCAATTTCCTTATGACCCTCTGTCTCTCTCAGGCTGGTAACAGACTCCTCTCATCCCAACCTCCTATGTACAGACACCCCTCGTGGACAGAAGGGATGAGCTGGGTGCTTCTGTTCCCACTTCCAGACAACTGACATCATATAATCTCATTTTCTCATTTGGAACAGGAATCACCTGAGAGTTGTACCACTTAATATTAAGACAATAAAGCGTAGTCCATAAAGGAGGACATGGAGTCAGAAAAATCTTAGCTCCAATATGAACTCTGGCAATTAGTACACATTTGACATTGAGAGCTCTGAAGTTATCTTCTCTAAACCATTTTCTAATCTAAAAATGAGCACTGAATGAGGAGCTGTGTGTAAGACAGCACATTCCTGGTAAATAAGTATTCAACATAATGTTTCACTGTTGTTTTGTTATGAGCGACTGAACTGAACTGAACTGAATGCTCCTTCAATTTCCACAGGCCTTTTTCTCTTTTTAATTTAGTCCTGAATAATAATATCACAGAAGAAACCAGAATCATAACTCTAAATAGTAGTTAGTAGGTCGCTAACCTAAAGGAAATCAATCCTAAATATTCATTGGAAGGACTGATGCTGAAGCTGAAACTCCAATACTTTGCCTACCTGATGTGAAGAGCTGAGTCATTTGAAAAGACCCTGATGCTGGGAAAGATTGAGGGCAGGAGGAGAAGGGAACGACAGAGGATGAGATGGTTGGATGGCATCACCAACTCAATGGACATGGGTTTGGGTGGACTCCGGGAGTTGGTGATGGACAGGGAGGCCTGGTGTGCTGCAGTTCATGGGGTCGCAAAGAGTCGGACATGACTGAGTGACTGAACTGAACTGAACTGCACTGAACCCGGAGAAGGCAATGGCAACCCCTCCAGTACTCCTGCCTGGAAAATCCCATGGATGGAGGAGCCTGGTAGGCTACAGTCCGTGGGATTGGGAAGAGTTGGACACGACTGAGCAACTTCACTTTCACTTTTCATTTTCATGCACTGGAGAAGGAAATGGCAACCCACTCCAGCATTCTTGCCTGGAGAATCCCAGGGACAGAGGAGCCTGTTGGGCTGCCGTCTATGAGGTTGCACATAGTTGGACATGACTGAAGCAACTTAGCAGCAGCAGTAGCAGATCTCTAACCTTTGCAGGGTGCAAGTCTGTTGGTGCAGGTTGGGAGACAGGGTTCATCAGAGTTACAAGCTCATCTGCTGGATGAGAATGCAAGTGGGGACTGTGAATGTTTGCAAGATATTCTACTAAAAGATAGTAAGGATATAAATCCTAATTCACATTACAAAGGACAACCTTAAAGCTGTAAAATGATTCTATATTTTGTACCTTGCAATGTCCTGTTTCAACATTTCTTAAACGGTTCATGTGGACAGAGGAGCCTGGTGGGCCACAGTCCATAGGGTCACAAAGGGTTGGACACAACTGAAGCAACTTAGCACACACATACACATGACTCACTCAAGGGCCCAGTTAAATTTTATTTCATCACAGAAACCAATGAGTCTACATAGTGTGTGGTTTCGGGTAGCAGTATAATGACCTATAATTTAACTGGGCCTATTTTACTCATGTATAAAGAGTTTTCGTTTGCAAGGCAGAAAAGCATCACAGCTCTGCCTGCCTTTCTGTCCTGAAGCCTGATTTAATAATGAGGAGGAGGAGGAGGGGAGGAAGAGGAGAAGGGAGGAAAGAGAAGAGGAAGGAGGAGCGGGAGAAGTAGCAGTAGTGACAGTAGTAGTGTGCACGCGCTAAGTGGCTCAGTTGCGGTAGTGGTAGTGGGAGTCGCTCAGTCGTGTCCAACTCTTTGCAACCCCGTGGCCTGTAGCCCACCAGGCTTCTCTGTCCATGAGATTCTCCAAGCAAGAATACTGCAGTGGGATGCCATGCCCTCTTCCAGGGGATCGTCCTGATTGAGGGATTGAACGCATGTCTCTTGCATCTCCGGCATTGGCAGGCGTGTTCTTTACCACTAGGGCAGAGAATCCCAGGGACAGAGGAGCCTAATGGGCTGCCGTCTATGGGATCGCACAGTCAGAAATGAATAAAGCGACTTAGCAGCAGCAGCAGCAGCAGCAGTAGCAGCAGCCACCTGGGAAGCCATAGCAGATGATTTAATTTCTTTCAAGAAAAGTAAATGTGAGATTCTTTTCAGTCATAACATAGACAGGACAAAGGATGTTTTAAACTAATCTTTGACAGAATCCTGGAGAAGGAAAAGGCAACCTACTCCAGTATTCTTGCCTGGAAAATCCCATGGATGGAGAAGCCTGGTTACAGTCCATAGGGTTGCAAAGAGTCAGACACAACTGAGCGACTTCACTTTCACTTTTCACTTTAACAGAATCCATTTGAATCGGCTCAGCTCTTGTTTGATGAATGGACTTTGATTAAGATATTAACTTCCAGTGTGAATTCTTGACATGAAAAACTATTTCTTCCTCCCCGTGGCGGCTCCAGCACCAAAAATAGAGTCAGTCTCTGTTGTTTACAATACCTGATTTTAAACAAATAAATGAGTGAAACGCAAGAAACTCAAATCCTTCTGGGACTCTGAACAGCCCTGAGGCTTAAGCACAGTTTGAAATCAGACCATCTGTGAGATGCTCACTCCAGAATTTTGTCTTCGGAAGCCCCAGGCAAACCCTGCTTTGGCTGTCCATGACTGTCATTGGCTTTCTAGATTTGGAGGTAAATCCATGCTGGGTTATGCTTTCCCACTCCCTCATATCTTACTTCTAGTGGGATCTACACAAACCAAGAGGGCAGAACACACAAATAAAGAGAATGTCCCCACCAGAAAGGCACATAAACCACTTCAAGACTACTTGTTCTTTAAATAATGGTGAACCAGAAGCATTCACTACCACATCCTCTTATTGTCTATCAAGCTGGGCCTGATTTAAATATACTCAATGACCTTGCCTTTAGCCACTTCCTAGAATTTGCCTGTTTATCTGAGAACATATCGAAACCATGACTGATAATAACTTATCCAAGTGGGCCTCTGTACATTGAGCAGTAAAACCAAATCAAGTCAAAGCTTCTGAAGAGAGATTTAAAATGGACTTTTGACACCTGCCGAGTTCAGAGAGAGCTCTAATAATTCAGTTGTCTCCAGCCTAGAGCACAGAACAATAAGTCAGGACTGGGAAATAAATTGTGAAAGGCTCTTTGAATTTGGAACCAAGGATAAACCAAAATCACATTAGCAGCAATCATGACTTCCTGCTGTCTGACATGTTTTTCTGGAGAAAGTCCCTTTATAGGCTGTTAATTCTTTTTTGATAGGAGTTGACTAAGTTCTTGGCTCCTTAAGACATCCATTTGTGAGGTGGCTCATATAACATGTCATAGCTTACAAATTATTTGAGACAGCTAGCCTTCCAGATCCCAACAAGATAATGAAATTAAAGCATTATGGGGTTGGGAGAGATGTTAGATGTCATCTAATTCAATATTTGGTTTAGACTGCTGTAAGCCTTTGTCAATTCTTCCTAAAGAATATAAACCTCTCTCCAGGTTTCTGTTTATTGACCTTTCCTATACTATTTGGGTCAGAATTGGATATTAAGTCACTGAGGTAATCAGCCACTGGCACTAATGGCAAAGATATGTAAACTTTAAGCATGAAAGCTAGACACACATCAAGGAAATGTGCGCTGCCTTCATGGCAAATACACTACAAATAGGCGACAAGTACCAAAGATCAAAGCGCTTTTATGCCACTGGTTGAAACAAAACTTCATTTTAAAATTTTCTTGATATCTTCAAATGCACATTTTCATGCTTCCACTGAAACTGTAATACATTTCTAAGCTTCTGAAATTGTAATCAGTGGATATGCAATAGAGTAAAATTAGCATTATTAGGTTCCTGGCATTTTAAAGAGAAGAGAACAAACTCTTAGCGGTTTTAGTCCGTGGCATTGCAAAGCATCTAGACCAGTACAGCGGTTTCATCATTTCTGCGGAAAGGAAAAAGAAACAGGCCAACAGCTTTGATCAGTATATCAGATTCTCCTCACCACCCATTTGCTTTGGAGGCAGTCATTGCCACAGATGCTAAGGACTCTAATTAGGACTCAGTCACCTAATGCTGAGATTTCATGTGGAACCACTGCACATAAACTTAATGTTACAACTTCTGGGTACCAGAGACACAGATTTATTTTTTTAAGTCATAAATGCTCAAACTCTCCTCTCCATAAGATCACACAGTCTCCTCACTTTCTCCTTTCCCTTTGTTCATGCATTTTAAATTCCCTTCTAACCTCTCACCCTAATTCTCCCTTCGGCAGCATTTCACTCTGTGGTTAACTTTCTGCTCCTTGAAGCTCTTTGCTCTTGGATTTCAATAGAAAAAACTCTGCTGGTTTCCCAAGTAAATGTCTGCCTGCTCCTTCTCCCTCCTCTAAATGCCTTCCAAATACATACGCTTCTGGTGTGTGTGTGTGTGTGCGTGCTCAGTTGTGTCCAACTCTTTGCAGCACCACAGACTGTAGCCCTCCAGATTCCTCTGTCCATGGACTTTTTCAAGCAAGAACACTGGAGTGGGTTGCCACTTCTTACTCCAGGGGATTTTCCTGACCCAGGGATGGAACCCACATCTCTTGTGCCTCCTGCATTTGCAAGCAGATTCTTTACTGCTAGCACCGTCTGGGAAGCCTCCTATGCTTCTCTGTGCTGGGCTTAGTCACCAGTCGTGTCAGACTCTTTTCAACCACATAGACTGTAGCCCACCAGGCTCCTCTGTCCATGGGGATTCTCCAGGCAAGAATACAGGAATGGGTTGCCATACCTCCTCCAGGGGATCTTCCCAACACAGGGATCGAACCCAGGTCTCCTTCACTGCAGGTAGATTCTTTACCAGCTGAGCTCTCTGAAAATGAAAGTTGCTCAGTTGTGTATGACTCTTTGTGACTCCATGGACTACTGGAGTGGATAGCCTTTCCCTTCTCCAGGGGATATTCCCAATCCAGGGATCGAACCCAGGTCTCCCACATTGTAGGTGGATTCTTTACCAGCTGAGCCACCAGGGAAACTCAAGAATACTGGACTGGGTAGCCTGTTCCTTCTCCAGGGGAACTTCCCCACCCAGGAATTGAACCAGGGTCTCCTGCGGTACAGGCAGATTCTTCACCAGCTGAGCGCTCTACCCCTTCACTGAAACCCTCACAGACCAAGACCAGACTCCTATCATCCTGCGACTAGACTACGTATGCTCTTGTACCCATTCACGCCCTTATCACACCGCACAGGCAGCAGTTAGTATAAAATGTCAATGTGATCATGATATGATGGTTTTGTTACCTTCCCTTGTACGCTGTACAAAATAAATAAGCTAAAAGGATATACTGCAGAGCATAGGGAATACAGCCAACAATTTATAATAACTACAAATGGAAAAAATCTATAAAAATTCTGCATCACTACACTGTACACCTGAAGTGAATATAATACTGTAAATCTCAATAAAAAAAGAACAGAATGCCCAGCTCTCTATATATATCTAACTTTACATCTCTCACAGTATGTATTAAATATGAGGCTTTCAACACCTAAGTTACTGCTTCTCATCTAGACTCGCTAATTTTGCAATGAGAAACAAGATTTTTCACGGTTAACAGACTATGTTATTCATTCCACCAAATCATGTGTGATGCATATGATGCATTTTTGTCCAGAATGGGGACCACTCAACAGAATTTGGTTCAAAGGAAAAATCAGTTCCCATTACTACATCCAAACAGGAAATAATTGCAGTGCTCACGTTTCTCATCATTGCTGTGCTCTCCTCATGCATGGAGTTGATTCTCTGGCTGCCTCTGGTTAATACCAGTGGAGAATTTCTACTTGTGATAAGACACCATCTACAGAGGTAAGAACTATGAAAGTGGAATCTCCTTCCCTGGTATTTGCTGAACTGGCAAACAGGGATGACAACCTTTGGGGGAAAAATGTCTATAGGAGTTTTAGAACTTAAGTTCCCACTTACACTCTTTTTATACTATTTTATGCTTAAAAATATGGAAGTATATGAAGAGGAGAAAACTATCACCATGAAAGGCAAAGAAAACAAATATCGCAGAAAATAAAGAGGGGTTTAGGATGGGGAACACATATACACCCGTGGCTTATTCATGTCAATGGCAAAAAACACTACAATATCAGCCTCCAATTAAAATAAATTAATTAATTAAAAAAAAAGAGGGATGGAAATCAAGAGAGAGAGAGGGAACATACATTTTCGTAGAACTCTATAAATTCAAATGGCTGGGATGAAGAACAGCTTGTAACAGGAAGTAAAGAACTCAATCCATCTCATCATGCCCAGCCAAAAGCATTTACACTTTATGAAATAATTCCATGTAATGAAGGTCTTGTATTTAAAAGTGACTAAAGGTTCTATCATAAAACGCTAATCTGAGCTACTCTGAGTACCCTAGCCTTCAAAAGCATACAGAATTATTTTGCTCTTCTGATTGTAGAGGACCAATAATCACTATCTCCAATGAAGTAAGGAATCACTGGGCTTGAACCAGTGAGCCTGAGCCACACTAAAACAATGTTACTCCCAGGTCATTTAAATGGCTTCAGATCGCATGTGCTCCAACAGGAAGAATTTTTCTTTTTACTTCAGGTTTCAACGTTGATATAGCAAACGAAGAAAACCTTACACGTATCTGCTATTTAAATGGCAAAAATCTTCCCTTGGGTTTGTAATCACCAACTGTTGTTCATGTCCTGCTCTTATTTGTAACTGATGAGAAAGCAGACTTTCTTTCCTAGAAAATAGTGTGGAGTAAGGAATGGGAGTTGAGTAGTTCAGAAAGTATCATTTCACAGAAGAAAACATTTCTAGCCTTTCACAAATATCCTGAAAGACACTGAAAGCAGGCTTAAAGCCTAACATATTTGGTCATCCTCTAGTAACTAAGCACTCTGGTGATTCAGGTGGAGGTATCTAAATGGGTGTCTGTGTAACATCAAAACAACTTTTTACCAAAAAGAAAAAAATCCTAGCGTGTTTATAATTTAAATATTTTATATTTAATATTTAACATTTAATTCACCTAAAAACTATAGAAAAAGAACAAGAATTTAAAACTGTTTATAAAGGGAAAAAAGCAAGGGCCAAAAATGCATAAAGCAAAAATGGAGTGAAAATAAACATAACCATCTACTGTGGTGGAGAAATGTAACTCTAATTAATTTGAGGAAGGGTTGGCTACATGAATTACAAGATGTGTTCTTATTGAAAAGTTATCATGCAAACTGTGTGGAATGAGCTCTGTATCCCTAGAAAACAGGCTCAGTAAGGAGAGGATTCCATGTTTTGTTTCATATCAAGAAAATAAAAAGTATTAGCCTTACAACAAATGGCATTGCCTAAGAAACACTTCCTTTAATGGTTTTAGCCTTCTATAAAAACATCCATGACATACATTTTCTTAAGATCTGGATATCAGAGAAAGGATGTTTGCAAAGTCATTTTTTTTTAATAGGTAGTATTTCACTGTGCTACGTTTTGACTCATTTTCCCCCCAGGTCGACTATGGCTTCCCAAAGTCTGCAATACTCACTCAGCGGGGCTGCACTGGGCTCAGGAGAGAGACATGGCTTCATAACCCTTCTATCCATCAAGCTACAGCTGGTGGAAAGCTAAGCCCCCAACTTGTGACACAGATGGGTCCCCACTCCCCCGTGTGTCCTCGTCAGAAATCCAAGAAGAAAGAATTGGAAAATCCTTAAAATCCAACTCTCCAACCCAGCAAATTCAGCCAACTAGGAAGAAACTTTTCACCACCTTTCTCTAATTTCTAATCCAACGACTAAAGAAATTTTTTTCTTGGAATCATTTTTCCTGATGGCATTAAGAACAGACAGACTAAAGATGTATTGCTAGAACAGAACTTGAAAAGGTCACAGAACAATTCTGTGACTACCACAATTACTCATCAGTACAGATAATTTTTGTAAAGTTTGACAGTAAACTTGGAGAGAACAAAGTTCCTTGAGATAAACTTTTAGTGTGTAGACAAATTACTTGTATGATGATGATGAACATGAAAATACCTGCTACCAGTACTAAAAGAGAATAAGAAAAGAGAGGGGAAAAGGTTACTGTTGAGAAATAATTGGGGTACTTTTGCTGGTCCAGTTTATTCTATCCTCTCACTTATCACATTAAAGTACCAGATGGTCCAGCATTTTGGCCAAAAAGTTAATTTGGACTTTTCTGTAAGATGTCATGGAAAAACCCAAATGAACTTTTTGACCAACCCGATAGATCAAGCCTTTACTAAAGGCGGTATCCTAACATACTCATAAACCAAGAACCT
Source organism: Bos mutus (assembly GCF_027580195.1). Classification (NCBI taxonomy): domain Eukaryota; kingdom Metazoa; phylum Chordata; class Mammalia; order Artiodactyla; family Bovidae; genus Bos; species Bos mutus. Next base: position 22,776,517 of record NC_091620.1, on the reverse strand, counting down.
TTCTTCAAGGAAATGTGTAATTGTTTTACTTCACCTAGGTAACAAAACATCCTCTGACCAAAAGACTTATTTATGCCCCAATAAGAGGACAGAAGTCACTTGAAAGCAGTAGAGCCTAAATGATTAATTAAGAAAAATAAAATAATTATAGCTTTCTGTAATATAAAGCTGAAAAGTTTTGGCCTTTTTGTTCCATTTGTAATTCTAACTCCACATTCGTTTTAATCAAATATCTTAGCTGAAAATTTTGGAACATGCTGAATTCTCTTTAGAATTCCATTTTCTGACACAAAATGTGTGACACAAAAGTTCTAGGGATTAATTAAATCTAGCATCAAGAAGTATTTTCTTTTCATGTCTTTTAAACTATACTCTTTTTTCATTTCATATAAGCATTTCAGGGTATTATGACAGATGAGAAAAACTCAATTGCATTTGTATAATTCAATTGAAACTCTCACAAATGAAATGCACATTGCATTTCATTACCACCTCAGCAAAGCAACCTGAAATAAATACCCTCCTGCAACACTCAAAACAAATGTCCAGATTTCTTTGTAATTGATATGTTCTTCATACTCCATGGCAGAATATAATATAGTTATCACTGCAGTACTGGAGTAAAAACTGAGATGTTTCTTTTTTTTTTCTCTGAATGCAGCAATTTTATGACTAACTTCACAGTTGTGTTGGTATATCTAAAGATATAACTATTTTCTAACAGTATTTAACTTTATTTTTATTATAATAATGACTTAGGAATTCAGATCTGAGCAAAAATTTAAAGTTCATATTGTGCTGTGCTCAGTCATGTCGGATTCTTTGCAACCCTATGGACTGTAGACCACCAAGCTCCTCTGTCCATGGGATTTTCCAGGCAAGAACGCTGGAGTGGGTTGCTATTTCAACTTCTCCAGGGGATCTTTCCTGAACCTGCATCTTCTGCATTGGCAGCAAAATTCTTTACCACTGTGACATCTGAAAGTGAAAGTCACTCAGTCGTGTCTGACTCTTTGAAAAACTCCATGGACTATGCAGTCCATGGAATTCTCCAGGCCAGAATACTGGAGTGGGTAGCCTTTCCCTTCTCCAGGGGATCTTCCCAACCCAGGGATCGAAGCCAGGTCTCCCACATTGCAGGCAGATACTGTGCCATCTAGAAAGCCCCAAATGCTGGGGATGTGGGGAGAAATCATGGGTGTGCTAAATTTCAATGGGTGTTTCTCCTCTTTTAGAAAATATACCAGAAGCTCTTTAAAAACCTTTTTTGAGGGGAGGGTGCTTCATGGCTTGTAGGAATCTTAGTTCATATTGTAAGCCATTTTAATTTACAAAAAATAAATTTTGGCCTAGAGAGGTAACTGACCTTATCAAATGAGAAGCTTCCTTGGTGGCTTAGATGGTAAAGAAACTGCCTGCAATGCCGCATACCCAGGTTCTCATACCCAGGTTTGATCCCTGGGTCAGGAAGATCCCTTGGAGAAGGGAATGGCAACCCACTCTAATACTCTTGCCTGGAAAAATCACAGTTAATTAATACTTAGAATATGCTACAAATAAAAGAGCAATGTCCTTTAGCCTCTTAGACAGTTTAATTAAAAAAAATTTAAAGAATTAAATGATCAATATATGTAAAATACACAAAGTTCAGCCTTCATGTAGTTGGTGACAGAAGAAAAATCCTAAAATTTATTCAAATTTTTCTAGTACAGTGTTATGGGCTAGATTGTGTACCCCCAAAATCACACATTGAAGTCCTAACCCTACTACTGAAAAAAGTGACTGTATTTGAAGATAAAGTCTTTAAAGATGAACTGAGTTAAAATGAGGTCATCTGCTGCTGCTGCTGCTGCTAAGTCGCTTCAGTCGTGTCCGACTCTGCGCGATCCCATAGACGGCAGCCCACCAGGCTCCCCCGCCCCTGGGATTCTCCAGGCAAGAACACTGGAGTGGGTTGCCATTTCCTTCTCCAATGCATGAAAGTGAAAAGTGAAAGTGAAGTTGCTCAGTCCTGTCCTACCTAGTGACCCCATGGACTGCAGCCTACCAGGCTCCTCCGTCCATGGGGTTTTCCAGGCAAGAGTACTGGAATGGGGTGCCATTGCCTTCTCCAGAGGTCATATGAGTGAAACGTAATTCAATCTGACTCGTGTCCTTATAAGAAGAAGAGCTTAGGAGACGGGCAGACAGGGAGGAAAGACAGTGTGAAGATCCAGGGAGAAGATGGCTATCTATAAGCCAAAGAGAGGCCTCAGAAGCAAGTAGTCTTTCCAGCATCTGGATGTCAGACTTCCAGCTTCCAGGTCAACAAGGAAATAAATTTCTGTTTAAGCCTGTGTATCTGGGCACTCTGTTATGGCAGCCCTAGCAAAGTAATACAGATGCCTATCGAAAAGATGCACTAGGAAAAATAACACACTTTGTTTTAATCCTAAAATTATGGCTGATAAAACAATACATAATAGAAGAATGAGAGAAGTCTAATTATTCACTTTCCGAAATTCCAGCGTGACTTGGAAATTTCTCCTGGCTTAATGTCACTGTTGGGATGATCAGACCTTAATTTCTGCTTCTTTTCCTCAAAGTCAGAGTATGTGGAATAATCTTTAAAAAGTCATGTTGTGTTTATTGGACTAATGTTACCTCTAATCTCAGGCTTTTTCATTTTTAATTTTCTAAAATTTACTTTGATTAAACAAACACACTCATGAATTTTCCTCCCCAACAGACTATACCCAAACCTTCATGAGGGCTTCCCAGGTGGCTCAGCGGTAAAGAGTTCATCTGACAAGGCAGGAGACACCAGTTCCATCCCTGGGTTGGGAAGATCCCCTGGGGTAGGGAATGGAACCAGCTCCAATATCCTTGCCTGGAAAATTCCATGGACAGAGGAGCCTGGCGGGCTACAGTCCAAGGGGTCGCAAAGAGTCAGACACGACTGAAAACCTTCCTCTTTATCTTGAAGCTCACTGGCCCCATGCCCTGCCCCTTGTACAAACACCTGAGTTAAGTGAGTTAAGTATCAGCTTCACTTTTTTTGTTGTTGCTGTTTTTCTTCTTTTGAAGTGACCTTTTATTACACAAGAAGTGCTGACTTGCAAGACTGTTTCTACACCTACGCAGCCATGAATAATTCATCTGTAAATTTTAAAAGCAATGAGATATAACTTTAAATGTTGAGGGAGTCCTAATACCCCTTTATGTAATTACAGCAGATGCTGGAGCCACGATCACCTTTGCCGAGAGAACATAGGCACCATCCGTCCCCACAGGCAGGACCCGCCCCTACAAGTCTCTTTTGCAGACTCAACACCATTACAAACAAGCCGAAAAGACTCTCCACCTTCTTTAGCTGTGCGAGAATTTATTTTTAACTGGGGTTTGTCATTCTGACATTTTTCGTATAATAACACAAACTTCAAATCTGCAATCCTAGAGATTCACACATTTGAAACACTCAAAATTGAATTCTAACGTGTTATCTCTGAGGTTTTCTTAAAAGGGGGAGTTTATATAGTATGATTTGATTAAAACTCAGAAGTTACATATATAAAAATGCACACACACAAGAAAATGACCAGAAGTTATATCAACAGCACAATTCAGTGCCTTAAACATCACCCTCAAGCAGCCCTGGATGTTACCTTTTATGACTTATAGCACCTAATCTTGGGCAAGTTTCCCAACATTTCTTATTCTCAGTCTTCTCATCTATGGGGTGGGAATGATAGCAATCATTATCACATAGAGTTATTAGGATGTTAGATTTGATCACAAATATCAGGCCCATATTATCTCTCTGGCTAAATGAAAAAATCCACCCAGGTTCTTGCTGAGAGCAAGTTGAAAGTGTACACAGCCTGGCCCCCTGATCGGTACTAAGGATAAAGAATGACCCTGTCCCCATCCCAGGGCACATCTCACCTACTTCATGTCTTAGATCCCTTTGGGGCAGATCTTCATAGAGTCTAGGGTCATGCCCTGAACTTTCACATGACAGAACTTCAGAGCTGATAAGAATTTCAGAGACCAACTGCATTTCTTTTTAATATCTGAAAAACTGAAATGCAAAAAGGTTACTATAGGGTACAATCGGGTCAATGTCACAAGGACAAAAGCAGGGCTCACATATTCACTCAAAACAGAGGCTATCTTTCTGGGGCTTGGGGTCTACAGAATGAGGAAGACCCTGCAGTTAGAGACCTGGGTCAGCTCCCGCCACCCTGTGGTCTTTAAGCCACTAAAGGCCCCTGCCCCTGCTACCTGGGTGAGAACAGAAGTGCAGGTGGGGTGAAGAGCTGTTGTGGAAACTCGCAAAGCACAGAGGGGAAAGAAACCAGTGAGCTGAGGTGCAGCCTGGATTCAAGTGTGGAAACTGCAATAAGATGAATTCCATGGAGTTCTCCTTTCCTCTGGTGTATGGGTCTTATGGAACCAGCAGAGAACGGTGCAAGAGGAAGAAAGGAAAGCATGACAGTTTGACATAACTGAAGGTCTAGGAACTGTGGACAGTGGGGAGTGAAATCACTAGAATTCAGAAGATGTGGGGGTGGAAGCGAGAGAAAGGAGGGAGCAGAAAAGACCAGTGAAGCCCAGCAGTTTCCTCTGCTCAGAGGATCAGAGCACAAACAGCTTCATCTTCCAGAAAGCCTGAAGCTAACTCTTTCTTTTATGGAATACCGTTGCTTTAGAAGGCTTTGTTAGTTTCTGTTGTTGAGCAAAGTGAATCAGCTGTATGTATACATATATCCCCTCTTTCTTAGATTTCCTTCCCGTTTAGGTGGCCACAGAGCACTGAGTAGAGTTCCCCGTGCAATTCAGTAGGCCCTCATTAGTTAGCTGCTTTATACATAGCAGTGTATATATGTCAGTCCCAATCTCCCAATTTCATTCCATCCCTCTTTTCTCCCTTGATAACCATAAGTTTGGCCCCTATGTCTGTGAGTCCATTTCTATTTTGCAAATAGCCTATTATGCTTTGCCATTTGATTCTGAAGTAGAACTGAAAGAAATCTTACTCAATCAGCAGATTCAACAATTCTCTCCTGTTCATTTAAATTTCATTTTTTTCCTTTTCGTTTTACAGCTGCATTCACTGGGGGAGGGGGGTTGGAGTGTGTGCTTACCCACCTTACTCAGAACCAGAATCCGCTACTGCCTTTCTTTTTTGGCCATGCCACAGGGCATATAGATCTTAGTTCCCCTGATCAAGGGTGGAACCCGAGGCCCTGGCAGTGAGAGCACTGAGTCTTAACCACTGAACCACAGGGAATTTCCTCTGTTGCCTTTTAAACCAGAGACATTTTTTAAATAGCTATTTTTTTCCCCCTTTACAGACGTGTGCTCATTGAAATCAGTCAAAAATAAAAGTCAATTTAAGAAATGATATATAAACCTCCTACTCAGAGATAATCACACATGGATACAATAATAACGCAAGCTTTAACAACAATACATTCACAATTTTGTGCATCAGTTCAGTTCAGTTCAGTCGCTCAGTCGTGTCCGACTCTTTGCGACCCCATGAATCGCAGCATGCCAGGCCTCCCTGTCCATCACCAACTCCCAGAGTTCACTGAGACTCACATCCATTGAGTCAGTGATGCCATCCAGCCATCTCATCCTCTGTCGTCCCTTTCTCCTCTTGCCCCCAATCCTTCCCAGCATCAGAGTCTTTTCCAATGAGTCAACTCTTCGCATGAGGTGGCCAAAGTACTGGAGTTTCAGCTTTAGCATCATTCCTTCCAAAGAAATCCCAGGGCTGATCTCCTTCAGAATGGACTGGTTGGATCTCCTTGCAGTCCAAGGGACTCTCAAGAGTCTTCTCCAACACCACAGTTCAAAAGCATCAATTCTTCGGCGCTCAGCCTTCTTCACAGTCCAACTCTCACATCCATACATGACCACAGGAAAAACCATAGCCTTGACTAGATGAACCTTTGTTGGCAAAGTAATGTCTCTGCTTTTCAATATGCTATCTAGGTTGGTCATAACTTTCCTTCCAAGGAGTAAGCGTCTTTTAATTTCTTGGCTGCAGTCACCATCTGCAGTGATTTTGGAGCCCAAATAAATACAGTCTGACACTGTTTCCACTGTTTCCCCATCTATTTCCCATGAAGTGATGGGATTGGATGCCATGATCTTCGTTTTCTGAATGTCGAGCTTTAAGCCAACTTTTTCACTCTCCTCTTTCACTTTCATCAAGAGGCTTTTTAGTTCCTCTTCACTTTCTGCCATAAGGGTGGTGTCATCTGCATATCTGAGGTGATTGATATTTCTCCCAACAATCTTGATTCCAGCTTGTGTTTCTTCCAGTCCAGGGTTTCTCATGATGTACTCTGCATATAAGTTAAATAAGCAGGGTGACAATATACAGCCTTGACGTACACCTTTTCCTATTTGGAACCAGTCTGTTGTTCCATGTCCAGTTCTAACTGTTGCTTCCTGACCTGCATACAAATTTCTCAAGAGGCAGGTCAGGTGGTCTGGTATTCCCATCTCTTTCAGAATTTTCCATAGTTTATTGTGATCCACACAGTCAAAGGCTTTGGCATAGTCAATAAAGCAGAAATAGATGTTATTCTGGAACTCTCTTTCTTTTTCCATGATCCAGCGGATGTGGGCAATTTGATCTCTGGTTCCACTTCCTTTTCTAAAACCAGCTTGAACATCAGGAAGTTCACGGTTCACATATTGCTGAAGCCTGGCTTGGAGAATTTTGAGCATTACTTTACTAGCATGTGAGATGAGTGCAATTGTGCGGTAGTTTGAGCATTCTTTGGCATTGCCTTTCTTTGGGATTGGAATGAAAACTGACCTTTTCCAGTCCTGTGGCCACTGCTGAGTTTTCCAAATTTGCTGGCATATTGCATGCAGCACTTTCACAGCATCATCTTCCAGGATTTGAAATAGCTCAACTGAAATTCTGTCACCTCCACTAGCTTTGTTCGTAGTGATGATTACCTAGGCCCTTTTAGTACCACCACAGTTGGTTTTTGGGTCCAGAAATTATGACCCCAAAAATAATTATTCATGGACTAAAATATGGGCAGATTCCTGCTCCAGGCATGAAGCCCTCTTCTGAAGGTTTAACAGGCCCAGGGGTGCTATCCATCCTGAGGTTCCATGAAGTTGGTGTGTTCACCACTAAGCTTAATTCATTCCGAGGCAAACCATGTCTGGTGGGTCTTCCTGGCTACTTTAGAGGTAAACCCCATAGTTTCCAAAGGCATGCATGTAAATGTCTATGTTGACGAGGCTCTTCCTACTCCCTGAAAGAGTCCAGGGTGTGGAAGAGTGAAGTTTACTGAAAGAAGAAAGGAAAAGAGAAAGGGTTTTGGCAAAAACATACTGAATCTTATTTTCTAATTAAAGGGCCAGTACTGAATAAACAAAATAAATAGGCCTTTCACAGCATATTACACAATTCAATAAAATGCTGAAACAAAAGATTTGATGTGACTAGTTGGAGACAAAATGACCAAATTTTTAGAAAGCATTTCAAAGAATGTTCTAGTTTACTTTCTTGGCCAGAGGCATGCAAATATTAAACCACCTGTGACCAATTTATATTTTTCCAGTCATGAAGATGAAAGATTCTTGGTTCTCTCTTGGTTATTTCTCAAGAAATAAATTATTAAACTCAACTCAAAAGAAAAAAATAGACACATCAAAAATATTTCTCTTTCTCTTAGTAAAACTCCCTTTCTTCCTAAAACAAAAGTCAATTTGCTTTCATCCTTTACCAAGAAGCCATCACTTAATTGGAAGCAAGTTTAGAATGCAGAGTCATAGTCAGGTTGTGGTCAAAGGTAACAATTCACACTTTTCTCAAGGACCTGTGTCTAACTCTGCCTTCCCCAAGATAACAAGTAAATCCATGCAGTTTAGCATTGGGAAACATCTTGTTTATGTTTAAATTTTGACTGTTGTGCAAGATTGCCTATTACAATTAACTGGTTGGTTGCAGTTCAAAACACATTGGTTTCTCTGCAGAGCTTAGCTATGGTACCCTCTGAGTTACTGTATCAGGTAAAAAGAGGATACAGTGTGAAAACTCTCTGCTTTAAAAGACAGCAGATGGACTTTCCCAGTGGTCCAGTGATTGGGAGTCTGCCTTGGGATTCAGGGCATGCGGGTTCAATCCCTGGTCAGGGAACTAAGATCCCACATGTCATGGTGTAACTAAGTCCACGTATTGCAACTACTGAAGCTCCAGTGCCACAACTAGAGAGCCTGCACCCAGAAACAAAGGATCCTGCAAAACACAGAGATGATCCCCTCTCTTGTGCAGTGATTAAGACTCAAAGCAGCCAAAAAAAAAAAAAAAAAAAAAAAAACCAGCAGAGAAGTTCTGATTCTGGGTGAGGAAGGTAAGCACCCACCATTCTTTTCCCCCAATGAATACAGCCATAAAACCTGGACAGAATGCATAAAACAGGTATTTAAGAACTCGAAAAATAAATGACGGGGAGAAGACCAGAATTTAAAATACCATCCAACTAATGGTGAGTTCTCTCCTCCTTTGACCTCTAATCAATCCTAGTCTGGAGTCCAGGCAGTACAAAGCCTAAAATGGACAACAGGCAAAGGCAGAGAAAGCTCTAGGAGAGCCCTTGAGCTGATGTGAGGATAGGAAAGGGACTATGAATGAGTAGAGAAACTGGGGAACATCTTCCTCTTTTATTCCTGCTCCATCTTCTCACAATTCAGCACTCAGGCAATCTTGCTGTGCTGGCGGCAGCAATGACAAAGGTCTTAGGTACTTAAAACTATCAAGAGAGGAAGGTAAACAACAGGGTACTACTGGAGAGCACAGGGAACTATATTCAACATCCTGGGATAAACCATAATGGAAATGAATATGAAAAAGAATGTACATATGGATAATCGCGTCACTTTGCTCTCCAGTAAAAATTAACACAAACATTGTAACTCGACTATACTTTAAAAAAAAAAAAAATTTGAGGAAAGGGAATCTTCCTCTCTGATAAGAGGAGCTGTGGTCCCAAGAGGGTGGGATAAACGACCATGCTTCTCTTTCTCTTCCCGTCCTTTCCTTCCCTGGTCCTGGAGGCGGCAGAAGGGAGCCCCAAGAAATGGGACAGTGTGGAGGGCAATGAGAGAGAGAGAGAGAGAGGCAGGAGCTCGGGGAAGCAACTCCACAGGGACGTTCATGAACTTGGGTTCATCCCTCAACTGCAAATGTGTGACTCTGGCCCTAAGCACAGTTCCACAGACTTTGGGAACTAAAGCTACAGAACAGACCTCCACTCAGATTCCACCCTGCAACTCGGTGGGGCATGCGCCAGACAAACAGGAACAGCACTGCAAAGGCTCTGAAAACACAACTAACGCTCAAAGATGAGTCAGAAGTTGTGGTCTGAAAGCTGATTCCACTGCTTTCTAAAACGAAGAAATGATTAAGCAAAACACATATCTAACAAAGGCTTGGATCCAAAATACTGGACCATCTTACTCAACAGGAAGAAAACAAACAGCCCAGTTTAAGAAATGTGCAAAAGACTTGAGAGGATGATTCACTGTAGAATATATAAAAGCTGGCAAGTAGTCATATGAAAACACACTGGTATTAAATGATTAAAATTTTAAAATATTGACATTATTCAGTGCTGAAAGAGATGGGTGACAATAGGAACTCTCATACACAGTTGGTGGAAATGCAGAATGGTACAACCACAATGGAAAACAGTGTGTTGATTTCTCATAAAGTTACCAGATGACCCTGGACTCCCTCCCAGGTGTTTAACCTGGAAAAATGAAAACTTAGTTTTTACAAAACTTGTTAATCAATGTTAATGCAGCTCTATTCAGAATAACCCAAAACTGGAAATAACCCAGATGTCCTTTTGGGTTATTGGGTAAATAAATGGAAACATCCATGCAGGGAATACAATTTAGCAACAAAAAGGAACAAATTATTATTATATGCAACAACTCTGATAAATATGAAAGATGTTATGTTTACGCAAAGGAACCAGTTATAAAGGTTGCATATTGTGTGATTCCATGTGTACGGCATTCTCTAGAACACAAAACTGGGGCTGCCAATTTTGGTGGCTCAGACGGTAAAGAATCTGCCTGCAGTGCAGGAGACCCAGGTTCAATCCCTGGGTCAGGAAGATCCCCTGGAGAAGGAAACGGCAACCCACTCCAGTATTCTTGCATAGAGAATTCCATAGACAGAGAAGCCTAGTGTGGGCTACAGTCCATGGGATTGCAAAGAGTCAGGCATGACTGATGCAACTAACACTTTCACTTTTTCAAAACACAAAACTATAACAATCAGCGGTTGCCAGAGGCTGAGATGAGAGACGCAGGGATTAGAGGGTGTCATCATAAAGGAAATAGATTACAAGGCAGCTTTTTGGAATGACAGAACCCTTCTATAGCCTGATTTTGATGCTGGCTAAATGGATCGATACATGTCTTAAAAGTGGGAACTATATATCAAAAAAAGTCAATTTGACCCTATATTAATTTTAAAGTATAAAAACAAATATAACAAATACTCAATAAAAGGTTATTCACATGAAGTACAACCAGAATCTCTATTTGGACGCTTCTCACATTGTGTCATAATTGTGTTAACACTAGGTCTATTCCCACAGTGCATCCATTTCTCCAGGGCAGTAACCTTAGCTTTCTAATCTCTTTTCTCCAGACTCCCACAGAGTATCTGGCATCTAAAGTAGACACTGAATAATATTTTTAAAAGATAGAAAATGAATACTTTAGATGTAACCAGTTCACATTATTTCATTTTGGTAAAGGAAGAGCAGGAGAGAAACAGAACTTAATGAAAAGAACTCCTAAAAGTTAAAGAGTTCCAGAAAGACTCATTTTACAGTTACACACTTTTGGGGGCTTTTGGGGCATGACCACATAATATTAATATTCAGGATTTATGAGATAGTGCGTGTATGTAGTCTTCAACAGGGATTCTACTGTAAAGGCATTAATTATAATGAATTTATTAATCGAGGGACTGCTCTAATAATTCTTTGAAGAGCACTGGGGAGGCAAGGGTGAATGGAGTATAGGGAGTCAAAAGGTACAAGCATCCATTATAAAATAAATAAATCCTAGGGATGTAATGTGGTGACTACATGGTGACTAGAATTAATAGCATTGCATTGTCTATTTTAAAATTGCTAAGAGATCTTAAAAGCTCTCATCATAAGAAAAAACTATTGTAACTATATATGATGATAGATACTGGGTTTCATATGGAAAAAGTTGGATGAACTTTTTGGCCAACTCAATATTAACTAGACTTACTGTGATGATCATTTCACAATATAAACAAACACTGAATAATTATGTGGTACACTTGAAGCTAATATAATGCTAGCTGTCAATTATATCTTTATAAAAAAGAAAAAAAGTAAGAATGGCCAGGTTACAAGGTATGCTATATTAAGAAGAGATAGCAAGAATACACAGAAGAACTATACAAAAAAGATCTTCATAACACAGATAACCATAATGGTGCGATCACTCACCTAGAGCCAGGCATCCTGGAATGTGAAGTCAAGAGGGCCTTAGGAAGCATCACTATGAACAAAGCTAGTGGAGGTGATGGAATTCCAGTTGAGCTATTTCAAATCCTAAAAGATGCTGCTGTGAAAATGCTGCACTCAATATGCCAGCAAATTAGAAAAACTCAGCAGTGGCCACAGGACTGGCAAAGGTCAGTTTTCATGCCAATACCAAAGAAAGGTATTTCATTCCAATACCATTTCATTCCAAAGCCAAAGAATGTTCAAACAACCACAGAATTGCACTCATCTCACACACTAGCAAAATAATGCTCAAAGTTCTCCAACCTAGGCTTCAACAGTACATGAACCAAGAACTTCTAGATGTTCAAGCTAGATTTAGAAAAGGCAGAGGAACCAGAGATCAGATTGCCAACATCCATTGGATCATAGAAAAAGCAAGAGAATTCCAGGAAAAAAAAAAAAAAAAGATCTACTTCTGCTTTATTGACCATGCCAAAGCCTTTGACTGTATGGATCACAACAAACTGAGGAAAATTCTTCAAGAGATGGGAATACCAAACCACTTGACTGGCCTGAGAAATCTGTATGCAGGTCAAGAAGCAATAGTTAGAACCGGACATAGAACAATGGACTGGTTCCAAAATGGGAAAGGAGTACATCAAGGCTGTATATTGTCACCCTGCTTATTTAACTTATATGCAGGGTACATCATGTGAAATGCTGGGCCGGATGAAGCACAAGGTAGAATAAAGACTGCCAGGGGAAATACCAATAACCTCAGATATGCAGATGACACCATCCTCATGGCAGAAAGTGAAGAGGAACTAAAGAGCCTCTTGATGAAGGTGAAAGAGAAGAGTGAAAAAGCTGGCTTAAAACTCAACATTCAAAAAATGAAGAACATGGCATCTGGCCCCATCACTTTATGGAAAACAGGAAAACAATGGAAACAGTGACAGACTTTATTTTCTCCGGCTCTAAAATCACTGCAGATAGTGACTGCAGCCATGAAATTAAAAGATGCTTGCTCCTTGGAAGAAAAGCTATGACCAACCGAGACAGTATATTAAAAAGCAGAGACATTATTTTGCCAACAAAGGTCTGTCCAGTAAAGCTATGGTTTTTCCAGTAGTCATGTATGGATGTGAGAGTTGGATCGTAAGGAAAGTTGAGTGCTAAAGAATTGATGCTTTTGAACTGTCCCTTGGACTGTTTTGAGAGTCCCTTGGACTGCAAAGAGATCAAACCAGTCAACCCTAAAGGAAATCAGTCCCTGTTATTCATCGGAGACACTGATGTTGAAGCTGAAGCTCCAATACTTTGGTCACCTGATGCCAAGAACTGACTCATTAGAAAAGACCCTGATGCTGGGAAAGATTGAAGGCACGAGGAGAAGGGGATGACAGAGGATGAGATGGTTGGATGGCATCACTGACTCAATGGACATGAGTTTGAGCAAGCTCCAGGAGTTGGTGATGGACAGGGAATCCTGGCGTGCTGCAGTCCATGGGGTTGTAAAGAGTTGGACATGACTGAGCGACTGAACTGAAGCCAACTCTGGGAATTATAGCTTTTCTCTGATGTAAAAAAAAAAAAAAGGTACAGAACATAAAACTTGTAGTGAAATAATTCATTTACTTTATTTTGTTCTATTGGATGAAGGCACTAAATACCTTTGATTTGTTGCTGTTGTTGTCACTCAGCCATGTCTGACTCTTTGCAACTCCATGGATGTAGCTCACTGGGCTCCTCTGTCCATGGGATTTTCTGGGCAAGAATACTGGAGTGGGTTGCCCTTTCCCCCCACCCAGGAGATCTTCCTGACCCGAGGATTGAACCTGAGTCTCCTGTGTCTCCTGAATTGGCAGGAAGATGCTTTACCCTCACCAGTTCAGTTCAGTTTACCCTCATATATGGTCAAAACAAAAATTTCAAGGTTCTCCTTTGTGTAAAGCTGAAATTTCCCCTGTAAGCACATATTAATAGTATGCTGCAATTCCTAATAATTTATGCATTATGTTGTCAAAACCATGACTTCCTCCCTAATTAAAAAAAAAGTCATAGGAAAGCTAAATAGAAAAGATAATTCAAGTTGCTTTATGAAAGTAACATTTGCTTTAGAAACAGCATAAAGAGGTTTCTCCCAAAGGAAAGATCTTCTGTAAAAAAGAGTTGTTCTGAGCAGAGAATAGCTGATACAAGACTAAAAAAAGAAAAAAAAAAAGTTTAGCTCCCTAAACTGGAATCCTGACTTTCGTGAGGACCCAGGCAAGGTTAATGTGATTCTCAAACACTGCTGCCAACGGCAGCACGGGAGTGGGTCTAAGCTAAATTTACCTCTGCCATAATATTGGCTTGGCCAAAAAGTGAGTTTGGGTTTTTCCATACAATCTTAGAGAAAAACCCGAACCAACTTTTTGGCCAGCCCAATATATAAAGACAATGCTTATTATTGTGCTTGGATTTTTTCTCCACTTTCCTTGCTCTATTGGACAGTGTTTAGTTATCGAATTTTTAGGATAATACTCTAATAAATACTTATTATATAAGTCATCAGTTATACAGATATAAAATCTATAATATGCACTAATTAACATAGCATATATAAGTATAAAATACTTTAGATCAATAGTCAAGTTTTAAGTGGTCATATCTGGGGTCCTGTTATAATCTATGAAAACTAACAGGACAGTTCACCTTCCTATAGCATACATGCCTGGAAAAAGAAAAGAAAGGAACAAAGAGCCTCATTTAAATTATATGATGAAAACGAACACAACCAAAGCTTAAATGGCAATAGAAATATGACAAATATCACCTGCGTGTCTGCTGTTGATATTCTCAATTGTTTGAACTCTATCAACAAAGGTGCTGAAAATAATGAACACTGAGAGCCATTCTGGACTCAAATTTACTGAACAGGACTTATGTAGAAAAATATACCCCAGTAACAGCTGCCAAATTAGAAAGTAAATGCTATTTTCTTGTTGTCTGACCAGTCAATACTGAGTTCCATGAAAGTATAGGGTTGTTGTGCTCAACCCTAAATACCAGGCAGAAAACAGCAACGGACACAGAGCGAGTACAAAATAACACTTTTAGAAAAACTTTTTGTCTTATATACAGGGTTATTGTTACCATCTTTCTAAATTCCATATATACGAGACAGCAAAAGAGACAATGATGTATACAACAGTCTTTTGGACTCTGTGGGAGAGGGAGGGGGGGATGATTTGGGAGACTGGCATTGAAACATGTATAATATCATATATGAAACGAGTCGCCAGTCCAGGTTCGATGCACGATACTGGATGCTCGGGGCTGGTGCACTGGGACGACCCAGATGGATGGTACGGGGAGGGAGGAGGGAGGAGGGTTCAGGATGCAGAACACATGTATACCTGTGGCAGATTCATGATGATATATGGCAAAACCAATACAATATTATAAAGTTAAAAAAAAAACATTTTGCAATAAATGAATAAATAAGCATGTTTCCACAAGATTAGAGTTGAAAGTAAAATTATATAATAACTGAACTTTAGGAATCGCATTGGCACATCCCTGGATGTTAGATATTGGCATGGTTCTATTTAGGCATGCATTCTTTCATTCATTCCACCAACCAACAAACAATTCTTTCTAATTTCAGAATACTTTGTGTTAAGGTCTGTGATCAGGCCTGGGAATACAAAAGTCATAGGAAGATACTGCAAATGATTTCAAGTGGCCTAAGTGTAGTGTGGGATACACACAGATATAGAGCTAATATAATTAGTACTAATCAATTATACCTTGAGAACTATAATAAGTACAACATTATAATAGTGAATTCCAATAAGGACATAACTAGTTCTACCAGAAATACTCAAGGCATAGTTCTTAGCAAAGGTAGTTATTCAACTGAGCTCTGAGAAATACAAAGGATACTGATAGATAAAAAACAGCAGATTATAAATTGTTAAGAACATGAATTTTGAAAACAGCCTGCAGAAGTATGAATCCTAGTCTACCACTTATTAGCTGTGTGACCTTCCTGAAGTTACTTAACTTCTCTGTTCATCAGATCCCTCATATATAACATGGAGGCAATAATACCACTTATAGCATAGGGGTGTTGGGGAGTAAGTTAGTTGACATATGTAAAGCACCTTTAACAGCACCTGAAACATAATATTATATTCAGTATATGTAAGATGGAGAAAAGAAGCAAGGGCAAGAAAGAAGAAACAGCACAAAAAAGTCCTGAAGTGCTAAAAAAAATAATTTCTTTCTGTTCTTCACCAGAAAAAAAAAAAAAGCATAAAGTGTGCTAAGTACAAACTACTATGCATACAATGCATTTTGCCAATCACTAACAACTTTGGGTCACTGATCATTTATTCCCACTACGGATGCTCAACCCGGAAAAATGCACAGATGCACGTACATACACTGAAAGTTCCGCACATATCAATAATTTCAGGGGACCATCCACAGAATCAAGGGTAGCGGGTGCTTCTTTGCACGTACGTACACTCAAAGCTCCACACATATCAATAATTTCAGGGGTCCACCCACAGAATCAAGAGTAGCGGGTGCTGCTTCAAGGTCAGAGCCATAGATGATGGAATGGCCTAATGGGTTTACTTTCCATAGAAACCAAAGCTTGGTATGGAATTTCATACAACCCCATGCAACTCTGGACCCTGAAGTATCTAATCAAAAAACTTAAACTGTGAACTCATAGAAGACTGAGATGAATAAAACACAGAGAACTTCACAGCTGCGTCTCAAATCAAAGAAGGGCTAACGTGGACAATCACAGCAAGGCGGTTCTTTGTCTGAGAAGCAGACCTGTGAAGGACGAGGAAGCAGGTCCTCTGGCCCTGAGGAGGAGATGAGGCTGAGAGACACAATGTAAAAACAGAACGGTTTTGTACTCACATGGTGAAGGAGCCTGGGGGGGCAGACACTCTCCGCAGGTCCGCAGCTTGCACCTGATGGATACTAGAGGCAGCAGGGAATGAGCAGCGAAGACAGTCAGCAAAACAGCGTGGACAGACAGGGAACAAGCCGGGAGAGAGAAAGAGAGACACACAAAATTTAAACAGAACTTAAATGAGCGCGTCACCAAACAGTGAATGAAAAGAAAAGGAAAACCAAGCCAGCCACAGAAAGAATCCAAAAAGCCAGTGATAGCGACGAAGCCAACGGGACACATGGCAGGGCCGGGGCTCAGGCAAGCCGCAGACTGGGGCGCGAGGCAGGGCGCCTGCAGCTGCTGCAGGAGCGCGGTGCTGCGCGGGGCTGCGGGCACCACGGTCCTCTCTGGCTCTAGGTCTCACAGGGCATCCATCTGTGCGTGTGCACAGACACACACACACACACACACACACACACACACACACACAGGTGGTAGGCTGGCCCAGTCGACTCATCTTCCAGCAGAATCAAGGTAAACTGAATCGTTTAACAAATAGTCCTCATGAGTCCAGGGCTTTGTTGAAATGTTCATGTCAAAAGAAAAACCATCCTGAACAGAGCCACCCAACAAAAACTTTACGGTCATACCAAGAAAGCCTAATTTCATCACAACGATGCTGTAATTCCACTGATACTCTTGGCAGTGGAGTGAAACCATAGACTTCTCTCTGTTCTCTACCCCTCCTTTAAAAAAAATAAAATAAAAGAGAGGATCTTCTATGGCTACCACAAAAGATAAAATGTGGAACTGAAGAAATGAAACCCCACATTTCCTGTTACTTTTATGTTATTAGTAACAACTCTTACTTTCTCAGACCATTTGAATGGTTTCAGTATAACACTTTTCCCCAATCCATCTTTTCCCTATAACCCTACTCCCTCATTTCTGCTGGGTATGTAAATTCTCATATGAAGCCTCCCACGAATTAACTCCTTATTATCCTCAAAGGGCTATCAGTTATCACCAATAGTACTCAGCAGCCCAGAATGGTGGAACCCAGTTGCCCAATTCAGAGTCTGCCAACTGAAAACCTTTCCCTTGGAGTATGCAGTCACCCTTCTCAATGCTGTCTTAATTGCTAGAGAACTCAGGCTAAGATCTTCCTAAGGACCTGAGTTCATGTAGAACTTCTGATCTCCTTCAAGAGTGCCTTTCAAATAGCAAGATCAGATTTATCTGGCTATCATGTCACTAATACATGAATATGAACCTAGACAAACCTGCTCAATTACTTTTGGGGTGGATGGTATTTATTAGCGTCAAATCTGAAGTAGATTCATAAGCCATAAATGACATATAAAGGCATATGCTCCGTATCAATGGGGTGGGCAGAGGAGGGGATAGTGAACCTAATGGGCCAAGCTAGTCTTTTAGTTTGTACATGGTAATAGCAAATGGGATCACAAGCCAAGAAATACTTTTTTAGAAATTTTTTTTTTTTTGCAGAAGTAACGATCGAGGGGCATCATGAAAACCATTTAGCTGTTTCTCATGGGATTTTCTCCAGCCATCCATGTGTACCAGATCTTGAAATTCTTAAGCATATATCTTCCACTTGCTACCATAAAATACGATCAAGAGATTTTCTATATTATTTTTATACTCACAAAGTTTTAGATTTATGTTATTTTGGAATCGGTTTCTGAGAAATGCAACAGATGGGACATTATAGATCTGCTGCATGTGGGAGTCCCTTGTTCAACATGTAACATTAAGACTGCACACAGACAGGCACTGGGGACCCTGCGAGGAAAACCCCAGGGTCTCCCAGAGCAGAGGAGACAAGTCAACCAGTAAGGACACTAGTTTTGATAAATGGTGTGACAGAAGTAACAAGTGCGCTGCAGGAACGCCGAGTGGTGTATTGAATGGCCAGAAGCAGAAGGAAAAGGATTCTCAGGGAAGGTGATGTGTCGATGGGAGTGTGAACTCGAGCCAAAGCGAACAGATGAAAAGGAAGGAAGGGACAAACTCAAGAAGAGCAACAGGAGAGCAGAAATACATTCAAGACAGGCCCTACTGCTCTCTGTCTGGACTGCAAAGGTGAACTTTGCACAGCGGTGGCCTAAAGAACGAAAAGCTTGACGGACTCAGAACGTGGAAGAAAACGCCTAAGGAGGTATCAGTGGCCAGGCTTCCCTTACACTGGAAACGCCACTTGGAAATTTAGTGGAAAAAGCTGGATTTCCAAACAGAAAGAAGCGGTCTAATCACAGGGGGTGAATAAGAGTAGTGGGTGACAGATTTTCTAAAAATGCAGTGTTGAAGGATAATTTTAATAAGTAGGAATCAATATCTTTGCTAATCTTTAAGATTATATATATATGTCCTTTTAAGAAACGGACAGAATATTATTACTGCCATTTCACAGAAGTCTCTTTGAGTCTGAGGCTGCCTAGATGGAGGCACCACTGCCCCCTGGTGGCAAGTAACTGCATTTTTGAGATGAAATCGCTGCTTGAACACCCTTGCAGCTAAATCTGTGAAGTCACATCATATGTACCACATGTACCAAAAAACCCAACTCTTTACTTTTGATTTTAATACATGAAGAAAGCCCCAATAAATTCTTAATACAGTTTCTGAACAAAAACAACTTTTTTTTTTCTCAAGGGCAAAAATTGTTTGAAACTAAACACCCCAAAATAATTACATGTTGGATAAGGCTATTAACGGTAGAAACACCAGGCATGAAAATGAGAGCTGTTTGCCTGTAGATACTAAGAAATTTTAGCCCTGCTAACAAGTGACCTACAAGTGACCCAAAACAACCTGGACTATCTCAGAGAGGACTTACCACTTTGTAGTTCAGATATTCTCTCAAACCGATAGTTCACAGCTTAACTCTGAACATTTTTAAGAGAGAGTATGGCCAGCTGTATACTACTGCTGACACCTTGCCTGAAACTCATGAAGTGTATATCCAACCTAATAGCAGGGAAAGGCGGAGGATAGAAAAAGCAGCCGAAATGACCCTAGAGTTTCTATAGCTGCAAAATGTAAACAAAATGAAAAAGGCAACTACACCAGCCCTGTGGATAAGGATCTAGGAAAAATGCTGGGCAAGCACAGAGTGATTCTCGAATAAGAGGGTGCAGAGGAGAGAAGACCCCTCAAGCTTAGAAGCAGAGGCTACAGAGGAAAACGCTTTATGAGCCCCGTTGAATGCTACTCTTCAACATCTGCCTTTTCAGAACAGGGGCGAAGCTTTGGCAGAGAATCATGACCCCTGTGTCATGGGTTCATTCTACGCACTTCTATAGTTGTCACATTGACTCAGTAAATCCCTTGGCAAAGCATGCCCTTGCTTTGCAGGCACTAGAGGAAGCCAGCCATTCAGTACAAATACATAACCATGCATCAAGGGCCACAAACAGGAGGAGCACCTCCGAGGGTACCTCACTGTGACACAAGAATGGCCAAAATTCAAACCAGAAACGGCCTTACCTTAAGTCAGGTCAGACACAGGGGCACGATATATAGAAGAGGCACAAAACGATGCCCCAAATCCCCATGTTTCTTCATCCCTTTCTCTAACCCCAAATAGACATTTTTCAATCAAAAATTAGATATACCTGTGGCAGATTCATTTCGATATTTGGCAAAACTAATACAATATTGTAAAGTTTAAAAATAAAATTTATAAAAAAATAAAAATAAAGCTTACAAATCCCAAAGAATCTATAAGTTTAGGAATATCTGTTTAATTATAAATAAATCATTGTAAATATATTACGGGAATTTTGGTAACTTTGCATTAAATCAATAACTTAATCTGGTGATCACCAACATCCTAACTGCCTTGAGTTTTCCAAATTATTAAAATGATTATATATCTTCATTTACTTAAGATTTTTTTTGGTTTCCTTTTACCAGAGCTTTGTGGTTTTCAGTATACAAATACTGTACATGTGTTGTTAAATTTATATGTATGTATTTTGGTTTTTGAGTGATTGTAAATGGTATTGTTTTTAATTTTGGTTTCTATGTTTTTATTGCTAATAAATGGAAATACAATTGAAAAAAAATTAGATAAAGGGACTCTATAAAATGAATATGCACTCAACATAGCCAGTCATTATCACCTTTTCCAAATCAGTTTATCAAAGCACCCAAGAAAGGAAAGGGTCCAGGAGGGCTACATTTTGTTCAGGCATTGAGTCATGGGTCAGGTCTCATCTATTAGATAACAGGATGCTCTCCAGCAATGGAAAAACTGAGTCGAAGCATCAGAGAATATGCACTCCAAACTGGGAGCATTGGGAAAGGGACAGTCCACTAACAAGCAGAAGGAGATGCAATATGGGGAGAGGTGAGCCAAAACCCAGTTCTGCCAACCTTCTGCCCTGGAGAAACCAACAATCTCCAAGTGACCAGGGTCAAGAAGAGGAGGCCAACAGTGCCTTCTTAAAATGAAAGCAAACACGTTTAACCAGACAGGTTTTATGACCCTGAACTACTCAATGATTTTCTGCTGGTCCCAGTCAATATATACTCAAGTGGGTGGTCGGTGAAAAAGCATCATCAATCTAACATACAACAATTACTCCTGAAAGAAGCGTGTGGTCACCGTATAGTAAACATGAAGAAGAAATATGTGCAAGAGGCCAAGGGACAGCTGAGGTCCCTGGACTATTCTCCTCTCTCAGCACAGGGAGGCCTCCGGCCATGCACATGCTCAGTGCCCTGCTCGCCACGGTCTCCGTGTTCACAAAGGTGGGCGAGGGCAGACTCACTCATTGAGTAAAGGCATGGACGTTCTCCTCTTGCTCTTCTGCACCATGTTGGCCTGATTCCTCAGTGAGATCCGAATCATAGCCGGGGCCAACCTGCAGGGCTCCCCATCCACTTGCATGGGGATGGATTTGTAAGTTAGCAGCATGACCTCCCGACACTGGTGCAGCCTTTCTCCATGGCCTCCGACTTGCAGGGCAGCCTGTAAAGACAAGAGGCAAAAGGAAACAAGAGCTTAGTGCCTGAGTTACTCAGGAGGGACTACCCTGGTGGTCCAGTGGTTAAGACTTTGCCTTTCAATGTAGGGTGTGCGGGTTCAATCCCTGGTCGGGGAGTTAAGATTCCACATGCCTCACAGTCAAAAAACCCAAACATAAAAAACAGAAGCTACATTGTAACAAATTCAAAAAAGACTTTAAATATGATCCACATTAAAAAAATCTTAAAAAAAAAAGAATTGCTACTCAGGAAACCCAGAAACCCCAAGTTCACTGCATATAATCTAAAGGTCTTTGAAAAACACTTAGTGAAAGCTGTTAGTTGTGAGTAAAATGGGAAACCTTGGGTAAATCATGAATACAAATAAGCTAAAATGTTTAAACTTTTGAAAGCTTGATCACAAATCCTTATGTATTTTCAGCCTTAATCATGTTAGGTTAATACAAAAGCTCTTTTTGTTATCTACTTCCATTAAATAACTAATGTGTGCAAAACAGAAAGAATATTAAAAAGACAAAATACATAGTTTAAGACAGCCACTATACTATAGCTAATATATAAATATATTTATATATTATATAATTATTATAGTTATATATTAAATATGCATTATATTAAAATATGCTACCCATCCTTAGAAAAATTTTCAAACTTCAGGCAAGCTTTTCCTTCTTACCTAAAGCCTCCTCAAACTACTCCTAATCTGTATAAGATCAATGAAATGCAAAATAATAATCCTCAGTTGAAAACATTCTGAAAAGTAAAGCAGCTTTGAGGATCAAAATCAAGCACAATAAGAGCTTGGTTCACTACAGTAGCCACAAAATGAAAAGTCAATCCAACATTAAAATTCTGCAATGAATTAGCATAACTTCTCTGCCTTAGTAAAAAAAAAAAAAAATTACTTTAGTATCACTCACCCTTACAAGGATGAACTAAAATCAAATAATATGTTTGGTTACAGTATACATAGAGAGTGCCCAAACTGTCTTATACAGTTTGATGAACATTTTTATACACATATGTGAATCTCCATCCAGATTAAGTTTTAGGCAATTTATAGCAACCAGAAGGTTTCCCAGTGCTTCTGTCCAATCTCCGATCTATTTATACTCCTCTCACCTCCCACTAACTGATTTCTATTACCATAGATTCAATGTGTTTGAACTTGAAGTTCATATAAATCATCCAACATATAGTCTCATGTCTGACATCTTTTGCTTATCATTATTTCTGAGTAACAGAAAAGTATCGGAGAAGGCAATGGCACCCCACTCCAGTACTCTTGCTTGGAGAGTCCCATGGATGGAGGAGCCTGGTACGCTGCAGTCCATGGAGTCGCTAAGAGTCGGACACAACTGAGCGACTTCACTTTCACCTTTCACTTTTATGCATTGGAGAAGGAAATGGCAACCCACTCCAGTGTTCTTGCCTGGAGAATCCCAGGGACGGCAGAGCCTGGTGGGCTGCTGTCTATGGGGTCGCACAGAGTCGGACACGACTGAAGCGACTTAGCAGCAGAAAAGTATATTTATCTACTCTTCTTCTGGTAAACATTTGGCTGTTTCAAGTTTGGGGCTATTATTGAGGCAAACTTTCTTGTATTTCTTGGTGGACACATACATACAATGAGTAGAATTGCTATGCTGTAAGTTTAGATGTATATTTAACTATAGTAGATACTACTAACAGTTGTTCAATCAGATCAGATCAGTCATTCAGTCGTGTCCGACTCTTTGTGACCCCATGAATCGCAGCACGCCAGGCCTCCCTGTCCATCACCAACTCCTGGAGTTCACCCAGACTCACCTCCATCGAGTCAGTGATGCCATCCAGCCATCTCATCCTCTGTCGTCCCCTTCTCCTCCTGCCCCCAATCCCTCCCAGCATCAGAGTCTTTTCCAATGAGTCAACTCTGCATGAGGTGGCCAAAGTACTGGAGTTTCAGCTTTAGCATCATTCCTTCCAAAGAAATCCCAGGGCTGATCTCCTTCAGAATGGACTGGTTGGATCTCCTTGCAGCCCAAGGGACTCTCAAGAGTCTTCCCCAACACCACAGTTCAAAAGCATCAATTCTTCGGTGCTCAGCCTTCTTCACAGTCCAACTCTCACATCCATACATGACCACAGGAAAAACCATAGCCTTGACTAGATGAACCTTTGTTGGCAAAGTAATGTCTCTGCTTTTGAATATGCTATCTAGGTTGGTCATAACTTTCCTTCCAAGGAGTAAGCGTCTTTTAATTTCATGGCTGCAGTCACCATCTGCAGTGATTTTGGAGCCCAAATAAATACAGTCTGACACTGTTTCCACTGTTTCCCCATCTGTTCCCCATGAAGTGATGGGACCGGATGCCATGATCTTCATTTTCTGAATGTCGAGCTTTAAGCCAACTTTTTCACTCTCCTCTTTCACTTTCATCAAGAGGCTTTTTGGTTCCTCTTCACTTTCTGCCATAAGGGTGGTGTTATCTGCATATCTGAGGTTATTGATATTTCTCCCTGCAATCTTGATTCCAGCTTGTGTTTCTTCCAGTCCAGGGTTTCTCATGATGTACTCTGCATATAAGTTAAATAAGCAGGGTAACAATATACAGCCTTGATGTACTCCTTTTCCTATTTGGAACCAGTCTGTTGTTCCATGTCCAGTTCTAACTGTTGCTTCCTGACCTGCATACAAATTTCTCAAGAGGCAGATCAGGTGGTCTGGTATTCCCATCTCTTTCAGAATTTCCCACAGTTTATTTATTGTGATCCACACAGTCAAAGGCTTTGGCATAGTCAATAAAGCAGAAATAGATGTTTTTCTGGAACTCTCTTGCTTTTTCCATGATCCAGCGGATGTTGGCAATTTGATCTCTGGTTCCTCTGCCTTTTCTAAAACCAGCTTGAATATCAGGAAGTTCACGGTTCACATATTGCTGAAGCCTGGCTTGGAGAATGTTGAGTATTACTTTACTAGCATGTGAGATGAGTACAATTGTGTGGTAGTTTGAGCATTCTTTGGCATTGCCTTTCTTTGGAATTGGAATGAAAACTGACTTTTTCCAGTCCTGTGGCCACTGCTGAGTTTTCCAAATTTGCTGGCATATTGCATGCAGCACTTTCAAAGCATCATCTTTCAGGATTTGGAATAGTTCAACTGGAATTCTATCACCTCCACTAGCTTTGTTCGTAGTGATGCTTTCTAAGGCCCACTTGACTTCACATTCCAGGATGTCTGGCTCTAGGTCAGTGATCACACCATCATGATTATCTGGGTCGTGAAGATCTTTTTTGTACAGTTCTTCTGTGTATTCTTGCCATCTCTTCTTAATATCTTCTGCTTCTGTTAGGTCCATACCATTTTTGTCCTTTAAGGTTCTATTATAATGCATTTGAGTATCAATTTATAATGATGGCATCACTGACTCAATGGACGTGAGTCTCAGTGAACTCTGGGAGTTGGTGATGGACAGGGAGGCCTGGCATGCTGCGATTCATGGGGTCGCAAAGAGTTGGACACGACTGAGCGACTGATCTGATCTGATCTGAAACAAATCTTTAAAAGGAGTTAATACTAACTGTAGCTCAAAATCTAAAAGATTCACTCAAAAAGGGAAATCTACATATTATCAGCTTGTTTCCATACTTCTCACCTCTATCTTATGAATGAGGAATAAAAACTTGTTAACTGAGACTTGTGAAGTCAACTTCCACTAATTTGGTTCCCAGGTATTTGGATTTATTTTGTGCTTTGAGCTATTTTTGCACTCATATTAATCTGAACAAGAGAAACCTGTTTATGTATAAATGCAAAGATAAAAGAAACACAAAGGAACAGAAAGGAGGGAAAGAAAATAGAACAAAAACTGAAAAGAACTTATCATTATTGAACACGTTTGATGTTAAAAAGCATTCAATTGTAACCCTTACATACAATTTTACTCAATTAGTAGAACAAGGAGGCAGAGGAGAATGAAGTAAGAATTTACTAAAATTCTTTCTAGCCTATTACCCAATCCTGTTACTCAGCTGAAAGTTTCTCTGATTGTACTTAAATGACCCATTTAAGTTAATCTATGGATTTGACGCACTATTAGCATCTCCAGGACTTTCCCAATATATTTCCCTTGTCTTCAAGTAATTCGCAGTCCAATATGTATCTGACAAAGCTGTATCCCTTCATTCAGTGGGAGAAATACCAGTTTCTTCCTTTTTCCTCAGTCTTGACTAGGCCTAATGACAAATAAAGGGGCTCTCTGGTAGCTCAGCTGGTAAAGAATCTGCCTGCAATGCAGGAGACCCCATTCAATCCCTGGATCGGGCAGATCCCCTGGAGAAGAAAACAGCTACCCACTCTAGTATTCCTGCCTGGAGAATTCCATAGACAGAGAAGCCTGGATGGCTACAGTCCATGGGGTCGCACAGAGTCGGACACAACTGAGCGACTTTCACTTTCACTTTTCAATGACAAATAAAAATGCAGAAGCAGCCAAGTAAGTAAGTTACTCCTTGGGTCTGACAGGACTTGAAACTACTTAAATACTTTCCAACCCCTTGGTATCAGAAGGCTCCCACAGTACCATAGAGCATGTTTAAAGCATATTCTCAGACTCAATGGTAGATCGATAGCAAGTGCAACAAACAGAGGTAAATAGCTGTCAGTGGCAGTTCCACTGGCATTTCAGAATCAATCCAGGATCGCTGCACAGGCACAAGAGGAATTATAGTAATTAGCTTCTCAGAATAAAGACAGCTCTATTAGCGTTAGCACAACCACAGTAATTTATTTTTGGAAGAAGCTAGACTAAAGGTAATTTTTAAAAGACTTGCTAGAAATAGGTATTTTTCATCATTCAGATGGGTGTAGGCTTCACATCCTATAAGGCACAGGCTCTAACAACCATAATCATGTCCAGGATTTTTGAATTCACCAATAAAAAATCTATTGGTATATTAATGACAGATATTCAATTGTCTGTTCAACTTAACATGTATTATATTGTTGTGAAAATGTCAAATATTGCCTTTTCAGTAGTATATGAATTTGGAGGAAAACAAAGCTAAGTACATCTGTTGCCATTTACTGTCCTACAGTCACTAACAACTTTAAGGCCACAGGAATAGCACGAGATCTTCTGTCTTTCCACAATATGCTCCTCCCCAGAATACCATTCTTCATCTCTCTTCAAATCTCATCCTCCTTCTTACTACTCACATCCTTATTCCACCTGCTGCCAGATGACAGGATGGACAACTCTGGGTTGGGAGACTAGAAGAGAAAGAAGGCAAGTCCTCTGACATTTCCTTCTCCCCACTGACAGGGGAGACTGGGGCTCTGACTCCCAGACCCAGTCCCTGAACAGAAATGCCCAAGGCCACAGTCAGTGATGTGGATAAGAAACACGGGAGACAATCGGCAACACGAAAATCTGTTCTTTTTTTTTTTTTTTAAAGATGAACAAATCTTGTAATATCTTGTAATCTTATAATATCAAATAACAAAAAAGGGAAAATTTGTTTTATTAAAAAATATAGCAAAAGAGGATAAATATATTATGTGATTGTACATGATATCAAATACTAACCAAATAAGACAGGACATTAATGTGCATGATAAACAGAAATAAGTGTCTTCCTTCCTCTTTAGATTTTATCAACAGAGCAACTGAATATTCTATAGTTTGAAAGCAACATAAACACATTTTTATTGGAAGCCCACATATAACTATCATGAATACCTTTCTAAATAAGAATATTGTGGGCAGCTACTCAAATCGACATATATTACATTGGGAAATTTGTAACTCTTCTCCCAGAATATGTTATGAACACTGCAGTTTTAATCAATTAAACGTGCAGTTACTGTTCTGCAAACTGTAAGCTGTGAGTGTATCTGCATAGTGTACATGAACTAAGTTTAGAAGTCATGTTATGAAGATCTATATGTTAAACTGGAAACTCTAGATAAATTTCTGGGAAAATATAACTGCAAAAATTGGTATACTAAATACAGAAATTGGATAGCTTAAACTGGTTTTAAAAATTGAAAGTTATCAAAAACGTTTCTCATTCCAACCCCACACCAAAATGTGCTAAGTGGACTTAGATGTTTTACAAGTTTATCCAAGTTTTAAAGAAAGACAGTGTCTAATAAAACTTATTTTAGGAAATGATGCTATGGCTGAGATAACAAAACCAGATAAGGGCAGTGACAGAAAACAAAATCTTAACTGGATTTTATACCAATATCACATACCAATATAATTTTAAATTTCATGTGATAGCACTAGTTCGTGGAAATGTTTTAAATGATACAGATGAACTTATTTACAAAACAGAAACAAACTCCTAGACATGCCAACCAAACTTATGGTGACCAAAGGGGAAAGCAAAATGTGGGGGATGCTGGGGGGAGATAAATTAGGAATTTGAGATTAACATACATATACTACTATGTACAAAATAGGTAAACAATGAGGACTTAACAGGGAGCTATACTCACTATCTTGTAAAGTGGAAAAGAATCTAAGAATATATACACACACACACATATCCGAATCACTTTGCTGTACACCTGAAACTAACACAACACTGTAAATTAATTATACTTTAATAAAAATAAAATAAAGCAAAAAAGGAAATACAATTTCACCACATTACATTTTAAGTGAAAAAACCATTATCATCCAAAAGATGCAGAAAAAAATAAAGTCAGTGCCTTTTAGAATCAATTGTTGGAAAACTAGGAATAGGACATAACTTATTTAACTGATAAAAGTCATCTACCAAAACTCCTAGAGAAAACATTATTTGGAGTTAAGAAAATATGAAAGCATTCCTTTCAAGGGACAAAACGTTCCACCAGTAATGCAAGTTTTCAGCGTAGTAGTGGAGGATCTTAAACAACATAGTAAGTCAAGAAAATAAAACTGGAAGACAAAGGTTTGGAAGAAAATAAAAAGCAAACCTGGTAATATTCCCACAGGTATCATCCCATACATAGAAATTCCAAGAAAATTCACAGGCCAAGAATTAAACCTCATAAGAAAGGTACGCTATCAAATAAAAAATACAATAGTGTTCCCCTTTCCTGGCCATAACTAAGCAAAATCATAATAAAAAACATAAAAAAATAGGATGTCATATAATATCAACAAAATCAACAAAGCAATGCATGAGACTCTTAGGCAGAAAAATTTTAAACTATTGGAGACACAAAGGAAAACTTAAAGAAATGGAAAGTCATGCCATACTCATGGATGGGACAATTTAATACTCTAATAATATTAATTTCCTCCAAAATAATACATTCAATGTAATTCCAAGTGAATACGAGAAATACTACTGTGAAGAATCTTGTCAAACCAATTCTATAATTAATTCCAAAGAATAAGGTCCACAAACGACTGAGAACCTTCTGAAAACAAAGAAAAATAGATGATCCTTATTAAATATTGAGATGTGTAATTCAAATAGAGGTGTTTGCACAAGACAAGACATAAAGGTCAAAGGAAATGAATTGAAAGCACTGAATAAACCCATATGCATGAGGATGCAGAATATTTGAATATGGGATTATAAATTACTGGAGAAATCATAGATAATTTAGCAAATGGTGCTGGGAATACTTCTTCCTATAATAGAGAAAAATTAGTATTCTAGCTCACATCATACACATTATCAACTCAGATGTATTAAAGGACTAGGAATAAGAAACAAAAATATAAATATAAAAATTAGCTGGGAGAAAGACAGGAGAGAGCAAATCTTTCTCCTTAGCTCTCTTTTTCTCAAGCAGTATCTGGCTGTGGCTGATTCTTCTCTGTGCTTCCATTTCCCACAGGCTAGCACTCTTGCCCAGCCACCCCTGACTCTATGGTCCAGCCCAGACAGGCAGCAAACTATAGCAGTGACCCCAGCTCTCGTGGCCTGATTCCTTCCTCTGGAGTCCCAGCTCCTGCCTGATGACCCTTGCTGCAGAACCCATCAATGTCACTTCTCCAGGGTTCCACCCCTGCCTAGTGGCCCTGGCTCCTGAGTGCTGGTAATATCGTCTTTTCCCTTTATCCCTCCAGCCTTGGAGGTTGCAGAGAATTTCTGCAGTTGCCAATCCATGGATAGCTATCTACAGGTTACTTCCTTCCAGTTCTTTTTCTAACATCCCATAATTAGTCCACTGGATTAAATTTCCTCAATTGAACTACCTCACATGGGTTATTTCCCCTGTCTGACACACAACCTTAGTCACCAAAATGAGAAATTATTAAGTAATTTGCAGTGGCACCATTATCATCTACTCCACATTTATTTATACAAGTTTTTACATGCTGTTTTATTGCCATGAAGCAATGCCATTAAGTTTTATTGTTTTCCATTTTATCAAATATTAAGATTTCAGGATATGGGTATGTTTTAAAATCCTACTTCAATGCATTCTGTAACCAGTCTATATACAATCAGCAATTGTATTGCAATTCACTTCATTATTATCCATATGAGTCACTATTTACAGCAAAAATAGCTCCATAGATTCAGTTTCTCTGTATGTTAAATAACGAGTATTTGGTAGCCTATTATGGCCTATTTTCACACTAGCATTTTATGATGCTAGGAAATAATTTCATGTTCCCAAATTCTACCACATACCATCTAGAGTCCCTTGCCTTACTTTGACAGTATTAGCCATAGGACTAATGCATGACCAGTATGAAGCAGAAGACAGTGAAAAGGAAAGGGCTTTATTTAAAAAACTTGCCTTCTGCTCATTAAAATTAATCTAGGCATTATTGAATACTCACTAACTGTGGTATTGGAGAAGACTCTTGAGAGTCCCTTGGACTGCAAGGAGATCCAACCAGTCCATGCTAAAGGAGATCAGTCCTGAATATTTATTGGAAGGACTGATGCTGAAGCTGAAACTCCAATCCTTTGGTCACCTGATGCAGAGAACTGACTCATTTGAAAAGACCCTGATGCTGGGAAAGATTGAAGGTGGGAGGAGAAGGGGACAAAAGAGGATGAGATGGTTGGATGGCATCACTGACTCAACGGACGCAAGTTTGAGTAAACTCCGTGAGTTGGTGATGGACAGGGAGGCCTGGCATGCTGCGGTCCATGGGGTCGCAGAGTTGGACACAACTGAATGACTGAACTGAACTGATGGGTCAAGAATGTTTTTGTGAAACAGGTAAGAGTCTTATAATGTATAAACCTAAGTACTCCTTCTCAATGTGGTTTACTTGTATTATTTATTATTCTTAGTTGCTCAGTCATGTCCAACTCATTGCATCCCCATGGACTGGGGATCTTCCTAACTCAGGGATTGAACCTCAATCTCCTGCATTGCAGGCAGATTCTTTACTGTCTGAGCCACTAGGGAAGCCTCCTGGTATACTTATGTCTTTCTCTACTTTTGTTCAATTGAGGCAGATTAACTATTAAGGAGAGTGAAAAAGTTGGCTTAAAACTCAACATTCAGAAAACTAAGATCATAGCATCCAGTCCCATCACTTCATGGCAAATAGATGGGAAAACAGTGGCTGACTTTATTTTTCTGGGCTCCAAAATCACTGCAGATGGTAATTGCAGCCATGAAATTAAAAGACGCTTACTCCTTGGAAGGAAAGTTATGACTAACCTAGACAGCATATTAAAAAGCAGAGACATTACTTTGCCAACAAAGGTCTGTCTAGTCAAGGCTATGGTTTTTCCAGTGGTCATGTATGGATGTGAGAGTTGGACTATAAAGAAAGCTGAGCATCGAAGAATTGATGCTTTTGAACTGTGGTGTTGGAGAAGACTCTTGAGAGTCCCTTGGACTTCAAGGAAATCCAACCAGTCCATCCTAAAGGAGATCAGTCCAGGATGTTCATTGGAAGGACTGATGTTGAAGCTGAAACTCTAATACTTTGGCCACCTGATGTGAAGAGCTGACTCATTTGAAAAGACCCTGATGCTGGGAAAGATTGAGGGCGGGAGGAGAAGGGGACGATGGGATGAGATGGTTGGATGGCATCACCGACTCGATGGACATGGGTTTGGGTCGACTCCGGGAGTTGGTGATGGACAGGGAGGCCTGGTGTGCTGCAGTTCATGGGGTCACAAAGAGTCAGACACGACTGAGCGACTGAACTGAACTAAACTATTAAGGTGAGTAAATGAGAGGCAAAAAAGCCACAAAGGGGGCTCTTCAACTTCTCTGCCAAGATCTAGCCTGGGATTCAATGGTGCAAGTTGGAAAATCATCATCTCCATGGGTTCAAGCTATTTTCATATCAATCCCCTGAAATCTGCAGTATTATGACAGAGTGAATACAGTACAATCAAACAATCAACAATAGCCTGGGATCAAACAAATCTGTATAACTAACACACCCTATTGATTTTTTTCTTTTTAACACTAGCCTAGTAGCATCCATCCCTTACATTAGACTTAGTAGAATATGATGCTAAAACCGTATCAGCTAAGTCACAATAAAATAAAAGCCAGACTCCATACAACACATCATCTCTCCAGCATATAATCAATCATACTAGACGAAGAAGCAAGAAAATGTGATCCATGATGAAGAAAACACTTTTGAAATGACCACTAAATTGATTTAAGAGCAAACTGGACAGCATAAAAAAGAAAGGGTCTGTAAATGTGAAAACAGAACAACAGAAATTAGTTAATCTGAAAAACAAGAGATGAAATTGTTTTCCAGGATCTGTGAGACAACAACAAGCCATCTTTAGTATACATAAGGGAGTGGAAAAGGATGGAGCAGAAAACACATAGATGAAAATATTCCAAATCTATGGGAAAAAGTCAAACTCCAGTTCCGAAAAGATCAATGAACCTAAAAGAGGATAAATACAAAGAAAATCACGTGGAAGTTAGAATGATGCCCACCACAAGCACCACCAAGAAAAAGATGCCTGCATTCTAATGCCCAGAAACTATGAAAACTTACAAGCCAAAAGGGTCCTTTCTGTTACGATTAAACTAAGGATGTTGAGATAGGAGATTATTTTGGATTATCTGAGGAAGGGGCCCCCAGTGTCTTCACAAGGGTCCTTGCAAGCAAAGGAGGGAGGCACGAGAATCAGAGGACAAGACGTGAGTATAGAAGCAGAGGTCAGAGTGAGGCAGGGCCATAAGCCAGGGGATGCAGACCACCTCAACAAGTGGAAAAAGACAAGGAACTGGGTCCTTTCCAGAGTCTCTGGAAGAAACACAGCCCAACCGCCCACTTTAGACTTCTGACCTCCCAAACTCTATGAATAAATGTGTGTGATCTTAAGCCACTATCTGTGGTAATTTGTTTACAGCAGTGACAGAAAAGCTAAACAAACACAGAGAGGCTTAAACACAGAAGAAAAATCTAAAAATCAGAGAAAAAAGATACATTACACACAAGGGAACAGTGATACAGATGGTAACTGGCTGTTCATCCCTAACACACGGAGGTCAGAAGAAAGTGAAATCACATATTGAGTTTCAAAGCGACTGCCTTGGTGGTACAGTGGATAGGAATCTACCATCAAGGCAGGGCACACGGGTTCAATCCCTGGTCTGGGAAGATCCCACATGCCGCGGAGCACCAGTCGTGTGCCACTTACTGAGCCCGTGTGCCACAACTCCTGAGTCCATGTTCCTAGAGTCTGTGCTCCACAAGAGAAGCCACTGCAATGAGAAGCCCGCACACCACAACTAGAGAAGGTCCTCACAGCAATGAAGACCCAGCTCAGCCAAAAATAAACCAAGTACTAAAAAGAAAAAATAAAGTGCTGAAGCAAGCCAGAAAAGAAACTAGTCAATCCAGTATTCCGTATTCATACAAATATACTTCCCAAAAAATGAGGATAAAATAAAGACACTCCAGAAAAATTAAATATGAAATTATTTACTGCCAAGAGAACTGTCCCATAAGAAATGCTAAAGGAAATCGTTCAAACTCAAGCAAAATGATACTAGATGAAATCTGATCAACAGAAGTGACAAAAGCTGGAAATGGTGAATATGTGGGTATACATAACAGACTATGGACTGTTCTTTCATTTCTAAATTTCTTCAAAATAATAATAAAAGCAAAAATATTAATACTGAAATGTGGGGTTATATATATGTCCAAGGGTAGTACATTAAAAAAAAAAACCTAGTACAAAATAAGGGAGATAAAAATGAAATTATAAGAGTAAAAGGTCTGTAACATATTACTTTTATCAAGAATAAAGGAGGGGATTTTACAGACATTAAAATAAGAGAACATTGTGAACAACTTTATGCCAACAGACTTAATTTCTATGAAGTGGACAAATTCCTTGATAAATACAGTTTATCAACTGAGTGAATAAGAAATAGAAAATGTGAGTAATTCTATATCTACTCTTGCCTCAAGAGAAGTCTCAAGCTCTGAGGATTAAATTCTATAAAATGCTTAAGGGAAAAAATAATACCGATCTTATACAAATCTTTCAAAAACCAGACATTTCCTATCTCAATTTATGGGTATAACCTTGATACCAAGATCCATAAAGGATATTAACAAGAAAATAAATTTATAGACTAGTATCTTTCATACACATAGTCACAAAAATGCTTAACAAAATACTAGTAAACTGAATCCAGCATACTAAAAAATGATAATACATCAAGTGAGGCTTATCTTGAAAATGCAAGATTAGTAATTCTTTAAAAAAAAATCAGTGGAATCTGTGATATAAAGAAAACAAAGGAGAAAATTAGGTCACTTCCAAAATAACAAAAAAGAGCATTTGATAAGGAGAAAATTAGGTCACTTCCAAAATACCAAAAAAGAGCATTTGATAAAATACATCATTCATTTGTGGTTTAAAAAAAAACTCTCAGAAAACTGTTCATAGAATCATAATTACTTAATTACATAAAGGGTTTTTCATATCTAATGAAACATTGAATGCTCCCTCCTACAATCAGGAAAAAGGCAGGCATGTTCATTTTTACCACTGTTACTCAATATATTGCCAGCTTATTCACTAAGGCAAGAAAAATAAAAGATGTGGGGTTTCAGATGGTCAAGAATCTGCCCACAATGTGGGAGACCCAGGTTTGATGCCTGGGTCAGGAAGACCCCCTGGAGAAGGAAATGGCAACCTACTCCAGCATTTTTGCCTGGAAATCCCATGGACAGAGGACCCTGGTGGACCCCTGTCCATGGTGTCACAATGAGTAAGGCACGACTGAGTAACTAACACCCCAAGGAAATAATAAAACTTGTCCCTATTTACAAACCACTCAATTAGGTCAGAAAAACCCAAGAATATATCAAAAACTACTAGAAGTAATGAGTGAATTTAGCAAAGTTGCAAGACAAATATCTACACCTGTGTACACATACATATCAGTTATTTCTATGTATTAGCAATAATGATTCGGAGAAGGCAATGGCACCCCACTCCAGTACTCTTGCCTAGAAAATCCCATGGACGGAGGAGCCTGGTGGGCAGCAGTCTATGGGGTCGCTACGAGTTGGACACGACTGAGCGACTTCACTTTCACTTTTCACTTTCATGCATTGGAGAAGGAAATGGCAACCCACTCCAGTGTTTTTGCCTGGAGAATCCCAGGGACGGCAGAGTCTGGTGGGCTGCTGTCTATGGGGTCGCACAGAGTCGGACACGACTGAAGCGACTTAGCAGCAGCAGCAGCAGCAATAATGATTACATGCGAAATTTAAAATAATACTACTTAAATAGTATAAAATACTCAGGAATGAATTTAACAAAAGGTATCCAAAGACCTGAACTGCACTGAAACTACAAAAGACTGCTAAGAGAAATTAAAGAACAACTGAAAAATAGAGAAATATATCATGTTTCTAGATTGGAACACTCAATAAAGTTAATATGCCAATTTTTCCTAAATTTATCTATAGACTCAAAGCAATCCCAATTAAAATCAAAACTTTTTTCTTGTAGATAGTAACTGATTCTAAAATCTGTATACAATCAAAAGATGTATAATCACTAAAACACTCTTAGAAAAACAAACTGAAAAGATTTATATTACCAGGTTGAAGACTTAAAAGAAATCTATAGCAAGCAAAACAGTATGGAAGTGGCATAGGATCAACAAATCAATGAAACAAAATAGAGTTTAGAAAAAGACCCACATACAATCAAGAGGCAAAAGCTCCAAGGCAATTCTATAGAAAATAACTGAAATTCTACACAAAAGAAAAGAATCTATAGGCAATTCTATAGGAAAGGAAAGTCTATTTCACAAATAGTGCTGGGAAAAAACTGGGTAAATATATATCTTAAAGACAGGAATCAGTTCAGTTCAGTCACTCAGTCGTGTCCGACTCTTTGCAACCCCATAAACTCCAGCACGCCAGGCCTCCCTGTCTATCACCAACTCTCGGAGTCCACTCAAACCCATGTCCACTGAGTCAGTGATGCCATCCAACCATCTCATCCTCTGTTGTCCCCTTCTCCTCCTGCCCTCAATCTTTCCCAGCATCAGGGTCTTTTCAAATGAGTCAGCTCTCCACATCAGGTAGCCAAAGTTTTGGAGTTTCAGCTTCAATATCAGTCCCTCCAATGAACACCCAGGACTGATCTCCTTTAGGATGGACTGGTTGGATCTCCTTGAAGTCCAAGGGACTCTCAAGAGTCTTCTCCAACACCACAGTTCAAAAGCATCAATTTTTCAGTGGGAATAAAATTCTTTTATTTCATCTCTCATGTTATTAAGAAACTTGCAAAGTTTTAGATAATTGTATTTTTTAAAATGAATTTTAAAGCTACTTTACAGAATATACAAGAATTTGAGCTGAATCATACACTTATACATAAAAGCTAAAACTGTAAATCTTCAAGAAGAAAACAAAGGAGAATATTTTCCCAACCTTTCCTGGAGTAGGCAAAGATTTCTTAAGGACACAAAAAGCTCTAACATGAAATATGCCTATCTCATAAAACTGAAATTTGTAAGAATGTTTAAACTTCTTCCCATCAAAAGAAACATTAAAAATTTAAAAATAAGCAGACTATATTTGCACTAAACATATGCCAAAAGACTTGTATATAAATGGTACCTGCAATTCACAGATTCAGTGTGATCCCTATCAAATTACCAATGGCATTTTTCACAGAACTAGAACAAAAAATGTCACAATTCATATGGAAACACAAAAGACCCCAAATGGCCAAAGCAGTCTTAAGAAACAAGAATGAAGCTGGAGGAATCAACCTTCCAGACTTCAGATTATACAAAGCCATAGTCACCAAGCTGTATGGTACTGGCACAAAAACAGAAATATAGACCAATGGAACAAGATAGAAAGCCCAGAAATAAACCCATGCACCTATGGGTACCTTATTTTTGACAAAGGAGGCAAGAATATACAGTGGAGCAAAGACAGCCTCAACAAATGGTGCTGGGAAAACTGAACAGCTGCATGTAAAAAAAGTGATATTAGAACACTTCGTAACACCATACACAAAGATAAACTCAAAATAAACTCAAAATTTTCCTCAAAATTTCTTAGAGGAAAACATAGGCAGAACACTTGATGACATAAATCAAAGCAAGATCCTCTATGACCCATCTCCTAGAGTAGTGGAAATAAAAACAAAAGTAAACAAGTGGGACCTGATTAAACTTAAAAGCTTTTGCACAGCAAAGGAAACTATGAACAAGGTGAAAAGACAACCCGCAGAATGGGAGAAAATAAGAGCAAATGAAACAACTGACAAAGGATTAATTTCCAAAATATATGAGCAGCTCATACAATTCAATACCAGAAAAACAACCCAATCAAAAAGTGGGGAAAAGACCTAAACAGACATTTCTCCAAAGAAGACATACAGATGGCTAACAAACCCATGAAAGATGCTCAACATCGCTCATTATTAATGTAAATCAAAACTACAATGAGATATCACCTCGCACTGGTCAGAATGCCCATCATCAAAAAGTCTACAAACAATAAATGCTGCAGAAGGTGTGGAGAAAACGGAACGCTCTTGCACTGTCGGTAGGAATGTAAATTGATACAGCCACTATGGAAGACAGTACGGGGATTCCTTAGGAATAAAACCACCATATGATCCAGCAATCCCACTCCTAGGCATATATCCTGAGGAAACCAAAATTGAAAAAGACACATGTATCTCATTGTTCATTGAAGCACTATTTACAACAGCCAGAACATGGAAGCAACCTAGATGTTCATCAACAGA
This sequence comes from Bos mutus, assembly GCF_027580195.1. NCBI lineage: Eukaryota > Metazoa > Chordata > Mammalia > Artiodactyla > Bovidae > Bos > Bos mutus. Next base: position 22,738,879 of record NC_091620.1, on the reverse strand, counting down.
TGAATGGATAAAGAAGTTGTGGTACATATACACAATGGAATATTACTTGGCCACAAAAAGGAATGACTTTGAGTCAGTTCTAATGAGGTGGATGAACCTAGAACCTATTATACAGCGTGAAGTAAGTCAGAAAGAGAAAGATAAATATCATACTCTAACACACATACACGGAATCTAGAAAAATGGTACTGAAGAATTACTTACAAGGAAGCAATGGAGAAACATACGTAGAGAACAGACTTATAAGGGGAGGAGAGGGTGAGATGAATGGAAAGAGTAGCATAGAAACATTACCATATGTAAAATAGATAGCCAACTGGAATTTTCTATATGGCTCAGGAAACTCAAACAGGGGCTGCGTATCAACCTAGAGGGGTGGGATGGGGAGGGAGATGGGATGGAGGTTCAAAGGGGAGGGGATATATGTATACTTAGGGTTGATTCAAGATGAGATTTGACAGAAAACAACAAAATTCTGTAAAGCAATTATCCTTCAATAAAAAGTAAATTAAAAAAATAAACTGGAGCCTATTATACAGAGTGAAGTAAGCCAGAAAGAAAAACACCAATACAGTATACTAACGCATATATATGGAATTTAGAAAGATGCTAACAACAACCCTGTGTACGAGACAGCAAAAGAGACACTGATGTATAGATCAGTCTTATGGACTCTGTTGCAGAGGGAGAGGGTGGGAAGATTTGGGAGAATGGCATTGAAACATGTATAATATCATGTATGAAACGAGTTGCCAGTCCAGGTTCAATGCACGATACTGGATGCTTGGGGCTAGTGCACTGGGACGACCCAGAGGGATGGTATGGGGAGGGAGGAGGGAGGAGGGTTCAGGATGGGGAACACATGTATACCTGTGGCAGATTCATTTTGATATTTGGCAAAACTAATACAATTTGTAAAGTTTAAAAATAAAAAAAAAAATAAAATAATAATAATAAAATAAATAGTCCCTGTAATTCAACAATAAAAATAAACATGCCCATCAAAATATGCAAAAAACAGACTTTCTAAAACACCAAAAAGACATAAAAGGTAACAATAAAGATAACATGTCTTACTCTCATTTTTTGTTGGACATAATTGACTATATAAAACATACATAATTTTTTTCTTTCTGGGATGTAATTTTATCCTCTCATTTGCTTCACCAAGTGCAATATTATAATAGCTTTTTGTCTCTAACCATGAACACATTTCAGCACCTGTTGGGTATTAAATTCCTATCACTTCTCATCAGGTATTCTTATACATTGCTGTTAGGCAAGTAAACAGTTTAAAATTTCTAGAAAGTAGCTTTATAATTTGTATTAAGAGGCTTTAAATGTTTATGCCATTGGATCAGTAATTTCTCTCCTGGGGATATGGCATAAGAAGATGATTTAAAATGTAAAATGAGATTTATGAACATCATGTTAATTACAGGAGTTTTTAAAACCACCAAACATCCAGAAACCTAAAAGTTCCATAAAGGAAGCATTTCATGATGAAATAATTATTATATAAATTGAGAAATATTTACAGAATGAAAGAGTAGGATTTTACTTATGATTCCATATATACTTAAAAACATGGAAATAAGGCAACTGAAAGGAAATACTTCAAAATATAAATACAGTTCATTATGCATCATGTAATTATGACAAATATTTTTACTTTTAACTCTTATACTTACAAATGTTACCAAAATAAATGTTAATATTACCTTTTTCTTTAAAAAAAAATATCTGGTATGTGTATAACTTCAACCTTGGGAATTTCTCTTTGTAACCTTTCTTACCTTTTGCTTTTCTAATTCATAAATACAAAAGAGCCTACATATTTTAATTTTGATTAACAAAAAGAGAACTGTCTATGCTTTCTTTAAAGTTCAGGAGACTGAAATCTTTGGATTGCATACCATGTAGCAAATTAGGCTCCCAATTGCTCAATCTGAATAATGCTTTGAACTGTCTTGAAAAGTTTTAGATTACTTACAAACAGACTCAACATGAAAGAACCTTCACAGCTATAATGGCAGAAAATTGTGACAGAAATAAATAAATGTTACAATGTCTGAATACAGTCTGTTCAGTTCAGTTGCTCAGCTGTGTCTGACTCTTTGTGACCCCATGGACTGCAGCACACCAGGCTTCACCATCTATCACCAACTCCCAGAGATTACTCAAACTCATGTCCATCAACTCGGTGATGCCATCCAACCATCTCATCCTCTGTCGTCCCCTTCTCCTCACGTCTTCAATCTTTCCCAGCATCAGGGTCTTTTCAAATGAGTTATTTCTTTGCATCAGGTGGCCAAAGTATTGGAGTTTCAGCTTCAGCATCAGTCCTTTCAATGAATATTCAGGACTGATTTTCTTTAGGATGGACTGGTTGGAGCTCCTTGAAGTCCAAGGCACTCTCAAGAGTCTTCTCCAACATGGCAGTTCAAAAGCGTCAATTCTTTGGCACTCAGCTTTCTTTATAGTCCAAATCTCATATCCATACATGACTACTGGAAAAACCATAGCTTTGACTAGGCAGACTTTTGTTGGCAAAGTAATGTCTTTGCTTTTTAATATGCTGTCTAGGTTGGTTATAACTTTTCTTCCAAGAAGCAAGCGTCTTTTAATTTCATGGCTGCACTCACCAACTGCAGTGATTTTGAAATGAAGTGAAATCGCTCAGTCATGTCCGACTCTTTGCGATCCCGTGGACTGTAGCCCACCAGGCTCCTCTGTCCATGGGATTCTCCAGGCAAGAATACTGGAGTGGGTTGCCATTTCCTTCTCCAGGGGATCTTCCCAACCCAGGGATTGAACCCAGGTCTCCTGCATTGCAGGCAGACGCTTTATCCTCTGAGCCACCAGTGAAGCCCTTGGAGCCCCCCAAAATAGTCTATCACTGTTTCCATTGTTTCTCTATCTATTTGCCATGAAGTGATGGGACTGGAAGCCATGATCTTAGTTTTCTGAATGTTGAGTTTTAAGCCAACTTTTTCACTCTCCTCTTTCCCTTTCATCAAGAAGCTCTTTCATTCTTCTTCCATTTCTGCCTTAAGAGCAGTGTCATCTGCATATCTGAGGTTATTGATATTTCTCCCAGCAATCTTAATTCCAGTTTGTGTTTCATCCACCCTGATATTTCACATGATGTACTCTGCACATAAGTTAAATAAGCAGGGTGACAATGTACAGCCTTGACATACTCCTCTTCCTCTTTGGAACCAGTCTGTTGTTCCATGTCTAGTTCTAACTGTTGCTTCCTCACCTGCATACAGATTTCTCAGGAGGAAGGTCAGGTGGTCTGGCATTCCCATCTCTTGAAGAATTTTTCACAGTTTGTTGTGATCCATACAGTCAAAGACTTTTTGGCACAGTCAATAAACCAGAAGTATATGTTTTTCTGGAACTCTCTTGCTTTTTCAATGATCCAGCGCATGTTCGCAATTTGATCTCTGGTTCCTCTGACTTTTCTAAATCTACCTTGAATGTCTGGAAGTTCACAGTGCATGTATTGCTGAAGCCTGGCTTCAACAGAGAATTTTGGTCATTACTTTGCTAGTATGTGAGATGAGTGCAATTGTGCAATAGTTTGAGCATTCTTTGGCATTGCCTTTCTTTGGGATTGGAATGAAAACTGACCTTTTCCAGTCCTGTGGCCACTGCTGAGTTTTTCTAATTTGCTGGCATATTGAGTGTAGCACTTTCACAGCATGAGCTTTTAGGATTTGAAATAGCTCAACTGGAATTCCATCACCTCCACTAGCTTTGTTGGTAGTGATGCTTCCTAAGGCCCACTTGACTTCGCATTCCAGGATGTATGGCTCTAAGTGAGTGATCACACCATCGTGATTATCTGGGTCATGAAGATCTTTTTTGTATAGTTCTTCTGTGTATTCTTGCCACCTCTTCTTAATCTCTTCTGCTTCTGTTAGGTCCATACCATTTCTGTCCTTTATTGTGCCCATCTTAGCATGAAATGTTCCCTTGGTATCTCTAATTTTCTTGAAGAGATCTCTAGTCTTTCCCATTCTATTGTTTTCCTCTATTTCTTTGCACTGATCACTGAGGAAAGCTTTATCTCTCCTTGCTATTCTTTGGAACTCTGCATTCAAATGGGTATATCTTTCCTTTTCTCCTTTGCCTTTCGCTTTTCTTCTTCTTACAGCTATTTGTAAGGCCTCCTCAGACAACCATTTTGCCTTTTTGCATTTCTTTTTATTGGGGATGGTCTTGATCCCTGCCTCCTGTACAATGTCACAAACCCCCGTCCATAGTTCTTCAGGCACTCTGTCTATCAGATCTAATCCCTTGAATCTATTTGGCATTAGTACTGTATAATAGTAAGGGATTTGATTTAGGTCATACCCGAATTGTCTAGTGGTTTTCCCTAGTTTAAGTCTGAATTGTCTAGTGGTTTTCTCCAGTTTAAGTCTGAATTTGGCAATAAGGAGTTCATGATCTGAGCCACAGTCAGCTCCCAGCCTTATTTTTGCTGATTGTATAGAGCTTCTCCATCTAGAAATAAATACACCTTACAATGTCTGATTATGGTCTGAATGAAATCCAAAAAGGTAACTGGGTTACCAAGCACCCATGAAGAATCATCTTAATTAATAGGAATGCAATTCAACCAGTAAAATGAACTGAATACTTCTGTCTTGAAATGTTCAATTATAAGATAAATAGTCTAAAAGAAATAATCTTTTCTCCCATTCTAGTAATTCTATTTCAGATTTCTCTTAAAGGATCACTCTGAATATTTTATATACACAAAAACAGACATACTTTTACCCAAATAACTACACTGTTCTCTTTATATAATCACCTTACACAGATGTGTGTTTTCAAATAATTTACATTCTCAGAAATGTAATCCATATAATATTGATTACACGTGTGATCAATATAATTTCAAGGAATGTAAAATTTAAGGACTGAAAATAAAGCACTTTAATTATTGAATAAAAAAAAATACATGGTGTCTGCCCGATGGATAAGTACGTAAGTGTTAGTCCCTCAGTTGTGTCTGACTCTTTGTGACCCCATGGACTGTAGCCCTCCAGGCTCCTCTGTCCATGAGATTCTCTGGGCAAGAACACTGGAGTGAATTGCCAGTCCCTTCCCCAAGGGATCTTCCCAACCCAGTGATTGAACCCAGGTCTCCTGCTAAAGAATTGCAGGCAGATTCTTTACCATCTGAGCCACCAGGGAAGCCCATGTTATATGGATAGTAACAACAACAACAATTTGATACTCATACGCATCAATAGTAAGTTGTATATGAGTTTTGAGTTGTTGTTTTTGTTGCTCAGTGGCTAAGTCGTATCTGACTCTTTGCAACCCCATGGACTACTGCATGCCAGGCTTCCCTGTCCTTCACTATCTCCTGGAGTTTGCTCAAACTCGTGTCTCTGAGTTGGTGATGCCACCTAACCATCTCATCCTCTGCCACCCCCTTCTCCTCCTATCCTCAATCTTTCTCAGCATCAGGGTCTTTTCCAATGAGTTGACTCTTCACATCAGGTGGCCAAAGTATTGGAGCTCAAGTAACGTTATTTAAATTACATGGGATGTTCAAAACTGTGCAGTTTAATCTACATTTAATAATTTTACAATTTCATGTTCTCTACACCAACTCCTATCTATTCTTTTTCTCCTTTACCTACTCATGACAGGATGGGAGAGATAGATAGAAAGATAAATAAAGATAAAGATAGAATATTAAACACTCTCTCCCAACCTAGTGAGTTCTCTGCACATTTGTATATCTTCTTAGATGTCTCACAGGGATTTCAATTTTGACTTACATGAAACAGAGTTCATTTTTGACACTTTTATCCTTCTTTTATATTTTCTTTCTCATATAATATTGTCACCTTTAATGACCTATGCTGGCCACCCACCCCTTTCTCACCCTCAAGATAAGTTCCTATCCATTCATCAACTCCTTCTGTCTTCATCATCACTTTCTTTACTCAGGCTTTCAGATACTCTCATCTCTTCACCTGGACTTTGGTACCAACATCCTGATTTTTCCATCTGTCCCCAGGAGTGTAGATTCTCATCACTTTCACACTGAAATCCAGATAACTTTTCTGAGCAACTAATCCAATCCTGTCTCATGCCATCAGTTGCAAACTCCCCATAACAGTTAAAACAACAAATTAAAAAAATATATCTAACTCTTTCTGCCCTTCATTCACCATCTGCATCACCACTGGTTTCCATGTTCTCTTAAACTGATGCCTCTATGAGAGTGGCCACTTGGCAATCTCACCCAAAAAGACTCCAATCTGTAAACATGGTTCTTTCTATCCTCATTCCACATCCCTTTCCCCCAGAATTTATTACCTCAGTCTGTGATTGCTCGTTTCCTTCCTCACCTCCCTCCCAACACTGGACTGTGGGCACCCTGAGGATCCTGCTTTTCTATTGGTTAATTTTGTACCTGTTTTATCTAGCAAGTGTCACTTACGGGTTCAATAAGTATTTGTGATTTCAACAACTATTCAATAAATATTTATGAGTGACACTAAACGAATGAAAGCAGCGGGATATTTTAAATAAATATTGCCTAGCATTTACAAAATCCCTATTAATTAGAGACCAATCCATACCATATTTCCCCAGTGCTGCATGGCCTTTAATGACCAACCTCAGAAGTTACATAGCATCGATTCCACTGTACTCTATTCGCCAAGTATTTGTAAGCCCACGTAGAGTCAAGGGGAGGTTATACAGACTTCAACCCTTGATGGGAGAAATCCCCCAAATCTGATGCCAGTTTAAACCCACAGTCACTGAAGGACACTAATGAACTAAATTACTTTGAAAATATATGAATAAAAGACTTGCTTGTCCTGCTTCTCTGAAACAAACTGTATAACTAAGTAATCAAAGAGTGTGTGCTCAGTCATCTCTAGCTCTTGTGACCCCATGAACTGGAGACTGCTAGACTCTTCTGTCCATGGAATTTTCCAGGCAAGAATACTGGAGCAGGTTGCCCTTTCCTACTCCAGGGGATCTTCCCGACCCAAGGATCGAACTCACATTTCTTGTGTCTCCTTTATTAGCGGGAGGATTCTTTACCACTCTGCCACCTGGGAAACCCCAAAAGTTGGGGCACATGGCTTAGCTGTTGGGAGGCATGTGAGATCATCCCAGATTAGGGATCAAATCTGTGTCTCCTGCACTGACAGGCAGATTCTTAACCACTGAGCCACCAGGGAAGCCCCAACCAAGCAGCAGGTGTAGGAAAAACTTCTCCTTATAGAAACACCCCAGTTAACAAATGAAGAAGAGAGTCAGAATATCACTGCTGTGCAATTCCTGATGATTCCTAGATCCTAACATTGATCATCAAAGACTATTATTGAGAGAGAGAGAGAGAGAGAGAGAGACATTACATATGCTCCTTTGGAAGAATAAAACACTGCTTACAAAAGAGATTTGGAGAAATATGTGTCTGATGAATCTATATCCAACTATCAACTTAGCAAAAACAAGTAAAAGAGAAGAGCACATTATTGAGACTCTGTGGACATTTTCAGCACAGTTCAGACTCAGGGAAACTTCACAGGACAAACAGCCTGGTCTCTTTAATAGATAAATGAAAAAAAAGAAAAGAGAGAGATGGGTGCTACAAAGACTTAAGAGTCATAACAACTAATCACCATGAATGTACTTTATTTGAATCCTGATGCAAATGAACAGAGCAAGAGAAAACAGATGACATCTGCAAGACAATTAGAAACTGAGCACTGAGTAGATATTTAGTAATATTAAGATGCTATTGTTTTTGAGATGGTATGATTGTATTCATTAAAGGAAGTCTTATTTTTTAAAAAACATATTCAGAGATATTTATGGGTAAAATTATATAATGTCTTAGATTTAGTTCAAAATAATGTAAGAGAGGAGACCATAGTTGGAGACAGAAATAAGATTGCGCATGAATTGATAATAGGTTAAGCGACACCTGCCAATGCAGGAGACATAAGAGACATGGGTTCAATCCCTGGGTTGGGAAGAGACCCTGGAGAAGGGCACGGCAACCCACTCCAGTATTCTTGCCTGGAGAATCCCATGGGCAGAGGAGCCTGGAGGGCTACAGTCCATATGGTCGCAGAGGCGGACCCAGCTGAAGCGACTTTCCACACACGCATGCATGAGACTTGGTGATAGTGAATGAGAGTTCAATATGCTGTCAGTTTCTCCAGTGAAATTTCCCCGTAACAAATATTTATTTTGCAAACACACTTTACTGATGCCCAAAGTCAAAACTTCTAGGTAAATTCTCTAGTGCACTTTATGATATCACCCCTGCCTGCCTCTCCAGGACCATCTGCATGACTTTCGCTTTTCACCTCTTTTTAAGCTACATAAAACTGACTGTAGTCTGCACAGAAGACTATGCTCTCTCAGACTACCAAGTGTCTGTACATTTCCCTTTTTCAAGACTGCCAAGTCCCATCCTTCTTCACCTGGCAAAATTCATTCATCTGTCACATTTCTTATTGCCAATTACAAGTCTCAGGTTCTCTGCTGTGGACCGGCGATACACTAGACTGATGGATACCAGTCAGCTGCCATTCCCACCCGACACTCCACCCCTTCCCTGCCCTCTTCCCTGCCCTGTGAAACTGAACCAGTTAGACTGTGTAGTGGCTGGAGAGCAAGAACTGTACTGATGTCTCCGGCTCCTCTCCTGACAGGCTGGCACAGGATGACTGCTTTCACTTAGCAAACACTATGCCTACCAGGTGGTCCTTCCTATGTCCTTCTTTTTCTGGTACAGCTGACTGCTTCCTTGCCTTTGCATCTTCAGCTCAGGAATACCCCACCGTCCATCGTCGCTTCTCATAAACCTAGTGCACTACTCGTAAGAGTCCATCCATTGAATTCTCCTCTAATTACCCAGTTTCACTCTGCCTTCCCCTTCTTGTTCAGACTTTCATTATATAACTGTAAGCAGAAACAACCCAAACCAAAGAAAGACTTCTAAACAGAATCTAACACAGATATAGACTGAAAAGTTACACGAGAGGAAGAGGTAAAGCACATTGGAGATGGGCAGCATATGCAATGGTCCTGTGGTACAAAGAGGCAAAGGATGTCCAGTGCTATAGCTGACTTGAGAGGCAACAAGCTAGAAAGCACAGAGGGCAGTGGTAAAGGATGGAGGTTTGGAAAGGAACTCAATTTTGCAGTAAAGATTTAGTTTGTGATCTTGAGAGCAATGGGAAAGTGTCTCATATTCTCCCTGCCCTCGCAGGCCTAGGTAAGGGATCATTTTCTTTTAGCCATTCCTTGACAGCCTTCTACAGCACAGCCAGGACTAGGAAACTCTCATGGCAAAAAATTCAATACATGTTCACTGGATTCATGAATAAATGAATGAGCAAAATAACACATGACCAGGTTTGTGACTTTCTCGGGCACCTCCAAACATTCTTCCTTGTACATACCCTAACTGGACTTATTCTTATTTGCTCTTGGCTGAGTCTTTATCTATAATTAACATAAAGACTTTGGAAAGCAAGAGTTACATATGAGCTATGTATGATTTTGAAAATTAGATCATTCCCAGACCAATCTTTTACACTTAATGACCATTTCATTCTAGACACATCAAATGTAATGAGCAACATCACCATCTCAGGAGATGGACATTCTTTTCATAATCACAAGAGTTTACTCTGTTAAATCTCACCAATTCAAGGTGATGGAGGAAAAGTCACTTGAAATCCATGAGATGGATGAAAGAGAGAGTTGTTTTAGGTTGTTTAGAACAAGAAATACAACTTTCTAGCCTTGGGTTATAACAGCACGAACTAAGTGCTAAGAAGCTTTATTTTCATTTGCTTTACAAACTGATGGTATGGCTGATCTATATCTGATAAAATGATATGCAAAATTTTCAATTAGTTTCTTTATCATTCAATAATAAGTTAAAACACGAGGCTAAAACCTGCTTGCGACTGACCTTATTCTATACACTTACATGTCTAATGCCAGGAACCAAAATTAAAATGCAAAGTGATCTCAAAACTGGTAAGTGAATATTCATTAATGTCGTGAGAAGTCTTTCTATATTCAGATATTCTATGATAATGTAGATGCCCATTTTATGCTTAAGTGGGTAAAATGGAGATGAATGCAAATAACCATGTTCTTTTTTATCTAAACTTGAGTCCTCCATGAACCAACAAAGTATCAAATGGCAAGATTTCTACATCATTGTTGGGATATGTTTGTGGCATAATGGTATGTAATTAACATACAAACTTTACATTTCATTCTGATAGAAAATATCAGGAAAACTAACATAATATTCATTTACCTTTGAAGTTCAAACAAATACGCATCAACTTTTTTTAGTGACACAAAGAATGACTTTTTGCTTTTGGCTTCCCCTAGCAACTCTACATTGCATACAGCTTATAAGTTGATAAGCCAGGAGATAACATTATACCAAAATCTTGTAAAATGAATAAACTCTCATTGTGACTAAAACACAGTTTACTTCAGTAAAACAGATGTATTGCTCACCAAAGATGCCATGGTGAACCCAATGACTTCAATATAACCATCATCATGACGCTGAGGTTCAAAGTCATGGTGATCTCCTGGGTTCCCCCAGGGCATAGTGCCAGCACAATATCTGCAAGAGAAGAGTAAAATTAGAATTAGAGTTTGTGCCAGTCTTCTCGTGATCATCATCAGGTAATAATTTATAGTTTGATCTGATGTTGATTTCACAAAAGAATGGCTTTCTACTCTTGGTTCATGTCTCCCAATAGAAAAGAAAATGGGTTTATCCCCTTCCACTCCAAGTATCAATTTATGAAAATGGGTCAAAATTTGACAACAAAAGCATCCCATGGTGTCCAATTTTCTACTAATTCATTATCAACTTTTTATTTTTAAATTTTTATTGGAGTATAGTTGTTTTACAATGTAGTGTTAGTTTCTACTGCACAGCAAAGAGAATCAGCTATAGTATATATCCATCCCCTTTTTTTCCCCTTGGACTTCAAAGAGATCAAACCAGTCAATCCTAAGGAAAATCAATCCTGAATACTCATTAAAAGGACTGATGCTGAAGCTCCAATACTTGGGCCACCTGATGGGAAGAGTCGACTCATTAGAAAAGACCCTGATGCTGGGAAAGATTGAAAGCAGGAGGAGAAGGGGACCACAGAGGACGAGATGGTTGGATGGCATCACTGAGTCAATGGACATGAGTTTGAGCAAGCTCTGGGAGATGGTGAAGGACAGGGAAGCCTGTGTGCTGCAGTCCATGGGGTCACAAAGAGTCAGACACGACTGAGTGATGAACAACAACGGCAATCCCCTCTTTTTCAGACTTTCTTCCCATTTAGGTTACCACAGAGCTTTAAGTAGAGTCCCCTGTGGTGTACAGTAGATTCTCATTAGTTATCTATTTTATACATAGTATCAATAGTGTGTGTGTGTGTGTGTGTTTCTTACTCTATAATTCACACAGGCCTACTTTCTATGACATCCCATGAGTTATCAATAGGTGGTGTCAGAATTTGGTCTTGGAGGGAGACATATACATGCCAGTAAGAGCGGAAAAGAGAATCGAGCTGGGTAAGCATCAGCAGTAAATACATAATTAAGACAATGAGTACCCCAGGATGGGGGAACAGTAACTGAAGACAGAGGAGTAAAAAAAGGATGAGACAAAGATGTGAGATCAGAAAGGGAAGGGGAAGTCAGGGACACTGAAAAGTAGAATAAACAAAGTCCAGAGGGGAGATGGGAAGGAGCAAGAAGAGGAATAAGGAGAAGAAAAGAAAATTAAAGCAAGCTAACGAACAATGTTTCCTGAGAATCTAGGTCCCCTACTTCAACGACTAAGATGAAAATGCTTCTGGAATAGGTTGTAAGGGGCTAAACTGAGCATGGCCAAAAGTCACCAGGAGACTATGCTTTCCCAGACATAGATTTACATACACTTCTCATTTCAACCAAATTCAGTCTAAATAGAACTTACTTGTGGATTTTTGTGTCTGAGTTGTCTGGTTTGCAAATAACAAAGAGTCAGGGATCCATCCCTTTCAAATCTTGGCTTGGGAGCCTAGAATCTAAATTTAAGCCCACTGAGAAATGTGCTTATTTTGAGACTAGTTAATCTTAAATACCCCTTTCTCCTGAGGTATATAATAGCACCAAAGAAAGCTGACATTCTGGCTAGAAAATGCTGCTCTAATTGATCCTATTTTTTCAAAGCAATCATCTGGCAACGATTTTGAATGAATTCCATGCTGAAATCAGGCTGGAAGGTTTCCTAATAGCTTTTGGGAAACTAAGAACACGTATTTATGCAAGCCCATCATTCCTGGGGAGGGTGACAGGGTGGAGGGGTCCGTAATTGGGAATTACATTAAAATGTCTTAGTCCAGAGGGCTGCCTGGGCTTCTTAAGCATGGGTAAGTATACACCATGCATGCTATACCACATACATGAAAAAATACCATAGAGAACATTAAACAAAGCAAGTAGGAGAGAAAACGATCAGGCCTGGAGACTCTTAGTAAGTCATTAAAGTAACTATTTTTCACCGCTTGTACCTGGAAATTTTCCATCATGAGAGCAGAGAACCTTAGGTCAAACAGAGTTCACATCAAACCAAGGAAGACAATAAGAACAGGGCTTACCTGGGTATATTTAAAAATACTATACACTGGAACTTCAGTTCCTGGATCTTTGGGGTAAGATCGGTCCCATCACACTGCAACAATCAAAGCAGAAAAAGCAAGGGTTTTGAAGCAGGTGCAAGTCTACGAGCCAACTTAGCCGACAAGAACAGGTACCAAAGTCTCACCCTTGTCTTTGTCTGTTGCTGGCATCGATGGCCATTACTGTGACTGAAAATTTATTCTAACTTTCCCGGCTCCAGAGTTCAGGGCTTGGTTTTGCTTTGACTTCATGTAAAAACAAAGCTGCCATTTGACCAAAATGTTTTTCTCTGGTCTCACAATCCAAGGAACTCTCATTATTCTTAACGTTGGACTGTGATTAGATACTTAGGCTTGTAGTATCAAAATTAAAAGATTTAGGTAGGTAAGTAGGTTTAGTCGCTAAGTCGTGTCTGACTTTTGCGACCCTATGGACTGTAGCCCACTAGGCTCCTCTGTCCATGGGATTTCCCAGGCAAGAATACTGAAGTGGGTTGCCATTTTCTTCTCCAGGAGATATTTTCCTAACCCAGGGATCGAACCTGGGTCTCCTGCACTGCAGGCAGACTCTTTACCAACTGAGCCACCAGGGATTGCAAGATATTGAATATAGTTCCCTGTGCTATGCAGTAAATCCTTAAAAGATTTATGAACACTTAACAAAAGGACAAAGCCTCAAGGTGAGGCCATAGTAATCTCTACCACCATCATCTGATTCAAAAATAGTCATGCATATGACCATTTATTTTCCTTGCTTTTTGAGATAATTTGTCTTTTGAAAATGTTCAATGTAATATTTTGAAAGAAGTTTGAAAGGAATATATCCTGCATGTTTTTTTTTCTAACTATCTATTATAAATTAGCATTATCTCCATTAGTGATTTACTCTTATCAGTGTAATCTCTTATAGACTGCGACTGGTCTTCTGAGATGAACCATTTCATTGGTTCTGGATGTGACTTTGGGTTTCAAGGGCCTCAGATTGGCTTGGCCTCAATACCTTTGTGTGTGGTTTCCCTGATCCACTTGGGGCTTCCCTGGTGGCTCAGATGGTAAAGAATCTGCCTGCAATGCAGGAGACCTGGGTTCAAGCCCTGGGTCAGAAAGATCCTCTGGAGAGGGGAATGGCTACCCACTCCAGTATTCTTGCCTGGCAATCTCCATGGACAGAGCTGCCTGGTGGGCTACAGTCCATGGGTCGTAGAGTCAGACATGACTGAGCAACCAGCACTTTCACTTTGCCTGACTGGTTAGTGCTTTCCTCCAGAGCATCCTCTGACTGCTCAAGGAAGAGGCTTTTCGTTTCCCTTTCTCATTTCCCACTGGTGACAAACATCAAAAGAGGAGCACTCTGGTCAGGATTCTAGGCCTCTTGATGTCAAAGGTATAAAGCCTGCTTTTTATCTGCTCTCCTCACACCCTCATCACAGAATGTACCCCACCCCCACCCCCCGTCTTCTCCTTGGGAGACAGGGTTAAAGCATTCCCAGGATCCTTGCAAATTTCTGAAGTTTTCTTCAGAGGGACTTGCAATCCAGGTTACGATGACTCTGCTAGCCATCAAAGTTGTTTCATTCTCCTCCTCCCAGCTGATCTTAACACAGACTAGTTTTCATGAACATTCTCAAAAACTGTTTCTGGGAAATCTTATAATCCTAAATAAGCAAAGTATTCTCAAATGTTATTTAGATTGGAATGAAGTTCTAGACATTGATCGAAGGTGTTTTCACACTTTCAAAATCTTAAACACACATAAGGTCTCCCAATTGAAGGACTTGAGTTGATAGATGGCTCTACCAGTGAAGAAAAAAATGTAGACATCTTAAATGATCAAAACTGAGTGTTGTAAGCAACTAAAACTTTCAAAAAAAAAAAAAACACAGCATGTGATATCTTAATAGTATGCAAAACAGCACTGTTGCATTACAGCAAAAATCCTATACTTATATATTACTTTATTTAGAACAGAATTATTTTTTTTTTAATTTTCTACTTTCTCCACCTAAAAAAACATAGTGATTCTAGAAACTCAGCAAATTCTATGAAGATGCACGCCTTACAATATTTTACAAAATTTTCCTATATATTATTGCATTTAAACTTCACAACTCTTTAGGACTGCAGTTTTCAACTTTCTCCCTACTTCAAACACACAAAGGAAAATATTTCCAAACAAAAAAATCTTCCTGTGTACAAGCTCCCGTGTGGATGAATTGAAACAAGAACACATGTGCAGTAGAACAAAAGAAGGATGTATGCAGGTTTTTGTTACTATCCTCTGGGTGTGTGTGTGTGTGTGTGTGTGTGTGTGTGTGTGTGTATGTGTGTGTATAGTACTTGTGCACATATTTTGTATTTCTGTGAGATTAGATTATTAACTATTACATCAGAAACACTGACTTCACCCCGTGGCGAAGATAAGATAGTCTGCTGTTATGTGTACATCTATTTGCTCTGACTTCCCATCTTTTCAGTCTCACTCTCAGTGATGTAATTGTAGAAACACCCTTGTATATTTCTGTCATAGCACAATGGTAATTGTTGTTTCAAATGCATGTGCTTTTAGTCATATAGACAAACCTGAATCCCAATTGTTAAGACTTAGTTTCTACTGTTTTTTTTTTTTCTCTTCATAAATAAAAGATGATTACACAGACCAATCCACCTGGAATATTATACCTACTGGCTGATATCAAACCTTTTTTAAGTTTCCGGCTGCCACTTTGGCCTCTCTGCAGGCTTTTTTTAATCCCTGTTCTATGGCCACCCATGCCTGAGACATTTCTCAACAGGAAGACTGCCAGATGGGGGAGAAAAGCTCTCCAGTGATGTGGAGACACACGGAGTTTAATTTCCACCCAGCTGAGTTAGACAGTAAACACCATTCAATATAGTCACTGCCCTCCACTCACTGGCTCTCCAGGCAGGTGCTACAATGTTCCCAATAATGCAAAAAAATACTGGGACAAGAAGGAAAGTTTATTTTTGGCTATTTGCAGGCCCCCACAGAAGAAAAAGGTTAAGTCTCAGGCAAGGTTGCTGCTACTTAAATAACCATCGTTTTATCAAAATTAAGATTTTCACAGTTGAATGGACTATGTCTCTTTCTCGTATCTAGATTTAAAAAGGCAATATTCCAGTTTTCAAGAGTTGCTACGACTAAAGGATACTAGCTTTTCATTAGTATTTTATGAGAACTGAAACATCTGAAAGCGATGCCAAAGGCTGTTAGTAGTAATGTCTTTGTTTCAAATGATTTAGGAGATTTGTGTCTTGTATGTGGTTTATTGGTGTCAAGAAAATTGAATATTTATTTTAGGCTCCTCTGTATTCCTCTATAAATCCATTAGTTTAAGGTCATATATTTTTCTCTATTTGCATGTATACATTTTATCCTACCCCCTTCTGTCACAAATGCTATTCTTTATCCATTCCACAATAAATCTAAGCATCGCTGTATTCCCATTTCTTTTTCCTCATGTGTATATTTTTCTGTGTTTCATGTTTCACTTTACTTATACAGGTATGTGCAACAGTCATGCTCATTCCCTCTTTCAACTTGTTTACTTCAAGGAAACACTTTATCTTTCTTAATAATTAATGATATGCTATTTTAAAATATATCTTTTAGAGAAAAAAATGACTTCCCATCTCCCTTGCCTCCAAGATGAGTATCCCCCAACTTGAGATAGAGATTCAGAAGTAAACAGCAGCCAGAAAAACTCCTAAGTGGTAAGGGACCTTGACCAGGCTAGAGAGTAAGTGACCACAAAATACTAAAATCAAAGTATTTTTCTAAAATGAAGACTCTTCAGATAGCCTGGGAATAAAGCTAGTTGTTTGGTGAACATCTATTTCTACTTCAAGACCCAGCTCAACATCCTTGCTTTGATGACTTCCCTGACTACACCAGGGGAAGTTTGCATTTCTCCTTTTGTGCCACCAGCATATGACACAAACAGTCGAATAGCAACATTTATTCTAATGTTCTGCCATGAGTTAGGTGCCCTTCAGCATGACCAAACCATGAGTTTTTTCAGGAGCAAAATCCATCCATCTTATTTAACTTCATCCTCTGTTCAGTGCCCAACACATAACTTAATGCTTCTAAATGTTGGCTGAATACACCACACTCAATTCAGTTCAAGTTCTATGCAGCCCGCTGATTGAGTACATACTGGTATTTGGGGTTTACGTTAGGGACATGATATTTACATTCAAAGCGAAATGAGTCAACACGTGCAATACTTACGACAACTTTAACATGTTTGGATAAATCTCTAGAGCTTCTCTGTAGGAAATCAGAAAAAGCTGCCTATACCACAAGGAAAGAAAGAAAAAAAATGCTTCATTACACAGTTATGCCAAAGCCCTGCTTCTGTGATAGATAGGTCCTAGGAATTCTGAGTTATGCAAAAATACAAAATATAAAACGAATTCTCTACAGTAAAGTAGTGCAGAGGCTGTCAAGTTGAAATCTTTCTCTTTGTTTTCAAAATGTAACTTATCATAAAATTTAAGATAGCAGTAGGAGAGAGAAAATATAGGTAATTTCAAGGGTCAGTTTGGAGATCTGACAGCCTTTCCTGACCTTCCTGTTCATCCAGTAGATGCTGATAAAATCTTTAACTCTCCACTGAGACTGTCTTGTTTCGCCTCTTTTTTACTTTAATCCCCTCTATCCAGTGGTATAAACTTAAGCACACTTTAAAAATTAGTATTTTGGAGGCCCTCTTTTTTTTTTTTCTTTCTAGCCATTCACATCCAGGGATGTCCCTGAGAAGAAGTAAAAAGAAGAATGCCCCTTTATTTCATTTATGCTTCCATGAAAAAACTCTCCATGGTCTCTTAATTTTGCATCCAAATGTCAATGCATAGGATACATACCCTTGTGAAAACTACATTCTTACCCAAGACTTACCATACATCTTTCAGTCTACCTAATTTTCCAGTTCTCTAGCTTGACTTTGATGTTTGCTTTTCACACCACTTCTTGACTATCATTCCCACTCAGCATGCGGGCTTTAAAGTTCAAAGATAATGAACTCTCTGCCAACCGACTTAAGAAATATACCCTTACTTTTATTCTTCAACCAACACATTAAGCATTAACTCTATATAAACATAGGGCTTGCCGGGTGGTACAGTGGTAGAAAATCTGCCTGCCATGCAGGAGACCTGGGTTCGATCCCTGGGTTGGGAATATTCCCCTGGAGAAGGAAATAGCAACCTATTCCAGTATTCTTGCCTGAAGAATCCCATGGACAGAGGAGTCTGGCGGGCTACAGTCCATGAGGTCACAAAGAGTTGGACATGACTGAGCACACACACACATACATAGACACACATGTAAACATCTGTGATGTGTATGTAATTATTAGCATAGTATATTAGCATCTCTATTACCATCAGTAAATTAGTATAAATCACATGTAATCATTAAAAAATGAAATGTATACTTACCCCTGCATAGAACATTTTATTTCGAAAACGACTGTTGAATTTCTCTGGATTTGCTTCTGTGAAAGGGAAAAGGTGGTTTTGTTACAGACTTCATTAGAAGTAGTGAGTTAGATTAGCTCCTCCACGTTCTCTCTGTCCCTCCCCATCCCAAGGAACCAACAGCTTCATTATCGTGTTTCCCTCAGTTATAGGCAGTTGGCACAATAGCCCAGGGATACAAAATGTAGCCCCAAACTGTCATCAGTGGCAATATCAACTGAGACATGCAAATTATTAGGCTCCACCCTAATCCTACTGAATTAGAATGTCTGGGGGTTGGGGTCTGGTCTAGGAATCTGGTTTAACAAGTTCTCCAGGTGATTCCCATGCACATTAAAAGCTGAGACACTCTGGACTCTATTCAAAATAGAGGAGCAGCGTCAGAAGAAAGAGAGAAGGGAGAAGGGAGAGGGTCCATTGTCTGCTTTGACCTCCATGGAGCACAGCTTCCATAAACTATGTATGAGCTCAAATTTAATATAGGGAATCTGGATAAAAATCAATGAAGAATTTGCTGTCACAGTTTGCAAGAACTCCTAACTACCATCTACACTCTTGTTTGTGACAGGCCTCGAAAAACCATTTGATTTAGTGAAGATATGTAAATATTGTATGTATATACATGTATGTGTGTGTATATATATATATATATGTATATCTATCAGCTTCCAGGTGGCTCGGTGGTAAAGAATCTTCTTGCCAATGCAGGAGATGCAGTTTGATCCCGAGGTTGGGAAGATCCCCTGGAGAAGGAAATGACAGTCCACTGCAGCATTCTTGCCTGGGAAATCCTTCCTCCCAGAGGAGCCTGGGAGGCTATAGTCCATGCGGTTGCAAAGAGTCAGACACAGGTGAGCACGCACATACAGACAGATATAGATACATACAGATGACCCGCAGAATGGACTCAGGGCAAAAGACAGCAAAGGCTCTGACTAAGAACGGTTTAATTTTGTGTTTGTTCCTGGACGTTATATAGGTTGAAGACCATAAATAGATTAAATAAGAATCTTCATCAGAGAATGTTCACATGAATTCAAGGGATGATAAATCCCCAAATGAAATACTATTTCCTTACACTCTTTCTGATAAAATTCCAAGACATTCCAAAGGAACCCACTGTCAACGCTCATCTTCTGCTATTTTGTTCATTTGTTATCCTTTTTTAAGGAATAGCTCTTTCTCCAAGTCATTTCTCATCAGACAGCTGGCTGACTTGCTGCAAGTGTCCAAATCCCAACCCTGTATTTGAATGGCAAGCATGACACCAAATGGCAAAGTTCACAGAAACCAAAATTTTACCTACAATAGCCTGCCTTCTGGCCCCTATAATTTGCATCCTTCACATGTGAAAAACACATTCACTTCCTCCCAGGTCCCAAAAGGTCTCATTCCCATTACAGCATCAACTCAAAATCCAAAGACCTCATCTAAATCTCATTAGTTCAAACTTGCCAAATCTCATCATCTAAATCATCTAAATGATTTGGCTCTGAATGTAATCCGTTTATAATGATGACGAAACCCTGGGTATAATCCATTCCATTATTTTAACATATTAATCCCATCTTTGTGTACAGCACAATAACATATGTGCCATTAGAATGGAATCCAAAACTCTACTTTTATCTGTAATTGGTCTTGCCGATTAGGGAGATATTAGCAAATATAAGTTTAACGCTAGGTTTATAAAAGCCAATAAGCAATTTGAACGCCATATAACTCATGTGTGCGTGCTAAGTTGCTTCAGTCGTGTCCAACTCTTTGTGACCCCATGGACTGGAGCCCACCAGGCTCCTTTGTCCATGGGATTCTCCAGGCAAGAATATTGGAGTGGATTGCCATACCCTCCTCCAGGGAATCTCCCCAATCCCATGTCTCTTACCTCTCCTGCATTGCCAGGCAGGTTCTTTACCACTAATGCCACCTAGGAAGCCCATATAACTCATACATCTTCCAAATTATCTGCATTGGATATTAACCCAATCTTAAGACATCAGTTATGTATACATAAATGACTTCAAAATCTGTGCCTACAGTGACAGCGTCACCTTCAGTTAAAATCCTATGTGTTATAAAAATCTTTTCTTTCAAAGTCACTGCACCTTAAGGACAAATATTTTTACCAGCATTATCTTCATTTTTCTAACACCACGGCAAAAATCTTTCACTCTGTAGTAACTTGTCATCTAACCCACCTTTATCACAAGCTCCTTTGTCCCTCTGTATTTTTCTTTCCTGTCTGAAATGCCCTTACCCATTTCACTTCTTGTCTACATCACATTCCTTCTTTATTTCCCACCATATTCCCCCCTACCCTTTCTGGAAACTTTCCCCTGATACTTTTCTTCTGTCAACAATCCCCACCAAACTCCCATACTACTCACTGCCTATACATCCTCCCCTTACTATATACTCCCTCTACTTTTATTTGTCTTTTGTATATGAGCCTATTCTCCAATTTAACATTCCATTCCTATAGCAGACATTTGAGACAGCCACTGGACTTGGCACAGGAGGATAAAAATAAGAGAGTCTTTTGCCCTTATGTTGTTTAAAGAGGGGAAGACAGATCTGAAAATGAAAATGAAAAATGTCACTCTGTATATGCCATAAAAAGATGTCTATATAAGACGACTCCACGGACTGTAGCCCGCCAGGCTCCTCCATCCATGGAATTTTCCAGGCAAGAATACTGGAGTGGGTTGCCATTTCCTTCTCCATATAAGATGAAATGGGGGTGGCAGGGGGGAGTGGGGTCCACACACAGAGAAAATCAAAAGTGTCCCAGAGGCAAGTACACTTGAATCTAGAATGATGAGTAGATGTCACACTGAGGTTCACGATGGAAAAGAAGGTTACAGATAGAGAAGCTTGGACAGGGTTTCTCAAAGGCCAACTGTGCCTGAGTCTCACCACCCGGGCAAGAGCCTGGCAGTGTGTCCTTTGCAGTGATGGTGATGGTGAAATTTAGCAGTCCACCAAAAATAACACCTTTTCAAGGAAATCTGTCAGTTCACCATATGAATCATGAAACATTCATAATCCTTTGAAACATGCTGATCTGCATGCCTCTTTATATTCAGAGAAAATAGCAAATCCCAAATCAATTTTAAATACTGCCTCTTCAGGAGTCATAATTGTATTTCCTTGACCTTGTAGTGTAAGGTTCAAATCCTCTGAATAATAAGCAACTTCAATGAGGGTATGACTCAAGTGTCCAATCTCAGACTAAAAGTTTGATGTGTTTAATATTCTTCATGTCCCCCAAAGACGACTATCTAATTCACATAGATGGCAAAGTGAGACCTAGCTTTGCTACCTGATAACCTTAATCATTGTTATCATGACTATATAATAGTGGACTAGAGTATTTTCAGTGTACTTCCTCAAGTACTGTCATAATGCAATAGTGTAAAGTACTGGCAAGATTCCAACCGACAATTAAATGACCAATCCTATTAAATCTCTGACTTTTATTCCAAATGTTCTGTTACCAACAGTTCAGCCAGACATGGCTTAGCCACTTTGAGAAGAATAAAACAGCATTTATTTTCCTATCAAATAAAATATACCTTCTTCTTTTAAAAATCACTTTTTAAAATTTATTTTTTGGCTGCACCACACAGCATGTTGGATCTGACTTCCTTGACCAGGGATCAAACCCACATCCTCTGCATTGGAAGCATGGAGTCTTAACCACTGGCCTAGCTGGGAAGTCCAATATACTTTCTTTTTGATCAAATTATTCAAAGGTTTGCATTATTTACATACAAAGTGAATCAAAATGTTCAGCCTTTCTTTACTGCTTATTTTATTTTCTACTGGTAATTCTAAAAGCATTTACACAGAAAACGCCAATAATAAACTGTCTCAAAATGAATGTCATTTTAATTGTCCCTTCTAAAAGAAATACAATACAGATAGTAATAAAAGTCTGCAACTGTCCCATGTCAATTTGATGGGCTATTTCGTATCTATGCCAAAAACTTTTTGCAATTGAATTTTTTAGGATTCTGCTTTAGTGAGATTTGTATTTATTACCCAGTCCATGTAAATGGATTGGCATAATTCCCAATTTATTGTATGTTTTGACTAATATCTAGTAGGTTATTCTATGTAAGGTTATTTTTTTTTGGAATGGCTCTCATGAGGCTTTGAATCACTCTGCAAGTATCGGATGCAAATGATACAAGCTTTGTCATGAAGTCACAGTCCCTGAGCAGCTGCGTTAGAGAACAGTTTGGAGTCTCAACTGTGGTTTGCATGGCTTCCAGCCACTATCTATCAACAAAAATAAGTACATATGACCCTAATGAAAATGAAGCCTCACGTTCTTCCTCCTCCTCCTGCAGTGAAGCTTGAGATTTCTTGACTATCCAGGTAAAAACATGGGGAAAACCCAAATAAACAGAAAACAGCAAAAAAAAAAAAAAAAAGAAAGAAATTAGCCTGATGGGCTTCCCTGGTGATTCACTGGTAAAGAATCCACCTGCCAATGCAGGAGACACTGGTTTGATTCCTGATCTGGGAAGATCCCACATGTCACAGAGCAACTAAGCCCGTGCACCGCAACTACTGACCTTGTTCTCTAGAGCCTAGGAGCCGTAACTACTGAGCCCAGGTGCCACAGCTATTGAAGTCCACATACCCTAGAGCCCATGCTAGGCAACAAGAGAAGCCACGGCAACGAGAACCCCCTCACATTGCAACTAGACAGTAGCCCTGGCTCACCACAACTAGAGAAAAGCCTGTGGAGTGATGGAGGTCCAGTATAGCCCCAAATAAATTATATTAAAAGAATAGCTTGAGTAATTATACCTTTCATCATTAATAATGATTTCTTTTTTGCTTAATGCAAAAAAGATGGACTAACAGATTCTAAAAAGTCCACACCTCTGGTATAGACACATCAGCCAATCTGTTTCAACATTTCGTGTATATTTATTGTGTACCGCCATCTCTAGATCCTCTCCATGAACATGGTATTCATTACTCTCAGTCAGCATCAATCCTCCCTGACTAGCTCTTTAGTCACTGTTCTTCCTCTTTTTTTTTTTTTTTAATCACTTCTTGGTCATTCACTGACTTTAGTTTCTAGTCAAACCTAAAGATTGGCAGTCCTGAGTCCTGGAGCACATATCCGGTCCTGATCTTTACTGTCTTTGAGACCCTAAACAATGAGGCTTCAGGGTAACATCTGTAATAAGCTCCTATCTTATTGAGCTCCCAAGGTCACCATGAAAGTTCAAATGGAGAAAGAGCAGTAAGCACACTGTGGGCACTTAAGTGATATGCAGACAAAAGGGGACCCGCAAAACACCCGCTGGAAACTTCCTCCCTGGGAGACGGAAAGGGATGCTGTCCTCACCTCTGGATTCGTGGAACTCCAATGTGACGTGCGCATCGAATCCGAGGCTGAAGTAGTTATTGAAAACATTCAGAGGAAGCTGCAATGACGAACAAAGGCAGAGGTAAAGTTGAAAGCCAGACACCTGTCTGTGGGGCAAGTCCCGGGGAGAAAGACCAGTCACAACCCAACGCAGGGGGGTCTACATAGAAGGAACAAGGGATTTTTGAATTAATTCTTTAGGGAAAGCTCAACTCATAGGATACTCCCAAGAATTTTAAATAGTTTAGGAAACAAGAGACACAACACAAATTATTAAATGAGAATCATTCTTGTGGATAGTATAACACAAGAATCTTAAGGGCTGAGGGATGCACATTTGTAACAGTTAAAAGGGATGATTCACTAAACAAACTCTGCAAATAAATTTAATTGTAAGGATCACATCTAACCTTCTTAATCAGTGGATGCACATTTTTTGAAGAAATTATGTTCAGCAAATTAATATTGCAACTGAAAATAAATACAATTTACCCTTATTTTCTAAAAATCTATATATTTTTGACAAAAGTCATGTAAGCAATAAGCCAGTGGGAGCCATTTAACTATTCTCAACCTAGAGAAAAACTAAAAGCTAGTTAAGACAGTAGCACTGACATAAACACACTACCATGTGCGAAACAAATAGCCAGTGGGAAGTTGCTGTAGCACAGGGAGCTCAGCTCGGTGCTCTGTGACGACCTAGGGGTGGGATGGGATGGGAGGGAGGGGACACATGTCTACTTAAGGCTGATTCACACTGTTGTACAGCAGAAACCAACACAACATCGTAAAGCAATTATCCTCCAATTAGAAATAAAATATATGTGTGTGTGTTTATTAGTATTCAGATTTTTATTTACTCTATTAACTCTTAGATCTTTAACAGGACCATGAAATATGCAAACACAAACACATAGAAATATACATAAGCCTCAGCTTTCCTTGCCAGAGCCCTCTGGGTCCCTGGCTGTTACTGCTGCAAGTTGAGTAAAGGGGAGAACTATGTAGTCTGAAGTCCTGCATTAAAATTACAAAGCTGACATGATCTGAAGGCCTTTGGTTTAACGTTAGAACAATTAGGAAAGCGTGTGGGAAATGCTAGAAGGTTCTTCCACTTTTTCTTCTGCAACTCAGACTGGAAGGTAAATGTTAAAGTAAACAGAGGGGAAACATTATCTCAGCCTGCATGATGTTTCCAGATAATGATCAGGTTGATCCTCCAGAGAGAAATGCACTCCTCTTCTATTAGAAATAAGTGTTTATCCTCAAGATTTCAAAAATTACTGGGTTTCCCATGCCCCTTGATTAGTAAGACTTTTCTCTTTGACTAGAGCAATAATCTTGTTGCAGTAAGAGAAAAATGAAATGAGAGGAAGAGTCAGAAAGAGAGCAAGAGAGAGATTATTAACAATACAGAAACACAGAAATTGAAACAAAGGATGAACCCATCCATGGAAGGCTGACTCAGAGCATGTACTGATTCAGAGGTCAGCTCAGCCCTTAGAAGTGGTTACAAGTGACTGGAGAAGGGAGAGAAACTAAACGCACAGAGCAATGCCAAAACATGTCTCACTCTCCTGGCTTCACATTTGAGAATGTCCAGTTCCTGCACTTAAACGAAAATACAAGTCCTTAGGAATGACAGCAAGGGTTGGTGATCCTGCCAAAAGCACAGATATGTTCATTTCTACCATTTATGTTCTTTTGGCTACGATTCTAACCCATGTCTCAGCATCCGCTGATAACATAGGAGAACATCTGGTCACCATCCTCTAAATAACATCACAATTTAATCTGTTTTAAGAGTTCTTATTCATATTTTCCAGGAAAAATTGCCCCAATTTCCTACACATCTCCTTACAAATCCACTTTTGAAACCCTTTAATTATCTGGATTAATGTCCCCAGGCTGCATCAAGAAGTCTTTCCATTTCTTAAGCTGTTGGGAAGAGAATTAAATAGAGATTGCTATTGAGGGCCTAACCATTCCAAGTTGAGTGGGGATAGGACCTTAACATTTCCATATGGCACATTTCTTTGTACTTTAGCTGTTTTATGCCCAGTTTCTATAAGTCAAATATATTACAAAGAAATATTATATCCCAAGACAATACTTGCTTAAACAACACTGTGACCTGACGAACTCAAGGTCAACTGAGCAATCATGATAACTACGAAAAACCTTAGTTTCTGGATCACAGTTTAGGTGGAAAACACTATGAAGGTAAGACAAAACGTGTTTTAACCAATTTTAGTCAAATAAGTAACTTGAGCTTCTACCACAATTGGTTGGGATCTTGATGCTCATCAACAAAGGTGCATTTGCTGTTGTTTACTAAGTTGTATCTGACTCTTTTGTGACCCCATGGACTGTAGCCCACCATGCTCCTTTGTTCATGGGACTTCCCAGGCAAGAACACTGGAGTGGGTTGCCATTTCCTTCTCCAAGGAAAGGTGCACTGGTTTGGTCTAAAATGATACCGGATTCAAAGGCCGAAGCACCATGAAATCCTGGCTTCAACCAATGGTGTGATCCAGTAGAGCAGGGATGCTACACGGATGCTGGGCCTTCACCCTATATCTACTTAATCAGAATCTCTGGGAACAGGGCCTTGTGATCTGCATTTCAGAGGCACACTGCCTGGAGATTCTTACACAACAAAAATGTGAAAACACTATCATGGAATAAAAAGGCAAAGGAATAGAAAACAAGTGGCTACTCAGAAACCTATCAGATTTATATGAAATTGAAGCCAGAACTTAAAACTGAATTTTACCCTGAAGCTCTATAGTAGCATCTTTATAATTATATCCCTTGGTTTGTGAGATACAAGTTTAATCACTAAAGGAAAAAACGCTAAGTCAAACATTTATTTAGGTGTATCTTCGCATCCCAAACAAGTGATGAAATTGGAATTTTTGCTATCAGACCAGAAATCTCAGATGGTATCTTTCTATTGAAAGACCCTGTGCCTAATGTTTTCAGGCCATATGACTTTTTTTTTTTAATCTCCTCATAGTTTTAAGACTTTGCAATGAGTCTGAAAGATTAGAAAACTGATATATTTCTTTCTGGTGTGGAATTTGAGGATAGAGAATAGCTCCCTGCACTACAGAAGCACTTGGAATCTTGATCTTTAGAAGTCTGTGGTGCAGAATCACTGGATAGCATTATTCTCACAGCCCTAGTAGCCATAACCTCTATAGGAGGTAATCAGACATAATCCTCTGGCCAGGAATGTATTTCCTGTGGCTCAAGCAGAAAATACTCCAGGGTTCCCTTTCTGCAGAAGGGAAAACTCTCTAACCTTACACACGCCATCTTCCAGTTCTTCAGGAGGCAAGTCTGGGTTTCTTTCCACGTGGAGATTCCAGCGATCCAGCTGTACAATCGTCCCATCTTCTACTTGGCAAAGGATCTTAGAAACAGGCTCATCAGTGTAGCCCTAAGGAATCAAAGAACGAACACACTGCTGTCTGGAATAGTGGACAGTACAGCCAAAGGTATTGAGAGTTCATGCCAGGTGGAGACCTTCTGCTACAGCTCTCTCTTTATTTTCCAATTAACCAGGCTGAGAGTAAACTGTTTTCCTTGAGATATTTAGAATTTAAGACAATAGTCACGGGTACTGTGCACAGAAATACTCTCTCTAGTTGGTTTGAGCAGAAGAGTGACTTCTGTTAGCAACCAAGAAGTAAAGTCAATGGCAGTTATTTGAGAGCCATGCTGGATGGCTGTTTCTATCAGGGTGAAAACAGATTTCCCCACGTCTTGCTCTAGAGAAATTTGGAGGATACACAGAACAAGTGTATGTGGAGAAGCAGGAAAATAATCAAGCGATATCTGCTAGATGATTTCTAATATTCCATTTCACTCACCTCTCCCTGACCTTGTCCTAAGACACCATCCCTTTCAGGACCTAAGGCAAGTCTGACTGATGAACAGCCCTGCTAGGGAGCTATCTATTTACTCCTTGAACATACATGACTGATGGCATGATTATTAAGGATGATCAAGTCACTGATTTAGATAAGAGGAACTAATACTGATAAATACATTAGCTGCTTCATGAGAATATATTATTTATACTATGCTTACTTAAAATTGAAAAAAGACCTCTGGGAAATTAATTCACCCCAGGCCAAATAAATATCTGCTAATATCCTGACATAATTATCACACATGGGAGGTTAATACACCCAAAAGCCAGATTAATACCTGCTAATATCTGAAGATAATTTTCAAGCCCAGCTCAGGCAATAATTTCCTATGAGCAGTTAAACAGCCAGTCAGGCAGCACATGTTAGCATATTATGCTTTCTTATTTTCCTAATACTGTAAAAAATATTAATGATGATGATGATGATGATGATAATAGTTTTTAAATGACTGTTGTTGCTGTTTAATCACTAAGTCAAGTCCGACCCTTTGCAACCCCACAGACTGGAGCCCACCAGCCTCCTCTGTCCGTGGATTTACCAGGCAGGAACCCTGGAGTTGATTTGCTATTTCCTTCTCCAGGGGATCTTCCTGACCCAGGGATCAAACCCACATCTCCTGTATTGCAGGAGGATTCTTTACCACTGAGGCACCCGGGAAGCCCCTTTTAAATGGCTGGTTAGTGGGAGATAAACTACTTTCAACAAGCCTGCCTGAAGTTGACTCCAGGGTGAAAAGGAAAATTGGTTACCTGTATAGCCAAAAGCCTGATGACATTGACCAGAAAACTAAACGCTCAAAGCCATGACTCTTCCAAAGTAAGAATCAGAAATCTGAACCAGATGCATCAGGGCAGGACTAGGGGTCAGGAGCAATTTGAGTCTCTGTAATTGCTTAATATGAGGACCAACCCACCCCCTGGATACCTGTGACTACTGTCTTTTCGTGGATACCTCAGACCCAGACCTGTGTAATAAAACCCATTTTTAAAAATAAAACTTCCTCTTCTCTAGCTGACTATAGATTTAAACTGAAGATAAAACCATGGTTCACGGGGACCTTGATTCTCAACTCTAACTTGTTCCTTGAACAAGAGGAGCACATGTGCCTCCACTGGAGCCTCTGTGGATTCGGGGACTCCACTGCTTCATGACGTGGGCAGCCCCTGAGAACATGCTTACCCCTCCCCAGTTGAGAGTCCGAGCCAGGTCATTCCCAGTCCCCAGAGGAAGGACCCCGACGGGAGGCTGAGGGCTCAGCTGCAGTTCATCCAGAATGGAAAGGATCCAGCCCACCTACAGACATTTGGGGGCCAGAAGAGATAGAAGAAAGATAAATAAGTTACAAAGAAGACAACCTGAGAATAGGAGGCTTTAAAAGGAGCAAAACAGAATAGGCATATTTTTCTTTAAAAATCCAGCAACCAGGAAACAGAAAGGGCACTTATCGCAAGCAGCTTCAGTGTGCCAAGTCTCTTCAAAGGGAAAAAGAACCATATTGTATACACCATTTCATATAAACAAAACTAGACCCGTTCATCACGTGTTTAACCAGTACGTGTATGTGCTCGGTCATATTTGACTCTTCGCCCCATGGACTGTAGCCATGGGCTTGCAAAGAGTCAAATGCAGGCTCCTCCGCCCATGGCATTTTCCAGGTAAGAATACTGGAGTGGGTTCCCATTTCCTTCTCCAGGGAATCCTCTTGACCAAGGGACTGAACCCACATCTCTTGTGTTTAACTAGAGATCTACTTTAAAATTCAAGAGAGTTTACAATTTAGGGAGGTTGGTTCATCCCTAGGGCATTTCAGGAAATCAGACTAAATCTCAACTCTGGCTCACACTGGCATTGTCATCTTGATTAAATATTTAACCTCAGTAAGACTCATTTATTTGATTTTCAAAATGAGGATAATAATACCTACCTCACAAGACTGTTTATAGATTAAAACTAAAACATATATAAAAACCTTGATATGGTGCATAGCTTATGGAAGTACTCATTAAATGGTTACTCTGTATGTTATCATCTTAGAAATTAGTAGTGCTTTCCTAAATATCCTTACATTCCTCTTAATGAAACATTAAAAAACATAATTATGGATGAACTTAGTACTTATTATAAGTTTAGGCAGAAAATGGATACTTATATACTAGAATCATATTCCTGTTCTATCTTTTTCTAAGATAAATAATACTTGGTATTTTGTCTTATTATAACTATTTAGAAAAATTACCCCAAACTTGGAAACAGCAAAAAGAAACTTGAATATTGTCACAGTGTCATTCTAGAGCAGTGTTACAGGCTTATTTAAGAACTTTATGAGTGTTAAGTTACTGAGAATTTTTGTCCTGTAGAGACACAAACATTGATAAGAGAAGAGCACTTTAAATGCTCTGGTTCTATTCCCCCATCAGAACATAAACCAATTTTGTCTCAAATTTAGAAAAATTATTCTGGTATAAACGACATAATTCTTTTCCTCTTCTTCTCCAATAAACTGGCGGTATTATCTTGCTAACTCCTTTATTACAAACCTAAATAAAGTTTTTAACATTTATTGATTCTAAAGTTGTTTGAGAATCATGTTTCAAATTTTTTAAAACTGTATTTTAACAGTACATTTATTGAACACTACTATATATAAAGCATGGAAATAAGGAATTGAAATAAAAAGATGAGTGAGACACTCTAAGGTAAGGCAGAATGGTTGCTCTCAAGGATTTTACAATTAACAAAAAGAGGGGCATACTGATCTTTCCTGTGTGCTAGTCCTTGAGCAAAGCTTTCTACTGAATTATTAAACTTCAAAACAACTCTCTACAATAGATATAATTTTCATTCCCAATTCATAGACAAAGAAACCAAGGCTTGAAAGGTTCAGTGACCGCCTTAACATCACATCATTTATATGGTAGAGCTGACATTCAAAGCTAGGCTTGCCACACATCAAAGGCCAACCTCTGAGCAACTCTGGTGCAAGGAATGTTTCAGTAAAGAACTAAACTCAGCTCCCAAGTGGCCTGACCATCCCAGAGTCAATGGCATGGACCTTTGGGATCTTTGGAGCACTGGGGAATCCTTCAGTTCAGTTCAGTTCGTCACTCAGTCATGTCCGACTCTTTGGACCTCGTGAACTGTAGCACGCCAGGCCTCCCTGTCCATCACCAACTTCCGGAGTTCACCCAAACTCACGTCCATTGAGTTGGTGGTGCCATTCAACCATCTCATCCTCTGTCGTCCCCTTCTCCCACCCTCAATCTTTCCCAGCATCTGGATCTTTTCAAATGAATCAGCTTTTCGCATCAGGTGGTCACAGTATTGGAGTTTCAGCTTCTACATCGGTCTTTCCAATGAACACCCAGGACTGATCTCCTTTAGGATGGACTGGTTGGATCTCCTTGCAGTCCAAGGGACTCTCAAGAGTCTTGTCCAACACCACAGTTTAAAAGCATCAATTCTTCAGTGCTCAGCTTTCTTTATAGTCCAACTCTCACATCCATACATGATTATTGGAAAAACCATAGCCTTGACTAGATGGACCTTTGTTGACAAAGTAATGTCTCTGCTTTTCAATATACTGTCTAGGTTGGTCATAACTTTCCTTCCAAGGAGTAAGCATTTTTTAACTTCATGGCTGTAATCACCATCTGCAGTGATTTTGGAACCCAGAAAAATAAGGTCAGCCACAGTTTCCCCATCTATTTGCCATGAAATGATGGAGAATCCTTGGAATCTGCTTAATCAAATTCAGTTTATTTGCAGATTTATTAACTGAGCTACACAGAGGCTATGTTATTTGCTCAAGATCAAATAATCCGAAGTGAAAGAAGCAAGAGTCATAACCAGGTCTGCTGACCCCTTATCTAAAACCCTTTCTTCTCCACGGTGACTATTTTTTAGGATGTCAAACTTGCCCATCCATCAAGACGCCTAAAATTGTGCTTACCTTTTAGAAAGGGGTAACACAATGCTGGCCCAAGGCGGGAAACTAAAAATTCAGATCTACACGAGAGTCCACAAGTCCCCTAATTTGCTCAAACTGAGCAAAACACCCCTAGACAAGTCCTCAGATTCCCATCCAGGGCTTCTTTAGCTCTTCTTTGACACAACACTCACTAAGCTTGCTACTGAAATAAAAGGGAAAAAAAAAATGCCAGACGCTAAAGTAGTGCTAATGACTGTTAGAGGTTGTTCCTCAGCCACTGAAAACACAAATGAGATCGAGTCAAAGCAGAGGCCTCTAATAAATGATGAGAAGGGGGTTTAAAGGTCATGAAAAAGGACATGAAAACTCAGAAATCCCAACAATCTGGGCTCCCTGACTACAGCTGTAAACAGCCCTGAGTAGAACCAGAGACTCTGAGAGAGGAGGTGGAACTTACCGGAAATCTAATTCCATATCCCATATACAGCAGGGAAAAGAAGACAGACTCTTTAACTTCTCTGAGAGATGCTCTGGCAGCTCCCCATTCTGATTTATACTCACAAGTCAAATCTAGGTTCTTTTAGGTAGATTGAAATGAGAAATATTTCTCTTGTGGTCCTTTGAAGTAGGTCTGTCTTTTCTGGATAAAATAATGCTATGAGTTCACACTTTGAACATTCTATTTCCCTCCAGACATAAAAATAAGAGGAAAAAAAAAAGTCTCCGTGGGTCAGAAACAAAGAAAGCACAGGGGGCAAGCAGAGGAAGCCAGGAGTTTGGCTTCTGTCTGATTACAGGGGATAAAAGTTCACCCCTTGCTGGCAGGAGGCTGTGTATGAACCAGACTCCCTATGTGGTCAGAAGAAAAGAGGCCAAGAAAAGAGGGTGAGGAGCCACTGCCTGAGGCCGTCATCCACAGAAAGCTGTGATGCCTTAGGGTTGGAGGGATAAAGCTTCTATTAGTGAGCTGAGATGCCCATGAGCTTGTTGACACACGCGAAACACCCCTGACCCAGGGTCAGGATGGAGCCCTAACCATTTACAGAAAACCCAACTCGAGCCTCAGGATCCTGGAGACCATTAAAACTACTAGAAAAGATTAGTACAAGGGTGCAGAGAAAGAAAAGGAAAAAATCAAACACAGCCAAACATCTTCCTCTGAAGTCGAGCCTGCAGAGAGAAATTCTAAATACCAGAAAGAACACTAAGAGTAAGACAGACCAGAAGGTCAGAGAATAATTTACAACCCATGAAACACAAATAATTGTCAAGTAACTTTGAAATAAGTGTCCTATAACTTCCACGAATTGATAAAGTGTCTCCTAATAGATCTTTATTTTTTGTGTCAAACTTAATTTTGGGGGCTCCAAAATCACTGCAGATGGTGACTGCAGCCATGAAATGAAAAGATGCTTACTCCTTGGAAGGAAAGTTATGACCAACCTCAGCAGCATATTTTAAAGGAGAGACATTACTTTGCCAACAAAGGTCCGTCTAGTCAAGGCTATGGTTTTTCCAGTGGTCATGTATGGATGTGAGAGTTGGACTGTGAAGAAAGCTGAGCCCCGAAGAATTGATGCTTTTGAACTATGGTGTCGGAAAAGACTCTTGAGAGTCCCTTGGACTGCAAGGAGATCCAACCAGTCCATCCTAAAGGAGATCAGTCCTGGGTGTTCATTGGAAGGATTGATGTTGAAGCTGAAACTCCAATACTTTGGCCACCTCATGCGAAGAGTTAACTCATTGGAAAAGACTCTGATGCTGGGAGGGATTGGGGGCAGGAGGAGAAGGGGACGACAGAGGATGAGATGGCTGGATTGCATCACTGACTTGATGGACATGAGGCTGAGTGAACTCCAGGAGTTGGTGATGGACAGGGAGGCCCGGCGTGCTGCGATTCATGGGGTCGCAAAGAGTTGGACACAAATGAGCGACTGAACTGAACTGAATAGATCTTTGATCAGTATAATTGTCCTTATTCAAACGTCAAGAATTGTTCCTTTCTTTTTCTTGGAAGGCTGCCAAGATTCCACATGAAACTGTGGTGTGATTCCACAAAATGGCAAGAGTCCTCTGGACCCTCTGACTCATCACCATCTCCTTTCTGTTTTACACTTGGCCTAAGTATAGGCTTCTCCAGTGGTTCAGATGGTAAAGAATCTTCCTGCAAAACAGGAGACTCAGGTTTGATTCCTGGGTGGGGAAGATCCCCTGGAGATGAAAATGGCAACCCACTCCAGTATTCTTGTCTGAAGAATCCTTTGGACAAAGGAGCTTGGTGCGCTATAGTCCATGGGGTTGCAAAGAGCTGGACATGGACTGAGCTACTTTTGCTTCGCTTTCAAGCATAAAAGGAAAACATACAGTTGATTTGAATGTAAAGGATCTTCCCCTTTCTTACCAGTTGATCTGTTTTAAACAAAACAAAACAAAAAACACTGCAGAAATAGATTCTCTCTCCTTTTCCCAATAGCCAGTTTGTTGTTGTTCAGGTACTAAGTCGTATCTTACTCTTTGCGACCCCATGGATTGCAGCACACCAGGCTTCCCTATCCTTCATTATCTCCCAGAGTTTGTTCAAACACATGTCCATTGATTTGGTGATGCCATCCAATGGCCAGTTAATCAACCATCTAATTTCCCCCTGAATACAAGCAGGCATCATCAATTACATAACCCTTGGAGTCATTAAACGTCTCCTGCCTTTCACAGCACAGATTTTTTTGTCTTGAATCCATAGTTGGCTCACAGTTCTTTGGCTAACGTGGGTCTGGATCTTCCTTTCACACAAGTCTTGAATACTGTTTCTCATCCAAGAGCTACATCATCACTACCCAACAACCACCTTCCCCAAAAGGCAACATAACCCAGGAAAGGCACAGAGATGGGGGAGACTTGCTGGGTCAGAAGCCTGGCTCCATCACATACTTGCCAGCTGAGCTTAGGCAAGTCAGTTAACCTAGTTCCCTCCTATGTAAAAAGGGGTAACAGTACTTGCCTCATACGGGCATTTTATCAGTTAAATGACATAAAGACATTGATTAGCAGGTGCCTGACAAATAGGAAACCCTAAAATTAACATTTACTGCTCTGCCTTAAGCTATATTTTTCTTCCTTTTTCTTTACTTCATCCACAAAAGCCCAGTTTCCTAGAAGCAAAATGCCTTTTTCCTGTCTCTCCACTTCGAAGTTGAGCCTTGAATTTCACAGATCGATCCCAATACTGACTGCCAACAAGTCACAAAGTCTTTCACAGACTATCAAAAAAAGTAAAAGCCAAGCTGTACTATAGCAGAAAGGTGAAAGAGACAGGGGATGGGGGTAGAGGGGGCAGGGGGGGGGGGGGGGGGGTGAGACTACAGAACAAATACACCTAAAACAGAAGGAGGCATAAAGATCTTCAGTACTAGTCCGTGTCTCTGCCCCTATGAGAACAAAACTATATAAAAGGTCTTAAAATCTGTTATCAGCGGCTCTCCCTTCCCAGGACCCAGGACCCTGTTCCTGCTGGAAGTCCAGATGCATATTTGTGGGCAGGACTGTGTTTGTAGAGAATTTTGCATTACCCCAAATCATCTCCACAAGCACCTCTTCCATTAAACTTAATTAATTGCAGCAGTGGACACTTAGCATATTTCCCATCCCAACTGAAGAAGGGGCAGAATCATGTTCCAGGTAGCGAGCTCCTTCCTGCCTTCATGTTAGGAAAAGCAGGGCTGATAGATCTGGCACACCAGGGTCCCCGGCTTCAGCCCTGAGCAAAGCAGCCCAGCCCAGAGGCTGCAGCAGTTGCCCGATGCTGCCACCTCCTGGCCACATTCAGCTATAACTATCACCAGATAATTTCCCAAGTGCAGGCTGAGCAGTGTTTTCTTTCAGCAATATGCTAGCTTGAGAACGGACTGAGGGGCGGGCGAACAGGATCGTGAATTGACGTTTTCTTTGAACAGAGCGGGTGCACAATTGCCTTTCCTCATATTATCTGCAGGCAGAAAAGTAAAGGATTCTCATATGAAGAAATAAAAAGAGCGAGGGGAACGTTTCTACACCCCGAAAGACCATCCAAAGGCAGCATTTGACAACTAGGTTCCCTTCCTAGCATGTACACTGTCATTCGTCCTTTTGATATTTTTATATTTGCACTTAATAGTTTACAAAGTCACTCTATGGTAAGATAAATGTTTAAAATCAGCGCTAAAGGATTGAGAAAAAAGCCAAAATATGAGTTGTTGTTGTTGTTTTTTTTTTTAATACAATGTAGACTTTAGGCTGTCCATTCTCTCACTGGCATGAAGACAACTGAGGTTACACCATGTGCTGCTTCTCAAGAGAGTCTGGGATGTGGAGAGGTTGAGAGAGAAGACGCATGTGGAACAATTTTCTTGCCCTGTCCATTAGAAGGAAATAGACCTTTTCCCCTGTTCTGTGGCTGCAGTGAGCCAGGGCATGGGCATGCCTTCTGTTTAGCATGTATCTTCACCTGGGGATGCCAACTGAACCAGAAATAAGCATGCTGTAGTTCAAGTCCGTTTAACTCCAGCCCTTGGGAAAGACATCAACAGGATTAAGGGTGGACCTTTGGGTCCAGCTCAGTTCACCAAGGCCAAGGACAGGGTAATGACAGATCACACTGCACCCTAAAGATCCTTAAGGAGGGGAGGGGACCAGTGACTTTAGTGTCTCAGTTTACAGACTCCTTGATAGTTAAGCAGCAGCCGTGGGGAGCTGGATGGGTGGAGATCTGGTCACAGAAAGCACAGAATGTAAATCTACCCGATGACCAAAGCCAGAATATAAACATGAAGATTTGAGATCATTCTGAGTTATTTTCTCTCCGCCTAGAGATCAAAGATGAGACCAGCCCACTGGATACCTGCAACTATGTGACCATCTTGGGATTCTGTAAACCAGTTATAAAGAGCCTGAAACTGTGGTGCTGTCCCCTGCAGCCACCACTGGCCAGGTGTGGTCACAGACTGCTCAAATGTGGCTGATCCAAACTGGAGGCATTGTAAATTTAAAATATAGGCTGGTTCTGGAGACAATACAAATTGAGCATAAAATATCCCATTAGTAACTTTACACTGACTATGTGTTGAAATGATAGTATCTTGGATATACTGGGTTAAAGAAAATATATTATAAAATCAATTTTACCTGCTTCTTAGTTTTTTAAGTGTCTTCTAGAAAACTTAAAATTAAAGACTGCAGCTTACATAATAGTTCTCCTGAACACCAATGGTCTCTACTAATACAGTGCTACAGCTGTGAAGACCCTTAGGGATCCAAATGTGTCTGTTTTCAGACTTAGAACATCTCAGAAGGGGTTAAGGAACTTGCCAAAACCACAGCAATGGTGGCACAAGCATCTCTTCCTCTTCCAAGTGCAGTATATGCCTTTGTACTTTTTAATAGCATCAAATTAAAGTAACTCATACTGAAGCCTAAGAACTTTTTTCCAAATTAATGCAAGATGTCTGTATATTCGGAGAAGGCAATGGCATCCCACTCCAGTATTCTTGCCTGGAAAATCCCATTGATGGAGGACCCTGGTAGGCTGCAGTCCATGGGGTCACTAAGAGTCAGACACGACTGAGCGATTTCACTTTCACTTTTCACTTTCCTGCATTGGAGAAGGAAATGGCAACCCACTCCAGTGTTCTGGCCTGGAGAATCCCAGGGACGGGGGAGCCTGGTGGGCTGCCGTCTATGGGGTCCCACAGAGTCGGACACGACTGAAGCGACTTAGCAGCAGCAGCAGCAGTCTGTATATTAAATAATACTTTGTATATAAACTGACGTGATTAAGGATTAACATATCATCATCCCAACCAGTTAAAAGTATTCCATTTCTGATTCTTCCTAGAGCCTTGTCACTTAGAATTCTGACAACCTCTACAGTGATAGACACAGTCACTAAATGAAGGCTGAGCACCTGATGTCAAACATATACCCAGCACTCAGGAATTATCCTTCATTTGCCAAGAGCCAAGAGTTTCTCTTCATGACTCCATCAGCAGGCCTCTCCTTCAAACAAACACTCAAAATTAAAAGTTTCTTATTCTAAACTGATCAAATTAAAAATGTTAATCATGTACCTTGATAAACACTTCATAAACCCCAGATACCTTTCACAGAACAACTTGTTTTAACAAGGTAAAATCAAATCAAATCTGGGTTTACCTAAGGTAGAAGATATGCAAAGTTTTGATTCTACATGATTGGACTATAGAGGTTACCACTGACAAAAATAATTAGCTCAAAAGAATGTGTCAATTCTAAGGGAAATACACCACTTTTCATAGCTGTTGTACATATAAATGTCTACTGCAGTTGTGAATTATGTAGAAGGATGTAAAAACTGAAGCTAGGATCATAGATAAGGTACCAGGGAGGAAAAAGCACCCAGAACATAAATGAGAAGTTACATCCAGGCTTCTGGAAGACCTAGATTATGGTCTAGGTCTTCCAGATACCTAATTATGGTGTCTGGAAGATACCAAAAAGATACCTAATTATGGTATGTTTAAAGAAGAGATGCTAGAAAAGATAACAAAAGCAGGAGAACCAGGTAGTCTGTGAGTCAAGAAGGTGACATTAATGACACCAGAAAGTATTTCTAGAAATTCAACACTGTGATTGGATCTGCTCATTAGAACTCCTTATGTGTGTTGCTCATTAGTTGCTCAATCGTGTCCGGACTCTTTGCAACCCCATGGACTGTAGCCCACCAGGCTCCTCTGCCCATGGGATTCTTCAGGCAAGAATACTGGAGTGGGTTGCTATTCCCATCTTCAGGGGATCTTCCCAACCCAGGGGTAAAACCCATGACTCTTTCACTGCAGGTGGATTCTTCACCATCTGAGCCACCAGGGAAGCTCAGAAATCATTAGGGTGGTACTGAATCTCACTCATTATGGGTTTTGTCCCATTGATGGCATCTCCGACTCAATGGACATGAGTATGAGCAAGCTCCAGGAGATAGTGAAGGACAGGGAAGCCTGCTACAGTCCATGGGGTTGCAAAGAGGCAGGCACAACTTAGCAACAACGATAAATCTCTCATTCTGGGTTTTGTCTATTAAAGTGTGCCAGGCACTCTATTAAAACTATTCTCCTGAAAACCACCAGTTATCTCCTAGTTTCCAAATCCATACTAATCCTTGAGTCTCTTAATAATATAATTACTGTCTGTCTTGAAACTTCTTTGGGGGTTGTTTTCCTTGATAAGACTACTGGTGGTCCTTCTCCTTCTATCTTTTTCTCTTCTTTTGAAATTCAGCTCTGACTCCATAATTACAAATGTTTCACATGTGTCTGGACTAGGCTCTTATTTCTCTTTCCTTTATGCTTTGAATTTCCATGTTTCCAAACATTTCTCGTCAATACCACAAACCCTAGAACAGTGCTTTCTACACTATACCTGCGAATAGAGGGAAAAAAGCCGTGAGGGGGTTGGGGGTGGGCAGAGAGAGGTGATGAGAGACTCAGGGGAGAAGGGGAAGTTTGGAAGGCGGAACAGCCAGTCCATGATGAAGCCCAAGATATGAAGATGGCACAGGCAGCCAACACGGATTTGAGGTAATTGTCATTTAAGAGAGAGAAAGGACCCTGAATTCAGGATACCAGGGGTATCCCAACAGTCAAATAATTCTGGAAAGCACCAGGTTAAACAAAGCAAAACAGGTTTGGCTTCTTTAAGACTTTATAATGAATTTTATAAGCTAATAATGTGTATCAGAGTTTCAAAGAATAGTAAACACTATTTTCTCAACTGAAAATTGTTTTCCTCTCTGCAGAAAATCCTAAAGGACTAGTGGAATCACTGTTTAATTTCTTTCTGGTTGTGCTTATTAGTATATAATGTGTATTCAGCACAGCATTAAGTGCTCACGTGCTGTGAGAGATAAAATTAGAAGATTCTGTTGCTACCTTTGAGAATAAAACATTCTAATTAAGAAAATTAGAGAAAAGCCAAAGATAGTTCATAATAAAATCCTATGAGATCAGACTCTAAATACAGAAGAAAAGATACTGAACAGCAAAATCTAAATGTCACCATTCTCAATTATTTGCCTTTGCTAAATATAGCAACATAAGTAGAGGGCAAACTGAGAAACAGATGAGACAAACTGGGGGAAATACACTCGTGATATTAAACGTCAGCCCAATTCCATCTTTTCTCCTAAAATGACTCCAAAGAGGATCAACTGTGATCTTTAAGACAAAATGTTGGTCAATATTCTAACTTTTATTTCCACAAGTAAAAAAAAAAAGCAATAATTCAATTGTGTATGCATATTTCTCTTCCAGAATTGTCACCAACTATTAATAATATCTGGAAATAGGTCAGTTTCTGTTTTAAAAATCATTTAGTCGTCTATGATCTTCATTCTAGTGATCTGGCTAGAAGATCACTTCTAGTGATCATAAGATCATTCTAGTGATCTAGTGATCTTCATTCTAGTGATCCTTACTTTGTGGATCAGGGAGACACAGGACAGGAGTGGGGGAAACAGAATTTAGAAAGACCAAGACTGAATCCTTAAGGGCAATAACAAGAATCCCTCCTAACCCTTAGGGGCTTGGATTCACATAAGAGACAAATGTTTTAGGGCAGTGGTCCCCAACCTTCTGGCACCAGGAACTGATTGTATGGAAGATAATTTTTCCAAGGACCAGAGTCAGGGGAGGATGGTTCGAGTGCATTACAATTATTGTGCACTTTACTTCTATTCTTATTATACCAGTTCCACCTCAGATCATTGGGTATTAGATCCCAAAGGTCGGGGACCCCTGTTTAGGGGACTGGAGAGACTGTGAGGTGGGAAGAAGAAACACACATGTTTTCAGGAGAACAAATGGCAGACGGAAGAAACAAGGAAGAGAGCCGGATTCTCTTTCAAGGACCTACCGTTCCATCCCCGCCACAGGCCAGAATCCGCAGGTTTGGTACCTTCCTATACAACTCAAGCCTGTGGAGGAAACAGGAAAAAGTTAACAAAAGAGCCTATCCCTGGCCATGGCAGAGAGCATTATTCCAACACACAGCACAAAAGAGGGGGAGGGGCAGGTGAAGAGAATGTATAATCATGAGGATGGTAATGGCTTCAAAACTAGTTACAAAGCGACTCGGTCTGAGTGATCACAAGAGGACTGACTCCAACAGTCGGATTAGAGGCTGGCAATCAGATTAGAGGCCGGCAGCCAACACCATGTTTAAGTGGCCGGTATTGGAACTCCTAGCTTACTTCCCATGACTCCTATCAATGTGTCAACTCACATTATTTCCCTCATTAGTGTCAACTTCCTTCTTCTTCTTTCCAGTCATTCTCCTCCTTTCTCAAAGAAAACCATCATTAATCAATAGTCCTTATAAGTCTCTTCCTTATATTTGATTAGCTTTCCTCAGATCTATTTATTTTTCAGACTTATACTTCCCACTCTCAACCCTAGAAAACCTTCTTCAGAGAGATGGGACACCCCACCAGCATTATTACAACTGCACCCACAACTCCACTCACTTGCTAATACTAAAACCTCCATTTATATCTCTCAGCCCAAAGAGGGAAGATGTACCGAATTTTCTTTATTTTGATTTTGTCTTCTTGAAAATTGTCTTTCCTGTTGTCTCTGAAGAAAATGCAATGACACTTCCCCTACTAAACTGTCTGCTGAAGTGAAGATTCTAATGGCTCTACTCCAGAAACATCACCTTATTTACATCAAATGACATTTTTCCTGAAAACAGTTCCTGTCTTGCCATATTCTTTATGGTGATCTATGAAGTTATCTACCTAAAGCCTAACTGAAAATGATAAAATCTTAAGAAAAGTAAACATAAAATGGCAAAACCCAGGATTGTAGATTTGCTTTAATAGATCTGAATGCAGATGTATTAATAGATGTGTAATAGAATGTATAATAATGTATAATAGAATGATGTATTCTATTAAAAAAATAGAAGTCTTATAGCAAACTCTAGTAGCAAAGAAGTTCATAGATTAGAAGAATGACAACAGAAATTAATTTTCATAATTAATGTTCTCCTGCATGCTTAAAATACATAATTTATCCATTTCATAGAGGAATATTATTTGTCTAGAAATTATCTGATAAATTCTCAGAAATGATCTGAGTGCTTCTTTGCCTCTGATATTACTTATTGAAAAGTAATTAGTATCTCTTTAGCTCTATAAATTTTAACAGATGAAATCTGAACTATCTTACAGGTGGGTTTTCAAAAGGGAACCAGACAACAGCAGAAACATCCCTGGCTCTTTCCTACCATACACCCTTCCACCTAAAGGAAGATATAAGATATATGTCACCTACAACTAGACTTTATTTTCCACCCCTTTCAACAAAAAATAGAGAATGAAATTTCTGAGAGGCCCAAACAAGGGATTAAACAGGAACTAGAATGTCTCCCCTACTCTGCTATGGAATCTACAGGTGTAATCAATTCACTCATTTCACAAGTGCTCACGGATGCTACACACAATCTCTAAATCAAATAAACAAACACATTCATAAACAGATCATGGCCATTCTCCACAAAGACACACTTGTTCCTCTTAAGGTACCTCTCCAAAGCCATACATGCAGAAGTAGAAAAAGGATGGATCCTTTCTCAATTCAGACTTGCCCCTTATCTACAGTTACATGTGTCTAGGCAACAAACACACGAGGAGTTAGTAACACACAGGATATGCGTTGAATGAAAGTTAGTGAAGACGGGAAACATCAGGTGAAGTTTTAGAGGGAGAGTAGTACAGGTGAGCAAGTAGATGAAAGACAGAAAATACTCACGATGCAATCAAAGAAAGCAGGACCCCAAAACAGAAAGATCTTCTCACGCGCCTGAAACAGTATGAACCACAGAGGGTATTTCCAGACTTACGCATCTTTCGGTCCTTCCTGAGAAAGGTCAAAGACTTGCCGTGGGTTCAGGTACCACATGAACATCTGTAGGACTTTGGTTCCCTGTAACAACAACAACAAAAGACAATAATAGGAAGAGACTTCCAAATATTAGCTCCTCATTTAAAGAATAAAAATAAATCCTGTTCTGAAAAATAATATCGAATAGTATAGAGTAGTAGTTAAAAGTCATGGGCTTTGGCCATCTCTATACCTAGGCTGAA
Organism: Bos mutus; assembly: GCF_027580195.1. NCBI lineage: Eukaryota > Metazoa > Chordata > Mammalia > Artiodactyla > Bovidae > Bos > Bos mutus. The sequence goes on along the minus strand of NC_091620.1, from coordinate 22,696,263 downwards.
TGCCTACATACATGCTGTTAACTTGTGTAACTCTGAGCAATTTCTCTAATTTCATTAAGCTCAGCTCTCAATGCAGAGATAAAAATGCCTACTTCACAGTGTGCTGTGTGCTAAATCACTTCAGTCGTGTCCAACTCTTTGTGACCCTATAGACCATAGCCCACCAGGCTCCTCTGTCCATGGGATTTCCCAGGCAAGAATACTGGCGTGGGTTGCCATTTCCTCCTCCAGGAGATCTTTCCAACCCAGGGATCCATCCTGTGTCCCTTACATCTCCTGCACTGGCAGGGGAGTTCTTTACCACTAGCACCACCTGGGGAGCCCTTCACAGACCTGTTACAAAGATTAAACACACTGTGGATGGCATGCAGTAAGTGCTTAATGACTGAGCCCTATTAGCTTTTGTCATCATTATTTAATTCATGAAAATCCACATAGGAAAGTTAGTCAACTTATGCAATTTAACATTAATTTTTATTTTATTGTGCAGATTACTAGTGTCTTTGCATAATATGAAATATGGACAGCATTAACTAAATATAATTTTCTTGAAATAAATGTTTTTAACCACAGCAAAAGTATCTCAGGCTCCCCATTATTTATAATACATGGTGTTTCCAAATCTTACTTTGATATTTTTCAATTTCCATGTCTATACCTGTATCTATTTCTCAAAATCATTTCTGGAGTGTCTCAAGTAATTGCAACATTTATAGAGCTGTCATCATGGCAAATACAAGGCACTTCTAGAGGTCATTTCTTAAAGTGAATTGAGAAAAACAATAAAAGAATAATTTTTCATTCAGTTCAGTTGCTCAGTCGTGTCCGACTCTTTGCAACCCCTTGAATCGCAGCATGCCAGGCCTCCCTGTCCATCACCAACTCCCGGGGTTCACTCAGACTCACGTCCATCGAGTCAGTGATGCCATCCAGCCATCTCATCCTCTGTCGTCCCCTTCTCCTCCTGCCCCCAATCCCTCCCAGCATCAGGGTCTTTTCCAATGTGTCAACTCTTCGCATGAAGTTACCGAAGTATTGGAGTTTCAGCTTTAGCATCAGTCCTTCCAATGAACACCCAGGACTGATCTCCTTTAGGATGGACTGGTTGGATCTCCTTGCAGTCCAAGAGGTTAGGCAGTATCAAAAGAGGTTTAAAGTTGAGTAGGGTGCCTCACTTTAGATCACTATCAACCACAGCAAATAATATTTGATTGGTTGGGCAGCATCTGTTGCTTCTAATTACAGTCCCTTAACTAGCTATCATAATTGCTCTTTCTTAAAAATATTCCTGTTTGTATTCCTATATTCTGTATTTGAAAGTCATCCTATTATAGTAGAAATAGCACAATATTTGAGTCAGAGCTAACTTGGATGTTCTAACTGGGTGACTGTGAACATTTATAATCTTGTAGAAATTCAGCATGTAAAATACGGCAGTGTCTGCTTCCCAGGGCGATTATGAGAATTAAATGAATCAGTAATAGTTACATATCCAGCACAGTACGTGGCACAAAATAGGCCTTTGTAAATGTTAGTCCCTTTCTTTTTTGCTCCTTGTTAATCTATTCATTAAATTACACTTGAGGGTGTGAGGGCTAAAGTGTAGCTTATAATTATCACATTGTTATGCCAGTTGTTGCAGAGGCCATGGTAGGTCTTTTTGTTCCACATCTCATCCAAACCTATAATTTAAAAGTTCTGCTTTATCATGTGCTTGCTATAAATTTAGGAATAACACTCTATCCTTAATTATTACAACGAACCCAATCCTTCAGTTTCACCAAATGACATGCTTCCCTTCCCATAAAATTCAAACATAGGTTTAGATACATAATGGTAACTAAATACTAGACTGCTCTCTTCTTTCCATACCAGACCTTGGTATCAAGTCAGTTGGGATTATTTCAGGTAATCTTGTATGTTTCATAGGTAACACCAGAGTCATTTTAGTGACCGATTGGCTTATTAAAAACTTCCAACTGACTTGCTGGAAAATTAAATTTTCACTTTTAGATTCCTAGGGCAATGTGTATTGTCAATGTTAATTACTCCCTTCTTGTCACCTTTGGCTCCGGTAGAGTGTGCATTTCAATTTCAGCTTCTCTTACACATATAATACTAGGTAATTAACACCTTTCAAAAAATACAAATAAGAAGCATTGAGAAGGTTTTTTTCAATCTTCAAATTTCTCTAAAAGGTTTGGGTGTTCACACTGTTTTGGTTTTTTCTCATCCTGTGTGAGGTAGAACACCTAACTGTCTACAGTTGTCCTTTTGAAGAAGGATTATTTTTTAAGGCTGGTAAATTTTGCACCCCATGCTTCTAGGAGGTGCCACTGACACTGCAGTCTACTGGAACGAGGCGCTCTGGAACTGAGCAGGGGTGACTGGCACAAACACGCAAGGCTGCCCTTAAGTGTTTACCTTCAGTTCAGTTCAGTCGCTCAGTCGTGTCCGACTCTTTTCAACCCCATGAACTGCAGCACACCAGGCCTCCCTGTCCATCACCATCTCCCGGTGTTCACTCAAACCCACGTCCATCGAGTCGGTGATGCCATCCAGCCATCTCATCCTCTGTCGTCCCCTTCTCCTCCTGCCCCCAATCCCTCCCAGCATCAGAGTCTTTTCCAATGAGTCAACTCTTCAGTAACCTTTCTAAAATATAATCGTTTGTGAAAATGGTCAGTGTCTGAATAACGCATTGCACTGTATTAAGTCAATCTTGGTGGGTAAAGAAAAGAAGCCTAGCACACATTCAAGTCAGGTCTATTAATTCTGCTGTTACCTCTAGGATGAGCTTCTTTAGGGCTTTAATAGATACAATTTATTCAATAGAATTGAATGGGTGGACAAGTACTAACTCACCAGGAAAAGGGTGATTTCTTTCTTTCTCACAGACAAGATTAAGTCTACTCCATCATTTACACAATTCACTAGCAGATTCCAAATACTCTCATAGTCATCACATGCTATATGCCTTGAAAAGCTGAATTTCTGGGCAAGAGGTTTTTTTTTTAGTTTTCTCTAAATTAAAAAAAAAAGGCTATTATACATCAATTCTAATACACTCTGAAGAGTGTTCTCATACACAAGGTTGTAGCTGTAATACCTCAATATTTTTTAAGATATTGTGAGATTGGATATTCCTATGGAATGTTAAAACATTGTTCTCTCCAGCTGTAGGTGTCAGGAAACAGAGTGGGGCATCATAGACAATAGATACACTTTTATCTATGAAAATAGATACACTTTTCTAGATAGAAACAAGCAGTATTCATCCACTCACCTACTAAGGGCCAGGTACAGTTTTAGGTAAGGGAATCAGGAGATGGACGAGACAGAGAAGATTCTTGCTGTCAAAAGGAAGTTCTCTGATTTATTCATAGAATATAGTAATTTGGGGGTAAAAAGAATCAACTAAGAATGGGTCAGTTCAAACAGCAGCACATCAAGCACTGAAATTCTCATATAAGGCTAAATGGTCTATGCTACTAAGCAAACTTTGGTTTATATCATGGAAATATTTTCTAGATCATGAAAAGAACTGTCCATAAGAAACATCTGAGGAAAATCTAACAGCAGGAGGAAGAGGTGAAGAAATCACTTAACCCAAACAATCCCAAAGGAATACCTGATTTATGCAATAAATCTGCGTTAGGCTCCTAACCTGTACCCATGCGTGCACCCAGGAGCTCAACACAAAATACTCACTCACTAAAGATGGTCAATGCTATGTTGAAGATGCCAACTGAAATGCATAAGTGGCCAGTGGAGACACTCAAAGCCCAATTGTGGGTACTGGATGAAGGCTTCCTATATATGATACTTGAACTTTGCCTTGAAAGATGAGTAGAGTTAACCACTTGTTTTTAGATGAAGTAGACAAAAATGTTTTAGGCACAACCCATGTGAAGCAGCAAGACGCATCATGGAAAAACTATATTCCTTGCAGTCTTTGGACCATAAGGCTGGGGTGGTGGGAGATGAAACTGCACAAGTGAGTTGCAGATTAATTCATAGAGACCAGGGGTCCCCAACTCCCAGGCCACGGACCACCTGTGCACAGCCTGTCAGGAACCAGGCAGCAAAGCAGGAGACGAGTAGCAGGTGAGCGAGGGAAGCTTCATCTGTATTTATAGTTGCTTCCCATCACTCATATTACCGCCTGAGCTCAACTATCTAGTTGAAGGAAAATAAGCTCAGGGCTCCCATTGATTATGTATTATGGTGAGTTATATAAATATTTCATTATATATCACATGTAATAATAATTGAAATAAAGTGCAGAATAAATGTAATGCACTTGAATCATCCTGAAACCATCTCCAACCCCACCGCCCCACAGCCCAAGGAAAAATTGTCTTCCACGAAACCAGTCCCTGGTGCCATCAAGGCTGGGGACCGCTCCATATAGGCCATGGAGCTTGGGCTTTGTTTTGCAGGAAGTGCTTGAATCAGGAGAATAGGACTTACATTTCGATACATCAGTATAACTACAGTCTAAGGAGCTAGACATCCAGGCCCTAGACCTATGAAAGGGGCTAGATAGCTTGGTTTGTCCTATACACTGATGTCTGTTCTCTAAAATTCACCCTCAACATGAAGGTAAGGCCTTTGGAAATGGCACACAGAATACACGCAACATCATTAATTATTAGAGAAGTGCAAATCAAAACCACAATGAGGTTATCACCTCAATGGTCAGAAAGGTCATCATCAAAAAGCCTACAAACAATAAATGCTGGAGAGAGTGTAGAGAGAAGGGACCCCTCCTACACTGTTGGTGAGAATGTGTATCAGTGCAGCCACTATGAACAACAGGATGAAGGTTCCTCAGAAAACTGAAAATAGAGCTACCATATGATATAGCAGTCGTACTCCTGGGCACATATCCAGAGAAAGGTTTAATTTGAAAATATATATGGACACCAATGTTTATAGCAATACTATTCACAATAGCCAAGACATAGAAGCAACCTAAATTCCATCACAGGTAAATGAATAAGGAAGATGTTTTATATTTATCAGTTCAGTTGCTCAGTCGTGTCCAACTCCCTGCAACCCCATGAAGTGCAGCACGCCAGGCCTCCCTATCCATCACCAACTCCCAGAGTCCACCCAAACCCATGTCCATTGAGTCGGTGAGGCCATCCAACCATCTCATCCTCTGCTGTCCCCTTCTCCTCCTGCCTTCAATCCTTCCCAGCATCAGGGTCTTTTCAAATGAGTGAGCTCTTCACATCAGGTGGCCAAAATATTGGAGTTTCAGCTTCAACATCAGTCCTTCCAAAGAACACCCAGGACTGATCTCCTTTAGGATGGACTGGTTGGATCTCCTTGCAGTCCAAGGGACTCTCAAGAGTCTTCTCCAACACCACAGTTCAAAAGCATCAATTCTTCAGCACTCAGCTTTCTTTATAGTCCAACTCTCACATCCATACATGAGTACTGGAAAAACCATAGCCTTGACTAGACAGACCTTTGTTGACAAAGTAATGTCTCTGCTTTTTAATATGCTGTCTTGGTTGGTCATAATTTTCATTCCAAGGAGTAGGCGTCTTTTAATTTCATGGCTGCTGTCACCATCTGCAGTGATTTTGGAGCCCCCAAAAATAAAGTCAGCCACTGTTTCCACTTCTCCATCTATTTGCCATGAAGTGATGGGACCAGATGCCATGATCTTAGTTTTCTGAATAAATGCATATATATATGGAGAAGGAAATGGCAGCCCACTCCAGTATTCTTGCCTGGAAAATCCCATGGATGGAGGAGCCTGGTGGGCTACAGTCCATGGGATCACAGAGAGTCGGACACGACTGAGTGACTTCACTTTCATTTTATATATATGTGTGTGTGTGTGTGTGTGTGTGTGCATATATATATACACACACAATAGAATATTACTCATCCACAAATAAGGTCATTTGAAGCAACAGGGATGGAACTAGAGATTATCATATTAAGTGAAGTAAGTCAAAGACAAATATCATGTGATAACTTAGACGTGGAATCTAAAACTATAATACAAATGAAGTTATTTACAAAACAGAAACTCACAGACATAGAACACAAACTTATGGTTACTAAAGGGGAAAGGGGGCAGGGGACACATTAGGAGTTTGTGATTAGCAGATACAAACTATTGTATAAAACAGATAAACAATAAGATCCTACTGTAAAGCACAAGGAACTATTACTAACATCCTTTAATAAGCCATAATGGGAAAAAACACACACATACTGAGTCACTTCACTGCACACCAGAAACACAACAGTGTAGATCAACTATATCTCAATAAAAAAAAAAGAATAGTGGCTTTTGATTTATGCTTAGGTTGAGCACAGTAGAAAACAACATCTTCTTTGAGGTTGTTTGTTCAGTATTTAGAAGTAGTTTGGGGATTCAGATTTGAAGTTACTTCTGTCTCCTCTTTCCTCCTACCTGGGTTGACTTTCCCTGGCCTGACTCAGGACGGGTGCCCCCGATGTGGAAAAGCCTGTCCACGGATAGGGGTACAAACTCGGTCAGTATGAGCCTGTCCACAGACTGAACATCCTTTCCTCCTATAACCTGCTGATAAGCTCCCTGGGAACTCCCATCCAAGGGTCCAACTCATGCCACGCCTGAACCCTGGGATTTCACACTGAACAGTGTAAGCACCCAAGGTCTGGACACTTGACTCTAAGGACTGCTTGGCTAGAATAAATAGCAATCAGATCCCCTGCTTACAGGAAATAAAGCCTATATTCTAGGAAAACTTGAAGCCTAACCTACAAGAACATTGAATCACTATGTTGGACACCTGAAACCAATATAATATTATAAATCAGCTACAGCTCAATTAAAAGAAAGACATCTGCCTAACCATGCATGTATAATCTATGTCACTGAAGATGAAATTTGTGAAGGAGACCCAGTGGAAAAGCAGGAAGCATTGAGAGGCATCAGAAAGGCCCATAAGACTCAGGCACAAACGTGCTAATGAGTCAGGGGCATCCAAAAAACATTAAGAGTCGAAGTTAAAGCGGAGATACGCGTGAGCAGTCGGGCCCTTTCTTGAGCCCTCAGGTTTCCACACTGAGGAGGGGATCACGCAGGAATAAAGTTTATCTTTCTTCTTTTCTGCAGGAGACAACACTAAAGTTGGTATCGCAACCCCTAACTCTAGTGAATGTTCCCTCACATAGCTCACATCCCACCAATAACAGCCATACCACCAACTTCCAAAGCTTTGCAGAACACCCAGCATGTGTCTACCTGAAGGGTTAGAAAAAGAGACAATTACTGTGAAGCACCTGTTTAAAGGAGGCTTCTCTGGTGGCTCAGACGGTAAAGGATCTGCCTGCAATGTGGGGGACCCGAGTTCGACCCCTGAGTCGGGAAGATCCCCTGGAAAAGGGAATGGCAATCAACTCCAGTATTCTTGCCTGGAGAATTCCATGGACAGAGGAGCCTGGTGGGCTGCAGTCATGGGGTTGCAAAGAGTTGGACAAGACCAAGCAACTAATACACAAATACATGTTTAAAAGAAGTCATTGTTTAAAAAATAAGATATAAAAACCGCCCCCATGTTCAGCTCAGTATCTTCCTGCCAAGTGTTGGAAATTTTCTGAAAAAATACTGAAGAAAAAAAAAAAAGAGCTGTAGGTATTTTACTTGCCAGCAGATGGCGATGTAGTCTAATTATTTGAAGAACAGCTATCCAAGAAGGGTTTTTTTGTGTGTCTAAGTGTGAAGCCTAACCTTCAAGAACAGAAAGGGGTAGGGGGAATACTTTATATCTAGACACAGATGAGCAAGACAAATCAATTCTTAAAAGGCAAAAGCCCTGATTTAACAATCAAAAAACAGAGTCCAGGAGATCTTCCTGACCCAGGGATCGAACTCACGTGTCTTTCATCTCCTGCATTGGCAGGAGGATTCTTTGGAAATGGGAAGCCCCATTTCTCTACTAATTGCTGTAAATTCCTGTGAATCAGTGTGGTCTCCAAGCTGCAGCAATGGTGGCACCAGGAAGCTTGTCAGAAAAGCAGGATTTCAGAGGTACCCCGACTCACTGAATCAGAATCTGCATTTAAACATGATCCCTAGGTGATTCATGCACACAGAAGCTTAAGAGGAAAAAAGGCCATGATTCTTAACACTTGCTAGACAAGAAAATCATCTAGGAGCTTAGACCAGTTAAGGCGCCCTCTCCTCACAGGTCTTAGCATGGGGTGGAGTGGACATCACTGTCTTTAAAGGCTGCTGGAATCTTTAAAGGCAGTGGGAGTTGAGAACCACTTCTCAAGGGCTAGGAAATGACCCTCCTTGAAGACTGTAAGGACAAACTGAGATGCTATTTTTCAAACAAAAAAATAAACCTTCATCTCCAATAAATTCTCACCTGCTGTGCTCCTCACACAGGGCCCAGGTAATCTCAGAAACCCTGATATGACTCTGACGATGTGCCCCTAAATGAGTTCCACAAAAGACTGATGTCAGAATTATCTGAGATGCTCACCAGTGGCATTCCTGGGCCTCACCCCAGACACACAGCACCAGATTTTATAGGGTAGAATATGTCTAACAAGTGTTTCCATGGGCTTCATTTACACAGAAATTTGAAAACTACTGGACTATAAGAGGGGAGAGTAAGAGGCACATATTCAGACAGAAATTCCTTGGACTGAACCCTAACGTCAGGATGAAATTTCCTGAATTTTCCCCAAACTGAAAATTCAGATAAAGATTCTGATGAATAGCATTTCAAAGGCTGTCTGAGGATGTCAAACACACGCAGAGGTCATGTTACTAATCTCAACTTGTCTCTAAGGTAAATAAACGTGAATGGTCTCCTTCTCGAAGGAGAACACCACATCATTTCAGGTTTGAGCACAGAATGCCCCCCAAGGAGAAACTCCAGGTAAGAAAGCGCAGGCACATCCTTCCCCCTTCCTCCTCCCTGGGGATAACCTGCCTTGTTTTCACTGCCACCCTCTGTTCTTCTCTGCCTCTTGGTCTCAGCTGTGGCTCATTTGGGTCAGAGAGTCAAGGGAGCTGAGGAATAAGAAACTGCATTCCTCTGATTCCGTTCTGCCAAGTGGGGTGGTTTACTTCATTCCCTGACCGCCCCCACCCTACAGCTGACTCATGTGCAGTGTGAAGGGCACAGTATGGCCACAGCTAGACCTAAAAGAGGAGTTAGGTCACCCCTGACCATGACTCTGCCCTGCTCACCAGAGCAGGGGGTGGGGGTGGTTAGAGGTGTACCATCCTAACACTGAAGAAGGAACCATAAATATATGAACCATAAATATATGGAGGTCATTTTGAAAGATTCTAATTATAGATAGGTGTTTGGATTTCTCTACAGCTTTTTCAACATTCCATGTTGTGCTTAGAAAGAAGGTTCTTTGTACTTATTATGCTTAGTAAAGAATTCGAGGGACTTTCCTGGTGGTCCTGTGGCTGGGACTCCAAGCTCCCAGTGCAGGGAGGTGGGGGGAGGGCCTGGGTTGCATCCCTGGTCAGGGAACTAGATCTTACATGCTGCTAAAACAGGATCTAAAAAAAGGATCCTAAAAGAAAGGATCCTGCACTCTCCAACAAAAGATCCCACACTCCGCAGTGAAGAATGAAAGCCCCTGTGCCACAACTGGGACCCGGCAGAGCCAAATAAATAAATGTTTTTTTTAAAAAAGAATTCTACTTTACAGAGGAAATACACAGAAGTTTGAAGTTACGCATTATTCATTTTGATTTGCTTAGTCACATTTCTGAGAATCCTAGGTACTCTGGAAGTGACCTCATTAGGGCAATGCATTCATTAGCCAAAGTGCCTCAAGTGACAGCAAAGTCATGAAGCTTTTTGCTTCTAATAACAGGCCAGTTTTAAAACCTGAATATCTCACTGTGATCTCAAATTCTTCAAACACATTTCAACATCTTTCCCAAAATAATTCTTCCCTTTCCTGACAAATCCATTGATAACAAAGCCACTTTCCAGATAATCAGCTGGAAAATCTTGATGCCTTACTTCCCTTTAAGTATCCCATTCCTCCCCATGCCCATCTATCCATCCACACAGCCATCCTTTAGCCCATAGGTCTACCCATCCATTCATTGGCCCATCCATTGCACTCTCCATGCAATTTTTAAAAAATTTCATTAAAGCATATTTGATTTACAATGTTGTGTTCATTTCTGCTATACAGCACAGTAACTCAGATATACATATATATATAATATATATATATTATTTTTCCTATTCTTTTCCATTATGCTTCATCACTGGATGTTGAATATAGTTCCTTGTGCTTGTTGTTGAGGGAAAGACTGGGAGTTTGGGATTAGTAAATGCAAACTATTTTATATAGAATGGATGAACAACAAACTCCTCTAATTTACGCTAACAAATAGCCTCCTGACTTATATGTATTCTCAATGTGCCTAATTAGTCTGCCATCATATTACTCCTTTATTTAAAAAAATATTTTTCAAAACTAAAAAAAATCTTTAAATAGCAAAAATACACAATTTTTTTTATATAAATCCAAAACCCTCAGCCAGGATTTAAGACACTGCTCCACAAGTTCTTTCTAACCTTTAACCACATTTCTAATAACTTAATATGTATGCTCTACCCATTATATTGTGCTCAAAATGAATCACTTTCATCACAACACCCCAACTTCTACACATACTGCTGGTTAAACAATTATAGTTCATTCCCATGCACTATGTGGAGAAGGCAGTGGCACCCCACGCCAGTACTCTTGCCTGGAGAATCCCATGGACGGAGGAGCCTGGTAGGCTGCAGTCCATGGGGTCACACAGAGTTGGACACGACTGAGCGACTTCACTTTCACTTTTCACTTTCATGCATTGGAGAAGGAACTGGCAACCCACTTCATTGTTCTTGCCTGGAGAATCCCAGGGACGGGGGAGCCTGGTGGGCTGCCGTCTCTGGGGTCGCACAGAGTCAGACACGACTGATGCGACTTAGCAGCAGCAGCAGCAGCATGCACTATGTACTAGAAATCATAGGTTCAGAGGGGCAGCCCCGGGCATTAACAAAGCCTGTGTCTCTTCAGTACAGACGCACATGGTATACACAGTACAGGACTTAACGCTGCAATTTCCATAGTACACATGTGCGCCATGGACTTCAGGAGCATAGCAGACAAGCCAATTAGTTTTCAGCAACTGTTCAGAAAGGTGCTGCTGAGCAGTAAAGGATGAACGTGAATGTGATGCAAGGGAGAGGAGGAAGAGGGCACGACCCTAGTTTCCTCTGCACAACTGAGTGGTGTCCGTCTTCTGTTTCAGCCCCTTCCCTGACACCGTTTCCTTATCACTCCCAAGTGACTGCTTGCCTCTGAAATTTCACAGCATTTGTGGTCTGATCCACTCAATTGAGAATTCACATCTCCTTAATGTTGCTCAGATTCTTTTTCCCATTCGCCCCTTTTGTGTCATTAACAAACACAATATCCTTAGAAAATTCACTTCTGCTTCCTTGAGCTGTTTTCTATTTAGTGAAAGAAGAAACAATCTTAGATCATCTCTGAAGTCCCTCTCTTTAATAATTTATACAGAGACTGAAACAGGAAAAGGCTGTACCTTAACTGGACTGCCTCCTCCTCAAAAGCAGAGATCATCTACAATTTTCTAAATGTCTTAAAGGAAAAAGCTTACAAGAATTTAATTAATGCATTTTACATAGACTCTTAAGAGAAAATGTACCTGACATTAATTAGCATGTGGAGCTCAGGTGGCCAAAATCATGGAGTCATTTACATTAAATAACTGTGCTGTGGGCCATAGTCCCCAACCATACCCTCAACCCTAGTCAGGCTATGGAAAGACTAGACCTGCTGCTGCTGCTGCTGCTAAGTCACGTCAGTCGTGTCCAACTCTGTGCGACCCCATAGATAGCAGCCCACCAGGCTCTCCCGTCCCTGGGATTCTCCAGGCAAGAACACTGGAGTGGGTTGCCATTTCCTTCTCCAATGCATGAAAGTGAAAAGTGAAAGTGAAGTCGCTCAGTCATGTCCGACTCTTAGTGACCCCATGGATTGCAGCCTACCAGGAAAATCCGTCCATGGGATTTTCCAGGCAAGAGTACTGGAGTGGGGTGCCATTGCCTTCTCCAAGACTAGACCTAGAGAAGGAGTAAGATTCAGAGCAAATTGAACTTCACTCCCAAGAATTTCTCAAGAGGTAGTTTTAGGATCACCATCATTACAACATGAAGATCATCACTCAGTAAGTCAAAAGAGCAGGATGTTAAAAATAAATTCTCTACTTACAACATTTCTTTTCCCTATGCTCTACAATGTTAATATAGACTTTTAACAGAAGAATTAATATTAAGAATTTTGGGGGGACTTCCCTGGCAGTCCAGTAGTTAAGACATTGCCTTCCAATGCAGGGGGCATGAGTTGGATTCCTGGTCAGGGAGCTAAGATACCACATGCCTCATGGCCAAAAAAAAAATCAGAACATAAACAACAGAAGCGATATCCTAACAAATTCAATATGCTCGGTCAGTCAGTCTTGTCCAGCTCCTTGCAACCTCATGAACTGTAGCCCACCAGGCTCCTCTGTCCATGGAATTTTCCAGGCAAAAATCCTGGAGCAGGTGGCCATTTCCAACTCGAGGGGATCTTTCCAACCCAGGGATCAAACCTGAGTCTCTTGCGTTTCCTGCATTGGCAGGTGGGATTCTTTACCACTGCATCACCTGGGAAGCCCCAACGAATTCAATAAAGACTTTAAAAATGGCCCACATTTTAAAAAAAAATCTTAAAAAAAAAATAAAAAGAATTTGGAGGTTTCCCTGGTGGTCCAGTGTTAAGAATCCACCTTGCAATGCTGGAGACACCTGTTTGATCCCTGGTCAGGAAGATCCCACATGCCACGGGGCAACTAACACCTACCACAACTACTGAGCCTGACCCTAGAGCCCAGGCTCTACAAGAGAAGCCACCGCACCAAGAAGCTTAGAGCAACCGGAGAGTGGCCCCGCGTGCTGCGACTAGAGAAAGCCAGCGTGCAGCAATGAAGACCCAGCGCAGCCAAAAATTAAGCAAATACATAAAGAAACATAATTTTGAAGAAAGGAAAGGGGGATAATGTTTCTTTAAATGAGAAGCTTTACTATAATTAACGTGATCTGGAAAACACCCATTAACTTTACTAATAAGAACAAGCATTATCTTGGGTCAATCTTAATGCTTGATTTTCCTTCTTATACGAGGTGACTAAAACAGTTTTAAATCTTTAAGTTGCTTAGCGTGACCCTTCTGGGAATCTTGTCTCAAAATGTAAACTGTGCACTTAACAGACACAGAAAATATCATCCAAACTCACATGAAAGTCACAGCAAAACCAGAACCCACAGAGGAGTATTGATAAGAAGCCTCAGAGAGTGGGACAAGAATTAGACGAGGAGACAAACACCTGGATTCTAGAACAATTTCTATCCTTTAAAGAGCTGTGTACATTAAACATGTTATTAAATTTTACTTTTCTAAGGCTATACATTATCCTCAAATGAGGTTGATATTAACCATTCAGTAGGACTTGGGCAAAGACCAAACGAAACCTGTGAAAGGTGATATATTTTTGGTAGCCTTGGTGGCGTCTGTTGTTCATGATTATCATGGATAATAAACCATGATTCTCTCTTCCCTCTGAAGACAGGGGAAAAAGTAGTTGAGTCTCAATTACAGCAGAAAGAAACACAGGTGGTGGTTCAGATGGTAAAGAATCTGCCCGCAATGCAGAAGACCTGGGTTCGATTCCTGGGTCGAGAAGATCCCCTGGAGAGGGGAACGGCTACCCACTCCAGTATTCTTGCCTGGAGAATTCCATGGACAGAGGAGCCTGGTGGGCTACAGTCCATGGGGTTGCAAAGAGTTGAACACAACTGAGCGACTAACACACACACACAAGCTCATGAAGGGCTTCTAACTATAGGAGTTGAGAAAGCTGAAACACTGAGACTTTGTAGCAGGAACTTTCTTGAAAATCTGTAAGAAAAATGTTAGCAATTAGGTTTTTGACACCTCTAGTGAAGCTTGACGTGGAAGCAGAGGGGTAAATCCTAGAACCTCGAGGTTTCACCTGGCCCCGTCAAGTGCAAAGCTGTGCCTTACTGGAGAAACCGGCTTTCTTCCAATGCTAGGAGTCCCACATAGTGCTATTTTTCTTGGTGCCAGGAAATGTGTTTTCAAGAAAGCGTTGAAACTTCCAAGTGAAACCCATGAAAACTGACTTACCTGGTTGCCTCCACTCTTGGGGTTCACGAACACAAGCAAAGGTTTCATGAGTGGAGAAGAGATAGGTTTTATCACAAAAGGACGACCTTTGTTTTCCTGCTAAAGAAAGAAAGCAGCACTATTGAGACATACATCCACGACTTGAAAAGCAGCCCCAAAGTAATGCAAGTGAGGTATTTCTAGAACCACTGCCACTCCCCACCCATCCCCCAAATCAACATATCCCCCCAAATACACTACATCTTGTTTCACAGGGCTTACTCAACATGAGAAAGTGTCTCAAACTATAACTTGCCCCCAAGAATTTAGCCATGATCTTTTCTTTTCCTATAGGCTTGAAGTGTTCTAGATACATTCTAGCTCTCATCTTCATCTTTATCATCTTTGTGACAATACTTCCACAGACAAGAGCAAATACTTTGATTCTCAAGTGGCAAGAGGTTTTATGTGTATATTTTAAAGGAACCGGCAGAATCCCAGTGTGGTCAGGGTATGGTGAAGGAGAGTGGCAGGAGACACATCAGAAAAAGGAGCTCGGGCCAGGTCAAGTCAGACGGAGGAGACGGTGGAGAGGAAGGTGGATTTCCCTGGACCATCACCCTCAAGCACTTACTTCGGTTCCTCTTTTGCTGGCTTTCCTTTTAAAGCTTGTTCTCTTCTTCTTCCGATTGGATGCCTTCAGGGAGTTCTGTAGGGAAAGAAAGGACCCCTAAGCCGGGAGGCCGACGGCCCATGAGCGCGCCCATGCAGGACCATGTAGAAGGTGACGGCGGCGCATGCTGTTCGGCAGGGCATGCTTCTCATGCTTTGACACTTCCAAGCCACTGCTCATGGGGAAGCCACACACAGAACCCAGTCGCGTGCTTCAGAGTGAGCGACTGACTCCCCACCCCACGGAGAGGCAGGGAGTTAGAACCCTGGAGGCTCTCATGGACTCACATAACAACACATGTTATACCTGCCAACCCTCCCAGTAAATATGGAAGAATCCCAAATTCTCTGAGGGGCTCCAGTCTCCCGCCCAACCAGGTCCGTCTCCCGCCCAACCAAGTTCAAGAAGTTCACCTCCTGGTATGGAGATCACCTATGTGGAAATGTAAAAAAGGAGGCCATTTTTTCACGTTTTTCTTTTTTCTTTTTTCCCCCTCTGTTTAGTTTTTATAGGAGATGACCTGTTCATATAAAATGACTCAACCCCACTGAAATGTTATGATCCAAGTCTTCTATCAGCGTTCATGGCTTAGTTTTCAAAATGCAAAGAGTCAAGTTACTTATGATAGTAGAGTGGCAGTCGCTGCTCTTCCTTTTTCTGGCTAAGGACCCACTGGTTTAAAAAAGCCCTCCCTCCCTTGGCAACCTTGGATCTTTTTCCTCTCACAGAAGTGCATCCAACTTGAAACACATGGACCCCAAATTTACTTTCCCTGTCTTTCTCTTTTTAGGGAACGTATGGACCACAACTCTGATTATTTCAGCTATTTACTCTTAATATTTGATACAGATGCTTTGAGAAGAACCTCTTTCTGGGAACAGTCACAGCTCCCTGGCTGAAGGCAAGGCAAAATCAGATTTAATTAGTGGAGAGTCCATAATTAATTAGATAGATGGCCATCTTCATAAAGACAAGCTATTACTATCATGACATAGATGTTTTACAAAGTGTTGAAAGCTTGAGATACAAAATTTTTAACTTAAAAGTTTACATAAGTATAGACACATGCATTGTTTGAGCAATTAAATGTTTTCAAACAGCTTGAAGAAACTTAGATATCTATTTTTCAACATTGTATTTTTTCTTAGAGCATTCAAAATAAACCTTTTAGTCTAGAGCACATCATATATGAACACATCCAAATTAGTAAGACTGAAACTATTTAGCTTTTATTTTACTTGCATTTGGACCAAGAAAAAAAAAGTTGATTTGTGGCCTGTGCTCACCAAGGATGAAGGAAACTTTCTTGAACCACCATTTGTCCCAAGGTTTTCTTCCCCCATCATATTAAGAGAGTCTTCAGGTTTTCTGAATCTCACCAGAAAAGAAATCCAGAAGTTCACGGGTGTTCGTGATGCCAGGTAATTTCTCATCACTCACTCTAGACTATACTTCTCCTGCAAATAGATCTCCAAGTTTCCAAATTCCTCTTTAAATGGATCTATTATCATGTTCCTCTTGGGAAACTTCTGCATTCTTTGAGTATTTGCTATATTTTGACTAATTCCAATTTTATTAAAAGGGAAGAACAATTACTCAGAACTTTTAAATGCTTAATCAGTAGAATATTCCAAGTAGAGTGCTGAAAACTATTAGACTGGCAGAAGTAGTATCTATTACTTATGGCAATTCATGATGCTTTGAGTGTTGGTACCTGGGCCCCAACAAATATTCTTATTTAATTTGTTTAGGGTGAAGCCCAGGCAAAGATACTTTTTAAAAGCTCCCCAGAATAGAATAGATTATGACAGGATGGAATAGAATAAAATAAAATAATAAAAGCTCCTGTGGAATTCTAGTGTAGCCAGAATTGAGAACCTCTGTCTGAAATACAAAAGGTAGAATGAGGAGCTGTGTGTACTACGTATAGTAAAGCCAATCACTGGGGTAAGAAGCGTGAGGTGTGGGATTTGACAGACTGAATTCTGAACCTCCCTGTTACTAGCTCCATAATCTTGGCCAAGTCAAACTTTTGAAATAAGTTTCTTAATTTTCAAATGAAGGTGATAATACCTACCTCAAAGGAGAGTTTTGGTGTTTAAATGAAAAAAAAAAAAAATGTATGTAATGTAGTTAACCTGGTATCCATCCCATGAGAAACACTTTGATCAATGTTATCAGTTGCCTCTTGATGGCTATATATCCCCAGCACAAATGCTTGGCACACAGTAGGCACCCATATCATTGTGGAAATAATAAGTCAGTATTTTTATAATTCACGACACTGACTGAGTCTTCCCTGATTTCAAAAAGGGTCCTTAGGAAGTGGGTGACTGTTTGCTAATTTATTTTGTTTTCATTGATTTAGTGCCAAGAGCAATGCGGGACACCAAACACTTTTGGCTCTGGACAGGACTCAATAATTAAACTCCAAGAGGTAGGGCACATGAACCAAGTTGAGAGACTGTTTCCTCAACTTGCTTGATCACAGAAATCACAGTTCTTCAGGTGATCCTGCTGATCAAGTGTGTTTGAGAAGAGGGTTAGAAAAACACACCAAAATAAGGCTGTATATGTCTGAAAAAGGAGCAGGCAGGGGACTCAGCTCTCATAGGGAACAGACAGACAAAAATAGCCTTTGTTTTAAACACAGATGCAAATGCTTCCAAACCTCACCAAGCCACACGCACCTGAGGCCTTCATCTCACAGAACAAGAAAGGGGAAAGCTCACGCACAGTGGTTGACTTACAGTACCTGGATGCTCGTACGTGAGCTCTGAGTAAGCTTACCTCCCTACGGATGGCCAAAGAGCAAACGATAAGCATTACGGAGCTTCACACCTCCAAATTCCCCAGGCTTCTTTCTGTCCTTGTGTAAACATGTATCTCTGTCTCAGTACATCACTTCTTTTAGAAGGCAGCTTAATTCAGTGAGGAACAGATGGATGCGAAGGCAGATTCAGGCTGTGTTTTGGCCAAGACAAGTCTTCACGCCTTGCTAATCCACAATAGCACTTACTCTGCCTGGTCAGTCTTGTGAGAGTTAAATAAACATGGTTCCCAAGAATGAAAAAATTATACCGAGATGTTATTATCTAGAATTGTTGACAAAACAGCCAAGAAACCTTTAATACTTTTCCTGGGTTCTAAAACAAAGCATCGCTGTTATCAAAAGCAGCTAACTCAGTGATGCAAAGGGTTCTCTCTACAAGTTCAACTGTCCAAACAGCGAAATGTAGTGCTCTTGTCTGGATTTTTACATACTTCTGATTCCAATAGCATTCACCCCTGTACATTCTGTGCCCACTCTTTTGTGAAATTCTTAAGAAAAGATAAAGGATTTTTGTTTTCTTGTCCCAGGTATTGTGGCACAGGATTACCTTGCCACAAAAATAATCCTATCAACACAATCTTTATCACAGTTATGACGCCTTCCTGGCCTGTTATGAAATCCTACAGGTGAATCACTCCACTGTGAATGAAACCCAACTTACTACTCTTATTAACTCTTGGGATTTCCTCAGGTGACAGGATCACAAAGGATCAATTATAATAACAAAATCTAAAGATACGATATCTTACTTCATCATCCCAGAGGAAGTCTTCCTCCATTCACATGCTGGACAAAACTCTGATGGATAACAAGAGGGCGCTCCATGGACTTTGTCTATAAAAGGATATTCTCACTCTGCCCTGCTCCAGCTTTAGCATTGCAGCAATGGTTGTTATAAGGACAGGCAAGCAGAAGAATCAAGAAAACTTACTCCAAAAGTTAAGGACAGGGTCTCAGCAGCTTCTCAGGCATATTTGGCCAAATCACAGCAACTTGTTTCACACAGCAAGTGTGACATTTAGATTGGCCAAAGGAAGTCTTTGGCATTGGGCACTGAGGGAGATTGTTGGTCATTGCTATTACATACCATGGGATCCCTAGCATTTTAAGATAATCCCATCATAAGGAATAAGGACTAGCATGGAGAAAGCCCATACAAGGGTAGGTAGGAATTGATTGTGATGTTTTTATAAACAGACCACTAGAAATAATATAGATATCCACTGGGAGGGAATTTGCTTAAATCAACTATAAAATATCCATAGCAGTTTAAAAGGAATCAAATATATATGTATTAATATAGACTTTTCCCTATGATTTTTCAAATAGAAAAGCCAAATTTTGAAGCATTAAGTAGAGAATGATGTTATTTATTAAAAACACACACCTCTAGGGTCCCCCCACAAATCTGACCTCGCAAAAAGTTCATGCCGCATGAGTCTTGCTCCATCAGCTCCAAGTGCCTGTACTAGTATTTGAATATCTTTAATTCATTCATCCAAAGCATTATCCTCTAACATTTTCAGTCCAGAGGATAAACACTGAAATTTGTAACTTCAAATATAACTTGGACTTTATATTAACTGATTGAGGCTTTGTCACTAAAATTTGGTTTTTTTTTTTTTCATTTTAACTCCTTTCAGTTATCCGCCTTCCATCATCTTTTCACTTCTAGGTCTCACCAAGTAATTTGGTGATGAAACCTAGCAAATCATCCAGCAAGTTTTCACACAGCGTCCAACTCCACAGCTGGTCACAGAGTCATTATCCACTCAGAACCTGCCATCTTTCCACAGAGAACGAAAATATATGGTTTAATTCCACCTCTTTACAACTCACTTTTTCAGACCATAATACACTTCAGTAAATTTCCTTTACTCTTCTTCTTTAGAGCCATTTATTTAGACACAAACATCACAAATAAAGCCAACTTTATTTCATGACCCATCTTCACTACTGTTCTCAGTTAGATCCTATGGCTCGCATCACCCTTCCCATCCCTCTTGCCAGGGACATGGTCCACCATCCTTCAAGACCAAGCACCCTGGGCAGATTTTCCATTGAGCCTAAGCTGTTCTCCACGACGGAGGCAGCTCAATTCTGCTTCATGTCCCCACCGTGTTTCTACATCTTAGGTGGCATTTACCCCTTTGCGCCTTAGATGTGCACGTGTCTCAATGACCATGGCTGATGCAACCCAATTCTCTGGCCCCTTCCTTTCACCTCCATATGTGTGTCTCTCCCATGAGATGCACACCAGTCAAATAGATATCCCTTCCCACTCTTTCAGTGGGCTAGCCAAAAAGTTTATTTGTGTTTTTCCATAAGATGTTAGGGAAAAAACTTGAACAAATTTTTTGGCCAACCCCATATTAAGGATTTACTTGTGGCTGAATTCCTCTCCAGAATCAAATTCACAAAGACTCCAACCAATGATTTAGGTGGTTGTGTCTATTTTCCTCCCTGGGAAGTACACTGTTTGTGGACATCAAATGAACATCTGATTCATCTTTGGACCTCCTGCTGCAGGTAACAGCATCTTCAAATGTGGTTAATTAAACAGTTATTTAATTCAATTAAGGCTCTTCTCCTTTATCATTGTTAAGCTGTGTCATAGAAAAACAGGTAGGTAGGTGCTTGTACTCAGTTGTGTCTCCCTCTTTGCAACCCTTTGGACTGTAGCCCATCAGGCTCCTCTGTCCATGGGATTTTTCAGGCAAGAATACTAGAGTGGGTTGCCATTTCCTTCTCCAGGGGATCGTTCCTGACCCAGGAATCGAACCTGTGTCTCCTGTAGCTCCTGCATTACAGGCAGATTCTTTACTCGCTGAGCCATCAGGGAAGCCCCAGTGGAAAAACATAGAAATATATGGTACAGGTGGAAAGATACATAAACTCTAAATGCCCAGAAAGCATTTTATCTGCTGTTTTCCATCTACTTTCCAAATTTTCCTTTTTTTAAAAAAAAAAGATTTCCCACCCAATGTCTCCAAATAAATTCTCTAATCTTATTGCTTCCACACCATCTGTAACAGGTTACCACTCATGCCCCATACTCTGTAAACTACAGCTTTGACTTATCAATGATCTGGTTCCAAACACAAGGACTTCTCTCAACCCTTGTTATTTTTTTCATGTCTACAGAATTGAACATTGATGACTGCCCTATTTTTCTTTTCATTTTTTAATATTGAAACTTCATCCTACCATAGTTCTCTGTCTAGCAAACATTCTCCTCCTCCTTCCATTTCCTAGGTGTGGATGTTCTCCCTGTCTCCTTCTATTCTTTTATTTAGTAAATGAGCAGGTCTTGACTGTCTCCCCTGGGACAGGGATTGGGCTAGTGAATATACAATCCCACTCCCGTGTGAAATACAACAGCTACAGTAATACTTCTAGGTACACTTGGAAACACTGTAGATGCCATGCTATGGCCCCTACTCTTGACTCTTTCTACCCCCTGCACTGGGTCTCTCTCTCACCCTCTTTACATATGCTTTCGCTGTAACACAGAAGGTTCAGGGGCCAGTAACTTCTATCCTGACCCCTGTATGACTGTCCCATTGTTTTCTGTTGTTGCACAGCTTCACCTAACACCTTATGCTCCTAAAAGTCAACAAGAAGGAAAATAGCAAGAGCTACAATCTGAGTGGTTACAATGAGCCAGGTACTGTTCTCTGTGTGTTAGTTTATGTGTTTTAGCTCACCAGTCCTCAAAAAGGCTCTATGAAATAGGTACGAGTATTATTTACCCTTTACAGAGGAGAAACTGAAGTAGAAGAGATTAAGTTGAGATGAAACAAGTTATTAAGTGGCAGAGCAAAGTTATGAGTCCAGGCTGCCTGGTTCGCAAACCAGAGCGCTTCACCGCTACCCTATTGCCACTCTGTCCCCTCAGGCTCATTATACACCACCTTTTATACAGAACTTAATTAGTTAAATTACTTGATGACTTTGGGACCCAGGGGAGAAGGGACCACCAAAATTTTTAAAGTTATCTAATTCATCAAGGCTGGTTTTAGCAACATGGTAAAGTAGCATGATATACCATTAACAGCTTGGATTTCAGAATCACAATTTGTGGGTTCAAACACATCTCATACCAATAATTGTATAGCCCCAGCTAATTTGTTTGACTTTTCTATTCCTCACTTTCCTCAGCTGCAAAGTGGGACTAATAAGAGCACTGTAACAATGAGATACTAAATGTATAGTACTTAAAATACACAACACATGTAAAGCATTCATAAATGTTAGCTTTCATTCTTATTATTACAATGTCCTGAATCATAGATGGGAATAAAAAGGTGGCTTATTAAAAAATTTTGGACTTTAGCATCCTGACTCTGAACTACTTTCCAAAAACCATTCCCACCAATCAGCTTTGCTAAGATACCAACTTATTATTATGAAAATTTACAAATGAAGGCAAACACAAAAGCATCTGTTATGTATTATATTTGCTGGTAATAAGGTCAAGGTCTCTTCATAGAAAACCTGTAGCTAAAAATTGAAGAGTAAAAATTGAAAAATCACCCTTTAACAAAATCTAATGAAATAAAAGATTTAGGCAACAATCTGGAATGGATAAAATTATAGATGAAAGACAGAGGGACAAATTTATAACAAATGGATTAGGATGACAGTTTCCGAATCCTAACACCACTAACAGTGAACAATCTGGTATTATGTTCCATTAAAAGCAACACTACAGAAAAAGACATCAATACCCATATAGTCCTTTTGCCAAGAAATTAAACCTGAATCTCAGTCCTTACATCTAAATATTTTTATAAGAAATATGGGTCATGATTTTAAATGAGGATTTAAAGGATTTTAAAGCACAATAAGGATACAATCAGTCAAAACTAAAATATGAGCTATGCTGTAGGTAAAGTGACCCAATTTATTCAATAAATAAATGGCAGGAAAAATAAGAGAGCAGAGTGCTATAGATTAAAAGAGATTTAAGAGATCAGTCCACAAAAAGGAAGTTGTAGACTTTGGATCTAAGTTTGAAAAAATGACTGTAAAAAAAGATATATTTAAAACAATCAGAAAATAATTTAAGGATGCCACCTCAAATTAATTAATTTTGATGGGTGAAGTAATGTTATGGAATTGTCTTTCTGAAGTATTATCTTTCTGGGAAACAAAAGGTAGCATTTATAGATTAAACGGTATGCTAAACTTTGCTTTAAAATACCCTAGCAAAAGGGAAAAAGGGAGACTTGCACTTTCAAGAAGACAGAGTAAATGGGGTGGGGCCAGAGGAAACACGGGTGTGGCAGTGAAAAGGTAACATAAGGACGCGGACGGTGATGGAAGTGTTCTGCTCTTCACTGATGGTGTCGGCATCCTGGTTCCCATGTTATACCCTGATACTACAAGATGGTACCACGAGGAGAAAGTTTGTAATGGATACATGGGTTCCTTCTGTGCTCTTTCTTAGAACTGCATGGGAATCTCAAAACAAATTTAATTATGAAAAGAACAATACAGCGTGGCAAGGGACAGATGAAACAACAGCAGCAGCAGAAACGTTCATGGTTATAGAATTCATTATGATCATCTCTTTCTCTTCACTTGTGTGCAAATTTCCACAACCCAAGATCTTTTAAAGTTTACACAAGTAAACTTAGAGTTTCTCTGCAGAGTGATAGTGTCTTCTGGTTTTCCTGTTTTATCTTCAGTCGTCCAAAATCCCGTATCACTAGGTCACCCCACATACTCATGCTAGTTAAACAATTATATTTAAAAATATACATATATATATATATGATTTTATTCAATCATTCCTTTGTTAAAAGGATAAAGTTTACATGGAGCAAAAATCTCCTTGGAGTCAGGCCTGAACAATCTTATGCTCTTCCCTTTTACTCACCCCCTACATAAACCTTCCTCTGCAGTCAACCTAGTCTCACAGCCCCATGGATATAATTTTGGACAAAGTATACTTGCTCCTGCCATTCTCCTGCATGTTATTCTCTTCTCCACTGATCTAAATCCCATCCATCTTTAAGGAAGCAGAATAAAACCCACCTGCTTCATGAAGCTCTCCCTGATCTTTCCTCAAAGTAATTACATGGTTCTTCAGAGCAAAGATCATGTATTACATTCACAGTGCTTAGTAGCCTTCTTGATACCATCAAGGTTTTTGATGAAAACGTGTTGATTTAACTGAATGTTTACTATAAAACAATTGGAGAGAGTTCTGAATTTTAGGGGGAAACACACGTACAAAAGAGCTTCTTGGTGGCTCAGACCTAAAGAATCAGCCTGCAATGCAGAAAGTACAAGGAGGCTTGAATACAGAATGAGATTAGCTGTTAAGAGGATAAATTCTACTTTGCCTTAAGGAAAGAGTGTTGCTCTCTAAGCAGGCCTCGTGTACTGGGGAAGGTCATGACCCACAGTCTGCGTTGGGGTTGGAAGTGGTGGGAATCGCCACCCAACACTGAAGCCTGCACCACCGTGGGCCCTCACAGTCACTCCCTGGGGTTGCCCAGGCTGCAAGAGAAGAGAGTCGTGTAAGAATCAGCTGCACGCACCGCTCACCACAGGGCTTTAAGGAACTCAGCAGAGCGCCCGGGCGAGAGAATACATATTAGCATCTGAATGGGGAGCAAGCACTCCTGCTGTGACACTGTGATTTCTTTAGGAAGTAGAGGCTGGTTCCATGAGAGAGCCCAACAGCAGTATAGGGATGGGCTAAGGGGATTAACTGGGAAGCTAAGCATGGGCCTGTGGGGAGGAGTGAGCAGAGATCATAGGAACCCAGAGCCTCGTCAGGGGGGAGAAAAGCAAGAAGCAGCAGTTCCTTTTTCTCTGAGCTGGCCCAGCAGCACCAGGGTCCCGGCAGTTACCTGAGGTTTCTTCACCTTAATGATCCAGGTGGGCGGAACAATAACAGCAGCGTGAGCCCCCAGGGAGCAGGGTTCCTCAATCTGATGCAGCATGAAGCAGGTCACCTTATTGTGAAACTGAAGGGAAAAACAGGCCAGTAAACAATTCTGCATGGAGGGAAATGCTACCGCAAGAAGGAACAAGTGCTTGTGTGCATACTAAGCACACGCTTGCATGCACACACACCCATAGGGGTCCCACGCTCCTCATGACTGCACAACCAGTCCCAGGAACTTAAGAGACCAGACTACAGATTCATTCTACTTTATAGACTGATAACCACTGATTACAAGAACTCAGTTTATAGACCAGCTGAAACTTGATAGCCTTTTATAGGATTTTCGGAGGGTTCTAGAAAGGCTAATTTTGCACATAATTTTGTTTCACTTGGTTTGTGCTCCTCACAGACTTGGCTGATTTGGGATAATGTTGAGAAGGAAATGAAGACAAGCAGAGTGGCATTCCTCCTACCTGCCTCTCATTTTTCTAGCCACAGACATCAATCCTTCCAGTAGTCCCTCCAGTGTAAGGGACCCAGAAAAAAAAAAAAAAATGTTTCTTCTAGAGAGTTGTTAGAGGGGAAACAAAGAGACTGCTTCTGCTGGGTTTGTCTAAAGCTGCTGAAAAAATAATGGTCCTAGCACACTTGGCAAATCTAAAGTGCTTTTGATTTTTGAAAGGAAGGAAGTCAATATAGACTAATGATAATAACAATACCTAGGTTCCAGGGGCTTAACTCTATATCCCAATGGACTGAGTAACCTTAGGCCAATTACATTTCCAGTAATTTTTTTTTCTTTTTTGTGACTGTAAAGTGATAATAACGTGTAGTAGCATTTGTTTTCTAATAAACATCAAATCCCCATTATACAATCATGGGCTTTAAAATTTTAATCATAGTGATTTTTTTTTTTAAATTAACAGTAGCTGCTACTTAGATTATACTTAATGTGACCACATAATTTATCATCTTAACTGAAACAATTTTAAGAATGAAAGGAAGCAGAGACAATAATTATGTTGGAACAGCAGACATAAATTAGGACTGTCTCAGGAAAACTGTCAAATATAGCCACCCCAATTACATCACATCAGGGCAATTTTATCTTTACCGCTGAGTAGCTTCAAGATCTGACATGATCCAGTGGCAAATTACTAAACCAGTTAAGCATGAAATACTACTTAATAAGATAATAAATAATTCCTCCTAAATTGTTTGTGATTTGCAAACAATTTGATATACCAGAGAAATGTCATTCGAATTCCTTCTTTAAAAAGTAATTTTCTCTCAAATCATCCCATCTTCTCCTCCCACTGAGTCCAAAAGTCTGTTCTTTATGTCTGTGTCTCCTTTGCTGCCCTGAATGTAGGATTGTTGGCAACACAATATTGCAAAGTAATTATCCTCCAATTAAAATAAATTAAAAAAATAATTTTATTTTAATAATTCAAATAAATCTCCATATGAATAACCATTGCATTTCTAACATGGCAGGAATCTCAGAGACTGCCGACTCCAACTCTTACAATTTACACCTGAGTACTCTAGAGAGACTAAGACGTGTGTCTAAAACTGCATGACTTTTAAGGGGTAGAGTCAGGACCTGAATAAATGAAACCCAGCTCCCAAATACAGTTTTATTTTCTGCTACAGGAAGTGCCCACAGAAAGCACTCAATTTTTTGACATCAAATATCCTAGAAGGATATAGTGTTAAAATACACCACCACCATAATCTGTCTTAAAAGGTTTTGTGTTTTTAGTCCTTGAAAAATCAACTTCTACAATGTGGGACCCTGGTAAACTGAACGATACATGTGCTGTGATTAGTCGCTCAGTTGTGTCCAACTTTGTAACCCCATGGACTGTAGCCAGCCAGGTTGTTTGTCCATGGGGATTTTCCAGGCAAGAATACTGGAGTAGGTTGCCATGCCCCCTTCCAGAGGATCTTCCCAGGTCTTCCCAGGGTTCAAACCCAGGGGTCTTGCATTACAGGTGGATTCTTTACCAACGGAGCCATCAGGGAAGCCCCCAAAGATACAAGAACTGATCAAAACTCTGCCACAAGGGTCAACTGAGAGTTGTTTTTTTAGTGATTCGATCGGACTACAGATTCACGAAAAGAAAGCACATGAGTTCATTGTCAAGCAGGACAGTTTCCAAATTAAATCACCTCGGATCAACCATCTAACCACAACCTGGCAGCTACAGGGTAGCAGCATGTGCACACTATCTAAGGCCGGGCCGATGCTACCTGGCAAGTGTCGTCTCACCGGATCAGGGAAACAGCAAGCATAGACAGTGTTGGGGACCCCGAGGGCCTAAATCTCCTTCTTCCTTTCCAAGCAAAGGCACTGTCTTGATGGCCAGTTGTAATTGGCATTTGCACAGTTCCTTGAGTGAAAGGAAACATGTTCCCTTATATTTGTGAACATGTTCTTGAACAGAAGCACAAAGACTACTTGTAAAACAATTATCTGAAAGGAGATAGAAATGCCAAGAACAAAAAGTGTGCCAGGAGGGTGATGCAGCAAACACTGAACTTTCCCGACCAAGGTGTCCCCACCAAGTAACAGCAGATCCTCCTGACATGTGGGGGCTAGTGAAAGTATGCCAGAGAAATTATTAGATTGAACCTGATGGAACTGCAAAGAAGCAAAAGTTTTTCACCCACAAAAAAAGCCAAGTTCACGTGTTTCAAGTAAATGCATCTTCCACTCCTGCCTTGTGGCACTAGATAAAGCTGATGTGTGCAGGACATGTGCTAAGTTGCTTCAGTCAATCATGTCCGAGTCTTTGTGAACCCATGGACTGTAACCCACCAGGCTCCGCTGCCCATGGGATTCTCCAGGCAAGAATACTGGAGTGGGTTGCCATGCCCTCCTCCAGGGGACCTTTCCGACCGATGCACCCTGCATCTCTTGTGTTGGCAGGTGGATTCTTTACCCCTAAGCCAC
This sequence comes from Bos mutus, assembly GCF_027580195.1. Taxonomy (NCBI): domain Eukaryota; kingdom Metazoa; phylum Chordata; class Mammalia; order Artiodactyla; family Bovidae; genus Bos; species Bos mutus. The sequence goes on along the minus strand of NC_091620.1, from coordinate 22,668,647 downwards.
CTGGAAGTCTGAAGTTTATCTGCACAGCCTTAACCCTTAAGCTTAAACAGCACAGCCCTTTATTTCCAGGTTGGCTGTGCAGTGAGGGGAAAATGTATCGCAATTACAAAGGCATTTAAAAGAACCAGTAAATTGAGAGATTAGAGCAGGGGTCCAGATTGTTTCTATAAAAGGACTGGATAGTAAATATATTAGTCTTATGGGGCCATATTGTTTCTGCTGCATTATTCAACTCTGCTGCTAGAGCAAAAAAGTAGCCAGAGACAACACATAAAGGATGGGCATGGCTGTGTTCCAGTAAAAGTTTAGTTACAAAAACAGGCAGCAGTCAGATTTGGTTTACAAGCCATAGTTCGCTAACTTGTGAGTCAGTCTACATTGTCTAGTTAAAGAAAAACAATACGTTCATAGATCAAAAAAAAAAAAACAACCATCTGGTTGGGACAGAGCTGTTAAAAATGAAAAAAAGAGAAGAGAGGAAAAGTAAAAAGGGAAATTATCATTGGATCCATATGAGTATCCATGTTCAAATGTAAGAAAGAGTAACATTTCAATAAGCTTACAGCCAACCATAACAACATCCAAACCTAAGGAAGAATATAAGCCCACTCTAATCCTAACACAGTCTCATTAAAAAAAAAAAATTCACCCACATCAAAAACAGAAGAACCAAGATGTCTGAATTGCTTTGTCAGAGGGATTATCTAAGGTTGCAACTTCCTTCTACACAAGTTGTCATCGATGACCTAGTGTACTACAGGGCAAGTGGCCTTGGAGCGAAAATCCCTCAATTCTAGACTCAGAGATAGAATCAGGAGGGGATTTTCCAACTTGGGGTTCCAGGTTTCAATGTATATAAGTAAAGGGGTTAATTTCTAGTTTCTCGCAGTTAATTTATCCTGTGGTTCTATAGTTCTAATGTGTCTTTCTCCCTCCACAGATCCTATGAGAGAAATAATACATAAATTAGGATAACGTTCCACTTACAGACAGGAACTCCAGCAATGACATAATTCTATTTTGAGAAAACAGGAGCCCACTTTGTTTTATCTTATCCCCAAACTTACCGCCTGCTTGCACCAGGAACAGCTGATAGCCACAATCTCTTTACTGTGGAAGGAGAATTTTTGCTGGAAGCCCTAGAATATTAGAACAAGAGACAGAGAATTAAAAACCCCTTCCAACCAAGCATGCATCTGCCCTCCTGAAGTCCAAGGAAGTCAGTAAGGCCAGGCTTAAGGGAACTGAGACCGCAAATGCCACAGTGGGTACTTATATCTCCACCTTCTACCACCTTTCCTATCACCAAATTCTCTAAAGTGTGAGAGAGGAGGCACCAGTATTCACTTTACCACTGGCACTCAAAGTCAGCCACAAACACTTTTTTGCTTTGACCTCACTGTGTGGCATGTGGGATCTTAGTTCCCTGACCAGGGATTGAACCTGTGCCCTGTGCAATGGAAGGCAGAGTCTTAACCACTGGGCTGTGAGGGAAGTCCCCAAATCATCGGCCCCTCCACCAAGTAAATGAGGTTCTGATGCATTTTTATTTTAAGTTAAAAAGAAGCCTCTATTGGTTCACATGATTTTTTTAAACAGTGGTTCTCCATCTCAGAGGTCCTACACAACCTTACCATCAAGAAGCCACAAAGAGAGAAATGAAGCAGGAGGCAGTCAGGTGACCTAGAAGTGAGAGTCTGGGAGACGTCCAAGGGTGGAGAAGGAAATTCAAACCCTCTCATCATCCCCTTGGGATGTCAGGACTCAAAACAAGCAGCTTTCAATTTCCATTTTTCGCCAGCAAATGGCAATGAGATTAATGGAATGGCAAACACAATCCTCTTAATGAACAAACAGAATTACTTTTCCATCAAGGAAAGAAGAGACGCTTTTTGGCCGCTGTTGTCCCTAAATAATTACCAGAGAGAAGTACGCAGTAACTCTCAAGGAAATTTTTTTTAGCTTTCCCAAAGCTCACCCATTTCTATCTGCTGTGAAATCTAAGCCAAACAAACTAATGCAGATCAATGACCCAAAACTCTTAAAGCTTTTTAAGTGACCCAAAGCAAACAGAAAGATGTGATGGGCAGGAAAGCTTTAAAGGCAATGAGCTGCATGTCTTGCTTAATGTGTACAGATAACTTTGAGTTTAAAGAAAGTCAATTTCAGTCTGTCAGTCAGTTCAGTCGCTCAGTCATATCCGATTCTTTGCGACCCCATGAATCGCAGCACGCCAGGCCTCCCTGTCCATTACCAACTCCCGGAGTTCACTCAGACTCACGTCCATTGAGTCAGTGATGCCATCCAGCCATCTCATCCTCTGTCGTCCCCTTCTCCTCCTGCCCCCAATCCCTCCCAGCATCAGAGTCTTTTCCAATGAGTCAACTCTTCTCATGAGGTGGCCAAAGTACTGGAGTTTCAGCTTTAGCATCATTCCTTCCAAAGAAATCCCAGGGCTAATCTCCTTCAGAATGGACTGGTTGGATCTCCTTGCAGTCCAAGGGACTCTCAAGAGTCTTCTCCAACACCACAGTTCAAAAGCATCAATTCTTCAGCGCTCAGCTTTCTTCACAGTCCAACTCTCACATCCATACATGACCACTGGAAAAACCATAGCCTTGACTAGATGGACCTTTGTTGGCAAAGTAATGTCTCTGCTTTTGAATATGCTATCTAGGTTGGTCATAACTTTCCTTCCAAGGAGCAAGCATCTTTACACATTATTAAAAGAAGTCCTAGCGGCATTTTTGCAGTCCCCATAATTCCTACCTGTCTGCAGCATTTCATAAACTAATGAGCATTTCCTCCTTTGTGGTCCTCTGGCCTCTCCTGATTTTCTAAAACACATCTCAATTCTCCTCCTTCCTCTCCATCTTCTGCACGTGGACAGGAGACTGGGACCAGTGTCAAACCTTGGTGCTCTGCAATTCCACCTTTAATCCTTCTCTTTTTTGTCCAACCTCAAATCCCACTTCAAGAAACGTGACCTCTTCTTAACACTGGACTTTCCTGGATTCTGAAAAGTCTCTCCATCAATATCCCTTTCTCAACAACTTAAGCGATTATAGAATCGCTCAGTGCAGAGGCATTCACAAAACAAGCGTGAGTCTGCTATCCTCACAAAAGCTTGCTTGTAGTGTGGGTCCTTGGCTGGCATTAGGGAACCTGAATTTCAGGAGGGGTTCCCCAGTTGAGGGTGGCTCACTGTGCCTGAATTGTTGGTACAAACACCCTGGTGTATGAACAGCTGCTTTCCTTCTGTGAGTCTGGAGGCTGGATCTGTGTGGGGCAGGGGGTGATTATGTCACCAGACCCCAAGAAAAACCTGACCACCAAGTCTCAGATGAGACCCAGGAGACAGTATTTCACGCAAGTTGCTGCAACCTGTGTTGGAAAAATTAAGTGCGTCCTTTGCAACTGTCAGAAGACTTCTGGTGCTTTACACTTGGTTTCCGCAGGACCTTATCCCATGTTCCTTTCCTCTGTTGACTCTGCTTTGTAGCTGTTTGTTATAATAAATCACAGCTGTGAGTAATATTTCCCACATAGCTCAGTTGGTAAAGAATCTGCCTGCAATGCAGGAGACCCTGTTTCGATTCCTGGGTTGGGAAGATCGGCTAGAGAAGGGATAGGCTACCCATTCCAGTATTCTTGGGCTTCCCTGGTGGCTCAGCTGGTAAAGAATCCACCTGCAATGTGGGAGACCTGGGTTCGATCAGACATGGCAAATCACTTAACCCTCTGTCTTCTTCCTTCATCCATCTGGAAGTGGTCATAAAAATACAAACCTCTCCAACACCACTGAGTAGTTATAAGCATCCAATAAAGCAATGCATTTGAAAAGTCCTTTATAACACAGTATACAGAAGGAGCACATTTACTGTTGGAACCTCTTCTAAGTTCTTGCTAACAAAGTCCTCCAGTATCATGTGTGTGACTAGCAATGCTATATTCAATTGTATTAGCTCATCTCTCTACTGACTATTGGCCTTCTGACTTCAGGGAGAAACAGATCCAGTCCAGTGTGGCCCTAACAGCCTGGCTGATAGCAGAAAGCCACCAGGCCAGCCACAACTGGGGCGCTGGGTACTGTGTTTATGTAGAGTTGTGGTGGGTCCCTTGGAAATGAGCCTAGTGGCAATTTGCTCTCTGTTTCAGACTCTAGTCTGGCATAGTCACAGTGGCCATGGCTTCAGGGTTACTATCTAACAGAAAGACCTAAGTAGAACACCCTGGCAATGCCAAAGAATGCTCAAACTACCACACAATTGCACTCATCTCACACACTAGTAAAGTAATGCTCAATATTCTCCAAGCCAGGCTTCAATAATACCTGAACCTGGAACTTCCAGATGTTCAAGCTGGTTTTAGAAAAGGCAGAGGAGCCAGAGATCAAATTGCCAACATCTGCTGGATCATCAAAAAAGCAAGGGAGTTCCAGAAAAACATCTACTTCTGCTTTAGCAACTATGCCAAAGCCTTTGACTATGTGGATTACAATAAACTGTGGAAAATTCTGAAAGAGATAGGAATACCAGACCATTTGACCTGCCTCTTGAGAAATCTGTATGCAGGTCAGGAAGCAACAGTTAGAACTGGACATGGAACAACAGACTGGTTCCAAATAGGGAAAGGAGTACATCAAGGCTGTATATTGTCACCCTGTTTATTTAACTTATACACAGAGTAAATCATGAGAAACTCTGGGCTGGAGGAAGCACAAGCTGGAATCAAGATTGCCGGGAGAAATATCAATAACCTCAGACACACAGATGATACCACCCTTATGGCAGAAGGTGAAGAACTAAAGAGTCTCTTGATGAAAGTGAATGAAGAGAGTGAAAAAGTTGGCTTAAAACTCAACATTCAGAAAACAAAGATATTGGCATCCGGTCCCATCACTTCATGGCAATTAGATGGAGAAACAGTGGAAACAGCGGCAGACTTTATTTTAGGGGGCTCCGAAATGACTGCAGATGGTGACTGCAGCCATGAAATTAAAAGACGCTTACTCCTTGGGAGAAAGGTTATGACCAACCTAGACAGCATGTTAAAAAGCAGAGACGTTACTTTGCCACAAAGGTCCATCTAGTCAAAGCTATGACTTTTCCAGTAGTCATGTATGGATGTGAGAGTTGGACTATAAAGAAAGCTGAGTGCCAAAAATTGGTGCTTTTGAACTAGGTGTTGGAAAAGACTCTTGAGAGTCCCTTAGACTGCAAGGAGATCAAACCAGTCAATCCTAAAGGAAATCAGTCCTGAATATTCATTGGAAGGACTGATGCTGAAGGTGAAACTCCAATACTTTGGCCACCTGATGCAAAGAGCTTATTTATTTGTAAAGACCCTGGTGCTGGGAACGATTGAAGGCAGGAGGAGAAGGGGACAACAGAGGATGAGATGGTTGGATAGCATCACCGACTCAGTGGACATGGGTTTGAGTAAACTCTGGAAGTTGGTCATGGACAGGGAGGCCTGGCGTGCTGCAGTCCATGGGGTCGCAAAGAGTCAGACACGACTGAGTGACTGAAAACTGAGAACACCCTGGAGCCTCCATGACCCCACAGGCAGGTTTTGGCTGGGATCTCAGCACAGCAAGAAAAGGCAGATTCCTACTTACCTATTTATAAATGCTGGCCCAAATCTGATATTATGATACCGATAGATGCCCTAGCTGAATTTCAATTGACTCTGATTGTTAAGGGCTACTTCATTCATCACTATCTACAAGGAAAACAGGGGTGTGAGGTCAGATGTGCTGGAGCTAACTTCAGAATTATAAATGCCAAGAACCTTGAGGGATAGAGTTGAGTTTTTTAGAATAAAGTTTAAACATCATGTATTCTGAGCAGCTAGAACTTTGTTGCCTCTTTTTCTTGCGCACCCAAGGGCATACACCAAATAGCACTCAGTTCTATAGCCTTGGCTGAAACCAGGAAAGAGAGTTTTACTTGAAACAAACTTTCTTATTGTTTATGTATCTAACTGAGATTTGGGTGAGGGAATTTCCTGACTATAGTTCCAGTCCCTGTATGATTTGATTCAACCCAAGAGATACTGCTCTTGCCTCCAAAACTTTAACCACTGACAGCAAAATAAACCTCGCCATGTCCACTTGCGTATTCAAGACTCACAAAGTATTACAAAAGCAAACCCAAGGGAATTATTTAAGGCTGAATCAATATCCATCTTAGCACTCCACTCCAGTACTCTTGCCTGGAAAATCCCATGGATGGAGGAGCCTGGTAGGCTGCAGTCCATGAGGTCGCTAAGAGTCGGACACGACTGAGCGACTTCACTTTCACTTTTCATGTATTGGAGAAGGAAATGGCAATCCACTCCAGTGTTCTTGCCTGGAGAATCCCAGGGACAGAGGAGCCTGGTGGCAGGCCGTCTTTGGGGTCGCACAGAGTTGAACACGACTGAAGTGACTTAGCAGCAGCAGCAGCAGCAGCAGCAGCAACACAGAGTACCTCATTTTTGCTCAAATATTCCCTTTCATTTTTGAAAAATGTATATCCTCTTTTACGCATATTATGTTTAGTATCTAATAAAATGATCATCCTAAGTTTAATTAGATGCAAAGTTCATTATTACTAGAAAAACAAAATTGAAAATTTACCATGTTTTAATTAAAAATTTAAAATGAAACTATTATAGCACTCTTGTAAACTTATCCAGTGGGATAGAAGTACTATAGCGATTTGATACAATATGGAAGGAAATTTTTCTTGGAAATTGGAGCAGATCTCAAACTGGCTGTGCCATTCCCATGTAACTGCTTTTAACCAGCGGAAGCTGACAGCCAGTGATGACGTTCAGCGTTTCACCAGCTGAAGCTAAGTAACTGAGACTTTTGAGTGACCCAGGTATAGACCCACACCAACCAACCTAAGTGAAAACTTTTTTCTAACCAAGAAAAACTGACATTTGACCTTTGAGTGACCCACAGGCAAACTCACACCAACCTCACTGAAAACTTCTTTCTGACTAATAAAACATGGAACCTATTTAACTGATGATCTACAGACTTACAAATTGTCCTGTACAGAGCTTAACCTTCAATAGTTAATTAGCAAAGTCTTCATGAACCGGTCTCTTTCCTCATAAGTGCAAATTGTTAACTTCCTCCCGTCAACAAACTATTCAGCCCAATTTTCCATGAACAGGTACACCCTTGCCTGGCAATGCGAATCACTGGATATTAGACTAGTTTTATAATATGCCTTTTCCTTGGCTTTATCATAGTGTAAAAATGGTACCGTTAATGTTGTAGTTTATGCAAGATTAGGGTTTATTTAATCATAAAAATCTAATTTACTTGAGCATCCTAAAGCCTCCTATACTGATTTTACTGGTTTTAATTCACACATTTCATAAACAGTCAAGATTTTCAAAATGTAGACATAAATTGAAGTAAAACTGAGTTAAAATAAATAACAGCTTTATAAACTGAATTACAGTAACCAATTTTTCTAACTTCTGACAGTGCTGCAAATTATATGAATCTACAGTTACTTTATTAAGATTATCTTTGAAAAATCGAAATTTTTGTTCACTGGGTTTAACTATGTGGCAGTAAGAGCTCTGAAAATTTATGTCCTTATTGGTCATAATAAACTCTCACTCAAGGGTAATCATTGATTCATGTACAAAGACTGACATTTATTATTCCTTGATAGAGCCTTTATGTCCCTCCCCTTTTTTTTTTTGTAATTACAATTCATTAATCAGAGCCAGTCTTCTTATTCTCAGATAGTTTCTGCTTTTTCTATTAATTTATCCAAAGGCCCTTGCTGTTAATACAAGCTACAGGTCAAAAATTGAGTATCCGGACCAGGAGTGGAGGTGGGGTGGGAGGAGCAGAATTTAGAGCACAGGATTCTCAACACAATCCTGTTACCACAAACTTGTAAGAGTGTATGAAGTGCCTAAGGCATGATGTCCAGAATATTTTCATCAGATGCAGATATTTCATGGAAGCAGGAGGTTTAACCTTATAATTAAAGTATAATTGAAATTAAGCCTAGAACAATGGGCACAGATCTACATTTCAGTTTACACGTTAACTATTCTGTGTTCATATTTTTATGACCACTCTGATTCTAGGATAAAAATGCTTGATACATGGCCAAAACTGCATACAAAATGGTAACTGTTAGTTTTATGTCTTTGTCCTAGAATACCAGGGAAGTTCCTTGTATGAAAATATTTATCTAATGGTACAACTAGCTACAATTAAAATAATAATGGTCTTCCATGAAAATTAATGTCCATCTCCGCCCCATAACTGATAACCTTCCCAATAAAAATTATAACTTTAATGTTGATAATATTCACCAAAGTGAAAGTCGCTTAGTCGTGTCAGACTCTTTGCGACCCCATGGACTATTACAGTCCATGGAATTCTCCAGGTCAGAATACTGGAGTGGGTAGCCTTTCCCTTCTCCAGGGAATCATCCCAACCCAGGGATCTAACCCAGGTCTCCCACACTGCACACAGATTCTTTACCAGCTGAGCCACAAGGGAAGCTTGATAATATTCACCAAGCAGGTCGTTTTTCGGAAAATTTGTTTTTAACCAAAACTACGTTTTTTAAAAGACAGGACTGATGTTATCGCAGTTACCAACTACAAATCACTACATATATTCTGAGAAGTTCTATAGTCTATAATCTTGCTGACAGTATGACATTCCAGGACATAACTGGCTATAGTCTCTACCCTTAACTAATGGAGGAAAATGCTATTCTGCTGGTAAAACTAATTACACTTTCTTTTGGTGCAAAATTAGACTTTTTCTGTAACAGCTCCCAGACAACTGAGAAAGATACTGACAAAACTGCTGAAATTATTTAGATTGTGCTCCTTCTGGTTTCATGAATTTATGACAAAGGAATACCACCATATAATGCATGCTTTAGAGAAATAAAAGATCCTGCTACCTAGAAACAGCTTTGACTTCACTTTGGGATTTTAATAGTAAACTGATGGGTTTTCCAGCTGTCTCTGATATAGCAACTCTAGCAGGCCTACTTCTGTGAGATTTTGATTTCTACTTCCTCTATCACAGCAATTCTGGTATCTCTACCTCACTTAACATGGTTTTTTTTTTTTTTTTTTACTAATACTTATAGTATTATTATAGCAAAAAAATACAAATTAGAATCAGTCAAAGGAGAGATATATAGGTCAATATCTAGAAGGTTTTGAAACATAAATATCCACTGTCCTCTCTCTGTGCAGTCAGGATATGTAACCATCATGTCATTCTTGAAAAAAATTTTTTAATTGGAGGATAGATTTGTTGCTGTTGCTGCTGTTTAAGTTTCAAATGCCATTCTAGAGTTAGATCTACTCAATCCACTCTTCTTGCTAGTATCTAAGATGACCTAATAATCTTTTCACACCAATATACCCAGTCTGGATTGTGCAGTGGCTGCTCAGAGAGAAAAAGGAATATATCTCGAAAAATCTAGCTGTAGGACCTAACCAATATATACCAACAGGAAAAGGAAAGTGTGCATTGGGCTGGGTCCTGGGCGGGCAGGACTTAATGTTGAATAAAAGAGGGTTTCTCAATGTGGGAGCATTCTACAACAAAGAATTTAACACATTATCAGGACCCCCAGACTATAGCACTAACACTAGGATGCTAAAATCAATACTAGAATGGGGTCTGAAAACTTGAGTGAAAAATGAGTGTTCAGTGAAGGAGCAATGCCAGAATTGCTGTGACAGAGGAAGAAGGAATCAAAATCATACAGAAATAGGCAAATTAGAGTTGCCATGGCATTCCAGGGACAGGTGAATAGAGTTCTATATGCTCCTTGTGGTTTCTCTTCTGCTCATGCATTTTAAAGATTCTCTCTATTAAACACATCAAATTACATAATTTGAGTGTGAGATCTCTTTCCTTCCTGGACCCTAAAAGAAAGTGAAAATGTTAGTCGCTTAGTTGTGTTTGACTCTGTAACCCCTTGGACAGTAGCCCGCCAGGCTCCTCTATCCATGGGATTTTCCAGGCAAAAATACTGGAGTGGGTAGACATTCCCTTTCCAGGGGATCGTCCAAACCACGGAAATGAAACCAGGTCTCCTGCATTTCAGGCAGATTCTCCATGGTTTGAGCTACCAGGGAAGCCTAGACCCTGACTCTTACACAATGTAGGATTACGAATGAAAACAATGTAAACTCAAGCGGTAATCATAAACATGCAGCCTGGTGGTGAGTGAGTGGTAAAGCAACTGAACCACAAGCAGTCTCATTTGCTATTCATTATATGCCACACACACTCAAACACATTCAAGGATCGCAAGAAAATTAGTCCAAATATTTACTGTTAATTTTTAAAAAGCAGAAAGTGAAACTACAAACACTCTTAGCTATAAACACTTACTAATAAGCCCAAATGTTTTTAAACCATCAGTTTAAAAATTTGGTTTTGGTAAGTGAATATATTTATTACCCCATCCGAATGGATAAACTATGGAATAATCTGCATAGAAGCGTGTGTGTGGCAGGGGGGAGGGGTGGCAGGGGGGAATGGTTTAGAAATCTCTGGATATGTAAGAATGTACAGCCAACCATACTGATGAAAACTATGCATAGCACAAAAAATCTGAAATGAACCTTCAACCACCTAGTCTGCAAATGGAAAGAGAGTCACTAGGTTTCTTCTAATCCAGGGGATAAACCAGGCTCCAAAGAAGGGTTATTTATTATCCAGCAAGGAGACGGATTTAAGACCACCCCATGCCACAATTGCTTGAGCCTGTGAGAATCCATAAGCAGCTGTATTATAAACACAGGAGATGAATATAACAGTACAGTATTATAGGAACTTTATGTGAAGAGCTGGGACCAAAGACTTCCCCACAGACAGCTGTGATGAGAAGCGCCCTGTGAGCACTCCTATGCCTGGGGACACTGGCCGGGAAGAGAGACATGGTCACAGCAACTCAGACTGCAGGGTGTCCAGTTCTTCCTCTGTGGTTGACCACGCCAACAGAAGGCAAGGCCAGAAAGGGGCGTGTAATATGACGCTAGGGAATATTTGTCACAAGATATACAATGCTTATTGATTTTCTTTTAATAAAATTTCTCTATTATGGCTTGAAAACTGCTGAGGGGGTGCCAGCTACTAGGCTGTCCAGTGAAAGCAGTTTTTCCAAATCCTTCCTACTGTTCACATCTCCGACCTTAAAATTGGCTGTGCCTACCTGTTCATTCTCTCTTATGCATACACATGTGCACATTCTTATGGGAAAGTTATAGACAGTCTATACTTCACTAAGTAAGAGAAAATTCGTAATCCCGAGTGCAACACCAGGGCTTTCCTGGTGGCTCAGTCAGTAAAGAATTCGCCTGCAATGCAGGAGACAAAGATTCAATCCCTGGGTCGGGAAGATCCCTGGAGTAGGAAATGGCAACCCATTCCAGTATTCTTGCCTGGGAAATCCCATGGACAGAAGAGCCCGGTGGCCTACAGTCTATGAGGTTGCAAAGAGTCGGATATGACTTAGTGACTAATCCACCACCACTAGGGCAACACTAGAAAGGGAAGGAGATGGACCCAATGAAGGAGGGTCATGTGAGGGCAAAGGGCTGACCTCTTTTTGTTTCCAGCTGTGGAAAAGGGCTGGTAAGCATCTTTCAACTCCCCCTCCCTCCTCCTCCTATTTTTACCTCTTCCCCTCCCCCCTTTTTTCCTCCTCCCCCTTTTATTCTATTTTGTCTGCTCTTAATCTATTTTCTAGCCTGGAAAGATTCCAGGCTAGAAAGGAACCATCTGGAAGTCACTGTGTTGAACTGCAGGAGATATTACCAGTTATAATGGAAGAAGGGGCATACCCTTGAGGCTAAAGAATGTAGCCTTCCAAAGCAGAGCTTGGTGACCAATGGCTGCAGCATATTTTCTTTCCAGGCACTGGGCAAACAACAAAATTAATCAAACTTTTTTCCCGGTCTCACCCTCCACACAACCTAGGTGGCCAAAACTTCCCTGCCTCCCTCTATTGTCAAAAATGCATACTGGTCAGCTCATCCCAGTGCTTGACCCAAAGGAGTCACATGAATAAATACACTTATTAGAAATGAGTTGATGAGGACTATAATTTCCCAAATTATCTTCCACTCTACCAAATCAAAACATCCTTTATTGAGACCAGCTTCTTGTTGTTGACCAGTCACTCAGTAGTGTCCAGCTCTTTGAGACTCCATGGACTGCAGCATGCCAGGCCTCCCTGTCTTTCATCATCTCTTGAAGTTTGCCCAAGTTCACGTCCGTTGCATCAGTGATGCAATCAAACCATCTCATCCACTGACACCCTTTCTTCTCCTCCTGCTCTCAATCTTTCCCAGCATCAGGGACTTTTCCAAAGAGTTGACTATTCACATCAGATGACCAAAATACTGGAGCTTCAGCTTCAGCATCAGTCCTCCCAACAAGTATGCAGGATTGATTTCCCTTAAGATGGAGAAACAGTAGAAACAGTGGCAGACTTTATTTTTTGGGGCTCCAAAATCACTGCAGATGGTGACTGCAGCCATGAAATTAAAAGACACTTACTCCTTGGAAGGAAAGTTATAGCCAACCTAGACAGCATATTCAAAAACAGAGACATTACTTTGCCAACAAAGGTCCATCTAGTCAAGGCTATGGTTTTTCTAGTGGTCATGTATGGATGTGAGTTGGACTGTGAAGAAAGCTGAGCGCCAAAGAATTGATGCTTTTGAACTGTGGTGTTGGAGAAGACTCTTGAGAGTCCCTTGGACTGCAAGGAAATCCAACCAGTTCATCGTAAAGGAGATCAGTCCTGGGTGTTCTTTGGAAGGACTGTTACTAAAGCTGAAACTCCAATACTTTGGCCACCTGATGTGAAGAGTTGAATCATTGGAAAAGACTCTGATGCTGAGAGGGATTGAAGGCAGGAGGAGAAGGGGACAACAGAGGATGAGATGGCTGGATGGCATCACTGACTTGATGGACGTGAGTTTGAGTGAACTCCGGGAATTGGTGATGGACAGGGAGGCCTGGCATGCTGCAATTCATGGGATCGCAAAGAGTCAGACACAACTGAGCGACTAAACTGAACTGAAGATAGACTGGTTTGATCTCCTGGCAACCAAAGGACTCTCAGGAGTCTTTTCCAACACCACAATTCAAAGGCATTAATTCTTTGGTGCTCTGCCTTCTTTAAGGTCCAGCTCTCAGAATGACACATGAGTAGTGGCAAGACCATAGCCTTGATTATAGGGACTTTTTCAGCAGAGTAATGTCTCTGCTTTTAACACACTGTCTAGGTTTGTCATAGCTTTCCTGCCAAGAAGCAATCATCTGATTTCATGGTTGAAGCCATCATCCACAGTGATTTTAGAGCCCAAGAAGAGGAAATCTGTCACTATGTCACCTTTTCTCCTTCCATTTCCACGAAGTAATGGGGTTGGATGCCATGATCTTAGTTTTGTTTAATATTTAGTTTTAAGCCAGCTCTTTTACACTCCTCCTTCACCCTCATCAAGAGGCTCTTTAGTTCCTCTTTGCTTTCTGCCATTAGGGTAGCATCAACAGCATATCTGAGGTTGTTGATGTTTCTCCCGCCTATCTTGATTCCAGCTTGCAACTCATCCAGCCCCGCATTTCTCATGATGTGCTCAGCATATAGATTAAACAAACAGGGTGACAGCAGACAGCCCTGTCATACTCCTTTCTCAATCTTGAAGCAATCAGTTGTTCCATATAGGGATCTAATTGTTGCTTCTTGAACCACCTACAGGCTTTTTGGGAGACAGGTAAGGTAGTCTGGTATTCCCAACTCTCTAAGGGCTTTCCACAGTTTGTCATGATCCACACAGTCAAAAGCTTTAGTGTAGTTGATGAAACTGAGATAGATGTTTTTCTGGAACTCCCTTGCTTTCTATATAATCCAGTAAAATGTTGGCAATTTGATCTCTGGTTCCTCTTCCTTTTCTAAACCCAGCCTGGACATCTGGAGTTCTTGGTTCACATAATGCTGAAGCCTAGCATGCAAGATTTTAAGCATGACCTTACTAGCAAAGAAATAGAGGGAAACAATAGAATTGGAAAGACTAGAGATCTCTTAAAGAAAATCTGAGATACCAAGGAAATATTCCATGCAAAGACTGGCACAATAAGGGACAGAAATGGTAGGGACCTAACTAAAGCAAAAGATATTAAGAAAAAGTGGCAAGAATACACAGAAGAATTATACAAAAAAGATCTTCAGGACCCAGATAATCACACTGGTGTGATCACTCACCTAGAGCCAGATATCCTGGAATGCAAAGTCAAGTGGGCCTTAGGAAGCATCACTACGAACAAAGCTAGTGGAGGTGATAGAATTCCAGTTGAGCTATTTCAGATCCTAAAAGATGATACTGTGAAAGTGTTGCACTCAATATGAATGCAAATTTGGAAAACTCAACAGTGGCCACAGGACTGGAAAAGGTCAGTTTTCATTCCAATTCCAAAGAAAGGCAATGCCAAAGAATGCTCAAACTACCTCACAATTGCACTCATCTCACACACTAGCAAGTAATGCTCAAAATTCTCCAAGCCAGGCTTCAACAGTGTGTGAACCATGAACTTCCAGATGCTCTAGTTGGATTTAGAAAAGGCAAAAGAACCAGAGATCAAACTGCCAACACGCAGTGGAATATCAAAAAACCAAGAGAGTTCCAGAAAAACATCTACTTTGGCTTTATTGACTACACCAAAGCCTTTGACTCTGTGGATCACAACAAACTGTGGAAAATGCTTAAAGAGATGGGAATACCTGACCACCTGATCTGCCTCCTGAGAAATCTGTATGCAGGTCAAGAAGCAACAGTTAGAACCGGACATGGAACAAAGGACTGGTTCCAAATAGGGAAAGGAGTACATCAAGGCTATATATTGTCACCCTGGCTATTTTAACTTATATGCAGAGTACATCATGCAAAAAGCTGGGCTGGATGAAGCACAAGCTGGAATCAAGATTGCCAGGAGAAATATCAATAACCTCAGATATGCAGATGACACCACTCTTATGGCAGAAAGCAAAGAAGACCTAAAGAACCTCTTGATGAAAGTGAAAGAGGAGAGTGAAAAAGTTGGCTTAAAACTCAACATTCAGAAAACTAAGGTCATGGCATCTGGTCCCATCACTTCATGGCAAATAGATGGGAAACAATGGAGACAGTGACAAGACTTTATTTTTTTTGGGGGGGGCCTCCAAAATCACTGCAGATGGTGACAGCAGCCATGAAATTAAAAGACACTTGCTCCTTGGAAGAAAAGCTATGATCAACGTAGATAACACATTAAGCACAGACATTACTTTGCCAACAAAGGTCCATCTAGTCAAAGCTATGGTTTTTCCAGTAGTCGTGTAAGGATGTGAGAGCCAGATTATAAAGAAAGCCGAGCACCGAAGAATTGATGCTTTTGAACTGTGGTGTTGGAGAAGACTCTTGAGAGTTCCTTGGATGGCAAGGAGATACAACCAGTCCATCCTAAAAGAAATCAGTCCTGAATATTCATTGGAAGGACTGATGCTGAAGCTGAAACTCCAATATTTTGGACACCTGATGTGAAGGACTGACTCATTGGAAAAGACTCTGATGATGGGAAAGATTGAGGGCAGAAGGAGAAGGGGATGACAGAGGATGAGATGGTTGGATGGCATCACTGACTCAATGGACATGAGTTTGAGCAAGCTCTGGGAGTTGGTGATGGACAGGGAGGCCTGGTGTGCTGCAGTCCATGGGGTTGCAAAGAGTCAGACACAACTGAATGAATGAACTGAACTAAACTATTAGCATGGGAAATGAGTGCAACTGTCCAATGGTTAGCACATTCTTTAGTACTCCCGTTCTTGGGAATTGGGATGAGGAATGACCTTTTCCAGTCTACAACCACTGTTGGGTCTTCCAGATTTGCTGACATATTGAATGCAACACCTTGATGTCATTCTCCTTTAGGGTTTTGAACAGTTCTACTGGAATTTCATCGTATGCACTAACTATTAACAGCAATGCTTCCTAAGGCCCACTTGACTTCACACTCCAGAATGTCTTTCTGTGGGTGAATGACCACTCAGCTGTAGCAATCCAATTCATTAAGATCTTTTTTGTACAATTCTTCAGTGTATTCTCATCATCTCCTCTTGATCCCTTCAGCATCTACTAGGGCTCTACCATTTCTGTCCTTTATTGTGCCTATCTTTGGGTGAAATCTTCAAAACAAAATGAAGCAGGGCAAAGGCTAACTGAATTCTGCCACGAGAATGCACTGGTCATAGCTAACACCCTTTTTCAACAACTCAAGAGACGACTTTACACATGGACATCATCAAATGGTCAATACCGAAATCAAACTTATTACATTCCTTGTAGCTGAAGATGGAGAAGCTGTATACAGTTGGCAAAAACAAGACCTGGTGCTGACTGTGGCTCTGATCACCAGCTTTTCATAGCAAAATTCAGGCTTAAATGAAAGAAAAGGGGGGAACCACCAGGCACAACTGAAATCAAATCCTCTATGAAAATGCAGTAGAAGTAATGACTGCTGCTGCTGCTGCGTTGCTTCTGTCGTGTCCGACTCTGCTCGACCCCATAGACGGCAGCCCACCAGGCTCCCCTGTCCCTGGGATTCTCCAGGAAAGAACACTGGAGTGGGTTGCCATTCCCTTCTCCAGGGGATCTTCCTACCCCAGGGACTGAACCCGGTTCTCACGCATTGCAGGCAGACACTTTACCATCTGAGCCACGAGGGAAGCCCACCTTAAGGGAAGGAGGCCTAAAGGAAGGAGGCCTTCGGAAGGGAAGTGACGTACTGAGCCCTGGATTCAGGTGATGGGACTCATGGACCTCAGGTGCTTGCCAAGGCCTGCGCACCCTCCTGCGACGCACGGCCACGCAGGGCAACGCCTTACCTTACCGCACTGCTTACACTTTCCTTCCTGCCGACGCCTGTGCACCCAGTGGTGACGCACAAAGTTCTGTGGGAAAACAAAAGTAAACGAATACGTTTCAATCTGCAAACTCCAGAACTCTTTTTTTTAAAGTGTTTTAAGAGTAGAGATTTCCATGAACCATCATTTAAGCCCATCTTAGCACAAAAACAAGTATGTGCCTCTGTGATCTGTTTAACAATAAACACGAATCCACTTGGGAAAATGAAGCTAAGTCTCCATCTTTGGTGATCTTTCATGTTTGCAGAAACCATCAGTCATGCCTTCTCTCTGCAGCTTCCTGGTGACAAATGCCTGTAATGAATTCCTGGTACTCTGCTTTCTTCTTAGTAAAAACATGGTTAGGTTTGTGACCTTGGGCTGGGAGGTAACTGAGGCGGGTAAGAAATATTCTTAAAGAAAGGAGGTGAAGGAGAGAAGGACAAAGACATCCATTTTAGAAAACAAATGTGTATTTAATGCTTTATAAGTGCCAGGCAAGCATCATACTCAACATTTGTGTTAGGAAGAATTTTAAAGAAATCAAATTCTCAGAAAGAAATAGATCTCATGATTTGAGAGTTTGTTTGTTTTTTAACCAGTGAAAGTAAAGGAAGAGAAACGCTGAAGAAAACTGATGACAAAGACAAGAGACATGGGCATATCGTGAAATTCTGTAATGAGGTTGTCCTTAGGTATTCTGAATGGGATCAGTTTCCAAGGTCTATCCTGGGCTTGTTTGTGTGTGTGCTTAGTCGCTTAGTTGTGTCCAATTCTTTTGTGACCCCATGGACTGCAGCCTACCAGGCTCCTCCGTCCATGGGGTTTTCCAGGCAAGAGTACTGGAGTGGGGTGCCATTGCCTTCTCTGCTTAGTAGCTTAGTTGTGTCCAATTCTTTTGTGACCCCAGGGGCTATAGCCCCCCAGGCTCCTCTGTCCATGGGATTCTCCAGGCAAGAATACTAGAATGGGTTGCTGTTTCCTTCTCCAGGGCAGCTTCTCAACACAGGGATCCAACCCATGTCTCCTGCATCTCCTGCCCTGGCAGGTGAGTTCTTTACCACTGCACCACCTGGGAACCCCCATTCTTGGCTTGTGCTGTAGGAAACATGGAAGGTCCTTTTCCTTCTAAATAGATAATCACTCGAGAAGCACATGTCACCCAGCTGTTGGGATGCTTTATAAGAGAGAAAGTGGTCTTCAGGCCTAATGCTACAGGTAAACCCTAGTAACCTACACACAATTCATCTCTCTTAGGCCAATTCACCTAAAATACTTGTTAATGTTTTTATCCTGTCCTTTTCTAAGAACACATACTTTACCTGAAATTAACATTTGTATTGTCAGCCCACAGTCTATGTTTTCCCTTTAAAGTAGGCCCTCTAATGTATATTCAATTGCAAATACTTGCTGCTGCTGCTGCTGCTAAGTCGCTTCAGTCGTGTCCGACTCTGTGAGACCCCAGAGATGGCAGCCCACCAGGCTCCCCCGTCCCTGGGATTCTCCAGGCAAGAGTACTGGAATGGGTTGCCATTTCCTTCTCCAATGCATGAAAGTGAAAAGTGAAAGTGAAGTCGCTCAGTCGTGTCCGACTCTTCGCAACCCCATGGACTGCAGCCTACCAGGCTCCTCCGCCCATGGGATTTTCCAGGCACGAGTACTGGAGTGGGGTGCCATCGCCTTCTCCGTGCAAATACTTACCTAATGCCTACTATCCAGGCATTGTTCAAAGTAAGGAGGGACACAGAAAACATCAATGTCAGGAAAAAAAATGTTAAGACATGAAATTCAGAGTGACAAAGATACCTCTAACAAGCATTAGCATTATCAATTCCAAATTGTCACATCTATTTCTCTTCATTATGTCAAACCAATTTAAATTAAAACTTAACAAAGATCCTGGAGGAACAATGGTCTTTTAACTATAATAAGATATAAAGAAGTATAATGGTCCTACTAATTAGTCTAGTTTTTGTCTTGCTTTTTCTACTGTGGCAGTTTAATAAAATAAGGACACAATTCTTACACTGTTCTCAGAAAGAAGCTAATAATAATAGTTAACATTTCTTGAGTATTATCTCTGTGTCAGGCACTTTTTAAAATGCCTTAAAATACATATCTAATACCATACACAAAAATAAGCTCAAAATGGATTAAAGATCTAAATGTAAGACCTGAAAACTATAAAATTCTTAGAGGAAAACATAGGCAGAACACTGTCTGACATAAACCACAGCAAGATCCTCCATGACCCACCTCTCAGCGTAATGGAAACAAAAACAAAATAAACAGATGGGGCCTAATTAACCTTAAAAGCTTTTGCACAATGAAGGAAACAATAAACAAGGGAAAAGGCAGTCTTTAGAATGGGAGAAAATAATAGCAAAAGAAACAACTGACAAAGAATGAATCTCCAAAATACATAAGCAGCTCACACAGCTCAACACCAGAAAAACGAACAACCCAATCAAAAAGCGGGCCAAAGAATTAAACAGATGTTTCTCCATAGAAGACATACGGATGGCTAATACACACATGAAAAGACGCTCAACGTCACTCATTATCAGAGAAATGCAAATCAAAACCACAATGAGTACCATCTCAAGGCGGTCAGAATAGCCGCCATCAAAACGTCTACAAACAATAAATGCTGGAGAGGGTGTGGAGAAAAGGGAACCCTCTTACACTGTTGGTGGGAATGCAAACTGTTGCCACCATGGAGAATAGTGTGGAGATTCCTTAAAAAACTGGGAACAGAATTGCCATACCACCCGGCAATGCCACTGCTGGGCATACACACCAAAGAAACCAGAATTGAAAGAGACACACATACCCCAGTGTTAATTGCAGCACTGTTTACAATAGCTAGGACATGGAAGCAACCTAGATGTCCACTGGCAGACAAAAGGATAAGGAGGTTGTGGTACATATGTACAATGGAATATTACTCAGCTATAAAAAGGAACACATTTGAGTCAGTTCTTATGAGATGGATAAAACTGGAGTCTATTACACAGAGTGAAGTAAGCCAGAAAGAGAAACACCAATAGAGTATATTAACACATATATGGAATTTAGGAAGACGGCAATGATGATCTTATATGTAAGACAGTAAAAGAGACACAGATGTAAAGAACAGACTTTTGGACTCTTGTGGGAGAAGGCAAATGGTGGGAGAAGGTGGGATGATTTGAGTGAATAGCACTGAAACATGTATATTAATATATGTAAAATAGATGACCAGTGCAAGTTTGATGCATGAAGCAGGGCACTCAAAGCCAGTGCTCTGGGACCACCCAGAGGGATGGGGTGGGGAGGGAAGTGGGAAGGGGATTCAGGATGGGAGGACATATGTGTACCCGTGGCTGATTCATGTTGATGTATGGCAAAAACCATCACAATGTTGTAATTATCCTCCAATTAAACTAATTAATTTAAAAAATGCCTTACATATAATAATAATTTTAATTTTCATGAGAATTTTTGTGAATAGAGGTGCTATAGAGTTGATAAGTACTAGTAAAACCCTGAGTTGGTAAAAACATTGAAATATGTCTATATTGATTGATAAATTGCAGTTCGGTGCTTCTACCATCCCTCTGGCTCCTCCATAGCACCCTCCATGCCCTCAACACTGCACACCATTTCTACCTCCTTATTACTAAGAAATTAGAATGTTAATTCTGGGCATAACAGGTCTCTAAAATTCTGGAGCTCTCTTCTGAAAATAAACCATGTTGCCTGGACAATGCCATTGGGTTCCACCACAAAGTCAGAAAACTGGGCTATGCCCCACTGATGGCAGCTGTCTGTCCAGGTATCAATATAAACAATTCAGGGGCTTATGGCTGCAAGTCCAGGAACCTGCTTACTGTCCATACCTCCAGGTCAGTGCAGAAACTCTACTGGGATGAAGGTACCAGACCCTTCACCTCATAGATGAGGCAGACTGCTCCAGCTTTTCAGCCCACTCACATGAGAAGTTCTGCCTGGGAGGACGGGGGCCAACTGCTAATTGTACTCTATCCCAATCCACATCATTGTAGGGCAGCTTATCAAAAGGTCTGACTTGAATTATCATCATCATCCTCATTTTACAGATGATGGAACTAAGGTATAGAGTGGTGACTTCAAATGTCAAGGGCTGAGCAAGGATTCAAACCCAGGCAGGCTGGCAAAAGAGCCTGTATTCTCAAGCACTCTGTTGCAGGGCCTCTTCTCTGCTCTGAAGCATCAAGTTCAAGCTCTTTCAATAAATGATTTCAATGACAGTCAGTAGTGGAAATATTGAATACATAAAAATGTCAGGCGGTATTATGAGAGATAGAAAAATTTACTATAATTGCTGTTAGTTTAAGCAGAAGCTGGGGGAGAATGAACAATAACACTGATGTTAAGAGAAACTCTGCTTATTGAGATTATAAATCACCTAATGACTCTCCATTTAAGAATTGAAGGAGGGAAACACTGGAAAAATTTGATGCAATTACCTATGAGAAATCATGATTGACTCATGGGATTATTTAGTGAGTGACAACCTTAATCAAAAGATTAAACCAGCAATTTCCACAAATCAACAATTACTCAGAAACTATGAGACTGACGATGAATCATTTGTGAGGCGACATATATTGTTTGGTAAACAGATTTATAATACCATGTAGTTTAGTTTATTTAGGGAATAAAAGAGAACATTTTTAAATTGCTTATTTAAATACTTATGACTCTGCAAGTTGTTGAATATTTTTAATATCACCCTTCCTAGGAAACAGGTAGGCAATTGAGGCACAGACAAAATAACTCATACAAATTACCACTGTAGAAACTGAGTAATTGTCTCTGTGACTCTGATTTGAGATGTCAAGTATCCATCTATTTAGAGGTCTTCTTAGATCTGATATAAATTTTTTTCTATTGCTGCTTAAACATAGCTTGAACAAAGTGAAAGCCAATAAATGTGTGTTGAATTGAATGAAATTCTCAACCTAATTTCCTTGACAAATCACATAGCTACCATTTTGGAGGATCATCTATTGTTTTTTATCAGTTAGGGGAAAAAGAACACTTCTAGAGAATCACTGCTGTTTTATCATCCATCTTTCCCAAGCACTTAAATTTTTCATACTATTTCCTTTTGACTATTATTCATTTCTCCTAAATTATTGAACTGAAATTAGACTCAGAAGCCTCACACTGCAAATGTGAGTGTTGATACATGCTGTTAAGATAGCAGAGCAAGGCTTCTAAGACTATAACATCTTTTTATTGTTCATCAATAATCTGAATTATTCATATACCACCATCAAATACTGGGTAAGAATAGGGTTATTACTTATGGGTGTTAAAATCTTGGCGATCCATTATTTCAGGGATTATTTTCAGTATGGTTAGCAAAAATGTATAACACAATTGCTCAATTATTGTCCAAAGCAGCCAGTTCGATTCATAATATTCAATTCAGTTCAGTCGCTCAGTTGTGTCCAACTCTTTGCAACCCAATGATTGCAGCATGCCAGGCCTCCCTGTCCATAGCCAACTCCTGGAGTTTACTCAAACTCATGTCCAATGAGTTGCTGATGCTATCCAGCCATCTCATCCTCTGTCGTCCCCTTCTTCTCCTGCCTTCAATCTTTCCCAGCATCAGGGTCTTTTCCAATGAGTCAGTCCCTTCGCATCAGGTGGCCAAAGGATTGGAGTTTCAGCTTCAGCATCAGTCCTTCCAGTGGACATTTAGGATGGACTGGTTGGGTCCCCTTGCAGTCCAAGGGACTCTCAAGAGTCTTCTCCAACACCACAGTTCAAAAGCATCAATTCTTCAGCACTCAGCTTTCTTTATAATCCAACTCTCACATCCATGCATGACTACGGGAAAAACCATAGCTTTGAGTAGACAGACCTTGGTTGGCAAAGCATTACTCATAGAGTTTTTTAAAGTATCTTAGAAATTATAGACCAATCCAAGCAGCTTATGTCTAAGGAAACTGAGTCCATTTGGAATGTTTCAACTTAGAGGAGTCAAACCAACATTCATTAAAAAAAGTCCAGGTATCAAGCACCCCACAAAGCCTAGGAGACAGTGATTAACAACCCTGCTCCAGGTCCCAGCCCTAGAGACACCACTGAGGGAAAAAGAAGCAGAGATGGCCTTGGAACACAAGTCAAACTAATTCTAAAGTGACTGTTTCTTTCATTTACATAAAGTAAACTATCTAAGGTCTCTTAATTAAGAATCCCCATGGGTCATGCATCCCTGGTGGCTCAGTCAGTAAAGAATCTGCCTGCAGTGTGGGAGGCCTGGGTTCGATCCCTGGGTTGAGAAGATGCCTTGGAGACAGGCATGGCAACTCACTCAAGTATTCTTGCATGGAGAATCCCATGGACAGAGGAGCCTGGTGGGCCACAGTTCATGGGGTTGAAAAGAGTCAGACACGACTAGGTAACTAAGCACAGCACATAGCATGTGACATAAGAATCATTTCCAAACTGTACTCTTAGAATAAGAGTTCTTAGAGATTTGGGGGGAAATTAACCCCTTCATGGGCTTCCCAGGTGGCTCATTGGTAAAGAATTTTCCTGTGATGCAGGAGACCCAGGTTTGATCCCTAGGTCGGGAAGATCCCCTGAAGAAGATAATGGCAACCCACTCCAGCATTCTTTCCTGGAGAATTCCATGGAGACACCATGGGGTCACAAAGAGTCAGACACAACTAAGCAACTAACACTTTCACTCCTCTATAAACTCATTTGGTTAAAAGATATTCACTGATCACATTTTCTGCATCCTGCTTGGTACAATGAGTTTGGAACAAACTTCATGAGTGATCTCCCAAAGCTTACACTAAGGAGGATGGTAACAAACAAGCAAATGAGTAATACCTGTAAATAATTATGACATACAAAGTGCTCTGAAGGGCAGAACAAGGTGCTTTGATAAAGAACAATGTGCGACCTATTTAGAGGTGGAAATCAACAAAGACCTCTGAGAGGCTCTAACTGTTAAGAAACAGCTGGTCATGAATAGAGATCTCCTGTGCCGTGACAAAACACACAAATATCAGAAGATGAAGAATATCTTGATGTGTGCCTCAAGAACTGAAATCCATGTGGCAGACAGATGTGTTGCAAGAGGTTGGCTGGCCCAGCCTATGCGGGGCTTTTGACTTTTCATGCCAAGCCAAGGAGTACAGTTTTCCTCTAAATGACGTGGAAACCACTGCCAAGTTTTAAGCTGGAAAATTATATAATCCAGTGTTCACTTTAAAAGATCACTCTCTTATATCATGGTGGATCGATGGGGTAAATTAAAGAATCCTGGAGAAGTTACTGCAGTGGTCAAAAGCAAGGGATCATGGTGTCTCAGGCTAGGGCACTGGCAACAGAAATGGAGATAAATGCATGATTTGAAATATATTTTATAAATAAAATTGATAGGGCTGGCAAATGGATTAAGTGTGGGGAGTACCTGAGAGAAGCATCATTATGACCCCGTGTTTTCTCATTTGTGGAGTTGGACCAATGGTCCTCTCATTTTCTGAGATACAAAACAATTGAAAAATATAGTTTTTACAGTGATGGCAATAGAGTTTGGTTGGTAATGTATTATATTTGAGATGACTCTGACACATTCAATGGGCATATCAAATGGAACTCCAAGTGTTTCAACCCAGACACGATACTGAAAACCAAAGGACTGGAGGAGTTCTCCCAACGCCAGCAGGCACAGTGTAGTCCAGTACTAACAAGCCCAACAAATACGTAGAAATCAGGGCATGAACAATGGAAGGACTACCCAGTGAAATATTTAAGAGAAACATTAAGAAAGCTGTCACGACACGAGAGCATTTCAAGATGGAGGAAATACTGAGTAGTTTGAACACATTTGAAAGACTGAATAAGAACAGAAAATAGCTAATGAATCTGGCATCAAGGAGATATTGGCAAGATTTAAAAAAGTAATTTCAGTGAATGGGTAGAGTAAGACCAGATCAGAACAGGTTAAAATGCCCAGGAGGGAAACATGCTAGAAACAGTTTATATGGCTAACACCTTCTGGAACTTTAGCACTGAACACAACACTGAGAGTCAGAGCTGCAATTAAGACACAGTTGGTAATTGAGGAATATTCTTGTTTGTTTTTGTTTTTTAAAGATGGGAGGTCTCAGAGCACGTTAATGGTGATAGAAATAATCCACAAGGAAGGTGAGGATTTGAAAATGTAGGCATGGAAGAAATAGCAAGTCCTTGATATGAAGACAAAGGAAGACACTGAAAACACTCATGAAGGGCCTGGCTTCACAGAAGAGAAATAATACAGCTACTGAAAACACATCCGCCCAAATCCTTACGTTAGAAATTAGAAACAATCACAATTACCTATCCAAATGGAAAAAGAGAAATCAAAGGACAGGGAGCCAAATATGGATACCCTGGTTAGAAATTTATAAAGTCCATCTTAAAAAACTCAAAACGATTTCTTCTACTGTCCTAAGTAAAACGTCTCCTTCATTTGAGCCATCACTGAGTTATCCCTTGGCCAATGCTATAGTGTATTCCAACGACATCAAGGGTAAACACAACCCTATCATTTTTCTTAAGACTCTCTCACCCTACATATGACCCATAACCAACCTCTTGCTGACATAATAGACAAGCACAGTGGGAACGGACAGCTAACGGGGACAGCTATTTTTATCTCTCTCTACAACCTCCACTGCCAGCCTATTCTCACTCCATGTTTTCTCCCAATCTCCTTGTATTAATCAGTAACAATATTATTCTTCTTCACTGTGTCTTCATTTGTTAACTGTCATTAACACCAATCTATACTCAGACATCTTCTATTCCTATCTTACCCAGTCATCAAGCTTATAGCTTTAATTGCTACCTCGAAATGCTGACAGTTCACCAGTGTCTAACCTCTAGCCCAATCTTCCTCATAAGCTCTAAACTTATATAACCACTCAGCTTTCTGTTGGATATCACCAGTTGGGAGCCTCAGGACAACTCAAACTTGAGAGTCCGACAACTGAACTCATTACTTCTCTACCATATCCTCAAGGCAATTCATTTGCCAACATATTTGTCCTTATAGTCAAAGGACAGAGGAGCTTGGCATAAAGCTATGGTTTTTCCAGTAGTCATGCAGAGATGTAAGAGTTGGAACATAAAGAAGGCTGAGCGCTGAAGAACTGATACTTTCAAATTGTGGTGCTGGAGAAAACTCTTCAGAGTTCTCTGGACAGCAAGGAGATCAAACCAGTCCATCCTAATGGAAATCAATCTTGAATATTCACTGGAAGGATTTGTGCTGAAGCTAAAGCTCCAATACTTTGGCCCCCTGATGCAAGCAACTGACTCACTGAAAAGACCCTGATGCTGGGAAAGATTGAGGGCACGAGGAGAAGGGGGAGACAGAGGATGAGATGGTTGGATGGCATCAGAGATTCAATGGACGTGAGTTTGAGCAAACTCAGGAAGCTGATGAAGGATACAGGAGCCTGGTGTGCTGCAGTCCATGGGGATCACAAAGAGTCAGACACCACTTAGTGACTGAAAACAACAACCCCTGTCCTTGTGTCCAAAATCCAATCAACTAATATATCCTGACCATCTTATTTCCTTCAAATTCACATTTACCAATTTTCTCCATCTCAGTATTACTGTTAGTTCAGATCACCATTATCACTTCCAAAAGACTCTGATGCTGGGAGGGATTGGGGGCAGGAGGAGAAGGGGACGACAGAGGATGAGATGGCTGGATGGCATCACTGACTCGATGGACATGAGTTTGAGTGAACTCTGGGAGTTGGTGATGGACAGGGAGGCCTGGCGTTCTGCGACTCATGGGGTCGCAAAGAGTTGGACATGACTGAGCGACTGAGCTGAACTGAAACTAAGAGAATAGCCAATTTCCTCCATGCCTTTAACACTGCTGCTCTTGAAATACATGGCATCCCCTCCACACTGTAGATAGATTAATATATTTTGCTTAAAATTGTTCAATGCCCCTCTAATTACTATGATGATGAGACATGCCTTGATTATAAGAGCCTTCGTGGTCTCACTTCTGCTTATCTCTTGGGTCTCGTGCCTTCCTTGTATGTCCCTCACTTTTGAGCCTGTGTGGATGTGTTCTGTCTAGAAGGTGCTCACTCACCCCCGAGCTGACGATCCCCCAAACCTTCACTTAGATCAATCCTTTGGGACTCAGTTTAGTTGCCACCTCTTCCAGGTGGAATTAAAATAGACCAAAAGCCAATAAAATACTATTTCTTTCTTACCTTTTCAATTCTACCACCATTCCCTCTCCCTACTCTCTGGCTCATTCAATAGACCTTCGCTCTCCAGGGCATTCTATGAGAAGAAGAAAGGGGAGCAGACACACCCTGAAGAGACTTGGGGGGTTTACTGATTGTATTTGTTGAGATACTGATAAGACACTAATGTGAAATGGAGGGAGACAGATTTTTTTTAATCCCTGATGACAATGAATGCAGTGAATCAATGGGAAATAAAAGGTGGCATTTGCACTAGAGCTCTGAAATACTTACTTCTCTTGGTGATCTTGAACCTCCTTCTCGAAATGTTGGTTTACATCTGAAATTAATCTGTCATTTAAAAAGAAAAGTGTATTATATTAGGGAGACCACCTAACTAGAATTACCCTAAAAATTACCTACAGTTACCCTAAAAAACCAACAAATCCCATGGGCGAATGACAACACTTGCTGTTATTGTGAAGAAATAGGCCCATACCAGGCTTTTCTCTCTAACCTTTTTATTCCTTTACCCAAGAGTCAACATGAAATGATATCAAATTAAAGCTCAGTAAACAATAGAGTGGATGTAAACCTTAAGCATAGTCCTCCCATTATTAATCTGGTGATAACGTTGGACTTCTAGGTTTTTAAAAGAGCGTAGTTGTCAAGAAGTTGAAAATGAGAACTGACGCTTTGTCTCTGAAGTCCAAACACTTGCAGGGTAGCAAAGATTGCAGCAGGTGGCGCTGTCTCACCTTTTCTAGCTGTTCAATGCAGGCGGTATGGACGACAATCTTACAGACTGCACACTTCCTCCTGAGAGCTGATTTCTACAACAGACAATTCAGAAGACAAGGAGAAACGTTAGCAGTCTGCTCTGAAGGATTCCCTGGTAGTAAAGAGAACATTCAGAAATAAGGCAAACATAAACCAATTTAAAACTTCATCATAGACATTCAATAATATGACAAGCTTCATCAATAGTCCTTTGATCTACTAAGCAGCTACATAGTCACAACTTAGGGTGGCCGAGATGTTCTCTTTACAACATAATTATATACTAGATGTTATATGTTGAGGATATACTATGAGCCAAGTTCTTTATTCTGCTGTTTTTTCCTTCTCTAAGTTTCATGACCTAACATGGTAGGCATTATTATCTTCTAATTTTTTTTTTTCATGTTTACTCTAAGGGGTAGGGCCAACATACCAGGTTCAAAACAAGCACTCTTTCCCTACAGTCAAAGAGTCTACATTTCAAGGGGCCTTCACCTCGGGGTTTTATTCCCAGCACAAACCTAAACAAACCTACTTGGGTTTCTGCCCAGATAGTCTGGAAAGTAAAAAGACAAGTCTAACTTTTACTAATCATTATCATCATCATAGCAGCAGCAACAGTAACATAACAGCAACTCACATGAATGTACTACCTGCCATGTGCTAGGTATTCTAGTAAGCACTTCACAAACAGTAACATTTAATCCTCACCACCCTGAGAAATAAGACACTATTCTTACTTTCATTATACAGATAAGAAAGCTGAGGCACAGGAAGTTATACACTTAGAGCACAGCAGGGCCAGGTGGTCTGAAACAAGACTCCTGCTTAGAAGCATTACATAGTTTGGCCTCGCTGACACTCAGTGCGAGTTAAAAATTCACAATAAAAATACTCCCTGAGGCTGATCTTTTCTCTAACTAAAAAACAAGCAGTAGAGAGAGGGAGAGGAAGGTGTGGAAATGTTGATTCATTGCTCCTAGTGCCATGGAAAGTGTAAGCTACCAATGCTCAGGTCTCTCTGTGAAGGACAAGCTAAAAGGCAGAATTGCATGAATAATTTGGGGGTTTGAGCACTGAAAGAAACTTACTATAACAAAGCCAATCTGTGAAATAGCCCATCAAAGCATCGATGTGTGAAAGGCCCCGAGTCCCTGTCCTCAAGAAAGGCACTGCCACAGGGTACATTCTGAGGACTGGCTTCTCCTCCTGGGATTTGATTTTTGAGCTAAAAATTGAGGTGATACTGCTACAAAAGGAGCCTGGAAGAAATGCAAACCAGCACCTTGGGAGGGACAGAATCGGCAAAGAAACTACAGCCTCCTGCTTCCTAGACGGCTCTACCCATTCAAACACAGGTCTCCACAGTGTCATCAGACACCAGTCAAGCACCAAGAACACTGCAGTCAGTACTGCGGCAATGACATGTGTCACCCTAATACCCACTGACTAAGGTTTAGGTACTGTGCTTGCAAATGCTTTCATCATTCTTGGTTTCCCTCTGCCTGAGGAAAGGACACGGTCTGGAACTTTAAGCAAGTTTGGCAATCAATTGATTTTGCAAAAAGACAGGAAAAAGGGAAACCCAAGCATCTAGCTACACCACTGAAAAGTGTCTTGGCTTCACTACTAAAAAGAAAGAGGGGATGATGGGTGGGAAGAAAAAGGAAGGGTGGGAGAAGGGGAGAGAGAACAAGAATGACAAGCAGAAGCGGCGGCACCAGCAAGGGCGACATCACTCAAGGCAACAGTAATAAAATTCCAGGTGTGTAGTTTTTCATGGGCTGAGTGCCCATTAGCAAACTCCTGATGCGCTCCTGTTAGCTGGAACTCCTGGTGGGGACCACCGCTTTAGCGTAACCTGCAGCAAATGCATGGGGCTCTAGAGTCCTGTTGCTCAAGAGTTACAGTGATGCTTGAGAGTCGATCTCATTCTACTTTTTATCCACCAACCCCTAGGAGACTCCACAGCAAGCAAGCAAAGTGATACTCTCATGGTAGCAACCACTTACAGGGTTATTCAAGGCCACCTGAAAAGCCTCCCTCCAGTTAAGTCCTGCCCTGGTCGAGCTTTGCGCCTGACCGTGTGCTCTGTGCTGGGGTCTGCACAAGATTGCATAAGGGCTCCATGAGGCTCCTAAGAAGCCCCTGGGGATGGTGGGAAGGGACAAACATGCACTCGTCGAAGCCAGAACACCTCTTCCTTGCCTTGCTTTCTGTCTGGATTTCAGTCAGGATCTTTTTTGAATACGGGATCTTGCCGGGAAAAGTTTGAGAGCCAGTAGGTTAAGACCGTTCTCTCTCAGTTTCATAGGATAACGTGCAGTTACACTGATACATCAGGTTCAGTCCCTGGGTCGGGAAGATCCCCTGGAGGAGGGCATGGCAACCCACCCCAGTATTTCTGCCTGGAGAACCCCGTGGACACAGGAGCCTGGTGGGCGACAGTTCATAGGGTTGCAAAGAGTTGAACATGACTGAAGCGACTTTAGCACACATCCACTCACACGGATATTATTCATGTGTAATAATGCAAGAGCAATGTACTACAAATGATAATATATGAAGAAAAGTGCCTTACACTATAAAACTGATTTTATTTAGACAATATTGAATTTTAAAGGCCCTCATAAAATATAATATGTGCTTCTATGCCTTCTGAGGCAGAATATATAAACCATAATCTGAATTTGTCTTTATAAGCACAACATGATGCATTTTACTATAGAGAACAGTCATTTTTCTGCTTCCTATCTTCCTATCAGGCTAGAAGTTGTTGTGTCTGACTTTAGTTGCCCTCAATTTCCTAAATGACGGTTTCTAAACAGCGTATAATCTGATAAATTAGATAATTAAGGTCTATATATAATCATATGCAAAATTAAGTGAATAAATTCTGATTGAAGGCCCCAGGTCTTTTTCCATAGTAGAAAAATATATCAATTTTTGCTTCTCAACTGATGAAAACTGTTTCAGTGAATCAGAAGTCCAAACTGCTGATTTCTTGGTTTATCACTGTGCTTCAATTGGTTCAAGTTCTTTGAAGCAGCTGGATAATAAGCTCCTGGGCAAAAATGCTCAATTCATGCTTGGTTATATTCCAATTTTTATTTGCAAGATTCAAACTAAATATAAAGATAAAATGTAGGAATCTAGGTATTCTAAATACTGTAAGTATTCACCTTTTCTTTAAAAGCTCTTAATTTAAGTCAATACTTTCTTCACTATAAAAAATGATAAAGCAAGAAAAGTCATTCAAATTAAGTTGGCAGATTAGCTGTCATTCTTCTTAGTGGGACAGCTGTGATAGAACCTAGCACCAAAATGCAAATTCAAAAATAAATATGACCTGGGAAGTAAACATGCTTAACAATTATAAAAGTTTAATAATTCGCTCTCTTGATTTAAAGGCCAATTAGGCTTATTGCTTCAAATATCAAGTGACCTCAGTACCTTTCCAAGGGTTTCCTCATTTTGTAAAAGGAGGTTCATGAATTTGTAATTGTGTATGTGTCCATGTGTGCAACATCTGTAAAAACTAGTGGGAAGGCACATCTGGGAAAACTAAAACAATATAGGCTATACTATAAATTACATATGGCACCCCACTCCAGTACTCTTGCCTGGAAAATTCCATGGGTGGAGGAGCCTGGTAGGCTGCAGTCCATGGGGTCGCCAAGAGTCAGACACAACTGAGCGACTTCACTTTCACTTTTCACTTTCATGCATTGGAGAAGGAAATGGCAACCCACTCCAGTGTTCTTGCCTGGAGAATCCCAGGGACAGGGGAGCCTGGTGGGCTGCCGTCTATGGAGTCGCACAGAGCCGGACACGACTGAAGCGACTTAGCATAAATTATATCCCATTATACAATGCTTCCCAGGTGGCGTTAGTGGTAAAGAATTGGCTTGCCAATGCAGCAGACACAAGAGATGTGGGTTGGATCCCTGGGTCAGGAAGATCCCCTGGAGAAGGAAATGGCAACCCACTCCAGTATTCTTGCCTGGAAAATCCCATGGACAGAGGAGCCTGGCAGGCTATAGCCTATGGGGTCACGAGTCGGACAAGACTAAGGGACTGAGCACACATGCAGTGACCAGAATTGACTCATATAATCGTGCCACCATGAATGATATGCTGTGCTTTAGGATGGTGGGCACAACCTGACCAGCAGACCTAACAGTGATGGAAGAGAACACCTTCCCAGTTCTGACTGGGCCCTGCACGTTTCCCATGCTGCAGGCATTGCTGGCACTCTAAGCAGCAACAATTCCTTTCCAAACTTCGGCTCATCTCAGGCACAGAAGTAAAACAGCCTTAGACCACTGGCACTGGGGATGGAAGCTGGAGAGGGGCTGAAAGGACCGGAGGCAATAGTGGTAGAAAGTATGCAACTGTCCCGGAGAAGAGTTAATATCTCATCCCATCCCACCTGCCCACTCCCTTTTGTCACAAGTCCCTGATTCATCTGTACCACCAAGCAAGCTATGTTTGCTTCCTTTGAATAAGAGATGTGATTTCTACTAAATAATAAAGATCTGGTGGTAGGCAACAGCATTTGATAGAAAGAGAGAGAAGCAAGGGAGGGAAGGAAAGAAGAGGAGAAAGAAAAGGAACCTAGCTTCACAGGTTTATGATTTGTGACAGGTCAAGGCCACCATGCTACGAGGTAACTTAATTCAAATGTCACCCCTAATAATGTGAAATCTGACCCAAGAACCGTGTATGACAAGGCTGACTGAGCCTCTCCCCAATAAACATCCAGCAAATCTCATGTTTCCCTGAAGATGAGCGAGTCATCGTGCCTCTGACCACATCTCTCCTGCAGTATTTTTAAAGATACCCTCCCCAAACACACACACACACACACACACACACACACACACACACAGAGGTTTAATCACAGAGAT
Organism: Bos mutus; assembly: GCF_027580195.1. NCBI lineage: Eukaryota > Metazoa > Chordata > Mammalia > Artiodactyla > Bovidae > Bos > Bos mutus. The sequence goes on along the minus strand of NC_091620.1, from coordinate 22,635,746 downwards.
GAGAAGCAGAGAAGCAGGAGGAAAAATTTAGTCTCCAGAGCTCATGTGGCTACTCTTTCTCAGCCTCCTGTCTCAAGAGACCTCAGGGGCCAGAGCCTACTGCTGGCCAAACAGTAGTATGGGCCTGGCAGCATCTCACTGCAGACAGAGTCCCCAGAACACAGGCTCCCAGATAAAATGCAAGAAACCAATGTTTCCATCAGCCCTGCCCCTGTCACAAGGCCACAGGGACAAAAGGATGAATGGCCAGGAAAGTGGCTCTGGGCAGGGATGCAACCACACTAGGAGAGGGGAAGGAAGCAGACAAAGTCCTGGGGGGAGGATGAGATGAGGAGCTGAGTGGTGAAAAGCTGGGAGAAGAAGGCTGGATGACTATGAAGTAATTAGCCTCCAATTAAAATAAATAAATAAAAAAACAAAAAACAGAAGGCTGGATGAGGTGGTGGGCTGAGCTTCCAAACTCAGGCTCCCCCAGCTGTCTTCTCCCCAGTAATTCTAAACCTCCTCACCCTTCCCACCTCATAAGAATCATGGTGAAAAAGAGAAGCTGAGCGCTGGGAGTCAGGTAAAGGAGAAACAGCAAGTAGGGCGAGAAGAATTTTATCCTCACTTCTGCACCCGAAGCTCTGTTTACAGGGAGGCACTCTGATGGAAAAGGGAGACGGGGCGATTGGGCCCTGTCTTCATCCCTTCTTCATCTCCAAGGGTGGAGGTAAAGGAAACCTCCTAAGCCTTCGGAGGGTCAGGAATCCGGCAAACCTTTAGTGGGGACTGCCTCTATGGGCAAGGCAAACAAGAACACTGCTGCTGTCTAATCCTAGGTAAATGGAAAACAAGAGTTCTTTGATTTATTTAAAAACCTAATTAGAAGAAATGACAAGCATCCTTGGCAAGTGCTACTCCTCTGGGGTGTCTAGGATGCAATCTGTAAATTGGTATCAGGGAAAAAAGAAGACTGACATCTGGAGGCTCCATTACTGTGGCTTCAGGGCCAAAGCAAAGGCTTCATGGCCACTTATGGGAGCCTGTCTTTCTCAGATAGAAAGACAGGACATTTTGGACAAATCAAGAGGGTAGGTAGCTGAAGTACCAGCACACCCCTATTGTGGCCTCTCTTACTTGGCAGGATTGCTACTTTGATGGCAGGATTTCACTAGCCTGGACCTGGGAGCAGAGAGGCCACATGTCAGGACAAGTCTGTGCCCAGGGAGAGTCTCCGAGCCCCCTCTCTCTCCCAAGAGTCTCCTGGAGGGAGACCTCGCTCGGTGTGACAGGGTGCCAGCCCTCGCCCTGGGCACCACTGCGCATGTTGGAGAGTCCAGGCCTTCATGTGTCAGGGCGCCACCTGTTTGCACCTGTGTCCTCTGGAGAGGGCTCAGTGAGGGGGCTGGAGCCCTCTAGACACAGCCCATCACCACCGTCTGAGATACTAAAGATGCCAGAAGCGCCTCAGAATATATGGAAGCAAAAGGAGCAAGACCAACAGGAGGCTGGGTCAGGGATCAGATACACCGTAACAGAAGTACTCATGCAACGCTCACACACACACCCGTACACCTAAATCTGCGGTTCACTGGAATCCGGGCGGTCGGAGGTGTCTGACATAGTGAACTCTGCATGTTGCTGAAACACGGAGTGCTAAGCAGGAAGTGAAGCAAAGGAAGCTTCTGTCCTTCCTGGGAGAAGCTGGCAAGCCACTTGAGACAAGGAGGACTCGAGACGAAGCTTATTAACAGGAGAAGGCCCTGTGTGGCTAAATGCTAAATGAACAGCTCGGACAATAAAGGCTGTCATTTAGAGCAGAGGCTGAAGCAGTAAAAAGCACCTAACAGGAAAAAAGAAAAAAAACCACATACACAATTCTTTAACTGGCCTTAAAAGATATATAAATATTTGAAAAATTGAAGACACTGTCGCAGGAAGAAGATCCAGAGTCTCTTTACACAGTAGGCACTGATGCCTCCTAAGAGGAACAGATCCGGTTTCTGCGTATCCAGTGGGGCCCCGAGCCAGGGGCTCACAGGTGTCCATTTGCATGAGTCATTGGGCATTGCATTTCATGGTGGAGTGTGGAGGCTTCTCTGTGTGTTGGGGCAGGTGATCAGGTGGAGGTCCACAAAGGCAAAGAGCAGGAACGCTGGCTGTGGGTCACGAGGAGCTCAAAGAGAAATAGCAGAGCAAAACCATTCCCGAGAGGCCCAGGGTTAAAAGGATAAGGTTACAAGGAGATGGGGAGAGTCCCCTGTGTTTCCATACTGCTCTAATCCAACACCAGGAAACACTGCCTGATCCATAATAGGAGCTCAAGAGATGTTCTGGAAGAGAGGGAGAGAGGAATGGAGGGGAGAAGAATGGGCTTGCAGAACAGGCCTTACTCCTAACATAAGCCCCCAGACTAACCTCAGGCTGGAGAACTGGTGGCTTTGGAATGATGAGAGAAACCTCCTCCCCCTCCAAGGCACAGGCATTCTCAGGGTAGGCAACCCCGAAAGGAGAGAGAAAGTGGGACCTAGCGGTGTTTGAGGGACAGAAGACCTTTATAAATCTTAGAGGGAAAATGGGGTGCAGAGGCTTCATGGGGAGGACAGCTGAACAAATTTTGTGACCACAAATGGTGTCTTTGAGGGAGTTTCAGAGACATCAGACAAGAACGGTATCTTGCCAAAGGCTGAAAGTGAAAGTATTAGTCGCTTAGTCATGTCCAACTCTTTGCAACCCCATGGACTGAAGCTCATGACGGTAGCCCGCCAGGATCCTCTGTCCTGGGAATTCTCCAGGCCAGAGTACCTGAGTGGGTAGCCTTCTCCAGGGGATTCCCTTCTTCAGGGGATCTGCCAGACCCAGGGATCAAACTCAGGTCTCCATTGCAGGCAAAGCAACCATACTCTAATTTTAAATGGTGGTTTTTAAGTAATGAGAGTTCATAGTGAAAATCCACATATTAGGCAATGAGGGCCTGAATTGGAATGATAAAGAATGGAGCAGAAGTAAAAGCAGAAAAGCCAGAGTGATGAACCACTGAGAGAGTGGGGCCCTCTTTCCATCTCACGCAGGTCTCCCGAAAGGAGGCCTCAGCCTGGGCTTTATGTCTTTCAGGAGCAGACCAGCCCTGGATGGCTGCACTCCAAGTCCATGGTCAGCTTGCTGCTGTGCGCGCAGCAGCTGACTACATGCCCTTGTCTCTTGTGCCCTGTTATGGTAGGGACTGCCTCTGAAGTACTGCAATAGAACTCACTGAATGCGCTCTTCAAACAGTAGAGTTTGTTCTGTACTAAGGCACACATTATCTGAAGCACTTTGCATATGAAAGTGTTTATGTTTCCAGAGACACCTCCCCTGAGGAACCACAGATAAGCCTGTAAATCTCGGGTAGGCAGGACCCATCGGAGCTAAGACACAGAAGGGCCTGCTCCACAGCGCCCTAGAGACACAGAGAGTAGGAGAAAAGTGCCGTTGTTTGGACACGCATACATTTTTTTATTTCCCCAACAGCTAGTGCATTTTGTATTTTTCATGTGAAGAGAAAGAAAACCAAACTCTTAGAGCAGGAAGCCAAAGGGAAAGGAGCTGAGTATGAAGAACCACATGGAAAAAATGAGACTGCCACCTGGAAACCTTACCTCTTCCAGAAAAGCAGCCAATCAGGGGTCACGGGAGGAACAATTTGGGAAGAACCAAATTACTAGCTAGCGAGTTAATTCAAAGCTAAAGTTGATGGCTGGTTATCAATTGAAGCCTCACTGAGTTTTGACTATTGGATTAGGATTGGAACAAGTCGTGGTCAGAACAGCACAGGCACATTTTGGTTTTGTTTCTTTAAATAGTTATTTGGCTGTGCCAGGTCTTAGCTGCAGAAAGTGGGATCTCCGATCTTAGTTGTGGCAGGCAGGATCTTTAGTTGCGGCATGTAGGATCTAGTTCCCTGACCAGGGAGCAAACCTGGGTCCCCTGCGGTGAGAGTGTGGAATCTTAGTCACTGGACTAAGGAAGTCGCTAGGTTCATTTTAAGAGGGGAAAAAGGTACATGTCCCTATCTCAATAGTTCACCCTTACAGTGAAACTCCTGGTGGCTCAGGCAGTAAAGAATCTGCCTGCAATGCAGGAGACACAGGGTGGAACCTTGGTCCAGCAAGATCCCCTAGAGAAGGAAATGGCAACCCACTCCACTATTCTTACCTGGGTAATTTCATGGACAGAGAAGCCTGGTGGGCCCAGTCCATGGGGTTGCAAAAGAGTTGGACATGACTTAGGGACTCAACTCAACAGTGAAATTTCTACCAAATCAGTCTCTTTAAGAGTGATTTAAAAGGGGCTTATGCTAGAGAATTGTTTGTTTTTTGTTTGTTTTTAAATGAGAAGAAAGTGATAGGCACAGGCTTCTCTAATGGGCTTTAATAAAAAACTGCCACGTGACTCTTAGGAGAAGTCTACGTCCTGGAATTTGATTGGGTAACTGGTATACACATCTACTACCTTTTGTACATCTACATAAAATTCAGGTCCAGTTATTGAGACATAAACCAAACATAGATTGCAGCTGTTACTTATGAAACAGATGAAGAATGGCCTGCTAAGTTTGTATTGGCTGGTGCAAGTTTAATGGAAACATACCAACACATGGTTGCCCCCAGAACCAGGCTGATGATGCTCTGGGTGCCCCTCATTGACTGGTCCAAGACTGGTGTTCCTTCTACCAGCTTTGCATGGCCATCATGCATGAAAAAGGGACTTCTGACTAATGAACTCCAAGAAATCATCAAAAATCCATAATTCTATTTCCTATTCCTGATTCTCATTTTACCCAAGGAGACACCATATTTCCATGACTACTATTATTGACTGTCTATGCACTGTTACTCTCATCTCTTGTTTTGCTGTGTATTTTCTTCTGCCTGCTTGTCTTTGCCTCATTTCTTTTTTACCATTTATTTTCTCTGTGCCTCTCAGCTTTGATGTTAGCAGGTTCTAACAGTGGCTGGTCAATAGCTTTAAGTTTATCACGTGTTATCTTTCTGCTTTGGTTCTTCTCAGCTGCTTTTATGGCTGTTCCCTGCTCAATATTTGTACTCTCTTCAAAGTTATCTCAGATCAAAGCTGCCATGTATCTTTCTGTAGATTGAAGTGCTTCTGTATGTACACAAAAATGTATATAAATACCATTACAAGTATACAGGCACTAATAAGTAGATACTCACGCAACTAGAAAACACAAACACATGTGTACTCACTATTTTCCATCAGTTAGGTGTGAGTTGGACATGTTACAGAAGTCATAGTAGAGACAACAGGAAATGGTATTTCAATGTTCTCTTAATTGTCTTGTTCTAAGGTAGTGTATCACGCTTCCCTGGTAGCTCAGAGGTTAAAGCGTCCGCCTGCAATGCGGGAGACCTGGGTTCGATCCCTGGGTTGGGAAGATTCCCCTGGAGAAGGAAATGGCAACCCACTCCAGTATTCTTGCCTGGAGAATCCCATGGACAGAGGAGCCTGGTGGGCTACAGTCCACGGGGTCGCAAAGAGTCGGATATGACTGAGTGACTTCACTTTCACTTTCAAGGTAGTGTATCAAGGGCAAAGCAGAGATCTGAAGCTTAACATAAACTAGGAAACAGCAACCAGTTTGCCTTTTAATATTTGCCAACCTGATAGCACCATATATGCCATCTTACTTGCAGCATGATTCCTAATACATTCGCATTATCAGTTTACTCCCTGGAAATACACGGAATTTTTTTTTTTTTCTTCTAAAGTTCACAGCACAAGATCTCTAAACAATAATCTAGAGACATTTACTTTAATCCAGAAGATTGCATCTACTTAAAAAGCCATATCAAACTGTGGTAAATTACCTATCCCTTCACTGTCATTTCCAACATCTCAAGCTGCTGAGGACATAATGAAGACAAAGTCTTTCAGTCAGTCTAGGCCAGAAGACCACCATTTCAATTTCCATTCACCCAAAACTGTATCTCCAATTGGCCATGTGGTTTTCCTTCACATACATACAACTACCGATACCATTTTTCAATAAGGATACCATTATCACAAGAGTACTTACCAGAAGGCTGGCAGTGTGATATACACACCATGTGTCTGAGAGACACAGCTCAGCTCAGCCGCACAATGTGGGTACCATTCACCTGCCTTACAGAGAAGCAGCTGAGACCCAGTGAGACTGAGCAACTTGCCCAAGAGACACTGGCCAGGAGTGGAACTTAGGTCTTTCTGACTCAAAACCATATCCTTCTATTACATCTTACTACTTACCTTTCATTTTACTAGTGATGGATTAGGGGAACAAGACTAATGAAGCTAGGAATCCATTATATTTGACATGATTGCCTTAGATGATCTGTTCTCATGAGAATCCCAAGGAGATGATTAATGACAACCTATCATGACACCCTGTGCCAAGAATGGTCAATAGCAGTCTCTATCTTCCAGGAGAATCAAATAAGAAGGGCACAACACAGGCAAAACTGGACTTAAAACCCTGCAATACCTGTAGAAGTGAGTGTGTCATCTCCCCGTGAAGAGCCTTAAAAATAAGGCAGAAATTCAAACATCTTGGATTCTAAGTATAATGATACTTAAATGGCAGGGCTGATCTGGGGATTGATGTCTGTGTGTGTGTCTTCCAACAATCTCATCATTGAACTCATTCATTCATTCCGTGGAAAAGGGTAGGGTAAGCACTCAGTGCTACACTGTTCTCAGTGCTGAGGATCCAGGCAGAGTCCCATGTTAAATGAAGCTTATGCTTTAATGGAGGACACAGACATGAGTAAGACGTGATGCTGTTCCAAAGACTAGAAAGTGATGAGTGCTGTGAAAGATCTAGAGACTGGAGAAAGGGCTCAGCTGGGCTGGTTGTTTCACCCTCTTTTATTCAGTGCAAGAGAGGAGATGATGACGTGGCCCTGAAGTTAATACCTGGACACCCAGGGTATCCAATACCCTGGAACTGCCTGTTGGGTTTCAGTTTCTGACAACCCCCTGAAACCACTTTTACTTGAGGAGTAATGATCAAAGTAGCCAATTTTTATTGAGCACTTGTAACTGGCCACGTCATGCATTGCTGCATACGCTTTATCTCACTGACAGTTCATGGCAACCATAAGCGGTAGGTATTATCCACACTTTAATGTGGCATATCTAGGCCTCAGATATGAAACTGAGGCCTAAAGAGGCCAAAACAATGAAGGACATCACACAACTCGAAAATCCCAAAGACTAGATTTGAAGCTGGGTCACTTGATTCCAAAGCCTGCATATCTTCTCAAACAAAGACCTCAGAGCAGACTTTGCCAATTCCTTGCATCTTTAAAACATCACCTTCTGCAATCTGTATCTGTCTGGCATATGAGGTAGGAAAAACAAAACCAAAAACAATCTCCTAAAATACAGTCAATGTCACCTTGGGGCCAGTAGTAGTTCTGGGTAACTGCTAATGCGAATAACGCTTCAGCCAAGCCTGGGGCCTCTCAGAAACAAGAGGGCTGGTTAGAGCCCTGAGGGACACTGAAGGAAGAAAAAGATTTTCTGTACACCTGGGCATTGCCTGGGTGACATGTAAATCCTATGCCAAATCACATGTAAATTATTTCTATTAAGTAACAGAACCATACCAATGTCAAGTAAGAACTGAACTGTGCCACACAGGCTCATAAACCACCCTCCACCACACACACACAAATGCAGCTTTAATCTAAAAGTATCATTGCAAAAAAAAAAGAAAAGGGTCCAGGTAAGACTCTGTGCTTCCATTGCAGGCAGCATGGGTTCGATCCCTGGTCAGGGAACTAGAATACCACATGACGCACAGTCAGTTCAGTTGCTCAGTCGTGTCCGACTCTGCGACCCCACGGACTGCAGCACGCCAGGCCTCCCTGTCCATCGCCAACTCCCGGAGCTTACTCAAACTCATGTCCATTGAGTCGGTGATGCCATCCAATCATCTCATCCTCTGTCATCCCCTTCTCCTTCTGCCTTTAATCTTTCCCAGCATCAAGGGCTTTTCCAGTGAGTCAGTTCTTCACATCTGGTGGCCAAAGTATTAGAGCTTCAGCTTCAGTATCAGTCCTTCCAAAGAATATTCAGGACTGATTTCCTTGAGGATGGACTGGTTGTATCTCCTTGCAGTCCAAGGGACTCTCAAGAGTCTTCTCCAACACCACAGTTCAAAAGCATCAATTCTTCGGCACTCAGCTTTCTTTACAGTCCAACTCTCACATCCATACATGACTACTGGAAAAACCATAGCTTTGACTAGACGGACCTTTGTTGGCAAAGTAAGGTCTCTGCTTTTTAATATGCTGTCTAGGTTGGTCATAGCTTTTCTTCCAAGGAGTAAGCGTCTTTTAATTTCATGGCTGCAGTCACCATCTGGAGTGATTTTTTGTGTGGCCAAAAAACAAAAATAAAGTATTATTGCAGAACAGATGACTACTATTCTCAGAGGCTCAAACTCTAAAAATAAGAGAGACAGACAGACAGACACACACACACGGCTTAATGGAAGTTTAGAACAAACACAAAAGAATTACATAAAGATACATAAAAGTTATGAATGAAGCCCCAGGGTGGTGATTAAGTATCTCTGAGTTTTCTTTCCTTTATATGGGAGTAAACTGCCCCAGTGACCACCCCAAAGGGTTGCTGTTACCGACAAATATTGACAAGAGGAAATCTGCACTGCATGGGTATTTCTCAAATAGTTTTCTACTGAATACTGAGATCCTACAAGATGATGACAGGTGTTCTGTGGGGAAAATAATGAGTTTTCAACAATCATCCCATCCCCGAGCAAACATATAGGAAATCCTCCACACCACTGCCCTTCTTTGGAGAAGGAAATGGCAACCCCCTCCAGTATTCTTGCCTAGAAAATCCTATGGACAGAGGAGCATGGCGAGCTACAGTCCATGGGGTCACAAAAGAGTTGGACATGACTTAGCGACTAAACATGTGCCCTTTTTAGAGTTTCAGAGTAAATATTTGATTGTTAAGGGTGTTTAAGCTTATTTGATTACAAGGTTCTTTTTTTTTTTTTTTTATCACAAGGCTCTTTTAAGGAATGATATCCCATATTGCTTTTACAGGAGTTCAGTGCTCTCCAGAACATTTTAATTTTTTTTAAGCACACTGTACAAATAGACAATGGCGCTGCTGATGCCAGGTCACCTAGGAGAGTGACCGAACCCTGTAGCTTCCTGGGCTCCATATCCTATCATTCTCTCTAGTGCATAAAGTGGGCGGGGTCTGTATTATATGCTCCTCAGGTATACAGATAACACTCCATGCGAAATAATTACAGTGATAACGATAGTTGTAATAACAATGACTAATTTTACTAAGGACCTGCCACATGCTGGTCTCAGTTCTGGGTGTGTACCTGGCTGACCTCGTGGAAATTCCCGACCATCTGGCCAGACACATATGGGCAACACCCCTTGCACCCACGGGAACACCCTGCCCTCTTCCTCCACTCACATCCCCTGACTCAGGGGTCAAAAGTAGAGAGTCCATCTGAGCAAATGCTTTTTCAGAATTATTCTGGTTGATGGCTCTGTTCTCTCTGAGTCATCTGCATTCATGAGCTCCCCAGCATCCTCGTGGTGGGAGGCGTCTCTGGCAGAGAGCGGCGGCCTCAGAGGCTCCACAGAGATGGCATCTTCACATCAGCACCCAAACAGCTTGCAAGGCTGGCTTGGGCTTCTGAGCCTCGCTACCACACTCCCAGCTCTCTCTCTGTGAGCGCGCACCCGCCCAGCCAGGCCACCATCTGGAGGTACAGAGCATCAGTCTGCTATGTTGGATGACCAGAGGCGGCAAGCAGGAGGTCCCAGTGCAGTCTGAGGCTCCCGTTCAGTGCGGGTGCTCTGGGGTGTCCACGCCCCAGACCCGAATGCACAGACGGTCAGAGGTCATCAGCCACCTGTGCTGGGGACCAGCTCTCTCTTCTCACTCCCAGCACACAGAGGCATGCAAACCAGCATCTGCACATACTGCTGTCCGGTACCCGCATCTTCCGGAAACGAAACAGACAGGACTGTCACCAGGTTCACCATCTTTTTTCCTTTTTAAAACAAAAAGCTGAAAGTTTCCTTCAAATAGGACAGAGAGCTACTGCCCTTGTATTCTTGGGATCTTCCCAACTCAGGGATCAAACCCAGGTCTCCCGCATTGCAGGTGGATTCAGCACTCTCTGAGCCACCAGGGAAGTCCCTGTTCTTCTTACAAGTTTCTTTCAAAAACCCAGGGACATAGCCAGCATCCTCGTGAGCAGATGCCGTGGTGCCCAATGACAAGGATGAGGCTTCTGACCAAGAAGAAGATATGGCCTGTGAAATATAGTCCAGAAGGAGTTACTTTGGTTTATAGCAGTCAGTTGGTTCCACCCACGACCTGGGGAGTCTATGCGTACTACCCACAGCAGCAAAATGACAGGGAAAGTGTGAGACTCTCACTGCTGGGGCTAGGCAGAATCCTCCTGAACAGAAGGCCGTGCTGAAACCAAAGTCCAACCAAATTACTGAGTAGCTCATTCAACCAATGATATTGAAGTATAATCAGGGACAGGAGACAAAGAGGGAGGAGGTTAACCTTTATCAACTAATTTAATCCTCCCACCAATTCCGAGAAGCAGATATAACCATCACTGTTTTACAGGGAGACCTGAGACGCAGAGCAGCAGGACAGAGCCAGGATTTAGAACCAGATCTGCTTGTCTTTGCATCCGAGTGGCTCTTCTCTCTCCACTCCCCCTCCTCCCCATCTCACCTGGCCTCCTTAATGCAATTCGTTCATTTCCTAAAACTATATTTGTTTAGTGCCAAACAGTATTAAGGTCAGGTGTCACAGGCGGGGTTGGCCACTTTTGCCAAAGGCGAACCACCGAACACACGAACAAAACAATAACAAAAGCAAAACAGTACCCATCAGCCCACCCACAGAAAGGAGGTGACATAAGCACATTTAAAAATAGAGAAGATATATCTGGTAACAGCACTCTGAAGTCTGTCAGCTCCTTTTCCCTCTTACCCAACCTACGCAGTCTCCCTCACCTTTCTACCTTCTCTTTTCCCATAGTTCTTGGCTTCTGGCACCTACCTGTCTGTCTGCTCATGTTTCCAGAAAGCCACATACCTGTCAACTGAAATCCTCCAGCAAGCCCGACTTAAATGTACCTGTGCGAGGGCATCTGAGAGCTGTGTGCAGGCACCTGTGTGGCCAGGTGAGGTAACTCACTTTAACAGAATGAATACTGCCTTCACTTCCTAGGGCTGCCCTAGCCAAGTACCATACCCTGGGGAACTGAAAGCAATAGAAATGTGAATTCTCGCACAGCCTGACTCTGAGGTGTTAACAGGGTTGGCATCCTTCTGAAGTTGAATCTGTCCAGACCTCTCTCCTAGCTTCTGGTAGTAGGTGTGGGCCTTGGCTTGCGGCTCTGTCACCCCAGTCTCTGCCTGCACCAGGACGTGGCTTTCTTCCCTGTCTACCCCTGTGTGCCCTCTCCTCTTTTGTAAGGACACTTGTCAAAATGGATGAGGTCCCCACCCTACTGCAGTGTGACCCCATCTTAACTATATCTGCAGCAATCCTATTTCTGAATAAGTCATATCTGGGGGTCGTGGGGGTGAGGACCTCAGCATGTTTGGGGGGTACACAATTGACCCCATAACAGCTACTATACGCCAGACGTGGGTTCCAGGCTACTTCATTTGGTTCTGATACTCTACAAAGTAGATCAGTGGCTCCCCACCCACTGTGTGTGACAGAACATAACATCAGCTGTAGAGTTTGTTTTTAAAATATTCACGTCTGGTCCCACTCTCCAGAGATCCTGATGTGGTAGATCCAGGCAGGGAACCAACCATTTTACAAAGTAAAATTAAGAAGCACAGTTTCAAAAGGAATGACAATGCTTATCCAGGAATAAGAATCACTGGGGTCCATCTTAACAACAATACAATAAATCAGGAAATGGGGGCAAAAAGGAAGTGAAACGCTATGTCCAAAATTCACTCAGTACTTGAATGAAACAAAAGGTTTTCCAACCCAGGTGAGTTTCACTCAGAACCTCCATCCTTTCCACTACCCGGGTGTGAGCATGGTTGTCTACACCCCTACATACTGACACAGGCAGTATTTTTAGGTGTAAAAATAAGTGTGCACACCTATGTCCTCTGTGGATTCTTAGTGAGTGTCTTTGGGATCAAGTATGTATTTGGCTGAACATCTTTGTATATTCTATCAGCCACACACCAGAATGACTTCTACAGAGTGTCCGCATAAGTCATGATGTTGTCACTTACAATTAACTGTCACCTGTCACTCTCAACTCAGTCTGAAGTTTCTAGTACAGGGTACTCATCCCATAAGTATTTGTAGAACAAATGAATAAAGAAACACCCATTTAAGGAAACATCATGAAGTAAAAGTGGTGCTTGCGGGAATTTTTTTTAGTTTTTCCCTCATAATCACGATGGGAAACCACGATCCTTCTGCCCCAATTTCATTACTTCTGCATCCTTTTCTTCTCTCCAGATGAGAAAAAGAAGCCGCTACTAACCTGGGGACTGTCGCTGATTTGGGAACAACTTTAATCCCATTAAATATCTACTCACAGACATTCTACAGTATTAAATGTTGTCACTGGAGGAAATAAGAAAGGAAGAAGTTTAAAGGTAATTTGATTCAGCCCTGAGATTCTGGAGCACATGCTCCGACAACAGTCTTCATGTCGTCTCTGCCTCATCTGCAATGTCCTCCAATATCAGCCCCCCAGGTCCATCCATGTATGGCAGAAGGAGGTCCGAATTTGCAGGACGGCTTTGGTTTTAAATAAATTCTGGCACTGTCCCCATAAGCTGGGGTGACAGTTTCACAGCAGTCAGTTTCACCCTCAAGTCCATCCTGCTTTAGACAATATGGCCAGGCTCCATCAGCACACAGCCATTTTTTACAACATGCACTCTGAGTTTCAGTTGAGAAAACACAGACAGACACCCCCATCCATCCTGATTTCCATTCTTACCTAACATGTGCCCTTTGCTGTGTTCATGGTGTCTCGTGACTGTCTCCTCCCTCGTACAAAGCATCTTTCTGCCTTTGAGTCTGCCCATGTTCCTCCCCCTGCCTGAAAAGTTCTCCTTCCCCACTCTACTTATGTAAGTCTAACCCATCTTTCAATACTGCCTTCAAGCCCCATTTCCATGAAGCCTCCTCTGTCTACTCAGCCCACACTGATTCCTCCTTTCTCTTAACTTCCACCCGTGACATTTGCTTTGCTAAATTAGGGTATGGAGTGAAAAGCACCTCTTCAGTGATGGATTCACTCCTCCACCATGCTCTGCCTGGACTTTGTTTAGAAGCCTGCAGGTAGCACCTGGTTATGGAAATTTGATACTAAACCCGACAGGTTAGCTTTCTTCAAAGGTGGTTCTTTAAAAGAAATAAGAATACATAATTTTCTTACACATGCTTTTATTTTTTTCCCTTTCAAAACTGTTGCTCAATTCTAAGAGAGCTGCAAATAGAATATTTAAACTGGAGCCCCTCTTGGAGATCTCCTCGCCTAACCTCTTATCCAAAGTAGAGGTACACCCCTTGTAGCATCCTTGAAAGATGGCCCCTAACCTACTTATAAACACCCTCTTTGAGCCCATCTCTCCAGGCACCTGTGCTCTTGCTGGTTGTCCTAGCTCTGATTGTTAAAGTTCTTCCTTATAATACAGTATTTGTCAAAGTTAAGTTTGTGGCCCATCTGTACCATAATTATTTGAGGTGCTTATTGAAAATTGCAGGTTCCCAAGTCTAACTCCAGACACACTGAATCAGCATTTGGAGCAAGGATTTAAAAAAGTAATCTACATTGTTAACAGGTTTCCCAGGTGATGTTTATGATACCAAAGTGTAAGATCCACTCTTAGAGTCAGTGGATTCTATATCTACAACTTAGCTCTACCTTTCTAACAGTGGAGAGCAAGACACTTCCCTTTTCTTCTCAATGTTCAGTGCAGCGCTATTTACAATAGCCAAGACATGAAATCCATGCAAATGCCCGTTGACAGAAGAATAAAGATGTGGTGCTTATATACAATGGAATATTTGTTGTTGCTGTTTAGTTGTTAAGTCGTGTCTGACTCTTTGCAACCTCAGGGACTGTAGCCCGTTAGGCTCCTCTGTCCATGGGATTTCCCAGGCAAAAATACTGGAGTGGGTTGCCATTTCCTTCTCCAGGGGATCTATCTCCCAACCCAGGGATTGAACCCAGATCTGCTTAGCAGGTGGATTCTTTACCACTGAACCACCTGGGAAGCCCCTACAATGGAATATTACTTAGCCATAAAAAAGAATGAAATAATGCCATTTGCAGCAACATGGATGAACTTAGAGATTTTCATACTAAGTGAAGGAAGTCAGACAGAGGAAGACAAATATACAATATCACTTATATCTGTAATCTAGAAAAAATGATACAAATGAACTTATTTACAAAACAAAAACAGAGTCATAGACTTCAAAAACAAACTCATGGTCACCAAAGGGAAAACACAGTCATGGAAATGAAGACCTTAAGCATCAAACCTTGCAACCTGGAGATTTCATCTATTGGAAAAGACACCTGGAAAGCCCCCTCTCAGATCCCAACAGAAAGAGACATACTTTGCATCTCTGGCAGGAAGTGACACTGCTTTACTATCACCGTAAAGAGGAAGAAAGATTTTTTTTTTTTCTTTACCTGGCAACAGCTCAGCCAATGAAAAACCACTATACTTCAAACTCTCAGATTCCCTCAGTGGACTTTTTTTTATAATAGCCATCCTAACTTCCCCATCTCTTCTATAGGAGAGTTTCCTCTCCTTCCTTCTACTACAAAGTTTCCTACACTGTCCTGGGTCTTCTCTTTGTCAATGTCCTTCCTAAAATGTGATGCCAAAATGAGGTGGAGAGAGCGAGCTAGGTTTTCTAATGCTTTTCTTATGAATACATATGGACAATTTCAATAATGAGAAAACCAGTTTTGTTCCAAACTAGCCAGTGAGGTAGTATCATTCTGTAAATCTTTGTTAACAGACACACGATGTTGACTTTTCATCGTTGTTTTAATTTGCATGCCTTTCTGATTGGTTGTTCCTTTGTAAATTGTCTGCTCTTCTCCTTTGTAGTTTTTTTTTTTTTCCTCTTTTAATTCATTATGTCTGTCTGGCAACTAAGCTGATTCAATGCATTATCTCACCTAATCCTCAAAACAACATTTCCCTTACTTTACAGGTAAAGAAACTGGGCCTCCAAGAACGTGAAATGAGGAAACACAGTTAGATCTTCAGCTTCCTCACCAACTTATGCCTTCATTTAATTAATGTTCTTGGGAGGAGAGATCTTTATCTTCCAGACACTTTGTAAAGTGAGCTAAGAGAGCCAAGTATTTGGGATGCAAGCATAACGAAGGTTCAAAAGAACATTAGAAATTCTCATAACTCCATTATTTACTTACAGCTCCCTAAAATTTCCTTTTTTTTTTTTAAATTACTTTCCTGGCCTGGAGGTAACAGTGACCAGTTATAATCAATTAGTGCTATTTACTGAAACAAAGGTTAAGGAGGATGTAGGTACCTGTTCATATTTTTGTCAAGAGAGGTAATATATGGCTGACCCTAAAAGACCATCAGAAAAAGATCAAAGAGTAATCTAGAAATAAGGCAGAACCCCATAAAATTACAGTCTATTTGTTGGCAGCAACATCAGTAGATAACAGTTCAAAAGTACACATGCAGGAAGAATTGGCTTTCATTTTTTCCATTTTCCATTATCAAGACCAGTATTTACGCAATTAACTAAGATCCAAATGCTAATTCATCATTTATAGCATTTTAGTCCAAACAGCTGAGCTTCTCTTGGTTTTGGTTAATTTAATCGAATTCCATGCAATTATACTTTAATTGAAATGCATATGCATAAAGTTGAAATGATGTTTAAATCAACTGAATTTACAACTACATTAAAAAAACTCAAACAACAAAGTACAGATCCAAGTGGGAAACAAAATTAATTTAATCCTACTCCATTTTTCTACCTTGAAGGTGGCCAACACCCAAAGGTCAGGCGTTCTCAACGTCACATAGCCAGTGGTAACACTGAGACTCAAATCCAGGTTTCCTGACTTTGGATTGAGAGCCTGTACAGCTGGGTCTCTAACTGATATTTAACTGTTCCACCCTCACTCAAACAAACCTTGGTCCTCCAAACTCTCATAAAGTTTTTCAAACAAAATCTATAAACTAGGTATCAAAACAGCTAATGTAATTTTAAAGATCTTTGTTCCCCAGCTTTGTGATTCCAGGCAGCCTAATAAAAGTCCCTGGGGTCTATATTCTTCCAGAAACTTTGGCAGAAACTCAATTTCTTCCTTCTTCATTATTCACAGAAACATAGTCATTCGCAGTTTCTAGGTTCTACATTTTGCCCCAATCTTTCTTTCACATAATAAACAAGCATAATCAAAAAGAAAAAAATTATTAGGTCAATTATGATGCCAATTTCCCCCAAATAAGAAATAATACATCTTTTCTTTCTCTTTTTTACTACTCTAAGTTTCCCATTACTTTCTTTTTGGAACCATCATTTGAAACCACACAAAAATTTTAAGTTCACTTTCTCAATACTAAAATTTTAGTTCCTCCCAACTTACTGCCTGGCAACCACGCTCTTTTCACAGAACATAAAGAGGATTTAACATTCAAACATTTAAAAGCCACATATACTCTTAATGTAATTGACTGTCGTTCATGTATATATTAATAGTTCCTAGAATTTTATCATCTGCAGACTGGTCTTAATTATTTGTAAGCCTGCACTCACCACTAGACCAAGGTCTGCACTCATCTCCAGCTTTGCCCAAGAGTAGTGCCCTCCACCACACATGCTCCCCTACATAGGAGAGCCCCCTCCCACAGAGACCCTTCCTCCACACACAGGCCTCTCCCCACAAGACACCCCACCCCCAGACATGAACAAATACCCACCCTGGTTATCATGACAAAGTAGCACCTTGCTCCACGGTTCCACCTGCAGAGTCAAGAAAAACACCTAAAACCATTCAAATGAGCCCTTAAATGCCATGCTAATTTGATAAACCCTGTCGGCTGTCTCACAGGGACAGGCTCTTTCAAACCTCTCCTTGGAAATTCAGGCGAGGTGACCCCAGCTGCCTTCAGATTCAATTACCCACAAGGCTCCCCCACAAAGGCCAGACCACAGGGGAGCCGGGCGCACACTCACTGCAAATCTGACTTGGCAGCTCTCCTCTCCCAGGTAGCACAGGTCTCCCGAGACGTTGGTCTCCAGCCACAGGTGCTCTCCGTTCACGGCATTTTCCTGGAGGGAAAAGACACACCTGACTTCAATTTTCTTTTCAGGCATAAGTGGGGGCCGGGGAGTGGGGAGAATGGATCTCAAATTTAGATTTTTGGAAGAAAACTAGTGAATCCCAGCAGTCTAAAGACTTCTCATTTTACTCCTTATAATACTGCTGGAGTTGGTCCTACTGACATTCTAGAAATGGAAAAAGGTGTTTGAAAAAATTCTGAGCCATAATGAAGATGTTAGCTCCAAAGATGTTTTAACCATGTCGGTGGTCATCTTTGAAATATATAGTAAACAAGGGGGAAAAACCCTCAAGGTATTCAACCTAAAGCCTTATTCATCCAGGCCCACTGAAGAGTCCACAACAACTGAGACCAGAATTCTATTAAAGGTTGATTCTCTTTAACAAGTTAGCTAAGGAGGATAGTAGTAGTAAAGTATTTTAAAGACTTCTTGAAAACACATATGTTATTAATGGGTAAATTATGCTTCTAAACCAGAAGCTTCTTAAAAGTTAGCTTTAAGTCACTGTATAGACAAAGCATAACAAATTTCTACCAGTTTGAACCTATTACCAGTTCAATAGGGCCTTCACCCAATTCTAAGTTCTCCAAGTTGAATGATTTCCCTGCTTCTAAAAATATTTTCATACTTCCAGTAGCAAACAGAGAATAGCTGTAGGTTTGGAACCCTATGGGCTTCCCTCGTGGCTCTGCTGGTAAAGAATCTGTCCGCCATGCGGGAGACCTGGCTTCAGTCCCTGGGTTGGGAAGATCCCCTGGAGAAGGGAAAGGCTCCCCAATCCAATATTCTGGCCTGGAGAATTCCATGAACTGTATGGTCCACGGTGTCACAAAGAGTCAGACATGACTGGGCAACTTTCACTTCACTTCACTTGGAACCCTAAAAGTTCTCAGGTAGTGATGGATGAAATAATGGGAACACGTGTACACCCGTGGTGGATTCATGTTGATGTATGGCAAAACCAATACAATATTGTAAAGTAATTAGCCTCTAATTAAAATAAATTTAAATTTAAAATGAAAAAAATAGAGACTTCCAAGGCAAAAAAAAAAAAAATTAATTAAAAGGCAATGCTCTGCCAGTTATCCTAAATAAATCAAGCTCAACAAACTAAAATATTCTACAGCTGGGAATTTAGTATCCAGCTGTAACTTATAATCATCTGTAGAATTTCTTTCCATTGTCTTATTCTTCAATTTATTTAGTAAGCATTTTTCCACACCCCTGGTGCCAGGCACTGGGTTGTGTGCCAAGTCTCATCAGTCATATCTGACTCTTTGCAATCCCATGGACTGTAGCCCACCAGGCTCCTCTAGGATTCTCCAGGCAAGAATACTGGAGTGGGTTTGCCGCTTCCTTCTCCAGGGCATCTTCCCAACCCAAGGACTGAACCGGCATCTCTTACGTCTCCTGCATTGGCAGGCGGCTTCTCTACCACTCGCACCACCTGGGGAGCCCAGGCACGGAGTTAGTGTAAAGTAAAGCCTAACAATGAGCATGGAGACTAAACAAATAATTATAGCAGCAAATACTAGGAATATTTATTACAGCAGAAATCCCACCAACTCTTTTAAAAAGTGAAGTATAACATGTTACAGTGGGGGAAAGGTCAAAAATCCTTGATAATACCAATCTAGGCAGGCCAGCAACTAAGTCCTGGTAGGTCAAGGAAGCTGGGCAGGAGCAGGCAAGACCTGGGAGTCAGAGATGTGAGAGACATCAGTAACTCACTGGGCTGGGAGGCTTCATTCACGCTAGGCCAGTTGGTATGTTCCTGCACTAAAGACTGCCCCCCAACCCCACAGGCACTCAGGGGCTTGCTGATCACTATCCATGCGCAGCAAGGACTGCTACTGCTAAGATGAACTAGCTTCACTCCTAAGTGGGGAACCTGATTAGAAAGCCCAACATTTGTAAGAGAAGAAGGAAAGAAAAAGGTGCTGGATCAAACACGCTGCTTCTCAAATCTGATTGCTCATTAAAATGACATGATGAGCTTTGATGAATACCTGACATCATCCCATCCCCAGAGAGTCTGCTTTCACTAATCTAAAGTTTTTAGCAAATACTTGCAGTTGTAAGAATGGGAACACCATTTACTGAGCATTAAGGGAGAAGACTAGAGTAAAAGCAGACTTAGGGAGTAAGTCAAGAGTTCAGGTTCTTCTTTTATTCTATTTTCAATTGTGTTATAATTAACATTCAATATATTAGTTTCAGGTGTGTAATATAGCACTTGATATTTTAATACGTTATGAAATGATCACTGCAATAAGAGTTCGGTTTTGAGGATGTGAAATTCTGAGATGCTTATTAGACCTTCAAGTGAAGATGTTGAGAAGGCTGTTTTTTATAAGTCTGAAGTTCAAAGAAGAGGTTTGTACTGTATGAATAATTTGGGAGACAACCGTTAACTGATCTAAAGCCAAGAGAACTGAATGGAAAACCCTAAGGACTGAATGTGGATGGAAAGCTCTGATTTCTGAACCATGGAACGTTCCCACATTTAAGAGTTTGAGAACATAGGAAAGATCCAGCACAGGAGACCTGGATGGAGTGGCCATTGAAGTACGAGGAAAACATAAAAAGAGTGTAACGTTTCCAGGAAGAAAGTGCCCCTAGAAGGTCTGCATCAAAAGCTGAAGACTGAGAACTGGCCATTGGATTTCTCCATGTGAACATGGTAAGTCACTGATGATCTTGACAAAAGTAGGGACAGTGGAATGAGGAGGAAGAAAGCCTGACGGAATTGGGTTCGGGAAATAATGTTACTGACTTTAGTTTCAAAATGTGTATGAAACCCGATTAATGCTCACCGCCTCTACTGTTACCACCTGATCCTCCATCCCCCTAGCTTGGAATATTCGCGATAGCCCCCTGACTGGTGTCCCTGCCCCACTTGTCTCTTCCTTTCCCTGTCCAGTTGCCTCATCTTCTATCTCTCTCCCTCTTGGTCACTGACGTGCAGTCACACTGGTCTGCTCGTATTTCCCAAGCAGACTAAGCAACCTCTCATCCCAGGTCCACTGAATTTGATGCTTTCTTAACTAAAAATTGTTTCACTGTATATTGTTTATTGTATCCAAATTATTTATTCCTCTCCATTCTGACTTATGTGGTTAATTTCTATTTACCCTTTGGTCACCAAATTGAGTGTTACTTTCTCAAAGAAGCCAACACTGACCCTCATATCGAAGTCATTTTGTTAGTTACTCTCATAAAACCATATTTATCTCCCATCATTTATCCCAGATGGCAATTATTCATTCATCGGCATGACTATCTGATTCATGTTTCCTTCTTATGCTAGATTCTAACCTTCATATGGTCATTAAATGTCCAGCACTTTTTTTTAAGTCGCTTAAGTCATGTCCAACTCTGCATGACCCCATACACAGCAGCCCACCAGGCTCCCCTGTCCCTGGGATTCTCCAGGCAAGAACACTGGAGTGGGTTGCCATTTCCTTGGCACCTTGCAAACAGTAGATGATAAATAAATTTAGGGAACTGAGAAGATGAGACTAAGAATCAATGAATGAATCACATTCTTGTTATATAAGGTTCCAAGGAGTAGAAAGGATAATTACTTTTTTACCTGTCCATTAGCTCAGAGTCATACATTGTGAGAAGTAAACATGGATGCCTGAGAGACTTGACAATCTTTCAAAATCATGACAGAAACAGAAGAATGCAAGAAAAGGCCAGTCATGCAAGGAAAACATGAAACATACCTTTCTTAGACTATATTTTCCCTGTCTCATCCTTTTCTTGTACATCTGTCTTGTCCAATGCATCAGAAAGAAGTAACCTTACCCAAAGAGAGGTTTGGGCTTTGCCCTCAACTATAGGATGGTAATTTAAGTGCCTGGGATGTCTTGCCTGATAACGGTATCTTTGTTTACCTGGGGACCCTGGGTCATACTCAGTTCAGTTCAGTTGCTCAGTCATGTCCAACTCTTTGCAACCCCATGAATTGCAGCAGGCCAGGCCTCCCTGTCCATCACCAACTCCCAGAGTTCACTCAAACTCACGTCCATTGAGTCGGTGATGCCATCCAGCCATCTCATCCTCTGTCGTCCCCTTTTCCTCCTACCCCCAATCCCTCCCAGCATCAGAGTCTTTTCCAATGAGTCAACTCTTCGCGTGAGGTGGCCAAAGTACTGGAGTTTCAGCTTCAGCATCATTCCCTCCAAAGAAATCCCAGGGCTGATCTCCTTCAGAATGGACTGGTTGGATCTCCTTGCAGTCCAAGGGACTCTCAAGAGTCTTCTCCAACAGCACAGTTCAAAAGCATCAATTCTTAGGCGCTCAGCTTTCTTCACAGTCTGACTCTCACATCCATACATGACCACTGGAAAAACCACAGCCTTGACTAGATGGACCTAAAATAGTACTGACTTATGGTGGGGCATATACCAACTCAACCTCCAGAGGGTTAAGTGGCTAAGGTTAACCATGCAGGTTATGTCCATATGACTAAGCCCCAATTAAACTCTGGTCACCAAGGTTCAGATGCACTTCCTTGGTGGCAATACACCATACGTACATTTCCACCATGGCTGCTGGGAGAAGTTAGCTCTGTCACAAATTTACCGGGAGAGAACAGTTGGAAGCTCCTTTACAGGAATCTCCTGGACTCTGCACCATGCACCTCTTCTCTAGGCTGATTTGAACCTGGGTCCTTTCACTGAATTGGGATTTCTTGGTGACTCAGATGGTAAAGAATCTGCCCGCAATGTGGGAAATCTGGGTTCGATACCTGGGTTGTGATGATCCCCTGGAGAAGAGAATGGCTACTCACTCTAGCATTCCTGTCTGGAGAATTCCATGGACAGAGGAGCCTGGCAAACTACAGTCCATGGGGTTGCAAAGAGTAGGACATGACTAAGTGACTAACACTTTCACTTTCCTTTCACTGTAAAAGGTCATAAATGTGAGGAAAACAGCCCTCAGTAAATTCTGAGTCCTTCTAATGAATGACTGAACATAAGTGTGGTCTTTTGAATTCCAGAAGCTGCAGGTGAGGGTGACCTTGGGAACTCCTGAATTCTGTATAAAGGTATCTAGCTGGGTGGCATTCACCCATTAATAGAGTAGATAAATAAAATATTGTTTTCTTCTTACATTTCTGGTAAATCTTAATCCACTTCAATATTAGTAAACATAAGCTTTGGAGTCAGGTAGACTTGCTACCAACTAGCTCTATGACCTGCTGCTGCTGCTGCTGCTGTGTTGCTTCAGTCGTGTCCAACTCTGTGCAACCCCACAGACGGCAGCCCGCCAGGCTCCCCCGTCCCTGGGATTCTCCAGGCAAGAACACTGGAGTGGGTTGCCATTTCCTTCTCCAGTGCATGAAAGTGAAGTGAAAGTGACGTAGGGTCTCTCTAACTTTGCTAGACCTCAGTTCACTCCCCACTGAAGTTGCAATAATGATTTTACTTCTCTCACAAAATCACAATGATGTTTAAATGTGAAAATGAGTAACAGTCAATGATTTACCCACAATGAAAAGTTAATACAAGTTCAATGCAATTCTTACTATTATCATTGTGGTTGGGTTTTCCTTTTCTGTCTTCCTAATCCATAGATATTGGTATCATCCAAGATTCTCTCCTGGGCCTTTGTAGTCAAGACTGCTAGCCATTCACCAAATTCATTTTCCTCTTCTTCCTGAACACACAGTTAGAGTTTGCTACCCAGTCTCACCTGTAACAAGTGTGGCCACATGACCCAGTTCCAACCATGAACAAGAGTAATGTATACTGTTTTCAGACTTGGTCCGCTAAGCTTCTCATGCGCATTCCTCAATACTCTGTTCCCGTACTGGGTACGTGGGAAGTTGGTCTTTGCAATGATTTGAAAGTCTTCTGATGAAGTTGTAAGAGTAACTGTCAGTCTGGGTCACTGAATAACTGTGTGGAACAGAGCCTACCCCCAACCCAACCTGGCACAGTCCTGGTTTGCTCTTGGGTGGATTTCCTTCCCACGTAGGTCACCGCAGAGCACTGAACAGAGTTCTCTGTGCTATAGAGTAGCTTCTCATTGTTGCTGTTGTTTAGTTGCTAAGCCATGTCTGACTCTTTTGCAACCCCATGGATTGTAACCCAGCAGGCTCCTCTGCCCATGGGATTTCTCAGGCAATAATACTGGAGTGGGTTGTCATTTCCTTCTCCAGGGAATCTTCCAACCCAGGGATGGAACCCGTGTCTCCTGCATTGGCAGATGGATTCTTTAGTTATCTACTTTATACACAGTAGTGTATATATGTCAATTCCAACCTCCCAATTCACCCCACACCTTCCTTCCCCCCACCCTTGGCATTCATACATTTGTACGTCTGTCTCCATTTCTGCCCTGCAAATAGGTTCCTCAGTACCATTTTTCTGGATTCCACATATATGCATTAATATACAGTATTTGTTTTTCACTTTCTGATTTACTTCACTTGTATGACAGTTTCTAGGTCCATCCACATCTCCTCTCTGATATTTTACACTGCTATAAAATTAACTTCCTAAAAACACAGCTGTGATTATGACTCTCTCTTGCTCAGGATGCTAAAAAAATTCTCTATTATTTATAAAACAAACTCCAAACTTAATCCCACATACTAGACCTTCCATTAATGGTACCAGTCTGTCTTCCTTATTCACCTTCATACACAGTTTCATAGAATGTATGAGGCTATGTATCTCAACATAGTCATATTTTCCTTTTCTGTGTCATGTTTTTTATTTACCCCATTCTCCACACCCAGGTACCTCTTTCTCTTCTCTACACATGCATCTTGAAATTCCATCTCAAACGCTATACAACTCAGAGTACCCATCTGTGCCAGACAGAAACAATAGCTCTATTTCTACATGAAGATAGCATATCTTCTGTAGTAGTGTTAAAACAATGTATCTATAGAAATACAGAGTATCTCTAGAGATATACATAGATTTATATAGATCAACCTGTCTATGGATAGATCCAGTTACCTAAGAGTAGAGACCCACCTATGTAAATATAGATATGATTCCTTGCCCTGAAGTTCTACCTGAACTCTTAGTAGTAATTAGCTACAGGTAAAAAGATGCAAGTTGTGAATGAATGACCCAAATAGGATATACTAACACCAGAAGCAAACAATCCACACAAAATGAAGACATTTACTGGCTATAAAAAAAAAAGTTCTAAAACAATAAGAAAATTATAAATATGTATCAAATATAAATATCCTTGCTGCTGCTGCTAAGTCGCTTCAGTCGTGTACGACTCTGTGCGACCCCACAGACAGCAGCCCACCAGGCTCCCCCGTCCCTGGGATTCTCCAGGCAAGAACACTGGAGTGGGTTGCCATTTCCTTCTCCAATGCATGAAAGTGAAAAGTGAAAGTGAAGTCGCTCAGTCGTGTCCGACTCTTCGTGACCCCATGGACTGCAGCCCACCAGGCTCCTCCGTCCATGGGATTTTCCAGGCAAGAGTACTGGAGGGGCACCATTGCCTTTTCCGATAAATATCCTTACAAATTCAGAAATGGAAAAAATCTGGACTGCCTCCCCCTAAAATTCTTTAAGGTAATCATGGGTAAAATCTGTCTTGGATGGTTTAGATCTGTGCTGTCCAATAAGCAAATGGTGATTCAACATTGGAAATGAGACAGGCACTAATTGAGATGTGCTGTCAGTGTAAAGTGAAATAAATAGCAGACTTTGAAGACTGACTTTCTGTAAAAAGTGAATTCTCTCATTGATCATTTTTATATCAAGTACATGTTGAAATAGTAATATTTTTCATATATTTGGGCAAATAAAATATAATACTAAAATTACTTTTAGGGGCTTCCCTGGTGACTCAGTTGGTAAAGAATCCATCTGCAATGTAGGATACTGCCTGCAATACAGGAGACCCAGGTTTGATCGCTGGGTCAGGAAGATCCCCTGGAGAAGGAAATCACAACCCATTCCAGTATTTTTTCCTGAAAAGATCCCATGGACAGAGGAGCCTGGCAGGCTATGGTTCACAGGGTCACAAAGAGTCAGCTATGACTGAGCACAATGTTCTGTCTTTCTGTCTGATGGTCCGGTGGCTAAGACTCTGTACCCTCAATGCAGGGGGTCCAGGTTTGATCCCGGTCAAGGAACTAAATCCCACACACCACAACTAAAGTTTGCATGCCACAACCAAAGACCCTACATGCCAAAGTTAAAACCTGGTGCAGCCAAATTTAATTAATTTTTTAAAAGCTAGCTCTGTCCTTAAAATTTTTTTTAGAAAACAGAATTAATTTTACCTATGTTTTTTTGCTTTTTAATGTGGCCACTATAAAATGAGGCTTACTTTACGGCTCACATATATTTCTTCTGCTCACCTTTATTAGTTTATAATCACTTGCTGCTGCTGCTGCTGCTGCTACGTCACTTCAGTCGTGTCCAACTCTGTGTGACCCCATAGACAGCAGCCCACCAGGCTCCCCCGTCCCTGGGATTCTCCAGGCAAGAACACTGGAGTGGGTTGCCATTTCCTTCTCCAATGCAGGAAAGTGAAAAGTGAAAGTGAAGTCGCTCAGTCGTGTCTGACTTTTAGTGGCCCCACGGACTGCAGCCTACCAGGCTCCTCCGTCCATGGGATTTTCCAGGCAAGAGTACTGGAGTGGGGTGCCATCGCCTTCTCCATATAATCACTTACTAAGAGGCAAAAGATTAGACCTAGTTACTTCTCAGTGAGATGTGAAGCTGTACGATTCTATGATTTCTCCCAGCAGCCAATGTGATATCATTTAAAATTCTCATAATTTTAGAAAATAAAAGACTAGTGAGGGTGCCTGAATCACGCTAGATCTGTCCACTATTAAGATGACTGGTCACAGCCAGGACCTTCACTAATTCATAGATGGTTAGCTCCTCCTGCTTGGCTCAGCAATCTGATATCTTGATTAATCTGACAATGTTTTTCAAAAGAGGGATGGAAGTGAAGAAAGATATCAGGTTGTGTCACTATGGGTGATGACACCCAAGCCTGAAGTTAAAGAGCAAAGGCCTGGAGCTTGTAAAGAAGGCACAGGTCTGTGAGGACCTCCCACTGTAAACAAGGCTAAAATGAGAGCATGCGCATGTACATATGGGTATACACACACACACACACACACACACACACACACATACACCTGCCTCTTCCTACCTTTCCATTCAAGGTTTCCAAAGATAAAATGACCTAGTTTCATAACCCAGTTTAACCAATCCCACGTGAAGACTCTGTTTCCCTAATCTTATCTCTGAACCAAACTGTGAGGTGAGTGTACCCACTGTTCCATGTTCTACCTGCCTAAAAGAACTCTTTTTCAACTATCAGCATCCAGAGGACAGGAAAGGTGGTCGGGATATAAAGTCTGGGTTTGTTTGCATTGAGGCTCTGTTTTCCACAGCCCTCAGCATTGGAGGAAATTTGCCAATGAGAAAAGAGAAAATGAACAGAAATCAAGGATGCCAGATTGAAAACCAATATAGTTTTTTTAAAGAAAGATTTTGGTGGGTTTTTCACCATTGGTTGGAGAACTGTTTTAGGCAGTGTAATGGGCAAAAGCAAATTACAGAATAGAGGAGACAGAGTGAAGACCCACATCCTATGTTTTCAGCTTTAAGCATAAAAACAAGGAAGAAATCTCCATGTCCAAAATAAGTCTCCATCCCACAAGAGGCATGTGACATTTAAGAGAAGATATGCATTATCTATGCAATAGACTTACTTCAAAGTGGATTGACTCCCCCTAAACTGGAAGCTTGGATTCCAGCCCAGGAGATGGGACTATTTTTCCCTTTTAGAGCATTACTCCCTTCCTTTCTAGCAATCTAGCCTGTTTTCCCCAAAACTGGCTTGGCTGATGTTCATGGCATGGTGTCAAAGGGAGCAGCCCTGTAGGTTCTCACCATGAAAGGGGAGAGAGGATGCCACTGGGGTGAATGGGAAGATCAAAAACTGTGCAAGCTTTAAGTCTTAACACAATGTACTGGATTAAGAAGGTAATTTTAAAAGAGTTACTTGGAACTCAATAGCATAAACTCATTGACGTTTCAAACAGGCTTTTGACTTGTGTCTTTCAGTGCCCTTCTGGAACTGGAGATCATCTGAGTGCCCATCGGCTCCCAGAGATGTGTCCCTTTCTTGCTGACTGAACAGAAAAGCTGTAATCAATTCATCCCTGACATCCACCAGACAGTCACTAGGCCAATGATGCTGTGCAGTCCACTGTGAAGAAGATACATATTTCTGCTTTTAGCAGAAAACACTGCTCCTCCCTTCAAAGTGCCTCAAATCGAACTATGACCTAGAATAAGTCAACCCAAAACACAAATTTGGCTCTAAGACAATGCCCTATTGGTAGAGATTTTATGTGGAATCAAAACAGAAAGTAAATAAAATAAACAGAACTAATTCAACCAAACAAATGAGCACAGCCTGGCAGAGAGCAGGAGTCAAGTCTTTGTAGAAAAGAGCCACATTCACCTCAGGTGAAGCCGACTGTCCACTGTAGTCAGTAGAAGACCCCAGCCCCGTGCTGAGGCTGGATCTGTCTGTTCCCCATCATTAAGGCTTCCATCCCTGACATGAATGGAGAGGAGGGCCTGTGTGCAGGTGGCAGGCCCAAAGATTGGCAAAGAGTCATCAAGGAAATGACCCTGTGTGGGGCAGAGAATCTCATAAGTCAAAATAAAATATCTGAGTGAATCACAGAGGAAGAGAAGTTTCTGGACTTCGAGGAACAGACTAAAAATAAGAGATAGTATGCATCACTAAGTAGGGAAATGGGAATATGAAAATGGAACACTTCAAGGAAATTATTAAGTTCACGCACCCAAAGCATAAAAACTGACTCCCGCAACAAGATTTTTCTGGCCAAATGCAGGGCGGCCTATAGTCTAATCTCACCTGGGTCTCAGGCACTCCACAAGCAGGCCACTCCTCAAAGCTCTTTGCAAGAGGATGTTTAGGAAACAACCGTGCCTCTTCTGAAGTCTTTGGTACACACTAGAGTCAGAACAGGACTTTCCAGGTGCAATGCAGGAGTCTCAGGTTCAGTCCCTGGGTCAGGAAGATCCCCTGGAGAAGGGAATGGCAACCCACTCCGGTATTCTTGCCTGGAGAATCCTACGGACAGAGGAGCCTGGCAGGCTAGGGTCCACAGGGTCACAAAGACTCATACGTGACTGCGGCAACTGAGCACGCACGCACACAGTCAGAACGGGGCCCGCTGAGATTTCTGCAGTAAGCATAAACTTGGGACTAAGATTGAAATTCCAGGTTCACCTTGATTTGTCTTCAACTTCAGATGCAGCATGGGCAGCTTTTGCATCTGTTTTCTCACTGGTGAAAGGAGGAGAGGGGAGGTAACGTAAGTTAGGGGTCATCGTACTACAGGTTTTTGAGATGACTTTCCACCTCTGACCCTCTGAGGCAAAGAGAATCTCAATGTATGAATCAAGGGGGTTGAATGCAAAGCAAAGTGAACTTCCACAGCCCTGCTCCACCCCTGTTAAGCTGGAAGCATCCTCAGCTCTACTGGGGACTCTTATCTCATCCAAGACAAGAAATTGAAGTTCCTCCTTTTTTACCTTTATTTTGAAATTTTTGCCACTCTTCTCATTTGAGAAACTCTTAATGAGAGGCTCCAACCCAAATCAGCACTTAACAATCAGTAACAATACAATGATCATTTTAATGCATTTAGTTCAGAAGAGGGAGCTGACAGGAGAGAGGTGGTTACACTGCTTTTTTGCAGGGAAGCAGACGAGGAGGTGGAATACAGGCAATGGTGGGAGGTCAAGACTAGGAGGGCTACTTTCATACTTTAAAGTTTAGAACAAAGAAAATCCTGGTTTAGCTTTCTGCACAAGCAGGCAAAGCAAAGTGGCATAAATGAAGCTGGTGTGAAGCAATTCAGTTAGTAAAAGCAAAAATTGGGAAGCAAGGGCAAGTCTCAGCAAAAAAAAAAAAAAAAGGCATTTAAATGTTTTTAACAATCTGCTTCTTCCTCTCTTCCGAGAAAAACCTTTTTGATAACTGTAATAAGAACGTGTAGGGTTGGTTGCTGTCTGGCTTCAGCAATATTAGCCCACAATTATGGGGTTTTTCAGAGTCACATCTTGTAACTCCTTCCATATAAGATCTCTAAATAAGCCCTGAGATAAGAATGTCTTCAGAGAAGGCTTTCAATTTTCCCTCTACTGTTAAACATCCCCAGAGTGTTTCCTGTCACCGTGACAATTCATCAGGCCACCAAGATGAAGTGACCGCAACTGAAGGGGCTGAGAGATGAAGGATCAGCTACACATCAGCAGCCTTACTTCCTACTCACTCTTTCTGAACCGTGCACTGCAGCCTCCCACCACCAGCCAAAAATACCATTTTGATGAAATATTAGACCATAGAGCTCTTTACAGTAATCTGGAAAATAACACCTCCTAGTCAAGCTTTGGTTCAGGAAGGACATTTTTTCTAAAAGCATTTTTCTGGTAACTCTTTCCAACATCAAACAGGGATGGAGTGTCCTTCCTCACACCCCTGTGGCACTCTTTGAACCCCACCATGCTTGGTGTCACGGAGAAGGCAATGGCACCCCACTCCAGTACTCTTGCCTGGAAAATCCCATGGACGGAGGAGCCTGGTAGGCTGCAGTCCATGGGGCCGCTAAGAGTCGGACTCAACTGAGCGACTTCACTCTCACTTTTCACTTTCATGCATTGGAGAAGGAAATGGCAACCCACTCCAGTGTTCTTTCCTGGAGAATCCCAGGGATGGGGCAGCCTGGTGGGCTGCCGTCTGTGGGGTCGCACAGAGTCGGACACGACTGAAGCGACTTGGCAGCAGCAGCAGCATGCTTGGTGTCACTGCCCACATTTTAGTGTCAATGTCTTTTCTGCATTCTAAGCTTCTTAAAAGCAGAAACCATATTCCTCACCCAGAATCCCAAGGAACCAAGCAGGTTCCAGAACAAAGCAGTTACCCCACAAATGGTAATAGATCAATGAATTCATCAGTGACTTAACTTCTGAATAAATAAACCTACCGGCTCTACAGTTTACAAGGACTTTTACACTCACAGCCCCATTTGATCTTAACAACAGCCTTGAAGTCCCCCTGGGAGAGGGGGGGAGAGGGAGAGGTCACCATTGTTCCCATCTATAGATGAGGACACTGCAGCTGAAAGAAATCAAGTGACTTGACTAATGTCACACGAGGGGCAGAGAAATGATTTAATGGATGCGTGTGTGCACACTCAGTCGTGTCTGACACTTTTGCAACCCCAAGGACTGTAGCCCACCAGGCTCCTCTGTCCGTGGGATTCTCCAGGCAGGAATACTGGAGTGGGGTGCCGTTTCTGATTCCAGGGCATCTTCCTGATCCAAGGATCGAATCCACGTCTCCTGCACTGAAGGCAGATTCTTTACCAATGAGCCACCTGGGAAGCCTGATTTAATGGGTGTTTCTATCTAAATGATGGAAACTCTCTCTCATTAGAATCTTGCACCTCAAATAGAATCCTATGAGTTTGGATCAGAGGATCTAGAACATCATGGATAATAAACTAACATTTTTGGGTCCCTGATTCTTAGCACATCCTCATCATTGGTCCATATATATCCCTTTTTAAATCTAACTTATGTTTGTTTATGTATTTAATTCTTTTAAATCATGTAAGCACTGGTGTCAATATATTCTACATTCTAACCTTTTAGGAGTTTATTAAATGACTGTCCTAGAATAAAGGGAAACTTACAGGAGGGCAAGAGTCTTCCCAAATATTAACTCAACATACACAGGTGTGACCTGAACAGTCAGTTATGACTTAAATTCAGACTGCAATCTTCAAGTTAACGGCTTCCGTAGATGTCTTTTAGATAAAACATTAAAATCAGCTAATATATACAGCAGACTTCATCAAGGAAGAAAGTTTCATTTCAATTAGATTCAGTCTTTTGCCAGGTACTTCATGTATTACATACATTGGTGTGTGTCCAGAATATAAAATAAGGATGTTAGTAAGTGTGTTCTTGGGGAAGAGGGAGAAATATTACAGTATTAAATGATATTAAGTTATGGCATATGTGCCAAAAACAAAATTTAGTTTACAAAGTCATCTCCTCTCTGGCACCCTGCCATGGTCTTTCTTATGGGAGGAAGAGAACATGGATTATTCCCTCTGTTCAACTCAACCAGAAAGGCTAGACAAGATTCATCAGGACCAGACTGGAATAATCTCAGAGCAGCCTCCTCTAGCTTCATATCGCTTCTTACATTCCTTTAGGAAGGGACAGGCCTTTCAGTCCATAGTTAGACATGGCTTCAACCAAGAACTTGACTCACCGAAGACTCTCAACAAATGTATTCTAATTGACTTAAGAAACTCACACTGCAATCTTCAATTTAACAGTTTTTATAGATGTCTCTTAGATAAAACATTAAAATCAGTTAATATACAGCAGATGCAAACTATTATATAAAAGAATAGATAAACAACAAGGTTCTACTGTAGGGCACAGGGAACTATATTCAATATCCCGTGAAAAACTGTAACGGGAAAGAACATGAAAGAGAATATACACATATGTATAACTGAGTCACTCTGCCACACAGTAGTAACTGGGCTTCCCCGGTGGCTCAGTGGTAAAGATCCCACCTGCCAATGCAGGAGACACAGGTTCAGTCCTTGGGTCAGGAAGATCCCCTGGAAAGGGAAATGGCAACCCACTCCAGTATTCTTGCCTGGGAAATCCCATTGACAGAGGAGCCTGGAGGGCTACAGTCCTTGGGGTTGCAAAGAGTCAGACAAGACTTAGTGACTAAACAATAACAACCACAGTAGAAGTGAACACAACATTGTAAACAAACTAGACTTCAATAAAATAAATTTTTAACAAATCAGCTAATATACCTACCCCACTGATATAAGACCCATTACCTTTGGGTTAGGAGAGGAAACATAGCAAACAGGAGGACATGGAGTGCCTGGAATGTAAAGTGAGGTCATCCTCTCTCAGGAAAAATGAAAAAGGAAAGAAAAGCACCAAAAAAGAAAAAGGCAGCTTGAGCTAAGGAAATCAAACTTGGACTTTACGACTTAGTCTCTAAGAGTAAACTCTATTCATCGCCAACTTGGCAGGCAGGGACCAATGAAGCATGTGCACAGAAGTACTTTTTATTTCACAGCTGCAATCCCAGGCAAATAGTGCTTAAAAGGATTCCTGAAGTTTTAAGCCTAGTCTTCAATATGTTTGACTTCATAAAAGAAGCTATGTTCCTGGAAATCTGAAAATGGAGCCGGGGCTTAGATACTCGAAGATGGGTCAGTGAACAATACTGAAAATGATCAAGTCTTGTCGGGAGCTACAGGAATCTTGAGAATGAGAAAGACACACATGCAGTGAAATGACGTTTACATGAAAACGCCGACACCTACGCTCCAGTCCAGAGTCGCTCTGGGCTCCTTCGCTGGACCGTTTGCAACAGGTAGGCTGAGGGGATGCGCAGGAGCCAAGTGCTGCAGGCCTGCCCGAGAGATTGCTTTCCTGCAGCAAGAAGGAAAAAAAAAAAAAACACAAAAACCAACATCAGAATGTAATACAGAGCTGAAAACTTCCCGTGGGGTAGAAACGATGCCTGAGTTAATCTTGCATGTATGAAAACCTTTGAAAATGTACTGGAATCTCTAAAGTGCATGGTAGGAACCAAGGGTGGCAGGTCTCAAAAGACAGGAAGATTGAGGGGGCCTCCTTAGGGACATTCAGGGAAGACAGCAGAATGCAGGTCTCTGTTTGCAGAAAAAGACCTGAGGTTGAGGTGGTCACAGTCCTTGGACAATTTTAAAGCTGCCAGAGACTAAAAGCAAGTAAAGCAGGTTTGTGAGGTCTTTGATTAAAATTCCTTCATTTCCCCGCAAAGAGCTCTCCAAGCTGGTCACCATCCCCAAGTTCACTGTTACATATCTCAAGAACATCCTCCCTTGCCCTTGCAGAGGATGTCTACAGTTGACTTGAGGTTCTAAGCAGGAAAAGACTGATTCGTATCCTGGAAATCACACAATGCAAGACCAATATTTTATCAAAGTCTGGGGTAAGATAATTCCAAAACACATTGGTTGGATTTTAGGTTTGTTGAGTGGAACATCACAGAATTCGGGTCAGAAAGGAAGGATGGAATCACGAGAGGTTGAGAAAGTCAAGACTGACCTAGGCAAAGATAAGACATAAAAGGAGTTGCTTTAGCAAGCAAACATGCCTACTGCTGAGCAAAGGGGAGGGAGGAGATAAGGGCAGAGTGGAGAGAATGAGGAGAGCAAGATAAAGGAAGAAAGCAGGGATCACCCACGGAGAGCTTGTGGTTCCATCATGAATAATAGAAGGCCAATTTCTGAATAGCTCCATCAGAAATGTCAGACAATGGTCTCGAGCTTAAACAGGAGTGCTGATCTGTGGCTTAACTAAGTGGCTCCCTGGAAGGGAGAGGAGCAGTCCTCTCTGGGAGTGTCCATGCGTGCTCTGAGAACAACCTGAACTAGAATAAGGGGTGCCTTGTGATGCTGCAGCTCTGAGTTCTGAGTCTGGGGTGGGCTTTGGGCAGGGGTGGGGAGGGCAGGAATCTGAGCTTCCACATGCTTCCTAGGTGCTTCTTTCTGTCTCTAACGGCTTCACACTGCTCTACGGGAGCGTGGAAGGATTTTAATCTAAAATGGAACTAGACACTATGAAATGGAGAATCTCCCACATGTGCCCTCAGGCAAACAAAACGTAAGTGCTAAGAGACTGATTTCCAGTAAATGCCTGATTTCCAGGAGACAGATGCTTATCCCTCCAACACAGAATATCTGCCAAGCATCTCTCCCCATCCTCAAGCCAATGAGCTTGCTGCTTAGAGTCTGTCTGGGCTCTCACTGCTTTACTCTCTTTGACCATAAGGACACTGCATCCCAAAGTATCAGGAGACTTGCCCACAGCTTGCTATAGTCTGCGTGTCCCACACTGCACTTCCTCTGCTGAGTGCGTGTGTACTCAGTCGCTTCAGTTGTGTCCAACTCTTTGCAACCCTATGAACTGTAGCCTCCCCCCCCCACCCCAGGCTCCTCTGTCCGTGGGATTCTCCAGGCAAGAATACTGGACTGGGTTGCTGTGCCCCCTCTTCAGGGGATCTTCTGACCCGAGGATGGAACCCGTGCCTCCTGCATCTCCTGTTCTATCGCAGGCAGATTCTTTACCACTGAGCCACTCAGGGAAGCCCCACTTCCTCTGCTATTCCTATATAAACTCAGTATCTGGTCATTCAAGCTCGTTTCAGTTCAGTTCCTTATTTAGGTGGATAGAACAAGTAGCTTGAGCAGGTGAGAGGCACTGAGTACCCCAGGCCTATCCAGGAGGAGGAAATCAGCAACCACTTCATTGCCCACTTGACACCCCCATAGCTCCCTGCAGCCTGTCTCACAAGACATGAACAAGACTGAAGGAACCTGCCACCTCTGACACTGGACCTGCAGATGCACCAAGTCCCCAGGGAGGCCCAGATCCTCATACAGAGGAGCAAGGCGACACACGACAGTAAGATGGGATCCCATTACAGCCCAGCAGAATCTTGCTAATGACAGATGATCTCCCTGTACTGTCCACTGACCTCTGCAAGCTCCACCCAGTCACATCATTTGTAAAGGTGAGCAAGGTGAACAGCAGCCCCCAAACCCAAGGAAAGGCTGAGCAGACTCCAGAAAAGAAGCCAGTCAGTCATCAAGGATCAAGTATGCCTGAGAGTTCAGCCAGTGTCCAGCCTTCTTCACCCATCCTTCTTCATCTCCTCCTTCCCCTCACTCCACTATATACTCCATTTTGTTGAGCCATAAGGAAAAAATACTGGAAGATTCTTCTTCTCCTCCTCCTTCTCCTTCCCCCTCCTTCTTCTCCTTCCTTTTTTCCTCTCTTTCTCTTATATTCCTACGCAGGAAGTCCCAGAAACACTGGACAGGGCTTCAGTAATTGAAAGTGATCATATCAAGCTTGCCAGCAGCCTACAGAAGCTCCCACTGGGCAGCAAGGAATGTACTTGCTTTACATAAGCCTCCCAAAGCAGTCATCACACATATGTAGGCCTTTAACGAAGACAGTCCGATGACACAATATTTTTTCCCTCACTTTCATCAAGGCAAATAAGGAATAACATCAATTTTGGCCCCTGACTCCAAAGTATATTCCATTTTCTTGAGCCAGAAGAAAAGAATACTAGAAGACTCTTATATGGTGAGACTTCACTTCCTCCCCCAGGCATTTTTTCCTCCAGCTGAGTTCAAAGACTGTCTTTAGCATTTTTCATTACGACTTTTCTCTGATTTACCCTGTATGGTGATTCTCAGTCACAGTTTTTATCACAAGAAAGTCAGATCTCTGTGGAGTCAACATCTACAGGCTCCACTTTTGATTCCCTAACAGTTATCACAATCTAACTTTAAGTGTTCTGGCAAAAAAAAAAAAAAAGAAAATGGTGCCTAAACACAAAGTCTTAGGACAGCTGAAGAATTCCTGAATTTCAAGTGAATGAGAAAAACACAGATCCTTCATTTTTTCATGAATGGCCACAGAGAGTTTTGATCAGAAAATAGAAAGAAGAGAGGAAATAAAATTCTATTATCACAGAGGAAACCATAGGACAAATGAGGACAAATGAGTTTAACTCATCAGAAGCTGGACCCCCCAAAACCTGATTATTTTTGCTAATGAGGACTGCCAGCAAATTGCTCAGAGAGTAAAATTAGGATGCAAGGGATACATATGTCTCTAGAAGATCAATGTGGTTATAAGGTAAGAGACAAACTAACATTTAACCCTGGATGCGTGGCTGCATGTCTCTCACTCGTGTCCGACTCTTTGCAACCCCATGGACTGTAGACCACCAGGCTCCTCTATCCATGGGATTTCCCAGGCAAGAATACTGGCATGGGTTGGCATCTCCTTCTCCAGGAGGTTTTCTGGACCCAGGAATCAAACCCACATCTCCTGCACTGCCAGGCAGATTCTTTACTACCGCGCCACCTTGGAAGCCCTAACCCCGGATAAGCCCAGCAATGAAACCTCAGTCAAATCACACTTTCACCCAGCCTGTGAATACAAATGATTAAGGGCTTTTGTTGATTATTCCCCATTGTGGATGCAAATTTAAGGTTGGCTTTTTTGTAACATTAATAGAAGAAAATTGTATATCTACCACACATAAAAACATTAATTAGGGGGGAAATAAATAAGAAACTTCAAAGTGGCTGCCAGTTAGTAACTGTAAATGGGCCTCACAAAAGGATATTACATAAGAGAGAGAACAGGAAAAATATATAGAGGTAATAAAGGGGGTGGGAGGTAACTTCTGATTATAGCTTCCCATTCTTCCAAATAACCATGGGAGAAAAAGCCTTTTTTCCCAATAGTTCATACATGTATACATACTTTGTTCCAAAATAAGAAAGCAATTTCATTATTTCTCAGACCTCAGATAACATTAGTATAAGTGATTTTTCTATTTGGATTCATCTTGGTTGCAAAAGATGACATTTAAGAATCTGACAGAATTTGATGTGTGTTGATGGGGTTTATGCTGCAGTTTACTACAATTAAAAAAAAAACTCAATGGAGTTTCAATTTTCATTCTTTCCTCCTGCTCAGAATCCTCCCAAACCCACAGTAAGTAAAACCATGAAATGTCAATAATTCTTTCTATTAACTTTACAAGAATATTTTGTCAGGTGATGACTATAATGGCAAAAGAGTCTTTGAAAAGGAGAAGTGTGATATTAATGGTGAAACAGATACAAAACCAAAGTGTTCTAAAATGCAGTTTCAGGCACACAAAGTCACAGTTGATGTCAATTACCTGCCATGAAAAACCGTGAACATATTTAAAGTACAAAAACCATCATACATTTTAAATAGCATTCTATTATTTCCTTCACTTCATTCAATAAGACTATAAACTCCTAAAGGACAGGGCTCAATTCATCTACTAATCTTATTATGTTCTAGCCTGGGGTAGACACAGCATATATTCAATAAATGCTTTCTGAGTTAATGAATGAACTTGACCAAGAAGCTAAGCCAAACAGCTTGCTGATTAGATCAAGGGTTGAGAAATCTGATTAGGATGATTTGAATTATATCCCAGGCCTTCCATTTCAGTGATATTCTTTCCTGAGAAAGCCAAAAATCCCTCAAAGAAGCTCTTTAAAGATAAAGGCAACGAGAGGGAGAATCCAGTGTTAAGAAGCCTAAGAGACCTCAAAACGGCTTCGTGGTCAACATTAAAATGGAATCTTTTGCTACAGCATTTGTAAAGGGCATACGATAGTCAATATTTTCTTAATGCAAATTATTGAAATAAACATGCAGCATGTACTCTTCATAAAGAGAAAGGATCTTTTTTTTTTAAATTTATGGGAAAACATATAAGTGGTTTTTACTGGGCCAGAATCCTTTGTAATTATCCATTCTGCAAATTTCTCTTGGTTCAGGTTGGTTCTCCTGTTCTTCCAGGTTGATGTGGCTCCCAGAATTGATCCATCCCCCTCTTGCAAATTCCCTCTCTGAGTGATGCTACCTGCGGGGACAGAATGAGGAGCCCAACTCCTGGGAGGAGAAGCGCCAAAGAGTTAGGAGGTCTTCTTAGCCAGGAAGTCTCTTAAGACAGGGACTCATGTCCTTGTTCTAGAAAAGGAACCAGCTGCCTCAAAAGTTATTCTGTACCTCGGTTTAATTTCCCAAGTACCTTAAGCAAAATCTTAATTATGGTACATGTTGGTGTTTTCCCTCCATTAATTGCACTAACTTTGCCTGTGCTCACAGCAGCCCACAGTGCTTCTTGGTTGATCCAGACAAACTGCCTGTCATGTTAAGGGGAGTCTACTCAATAAAAAAAATTGTCTCAAACCCACACAAATTTCAGATATCTTCCCAGAGATTTATATAGAGGAAAAAACTGTGTAATTATTTGAGCCTAAACCTTAATTCATTTTAATATGAAAACAGAGTATTTTCTGACCATCTTAACATCTATTAACATTTTCAGGAATATAATTATTACTGAAACAAAGGTTGGATTTAGGTACCTAAGGGTTGAAAGGCATTTAGAAAATCACCACTGGTGTTGAATCTTCAATATGTTATACATGGATGACTCTACACTGGTATCTGTTACTTTCAC
This sequence comes from Bos mutus, assembly GCF_027580195.1. Classification (NCBI taxonomy): domain Eukaryota; kingdom Metazoa; phylum Chordata; class Mammalia; order Artiodactyla; family Bovidae; genus Bos; species Bos mutus. The sequence continues at coordinate 22,597,151 of NC_091620.1, read as the reverse complement.
AGTGATTCTCAACCTTTGCCTATGATGGGACTTGGAGAATCAGTCTACTTAAAGGCCTTCCAGGTATTTCTAACATGAATTGTGAGCTGAGAACTACAGTTCTATATAAAGGTATGTGCATCTGACCACTTCATTATGTCTGCTAATGTGACTAAGCCCCAGCATTTATATACTGAAATACATTTATTCATTCACCAATGTATTTACTACTGAATGTCTATTTCATACCAACCACTGTTCTAGATGTTTAAGATACATGAGTGAAATAAGCACACACAAACTGTTGCCTTTGTGAAGCTTCTAGCAGGAAATATATTTTGCCAGGCACTGCTTCATTTTACATTCCTTATATATCCCTCACGAGGCAGGTACTTTTATTATCCCCTAATTTATAATTAAAAAAATTATAGCACAGAATGGTTAAGCTACGTGTCCAAGATCACACAGATGGGAAGAGGTTCAAGTGAGATTTGAATCCAGGCATCTTACTTAACCATGTACATACTTAACCATGACCCAAACCCACGCTTACATGAAAGGGTGACAGCACACACTTACACAGCAAAAGAGACATATGACAAATCAGCCTCTTGCCATGCTACTTTTGTAATTGTTGCAGTGATAAGTGTCTGATCTCTATAAGAACGCAAGCTTTCAGAGAGAGGCCGATTAGAGAGACATTCGATCACACGGGTTGAGAACACACCCTACCTCACCCGTCACCAAGTTGCGTGACCTCTCTTAGCCTTTCCTTGTATTTCAAATCAGAACAATGTTATCCAACTCAGAGAGTAGCTCTGGCCATTTTCTTAAACGTGTGCGGGATGCCTGGCCCATGACAAGCACGATAAATAGTCACGGCTATTACCGGTCTTGCATATGCATCAGCCATCCTCACAAGCATCCAGCCAAGACGAGGTATATGGTAAATCTCTGAATAAATATGTGCTTTTTATTCGATTGCTCTCAAATATTCCAAGTTCCCTGGACACTGCTGTTCCTTCGATAAACATTTAACAAGCTTCTATTATGTGTCAGGCAGTTCAAAGGGGTTATTCAAACAGATTCTTCTTCCAGTCATCGTAAATAATTCCACGGTTGCCAAAGGAATGAATCACTTTTCTTCCCTGGCTTGCCTAACTGCCTAGAGCAAAATTAAGAAGCACCACACACTCCCCTCAGACAAATTTACCAACATATTAAAAAAAAACACAATCCAAATGACATCGGAAGTATTAAATGATATTCATGTAAATGACTGCAATACCAAAAGGCAACTGTTTGTTTGTTTAATCTGTAAAGCAGACTGGCTGCTACATGCCCCTGGGAACTTGGGAACCCACTGTTGGGATTTATTTCCCCAGCCTAGTTCGTCATCAGCACATTCCTAGAGCAGTGCTGGCATGAGGTTGGTGTGCAATGCGTCAATGATGTGGACATGAGGCAACATTTCTTAACTGGGATTCTCTCAGGAGTTAATGACATTCTTCTCCTTAAGATATCAGTTGAGGTAATCCCTGGGGATGGATAAAAAGTAATCATACTATTTGGGGTTGAATTGTGTTCCTGCATCAAATTCATCTGATGAAGGCCTAATCCCCAGGACACACCAGAATGGGACTTTAATTGGAGAGAAGGTCTTTACAGCGATAAACAAGTTAAAAGAGGGAATTAGAATGGGCCCTAATCCAATATGACTGAGGTCCTTATGGAAGAGATGATTTGGATAGATACACACATAAGGAGAACACCATGTGAAAATAAAGGCAGAGATCCAGGGATGTGTGTATGAGCCAAAGAAGGCCAAGAACTGCCAGAAAACCACAGCACCTAGAGGAGCGGGGCCTAGACCACATTCTCCCTCACAGCGTCAGAAGGAATCAACCAGCTGATCTTAAACTTTCAGCCTCCAGAACTGTGAAACAATAAATTCCTATTGTTTAAAACAGTGTTTGGTACTTTGTTAATGACAACTCTAGCAAATATACATGCTTTAATAGCAAATACACTTCAAAGCTAGATCCACAATCTTGATTTAGTATGACAGGGTTTTCCAGTTTAGTTCAGTTGCTCAGTCGTGTCCAACTCTTTGCAACCCCATGGACTATAGCATGCCAGGCCTCCCTGTCCATCACCAACTCCAGGAGTTTACTCAAACTCATGTCCATTGAGTTGGTGATGCTATCCAACTGTCTCATCCTCTGTCGTTCCCTTCTCCCCCCGCTTTCAATCTTTCCCAGCATCAGGGTCTTTTCAAATGAGTCAGTTCTTCACATCAGGTGGCCAAAGTATTAGAGTTTCAGCTTCAACATCATTCCTTCCAATGAACACCCAGGACTGATCTCCTTTAGAATGGACTGGTTGTATCTCCTTGCAGTCCAAGGGACTCGCAAGAGTCTTCTCCAACACCACAGTTCAAAAGCATCAATTCTTCGGCAGTCAGCTTTCTTCACAGTCCAGCTTTCACATCCATACATGACTACTGGAAAAATCATAGCCTTGACAAGACGGACCTTTGTTGGCAAAGTAATGTCTCTGCTTTTTAATATGCTGTCTAGGTTGGTCATAACTTTCCTTTCAAGGAGTAAGCGTTTTTTAATTTCATGGCTGCAATCACCATCTGCAATAATTTTGGAGCCCCCCAAAATAAAGTCAGCCACTGTCTCCACTGTTTCCCCATCTATTTGCCATGAAGTGATGGGACTGGATGCCATGATCTTAATTTTCTGAATGTTGAGCTTTAAGCCAACTGTTTCACTTTCCTCTTTCACTTTCATCAAGAGGCTCTTTAGTTCTTCTTCGCTTTATGCCATAAGGGTGGTGTCATCTGCATATCTGAAGTTATTGATATTTCTTCCAGCAATCTTGATTCCAGCTTGTGCTTCATCCAATCCAGCATTTCTCATGATGTACTCTGCATATAAGTTAAATAAGCACGGTGACAATATAGAACCTTGACATACTCCTTTCTGGATTTGGAACCAGTCTGTTATTCCATGTCCAGTTCTAACAGTTGCTTCCTGACCTGCATACCGATTTCTCAGGTGGTCTGGTATTTCTATCTCTTTCAGAATTTCCCACAGTTTATTGCGATCCACACAGTCAAAGGCTTTGGAGACGTCAACTCCAAAATGTTGACTTCTGTCCCCATGAAATGCTGGGTACTTTTCAATCATAATTCTACCCTTCAGAAACTAATAATACTTCAGAAACACACTCCTATGAAAAATCAGTGTTAAGAACAACAGTCTCACACAGACAGTGAGCATCTGATAAAGTTCTATTTGATTCAACAATGAAGTAATGAACAGAGGAGACAAATGCAAAAACCAAAGTCTGTATAAGAAACTGGGTATGACAAACTGATTATTTTTAATAATCAGGAAGAAAGTGCCTAAAAAGACTTCTAACTCTGCTATAACAATAGATAACTTTCTACAAGTTAATAAGACCTCAGCCCCTGTGACATTAACCTCTCTTTGGTCTATAAAATCATGACACATCAGCCTTTCACAGGTCAACCTCTAACTTTTTATGGGGATATAAACTGCCAGCACCTCTATCTTTGTGGATAATTAATCAAATATACAGAGACAACAAAAATATAATATCCCAGAATATCAGGTAAGATTCACATAACTAAGAAGCAAGGTTCTACTTCTTTTGGAGCAGGCTAATTAGAATATATATGCTCTAGTAAAATAACATTAAAAAAAATCAAACAATAACCTTTTCCATTGTCAGAATTTAGGGTAACTTTATATTCCCTACGCATGGTTCAAACTACAAATTAGAATTTGTTGTGTTGCTGTTGTTGGTATTTCCCTCATGGCTCAGTGGTAAAGAATCTGGCTGCAGTGTAGGAGACGTGGGTTCAATTCCTGGATCAGGAAGATCCCCTGGAGAAGGAAACAGCAGCTCACTCCAGTATTCTTGTCTGGGAAATTCTGGAGAGAGGAGCCTCTGGAGAGAGGCAGGCTACTCATGGTTTAAACTATTAATTAGAATTTGCGTGTAGCTTTATATATGTCTAGAATATTTTGGAAAATCTCATAAAATATATGATCTTACTCTCCAAACAACAATAATAATAGCAATCTGCTAGATACCCAGTATGCCTTGGACATTATTTTAATGGTTTTCTGTGAGGCTAGAAGCAGCTGCTTGCAAGTTTACTAGAGAGCTTGTTGGGGAGTGAGGGGAGGAGGACTGGCAAAGTAAGAAGTTGAACCGTGATGCAATTAGAGACTTTGGTTAATCCCACATAACAATTTGGAGCTGGAATGCCCTTCAGAGCTGTCCCAATTTCAGGCAGAGACGCAACTTTGAACCTCCACATCAATCAGTCATTGGGTGCAGGCAGCCCCCTGGCCAGGCAGCCCCCTGGCCAAGCATAACATGGTCAAGAGACTCTCTTACATTGAGGCAATGCCTGGGGAGGGGCTCAGCTGCAGACTCTCGGCAGCCAGTGCTCCTGGAAGCTGAAAAAAATAAGCACCTTGGTCCTGAGGCACGGGGGCAGCAACCCACAAAATCCACCACACACCTCTCTAATACTCACAACAAACTAGGAAATGGATCATTTTATTATGCCCATTTTACTGATGGAACAACTAACATGAGAAAGTTTAAGGAAATTATAAAAGCCATTCAGCTCAGAAGTAATGAGGCCAAGACTAAAGCCCAGATGTCTGGCTCCAATGGCTCCACCCATCTGCATTCCCTCTGAAAGGGAGGAGGGAAGGGAAGGAAAGGCATAGAAGGAGAGAGAAGGATGGACAAGATGGTACAGGGGCTGGGCAGACAGTGGCTTGAAGCGACCCATGAGATGCTCTGGTGTGTGGAGGGCAGAAGGGCATTTTAAGGACACAGTCTAATGTCCAACTGGAAGTTGAGCTGCTGTCATGGAAATGCCCCTCCTCTGTATTTCCCACCTGCTCTTATGTCTTCAGGAAAGCCTACTCCTAGCTTAAAGGCAGTTGGGTTTTATGAATGTGAAAACTGAAGACAAGGCTGAATTTTACATCTAGGTCAATGAATATAGAATAGACTGCCTACTGGGATAGAAAGATAATCCGAAATTGAACAAATTTAGAAAAAGCATGAGCCTCGGAACAGAAATAACCTTACGATCGTAAGCCCTTTGGGAAACCACAGAATTTAGGGGAAAGAATTTAGATTTCTGTGGGGTTGTTCCCAGTAAAACTGGCAACAGGAATTGTTTATCTTTAGAGCTGTCCCTTCCCTGCTTCCAGGCTAGGACACTTTCTGAGTGCCTTCAGTTTCTCGTCACTCCCGGCACTTTTGCTGCTACCACCACAATCTTGTTCAGCCAGTAATGTCACATAAGAGATAATACAACACAGCTTCATCAACTGAAAACAGTTTAGGACATGTCCCTAAGAAGGGTGTCGATAAGAGACCCGTCTTGTCAAAGCTATGGTTTTTCTAGTAGTCATGTATAGACGTGTGAGTTGGACCATTAAGAAAACTGAGTGCTGAAGAATTGACGCTTTTGAACTGTGGTGTTGGAGAAGACTCTTGAGAGTCCCTTGAACTGCAAGGAGATCAAACCAGTCAATCCTAAAGGAAATCAGTCCCAAATATTCATTGGAAGTACTGATGCTAAAGCTGAAGCTCCAATACTTTGGCCACCTGATGTGAAGAGCTGACTCATTGGAAAAGACCCTGATGCTGGGAAAGATTGAGGGCAGGAGAAGGGGGTGATAGAGGATGAAACAGTTGGACGGCACCATGGACTCAATGGACATGAGTTTGAGCAAATTCCAGGAGATTGTGAAGGACAGGGAAGCCTGGTGTGCTGAAGTCCATGGCAAAAGGTTGGACACGACTGAGCAACTGAACTGAACTGAAGAGACTCGTGAAAATGCAAAAACCTTCATGATCCAAAAGAATGGAGTCAAATGATATTCAAAGTGGTCAAAATAATTTCCCTAAGCTACAACCCAAAATACTGCAAAATAGATGGGTGGAGGGTGGGTTTAGAGGCAGCAACCTACTGCTTACTTTGAAACCAGTCCTAGGATGATGCTAGGTTTACAGAGAGGCTTAAGAATGTAGCTATGTCTTCTCAACTGGTATCAGGGAGAGAACATTCCTGGTCATAAAGAAAGCTCACTTCAGATAATTTAGACAAAAAGACTTTCATAAAGGAATTATTTTAAAGTAAAATTATGAGGACTTCTCTGGTGATCCATGGTTAAGAATCTGCCTTCTAATGCAGAGAACTGGGGTTCAATCCTTGATCAGAGAATTAAGACCCCACATGCTGTAAAGCAACGAAGCCCATGTGCCACAACCACTAAAGCCTGTGCACTCTGGAGCCCATGCAACACAACTAGAGAGCTCGTGTGCCACAGTGAAAGATCCCAAGTGCCACAACCAAGACCCAGTGCAGCCAAACAAATAAATATTGTAAAAGGAAGGTTAGGGAGCAAACCACTCCCTGAACTCAAGACTTACAAAAAAGCTCAAGACCCCAGAGCATGTGGTATTGAAGAAAAGAGATGTCAAGGTACCCAGAGACTAGACACCAGGTGAATGTTTGAATGGTGCAATAAACCACAATCAGTAACAAATCAGTGTATATCTCAGCCTTCTCTTTAGCAGACAAAGGAAGTCCATGATCATCAATCTCTTCTCACATTTCTTATTTTCAAATCTGTTAGTCACATTTGCAACTCTACCAGGCTTTGTCTGAAATCAACTTGGCTCTTTACTGCATCTCTGGGTCCAACGTAGAGAGCAAAATACCTCATTTGAGGTCAAATAACTAGTCAGTGGTGGAGCCAGGAACAGAAATCAGGCCTCACCTCAGCCCAGCCAATCTACATTATCACTGTATGGCTATCATCCATCCCACTCAGTTTGGCTTACATGTGTACATGTTCTCTCCATTTTTCCTGCCCGACACCCCCAGCAACTAATTCATCACCACCCAGATCTTCATGCTTCATATGTGTCCTTTGGGACTAACAAAAAAGAAAAAAAAGTGAAAGTGTTAGTCACTCACTTCCAACTCTTTGCGACCCCATGGACTATAGCCCACTAGGCTCCTCTATCCATGGGATTCTCTGGGCAAGAATACTGAAGGGGTAGCCATTTCCTTCTCCGGGGTATCTTCCCAACCTGGGGATTGAACCTGGGTTTTCCAAATTGCAGGTAGATTCTTTACTATCTGAGCCACACAGGGAAGCCCCAATAACAACAAAAAAAATCATGACTAAAATTTTCAATAAGCTAGAAAGAGAAAAAAAGTCTTCAATATGATAAAAGAGTTGTCTGAAAAATCTACAAGTAATATTATACATAAGATTTTCTCCCTAATATTGAAACAAAGCACGTCTACTTTCACCACTTCTATTCAACATTGTTTTAGAAGTCCTAGCCAGTGGAGTAAAAGAGAAAAATAAGTAAAGAAAAAAAAATATTGGGAAGGCAAAAGTAAAATTTTAATTTGCAGATGACTTAATTGTGTAAAATCCCAAGTAATCTGCAAAAATCTACCAGAATTAATATGTGAGTTTGCAGTCATAGTGTTCAGAAGCCATATACAAAAATCTCCTGTATTACTACATATATGCAACTACAAATTGAAAAATAAAAAATTTAAAATATCATTAAAAATGACATTCAAAAAATGAATTATGAAGGTATATATCCAAGAAAATATGTATATGACCTATACTGAAAACTACAAAACTTTACTGAGAGAAATTAAAGAAATTGTTAATGAACGAAGGTATCATATTTGTGTATTGAAAGACTCAATACTGTTAAGATGTCAAATCTTCTGAAACCCAACTGGTATTAAAATGTTTATATATATATATACATATATATATGTATATATATATATAAAATACATAAAATAGTCAAAACCTTGAAAAACAATAAAAAGTTGAAGGACTTTCACTACTCAGTTTAAGACTTACTATAATGACAAATCAAGAGCATGCGATATCAAAGAATGGATAATTAGGTCAATGGAAAAGAACAAAAGACTTCAAAAATAGACTTACACATGTATGACTTCAAAAGAGGCACTTAAATTAATGGGGGAAAGAATATCCTTTTAACATATAATCTTGAAAAAAAAAAAGATTATTCGTACTGTTAAAAAATTTAACCTTGATCCCTATCACACACTGTATACAAATGATGCTACAAGAGGAATCACAGATACAAACCTAAATGGTAAAACTATTAAGTTTCTAGAAGAAAACATGACCTTGGAGTAGACAGTGATTTTTTTTTTTTTTTTAGATATAATGTAAAAAGTTCTAACCACACAAGAAGAAACTGACAAATAGGAAATCATCAAAATTAAAAACTCCTACTTATCCAAAAAGATATCAAAAGATACTTCTTACTCTGCTATTCCCATTTCTGTGCCAACAGTAAAAAGGTTGTGTCAAAACTTCTGAAAAACTGCTCCTTCATAAATAGCAATGAGAACACTTGCAAAATTGTCAAAATCATTATTTTTGAGAACTCTGGAAATTACCAATTGATCAGATGAGGCTGGCAGCAGCGCTGCCCTTGGTTAGCTACTAGGGCAGGCTGAGCCCCTCGTCTTAGGCCAATGGTAGCTTCAATCTGCCCCACTGACCAGGGGTGCAGCCCACTCAGGAGTCAAAGCCCACTCCGTCAGCACTGACCATCCCCACCAAGATTTCGCCTTCTCGTCCACCCGATGGCAGGACGGAAACTGCATCAGCCTGCAGTCTTCTAACGTCCAGGATTTGCTGTTGTTGTTTGCCTCCAACTCATCCAGGACTGTGATGATACTGGTAAGACTGCACTTGTCTCTCACCCCCAGCCCCAAATTTCAACCACCTGTTCTTGAGAGCCTGAGTGAGGTCAATTTTCTGAAATTTCAGGGAACCAAGAACTTGAAAGGACCCCAATATTTGCTCCCTTTTGCCTGGCCAATCCCCACCAAGTCATCTGTTCGTGATTTTGTCTCTCCTGCTGGGATGGCCCAGCAGCCACGTCCATGGACTAAGCAAATGCCCCAGGTCTGTCAGGCCTTTGTGCAGACACCCTTCACTTGTAGGACTATTCTCTCTGAGCCCTCTGCCTCAACCCCTAGTGGCAGCTAGAGAATGAAAGAAATCATGAAGCTTTCTTTACTAACACTGTAGTCTGAACATGTTCCCGCCTATCCTCTGTGTTCACTGATTTACAGGAATGGACAGAAGGGCCGAGTAGAAGAATTTTCTAGCCTTCTCAATAGGCAGCTCTGGCAGCATTGCAACTTTAGAACGGGTCCTCCTTAGTATGTTTGTAGTCTTCAGCTTTGACACTTGACCATAAGTCCAAGGTAACAGGAAAAAACCCTCCACTAAGGGTTTTTCAGAAAGGGGGAGGCAGTTTATATTTAGGAAAAATAAAATGAGTTTCAGAATCAGACTTTTAGACAGTCGATACTTAGTAGCACATGCCTATATGTACTACAGAGCAGTGCAATGAATTGCTGGCTGTACAGAAGGACAGCACTTATGGCCCCTCCCCTTGTTAAGCAACAGATAATAAATAATACATACATGAATTATTGCTGAGAGATACAACTGTTATAAAGGGGATGATAGGAACAAGTGGTGTAGAATGGGAATGATGGTGATAAGGGACCCGACCAGGAGGAGATGACAGAAGCAGAATTTAAAGTAACCTGGAGTGGAAGTCCTGCTCTCCTATTTGCCAAATACACAATCTACCATGATTCAATGTCTCAGACTCAATTTCTTCGCCTGTAAAACAGGAAGAATAATTTATACCACATTGGGGTTGTTGTTAAAATTTAATTAAGAATATTAAACACATCTTTTTCCTATTACTTTCCTAGAACACAATAAAGGTTTTTTAAAAAGGCATCTAAGGATTAACTTTATAACTCTAGACAAGCCATGTACAAGCTCCAAGCCTTCTTTTCCTCAACTATAAAAGAGAGAAGGCAATATCTTACAGACTGTATGAGGCTATAAACTACATTTCAAATAAAAATATTTCTTTGTAAAGTTCTAATGTCCTTGATATGATAAAGTAATGAATATACACTCTTAAGCTTGGTTCAATTTATCATGAAACTAATGAAGTGTAAATTTTGGGGGCCTCTCACTTGTATGGGCCACTGTGAGTATCAGGAGTCACAGAACTTTGCATGTGGGAGTGTGAGACACGATATAGTGAGGAAGGATTTACATGTAAACATTCCTGGTGTGTTGTCTAAAGAGAACTCAGGAAAAATAGGGGCTACATATCAAAGAGTCCATTCATGGGTCTACAGACAATATGTCTGTCTTGGATACTGGTACTCAATGATAGAAGGGAAAAAAAACTCTTCCTTGAATAGTAGGCTGTAAGCTAGCCCTTACATAGGTTTGCTCCCTAAGTTGTCCCAGAGTCAACCCAAATATTTAGTATAAAGTAGTTATGGGTTAATAAATGTTCCCAGACCACCTGACCTGCCTCTTGAGAAACTTATATGCAGGTCAGGAAGCAACAGTTAGAACTGGACATGGAACAACAGACTGGTTCCAAATAGGAAAAGGAGTACATCAAGGCTGTATATTGTCACCCTGCTTATTTAACTTCTATGCAGAGTACATCATGAGAAATGCTGGACTGGAAGAAGCACAAGCTGGAATCAAGATTTGCTGGGAGAAATATCAATAACCTCAGATATGCAGATGACACCACCCTTATGGCAGAAAGTGAAGAGGAACTCAAAAGCCTCTTGATGAAAGTGAAAGAGGAGAGTGAAAAAGTTGGCTTAAAGCTCAACATTCAGAAAATGAAGATCATGGCATTTGGTCCCATCACTTCATGGGAAATAGATGGGGAAACAGTGCAAACAGTGTCAGACTTTATTTTGGGGGGCTCTAAAATCACTGCAGATGGTGATTGCAGCCATGAAATTAAAAGAGGCTTACTCCTTGGAAGGAAAGTTATGACCAACCTAGATAGCATATTCAAAAGCAGAGACATTACTTTGCCAACAAAGGTCCATCTAGTCAAGGCTATGGTTTTTCCAGTGGTCATGTATGGATGTGAAAGTTGAACTGTGAAGAAAGCTGAGCGCCAAAGAATTGATGCTTTTGAACTGTGGTGTTGGAGAAGACTCTTGAGAGTCCCTTGGACTGCGAGGAGATCCAACCAGTCCATTCTAAAGGAGATCAGTCCTGGGTGTTCTTTTAAAGGACTGATGCTAAAGCTGAAACTCCAATATTTTGGCCACCTCATGCGAAGAACTGACTCATTGGAAAAGACCCTGATGCTGGGAGGGATTGGGGGCAGGAGGAGAAGGGGATGACAGAGGATGAGATGGCTGGATGGCATCACTGACTCAATGGACGTGAGTCTGAGTGAACTCCGGGAGTTGATGATGGACAGGGAGGCCTGGTGTGCTGCAATTCATGGGGTCACAAAGAGTCAGACACGACTGAGTGAGCTGAACTGAAGTGTCTAAGGAGTAAATACAAGCCCTCCCTAGAAAAACCAATTCTTTAAATCTACGTCTCAAAGAATTTCAAGAAAGTACCAAAACACATGAAATCTCTTATCAAAAATTACAAACACAGAAGAATCAACGAGTACAAGCCAGCAAAAGCAAAAGACTCTAGAATACTAAAATTGTCATGACTAGAATATAAAACCATGTTTGGTGTCTTTAAAGGAATAAACAATGGGAGTAAAATTAAAATTGGTAAGAGACTATTACAGTTAAAGACAATTTTTAAAAGACTATAGATAACTTTTAATAAGGAAAACTAATTAAAAGCAAATAATAAATGAGCACATAGTATATAGAAGCAACAGAAAAGTTAGCAAACTATAGTGAAGATTTAAAGAAATTATCCAGAATGCATAATAGAGACAGAAAATTGGAAATGAAAGGAAGGTTAGATGCAAAAATCAGTGAGAAAATAGATCTAACATATGTCTATTAGAGTTTCAGAAAGAGAAAAGAGAGAACTGTCCAGAGGCAAACTTAAAGCCATATTAGAAAGCAATCCAAACACCCAAATAAAAGATCTTTGTCTATATGGTGGAAGACTTTTTAAAGATGTCAGTTCTCCCCTGAATGATCTGCTGCTGCTGCTGCTGCTGCTAAGTCACTTCAGTCGTGTCTGACTCTGTGCGACCCCGTAGATAGCAGCCCACCAGGCTCCTCTGTCCCTGGGGTTCTCCAGGCAAGAACACATGAGTGGGTTGCCATTGACTTCTCAACCCCTGAATGATTTAAGGATTCATAAAATTCCAATCAAAATTCCCACAGGCTTTTGGGTGAACTTGACAGACCCATTCTAAAATTTACATAGGAGAGCAAAGAACAAGAGTAGCCAAGGTTCCAGAAAAAACACTGGAAGTAGGGTTAGCATTAACAGATATCAAGACTTGCTATAACATGTTGACAAATAATACAGTGTGGTTTTGACACAAGAATAGACAAGCTGACCAACGAAACAAAAAATGTGACTCAGTAACAAAACAAAAAGTATACGGAAACTTGATTTATGACAGAACTGGCACTGCGGAAAATTGAGAAAAAGATACATTTTTCAGTAAATGATCCCACAAAAAATTATTATCCAGACAGAAAAAAAGAAATTAGACCCTACGTCAAAGGATGCATACAAATTGATCCCAAGTAGATTAAAGATGGAAAAGTAAACCAAAAAACCAGGTAACATTCATAAAATAATACAGGAAAGCATCCTTTTATCAAAGTGGAGGGAAGCCTTTACTAAATATACATATACAAAAATGCAGATATCCTAAAATGCTTTACAAGTTTAATTAAGTCATTCTGTTTATCAAAAACACTATGCAGAAAGTAAAATAACAAACCACAAAATAAAAAAGATGTCTTCCACAAATGTAATTGACAAAGCATTAGTAGAAATACATACCAAAAAGAACCCCTCCCCCCACCGATAAAATAGGAAAAAAGTGGAGAAAGATGGAAGGAAGGAAGGGAGGAAGGAGGGAAGGGGAAAAGAGAAGAAAAAAGAAGTGGAAATTCATATCCTCCCCCACTCATTCTTTCCTCTATCATTTCAAACCACTTTGTACACATTGGCAAAATTTTTAGTTTATTTCTAATATTAACTCTTGGAAATATTAACCATTGGAGAGAGAGGGAACTTATAAACTGTTAAAAGGTATACAGTAAGGCACAATCACTGTGAGAAACACCTGGCATTACCTAGGACACGGAAGGAGTATGTGCACGTGTGCGTGCTGTGCTAAGTCGCTTCAGCAGTGTCTGACTCTTTGCAACCCTATGGACTGTAGCCCACCAGGTTACTCTATCCATGGGGATTCTCCAGGCAAGAATACTGGAGTAGGTTGCCACGCCCTTCTCCAGGGGATCTTCCTGACCCAGGGATCAAACCTGTGTCTCTTAAGTAACCTGTGTTGGCAAGTGGGTTCTTTACCAGTAGTGCCACCTGAGAAGCCCCTGAAGACAAACACAGCACAATGTTTACCAATGACACTCCAAGGTACAGATCCTAGATATCTCTGGCACATACACACAAGATGCTATCAAAATAGTATAGCAGTACTGTTTATTATAAAAAAAAAATAGAGGCAGCCCAAATGTCCAGTGAATGCAGAATGGATAAATACACTCATAATGAGAAATAACACTCCGTGGCAATGAAAATGAATGAGCTCCACAGAATGAAACAGATGCAACTTGGGAAGAGTGATTGAAAAACACCAATCGCAGAAGATGTACAGTTGTGTCTACTGATATGACATTAAAAAAAAAACACAAATAGGACTACACTATGTATTCTTGAGAGGTGGTGTGGTGTGGAAGGTAAGAGCACACAATCTGCAAACAGACCCCTGGAGTCGAAATACAGGCCATCACACTTAATACTAACTCTGCTGCTGCTGCTGCTGCTGCTAAGTCGCTTCAGTCGTGTCTGACTCTGTGTGACCCCATAGACGGCAGCTCACCAGGCTCCCCCATCCCTGGGATTCTCCAGGCAAGAACACTGGAGTGGGTTGCCATTTCCTTCTCCAATGCAGGAAAGTGAAAAGTGAAAGTGAAGTCGCTCAGTCGTGTCCGACTCCTAGCGACCCCATGGACCGCAGCCTACCAGGCTCCTGCGCCCATGGGATTTTCCAAGCAAGAGTACTGGAGTGGGGTGCCATTGCCTTCTCCGAATACTAACTCTAGGATTTTATATACTTCATTTCCTCAACTGTACAATGGGTACCTCTGAGGACTGTTTTAAGATTAAATGAAGATAGGGCACCTCAAATGTTTACCATATAGAAATCACTATAAAGTTTTATGCTGCCACAGTGAAAGATATCAATAGGTTAACAGAATAATGAAACACAGGGAATGATAAGTAAACAATTCAGGTCACTTAAAGGAGGTTCAAGGATGGATTAAGGACATCAGAGGCTATGGTAGTGCTCTTTGTTATTAAAATGGGTAGCAAATTCTCAGGTATTTTTTGTGTCATTATTCTTTATAACTTACTAACATTTTATAAATGTTTTTCTGCATTCTATTTCCTCCTTCCACTGAAAAATACTTTTAAATGTTGTAAAATTGGAAATAAAAGGGGTAGGGGAGTTCAAACAGTCAAGTTACTGCTGTCCATTCAAAGCCACCACCCTAGAAAACACACAGAAAAATCTCTCAGTAACAGATGGCATTTTCCTGAGATTCCAGTACCTTGTTCAGAATATTAGTGATTTTTCTTTTTTGGAAATGCCTCCAGAGCCTGCAGCCCTTCTTTTGAGCATTCTGAATGCTGACAGCTCTCATCCTTTGAGGGGAGATTTAATTTTTCTCCAAATAGCAGCAAGCGATTTGAAACCAACTTTGATAGATGAGATGGGTGATTTTGCTCTCTGACAGATAAGTGAGGTAACAGTGTTTCATAAAACAGTTTCTCAAAGTAATTTCAAAACATAATGGACTTCCAGGCATAGCAGAGTAATCAAATCCAACCTCCCTCACAACTAGGGAACTAGATCTGCCAGGACCCTGACAAATGGCTAGGCAGCTTTTACTCAGAATTTACAAATAACACAAAGTCAGACAGAACACCCTAGAAGATGGGTGGTGATAAGCACTGATATCTACTCATCAATCTAATTGCCATATTTCCTAAGTATATAGCCTTCTGTTACATTTTACTGGTCAATATTGGACCACTGTTTCCACAGACAGATATCAAAATCTGACATCTTAATATTAGGTGCATCAGCTCTTTTTCAGAGGAGAATAAGGTGGTAAATATTATTTATGATTCACCTAAGACACTGATGCAAGTAGCAACCAGATTATGACCAAGTGCAGAAATCCTGCTCAAACAGGACCTGGCCTCCAGTTTGGAAGTAATTAGTAATATCTGTGGAAATGGTTTCCATCTTGACCATAGGGAAATCATGAAAAAGGATCACATGCATTGTTAAAAGTTAGATACAAATTATCTATGGAATTTCCTAAATCTATTACTGTAATAATCCTACCCAATAAATGAAATGAGCCTAATTACATGTATTTATTTATATGTATGTGCATAATATATATTTTATTTATCTATATTTATTTATGTAATGTATGAACTTCCTGATGTTCAAGCTGGTTTTAGAAAAGGCAGAGGAACCAGAGACCAAATTGCCAACATCCGCTGGATCATGGAAAAAGCAAGAGAGTTCCAGAAAAACATTTATTTCTGCTTTATTGACTATGCCAAAGCCTTTGACTGTGTGGATCACAATAAACTGGAAAATTCTGAAAGAGATGGGAATACCAGACCACCTGACCTGCCTCTTGAGAAATTTGTATGCAGGTCAGGAAGCAACAGTTAGAACTGGACATGGAACAACAGACTGGTTCCAAATAGGAAAAGGAGTACATAAAGGCTGTATATCGTCACCATGCTTATTTAACTTATATGCAGAGTACATCATGAGAAATGCTGGACTAGAAGAAACACAAGATGGAATCAAGATTGCCAGGAGAAATATCAATAACCTCAGATATGCAGATGACACCATCCTTATGGCAGAAAGTGAAGAGGAACTAAAAAGCTTCTTGATGAAGGTGAAAGTGGAGAGTGAAAAAGTTGGCTTAAAGCTCAACATTCAGAAAACAAAGATCATGGCATCCGGTCCCATCACTTCATGGGAAATAGATGGGGAAATAGTGGAAACAGTGTCAGACTTTATTTTTTTGGGCTCCAAAATCACTGCAGATGGTGACTGCAGCCATGAAATTAAAAGATGCTTACTCCTTGGAAAGAAAGTTATGACCAACCTAGATAGCATATTCAAAAGCAGAGACATTACTTTGCCAACAAAGGTTCATCTAGTCAAGGCTATGGTTTTTCCTGTGGTCATGTATGGATGTGAGAGTTGGACTGTGAAGTAGGCTGATCACCAATAAATTGATGCTTTTGAACTGTGGTGTTGGAAAAGACTCTTGAGAGTCCCTTGAACTGCAAGGAGATCCAACCAGTCCATTCTAAAGGAGATCAGCCCTGGGATTTCTTTGGAAGGAATGATGCTAAAGCTGAAACTCCAGTACTTTGGCCACCTCATGCGAAGAGTTGACCTATTGGAAAAGACTCTGATGCTGGGAGGGATTGGGGGCAAGAGGAAAAGGGGATGACAGAGGATGAGATGGCTGGATGGCATCACTGACTCGATGGACATGAGTCTGAGTGAACTCCAGGAGTTGGTGATGGACAGGGAGGCCTGGTGTGCTGTGATTCATGGGGTCGCAAAGAGTCGGACACGACTGAGTGACTGATCTGATCTGATGTAATATATGTAATGTATGTAATATATATTTACATACATTTTATTTCATGCTAGTTCATTGTGATTTTCTTTTGTAAGTCTACATAAAATATCTATTTAAGAACTCCAGGGAATTTAATAGAGGTTGTCATTAAACTTATTAAGCTACAATTTTACCTGCACAATTTTGACCATGGAACCTTTTCCTATAACCAATCTTCCAGAAACACTGCCATCTGCAATATTTCTCAGACGTTATTGGTCCAAGGCTCTGTGATCAAATCTGCAAGGTCTCTCACTATCTGTGATACAATTTAGTTGAATATGGAAATCTTTCCTCTTCAAAGAAACTAGGTTGTTTTAAAATCTGTTCTTTTTGATTTTAGATTCTTTTCTATCATCAATATTTATTCATTTCTTCCAATTTGAAGGTAATTCTCCTTCATGGAATTACCTGAAGTAACATTAGGCAAAAATCCAATTTTAAATTTTCACAGATCTAAAATTCTAACATCATTTTCTTCTAAGATTCTTTGAAGGGTATACAAAAATGTTAAAAAGCATCAAACACATACTTGCTTTTAAGTATATATTTTAAACAATGCAGAGTGTTTTAAAGCAATTTTCACCTTTAAGACTGACTAGATGTCCGTAACTGTTACTTTTAAATTTTTCTTCTATTTTGTTGCACCAATATGTAGACATTTACCCCAGAAAAAGGACAATGACATATCCAGCACAGAACTGGAAACAGAGACTTGGAAAGGACAAGAGAAGCAGAGGTGGGGCAGAGGGGAGCAGCATGAGCGCCCAAATTCCACATGCGACCCTGGTTCATGACATTGAACCTGTAAAATAAGAGGCAGCCAGTATACCACAACTATCACACAAACTGGCCCTGAACAAAATCCTTCCACATTACTACTTATGTCAATCCACCTTGTTATAAACTGAATGTTTGTGTCTCCCCCCATCCAAATTCAAACTCCCAATGTGATGGTATTTGGAGGCAGGGCCTCAGGAAGACAATGAAGTCATTGGCTGATGAGATTTAGTGTCTTTATTTAAGAAGAGGAAGAGATCAGAGCTATACACACACACACACACACACACACACACACACATACACACAAGGCGAGGACACAGGGACACAATACAAAGATTGTCAGCAGAACAGAAAGAGGACCTGTATCAGGAACCAAATCAATGAGCACCATGGCCTTGGACTTCCCAGCCTCCGGAACTGTAAGAAGTATACCCCTGTTGCTTAAGCCACCCAGTCTGTGTTTGTTTGTTGCTGTTGTTGTCTTTCTAAAGCCCAAGCTAAGACACACCATAAATGCAGTAAGATGACATCTTACTGAAATTAAATGTTAACTATAAAATCACTCCCTTGCTGAAGGAATAGAGATGCACAGATAGAGTATGGACATGAACATGTGGGCAAAGGGGTGGGTGGGAACTGGGAGAGTAGCATTGACATATATATATACTACTGTGTGTTACTTTCTCAGGCTCCAAAATCACTGCAGATGGTGACTGCAGTCATGAAATGAAAAGACACTTGCTCCTTGGAAGAAAAGCTATGACAAACCTAAGCAGTGTATTAGAAAGCAGACACATTTACTTTGCTAACGTAAAGGTCCGTATAGTCAAAGCTATGGTTTTTCCTGTAGTCATGTACAGAAGTGAGAGTTGGACCATAAAGAACGTTGAGCACCAAAGAACTGATGCTTTCGAACTGTGGTGCTGGAGAAGACTCTTGAGAGTCCCTTTGACTGCAAGGAGATCAAACCAGTCAATCCTAAAGGAAATCAACCCAGAATATTCACTGGAAGGACCTATGCTAAAGCTGAAGCCCCAGTGCTTTGGCCACCTGGTGTGAAGTGCCAACTCACTAGGAAAGACCTTAATGCTGGGAAAGATTGAGGGCAGGAGAAGTGGGTAACTGCCGGGGTCCAGCCCCGGCTGATCCAGGGTATTCGAAGGGGAGACGGCTTAGGTGACTATTTAAATATTCATCAAAGATATAAAGAGTAATAGGATGAGGATAGCTCAGTAGGAAAATTCAGTGGAGAAAAGAGGCTGAGTAGCTTGGTTTACGCGGGAGACCAATAAAACTTCAAGACAAGAAGCTTGCACCACTTACGTAGGCCGTAGGCATCCTTCCGTTCTCCCGAAGGAGAGGAGACACTGAGGCCTCCCCAGTCGGATCTTAGAAGCCCAGGCATAATAAGTAAGCATGGCGGGTTCCGCGCTCCAGATGGAGACTCAGCCAGAGTGAGAGAGAGAGAGACATGGGGAGACCAGTCTTTCGAGGAACTGATCCCAATTCTTTATTTTCCAGAGTCTGTTTTTATACACTGAGATGTTATACAAAAGTCACACGGGGACAGCAGTCCTGACTTTTATTAAAGTCAGGTGCTTCATACAAATGTATATAGAGGTCTTAGGGGTGTTACATCATCTTCTGGCCAGGGGGGCCTGCTGACAATTTATGACCCTCTCCTTGTGACAGTGGTCAGTCAACCAGAACACTTTTTTTCTCCAAGGGGGATTATTCTTAAAACAGATGCCACCCAAATAAAGTTACATTCCTATAGGGTGAGGGTGTAGTGGGTTTTAGTTAAGGAAAGAATTTACTTAGCCTAAGGTCTAACGTGATTAATATCAAAGGTTAATACTTATTTCTTCTATATATTCATTAATGTGTGTAAGGGCAGGGGATGTGGAGTCTTTAGCAACAAACATTGGCTCAACAAATGAAAAACCCTTCACCAATACAATTTCTAATCAGCCCATTATACTTATACTAATAGTTTTCTAACTTTTCTAAGGAACCTGTTTTTAGAAGGTTTAAAGCATCTCGTGCCTCTCACGGTTGGGAGGCTGTGAGCAATCATATGTGGCCGGACAAGCCCGTCAGGCAGGCTAGAGAACCTTCAGAGGAGTTTGTAGGTTGAAACACTCCTATCATGCCCAGGAATTATTGTTAACTGGAGCTCTAAGTTAACTCCTTCTCCAAAAGAGGTGATGGGGGACAGCCCCCATAAAGTCAGAGGTGTAGGTGAGAGCACAAAGTAGTAAAGTAGGCAGGCTCTGGTTATGGGGGTAGATGCTCGAGGATTTCCAGGGGGACTCCTGAGGCTCGATCCCGCCTTTGCGTATGTCGAGCCTCCTTCTTCATGACCTTTGCCATGGGCGGAGTACCTCACTCTGGCCCCCAACAGGTAACAGAGGATGAGATGGTTGGATGGCATCATGGACTCAACAGACATGAGTTTGAGCAATCTCTGGGAGATGGTGAAGGACAGGGAAGCCTGGTGTGCTGTAGTCCATGGGGTCAAAAAGAGTTGGACATGACTGAGTGACTAAATAATGTGTAAAACAGATGGCTAGTAGGAAGCTGTGTATAACACAACAAGTTCAGCTTGGAGCTCTGTGATGACCCAGGGGATGAAATAGGGGGAGGTGGGAGGGAGGCTCAAAAGGGAGGGGAGGGACCTATGTATACATAGAGCTGATTGATGCTGTTGTACAGCAGAAACCAACACAACATTGTAAAGCAATTATACTGCAATTAAAAACAATAAATAAATAAAATGACTTCCCTACTTAGAAATGAAGTAACTGCTTGCTCTCCTCAACATTAAACCCACATCCTCACCCTAAACTTGAGACGCCCCACCTTCCCTGTGTCCAGTCATGCAAGTCTACCTCATTAATCCACACAGGCAGTCTTTCCATTAGCTAAAGTAAACTGCTCATTTCCGTGCCTTCACAAATATGAATTCTTCCACCTGGAATGGCCTTGCCCGTCCTTTCTGGCTGTTTATATTGTTCTTCTTCATGCCTCCCTCCTCATCAGAAAACACAAATAAAAATAAGCACCATAAAAACTAATAAATACGAGCCTTCTCTGCAATTTCCCATAGGAGAATCAGCTGACGCTGCCCTGCTCCCTTTCACTTCTTGCTTCCTGGTGAAAGGCAGGAGCACAAGAGCTTAGATCAGCGATTGGTGTTACAGATTCTGTGTCAAATGGTGCGGGTAGGACCGGGCCTTGATATTTGGAAAACCTCCCTGGGGGACTGAACGTGCATCCAGGAATGAAAGCCGCCTCTCGGTCTAGCTGTGCACAGAGTCTCAGGCCAAGCTCTGGAAACATTATCTTAATTAGGAGTCAGTGAACAGACCTACCGAATTAGATGCTCAGAGGCTGAGGCATTTGTATTATTAAACAGCTCTCGACAAACCTAGGCTGAGAAACTCAGGCCCAAACAGTACATTAGCCTGATGGTGGAGCAGGACCTTCTGTGCTCAGGCCCACTGCCCTCTTTCTTCCCATTTTGAAAGTCCCTCAAAGTGTAGCAGCAATGCCCCTTTTAGCATCACCCAAAACATCACTTGGGTATTCCATGATGCTCTAGAGGTGGATCATGATGAAAGCCCCAGGTTCACCTAGGGTGTGTCTATAGTATAATAGGCCCAACAAAAACCAAGTGTGGACACCTGCAACAGTGGCCTGTTTTTGTGCAGAAGAAAAAAGGAGGAAAATGCAAATATGCAAAGCAACAAGGAAAAACATGTTACTCAGAAATACTCTGTGTGCCGTGAACACCAATCACACAATGAAGAAACAGCCCACAACTCATTATCTCAGTGGTAGAGCCAGTCTGCAAGGAGCACAGAAAAGGGAGTGAATTTTGCCTAGAAGAGGGTACAGGTACAAGGAGGTGGCACTTAAGCTCGGTATGAGAAGGATTTAACCAGATGGAGATTTAGATTCAAAGTGTGCTAGGAAGAGGGTGCAGCATAGCAAAAGCCCAGAGCTGCAACAGTGGCAGTGACAGTCTTGTGCTGGTACCAAGAATCACCACTGTGCTTACGTGGAAGAAATACAAAGGAAAGAGACAGCACGAAGCTGGATGACTGAGGGCAAGAACATGAAGCCTTGAATGGCCGACTAAAGAGGTCATATCACCAAAGCTCTTATATCAGAGAGTCCGTTACCTCTCTGGCCTCTGCCAAATATTCCTTATTTTCAGCTTTAATAGAACCTCAATAGCAAGTTCAACATGATAGTTCTCTGGAAACCGTGAAACCTTCCTATAACTGTCTCATTATAATTTTGTTTAACATCTTCAGACAATCTGAACATTCATGAAAAGGTTCACTATCAGAATAAAAACCACAAGAAAGATCTTTAAATGACTGCAAAATTTCCTAAGAAAAGCTTGCAGACTCTTCAGGCTCACAAGCAATCCCCACAGGTATCCCCAACTGCTATTGCATTCAGTTGCTATAACAACTTGCCACTCATTTCGACTTTATACCAATAACCCAAAGACAGCTGGATCCAGAATAGGTTAACTCAAACATAAAGCAAAAGATGCCAGTGGAGAAAAACTCAGCAGGGAGGTAATTAAAAATGAAATCACTATTCTCTTAATGATCTTTAAAAGCAAATGATAATGTAGACCCTTGAACACAAGCAGTGTGTGTTGAATGACTGAAAGGGACTCCAGGAGTGAACATCCTACCACTGACCAAGAAAGGGCCCCTTTTCCCAACTTCATTTCCATCCCTGCCCTCTCTGGAAAAGACGACGCAAATCCCCAAAGGTCAAAGTGGGTACTTCCTTAGCCTTTCACTCCTCAACTTTTTTTTAATTGGGGTATAGTTGCTTTCTAATGCTGTGTTGGTTTCTGCTGTACAAAAAGTGAATCAGCTATATGTGTACATATATATATATATATATATATATATATATATTGTTACTTAGTCATGTCCAACTCTTTGTCACCCCATGGACTGTAGCCCACCAGGCTTCTCTGTCCGTGGAATTTCCCCGGCAAGAATACTGGAGTGGAATGCCATTTCCTTCTCCAGAGGACGTTCCCAACCTAGAGATGGAACTCTCATCTCCTGTACTGGCAGGTGGATTTTTATCACTGAGCCACCTGGGAAGCCGATGCACACACACACACGCACACACGCACACACACACACACACACACACATCATCCCTCCCTCTTGAACCTCTCTCTCACCTACTCCCCATCTTGCCCCTCTAAGGTCATCACAGAGCACCGAGCTGAGCTTCCTGTGTTATTCAGCAGGTTCCCACTAGCTATCTGCTTTACACATGTTAGTGTATATATGTCAGCCCCAATCTCCCAATTCATTCCCCTCCTTCCACCTGCCATGTCCATATGTCCATTCTCAGCATCTGCATCTCTATTCTTGCTCTGCAAATAGATTCATCCATACCATTTTTCTTCCCTGGTGGCTCAGAGGTTAAAGCGTCTGCCTCCAACGCAGGAGACTCAGGTTCGATCCCTGGGTCAGGAAGATCCCCTGGAGAAGGAAATGGTAACCCACTCCAGTATTCTTGCCTGGAGAATCCCATGAACAGAGGAGCCTGGTGGGCTACAGTCCACAGGGTCACAAAGAGTTGGACATGACTGAACGACTTCACTTCATACCATTTTTCTAGATTTCACATATATGCATTAATACACGATATTTGTTTTTCTCTTTCTGACTTACTTCACTCTGTATGACATCTTCTACTTTAAACAAGTTCTATTACTGACCTACTCCTTTTCCTCTCCCTCTGAAAAAACTCTAGGCCTAAGCAAATTTGACCCCCAATGTTGATTTTATTCTGCCTGTTTCTTGCACAATGCTGTATCAACAACCTTTTGCTCACTGATAACTGCACACTCTCCTTCCAGACCAGCTCTTATCTTATGAAACTTGTCCTATTCCACTTGTCCTATAAGGTCAGTTCATCTTGCTAACCTTTATTAAATTCTAGAACACTAGGGGACAGGGACTGTGTTTTATTTGGGACCATAACATACCAGCAAATAGTAGGTAGCCAGTATTCTTTCACATGATTGGAACTGAAGGAAGAAATTTCACCCCATACACAGAAAAACTCCAAAAAATTGCTTTCTTCAATCTGTTGGTTTAGAACCTGTGGGATATGAAAGATCCTATTATTTAATCCTGGTCAGAAATGGCTTTGACATGCTTTTCTTGGCTTTCAAGAAGGAAACAAATGAAAGACTGTGTTTTTTTTTTTTTTTTTTTTCTCTTTCTGTAACTTAGAAGAAACCAACATTCTATTTAAATAAGTAGTTGGCATTTTGGCTGTAGGGAGCATTTCTCAAGAAGATGGTAAACAAAATAAAATCTAAGAGTAGACAAGCACATTTTAAGTGACATCAGCATTTTCTAAGATGCGGTGGAACCTCTCTAAGCTTAATGGTGGGTCTTGTTTGTTCATTTACAGGAAATGCAGGCACAGCTCAGTAACACTCTATATGAGTGTGTGTGTGTGTGTGTGTGTGTGTGTGTGGCCACACTCCTGCACAGAATTGTTTTTTTTACTTTGATTTTACTTTGAACATTTTATCTGGATATTTGGAAGTGTTCAGACAAATTTCCATAAGAATTAATGAAAAGTGGGATATTATGTAGGTGGGAAGCAGGCATGAAAAAGGAAAACACGAAATTCTAACAAGGGAACAAGGGGATTCACACCTCATCTTCTCCTGAAGACTTCTCATATAAAACCTGCTGCCCAGAATGGCCACTCCAGGCTGAAAAACATCTCAGCATGTACTTATCAAACCATCTCCACATACACTACCCCGACGGTATTAAACTCCCCCTTAGCGTCTTTAGTGCAAACTACCACTCCATCTTACAGCTGTTGCGATCCACTAGGGAAGGAGAAATCATGAGCCCTGTTCTCTTCCACCAGAAGAACAGTGCTTCTCAAAGACAGCCTTCTCAGAAGTGCTCAGAGTGCAGGCCCACCCGGAACGGGAAGTGATAAAAGGGGTCCTGCCCACTCACAGCATCTCCGGTGAATGAAACAGAACCAACAGGACTGGCCGATGGCTCCCAGCCTTGGCAGGAGAACGTGGTGAGCAGGAGGCTTTTGTTTTTTTTAAAGCAAACACTAGGCTGCATGGTTAGTATTATTGGAGCAGTTCTGTGGATGACTATGATGAGGCCCAGAGAGGTTGTATAACTTGCCTGGCTCAGATGACAATCTGCCTGCCAATCCAAGAGACCCAGATTTGATCCCTGGGTCAGGAAGGTCCCCTGAGAAGGGAATGGCTACCCATTCCAGTATATTTGCCTGGAGAATCCCATGGACAGAGGAGTCTGGAGAGCTACAATCCATGGGTTCACAAGGAGTTGGACACAACTGAGTGGCTAACACTAAAATCACAAGTAAATCAAGGTTAGACTTGGGATTCCAATCCAAAGGGTGGCCCCTTGGGGAAGAGATGCCCAGCCTGCCAGGAGATGTGATGTGAGTGTTGACAGGGGAGGCTGAAGAATGAACCACAGTGAGGAAGAGGCTCTGTGACTAAAAATGTAGGCCGAAGACTTCTTTCTGATGCAGGCCCAGTCTGTGGGACTCGAGAGCTTTCTCTGTAAATCACACAAGGTTCCAGCCAACACAACTCCAGTCACAGTGTGACTGCCTCAAAAGGCCGCGAGACTTGCTCAGAGCGGCAATACCCACACAGACACAGAGGGGACGCCCTCTGAAAACCCTGGAAGTCCAAGGAGGACTGCAGAAAACATGGGAACATCACAGTCACAGGCAGCTTGTAATTCCTACCAGTGAGTACAGGGATCTCTGGGACTCTGCCAGGAGATCTCCCAGCTTCGAGCAGTGACGGGGACAAGAAGCTCCTTTTGGGGGCATCAATGACTCTGAGAGAGCTGGGACACATACTCTGCCATGTAAGGTAACAGCAGTCTGACATGAATAAAAACTGTCCATCTGGGGGATTTTCCTGGCAGTCCAGTGGTTAAGACTTCACCTTCCAGGGCAGGGGGTACAGGTTCAATCCCTGCTTAGGGAACTAAAATCCCACAGCCAAAAAAAAAAAAAAGAAAAAAATCATAAAAAAAAGAATAATCAGAAGCAATATTGTAACAAATTCTTATTCAAATAAAGACTTTTTAAATGGTCTGCACAGAAATAAAAAAGAAAAAGCTGTCCACATGCATTGAGAGAGACTTGGAAATGTGATCACAATGAAAGCGGTCCCAAACTTTCAATGGGATGGGTTCTGTATGAAATACACAAGGGACACTGTGTCCTTCACTTTGTTGCTATATTGGTCAGCAGAAAGTTCTTGGCCTTGGAGCATAGTATTTTAACTTCTTGGACAGTTAGATTTTCTGCATCTATTTGCTATTCTGTATCCACTTTTAAAAGATGCTGCTGAAACTTAAACAGAGCATAACCCTGAATCCACTTGAAATGTGCCCTAAAATCACCTAAGTACTGTCTGCAGCCCAACTAGGATTCTGGGCTCAAATACTATGTCGAAAGGTGTGTGCTCTCAGAGCCCTTGATGGACTCAGAGCCTCATGGGGTGAAGTGGGGGCACCAGGGTCTCACAGCTGTCTCCTCGGCCAAGAATTAGTTACAAGTCCCTCAAGTATTTTAGGAACATCTCATAAAGCCAGAAGATTTTCTGGGTGAGCCCTGCTGCATTTGATCAATAAATCACAGGGTTTACGAGCTGTATATCTCCATTTTCCCCTTGAGCATGAGTCTATCATTTTCTAAGCTGCATTCATCAGGGATTCCCATGGAGCCACGCTCCTCCAGAGGCCCCCATGCTGAATGGTACTGGAGGAAGAGGGGGCAAACGAGGCACTTAAAGGGTTTGTCAGAGGCTGGCTGGGGTGGCATCACCCCTCAGCACCAAGGTCCCCACACCACTTCAATCAGAATCACCTGGGAAGCTTGTTCACCAAAACTTCCCAGCTCCTGGCGGGATTTCTGGTCCAGTGGTTTTGAGGAAGGGTGCGGGGGTGGGGAGGCATAAATGTATATTTCCAATAAACTCCCCAGAAAGTTCTGAAGCTAGACATCTATAAACTGCATGGAACAGCATTCTATTTGGACTCATTGTCAACATAAGAGGAAAGACCCTACAGTCCATTCCTGCTTTACTCTGCAGTTACAATGGTGTAAATCAACATCCTTTTCAGAGACAATTAAGCTGGGCTTTCCAACAAGGGCATCACAATGCTAGGACTCTTGTCTCTGAGAGGATGATTAGAGAGGAATGATAATCAGACAATACAATGAAGACTCTTGAGAGTCCCTTGGACTGCAAGGAGATCAAACTAGACAATCCTAAAGGAAATCAGTCCTGAATATTCATTGGAAGGACTGATGTTGAAGCTGAAGCTCCAGTACTTTAGCTGCTGCTACTGCTAAGTCGCTTCAGTCGTGTCCGACTCTTAGCGACCCCGTGGACTGCAGCCTACCAGGCTCCTCTGTCCAAGGGATTTTCCAGGCAAGAGTACTGGAGTGGGGTGCCATTGCAACCTGATGCAAAAAACTGACTCATTGGAAAAGACTCTGATGCTGCGAAAGATTGAAGGCAGGAGGAGAAAGGGACTACAGATGGATGGCATCACTGACTTAATGGACATGAGTGTGAGAAAACTCCAGGAGTTGGTGATGAACAGGGAAGCCTGGCATGCTGCAGTGCATGGGGTCACAAAGAGTTGGACACGACTGAACTGAACTGAAATATACTCTCAATTGTTTGAGTTACTGGTTTCCTACAGAAAGAAAATATCTATCTTCTGGCTTCCCTGGTAGCTCAGTTGGTAATAAATCTGCCTGCAATGCAGGAGACCCCCGTTCTATACCTGGGTTGGGAAAATCCAATGGAGAAGGGATAGGCTACCCACTCCAGCATTCTTGGGCTCCCCCGGTAACTCAGCTGGTAAAGAATCCACCTACAATGCAGATTCTGCAGGGAAGATCCCCTGGAGAAAGGAAAGGCTACCCACTCCAGTATTCTGGCCTGGGCAATTCCATGGACTGTATAGTTCACGGAGTCGCAGAGTCAGACATGACTGAATGATTTTCACTATCACAGATAGAAAAGGAATAAGGAATAAAAGCATGCTCCACCTGGAATTTGCCTTTAATGTGTCATTCCTTTTCCTCAAGACTTATTTTTAAGGTTTTCTGACATCCAAATAATGTCAATAGTGAATTTGATAACTGCAACCAGAAAATGTTCCAATCCCAAGCTCACCTAAAGCCCTGGCACATTCTAAGAAAAGCCACCATGTGGCCCTGAAGCATTTTAGTGAGATGCACGGGTGAGGGCTGTTGAAGTCTGCCCCATCTCAAATGACCTGAGTAACTTTCAGAGTTAGAGTGGAGAGAAATCCAGAAGGACAAACTCCATCTAATATTGTGGTCCTGCCCGTGAATCTTTTCAATCACACCACATGTTCTTTATGCAGAGTGTTCTCATGTGCCCTGGCGGGAAGAGAAAATCCTGAGAGCTACCCCAGTGTTTCTGCACCTGCCACAGGACATGAAGCTCCTCACACTTTTTAAGGAACTAATATTATCTGAGAACTCGAAGTGGAATCTAAAACTCATCAATCTTGCAAATTTTCACATTTACCGTCAAGTCCTTAGAGTAATTTGCAAAGTGAAATTTTTGGTAAAATTATTAGATATTTAAAGTTTCTGTGATGGTATTTCTAAATCCAAATCTCTGCTTTCAAACCTTAATCCTACATGTGTGCATTAATTTCTAAGGTCAATTAATTACATTCATACACTCTCCCTCCCCCCACATACTATTTCAAATTCCACATTTATTATATTTAATTTTGCCTTGGAATTTATATGTATGGTATAAATCTTTATTGTCTCAGAGGTTTCTAAATGCTTATAAACCAGTATCATGCTTGCTTTATTCCCATTTGCTAATGAATTTAACTGTCTGCATTATCAAGTTTCCCTGAATTATTTTTTTTAATTTTATTATCTTAAGAGCTAATACATAAAGATTTTAAAAATTAGCTTAAAAAAGATGTTTCCTTACTACTTTAGCCTCCATTCCTCCAATCCTTTTTCTAATTTTATGTAAAATATCAATACTTACATTAAAAGATTTTACGTATCTTTCCAGAACTGTGTTATGCCTTTACAAGTGTATATACATGTGTACAAATATATTTTTATAACACAAATCACAGCAGACTATTCACTGTTGTGAACCTTTTCCTTTGACTTTGTAATATATCGTGGTAATCGTTATGTCCTTATCAGTACTTAAAGGCTTGCATCCTGCTTTTTCACTGCTGCATCACAGTTCCAGCTGCACAAATTCAAGGAGCTCCTTACACTGTCTTCTCCATGAGCAGCAGCTCCTGGGCTTCTGCAAGGCCCTGCACTACATTGTTTCTAACCCTTCTACATACAGCCCTACGATGAAGAGGCCTGTGTGTATGCCCCAGTAACTAGTCGATCTGTAGAATGAAGCCTTAGAAGTCAAGTGACTGATTAACTGACCCCTCTAAATGAAGCCGTCTATACCTCCATTCTGAAGGAGATCAGCCCTGGGATTTCTTTGGAAGGAATGATGCTAAAGCTGAAACTCCAGTACTTTGGCCACCTCATGCGAAGAGTTGACTCATTGGAAAAGACTCTGATGCTGGGAGGGATTGGGGGCAAGAAGAGAAGGGGACGACAGAGGATGAGATGGCTGGATGGCATCACTGACTCGATGGACATGAGTCTGAATGAACTCTGGGAGTTGGTGATGGACAGGGAGGCCTGGCGTGCTGCGGTTCATGGGGTCGCAAAGAGTCGGACATGACTGAGCGACTGAACTGAACTGAACTGAACTGATAGCTCCTGCTTCCTCGAGCACATCACTGAGTCCTTTGCACCTCAGATCTATAGTACCTTCCCATCACCTCCACCCTGGACCAGGTCACCATCACCCCTTTGTTGGGCTATTGCAAGACCTTCCGAATTGGTCTCCCTGCCATCTGCCCACCTGCCTTCCAGCTCATTCTCTACAGGGTCACCACTGAGACTGTTTGAAAGTATAAATCTATGCACTTCAAGTTCCTGCTTCAAGCTGTTTCACGTTTCCCTTCGCCTGAGGAAACTCCAAATTCTTTTCACGGCCTCTCTGGCCCTTGGTAATCATCAGGCTCATCTCTTACCCCCTTACCTGCCCTCTCTGCTCCAGCCACACTGAACCTCTGTCACGTCCTGAGGAACTGGTCATGATCTGACTCTTGGCACATCTGGCTCCACTTGCCCTGAACACTCGCTCTTACCTAATTCAGCCCCTTATCTAGCCAGCCACTCCGCTGTTCTCAGTCCTCCACCTAAACACACAGCATAGTGGTTAACAGCACAGGCTCTAAAAGTAGGCTGCCTGGGTCTGCTTCTACCATTTATTAGCTGTATACTCAAGTTAATCTACTTCTCTATGCTTTATTTTCCCTATCTGTAAAATGGGACTAGCAACAGTATCGACCTCATGGATTTGTTGTGAGGATTAAACTGGTTCGTGTGCATGAGGTACTAAGCACAATAGATAGCTCATCATAAATGCCCTGTAAGTGACAGGTATGATTACTTTTATGTACCCTCCTTTGAGGGAGGCTTCCCAGGTGGCGCTAGTGGTAAGAGCCCGACTGCTAATGCAGGAGACACTAAAGACATGGGTTTGGTACCTGGGTGGGGAGGGATCCTCCTGGAGGAGAGCATGGCAATCCACTTCAGTATTCTTACCTGGAAAATCCCATGGACAGAGGAACCTGTCAAGCTACAGTCTATAGGGTCATAAAGAGTCGAACATGACTGAAGCAACTTAATACACATGTACACACCATCCTTTGAGAGGTCCTCATGGACCCCTTAGACAAAGTTAGATCCCTTTGCCATAGTAACTGCCATGTGAGTGGATCTAAAAAGTAGAGGAAGATATACTAGTGATTAACTTACTAATGTGGCTTTATCCATTCACTCAGTCATTTATTCACTCACTCAATACATATTTATATGCAAAAATTCTGCTCCAGGCAACCATACTGCACACCTGTGAGCATTGATCAGACTCACAGCCCTTCCCAGGGCTGCCAAAGTAAGGAACTGATCTCCCTGATTAATGATTTTACTATTCAGTCAGTTAACATTTATGGAGCTAATAGCTATGCCTTGTGGCCAGGCAATCTTCAGGATGAAAGACATAGAACAGGAAAGCCCAACTAAGTCCCTCACTGAGAGCGTTTACTGTGGAGTAGAGTCAGACAATAAAACAAAGGCAGTTTTAACATAGAGTTAAACTGTGATGGACTGTTGAGAGTCCGTTGGACTGCAAGGAGATCAAACCAGTCAATCCTAAAGGAAATCAACCCTGAGTATTCATTAGAAAGATTGATGCTGAAGTCAAAGCTCCAATACTTCGGCCACCTGATGCAAAGAGCCGATTCACTGGAAAAGACCCTTATGCTGGGAAAGATTGAAGGCAGGAGGAGAAGGGGATGACAGAGAATGAAATGGTTGGATGGCATCACCAACTCAATGGACATGAGTTTGAGCAAATTCCAGGAGATGGTGAAGGACAGGGAAGCCTGTCATGTTTCAGCCCATGGGGTCGCAAGGAGTTGGACGCAACTGAGTGACTGAACAATAAAACTGTGATAGCAGAGATCACGAGAGAGGAGTAAGGGATGCTGTTCTAGATAAGGTGTTATAAACTCCTCTTGGAGGAAGCAACATGTGGGCAGGCTCTTAGATGAAGTGAGAGAGCACCAAGGTCTGTTTGGTGAAAGAGAGTTCCAGACAGTGGTAACTCCAAGTGAAGAGTCCCTCAGAATTTTGTCTTATTCAGGGACAAGCAAGAATGTCAGTGAGGCTAGACCTCAATAAGCAAGGGCGAGAGTGAAGGAGAAGAGACCGGAGAGGCCTCTGGGGCCAGAACATGCAATGCTTTCTAGGTCAAGATGAGGACTTCGGATTTTCTAAGTCTGAAAGAAAACCATCAGAGGTTTTTGAGCCAAGAGATGGTCAGAACAAAAATTGCAAAAGATCACATTAGCTGGTGTGTGAGGAACAGATCTGAATGTATGTGGAAAGGGATAGGTATAACCAGAGAAACTATTTAGGAGGCTACTGAAGTAGTCCAGAGAACAGTGGCTTGGGTGAGAATAGGAACAGGGCTGGCGGTCAGACGTGGTAAGGTTGGGACTTCCCTGGTGGCCCACTAGTAAAGAATCTGCTTTCCAATGCAGGCGATCCAGTTCGATCCCTGGTCAGGTAACTAAGATCCTGCATGCTGTAGGGCACGGCCAGAAACAACAAAGAAGAACAAGAAGTGTTGATGTATGGCAAAACCAATACAATACTGTAAAGTAATTAGCCTTTAATTAAAATAAATAAATTTAAAAAAAAGAACAAGAAGTGGTCAGATTCAAGACACATCTTGAAAGCAGAGCCATCTGCTAATGGACTGAAGGAGGATTACGAGTAAAAAAGAGAAGCTAAGGATGACTCAAGGTTTTAGAACAAAATGGTGAGATGGGGATACTGAGGGAGGACCAAGTGTTGGAGAAATGGAATCAAGCATCTAAACCAACATGTCAAGCAGGGAGTCTGGAGCTCAGCAGAGACATCAGGACCGAGATGATATTTGAGAGTCCTTATGGGGTCGCACAGAGTCGGACATGACTGAAGCGACTTAGCAGCAGCAGCAATAGCATACAAATGGTACTTAAAGTCATTGGGCCAGATGAGGTCCCAGTGGGGAGCAGCTGGGAAGAGAGAAGAGAAGAGCTAGTCTTGCACCCTGGGGCTCACCAAACAATGGCAAGTTGAAAAGGCAAGACTGTTCTAGCAAAGGAGGCTAAAAAGAAGCAGCTAGTGATGGAGGGGGAAAATCAAATTAGAAAAGAGAATAACTATTACAGTTACTAAGTCACAGAGGGAAAAAGGGGTAGAAGGGAAAAAGGTACACAAAGGATTCCTGATGAGCTCATCACAAGTATTCTGCTGGCATCTCCCCCTTTTATTCTTAATACCACACCCTCCCAGAGCTGATGGTTTCTCTTCCATGCCTACTCCCTAGGCTTCCTTCCTGTCTGCATTTCTGCTGAATCAAATGTGTGTGTGCATGTGTGTGTTCATATGTGCAACACTTGCATTAGGCAGCCAAGAAAAGAACTGGACAAAAGATATTCAACCAAGAGGAGAAATACATCAGTGAAATTGTTGGGTCTTCTTAGTTTTGCTGCTTAAGAAGTCTTGGGATTGACATATACATACTACCATATAAAATAGATAACGAATAAGAACCTATGGGATAGCACAGGGATCTGTACTCAATAACCTATATGGGAACAGAATCTAAAAAAGATATATGCATATGTATAACTGATTTGGGCTTCCCAGGTGGGGCTAGTGGTAAAGAACCCTACTGTTAACGCAGGATACATAAGAGATGTGGGTTCAATCCCTGGGTTGGGAAGATCCCATGGAAGAGGGCATGGCAACCCACTCCAGTATTCTTGCCTGGAGAATCCCATGGACAGAGTAGCCTGTCGGGCTACAGTCCATAGGGTCTCAAAGAGGAGGACACGACTGAAGTGATTTAGCACGCATGCACATAACTGATTCGCTTTGCTACACAGCAGAAACTAACACAACATTGTGAATCAACTATACTGCAATAAAATTTAATTTAAAAAAAAAGTTCGAGATCCCGGAAATATATTCTTCTGGGCAGAGATACAAATCAAACCATTTTGACAAATGGTCAAAATAGCCAAATTTCCCCTAGTCGAATCAAGCTTCTCTCAATTATTTAAAATTTCAGGCCTGTAACATCCTCCTTTTCATTTTCTTTATTATGTCACTATGTCCCTGAGGTGACCTGGAGACATCAAAGCCACATTAAATCCTTGGACCTTGCTGGAAAGCTTCCCTTCAGCTTGAAAAAATAGACTCTAACCAGAGGGATTTCTATTTAAAATAAATTTTTAAATGTTGTATAATTTTTGTGAAATCACTTTTATGATATTTTTCTCATTATAAAACATAAATAGATGTAATTAGCCCTAGAAAATTAAAATTGGTGGTAAACTAATCTGTTTATGTTTTTCCCATACGTTTATATCCTGACTTCTGATAACAGCCTCTGTTTCCCTTTCAAGGACACATTTCCATGCAAATTAAACCACAAGAGAAAAAAAGGGAAAAGTTTTAAATTTCTCTCTGAGCCTAACTCTCTTATTAATACTCTTTGAATTTATTGACAGATTTTTATTGGCCCCAATCTAATGTCTTTCCTTTGTTCGGGGGGTATTTCAAGTACATCATCTCTTTTTACATAATGGTAACACAGTACCTGAAATTAGTTATTAAATAAAATACCCAAATCCTCATCAAATGTTAATTGTTGTAATGTGCCATATCCGTAGTCCAACAGACTCTTTTTAAGCCTCAACTCATGTTTCCTTGTTGTTCAGTCAGTCATGTCTGACTTTTTGCGACCCCATGGATAGCAGCATGCCAGGCTTCCCTGTTCTTCACCATTCACCATCTCCCAGAGTTTGCTCAAACTCATGTCCATTGAGTTGGTGATGCCATCTGGCCAATTTATCCTCTGCCGCCCCCTTCTCCTCTGGCCTTAAATCTTTCCCAGCATTGGGGTCTTTTCCAGTGAGCTGACTCTCTGCAACCAGGTGGCCAAAGTACTGGAGCTTCAGCTTCAGCATCAGTCCTTCCAATGAATATTCAGGGGTTGATTTCCTTTAGGATTGGTGGTTTGATCCCCTTGCAGTCCAAGGGACTCTCAAGAGTTTTCTCCAGCACGACAGTTCAAAGGCATCAATTCTTTGGCACACAGCTTTTTTACTGTCCAGCTCTCACATCTGTACATGACTACTGGAAAAACCATAGCTTTAACTATATGGACCTTTGTAGATAAAGTAATCTCTCTGATTTTTAATATGCTGTGTAAGTTTGTCATAGCTTTTCTTCTAAGGAGCAAGCATCTTTCATGGCTGCAGTCACCATCTGCAGTGATTTTGGAGCCCAAGAAAATAATTCTGTCACTGTTTCCATTGTTTCCCTGTCTATTTGCCATGAGGCATTGTTTCCCCATCTATTTGCCATGAGGCAATGGGATGGGATGCTATGATCTTCATTTTTTTGAATGTTGAGCTTTAAGCCATGTTTCCTACTGCTTGCTTTATATCTCACCTAGAAGATTCCTCATACCTACCAAGCTTTAAACTGAAGGTTTGGTTCTTTCTTCATCCCAATCATTCTTATTGCTGTGTGCTCAGTCACTCAGTTGTGTCTGACTCTTTGAGACTCCAAGGACTGTAGCCTTCCAGGATCTGCTGTCCATGGAATTTTCCAGGCTAGAATGGTAGAGTGGGTTGCATTTCCTACTCCAAGGGATCTTCCTGACCCAGGGATCAAACCCTCATCTTTTGAGTCTCCTGTATTGGCAGGCAGTACTTTATCACTCATGCCACCTGGGAAGAATTCAATGGTTCTTTCATCCCCTCAGTTGCTGAGTCTTCCCCGTGGACTCCATCACCCTCAACCTCCATAACCAATTATCGCTAGATTCAGTCAAGTCCACTTCTACAATATGCCTTTTTAAAATTTATTGTTGAAACAAAATTTAACTTTTTTAAAGCCTTTAATGAATTTGTTACAATATATATATTTTAATGTTTTGGTTTTTTGGCCACAAGGCAGGTGGGATCCTGGCTTCCAGATTAGGCATCAAATCTGTACCCCCTGCATTGGAAGGTGAGGTCTTAATCCCTGGACCACCAAAGAAGTCCCTACAGTATGTCATAAAGCTCTCCATTCACTGCATCTCCTCTGTTCCCACACCAACCCAAGGCATCCTCACTTATAATTACAGACTGCAAAAGCCTCCTATTTAGTCTCTCCTCTTCTATAATTTCCCCTTCCAATCCAAGCCCAATCTCAAAATATTTTTTGCATAGACATCATTCTGAAAAATAAAATCAGGTAAAATAATTCCCTGGTTATCAAAACAACCCTGTTAGACCAAAATTATTCATCAAAACATAATGAAACTGAATTATCATGCCAGTTGCAAAAAGATCTGAGAGTTCCAAAAATCTAAGCAAAATTCAGCTCTTAATTTAATAATCCACACATGATATGGTCATGAACTTTCTTCTTCTAATTCTGTATTCTTCCATGGAGGGATCAAGGATTCACATGTGAGACAAAATCATCAACAACCTTTTTTTCCTGAAGAAGTCAGCTAAGAATGAGGAAAGAGTTTCTAAAGCTCTGTCCCTTTAAAAACTAGCTTTTGACTGGATGCTTGGGGCTAGTGCACTGGGACGACCCAGAGGGATGGTATGGGGAGGGAGGAGGGAGGAGGGTTCAGGATGGGGAACACATGTATACCTGTGGTGGATTCATTTTGATATTTGGCAAAACTAATACAATTATGTAAAGTTTAAAAATAAAATAAAATTTTAAAAAATAAAATAAAAATAAAAACTAGCTTTTGGGGTTCAAGAATTCTTGGTATATCACCACTGACCTCTTCTACAAACCACAGAGTTTTATGAAAGATGTTGACGGCATCACTTCTTGTTTTAATTTCCTCAAAAAAAAAAGTCCTATTTTGTGCAAAGAGGTAAAGATTTTATGACTTCTCCTGGGAGTCTGTTCCCCACTCCTAAACGATCTCACTCTTGTTATTACAGCTCTGATAAAGACTCTGATGAAACACTTCTTATATATTTCTATTTTATTTATCAAAGCATCTACTTATGCATGCTGTTAGTTAAGGGTGCTGTTGTTTTCAAGATGTGCAAGAGAAAACAAAATGCTATCTCATGAAGAGGAGATGTTTAGCTACCAGAGCTACTTCCTAATGCCATTTCCATGGAAACAGGACATTTTCCCTTAACTGCAATGACATTAATAATCAGGTGTCTAAAGTCATACAAAAGGGAGAAAAGAGGACAGAAATTACCAGCCAATCTTTCCTATGTCAATGGGGAACACGACGATCATGACCCTCATCCAAGACAAGAATAGATGTTCAACAAGTTAATCTTTCATCTTATTTTTGTTTCTAAACACATCGTATGAAAACAACAACAAAAAAAGTTGCCATCCAAAGAAAGGATTCTGCAGAAAACCACTCAAGCAACAATCGAAGAGCAGCTTAATCCCACCGTTCCTCCATGAAGCCTCTCCACACCCATCGTGTGCCACCCACAGCCAAACACAGAGGGCATCTGATCAAATGCAGAAGTAAAGGATTTGGGCAAAGATGTATTTCTTGTAATTTCTTTGTACAGACCTCTGTAGAGCTCTATTTACACAGTGACAAAGGAGTATATGAAAGAAGTACAGGAAAAGCTCAAATAATTCAAATCAGAATGTTTATAAATTTATAAAAGTCTCCAACTATACATCCAACAGTCAAATAACTACTTTTTTTCTTTTAATTTTCCCCAGGTGCTCACTGTCATGTCAGTAGCTTTAAGTCTCAAGAGTAAAATAATTTGCAAACCATGAGAAAAACTACATACAATTTTTCATAGCAAAAGCTTAAAACAGAACATATTGCTTGTGGCCAGAATTGGGAAATATGAAACTATCCTGCTATGATTAAACCTTTTTCTATCCACTTCTTTCAAGATATGCAAAACAAATAATCCATCAGACCAGAATTAAGGACAAAGAACTGGCTTGGAGTTTTTCTATCATCACAGGATGATCCAAAATCATGTGAAAACAATTTTGTGAATAAAAAGTTTACAAAAGTTTGGAACTACTTCTTGTAAGACATTCACAAAAAGTGTTGAACCAACTAAAAAGTGCATGGTAAAAACAGCAAATGTTACACTTCCACACAGTTTTCTGAATATCCGGTCAATAAACATGCTATTAATTTGGCATTCTCTTCAAAATGATAATTTGAGGAAATCTTTAAAGGAAAAATTATGGCATGTCACAATGTGGTTCAAAATAGTAGCAACACAACCTCAGATATATAGCCAGGAGTAAGACTGTTGGATCATATGGTAGTTCTATTTTTTTTTTTTTTTGAAGAAATGCCATATTGTTTTCCATTAGTGTCTGCACCAATTTATATTTGCATCAACAGTTTTGTGTGTTTGTCTAAGCAGTATCTTAAAGAGCTATCTGCACTCCTGTGTTCACTGCAGCATTATATACAACTGCCAAGATATGGAAAACACCTGTGTCCTTTGATGGATGAATCAAAAAAATAAAATGTGGTATATATACACCATGGAATATTATTCAGTCATAAAAAGAAGAAATGTGCCATTTTCAGCAACATGGATGAGCCTGGAGGGCATTTTGCAAGTAAAATAAGCGGGGAAGAGAAAGACAATTATTGTATGGCATCAAGCACGTGTGGAATCCTTTTATAAAAAAATCAATTTCATAGAAACTGAGACTAGAATGGTGGTTGGTTGCCAGGACCAAAGGGAGGAGAAAATGGTAATGGCAAGGAGTATAGATCAAAGGGTACAAATTTCACTTATAAAAAGACTATATTTTGAGGATCTAATATACAGTATGGTCACTCTAGCTAATTACAGAGCACTGTGCACTTTAATGCTACAGAGAATAGATTTTAAGCAAATAGATATTTTAAAAAGAGTTAATTATGTGAGGTGATGAATGTGTTAATTATCTTGATCTTGGTAATCATTCCACAATGTATATCAAATCATCCCATTGTGCACTTTAAATATACATAATTATATTTGTCAATTTTTCCTCAATAAAGCTGGAGAGGGAAAAAAAAAAAAAAAAAAAAAAACAATGGCAACATCAAAGTCTGTTCCCACCTGGGCAAAGTCATAGATCAGTCTTGCTGGCTAGTATCACAGAGATGCAATCAACCCTCAACCCTGCAGGCTCAGATTTCAGACTGTCAGCACAGGTAGTGCTAGTGGTAAAGAACCCACCTGCCAATGCAAGAGACATAAGAGACATGAGTTTGATCCCTGGGTTGGGACAATGCCCTGGAGGAAGGCATGGCAACCCACTCCAATATTCTTGCCTGGAGAATCCCATGGACAGAGGAGCCTGGTGGGCTACAGTCCATGGGGTTGCAAAGAGTCTGACATGACTGAAATGACTTAGTACACACTCAGCATATCAAAGAATCCTTCTCCCATAGCTGAGACTGAAGATGAATCCAGGATGCTAGTTTAGGAATTTCTACTGAGAAAAGATCCAAATAGTGACTTCAATTTTTTACTTCAATTTTCAGTCTGTGTGAAAAACAGCATTTTACCCCCAGTACGATGGTGGTTTTTTCTTCCTTGGGAAGGAAGGAAGGAAAGAGAAAGAAAGAAGAAAGGAAAGGAAGGAGGAAAGAAAAAAAAAAAAAAAAAGAAAGAAGTAGGGTGGATAGAAATGATGCAGTAAATGTAAGGGTTGACATTCATCTCACACAGCCCAGCCTCCCTGATCCAATGTACCCATCTGTACTGTGCTTAGTCACTAAGTCATGTCTGACTCTTTGCAACTCCATGGACTGTAGTGCACCAGGCTCCTCTGTCCATGGGGATTCTCCAGGCAAGAATACTGGAGTGGGTTGCCGTGCCCTTATCCATGGTTAATCTTCCCAACCCAGGGATTGAACCCAGGTCTCCCTCATTGAAAGCAGATTCTTTACCATCTGAGCCACCAGGGAAGGTCAAGAAGATAGAGTGGGTAGTCTATCCCTTCTCCAGGGGATCTTCCCAAGTCAGGAATCGAACTGGAACCTCCTGCATTGCAGGCAGATTCTTTACCAGCTGAGCTACCAGGAAAGCCCAATATATCCATTTGGTCTCTGCCAATGCAACCCAAGTGCCCAAAGGCATCCATTTATCAAGGTTCCCTCTCAGCAAATCAGGATTCAGAGAGGCATTTCTAGCTTTGCCCTAGCTTCTTCTCTGTTTTCCCATGGCTAATCAACCTCAGTGCTCAGCAACACATTCTCCCATTAGATATATTAATACTTTTAATCACATTCAAATTAAGTCTGGTGGGGAGGGGAGCCATTCTGTATCTTTCAGGTGACTTTGTACATTTCTCTATTACAACTGATTTTTAAGTTTAATTTCAGTAGATCATCTCATGTCTTTGATTTTCTCAAGTGCTCAGGGGTTATACCAACAGGTCTGTAACTACCAAGGACTAAGTAATCTCATGATTCCAGCTACTTCACATTGTCCATATTGAGTCTGACCCAGAAAATATAAAGCTTTTTTTTTTTTAAGATGGCTGTTTATAAGAAATTAAAATCATTGAGGAAAAATGAAATAACTGATAAGAAAGTTGTCAACTTATTTTGCTAAGAGCATTTAAAAGAAAAATATACCATCTACTAAGTAAAGATTTGTTGTTATTATTCAGTCACTAAGTCATGTTCAACTCTTTGCAATCCCATGACTGCAGCACACCAGGCTCCTCTGTCCTTCACTATCTCCAGGAGTTTGCTCAAATTCTTTTTTTTTTTTTTTACAGAAAGCACATTCTCCTTTATTTATTTATTTATTTTTTTACATGGTGAGTGAGTGAAGTCGCTCAGTCGTGTCTGACTCTTTGCGACCCCATGCACTGCAGCCTACCAGGCTCCTCCATCCATGGGATCTTCCAGGCAAGTGTACTGGAGTGGGTTGCCATGTCCTTCTCCAGGGGATCTTCCTGACCCAGGGATGGAACCTGGGTCTCCCGCACTGCAGGCAGACGCTTTACCCTCTAAGCCACCAGAGGGAATATGAACATGGTAGTGCGGCTATAAATGGAATCATTTTCTTCTTTTTCAGATAGCCATCATTAATACGTGGGTGCATTACTGAGTTCTGTATGTTAATTTTTTGTCCTGCAACTTTACTCATGTGGATGATTAGATCAAGATTTTTTTTTTGGATTTTCTATATATAAAATAATGTCATCTGCAAATAGAGACAGTTGTCCTTCTTTTCCAGTTCTGAGGACTTTTATTCTTCCAGTAGCCTGTATTATTTGGTAGGGCTTCCAATACTATGATAAATACAAATGCTGAGGGAGCATCCTTTTCTTGTTCCTGATTTTAAAGGAAAGCTTTCAGTCTTTCACCACTGAGTATCATGTTACATGTGGACTTGTTATGACCTTTATGTTGAGGTCTCTTC
This sequence comes from Bos mutus, assembly GCF_027580195.1. Classification (NCBI taxonomy): domain Eukaryota; kingdom Metazoa; phylum Chordata; class Mammalia; order Artiodactyla; family Bovidae; genus Bos; species Bos mutus. Next base: position 22,556,288 of record NC_091620.1, on the reverse strand, counting down.
CTTCTCTATTTAATTTGTTCAGAGTCTTTACCTTGAGCAGATGTTGAATTTCATCAGTTTTTTAGATGTTCATACGTTCCTCCACCCCTTCCATTCTATCAACGACATATATCATGTTGATTTTTGTGTATGCTGAACCTTCCTTGCATCCCGGGGACAAATCACAATGGATCAAGGTGAATGATCCTTTTAATGTGCTGCCAAATTCAGTTTGCTAGTATTTAAGTCAGCATCTTTGCATCTATATTCATCAGGGATATTTGCCTGTACGTTTCTGGTAGCATCCTTTTCTTGCTTTGGTGTCAGGGTAATAGCGTCTCACAACATGAGTCTGGTAGTGTTCCTTCTAAGAATTTTTGAAACTATTTGAGACTTGGGATTGAGTCTTTTTTTTTTTTTCTTAAGCCTGTTCTATACATCAGTGTCTCTTTTGCTGTCTCGTATACAGGGTTATCGTTACCATCTTTCTAAATTCCATATATATGCGTTAGTATACTGTATTGGTGTTTTTCCTTCTGGCTTACTTCACTCTGTATAATAGGCTCCAGTTTCATCCACCTCATTAGAACTGATTCAAATGTATTCTTTTTAATGGCTGAGTAATACTCCATTGTGTATATGTACCACAGCTTTCCTATCCATTCATCTGCCGATGGACATCTAGGTTGCTTCCATGTCCTGGCTATTATAAACAGTGCTGCGATGAACATTGGGGTACACGTGTCTCTTTCCCTTCTGATTTCCTCAGTGTGTATGCCCAGCAGTGGGATCGCTGGATCATAAGGCAGTTCTATTTCCAGTTTTTTAAGGAATCTCCACACTGTTCTCCATAGTGGCTGTACTAGTTTGCATTCCCACCAACAGTGTAAGAGGGTTCCCTTTTCTCCACACCCTCTCCAGCATTTATTATTTGTAGACTTTTGGATCGCAGCCATTCTGACTGGTGTGAAATGGTATCTCATAGTGGTTTTGATTTGCATTTCTCTGATAATGAGTGATGTTGAGCATCTTTTCATGTGTTTGTTAGCCATCTGTATGTCTTCTTTGGAGAAATGTCTATTTAGATCTTTGGCCCATTTTCTGATTGGGTCATTTATTTTTCTGGAGTTGAGCTGTAGGAGTTGCTTGTATATTTTTGAGATTAGTTGTTTGTCGGTTGCTTCATTTGCTATTATTTTCTCCCATTCTGAAGGCTGTCTTTTCACCTTGCTAATAGTTTCCTTTGTTGTGCAGAAGCTTTTAAGTTTAATTAGGTCCCATTTGTTTATTTTTGCTTTTATTTCCAATATTCTGGGAGGTGGGTCATCGAGGATCCTGCTGTGATGTATGTCAGAGAGTGTTTTGCCTATGTTCTCCTCTAGGAGTTTTATAGTTTCTGGTCTTACATTGAGATCTTTAATCCATTTTGAGTTTATTTTTGTATATGGTGTTAGAAAGTGTTCTAGTTTCATTCTTTTACAAGTAGTTGACCAGATTTCCCAGCACCACTTGTTAAAGAGATTGTCTTTAATCCATTGTGTATTCTTGCCTCCTTTGTCAAAGATAAGGTGTCCATATGTGTGTGGATTTATCTCTGGGCTTTCTATTTTGTTCCATTGATCTATATTTCTGTCTTTGTGCCAGTACCATACTGTCTTGATAACTGTGGCTTTGTAGTAGAGCCTGAAGTCAGGTAGGTTGATTCCTCCAGTTCCATTTTTCTTTCTCAAGATCGCTTTGGCTATTCGAGGTTTTTTGTATCTCCATACAAATTGTGAAATTATTTGTTCTAGCTCTGTGAAAAATACTGTTGGTAGCTTGATAGGGATTGCATTGAATCTATAAATTGCTTTGGGTAGTATACTCATTTTCACTATATTGATTCTTCCAATCCATGAACATGGTATATTTCTCCATCTATTAGTGTCCTCTTTGATTTCTTTCACCAGTGTTTTATAGTTTTCTATATATAGGTCTTTAGTTTCTTTAGGTAGATATATTCCTAAGTATTTTATTCTTTTCATTGCAATGGTGAATGGAATTGTTTCCTTAATTTCTCTTTCTGTTTTCTCATTATTAGTGTATAGGAATGCAAGGGATTTCTGTGTGTTGATTTTATATCCTGCAACTTTACTATATTCATTGATTAGCTCTAGTAATTTTCTGGTGGAGTCTTTAGGGTTTTCTATGTAGAGGATCATGTCATCTGCAAACAGTGAGAGTTTTACTTCTTCTTTTCCAATTTGGATTCCTTTTATTTCTTTTTCTGCTCTGATTGCTGTGGCCAAAACTTCCAAAACTATGTTGAATAGTAATGGTGAAAGTGGGCACCCTTGTCTCGTTCCTGACTTTAGAGGAAATGCTTTCAATTTTTCACCATTGAGGATAATGTTTGCTGTGGGTTTGTCATATATAGCTTTTATTATGTTGAGGTATGTTCCTTCTATTCCTGCTTTCTGGAGAGTTTTTATCATAAATGGGTGTTGAATTTTGTCAAAGGCTTTCTCTGCATCTATTGAGATAATCATATGGTTTTTGTTTTTCAATTTGTTAATGTGGTGTATTACATTGATTGATTTATGGATATTGAAGAATCCTTGCATCCCTGGGATAAAGCCCACTTGGTCATGGTGTATGATCTTTTTAATGTGTTGTTGGATTCTGATTGCTAGAATTTTGTTTAGGATTTTTGCATCTATATTCATCAGTGATATTGGCCTGTAGTTTTTTTTTTTTTTTTGTGGGATCTTTGTCAGGTTTTGGTATTAGGGTGATGGTGGCCTCATAGAATGAGTTTGGAAGTTTACCTTCCTCTGCAATTTTCTGGAAGAGTTTAAGCAGGATAGGTGTTAGCTCTTCTAAAATTTTGGTAGAATTCAGCTGTGAAGCCATCTGGACCTGGGCTTTTGTTTGCTGGAAGATTTTTGATTACAGTTTCAATTTCCGTGCTTGTGATGGGTCTGTTAAGGTTTTCTATTTCTTCCTGGTCGAGTTTTGGAAAGTTGTACTTTTCTAAGAATTTGTCCATTTCTTCCTCGTTGTCCATTTTATTGGCATATAATTGTTGATAATAGTCTCTTATGATTCTTTGTATTTCTGTGTTGTCTGTTGTGATCTCTCCATTTTCGTTTCTAATTTTATTGATTTGATTTTTCTCCTTTGTTTCTTGATGAGTCTGGCTAATGGTTTATCAATTTTATTTATCCTTTCAAAGAACCAGCTTTTAGCTTTGTTGATTTTTGCTATGGTCTCTTTTGTTTCTTTTGCATTTATTTCTGCTCTAATTTTTAAGATTTCTTTCCTTCTACTAACCCTGGGGTTCTTCATTTCTTCCTTTTCTAGTTGCTTTAGGTGTAGAGTTAGGTTATTTATTTGACTTTTTTTCTTGTTTCTTGAGGTGTGCCTGTATTGCTATGAACTTTCCCCTTAGGACTGCTTTTACTGTGTCCCACAGGTTTTGGGTTGTTGTGTTTTCATTTTCATTCGTTTCTATGCAAATTTTGATTTCTTTTTGATTTCTTCTGTGATTTGTTGGTTATTCAGCAGGGTGTTGTTCATCCTCCATATGTTGGAATTTTTAATAGTTTTTCTCCTGTAATTGAGATCTAATCTTACTGCATTGTGGTCAGAAAAGATGCTTGGAATGATTTCTATTTTTTGAATTTACCAAGGCTAGCTTTATGGCCCAGGATGTGATCTATCCTGGAGAAGGTTCCATGTGTGCTTGAGAAAAAGGTGAAATTCATTGTTTTGGGATGAAATGTCCTATAGATATCAATTAGGTCTAACTGGTCTATTGTATCGTTTAAAGTTTGTGTTTCCTTGTTAATTTTCTGTTTAGTTGATCTATCCATAGGTGTGAGTGGGGTATTAAAGTCTCCCACTATTATTGTGTTATTGTTAATTTCTCCTTTCATACTTGTTAGCATTTGTCTTACATACTGCGGTGCTCCGTGTTAGGTGCATATATATTTATAATTGTTATATCTTCTTCTTGGATTGATCCTTTGATCATTATGTAGTGACCTTCTTTGTCTCTTTTCACAGCCTTTGTTTTAAAGTCTATTTTATCTGATATGAGTATTGCTACTCCTGCTTTCTTTTGGACCCTATTTTCATGGAAAATCTTTTTCCAGCCCTTCACTTTCAGTCTGTATGTGTCCCCTGTTTTGAGGTGGGTCTCCTGTAGACAATATATGTAGGGGTCTTGTTTTTGTATCCATTCAGCCAGTCTTTGTCTTTTGGTTGGGGCATTCAACCCATTTACGTTTAAGGTAATTACTGATAAGTATGATCCGTTGCCATTTACTTTATTGTTTGGGGTTCAATTTATACATCATTTTTGTGTTTCCTGTCTAGAGAATATCCTTTAGTATTTGTTGGAGAGCTGGTTTGGTGGTGCAGAATTCTCTCAGCTTTTGCTTGTCTGAGAAGCTTTTGATTTCTCCTTCATACTTGAATGAAATCCTTGCTGGGTACAATAATCTGGGCTGTAGGTTATTTTCTTTCATCATTTTAAGTATGTCTTGCCATTCCCTCCTGGCTTGAAGAGTTTCTATTGAAAGATCAGCTGTTATCCTTATGGGAATTCCCTTGTGTGTTATTTGTTGTTTTCCCTTGCTGCTTTTAATATTTGTTCTTTGTGTTTGATCTTTGTTAATTTGATTAATATGTGTCTTGGGGTGTTTCTCCTTGGGTTTATCCTGTTTGGGATTCTCTGGGTTTCTTGGACTTGGGTGATTATTTCCTTCCCCAGTTTAGGAAGTTTTCAACTATTATCTCCTCAAGTATTTTCTCATGGTCTTTCTTTTTGTCTTCTTCTTCTGGAACCCTATGATTCGAATGTTGTAGCGTTTAATATTGTCCTGGAGGTCTCTGAGATTGTCCTCATTTCTTTTAATTCGTTTTTCTTTTATTCTCTCTGATTCATTTATTTCTACCATTCTATCTTCTAATTCACTAATCCTATCTTCTGCCTCTGTTATTCTACTATTTTGTTGCCTCCAGAGTGTTTTTAATTTCATTTATTGCATTATTCATTATATATTGACTCTTTTTATTTCTTCTAGGTCCTTGTTAAACCTTTCTTGCATCTTCTCAATCCTTGTCTCCAAGCTATTTATCTGTGATTCCATTTTAATTTCAAGGTTTTGGATCAATTTCACTATCATTATTCGGAATTCTTTATCAGGTAGATTCCCTATCTCTTTCTCTCTTTTGTTTGGTTTGGTGGGCATTTATCCTGTTCCTTTATCTGCTGGCTATTCCTCTGTCTCTTCATCTTGTTTAAATTGCTGAGTTTGGGGTGTCCTTTCTGTATTCTGGCAGTTTGTGGAGTTCTCTTTATTGTGGCTTTTCCTCGCTGTGTGTGGGTTTGTACAGGTGGCTTGTCAAGGTTTCCTGGTTAGGGAAGCTTGTGTCGGTGTTCTGATGGGTGGACCTGTATTTCTTCTCTTTGTTCAGTCGCGCTGTGGGGAGGGAGGGAGGGATGCTGCAAACAAATAACACTGGCGTGTGCTCGCAGTGCCTCAGCCACACTGGGTCTGCCCCCGCTCACGACGCGTGTAGCCTCCCTGCCCACACTGCTCGGGCTCTAGGTTGTTCCGCCGGGAACAATCCGAGGCTGGCCCTGGGTTGCATGTACCTCCCAGGTCCAAGCCGCTCAGGTTCAGGCACTCGGGTAGTCCTCAGAGGCGCAGACTCAGTTGGGCCCGAGTTTTGTGCTCTTCCCAGGTCCAAGCAGCTCAAGTGATGAGGTGTTCGGCGAGCGCCAATGCTGCGACTTATCGCCTCCCCGCCACTCGGTTATCTGGGTGTAAAACCGGCACACCTTCTCAGGCAGATGTTAACCATCCAGACCCCCAAAAAGTTTTAGTTAGCAAAGAAGCCTGCTTACAGTTTTATAGATAATGTCTCTCTGAGGCTGCGATTGCCCCCTTCCGGCTCTGGCTGCCTGTCACCAGAGGGGGAAGGTCTGCAGCCGGCTATCTCTGTTCAATTCTTTGTTCCGTGCGCGGGCCTGGCGGTCTTAGGTTAGGGCTGGCTTTTCGCGTGGTAGATATCCCACAGTCTGGTTTGCTAGCCCAAATTATTTTGCTCAGATAGTGCTCAGGGTATTCAGGCCAGATTCTTACTTTAAGCGATGCAGCCCGCGCTGCGCCTCCCTGCCCAGCCCCCGCTTGCTAATGGCACGTGCAGGCGTCTGCGCTGCTTCTCCGCTGGGGGTGTTACCGTAGGACTCACAATCTTCGAGTTTTAATTGTTTATTTATTTTTTCTTCCTGTTATGTTGCCCTCTGTGCTTCCAAAGCTCGGCACAGATTCGGCAGTGAGAAGGTTTCCTGGTGTTTGGAAACTTCTCTCTTTTTAAGACTCCCTTCCCGGGATGGAACTCCGTCCCTCCCTCTTTTGTCTCTTTTTTTGTCTTTTATATTTTTTCCTACCTCCTTTCGAAGAGTTGGATTGCTTTTCTGGGTGCCTGATGTCCTCTGCCGGCATTCAGAAGTTGTTTTGTGGAATTTACTCGACGTTTAAATGCTCTTTTGATGAATTTGTGGGGGAGAAAGTGTTCTCCCCGTCCTACTCCTCCGCCATCTTGGCTCCTCCCCCTCAAATTCTTGTCCATGTAGTCAGTAATGCTATCTAACCACCTCATTCTCTGTCACTCCCTTTTTCTTTTGCCTTCAATTTTTCTCAGCATCAGGATCTTTACCAATGAGTCAGACCATCTTCGTGTCAGATGGTCAAAGTACTGGAGCTTCCAGCATCAGTCCTCCCAATGAATATTCAGGTTTAATTTCCTTTAGGATTGACTGCTTTGGTCTCCTTGAAGTCCAAGGGATTCACAAGAGTCTCCTCCAGCACCACAATTTGAAAGTAAAGATGTTTCAACCCAAATATAAGGGAAAAGACAGTCTCAGGATAAAACAGTGCCTTTACGATGGTTCCCTTAGTTTCCCCACTTTTCTTCCCACCATGAGCACCTTACTTTTTTCCAGCATTGTTAGGTGGGCATGGGCTGGCAGAATAGCATTTGGGAAACCATTCTCCATAGCTCCCACACTCAAGAGAGTCAACTCCTAGAGCTCAGGCAGAATGTGACCCAGAAATAAGGGGACCTGCCTCGTGTTCCAAAGTCTCCTAACAAAGAGACTCCAAAGCTCTTTCTATATTTAAGAAACAAAAGTGAAAATCTATAAAAACTAATTCAATTCTTCGATTCTGGAAGAACTTTACAAAAATACAACAACGCAGACTATTTCAATAAAATGCCTACTTTCTTCCTTCAGAGCTGAGCTTCTGGGAAGAACAGTTCTTGCATGCATGCCTGGATCCACTCTCGTCTGGCCTCTGCCCTCGCATGCTACCAAAATAGCCCTCAGGGGATCGTTATTAACCTTCTAATGGCAAAATCCAATGAAAGCATTTCAGTCCTTATAAGATTAAGGTCTATGCTGACTACTTCCTTTTTCTTAAAATTTTCTTGGCTTCCAAGACACATTCCTTCATCTCCTTAATAGTTTCACATTCACTGCCTTAAATCAGGGATGTCCACATGCCTCAGGGCAACTAAGCCCACATGCTGCAATTACTGAGCCCATGTGCTCTAGAGCCCATGATCTGCAACTGGAGAAAGCCCTCACACTGGGATGAAGAGCCCACATAACCAAAAAAATATCTTAAATAAACAAAGATAAGTAAGGGACGGAACAACAGACTGGTTCCAAATAGGAAAATGAGTACATCAAGGCTGTATATTGTCACCCTGCTTATTTAACTTATATGCAGAGTACATCATGAGAAATGCTGGGCTGGAAGAAGCACAAGCTGGAATCAAGATTGCTGGGAGAAATATCAATAACCTCAGATATGCAGATGACACCACCCTTATGGCAGAAAGTGAAGAGGAACTCAAAAGCCTCTTGATGAAAGTGAAAGTGCAGTGAAAAAGCTGGCTTAAAGCTCAACATTCAGAAAATGAAGATTGTGGCATCCGGTCCCATCACTTCATGGGGAGGGGAAACAGTGGAAACAGTGTCAGAAACACTGTTATTTTTGGGGGCTCCAAAATCACTTCAGATGGTGACTGCAGCCATGAAATTAAAAGACACTTACTCCTTGGAAGGAAAGTTATGACCAACCTAGATAGCATATTCAAAAGTAGAGACATTACTTTGCCAACAAAGGTCCGTCTAGTCAAGGCTATGGTTTTTCCTGTGGTCATGTATGGTTGTGAGAGTTGAACTGTGAAGAAAGCTGAGCGCCAAAGAATTGATGCTTTTGAACTGTGGTGTTGGAGAAGACACTTGAGAGTCCCTTGGACTGCAAGGAGATCCAACCAGTCCATTCTAAAGAAGATCAATCCTGGGTGTTCATTGGAAGGACTGATGCTGAAGCTGAAACTCTAGTACTTTGGCCATCTCATGCGAAGAGTTGACTCATTGGAAAAGACTCTGATGCTGGGAGGGATTGGGGGCAGGAGGAGAAGGGGACGACAGAGGATGAGATGGCTGGATGGCATCACTAACTTGATGGACGTGAGTCTCAGTGAACTCTGGGAGTTGGTGATGGACAGGGAGGCCTGGCATGCTGCGATTCATGGGGTCACAAAGAGCCGGACACTACTGAGCGACTGAACTTAACTTAAGGGATGGAAAGGAGAATTCATCTTCCTGTTGACACTGATCTATTGCAGTGGGTTCTGAGACCACTAGCAGAAATCAACCTTGAATATTCATTGGAACGACTAATGTTGAAGCTGAAGCTCCAATAATTTGGTCACCTGAAGCGAAGAGCTGACTCATTGTAAAAGTCCCTGATGCTGGGAAAGATTAAAGGCAAAAGCAGAAGAGGGTGGCAGAGGATGAGATGGTGGGATGGCATCACCGACTCAATGGACATGAGCTTGAGCAAACTCTGGGAGATGGTGAAGGACAGGGAAGCCTGGCGTGCTGCAGGCTATGGGATCGTAAAGAGGCAAACACTACTTAGCGACTGACGGACAATGACTGAGAACACTGTTCTGAGAGATTCCCAAGAGTGCAGGGCTTGATGAACAGTGTTTCTCATGAGGTTGAAAGGAGGCACAGAACAAAACGTGTGCCAGAGAGCTTTTAATCTCCTGTTAAGTACAGACACCGCCCAAAGCTTTATCTTTCACTCTCTTCTCATCCCTGTATCATGTCAGCTGTGCCCACGGCTTCAATAACTTCTCACACACTATCTCCCACATCCCTGTTTCTAAACTGGACGTCTCCTGTATTAAACTATCTATTAATCTGAACATCCCATGGGCCCCCCAATCTCAGCATGTCTGTAACTTCATTATCTTTCCCCAGAACATCCTGCTCCTCCAGAATTCTACACTTTGGTGAATAGCACTTCTCACCAAGCCGTCAGACTGGCAGTCGTCCTGGGCTTCTTTTCTCTCTCACTCATTATTCTGTATGGTTCCCAGGTCTTGTCACCTTTACAGTCACGTTCCTCTCCTCCTTTCTCTCTACATCACCTTAGCTCAGTTCTTTATAGCTTTTCCCTGCAGTTTCGTGATCATTCTCTAACTGATCTCCAATCCATCCTTCACAAAATACGAACATCATTTCTTTGCTTTAAAATTCAAGCCCTTTCCTAATATTTTGAAAATATTTTTTCTTTATAACTTTACTGAGGTATGACTAATACACAATAAAATGGCACATATTGAAAGCAGATTATTTGATGAGTTCTAAAATATGCAGGTCAGACCACCTGACCTGCCTCTTAAGAAACCTGTATGCAGGTCAGGAAGCAACAGTTAGAACTGGACATGGAACAACAGACTGGTTCCAAATAGGAAAAGGAGTATGGCAAGGCTGTATATTGTCACCCTGCTTATTTAACTTATATGCAGAGTACATTGTGAGGAATGCTGGGCTGAAGGAAGCACAAGCTGGAATCAAGATTGCCGGGAGAAATATCAATAACCTCAGATATGCAGATGACACCACCCTTATGGCAGAAAATGAAGAAGACCTAATGAGCCTCTTGATGAAGGTGAAAGAGGAGAGTGAAAAAGTTGGCTTAAAGCTCAACATTCAGAAAACGAAGATCATGGCATCCAGTCCCATTACATCATGGCAAATAGATGGGGAAACAGTGGGAACAGTGGCTGACTTTATTTTCGGGGCTCCAAAATCTCTGCAGATGATGATTGCAGCCATGAAATTAAAAAGACACTTGCTCCTTGGAAGGAAAGTTATGACCAATCTAGACAGCATATTAAAAAGCAGAGACATTACTTTGCTAACAAAGGTCCGTCTAGTCAAGGCTATGGTTTTTCCAGTAGTCGTGTATGGATGTGAGAGTTGGACTATAAAGAAAGCTGAGTGCCAAAGAATTGATGCTTTTGAACTGTGGTGTTGGAAAAGACTCTTGAGAGTCCCTTGGACTGCAAGGAGATCCAACCAGTCCATCCTAAAGGAGATCAGTCCTGTGTGTTTAATGGAAGGACTGATGTTGAAGCTGAAACTCCAATACTTTGGCCACCTGATGGTAAGAGCTGACTCCTTGGAAAAGACCCTGATGCTTGGAAAGATTGAGGGCAGGAGGAGAAGGGGACAAGAGAGGATGAGATGATTGGATGGTATCACTGACTCAATGGACATGGGTTTGGGTGGACTCCGGGAGTTGGTGATGGACAGGGAGGCCTGGCAGGGTCGCAAAGAGTCGGACATGACTGAGCGATTGAACTGGAACTGGAAAATACGTATGTGGGGCTTCCCTGGTGGCTCAGGGTTAAAGAATATGCCTGACAATGCGGGAGACATGGTTTTGATCCCTGGGACAAGAAGATCCTTTGGAGAAAAAAAATGGCAACCCACTCCAATACTCTTGTCTGGGAAATCCCATGGGCAGAGGAGTGTGGGGGGCTGCAGTCCATGGGGTTGCAAAGAGTTGGACATAGCTTATCTCAGTTGGTAAAGAATCCACCTGCTTCGATTCCTGGGTTATGAAGATCCACTGGAGAAGGGATAGGCTACCCACTCCAGTATTCTTGGGCTTCCCTTGTGGCTCAGCTGGTAAAGAATTCACCTGCAATGTGGGAGACCTGGGTTTGATCCCTGGGTTGGGAAGATCTTTTGGAGAAGGGAAAGGCTTCCCACTCTAGTATTCTGACCTTGAGAATTTCAAGGACTGTATAGTCCGTGGGGTCGCAAAGAGTCAGACACAACTGAGCAACTTTCCCTTTCTTTCTTTTCTTTTACAATGAAACAGCAGGAACAAGACAAAGTATTAATACATATGCACATGGGAAACCATCACCCCAGTCAAGATAATGAACACATCCACTGCCCTCCAAATGTTCTTGCATCTCATTGTATTCCCTCCTATGCAGCCTGTATGTGAGGTAAAATCAGGCCATTTGGGTAAAATCTTCATTCCAAAACTTCAAGACTGAGTTTGGGCAAGTCACTTAAGCTCTCTCTGTCTCAACTTCCCAATTAAAGTAAAAAGGGAATAATAACACTACCAATTTCATGTATGTATGGTGAGGAAAATACAGCTTAAACTTCAGAATGTTGAGAAACCTCCAGTGGCTCCCATTTCACTAGACTAAGAGTTAGAACCTTTAAAATGACCACAAGAGAGACTGCATGATCTAGCTCTCAACTCCTACAGCTCTGCTCTGCCACATCACCATTCCTTGTATTAATAATACTCGCTGAGCAATTGCTGACCATAGAGACTTTATGCCCACTCTTCCCTCTGTCCAAAATATTCTCCCCCAAACTTGCCCATTCCAGTAGTCGTATATGGATGTGACAGTTGGACCATAAAGAAGGCTGAGAGTCAAAGAATTGATGCTTTTGAATTATAGTGCTGGAGGAGACTCCTGAGAGTCCCTTGGACAGCAAAGAGAGCAAACAAGTCCATCCTACATGAAACCAACCCTGAATATTCATGGGAAGGACTGATGCTGAAGCTGACGCTCCAATCCTTTGTCCACCTGACATGAAGAGCTGACTCATTGGAAAATACCCTGATGCTGGGAAAGACTGAGGGCAGGAGGAGAAGGGGATGACAGAGGATGAGATGATTGAATGGTATCACTGACTCAGTGGACATGAGTTTGAGCAAACTCCGGGAGATACTGAAGGACAGGGAAGCCTGCTACTGCTAAGTCACTTCAGTCATGTCCGACTCTGTGCGACCCCATAGACAGCAGCCCACCAAGCTCCCTGGTCCCTGGGATTCTCCAGGCAAGAACACTGGAGTGGGTTGCCATTTCCTTCTCCAAAGCATGAAAGTGAAACATGAAAGTGAAGTTGCTCAGTCGTGTCTGACTCTTAGCGACCCCACGGACTGCAGCCTACCAGGCTCCTCCGCCCATGGGATTTTCCAGGCAAGAGTACTGGAGTGGGGCGCCATTGCCTTCTCTAACAGGGAAGCCTGGCACACTGCAATTCATGGGATGGCAAAGAATCAGACTAAGCAACTGAACAACAAATTTGCCCAGTTTTTTCTCATACTAATATTACATCTCTCTACAAAATGCCCTTTCCTGTACAAGTTTTTACCCATCCCTTTTCTGTTTACTCCATTTCTTCCACTTTCCAAAGTTCTTTTCACCCTCAAACTTTCTATATATTTGCTCATGTATTTATTGTCTCCCTCCACTCTCTCCCTCCAGCTAATGAAAACATTAGCTCCATGAGAACAAAGACTTTGCCTATTTTGTTCATTGTTTCTCTAGCACCAGGTTCCTACTAGATACTAAAAACATTTATTGAATTAACAGGGCCTCTGGCACATAGTGCAGACTCAACACATGGCAGCTGTTATCAGTAATGTGATTGTCCTCACCGTCCTCATCACACATGTCCTGGCATCACCGTACCTAGTGAACAACCTCCGCCTCTAAATGAAACTGTAGGCCAAACCCTTTCCTCCCCAAACCAGGCCCCCATCTGCATTCTGAGGACAATGCCACTGTGTCAACTCACATTTCTCCACAGTCCTTGACCTTGCCTAACCTTGATTTCTGGAACTAGCTGTTTCCCGTAATGTTTTCTTTCTCAGCTTCCTAAATCTGGCCTCACACTAAATAAACCACAGACTTTCCATCAGACCATGGCCCATTTGACCCTTAAGAATCTGCTGAAATTAACCCCTTACTTTCTGATTCCCAAAATAAAAATCCACACCATATGTCACCCTAAGCTCTGTTTGATCAGGCCTTCTCTACAACTAACTGTTCATGCTCTAGTTGGACTAATAACTTTAAATTATATATTTTTATGCAACAATAATTCATATAAGTACTTTTCTGTCTCAGTAAAAGCTTCCATCTTCCCATAATACTTTCACAGTTCTTGAGAAAAACTTGCAATTCTGCCATGTGTAATATCGATTTATTTGCCTAGATGACAAATGCTATGCTGATATGAGTACACAAATACTAACTAGCAAATGAAATAGTGATCTATCTCACAATATTATGTATAATCACTTTTCAATAGATATTTGTAAATATACATTTGTGGGCCTTTCATACCAGGGGGCTGTATAGATATTCAATGAAGATATATTAAATTGAGTTTGCAGGTGTTGTAGAATGTGTGTGACAGGGCTCTGAAACATAATCCTGGGTCATTTGACACCTTGCCTGATTTGCACTGCCTGAGTACTTTGCATACAACATATTTGTTATAGTCAAATATTCTAATTCAGAGGCTCCCACAAATATAATACACTGAAAGACTGTTCATCGGCTGATTTCCTTCCATCAATGCCTTTCACTATGATAACTTCCCTAGAGCCTGCAATCCTAACTGCCCTAAATCACCAACCCCTCTCCATAGTTCAGCAGAGCTTAGTCTTAAAAGAAGTTTCTGGGATTGGACAGACACCAGACTAAATGATGCCAAATGGGTGTCATCCAAAGCCACCACAATGTCTATTCCAAACCTGCCCATGTACCACGTTTTTATCTATCTGGAAAGTTTCACACATTGTTCTTATATACGAATGGACTTGCTTCAGTGTCCTTTCTCACTTCTCCCAACCCACCATTTGTACCATTATTTATTATTTAATAGCTGTGTCTCCAGATGACTCCCCACTGCACTGATTCTCTCCATAACACATACCAACATACACAGATTCATACTCACACGACGACCACTACTCCTCCCAGCCTGAAGACATTCTCAAATCTCACTCATCCTTTATGAAGAAGGCTCCTGTAGTTTCATCTCTACAAACTCTGGAAATGTTTTGTGCATGTGGTTAAATATACATAACATAAAATGTACCATCTAAGCCATTTTTTAGTGTATCATTCTGTGGCATTAAGTAAACTCACAGTGTGTACAACCCTCACCACCATCCGCCTCCTTCCTCTTAGCCCTGGGCAACCACTATTCATTCCACTTTCTGTCTCTGTGAATTTGATTACTCTAGGACCCTCATATAAAATCATACAGTATCTGTCCTTTTGTGAGTAGCTTATTTTCACTTAGCATTATGTCTTCAAGGGTCATCCACAGTACAGTATGTGTCAGAATTTCCTTGCTATTTAATACTGAATAACAGTCCACTTGATGTATGTACCATATCTTACTGATCCATCTGTGGACACCTGGGGTGCTCCCACCTTTTGGCCTGAATATACTATCCTGAACACTTTTATCCTTTTCTCCATAACTACTGAGAGACAAATAAACATTAGGTATTCAACTAAGCACTAAGGATAAATCAGGTACAAAATCACGAATTCTGTTTTCATGGAGTTTACGTTTTGATGGGAAGAGACAAACAATAAATAATAATTACGTAGAGCGTTAAAGAATGTGCTAACCATTGGACAATTGAGCTCATCTCCCATGCTAGTAAGGTCATGCTTAAAATTTTGCATGCTAGGTTTCAGCATTATGTGAACCAAGAACTTCCAAATGTCCAAGCTGGGTTTAGAAAAGGAAGAGGAACTGGAAATCAAATTGCCAACATTCACTGGATCATAGAGAAAGCAAGGGAATTCCAAAAAAACATCTACCTCTGTTTCATCAACTATGCTAAAGTCTTTGACTGTATGGATCATAATAAACTGTGGAAAGCTTTTAAAGAGATGGGGATACAGACCACCTTACCTGTCTCCTGAGAAGCCTGTATGTGGGTCAAGAAGCAAAAGTGAGAACCCTGTAGGGTTTCCCTGGTGGCTCAGATGGTAAAGAATTTGCCTGCAGTGTGGGAGACCTGGGTTGAATTCCTGGATTGGGAAGATTCCCTGGAGAAGGGAACAGCAACCCACTCCAGTATTCTAGCCTGGAGAATTCTATGGAAAGAGAAGCCTGGCAGACTACAGTCTGACTACAAAGAGTCAGACATGACTGAGTGACTTTCACTTCCACTTTTCACTTTCTTGGACCAACTGATTGATTCAAGATTGAAAAAGGAGTACAACAGGGCTGTCTGCTGTCACCCTGTTTGTTTAATCTATGCGCTGAGCACATCATAAGAAAAGCCAGGGTGGATGAGTTATATCACAACCTGGATAAGTAAGATAGGCAGAAAAAACATCAACAACCTCAGAAATGCAGAAGATGCCACTCGAATGGCAGAAAGAAAAGAGGAACTAAAGAGCCTCTTGATGAGGGTGAAGGAGGAAAGTGAAAGAGCCAGCTCAAAACTAAATATTAAAAAGCTAAGATCATGGCATCTGGGCCCATTCAGTTCAGTCACTCAGTCGTGTCCGACTCCTTGTGACCCCATGAATTGCAGCACACCAGGCCTTCCTGTCCATCACCAACTCCTGGAGTTCACTCAAACTCACGTCCATCAAGTTGGTGATGCCATTCAGCCATCTCATCCTCTGTCATCCCCTTTTCCTCCTGCCCCTAATCCCTCCCAGCATCAGAGTCTTTTCCAATGAGTCAACTCTTCACACAAGGTGGCCAAAGTACTAGGGTTTCAGCTTTAGCATCAGTCCTTCCAAAGAACACCCAGGACTGATCTCCTTTAGAATGGACTGGTTGGATCTCCTTGCAGTCCAAGGGACTCTCAAGAGTCTTCTACAACACCACAGTTCAAAAGCATCAATTCTTGGGCGCTCAGCTTTCTTCACAGTCCAAATCTCACACCCATACATGACTACGGGAAAAACCATAGCCTTGACTAGATGAACCTTTGTTGGCAAAGTAATGTCTCTGGTTTTGAACATGCTATCTAGGTTGGTCATAACTTTCCTTCCAAGGAGTAAGCATCTTCTAATTTTATGGCTGCAATCACCATCTGCAGTGATTTTGGAGCCCAGAAAAATAAAGTCTGCTACTGTTTCCACTGTTTCCCCATCTATTTCCCATGAAGTGACGGGACTAGATGCCATGATCTTAGTTTTCTGAATGTTGAGCTTTAAGCCAACTTTTTCACTCTCCTCTTTCATTTTCATCAAGAGGTTCTTTAGGTCGTCTTCACTTTCTGCCATAAGGGTGGTGTCATCTGCATATCTGAGGTTATTGATATTTCTCCCTGCAATATTGATTCCAGCTTGTGCTTCTTCCAGCCCAGCATTTCTCATGATGTACTCTGCATATAAGTTAAATAAGCAGGGTGACAATATACAGCCTTGACGTCCTCCTTTTCCTATTTGGAACCAGTCTGCTGTTCCATGTCCAGTTCTAACTGTTGCTTCCTGATCTGTATATAGGTTTCTCAAGAGGCAGGTGAAGTGGTCTGGTATTCCCATCTCTTTCAGAATTTTCCACAGTTTATTGTAATCCATTACTTCATGGCAAATAAGAGGGGAGAAAGTTATAAGTAGTGACAGATTTCCTCTTCTTGGGCTCTAAAATCACTGTGGATGGTGACTGCAGCCATGAAATCAGAAGACGTTTGCTTTTGGCAGGAAACCTATGACAAACCTAGATAGTGTGTTGAAAAGCAGAGACATTACTCTGCCAACAAATGTCCATGTAGTCAAGGCTATGGTCTTCCCAGTTGTCATGTACAGTTGTGAGAGCTGGACCAGAAAGAAGGCAGAGTGACAAAGAATTGATGCCTTCGAACTGTGGTGCTGGAGAAGACTCTTGAGAGTCCCTTGGACAGCAAGAAGACAAAACCAGTCAATCTTAAGGGAAATCAACCCTGAATAATTGTTCAGAAGACTGACATTGAAGCTGAAACTCCAGTATTTTGGTCATCTGATGCGAACAACTGACTCACTGGAAAAGTCCCTGATGCTGGGAAAATTTGAGGGCAGAAGGAGAAGAGGGCATCAGAGGATGAGATGGCTGGATGGCATCACTGATGCAATGGACATGAACTTGGGAAAACTTTGGGAGATGGTGAGGGACAGAGAGGCCTGGCATTGTGCATTCCATGGAGTCGCAAAGTGTCGGACATGACTGGGTGACTGAATAACAATAAAGCATTAACATGAAGGCTGAAATTTTAAATAGATTGGTCAAGATAGACCTCACTGAAAGGGTGGCCTCTCAGCAATGATTTGGAGGTGGTCATTATTTTGATGGTTTCACACAGCATTTATGAAATGAGTAATACCCACCATCTACATCTGCAGTACCAATGCTGCTAGATATATTTGCTTGAATAGATAAGTTTTTGTCTTCATTAACCCCCTAAAATTTATTCTTTCAGCGTATTACTGATCTTCATCAATATGTTGCCACTACTCAGTCATGCAGATGTGGTATGTGGTAGGCACCTCTCAGATGGTCCCCAAGGATTCCTGTCTTCTGGAATCCTTGCCTTTGTATAATAGCCTTCCCCTAAGTGTAAGCTGGACTCAGGGACCTCCTTCTAACAAGCAGAATATAGCAGAAGTGATGTAAGGTCATTTCCAAGGCTGAGTTTTTTAAAGACTGTAGTTTCTGACCTGGGCAGTCTTTCTCACATCTCTTAGATTGTTTTCAATGTGGGAAACCAGTTGACATGTTATGAAGAAGCCCTATGGAATGGCCCCTGTGACAAGGGACCATGACCAGTCATCAGGCATGTAAGCACTCTTAGAATCAGATTCCCCAGGTAGGGCCAAGTTCTGAGATGACTGTAGCCTCAGCCAACAGAATGACTACAACCTCACGAGGGACCTTGAAACAAAGACCTCCAGCTAAGCCACTCCGAGCTTCCTGACCCACTAACGTGTGAGATAATAAATGCTGCTCCCTGTTTTAGTATAACCTCTTAAGCAGCAGAAGATAACTAATTTGTAAGAAGAGATCTTGCAACCATTCTCTAGATTTTTTTTTTTTAATTCCAGACTTCTACATCCCAAGATCTTGAAAGTGCTTGGCACAAAGCAGGTGATCAATAAACATCAGTTAATTACTCTCTCCTTTACACATCACTATCAATCATCAAGGCCTGTCAATTTGCCCTTCTACAAAAGTTGAGAAATTGTCTGTACCCCTATTACCATTATCTTAGGTGGATCCCTTCTCATCTCACACTTAAACCATGTCAGTATCTCTTAACTAAGTCTCCCTGCCTTCACTCGGGCTGCATCTGTGCACATTCTCTTCAGTGGTGTCTGTCCAACTCTTTGCGACCCCTAGGACTATACCCCACCAGGCTCCTCTGTCCATGGGATTTCCCAGGCAAGAATACTGGAGTGGGTTGCCATTCCCCATTCCAGGGGATCTTCCTGATCCAGGTATTGAACTCACACATCTCCTGCATCTCCTGCATTGCAGGCTGATTCTTTATCCACTGAGCTAAAGCCCTCACTCTAGCTACTGCCCCTAAAATTGATCTTTTATGCTGCAATTAGAGTTGTCTGTGTGAAAAACATCTGTCCTATTTACAATATTTCAAGGTGCCCTGTTGCCTAAAATAAAATTCAATCTCATTGGCACTGCATTTTAGGGCTCCATATCAAGGCTTCAGACTATGTGTTCAAACCTACCTTCTGCCATTCACTACCTTATATATCATGCTTTAGGATATTTATCTATTTTGATTTTTCTTTACAAACCATCAGTTTTTTTCTCCTTTCCTTGGTTCATATTGTGATTTTACCTAAAAACCCTTTCCACCTCTCTCTATCTGGATAGATTTTACCCATTCTTTAAGACGTCACATCAGGAATCATCCTTCCAGAAAACGTTCTCTGAATGCTCCACATCGGGCCAACTAGCTCTTTCCTGTGCTTCCTGGGGTCCTCGTGATATACCTGTGTTTTAGTTTTACTGCTGTAGTGTTACCCACTCCAGTGTTCTTTCCTAGAGAATCCCAGGGACGGGGGAGCCTGCTGGGCTGCCGTCTATGGGGTCGCACAGAGTCGGACACGACTGAAGCAACTTAGCAGCAGAAGCTGTATTGTTACAGCATCTCTGAGGCAAATGGTAAGGGAGAAAGATTTTCCCTTCAATTTTTTACCTAAAATAAATTAATTTTCCTTGATGACGTAAAGGTATCTCTTAGGGATTTAAATGTCTACTGAGTGGCAAGTCATTTTCTTAAGATTAAGAAGTGCCAGAACATAAAATTAGTCGCTATGAAGAAAATGAGCCCAAGGGAATTTGAGGAAGGAAGGAAGTAAAACTCCAACTCTCCACCGTCCAAATTTAAAGTGAAGGACACTGGCTGGGACAGACCAAGTGAGCCCTTTCAAGGCCCTGCCACAGGGCAGGGAACAATTCCTGAAGAAGGCAGTGATTAGGAGCAGAAGCCAAGGCTTCAAGGGTGGGCGCTGAGCCCCTGTTATGGCTGCAGTACACATGTCAGTGAGGCAGGATGTTCTTGGACCCTATGCCCTAGCATGGCAATTCCTCATCGGGAACCATGGCTGGAAATGAGCAGATGGCTGAGGGCTGAGCCCTCTGCGGGGGGGCTCCACCCACACATCACACATGTTGTACATGGAGCAGCTCAACACCAGGGAACCCAGTTCAGTTCAGTTCAGTTGCTCAGTCATGTCCAACTCTTTGCAATCCCATGGACTGCAGCACACCAGGCTTCCCTGTCCGTCACCAACTCCCAGAGTTTACTTGAACTCATGTCCATTGAGTCAGTGATGCCATCCAACCATCTCATCCTCTCTCATCGCCTTCTCCTCCTGCCTTCAATCTTTTCCAGCATCAGGGTCTTTTCAAATGAGTCAGCTCTTCGCATCAGGTGGCCAAAGTACTGGAGTTTCAGCTTCAACATCAGTCCTTCCAATGAACATTCAGGACTGATTTCCTTTAGGATGAACTGGTTGGATCTCCTTGCAGTCCAAGGGACTCTCAAGAGTCTTCTCCAACACCACAGTTCAAAAGCATCAATTCTTTGGTGCTCAACTTTCTTTATAGTCCAACTCTCACATCCATACATGACTACGGGAAAAACCGTAGCCTTGACTAAATGGACCTTTATTGGCAAAGTAATGTCTCTGCTTTTTAATATGCTATCTAGGTTGGTCATAACTTTTCTTCCAAGGAGGAAGCGTCTTTTTATTTTATGGCTGCAGTCACCATCTGCAGTGACTTTGGAGCCCAAGAAAATAAAGTCTGACACTGTTTCCACTGTTTCTCCATCTATTTCCCATGAAGTGATGGGACCAGATGCCATGATCTTCGTTTTCTGAATGTTGAGCTTTAAGCCAACTTTTTCACTCTCCTCTTTCACCTTCATCAAGAGGTTCTTTAGTTCCTCTTCGCTTTCTGCCATAAGGGTGGTGTCATCTGCATATCTGAGGTTATTGATATTTCTCCCGGCAATCTTGAGTCCAGCTTGTGGTTCATCCAGCCCACCATTTCTCACAATGTACTCTGCATATAAGTTAAATAAGCATGGTGACAATATATAGCCTTGATGTACTCCTTTTCCTATTTGGAACCAGTCTGTTGTTCCATGTCCAATTCTAATTGTTGCTTCCTGATCTGCATACAGATTTCTCAAGAGGCAGGTCAGGTTGTCCTGGCCACATCCAAGGTCAGGAGCAGCAGCTGTGAGGAGATACCCCACGTCCAAGGTCAGGAGCAGCAGCCATGAGGAGATACCCAACATCCAAGGTCAGAGAAATCCCAGTAAGACGGCAGGCCCTGGAGCGGCTGTGAGATACCCCACATCCAAGGGCAAAGGAGAAGCCCCAGCAAGATGGTAGGAGGGGCAAATTCGTGTTTAGAATCAAACCTCATTCCCACCAGAGACGCTCAGAGGGCTCAAACAAACCTTGTGCGCACCAAGACCCAGGGACCCCACAGAGACTGAGACCAGGGAACCCAGCATCTGTTTAATTTTCCACACGGCTCTCTCCATTCGCATCTCAGCTTATCCCAACTTCTGCAAAGTTAAGCAGAAGGAAAAGTTGGAGGAGACATCATTAACGTGGCCTCACTCTCTTAATAAATGTCCAAATAGATTTTGCAGCCTGAGCAATGTGGAGAGTGGGAACATCGATAAACCACTTCCAATATTAAAATAGAATATATGCAGCAGACAATCTCTGTCATGCCACGTGTTGACAAAGGGCAGCCTAAGTGAGGGTTAGGCAAGGGTTTTGGAGACAAATGAAGCTGAATTGCAGATGTGCTCAACCTCTTACTAACTGTGTGACAGTGAGAAAGTCATTTAGTTCCTCTGTGGCTTTTATCTGAAAAGGCAAAATGGATGAATAGTAGTTCTTACCTTGTCAGGTTGCTGTGAAGGATAAATGAGAGAATTTATTGAAGGGCTTAGCAATCGATAAATTTAACTTCTAAAGTGGTCAGCTGAAAGGGAAAACACTTAAAGCCTTTCTATAGCATCTCAGGCAAATGGTAACGGAAGGTCAGACGACAAACCCACAAATAGCGTCCTGTTTGTCCTCAGCAAAATAAACATCTAGGGAAAACACTGGATGCGATGGGAACTTGAGACTGACCATATGGGATCTTCTCCAGGTTGTAAAAATAGCTTAATTTAATCAGAAACCCTCAGCTTCCAAAAGGTCTGCATACATATGAGAAGGAAATAGATTTTGTCAATCAAGCCCTTGTGTCAGTCTCCACATTCAATACAGAATTGTGGCTAACTTAATCAGAGGTCATATGGACCACAGGACAAGGCAAACATTGTATTCAGTTTTTTTTTTTTTTCCTAGTATCTGCCTTCAGATCATTAATAATAGGGGCTTTAAATAATGATCTTTGTTTGTTATCTCTTATAAGTCAGGATGAACCATAAGTGAACAATCTGTGGACTAACCCCTAAAAATTAAGGCTAATTAGTTTAAACTGGACTGAACACCACTAAGCAGAACACGATTGGGTGACAGGTAATAAGACAGTATTTTTAAAATATAGACCCCAAAATATTTAGTTTCCTACACTGGGCCTGCGGACACTCACCTAAACATACTAGCTTTAACTGGAAAATATTTCAATGTGCCTTATTTTAAGAAAAAACAAAAAACATGCAAATTATTTTCCCTGAAGCTGGGAAAGAATGAAGGTAAAAGAAGAAGAGGGTGACAGAGGATGAGATGGTTAGATAGAATCACTGACTCAATGGACATGAATTTGAGCAAACTCCAGGAGATGAAGGACAGGGAGGCCTGGAAGACTGCATTCCATGGGTTGCAAAGAGTTGGACACAACTTAGCAACTGAACAACAGCAAAAATGCAAATTTTCAAAGCAGAGACATCAGAAGATAATGATTTGCATTAGAAATATTCTTGGAAAAATTCCTTAGACTATAGCAACACTAAGTCCAGAAACTGAATCTGCTTGTACTCTATAAAATTGTATCTGTATCAATGCATTTAAGGAATTAGCAAAAATAACCAAAATCTTACTATCATAAAATGGAAAAGCAGGAAAATATCTTGAAAATCACAAAGGCTAATCCTCTCATTTTATAAAATTGAGCCACATCAGCAGGTGGACTGATAGCCTATCACCGATCATCTGGGGACTGGACACAGAAGCCATGACTTCATCCTATAGGTACCTCTCATCACCCCAAACTGCATGCCTTTTTCCTTACACATTATTTGGACACTGTATTTTGAAATGCTTCTAAATATCAACTGTCAATTTTTAATAAGCTAAGAACCAAAGTTCAAGTCTCTACCGTCTTTAGGAAAGGGCAGATCAATCTGGAGGTAAATGAAGTGTGGCAGAAGAGATACGCCAAACTGAAAAGGCCCAGCCACATGGGAGCTCATTTCACACACAACATCCTTGGCCATCTGAGGCTTCACTGCACGGGAGCCATGAAGAAATGGGATGATTAATTTATTCACCCAATATCTGTTGTTTGACTATGCGCTCCAAGCTCTGAGAGTAACACAGAGAATAAGTCAGAAGCAGTCTTTTACCATCCATCAGCAGTGGCAGGAAATACTTATCGAGGGCTTCCATGCTAACCAATCACGTGGATTTCCTCATCTAACACACCCAATATAAGTCTGGTGAAATATGTCCTATGGTGGTTAGCGTTTTACAGCTCCAGAAGGGAGCACAGAGAGACTGAGTAACTTCACCAATGTCACACAGCTGCTAAGTGACAAAGTGGAATTAGAAACCAGGCTTCCAGGCTTCCACCCTTAGCCAGTATGCTGGACTGACTCCAACAGAGTGGAGGAGATGCACATTAAACACATATCTGCAAATCATCACTTATGTTACAATTGTAGTTAGTTACACAAAGGGGAACTTGAAGTTACTAGATTCTTTACAAGAAGGATCTAGTCATTGTCATAGGCCTATGTTCACTGCCAGACTTTTTCATTACTTGTCAATGTTACAGTGACATTTACCTTCCAATACAAAATGCCATATTAGTAAAGTACATTTATAGTAATGGGAGAGGGAAGTTATGTTTATAAGCTTTAAGCATTAACCACTGAAACAAATCTGATTTCGTTCACTCAAATTCTGGCTGCCAGAGGAAATGTCTTCTTTTAAGCTTGAAAATGGTTCTTGAAGCCACCCAGCCCTGTCATGTTTGAATACATATTTTTTTTTAAATCACAGAGAAGGTGGGGTTTTCTCTTTTCTTTTCACATCCAATTCACTAGCTACTCAAGGTGAAGTTTGCCAGACTTTCATTAAGTCTTTTTCCTTTCCTACAACTCTGACAATGCCCATCATTCATCAAGCCAGCCCACGCAGGTCTGGTTTCATCCTAGTTATCCACGCCCATAACTGCAAGAAAAAAGAAAGATTCACCTCTCATCCCCAGGTCTGCCTGATTTCTGCCAAATGAGGGCAATTAGTAGACATATGGACAACCTCATCTACCTAATGGAAAGTTTATTCCCTGACGCAGTCACGTTTTCCATCCAAATCTGTTTTAAATGAATCGGGAAAACCATGCAGAGCCATTTCACAAAGTGCACAATTAGTACATCACAAACAGGGGGTTGGAAGCTGACCTCAAGCCTGGACTCCACCCTCTGAGCCACACACTGACCTGACTGTGTGTCCACCTCAGACCTCAGGTCGCCCAGCCAGGTGCCTGAGGGCTGTGTTCTCCTGTTGCACATCTTAATAAATCCACACTCAGTATCCTATAGTCTAGCTGGAGCTATAGAATTACTCAACCCTGTGAAAGTTGCATCTCACTGGGTCTCATTGCCTTCATCTCTAAAATAAAAAGATGGACAAAATAAATTCCAAGGCTCCTCTCATGTTTAAAACTCTAAATACAAAGGTTTAGGCTTCCCTGGATTATTCAGAGATGCAGTGTGATCTGCCTAAGAGGGAAAAAAAGCAGGAGCAAGCGATCCTAGAGGCTTCCTATGGAACCTCAGGCAGGACTTCTCTGTAGACTCCAGCTCTGGCTCTCCTGCTAATTTCCTAAGGGCTGCCTTAGATACCTCATCTGTCTCTTTAACCATTTGCCCAGCCCCCAGTGTACAGTAATGGCCAATGAAAGGGTAGCTGTGAAAGCAGTTGGCAAATGTAAAATGTGTTCCATAGACGTATCTGCTGGGTCCTCCCAGAGGTGTTTATCCTCCAGATTGTCTGGGGGAAGTTCTTTTTGGTTATATGCCTCCCAGCGCCCTTCTCTCCTATTTTTCCTATTTGTCAATAGATCCCATGAGAGTGAACATCTGCTTTCCAGTCTGTTTTTGCCATTCCCAGGATTGAGTTGGCCAGCCAGACGAAGTTGACACTGGAGTCTTCATTACTCCTCCTGGTGTTGTCCAGTGATGCTGGTCCACCGCGACTATCAAGGTTAGAGCAGGAAGGCAGAAGCTCCTTGTTGCAACAGAGAACATCAGCCAATCAGCTGCCTTGGAATAACGTTAAAGAGTAAGCCCACTACCATATTTCACCACATCTTCTCAACTTAAAGCCCTACAACAGGATTTGGAAATCACAGACTCTAGCAAATTTAAGCACAAATTCTATTCATGCAGTCTGAGAGACAAACTGCAGAAACTCATGTTCTTGGGAAATAAACGTAAAATACCTCAATTTATTAATCCTGGATGAAAGACCAGCTGCTTCTCTCTCCCTTCCTCTATCCTGATTTTGTTCCCATCTTCTTGGGGAAAAGTGAGCCCGGATCAGTACTGTTTGGCACGAGCGCAAGGTGTGTGACATGAGGAACCTCCACAGGGAGGGTGCCTGAGGTCAGGCTGCAGAAGAAATTCCCCCAGGACACCAGCCGTACTGCCCTGTGTCTCCACCTCAGCCTCCGCCAAAGCATCTCAGCAGCGGCCGGCACACGAGGAACATCCATCAAGCTCTCTCCAGGGATTCCCCACAGTTGCTCCGACCTCCCTCACAACTGGAGACTCAAGAGACTGTCTCGCTGTAAGTAACAGGGAAATTTACCTAGACCAGCCCAACCCTCTCTCTCCCTCCACAACAATCAGCCCCAACCTTGGCGGCTCAGTGTGTTCAAAAGTGGTGCAAATATTGAATCACAGAAACATCTCTGGAAAGTTTCTGTGACTTGCTGGTGTTGTAATGCTCGACCTGTGACTCTAGTTTTAAATAAACAGGTGGCACTCGGGGTAAAGAATCTGCCTGCTGATGCAAGAGATGCAGGAAGATCCCTGGGTTGGGAAGATTCCCTGGAGAAGGAAATGGCAACTCACTCCAGTATTCTTGCCTGGAAAATTCCATGGGCAGAGGAGCCCACAGGTTATCATCCATGGGGCCTCAGACAGCTGAACAGGACTGAGCAGCTGAGCACATGGAGCTCATACTAAATCCACACAGGATGAGGATGCTGTCATGCAAAAGCAAGAAAGACTGGACTCTCCAGCCATGCCCTGCTTCTAAGGCAGCCAGGATACTGGAAGGAGAGTGGGCTTGAGAAGTAGCTCTGGGTCCCAATCCTAGTCTGTCATCCTCTGAGTAACTGGACAGATGAGTTAGCCTCTCTGAGCCTGTTTTCTCATCTATAAAAAGGGCCAATAAATCTCTGCTGGAAGGGTTATTTTGAGAATTTAAAAAATACATTTAAACAGTCAGTGAAGAGTCTGTCCCAGAGTGGTAAGACATCACCATCATCTCTTGCTGAAAGTCTTCAGCTCTTCTTTCTCGCCTCCCATCAGATCAAAAATCCCAAAAAGGAGACAACCCATCCAGTAGGAGCGGTGTACATGGAAGGTCATACTTCTTGATTTTATTTCAATTTTTAAAATTAATTAATTAATTTATTTGACTGCACCAGATCTTAAGTTGTGGTATGTGGGATCTAGTTCCCTGACCAGTGATCAAACCCAGAGCCCTGCATTGGGAGCATGGAGTCTTACCCACTGGACCACCAGGGAAGTTCCTTCTTTATTTTAATTAGTGAAAGACAGCACATATTTGAAAGTCAGCCTGCCACAGGCACACTATTCTGTACATAAATATCAGAGGTAGTACTCATTCCAGCTCAGTTTTACAGATGACTCTTCACACCCATCGGGTATCTGGAATGCTCAGAGAAAATGCAGATGGACAAGTGAAACATGGAGGTTTGAAAAGAGGGCATGTAAAAAAAAAAAAAAAAAAAACTTAGCCAACTTAAAGAAGAAAGTTAATACCATGAGGTTCCTTCTGGCCTATCCCAGCTTCTGATTCTTCATATGTCATGTCCCTCTGGACTTTGATTCCTTCCTGCAGAGATCACGGAGAGGTCATCGTTTACACCGAAAGATTTTGTTGGAAAGCACTACTCGGGGCTCCAAGAAGCACCTGTATTTGGATGGTAAAACCAAACAAACCACAGATGCTGAATGTGCATGGAGCCTGAGAGCCAAACATGACCACCTGTGCCCGAAGAATTATCTGAATCACTAAGCACAGTCCCTCTTGGGCTCCGGGTGGAACCCAGTTGTGTTAACTATCTCGACAAATCTGGACGCTCTCTCCAACGTCGTGAATTTGCAGCATTGGAAGATATGGAAAACACAGCCAATAGATAACACAGATAAAAACTCTCGATGGTAGCAATGCTGAAAACCACAGGAGTCATGATCTAATAGCGAGGTTCTATGTTTTGCTAGTGTTTTTACATTTACAAACACAATATTCAAGCATCATCTTTATCCTCTTAAAAAGATTCCTGTTGAGAATTCCTATTTGCCTTATGGATAGCTTCTCTCATAGTTTTGTAGGTAAAGAATCTGCCTGCAATGCAGGAGACTCTGATTTGATTCCTGGATCAAGAAGATCCCCTGGAGAAGGGATAGGCTACCCACTCCAGTATTCTTGGGCTTCCCTTGTGGCTCAGCTGGTAAAGAATCCACCTGCAATGTGGGAGGCCTGGGTTCAATCCCTGGGTTGAGAAGATCTCCTGGAGAAAGGAAAGGCTACACTTTCCAATATTTCCAGCATTCTGGAATACCCACTCCAGTATTCTGGCCTAGAGAATTTCATGGACTGTATAGTCCATGGGGTTGCAAAGAGTCAGACATGACTGAGCCACTTTCACTTTATGGATAACTGGAGAAAAGTTATTTGTGTACAACAAGATTTTAGTGGCCCAACTCACAAATCTCACCAAGGCTGTGCTAATTGGAAAATCAAATATCTGTTCTTTATAATAATGAGCTCCCATAAATAGTTCCTGCTTGAGTCAGATTTACAGCACACCTCCTTTCAAGGAGGCAAAGAGACAAACTCTCTCACACGCTCTCATATGCCAAAGGCGGGTCTTTGGCTCACAGACTGTTCCCAACTGACGACTGCCATTCCACCCGCCACCCCACCCCCTCACCCACCTACTGCCTCTTCAATTCTGTCAGCTATAGTCTCCACAAGGAAAAAGAAGAAAGCAAGAAACAGGACTTTAAAATCCTTCCTAGGTAGGGTCCCCTGGCAGGCAGAACAGCGACAGAGAATCTCAGCGTTGCTCTGGGTAGAAAATACAGCTTCAATTTTTAAAGGTGCCAGCAAAAAATCAGAAATTTAAAAACTGGGGGAAAAAAAGTGCCAGCAAGTGAGCCTAGAACTCACTGGCATGGCCAGGTGTGCATAAGGAAAGCCAAGGATGCTCTGCACACCTCCACTCAGCCCCACAGACAGGTGAAACCTTAACCAGGGCTCTGAGCATGCAAGAACCATTTCTGAGGCAGAGACTGGCTCAGACTGGGCATGAGGAGATTAATATGCAAACCACGAACACGTGCTCATGGAATGAAAGCCCAGGTATACAGTAAGCCTATATTTCACTGGATAAATAGAACCGCAAGAAACAAAATAAGTTACTGAGAAAAAAAATCCTTGAAGTTGGGAAGAAAGAATTAAGTGTGTGAGTGAGTAAAAAGGGCTTGATTCCAGAAGTAACCACGAACAGGACTAAAATGCAATACATAAAGGCACTTACTAAATAAAATAATACACGGAAAGATACAGAGTAGGAAATGGAAGACTGTTTCCTTATAATCACAATACCTAATATAAGGGACTTCTGGTGGGAACAGACTTTAAAATTGTTGAAAAACATCCACTTGTGTGAATCTCTGCTTTAAAAAGTGATGAAGGCATGGTGGGGGCGGGGGGCGCGGGGCAGAGTACCAGCAAAATTAGCCTTTGTTATGGAAAGGATTGCTAGCAGGTCTTTTATTCAGGTTGATGGAAGGCAACAAGCACCTTCCCACTCATCTTTGGAAAGACCGAATTCAAAGAAACCCACTGTAAAAGTTCTAAACTAACAAATTAAGTGTTAGTTGCTCAGTCACGTCCAACTCTTTGCAACCCCATGGACTCTATAGCCTGCCAGGCTCCTCTGTCCAAGGAATTCTCCAGGCAAGAAAACGAGTGGATTGCCATTCCCTTCTCCAGGGAATCTTCCCAACCCAGGGATCGAATTCAGGTCTCCCGCACTGCAGGCAGATTCCTTACCATATGAGCCATGAATGACCACAACATACTAAGTATCTATTTAATAATGAAAATTGGCTACTCTAACAGAACTATGGCAATGGCACCCCACTCCAGCACTCTTGCCTGGAAAATCCCATGGATGGAGGAGCCTGGTGGGCTGAAGTCCATGGGGTCGCTAAGAGTCGGACACGACTGAGCGACTTCACTTTCACTTTTCACTTTCATGCATTGGAGGAGGAAATGGCAACCCACTCCAGTGTTCTTGCCTGGAGAATCCCAGGGACGGTGGGGCCTGGTGGGCTGCCGACTATGGGGTCGCACAGAGTCGGACACGACTGAAGTGACTTAGTAGCAGCAACAGAACTATGTCTGCAGAGGCAGAATCATATTTTTGGTTTTTTTCCCAAAGTTTGATTGAGAATTGATCAATCCTTGAAATTCTGGTTTATTCTTGAGATACTGTGTTGTATCATCTAGGCTTCTGCTCCCAGAAAATGGAGCTGGAGTTAGACTGTTAGAACTGAGGTAAGGCTTCACTTTCCTTCCCCTGCCCTTGGGGGACAGGCCACAGGAAGGCAGTATGGACTTGGCAAACCATAGTCTGGATAGGCTGCTGGTCCCCACAGGGCATGATCTGAGCCCAAATAATCCAGACTTGGATTAAAGCACTGTCAATTATATGTCAAGCCTATATACTGTCACCCTGCTTATTTAACTTATAAGCAGAGCATATCATGTGAAATGCCAGGCTGGATGAATCACAAGCTAGAATCAAGATTGCTGGGAGAAATATCAACAACCTCAGATATGCAGATGATAACACTCTAATGGCAGAAATCGAAGAGGAACTAAAAAGCCTCTTAATGAGGGTAAAAGAGGAGAGTGAAAAAGCTAGCTAAAAACGCAACATTCAAAAATTAAGTCATGGATGGCATCCCATCCCATCACTTCGTGGCATGTAGAAAGGGAAAAAAAATGGAAACAGTGACAGATTTTATTTTCCTGGGCTCCAGACGGTGACTGCAGCCATAAAATTAAAAGATGCTTGCTCCTTGGAAGAAAAGCTATGACAAACCTACACAGCATATTAAAAAGCAGAGGCACGACTTTGCTGACAAATGTCTGTCATTAAAGCTATGGTTTTTCCAGTAGTCATGTATGGATGTTTAAGAGCTAGACCATAAAGAAGGCTGAGTGCTAAAGAACTGATGCTTTCGAACTGTGGTGCTGGAGAACACTCTTGTAAGTCCCTTGGATGGCAAGGAGATCAAACCAGTCAATCCTAAAGGAAATCAACCCTGAATATTCATTAGAAGGACTGATGCTGAAACTGAAGCTCCAATACTTTGGCCACCTGATGCAAAGATCTGACTCACTGGAAAAGACCCTGATGCTGGGAAAGATTGAGGGCAGGAGAAGAAGGGGGTGACAGAAGATGAGACAGTTGGATGGCATCACTGACTCAATGGACATGAGTTTGAGCAAACTCCGGGAGATAGTGAAAGACAGGGAAGCCTGGCGTGCTGCAGCCCATGGGGCTGCAAAGAGTCAGACACAACTTAATGACTGAACAACAAATTATATTTTCAGGGACACAGGGCCAAGCCACACCGTGAATCTCCCCTGGAAAAAAAAAAAATGAGTTTCTCCTTGGCAGTCATCCTGGGGAGAAATACTCCAGAGTTCATAAAAATAAATGCCTTGAAATAGGTCAAGGAAGTCATCCTTGCTGTCTGAGCAACCTGCTCGAGTCCAGAGACTCTTAAGTGCATAGGAGCTTGAACAAGGGGTGAGATGGAGATGGAAGTGAGCCCAGACCCAACAGAGTGAGAGACCCTAAAGAGAAGTCTAGGTCTGAGGCTCTATGAGTCCAAACACATCTGGTACCAGCTGTGAGCTGTTCTCTGGGTCTTCCTCGTGCTATAGTCAAGTTTTCAAAATGTTCTTATGAACTGAGCCTCACGGCTGTCCTAATGGGAACTAGGGAGTGTATGAGAAAGGGATGCAGTGGTGGTTACCGGCAGAGGACAGGCAGACATAGCAGCTCCTCTCAACAGCACCAGCATCAGCCAACGGGCAAGATGTGGGGGTCAGAAATATAAAAGATCTGTTAGAGCAGCAATCTCCAACCTTCCTGGCATTAGGGACTGGTTCTGCCAAAGACAGTTTTTCCACAGACCAGGGTCGGGGGCAGGTGGTGGTTTTGGGATGATTCAAGTGCATCACATTTACTGTGTACTTTCTTTCTATCATTATTATTACATCAGCTCCACCTCACATCATCAGGCATTAGATCCCGAAGACCGGGGACCCTGTCTTAAAGAATCCCCAGAAGCCAGGACTCAGCAAATTCCTCAAAATCACTGAGAGATATTTTGATGAGGAATTTATTTCTAGTAATTTGGCTAGTCAGGTTCCTTGTCATAATAATTTAAGATTAAAAACTAAACATAATCTGCTTTTTTTTTTTTTTTTCATCACAGGCTGGTGAGTGTGGATTCTCCCAACATTTGTTGGAGTTACTATTATTAGCCTCTGGTATAAAAACTACGAGTGCTCACCCATTCCCGGGTCTCCTTTTCTTCCTCGGTATTTAAAACCTTTACTTCCAGTCCCTGCACTTGAGCGCAGCTATATGCCTAGATCTGCACAACGGCACATGAGCAGAAGTGACATCTAATGTGTAACTTGGATGTCAAGGCAGTTAAGAACTGGATGCCAACACCCATCTTTCTTCTCCCTTGCTGCACAGACATTAAAGATCACATGCTGAGATGGAGACTCGGTGGTAAAGAATCTGCCTGTCAATGCGGAAGCCACAGAAGACCAGGGTTCAATTCCTCGGTCAGGAAGATCCCCTGGAGGAGGAAATGGCAACCCACTCCAGTGTTCTTGCCTGGAGAATCCCATGGACAGAGGAGCCTGGTGGGCTACAGTTCACGGGGTTGCAGAGAGAAGGACGTGACTGGGCATGCATGCATGCTGAGATGGAACACAGCATCACTAGAAGAAGGTAAGCTGGATCCTGCGTCCTCAGAGAGAACAGGGCTCTCACCACCCCTGCCTCCCTCCCCCAAGAGCTGGTCCAGACCTGACTCAGAGTTTGTGTGAGGAAAGAAAACTCTTTTGTTGTGCTAAACCAATTAGATTCCAGGGTTTATCTGTTCCGCAACATACTCTAAGGCATCTTTACTAACAAATGCCATCACATTTGACAGACAGGGAGATAAGGTCTTTAAAAACACTGGGAACACAGACAAAATACACAAAAGAAAGTAAAAATTCCTCATGGTTTCTTCTCCCAAGAAATCATACTAGAATGTAAGAGGTCATTTTCATGCTCTGTTTCAGTCCCCAAAAATATTTGGCATAAACGACAGAGGATGAGATGGTTGGATGACATCACTGACTCGATAAGTGTGAGTTTGAGCAAACTCCGGGAGATGGTGAAGGTCAGGGAAGCTTGGCATGCTGCAGTTCATGGGATTGCAAAGGATTAGACATGACTTCAGAGAAGGCAATGGCACCCCACTTCAGTACTCTTGCCTGGAAAATCCCATGGACAGAGGAGCCTGGTAGGCTGCAGTCCATGGGGTGGCAAAGAGTCGGACACGACTGAGCGACTTCCCTTTCACTTTTCACTTTCATGCATTGGAGAAGGAAATGGCAACCCACTCCAGTGTTCTTGCCTGGAGAATCCCAGGGACGGGGGAGCCTGGTGGGCTGCCGTCTATGGGGTCGCACAGAGTCAGACACGACTGAAGTGACTTAGCAGCAGCGGCAGACATGACTCAGCGATTGAACAAGACAGTGAATAGTGCTTCCTTTGCGGAAAGAATAAATGACAATTTTGTGTATTTCCTTTAAGTCTTTTTTCCTATACACATATGTATGAAGAGTTTATAATAATGATTATATTTACATCTTTAAATCATATCTATATTTCAGTTTTGTAACTCCTTTTGTTCATTCCAGCCATTAGATGCATTTATATTCAAAAGTTTTTAGAGGGATCAGAAGAAAATACAATAAAAACAGCATAATATATGGAATGATTTTGGACTGCTTTCTTTCCACAAAGTCTGATACTATGTATACTCTTTATATACTATTAGAAATTCATTTTAAACCCACCATTCCTAGTCTAAACCCACCATACAAAGCATGATCCACTTTTTTAAAAACCTTTAGAAAAATCTGTCAAAATTAAGAGAGAGTATCTTAAAGATACCTGATAATAAAAGGAAATTATGACTGGAATTATTAACCTTTTATGATTTACAAGTTACTGGTTTCTTCCAATAAAACTAGCAAAGAGCTAACAATAAAAGCTGAGTTGGATGACAAGATAATTTAGTGTCATGCCTTGTAGACAATAACAGCAACCCATAATTACACTGACATGCAGGTTATGACTACAGAATTATTTATGGAGTCAAGAGAATACACTATTTGCAACAGGGATGTATGGTTGCCATATCCACAATGTGATCATCAAATATTTATGAATGGAATCACCTTTTCCAACTCTAGCACTCTATTGTCAACAAACTTGTAAAACAAGATTCCCAACTTCATGTAAGATACATGAAAACAGCTCCTTTGTCTTCTGTCCTTCCATGTTGAGATCATAAAATACCTATTCTTTGTTCCTCAATTTGAAAAGCACACAAGAGAACACTAAAATAAGGGGCAGGCCCTACCACTCTCTGCCCTTCCTCTCCTCTTTCCTCAGCTCTTACATCTGCTATCATTTCTGTGGACACTGTTAACTTTCCCCAAGCAAGGTCTCCTGTCAAACCACTGCCGAACTTCAAGCTCACAGGCAGCAAAGACTTCAAAGGACTCACTTGGCCCTTCTTACCCAGAGTCTAAAGAATTCTTATTTTCTCCCTCCTTCTCTCTCAACTCCTTTTTGATTGCTTAAAAAAATCCTGGTTGTTTTTATAACTTCAGCTAAATAATAATAATCATTCAGCGACAGGCAAAAGCTGTGAGAGGGAGGGGGAAAAGAGACTGAAAAGGAGAAATTTTATAGAATGGACGTTTGAGCTAAAAGAGATGTTAAAGTTCATCAACTCCCAACTCATCATTCTGCATATGAAGAATCAGGGTCTGTGAGGTTGGCCAAAATCCCATCTGATTCCATACCTGCAAATCTAAGAGCTATGAGAAGAGGGACATGGTCTTTATCATTTTGTCTCTGCCTAGAACAGTGCCTGTGAAACCCTGTTAAATCATCAAAGAAGTGAAAAGTTCCTGATCCAGACAGAGCCGGGGTGGGGCTGTTCACAGCAGTGAATGGGTCTTCAGGTGGAACTCATGATGCGGAGCTGAATCTGGATCAGTGGGGCCAGGTAGGAGGCGGAAAGCCATGGAGGAGAGCACAGTGTCGTGGGACAGCAGAGGCCAGCACCAGGACACAGCACTAGCAAAGAGGAGTCCTAGCAAGAAGCAACAGGACAGGAGATCGTGACGGCAGAACCTGAGGTCAGCAGAATCAGAAGAGGCAGCAGAGAAGGCAAGCCTCGGTGAGGCTAAGGAAGGGACCCTAGCCCTAAAAGAACTCAGGGGAAGGTATTACAGTCAGGGTTTTGGCTACAAGAAAAGGAGTGGCAGGTGATATGGGAGCTCGGACCCGGGCCTCCCTGCTCCAGGTCCAGGCCCCAAGTTGCTCCCTCAGAAAACATCCTCTCCCCTGGTGAAGTACACACACCTGAGATGTGAGACCCCCAAGGGGTGGCCCCTTGTCTGTTTTAAATCTCTTGCATCCTATGTGCAAGGGACAAAGTCTGGAACATTGCAGGTACTTAATAAACGTAGAATGAATGAACAAATGACTACTCATTGGCAGTTAAAGGGAAGTTCAGATCCCCCATCCTGTTACCTGTGTGTCATTTTCTCATCTATCCGATCCCTCCCCCGCTCCCACAAACCCCCTAACACTGGTGTTCCAGGCTCCACTCAGCAACTGTAGAAATACAGAGGGCACTCCAAAAAGAGCGGAGCACCCTGCCCAGCCCAGCCCTGGAAGGTCTGCCGCCACAGGCAATCACACCAGGCAGCCAAGAGAAGGTCAGTCCTCGGGAGCTTGTCAATATTTCACTCTATCATCTGTGACCCTTGGGGATTCTGGAGGATCAAGGAAAGGACGGACATGTTAATGAAGGCCTTTAAGACAATGAAAGACTTTATGCTGATATTTCTGAGATGTTCTCCACATCCACAGAGAATCTGGCTTAAAATTTGAAAAAAAAAAAAAAAGATAAGCTAATAAAATTTAATAAAGACCAGGTGGTCAGAAGTCCTAGTTTCCAGAGATAATTTTATACAACTAACTAGATGTCTGGGCCCCAACTTCTTCAGCTGTAAAATGAGTGGGACATCAGTAGGTGATCTCTAAAGGCCACTCCTAGTTCCAGACTCATTTGGATTTTAATTTACAATTTTGTTCCTATCTAAGGTCCGAAACGGGACATCTCTGAATCTATTAGAACTGTGAATCTCACACCAATTAAGTGGTTAAGGTTCTTCCTATGCTTCCTCTGGAGAAGACAAGCCTCCCTCAACAACAGATGCAAAGGTCTACTTTGGTGAAGAATTGGAGGCTGCAGATAAAGGTCTCCTTCACTATTACAGGGAGCAGGCCTCACAATCATTTCTTAATTTCCATCCCAAAGTTCCTACCTCCTAGACTGCTCTAGAAAAGTCGTTTTGTCTCCTCTGAACACCAAAACAGGATGTATTTTTCTACAGCCCCTTATGAGAACCTGTCAGACCCAGTTATTTTATCAGATTTCTCCCACTGACAGTTAACTCTCTGAGAATAGGGCCATATTCCCACCTACTGAAGGTCTCCCACTGCACCGGACAGGCTGCATTTGCACGTAGGGGGATGGCACTGTAAGTATCTGCTGGGCATCTTTTATACATTTTTGCCACATTTTTACCATATGCGTTCCATACTTGTTTTAGGTGTCTCTCTCTTCCTTGTCTGATTGCTTTAGAATCTCCCTGAGCCCTGGTAATGCTCATACTTTCATTAAAGATCCCCTAAATATTTAGTATCACTGCAGACCTTTTGAAAGTAGATAAAGGAAACAACAACAAAGGAAATGAGGAAATTAGCCAGACCATGACAACCTATGTATGTTGACGATCAAATACTAAACATTTTAGGCTTTGTGGGCCATGGCGTCTCTGTCACAATTACTTAACTCTGCAGTTGTTCTACAAAAACAACCACAGACAATTCATTTTTGTATACATGAGCATGTCCGTGTTTCAATAAAACTTTATTTACAAACCAGGCCAGAATGACCTGTGGGCTGTAGCTTTGCAACCTCTGAATTAAATTTTGGAACAAAAAAAATAAATAAATAAACATAAGAACAATTTATTGTCATCTTGCCAGTCTTACTGAGAAACATTTGATCCTATATGGACCCTGAAGGAGCAAGTTAAGAAAATGAACAATAATAACATGATGATAATGAAGAGATAAACTAAAGCAACATCTTTCAGCTTATTGACCATCTCTGGGCACTAGTCAATCATTTAACTGTATTTAATACTATGTACATATGACATATGCCTTTAAATATATAACCACATACAATCTATCCCTGTGTTTCAAAATTGTAAGTCCTGCCACAATAACTTGGACTAAAAACCCGGCTACTTCCAAAACGTATCCCCATAAGAAACTTCCCCTAACCTGTTCCAAAGAGATTTCTCCCTTAATAATAGAAGCTGGGGGAAAACAAAGAGGAAGATGTGGCCAAATTATAAAAATGGTGGGTGGCAAACTCCCATCACTCAATAATAATCCACACAAAGAGAAAAGAAAAACCAGATCTCATGATCCCCACAAAGGTGTAAATAGGGGTGGCCTCATTCATGAACTTCATTCCGTGAAGAAGGAACAGGAGGGTCTAATATTTATCGACTATATTTTTCTACTACAGAAGGTGGGAAGTTCCTCTTTACTCACCAGCCACCTGAGGGCTCTGACCCTCGCCCTGGACACTTGTTTTGGTTCCTGCAGTTTCGATGAAAGAGACCCATCCATGTGGGATTCATCATTCCAAGACAAGCCAGAGCACTCCTGGACTCATACGTGTGTTCTCAGGTGCTCGGGCACACACATACATACACACACACAGACACACACACACGCATCACTGGCCTGGAAGCTTGGTGCTCTACTTCAGAGTAATCATTTCCCCCTCCCCCGTGAGTCCCTAAATAATAAACCAAGTTAAACTTGAGTGGTCTGAAGAGCGAGAAGAGGAGAAAGGAAAAGACAGGCTGGCTGCGCCAAAAGATAACAGAGGCTGCAAACTGATCCCCAGGAGCCTGGAGCTGGTTTAAACGGCACCAGGACACTCACAGACCCGGACGTTCTCAGGCGCTAGACACTGGCCCAGAAAGTGGATTAGCTGGGCACATGGTAAAAGCCTCGGAGCCTGGATCCCTGGGACATCCTGCCAGCGACTGCTGGGGCACCCACCACACACACTCAGGAAGAATTCCAAGGCTTCCCAGGACCCAGCCGTCTGCACACACACACACAAACACACATCCAGGGGCAGTGTAGTTCCTCGTTGCTGAAAGGAATGCAGGAGAAGCAGGGGGAAGAGACTGAGTGAAGAAAACTTCAGACAGGACTGGGTGTGAGGTCTGAGCCAGTTCACCCCAAAGGCAAAGCCGGGAGAATGTTGAGTGTGTGCGCTTTCGGTTCTCTTTGAGTCAAGCTCTGTCTTCCTCTCCCTCACTTCACAGTCTGAGGTGTACAGACGATGTGGGGCCTGGAAGGTGTTCCCAGGAGGCTACAGAACAGGTAGGAGTCCCTGTCCTGCCACCAGCAATTCCATTTCTGCAGCTAAGACAATAGAG
Source organism: Bos mutus (assembly GCF_027580195.1). Lineage (NCBI taxonomy): Eukaryota > Metazoa > Chordata > Mammalia > Artiodactyla > Bovidae > Bos > Bos mutus. Next base: position 22,518,173 of record NC_091620.1, on the reverse strand, counting down.
ACATTGGTATCGTTATGATACAGCAGCTCTGGTAGCAGATTCCATCAGCCAAGTGGGTGGCAGATAAAGGAGAAAATGACACCAGGGCAGCTGGTCACCCTGAAATGGGATAATGGATGTTTTTGTTACAGTAATTTTTTTTTAAAGGAGAAAGAGGAGGGAGAGAAGGGGGAGGGGGAGGGGAGGAGACGAGGGAGCAAGAGGAGGAGAGGATGGGGGGAAGAAGGAGGAAGAGAAGGGGGAAGAAAGGGCCAGCATCCTTGCAGGTCCAGAGGGAATACCTGCCCCCCCAACCCTGGCACACCCCTGTTTCTGCCTCACATCCACCAGAGATGCTCCCAGTGGAGGGAGGGGGTCCACCCCACCCCCCCATCCCCCTCCCACCTCCTCCATTCCTTCTCCCAGGAGCTCCCCAACTGGGCCTCATCTGCACACATCCTGTGGCTTTGAGAGGATAACAAAAATGACCTCTTTGGCCCAGAGATCATCGTCTTCACACGCTGCAACTTGCATTTTTCCAAAAGGGCTTCTCCTACGTAAGCCGGCACAGGTAAATAAAAAGGCCAGGAGTCTGCCTGCCAACCAGCTCCGGATCCGCCCCTCCAGCCATCTGGAATCCTTCTCTGGCCTCTGTGCAGCAAGAAATGTCTATTTCACCCTTTTCATCTGGAGCTGTCCCCGGGTGACCTCCGCCCCCTCTCTCTCACCTCAGGGCACCTGCCTCAAATAACTTCCCCAGTGTTGCCATTCACCTCATGGATAATTGATAGCGTGTCAAGCGGATGCTAAGAAAAGAACAAGGTGGTTAGACGTGTGCCTACTATAAATAGACCCACGACATGACCAGCATTTGCCAACTTTTGAGCAAAGGAGGCAGAAGAAGCAGAAGCAGGAGGCGGCAGCTTCCCCCGGGTCCCCGGGAGAGCTGGCTTCGTTCACGCCGATAGCTTCCACTGACAGCGGAGGGCGGGCCGATGACGCCGCTCCCATTGGGAGCAAAAGTAAAAATATCACACGTGCCGGCAGTTTGAGGCTTGTTTGACAGAGGCAGCAGGAATGCTCAAATGACACATTCTTTAAAACACTTGCCTTCTCCTCTCATATTATCCCTTTTCTCTTCATGTTTTAGGCACTTCATTTCTGTATTTTGCTCTTGAGGGCATTTCTTGTTCCAGGTTTTTATATACACCCACTCACATGAGTAAACCGATGAGTAATTGGCACCTAGCCTGTGTTAGTGGCTGAGTCGTGTCTGACTCTGTGACCCCATGGGCTGTAGCCCACCAGGTTTCTCTGCCCATGGGCTTTTCCAGGCCAGAATACTGGAGTGAGTTGCCATTTCCTTCTCCATGGGGTCTGCTTAACCCAGAGATCAAACCCGGGTCTCCTGCCTTGCAGGCAGATTCTTTACTGACTGAGCCACCAGGGAAGCCCAATTGGCACCTAGGTAGATATAAGTAAGGGGCAGGTCAGACACTGCAGATACAAAGAGGGGGAATAAACTAAGGTCTCCAGGCTCGTGAGACATTAAGCAAGAATCCTTTTGTCTCAGACACATGTACCCCAGTGTTCACTGCAGCACTATTTATAATAAGCAGGGCATGGAAGTAACCTAGATGCCCACCAACAGATGAATGGATAAAGAAGTTATGGTACATATATACAATGGAATATTTCTCAACCATAAAAAAGGAACAAATTTGGGTCAATTCTAGTGAGGCAGCTGAACCTAGAGCCTGTTATACTGAGTGAAGTAAGTCAGAAGGAGAAGAACAAATATCATACATTAATGCATATACATGGAATCTAGAAAAACGGGACTGATTAACCTATTTGTAGAGCAGCAGTAGAGACACAGCCATAGGGAAGAGACTTGTGGACCCAGGCGTGGAAGGAGAGTGTGGGATGAACTGAGAGAGTGGCATGGAAATACACGCGTTACCTTATGTAAAATAGGTAGCCAGTGGGAATTAGCTACATGATGTGGGGAGCTCCACCCAGTGCTCTGTGAAAACATAAAGGGGTGGGGAGGGGTGGGATGGGGTGGGAGGTGGGAGGGACGTTCAGAAAGGAGGGGACATGTGTACACTTATGGCTGATTCAACTGATGTATGGCAGAAACCAATACAACACTGTAAAGCAATGATCCTCCAATTAAACATTCTAAAAGTTTTTTAAAAAAGAATCCTTTTGTCTCAAGCAGCAAAAACCTATTCAAAGTAGAAATATAAATGGGAAAATGGTAAGGATGCAAGGCCTTTCACAACACTTCCTCCTAAGGATTCACCACCAAATGAGGGAGCCAGTCCGTGGCAGGGATCTGATGAAGGGGGTTGCCTTCCTATCCAAGCCTATGTTTCTTCATTTGGCTTCATGGTGGCATGTCATGATGCCATTGACAGAGAAGGGGAGAGGGAGGGACAGAGGACAAAAGCAAGAGTACAAAGCTTTCCAGGCTTTAGTATTACTTCTGTGTGTAGAGAAGGGGAGAGGGAGGGACAGAGGACAAAAGCAAGAGTACGAAGCTTTCCAGGCTTTAGTATTACTTCTGTGTGTAGATTGAGGTCTTTGTCTTGGTTACTCACTCATGGCACAAACTGGAAACAAATCAGCCTGAATGCTCTTAATTCTCTGAGGGCATTGAACTGCCAAACAAACAAGTCCAGTCTGAAAAATTCGATAACTGCCCATTCTCCACAGGAACCCCAGCTCCCCCAGAGCTCAGGCTGTGAAAGCTGTCAGGCCCTGGGGAAAGTCACCCTTCTCCTGGCCTGCTTCACAGAAGTGTCCTGGAAAACAGCAGGTGAAAAAGAAAGTAGACAGAAACTAGAAAGAGACACAACCAACTGCAATCACTGTAAGAAATCACTATATTTCAGGCTCGCAGAAGCGAACCGTATAAACTCCAAGCAGAGCAGCAAGCTGGAAAACACTGGACATGTGAAGGAAAAGGCTTGGGTCCTTGGTCCAGTTCCTAAACGCATGACCGAGAGAGCCCCTCAACCTTATGAAGGGAGGTCCATCGGGGAAGGTTCGTAGGAGAGGTATATTTTGAGCCAGACATTCACCAAGCACTGCAGTCAAACAAAATCAGTTCTTCCTCAATCCAGTCAGTTACCAACAGTAAGTGGCAAAACAGCATCAGAGCCAAGGAAGCAAAAGAGTCACCAGCGTACATACATCACTAATAAACCTGTTTCCTGCAGAGTCCTTAATAGCTAAACAGATAGGAGATCTCTCGCCTTTTTCCAAGCAGAGCATCTCATCAGTAACCCAGACAGGAGACAACACGCCAAGACAGGCTGTGCCCTCCCCGTCAAGCACGACCTCAGGGCCCCCGGTTAACGTGCCCTGAGTTCACACCTAGGAGACAATGGAAATTCACCCTTGGCTGCACAGCCCTTTTCTGATTCATCTGAAAGCTACACTAATAATCCCATGATGCAAACACAGGGGGGAAGAAAAAAATCATTCGGGAGCCATCAGAAAGGTTATTTTTGCAAGACATAAGGGAATGATTATAATGATTTATTAAAACCTTACAATGTGGGAAAGTAAGATCGGCAAACAAAATCCAATTAAGGAATTCACCAAATAAAAAGGAATTGAACTCCTCCAGCCTGAGGTTGACAAAGAAGCCATTCAGTCGAGGGCTTTATATGCTAAACTTAGCTGGGTAAACCTACTTATTTTCCATGCAGTGCTGCTCTTAAAAGAGCTATTTAACTTCATCCATCTCTACGATCTGAAAGACTAGGTATTCAGACTTGCAGAGGTTTTTTTTCATTATTATTATTTAAATTTCAATTCTAAAATGAACTTCCCTCAGAAACTACATTGAGTAGATTTGAGCTGATTGATAGTGTTCATAAGACTATCTGCTCAACATCTCTCTCCTCCCCTCCCCTCTCTCTTCCCCTTCTCACAACCTACCCTCCTTCAGTTTTCCCCTCCTCTCGGTCAAATCCATCTACCTAGCTTCTTTTTCTCTCAACCATGTGGGCTCCCTATATTTTAGACGTGTTTCTATATATATAACCTGCTTGTTTATTCCTTTCAGTTCAGTTCATTTCAGTCGCTAGTAGTGTCCGACTCTTTCCGACCCCATGAACCTCAGCATACCAGGCCTCCTGTCCATCACCAACTCCTGGAGTTCACCCAAACCCACATCCATTGAGTCCGTGATGCCATCCAACCATCTCATTCTCTGTCGTCCCCTTCTCCTCCTGCCCTCAATCTTTCCCAGCATCAGGGTCTTTTCCAATGAGTCAGCTCTTCACATCAGGTGGTCAAAGTATTGGAGTTTCAGCTTCAACATTAGTCCTTCCAATGAACACCCAGGACTGATCTCCTTTAGAATGGACTGGTTGGATCTCCTTGCAGTCCAAGGGACTCTCAAGAGTCTTCTCCAACACCACAGTTCAAAAGAATCAATTCTTCGGTGCTCAGCTTTCTTCACAGTCCAACTCTCACATACATACATGACCACTGGAAAAAAAGATGTCCTTTTCATTATAGGGGACTGCAATGCAAAAGTAGGAAGTCAAGAAACACCTGGAGTAACAGGCAAATTTGGCCTTGGAATACAGAATGAAGCAGGGCAAAGACTAATAGAGTTTTGCCAAGAAAATGCACTGGTCATAACAAACACCCTCTTCCAACAACACAAGAGAAGACTCTATACATGGACATCACCAGATGGTCAACACCGAAATCAGACTGATTATATTCTTTGCAGCCAAAGATGGAGAAGCTCTATACAGTCAGCAAAAACAAGACCAGGAGCTGACTGTGGCTCAGACCATGAACTCCGTATTGCCAAATTCAGACTTAAATTGAAGAAAGTAGGGAAAACCACTAGACCATTCAGGTATGACCTAAATCAAATCCCTTATGATTATACAGTGGAAGTGAGAAATAGATTTAAGGGCCTAGATCTGATAGATAGAGTGCCTGATGAACTATGGAATGAGGTTCATGACATTGTACAGGAGACAGGGATCAAGACCATCCCTATGGAAAAGAAATGCAAAAAAGCAAAATGGCTGTTTGGGGAGGCCTTACAAATAGCTGTGAAAAGAAGAGAAGTGAAAAGAAAGGAGAAAAGGAAAGATATAAGCATCTGAATACAGAGTGCCAAAGAATAGCAAGAAGAGATAAGAAAGCCTTCTTCAGCGATCAATGCAAAGAAATAGAGGAAAACAACAGAATGGGAAAGACTAGAGATCTCTTCAAGAAAATTAGAGATACCAAGGGAACATTTCATGCAAAGATGGGCTTGATAAAGGACAGAAATGGTATGGACCTAACAGAAGCAGAAGATATTAAGAAGAGATGGCAAGAATACACAGAAGAACTGTACAAAAAAGATCTTCACGACCCAGATAATCACAATGGTGTGATCACTGACCTAGAGCCAGACATCCTGGAATGTGAAGTCAAGTGGGCCTTAGAAAGCATCACTATGAACAAAGCTAGTGGAGGTGATGGAATTCCAGCTGAGCTATTTCAAATCCTGAAAGATGATGCTGTGAAAGTGCTGCACTCAATATGCCAGCAAATTTGGAAAACTCAGCAGTGGCCACAGGACTGGAAAAGGTCAGTTTTCATTCCAATCCCAAAGAAAGGCAATGCCAAAGGATGCTCAAACTACCACACAATTGCACTCATCTCACACGCTAGTTAAGTAATGCTCAAAATTCTCCAAGCCAGGCTTCAGCAATATGTGAACCGTGAACTTCCTGATGTTCAAGCTGGTTTTAGAAAAGGCAGAGGAACCAGAGATCAAATTGCCAACATCCGCTGGATCATGGAAAAAGCAAGAGAGTTCCAGAAAAACATCTATTTCTGCTTTATTGACTATGCCAAAGCCTTTGACTGTGTGGATCACAACAAACTGTGGAAAATTCTGAAAGAGATGGGAATACCAGACCACTTGACCTGCCTCTTGAGAAATTTGTATGCAGGTCAGGAAGCAACAGTTAGAACTGGACATGGAACAACAGACTGGTTCCAAATAGGAAAAGGAGGACATCAAGGCTGTATATTGTCACCCTGCTTATTTAACTTCTATGCAGAGTACATCATGAGAAACACTGGACTGGAAAAAGCACAAGCTGGAATCAAGATTGCCAGGAGAAATATCAATAACCTCAGATATGCAGATGACACCACCCTTATGGCAGAAAGTGAAGAGGAACTCAAAAGCCTCTTGATGAAAGTGAAAGAGGAGAGTGAAAAAGTTGGCTTAAAGCTCAACATTCAGAAAACAAAGATCATGGCATCCGGTCCCACCACTTCATGGGAAATAGATGGGGAAACAGTGGAAACAGTGTCAGACTTTATTTTTGTGGGCTCCAAAATCACTGCAGATGGTGACTGCAGCCATGAAATTAAAAGACGCTTACTCCCTGGAAGGAAAGTTATGACCAACCTAGACAGCATATTTAAAAACAAAGACATTACTTTGCCAACAAAGGTTCGTCTAGTCAAGGCTATGGTTTTTCCTGTGGTCATGTATGGATGTGAGAGTTGGACTGTGAAGAAGGCTGAACGCTGAAGAATTGATGCTTTTGAACTGTGGTGTTGGAGAAGACTCTTGAGAGTCCCTTGGACTGCAAGGAGATCCAACCAGTCCATTCTGAAGGAGATCAGAACTGGGATTTCTTTGGAAGGAATGATGCTAAAACTGAAACTCCAGTACTTTGGCCACTTCATGCGAAGAGCTGACTCATTGGGAAAAGACTCTGATGTTGGGAGGGATTGGGGGCAGGAGGAAAAGGGGATGACAGAGGATGAGATGGCTGGATGGCATCACTGACTCGATGGACGTGAGTCTGGGTGAACTCCGGGAGTTGGTGATGGACAGGGAGGCCTGGCGTGCTGCGATTCATGGGGTCGCAAAGAGTCGGACACGACTGAGCGACTGAAACTGAACTGAACTGAACTGACTAGATGGAACTCTTGGGAATGTGTGCTCAGCCCTCCTCTCTTCCTTCCATAATTTCCCTAGAAGTCACCCACTGCATGCTGGGGCAACTCGCCTGCAATGAGGAGACCTAACTTTCCATTTCTGTCTGAGACCTCTCTCCAGACAGCTAGAAGGGAACAACTTGAGTTCAACATGTCTAAAACTACCACTATCAGTCCCCCAGCCTGGGCTTCCTAGGAGAACAAATCATTCAATCCAAGAACTGGAAAACAGGCCGATACTTCCCTCTTCTTTATTGCTTACATCCAGTCACTAAATCCAGCCAACTCCCTCTCCCCTTCTGCAGCTGCCAGGCTGGTTTAGGACATGGCCAGACAACCCGGCTCTTCCTGCTGAACACACCACTCCTGCTGTAAGATTAACCAATGGCTCCATACCAAACTACAAAGTAAACCAAAGCCCTCGGATATGTTCCTTCTCACATTTCTCTCCCACCTGCTAGCTTTCCTAAGTTATCTGTGGTCTCCCAAAGGCAGAAACTCCAGTACTTTGGCCACCTGATGCGACGAACTGACATTGGAAAAGACCCTGATGCTAGGAAAGATTGAAGACAGGAGTAGAAGGGGAAGACAGAGGATGAGATGGTTGGATGGCATCACCGGCTCGATGGACATGAGTTTGAGTAAGCTCTGGGAGTTGGTGATGGATAGGGAGGCCTGGCATGCTGCAGTCCATGGGGTCACAAAGAGTTAGACATGACTGAGCGACTGAACTGAACTGCACAGTTCAGTTTCAGGCAGAAAGCTCCTCCATCCCTTCCTGTCTATTCTTTTTGAGGGGAAGGAATGCATCCACCTCTCCTTTGACTAACTGTTTATGATATATTTCAATTGTCATCTTCTCCATGAAGCCATCCGTTATGGACCAAATTCATATGCAGAAGGCCTGACTCTCAGCGTGCATACATGTGGAAATGGGGCCTTTAAGAAAGTAATTAAGGTTGAAGTGAAAGAAAGTGAAGTCACTCAGTCATATCCGACTCTTTGCAACTCCATGGACTGTAGCCTACCAGGCTTCTCTGTCCATGGGGTTTTCCAGGCAAGAATACTGGAGTGGGTTGCCATTTCCTTCTCCAGGGGATCTTCCCCACCCAGGGATCGAACCCAGGTCTCCCGCCTTGCAGGCAGATGCTTTACCCTCTGAGCCACCAGGGAAGCTCTAATTAAGGTTGAAAGAAAGTGAAAGTGAAGTCGCTCAGTGGTATCCGACTCTTTGCGACCCCATGGATTGTAGCCTACCAGGCTCTTCCACCCATGGGATTCTCCAGGTAAGAGTACTGCAGTGGGTTGCCATCTCCTTCTCCAGGGGATCTTCTTGACCCAGGGATCTAACCTGGGTCTCCTGCATTGTAGGCAGATGCTTTTTACAGCCTGAGCCACCAGGGAAGGCAGGGAATTAAGGTTAGGTGAGGTCATAAAGGGCCTCCTAGGTGGTGCTAGTGGTAAAGAACCCACCTGCCAGTGCAGCAGATGCAAGAGACACGGACTCGATTCTAGGTCAGGAAGATCCCCTGGAAGAGGGCACTGCAACCCGCTCCAGTATTCTTGCCTGGAGAATCCCATGGACAAAGGAGCTGGGCAGGCTCCAGTCCATAGGGTCTCAAAGAGTCAGACACGACTGAAGTGACTTAGCATGCATGCAGGAGATAGTAAAAGTGGTGCCCATGGTCCCATAAAACTAGAAGAAAGAGGTACAAGGGAACTTTCTCTCTCCTCCTCCCTCCCTCCCATCGTGTGCACACTGAGAGAAGACCACTGCAAGAAGGCAGCAGTCTACAAGTCAGGAGGAGAGCTCTTGATCCTACTGGAACCGTCATCTTGAGTTTTCCAACCTCCAGAACTGGGACAAAATAAATTTCTGTTGCTGAAGCCACTGAGTCTGTGGTGTTCTGTGATGGCAGCCCAAGCAGTCTAATCCATCTTCCTCAATCCCCTGTCCTCTCACTCTGGAGAGAGCTGGTCATCCTTCCTACCACTCACACAACTATCCATCTACGACAGCATCCGCCATCCAGTAACCCAATGTATGTTCACACAGCCTTCTTGCCAGCTAACTATAAACTCTCAGAGGGCAGAAACAATGTCTTACCCACTTCTGCGTTCCTTCTCTTGGTGTAGAACAGGATCCAGCCACAGTAAATTACTGAACACAGTAAATGTTCAGTACATGCCTGTGAGATGAATTAATGAACTAGTACATGACATGCATAAAGCTGAATTTCCTGTTTGCAGCTGGGTTGACGGGCATTTACACGTGTGGATGCTGTGTAGGGCACCTATGCGATGAGATGGCTTACTTGCAAGAGGTGACCATGTGAGTAAATCCAGCTGTTTCATACTCAACTGTAGAACCATATCTCCGTTTCTCCATTTGGGAATTCCTCCCCAAATCCTCTTGAATGTTCCTAATGCAGTTTCCACTTAAAAGAAATCGCCTGACCTCATTTTTATATCTGGGTCTTCCTTGTTTTCCCACAAATTTGGGGTGCAGCTGCACATGGTTTTATCCCCTTTGGCTGGTACTGACGACATGAAGCCAGAATGAAGTCACTGGTTCAGAAAATCTCTCTAAACCAACAAGATCTCAACATAGAGCCTGTTTCCCCAGGGCTCTGGGAACTCTGCATCACTGCTGGACAGAGCTACATGTTTACAAGTGATAACGCAGCTGAGAACAAGATATTCTCATCTGGCAGAAGTCAGTTAAAAGAAAAAAATAAAGAGTTTTAGGTTTATTGCAAAACTGGAGAATTGTGCACATCCTCTCTCCAGCCTGGAGATAGATCTCCTTGCCTCCTGGGGACGTCAGGCCTCATTACCTTTTTTCTTTTCACAGCTATTTATTACAGCTTGGAACAATGAGTTCAAGTCCCATACCTCTTGTTTCAACTATCCTTTGTGCAAAAGAACCTTTTTTTCCCAATAGCTAGAACGCTGGTTGTTTGGACGTAAAGAGATTTGGAAATAGATACAAACCCACTTTACCACCACCTACCCAATAAAAACTGCAAAATCTTGCTAGTGACACTAAGTCTGTGAAAGTCAAGTCTGTGGCATCAACATGACTCTAAGAGCCCCTGAGTGAGGCTTGGGGCTCTCAGATCTCCCTGAGGTTCACTATTTACTTGGGGCCACCACCCATCCCAGGGATGAGTCCAGCATGCGTTTCCATACGGAGAGCTTGAAAGGAAAATCTGTTAGAAAGGGAGGACGGGAGTGGACTCTCAAAGCCCTATGTGCAATGTGCTTTGCTAGATGGAGAGGAGGTCTGAGAGGTCCCTTTCCCAGCAGAGGTGCTGGAACCATGTTTTCTGAGACCACACGGGGTGTGATGAGGAGACAGTTAAGCTATAGGCCTCAGTTGTAATCGTGACAATTTCTTACCTTTCCTATTTAGGTGTTCTGATCTTATTCAGAAAGGGACAGCTGCATTCACATATTAAAAAAAAAAATACATGCATGGAATCCAGAAAAATGGTACAGATGAACCAATTTTCAGGGCAGAAATAGAGATGCAGACGTGGACAAGGGACATGCAGATACAGGGGGAAGGAGAGTGTGGGATGAACTGGGAGATTAGGATTGCCAAGTACACACCGTGTCAGTCGCTCAGTCATGTCTGCCTCTTTGTGACCCTATGGATTGTAGCCCACCAGGCTCCTCTGTCCATGGAATTCTCGAGGCAAGAATACTGGAGTGGGTAGCCGTTCCCTTCTCCAGCAGATCTTCCCAACCGAAGGATTGAACCTGGGTCTCCTGCGATGCAGCCAGATTCTTTACCATCTGAGCCACCTGGAAAGCCCATATACACTACCACGTGTAAAACAGGTAGCTAAGAGGGAAGCCAGGAGGACAAGGAGCTCAGCTCGGTGCTCTGTGATGATCTAGAGGGCTGGGGTGGGGAGCAGGTGGGATGGAGGTTCTAGGTGGACGGGATATAAGTATACATATAACTGATTCACTTCACAGTACTGCAGAAACTAACACAGCATGTGTTAACACAGCATGTAAAGCAATTATCCTCCAATAAAAGAAATTGTGAACAGTGAAAAAAAAATCTGCATTCGACTTGACAGAGAATCTCAAGCAGCTAGAAAGTGGCTGGACAAAGAAGGGCAAAAGACTTTCAAGGAATCTTTAGGTAATTACAGGCCTGGGCTGGCAAAAAGGCTGCATTAATGTGAACTCACCAACACACACACACACACACACACACACACACGCACACTCTCAGCTGACCACGCCCAGTCCTCTTCTGTACCCCCAGCCAGATCCTTGCTTGCCCTCAGGGGTGACTCCCTTTCCTGAATCAGCTGGCCCCACCCCACCTCTTTTCCCTTCCAGGTTCTGTTGGTGACTATGGTGATTTCTGTAACAAGCAAGAAGCCCTGAAGGGAGGCATGGCATTTTCTAAAACTCTGGGCTCATACCCAGCCAACTCCTTCCACCTCCCTGCCTCCTCCCCAAATCCTGAGTGCCTCAGCCGGGAGCCTGTCGTCATGGTTACTCTAATCTTTGTCTGCTTTGCTTGTTAAACAGGCTGACTTCTTCCCTCCAGCCTGTCTCCTGGTGGCCCCAGCTCCACGTCCTTCAGGGCTTCCCTGCCTCCCTCCCTCACCATCCTCCAGTCCTCCTTCTCCTCATAGATGAAAGGAATGGGCAGTGACCAGTTGCTCCCTTCCCACCCCTCCAGCCCACCAGATCTTACCAGGAGGGTTTTCTTTCATGCTCCTGAACGGAAAAGTACCACTCATGACAGAAATAACCAGTGACTGAAAATGAAAGTTCTACACAAATTGTAGAAGTAGAGGAAGAAAGGAGGAAAAGAGCCAGGAGGGATGAGTTCAGTGGGGGGACAAAAAGAGGCTGGTGTCTAGAAAAGCTGGTTGAGATTGGCTGATGCCAGTGCACCCAGCAGGCAATGCCCAGAAAGACCTTGTGCCCTACTTTAAACAGACTGTCCCTCACTTCCCTTCCTCATCCTCACATCACATCCCTCATCTCTCCAGGTTAGAAGGATGACACTCCTCCTCTGGTCCAGGCCAGTGCTGTTCAGGCTGCTCTGGATTCTGCAACCTCCTGCCACCTTAGGGGTCTCTCTTTTCAACTTCATGGAGTTGTAACCAACAAACAAAAATTATATATATTTCAAGTGTACAACTTGATGTTCTGATAGGTATATACACTCTGAAATAATCACCTCTATCAAGCTAATCAACACAGCCATCAGCTCACATAGTTGCATTTTTCTTTCTTCTATTCTATTTTTGTGATGAGAACTCTTAATTCAACCAACATTTCCTCAGTCTCCTTAATCTTAAACCAATTTCTTTGTACTTACTCTTTCCCCTCAGCATGTAAACACAATTTCTCATCTTAAAAAATTCACTTTGACCTCATATTACCCTCTAATTCCTGCCCACTCGTTCTCCTTTTAGAAAGCCATCTCCCCTTCCTGTCTCTATTTCCTTGCTTTGCATTCAACCCACAAACAAGTGTTTCCTCCAGGACCAAGGCAGAGCCCAGGTTATGAAGGACTTTTCTGCTGCCAAATTCAGTGGAGACTCTAGTCTTTCAGCCTTTGCACTTCCTAACAAGGAAGTGATGGCTAACATTGTGATAGTTAATACCCAGGACTCCAGAGCCCTTTTACTTATTTTCAGCTTTGGCTCTAGCATTTATCAGCTGTGTGGCTTTAACCAAGTTATTTAGCTCTGTTGCCTCAGTTTCTTCTGATTTCACTGAGGTATTAACCATTCCCTGGGGCTTCCCTGATGGCTCAGTGGTAAAGAAAATCTGCCTGCAATGCAGGAGACATAAGTGAGGTGGGAGGAGATATTGATAGGGAAACTTCTGGAATATATGACAGTTATCTTCAGGAGAAGCACCAAAGCAACTCCCAACTCCACCTATATTTTTCTTCCATTTTCTGACGCTGGATTCAGAAATCCTTATTGGATTTCATAAAAATAATTAGTTGTGGGTAAGCCTTGCTCTATCGCCTTGACTGCACAAGGTTAATATTATGTATCCTGAATCCTGTGGTATGTGAGAGAGTCTTTTGTATAAGTTTCTTATGTTAGTGGATTTCCCAGGTGGCTCAGTGGGTAAAGAATCCACCTGCAGTGCAGGAGATGCAGGAAACGTGGATTCAGTCCCTGGGTTAGGAAGATCCCCTGGAGAAGGGCATGGCAACTCACTCCACTACTCTTGCCTGGAGAATCTCACAGACAGAGAAAGCTAGCTGGATATAGTTCATGGGGTCGCAAAGAGCTGGACCCGACTTAGTGACCAAACAACACAGAAACAATACCCACCTCACTGAGTTATGATGACGATTAAACGAGGCAGTACATGTAAAACAACCAGGTAGTATCCACTCATAGAACGCACCTGAATAATGACTGTTGACTATTCCTATTACCTGAAGCCCTCGCAGCATTCAGAGTTGCTGCTCATCCTCTTCTTGAAGCCCACTCCCACATTTTCCTTCTTCCCCTCCTTCCCCTCCCTATTCCTCTGTGAACATCTCACAGCTTTCTGAATGACTCACAGAGTTCTGCTCTGGACCTCTGCTCTTCTGACTTTAGACATGATCCCTATGCAAACGCAGTTATATCCAAGGTGTTAACCACCATGGTGCATAATCAAGCATCAAATCTCTGTGTTCAGCCAAACTTCTCTGCTAGATGCCAGACCTGTATATCTAAGTGCTGGATATCTCCACCTGGGTATTTCATAGGCAACTTGAAATCAGTTTAATCAAAGTAGAACTCTCCATCTGTCTACTGTATTCTAGCTGAATGAATGATACCACGCAGTAGCCCAAGCCAGAAAAGTGGTTTCCCTTATCCCCTCCATCCAGGTAAGAAGAAATCCAATTACCTTTACTTCAGTCTCTCTCAAGCCCATCTAAACTGTCTACATTTAATGACCTTTTCTAGGGACTCATTATTTCAGGCTTAGATTATCAAAAGTATTTACCCCTCTCAAGTGTAATGTTTTAGAATTACGGTGCTGGTGAAGACTCTTGAGAATTGCCTGGACTGCAAGGAGATCAAACAAGTCAATCCCAAAGGAAATCAACCCTGAATATACATTGGAAGGACTGATGCTGAAGCTGAAGCTCCACTACTTTGGCCACCTGATGGGAAGAACTGACTCATTGGAAAAGACACTGATGCCGGGAAACATTGAAGGCAGAAGGAGAAGGGGACAACAGAGGATGAGATGGTTGGATGGCATCACCGACTCAATGGACATGAGTTTGAGCAAACTCTGGGAGATAGTGAAGGACAGGGAAGCCTGGTATGCTGCAGTCCATGGTGTCACAAAGAGCGGGACACAACTTAGTGACTGAACAACAACAGCCCCTCTCAAATCATTTCTTTCACTGTTGCCAGAACAACCCATTTTAATGCCAATAGAACAGCATTTCTTCCTTGCATTAAATCTTAAATAGCTCATCACGACCTATAACAGTATTTCCCAAACTTAACTGTTTTTAAAAAAAAAAAAAATACATGTGTCCCACTCTAACAGAAACCAGGTTCTTCAAGAGAGATAGCATTTTTAACAAGTGTCCAGTGACTGTCATGATCAGTAAGTTAGGAAAAGGCTGGCCTCTAAGATCACAGAGTGTGCCCTTTGTGTTATAGCTGTTCCTCTTTAGAGAATTCCTAAGGTCTCTCATATTCTATAATCCAGCAACAGGGAACAAAAGAGTGAGGCAAGTACATAACACACCTCTCTGTCCCAGTTTCCCGCCACTGATGGCCACTATCAACTAGTTTTCCATGTTGCCTCACACCAGTCCCACTGCTCCTGGTCATTGCACCATTTTAAATGCTGCTCCCTAAATGTGAAACCCCTTAGCCCAGCATTGATCACACAGCCAACTCCTTCTCATTCTTCAAAACTGTTCAAAGAGTGCCTTCTCCAGGAGGCTGTGCTTGGTTCAATAGTTCTCCCCGCCCTCACCCATCCCAAGCCTTCATGAAGTTCATCTCCTCTGGGCCCCTCCAGAATCCTGGCTTACCCTCATCAACCCTCCACTAAAGACACTGTCTGCTTCTTCTTCTCCTTCTACAGGCTGTGATTCTGAAACCCAGCAACCAGTCCAACTCCTGGCAACCAGGGAACTTTATATTGTCAAGGGAGTGGCAAAGAATGATCTCAGTAGGACTTAGCTCCATTCTCTCAACCATTCAGATCTCTCTGAAACCTTATCATTTCAACCAAAGTCCTCATTATCCCTCCTAACTTCAGATCACTTAAAATTTTGCTCTCATGTTCTTTTTATCCTCATCTAAGTTATGATCAAAAGTTTCAATGCAGAGCCCACGGGAGAAATCTATCTGCCTGCAGGTCAGGTGTTGGCTGTAAGGACCCTGGAGAAGTCATTCAAACAGGGGTGATGCTATCTGATGGTCCTTTTATACAGCTCGCATTTATTGATATTGTCCAGGAAGCTCTGGGTGGAAAGAGAACTGACACAGACACTATCAAACATCTTGCTGAAGTGCAGATATAGCATATCCGCTATATTTACTTTCTTAAGGCTTCACAACTTTAAACTTTCTTCAAAAGAAATTATGCTACTCAGGCAAGATAGTCTCAGTGAGCCAATATTTGCACTTAGGGACCACTCAGTTTTCCTATCCAAGGACTCACAAATTGTCTGTTTCATAACCTGTTCAAGAATGCTTTATGGAAATGATCTCAGGCTCTCTCATCTATCATCCTCCCATTTTTCAAAACCTAGAAAATGTTTGCCTATCTCAGCTTTCCAGCTCCTGTCCCATTTGTTATCCATGATTCTCTGAAGATTCTACATTGTAATTCAATAGCTTCTCTCTGTAACCTAGAATGTAATTCATCCAGGCCACAGAGCTTGAATCATGTAGCTCAGGCCGGTGTCTGCCTACGACTTCCTCATCTGGAGAGAATTTGAAAAAAGAGAACTAGGACTAGCTTTTTCCTATGGTTACTGGGGGTGTATCTTGCCATGTCCTTTAAAGACTTGGACAAATAAATCATTTATTGATTTTTTTCAAACAGAGAGGTACACACACACACACACACAGGTAGGTTCTGGAGTCAGAAAGACCAAAAGTAAGAATTCAAGCTTTATTATCTAGTAGCTTTGCACCCCTGGGCAACACTATTACCCTCTATGAGCCTCAATTCAAAACAAGAAGAACAATAATGCCATTTTCAGAAGAGCTTAAAGATACCAATGGATTGGGGACTTCCCTGGTGGATCCAATAGTTAGGATCTGCCTTCCAATGCAGGGGACGCGGGTTCGATCCCTGGTCAAGGAGCTAAGATCCCACATGCTACGGGGCAATTAAGCCTGCACCCAGCATCGACTGAGCCCAAGCACTCAGGAGCCCCTTGCATTGCAACTTGAGAGAGGCCCAGTACCTCAACAAAGACCCCATGCAGCACCCCCAAAAGGATATCAATGTGTTAATACAAAGGCAACTGTAAATAGTACCTGTTACTGAAACTATCATTAGGCTCTTTTTTTTTCAACCTATTATGAGTAATTTTTAGCATGGGATCCCAGATGCGAGAGTCCAGAATGATGCCAGGAATCCAGTGGTAGGATGAATTAAATCAACCAAGCACAGCGATGCAGGATTCCCCTATAAGAGCTGTTGAAGACTGCTTATAAATCTTACCCTCCTTATACATTTGATGTGAGTTCCACACTGTGTGGCTGAAAGAGTAAAGGACGCCCTCTTGAATCATGGGAAAGCAAAGATGCTCTGTAGGAAAAGAGAGACAACCTAGAACAGAGTGAGGAATTGGCAGAAGCAGACCAGTTAGGGTCAGACCTTGCCAAGAGCTCTCAGATACGGCCTAGAGGCCAAGAATTTAAAGAGCAGGTGAACTGGGTATAGTGTCTAGGTAGCAGGCAAATCCTGCTGCACTTAATCCTTATTTCAACCGGAAAATACATAACCCATCTCTCCCTTCCCTGCCATTGATGGCCTCTATCAATTGGTCTACTGTCAACTGGGTTTCCACGTGCATGCCCCCATATACTGGTCCCCCCATATCTGGAGGCATTCTGAGGAACAACTGTGACGGAAACACTCAAAGCTTTCTTGGCTTTCGATTCCTGTTATGATTTTTTTGCTTCCTGTTTCTGGTTTTAGACACGGGAACAGCTGAAACGTATATTAACTCTTACTCAAGGTGTGCAGGCCTTCAACGACCTCCCTTCTTACTGGGCTCAAATCGGACTTGGGTGGGTTAAATAGTGGAAGAGAGGAAGAACACAAGTCCTCACAGGAGTCAGCTGCTCAGCCATCACCGGGTAGGCACTCTTGGTTCTTAAACCTTTCTACATTACTATGGTTGCTGAGGTGGATTCAAGTTTCAAGAAAAAAATAGCACTTATTTTTCAGTCCTCTGAAATAGAAACTATATTCTAATTAGCCCAAGAATTTTGATCTGCCTTTCATGAGAATTGTATTTTCTTCAGTAAATTTAACCTTTTTCTCTAATCCCCTCTCACACTTCTCTCTTGCCTCCAAGATAAAATCCTTCCATTTGGACAATTAGAAAGCACAGAATTCTTAGGTCTGGGGTCATCCATTCTCACAGGGCAGACTTCTTCCTTCCTAAGAAGAGTCACTGTCATACAACAGAGGATCACTTAGCATCTCCCTTTTGGGAGCCCCTGGACTAGGGGACCCTTATGTGTCTTGAGGTCCACTGACCGTTTCCTGAGTACAGCAGTGACTCAGCGGTCAGTGGGAGGGAAGTCAGAGGGGAGAGAAGGGTTCCTCCCTGATCTGCGGGGGTGTTTACTTTCCCCTCCAGGCAAGAACAGAGGTACCTGCCTATCCGAGAGGAGCTACTCTTCTCCATGGGAACCATAGGCACAACACGCCAAGCCATCTGCCCCTGGTCCCCAGTAAGGCCCCCACCCACCACGAAGCAATCGTCAGTCTCGTGTAACAATGATAGAAGTGTGCTGTAATATGTCTGACCAGAAGGACAGAGAAGTCCTAGAGCTCTGAGGACCAGAGCTCTAAATAAGTGACCGGATATCTACCCAGTTTGGCATTTGCTCCGCGTTTGTATTATCATCAAAACGTTGAATTCAAGCCTCTAAAGGTGCCAAGTGAGGGCTTCTGGGTTGACTCTGATGGGGTCCTAGCACAGATCCAGCAAGTATTTAATAAATGTGTTTTGCTGCTCAGCCCCGATGTGGATGGTGTCACCCTAGCAGAGCTCACGTTTCTTAAGATGCCCCACCCCTGTTCTGACTACACAAGTTCAGGGTGGCACCCCGGGATTCAGTATTTTTAAGGTGCTCCCTAAAGGACACTAGAATTATTGTTCCCAGTGAACATACTTTCACACTTTAGTTTCATAATTCAGAAGGAACTTCCCCCCCTCTTTTTGCCAAATATGTACATCTAAAAGAATTTGGGGAAAGCCAGGATGGTTTCTGTTTAACTTGTTTCAGATACCCCCAACAGAGCATCACTTGCAGCAGTGGTTAACAAATTCTTAAAAGTGCATTTAGTCCACTTTCACCCATGGCAGACATGCTGGTGCAAAACAGAAGTACATCCAAGTTCAAAGCGCCTCCAAGGGCAGGTCATTTACCACCCAAAAGGCCATTTTCCTCTCCAATAGCACCCATGACAAGGACGATCTCTCCTCCAGGTTGGCCTGGGGTACCAGCCACAGTTCCATTTTACATCCATCATCCTGGTGTATTTAACAAGCACCCCCTTTTGCTATCAATATCCCGGTTTGGAAGATAGTAAGAGTGACCACACAACCTACCTACAGCACAGGATAAACTTAAGATTCCTCACCCTGAGACAGTCCCAATCTCCCCCCACCCCACGTCCTTTCTCTCCCATCTCATCATCCAACACTTCCTGCCATGCTCCCCTCCTCGCCTCACCCAGAAATGCTCTCCTCTCTTCACTGCACACACGCTGCCACTGAGGAACAGGTAGTGACTCGCCTAATGTTTTCCAGCTAACAAGTAGAAGACAGTTTCCCATCTAAATACCAGTTCCATCATTGGTTTCTCCCGAGATGCTGCTTCCAGACCCTCAGGCCCTTTGCTGATTGCCCTTCTCTGGCAAACTCTCATTTTGCTCCATCTAATAAAAGATACACAAACACGAGCCTTCAGGTGAGTCTAACCATCGAATAGGGTGTTACCTCCCAGGATCAATACATTGTGGTTCCATTAATGCCGCTTTTTAGTTGCCTCCCCAGATTTAGCAGCTTATATTGAACTTTTAGTCAAATAAAACCTAAATGTCTTTTCTCTACCAGAACTACTGCCAGTAAATTTTTTTTTCCTCCCATTATCACCATTGATTTTTTTTAAACTCCCAAATAACATTTTACATTTATCTCTTTGTAACGTCATCTGCTTATTTTTAACCCAACATTCCAGTGTATTTAGATCATTTTGAGACAGGTTTTTGTCAATGATTACATTGACCATTCTTTCCAGCTTTGCATCTGTTTAAAGTTTGATATTCACATGCCTCCCGTGTCTTCTTCCAACCTGCTGGCAAGGTGACTGCCCAGGGCAAGTCCAGGAACTGGGAATCTAAAAATGATTTTACCAGTGACACTCCTTGTCTTGTCTGTGTGATCACAGTCCTCAACTGGGCATTCCTGCCGAAAGCATGCCCTTTGCCAGAGTTTACAACCATCCCACCCCAGCCCTCTGCAGTGAGATGTGAACACAAGAATCTTCCTGGAAATCAGGCCCTAAATCACACCATGACTAAGTGATTCAGCCAAGTAGTCCTCAGGCCTGGGCCAACTCTAATGACAGGCAGAATGTGATATGGAGGTTTCCAGAAAGGCCCTTATGGAGAAGGAAATGGCAACCCACTCCAGTATTCTTGCCTGGAGAATCCCGTGGACAGAGGAGCCTGGTGGGCTACAGTCCATGGGGTCCCAAGAGTCAGACATGACTTAGTGACTAAACCACCACCACCAGAAAGGCCTTTAAGCCCCAAAGCAGTTCAGCCTTCCAACTGGCTAAGAAGAAAAAAAAAGTCTTTATTAGAGTTTCATTCCCAAAGTCTTATCCTTGTTCCTAAGAGAAGCTACACTTAGACCTTAAGCCGATATCAGGCATTTGTATTTCACTGTGCTACAGAAAGGTTTTCAGAGACGATGCCTGAAAGCAAAAGGCCAAAAGAAGCCTGGCTGAACAGGTTTCCCTGAATGTCAGATCTAGTTCCTCAGTCCTGACAGTCAGTCCTTTTCATTTACAGATAAAGACAGGAGTACAGAAGGTTGAGAGAAAAGAAAAAAGGGCTACCTCAGGGAGGCTCCAGCAGGAAGAACAGGGACCCACTCTGTTGCTCTGCAGGATTTTCTAGCCTAATAGGAAAATGAAGCAAACTCCAGAAAATAAATGTTTTCAACAGTGATATAATCAGGCTTCCATTAAGCATGCCATATTAATGTGGTGTTTATCTCTGCTCCCATCCCAAAATGCACCATAAGGAGAGTAATTAAATTTAAAAAGTGAAGTTCCACAAGGACAAAGAGAAAGGGAGAAGTGATAACAGAAAGATGGAAATGTCACCAGTCTTCCAGAAAACTGACATTGCACAAGCAGGTCATTACCAACCTGTGAGAACAAAGCAAAAACTCTCAAAGGGCAAAGCCAAGGAAAGACGACAGTCTGTACTGGAGCCCTCAGCAAGGCTCAGCGATGAGAAGTGGTACCACGGAAGTCCTGCAGGGTGCAGACAGCCCGCCTGACCTGCACTCAACATAAGAACATGCCTTCACCCACAGTGCAGGGGATGTGAGATTCTCTTTCTAGAGAAATTAAAAGAGGGTCTTCAGGAACAAGGGGAACAAGTGGGGAGGGCTGGTGTGAATGTGAGGATGGTGCAGTGGTAAACGTGAGTCTGAAAAGGGAGAATTGAAAGTCAACACCCATCAGGAGATCTCTCTGTCTGTGGCCCCAAGCTGGGCTCCCACAACACCTGCAGCAGGCACATGTCCCCAGGAACAAGTCTGGAAGATTCTATGCTGGATAATCTGACCAGCACATGGGAAAAGCTTCCAGGTGATGCTAACTGGGGATCCTTCAACTGGACAGATCAGCAGATCCCAGACCATGTGACCGTGAGACCTGCTAACTGAAGAGCCTGTGCCCCCCTCAGCAGCTCCTCAGAGCCCCTCATCTGTGTGAGCTGTGACGTGCCACAGATCTCCTGACAAAGGAGATCACTAATACACAAGACGGGACCACAGGAGACAGTCAGGAAGAAGGAGCTGAACAAAGGGATGTGTCCCAAATAAATAGTTCTTGGGATTTAAAAACATCACAGAAGAAAAAGTCAACAGAACAGTTAAAAGATAAAATTCAGGCAAAATTCAGGCCAAAAGAAAATGAAGATAAACGTAAAAAAGAAGATCAATTCAAGACACCTAACTTCCAGGTATCCAGGGCTCCAAAAAGAAAAACAAAAAAGTGACAGTGAAAAGAAGGAAATGACAGCAATTAAAATGCAAGAAAAAGAGCGATAGGCACATACGACTCCTTTATGAACAGTATGTACAAAATCACAGTGACTTAAAGAGTACGTAATTAAAAGCAGACTCCATCACAGATGCAGAAAATAAACTTATGGTTACCAGGGGATAAGGGAGCAGTGATAAATTGGGAGATTGGGACTGACATATACACACTTCTTGCGGTTTAGTTGCTAAGTTATGTCCAACTCCTTCACAACCCAGTGAACTGTAGCCCACCAGTCTCCTCTGTCCCTGGATTTTCCAGGCAAGAATACTGGAGTGGGTTGCTATTTCCTTTTCCAGGGGATCTTTCCGACACAGGGATGGAAACTAAGTCTCCTGTATTGGCAGGCAGATTCTTTACCACTGAGTCACCAGAGAAGTCCCCATCTATGTTCTACTTTATGTAAAATAGAAAACTAAAAAGAACCTACTGTATAGCACAGGGAACTCTACTCAATACTCTGTAATGACCTATAAAGGAAAAGAATCTAAAAAAGAAAAACAAGAGTAGATATATGTATATGTATCACTGAATCACTTCACTGCATCTGAAACACATTATTAACCAACTGTACTCCAATAAAATAGGATTTTTAAAGCAGATTCTAGAGCCAGATTTCCTTTAATCTGAACTCTACCAACTACAACCTTTATGACTTTGAAAAAGTTACTTAATCTCTTTCTCAATGTCCACATCTGCATAATAGAAAAAAAAATAACAGTACCTACTTGATACTGTTGCTATAAAGATTAAGTTATTATGTGTTTAAAGCTCTTAAAAGGTGTCTTGCATTTAGAAAGTGCCCAAATGTCAGCTATTATTTACAGTGTTACATAACACTACAGTATAAATAATATGGGCTTCCCTCCTGGCTTATTGGTAAAGAATCTATCTGCTAATGCAGGAGACGTAGGTTTGATCCCTGGAAGATTAGGAAGATCCCCTGAAGGAGGAAATGGCAACCCACTCCAGTATTCTTGCCTGGGAAATCCTATGGACAGAGGAGTCTGGCAGGCTGCAATCCATGGGGTCACAAAAGAGTAAGACACGATTTAGCGACTAAACAACAAATAGTATAATCATTAAATTTAACCCAAAACTTTGATGTAAATATAAGAGGAAGAGAAAAAGGAAGAGAAAGCATGACAGATGGGACTCAGGGATGTTAGTCTCAAACCTTATCATTCATAGAAAGAAGCCAGTACTATAATGTCTAATAACATCTTCAAAGGGCAAATCAAGTAATAGTAGCACAAACAAGGTGTTTAAAAATGAAGAGGAAGACAAAAACACCAGAAGGAACAGCTAGAAGAACTGAAAGTTGCTGTTCCCTGCATCCCTTCACAGGGCTCCACAGTGGGGAGGAGGCCAGACACATGAACATGAGTAGTTTATTTTCATAGCCATTTAAAACACACACATGTTTAAGTAACCTTATCACACTGAGCTGAAACCCAGAATGGATGACAATAGATGACTCTCCCCAAGCTGCTTCTTCAAAAGCTAAGCACTGACTCAGAACAACAAAAAATATCCTTCTGGCTGCTTCAAACAAAAAGTAAGCAAAGGCCATGTTCTAGGAGAAAGGGAGGCAACCAGACTTGGTGCACAGCCCACCTCCCCTATATACTTATCCAGGTAAAATCCTGCTGCACTCCGATGCACCCAGGTACCTTGAGTCTTCTCCCCTCCCTCCTAAGACCCAGGCAACTGCCAAGCCAAACCTTCCTCCAGCCCTCCTTTACACGAAGGGACAAAAGAAATTGCTGTGGCTTGATTGAATTGTTAAATTGTGCTCTCAAATCTTCTGAGTTTTCTATTAAATGATCTATATGGTGGTTTCATCAGAGAAACTAACTCTTGCAGAAAAGTACTTGTTTTATAAGATGACACGTGGGCACTCTGTATTCTACCCGAGAGGCACGCTGTAATCGTTAGAGGTGCCAGAAGATGAAAATACCAGTTACTGTAAGAGATTTCTGAAGAAGTCAGGAGGAACAGAAAGACAATTTTGTCTTCTTAAAAAAATGGAAAGTGGGTCAGGAGAAGCTGAGAAAAGAAAGCATTTATACATAGGGATTCATCACGCTGATTATGGAGCCATACTACATGATAATAGTCACGCTTTCTGCCTCTGCCACTTTCAAGGGAGAAATAAGAGCAGATGCAGGAGAAGCCAGAGCATGTTACGATAAATACAGCAGACCAACTCCACTTCAGGTAGAATCCAACTATGGCAGTTGAGGATGAAGTGCTGTAAAAAGATATAGACCCCAAATGTTCCTGAAAATTTGAAGCTAAAGTAAAAGCTATCTTAACCGAAGCAAGCTATGAAGAATTACCCTACAGACTTATGGTTGCCAGGGTGGAGGGGACATGGGGGCGAGATGGACTGGGAGTTCTGGATTAGCAGATGCAAACTATTATACCTAGAATGGATAAACAACAAGGTCCTACTGTATAGCACAGGGAACCTTATTCAATATCCTACAATAAACCATAATGGAAAACAATATGAAAAAGAATGTGTTATATATGTGACATGCACATGTGTGCACGTGCTCAGTCACTTCAGTCGCGTCCACCTCTCTGCAACCCCATGGACTGTAGCCAATCAGGCTCCTCTGTCCATGGGATTCTCCAGGTAAGAATACTAGAGTGGGCTGCCATGCCCTCCTCCAGGGGATCTTCCCCACCTGGGGATCAAACTCACATCTCCTTTGTCTCCTGCATTGCAAGCAGATTCTTTACCCACTGAGCCACCTAGGAAGCCCATACACACACACACACACACATATATATATATTTTTTTTTCTAATTTTATTTTTAAACTTTACATACTTGTATTAGTTTTGCCAAATATCAAAATGAATCCGCCACAGGTATACATGTGTTCCCCATCCCGAACCCTCCTCCCTCCTCCCTCCCCATACCATCCCTCTGGGCCATCCCAGTGCACCAGCCCCAAGCATCCAGCATCGCATCGAACCTGGACTGGCAACTCGTTTCCTACATGATATTTTACATGTTTCATTGCCATTCTCCCAAATCTTCCCACCCTCTCCCTCTCCCACAAAGTCCATAAGACTGTTCTATACATCAGTGTCTCTTTTGCTGTCTCGTACACCGGGTTATTGTTACCATTTTTCTAAATTCCATATATATGCGTTAGTATACTGTATTTATGTTTTTCCTTCTGGCTTACTTCACTCTGTATAATAGGCTCCAGTTTCATCCACCTCATTAGAACTGATTCAAATGTATTCTTTTTAATGGCTGAGTAATACTCTATTGTGTATATGTACCACAGCTTTCTTATCCATTCATCTGCTGATGGACATCTAGGTTGCTTCCATGTCTTGGCTATTATAAACAGTGCTGCGATGAACATTGGGGTACACATGTCTCTTTCCCTTCTGGTTTTGTATATAATAACTGAATCATTTTGCTATACAGTAGAAATTACATGCACAATATTGTAAATCAACTGTATTTCAATGAAAAAAAATTTAAAGAATTAGTTCTAATCAGTGAAGATGAATGCAGTACCATTCACTGGTTAATAAAAACTAAACAGTCACTTTAAAAAGTAATTAGTTATACCCAGGTGGATTTTAACAACATATTTTAGGAGTATTTAAGGTTTGTTTATGTATTTAGAATTTAATATCATCTTATAGTCTTGGAGTGAATTAATAAAACATAGACAGTTACGTACTCCATTTATTTAAGGCAACTGTTGAATGAAATACATAGAAGTTGAATCTATATGATCATCAATTTCCATTTTGGTATAATTCTGATCTATTTTTTCTGCATCACATGGCATGTGGGATGTTAGTTTCCTGACGAGAGATCAAACCTGTGCCCTTTGCAGTGGAAGCACAGAATCTTAACCACTGGACCGCCAGGGAAGTCCTGAATAATTCTGCTTTTTATTCCTTATCTGAGTTTATATTTTATCTTTGAAATCATGTTCATTCATTTTTATACAAATCATTTTCTTAAATCCCTAATAAAGTATTTACCCTGCTAGTTTGTGGGGAAAACAATTCATATTGTATGATATGTATCATATCTGTTGCAGATATTTTTGGTGCTGGCCATCACAAACCCATAAAATTAAGCCAAAAAGACTTTTTGTACAAAATTAAGCAAATTTTAGTCTAACAAAGCTATTGTTTTTCCACTAGTCATGTATGGATGTATGAATTGGACTATAAAGAAAGCTGAACACCAAAGAATTGATGCTTTTGAACTGTGGTGTTGGAGAAGACTCTTAAGAGTCCCTTGGACTACAAGGAGATCAAACCAGTCCATCCTAAAGTAAATCAGTCCTGAATATTCATTGGAAGGACTGATGCTGAAGCTGAAACTCCAATACACTGGCCACCTGATGCAAAGAACTGACTCAATGGAAAAGACCCTGATGCTGGGAAAGATTGAAGGCAGGAGGAGAAGGGGACAACAAAGGATGAGATGGTTGGATGGCATCAACAATTCCATGGACATGAGTTTAAGCAAGCTCCAGGAGTTGGTGATGGACAGAAAGCCTGGTGTACTATAGTCCATGGGGTCACAAAGAGTTGGACATGACTGAGCAACTGAACTGAACTGAAGCAAATTTTCTCTTGAACAAGACAGAGGAATAGCTAGATATTACAAAACGTGAACCTTTATTTCAATGCTATTTTAGTGCTATAGTTCAACAATATTTTAAAAATCAAAATGACTCGGTACACTCTGGTGATATACAAAGTAATGCTGCTTTGCTCTTTGAGGACAGTGGAACCTCATGAGCTACTGAACAAGC
Source organism: Bos mutus (assembly GCF_027580195.1). NCBI lineage: Eukaryota > Metazoa > Chordata > Mammalia > Artiodactyla > Bovidae > Bos > Bos mutus. The sequence continues at coordinate 22,491,821 of NC_091620.1, read as the reverse complement.
TGAGAGATTTACTCAAATCTGTCTACCAGACCCCAGATGAATCTGGAAGCTTTGTCAGTAAAACCAGGAGGACTTAGGGCTTGAGACAGATGCTCAGCTTGCCTCCAACTCAAGCTGGGAAACACCTTCTAATAATAAGATGGCATTGCTCTTGGGTGCACTAGAATCATTGGAAGTCACTAAAAATCCTCTGCATGTGGACACGGAAATTGGCAGCTGTGGGCTTAAGGGAATGAAAAATGTCCTGAGACACGCACAGCCTATTCCTCTTTATGATTTTGACCCAGTGTACACTGTTTGCGCTCATGTCCAGAGAGAAAGGAGCAAAATAAAACTCATGACTGATTTTATGCCTCTCTCTCTGACTCATTTTGGAGGCTTCCATGTCGAGTAAGATTAGATCAAGTCTCGTCTATTCTTTTTCCACTAAAACCAAAACTGTGATCATTAGAATGCTGTTCAGATACACTCATCATAAAGACAGAAATTAAAAATAAATGTATGAATAGAATATCTGGGGAGGGAGACACTTAACTCCATGGCTACCTCCCTCTAAGTTGGCATCATATTATTTTAATATGCCTATGGTCTGTTCTGTCTCTCCAACTAGACTATGAACTCCCAGGCAAGAGCTGGTCCTTATTTGCTGCTGAGCTGAGATGACCAGCACAATGTCTGGCACAAGGCATTCAGCAAATTTTATTTAAATTGAACTAAGCCTACTTAAGGGAGGGATTTTTTAAAAAGTCAAAGTAATACATACATCTGATTTTAAAAAAGAAAGCATGCAGAATGGTTTATAATGAACAGCCTAAGTCCCCAGACCAGCTTCTGATACTACTCCCCAGAGGCAACCACTCCTAAGGATGAGAATTTGTTTTTAAGGTTTCATCACATTTGTTGCTAATGCAAAAAAAAAAAAAAAAATCCAGTTTAAAATTATTCATGCCTCTTTACTTAAATAGGCCTCAAATATTTGGAAACACGGCTGGCAGTTATTCCAAGTTGTTGTAGTCATACATTCAACAAATATATATTGTTTGTGTTGAAAGTGGTGACATTTCAGTTTTCACACTTTTATTAGTAAAGACCAGCTTTCTTTCCTCCTAGAATGAAAGAGGCATAAGCCAGTATAGCCCTAGAATTAGTGGGGCCAGAGCACATCAGAACTAGACAATAGGGGTGGAGAGGGGGTGGGTGAGTCAGTGTCACAGTGGGGTGAAATGCTCTGAGTTAATGTCGCAGGATGGAGGAACTGCCAGATGCAGAGACCTGCTCCTCTGGTAGCTTTAGCTTTCTCTGAGCAGACCTCATTCTGTACAAGGATGGCGCCCACAGGGCAATCACATTATGCCCCATTTTACATCAATAGACTCCATCTATGACAGCAGCTCCACGATCTAGGGAACCATCCTCTTATTTTGAACCAGTGAAATAATCTGCAAAATCCCTTGGAATTATTTATAACGGGATTTCTCTTATATTAGCAAAAACAAGTAGAAGCATAAAATGATGCTACATTTATAGCACATAATGGTTGGAAACACTCTGCAAAGACATGACAATTCGGGAAAATCCCCACTCTGATCAGAGTGAATAAACATGATTAACTTGCAGAGAAGATGCTATTAGGCTCTTTGCCAAAAAAACAGATTACTGCTTTAAAGAGTCTGCCTGCAAAGGTGACCTGACCCCCAGGAGATGCTGGAGCCCTGAAATAGTGACCCTGAAGGGTCCCCAAGTGACGGGTCACCTATGTGACAGGGCCTCTGTGCACCCAGGGGAGCACAGAGGAACTGAGAAATGAGATGCTGATCAAGAAGCTCGACTGAATGGGTGGCTGTTTATCAAGACAAGAGACCAATTCAGAAAAAACCCTGTTGACAGAATCCGGATTCAGATACTTCAAGATCACCTTCTATCTAAACTGAGGAGAAACCCAAGGCTCAGAAAGAAAACACACACACACATACATAATGACAATCAGGAAACAAGAAAAATGGAGAAACTGATGTTTTCCACATCCTTAATGTGGATTGATGGTTTTTTTTTTTTTCTCATTAACCTTTTATTTTTAACTTAATTTTACAGTAAAGAAACAGAAAAGTATTATCATTAAAAAAATACCATAGCTGTCAATCTTAAATGAGATTGATGTTTTATGAAATTAATCTGCATTAATCCTCACTCCAGTACTAACCTGTAGCCATTATCTTCAGAGCCTCTGTAACCTGCGGAAGGCCACAGGAGTCATAAAGGGGATTCAAATTCAAGACTGACTCTAAATCCATGTTCTTTCTATCATGACAGGGAGAGTGTCCAGAAGGTGAGAAAAATCCTATATCTTAATGCACAGACATTATACATGGTGAGACCTCTAGGTTTACAAATGAGTAAGCAAGTCTGGGGATGCAAACATTACCAAACTTTTTTCAGTCACTTAGACTTTCTTTTTTTTTCTGGCCGAGCCACACGGCTTGCAGAACTTGCCCAACCAGGGATCAGACCCGCACCCCCTGCATTGGAAGCTCAGAGTCTTAACCACTGGACCACCAGGGAAGCACTAAACTCATTTTCTTAACTGAGTACCTTAAAATACCTCTTGGGCGACTAATTTAGGTCCCTGTTTTAAAATACTACTAGGGTCTGGCAAGAAGATCCTTGACATTCAACTGGAATTTTAGTTCTAGAAAATGAACTTTGCTTTACAGAGCGATACAGTAATAAGAACACATCTGTGAGTATGTTGCCCGGTGGGTCTGTGCCCCAGACTGGTATCTCCAGCTGCCACTGACAGGGTGATTGTAACTGTGCTCACCTATGCCTTAGAGATGTGTTTACTAACACCAGAGGGGAAAGAAGCTACTATTTAAACAACAAAAAAAGACAAATTCCACTTTTTATGAAAACAAAATATTAAAGTACACAGAGCATTTGATAGAGGCCTGCATGTGGACTGTATTTAAACTCCCCAACAGATTCAACAGTGAATCAAACAGAATTCACAGTCATAGTTTGAGCAACATGAAAAGCACATTACAAACAGTTTAAAAAAACCTCCCATTTTCCAAACTGCTTTTGAAATGGGTCAGTCAGACAGAGATTTTCCTCAGAAAGTCACAAGTTTGTGAAAACCGAGTAAAACTAGAAGCTGCGATGCAACTTCTACCACATCAGATCTATAACTGTGGAGGGTATTTTTCCCCCTACTGTAAACAAAACTAAAACGTTCACCCTCATATGCATGAATATCATAAAACTGCATCTGTGCCCACAACACACACATTTATCATTACTTCCCCCAACACACACACAATAAAAAATAAAATTGAACTCAACCTTCCCCCCATCCAGGGGTGTTTTGCTTTCCAGCGGTCCCACATTGTCTGAGTTGCCAATAGTAGCTGACTGTTCACAGGTCACCTTTATCAAACAGCCTCTTCTCCAAAAAGGCCATTGGAGTCTCCAAAAAGACCGCTGGGGTAAATGGTTGTCGGGCAGACTAGCACCTCCACCTGTCTTCCTGTCTCCTCTTCTCCCTCAACCCCCTTAAGCGAAGGTCCTGTATGAAAAGGAGCTGGGATGGGCTTCATGAGAGAATGAGCAAGACGAGCACGAGTCAAGATTTCTGTGATGTCACGGGAGCATTATTAGTGGCTGCTCACCATTTCCAAAGAGGCACGAAAATTCTTAGTCTGCTGTCAAAGTCTATCAGCCATCCTCAAGCTTTCCATTCAGCAGTTTTTCCAGGCAGGTCTCCACACATAGCTTCTTTTTTTTTTCTTAACACACTAAGCTGACTCAGACGCACAGGCACAAGTCCTCTGACTCACTTCTCTCTTCCTTCTTTCTTTCTCTGCTTTTCTTTCTTTCCTTTTTTTAACTCCTTGGCTCTTGGAAATGGGGATTAGTTCTTCTCATCTAAGCTGGGGAGCCAAGTGCAAGATCCAGCAGGGCAGTTTGTGGTCTTCAAAAGACAAATTCCACTTTTTATGAAAACAAAATATTAAAGTAGGCAAAGCATTTGATAGAGGCCTGCATGCGGACTGTGCTTCAGTGCTCAGAAAAGTGCAAATGCTAAATATCCTTGGAAAGACTGATGAGGAAATAAAACTCAAGGGATTTTCTTCAAGTCTGGCAGAAAGATAACTCATTCCAGGAGGGTAAATGTGGACACTTCTCTGGACCTGCGGTCTTTCCTCTTCTCCCTCACTTTCTACCCAGGTACCTCTGCCATTCTTATTTCTTGCCTACTTAATTGTGCCTGCGGAGAGGGCAATGGAACCCCACTCCAGTACTCTTGCCTGGAAAATCCCATGGGTGGAGGAGCCTAGTAGGCTGCAGTCCATGGGGTCACGAAGAGTTGAACACGACTGAGCGACTTCACTTTCACTTTTCACTTTCATGCACTAGAGAAGGAAATGGCAGCCTACTCCAGTGTTCTTGCCTGGAGAATCCCAGGGACAGGGGAGCCTGGAGGGTTTCCATCTATGGGGTCGCACAGAGTCGGACACGACTGAAGTGACTTAGCAGCAGCAGCAGCAACTGTGCCTGCTCTTTGAGGTCTATGGATACATAAATACTTGTGTATACACATACGCACATATAATGAATTTAATATGTGTGAGGTATATACAGGATTGATACACATATTTTATTCACTGGCACAGCTGTGTGTGTCTTCAGTCACGTCAGTCATGTCTGATTTTCTGCGACCCTATGGCCTGTAGCCCACCAGGGTCCTCTGTCCATGGGGTTCTCCAGGCAAGAATACTGAAGTAGGTTGCCATTTCCTCCTCCAGGGGATCTTCCTGACCCAGGAATCGAACCCATGTCTCCTACACAGCAGGGAGATTCTTCACTGCTGAGTCACTGAAGCTCCACAGCCACATCCTTTGTTAAACTATTTAAAGACTTCCATAGTGATGGGGAAAGAGAAATCCTGCACTTAATAAGCCCACAGATAACTCAACAACACTGTCCAGTGGTGGTCACAGAGGTGGGTGACTGGACCAGGAAACAGAGCTCGTGCAGATGCACCTGGAGCCCAACATGGACAGCAGGTGCAGCTGGTGGCTTCCGGGGGCCTCACCTGGGAGCCAAAGCACCAGCTCTCCACGTCCACACATTCAGGTGTGTGTCCAGGTACCTTCTGCTGGAAACAAAACCCTGGGCTCAACAGCCTGATACTTATCAAGGCCACAAGCGAATTGTGGAATAGACTGATGCGTTTCCTATTTCAACCCACGGATCACACAGGGCTATCACTTAGCTAGAGACAGCTGCATTATACCAACGAGGAATCCACAAATGCTTTGAATATTATCAGAATGATATGATGAATGATTTTCCCTCTAACATATCACTTGGTAGACAGTGATATAGTGATATGCCCACTAACATATCACTTGATATCATTTAAATATAGTGTAGTTCACTTAAAGAATAGAACCTATTTTTAAGTGATGAATTCTGAATTTATTTACATTACCATACTAGTGGGCAAATATTTTCATCATCACCATACTAGTGGGCAAATATTTTCATCATCTTGCTATATGTAAGCATGTGTGTGCATTCACAGATGCTTAGAAAAACTTTGGAAGCCACACAACACAGCAAATGGTTAAGTGCAGTTACCTCTGGGTTGGAGGAAAGAGGTGTTTTGGGAGCAGGTGCATTTAAAGGAGAAATTTTCCATTTTTATACTATATTCTATAGGAATAATGTGTGTGTGCTCAGTTGCTCAGTCATGTCTGACCCTTTGCAATGACCACATGGACTGTAGCCTACCAGGCTCCTCTGTCCATGTAATTTTCCAGGCAAGAACACTGGAGTAGGTTGCCATTTCCTCCTCCAGGGGGTCCTCCTGACCCAAGGATAGAACCTGTATTGCTTGCATCTCCCGCACTGGCAGGCGGATTCTTTACTATTGTGGCACCTGGGAAACCCAGTGTGAATAATACATTTATTATTTTTGTAATTAAAAGTTTAAAAAAAGAGTATACATGTATATAAACACTTGTAAACATGCAAATAACGAGTCTGAGGGAATTGAACAGAAAAAGTGGATTATCGGTGTCTTAAGGAACGATAAAAGGAGATGGCCTTGTGAGAAAGGAGAGGTATCTGAGGGGTCAGGTTTACTGCTGGGAGGCTTGGAGCAAAAGCGCAGTGAATACAGGAAGGCAATGTTTTGCAGATTAATCCAAGGGGAGAGGAAAAACCAGAAAAAGAAAGGGGGTATAATGAAATAATCATTAATTGGAGGGAAAAAATCTTTGAAAATGTGAGGGGGTGGGGAGAAAGAAAGGAAGAAACAGAGAGAAAAGACGGAAGGAGGAGGGAAGAGAGAAAGGAAGGAGGAAACAGAGGAGAAACAGGGAAGGGAAGAAGCGAGGAGGGAGAGAAGAAAGGGGAAAGAGAGAAAGGCAGAGAGAGAAGTTGGCTGACATGTCCAAATAAATACCATGGATTTGGCTCCCAACAAAGCAACAGCCAGAGCAGTATGGTCACGCTTCTGTCAGCATCCCCTGTGCCACACTGCTGACCGTGTAGCTTCAAGAGACGCTTGAGTTTTGAAATCATAATCAGCCCTTTCCCTTGTGTTCACAAAACTTTAAATCACTTCTCAATAAGTGAAACTGTTGCATCATTGGCTCATTATTTTGTCACTGCTTTCTACTCATAACTGACCTTTAGTCTCTTTAAAGGATTATATACACGTATCTAAGGAATACACATGTTCTAAGGCTCCTGAAAGGCTTTGCTCAGGATGAATGGGGCATTTCTATGGCTCTACTTTGATTTAGAGGCTCTACCTTAATTTCACACTGGCAATAAAATATGATAAAGAATTTGCCTGCCAAATGCAGGAGACACAAGTTCAATCCCTGGGTGGGGAAGATCCCCTAGAGAAGGAAATGGCAACCCACTCCCGTATTCTTGCCTGGGAGATCCCATGGACAGAGGAGCCTGGCAGGCTACAGTCCGTAGGACTGCAAAGAGTTGGACACAACTGAGCATGCATGCAAAAATAAAAATATCCAGGGCCATGAACCAAAGGACCAAGGGAAAATAATTTAGGATGGTCAGATGCGTGCTAAGTTGCTTCAGTAATATCCTACTCTTCATGCCTGGTAGGCTCCTCTGTCAATGGGATTTCCCAGGTAAGAATATTGGAATGAGTTGCCATTTCCTCCTCCAGGGGATCCTCCTGACCCTGGGATCAAACCCACATCTCTCACGTATCCTGCATTGGCAGGCGGCTTCTTCACCACTAGTGCCGCCTGGGAAGCCCGGTCAGGCACCTACAATTTACAGTCTGCATTTACAAAGCAACCATAATTTGACTATAATGCCCATCCATCTTCCTTTATTTCCTTTGACAAGAATACTAGGCGATGGACAATCAAAAATGACTAAGACATTGACCCTTCTCTAAAGGAAGCCTCATACTCAAAGCCTCATACTTGAGGTAACAAATAAGTGACTAAATAAGTAAATGCAAGTTGATAAGCTCTATGATACTAACCATTTCGTTCTCCGGCGGATCTTCCCAACCCAGGGATTGAACCCAGGTCTCCCGCATTGTAGACAAGACGCTTTACCGTCTGAGCCACCAGGGAAGTCCTATGATACTAAGATACAGCAAGAACAATGGGAAAATAAGAAGGCATGAGAAACACAATTTGAGGTAGTTTCCCATGAGCGTTAATGCTTTCAGCTGACTTTGAAAGAACCGTAAGAGTTAGCCAGGCTATAAAGAAGGGAGAGGCATTTCAGAAAGGAACCATTACATATGCAAAGAACGGGAGATTGTTCCAGGGAAGGGTCTGTCTAGGGAAACGCCAAATGGTCAGTAAAATCAAAGAGCACATGAAATAAAAATGGAAAATCTAGGAAAAGAAAATAATGAGAAACAATGAAAGCAATGAAGAGCCACTGATTAAGGAATGGTTTGCTCATGTTTGCATTTTTGTAAGATAGCTCTGGGGACCATGGGCAGATGGATTATGAAGCTGAAGTAAGAGGCAAGGAAACCACAGCATGGCAGTTGAAGGAGATGTTCAGTCTTTTCCTAATAGCTCAAAACAACTGTTCCACAAATAACAATGATAAAATCCGTGCAATTTTTTTTTTTTTTTAGCTACTAAAAAATACTGAAAAGTAATCAAGGTATGGCAAAAACTGGAGAAGACTGCCATTAAAAGGCAAACTGTAACGGATGAAGTTTGCAAGTTTGCAAATTTTTACCTGAGAGCACTCTCACTCCACAGATAGCTGGGCCTGCAGAAAGCCTAAGCTTCGTACTGGGCTAAGATGTCAGATAATTTCAGGGAAGGCAGAACTTTCAGAAAGTTACAGGGTATGTTGGAAGTAAGGAAATCACAAAGGGAGTGAATACTGAAATCTGCAAATAACCCCCTCAGATCAGATCAGTCGCTCAGTCGTGTCCGACTCTTTGCGACCTCATGAATCGCAGCACGCCAGGCCTCCCTGTCCATCACCAACTCCCGGAGTTCACTCAGACTCACGTCCATCGAGTCAGTGATGCCATCCAGCCATCTCATCCTCTGTCATCCCCTTCTCCTCCTGCCCCCAATCCCTCCCAGCATCAGAGTCTTTTCCAATGAGTCAACTTTTCCCATGAGGTGGCCAAAGTACTGGAATTTCAGCTTTAGCATCATTCCTTCCAAAGAAATCCCAGGGCTGATCTCCTTCAGAATGGACTGGTTGGATCTCCTTGCAGTCCAAGGGACTCTCAAGAGTCTTCTCCAATACCACAGTTCAAAAGCATCAATTCTTCAGCACTCAGCCTTCTTCACAGTCCAACTCTCAGTCCCTAGCTAATCAAGAAACTATGCATGCAAATTAACCAGATGAATCAATGCAACCAAGTCATAATCCCAGCAGGGCTTTATAAATAAAAACTGACATAATTCTAAAATCTAATTGAAAATGTAAAGGATCTAGACCAGTAAAATAATCACTGCTGCTGCTGCCAAGTCGCTCCAATCGTGTCTGACTCCGTGCAACCCCCATAGACGGCAGCCCACCAGGCTCCCCCGTCCCTGGTATTCTCCAGGCAAGAACACTGGAGTGGGTTGCCATTTCCTTCTCCAATGCATGAAAGTGAAAAGTGAAAGTGAAGTCGCTCAGTTGTGTCCGACTCTTAGCGACCCCATGGACTGCAGCCTACCAGGCTTCTCCATCCATGGGATTTTCCAGGCGAGAGTACTGGAGTGGGGTGCCATTACTAGAAAAGAACAAAGATTGGAAAGTTATACTATAGGACTTCAAGATACCTTTAATCTAGAGGGTGAAACTGACATAAAGACAGACAGATGAAGAAGACAGAACAGAGTCCAGAAATGAATACACAATTATATAGGCAATTGGCTTTTGACAAAGTAACCAACACAATTCTTTAAAGTAAGAAGAGGCTTTTCAACAAATTATGCTGAAACAGCTAGATACCCATATGGAAAAAGATATCTTCATCTTATACTATGCACAAAAATCAATTCAAAATTGCTCCTACATATAAATATGAAAGTTAAGATATAAAACATTTAGAAGAAAACATAGGAGAATATCTTCATAGAGGACAGGGTAAAGATTTCTCTGATGGGAATCAGAAAGCAATACCATAAAATAAAAATGAAAATTTTTATGCTTAAGAAAAATAACACTAGGAAAATTAATGAGCATGTATCACATTGGGAGAAAATAGTCACCAAACATATATCTGATAAGAGACTTACATCTAGGTATTTTAAATCCTATACAGTTCAGTTCAGTTGCTAAATTGTGTCCGACTCTTTGAGACCCAATGAACCGCAGCACACCAGGCCTCCCTGTCCATCACCAACTCCCAGAGTTTACCCAAACTCATGTCCTTTGAGTCGGTGATGCCAGCCAATGATCTCATCCTCTGTCATCCCCTTCTCCTCCTGCCTTCAATCTTTCCCAGCATCAGGGTCTTTTCAAATGAGTCAGCTCTTCGCATGAGGTGGCCAAAGTACTGGAATTTCAGCTTCAGCATCAGTCCTTCCAATGAACATTCTGGACTGATCTCCTTTAGGATGGATTTGTTGCATCTCCTTGCAGTCCAAGGGACTTTCAAAAGTCTTCTCCAACACCACAATTCAAAGGCATCAATTCTTCTGCACTCAGCTTTCTTTATAGTCCAACTCTCACATCCAATCATGACTACTGGAAAAACCATAGCCTTGACTAGATGGACCTTTGTTGACAAAGTAATGTCTCTGCTTTGTAATATGCTATCTAGGTTGGTCATAACTTTCCTTGCAAGGAGTCAGCGTCTTTTAATTTCTTGGCTTCAGTATCCATCTGTAGTGATTTTGGAGTCCAAAAAAAAAAAAGTCTGACACTGTTTCCACTGTTTCCCCATATATTTGCCATGAAGTGATGGGACTAGATGCCATGATCTTCGCTTTCTGAATGTTGAGCTTTAAGCCAACTTTTTCACTCTCCACTTTCACTTTCATCAAGAGGTTCTTTAGTTCTTCTTTACTTTCTGCCATAAGGGGGGTGTCATCTGCATATCTGAGGTTATTGATATTTCTCCCAGCAATCTTGATTCCAGCTTGTGTTTCTTCCAGCCCAGTGTTTCTCATGACGTACTCTGCATATAAGTTAAATAAGCAGGGTGACAATATACAGCCTTGACATACTCCTTTTCCCATTTGGAACCAGTCTGTTGTTCCATGTCCACTTCTAACTATTGCTTCCTGACCTGCATACAGGTTTCTCAAGAGGCAGGTCAGGTGGTCTGGTATTCCCATCTCTTGAAGAATTTTCCACAGTTTATTGTGATCTACACAGTCAAAGGCTTTGGCATAGTCAATAAAGCAGAAATAGATGCGTTTCTGGAACACTCTTGCTTTTTCAATGATCCAGCAGATGTTGGCAATTTGATCTCTGGTTCCTCTGCCTCTTCTAAAACCAGCTTGAACATCTGGAAGTTCACGGTTCATGAATTGTTGAAGCCTGGCTTGGAGAATTTTGAGCATTACTTTACTAGGGTGTGAGATTAAAAAAATTTTTTTAACAAAATAAGCAAAAAAAAAAAAAGAGCCCAGACATACACTTCACCAAAGAAAACATGTGAATGTCGAATGAGAAATAATGCTTTATAGCATCAGTTGCCAGGGAAATGCAAAATAAAACCATACTGATATAATCATGAACCCACTAAAACAGTAGGTTTTAAACACTGAGGATACAAATGTTAGTGAGGATGCAGCCCAACTAGAATGCTCACACTTTGCTAGTGGGAAATAAAATGGGACTTCTGGAAAAGATCTATCAGTTTTTTGTTTTGTTTTCTTATAAAAGTCAACATAACCCACTGTCAACCCCATTGCCAGGTGTTTACCCAAGAGAAACGACAGCATATGCCCACAAAGAGACTTCAAGAATGTTCAAAGCAGCTTTACTCACAATCGTCAGAGATCTAAACAACCAAAATGTCCATCAACAGGAGATTCACAAGCAAACTGTGGTTTATTTATACCATGGACTGACATTCAGCAATAATAATGAACAAGCCATTAATAATACAGGCAACTCTATAGATGAATCTCATGCACACTACACTGAGTAAAAGGCACAAAAAGAATATATGCTGTATGATCCCATTTCTATGAAATTCTAGAACAGGTAAAACTGAACTAAGAGTTAAAAAAAAACAGAACACTGCTTGCCTTAACAGAGAAGAGAGGAAGAAAGGAAGAGGGAACTCCTGGGGAAATGAAAAAGCTCTTTAACTTCAAAACATGTGAGTCTGACACAAGGAAGGATGGGTTGAGGATTCATGTATCCATACTGCATATCTAAGATTTATGCATTTCAATGAATATATATTTTACTCTAAAAAAAAAACCTCTAACCTGATCCTCATCATTAGCAAGCCTGACTGGAAAGTTAGTTGAGCTGTTGACAACTTTCAAAAACTAGGTTCTGAATAGGTGGGGGTACCAGTTTATTTACCTGAGTTTTTGCAGTAATTCAAGTGAGAGATGACGAAGGCCTGGATTAAAGAAGTAGCAGTTAAGTTAGATAAGATGAAACTGAATGCTATCCAAAGGGCTTCCCAGGTGGCTCAGTGGTAAAAAAAATCCTCCTGCCAATGCTGGAGAGGCACATTTGATCCCTGGCTGGAGAACATCCCCTGGAAGAAGAAATGGCCACCTACTCTAGTATTCTTGCCTGGGAAATCCCATCGGCAGAGGAACCTGGCAGGCTATAGTTCATGGTGTCGGATGTGACTTAGCATTCATGTAGACTATCCAGAAGGTGACTGATGACTGATACTGAACCACTGTGAGATGTAAGAGAGAGAGAGAAAATTCACAGATTCCAAATGATCCACATAGAACTGTATTTCCATATCATTGGTTTCCATAATGGCCCCCTGGAGGTAAAAACATGATTTTGAAAGGTGTCACTAGACATCACTAGACTGCAGAAGGGATGCCGGCAGCACATACAAGCTTAAGAACCTAGAGATGCTCAAACTCCCAGGTTTCTGACTTGAGCAATTAGGTAGATTTTCTAGGTGCCATTTATTAAGACTGAAGAGAAATGACATGAAGATGGCTGGGTATTTGGGGTGGAGGGTGGGGTTCAGATAATGATGTGAGGTAAGTTTGTAATATTTTGATCAGGGAAGCCCAGTAAGCTGCCGGATCTAAGAGCCAGCATTTCAGGAAGAGGTCTGGGCTACAGAGACACTGGGGAGTCATCAGCATGGGGGAGATCAATGACTGTAAACTGGGGTCCTGTTGATGCCCAACTTCTCATCAAGAGAGACCCAGGCTTCCCTGATAGCTCAGTTGGTAAAGAATCCACCTGCAATGAAGGAGACCCCAGTTCGATTCCTGGGTTGGGAAGATCCGCTGGAGAAGAAAAAGGCTGCCCACTCCAGTATTCTGGCCTGGAGAATTCCAGGGACTGTATAGTCCAAGGGGTCTCAGACAGGTCTGAGCGACTTTCACTTTCTTGTCTACCACAACACGGCCTGGTTCCACCCTTGTTATCCACTAAACACATCCCAGAGGCCATAAATCCTGCCTCTGTGTAGCAGAATTCTCTCTGCAACAGCATAGGAAAGTTTGACAGAAAGGAGGGGGAAAAAATTTTACCTATGTAACAAGATGTTCCAATGAATATTCTTTCTGAAGTCTTAAGGAACAACCAACAGTAAATTTCAAAAGGGGAGCTAGACCATTTGCAAAATTTACCAAAGAAAGTGGCTATAAATTATTTGTGAAATTCATAATTCCTTTACCCCAGTAAGGGTACAAAGGATCAAGATTTGGACATCTTGGGTGGGGGGGACTTTCCAAGGCAGTTGCTGATGAGTGGAGAGTATACATCCCTCCAAACAAGGAGGGTGTTGATTAGGCTTGCTTGCCTCTCCATCTCATATCAAAACAGAGGAGCCAGAACAGGCAGACACACATCTGTCCTCAGCAGTTCAAGCAATTTGGGAGACACACAAACTTGCGTCTGATTCACAGCTGAAACCTAGAAATAGAGATGGGCTTGCTGGCTGCGTTGATGGTGAATTCAGGAGAGGCGGCTGCACTCCCAGAGTCTGCAGAAACAAAGGACGCTTGAGGGTCCCCCACGGAACACAGTGTGGACTGTGTGCTAGGGACAGCCACGTCCGGGCTGGCTTACACACTCCGCCACGGCCCTTGGCTGAGATTACGTGGATGCGTTACCAGGAGCCTAGGGGCTGAGAAAACTGCAGCCAGGAGAGCAATGCATTGCCCTGTCTCCAGGAACTGCAAATAGGGATCCTTAGCAATGAGGGAGTGGAGGCTGCAAAGATGCCATAGCAGATATTCAAAGAGAAGAAGTCACCTTAAATACCTGCTAGATTCAGAGAGCACTGACACGAGAAACACAACCATGAGTCACATAGGTACTTAACTGCTTCCTCCCTCCTCCTCTCTCCCAACCCAATTTCAACTTTAGAGAGGTCTGCAATGGAGCCCACTATGGAAAACAGCATGGAGGTTCCTTAAAAACCTAAAATAGAGTTGCCATATGATCCAGCCTGGCGAGCCACAGTCCATGGGGTCACAAAGAGTCAGATATGACTGAGCAACAAACACTTGTACTTTCATATGATCCAGCAATCCTACTCCTGGGCATATATCCAGACAAAACTCTAGTTGGAAAAGATACATGCACCCCAGTGTTCACTGGGCTTCCCTGGTGGCTCTATGCTAAAGAATTCACCTGCCAATGTAGGAGACATGGGTTCAATCCCTAGGTCAGGAAGATCCCTTGGAGAAGGAAATGGCAAACCACTCCAATATTCTTGCCTGGGAAATCCCATGGACAAGGGAGCCTGGCAGGCTGCAGTCCATGGGGTGGCAAAGAGTTGGACACAACTGAGTGACTACACAACGACAATGCTCACTGCAGCACTGTTTACAATTGCTAAGACGTGAAGGCAACTCATGTGCCCATCGACAGAGGAATGGATAAAGAAACGTGGTACATACTGTGTCCAATTCTTTGTGATCCCACAGAAGGCAGCCCACCAGGCTCCTCTGTCCATGGAATTCTCCAGGCAAGAATACTGGAGTGGGTAGCCATTCCTTTCTCCAGGGGATCTTTCCAACTCAGGGATGGAACTTGGGCCTCCTGCATTGCAGGTGGATTATTTACCTTCTGAGCCACCAGGGAAGCCCTATGATACCACTTATATATGGAATCTAAAATATGATATAAATGAACTTATTTATGAAACAGACTCACAGACATAGAAAACAAACTTACCAAAGGGGAAAGGGGGTCAGGAAGGGATAAGTTAGGAGCTTGGGATTAGCAGACACAAACCACTATACACAAAATAAACAACAAGCTCCTACTATATGCACAGGGAAGTAATTCAACATGCTGTAATAAACCATAATGGAAAATAATATGACAAAGAGTTACATACATGTTTGTATGTATGTGTGTGTATGTGAATCACTTTTCTGTACACCAAAAACTAACATAACAGTGTAAAGCAACTACACTTCAAGAAAAAGAAAAAAAGACAGACGGAGAGAGAGGTCTGCAACTGAGGCCAGCAAATAGGAAGAGATGGTGTTAGAGCAGTGTGGAGTTAACAGGGGCCTGACCACTCGTCTTCTCCCTGACTGCAGGAGGCCCGTGGCAGGCCAGAGCTGGGGAGGGAGGAAGCCTCCATTCTGATTCAAGTCTAGAGTTTTTACTCTTCCCAATCTCTGGAAGTCTTAGTGACAGAGTTAGTGTGGTGTTTTACAACTGAAAGCTGTTTTTTGGGCTTTTTATTTTAATTACGTAAGAGTGAGCAGCAGTAGCATGGAAAGGACACGCCCCACCACGCAGATTTAAAGAATGAACGGCTGTTTCATGATTATCTCCCAGGAGGCCGCTGTGCCTCCCCACAAGCCTTCTCAGATGGTACCCAGATTTCTGGCTCCCATCCACATCTCCTTCACTCCTGGGCCCATATTTCCAGCTGCCTACTAGACAGTCCAATATGGTGGGGCTCATCCTCAACTCATTGTGTCCCAAGATGAACCTTGTCATTTTTTACAGATCTCCATATCCTTCTCAACCCAATCTGCTCCTTCCCCTTCATTATCTGCCCATCCCACACACCGCCAACAGAAAGATCTTAAACAGAACACTCAACGTCGCTCCGCTGCCTGCATTTTTCAGTGGCTACCAGACATAACTTCTCTCGGTGGATCCTGCCTACGTGTTCAACCACCACTCATCTGCACGTTCTTAGAGATCTCATGCACAAAGCCAAGGGCTCCCTCACCACCACACCTCTATTCTTGCTGGTCCAGAGTTGCTTGGAATGCCTTATCAACCCCAGCATTTTACCTGGAAAATGACTCTTTGTCTTCAAAGCCGCCCAGATGTCACCTCCCTTGAAAAAAACTTTCCTATGCTCTCCAGGCTGGAGAGTTAAGTGGATTACACACCTCTGCAATAGCATTCATCAAATTTTATTTTAAACAGCTCAGTGCTTAATCATTTGCCCTTCCCTGTGCTATTCAACCAAGCAAAACAATGTTCTTTGACAAAAGCCTCCGTTTTGTTTGCCAGCATAATGCCTGGTACAGAGCAAGTGCTCACAAATATTTGTTTAACTGAATTAAAGTCCTTAGTGACTTCAAGGAATTTGTAATTTGAAAGAAAAATGAGAACAGGGATTCTCTAATTCATCTCTAACACAGAGTAGGCCTCTTTGTAAGTTTGGTGAATAAATGAACACAAAAATGAATAAAAGATCATATAGAAAGTAGGGTATACCTAAAATGGAGCAGATAAAGATGACAGAAATTTAATGAAGAGAGACAAGAGCCCTTTCTCCTTTCGTTTCTTACTCTGGTATTTTACACTGCAAAGCTTAAAATAAATGAATGCAAAAGGGATGGAAGTGGGAGCGGTTTTCTTTTAAAAAAATAAAATAAAAATAAAAAGACTACCACCCACTACCCATGCTCCCTTCCCACCAGAATGACTATAGTTTCTGCATCCCTAATAGGATTGTTGCAGTTTTGAGAATGTTACCATAGTAACCAACCTCAGCCCTTCCCCTAATATAAGATAAAATTTAGCAAAAGGAATAAATAACAGACTCCCATAGAAACATTATCAGACCTTTCCATATAAATAACCTGAGTAATTAAATGTTTCAAAACAGAATATTTAGAGAGCTGTGGGGAAAAAAAAAGATTCTACAAAGTTTATTTTAAAACAAAAAAAAAATCACAAAACATCAGCTGGAATACTTGGCTGAATGGTTTCAAGGAGTCACAATTTCCAGACTCGCCTGGACACAGTCAGAACAGAGACACATGGGTCTGTATTTTGATGCACAAGCAATCTTCCTATCAGGGACTCCCAACTCCTACTCTGAGGAGTCTTTTCATCATATAACTAAGAGCCCTGTCCCTTTCAGATTCCCCCCAAACACAATGAGGGGCACATGGAAAACATCTGCAGCTGACCCTCATAGTATAACTGCCTAGAGAACATCCTAGCTTTGCTACAGCTTCCTTATCACTGCAAGAATTCTCTTGGTGACTTATCTATAACAGAGGTCACAAATTTGTCCTGTAAAAGGCCAGTAATGAATATTTTAGGCTTTGCAGGTCATACGGTTTCTGTTGCAACTTCTAAACTCTACCATCAAAGCACAAAAGCAGCCAATGACAACTGTTGTGTTGTTCAGTCAATAAGTTGTGTCCGACTCTTTGCAACCCCATGGACTGCAGCACACCAGGCTTCTCTGGCCTCCACTATCTCCTGGAGCTGGCTCAAATTCATGACCATTGAGTCGGTGATGCCATCCAACCATCTCATCCTCTGCTGACCCCTTCTCCTCCTGCCTTCAATCTTCCCCAGCATCAGAGTCTTTTCTAAGGAGTCAGTTCTTCACATCAGGTGGCCAAAATATTGGAGCTTCAGCTTCAGTATCGGTCCTTCTAATGAATATTTAGAGTTGATTTCCTCTAGGACTGACTGGTCTGCCTGTGACAATACATACACAAATAAGCATGGCTGTGTTTCAGTGAAACTTTAAGAACAGCCACACAAATCTGGCCCCGGGGAAGAAGCTTGCCGACTCCTTACTCATAGTATTCCTTGTAAATGTAATTTCTATGTATTACAGGAAAAGCTGTAGCACCATCTCTGGCCAGCAGGGAAGCTAGGCCCTAGAGAATACCCTACACTTAAAAGGAGGGGAAAGGGTCCATGGTATTGATGATCCTATGACTGACTCTGGCAATAACCATAATAAGTTCTCAGGAGAAACTGTGAACTTCCTTCCTGTAGGAATTTCAAAAGCCAAAGAGAAAACCATCTGTCAAGGGAGGGTACATACAATGCTCCCTGCAACCAACTGGATGCTGTTCTACTTTAAATGGATAAGAAGCTTGGCTGACTGGCATGGGGCCCAGTGACGCACTGCTATTCAATAAAGCAAATTATTATCAGTCTGAAGCCTGGAGCAATTTCAACCAATTTGGAACCTTGGATGATTTTCCGAAGTTCCTTTAAGTTCTGGAAAGAGACGTGGATGCAGCTGGTGAAACAGAAAGAGCAGGATTCAGGAGATGGATGGTGCACGCTTCTCCACTACCTGGTTATGTTACCCAGCAAACCCCTGAATGACTATATCATGATCCGTAGAATAGGTATAACAGGACCTGTGGCTGGATTTGTGAAGGATTAAATTAGATAATCTATAAAGAACATGTGCTTCAGTGTAAGGATTCAGTTAATGTTAGTTGCATTCTCTTCAAGGGAGCAGGCAAACCTCCAGCCTTTGGCTTAATTGTATCTGTTCTCTCAGAAAGACATCACTTGAGTTAATGTTGCTATAGTCCAAAGAAGAATTTGTTTTTCTTCTGGCAAACTGCTATAGGAGGAGTTTTCTTCTGGCAAATGCTTAAACAACTCATTTGTACAGAAACCAGTGCAAGTGAGCAACAGCGTATGACAAGCACCCCAAAACTCACAAACCTCCCCCTTCTCTATCCTTCTATTTCTTTTTTGACCTGGTAAAAATTTTAAAGACACATTACATTATTTCACATTTGACAAGACAAGACACATACAAGACATATAAAAGGTTTTCAGATAGATTAAACAATTATTTTAGCCATTAACAAGAACAGCTCACAAGTGTTTAATCAATACAGAATTGCAAGAGGTTCTTGTGAGTGAAGTGTGAAAGTCGCTCAGTCATGTCCGACTCTTTGTGACCCCATGGACTGTAACCTACCAGGCTCCTCTGTCCATGGAATTCTTCAGGCCAGAATACTGGAGTGGGCAGCCTTTCCCTTCTCCAGGGGATCTTCCCAACCTAGGAATCTAACCCAGGTCTCCCACCTTGCAGGAGGATTCCTTACGGTCTGAGCACCAGAGGAGCCCAAGAATACTGGGGTGGGTAGCCTATCCTTTCTCTAGCAGATCTTTACAGCCCAAGAATCGAACTGGTGTCTCTTGCATTGCAGGCGGATTCTTTACCAGCTGAGCTACCAGGGAAGCCCAAGAGGTTCTTACCCTTCTCTATTTCCATGGGCATCTGTCTACCTCTGTGTGCATATTTTTCTCCCCTTTCCTTCTTCTAATCCATCCTATTTCTTCCCCTATGTCCCCTCCCTCATCTTCACCAATCGGCCATGATGTGAGCTAGAAGTACATTTATTTAATGGTTGCACATTCCCTCTCAAATCACCTAAATTAGATTGCTCTTTCTTAAGTGCTCTTTCTTAAGGGGCTTCCTTAATAGCTCAGTTGGTAAAGAATCCACCTGTAATGCAGGGGATCCTGATTCAATTCCTGAGTCGGGAAGATCCCTTGGAGAAGGGATAGGCTACCCACTCCAGTATTCTTGGGCTTCTCTGGTGGCTCAGCTGGTAAAGGATCCACCTGCAATGCACAGACCGGAGCGACTTTCACTTTCAAAGAAAAGGCTTGTTTAATGTCAAAATGCAAGCCAACTCAGAAGGACCCAAAGATGTCAAAAGAACTGGTATTTGCATTTCTACAGATTTTTCCAATTAAACTAAGACCTTTACCAGTTGTAAGCCCCTGTAAAATCCCTTGGGCTTCCCTGGTGGCTTAGTGGTAAAGAACCAGCCTGTCAATGCAAGAGACATAGGTTCGATCCCTGGGTGGGGAATATTCCCTGGAGGAGGAAACAGCAACCCACTCCAGTATTCTTGCCTAGAGAATTCCATGGACAGAAGAGTCTGGCGGGCTACAGTCCATGGGGTGCAAAGAGTCAGACAGGCTTAGTGACTAAACAACAATAAGATCCCTTAAGCATAAACCTGCCCTGTGGTTCAGTGGTTAAGACTGTGCTTCCACTGGAGGAGAACTGGGTTCAATCCCTGATCAAAGAAGTTCTGCATGCCATGTGGTGTGTGGCAAAAAAAAAAAAGAGACAAAAAAAAAAAAAAAAAAACAGGATTCTTTAAAGCTGAAAATGTCACCACCATACATGGAAACTGAAAAAGTTGGCTTAAAACTCAACATTCAAAAAACGAAGACCATGGCATCCGGTCCCATCACTTCATGGAAAATAGATGGGGAACAATGGAAACAGTGACAGACTTTCTTTTCTTGGTCTTCAAAACCACTGCAGATGGTGACTGCAGCCATGAAATTAAAAGACGCTTGCTCCTTTGAAAAA
Source organism: Bos mutus (assembly GCF_027580195.1). Lineage (NCBI taxonomy): Eukaryota > Metazoa > Chordata > Mammalia > Artiodactyla > Bovidae > Bos > Bos mutus. Next base: position 22,471,579 of record NC_091620.1, on the reverse strand, counting down.
AAGCTATGACCAACCTAGACAGCATATTAAAAAGCAGAGACATTACTTTGCTGACAAATGTCCATATAGTCAAAGCTATGGCTTTTCCAGTAGTCATGTATGATGAATGTGAGAGTTGGACTATAAAGAAAGCTGAGCGCCGAAGAATTGATGCTTTTGAACTGCAGTGTTGGAGAACATTCTTGAGAGTCCCTTGGACTGCAAAGACATTAAACCAGTCAATCCTAAAGGAAATTAGTCCTAAATATTCATAGGAAAGACTGATGCTGAAACTGAAGCTCCAATACTTTGGCCACCTAACACAAAGAACTGACTCCTTAGAAAAGACCCTGCTGCTGGGAAAGACTGAAGGCAGGAGGAGAAGGAGACAAGTTGGATGGCATCACCGACTTGATGGACATGAGTCTGAGCAAGCTCCAGGTGTTGGTGATGGACAGGGAATATTGGCATGCTGCAGTCCATAGCATGGCAAAAAGCTGGGCACAACTGAGTGACTGAGCTGATTTACGGACACTTCTCTTTTCTATCACATAGCCCTAGTGATAATTGAAAAGAACTTTTGGATTCTTGAAAAGAGCTGCTAGATATTTAAATTCCACTCTCCAACTTGCTTCTGTTTTAATTCCACTCTGGTTTGCTGTCACATGGTGATGGGGTGGATAAAGTTCCCGACTTTTGCTCTCTGGAGCAAAATGTTCTCCGGAATATTTTATTTAGTGGTGGGTGAAGAAATATAAGTGAAATATGAACCACTCAATCCTTTTCCTCTCACTTCAATTATTCTGTTAAATAATGATGAGATTTCTAGGGATATTGGCTCATGCATAAATGTTCAATGTATTTCAGCATAAAATAAAGTAGTTTAGCCACAATTAAATAGATTGTATCAAACACTGAAGAACTGATGCTTTCAAATTGTGGTGCTGGAGAAGATACTTGGGAGTTTCTCCAATGGCTCAGTGGTAAAGAACCTGCCCGCAATGCAGGATGACACAGGAGATGCAGGTTTGAACCCTGGGTAGGGAAGATGCCCTTGAGGAGGGCATGGCAACCCACTCCAGTATTCTTGCCTGGAGAATCCCATGGTCTGAGGAACCTGGTGGGCTAGAGTCCATAGAGTTGCAAAGAGTCAGACGTGACTGCAGCGATTGAGCACACACTGGTACAGAAGACTCCCGAGAGTCCTTTGGACGGCAAGGATATCAAACTAGTCAATTCTAAAGGAATCCAACCCTGAAAACTCATTGGAAGGACTGATGCTGAAGTTGAAGCTCCAATACTTGGGCTACCTGATGTGAACAGCCAACTCACTGGAAAATACCCTGATGCTGAGAAAATTGAAGACAAAAGGAGAAAAGGGCAGCAGAGGATGAGATGGTCAGATAGCCTCACTGACTCAATGGACATGATCTTGGGCAAACTCTGGAAGGTAGTAAGGGAAAGGGAGGCCTGGCATGCTGCAGTCCATGGGGTCACAAAGAGTCAGATATGACTTAGCAACTGAGCAACCACCACCAAATATCTTAGTGATCACTCAGAGAGGACAAATTATTTTTAAAAGCTAATTTAAATATGGCGCAGAAAAGAGAGTATCTTTCTCACTAACAGCATTGCTCTGAAGTATGAGCCATAGGCCTAGAACACATTGGTTTATCAATTAACACAAATATTTACTGAGCATCTGCTATAAAACACAGACAAGGAGTGCTGGTCTCCAAGAATCATGAATCTACAGATAGGTATCCATTAGGGTGGCAGTGGGCAAAGGAAAAAATAAAGAGAATGAGAGATAAAGCTAATTGGGAGAGTAAAAGACTAGAGATCAATAACCACTTTCCCCCAATTCTCCATGGGGATTATATTTAGAATGGAAATCAACAGTCAAATGTGATTTTATTTAGAATCAATATATTTCATTCCTACATTGAGAGAGATTTTATTTCTCATTCATCCATTCATCAAACATTTATTAAGCATCTGTTACAAATAAGCACTGAGTTGGGTGCTGATTTTGAGGAACAGAAGTGCCACTTGACAGCACCAGGAGGTCCTTTCTTCCAGGAAATAACAGCTAATAGCTAACATGTATTGAGTGCTTACCGTGTGCCAGGCATTTTCCCAGGCAACTTGTAAGAATTAGCTCATTTAATCCTCACCATGAAGATTATGAGAGTTGGTATTACTCCTATTGCCTCAGGTGGTTTATCTCTTTTATCCTTTCTTCTTTCTCTTCAATATAAGGCCTCAACTGCTTGATGAGATTTCTCTCCTTTATAATAACAGAAACTTCAGTAGCAAACAACGTCTGTCCCGCTGTTACCTTGGTCTACATCTACTGCCTGCATCTCCTAGATTATGAAAACAGACCCCTACCTGGTCTACCTGACTCCCGTCTCTTCCTCTTCCAGTTCACCTAGCACTTCACTGTGCTTAAATAACTTTCAAACACCATTTTTTCACATGGTTCTCCTGCTTAGGAACTTGTAACTTATAAAAAATTAATAGGTGCTACCAATGTCTATGATATCTCTCCAGCTTCCTCTCCTCTTCAAGTGCGATCTCTACAGTATATCTCAAATATCTGCATATCTGGAATAGTCAAGAATATATTGAAGGGCTTTATATTCTGGAGTTTGAAAGTGTCTTTTTAACCTGTTAACCATTTTCCTAAAAACAACCCCAAATAAGCATCCTCCTACCCACTCATGCCTTATTGAAAATTACTCACCAAATTTAAATACAAACCCTTACCAAGCTTTCAAGGTCCCCATAATCTAGTCATCCCCCCAAATGTGTATCAATTCCCATAATTTTTATATAATCCCTCACCTCCAGTCAAGCTAATCCTCCCACTGTTCAGTTCACAGAGAGTTTACAGTGCGCCTACTCTGTGCCAGTCACTGAGGATCTAGAGCGAGACATAATTTAGGCCTTCAAAATTTTACAGTTTGGAGATCTGCATATAATAAATAACTCCCACCTCTGTAGGTTGGCCCATATTCTTTCATCCACTTGATATGTACGCACCTCCTCCTGTTATTTCCTCAAAGCCTAACTCAAATGATGCCTTTTTGGACTACTCCAGCTCAGATGAACTATCTCTTTCTCTGATATTCTTCAAATTCAACTCTTTATCTCCACTATAAAGAACTACAGGAAGGACGAGATAGTACAAAGACTAGAATCCTCCAAACTGTTAGGGAAGCTGATAATATACTTCTGAGATTTGGGTTGAGAAATACCAACATGAATTAGATGAGGCTAGTCAATTGCAGGGATCTTCCCAGGACAACCACATAAAGATGTAAAAATTCTATAGGCATGTACTTCTCAGACTTTAATGTGAACATAAATCACCTTGTTAAAATGCAGATTTCGATTCAGTAAGGGTGGAGAGCAATCTGAGGTTCTACATTTCTAACAAGCTCTCTCTGAAGCAGTGCTGATGCTATGGTTCCTGAGACGCACTTCAAGTAGCAAGTCAACAGCAAGCGCATCTTAAGGGTCCCCAGCCAACAGCTCACTATCAACCAGTCAATCCCCAAACCCGACTGCCACAACTAGGTTCTTCTGGCTTTATTAGGGTTCTAGGCTGAGACATGCACTCTAACTTTATTATCAACAGCAAACAGCCCTCCCTTCTTTCATGAGCTCAAGGCTTAAGGGAAAGGCCTCATCATGTTGGATCTTGTACACAGAAAGATGAGGTACAACATTCCCCTGGAGACATAAATATCCATCTCTCCAAAGTGGAAACAAGCACCAGACTTAATCACCGTGTAGCCTTGGAGCACATCCATTTCCATTTTTCTGATACTGTACTCACTGAACAACTTTCTGGTCTGAAATTTGTGTCTCAAAAATAGTTCTGACATTAAAGCCACCTAGAAAGAAAAAGCACTTCTAGAATGGTGCTCCCTGAAAGCAATAAGCACAGTGGCAAACATGGTCAAAATTAACTTTTTCAAAACACAGAAATTAACCAAAGTGTTGCAAGAAAATGGTTGATTCTCTAGAACTAAGCTCTGTGGCATTTAAACTTTCCCTGTGCCCTTCTCCCTCTTCTCATCTCTGCAGTATCTCTGAAAACAACCAGCTTTAGAGACAGGGTAGCTGTGAAAACTACCAGCTCTTGGAGACAGCAGAATGGGTCTGGAGGTGCCCAAAATGCCACATTTTCAGAGAAAAACCACTACTGTCTGGCAGCTCCCTGGGAAAAGCCCATTCACAGAACTTACTAATATCTTTATCTGACTTAATGCAGATATCATTAAGTGAGGAAATCCCTATCTCTGGGGTGTTTTCCCAAAGGAATCAGGAACTGTTTAACATCACAACTAACTGAAGTGGTGATACCAGTTGGGGAAAATAGAAAGCTGACCAAAAACCTAAAATTCTGTGGAATGAGTTATCCATCGAGGGCTTTGGAAAGCTCTGACACATTCCACATTCCTGGGACTCAAAAAAGCCATGCGCATGTGCTAGACTGTATATGCTCACAGGAAAGGTCTGAGAAGTCCCCCTAATCTCTCATCTATGGTGGTGAAGGCAGGCAGACCTGTAAAGTGCCAGAGCCCTGAAGGCACACCCTAACTCCCAGACATACATACAAAAGGGTGGAAGATCCATTAGTTGAAGGAATTTAAGGAAATAACTGTCCGATCATAGCTGACCACTAAACTAATCAAGCAGAGACTTCAGAATCTGCATACATAAAGAATATAGACCTTAAAAAGTTAATGAAGTCACTAAACATTGATAACTAACCACTACAAGCAGGAACAAAACAAACTAAGGAGAAGGGCAGCAAATCGGATTTCCAGAGATGCCTCATTATGCTATGTTAAAAGTCTAGTTTTCAGCAATCAAAACAGACAGAACAGGAGATACATAATGAAACAGGGAAGAGAAATCAATGAATCAGTAGAAACTCTCCCTGAAAAAGCCCAGATGTTGAACCTACTACACAAAGTTATAAGTGAGCTGTTATAAGTATATTTGAAGAACTAAAAGAAACTTTGCCTAAAGAATCAAGGGAAAACACAACTATTGATGACTCACCAAATAGGCAGTATAAACAAAGACACAGAGTTATGAAAAATAGTAAAATAGAAACTCTACAGTTCAAAAATACAATAATATGAATGAAAAATTCACTGGAAGAGATCAACAGCACAACTAAACAGACAGAAAATAAGTCAAGTGAAATTATTCAATTTGAGGAACAGAAGATGGGGGAAAATGAAGAAAAATAAAGCCTCAGAAACCCATGGGACATGACAGCATCTCAAACATACAAAAAGGGAGTTTCAGAAGAGGAGTAGAGTGTGAAAGGATAGCTGGAAAAAACAGTAATGGATGAAAGGTTTTCAAATGATGGAAAATATTAATGACGCATTCAGGAAAGTCAATGAACTCCAAGAAGGATAAACTCAGAGAGCCACATAGATAATAAACTGTCAAAAGCAAAGAAAACAAAATGAGACAAAGCAAAACACAGAATTTCAAGAGCAGCAAAAGAAAAATGACTCATCAAATGCAAGCAAGCTTTAGTAACATTAACAGCTGACTCCTCATCAGAAAATATGGCATCCATAAGCCAATAGATGACAAATTATTAAAAGAACTGAAAGAAAAAAAAAAATGTCAACAATATAAAATCTAGAAAAACTATCCTTCAAATTGAAGGACAAATTAAGACATTCCCAGATAACCAAATTTTGAAAGAACCCTTTACAAGCAGACGTGCCCTACAAGAAATACCACAGGGAGTCCTCCCTGCTGAAATGAAAGCATGTTATACAGTAACTTGAATACCCATGAAGAATTAAAGACCAGTGCTGAAGGTTACCACATAGGCAAATACAAAAGGCAATATTAATGTTTTTTATTTACTCTTTTTTCCTATCAGATTTAAATGACAACTGCATCAGTTAGTAATGATAAAATGGTCCTGGTGTAGATATAATTTTTGTGATTTTTATGATGATAATAGCACAAAGGAAGATGGAGGAAACAGAGTTACATGTGAGCAAAGTTTGTTCATACTACTGAAATTTAGTTAGAATCGAAAATTTTAAAGAATCAGAACTAGATTCTTTAAAAGAAAATATGTCAAAGGCAACCCCCAGGGCAACCATTTAGAAAATAACCCAAAAATGTATAATTAAAAGGGCTAGTAATTAGAATGGCATGCAAAGATATGTATATTTAACAAAAAAGAAGGCAGTAATGAAGAAACATAAGAACAACAACAACAACAAAAAAAAAAAAAAAACCCACAAAGACAAATTTCAAGTCAATAACCTATCCTCCCATTTTCACTAAAAAAAGGGAAAGAAAAAATAAATAAATAAACCCAAAGTGAGCAGAAGGAAGGAAGGAGATAATAAAGTATAGAGCTGAAATAAATGAAATAGGGAATAGTCAACTATATTTAATAGAGGAAACTTGCAAAATCAAAAGTTGGCTTATTTGTAAAGACTAATACAATTGAACATCCCTCCACTAGGCTGACCAAGAAAAAAAAAGGATAAAAGAAGGATATCACTACTAATCTTACAGAAATATAAAGAATACTATAAACAACTCTATGCCAATGAATAGATAACCTAGATGAAATAGGAAAATTCCTAGAAACAAACTAATGAAACTATCTCAAGAAAAAGTAAAAAAACCTACATAGACTTATAACAAGTAAAGAGACAGAATTAATAAGTTAAAAACTTCTCATATAGGAAACCCTCAGACCCAAATGACTTTGCTGATGAAATCTACCAGACATTTAAAGGAAGAATTAATACCAATCTTGCAGAAACTTTTCTAAAAAACTATAAGAGTAAGGAACACTCTCCAACATACTCTTTATGTCTAGTATTACCCTGTATATTAGAGTTCTCCAGAGAAATTGAAACAATAGGAGATAGATAGGTAGACAGACAAACAGATAATTAGATAACAAGTTGCCAAGGATGTGGAAGAAATTGAACCCTCATTCATTGTTAGTGGGATTATAAAATGGTGCAACACTAGAAAATGGCTTGTTAGTTCTCCAAACTGTTAAACATAGACATCCAGCAATTTTGCCCTTAGGTTTAAACCCAAGAGAAATGAAAAGATAAGTTCAGACAAAAACTTTTACACAGATGTTTGCAGCAGCATTATTCTTTATAGCCAAACAAAATGTAGAATATCCATTCAATGGACTATTATCTGACAAAGGAAGGCAGGCCTGATACATGCTACCCCATGGATGAACCCTGGAATCATTTCGCTAGGTGCAAGAGAAAATGGAAGAAAGAAAGCAAGTCAGAAAAGATCACATATTGTGTGATTCCATTTATTCAAAATGACCAGAACAGGCAAATACATGGAAAGAAAGTAGAGAAGTGATTGCCAAGGGCTGCGCAGAACAGGGAAATGGAGAGTGACTGCTAACGGGTACAGGATTTCTTTGGGAGATGGTTAAAATGTTCCACAGTGTGGATGATCGCTCGACCCTGTCAGTAGTATAAAATCTACTAAAATGTACACTTTAAAAAGGTGAATTTTCTGGTATGTAAATTATATTTCAATAAAGCTGTTATATAATCAAAAGCAGTCCAACTCCTCTTAAAAACATACTGAATTCAGCTATCCTGCCTAGAATGTATTCCTTTAAAAGTAATCACTTTGACATTACGGTTCATCAGCTTTTGGCTATACCGTTAAGAAATCAATCACCTACTTTCCTAAGGAAAAATGATAAAAAAAATAATTTCTTAACCTCCAAGAATTAAAGCCAGAACATTCAGGAACCCAATCTAAAATAGTGAGGCAATCAGCTTCATCCATCTCAAAGGAACACCTGAATTAAAGAACAACCAAATGAGAGATGAGTTATAATACCTCCCATATAACACTGATATTGTCTACTGCTGCATCAGATACATCCATTTTGAATCTCTAACTGGCTTTCAAACTCACTATGATTATTTTTTAAAAAAGGATTTTAAAAAATATTTCCCTCTGTACTGATTAGTTGCAAGTGTTCAATGACATCAGAAAACACCTGGTTCTATTCTTCAGCGCGTTTATCGTCAGATGACTGTTGGGAATAGAGCAGGAAGAAAATACCAAAGGCAGCAGGAGTGAAGGGCATGGTTGTCTTAGTCAAATTGTCCCAGAGCCTTCATAAGGGTAGTGAGAACTCTCAGGTACCCCAAGGTTTCCCCACTGGAGAAGGCGGCAGGCTTGGAAGTGAGCTTATTGCTCAAGAGAATTCGAAGACAGCTACTTCATCCTTAAGACAGGCTGGAATGATACACTACCCAGGTGACTTCCCATCAGTTTCATGAAAGGAGTGAAACAGACTGGTGTCCACTTTTAATAGGTAAAAAAACTAGACGCAGACAAGACCGGCAGAGCAGAGATTCAGCTCATGCTTACTGGTATTCAAGTCTTATTTCTGAACTGTGTACTCATCTTACTTTAATGTTTCTGCCCCCACCCAGGGCCCATGATGCCCAATCTAGTTAATGCCCTTTCTGTAGTACATGTGTCGGTACTCTTTGCAATTTTTCATTTTGCAAAGTGTTTCATTCTACTCTGTCTGTGTATCATGCGTGTGATAGTCACTCAGTCGTATCCGAATCTTTGCAGTCCCTGTGGACTGTAGCCTGCCAGGCTCCTCTGTTCTTGGGATTCTTCAGGCAAGAATACTGGAGTGGATTGCCATTTCCTTTACCAAGGGATCTTCCAGATCCAGGGATCAAACTTGGGTCTCCTGCATTGCAAGCAGATTCTTCACCGCTAAGCCACCAGGGAAGCCCTCTACTCGGTCTAATGAAACCTTGTATTTCTTATTCCATCACTCTTATCCATCTTATCCTGAGAAACTTTTGAAAGGACATGATTCATGGGTCAGAAAGAGAAGAGAAAGAAGTATCAGATGGTGGTTAAAAAGCTAGAAGGTCCAACGCTCCCCAACTTTAGAGTCAAATTTTGACTTCTTTATCTATTTGTACATTCATACTCTCCTACAAAAGGAGAAGGGGTGGCAGAGGATGAGATGGTTAGATAGCATCACTAACTCAATGGACATGAATGTGAGTAAACTCCAGGAGATAGTGAGGGACAGGGAAGGCTGGTAAGCAGTAGTCCATGGGATCGCAGAGTCAGACACAACTTGGCAACTGAACAGCATTCATACTCTACTACTCACATGGAATGTCTTTTATAATTCTCTTAACCTTCAAAGACATTCTTGATGTTGTTTTGAACATATAAGAGAGAAGACAAAAATAAATGAAAAAAAAAAGGGGAAAGGAAGGCAAAGAAAAATAAGGATCACAAGACAAAGAGCAACACTACACACACGAGAGTGGAAGACACAGGAGCCTGGCGTGCTCTAGTCCACGGGGTGGTAAAAAGTCACGACTTAGCGACTAAACAACAACAACAACAACACACAAGAGAGTCCAAATGTGGGTCAGGCCACTTGCATTACGGAAATTTCAGCCAAGACATTCTGGAGACATAGCGGGCATTTAAAATCCTGCCTCATTTGAAGAGACGGGATGGAGGGATTCTAGCAGAGAATGCCAGTGAGACAAAATGAAATTCAGGTCACAGTGATGAGACAGAGTTTTGTAACAGAGTTAGATCAAGTTTTCATACGAGGAAATAACAAAAACTGGGGCTCTGTTTTGTGATTCTGATATCAATAAGTGTACTAAAGCAATCCTCAGAGGAATCCTCAGCACTGATTTCACATTTTTTTCAAGAGTTAAATATACTCTTTATATAACCAAAAGTTTATTTGTATAATATTTTACTTTTTTAAGATTTTTTTAAGGCAGACCATATTTAAAGTCTTTATTGAATCTGTTATAAAACAGCTTCTGTTTTTTTTTTTTTTTTTTAATGTTTTCATCTTCTGACTATGAGGTATATGGGATATTAGCTGCCCAACCAGGAATGGAATCCATATCCCCTACATTGGAAGGCGAAATCTTAACCACTGGATCCACCAGGGAAGTACCAATATTTCATTTTTTATTGACGTTATTTTTCTCTCTATTGTCTACCTACTAAAGAAATTCACCTCTCCCATTTGTAGACAGAGACTTAACATAGAATGACATATTGAAGGCTCTGGAAATTTTTCCCTGAGCAAAAGTATTTCCCCCGTTTACCAATGAATTTCTTCCACAAATGCCATTTTACCTGCAGGATCTCCTATTAAAATACAAACACTTCTGCAGATGTAACATGCTAAGTCCACATCAAATACTTTGGAGAACTCAGTAAGCATTAAATGTACCCTGGAAGAAAAACGCAATGGCTTAAGAGCTAGACATACCTGGGTCCAGACTCCAGTTTGAACAATCACTGACTGAGGTTAGCTGAATAAGGGAAACAGAAAAGCACAGTCTGTGCTTTTCATTATCTGAAAACTAAGCTGAAGAGCAAGTCCACTTTGCAGTATTGTCTACTCTGAGACCTGACTGCCATACCTCCTTCATACAATACCTGACAGTGAACACTCGGCAAATGCTCTGTGAAGCGCTCAGCAAGAAGTACTTGGTTCACGTTCTCCCACATCCGCAGTGCCTAGCAAAAATGCCTGGCACACACTGGGCACTTAATGTCTGATTTTGATATTGTTGGACAAGAAGGAAGCAACGGAGCACAGACTTTGGACTTCTCTCTCCCCCTGGATGTGTCAGCTTGAGCAATTTGTCTCTCTGAGCATCAATCTCCTTTTTCAAAAAAGACAAAAACCACCATTTTACAGTTATTGTAAAGAGATTCTATTTTTTAAAGGATCTAGAATGTTCTAGGCATATACATAAAGGCAAATTTTTTGTGCTTTAATAGGATTTAATTATCGGCTCTCTTCCCTGTTTCCTTTCTGAAAATGCTCATTCTCTCCTTTTAAGAAATCTCATAGGCCCCCTGCTCATTCATTGAACATCAATAAAACTATATCTGCTATTATAAATTATCTATAAGAACGAAGGCAGGGTATTGGGAGATTCAAATTGAGATATATATACTACTATGAATAAAACAGATAACTAATGAGAATCTACTGTACAGCACAGGAAGCTTTACTCAATGGTGACCTGAATGGAAAATAAATCCAGAAACCAGGGGAGAGATGTATACGTATAGCTGATTCACTTTGCTGTACAATAGAAATACATTGTAAAGCAAATATACTCCCATAAAAATTTAAAAAGAAATATGAACAGAGGCAGGGAAATTTTGGATTCTTCAAGAAAAAACTAAAAATTTTAGCTTTTTGGTGTTTGTATGCTGCATGTTTAACATCAGTACTGGCTGGGAGAGGATATGAAATAAAAGCAGAGACATCACTTTGCCGACAAAGATCCATACAGTCAAAGGTATGCTTTTTCCAATAGTCATGTACAGATGCGAAAATTCGACCACAAAGAAGGTTGAGGGCTGAAGAATTGATGCTTTCAAATTGTGGTGCTGGAGAAGATTCTTAAGAGTCCCTTGGACTGCAAGGAAATCAGTTCAGTTAAGTACAGTTCCTCAGTCATGTCCGACTCTTTGCAACCCCATGGACCACAGCACGCCAGGCCTCTCTGTCCATCACCAACTCCCGGAGTTTACTCAAACTCACATCCATTGAGTCGGTGATGCCATCCAACCATCTCATCTTCTGTCCTCCCCTTCTCCTCCCGCCTTCAATCTCTCCCAGCAGCAGGGTCTTTTCAAATGAGTCAGTTCTTCGCATCAGGTGGCCAAAGTATTGGAGTTTCAGCTTCTACATCAGTCCTTCCAAAGAACATTCAGGACTGATTTCTTTTAGGATGGACTGATTGGATCTCCTTGTAGTCCAAGGGACTTTCAAGAGCCTTCTCCAACACCACAGTTCAAAAGCATCAATTTTTTGGTGCTCAGCTTTCTTTATGGTCCAACTCTCACCTTCATACATGGCTACTGGAAAAACCATAGCCTTGACTAGACGAAACTTTGTTGGCAAAGTAATGTCTCTACTTTTTAATATGCTGTCTAGGTTGGTCATAGCTTTTCTTCCAAGGAGTAAGCATCTTTTAATTTCATGGCTGCAATCACCATCTGCAGTGATTTTGGAGCCCAAAAAAATACAGTCTCTCACTGTTTCCATTGCTTCCCCATCTATTTGCCATGAAGTGATGGGACCAGATGCCATGACCTTAGTTCTCTGAATGTTAAGTTTTAAGCCAACTTCTTCATTCTCCTCTTTCATCAAGAGGCTCTTTAGTTCTTCACTTTCTGTCCTAAGGGTGGTGTCATCTGCGTATCTGAGGTTATTGATATTTCTCCCAGCAATCTTGATTCCTATTGTGCTTTATCCAGCCCAGCATTTCTCATGAGGTACTCTAAACATAAGTTAAATAAGCAGGGTGACAATATACAGCCCTGACATACTCCTTTCCTAATTTGGAACCAGTCTGTTGTTCCCTGTCCAGTTCTAACTGTTGCTTCCTGACCTGCATACAGATTTCTCAGGAGGCAGGTCTGGTATTCCCATCTCTTTCAGAATTTTCCACAGTTTGTTGTGATCCACACAGTGAAAGGCTTTGGCATAGTCAATAAAGCATAAGTAGATGTTTTTCCAACTCTCTTGCTTTTTCAATGATCCAGTGGATGTTGGCAATTTGATCTCTGGTTCCTCTGGCTTTTCTAAATCTATCTAGAACACCTGGAAGTTCATGGTTCATGGTTCACGTACTGCTGAAGCCTGGCTTGGAGAATTGTGAGCATTACTTACTAGCGTGTGAGATGAGTACAATTGTGTGGTAGTTTGAGCATTCTTTGATATTGCCTTTCTTTGAGATTGGAATGAAAACTGACCTTTTCCAGTCCTGTGGCCACTGCTGAGTTTTCCAAATTTGCTGGCATATTGAGTGCAGCACTTTCACAGCATCATCTTTTAGGATTTGAAAGTGCAAGGACACCAAATCAGTCAATCCTAAAGGAAGTTATATCCTGAATATTCATTGGAAGGACTGATGCTGAAGCTGAAGCATACTTTGGTATGCTCCAATACTTTGGTCACCTGATATGAAGAGCTGACTCATTGGAAAAGAACCTGATGCTGGGAAAAACTGAGACTGGGAGGAGAAGGGGGCAATAGAGGACAAGATGATTGGATGGCATCACTGACTCAATGGACATGAGTTTGTGCAAACTCTGGGAGATACTGAAGGACAGGGAAACCTGGCGTGCTGCAATCCATGGGGGCTGCAGAGTGTCGGGCACAACTTAGCAACCAAGCAACAATAACAACAAAATCTCCTGGATTAAGGGCTTGGGTGGATGTAAGGAGGGAGAGGAAATGAGGTGTATTTTTTAGTAAAGAATCATGCATTAAAAAATTATTCACAGCAAGGCTTTGCCTATCCACCAAAAGAAATGGAAAATGATGTTTATCCCTTGAGGGCAGAGCAAAATGCCTGTCTGTTTAGTCTAATCTTACTTTGTAGGCTTGTGGAATTGAATGACTATTCAAACCCTCATCCATGTCTCCTTTTCTGTGTTCAACTTACATAACTTGTTCTCTAAATCTTCAGCTGTGTTTCCACCAACTCGTTCTCAAAGAGAGTAGGTTAAGAAAAACCCCAGAAGCACCTGGGCTGTGTATTACCTACTTGTTTACACATCCCTGTCATTAAAAACTACAGGCTGACACACATGGGTGACTCCACTATTGCACTAATGTGTGTCGAGTGCTATTTTGCCAAGATGCTTTACAAAGATAATTTCACTCTGTATGCCTTCTCTCTTGTTTCATTTATGTTTTTTAACATAATAGGTGCTGGCTTGTGTACATCTCTAGGAAATCTGCTTCTTTGTCTTTCAGCTGTGCTTGGGGGAAGCGAATGCTGACTCGCGTCAGATTCTGACATTCCTACTGAGTGTGACAGCATTCTCCCTTACCTGGCTGACAATCTCCAGTGCCACTCCTGGCGAGGGTCTGAATGGAGAGAAAGTGTCTATCAACCCTGGGGTGTCCAGAAGGGTGGACAAAACAGGTCCCTGGCCAAAAGGCAGCCACCCAGAGTCATCATGAATTTTTGTTGAGACAACCTACCGCCTTGAGAGCTTCCTGGCTAAGGTGCCAAAGAAAAGCAGCTGTGGTTGGTTCCTCAGCAGACGTGAGACAATGATTTGTGGCCATACAATATTGTCCCTACTAGAAACAATGGAAAAAACCACGTTCTTCAAGGTTAAACAAGGGGAATGCATAAGCAGGCAACCAGGCAGACAGATGGAAACACCTGCTAGAAGCTCTTCTGAGCTCAGAAACGGAAATGATTTACATCCATTCTTCCTCCTGTCTTCAGTCTTTCTCCTCTGAGCCCTCCCCCTCTCCGCCCTTCATAATGCATTCCACTTGCTCTCAGATGGGCCAAATCTCTTGGAATTTTATAATTGGAAATACCTTCCAGATCACAAAGGTTGATGCTCTCATTTTAAAGATAAGAAAACTTAGGCTAAGAAAGGTTGGAGGGACTCACTGGAGTTCCCACAGGTCAGCCAAGGTTGGGTCAACATCAGAACTGTGGCCTGAGTTAGAGGGAGCTAAACAAAGCATAAGCTAATTTCTGTGAAGCTAAGTGATAACACAGGCAGCACCTGAGTGAGAGCAAGAAGACAGGGGATTTTGCTTCCTCTTCTTGACCTCATCTATGATGCACCACATGTGAGCAAGAACAATGGTGCTGCCTCCCTTTACCACCCGCCTTGAACACCCCTTCTTCAGCATTCTGATTTACCAGATGAAGCTCCTCACCTGAAAGACAGGGGATGGACAATCAAGACACTGGGGACAGCAGCCAAGGGGGCTGTCACTGATGGGGAGTGTATGCCCAGTGACTTGCAACTTGCATTTTATTCTCCGCATTGCAATAGTCAGGGGTTATTGTCCCCCCACTTGCAAATGAAGAAACCAAGCCCTAGAGAGGTTAGGTAACCAGCCCAAACTGATAGAGACAGAACTGGAATCCAGACCTAGCCGCTTCCCAAGTCAACGCTACACTAGACCAGGGAGAACCAGGCACCGGGCCTTTGCTTCTGTGCACAAGACTGGGATGAGTAACAGCCAGGCTTCTCGTCTGCCTTCCTCCCCACCAGGCACGACTTCATCCAAGTCAGGAACCCAGCAGAGGCCAAGCATTGGAATAAAAACTGTATAAAATCGCTACAGGGCTCAATTTCCACCCCACACATCAATCATCACCAGCAGCCTTTTTGCCAGAGGGGTGTGGGAAAAGGGAATGAATAGGACTACAGGCACTCGCTTCCCCTAACCTACAAGTCCTAGGGAAGACGATGCTCATACAGTACAAGGCACAATGTAAGAACTACACCAAACCTCTAAACCCCGGGTCCCTGGAATAGCCTGTTCTGTGCCAGGTGATTTGTTCAGTTTAAAAGAGGGGCATTTCACTTTTCAATTCTATCTGTGAAGACCCAAAATATTGTGCATCATGCAATACTAAAGTATATTATTGCCAAATGCTGGTTTGCAAATACTAGGACTTCTTTTTAATATAAAATGTTCCAAACCTTCGCCGAAGAGCTCTTTGCTTTCAGGTTTAGATGCCTGAAGAAATACATAATGATGAAAAAAGCTACTAGGAATCAGTAACCCTTCCAAATGAATGCTGTATTTTGTCATAATAGCATCTAGGTACATTTGGAACAAAGAAATACTACATTTATGCATGAGCTACACTGTTTATGCAGTTTTCAGACTCTATTGGAAGTGCAGATGGATTGATGGGCCCCCTGGAATGATCACAGGAGAGGCCTAAGTGAGTCATCGTGAAGTGAAATCCCCCAGCATCCTCTAGGCCAGTGCCCCTCAAACCTTCCCCCACTCGTGACTCTGAAGACCCTTTTAAGGCACAGATTCTAATTCAACAGGCCAGGGACCTGGCCTGAGACTCTGCACTTCTAGCAGATGATGCTGTTGCTGCTGCGTGTGGACACACTTTGAGTAGAACAACCCTGCCACTCACACTGACCCCGACTCTCACCTACCTACCTGCCCACTCAACTGCGTTTCCTCTACTCATCAAGTCATACACCCTCTTGCCACCATTTTTCCTAAATGGTAACTATGAGTGTGTGTATGTGAACGCGGCTCCCCAGAAAGTGAATCTCATCTCCTAGGCCTTGCTAAATCCCATTCACTCCCATTTTGCTTGCAGACCAGACTGCTATTACACAGCCAATTAAGCTTTCTGCCTAGGACTGTCTCACTGCTGTTTTACATGCATGTGCGTGGATGTTGGTGGTATTCAGCTGCAATCTCCTTGAGAGCAAGGATGACACAGTAGTAAATATGTCCACAGTCACTAACATTTGCTCAATAAATGCTGGCTGGTTCATAAAGTCTCTGGGTGAGAAATCAATGCATACTGGTATGGACATGGATATGAAACAATCCAGCACGTGGGTGAAAGAAACATATCCCCAAATTAATCACGAATATTTATTTCAAAAAATAATAGGTGCCATTTATTGAGCACTTAAGAGTCAGGCCACTGAGCAAAGTGCCCTTTACGTGATCTCATTTAATGTCACAAGGACCCTAAGAGGAACACTCCAAAGCCCATAGGTCAACAGAGTGCTGCCTCTCATTAAGTGTCTCCTAGGTACCAAAACACAGTTAAAACCTGGTATAAGATCAGAGAACAAAACACTCTCCTGTTCTCCAGGCAGTTGCAGCCACAAGTAATGAGGCTGCAGTATGGCAAGTACAATAATACGGGTCAAAAGGCATAGAAATAAGAGCAAAAATAAATAAATGCGACCTAATCAAACTTCGAAGCTTTTGTATGGCAAAGGAAACCATAAGCAAACTGAAGACAACCTACAGACTAAAAGAAAATATTCACAAATGGTAAGACTGACAAGGGCTTAATTTCCAAAATATAAAATAGCTCATACAGCTCAATAACAACAACAACAACAAAACCCCAAACAACCCAATCAAAAAGTGGGCAGAAAACCTAACAGACATTTCTCCAGAGAAGACATGCAGTTGACCAGAAGGCACACAAAAAGATGTTCAACATTGCTAATTATTAGAGAAACGCAAATCAAAACTACAACGAGGTATCACCTCACCCCTCTGACTGATGTTGGTCAGAATGACCAAAATCAAAAAGTCTACACACAATAAATGCTGGAGAGGGTGTGGAGAACAGGGAATTCTCCCACACTGTTGAAGGGAATGTAAATTGGTGCAGCCACTAGAGAAAACAGTCTGAAAGTTCCTTTAAAAACTAACAGAGTTACCATATGACCCAATAATCCCATTCCTGGGCATATATCTGGAGAAAACTTTAATTCAAAAAGATACATGTACCCCTAAGTTCATAGCAGCACTGTTCACAATAGCCAAGACACAGAAGCAACCTAAATGTCCACGGACAGATGAATGCTTCAAGCAGACATAGTAAAGATATACAATGGGATACTACTGGGCCATAAAAAAGAATGGAATAGCCCCATTTGCAGTAACGGAGATGAACCTAGAGATTATCAAACTAAGTGAAGTCAGACAGAGAAAGACAAATATCATATGATAACACTTACAGGTGAAATTTAAAAAATGATACAAATGAATATTGTTGCGAAACAGACTCACAGACATAGAAAACAAACCTATGGTTACCAAGTGGGAAAGGTGGCAGGGGTGAGGGGCGAGTAGGGATACATTAGGGGCTTGCGATTAGTAGATACACACTCAGTTCAGTTCAGTTCAGTCTCTCAGTCGTGTCTGACTCTTTGTGACCCCACGGACTGCAGCATGCCAAGCCTCCCTGTCCATCACCAACTCCCGGAGTTTACTCAAACTTATGTTCATTGAGTCATACTGCTGCTGCTGCTGCTGCTAAGTCGCTTCAGTCGTGTCCGACTCTGTGCGACCCCATAGATGGCAGCCCACCAGGCTCCCCCGTCCCTGGGATCCTCCAGGCAAGAACACTAAAGTGGGTTGCCATTTCCTTCTCCAATGCATGAAAGTGAAAAGTGAAAGTGAAGTCGCTCAGTTGTGTCTGACTCCCAGCGACCCCATGGACTGCAGCCTACCAGGCTCCTCCGTCCATGGGATTTTCCAGGCAAGAGTACTGGAGTAGGGTGCCATCGCCTTCTCCGCTACTATATATAAAACAGATAAACAACAAGGTCCTTTGTATAGCACAGGGAACTATATTCAATATCTTGTGATAACCTGTAATGGAAAAGAATATATACAACTGAATCACTTTGCTGTACACTAGAAACTAATACAACATTGTAAATCAACTATACTTCAATAAATAATAACAACAGTAATAATACAGATCAATGCAAAGTGTCACAGGAAGAGAGAGATGTTGGAAAAGGCCTAAGAACTGACTTTTAAACTAAGTCTTAAAAAACACAGACTCAAGCAGAGGAAGAAAGAAGGGTGGAAAAAGGATGAGAATGCATGTACAAAAAGCAAGGGGATATAACAGAGCGTGAGGAAGGGTTGAGGACGCCTGGGAAGTTTGGGGTGTCTGGAACCCACACTGCACATGGTGGCATGGCGGGAGAGAGCAACTGACCGTGCTGAATCTCTCTGGGGAGAAGGGGATGACTAGGTGGAGAAGAAGTAGTCTCTCAATCGCTGGGGGACCTTTCTTAAAACTGCACATCCCCAGCCCAGGAGCGTGTTGTCTCCCTTCCCCATCATTCATCAGCTTATCAGAATTTTCTGGGGAAGCGAGTTTGGGAATGGGAGTTTGGTAAGTGCCATGAGTGGTTCAGATACTGCTAACGTGAGGAGAAATCATGGCAGAGGAGGGGCTACGGGCTCAGGATGGAGGGCTTTATCCCCTGGGCTATGGAGGAAGAAGGCTTTGGAAATGGGGAAATGACAGGATTGAATCTCTTTTTAAAAGATGCAGAGTATGGATTGGAGCAGAGAAAATGTAGAGGCAGGGAGAACATGAAGCTGCCAAAATAGCAATAATAAAGATAATAATAGCAGATTCTTATCGATGTCCCAGGCACTGTTCCAATTTAATGGTGTAATCACAGATTTAAGAGCCTGATCGGAAGCAATGTCTGGAGGAATGAAGAGAAGAAATTGTTTCAAAAGAGATGTCTAATTGGGTAGGATATGGGCTTAGAGTTACAAAGATGGCTATTTTTTCACCAGGTATCAAATTGAAGTTTCAGGCTGTCCTTAGCCCTGCCCCTTGCCCTTTCAGCACTTAATAATGATGAGAGATATCTTAGGCATGTCCTGAAGGGTTGAAGTTTAGAACTGGGGAGAGTCTCCAGGGTCAGAAAAATTATAATTTATTTGAAACCACCTAAGTTTGAAAAAAAAAAAGAAAGTGAAAAAATTTTTCAGAGCCAGCAGCAGTTCAGATGCTATGGCCCTGGCCAAAAATGATTCAGGATAAGAAGATCTCCTGCTTTCACCAGCAAGAGTCCCAGGCATTTCCTAGGTTTGCTGGGGGCCCTCTAGTGCTCTCCCACTGACCACACTGCAGCCACTGATAAGGGGGCAGGGACTCTCTCTCATCGGGGAGCCCTGATGATGATGCAAAACAGTAGGACTTAGAGTTGAAATAAAAGAATAATTGGCAACAGTGAGTTCAGAGAAAGTCAAAATATTTCGATAAAGCTAATGGCAAGTTCCCTTCAAATTACTGGATTTATATAAAATTCACTCATTAGTCATTTTTTATGTGGACGCAATCCACCAAGCAAAACATTAAGGGCTTCAGCAAGAAGAAAATAGAAGGGGAAAAAATTTTAAGGAAAAAAATAAACTAGACTTTGAAGCTACTAAACAAGTTTTATTGCCCCCTCTAAAACATTTATTATTAAAGCCTTACATTTTCTCAGATGGTTAGACAGACTTTATAATAAAGTTAAAACAGAGAAAACAAGTGCCCTCAAGGTTACATCTTGACTGGTCACCCAAAGTGCAAGTCCCGGACCTGGATCATTGCATTAGCTGGGAGGGAGGAGGATATACCGCAGATACATAAGCAGTGTCTCATTTGTTAAAATAACAACAATTTATCTCTAGCCCACACTGTCTGTCTATACAGGGTTAGCCAGGAGTCTCTGGGACCCAAGCTGATGATAGGGAATGTTGCCAGTAACTGTGGCAGAATAAAAAGACATCTCTGAAAGACGACAAACATTCCAGCCAGAAAGTGGCATGCGTCACTTTGAATAGCAACATATGTCCAGAACTAGTCACCCAAATATAAGGGATCCAGGAATTACAACCAACCATACTCCCTGAGTGGGAAGAGCAGAATATTTGGTGAATAGCACCAGTGACCACCACAGACACATGGCAGAGTGGGCCCTGTTTTAACTCACCATGAGCCCAGAGATTGAGCTCATGCATCAGCCTTGATCAGGCAGTCTAACATGATTATTTTCAGTAGATAAACTAAAATTGTTCCTGAATTCTGCTCCTGAAGCAATGGTGTGCTACCCAAAGATGAAGTGATAAAGAAGGGGGATCTAGTAACACATGCAATTGAGCTTAAAGTGATTAAACAGTAACACCCCTGAGCTACTCCTTACCTACTGCTGTCAGGAGGCTCCTTAACGGCATTACACTGGAAGAGTTATGGGGTTTCTCAAATGATGAGATCCATTCTAAGCACCATTCTGACCAAGAACTGACTTAAAGGATTTTATATACCTCTTCCCATCATTCCCACCCATAATCATAGCCTGCAGAAGCCAACTTCTCCCCAAAATAATCTCTTGACCAAACTCAGAAGAAAATAAGCACACAATACTGTGTCAGAAAGACCACAAAGTGCAAGTATTTTGCAAAGCTTATTGGGAAGAACTGAAATCTGCCATGTAAATCCCTTTGACATTGGGATAAACTGAGACTCAGTAAAAAGACTGTGATGCAGTCTTTCAGATCAATCAGACTGTGCAGGACAAGAATGACACATACACTGGTTTGGATCAAGTCACACTGGTTAAAAGTGATTAAGCTCTGGTTGCATCGTGAAGAGAAAAGCAGCCTAACCTCAGAATGAATGGTCCCTCCTTCATTACATGTTAAACACATATTTAAAAAACAGAATCTACATCATTTCTGATTGCTCTGGCCAAGCCAGGTAAGGAGCAACTCTCAAAGTATCTCTCTGAGCTTGCTTTGTTACAGATTTTACTTCATTCTGAATCTCTCCCAACATCCTGTGCAGTAGCTATCATGGTTTAGTTTACAGATAAGAACTCCAAACTTCAAGCAAGCTGAGTGGCCTGTTCAAGGTCCAATATCTCATAAGTGGTAGATCCCAGGAAAATCCTCTTTACCTCCCATTCCCCAAGGCTTCTCTTTGGCAAGAGAATCAGTCAGTTGTTGTAAAAGAGACAGCTTATAATAATGATAAATAGTCCAGGCTCTGGGCAGATAGGTCTGGAAACCAATCCAGCTCCAAGTCTTTGAGTTGCCATTTATGTCACAATTTCAGCCTAACTGTAAAATGGAGATAAGCCTGCCATCATCTAGTTTTTATGAAGAATAAGTAAAATTAGGTCTGGCACCTCATAGGCACTCAATAAATGCTGGCTATCGTCATCATCACCTAGGTTCTATATCCTATAAAGCCAAGAGGCATTTAACTGTAGCAAAGGTTATTCCCAACCTCTCAAGCAATTTCACATATATTTCCCTGGAGTCTTAAAGACAGTAAAGTGCCAAAGGAAAACGACTACTGAAGAAACCCTGCTCTTTCAATTTCAAGGTCATGATACTGAGCCCCTAGCAGGATCATCATAACTAAAATTTGAAATCGTAATGTATAAAAGACACCATTTCAAAATCAACACAACATTGTAAGGCAACTATCCTCCAACTAAAAATTAAAATTAAAACAAATAAATAACGAAAGACACCATTCCAAGCCCTTTGTGTTTATTAATTCATTTAATCCTCACTCATAATAACCCTATGTGGCAGACTGTACTAACATACCCATTTTACAGATAAGGAGACTGAGGTCAAGAGAGCTTAAATAACTGGCCTAACTCCATAGACCTAGGAAGGGACAGAGTCAAGACTTAAACCCAAGAAGCCTCATCTTAAAGCCTGTGTGCCACCCACTAAGTCACACTGCCCCTGTGTAATATTAATTAAGTGCACAGTCATATTTGAGGCATTAATAATACAGGATGTATTATGTGTATAACAAGAAAGGCTGCAGCCTCCCAAGTCACTGACATGATGAATTGAAGCAGGCAAGCACAATTGTGAGATCAGTCAACAATGTGAGTTGTGAGAAATGTAAAGAATTTAAGATAGCAAGGCCTCAAACAATGACTGGGGAGTTATGCAAGGGACACAACTCAACAAGCAATCAGAAGGAAGGGAGCCCCTCTTTTTAAGCAAACTAAATAGGCCGAGGATGGTGCTGATAGGCACCATCCACATAAGAACAGAGACTTGGGCAGACCATCTACAGAGCTAATGAGTGACTATGGTAGTTCACAGATCTCATCATCAGAGCCAAGACAGACAGAAGAGAGTTCTCTCGGGGGCACCCAGACAATACAGAGCAGCTGCTTAGGGGCCCAAATCAGAGAGAAAAAACTGAAAACCAATTCCTAGCTTGGTCTTTGATTTCTTATTTGGCTTTGGCAAACTTAAAGTCTTCTTTGTATGTATCAGAGTGAGTGAGTAAGGATGAATCCCACACTCATATTCCCAGGACAGATTCAGGTCAGGGGAGGGACAAAAAGGGACCATGATCATCAGTTTCGTCATGTCAGATCGGGGCTTGCAGGGCTGTGAATGTCAACACTGTGGGAACCACAGCCTCCGGTGTTGAGTGCGCTGGTGCTGACTTTATCTACCATTCAAGGAACTGAAGCAGAAAGAAATGAACCTCCACTCAGCTTCACCTTCCACCTGAAGGCCTGCTCCCAAGGACTCACCCTGTTTATTGCACTCCCCAGTTCCAGACCACTGTGCAAAGATGGTGGAAAGTCCTTAGCTATAAATTTCAACTGGTACAATAGCTCTTACCATGAGACAGACGGAAAAAATGCATTTTTGGCAAGATTCTAACCCACTCGAATGTAGTCATTTTTCTCCAAACTGAATCTTGGCATTTCAAGCTGTGCATTTAATGCTGGCAAAATGCAACTTCTTGGTTCAAGATAGTTAATAACTCTAATCGTTATTGAGTGCAATACGGGCAAATGAGGCTAATACCTGGATATAATTTTTCTTGAAATAATCTCTGAAGTGAAAGCCCAAGGGAAAAATACGTTCATAATGAGGCAGAAATGGATTTCTGCTAAACACAAAAACAGTGCAAGACACACTATTAAACCCCAAAGGACAGCTCTGGCTACCTGGGTTGATCAATGGTTCGTCCTTTCAATCCTCCTCTTTTAAAGCTCTCCGCACGGGATGAAGACAAAGGAGGCCAAGGAGCCACCAGCGGAGCACAATGACCTCACTCACAAAAGCCATTACGGGGCCTTTTCTAATCAGACTCTCCGTTCAAGGGTTAAGAAAAACTCTCCTCACTGGAATGGAACACCTTCAAGTGTTCTTACAAAGCAGGGAAATTACGAAGGAGCATTCAAATTCCATCACCAACTTCATCCCTCTTAGAAGGGGTGAGTCTCTCACACTCTTGAACACTGGACAGCTTTCAGCTTCTCTGGCTACGTGGATCTGAGCTGCTCCAAGCAACCTGACCCATAACCAAAGCCTGGAATTAGAGAAGAAATGCCCTGGCCTAAGCATTATTAAATAGTGTAAAACTCCCTACAGAACAAGTATAGAGAAAATTCTGAGCCTACAAATAGTCCAGAGGTAGGATGAACTATGTGGATATGTCACTTACACTTAAAAACAAATGGCACACTGGTTTTAGGTCAAACAGGTCTATAAACTGAAAATCCTTGGGCAGCAGTTTCCTGTCTCTGGGTTATTCAAGATGTCTCCGAGTTCGGACAATGGAGCTTCTCCTTTGCTATCTTGAACTCCACTGCAAACACGGAAATATCAATAATTATCCAAAAGATTTGCTCTCTTTTTGCCTCCCACTGAAAAAAACAGTAGTAAATAACACTGGCTTTCCATTCATAAAAGTAGAATTGTTTTATTACTTTTGTTGTCTATCTATAGAACCTGCATTTCTTTTCCTTAGTCTTTCAAAGAGTCATCCTCCTTTTTCTCCCTGGAAGCACAGACAAGAGGATCTGTGTGTGTGCACTTGAGAGCAAGGAGAACACGAGAACCATCCCCTCCACAGACACCCAGGTGAAGCCCACACAGCTAACCCTCTTAGGAAATCATACCATTTGAGTTACTGGTCCAGCTTTCCCCACTCCCATCAACCTCCTAATGTATGCCTCCCTCCAACTGCCCCCTTGGAAACTGTACGTTTGTTTTCTAGGTCTGCGGGTCTACTTTTAATAAGTCCATTTGTATCTTTTTCTTTTTTTTCGAGTATACATATAAGTGATATCATACGATATCTCTGTCTGACTTCGTATGGTAGTCTCTAGATCCATCCATGTTGCTGCAAATGGCATTACTTCATTCTTTTCATGGCTGAGTCACTTTCCACTGTATATACGGATCGCATCTCCTTTATCATTCTCTGTCAGTGGGCCTTCAGGTTGCTTCCATGTCTTGGCTGTTGTGAACAGTGCTGCTACGAACATAGGAGTATATGTACCTTTTCAGATTATGTTTTTTCTCTGAGTACATGCCCAGGAGCGGGATTGCTGGACCCCATGGTAGTTCCATGTCTAGTTTTTAATGAACCTCCATACTGGTCTCCATAGCAGCCGTACCAATTTACATTCCCATCAACAGTGTAGGAGGGTTCCCTTTCCTTCAGAGCCTCTCCAGTATTTATTGTTTACAGACTTTTTGTTATGGCCATTCTGACGGGTGTGAGTTGATACCTCACTGTAGTTCTGACTTGCATTTCTCTAATTATGAGTGATGTTGAGCAGCTTTTCATGTGCTTGTTGGCCATCTGTATGTCTTCTTAGGAGAAATATCTGCTTAGGTCTTCTGCCCACTTTTTAATTGGGTTGTTCTGTTTTTATATTGAAGTTCATGAGTTGTCTGTATATTTTAGAGATTAATCCCTTGTCAGCTGCATTATTTGCAAATATTTTCTCAAGTTACAGATCCAGCTTCTGCAGGTGGTTATGGCACCAATGTTAAGGGCTCACTTTTCAGAAATAAGTGACCTTGTTTGCTTAAGAAGTTGGGGGGAGGGGTTCCAGTCTATTGTGAAATAGAGGAAAAAACCCAATGGTCTACAAATGTCCTCATCCTCTGACGTGGGTTAAAAACAAATTCTCTAACAAAATGGTACATTATTTCTTTCAATAAACATTTTCTAATTCATGTATTCAATACCACCTGTTTATTGAAATCCTACAACACATCAGCCACTGAAGTTCATACTAAGGACACGGATGTGAAAAAAAGTGAGGATCTAGGCCAAAGAAGTTTATAGTTTACCTGGCAGTCATAGCACTAGCTATCAACTATTGCCTCTGTAACATCACTTACTACATCGAAAATTAAAAATACTAGAGGACCAGAAGGCAATGGCAACCCACTCCAGTATTCTTGCCTGGTAAATCCCATGGACAGAGGAGCCTGGTGGGCTATAGTCCACGGGGTCGCAGAGTCAGACACGACTTAGCAACTAAACAAAGCAACAACTAGAGGACCAGTGAGAAAGAAGTAATTCTACAGCAGAACAACTTCAGACAGAAGCACGCACCGAACACAGACCTGGAAAGATAACTCTACTCCTTCTTATGGGCCTGACTTCAGTGTCCCTTGCGTCCTCTTTTTTTCTTATCCTACAGATTATCTGTCGATTATCATGTTCGCCCTCATGATTTCTGTTCCCATTGTACAATCTACACATCCAGCCTTGAATACCAGAGTCCCTTTCACATTGGCTTTTGGTGTCCTGATGGCAACACATTATCTCGTATGCAATAAGACTGAAAAGCCATCATTTCCCCATCCCGTGTAGCTCATCATCTTCTATTCTTTATCTGACACGCTAGTTCCACAAACCAACTGAATGTGAAACACAGAAGTCATCCTTGATTTTTTATTCATTCCCAAAAAGTCACACTCAATCATTCAGTCCTCTTAATTTTAAATCCTAAAGAGTTCCACCTCCTAGCTCTGCCTTGCCCATTTTCTTGCACCTAGACTAGCATAACAGTCTCTATTGACCCATCTCTGTGCAGTCATTTGAATAGTCTAATTAAAAGACAAGCCTGAAAAATTCACTCCCTTATCTAAAACCTGTCAGTATCAATCCATATGTTGTTTAGTCCCTCAGTCATGTCTGACTCTTTGCAACCCCATGGACTGCAGAACGCCAGGCTTCACTGTTCTTCATCATAAAATGGCAACAAGTCCTCCACTTCGAGTACTGGCTCTTGCTCTAGGAATCAGCCTCCAGGACCCGTGGCTTCCCCAGGAAGGTCCTCTCTCTCAGCATAATTTTCTCATGAGACCTATCCAGTCTTTCCTTCCCAGTTCTACTCTTCCAACCTCTGTTTCACAAACTCAGCTGGACTCAAGCCAATACGTCCAGGCACAGCTTCACCTGCAATTCAAACTAGAAGCCTCTCCTGCATTAGCATCTTCTTCTGCTAGACATCAGTTCCAGCCAACCCCGTGCCAGCTCCAGCTTCTGGAAACTCAACATGCCAAGTCCCTACTATGGAAGGAAAAAACCCAAGATCATTTCTTTCTGGGTTCCAGCCTAATATGGTAGCCCTAGCACTCTGCTATTACCTGCATCCAGCTGGAACCATCCTGTGCTGGATGTAGAGGAAACCAAAGCCTTCAACAACAGGTCCCGAAGCTCTTTCTGAACTGTGGTTTTGGAGAAGACTCTTGAGAGCCCCTTGGACTGCAAGGAGATCAAAGCAGTCCATCCTAAAGGAAATCAGTCCTGAATATTCATTGGAAGGATTGATACTGAAGCTGAAGCTCCAATACTTTGGCCACCTGATGTGAAGAACTGATTCATTGAAAAAGACCCTGATGCTGGGAAAGATTGAAGGTAGGAGGAGAAGGGGATGACAGAGGATGACATGGTTGGATGGCATCATTGACTCAATAGACGTTAAGTTTGAGCAGGCTCTGGGAGTTGGTGGTGGACAGGGAACCCTGGTGTGGTGCAGTCCATGGGGTCACAAAGAGTCGGACACAACTGAGCAACTGAACTGAAAGTGAAGTCACTCAGTCTTGTCCGACTCTTTGTGACCCACAGACTGTAGCCTACCAGGCTTCTCCATCCATGGGATTTTCCAGGCTAGAATACTGGAGTGGGTTGCCATTTCCTTCTCCAGGGGATCTTCCTAACCCAGGGATCGAACCTGGGTCTCCCGCATTGTAGGCAGATGCTTTTACCATCTGAGCCACCAGGGAAGTCCAATCCCACCAGCCTCCACTGACACAAGTAAAGCAACCCCAGCCCTCCCCCTCCACCTCATAACCAAATAGTGCTCTCCAGTGTCAGGAAATCCAACTGCATGTGAAGAAGCCATAAGCTCAGAACCCAACATGCCCTGCCCCCATTAATGCCAATGGCCCTTCCCACAAGTGGTGAGATGTATTCAAAACCTAGAGATCCTCCCCCATTTTGTCCATAAGGTGTGTGTACATCAAGACTCCTTGAGCTCCAATGTAGAGTTCCACCATCGGGAAAGAAAGAAGAGAGAGAATGAAACAGGTAGGTAGTCATCTCCCTCCCTTGTATCCAGGTTGACAGTGGGAAGCACCTGGTACCCCAGCCTGGCTACACGAGGCCAGCCATGGTATGAGGGGGGCAGGTCAGGGCTCCCACAAAGCATAGGTTGGATTATTTTGACAGGAACTGGAAAAAGACCCTGCACTGTGGTCTTCCAGTGTGTGGAAAGTCAAGTGAGACAAGAGTTGAGAGTGTCAGAGCCACCAGGACAGGAGGTGTGAGGGTGAGCAGTCTTATAAGAATGAAGAAGTGCCTCCACCCCCAGCCACAGGGGACACCACCCAAAGGACGCCTTGGAGGCCAGGGCTGCTTGTGTCCCCTCCAAACCTAAGTGCTTCCTTAAGGCAGAGCATCCTGGTCCTCAGCTTTGACCTCTCTGGGTCACTAGACACCCTCATGAGGACAGCACACTCCATCCCTGGTAAGACTCCAATTTTTTCACTATTAAATCTTTTATGTCCACCAACAACCCCACTCCCTGATTTCTATCTAACCTGGCATCTCTGATTTGGGGCACATTGTTCGAAACCTCTTAAATCCAATCACAAGTCCTCTATCTACCCTCAAGAGCAAAAACTCAGACTAATAGCCATAATGCACATACCTGTGCAAACAAACAACAGGTATTATACCGCCTTAGTATTGCCACTTGCTAGATGCATAATCTCAGGAAAGCAGTTAAGCTCTCTCAGTTTCCTCATGTGTAGAATGAAAATAATCATGATGCCTACCTCCTGAGGTTGTTAGGGGATAAATGAGCTGATGTGTGTAAAATACTTAGAACAGTGCCTGGTAGGTACAGTAAAAATAAATGTTCCCTAGTCTTATTATTCCAGCGCCACAGAATGTGTATCCAACACACGGCACTCCTCCACCCAGAACTTTCAGATATCAAATTTTTCCAAGCATTTGCCTATGTGCCCTGCACTATGCTAGGCTTTAGAGAAATAACAACCAACAAATCAAAGACCTCATGGCATTCATTTTTTTAGGGAGGAGAGACAGATAGTGAAAAAAATACAGAATGTGATATCAGATGGCATCAAAGGGCATGAAGGAATAAAAATAGGGCTTTGCAACATGGAGTGACAGAAGAAGAGGCAAACGTTTCTGTGGCAGCTGGGGTGGGCAGCACAGCCACTGCAGAAGGACCTTTTGAGCTAAGACTTGAACGATTCAACCCAGACATGGTGGAAAGATCAGGAGCAGGGTTTCTCAACCGTGACACCCCTGACATTCTAGGCCAGGGAATTATTTGCTGTGAGGGGCTGTCCTGTGCACCATGGGACATTTCTCAGCATCCCTGACCTCAAACCATTTGATGCCAGCAGCATCTCCAAAGTCAAGACATGACCGCCTTCACTGAAAAACACTGAAATACAATGACAACATGGTTACCATCCTGGTCTCATTTCTTGACCCAATCTATTGTTTGATAGTCCAGGATTCTCAATTTACTTTTAGTTTTCTATACAATCATTTCCCACAGCTCCATCTTTGCTTGTATTGACTTCTTTACCTTTGTGGAAGACCCTTCCCACCCCTCTATAATTGAATCATTTCCTCCTCACCTTTTCATAACCAACACATATACTGTAATTGTCTGTCTGCTTATCAGTCTCTTTGTGAGGTTCTTTGTGAAGTAAGGGTACGGACCTTATTCATCTGTGTTTGGTGCCTAAAACACACACTAGTTGCTTGACACACCCCAGGTGCTTAAGAAACATCTGTTGAATGAATTCATTGCTGTGCCCTCAAGAATATTACCATCATTTTGAAGCCAACAAGATACTCACAGACAAAACTCTCCAGGAATACCAAAAATGATATGTGACATAAAGAGAAATAACTGTTGTTAGAGTTCACAGTCAAGAAAACTGACTTTCCACTAGGTAGTGTATTCATTTGCATAGAACAAAATAAATACTATATGTTGTTAAATTGTGACTCCCCCCCACCCTCGTCCTCAACACGGTCCTCAACATAGTCCCAGACTATGATCGTAATTTTATGAGTGACCAATAAAGGCCTCACAGACCAGGCGTGAGGATGTCTGTGGTTCATACTGACCCTCACTCCTACTGGAAAGTACACCTGCAGGTACCAGCCGATTGTTTCAATGCTAAGAGGGTGAAGCATGTAGGCATCTGAGTTCCATGTCTGAGTGAGGCCAGTACTCGAAGGCACCTTTTGATCTCTTTCTTGCCCAGTCCCTTTAAGATGTCAAGTCTACCAAGTTTCTTCCCTGTATGTGTGCATGTCCAAGCCTCCCTAACATCAGGCACGTGCACATGTATGAAAGCAAGAGTAGTGACGATGAGTGCCCACATCCACACTTTACCAGCCATTCTATATTCCAATACCCTTCTTGGCTTCACCTGTCTTAAGCAATCAGATGATCAGTGACATTGTCTCAAGGCATGAGAACTGAATCAGAAACTGAACCATGAACTGAACCACCTAGGAATCTTTTACCCCTTCCATTACAAAGATGAGCTAACTGGAAAGTATTTTGAGAGGATCGCTTGGCTAGTGAGCTAAAAACTCAACACAAAAATTAAAAAAAAAAATCTATCTCGAACGCAAAACAGGCAACTCAGAGATTGGAAACTGCTGTAGAGTCTGGTCAAAGTGCCATGTGGTTCCAGAAAACAAGAATCCCCTGGGGTTTCAAAGTTCAGCAAGCATAAGCTAACACTTGGGAGTCTGGGGATGTGTCTGTCATCAACACAAGTGCCGTCCTAAGATGGCCCGGCTGGAACATTTGGCTGAGGCTTTGCGGTCCAAGTGCATCCCTAAGATAGATCTTGCAATGTTGTTGTTTGCGTACATTTTCAAGTCATCCCCAACTCTCATCCGATTCCTCCTCCAAAACTCAGGAAAAACTCAACACAAGTGCATCACACAAAATTCATGTACAGGTTACTTGTATCTATACTTGTTGACGGCTAATAACTCAATTAGAAAAAATGCTAAGCTTTAAAATAAAAATTTTCCCCTCCAATGTCCTAACCCACAGCCAAGTCATTATCATATAAAACTACTTCAAAAAACAAAACCCTCCCAGCTGCACGGAAGTGAAAATGTCCCTTTTACATGTGCCAATTCTGAGACATAGACAGGTCAAGTGCTTGAGCTGGGTTCAAAAATCCTAATCAAAAGCTGAAATAAGATTTGGAAATTTCAACTCCAGCTTCACTCAGGACCTGGTGCTCCAAGCCCCGCCTGACATTACCTCTTAATATAGCTACTGAGTCCAGCCCACATTTAAACACCTACTCACAGACGCTACACCAGATAACACTCCTCAACAGAGCTGTGTTCCCAGACCCACATCTTCATGCCCACACAGAGAATCTGAGAATTTCAGACGACAAGGGATCCTAAAACCATCTAGGCCAGCCTCCTCATCTAGCAGAGAATCAGTACAGTTCTCCAGCCCACCTCTACCACCACCACCACTAAGGAGAAGTCCAAGCTCACCTTAAGGGGGACAGCACCCTCCACCCTCTGGCCCCATTTATTTCCAGATGCCCAGTTTGCCAGCCTGCTTTGCACCTGTACCTGAGGACCAACAAACAACCAACCTTTTCTAGAACATACCATACTTTTTCAAACCTCCATAATCAAGATTTGGCAACTGGCTCGAATGTCATCATCACTATAAAGCATTCTCTGACCATTTCAGAAGCCCTTCTTCCATCCACCCATGATACTTTTTACATGCCTCTGACCTAGTTTATTTTTCATCATGGAACTCTATGCTGTTTCAGTTCAGTTCAATTGCTCAGTCGTGTCTGACTCTTTGTGACCCCATCGACTGCAGCACACCAGGCCTCCCTGTCCATCACCAACTCCCAGAGTTTACTCAAACTCATGTCCATTGAGTCAGTGATGTCATCCAACCATCTCATCCTAAGTCATCCCCTTCTCCTCCTGCCTTCAATCTTTCCCAGCATCAAGGTCTTTTCCAATGAGTCAGTTCTTTGCATCAGGTGGCCAAAGGACTGGAGTTTCAGCTTCAGCATCAGTCCTTCCAATGAATATTCAGGACTGATTTCCTTTAGGATGGACTGCTTTGATCTCCTTGCAGTCCAAGGTACTCTGAAGAGTCTTCTCCAACACCACAGTTCAAAGCCATTCATTCTTCAGCGCTCAGCTTTCTTTATGGTCCAACTATGCTGTTTGCAGTCTGTCTTCTTTCACCGGGGGATGAATTCCTTGAAGACAGCAACTCTATTTCATTCATTTTTGTCATCTCTGTGTCTAGGCTGGCACTCAGGGACCTCTTTAAAAAATAAGACAAATGAGATAAAGAGGAATAGGGGAAAAAAGAAAGGCAGGGGATGGAAAGTTGGAGAATTTAAGAAATTTGCCCAAGATCACCCAAATGGACACTTGGATTCCACATCAGGGGCCCTGCGACACGTGGTCACACAGACCAGGGGACGCAAGGTCAGTCTGCACCCATGTAAAACAGCCCACATCCACCACCTTCCCCGTGTCCTCTCCACCAGGACACAGTTTCTGGTTCTGAGCAGTTTCCCACCCACTGTTGTGTCACACTCAGGTGGGGACACTTGCAAATGACAACAGCAAAGAGAAGCCTGAACCTTCTGGAAGCAGAGAAGAAGAGCTGCTGACGAGGGCTCTCTGGTGAACAGGAGTCTTCAAGCAAGGCTGCCGGGGAGATACTCGGGAGGAACAGACACTCACCTCCTTCCAGCAGTTGCTACCAGAACAAGGGCTCCACCACCAAACCCCCAACCCCTTAACCTACCAGCATACCAACCCCAAGGACAGCACCTCTGCGGACCACAGGTCTTCTTGGCTCCCTCTCCAATGTCTGGGAAAGCCCCAAGAATGAGCACGGCCTCTCCTACTTGCAAGGAAAGCCAGCCAGGAAACCCAGCCAAGAGATTAGCCAGCTGGCAGGAGCTACGGGGCTGGGCCTGTGTGAGCTCAGAGCAGCCTCCAGGCACTGTGCAAGGGCCTCCCTGGCCCGGAATCAGGCTTCACAGCCCACAGCCAGCCTCCCCGGGCAAGTGTCAGAGACATCCACCCTCCCCTGGGGCCTGGCCCAGAGAGAGCAGCCCCTCCCCAGTCACTGCCAATTTGCACCTCATTAGCAACAGTCTCTCCCCAGTGATGGGTCTTCAGAAATCCCAGACTGAGCACCTCATTGGTGCTAAATGGACTCTGGGTGTTTGAGGAGAATGGCATCTGAGCTGCTAGGAGAATGACAAGTCTGAGAGCTTCCCAGAAAGCCAGTGGAGCACAGGCTACAGAAGGAAGAAAGCCAGGAACCTCATGTCTGGCGGAAACCAGCTTTTCAAGGTTGGGTTGTTGTTTAGTCACTCAGTCGTGTCCAACTCTTTAAAACCCCATGGACTGTAGCCCTCCAGGCTCCTCTGTCCATGGGATTTACCAGTCAAGAATACTGGAGTGGGTTGCCATTTCCTTCTCCAGGGGATCTTCCCAACCCAGGGATCAAAATGGAGTCTCCTGACTTCCCTTCAAGGTTGGGACGGGCCAGCAATCAAAGAGCTAGACTGAAACTTTAGTTGACGGCTGCAAGGCAAATGGCGAGCTGATAAATGCAACAGTATTGTGCAAAATGCCAGACAGAGATCACAAGAGTACCTCTTCCTCTTGGAGGCTTGAAAAATTATGTAAAATTACCCTTTCCTCCTCTAGCACAGAGAAAGTTAAGAGAGATGAAACACCTGTGAAATTCCTAAAAGTCTTTTAGAAGCAAGAGGCACTAAGGACATTACGGTCTGTTCAAAAATTCTAAAGGAATACACTGATTTCTTCAGTAAGAACAATTTTATGTTGTTCTTACTGAAGAAAAACAGTGAGAATTTTCAGGTCTCCATGATAAGATGAACACACACCTTTATCCCAACTCTGTCTAAAACTTCCCACTGAAATGAAAGTAAAAGAAATAAAAGAGACAATGTCAACAAGAAAAAAGAAAAAGGCGCGATGATAGCAAAAGGGGTGACAACAAGATTTGGGGGGCTGGGGAGTGAACTGGGTAAAGGTAAGCCTGAGTAGGCAGGGCAGAGAAGGCTGGGAAATAAGTGCAGGAAGGACGGAGGAGCAATCAAGAGGTGGATTCACCCTGCAGAGCCAGAAAAGGGCAGGGATTGGAGGCACCAAGTACCACCGAAGAGAGGGTGCGAGAAGAGGATAAATGTCTTTCCAGAGACGAGAGTACCATCTCAAGCAGCCTGGGGGCTCCTCTTGCCACACACAGCCCAGAGTCTGGAGATGTAGTTTCTAAAGAAGCTAAGCCAGAGGTGAGCTAGAAACACTGACCACAGCTGGTTTTGAGGGGGAGACCCTCCACTGCCAGCAAAGAGATCAACTGAAAACCTCTACCTTGAGTAAGAAAAATTCCAGCCCCAGAGAAATAACAGTTAGACATCAACCTCTGAAGTGTAAAGGGGACCATTCTCCTCTGAGGAAACTGACCAGAAAATATGAATGTTTAGTGTTTCCCCAGCAAAACAAACCGGATCCCCAACCAGTCACTCCACAGTGGAGTTGAATGAGCTAATGAGTTACATACATAACCACATGGTGCTTCCTTCCAGCCTTTGGGCTTGCTCTTTTCAATATGACTGGATAATCAGACATTCGAACAGAGTCTCCAACAACAAGAGAAGATACTACATAGAAAAAAAAAGTCCGAAGAACACAGAATTGTTTTAGGGTTAATAAAACATCCACAAATGTCATTAAGGGATTCCCTGGTGGCTCAGTCTGGTAAAGAACCCACCCGCGATGTAAGAAACCTTCTGAAATGCAGAAGATAAAGGGTTTATTACCTGGGTAAGGAAGAGCCCCTGTCATCAGAGATATAAGAACACATTAAAGCCACAAAACAAGAATGGAATGCCAGAAAAACAAGCGCTAGAACCCAAGAGCTTTTAGAAATCAAAATGCGATTGCAAACAGTGAAAATCCAATTTAAAAATGGAAAATAAATGAGGAAAACCCCCAGCAAGGGATAAAAAGAAACAACTTCAATAGAAAAGAAAACAACAGGAATAGTTCAGTAGATACAATAGTTTTATGATACCAATTCCAGAAAAAAGCAATCAGTGAAATGGAGGGGAAGAAGATACTCTCTTCCACTCTCGAAACTAATACCAGGAAATTTCTTAGAACTCAAAATTTTCAGACTGAAGAGATCTAAAAAGTCCCCAGTACCATAAATAAACGTGCCATGCTAAACCACTACAGTTCTGATATTTCTAAACAGTAGATGGTGGTGGTGGTTTAGTCAGTAAGTCATGTCTGACTCTTGTGACCCCACAGACTGTTGCCCATCAGGATCCCGCAGAGGGAAAAAAAAGTGTTAACCCAGGGAGAAATAAAAACACAAAGCTGTTGAGAATCAGAATGGAACTGGCCTTCTCCACTGCAATTTTGGAAGCAGAGCAGTAGAAAGGAAATGTCTATACCATTCTGGGATAATATTCTTTCCAGTCCAGAACTCCATACCACGAAAAACGCTCAATCATGTGTGAAGGTAGAAAAAAGATATTCCCAGACATGAAGGGACTCAAAATACCTCCCTCCTATGTACCCTTTCCCAGGATGTATCCCACTTCCTGGGAAACTTTTTAACTTAGTCATCTAAAAATATGAGGAAAGTTCCTGGAAAAAAACCTATCCAGGAATGTGGTGTTATTGTTCTTGAAATTGCTGTGTGTTCCACCAAACAAGGTAGAAAAAAAGATGTGAAATCCAGGAAATCTAGACAATAGAGGATGCAACTATGAGAAACAGCAATGAGAAATCAAGAAAATTATTTTAAAAAGACAGAGAGAGAGGGGGACTACACTCTCAAACAGTCCAGGAGGACTGCTGACAAGGAAAAATAATGAAACAGATATATTACTTTACACATTTAAATGTAATAGAGAATTTATGGTTCTGTTAAGAAGTGTGTGGAAGATTGAGAAATAAGCCCATGTGAAAATAATTTTTTAAATGACACCAATAACATAAGAAAGAAAATGCTTCACTATCACACTGGGTCGCTCAGCTGTGCATGAGATTTACAATGCCAATAATACAAGCATTTATGAATGCTTTAAATAAGACTGTGATAGGAAGATAGCAGAAGGATTATAGAACGTGTATGTGCAGACAGGATAAAAGAGAACTAAATCCCCACCTTCTCGTGGGAAAACAGTTGAGAAAAATTATAAAACAGCACTCAGTGGCATATTATTAAAAACATAAATGTAGACTACAGAGGAAACAGCTAACGTATCATAGCAGCTTTGGGGAAATGAGAGTACAGGAGAGAGAGGGAGAAGGGACCTGCTGGGCTGGGTTATAGCCTGCAGTTCTAGTTAACTATGAGCCACGTATTAATCCATGCTATGGATTCAGTTCAGTTCAGTTCAGTCACTCAGTCGTGTCCAACTCTTTGCAACCCCATGGGCCACAGCACGCCAGGCCTTCCTGTCCATCACCAACTCCCAGAGTTTACTCAAACTCATGTCCATTGAGTCAGTGATGCCATCCAACCATCTCATCCTCTGTCATCCCCTTCTCCTGCCTTCAATCTTTCCCAACATCAGGGCCTTTTCCAATGAGTCAGTTCTTTGCATCAGGTGGCCAAAGGACTGGAGTTTCAGCTTCAGCATCAGTCCTTCCAATGACTATTCAGGACTGATCTCCTTTAGGATGGACTGGTTGGATCTCCTTGCAGTCCAAAGGACTCTCAAGAGTCTTCTCCAACACCACAGTTCAAAAGCATCAATTCTTCAGTGCTCGGCTTTCTTCACAGTCCAACTCTCACATCCATACATGACTACTGGAAAAAACAAGGCTTTGACTAGACAGAACTTTGTTGGCAAAGTAATGTCTCTGCTTTTTAATAAGCTGTCTAGGTTGGTCATAACTTTTCTTCCAAGGAGCAAGTGTCTTTTAATTTCATGGCTGCGGGATTACTTTGATTAAATATGTCTTATATTTGGTGGTGGTTTAGTTGCTAAATTATATCTGACTCTTTGCAACCCCATGGACTATAGCCCACCAGGCTCCTCTGTCCATGGGATTTCCCAGGCAAGAATATCAGACTGGGTTGCCATTTCCTTCCCAAGGGGATCTTTCCCACCCAGGGATCAAACCCGTGTCTCCTTCATTGAAGGTGGATTCTTTACAGACTGAGTCACCAGGGAAGCCCTGTGCTATATTTTAAAACTAAACAAAAAGCCGGCTGACCCTCCCAAACCCACATCTGCACATCTCCACAATGACATGCACCCTTAGCAGACAAAAGCTCCAGGGCCATCATGAAGAAACCGAATTGCCCTGAGACATTCACAAGGTCTTCACATCACCCCATGGCAGACTGCACATGCACAATTCAGCACCGTGGCAGCGTAGCCATCTCCGGCATTTATATAAGACTTTAGAGGGCCTCCCTCACAGCTCAGTTGGTAAAGAATCCACCTGCAATGCAGGAGACCCTGGTTCGATTCCTGGGTCGGGAAGATCCCCTGGAGAAGGGATAGGCTACCTACTCCAGTGTTCTTGAGCTTCTCTTGTGGCTCAGCTGGGAAAGAATCTGCCTGCAATGTGAGAGACCTGGGTTCAATCCCTGGGTTGAGAAGATCCCCTGGAGAAGGGAAAGGCTACCCACTCCAGTATTCTGGCCTAGAGAATTCCATGGACTCTGTAGTCTATGGGGTCGCAAAGAGTCAGACACAACTGAGCAACTTTCACTTCACCTCACTTTCAGTGTACAGAGTACATTCATCATTCCATTCAGGAATGGAATGAATATATTCAACAATTATGCTGTGTACGAGGCATCACCAGCCTCACTGTTCAGATGACAACACTGGAGACTGCAGAGAATGAGGCCTATATGAGGGTTAGTAAGTGACAAGTAAACAAGCAAAACCCATCTACACTCATACACACACACACACACACACACACACACACACACACACATTCTGAAGCAGGTAGGTCTATTTTCTAACATGAATGGACAGGGACACATTAACCTATTTGGTTTTTAATTTTGTTTATGCCTTATTTAATCTAGGGCATGATGGTAAATATTTTTGAATGAAAGCTATCGGGGGAGGGGGGGAACTGCGAGTAGTATATTTCATGTCAAACAAAATTGACTTTGGGATTTATTTCTGTCCTCATGTTGATGGACATTGGGTTGCTTCCAGCTTACAGTGGTTACAAATAAAGCTGTGATGAACATTTGTGTACTAAAAAATTGGCTTCACTGAGTAACACAGAACAGAGTAGGAAGTTCTGCATTTTAGAGTTTAGTAAATCGAACAGAATGATGACACTGCGTGGTAGTCGCTATATTAAGAATAACTTGATTTGGTTGGAAAGTAAAGAGAGGGTCCTAGTCTTAATCCTGAAATTAGTCTGCAGGCTGCATTCTCCCCATCAGACAGCTCACATGGGTCTGTGAGCCCAAGAGTGTTCATCACTCTGGGTGGCCTGGAGCCAAGATCCTATTCTTTCCTTGCATGTTAATATTACTTTGATCTCCAAGTGGCTCCCTCTTCTACTCTATTTCCTCTATTTTCAATTTATATGAGAAAAAATGATGATTTTCCAAAATGCAGGGCACAAGCTAGCTCTCGGGCGTTGCAATGCAATGTACATAATGCAGAGTGTAAGCTGGACATCATCCTAATTCTCCAGGAAAAGGTGTGAGAGCCAGGGGACTGAATTGGTCACACTGACTTTCAACCACAATGCTGTACTCTATTTACTGAAGATTAGGTCTGAAAGGAGTGTGCAGTCTGCAGAGAAAACCAATCTTTCCTAGCTGCAAAATTATCTGTGTTTCTATTAACTGGTCCAACCAATCGCTGTTCACGTAATAGTATTAGGCAGGAACACAGCCCTCTGACAGGGAACAACATTTAAGCTGCTTGACAACTATTTTCTAATACATTCGGAACACATATTTATCCATTAATTTGTTCAGTGATTTCCAGGTCTTGGAATCTGGGGGATAAAACATTCCACTTCATTAAAAAAAAAAAAATCGATGATGTGAATATGGGGAGTTATTCCAAACAGATTAGAGAGGAAGTCCCCAGCTTAGAAGCAAGCCCAGTTCTTCTGTGTGGTCAGTGCTTTGAACTTAACACAAGATTATTTAGCTAAAGTATTAATGAATGACATCAAATCTAACCATGTATTACACTACTTTATGTAAAAATGAGTTTGTGTTCAGACTCTGAGGACATCCCACATTCTCCTTTTTTCTTTCTCCTTTCTCAAACTCTCATGAATTTTAGAGTCACTCTACTTCCTGCTTCCAATTGTCCCAGAGGCTTCTGAGACACCATGGGCACTGGGTCTCCCTTCACTCTTCATGTCCTGGGGGAGGGCGGGAAGCTCTCGCCCAGTCTGGATGCTGAGAGGCAGGGCAGCATAGAGAGTGGTTCCACAAAGGTCCCTGGCAATGAATCCAGGGAGGACTTCCTCACCTTTGGGTACGGAGTCAACTCTCTGCCCCCAAACTTCCAATGGGTTTCCATTATTTAATAACTACAAAATCTGAATTCTTCTCATGGCCTTCCAGGTCTTCTGTAATGAGCATGTAATTTATCTTCTTGGTCTAAACTTCTACTACATAGCTCCACGCATAAAGCAACACTGCTTCCCAAATACTCATGCATTTCTACCCACTGAGTCCTTTCTCATTCAATTCCTGTGGCCTGATTGTCTTCCAGACCTGCCCTCCTATGTCCCATCTCTTCCTTCAAACTCCAAGAAAACATCTTCCACTTGCGACTAACCACTCTCCCCTCTTTTGTGTTCCTACCACCCAGACATGATCATGTCCATCACTGCATGCCTGCTGTTTACCTTTGCCCAAGAAGCTGATGTCTAACAAGGATGGAGTA
Organism: Bos mutus; assembly: GCF_027580195.1. Lineage (NCBI taxonomy): Eukaryota > Metazoa > Chordata > Mammalia > Artiodactyla > Bovidae > Bos > Bos mutus. The sequence goes on along the minus strand of NC_091620.1, from coordinate 22,431,843 downwards.
GACAGAACTCTTACTAAAGGTCCTTTATGTGTGGATTTAAAACAGGTAGCAGAACCTGTTTAAAGCTTCCCTCATTCAAAAAATTCAAATGATCAATGTGGGGGTGCTGTTCATAAGAGATTAAAAGTACATGGATTGTTTTGAGACTGTTTCTAGTTTGCCATTTAGAACGTGGGATGTGTGCATGAACCCCTATGTTCATAGCAGCACTATTCACAACAGCCAAGCCGTGCAAACAACATGTCAATCGACAGATGAATGACTACAGATGTGGTATATTTATGTAACGGAATACTACCCAGCCATAAAAAATGTAATAGTATCATTTGCAACGACAGGGATGGACCTAGAGATAATCCTACTAAATGAAGTAAGTAGAAAGATAAAGGGGAGAAGGCGATGGCACCCCACTCCAGTACTCTTGCCTGGAAAATCCCATGGACGGAGGAGCCTGCAGTCCATGGGGTCGCCAGGGGTAGGACACGACTGAGCGACTTCACTTTCGCTTTCCACTTTCATGCATTCGAGAAGGAAATGGCAACCCACTCCAGTGTTCTTGCCTGGAGAACCCCAGGGATTAGGGAGCCTGGTGGGCTGCTGTCTATGGGGTCGCACAGAGTCGGACACGACTGAAGCGACTTAGCAGCAGCAGCAGAAAGATAAAGACAAGCACCATATGATACCACTTACATGTGGAATCTAACATATGACACAAATGAACCTATCTACAAAAAGAAAGACTCACAGAATGAGAAAACAGACTTGTGGTTGCCATGGGCGAGGGACAGATTGGGAGCTTGGGATTAGCAGATGCAAACTATTATATACACAATGGCTAAACAAGTCCAACTGCATGGCACAGGTAACTCTATTCAATATCCTGTGATAAACCATAATGGAAAAGAATATGAAAATGAAAGTGTATATACGTATATGTATATATTTGAATCACTTTGCAGTACAACAGAAATTGACACGACACTGTAAATCAACTATGTGGTGGCTTAGTTGCTAAGTAAGTCATGTTGGACTCTTGCGATCCCGTGGGCTGCAGCCTGCCAGGCTCCTCTGCCCATGGGATTCTCCAAGCAAAAATACTGGAGCAGGTTGCCATTTCCTCCTCCGGGGGATCTTCCTGACCCAGGGATCAAACCTGGGTCTCCAGCATTGCAAACAGATTCCTTACCAACTATACTTCAAAAAACTTAATTTTTAAAAAAAGAACTTAAGGTATATTTTCTGCATTGAATTGGTAAACAAAGCTACTTAGCTATCTCTATCCAGCTATCTCCTCTTCCTTCTTCAGGGCACATTTAACCATCAGCTGCTCTAAAAGATCTCTGTCAAACCCTTCCTCTGGCCTCTCTCACCTTGCCCCAAACATCCTTCTAACTCTGTGTTTATCGATCTGTACTGTTTCAGATCAAATTGTTTTTTCTCTCTCCCTAGACCACAAATTCTTGATAACAATGGTTCTTATTTCTCTTTTATTTCTAGCATTTAGCATAGTATTTAGCATACAGTAGGCACTCAAAGCAGTTTTTGTTTCCCCAATAACTTATAAGCAACTTGAACCAATTTTAAGGGAGAAATGATATATTGTTTAACTTTGGATTCCTGGCGGAGGGCTTGAAACTGTGCTTCACACTTGTAACAAGTGAGTACCCTACTGTTGTTCAGTTGTTAAACACGTCCGACTCTTTGTGACCCCATGGTCTGCAGCCCACCAGGCTTCCCTGTCCTTCACTATCTCAGGGAGCTTGCTTAAATTCATGTTCACTGAGTTGGTGATGCCATCCAACCATCTCATCCTCTGTCACCCTCCTCCTCCTCAGGCCCTCCATCTTTCCCAGCATCAGCATCTTTTCCAGTGAGTCGGCTCCTCGCATCAGGTGTCCAAAGTATTGGAGCTTCAGCATCAGTCCTTCCAATTGAGAATTCAGGGTTGATTTCCTTTAGGATTGACTGGTTTGATCTCCTTGCTGTCCATGGGACTGTCAAGAGTCTTCCCCAGCACTACAATTCAAAAGCATCAACTCTTCAGCGCTCAGTCTTCTTTATAGTCCAACTCTCATATCTGTACATGACTACTGGAAAAACGATAGCTTTGACTATATGGACTTTTGTTGGCAAAGTGATGGCTCTGCTTTTTTAATTTGCTGTCTAGGTTTGTCACAGCTTTTCTTCCAAAGAGCAAGTGTCTTTTAATTTTGTGGCTGTAGTCACCGTCCACAGTGATTTTGGAGCCCAAGAAAATAAAGTCTGTCACTGTTTCCACTTTTCCCCCATCTGTTTGCCATAAACAGTATGAGCATCCCATAACTATTCTTATCAAACAGGTACATTTTTTATCCAGGGAACTGCTTGGATTATACAACATAGGTAAGAAAAACCCAATGTTTCTCCTACTGACACTTTTTTCTTTTTGTACTTTTTCTTGATTTTCAATATCAAGACTTCAAAGAAAGCGCTCAGTGCATGGGAGAGCCTCAGAGGCCATTGAGATTCGAGTATTTCATTGCTCATCTTCTAAAGCTTCTCTCCTTTTCCATTTCTCATCATCCTCACAAATTATCTCACTCCCTTCGGCAGAAGATGCACATTACCCAGGTTATTTTTAGAACACCCTTGTGTGCAGTATTGGCAGTTCAAAACACCAGAGAGAATCCACACAAACACATAAGGATTCTCCTGGGGCTTTTGCTTTGTCCTTGAAGCTCTTTGCATAGCTTTCTAAGGTCTTTCCTGTAGGAACCAGGTGAGCCACATTAAAGGTTTAAATCCAGGCTTTTACTTCCATGTCTCCCTGCTGAATGTACAATAAATATTTATTGAACATAATGGGAACTTAACGTTAAGACTAAAACAGGGGGGAAAAAAAATGACTAAAACAGGGCATACTGAGCGCTTTCCGTGACATAGACAGAACCTGAAGCTACATGTCCATACTCCAGGTTTACACCTGTATCTCGGGCCATGCCCTTGCCCGAATTTCAGGAATCTATTTGTAGAGAAACAGTACTGCTCTCTCCACACCCTTCACTCTACCCCCAGATGCAACTAGTACTGACCTAAATACTGATACTTTCAATGACCGAAAAGCCAATGCACCCTCAAGTCACAGAACATGTTCACTCCCGCACAGAGCCATGTATGTCTGGCAAGGCAGAGGAAGATGCAGTTTGCAAAGGAAAGAGAAGACACACTTCCCATCTCTACTGTTATGGAAATCAGCCACCACTGTAGTGAGGAGGGGAGGAACACAGGACAAGCAGGCTGATGGGGGACAAGCTGGCCAATGGGGAACACCCAGAACGCCTTTCTCTTTTCCCCTGTCTACAGTTCTCTCTCCTACTTAGCTATACCTCTAAGTGTAATTTTTTTTTTTTCTGAAGTGGAAGTGTTAGTCATTCTGCCATGAGTGAGTCTTTGTGACCCCATAGATTGTAACCCTCCAGGCTCCTCTCTGTCCATGGGATTCTCCAGGCAAGAATACTGGAGTGAGGTGCCATTCCCTTCTCCAGGGGATCTTCCCAACTCAGAGACTGAACCTGGGTCTCCTGCACTGCACACAGATTCCTTACCATCTGAGACACCAGGGAAGCACTAACACACACACACACACACACACACACACACACACACACTTCCATTTATTTACTTTTGGCTGTGTTGGGTTCGTGGCTGTGTGGGCTCTTCTCTAGTTGCAGCAAGCAGAGGCTACTCTCTAGCAGTGCATGTGCTTCTCATTGTAGTGGCTTCTCTTGTCACAGGGCAGGGGCTCAGGGTGCACAGACTTGAGTAGTTATGGCACATGGGCTCAGTGGTTGCAGCTCCCGGGCTCAAGAGCACAGGCACAGTAGCTGAGGTGCACGGGCTTAGTTGCTCCGAGGCATGTGGGATCCTCCCAGATCAGAGATAGAACCAGAGTCTCCTGCATTGGCAGGCAGATTCTTCATCACCAAGCCACCAGGAAAACCCCTAAGATGTAACTTCTTAATTACAGAATTAGACAACTTAATTCAAGAACTGTGCCATTCAAGGTTGTTGTTTAAGGATGATTAGCTAGAGGTTTTTCTGTAGTCTTGATAAATTAGTGCCTTGACACTAATCCCTCAAAGCAGTGCCATTCAATAAAATCTTCTGCAGTGATAAAAATGGTCTGCATCTGTACTGCCAATAGGGTGGGTCCTAGAACCTATGGCAATCAAGTACTTAATGTGCAGGGAGTGTGACCGAGGAACTGGATTTCAAACTTAATTTATTTTCTCTTGATAGACACACGTGGCTCATGTCCACCATATTGAACAACCCTATCTAAAACAGCAAAAGGTTTTCTTCTGGATAAAATAAGCAACCTCCTTGACCACCAAATATAGGTTTAGCCAAAATACAGATGGATTTCTTTATCAGCTCTGTGTCAACTCACTAAAACAAAGCTCACCCAAACCTCTCAGACAAATAGCTTAAGCCAGTTTTAGAAGAGTTGGACACAGACATTTGTCCATCAGCAGTAGGGCCCAGAGAAGAGCAGTACAGGCACTAAGTCTGAAAAATGGAGATAACAGTAAATAGTAGTTAAGAGAGAGCTTCCCCTTTCTTATTTAGGAAAAAAGAGAGAAATAAAGGGAGGGCAAGAGGAGGAATCGGGAATGTTCTAGAAGTGTCTGGTGTCTGAAGTAAATATAAAACATGCCAAACAAACATTTAGCCAAACTGAAATGACGAATCTTAAGTGAAATGTCTGCAACCTAAGCTAAACTATGGAAATGTCATCAGTAATTTGTTGAATTGGCAGTCTGGAAATTTGGCTTTTGAAATGAGTTTTACAGCAACTGGCCTGCACCCAGGCTAATCCATATACTCGTGGCAAACAATGGCCACAACAAGAGAACTAAGTCCCCCAAAGCCATACCTACACTTGTGCAGATAGTGTACTGCACGAAGGGCCACGCAGAGACTAAAATCCAGCCCAAGTACCACCCACCACATGCTAAATCCTAGTTCATGGGCTGATAGAGCTCAGGGGTAAAAGAGGTTCACTTGCTCACTTGTTCACTCAGACTTGGACCTGTTTCTAATTCTAACAGAGACATCCTTTTCACTAGTGGTGGCCCTGGTTAGACCACAATTTCAGTTTACTGCTCAATTATTTTCTGTTTTTTGGCCACACCAGGTGGCAGGCAGGATCTTAGTTCTCTTGCATTGGGAGCACACAGTCTTAACCACTGGACTGCCAGGGAAGTCCCAACTGCTCAACTCTTATGAAGAAGGCCATGGATAAACCAGTATGCTATCAAATTAGGAATATCCAGAAACATGAAGGTGACTGAAAATCACCTTTGGTATGAGATAAGGGAACAATAAAAGTGGAGATGGTTTAGTCTGAAGGAAAGAAGGTTAAAGAAAAATGTAATACCCGACTTCAAATATTTGAAGACCTATCATACAGAAAAAGAGGGAGAATTATCCTGACTATTCCCCAGAAGTGAAACTGTCATACCAGTAAGTAAGAAATAAAGCAGTCCGTTTTGGGCTTAATACGAGAGCAGCATGGTATAATAGGAAAAAATGCGAGCTTTGGGTGACCTCAAACTTAGTCTAAATCCTGATTCCATCAGTTAACACCTCTCTGACTTGAAGCAAATTGGTTCTTCTCTGTAAGATCCAGTGTCCTCGTCGGTATAATAGAAATAACTAACTCAGAGAGTTTGGATATTTAAGAGAACAATTAAAAGAGAGGTACAAAGTATCTAATTCATGCTAAAGATACATGAAATGATAATACTTTAGTTTTTTCTATTAAAAAACTTTTAACAATTATATATAACCAATTGTTGTTGTTTAATTGCTAAGTTGTATCCAACTCTTTTGTGATCCCCCTGGACTGTAGCCCACCAGGCTCCTCTGTCCATGGGAGTTCCCAGGCAAGAATACTGGAGTGGAGATCTTCCCAATCCAGGGATCAAATCCATGTCTCCTGCATTGGCTGCAGATTCTTTACCACTGAGCCACCAGGGAAACCCATTAATCTGACCAGTGGGATAGCCCTAATGTAGCCAAGAACTTCTGACATGGAAGACACTCGCCAATAGAGGCTGGCAGACCATTTGCAAAGATATTTTGTCAGTTAGGTTTTTTGGGTTTTGTTTTTTTGTTTGTTTGTTTGTTTGTTTGTTTTTTAGCTGCAAACAATAGAAACCAACCCTGGTTAATGGAAACAAAAAGGAACCTCATTGGGAAGATGTTGAATAGATCACAGTTCAGTAGAAGGGCTGGTGATTCCTGCTTGAAAAGGACAGGAACCAGGGCAGGAGGAACCGCCCTACGGGGCCACTGATGGAAATGAGCAAACTGGCACTTCCTTTGACAGCCCTTTAAGAGGTGAGGTGGAAGAGTCTGTGTCCAAGCTCATGCCCCGAGTCCCAAGGAGGAATCAGGATGGTGAGGGGAATCTGCTACAACAGCTCCCAAAGACCTCCCTGGTTTCCATGGCACAGAGCCAGGCATTGCAGTGTACAATCCCACACCCCTGCCCACAACAAGGCAGAGAGAACTCCCAAGGCAAACAGGTGCAGTCACACACTTACACTGGGCTATAGCCCAGAGTAATCTTTCCTTTTTCTGGCTGCACTGGGTCTTCACTGCATCTCAAGGGTTCCTCTATTTGCTGCAGAGGGGTTTCTCTAGCTGTGGAGCACAGGCTTAGTTGACCTGAGGCATGTGGATCTTAGCCACCCCCCACCCCCCGCCCCCAACCAGGGATCAAACGCATGTCGCCTGTACTGAAAGGTGGATTCTCAACCACTGGGCCACCAGGGAAGTCCCTGGCCCAGAGTAGTTCTTAAGTGCACTTGCCAGGGAGTTCTTTTGGCATTTACATTCTGGCTCCAGAGTCCATCAGCTGTGAGGCCCTGAGCTGTTCCTCTGTGCCTGAGTTTCTGCTTCTGTAAAACTAAACAGTAATCACACCTACCTCATAAGACTGAATTACCTGAAATAAACAGGTAAAGCACTCAGCACAGTTCCTGGCACACACAGTAAAACCTCAGTAAATGCTGTTATTATTATTATTAATACACTATTAACAATGCTGAGAGCACATCACTGAGCACCTTCCAGATATGCTTTATCTGAGAGACACTTAGCATCTAGCTTCTCTAAGGTTCCAGGCCAGGAAGTCAAAGATTTTAGTCCTCTCCTCCCCAGTCCTCCTTGACTTGATTCTCCCAAGTGAATAAGGAGTTTCTATAACACCACAGCTGCTTCACCAAAGCCATTTCGAGTAATCATCAGAAGCCCACAATGAAATATATGAGAAGCACTAATTGTCGGAGAGAATGCTGAAAACACCCACGCTATGGAATCCAGCACCTCAGTGGGAATAACTGCTCACCATTTGTGGATTCACCCATGTGTTATTTCTTCCGAACATGACTTTCAATTCCTGGAAGAGGTACTTTGCCATAAATGGGAGGACAATTTACTGGAAGTTAAAGGTTGGCCTTCAGGCATTCCATCTCCTCCTGGAAAAAGGGACTTTCTCCCAAATGGCCTGGGGAGAGGGACTAAGGGGTGGTGGTGTGTAACGCACTCTTAGAAAACAGAAAACTTCGCTGCCTTAATAATTCCTTGGCAGCAGTGCTTGGGAAACAAAATCCTTATCTAGAGACATACAAGTTTCTCCACCATCTGAGCTGCAACAGAGATGGCGGAAGTGCCTGAAAAGGCAGGACCATGATCTCCCACCAACAGACCACCTGCCAACTTTGTACTCAAAATCTCCCCTTTCACACACACATTTATCAGGCCATTCAATATCTTCCTCTACTCCCCACTCTTCTTCCTGGTACTCTCCACAACATGCACAAGTTTTGTACAATACTTTCTTTTGCCTTCATTTTATTTTTATGTTTTCAGTTAAAGACATTTATGCTGATTTCAAATAGAATACGTGACAGTTGCGGAAAATTTAGAAAATACTACACAAAGTTTAAAGCAATGAAAACCCATCCATCACTTGTCTTTTGTCTTCATTTTAAGGGCCTTGGGTTGCCAACAAAAATCTCAATACAATGAAATCTTGGCCTAGATCCAACCCCTTGGCTGCAATCACATTTTGCTCTCTGCCATATTACTTCAAGTAACAGAACTGCCAACTGTCCAGAGTGTTCCATCAAGATGTTATCGGTTCACGTCAGATATGGCCTCACAAAACATACCTATTTGGTGGTCGAGCTTCCCCATCCTTAAAATCGCTGCTCACTCTTAATCACAGGATGTAGGAGTGTGGCTATTAGGTGATCAGCTCTACTGAATTTCCTCCATATATTCAACAAATGTGTTGAGGCGCCTATTTCTCCTCCGAAAATCACTGAGCATATGCTATATGGAGACGTGAAATGCAGTTGCTGTAAAAATGAAATGCTATTCTGGGAATACCTATGTCATTACTTGAGCCGAATCTCCTTTACAATGAAATGGCTGCTGCTTAGCAACTAATGCAAGGGAAGAGCCTGCAGAGTTCTCTATCTTCCCCTCAGCCCACCCCTGCCCCAATAGGAAGAATATGAAACACCTACCATCACCCTGGTGGTGTCACTGTATGGTTTGCACTTAAAACAGGGGGAGTCAGGACAATGACGACGAGGTCATTGTCCTCGTCAGTGAGACACGGATTTGGGACCCTAGCCAGTGGTGGAGCCCAACTCTGTTCATCACAATGAACAACTGAGATCAAGTCAGTAAAATTAATGAGGAGAAAATATTGAGAACCATCTTTCCAAAGAGCAGTGGGAGGAGTCAGGGTGCTGAAGGGAAGGGAACATGGGGCTTCAGATCCAAAAACTAGACTGAGCCTGGCAGTGCCTGTTGCTGGCATGTGGCTTTAGGGCAGGTACTTAGCAGCCATGCCTGCTTTCTGAACAGCACAAGGGTTCTGAAGACAATACCTGCTCTACCTGTTTGGAAGATTAAATTAGATCAATTATGTGAAAGCATTTTTTAAATGGTAAAGCTCTAAAAAAGCATCACACACATCTTTATTATATGTATCTAAATTTAGTCAGTATTAACAATTTAAGAAATCTCCAGAAATTTGTCTTTTGTAGAAAAAAAAAAAATCCCTTAGATCTTGTTATAATTCTGTACCGGCTCATAGAAAGCTTCTGTTTTAATCTTTAAATAGCTTGGACGTTTATTTTTGAACTTGAGATTTATTTTGCTAAGAAATTCTGAAGGTTTTCTTCAAATGTGAAAGAATGACTCTGGTTTTTTAACTGATCCTTTGGAACTTTCTAGGGGTCTGTAACTATGCACACAGATATGAATTCTAAAATATGCTGCTATGGAAAAACCTGCGTTACAAGAACTCGAAGCCTGAATAGGCCCTTTAGTTAAAGGCAAAAGACTCTTCTTAGGATATTTTTTTTTTTTAAATCAAATGGTACCTAGTATGCCATTTTGTCCACACAAAGTACACATGAATTGTTCCTAATTTCTTCACCTCAAATATTATATTACCCAACTCCCTTCAAGTTCTACTCTGATTACAACTCATAAGATTTTATACTGGAGGTGCAATTGGAATCAGGGAGTTCCAGGCTATAACCCTTACAAATCATTTACTGGCCTCAGGAAACTGGATTTGTTCCTCAATTCATGCAATGGAAAATTCATATAGTTTGAAAAAGAATCACCAAGGAAAGCTCAACCTTGGTCTTCTTAAAATTGCCAGTAGCACAGAGCTATTCACAGAGCCAAGTCCATGCTTGAACAGGAAAGGAATTCTTGTTTTCTTAGCCCATCACCTTTGTTAAGACCTTCTTCTATGTCAAGACTGTGTGTGCACACTAAGATGAAGTGCACAGCTCTCTCCTCTCAGGGGATTTTGGTCTAATAAGCTACGAGAGGGTGGAAATATGGCTATTTGTACACAGGAAATGGAAACAGGTGAAAAAGAACCAGGCTGAAAAATTGTATTAGAGAAGCAATAAGCAAATACAGGCATAGATCTAAACTCTGCCATTTAAGTGGCTTTGTGACCTCAGGCAAGTAGCTTACAATCTAAGTCCCCATGTCTTCATTTGTAAAATGGAAAAAATAATAGGCCCTACTTAAGTGTGTTAGTGTTACTCACTCAGTCGTATCCGACTCTTTGCAACCCCATGGACTGTAGCCCACCAGGGTCCTCTGTCCATGGAATTCCCCAGGCAAGAATACTGGAGTGAATTGCCATTCCCTTCTCCAGGGTTACTTAACTGAAGGTTAAATGAAATACTATTATAAAATGTTTAGCAGCTCTCGGCACAGATTAAGCATTTCATAAAATCAGTAACCTGGACTGATTAATAGTCTCACAAGTAGGTATGTGAATAAACTAATACTTGCAGTCCAAATTTGAGGGCTTCTCAAAGGGCTCAGTGGTAAAACCTGCCAATGCAGGAGACACAGGTTCGATCCCTGGGTAGAGAAAATCTCCTGGAGGAGGAAATGGCAACTCACTCCAGGATTCTTGCCTAGAGAATACCATGGACAGAGAAGCCTGGAGGGTTGGGGTCACAAAGAGTTGGACATGACTGAACGACTGAGCATGTACACATGTCCAAATCCGAATGAAGAAAAGTTTTTTCCTTCTCTTAGCTGCATGTCACCAGATCTTTGGAAGTATATAGGCTGCCTCTGCAGACTATCAGAGGTTGTTGGGAAGGAGAAGAACAGTGACGTGTTGCTTTTTGGTCATTGGGAGGAAAGGGAGGGTGCATTGGGAAAGCAGGTGGCTCTCTGGGTGTTCATTCTGCCAGGGAAGACTACTCTCTCCAGCTTCTGGGGTTCAAGGTTCCTCTGCTTTCTTTCTAACTTCAGAAGCTGAGGACAGTGTTCCCCCACTGGAGAAAAACAAAAATACACTACAGCTTATTGACTGAGAGGGGGCCAATTTAAAAGGAAGAAACTGTGTTAAAGTAGGCTCTCTTCTCAAAAACCTCTACAGGAAGTGCTCTGAGAGAGACAGCCTGAAACCGTGTCATGTACAGGACAATGATGAGAACACAGTCCTTTCAGTTTGCAGACTGTTTCAGAAGTTTATCTCAAAGTGATACATGGAACCCTTTCCAAAAGGTTCCAGTTAAGTTTACATGAAGCTCTTTAAAGAAGATGTGGTACATGTATACAATGGAATACTACTCAGCCATTAAAAAAGAATGAAATAATGTCATTTGCAGCAACATGGATGGAGCTAGAGAGTGTCATACTGAGTGAAGTGAGTCAGATACAGAAGGAGAAATATCATATGACATCCCTCATATATGGAATCTAAAAAGAAATGATATAAATGAGCTTACAAAATAGAAAGAGACTCACAGACTTAGAAAACGAACTTAACGTTGCTGGGGGGAAGGGACAGTTAAGGACTCTGGGAAGGTCATGTACACACTGCTATATTTAAAATGGATAATCAACAAGGACCTATTATAAAGCATACGGAACTCTGCTCAAGGTTATGTGCCAGCCAGGATGGAGAGGAGTTTGGGGAAAGAGTGGATCATGTATATGTTTAGAGTGGATCATGTATGTATTTAGTGGATCATATACATGTCCCTTCACTGCTCACCTGAAACAATCACAACATTGTTAACCAGCTATACCCCAATATGAAATATTTTTGGTGTTAAAAATAAATAATTAAAAAAAAATCTTTAAACAAATTGCTTTCAAGTGTTTTTGAAACAAAAATTAATTTTTCCACAGAATTTTGACATCTTATATACAAAAGAAGGACACATTTTAAAATGTTCTTTGGACCATGCAAGATGTCTATCTTCTGGCTATTTCCTGAAGATCTTCAAGATATGCAAAAGCAATTAAACTGCCTTTCAAAGAAAAAAAAAGTGGATTTACTTCCTCAATACCTCAACATCCTGAGCCAGTTTTATTTGCTCAACAAATATTTAATAATCTTCTAAAATTAAAAAAATAAAATAAAATCTGCTTTGGTCTGGCTGAGATAACTGACAGCATGTCCCAGAAGGCCGAGCCTTCCATTTCTGAAATAATCCGGGACAGGTCGCCCCTAGGAAGCTTTTTTCTCTCACTGCCAGGACACGGCAGCCAGCTACGGTCTGCACGTGCAGAGAAGACAGCATCTAGTCAGGCCAGGAGAGGGATGACCTCTGTCCTGGGGGCCCTGGCGACAGCTCTGTTTCTAGCCTTTATTTGCCTTTATCTGCATATCTATTCCTGGCACTACAAAGCTCTGAGACCCCCATTCCCTCCACGACTGGCTTCCTGCTCCCAGATGGCAGCTGGGCTGTGGGCTACTGCCCCCTGATCACTCTGCTCACTGCGCCTGTCTTCTCCGACCTTGGCCTTCTGCCTGATCCGATTTCCAGAGCACTCAGAAGCAGCCTTCAGATCCTCTAGGAAGGGTGAACTAGTTTTTAATAAGTTGTGAAGGGAAAAGGACATATTCTCTACCCCCACTGAATGTCAAAACCTGTAAATTAAAGTGTATAATCGATCTCATTTTCATATTATCTGAATAATCTTATCACTTGCTATCAACATTCGATTAATGTTCAATATTTTGAAGACTAAAAAACAAAATCTGGTCCTTGGTTGGACATAAGTATGGCTGATGCCACTTATAATAATAACATATAATAAACATACTCATGCTGCTTCCATTGTTACAGAGACCGTTATCAGTTAGCTTTCAAATAATCACACAGGGTAGGGACTATTATCATTACCATTAGACAGGGAAACTAAGGCACAGAGAGGTTAAGTAACTTGGCCATGGCCCGACAGCAGGCAGAGGCAGAGATATGACCCAAAGAGGTAGGGCTCCAGAGCCAGGGCTCTCAGCCACTACTTCACTCTGACACTCAAGGAACTGAAGAATAAGAATAATGAGAGCTGACTGCAGTTTCATTATCACTGTTTTTAAGCTTTGAATGTCTCCCCCTCCATCTAACAAAAGCCAGACCATTAATATTATAGCTTAACTCAGAATTTGTTCCATATCAGAGCATTATTTATGAGTCTGAAAAACCTAAAAGACCATTCTCCACTGGAGCAAATGAAGTTTGCTAACTTCATGGAAGTTAGGCACAAGAACTCCAGAAGTCCCCATCTAAGAGCTGTTGCCTTAAAAAACAAACAAACAGTATTCACTCCACTTCAACAACTCACAAAGTGCTGGAAGGAAAGAACTAAAATTAATCTGCAAAGATCCTTCTTCCCACCTCTACCCAACTATAGCCCCCTGCCCCGGCCAATACACACACCTCTCATGGGTTAATTTTTTTTTTTTTTTCTAAAATTAGCCAAACAGTGCTCATTCCACCTCTCTGAACACTACTGGTGTCAGAAAACTCACCAGCCATTCTTCAGGTGCTTTATATGTTATGCAAATAAAAAGTAGCTGGTACTTTCTCAAAGACTTTGGGATTAAATGCGTTAAAAACAAAACAGAGGTTTAGTTAGTCACAAAGTTGATTGAGGAATTCTTCCTAAAATAACTTTTCCATCCGAAGTCAGTCAAGGGAGCTGGGAGGAGAGAGTGAGTAAGGTAATACAGAAGAGAGGCCATGGGGGTAACTTCGGGCTGGCTGGACCACGGTTGGTGCAGATGCCAAAAACGTGGGGCAACCATCTTTCTAAGTTCTACTCAGAGAAGGAAAAGCCAACAGAAAACTCCCTAAGGAGAAAATCAATGATGCCCCTTGGAAAAGGATGAGACAGACAGAGAGCCGGAGAGCTAATTAGTGCTACTCAGAAGGCAAATTAAGGCCTTTTCTGTGACAAGCTGCAAATAGCTGGTTAAGCAAGATATTCGGCCACCCTCTCCAGCCTCCAACAGCTGGCTAAATGGCTGGCACAGGTACTCGCACAGGAAGCTGTAAACAGAAACAGTCCTGGGAAGCTGGACAAAGTGTAAATGAGAAAAAGGCAGACGCTTCTCTGAGTAGAAAGGAAAAAACCCACAGCTGAGATGGACAGGGAGCACATAACATAGTAGCTTATTTAAAGAAGGCAATTAAATTCATTCATTCGATAAATATTTATCCAACACCTACTGAGCAATAAGAACAGGATTCAGAGATTCCAATGATAAGGTGCAATTTCTGTCCTCAAAGGAACTCACGACCTAGCAGGGAAGAGTAAGACTCTTTTTTTTTTCAATAGTTCTTTCATTTTTAATTACAAAAGAAATATATAAAAAATTCTAATGACACAGAAGTGTATTATCCCCTTGGCTCTCCAACCAAGATCCTACTCTCCAAAAGTAACTGGTGATGATGGTTTGATGTACATGTTTCCAGGATATTTTCTATACATAAATAAACACATTATAAACCGAAATGAGGGCCTAAATAGACATTTAAAGTTAACTCTGCTCAAGGCACTGTGCTGAGTTCTCACCATAAAATAACTCATTTAATTCTCCTAACAAACTTCTAAGAGAAGTATTATTATTACCACATGAGCCTCAGAGAGGTGACATAACATTCCCAAGCTCAGCTAGAACGTGCCAGGTTCAAATCCTAGTCTAATTCCCAGGACAGAAAACGACAACTCAGCCCTAACACAGATGTTTGAAAGCATCATGTGAGGACAGGAGAGAACCACAGAAAGTGGACCTTCTTGAGCTCAAGCCTAACAAGGGGTGTGTCTGGGGAACAAGCCAGAGATGAGTCTGGGGAGCGTTATGTGCAAACAGAACTAACTTAGGAGTTTTTCTTCTGTTAATCTCCTTGTATAATATGCTGGTCTGTTATGCCTTGCAATAGGCATAACATTCCAACCAGTTCAAACAATTCCAAAAGTTCAAACAGTTACAACCAGTTAAAACACTTTGAAATTAGTCCATTTTTATAGTGATTTTGACCAAATTCAACTTCAAAGAAACATAAAAAGCCTAACAGCATAGATTTTTACTCTGCTCTTTACCTTCTTCCCTGAGCTACCCATTCACATTCCACATTAATGCAGTAAATACTATGCTAAAACTACCATTATAGGGTCTCAGAAAAAAATAATTAGGATCCATGTTATCCAGTGCAAACCCTTGTAAGAAAGCAAATGTCACATAGCCCAACATGTAGGAAACTGTTGGGATACTTCTTGTCTAAGGGTGAGTGCTTCTGAACCCACTTCAAGGACACCTCAAGGTTGCATAAGGAATGTGTATTCTAGCCCAGAAGAGTCTGGAAGATGCAGCTAGCCTGGACCCTCACAAGGAGTCCTTATTGTTTCAGATTAGAAAGTAAAGTGTTCCCTGTTCAATGTTATGTGGCAGCCTGGATAGCAGGGGAGTTGGGGAAGAATGGATATATGCATATGTAAGGCTGACTCCTTTTTTGTCCACCTGAAATTATCACAACGTTGTTAATTGGCTATAGTTAGTTAGTTAGTTCAGTCACTCAGTCGTGTCCGACTCTTTGTGACCCCATGAATCGCAGCATGCCTGGCCTCCCTGTCCATCACCACCTCCTGGAGTTCACTCAAATTCATGTGCATCGAGTTGGTGATGCCATCCAGCCATCTTATCCTCTGTCGTCCCCTTCTCCTCCTGTTCCCAATCCCTCCCAGCATCAGGGTATTTTCCAATGAGTCAACTCTTTGCATGAAGTGGCCAAAGTATTGGAGTTTCAGCTTCAGCATCAGTCCTTCCAATGAACACCCAGGACTGATCTCCTTTAGGATGGACTGGTTGGATCTCCTTGAAGTCCAAGGGACTCACAAGAGTCTTCTCCAGTACCACAGTTCAAAAGCATCAATTCTTCGCTATATTCCAATATAAAATGAAAAGTTTTTTAAAAAAGTAACAAGTTCCAAAGAATTAGCTCTAGTCCTACTAAATATGACCCTACGAGGCAACACTGCTGTTGCCAGAGCAGAAGTAAACACCAGCAAGGCTCCCATCCACTTCTTCATCCCCTGATGCCACAGGACCCAGTGTTGTCACTCTGCCATGTGAAAACCAAGCCTTGAAAAGATCAGCTAGAGCAGATTAAGTACTCTGGACGGTGGTTCAAGTGCAAGCTTGCCTAGTGTATATGCTGATGGAGAAAGTCTACACTTAGCCAAGTCCTAAGTCATTATTGAGGAGGGAAACAGTAACTTGGAACCAAGGTTCTACCTAATCTAGAAGCCTCTAAATATCAAACAAGTATGTGAAGCACAGATGAAAATAAATAATATAAATAAAAGTGGTTTACAAAGGAGGATGCTGTGTACTGATATTCAGGAAAAGAAAACTTTCCCCCATACACTATACATTCCCATGCAAGGAAAAACAAGTTCCATGTTCTCCTACTCAGCTTTCAACATGACAACAGTCTTTCCTAATGTCACAATGCTGTGTTGCAGGGAAATACTCAAAATGGAAATACTGTCTTCTTATCAATGTGTAAAGAATAACAGAACCATTTTTACCATGCAGCATAATGTAAGAAGCTAAATGCTCCTTGTGACTTTTATCTCATATCCCAAATTCCCTTTCAGGAGGGTCTGATATTACCATCCAGGTTTATAAATAGAGAAACTGAAGCACAGGCATTAATATCTCATAAGTAACAGTAACTGCCCAGTCCTCCTTACAAACAAAATCACACTTGATCATTTATTCTGTGCTGCTCAAAGAGGTACAGACAGGCCACCTCCTCCCTGGATCAAGGTTCACCTACACAACACCTGTGTAGTTTTTATTAAAAGTCATATAAAACTCTAAACATGGAGATCTTCAGAGATAGCAGGTGTCATGTAGGTGGTTTTGTTCTCAGAAGCAAAACCAATGTATTTTCTGGTGATCGTGAATTTAGATTCATTTCTATTTCTGAAAGAGTAGAGGAGTTCCTTAAAATTATACATCCAAAGGGACACAGTCCAAAGAATAAATTATACAAGAGATAATAAATAATGACCTGTGGCATACTATGGAAGAGGTAAAAGAACAGCTTACATTCATGTGAACACAGACATCCAAGGGACACATTCAAAACAGAAGTGAATGTTTAGGGGAGAAGGATGGGGTCTAAAAAGAATGTCATTTAGAGTCAGATCTGGGTTTAAATTCTGTCTCCTACCCAAGTTCTAATCCTTAGGTTTGTTTATAAAATAGAAATAACCACAATCATATCAACAACAGAAGGGCTCCAAACAGGAAAATGAGAACATCAAGGCTGTATATTGTCACCCTGATTATTTAACTTATATGCAGAGTACATCATGCGAAATGCTGGGCTGGATGAAGCACAAGCTGGAATCAACACTGTCAGAAGAAATATCAATAACGCCAAATACACAGATGACACCACCCTTATGGCAGAAAGCAAAGAGGAACTAAAGAGTCTCTTGATGAAAGCAAACGAGGAAAGTGAAAAAGTTGGCTTAAAGCTCAACATTCAGAAAACTAAGATCATGGCATCCTGTCCCATCACTTCATGGCAAATAGATGGGGAAACAATGGAAATAGTGAGAGACTTTATTTTGGGGGGCTCCAAAATCACCACAGATGGTGACTGCAGCCATGAAATTAAAAGACACTTGCTCCTTGGAAGAAAAGCTATGATCAACCTAGACAGCTTATTAAAAAGCAGAAACATTACTTTCCCAAAAAGGTCCATCTAGTCAAACCTATGGTTTTTCTAGTAGTCATGTATGGATGTGAGAGTTGGACTATAAAGAAAGCTGAATACCAAAGAATTGACGCTTTTGAACTGTGGTGCTGGAGAAGACTCTTGAGAGTCCCTTGGACTGCAAGGAGATCCAACCAGTCCATCCTAAAGGACATTAGTCCTGAATAGTCATTGGAAGGACTGATGCTGAAGCTGAAACTCCAATCCTTTGGCCACCTGATGCAAAGAGCTGACTCATTTGAAAAGGCCCTGATGCTGGGAAAGATTGAAGGCAGGAGAAGGGGATGACAGAGGACGAGATGGTTGGCTGGCATCACCGACTCAATGGACATGAATTTGAGCAGGATCCGGAAGTTGGTGATGGACAGAGAAGCCTGGTGTGCTGCAGTCTCTGAGGTTGCAAAGAGTCGGACATGACTGAGCAACTGAACTGAGCTGAAGAATCACATCATGACCGTCATGAAGAGTAAATAAGACAGAACATGAGATGGTTGGATGGCATCATTGACTCAATGGACAAGAGTCTGAGCGAACTCCAGCAGACAGTGAAAGACAGGGAAGACTGGCATGCTGCAGTCCATGGGGTCAAAAAGAGTCGGACACAACTGAGCAACTGAACAACAGGACAAATTTAGTGCCATTCCTGGTACACAGGAGACAATGAACATCAGCTACCTTCTCCTTCCCTTCCCCTGTGTGTTTCTAAAAGATTTTTTTTGTTGTTATACTGACTTAAATGGGAACTCTTACAGTGGTTAAAAAAACAGTTCCTACACATTATATAGTCATTGGCACATATGTATCTGTTGCAGCACCATAATTTGCAAAGAAAAAGGAAGTAGTAATTTTAACAGAAAAGTACTAGCTCACTTGCACTGCTTTCTAAACCCTTCAGCTTTATGGTCTACAGAGATTATTTGCTCTAGGGGAGCAGAATGTGAAATAAAGGAAAAATTCTCGTGGGAAAAAAGGTTCCCAAAAAAAGAAAGAGAAGATAATGAGGGGAAATCGAGGGGTATAGAAAGGAATTTATTTTACTTAACAAAGTAAAAGTCAAGCAAAATGAATAATCTGCCTCCAGAAATGGTTATTTAAAGGTTTTTTGCAAAGGGCTCTGGTTCCTAAAAAGACAGAAGTCATTGCATATGCCCACCCACTCCTCATTTATTTTTAAACCCTAGCTTATATGTTCCTTAGCAACAGAAGGAGCAGATGAGACCCCCTACACACAGGCACACACACACACCCTCTCCCCTAGCCCCCTTCTTCTCTCCTGTCATGTCATTCTGTAAACACCCATGTTCTTCAAAAGATATTTATTTTTGACCACCTGCAAATCTCTTCCTCCCCACTTCAACTGATCCCCCTGACATCGTGGCCATATTCCACACCCTAACTCAACCCTTTCACTTAGATTCCATTCTGTGAGGTGTTCTTGACCCCCATCCATTATCTTTCTCCAGTCACTGTCCTTGGGTGCAGTGAGGTGCACCTCCCCCTCAGAAGTGAGGTGATGTGGTTGGTCCTCACTGAGGAGCCAATGCTCAACTTCAGTCAAAGTCTCTTTTCTTACAGACCATTCATCAACCCACCAGTGAAATGGCCAGGCCTAGCTACATCTGAGTCCAGCATAAACGGCTTCCATGATGAATAGGTATGCCATTCACCACCCATTCACCAGGTCTCTAAAAAAATAATCCTCCTCCTCATCAAAATAGAGGCACTCTCCAGGCTACCAGCACAAACACATGCTGATGAAATACCTATTTTTCTGTCTTTCCTCTGACTTTGGGACTGCTAGCCATGTTTGGCTGAGCATGGATTATGAGTTTAAAGATCAACTGCTTACCTCTGGGGGTTTGGGGGGGAACACAGACCAGCAGACCTCAGATATTAGTGTGCTTACGCATCACCTGAGGAGCCTGTTAAAAAATGCCCACACACGGAGAGTTTGATTTTGAAAGTGTGGGGTGGTGGGCATCTTTAGCCAGCCTCCTGAGGCGATGCTGATACAGGAGGCTTCCTGAATTGGAGACTGTAAAGCTTTATTTAAAAGGAAATGATGTTCACAAGGCAGAAGCCACTTCTGTAGACTGTAAGGCAGATGCAGTCTTATTCTTTCTCTACAGAAAAAAAAAAAAAAAAAAAAACACACTGTCTGGGCCTACGTCTGTGTTTGCCTGTGAACACCCATACACATGTATGTGTGAGCATGCAACCCAGAAAGCCACAGTCCCACACAGTACTCTTTTCCAAGAGAGAGAAGCTCAGGGAATGACTCCTGCCAAGAGGCGAGCTGAAATGATTTCCCTTGCAAACTCTGGCTTTGCAACCCAGGAGGAGCCTGATGATGAATACCAATGACACAGGAACGATTCTGGGCCCAGGAGCCCAGACACACAATATGTTTCATGTAATCAACCGCCCCACAGCCTCCAACTCACAATTCCTAAATTAGGCTGAATGTAGTCCCTGGTCCCCTCAGGGCCAGACAAGCCATCCTAGCTAGGAAGTAGAACTGCCTGTGTCCTAGCCTACCTCCTCAGAGCTGCCTCACTTTTCACCACTTGTCTATTTTTAGAAACCAAAAATATCAAGAGAAAGATCCATTTTATCCTGATCTAAGTGAGTAACTAAAAGAGCAAGTCAGGTGGGAAACTCCTTCAATGCACAAAGAACAAAATGCCCTTGAGGGACAAGGGAGCAACACTTTCCCCAGGAAGATGGTCTTGGAGTTGCAAGGACTAAATACTTAGACACAGAGTACATGCCCTAGTGACCGGGTCCTCCAGTCCAGGTGATGTCCGTAGGGATCCCGATGATTCACACACATGCCCCCAGAAATACAACACACATCCTCACAAACCCACACACCTCTGTCATCTGCTTTTGCTTACATAACAGCACATGCTGTAAGAGCCTTAGTACTTTATATGGGTTTCTGGAGAGGACTGCTAACTCAAAATGAGGAGGGTCCCTTGCTTTCTTTTCAAGGAATACTCCGAGCCTGAGCAAGTGAACATCTTTGCAATTCTATGCTTGTTTATCACCTCAACTTTTAAGATTAACAAGCAGGAAGGGTAGTCTCCCAAACTCTCCAAACCTATCAATATCTTTATTCTTGCCTGGGGTGGGAGACTGGGCAGCGCAGAGGAGAAAACTTAGCAAATCCTCCTTTCTTATTTGTGACTCCTGACACAATGTGGGGTAGTCTTTTAAAGCATCATTTGGGGGGCATTTATCCCACACTGTCCTAGTCTTGCAAATACACCCATGCTGGGCACAAGCATGGCCCCATTCTTGCCCTCACACCTTCTGTGCCAACAGGCTCCCCAGGTCGTCCTTCTGGGCACACCCAAGAGAACTGGTACTATTCTGTTAAAATTACTACTTCCTTTTTCTTTGCAAATTATGGTGCTGCAACAGATACATATGTGCCAATGACTAGTTCCCAGGGCGGGGGGGGGGGTGTCACATGTACAGGTACCCCGGGAACTAGTTGCGTACGTACAAACAGAGATTCACAACGCAGCAGGACCAACTTCCGTAAGGATTTCTCTACAGTGTAGAGCGCTGTTCTTTTCTGCCCGTCTGTGATCTCAAGTATCAACTTAGTGCCAGAGGTTCACTCAGTGAAATAAGGAACGGAGGGGGAGTGGGTGAAGATGACCCAGGCTTAGGGACAACTTCGAGGACTTCTCTCAAGAAAGCCGGCACCTGTGTGTGCACCCCCTACACACACACACACACACACACACACAAAGACATACACGCGCATTTTTATTGTTCTGACCTCAGGGAACCAGTCTTCTCTCCAGTTCCGGAGGGAAACCTGGCAGACGTAGCTTCCCTCCAGCCCAGAAAGATCGGATGGGAAGTGAACACACAGCCCAGAAGGGGGAGGAAGAAGCAGAGAGACAGACAGAAAGAGCGAGCGAGAGAGAGATGCCCCCAGTCCGAAGAAGCGCCTCTCCGAGGGCGTAGAACCGGTCTCGCGCCCCGCAGCGGCACCTGCCTCCCGGTTGCCCAGGCTCGCGCGCCTACCTGTAAGAGACCTGCTTCCGGAAAGTTAAGTTCCGCAGCTTTTCCTCCAGTGCCTCGTCCTTCTCTTTCGGGCCGGCGGCCCCGGGCTCTTCCAGGGCAGCGGCCGCCGCTGCCCCCGCGCCCCTCGGGTCCGCGCCGCCCTCGGCGCCCAGGCAGCAGCTCCCGGCGCCGCTTCCGCTGCTGCTGCTGCCGCCCGTCGCCCCCTTCTCCTCTCCCGCCGAGGAGCTGGGGTTCATGGCGACCGCTCCGGCAGCCGCGGAGGGAGCCTAGGCGCCGCCGCTGCAGAGGCCGGGCTGGCGGACGGCGCTGACGGCTGCTGCCACTGCAGGAGAGCGAGCAGGTCCGCGCGCCGCTGACAGGGGCGGCAAATGGCAGCCCCTTCCCGCAGCATCCATCCGCGGCGGCCCCGCACCGGGGCATTGTGGGAAACTCCGTGCCTCCACTCCCCCTCCCCGACCAATCAGAGGCCACCTCCCTCCACCTCCCCTCACCCTCCCCGCTCACACCCGCGCCCTCCCGCCCCTCTGGCCTTTTCCGAAATCCGGAGCACCTGCCACCGCCGCACCTGAACTCCGCCCTGAGGCGTCGGGTGGCCGGAGAGGTGGACAGAGGGGGGAGCGGTGAGGGGAGGAGGGTGAGGAGTTGCCCGGCTGGGCGCGCAGACAGGGCCAGCAGGAGAGGAGAGCTCCAAAGGGAAACTCGGAGGACGGCGTGCCGCGCCCTGGTTATTACACGAGGAAACGGAGACCAGGAAGGGAGAGGTGCCCTGCCTGGGCTGCCGGCCCGGGAGCGCTAGCGCCCACCTTGGTCCCCGTCCCCATGCCTGACGTCCGATGTCCGGGACGGCATTCTCCCCACCGCCGCTGCCCGACCCTGCACGGCGGAGCCCGGCAGAAGCCGTCCTACGCGGGAAACGTGGGCAATGCAACGCGCGCGTGGTCTGTGCGAACCTGAGAGAGAATTCGTGCGCAGGGTAAATGAGGGATGAGGAGGAGTTAAGTTTAACATGCAGGCGAAAATCTGCCTCCTCTCGCAGGACAAGGGCTGGGATCCCCTCATCCCCTCATCCCTAAACCCCCCAGCCTAGAGCCTTCCTTACACATAGAAAGATCTTCCTAAAGAGCTGTTCATAGACTGAATCACATCACAGGGCACTCAGCGAAGTAGAAACACCGAGAGAACCAGGAGACAGAATGAGGACCGAGCGCTGGTTGCTGCTGCGGGCGGCAGAGCCGGGAAGAGAGGATGGGCAGCTCGAAACGGGGCTTCCAACCTCTCCGGACCCCACTGCCGAACAAAGCCAAGCTTGCAGGCTCTGCAGATTTAACTGCCCAGCGGTCTCTTGTTTTTGTTTTTAAAAATTCTCAGAAACTCTATGAGGTTTGAATGATGTGCTACGAAGTGTGTGAGACAGTTTTCCAAATTAGGGATTTACACACAAGAATCACCGCTGTCAACAAACACGGGGAAGATGTATACCTAAGGCTAAGTGGAGTAACCAAAATACAGACGGGCAATGAGAGAACCAGACCAACGAAGAATTTCAGGTCAATATTGCACGACCCCAAGCAAGTTGCTTGATTCTTTTTTTCCTTTATTTCTCATGACTAGAATTAGGAGGTCGAATAAGATATCTCAAATCTCTCTCAAGTGCCACATTCTGTATCTCTTCATATGTACATTATAATAAAAAGGTCAGGGCTTTTCCATAGTGGTATAAGGAAAGGTAATAATAATAAAAATAATTTAAAAAACAGCTAGTGGTTATTAAGCTCTCATTTTCATGACAAATATTGTGCTAAGCACTTCACTTGCCTATCTCTGTACTTTTCACAGTAACCCTCGAATGTGAGTACCTACCCCATTGCTCAGGCTTATTCAACTAGACATTGGCAGAACCAGGAGTTATTACAACCAGGCTGCCTGTTTGTAGGTCTTCGCCCCCCCGCCCCCCGCCCGCCTCACCCTGTGCAGCATGCCCCATCTTCAGAGGAGACTGAGTCATAGTAGGTGCTTCAACAGACATGTTAAATAAGATCCGTGACTATCTAGTGTATGGCTAACACTGAGAAAACATCATCTTATCTGAATTACTAGACAGCTTCCTAACTGCTCTCCATACCTCCTCCAAACAATTCTCTAGCTCAACCCCCCAGATACTTTTGATATGTTATCCTCTACCTAAAAGTCTTCCGATTACATCATATTGTCATTAGGACCAAATTTAAACAACCCCTTCACTGATTTTCAAGGCCACATCAGTGGGTGGCGTGCCAGCCCTGCCCACTTCCCATCCACTGTGTCCTGATAATGCCAATCTGAACTCCACTACGTAGCCAGCCCTGATGCTCCTTCTGCTCCCATCTTTGCATGCATGGGTCCACTGCCTCCTTTTCCAAACTCCTCCCATCCCCAATATTAGCCTAGCTAACTACATGTAAATAACCCGTGTCCATTGACAGATGAATGGTTCAAGAAGATATGGTACATACACACAATAAAAAAGAACAAAATAATGCCATTTACAGCAACATGGATGCAACTGGTGATCATCATGCTAAGTGAAGTAAGTCAGAAAGAGAAGATAAATACTATGATATCACTTACATGCAGAATCTAAAATAGGGCACAAATGAACATATCTACAAAACGAAAACAAATTCACAGACAGAGCGAAGAGACTTGTGGTTGCCAAAGGGAAGGAGGTGATGAAGGGAAGGACTGGGAGTGTGGGATTAGCAGATGTAAACTGTTATATATAAGATGGATAAACACAAGTTACTACTGTATAGCCCAGGGAACTATATTCAATATCCAGTGATAAACCATAATGGAAAGAAAAAAAGACTGTCTATATGTGTATAGCTGAATAACTTTTCTTCATGGCAAAGAGACTGGTGCAACATTGTAAATCAGCTATGCTTTAATTTTAAAACTTTTAAATTAAAAGTAAAAATAACTCAATTTTAAACTATAAGATGCCATTTTTAGAATAAACAATTTGAAAAGAGATGATATATTGGTTGAGGGGGTAGGAAAGCCAACATTTTCTCGAAGTGTTGGTATAATCTTTCTGAGGGGACTTAGAAATACCCATCAATATTTGAAACACCAGCCTAATTAACCTAGCAATTATGCTTCTAGGAATTTGCTCTCTGATATCCTTGAAAGTATATACTAAAAATTTAAGACTAAAAATAACTGAAATGTTTGCTAGTATAGGACTAATCACCTAAATTATCATCCATCCAAATAATGGCATTCTCTGCGGCCATTAAGAGGAATAAGGCAAACTGATGAGGTATTGATATAAAACAATCTCAAAAGTATAACTAAAAAGAATAACCAGGGTTCAGAGTACTTAGCATGCTACCATTTACAGAAAAAGAGAAAATAGCTACAGATATAAGATTTAAGGGAAGATAAATTTTTTAAAAAAACAGTAATAATCTCTCAGAGTTGAATGACCTTAGCTAGAATTATGAGTTTTGCCTGATTAAATAAATACATTCCAACAGGAGGCAGCCTGTCTCCCAGGCTAACAGGAAAGCCATCTGTACCAATCAGGTGTGTATTTGCATGTTTAAAGAGTCTATCAACAAAGATGGGCTACTATATAAAGGAAAATAGGGTAAATAAAAAAGATCATTGAACATTCACTTGAATTTAAGACTGAGAGAGAGAAACCTACACCTAGGAGCATAATTCCAAATAAGGAATCATTCCAGCATAAGGCAAATGAAATCTTGTTGTGGGGTGGCCTTCTGAGAAATTACTTAAAATAGCAGTTGTCTTTTTAAACAATTTATTTTCCTTTTTGTTTTCCAGTGGTCACTAAGCAACTTTGTAATTATTCATTCAACTTCTCAGTTACCTCGACTCTAAAAAGTGGAATCTATGGGCATAGGTCAAAAGCCTCCAATCACAAGAAAGGAAATTGAGGTTGGCGTTCCAAAAAGTATCAAAAAAAAAAAAAAAAAAGTGTATGATTTTGACCAAGGCTGAGTACATAAACAAGAAAATGAGCTTCTCTGGATATATTGAAATATGCTGCTTCTCATCTCAGACCTCCCCTAGAAAATTTTTCCATCACCGGACCGAGAGCCATGCCCCTTCTAGGTGGACTCTTTACCTCATCTTTCTGTTATTAATTCAGTTCATTCTAAAATAGGGATCATCACAGTCTCAGATACCAAACTTAAGTCTTCCCAATACTAGGTCTGACCAAAAAATCCTCAAGCATGAAATTTTAAAGAAAGAAAAAAAATTTTAGAGTTTAGACTGCAAGGCCAGTAATAAAGAGAACATTATGTCTAAAAAAATTTTAATGTATGTAGTGATTAAAAATTTTCAGGAAATAACACAGAATCGTTTTTTTGTCTTTTAGACAGCAAGTAACACTCATAAACCATACACATACACAAGTAAACGATACACACACCATTTAGGGTCTAGGTTATTTAAACACCAATCTAATTGGAAAATACTGTCACTAAAGGGAAAAAGAAATGGAAGTTGACAGGGTCGAGCTGATATGCGTAAGCCTATTCCCGCCTCCCACCTTCTCACCTGCTACTTTTGCTGCCTGGAATGCACCAGAGATTCCCAAACTTACTCAGTTCACAGAACCCTGTAGCATCTCAGAAATTATGTTTCCTGGTACCTCTAGACCAGAAGAAGAACCTAACATTAAGGTTTATTAGGTAGTTAAGTGCTAACAATTTAATAAGTATTTATGTCTTAACAACTCCAGTTGCTGTTTTTAAAAAGTGATACATAAAAATTGAAAAAAAAAAGGGTTGTATTTCATTCTCAAGTAGCCCCAATGACTTACTAATGAGATAGTAATGGGCACAGCACAACTTTGCAAACCTTGGAATCATGTTAGACACTGCTGCTGCTGCTAAGTCACTTCAATTGTGTCTGACTCTGTGCGACCCCATAGACCGCAGCCCACCAGGGTCCCCCGTCCCTGGGATTCTCCAGGCAAGAACACTGGAGTGGGTTGCCATTTCCTTCTCCAAGGCATGAAAGTGAAAAGTAAAAGTGAAGTCACTCAGTCGTGTCTGACTCTTTGCGACTCCATGGACTGCGGCCTACCAGGCTCCTCCACCCATGGGATTTTCCAGGCAAGGATACTGGAGTGGGTGGCCTACTTAGCTTCATATCAGACCAACCACTGAAAAACCAGCTCTGCCACAATAACGTCATTGAAAAAATGTAGCATGATATACTGTTGAAACCGTCAACTACTGGAACTGGTAGTTTGCATGGTATCTAACAGAGGTTGATCACTGTTTGCCCTGAAATTTTCAAATATCCTGCAGTGTCCCTATGAATTCATGGCAGAGACCTGAGCACCTCCAGGGAGTTGAGAAACCATGTCTCCACCTTAATATTTTTACATGATGTTTGTTTTTGCACGGATTCCCTAGAAAACAGATTCTTAGGCAAACCTTACAAACCAAGGTTTGATGGAGAATTGTAGTTCCAGGAGTTTAGGAAGGGAAAAGAGAAGTAAGGCAGAAAAAAAAGGGAAAATAAATTCAAGGTGGTGAGTATGAGGTGGCTACATCCTCACAAATAAACATACCTGGTTGCTTGGTCACCAGAACTTCATCCAGACAGAACTTACATCATCACTGGATTTGGGAACATACTGTCTGCAGAAAGAAGGGGAATTTCTCTGCTGGTTTCTTCCTGTCTCCTGACTTCTGTCTGTCACTGGTTCAAGTCTGTCCCTTAGGGAATTGACTCACCCTCACTTCCAGGTTAAATCACTGGGGAACCCAGCCTCCTACCGCACAGCCCGACTCCTCAGCCCTTTCTCGAAGCAATGGGAGGGCTGAGCATCAAGCTGTTGAGCTTCCTGCCAATCCCAGAGTCCAGGCCTCCTTGGGGAGGTAGAGAGAGATGGCAGAGGTAGGATATGAGGCATCGTCAATGTCAACCATTAAGCAATAAATAAACAAGGGGTGAGGGAACAGCAGGGGCCAAGCCATTCTGGGTCCTATACGCTCTGCTGCTTCTCATCATTCAGGCCTTACTTCTCATGTTACCATTTCACAGAAGCCTTTCTGAGATTTCCTAAAATGTCCTTCTCAGACAAAGCTGACATAAAACTGTGTGTGTGTGTATGTGTGTGTGTGTGTGTGTGTTTCCATAGAACTTGCCACTGTCTAAACTGTATTGTCTATTTACTTCTTTGTCTTTCTCCTCTTATTAGAATCTGAGCATTCTCTTAGCTAATGTCTTCAACGAAACTATACTAAGCACACAGTAGACACGTTATGCTCGTTGGATGGATGAATACATGTTACATAACGTTCATTTGCCTAGAAAGAAAATCAGAGGGCCAGTCAGGAGGGTGCTAGGATTGTAAATTTACTAGCTAATAAGGAAAAGAGAGATCTGTATGAGGACCGTGTGTTAAGCCCAAGCTTCTCACGCTTACACTGTTGTCATACAAACTATGAGGCTGAAGTGGGAGCCTGTTGAATCAGAATGGAGAACAATCTCTTCTTGGCCTTTTGGCTGAGATCAAGTGGAGAATGGAGAACAATATTTTACGTTCTACTGATAGGAATTAGAGGAATTTATTAGCTCAGGCAGTCTCGAACTAGATTTAAATTAAAATTGAGCTATTCTTTATCCAGGATGAAAGGGATCTTAAAATCATCTATCCAGCCTTCTATCCACTTCAGCTTCCATCCATGAGTGGTACTCCCATAGCATCCCTTGACATGACCCTTTTCAGACTTGAACAACTGAAGTTATAAGAAGTCATTACTTCTTAATACAACTCAATCATTTTCAACAGGCTATTTCATTAAATTTCTTCTCATTTTTCACTGTAATTCCTTACTCAAATTGTTGTTGTTGTTCATTGTTGTTCAGCCCACAAATCATGTCCAACTCTTTGCCACCCCATGCACTGCAGCACACCAGGCTTTCCTGTCCTTCACTATCTCCTGGAGTTTGCTCAAAGTTTGCCAGTGGTTGCTGCACCTCAAAGAAATAATATAATTTACAATATTTCTGTACTTGAGCAGCTGGTTTGGGGCCAAATGGAAGAAATTCATATTTATTTTCATTCAATTTTCCCTTACTGTGCTCTGACAATCATTCATCCATCCAGGAATCTTGGGGATCTGAAGGATATCATTCATTGTATTCACAATCTGTCTTGATTATCAAGAGCAGATCCAATCTGCAAAATGCTGTGAAGTTGCCAACAAACTTCCTAAAAAGGATATGGTCAGAATGCATGGTGTACGTCTAGAAACTTCAATTCAGGCTGACAGTGTTTTACAGGCAGCTACTAAATATCTACATGTGATATTCTCTGTTCTAGGCACTAGCGATACATCAGGGAAAAACTAAAGACTTTTCTCTCTCTCTGCTGTCTTGGTGCTAAACATTCTAGTGGTCTATTCATCAACAACTTTTTTGAATAGTTATTAAAATCCAAATTAAAACACTGAACTGAACTTTTACTGAATCTACATTTCTCTATTTGTGGACAAATTTCAGTTGCAGGACTATGTCCAATACTCTATCACATTCCCCCAAAGTATCAGATAAGAAAATCTATCCAAGAAAATGAGGGTAGTTTCATGTGACTTTTTAATTAACCCATCCTAATTTTCAGAGATCGTATCTTTGCTTTTTCAACATGTTACCAACATTTCTTGACCCTTTCCTATTAGCTAAACAGTAAGCTAATGGTGAAGATGGATATAATTCAGTAAATTCCCTGAAAGAGGTTGGTATTTAATTGTAATAAATACAAACTATTTCCTTTCATTTTTACTGACAGTGATGAAAGTCACGTGGCAACTCCAAAGTCTTTTTACTCAAAAGTCATTCATGTCCCCTTTCTCCCTCTTCTTCCTAGACTACAAAGATATAAAAGATAAAATACTCTTTCCCAAACTGCCCTGCAGTGAAGTGTGACTATGTGACCTGGTTCTAAACAATGAGATTGAAGCCAAAATAACCAGATGAGACTACTGGGAGAGTGTCTTATTAACTGTAGGAAAATTATATGCCTCTTCAGTCTTTGCCCACCTTTCTTTTTCAATTCAGTGCCTAGACATGTAATAGCCATTTTGCAACCATGAAGACAAAAATCATTTACTAAGAATGAAAAAGTCAGCTGTAATGACCTTGGTCTGTGATGACTTCCTCGAATAGTTGCTAGCTCAGGACAGCTCATCTACCACTAGACTTTTTATTACAAGAGAAAATTAAACTCCAGTCTGTTTAAGCCACTGTTGATTGGTTTTGGTTTTTTGTTTTTTGCTTGCGGCTAAATGCATCCCTAACTTTTAACGGGAACAAATGAATTCAGAAAAAAAAAAAATACACTGGTTGAAATATTCATAACCTAAATCAAATGGCGTAGTTTTGGTTAGAGACTCCCCCCAGTTGTATTTTGTGAATAATCTCTGAAGTTAACTATAAAATTAACAATATTACTCTTTAATCAAATCATTCCACATCTAAAATGCATCTTAATTAAAAATCCCAAGTAAGAAGAAGTAAAGAAAGGAAAATATTTGTTGTAGAGTGATTTATAATGACGAGGAAGTGACCTAACAAATAAACAATAAGAAAATAAGTAAGTAAAATTTCCAATGTCCATTGAAGGAATGTTTATGCAGACCACCAAAACAATATTTAGGGATCCATGCAAATTTGTTATACAAATTGCTGATGATGGGCTAAATGAAAAACACTGAGATATAAAGTTGGATAACACCATTATTGAAACTACATAAAATGTGGATCTATAAGACAGAAAAGGAATGCCACAAATTAAAAAATAACTGGTTTTGAGATGACTCAATTTTTTCAAAATTATTTATACTCATGATTTTATACTTATAATTGTAAGACATTTTAGATTACAAATATTATTTTATTAAATACCATATTCTTTCAAAAATATCTTTTTGTACTCCTACCAGGGACAGAGGTATCATAAACTTTTGGCTTAGACTCACTGGAAATATAAACAGATATTTAACTTAAATAAATGGCATAAAACATTTTAGCTCAGAAAGAAAGTGAAGTTTTATAATATTGGGAAATTTCATTAAGATTAGAATGGTTGCTCTCAAGAATAAACAAGGAGTCAAATGATTTAAAGAAATTCGGTTTTGTTTTCATTTACCTTGCAAGTCATGGAGAACAAAATTATTTTAATGATTAAAATTGTATTTTGCACAAATAAAAATGGCAGCAAAATAACGTCAGAGTTGGGAGGAATTTAGGAGATTATCTGCCCCAACCTTTTATTTCACAAATGAAGAAACTGAGGCCTAGAAAAATTAAGTGACTCACCAAAGTTCACATAGGTAGTCAGTCGAGAGCAAGAATGGTGTTCAGGTCTTCTTTGACGTTACTCATTCCCAAGAATAAACACTTATTCATTAAATAAGAATTTATTAAGTAGTTACTCTGTATTGCTATACTGCACACTGCGCTAGGCACTGTATTCAAAGATAAGCTGAGGATGATACACTACTCTGCAAGGATCAGAGTCCTGTGGGGTGAACAACAGGATAATAATTATAAGCTATATTGACATAAGTGCTTTATGTTCTACTACATTCCAAACTTTGCTGACAAAGGTCCATATAATCAAAGCTATGGTTTTTCCAGGAGCTGTGTACAGATATGAGAGTTGGACCATAAAGAAGGCTGAGTGCCAAAGAATTGATACTTTTGAATTGCAGTGCTAGAGAAGACTCTTGAGAGTCCCTTGGACTGCAGGGAGATCAAACCAGTCAATCCTAAATGAAATCAACGCTGAATATTCATTGGAAGGATTGATACTGAAGCTGAAGCGCCAATACTTTGGCCACCTGATGCCAAGAGCCGACTCATTGGGGAAGACCCTGATGCTGTGAAAACACAGGAGAAAAGCTTTACACCATCGGGTTTGGCAAATATTCCCTAGATATAATGCCAAAAGTTGAAGCAACAAAGTAAAAATAGATAAATTGGACTATGTCAAAATTTAAAACTTCTGTATATCAAAGGACATAATCAGCAAAGTGAAAATGCAACCTACAGAATGCTTCAAACCATAATGAGATATTGTCTCATACTCATTAGAATGGCTACTATAAAAAAAATTTTATGCCCAGAAAATAACAAGTTGTTGGTGAGAATATGAAAAACTGGAACCCCTGTCCACTGTTGGTAGGAAAGTAAAACGGTATAAGCACTATGGGAAACACTGTGGCAGTTCCTCAAAAAATTAAAAATAAAATTATCATGTTGCTGTTCAGTCATCCAGACTCTTTGCAGCCCCATGAACTGCAGCACGTCAGGCCTCCCTATCCTTCACTATCTCCTGGAGTTTGCCCAAGTTCATGCTCATAGGATCAGGGTTGCCGTCCAGCCATCTCATCCTCTGACACCCTCTTCTCCTTCTGTCCTCAATCTTTCCCAGCATCAGGGACTTTTCCTATGAGTTGTCTGTTCACATCAGATGACCAAAATACTGGAGCTTCAACTTCAGCATCAGTCCTTCCAGTGAATATTCATGGTTGATCTCCCTTAAGCTTGACTGGTTTGATTTCCTTGCTGTCCAAGGGACTTTCAGGAGTCTTCTCCAGCACCACAGTTCAAAGGTATCAATTCTTTGGTGTTCTGCCTTCTTTATGGTCCAGCTCTCACAACCACATGTGACCACTGGGAAGACCATAGCCTTGACCATATGGACCTTTGTCAGCAGAATAACGTCTCTGCTTTAAAAACAAACACTGCCTAGGTTTGTTTTTGCTTTCCTGCCAAGAAGCAATCGTCTTCTGACTTCATGGCCGCAGTCACTGTCTGCAGTGATTTTGGAGCCCAAGGAGAGGAAATCTGTCACTACTTCCACCTCTTCCCCTTCTTTTTGCCATGCAGTAATGGGGCCAGATACCATAATCTTGAAGTTTTTTTTTTTTTAATTTTAGTCTTAAGCTGGCTCTTTTCCTCTCCTCCTTCACTCTCATCAAGAGTTTCTTTAGTTCCTCTTTTCTTTCTGCCATTAGAGTGGCATCATCCACATATCTGAGGTTATTGATGTTTTTCCCGCCTGTCTTGGTTCCAGCTTGTAACTCATCCAGCCCGGCATTTCTCATGATGTGCTCAGCATATCAAACAGGTTAAACAAACAGGGTAATAGCAGACAGCCCTGTCGTACTCCTTTCTTCATCTTAAACCAATCAGTTTTCCATATTGGGTTCTAACTCTGGCTTCTTGACCCACATACAGGTTTCTTAGGAGACAGGTAAGATGGCCTGGTATTCCCATCTAAGAGCTTTCCACAGTTTGCCATGATCCACACAGTCAAAGGCATTAGTGTAGTCAATGAAACAGAGATAGACGTTTTTCTGAAATTCCCTTGCTTTCTCTGTAATCCAGCGAATGTTGGCAATTTGATCTCTAGTTCCTCTTCCTTTTCTAAACCCAGCTTGGACATCTGAAAGTTCCTGGTTCACATACTGCTGAAGCCTAGCATGGAAGATTTTAAGCATGACCTTACTAGCATGGGAGATGAGTGCAATTATCTGGTGGTTAGCACATTCTTTGGTATTACTCTTCTTGGGGATTAGGATGAGGATTGACCTTTTCCAGTCCTGTGGCCACTGCTGGGTCTTCCAGACTTGCTGGCATAATGAATGCAACACCTTGATGGCATCCTCCTTTAGGATTGGAATAATTCTTCTGGAATTTCATTGCATCTACTAACATTACTAAGAGCAGTGCTTCTTAAGGCCCACTTGACTTTGCACTCCAGAATGTCTGGCTATGGGTGCCTAACCACACCACCATAGTAATCCAGTTCATTAAGATATTTTTTATACAGTTCTCCCATGGATTCTTTCCATCTCTTCTTGATCTCTTCAGTGTCTACTAGGTCTCCACCATTTTTATCCTTGTTGTGTCCCTCTTTGGGTGGAATCCTCCCTTGATGTTTCCAATTTTTCTGAAGAGATCTCTGGTCTCTCCCCTTTTGTTGTTTTCTTCTATTATTAAGCATTTTTCATTGAAGAAGGCCTTCTTGTCTCTTCTAGCTACTTTTTGGAACTCTGAGTTTAGTATATATCCAAAAGAATTGAAAGTAGAATTTCAAAGGGATATTTACACATATATGTTCATAACAGAACTATTCACAACAGACAAATGGTGGAAGCAACCCAAATATCTATCAGCGGATAAATGGAAAAACAAAATATGATCTACACACACAATGGAATAGTATTCAGTCTTAAAAAGGAAGGAAACTCTGGCACATGCTACAACATGGGTGACCCTTAACGCCATTATGCTAAATAAATATGCCAGTCACAAAAAAACAAATTCTGTATGATTGCACTTATACAAGGTACCTGGAATGGTCAAATTCAGAGAAACAGAAAGTAGAATCATGGTTGCCAGGGTCTAGTAGGATGAGGGAATGAGGAGTTATTGCCTAATAAATGCAGAGTCTTAGTTTTGCACGATGAGAAAGTTCTGGAGAATGATTGCCCAACATGTGAATATACTAGATAAGAAAGCCTTCCTCAGTGATCAATGCAAAGAAATAGAGGAAAACAACAGAATGGGAAAGACTAGAAATCTCTTCAAGAAAATTAGAGATACCAAGGGAACATTTCATGCAAAGATGGGCTCGATAAAAGACAGAAATGGTAGAGACCTAACAGAAGCAGAAAATATTAAGAAGAGGTATCAAGAATACACAGAAGAACTATACAAAAGAGAGCTTCATGACCCAGATAATCACGATGGTGTGATCACTCACCTAGAGCCAGACATCCTGGAATGTGAAGTCAACTGGGCCTTACGAAGCATCACTACAAACAAAGCTAGTGCAGGTGATGGAATTCCAGTTGAGCTATTTCAAATACTGAAAGATGATGCTGTGAAAGTGCTGCACTCAATATGCCAGCAAATTTGGAAAATTCAGCGGTGGCCACAGGACTGGAAAAGGTCAGTTTTCATTCCAATCCCAAAGAAAGGCAATGCCAAAGAATGCTCAAACTACCTCACGATTGCACTCATCTCACACGCTAGTAAAGTAATGCTCAGAATTCTCCAAGCCAGGCTTCAGCAATATGTGAACCGTGAACTTCCAGATGTTCAAGCTGGTTTTAGAAAAGGCAGAGGAACCAGAGATCAAATTGCCAACATCTGCTGGATCATCAAAAAAGCAAGAGAGTTCCAGAAAAACATCTATTTTTGCTTTATTGACTATGCCAAAGCCTTTGACTATGTGGATCACAGTAAACTGTGGAAAATTCTGAAAGAGATGGGAATACCAAACCACCTGACCTGCCTGTTGAGAAATCTGTACGCAGGTCAGGAAGCAACAGTTAGAACTGGACATGGAACAACAGACTGGTTCCAAATAGGAAAAGGAGTACGTCAAGGCTGTATATTGTCACCCTGCTTATTTAACTTATATGCAGAATACATCATGAGAAACACTGGGCTGGAAGAAGCACAAGCTGGAATCAAGATTGCCAGGAGAAATATCAATAACCTCAGATATGCAGATGACACCATCCTTATGGCAGAAAGTGAAGAGGAACTAAAAAGCCTCTTGATGAAAGTGAAAGAGGAGAGTGAAAAAGTTGATTTAAAGCTCAACATTCAGAAAACTAAGATCATGGCATCTGGTCCCATCACTTCATGGGGAATAGATGGGGAAACAGTGGAAACAGTGTCAGACTTTATTTTGGGGGGCTCCAAAATCACTGCAGATGGTGATTGCAGCCATGAAATTAAAAGATGCTTACTCCTTGGAAGGAAAGTTATGACTAACCTAGATAGCATATTCAAAAGCAGAGACATTACTTTGTCAACAAAGGTCCATCTAGTCAAGGCTATGGTTTTTCCAGTGGTC
The DNA here is from genome assembly GCF_027580195.1 of Bos mutus. Classification (NCBI taxonomy): domain Eukaryota; kingdom Metazoa; phylum Chordata; class Mammalia; order Artiodactyla; family Bovidae; genus Bos; species Bos mutus. The sequence goes on along the minus strand of NC_091620.1, from coordinate 22,396,248 downwards.
ATGTATGGATGTGAGAGTTGGACTGTGAAGAAAGCTGAGCACTGAAGAATTGATGCTTTTGAACTGTGGTGTTGGAGAAGACTCTTGAGAGTCCCTTGGACTGCAAGGAGATCCAATCAGTCCATTCTAAAGGAGATCAGTCCTGGGTATTCTTTGGAAGGAATGATGCTGAAGCTGAAACTCCAGTACTTTGGCCACCTCATGCGAAGAGTTGACTCTTTGGAAAAGACTCTGATGCTGGGAGGGATTGGAGGCAGGAGGAAAAGGGGACGACAGAGGATGAGATGGCTGGATGGCATCACTGACTCGATGGACGTGAGTTTGAGTAAACTCCGAGAGTTGGTGATGGACAGGGAGGCCTGGCATGCTGCAATTCATGGGGTTGCAAAGAGTCGAACACGACTGACAAACTGAACCATGTATTTATAAATGATTAAGGTGGTACATTTTATGTTACCATTTTTTACCATAATAAATTAAAAAAAAACTACTTGTAGATATTCTCTGAAGCAAGGGGTTTAAAAAACTGTGTTGGGGTTGAATTTTTAAATAAATTTATGCTGAGATCACAAATTATTAAATTTGTCTTTGACTTTATGCCTCAGACCATGAGCAAGGAAAATTAAATTCTGCTGTGAAGATCAGTCTAAATGCAGGTAGGGGCAATTGTGAGGCAAGGGAAGAAATAATTTCTTGATGGAGCATCTGTGCTAAGATGCCAATCCCTGTACCAGATTTCGGGATGTTAGAGTTTGCCCTTTCCTCTTCATTAATCAAAGGTAATGCAGAATTACAGGATGGAATTACTTGCCAAAGAGTTTTCCATTTTCTGCCTCTCTCAGATGATGGTGATTGGAATGAGAAAAGTTCCCTAAGGACAAATGTTTCTGTTCTTAGGACCAGAATTTGCTTGCAGCGAAAACAGAGTGCTCAGAGGTCTGCTTTTTTATTACTCAGAGTACCTCTGTTGAACTGAATACAGTCAGCAATACTCCCCCAGGCCCATCCACCATTATGGAACTGCACATGGGCATTTCCCCTTTGGTTTCTAGCCAGTCAGGTGGTGCTAGAGGTCAAGAATCTGCTTGCCAATGCAGGGGATGCCAAAGATGCAGGTTTGATCCCTGGGTCAGGAAGAGCCCCTGGAGTAGGACATGGCAACGCACTCCAGTATTCTTTCCTGGGAAATTCAACGGACAGAGGAGCCTGGCGGGCTACATCCATGTGGTCTCAAAGAATCAGACACAACTGAGCAGGCAACACACACACACACACACACACACACACACACTCAATGTAACCTTCCTTGTCCAACATTGCTATCCAAGCAGTGAGAAAGCAGCTCCTGTTACATTTCTCTGAGCTCTTATTTGACTCATAGTTTACACTACTGTTTCTCAATCTTCACTCATATACTGAACTATCTTAAAGAAAAAAAAAGAGATTCTTATAGAGTCTCACAGATTCATTTAGATTCTTTCGATTATCATTTTAATTATGTTTTTGCAAAATAAGCCAAAAGTCAGTCCTCATATTGGTTGCTGCTGCTAAGTCGCTTCAGTTGTATCCGACTCTGTGCGACCCTATAGACGGCAGCCCACCAGCCTCCCCCGTCCCTGGGATTCTCCAGGCAAGAACACTGGAGTGGGTTGCCATTTCCCTCTTCAATGCATGAAAGTGAAAAAATATAGTGAAGTCGCTCAGTCGTGTCCGACTCCTAGTGACCCCATGGACTGCAGCCCACCAGGCCCCTCCATCCATAGGATTTTTCCAAGCAAGAGTACTGGAGTGGGTTATAAAGACCCAAAATACCCCAAATAATTTTGAAATACAATTCAAGGGACACAATCCAAATATTCAAAATCACAATCTTTATTTGTATGATGGACATGTTGTCCTCAAGATGAGTCACCACCTTCAACAGGATTATGGTCTTGTTCCCCAGGCTCTTGAGATGGGTGATTCTCAGGCAAGAACACTGATGAAGCCTTTGTACAGCCTGTTCTGTTGCCATTTCATATGTGTGATAATTCCATCCTTTATTCAATTGCCCATAGTTACAAAACAGTGCTACTTGGTGATCATCGTGAATGGGGCTCCTGAAATTAGGTCATTTAGTAATAAGAGGTAATCCAGGTCATGCAGAATTGATATACACTGATTTTTAGACAACCCTCTAAATAAAGATGAAAAAATTAACTTTGGAGATAAATGACAGACGATTTAGATTCTTAGAATCTGTTGAGGAACATTACAGCGCACTTCCCTTGCTGCTGCCAAGTCGCTTCAGTCGTGTCCGACTCCTAGTGACCCCATGGACTGCAGCCCACCAGGCTCCCCCGTCCCTGGGATTCTCCAGGCAAGAACACTGGAGTGGGTTGCCATTTCCTTCTCCAATGCATGAAAGTGAAAAGTGAAAGTGAAGTCACTCAATCGTGTCTAACTCTTAGTGACCCCATGGACTGCAGCCTACCAGGCTCCTCCTTCCATGGGATTTTCCAGGCAACAGTACCGGAGTGGGGTGCCATTGCCTTCTCCCACACTTCCCTTAGCATCTACTTAATTAGTAAATAAAGTGTTTCGTTGTTTCCTATGTATCACTACCAAGTTAAAGTGACAGCAACTTGAAGGCAGTAAGTCCCATGGTTCTGTGGCTGAAGCCAATAAAGCTGTGCCCGTTGCTACAAATTACCACCGCCCAGTTTCAGAGGTTGCTGAACTGATTAAGGTTTCCTGAGTGTTTACTCCTTTGGAGCCTATACCGCCCAATTTATTTTTTTTCCAGCTTATTGAGATACAAGTGACATATAACACTGTCAATGTTTAAGGTTTAAAATAGGTACCAATTTACTGAATTAAAGGATATACTATTATTGGGACCAGGAAATACATTCAGTCCATGTGTGGGCCATTTTGAGACATGAAAAGAAGTTCTTTTGGCTCACCAAAAATAGTGTCCATTGGCCACCCGCATCCAGACCATACCACCTGATCACTCAAACTTCTGGACTTCTTTCACATAGAAAATGGGAGCTGGACAAGAATGACAAGTATGGGGAAACCTATACCAAATCTTCCATTGTCAAAGCCCTTTGCAGAAGGCCCTTGTAGTAAAAATCAGGATGCTGGGTGAGAAAGCCAGAGCCCTTCTTGCCCTGTATTTATCTCAAGAAGTTATGTGACCTTAGGCAAGTCACCTAACTCCTCTAATATTTGGTTATCTTATTTACAAAGTGAAAGAGTTGAAATAGAAATTCCATAAGGTTCTTTCTCATTCCAAGAATCTAGTAAGTGTGAGGTGGAAATGTAAGAGTTGAGGTAGGCTGCCGTCTCATCACATGTTTTGCTGTCTGTGTGTGTGCTCAGTTGTGTCTGACTCTTTTCGACCCCATGGACTGTAGCCCGCCAGGCTCCTCTATCCATGGAATTCTCCAGACAAGAATACTGGAGTGAGTTGCTATTTCCGACACCAGGGGATCTTCCCAACCCACGCGTCAAATGCAGGTCTCTGTGTCTCCTGTATTGGCAGGCTGATTCTTTCCCACTGAGCCACCTGGGAAGCCCATTTTGCTGTCTAGAGCAACCTGAATGACACTTGTACTGCTCATTTGTTTCACTTTTCTCTCCAGTCTCTCTTTCTCTTTCTCTCCCGCTTCCTTCTCCTCTTCCTCGCTTCCCTCTCCTCTTCCTCGCTTCCCCCCTCCAGATGGTGATCAACCTCAGGAAAGAATGAGGAATGGCATCAAGAATGCAGTCAAAGGGTATAACCACAGACCTTCTTAAACATACGCATGTGTTCCCTTCTCTCAGAAATAGATATGGATTCTTTTGATGTTTTTCTGTCTCTGAAAGTAATTTTATGAGTATGTTTGCCAATCTGAATGTTGAACGATTTCCAAAAGATCACTTCATCAAAGCTAATGGGTAACTGTGTCTGGTAGTCAAGAGTCCACGGATGTGTTTCCTGCTCCATTACTCAATAAGCATTAAATAACAATAACAGAAATGGTACTATTAAGGCCACTCTGGAAGAATTCTTTGAGATGGGAGGAAGGAGGAAGGGAGAGAAGAGAACATATCATACAGAAAGCTGTAACTCATACAAAAGGAGATGCGTTTGTTCCCCATAGCCCAAAAGGGACTTGGTGATTTGCTTTGAGTGTTACTCTGGCAGGTGATGAGATAGAAACTTCTGCCCTTCTACAGGGATATGTAATAACATTGAACATACTAGTTCCACTGTGTGTAACCTTTGAGAGAAGATATGGAGAGGTTTAAGAGAGTTCAGAGGCATGTAACAACAACTACTTAAAAAGTGGAGAAAATGAAATGAATTGAACATGTTTTGTGAATTTGAAAAGGGTAAAGCTAATGGCTACCTCAATTACTGTCTTGTGGGAATGTCTGTAGAGTTATCAGGGGACAGAGCAAGAGAAAGCAAACTTTCTGTATTCCTCTAATAAATTATTAAATTCAGAATTTCCTTTGATTCCACAAACTCTAATTTGTTCCTTACTCAAACAACCTTAATAGCTCTCATTATATTTTCATTAACATTGTCTTCAGTTCTTCCACAGAGAGAACCTAATCTGATTATTCAGCCTGAAGTCCCTTTTTCAAACATTTCTGTCTCCTTCAATGGCTAGTGATAAACATCTGATGGTGTTTCTTCTTCACCTACTTGTGCCAGCCAGTCTGTGGTGTCCTTAACACCAGTGTGGTCAGGCTGTCAGGCCTCTTAGGTATAAGCAGTCAAGAAGTGAAAGGTAAGGAATGTATCAATTCTTCCTCCAGGAGGCCTGCAGCAAAAAGGCTGGTCAAGAACGGAGTAGTGCTGAGAGATCCTGCCAGAGTAAACAAGAACAGACAGCCTCTCTTCCAGCCAGCAAACTTCTGCTCCAAAAAGGTCCATTGGCTCAGCCAGTTGGTTGCCCAAGGCAGCTAAGCAGATGGCAGGCCTGCCCTGCAACTTCCTGCTTTAGGGGCCATCCTCTCTGGTATAGCTATTTGAGCTGTCTACCAGCTCCTAACTTAGGGGATGGTTCTAACAGGTCTGTCCACCAACTTCCAATGTTTGGCCACAATTACTTTAGCTACTAAGTTGCCCATGCAAAAATCAGAAAGATTAGGCAGTCTGAACTCTGCAGTCAAGTCATCATATCCCTAAACCCCTCAGCACATTCACCTAACCCAGAGCTTGAGAAAATGATATGGAAATTTTACATGGGTTTTGAGGAATTTTTTGCAACCCTAAGTAATTTACTGGTTTTTTCATTTTCTGTTCCACCTACAGTTTCACGTACCTATTTTCATTTTCTCATGCTTGTCTTGTGCCACCTACCTATCCATTCAACTAATCATTTTTCCAAAAAAAAAAAAAAAAAAAAGAGAGAGAGAGAAAGAAAGTCCCACAAATTCTTTCCTTCTTCCTACCTGCTTCTGTTTTTGCACATAGATCACCATTATGCTGGATAGGAATGTTGATAATTTTCAAAATGTGAATATCTCAGTGGAGCATGTAAAAAATACTGATGGTTGAACTTCACCCCAGACCAAATTACTCAGACTCTCTTGAAATGAAGTCCAGGTATCAATATTTTGAGATAAACTTCCTTGGCAGTTCTAACATATAGTCCGGTATGAGAAACACTGATCTGGAAGATTGTTGGTTTCTCCTGGGCACAACCATCTTGGCAGTTGCCATGAAGTGATTGTTGGTAACTGATAAAGTAACATCATCCTCCCAGGCTCTTGCAGCATAAACAAAGGGTGTTGTAGTCATTTCCGGGGGAGGGGGAGGCAGCCCCTGCTGTGTGGTGCGTAGGGTCATTAAGGAAAGTTTTGTTGCAGCAGTGGCTCTCATAGAAAGCTTAAAATTATAGTTCTACTTCTATTCTATGAGGAATTTCTATCTAGAAACCTTGCATACACAATAACAATAATTACAAGTAACATGGAATACTATGTAACAATTATTAACATATTCTGTTAACTCACTCTATACTCATAATAACCTGTAAGGTGGGTAGTATTTTTATCCCCATTTTTCACATGAAGGAATTGAAGCAGAGAGACTAAGAGACTTGCCTGGGACAATAAAGGTCGTGCACTGCAGAGTCAGGATTTTGAACCCTAATTGTCTGTCTCCAGGATCTCTGCCCTAAATAACTCTAAGACAGGAGACCAGATCTGGGGCCAAATTCCATTATAGAACCACTTGATTATCTGTCATTCTTTAGGCTGAGCTAAACATTTTCTGTTTTCCAACTCTATTAATGGGTTCTAATATTGCCGTTTGAAGACCAATCTGCTTCACATACGGACATACTCCATTTCATTGTGCGTCACAGGTGCATTTTTCACAAATGGAAGGCTCGTGGCCACCCTGTGTGTGGAGCAACTTTCTCAGTGCTATTCTTCCCACAGCATTTGCTCACTTAGCATCTCTGTGTCACATTTTGGAAATTTTCATGGTATTTCAAACTTTTTCAGTATTATTATATTTGTTATGGTGATCCGTCATCGACGATCTTTGATGTTATATTACTACTATGACTCACCAAAGGCTCAGATGATGGTTAGCAATTTCTAGCAATAAAGTCTTTTTTTAATTAAGGTAAGGACTTTCTTAAAGATGTAATGTTATTGTACTCTTAATAGACTATAGAGCAGTGTAAACACAACTTTTATATCTACTGGTCACACCAAAAAATTTGTGTAACTTGCTTTATTGCTGTGGTCTGGAACTGAAGCTGCAATATCTCTGAGGTATGCCTGTAATAAAGGATTTATATATCTAGGATTATAGGATTACATATAATCTAGGATTAGGGCTGGAAAGGCCTCATAAATCAACACAATCAGTGTTGCCTCTGCATTTTATAGATGTCAAAGCTGAGGGCTAGAACGTTTGAGATATATTCAAGACTACACAGCTAATCAACTTGACTCCTGGCAATATGGTGGACTAACTCTCCAAAGACATTCCCTTGGTACAGATAGCCTAAATTTCTGGATAAAATACAGATAACATTTTTTAATGAATGTCTGATTTATTCATTAAAATCCTTCATTAAACTGATCCCTGTTAAATAGAATGGATGTTTAATGGTCTGTGTAGTTGGGGAACAGAAAATTAAGCCCTAACAGGTTGATAAATTGGATTAAAGACTCACACACAGCCAAAATCCCTGAAACATTGCATCTACAGTGAGAGAGACAGAAAAAATCCACACCACAGAGGAAGTTGGTAGGGTTGACTGCACTGTAAAGATGCTTGGTGAGGAGCTAAATGCAATAAAGAAGGAGGAGGAGAAATAGAAAAAGGAAGAGAAATGTGGCAGAGGAGGAAGAAGAAGAAAGTCTCCTCAGGAAATGTCTCATCACATTGATGAAGACTGGGGGTCAGAATTAATACTAATTAAATGAGCACAGCTATTAATAATTATCTGAACACAAACTGGAGATTTCGTTTCAAGTAGTTGGAGGTAGGTAGCGTCTTGGTCAGAGAAGGCAATGGCACCCCACTCCAGTACTCTTGCCTGGAAAATTCCATGGATGGAGGAGCCTGGTAGGCTGCAGTCCACGGGGTCTCGAAGAGTCGGACACGACCGAGCGACTTCACTTTCACTTTTCACTTTCATGCATTGGAGAAGGATATGGCAACCCACTCCAGTGTTCTTGCCTGGAGAATCCCAGGGATGGGGGAGCCTGGTGGCTGCCGTCTAGGGGGTCACACAGAGTTGGACACGACTGAAGTGAGTTAGCAGCAGCAGCGTCTTGGTACCTGGTGAAATAAAAGCAGATTTTCTTTGGAGGAACAGAGTTCAAATCTAGATCTCACTGAATTTCCACAGATAATTTCAAAAAAAGATGAGTTTACAATCAAATATCACAAAACCCATCAAGAGGAAAGGCACCATAAGCCAGAGTCCACAGAAGAGCAAACTGCAGAATCATACTGCCAAAAATTCAGATCTGGAAACTTTAATGCAGAATATAAAATAATTATGCTTAATATGTTTAAAAATAAAAGAAGATACTGAAACTGTGACGTAAAAACAAATGACAAAACAGACATTTTCAAAAAACTAAGTAAGCACTTCAGGAAAAAATAATAATTGAAATTAGAAATGTCATAAACAGATTAAGCAACATGTGGTAGATTCAAAGATGAGCCATCAAGATTCCTCTTTAAGGAAGGACTTAACTCAGCTGCAAGGGGTGTGGTCATCAGACAGCCTCCAGCTGTCATCTCCTTTGCCTCAGGTGCCAAAAGCTGCCTTTGCCAATGTCATTGGAGCAGCCTGTATCCAGCAACCGATGAAGGATACAAAAACCCTGATGGTTCCACCCCAATGCAAGACAGCTCTGGTGGGAAATATTCACTCCCTGATGGATTGTTTTGTTTTGCTGAGTCATTTGGTCATGATTGACTCTTTGTGACCCCATGAACTGCAGCACGCCAGGCTTCCCTGTCCTTCACTGTCTCCCGGAGTTTGCTCAAACTCACGCCCATTGAGTCGGTGATGCCATCCAGCCATTTCATCCTCTGTCGTCCCCTTCTTTTCCTGCCCTCAGTCTTTCCCAACATCAAGGTCTTTTCCAAAGAGTGGACTCTGCATCAGGTGGCCAAAGTATTGGAGCTTCAGCATCAGTACTTCCGATGAATATTCAGGGTGGATAACCCTGAGCAGGTATTTTAAAATTCTTTCATAGCTGCCTCATCTCCAGTATCTGCTTCTCCTGCAACTTAAACATTTTTCTACACCTTATAGCTTTTTGAAATGTGTGAGCCAGACTGGATCAGCTGAGAGGATAACCCTGGATAATGAGACCATAAATTTCTTTGGCTTCCAGCTTCATAACAACAATGTCCACTTTTTTATTATTATTATTCAATCCTCATCTCATGAATCCAGAAACTTAGCTGCTCTTCCACCTACTCCATAGCTTCATCACTCATTATAGGTGTTACTTTAGCGCTTTTCAGAGTAGATTCATGTCCAGATCAGGATTTGCTCTTCCTTTTTCTGAATGTACTGTGTTGTTGATTTATTAGCACTGACTTCACAACCAACAGCACCATAACTCATGCCTGAATGAAGCTTCTCTAACACACACTTTCTCCATAAGACACATCACAACTTTATTTTTTTTTTTTTTTTTTTGCACTTAGGAACACAGAACTTCAGCCCTATGCCCCGGGGGCCATTTTAAACAGCAAAATCACCCCCAAAAAGAACAAAAATGGGGAAAGTATGACACTAAATAGATCGCAAAAAGGACAAGTTTAGAATATGAGAGCTGAGGTAAGAAGGCAGAGTGTCACCTTGTTCAATGCATCAGGCAACTCCCATTTTTAGAGTCCTGCACAAGTTCATGAATTATCATCAAAGTGCTGTGAGGATTGATTTCAGGGATACAAGTAAATTTTAATGAGTAGACAAATTCATAAATAAACTCTGTAAAACAGAAGGATCAACTGTACAACTGAATTATTGCACAGAAATTTCATGAGAATTGGAGAGCTGCTCAGAATTAAGGCATGCTGAGGTTCTTAGATTGCTCAGGAGAGTAACCATACTGATAAATTTTAAATGTTTAAGTTAAATGTTCATGAAAAAGAATAAAAGCAGTATGTGAAGAATAAAAAGTGTGTTTTACTTCCAACAGTCACAACCACAAGATGTCATTTTATACCCATCATAGTAGTAAAAATTAACATCAGTTCACATTAAGCATTTGGTGAGAGTATTCACAAACAGAAATACATATATTGCAAGTGAAAGTGTAAATTGATGGAACCATTTTGACAAAGCTTGTCTATAACCTAAGAAGGCTTATGATATATATTTTAAAGTGTGGTGCCCAGAACAGAATGGTACCCCAGGATGGACTATTCCACACAGGAATCCATTATGTCAGGGCAGAGTGGACTCTTGCTTCCTATGGCTTGAGGCAGATTCTGACTTTGCACTCACTTCACAACAGCCACATTCTAAAGCATCAACAGAAACTCTAAGAAACAAGGCTAAGCCAGAGCTTCCTCAGTCTATTATTGGAAAGGCAAGGTTTTAGACCTAAAAATAGACATTCCATTATACCAAGTGTTCTGCCTCTATCTGCTACCACCTACTTTATCCTTTTTTCTTTTTTAATTGGAAGATAATTGCTTTACAATGTTGTGTTGGTTTCTGCCGTACAACAACGTGAATCAGTCATAATTATATATACATATATTCCCTCCCTCTCGAGCCTCCCTCTAAATTCTGCCTCCACCGTGCTGCGATCAGGTACCCAGGAAAGGCACAGGGAGCAAACCTTACATATGCGAGATGCCATGCAGTCCTGATGGAAGGGCTCCTCTCTGCCACAGCATCCTCTCCCACTTTTCACCCAGGACATGTTCAGCTTCTAAATATATGTTTAATCCCAGCTTGGAAACTGTTTGAAAAATTGGGTTCCAAGTTCTGGCTCTTGTTGACAACATCTACCCTTTCAGACATGCAGTGCTACTTGACCTTGGTTTGTGCAAAAACTCAGGAACGTCTAGAGCAATGAAAACAGCATCAGAGACCACTGCAGGCTTGGCGATGTCAGAGGGAGGTGGAATTTGAGCAGAAAAAGACTCACTCCCGGCCAGTCCTTGGTGCCAGCCTTTCATACATCAGTCAGGCAATGGTGGGTGAGAGCAACTGCTGGGTCATCGAGAAGGTTCTTGGAGCTTCTTTAATGGAGATAATCCAAATAGAACATTGGTTAAGCCACCAGAGACAGAGGAAAGCAGAGGGGAGGCGTGGGGTGAAAACACGATGAAGTAAACCACGTACCGAATGATCAGATCTCTAGGTCCCATTTCCCGCCATGATCCCAGAATACCTGCACAGTCAGGACACAGAAACACTCTCCTCTTAAGAAGCCTGAATGGTCCCAGATATCCATATACTACCCTTTGAGAATCCTAACAAGAAACACTAACTTATCATCCTATCTCATTATATAGAGAGAATTCAGTCAGTTTTTTAAACTGAAGCATAGTTGTCTTACTATATATATATATTTAAATATTTATTTGTTTGGCTAGTTGATGTGTGCAGGCCTAGGTGCCACACAGCAGGTGGGATCTTAATTCCCTGACCAGGGATCAAATTGATATCCCCTGCATTGGAAGGCAGATTCTTAACGACTGGACCACCAGGGAAGTCCCTGACTTACAATATTATGTTTCAGGTTTAAAACATAGTGATTCAGTATTTTTATAGCTTATACTCCATATAAAGTTAAATATATTTGTTATACTCCATTGCTATACATAAATGCTCTTTTTTGAGAATTTAAAACATTTTTATGGTGACCCTCAGAAAGACATACCTTTTAAATTGTGACCCAGAACAGCACTTTTATACACACAAATAGAGCTGAAATTAAAGTCATATGTGTCAAATGCTGTTAAACAGTGTTGCTGCTGCTGCTGCTGCTGCTGCTGCTAAGTCACTTCAGTCGTGTCCGACTCTGTGCGACCCCAGAGATGGCAGCCCACCAGGCTCCCCTGTCCCTGGGATTCTCCAGGCAAGAACACTGAGTGGGTTGCCATTTCCTTCTCCAATGCATGAAAGTGAAAAGTGAAAGTGAAGTCACTCAGTCGTGTCCGACTCTTTGAGACCCCATGGACTGCAGCCTACCAGGCTCCTCTGCCCACAGGATTTTCCAGGCAAGAGTACTGGAGTGAGGTGCCATTGCCTTCTCTGGTTAAACAGTGTTAAACAGCATTAAATTCTATTAAATGCAGTCTGCTATTTTCTATTTTATTCGATGAAATTGCATTCCATCCCAACCCCATGCTACTCCACTCCATTGTTTCTCTTTTGTAAGTTGGTGATTAAAAATACACAAAATTGATTTTTCAGCCCCGTGGCCCCCAGTTCAAAGAACACTAGGCTAAAAGAAAAGAAACATTTGCTTGCCCTAACTTTCAAATTTACAACTAATCACTGTAGATCATCAGTGTTCTTTTATGTATGGGAATGGAAAACAAAAGCCATTCAGGTCTTTGAGAAAGGTTGGTAATACGAAAGGGAGATCAAATAGGGAAAGAAGTGTGTGTGTGTGTGTGTGTGTGTGTGTGTGTGTGTGTGTGTGACAGTGGTGGTGGTGGAAAACTTATATACATGAAAGAACGTTAAGAGTCAAAAATTGATATGTAAAGTATTAAAGCATAAATCAATGGACATGGGTTTGGGTGAACTCCAGGAGTTGGTGATGGACAGGGAGGCCTGGTGTGCTGCGGTTCATGGGGTCGCAAAGAATCAGACATGACTGAGCGACTGAACTGAACTGAAAGCATAAATGCATTATATATAGAGAAATAGATGCAAAAAGAAATTTAATTTGGTTACTTCCAAGAAGTAGGACTGGTGGATGGAAAAGATACAGAAAAAATGAACTGCCATTTTTCAATAAAAGCTTTTTAGTACCCTAATTTTTTTAGCTGTGGACAATATCACTGCAACAGTATTTCAAAATTTAATTATATTGCAGGAAAATTTTGTCATGGGCTTCAACAGCACTCTTTCCCCCACTCTTTTCCCTGTTATGTCACACATGCAGACTCTTACTCTAACTGGCTTTTTCCAAAGCATCTTTCCTGGTTCAACCTATATCCTCTGTCAAATAGTGCCCCTGAGGTAGGACTGCATGGAATTATGTATGTGATACTGCACATACTATTTCAACTATTTTCTGCATTCATTTACAACTTAAACAATCTCAAACCAGGATTTCAAAAGCTGTATTAACCACTGAAAGCATTTAAATGATGGTTAAGACAACAAAGGAAATATTAGGGGAATCAGAGGCACCTTTTCTGTCCTGGTGGTCTCTAAACATGCAGGTGGTTGTATATTTACATTTCTTCTTGGGGTGGGAGATTTTTTCTTTGAACCAGCCTCAGCACATGGCATCTCTCATATACTCATCAAAGTGCCATCTGTTTTTTTTTCCAGAAATATTGGGGAGGACATTAGTTATGAACACGCTGGCAGCCCCGATTCCCGAATACTTTTCTCTTAAGAGACATTAAACATTTTGAAACAGATTTCTTGGAAAACAGCACAACAGCCTCTCCGGCAGCTTTCATGGTATCCTCAGTGGTTATTTTTGTTCCTCCATCTAAAAACAACAGCATAGAAGGAGGAGGAGAACACATGGGCTCCTCCTGGGGCCAGAACTCTTCTTTAAAATTGCCACAAAAAAAAAAAAATCTAGCAACAGCTGTGCCCACTGGAAGACAACATTAACTTGTGTGACCTGCCCAGACTTATCAGAATATGAGGGATCAAGTTGTAACCAGCCTCCTTGCAAACGGTGGCTTGGATTATTTTGCAGGAAAGGACTAAGATGAGTCATCTTCTTTCCTTTCCGTTCCCTGTAGAGACAGGAGCCTTTGGGAGTGTCCCAAATCCTGGATTCAAACTCAGTGCTGAGAATTCTAGGCGAAAGAGTATGGCAGTGCCATCTTGTAAAGTTCCATTAGAGGGGTCATGGATGACAGCTATTGTCACCTGCCCCAGATCAGGGACAGCTCATGGAACTAGGACTAGGCTGGAAATTAGGACAGCTGGTTTGTGCTTCTGCTGTGCACACACTCACTGTGTAACCTAATGTGGAGCCATCCGCGTCTCTACAGCCCCACCTCCTCAGCTGAGCGACAGGAACAATAACAATTGCTCCACCTTCCCCATGGATAATCAGCAAGTCACATTAGATGGCATATGGAAGCGCTTCATGGAAAGCACAGGGTCCTATACAAGAGGGATCATTTAAAAGATTTTTCATACAAATTTTGAGATAATGAAGATTTTTCTCTAGGATTAAGAACAGAGCCCAGATTGCATTTTTTTCATATAGTGTGCAAATAAAGGCAATTGCTGTATATATGCCTCCTCTGCATATAGTCCAGGTGCCTCCCTATTCAGCCCTCTCCCTGTCCCTCAGGGTGAAACTAACCACACTCCCCACTCCCACCAACACAGTATTTTTTCCTTTATGCCCTCTCTCATGACTCCCAGAAAGTCAGCCACCATCTAGTCCAGAGGCTGTCAATTCAGATGACAGAAGGACCAGGTAAGTGATATAAATGCATGAACTAGCCTGGGTGTGGGAAATGTGGCCACACAGAGATGGCCTACACCACCTAAGGAGCCACCATTATGCAGCTCCTAAAATTGCCTGGTCTTCAAGTCTTTCAAGAAAATACAGACCTGGAGTTGTATGAGAAATCTTTGAATGTTGAAAGGTTAACCAACAATTTTTAAATGTTTGAATCATCCTAGGGCCAAATCAGAAGCATTTGTGCATGAGCTGAAGGTTTGCAGCCTTTGATCTAGGCTAACTCCTGTATTTTTACAAGTATAAATCCTCAAGTCCTAGAGAACAGCATAGTATAGCTCACAGACTATGTACTTGGAACCAGTGAAGACCAGGGATCAAATCTCTCATTAGCAGTTAAGTTACCACATGATCATTTGGGTAGGGGTCTTAATTTTGGAACCCCAGTTTCCTCAACTGTGAGAGGGGGTAATTATGCATCCTCCATAAACGTTCTAGAGAAAATGAACAAGATCACAGATAATGCATGAAAATCACCTGGTAGATAATAGGCACTCCGTCTGTGTATGCTCGTGTGTCTAACTCTTTGCGAACTTATGGACTGTCGCCCACCAGGCTCTTCTGTCTGCAGGGATTCTCCAGGCAAGAATACTGGAGTTGGTTGCCATGCCCTCCTCCAGGGGATCTTCCCAACCCAGGGATGGAACCCGTGTTTCCTGCATTGCAAGCAGATTCTTTAGCCACGGAGCCACCAGGGAAGCCCAGGCACTGTGTCTCCTTTTCCAAGGCCAATAAGTTAACGATTATGAAGCAAGAGCCTGTAACTTTTATCTCCTGAATCCACTGGCTCTTTTCCCCACTGTATCCCAGCATTCCTTTACCTGGACAGCTCTCGTTTTCAGAGATGTGAGGCACGATTTGCCTAGGAACTGAGCACAGCAGCAGCACTTTATAGACATCTGCTTTCTGATTCTTTCTTTTCTTAAGCACAAGCCCCACCAACCTGTGTAGGTCTCATTTATTTTTTCTGGAACAAAAGTGACAACCAATGTAAAATGAGACAATAAATCTGTGTTAACATTGCTCTAAATCATAGTAGGCCCCTCCGTGAAACCTGTCCATGAAAAGGCCTGTGAGCCCGAGATCAGCCTCTGATTTGACAGCCTGATGCCTAAGGAATATGTTTTAAAATATAGATTTTATTATTATTCAAATACAGTGAGGCCAACAGATAAAGAGATGATTGCTATTGAAAAGGTAGTTTGTAAAGAAATTTTAAAAAATAGAAGCTTAAAAAATGTTCATCTTTATCCAGAAAATAATCTACAAGAAGATTCAGATTACATATTAATTAGCAGGGAGGTGAATCAAGTTGAAAGAATATGGAACATTATCAACATATTCACTAATAAATAGTGAGTATTTTCTAATGTTTCTATGTCTTATAGTTTCCTAGCTTCTCCAAGTTTTATACTATTGTTATAGTTTGTTCTATGTTATTATTATAATTTTTCTATAACATTTAACAGGTTTCAATAGACAATGAGTACTTAATAAATATGCAATAATGATTATTAATATTAATTAAAGCTGTTGAAAATTTTTAGAAAAGAAAAGGTAGTTTGTAAGTTTCAGTTCCCAAGCACCAAGGTTGGTTGAGAAGCAGAGGAGGAAAATTAGGCCAGAAGCTTTACTGTAGTTTCTGCAGAAAGGAACAGGCAAGGCAAGGAAAGTAGCTTTAGGGGTGGCTAGTTTAAAGAATTTCAGTGGGCTCTGAGGTGTAGAGGTTGTTTCTAGTGGTCTGGTACCTGGTCATGGTGACTAGGGCAGGGGGACAGTGAGGTCCTGAGAGCTCATAAAGGAGGTGTTTGAGGAACTGGCTCTGGTTGGCATATGAAAGTTGTGCTTACAGGCAAGTCCTTTACTATGTCTTGGCTACCCCTGTGAGGAGCAGTCCCTTTCTGGGTCACCAAGGTCCCAGATATCAAAGTATTAGGAATACAGAAAATACAAAGGCATGATTAATACAGAGTATCTTCAAACTAGTAAGTACTGCCCCCTCCACACATCCCTGGAAAGATATCAGAATGTCAAAGAGGAAGTTTCCATAACAGGCTCGCAGAATAAGAAAGAGGGAGGGTGACTAAAATCCTCCACTGGGAAAGGACCCTTGTGTAGGAATAGAAGAAGAGACGGTCAAGGCACCCAGAGAAGAAAGGCAGCAAGACACGCACCCAGGAGCTCAAAGAAAGTTTCCACACGCTGCTAAGAAAAAGAAAGTCTTGAGGGTGGGTGGAGCTCCAGGTAAGCGTGGTCCATGGCCTTAGTCTCTTAACATCTTGGCTACTTTTTCTAAGGTTAAATGAAGCCCCGCTTTCTCTGAGTGGAGAAAATTAAATTTGAATACAGAGAATTCTGCTTGAGTGCATTAACCTTTATCAACCATTTAACCATAATTTCTGGAGCATGAATCCAATGTTAGGCATACTCTGCGACTGTTCCTATAAAGAAGGATCCTTCTCTTCTGGCTCAGGACCAGGCCATCATTCTCAAGCATCCCGAGACAGGGAAAGAAAAATAAAATTCACGGAGTTCTGAAATCTAGTTAAAGAATAGTTGTAGGAGACAACGAAAATAGCAGTCAGGCAGCATAAATCTCCAGAGAATACGAGTTTTCTTCCTGTGACTGGCTGAAAAAACAATTATATTTCTCAATATTCCTCCAACTGAGACTTGGATTCAGCACTTGATAACATACAAATTGCTGGTTTGAGGCTCTTTTTTTCAATTGCACTAGATAGTTAGGAAAGAATGGCTAGGCACACATAGGCAGATCCAAGCTTATACAAAAAAACTTTTAAAAGCAGAATATCAAGGATTTTCAAGACTGGACAACTTTTTACTATTTAAGAAAAAATATTTTTATTTGCAAGAAATGGAAATACAAAAGCATAACAATTTAAATTCATTTTTTTCCGAACTAAATACAAGTATCCTACAAAGCATTTGCTTTTTTTTTTTTGTATTTACTTAACTATGATAAAGAATAAAAAGCCATTAAAAAAAAAACAGCGTGATAATGACAGATAATAGACTCACAATATATTTAGACTTAAACATTACTGGTCTATATAACCTGTTACCAAAGAGAGAAAGCTCAGCCTGTCAGCACAAACATTAAAGCTCATGGTTGATTATAGTCCAGAATCTGTTCAGTATTGTTTAAAAACGGTCACCCACAATTTTGTCAAAGAGTGCTGGTATTTTTCGTAGACTCAGAAAATATTCCGCCTGAAAGGGAGATTTGCTGAACAGTGTAGGCCATGGGTCCATGGTGCAAAAAGTTCATGTTCTCAGTCAGCTGGTGAGCAAGCGAGAGGAACAGAGAAACAGCTAAAATTGCTGGTGTTGCTTTCCCAGGATGCAGAGGCTGCTAGCTGTAACTATAGAGGATGGGATGAACTGAACAGATGAACATCTGCACTATGAGGCAAAAACCCCTCAACTTTGCACAGCGGGGCCAGCCCAGGGAGTAGGAGGCATTGCATTCTCCGCCCAGAGGAACTTCAAAGCTTACAGTGTGCTCACACAGAAAGAGATCTGTTCAACCTAATCCACAAATTGCTGCACCTCCCATATCACTTAGCTGTTTATCATCTCATAATAATTAGTTGCCCTTGTTTTCTCTTTCTATAACATTAAAAGACTTATTTAGTATATGTGTGCATGCTAAGTCACTACAGTCATGTCCGACTCTGTGATCCTATGGACTGTAGCCCACCAGGCTCTTCTACCCAACAGATTCTCCAGGCAAAAATACTAGAGTGGATTGCCATCCCCCCAGCCAACCCTCCAGGGGATCTTCCTGACCCAGGAAATGAACCTATGTCTCTGGCAGCTCCTGCATTGTTGGTGGATTTTTTTACTGCTGAGTCACCAAGGAATCCCTTACTGAGCACCCAGCATTTAGTAAGTGTTCAAGAATTATCATTTTCCTTCCTTCCAGAAACTCAGACATAGCATTCCTGAATTTTCTGTTACCCAAAATGACAACATGAAATATGTCCTGTGGTAGGTGGTACTGACCCTTTGGCCATGGAGACATGGAGCCTGAATCCTCAAAGGTACTGGATTCTTCTGTGCCAAGAAAATGTTCTGCTCTGAGGATTTATAATACCTTGAATCCTGGCTGGCCATTTTCTGATGTAACTGCACCTTGGAAAAATGGGATTTCCTAATGGACGTTACTCTGTTTCTTTTCTCCTGATGTATAGATGTGATCAAGGCTCACTTTTAGGAAACCAGTTTTTGAGCCTTTGGAAGTTTCGTCATCCAAACCCACTTCAATTTAGTACTACCAGGGTGTATACAAAAACTCCCAATGACAAGGTGGCCCTCAGTCATCCTGGATCAAATATAAGGCACATGTAACACACAAATGAGTATCCAAGACAAGGGAGGAATGTATTCTTGTGTGTGTCTATGTGCATCTATGTGTGTGCCCACACAAGGGGTGGGGGAAGGGAGGGAAAGAGAGAGCTGGCACTGGGGCCTTTTGAATAGTTACTGATTAATGAAGCTTCCTCAGGCCCCTTACTCCCCAATATCCACTAGGGCCTCTTGCAACACTCTTTCTTGGGAATGAATGACAACTCAATGAATGAATGGGTGAGTGAATAAAAGAAGAATCTGAATTCTGTCTCTGGCTGCTTCACAGGCCTCTACTCTTTCCCAGAGCTGTCCTCCCAGAGGGTCTTATCCGATCACATGTCTCCTAACTGTCTCAGCTAAAAAGCATTCAAAGAAAACGACCTTGACCAGAGCACTACCTGCTAATGGTTTGTCTGCACTGCAAGCAGGAGAGCTAGTGTCTGGAATAAAGACTGGACTCCACAGAACTGAATTACTGACAAGAGCACTTGGCAGAGAAGGGGGAGGCTACAGCCTTCTCCTCCATCTCCCATTTCCCCACGTTAGCAAGGCCGCACAGATGCTCCATCTCCCCGATGGGAAGCGGGAGGTCTCTGAGCGTGCACCCTGTGCACAGACGACATGTGTGTTCAGAGGAGCTGGCCCTGAGGGGCCTCTGATCCTTGTCTTTTGCTCAGTGTGAGAACACAGAGGAAGGAGACACAAAGTGCAAAAAAAACACAAATTTTTAATAAAACACTTGTGTCAAAAATTCTGGACACTGACTCACTGCCAGAACAAAGGTGAACCAGTTCAACACTCTTGCTCCAAGGACACATGAGAATCACAGCCCTCTCTTGGCATTCAGGCATGAGGAAGGAAAAAACCCCACGGTATTTATGGTTGGTTTGTAAATAAGTTGCACTAAAAGTTGCTTTCACAATCTGCAAATGAGGTCTCTAGATCAAAATCATTTATACTAATAAAAAGGTTATCTAATTTTGCCTATACTGGTGTCAAAACTCATCCCCACCTCCTGCCCAAAAGGACCAACCTAGTTCAGCTGTCAGGTTTTTATATAACACTCTCTTTATGTGAGCTAGGCTCCAGAGTCCTAACACTTCACAGAAATCCTTTCTTAAACTTGGAACTGAGGCCTTTCATTTACAGTAGCCATTTCTAAGTGCAAAGTCCAGAGCTGTGAATAGAACCACGCTGGGGAGTCTGGGTTACTCAGGTCTCACCCAGTGAAAAAAGTATGTGTTCTCTGAACTTTTTACAAGACATCTCCTCCACTAGGCTAATCAAAGAAAGGGAAGAGGAAAACCTGCTGACATGATGGAAAATATATTAGTATATTTATCATGAACATTGATTCTTTATGATTGATGGTTGTGCTAACAGTCTCAAATTTTCCAAACCTGAGGTTCCAAAGCCGAAAGCCTGCCACTATTTAACATCTTCAGGGCTAACCAGGTATTGCTGACTCATCTATGCTATGGGATGGTTCTGGGGGGAAAACAAATCCACTGACGTTGTGAGCTTAACCCTGGAAGAGAAAATGTGCACATTAACTATTTAGAACCAATCTGGTGTTATCCAACTCTTCTGCATCCTCTGGACTCCATTACATTCTCCTTAAGGGGTAACTGTTTAGCTCCTCTTCTTCGCCTGAGCAAGGAGTGGGGAGTGGAGGTCTTTCTCAAAATAGCAGCAACTGGTCCTTGGGTCCCCTTACAATGGCCATTTGAGCCCTCAGGCTGATGTCCTCAGTCTCTAGACATAGATTCAGTTCTGGAAGAATGGCTGCCCAGAGATCAAGCCCTGCTGTTTGGAGGGCTGGAGAGAGTGAGGTCAAGTGAGGAAATAAAATCCTCAAGGCACTAAGGATGGGCCCTAGGAGTTGGTTGTCCTTTGCCTTCTTCCTCTTTACTCAGAAGAAGAGGTTTTCCACTCGGGCTGATCCAGGAGCCTTAAAAACCCGATCTGCTTCCAGTGTGTCAGTGGGTAAGCTGACCCATTCTCACCGACACAGGAAAAGCATCACTTTCTAATCATCCAAATACTAGAGTTAATAGTACCTTCTCACCTTCTTAGCCACCCTTGACCCCACCCCATGGGCTGCCTATGCCTGATAATTACATGACACATTAAAGAGAGGGGTGGGTCAGTACTGGCCCTTGGTTGGCAGACACCAGCCGGACCCAGGAAGGTCTAGAGCAGAAGAGAAGGAGAGAGTAAAGCAGACAGAAACAGAAGGGAACAGGGCATGTACTAGCAACCCTCCTTCCACACGGCGCAGCCTGTCTGGTCTCACCCTTTGCTGGCCAACGGATGGGACAGCGAGAGGCGACCACTGTGATCCTGATCCAGATTTACACAGCGCCAAGAAGAGGAACTTGGCCATCTCCCTGTCGGAACTTTCTCCATCACAGTAGGGAGAGAAAGGAAATCACTGACGGTGAGCCCTGAAGGTACCAGATCTGCTTATGAGTTCATTGTTGTTCAGTCTCTAAGTCGTATCTGATGCTTTGCAACTCCATGGGACTGCAGCACACCAAGCTTCCCTGTCCTTCAGTATCTCCCGGAGTTTGCTCAGACTCATGTCCAATGAGTCCACTGCTTATGAGGTCTCATGGCAAATGTTAATGACGCCAAATTCTGTGGCTGGTATGGAACAGAGGGCCCAGGAGTGGCTTAATTTCTCCTACGTACAGGTTCCAATGACAAAAGAGATGAGAAAATCAGAGACAACAGAGTTCAAACTAAATGTGCTTCAGCTACTTCTAAAAATAAAAAACAAAATGTGAGCAAATTTCTTACACAAAATCTTTTACAAGCTAGGGAAAAACATTTAAGGGGAGCCTTCTACATTATACAATAAAACGTCTATTTCTATTTCTTATTTGTATGAAAGAGGAAAGTTTTGGTTTTTTTTTAAACTACAAAAGTTACTCTTAATCATTAAAAAAAAGAAGTAGGTTGGGGGATTAGGTCGTGTCTCTTTGGGTGAGCTGCAAAGTGGCCAAACCTGACTAGAAAAGGTAAGACAGATACACAAATGTCACCTGCTCTGACCCCAGGAGCAGGCCTCAGGCCCAGCCCTCTGTATGGAGGCAGAAGAGGAAGGGAAAGCAGACGTGTCAGGGGAGGTGGGGAAAACTGGGGTAGCAGGGCTGTCTGAAACGCCTGGGGTCAGGGCTTCCCTGGCATGGGCCCAGGGCAGAAAAAGCACCTGTCCACAGAGCCTCAGACCTGAGCCCTGCTCCTCCTTCTCCTCTGAGTCCATGCTGCAGGAGGACACATGCTTAGGGAGGTTCCCCAACTATAATTAGAAGCCTCCAGCAAAAAAAAAAAAAAAAAGAAGAAAACACAAAACAAAACATGGCCTGGAAGAATGGGGAATCCCAGAGTCCAGGCCGCCCTCTTCGCTCCACAGGCCAACAGAGGACCTTGTGAGCCTGGAGGGGAGGCGTCCGGATGTCTTCAGTGGTCGCCCAGGGAAGCCTCTGCAAGCTAATAAATACTATTTACAAATGGGGAGGAGAAGCCAGGGAGGCAGAACTAGGGGCGTGTGGGGACACAGACTGTGAAATCCTACAAGCAACATGGTGGGGCAGGTTTGCCTGGAGTAGAGAAGCCTGATTCCTTCAGGCATTGCACTTGCGGCCTGAGAGTACGAAAGGGGCGCCTTGCTCCAGCGGAAGGGGCCCTGGGCCGGGGCCCCGGGCAGAGCGGCAGGGGGCGCCCGCGGGGCACCGCAGAGCCAGGCTGAGGAAGGCAGGACGTCAGTCAGTGCTTCGCCAGAGCATCCTGGTATTTTTGTGGGGTCTCGAGTGAACAACAGTCAGCTCTTCTTCAAGGAGGCGGTCACACCCACCCCGGTGAGAATCGGGCCGTATCTTTTTGGCACTGTCGGTAGAAACAAGCCTGCTTGTCCCACCCCGACCGAAGATAATTGCCTATGGCAGTAAGCGAGGGACGGGGCGGGCTCCTCTGCGGGGAGGGACATGGGACCGGGGGAGGTGCTCTCTCACCGCAGGCGGAAATTCCAGGCCGTCCGTCCTCCCATCCAGAGCCAGGACCGCCGGTCCAGGTTTTCGTCCAGATTGGGTGGGCAAAAAGGAAAAGCTTATGACAAAAGGTGGTTTGGAGAGGTAAAGGCTAAGTGAAGAGACAGAGGGAGGTGGTGATAGCCTCTTTAAAAGGTGGCGTTCACTCTTCTGTCGAGTTCTACGACTTTTAGTGTCTCATTCCCCTCCAGGTTGGTGCTGACCCTGCGAAAGCATCAGAAGGAGAAAGAAGTCTCACCATCATGCTTGGCAGGGTGGCACAATCATCCCATGACTGGACTCAGTGGGCTGGCCCACGCACGCCTCTTGTCTTCTTCCCTCCCAGCAGCACTTCTCCGTTCCAAGGTCTCCTGCTACCTGCCTGTCCACCGTCCACATTCCTCCTTTATCCTCATGCCAAAGGAGACATCCCAACCCAAAGGATAAACCTGGTGGTTTGATACTGATTCCTTGTATTTTGCTTAAAATTACTGTATTTATTGAGGATAAATACCCATGCTAAACCCTGGGAAGGAGAAAATAAAAGGATAAAGGCTGATCCTTAGTCTAGAATAAACATTTTTTTAAAAAAAAATTTAGATAAAGATGAAACCTTTATACAGATTAAAAGATTCTAGATGAAGGTTAAAAAAACAAACCCCAAACTATCATGAAATAACAATAAATATAACACAGAAAATAAATACATTATTACATTGTGTAACAGCCTAGAACACCTTGTAGGCCGTCAGAGGAAGGTGATGAGGACTCTGGTATCAGGGAGACATCCCAGAACAAGAGGGATTTCAATGGGGCCTTGAATAGCGGAGAGAAGACTTTTGTCATGAGCCAAGTTACTGAAAGGTTAAGTCTTTTCTGGCTCCCAAGAGTAGTCTTCTCTGGCTTCTACAATTCTCTCTAGGAAATAATAGTAATATCTAACCTTGTAAAGTATTTCAAAGGATTTGTATGTTACACTTACCTAGTTCTTAAAATAATAAGTGCTATAAATGTTAAATATGCATGTAGAATATAAATATATAAAAGTATATATAATTACAAACTTTCCAATGCAGCATTAGGGGAGGAAAGCTAAAAAAATTTGAAACAAAAACTTTCCTACTTGTATTGGAATAGCATTATCTCTAGGAGGCACGAGTTCTGCTAGACCACCAACCACACCACGTACAACCAGGATTGTATGCAGACACTCCTTCCCATGTCATATAGTGTGCTCAGGTACCTCCCCTGCAGGATAACAATCCCCAGCAGTATACAAGTCTTTATGTTTATACAAGGACTCTTCCTCATAACTATCTAAAGGAAACAACTCATGGAGAATTGGAGACAAATATATGTTATTTTCAATAATAGAAACACAAGAACAGTGCCTCTCAAAGTGTCCTGCAGTATTAATATATAACAATCTAAGTATAATTAACGCATGTTTGCATGTGTGCTAAGACACTTCAGTCGTGTCCAACTCTTTGCGACCCCACGGACTGTAGCCCGCCAGGCTCCTCTATCCATGGGATTCTCCAGGCAAGAATACTGGCATGGGTTGCCATGCCCTCCTCCAGGGGACCTTCCTGACCTAGGGATCGAACCTGGGTCTCTTATGTCTCCTGCCCTGTCAGGCAAGTTCTTTACCACTAGCGCCACCTGGGAAGCCCTAATGCATGTTTATTTACATGTAAATCATAAAACTACTTATTGACATTTAACGTGACATATATGTATCTCTAGTTGAAAGGAAGCTTGGAAATGTGCCTTGAGGCAGCATTTATATAGCAAGTACACTGCTGTTACTGGACTGTGTGTTTACTTGTGAGACTCTGAGGAGAGGAAGAAGACAGGGAGGAAGGGAGTCAAGCCCTTTCCCCAATTATTGGGGTCTCCACTGCCAGCTCCCCAGTGGCATAGCAGATACGGGGCCAGCTCTCACCATGTCTCTTCCCCAGTCTCTGCGAGGGCCAGCTGTTGACAGACAATGGACTCTCCAGAGCCCAGGTGCTGGAAATAGGTCCTGAAAAAGCCAAGGGTTGGACCAGGCCAGTGGGAAAGTCTACTCTGCACGTGGCAGTTTGCTGATTCATAACCCACCATTGGGGCCTTAAGAGGAGGCAAACCCGTGTCTGTTTGACTTACATGTGCTGCTGCAGCTCCAACAGCACTGATTTCTCCAGGCTGGTCTCATTTGAGATAATGAAATGGGGAAGATCCACGTCCGGCCTGGACTCCAGCCCTTTTGCCCTGAGCAGAGCAGAGCCTCGGTCCCAGCGTCCCAGCTCCCCAGCTGAGGCGGAACTGGGTGGCTCCTCCAGGGGAGAATGTTCCTCATAGATCAGCAGGTTCCTGGATCTCACTGAGAACAAAGTAAAGTAACAGGTGTTACATCACACCTCCCCCTAGATGCTCAGGGCGGGGAGAAGATGATAATTCACGGGTTCTTGTTGCCCAGGACTTAGGGTGCCAACTGGAGTTGGCTTTCTATAAAGGCTTCAGGATTTCAGAGTTTGGTGTGTTGAAAAATGATACCAATTATAAAGTGCTGGAAGAACAATAGAAGAACAAATACACAGGAAGCAAACTGCCACCCCCACTGCTTTGAAAATAAAACTCCCCTCCAGGCCACCACCACCACCCCCTCACAACCATCTGGAGGAGTCAAATATTTGGAGGTGTCCAGACTCAGCTAAAGTAAGCATCCTCAATGAGTACGTCTTGCACAAGGAGAAGGTACAAGGGCAGAAAACTGTGTTTTCATTTAGAAACTAGAGAGGAGACACAAGGCCAAAGCCATAAATCAAACAATGGAGACACACTCTTGTTTTATAGAATAGTTGCATAGCTAGATGGCTTGGGAGCAATTTTCTACAACATAGAAACTTTGCTCTCATCAACTTTCATTTAAATTTAGAGATATATTCCCTTGGAGGAAAAAAAAAAAAAAGAATTCCCCAGGAGACCACTGAAATTATTTGTTGAAATGCTGGACCTTCTGTCATATACCTGGCAGAGACACACGTACCTCAGATGTTTCAGAACCACAAAATTATGCCTACCCTCAAAATCCAGTACCCCTAATTCCACACTTGTTCTTACTAGTGTATGTATCTATTTCATGATCCCTACATACCATCCCTTTATTTACCACATACTTAAAAGAGATCATTGATCTATAGATGAGACTATCACATCTAACACCCGTGTCTCCAAATTCTCTAAATCTTGGGCATTATATTTTGTAACACGGGCTGATTGTCTCATGTCACTTTACAGATGCTTACTGTGGTAACATCATTTCCACTGAGTGGAATTCCTTTAAACTGTGATGGAAAATTTACGGCTCCCCCACCCCTTCCCTGCAAATGCACATCCCTCCCCACATCAGAACTCAAAAAGAAGGTGTCAGAATCTGCCAGGAACACAGTCTAGAGCAGAAGTCTGAAAGCCATGCACTGTGGAGCTCTAGAGAATTCCCAGTGGTGTCTCAGCCCAGTGTGTGAGGGGCAGAAGGGGAGACCCAACAAGTGGCCTGGGCACCAGACTTCCCATGGCCCTCTTCCTCCCTTCAGTGGGGAAGTTACACTTTTACCACCTTTTAAACATTAGGCTTTCACATGTAAGCAGAAGCTGAGGACACTTCCTGCAAAATCCTGGAGGTCAGAGTGATAACAGCTACTACACACTCAGTAATTTGGGGGCAGATGCTTGTGTTGATGCTATTCAATCAATGTTTTTTATGGGAGAGAGGGAACAGTGACTTTGAATTGTCTCCTCCCAAGGAATGGATATATATATGGATATATATATATATATATATATATATATGCGTTTTTATAGAGAAATGATTTTGAGACCACTGCTCTGTACCCAAGGAGGCTTACGTAGAGCTATTTCAAACCAAATGATTTAATATAGTTCTCCCATCAGAAAAAAAAAAAAAATTAGACTTTCACATAAGACTTCTTTCAGAAAGTTAAGCTTTGAGAAATGAAAGAGAAAAGAAACAAGACACCTCCCCAGCTGCTAAGCGCTGTCTTACCCACGGAGGATGTGTAGGGTTCCTGCAGGGAATGCTGGCTGGGCAGGGCCATCTTGGTGGCAGAAGGATAGGGCCCATAGCCCTGAAAGAAGCTGCCAAATGCTACGGCAAAGCACAGCACCACGACCTGCAGGGTGAGGAGAGAACGTGGGAGCTGTCAATTCCAAGATGCACAGAGCAAACCTGCAGACCTGCAGCTCCTGGGAGGTCTGGAAAGACGACTCTCCTCTGTCAGGCCAGCAGACCGCACCCAGGTCATTCGCTGTCACATCATAGGAGAGAAACAGCCTCGGAGCGAGCTGTGGTTCCTCCAACCCCCAGCACTTGGACATGGCAAGCTGGGGAGAGGCTGGAGCCTGGCGAGTAGGCCGGGTTGGTGACGGTGCTCTTCATTTGGGAAACTCACCATAAGGCATGTGCCAGTCTGCGTGCCGGCCAGCTTGCAGGTGCGAGAAACCTTGCCCATCACCAAAGTCTGAAGCTTCTGCAGCTGCTGCAGGAGAGTTCTGCAAACACAACAAATGAAAACCATGAAGGGCATCTCAGAGAGAGAACGCTTGTCAGTGATCTTCTCCCCAGGCTCCAGGGAGGCTCCTGTGGCTTTGTGTCTGAATCAGAACACAGTACCAAGAAAAAGGTTCCTCTGATGAAGACACAGACACCACTGTCTTCCAGCACCGGACTTGCAGAGCTTATGGGGCTCAGAATCTGCCCCCATGAGAAGCTTGTCCATTCTATGCTGTTCTAAGAGTCACCTCGATGCTCCCAAATCACCCCTGATCATCCTGAGATCTGTTTGTCAGCCACTGAGAAAAAAAAGAAGCAAGAATTGCTTGGGGATGGTGACACAGAAGAACTCGTTTCCCCGAGAGAAGAGAAATACCGAAGAAGATGCAAGAAAGGAGAAAAGCGTGGAGAAGGAGATGCCCAGCGGAGAACAAGTGAAGGGGTGGCCAGCGGCATCACTGAGCAGCAAGTGCTCAGAGAGCAGATCTAAAGAGAAGGCGAGAGACAGAGAGGAAAACAGGAAGGGCAGGGAGGCCAACAGCCACAGGCCCCTCAAGACTGTGGTCCTTGAAGGCTCACAGCACCTCGACAGGCAGAAATGAAGCCCAAATACGAAGGAGCAAAGAAGCCGGCTCAGCTGGACACAGGTTCAGAGCCAGGACCCCAGAAGCCATGCTCTGATGTTTCTCCAGGGAAACACAGAGAGGAGGAGTTAAAAAAAAAAGAGTTCTGCCCCAAATGGGACAACTGCACAGAGCCTTAAAAGGGGAAGGGTTGGGGATAAGAATAGTATGTTCTGTTCTGGGTGACATCAGGTCACAAAAGGAGCAGACAGTGACATTCCTTGCAAATTCTGAACAGTGCAGCCACAGAAAAGGATCTCCCAGCCCGGGCTCCCAAATTACAGCCTTGGGGATGGATTCTGTGTGAGCAGCGTAAAGAGCTGAGGCTGCTCCCTGCCCCCATCCCTCTTCTCCAAGCCCAGGGCCCTTGGCAAAGTGGAGAGATTTTTCAAGCAGATGATTTGTTGAGTCTCAAAGAGTTTCAGAAAATTCATGCTGTGAGGGTGACACGAGAAAGCCAGACAAATTCACTGGAAAACATCAGCAAATCACTCATTGGCAGAAGAATTCCGGGTGTTTGCAGATACTGCAGCCCATTTTGCAGACAAGCAAAATATTCCCAAGTCTGCAGCTTCCCTCAACCTCCCCACCCATGACCAGTACCAATGAAATGAGTTCTCCCAGGTTTAAGCCAGGTAGGGACAGGTTGGCTGTAAGAATGATATTGCTCTAGCTTAAATGGATAAGAGCAGGGCCAGAACTGGAGCCCACAGCACAGGCAGCACAGGCCTTCTGAACTGAACAACCCCTGTGGGGTTCCATCTACATTTTTACCTTGTACAGTGGTCTTGTGTGTGTTTGTGTGTTTAGTTGCTCAGTAGTGTCCAACTCTTTGCGACCTCATGGACTGTAGGTCACCAGGCTCCTCTGTCCATGGGATTCTCCAGTCAAGAATACTGGAGTGGGCTGCCACTCCCTTCTCTAGGGGATCTTCCCCACTCAGGGATCGAACCCAGCTCTCCTACATTGCAGGCAGATTTTTTACTGTGTGAGCCACCAGGGAAGCCCCAACAGTTGTCTTAATGTAAGCAGAACAAAATTCATCCCATTATTTAACATCATTAAATTCTATTAATATGGAGGTCTTTTTAGTCGTAAGTTTTCTTGCTTTATAGTAATCTAGAAGCATAACCAAAAGTAGTATAGACTGGTTTACATTTATATATACTCAAGCAATATGTTCTTTAGAAGAATTCTGTGTGTTACTCAAGGCTGAGTAATACTAATGGTGTGATGACTTTAAATTCTCCTTTAGGGAATTGTGTCATTTGTGACAACATGGGTGAACCTGGAGGTCACTATGCTAAGTGAAATAAGCCGGATAAAGAAAGATAAACACCATATGGAATCACTTACACGTGGAATCTTTAAAAAAAAAAAAAGAGTTGAACTCATAGTAGAAAGTGGTTGCCAGGAGCTGGGGGAATGGGAGACAGGAAGTTTGGTAAAAGGGTACAAATTTTCAGCTCTAAAATAAATAAGGTCTGAGGATCTAGTGCAAAATATGGTGACTACGGGTGATAAGCCCTGGAGGAGTACATAGCAACACACGTCAGTATTCTTGCCAAGATAATGCCATGGACAGAGAAGCCTGGCAGGCTACCATCTATGGGGTTGCAAAGACAGACATGACGGGGTGTGCACGCGTGCGTGTGCACACACACACACATACACACACACAGGATAACACTGTATCATATAATTGAAAATTGCTGAGAGTAGAACTTAAATGTGCTCACCAAAAAATAAAAATAAAACAAGGTAAGTAGGTGAGGTGATAGACGTGGTCATTAACTCAACGTGAGGAATCCTTTCACAATGTATATGCATATCATTATGCTGTACACTTTAAATATCTCACAAATTTACTTGTCAATTATACGTCAGTAAGATAGAAGAAAAATCAGAAGTTTGCAGCTAAAGGATCTTATGATGCAGCAAGTTCCTTTCCTCACGCTTTCTCTCTTCTCCCAAGAACTCCCAAGAGCACCGCCTTCTTGCACGGCTGCCATTTCAAAGCTGAGAGCTGAGTGACCTCTGACACATGCTCCTCCTGGATGAACGTTTCTTCCGGCAGAGCTGACATCTGGCAGGCAGTGGCATGCATTTTATTGACGACTGTCTGTCGTGCCAGCCCCAAAGGCCTCTCTGGGGTCTCCCTGCTATATTTCTGGAAATCCTGGGGGCAGATGCAAAGGCGAGCCCACAGATAAGAGCCACGTTTGACTGCACGGCACAAACCTTTTCTCCCGTATTCTGGCCTCCTCTCATGTACCAGTTAACAGGCTCTTTGTCAGCAGCTACACTACAGAAAGGGGCCTCGCTGTTTCCTTGGTGGCCTGCTGAAGGCCATGTCTGTACCGCCAGCTGCCACTCTTGATGGGCACCCCCAGCTTCCACGGGGCACCCTGCTGCCTGCACTGCAGCACCAAGGTGCTGAAGCTCAGCTGTGCTGTGTTTAGGGTGGGGTGGGGGGTCATCCCTTCATCCAGACTTCCATTAGACAGCAGATTTACAGATGTTACCAAAGCCATTCACTTTTGCTCTGAAGTTTCAGGTGTGAATTTTTAAAAAATGTAATGTCCTGGTATTCTATTTTATTTAGCGGGTGGCTGCACCAGGAGGCGGACATGGGGGATCTTAATTCACCCACCAGGGATCAATTCTGTGCCCCCTGTGTTAGAAGCATGGAGTTTTAACTACTGGACAGCCAGGAAAGTCCCTCTTAAGGTGTTTTTAAAAGTGAAACCACCATTTCCATTTTTACCAACAGTCCCTACAACCTTCCCACCCGTTCCCTGCCTCTTGTCCAGTCTTGAGAGCATGAATTACTGAGGAAACCAGTTCCATGCAATACTTGGAATCACTCCTCCCTTCCAATTTCTGATTGGGATCACAAGGTCTGGGACCCTATCCCTAGGAAGAAGAGTCTCCCAGGAGGCTCAAGAGTTCATCCTGAAGGCAGACCTCTAACAGGCCAACACACCTAAGCCCTGATGGTATAGTACCTGAAGCTCAAATTGGGCCCCCAGCCACAGGTGTAAATGCTGCCAGTTTGGAAGAAGGACCATCTAGGTCTGACTGGGTGAGCAGGGAGGCCTGTATCTTTAGAGGTGTACGATGCTTTACTTGGCATTCATCAGCACATCCTTTCCAAACTCAAAGATAATTATGTGCTGAATCCACCGTAAATGAAAATCGTTGTTTAATGGCCCCTGATTTCTAACAGTTTATAATGCAACTCTTTAAGATAAGCAAACATGTAGTTTAAAATAGATTTTTCAGTTTGAAATTTCTGTGGAAAGCAACAGTAATTTACAATGTGCTGTTTGCTGCTGCTTCTCCTGCTCAGATTAGTGAAGGTAAGCTGGTGGGAAGGCTGACGCTCTGAAGGCCCCATCCATCAGCAACAGAGGGATTCTACCCAAGGAAAGCAGGTTAGCTCATCCATCCCCAAAATCAAACAGATTTCCATGATGCAATAAAGTTTGGGAAATTCATGGACATTCACACAATAGAAACACTCATTTTTTGTCATAACCAAAGAAAATTATCAGTGATTGAGTGTCCACCGACTGAGTTCTAGAACTTCATACGAGATACTACATAAATGTCTCAAAGACATGTAACTGGTAACTAGAAGACCAAAGATGTAAACCCATATCTATCTGACTCCATAGCTCACATACTTTCCAATTTAGTACAGCATGGTACCCCAACCTATAACCTAATAAAATTAATGATCAAAAGACTTCTCAGTTAAGTAGATTTTTCTTAAATCCAGTGACATTAATATCATATTGAGGAAATTCTCTGGTGGTCGCATGGTTAGGACCCATTGCTTTCACTGTTGAGGCCTGAGTTGGATCCCTGGTCAAAGAACTAAGATCCTGCAAGCTGTATGGCACGGCCCCTGAAAAAATATTATATTGACAACAGCACAGTCAAGAGATATGTCCACTGTTAAACAAGAAAGGATTACTTTCAGTGACTAAGGGAGGGATTGGGGGCAAGAGGAGAAGGGGACGACAGAGGATGAGATGGCTGGATGGCATCACTGACTTGATGGACGTGAGTCTCAGTAAACTCTGGGAGTTGGTGATGGACAGGGAGGCCTGGCGTGCTGCGATTCATGGGG
Source organism: Bos mutus (assembly GCF_027580195.1). NCBI lineage: Eukaryota > Metazoa > Chordata > Mammalia > Artiodactyla > Bovidae > Bos > Bos mutus. The sequence goes on along the minus strand of NC_091620.1, from coordinate 22,364,361 downwards.
TCGCAGAGCCGGACACGACTGAGCGACTGATCTGATCTGAAACTACAGACAGAAAGGCCACAATGACTCCGATGGCAATGCAATATGTACTAACGAAGTTTCCGTGATATTGATACAAATAAAAGCAATAAGGTAAAATATACATTTCTTGGCAGATCTCTGGAAATGACAAGATAAAATGTAAGAGATGGATAAAAGAATAATGGGTGTTCCTTAGCCTAAGTCAAGCGTCAGGAAGTCAAAGCTGAGCTTTGTTTAGGAAAATGGAAATTATAAGCCCTGTCCCTCCACTGGATACCAAGAGAGCTGATGAGATGGCTTCCAAATTACTAAGTCAGTAATATTCATCAGAATAGGGCGATGAACTCGCAGGATAAGAAATCTGAATTTAGATCTCAGTACCACAGCTGTGTGCTTTTAATCATATTACTTAAGCCCTGAGTTTAGGCAGCAGTTCAATGTTCAGCAATGTCCTCTGAGCTGCTGCCCAAACTCGGGACTTGAATAATATGGTCAAAGTTAATTCCTTTGACCAGCTAACAGAATAACGAGAGAATCCCTGTCTGGGGTACTCTGGCTTTGCTGGAACAAATACACCTTTGCAGAGTGCTTGCTGTTTCTTTCCACTGATGACTCTGTATGGGAAAGCCTGGGACCTCAGGGCTGATACGCTGGTCTGAGATGACGTGGTACTTTCCCTGGTGGCACTGGGACAGATGCCATGCCCTGCAGCCCTGGGAGCTCTGATGACAGCTGTTATTCTGCTTGCATAAAGGGCTGGCTGGAGAAAAGGCAGGCACCAGATGAAATGGAAGAATTATTTTAAAACTAAAGCTATATAAAGTCAATCATAGGACACACTCTCCAACCGTGCATTCAGAACTCGGTAAAAACTTCTCCTTTATTACTGCACTTTAAATCATCAGTGATCATGGCTAATTATGGCTTAATGAATTCTTGGGCTTCCGGGAGCAAGGTCTTAATTTAGAGAGACGTTTATCTGGGCCAAGAAATTTTTCACAAGTTGTTAAATCGGAGTGTCCAGAGCTCGATTGAGAATGTGGATTTTTGTCCTGTGGTGAGATGTAAAAATAAACTTTACGGCTGTGCTCGCATAGCTCCAAGGAAAAGAGCAGTTGAAGGCAGCTGCCAGCCTCGCCCAAAATAAAGCATCACCCTGTATCTTGGGAGATGGATCAAAGGAAATTGGGCAAAACATTCGAAAGTAGCCGACAGTGTGAGACACAGTCTCATAAAAACTGGGAAATGCATCAACAGCCTCGTGTGTTTTCTTGTAGTTGGTTTCATTTTGTTTTCTTCTGTTTCTGTTATTTAAGAGAAACAGTGGGGGTGAGGAGAGGAGGGAGCAAGAGAGAACAAGAGGGATGCAGCGGCTGCATCCTGTGCTTTGAACATTCTAGTGTCTAATTTCCCACTGGAGTCAGAAACTGGGACCCAGGGAAAAGGATAAACTGGTGGTTCCCAATTACTTGCTGTGCTAGGAGCTGCCAAGCAGGTCCTCTCTATAAACACACTTTCCATCAAATCCTGTGACACGCCTTTCTCAGAAGTGAAACCAGCTGTGCTACGATGTGTGTGTGCACATTTGTGTGTGTGAATGAACCACTCCGGGTGCATCAGCCTCCCACGGGGATGAAGAAACTTTTTTAACACCCTTATGGAATGACTTAGAGCAGTAAGTTCTAAATTCCAAATCATGAACCATTCGTGGGCCGTGGAAACAACTGGGGTGTGACTGATGTATTTTCTAAGGCTGCTGCTGCTTCTGCTAAGTCGCTTCAGTCGTGTCCGACTCTGTGCGACCTCAGAAATGGCAGCCCACCAGGCTCCCCCGTCCCTGGGATTCTCCAGGCAAGAACACTGGAGTGGGTTGCCATTTCCTTCTCCAATACATGAAAGTGAAAAGTGAAAGGGAAGTCGCTCAGTCGTGTCCGACTCTTAGCAACCCCATGGACTGCAGCCTACCAGGCTCCTCCATCCCTGGGATTTTCCAGGCAAGAGTACTGGAGTGGGGTGCCATTGCCTTCTCCATGAAACAGAATCAAATAAAACACACACTATCTGAGGGCATCACACATAGTAAATAAGTAATTATCTGTGAAACATTCGTATTAGTTATGTATGTGATGTATGTGTGGTGTATCTGGGTCGTTACACAACATGTAAAATGATATGATCAAAAAGTCTAAGTGTTATTTAACTACAGTGCTTATGCAAAAAAAAAAAATTATTATGAGTGACTATTATATGGCTTCATGATGGAAGAGGTAGGCATCCATGTTCTTCTGAAGCAAAATCCCACCTAAAGCCCTCCACATCCACCCCAGTCTTCCAGAATTAGTGTCAAAGACCTGAGGGATAGGAGGGAGGTGTTACAAACCTGAAACGTGTACCTCAAAGTCCTTAGGTGGAGAGAGACGAGCTGGTAGGATATATTGTTAATAACAATGCCAAATACTGCATAACAATATTTAAGGAGACTCGTGTGTGTGCTAGCTGTTCAGTCGTGTCCAACTCTTTGCTACCCCACAGACTGTAGCCCGCCAGGCTCCTCTGTCCATGGGATTCTCCAGGCAAGAATACTGGAGTGGGTTGTTATTTCCTCCTCCAAGGAGGCTCGTGAACTACCACAAAGACTTTTAAATACTAAGGTGCAAACTCTTACACAAAAGATAATCACATTCTGCTAAAATCCTGAACTTTGAATAAATATTCATTTATTTATGACCTTTTACTTAAGTTTTGAAGGCTGTTTATGGGGTTCTGGTCTAAAATTTTAAAAATACAAATGGTCTCCCTTTTCTCACTGTGCAATTGCCACATTCCAAGGAGCTTTATTTTTCAGGGACCAGGAGGCACTTTTGAAATATTCTACCACCTACTTGCCCAAGATCACAAAAAAGAGAGTTCTAGAACATTTTCTGGGGCTGAGGGATGTGTAACTTCACCATGAAATCATACTAAAATGCCTTTCTAAACTCTCTGGGAAACTCAGCCTTGTATCAACAATCCTTTGAAGTTTGTAATGTTTTCACCTGAAAAAAAAAAGTTTATACTCTTCACACAGCCAGAAGTTAGAGATAACGGAGAAATGAAAAGTGATTTAAACCAAGATATAGGTCTACAGAGGGTCATTCCTGGACTCGGGTCATTCGTCAGCACTCTAACAGCCTCTCTATGCACAGCAGGAGAGGGGGACCAGCTGGTTACGGACAGTGGAAGAGAAGAGAAGACATCACACAGGGAAAACCATAATAGCTCGGAGGGAGCCAGCAGACAAAACTGGTGCAAAGGGACATGACTGTGTGGCTAAACAAACAAATCAGGAGAGGCAGAACATGACCAAAGCCCAGTGGGCTTGGCTGGAAAGACCTCTCTCAGAAATCGCATGCAGATTGTAAAGAACAAGAAGAGCAGAGACAGAGAGGAGGACTGGAGTTATGAGGAAGGTCAAGGAGGAAAACTAAGGAATCCTTGTTTCTGATAAGAACACAAATACAGGTCAGGACAAGCACATCCTTCACTTCTGTGAGGGCCAGGGAAAGGGAACCAGTGAGGCCCACATCCCATGTCGTATATCCTAGCCCTGGCCTGCAAACACTGCCTACAGGTACCCCTAAGGCCTGCTCCCTCGAGCTCCCTCCGGGCCAGGTTAAGAGCTCCAGACAGACATATCGCCTTGGTCCTGCTGACTCCTCATCGTACTGGGAGGGGCCGGCTAGGGGAAACCAGAGCAGGCCCCCTAAAATGTGGGTCCCGAGCAGGGCCCTCTCATTCGGATCCAAGGTCGGCCCTGTGATGAGGAAGGCATTGGTCCTTGGAGAGAGCGCACAACAGGGGTAGGAGTGACTGAGGAAGGGACCATTGGAAAAATGAGCTGCTTGAGTCCCAGTTCCCGTCTTAACTCTAAATGTCTGGATGACCTTAACCTCACCAGCCCTCAGTTGCCCGCTCTGTGAAATGAAGTGATTAGCAATTAAATGAGATGATCTCTAAAGTATTTTTCAAGTCTGAGCTCCAGATATGAGGGCTCCCATATCCGGAGCTGGTTGCCACTCTGGTCTCTCCATTGATTGCCAGGGTTGATTCGGCCGATCTGGCTGGCTAGGCAGGTGTCCCCATCCTCTCTCATCGCTCCACATGTGACCCTCTCAAAGATGCGAGATCAGTCGAAGAGGACAACCATCTCTGATGGAGGAGGACCAGTCTTCGATCAAGAATATATGAGTGGCTGCACTCCCCTGCTAGAACCTCCAAACAAGCTCTCACGTCTAAGCTCCTATGAGTCTACAAATCAGCCCTGTAGACGCTCAAGGGCAAAATTAGACAAGAAAGGAGCAAACTGAGCCACAGACGCCTATAAGGAATGGGCTAGTCGAATCACTTGTGTAGAAGAAAAGGCTATAAAGTGGGGGAAAGACAGGGTCTCTCAAGAATGAGTCATGCAGCTTGGAGATGAATGAGAAGCAAGGAAGGCCAGGAGACATCACACGCAGTCTCGCCTGGTCTTTGTAAAAGCAAAAGTATTTCCCGACTGAGCACAGGAAGGAGGGCCCCCTGGGAAACCATCTCTCTCTGGCTCACACATTTCCTGGTGGTAGGCGATTAGCAGATCGCCTTACAGACAAGTGTGAAGGTGACTTCCCACTGCTCCAGCTGCCCAAGGTTCCAGTGGTAAAGGCTGCAGAAGTCTCCTCTTCTGTCCCCACCCCCTTCCAGCTTGCTGAGCTCAGGCAAAAGGGCCTTTTCACCTCGAAGCCAGTAACATGCTACCTGACTGCTGCTGGGACCAGTACTACCCTAAGATTCAGGACTGACTCCAGCTTTGAGTCCTCGTTCTCATCTGGATAGATGAAAGTCCTTGTAGGCTTCAGAAGCGGTAAAATGTAAAGAGGGGCAGTTTTTCTTTAGTTTGGCCAACAGTGAAGCACCCACTTGCCTCTCCTGCCAGGTCATGCCAAATGGAACAGTGGCACCCCAGGTATCCCACCCACTTCTGGGTAGCCAGGATCCTGTCCACGTCTGGTAAGCATTTCTGCCTCCGCCCGCCTACCTCTGAAGGATGGTAATGTAAGAAGCGCGAACAGGACACAAACACGGGTGTGTGTCCACTGGGCCCTGCTCTGTACTTAGTTCAAACACTGGGCCAGTCACTCGGTGCCATGAATAAAGGGCCCGAACGTCTCCCCCTCCCACAGGCCCACACCATCATCTCCTCCTGACCAGATTAGGGCAGAGACTGCCAAGGTTCAAATTGGTCACTCCGGTCACAGTGTCCTCTGGGCAAGGAGAGGCCCTTGGCAGGAACAGAAGGAGAAGGGGGAGGAAGTCGGGGGGAAGGCGGGCCCTTCCCTGTTTGCACAAGAGCAGCTTTGCTTTATTCCCTGGCTTCTCAAGCCAAAACACACGAAAAGCTACTGGACTGACAGATTATGATCTAGGAGGCCCCTCATCGGATTGCTTGTGAGAGGATGGCAGGTTAATCAAGTATTAACCATTTTCACCATAAAGGGTTGGTTGTCTACCAGGAGTTTGGAAAAGGGAGGAGACTGAACACAGAGCCTGTTGGGGAACCACAGTGGAAGCGCCTGCCAGTCAAGGGGCAAGCAGAGCACCATAAGCACGAGGTAGATTGTGTTTTCAGTGGAATCTCCTGCTGGCTGAATTGCTGGCAAAAGCTCCCACAGTGAAGAAGATAGAAGGAAAACTACCATTGGCTCTCAGGGAAGAACTCAAGATATGCTGACCCCAGCTCAAATACACAGGGGCTCTCTAACTCATATTGTATAATAATCGACATCATATTAATATAGTCGTGGCCATTATTTTAAAGGGCTTCCCTGTTGGCTCAGACAGTAAAGAATCCACCTGCAATGCTGTAGACCTGGTTTCAATCCCTGGGTCGAGTAGATCCCCTGGAGAAGGAAATGGCAGCCCATTCCAGTATTCTTGCTTGGAGAATCCTATGGACAGAGGAGCCTAGCGGGTTACAGTCCAGGAGGTCACAAAGAGCTGTGCACGACCAAGCAATTAACACTCATTATTTTAAAAGACACAAACAATTGGCAAAGCACAGATTGTTCCTGACACACACATAATCAGATGTGCTTTATGTCCATGTTATGCAGATAACAGCTCTTCATCAAAATCTGACAGAAATAAAATTATGTAGAAATACATTTACTGATACGAAAATATATGGCCAGTATGGCCAGTGATTTCTGTTAAATGGGGAAGGTTCTTAACAGAAGAGGATGTACAACATAAGCACATACATATAAAATATTCCAGTTCAAAATGTAAACATTTCTTTGGGTGAAAAGATTTGGGGGGGTTTCTTTTCTTTTTTAACTGTATTTTCTAAAATTTTTTTTACAATGGGCATATATTACATGTGTGTGGGTTTTATTTTTTAGGTTTAAAATATATGATACAGCAGGGTCAGTCTGGAGAGGGGAGGAGACACCCTTTTCCAGTAAAGGGGGCAGGCAGCGAGCCCTTCTCATCACAAACACCCAATGCTCTTTGCGCCTCTGCTGCCCCCGTGTGGCTGCAGGAAGACCTGACATCTGGAACCCCTAGACAAGACCCAACCTGGACCAAACTCCATTATGTTGGACGGATTCCTCTTTCCCTTTTCACCATTTCATGGCCTGGATTTGTCCCACTCATGAACATGGGGGTTTTGCAATAGCGATGGCTAAGATAGGAGGTGGGATGGACTAGAATCTGCTCAAGATGCTTACAAAATGGATACAGACTCTGGTGGGGGTTTAGGACCCAGAGAACCACTCTGGCAAGAACAAAAGTGGAGATAAGAAGGGATGAAGCCTCAGGAGACTAATCACCAAAGACAACAGCAAAACCGGAACCCTGAAGTGCCACTGGAAACCAGTTCCTCTGCATGGGGATCAAGGTGATATCACATGGAGCTGGTGACATTTTCTTACTTCCGTTGTTTGTCTACAGAGTGCTGGAGGTGACTGTCCTTGACCTGCCATATGAGCACACGTTCCCAGAAATGCAGAGAGAAACCCAGTGGGGTCACAATGTCCACTTTTCCTACTGATGGTATTTTTAACTGATGACTCAATTAGCCTGCTGTTTGAGCAACAGACCATGAAGATTTAGGAAACGGGAGCCAAATTTTACACTATTATCAGATGACATGTAAATAGATTTACCCTGATCCCTTAACATTTGCAAAATTGTTATTAGGCATTAATGCTAAGCCTTAAAATGATGAATTAATATTTTGCTTACCTAAAAGTCAATTTTTCTCTGCTTGGATTGTTGGATCTATAACAGCTAAGGGCAACTTGATCCCTTGACTAATGAATACTTTAATTTTCAAAGCATGAGCAGACTCTGAACACACACACACACACACGATGAAACTCCTCAACCACCGTTTCTCAGCCCTATACCTTAACATGACCCAGGATAAAGCTCATCAAGGCTCTAGGGCCAGACTGCCTGTCTTCAGATGCAGCTCTGGCATTTACTGTGTGACCTTGGACAAGTCACCTAACTTTTCTGAGTCTCCATTGAGTTCAGTTCAGTTGCTCAGTTGTGTCCGACTCTTTGTGACCCCATGGACTGCAGCACACCAGGCCTCCCTGTTGAGTCTCCATTACCTCCTCTATATAATAGGGATAGTAATAGGACTAGGTCATAGGGTCATCAGAAGGTTAAATGAGTTATTATCTATAAAGTCCTGAAAACAGTACCTGACACAGGAGATGCTAGATGAACTCATTAATCCATCTGTCTTACAATTATTTTTCAAAATGGATTTAAAATGTAATCAATTAATTAACTTTTAAACACAGTAATTAAAAACTTTTTAAAAAACAAACTTGGTTTTCTCTTTTTTTTCACTAATAAGCACTAATTTATTTTACTCAAATTGGGTGACAAAAAAGTGGCGACTCCCTCCTTAGCCACCTCTATAAAGTCTGATGTCATTTTCAGGAGAATCAGACTCATTGACCATATTCTCTCCCAAGCCTCTTCCTTAACTCCCTCTTCATGAAAGCCCTTGTCAGCGTCAGCCTCTTCATCAATCTCACATATTTTAGGGAAAGTAAAGGACATGCACAGGCGTGTGTATGTGTGTGCACAGGCATGTGTCTGTGTATGTATGCGCACAGGCGTGTGTGTGTGTGTGTGTGTGCGCACATGCACACCGGCGGCAGGAACAGGTGCATGGAGCATGGCCGCCCTGAGCATCCTGGCACAACTACTCTTTCAATGGCATCTCTTCCCCTTTCTTCCCAGCTCCCTTTCTGATCTGCCCCTCTCTCCCCACCTTCCATCAGGCATCCTCACTCCAGGGACCCTCACCTGTTGGTGTTCTCCAGAACCTCCACCTTCTTCCGAAGCTCCAAGTTCTCCGTTGAACAAGACTCTACCCTACAGAAGAGAGAGAAAAAGAAAAACCCAAGTTTTATCAGGGGAGCAAGCACTAAGCCAGGATGAAGGCAGGTGGGGTTCAGAGAAAAAATAAACAGAGAAGCAGCTACTCTGGGGAGATTAGGAAGAGAGCTAGGCCAACCTGAGTTGGGGCAAAGGGTGACACAAAAAAAAAAAAAAAAGAGATTAGTAACAAATGGCTCAATAATGGGAAATGAATTGGAACGGTACACAATGTAAACTTCTTATGTGCTGAGGACAGTCACTCAGTCGTGTCTGACTCTTTGCGACCTGATGGACTGTAGCCCGCCAGGCTCCTCTGTCCACGGGATTCTCCAGGCAAGAACACTGGAGTGGATTGCCATGCCCTCCTCCAGCGGATCTTCCCAACCCAGGGATCAAACCCAGGTCTCTTGCACTGCAGGTGGATTCTTTACCATCTGAGCCACCAGGGAAGCCCAAACTTCTTAAAGGGTTTTTCCAACTTGATTTCTCTTGACTTTTCCCTATGGCTCTCAATGCTCATCACACTTCTCCCTCCATATTACAGGGTCTGAATGCTGCTAGCTGTGCTCTTGGCCAGGAAGACTGACAGGGCTTGAGGCAGGGGGAGAGGAAAGGACAAGACCCTAGGACCTCAGGACAAGGAACCAAGGTGCTGGAGGAGGCATGCCCCAAGGGGCCATAAAGAGATTTTCATCGAAACATCTTGACCCCAGATACCTCAACAATGATTGGTAATAATTCTTATTACCAAAACCTAAATCAGGAGGAAGAAACACTGACTTTCAGTAGGAACTTCAAAAACCAGCCAGGATCCACCAACTGCTCCTCTCACCACATATACATAAAGATTCATTTCTAGATCTAGGGACTCACTCCCATTTTAAAATGATATTAGTTTGTCAGATGGGAACTATTTTCTAGGGTAATACAAAATTGTGTTTTAATTTATGTTTTTCTAAGAGCCCTCCTGATATTCCAGGCTATTCAGAATAACACAAGGTATCTTCAAGTGTTTTTGTGCAAAGTCACTCACCTATAACATGAATCATAGCAGACAGAAAATAAAGAATGCCAACTTGTCTTATATCCCCTGCTGCTTTCTCAAGGGTGCAAGGCAGTGTGGCCAAGGGTAATTGATTAATTAGCCCCGCTCTTTTCTGCCAAAATAGCACCTCTCCTCTGAGAAGTCCAGGAATGTGCATGAAGGTTTGTATTTGTGCTTATTTGAAAGTAAGCCTTCAAGGATTTATGGACCCTTGGTTGAAAACAGTTCTGTACAAATGCCTACTAAGATCAAAAGTGGAAATGTGTTAGTCACTCGCAAGTCCAGCTCTTTGCGACTCCATGGATTATAGCCCATCAGGCTTCTCTGTCCATGAGATTCTCCAGGCAAGTATACTGGAGTGGGTAGCCACTGCCTTCTCCAGGAGACCTTCCTGACCAAGGGATCGAACCCAGGTCTCCTGCATTGCAGGTGGATTCTTTACCATCTGAGCCACCAAGAAAGTTGTACTTCTTTAATTTCTTGCTAGATTTATAAGGTTCTCCTCTAAAAACCACTAGGTGGCAGGCAAAACACAGGCTGATAAACCAACAGCCTTTGCTGGGAGCCAGGTGAGAAACTGAACCCCCTTGTCATGGAAATCAGGGGCCCCCTGGCACTCACATTTCTCTACGTGAATTGCTCAATACACACAACCAGTTTGGCAGGAGGCTTACTTTTTCTCCAAGCTGTCCATGTATTCTTTCTTCTTCCTCCTACTTTCCTGGGCTGAAATCTGCAATGGAAGGGGAGACAAGAGGATTACACTCCAGCTGTTACCAGTAAGGGACAACAGAGGATGAGATGGTGGGATGGCGTCATTGACTCAATAGACACGAGTTTGAGCAAACTCCAGAGACAGTGACAGACAGGGAGGCCTGGCGTGCTGCAGTCCGTGGGGTTGCAAAGAGCTGGACACGACTCAGTAACTGAACGACAACAGAGCAGTAAACCCAGATGACTGGAGGCCGTGAGCACAGAAATCACAGAAGCCCTGCTCACTTCTGCGGCCACTTCCCATTTCTTTAACCTGCTGGCTCATCTACTAATCGCCTCTCCTGTTCCCCGTGGTTTCAATCAGTCTATGCTCTCATCTACTTTAACAAATTAGGCCACAAGTGAGAAGGATGGTGGTCCAGGAGTCAGACCAGAACATGTACATCATGAACCATCTCTATGGTCTCAGAAAAATGACTTCAATTCTGTGGACCTAGTTGGGTCACTGTAATACATAATATAAGCCAGTTGGGGTTAGTTACACAGAAATTCCCTGGTGGTTCTGCATGTGGGTGAAGAATTATGACTCTAATCTCTCTCCTCCTTCCTCCCTTAGTCTCCTCCCTCCTGCTCTATGCACACCCTAGCCATGCCAACTTTTTTTTGTATTTGTGCTTATTTGAAAGTAACCCTTCAAGAACTTATGGACCCTTGGTTGAAAACAGTTCTGTACAAATGCCTACTAAGATCAAAAGTGGAAATGTGTTAGTCACTCAGTCAAGTCCAGCTCTTTGCGACTCCATGGACTATAGCCCATCAGGCTTCTCTGTCCATGAGATTCTCCAGGCAAGTATACTGGAGTGGGTAGCCACTGCCTTCTCCAGGAGATCTTCCTGACCAAGGGATCGAACCCAGGTACTATAGGGGCCCAGGACTTCGAAACTGCTAGACCCAGGTATAGAAGAGCCAGCAGAATTTTTTAACAAAAACCCCTATCGAGAAAAAAAATTAAGAAGCACCCATAATATATTGATATTTATGTATTTATAATATTATAATTTATAAATATTTATAAATTGCATAAATGCCTACTAGGGGAAATATTGTATATATCATGAAATAGAAATTTTAAAGTCTGAGATGTTTTTAAATGTAAATGGGAGTTCTAATATTTTCCTCCCATGCTTGAATAGGTTATCTTGAGCATCATGGAGTATGCACACCCAATTTGGGGACCCACTGACCAGAAGATGGATGGCAGGGCTGGAGGATGACAGGGCCAAGCCTTGGTCCCGAACCAAGGGCCAGGCCAGTGTTGGCCACCGGGAAGGTGGGACAGGCACATGGCTCGGTTCTGCTCACTGAAGTGCCTGCATCTGATGGACCCACCTTATTCTTGATTTTCCTCCGGATTTTCTTTAGGGCCTTCTCCTCTGATTTCGTCAGGGGCAACTTGGTGGGGATGGGATAGCCCTCAGCGATCAGGGTCCTCTTCTCCTCCTCCGTCAGGACCAGGGGGCCTGATCCCTGCAGCTTCTGTGTAGACCAAGGAGCAGAAAAGGGTCAGAGAGGAGCAGCCGGGAGCTCCTGAGGGGCGCCTCCTGAGGGGCGAGGAGGGTCTGATATGATGTCTTGCAAACAACTAAGGAAAAAGGACGCCCATCTGTTCGGGTAAGAAATGGGCACTCTGAAGTGGAAGCAAAAAAATGGAGAAGATACCCGTGTGAGTGTTACAACCCAAGGATTATAATTTAAGGGAACAGGTAAAGAAACCTCCACCCGTTATTTCCCACAAAGTACCCCACTGGCTAAAACATGCAAATTAAAAGACAGAACTCATTTCCTACATCCCTGGAGGTTTCCTGTCTTCAGAGTGATAAGGAATTCACTTGGAGTTCTGTGGAAAGTTTTGTTGTTCTCCTGAAAAGGCCATTTTACAAGATGCTCTCTATACACTAGGAGCCGCTTCTCAACCTCCACTTCCAGCTAAAGGGTTAGAACTCCCAGGGACGCACCGGCAGGCTTGCTCCACGAGTCTCTGGTCAGCACTGTCCTAGACTATCCATCGTCAGTGGAGACGACAACTGTAGCTCATCCCATGTCATCCATACTAGGACAATGTGTTTATAATTAGGCAATAAATGGAGGACCTATTGCATATTAGCTCTGTGTTAAATGCATGGAGGAATCAAAACGAGCTCTGTCTCTTAAGTAGCTAATGATCGAGACCAAGGCTGAATTGACACACAGGAAAGAACGAGAGCAATTAAATGCTAGACGGTGATATTCACTCCAGGTGCATTAATAACATGAAGAAAGAGAACACTTGTGTGAGTCTCTGCGATAAGGGAAGGCTTAGGGTAGCAGATAAGACTTGAACTGGGCCTCCTGAAAGAAAGGGGGTGATTTACACAGAGAAGGACTTTCCAACAAAAGGCAGCCTTGTAAAGAGTAACAGAAGAAGCCGCTCTGCCTGGACGGGGTGAGCTCTTGAAGCTGCTGCAGGTTGGGCACATACAGAGGGTGTTAGTACCCAGCAGAGGTATGAGGGCTTGATGCCAACAGATAGTAGGGAAACACAGCACGGATGCTGAACCAAAGTCTGACGTGGGGAGGATTTAATCCATGACCATGGAGAATGAACTGATTGTGGCAGGACCCACAGACCCATAGAATGAACACCATTGCAGTAATCAAAAGAGTGAAGGGTTAATGGTGAGAGGATAATGATGGAGTGGAAAGAGGTAACCCACTGGCCCTCAGTAATAGTGATAAATAAGATCATAGCCACAGATCTAAGAACTTGCTGAGTTTCTGAGACAGACTGCATTCAACTTTTCAAAGTTATACTAATTGATAGATGGCTTTTCTAGAATTTTTACATATCTCACTTCATTAAATACTTTGGCCACCTGATGCGAAGAGCTGACTCATTTGAAAAGACCCTGATGCTGGGAAAGATTGAGGGCAGGAGGAGAAGGGGACAACAGAGGATGAGATGGTTGGATGGCATCACCGACTTGATGGACATGGGTTTGGGTGGATTCTGGAAGCTGGTGATGGACAGGGAGGCCTGGCATGCTGTGGTTCATGGGGTCGCAAAGAGTCAGACACGACTGAGCGACTGAACTGAACTGCATTCCAATTTGCTCTATGTGATATTATAAATTCAGTAAGGTTGACTATGATTTTTAAATCCTCAGAGAAATCAACTGACTATTCAAAACAATGCAAAATTAATTATATATGCCTATTTTTTATTTGGAGAAATTATATATGTGAGGAATGAATAATGACTCATGAGTTCCATCCTGAGTCACTGGGTTAAGAGCTGAACCACAGATAAAAAGGGTTAAATTATATGCGTGTGCTTTAGACATCAAAGCGTTTCATCTCAGAGCAATTTTTCAGTTCACTGAAGATTGTTTATTTAAATAATAAGCTATTTCCTATCCTAGGTCACAAAGACTGCCTAAGTTGATGATAAATATTTGTGATATAATTTTGAGAAGAATGACAACATTTTTATTCCTCATGGTTGTAGCTATAAAAAATACGCACATGAATAAAAACCGGAAGCATGCACAGAAAAGGAAAAGAACGTGTTAGCACGATGAGATCACAGGCAGTTTTTAGAAAATGTTCTCTAAGTCTGTCATCCCCCAGCTTTAGCAATCAGACTGAAAACTTCCCAAAGGAAGAAAAGCCAAGTGGCTCGGAATGGCAGCCACGCTGGGTGAAGCTCCAAACGACAGGATGGGAGGATCGGGTTGCAGGGATGCAGGGACACTCACATGAGGAGCAGTGAGGAGCGGGGAGCTGGCCAGCGCCGAGGGGGCCCGCGCTGGGGCCCTGGCGGGGCTGTGGGTCTGCGGAAGGCCAAAGGGGTGCAGGCGCGGGCTGGGGCTCAGGCTGCCCTCGGAGTCGCTGCTGTTGCTGCTGGGAGGAGTGGGCGGTAAGTGCAGGTGGTCCACGGAGGCTGAGGGGAAAAGAACGGATTGCATCCATCAGGGAGCAACAAAGCAGGACGTGGGGGCACTTAAACATCCAACATCCAACCTAGGACAGTCGAACAAATGGATGAGGAATCTCTCCGAGTGGACATGGAACAGCCTCCAAGATGTACTGTGAAGGCAAAATTTAAGTGTTTCTTTCGAAAAACAGTAGACTGAATTATTGGGTTCCAACTTGATACAGCCTCAAGCAGGTGCTTTCTTGGCTTGATTTTCTGGCTTTATTGTGGATAATGGGCTTCCCTGGTAGCTCAGTTGGTAAAGAATCCACCTGCAATGCAGGAGACCTGGGTTCGATCCCTGGGTTGGGAAGATCCCCTGGAGGAGGGCATGGCAACCCACTCCAGTATTCTTGCCTGGAGAATCCCATGGACAGAGGAGCCTGGCAGGCTGCAGTCCATGGGGTCACAAAGAGTCGGACACGACTGAGCAACTTAGCACAGCACATTGTGGATACATTTTTGGACTGGATTTTTGAGTTTTACTTTGGTCAACAGGAGTTTCAGTAGATGTGACATAACTGTGTGCTGGTCTCAACCTACAGATGAGAGAAATAAATCAAGGTGCAAGACAGTGTATAAAGTAGACTTCCTTTTGTATGAAAAAGGAGAGAAAGAGAATACAGACCCTATTTGCTTCTAACTACATAAAGAAACTCGGGAAAATATGTAAGAAAGTAATAAAATTATGACAAAATGGGGACATGGGAAATTACAGCAGGTAGGGATGGTGCTGGCATAACGTTCCCTCTCTTCATTTCATATAGTTTCCACAGTTTGATTGTAAACCACCATGTTAACGTATCAAGATCTTTAAAAAAAAAAAAAAAATAGCAGAAGCAGGAGCCCATGAGGGTTTGAGAAAAGCTCATTTGTTTCTGCAGGAATGTGCATGGCAGGGCCCACAGGCCAGATGCCAGGCATTCTTGATTCAGATAACACCCAATCCATCTGTGGATAGAAAAGCAGGCACTGGGAGATAAATGAGGGGGAGCAGGGTGTCCCCCGCAATGTCCCCCAGCATCAAGCATCCCTCACCTCTCCCCAGGGAGACACCCATACTCTGCCAGGCCTTGGGGCCTTGGTCAGTGCCGCTCAAGCACCTCCAGGGCAGCGGAGACAGGTTCCAAAGGAAGTGCTGTCTCTGAGTTCAACCTGACACATGAGCTTTGGGGGTCTCACTCTTTTTCTGACTGTGAATCTTCACATCGTGCTGGAATACCTTGATGGCCAGTCACCATTACTGAGCCAAGGGACGTGACCTTGGGTAAGCCTTGCACTCCGCACGCCTCCTGGGACCCCCAGGACAACAGAGCCCCGAGTGCAGCGGCTCTGAACTGGGCGAGGAGCCCGGGGGCCGCATACACGCCTGGACTTGGTCAACCAGAGAAGAGCCCGGGGCATGGGAAGGCCTCCTGCCTGAGATACTGAAGATGGAAGGAGCCTTTCTGAGACACAGCTACTCACCTCAGAAAAAGGGCCCTCAGAGCTGCCTTTGGAGGTGAGAAGCTGGAAGCATGGGGCTCTTCTGCTTACTGAAACACTGACTGTCCCAGGGAACCACAGGTGATCCATCTCTCTCAGTCACCTCCCCACCTTGCCCCACCCCCACTAACAGCACATACTTTTTCCTCTTTCTTTCTTACGCTAACCCCTCTCTTTTCTCTTTCTAACCTACCCTGCCGTAGAGCTCCCTGGTTTTTTAGAGTCCACGGGCACTCCTAAAGCTAAAGAATATTCTAAAACAATCCCATACATCTCTATTGTCAACTCTTTGGCCACTGCTTCCAGGAAGCTAAGGAGGGTAGGTAGGCGTCTTAAATACGTGTTCACCTAGAAAGGAGTTCTAAGAGTGTTAAGTAAGGTTTTCCCAACCCCATGATGACCTACGGGACTCTAGTGTCAGGTCAATTAATAAGCGTGGAAGCTGTTACCCTGGGGTGTCTCCAGTGCTCTGGCCACTTACACAGGCAAACCAAAATCCAATCCTGTAAATGCTTCAAGGTTATCAGGCTGGAATCTAAGGACAACTGGTCACAAACAGCCAACTAAGTTTTAAGTTATAGCCCATCAATAATCTCCTTACTTTGCTTCCACCTTCTCTTTATAAAAGTCTCCCCCCAGCTCTTGTCAGAGGAAACTTCTAACCAGTTTGGCGCTGCAAAGTCTAATTAATTTTTGCTCAAATAAGCAATTGAAATTTTTAAGTTTTTAGAGCTTATCTCTTAACAATGTTTCCTTTGGACTTCAAGGAGATCAAACCAGTCAATCCTAATGGAAATCAGTCCTGAATATTCATTGTAAGGACTGATGGTGAAGCTGAAGCTCCAATACTTTGGCCACCTGATGGGAAGAACTGACTCACTGGAAAGACCCTAATGCTGGGAAAGATTGAAGGCACGAGGAGAAGGGGACAACAGAGGATGAGATGGTTGGATGGCATCAGACTCGATGGACATGAGTTTGAACAAGCTCCGGGAGCTGGTGATGGACAGGGAGGCCTGGAGTGCTGCAGGCCATGGGGTCACAGACAGTCAGACATGACTGAGCTACTGAACTGAATTTTAACAATGTTTATCTTTTAGCCATGGTAAACAAACAAGCAAATAAAAACAAAAGTAAAACAAAACCCGGGAGTAGACAAACCTCACAGGGGCTCCTGGTGTCTGCCATGCAGAGCTATTAGTCTGGAGAATTAGTCAAGAGTACTAGAGCTTACTTTTCCCTTTGGCTGGGCACAGTCCAAATTATTCTAGTACTTTTCTCCTTCCCAAGAAGAAGGTGCTCCACACACACAACAAAATGGAAATGGCATGGCAGGAAAAGTGAAGCAAACTCGAATCTCCTCTTACCCACTTATTAAGAGCTACTGCCCTGGTCACAAGTGCCTCAGTATCAGATTTCTAAATTCACTTGAAATATGGCTCATGGGTTACTTCCTGACAGGGCTGGGGACAACAAGCCACTTTGCCTAGAAGCCCCGCTACATTCAAGGATGTTGAATTTTCTCCTCCCTGTTTATCTAGGATAATGAGGAAAGATGGCCACTTCAAGGAAGGACCCTGAAACTCTTCTCCTCTACAGAGCCGAGATTCTGAAGCCACTACGGGGTTTACTGGTACTGTGATGACATTTTCAGAAGCATATGGCAACACAGATGGAAAGAGCAAAATGTATTTGATAGTTGTTACCAGTATCACAAACATGAAAGGAATTACTTTCTTTAAAGCTGAAAGGCACTAAAATGTGTATCACTCAGTTAAAATAAATATTGTCTCAATATGGATTTTAGTTAGTATCACTCATTATAAAAACTAAATCCTGGGACTTCCCTGGCAGTCCAGTGGTTAAGACTCCACACTTCCAAAGGGGCGTGGATTCAAAGAGAACTAAGATCCCATATGCTGTGCTGTGTGGCCAAAAAAGTATAAAAAAATAATTGAATCCTTTCTTTACTGATGACAAAGGTAAATGCCAACCTTGATTAAAGTATCATGGATAAATCTTGAGTATGTTTCTGGTGGGATGAAGTAGACTTTGTTTCCGTGAGCATTACTCCTATATATTGTAACATCTGCACCTTATGTCCACATCATAGCACAGATACCTTTCCCATGACAAGCCCGTATACTAGTTTCTTATTTGTTGATCACATTGATGAGCTGTCCTTCTAACCATGTGCTGAAAGTATAAATAAAAAGGGAGGGAATGGCATGTCTTAAGGCACTGAATTAAGGAGCTCGGCAAAGTATATCAATTAAAAAGGCAGAGAGAGCTTCCTAGACTGTATGAGACTTAGGGGTCTGCATTCAGAATTCCTACCCATGGGCTTCACAGGAGACAAGAAAAAGACTGACACAGGGAAAGAAGAAAGTGAGAGTGTAACCATTTCAAGTACTGACACCACTTATTTCTAAATAGACGCAGGAATAGAGGAGTGGTAGTGGTTGGTGGGGATTTAGTCACTAAGTCGTGTCCAACTCTCGCGACTCCATGGACTGTAGCCCACCAGGTTCCTCTGTTCATGGGATTTCCCAGGCAAGAATACTGGAGTGGGTTGTCATTCCCTTTTCCAGAGGATCTTCCTGACTCAGAGATTGAACCTTCATTTCCTATATTGCAGGCAGATTCTCTACCAGCTGAGCCACCCGAAAATCAACATTTAAAAATACTGAATTGCCAGACAGATAAACTGTGAATCCACTTCACAAAGGATTTAAAACTAGAGTTTGTTTTAAGCCAGCAAGTTGGCTTTGTAAATGCCCATTAGGTCTGTACTGATCATCACGCCAGGGCAGGGAGCTGGCTTTCACTCATAGGATGGCTTGAGGGCAGGGGTTCCCGTGTTCCCTTGTCAGCACCCAAGTCACGAGAGTCTATGAACATGTTGAAAGGTCACCCTGGCTTGGAGTAAAAGTTGAAGATTTACTTGAAAATTAAGCATACACATATATGGGAAAATAAAATTTAGCTTTAAAGTTTGTATTTTGAGTCAAGAACAGCTATTTCATAAAACGAGCTCTGCCTCCAGTACAATCAACAGTCCCCACTTTCCCTGGGGTGGTGCACCCACACCTGTTAGCCCAAAGGGGAGAGGAGACAGACCTTCCTTGGGAGAGAAGTTTAGGAACTGATCCACTTCATGAGGCTCCAGCTTAATCTTAGGAATAATGGTCTGGCATGAGGAATCAACCTAAAGAAAGAAATTCAAACACAGTTTTTAAAAGCCAATAACAAACCTGAAGCAACACCCCAGGGAGCTATTTGTCATCCTGTCTTCCTCCCAGGGCTGTGCTAGGGCTGGTGAGGCCCGGCTGAGCGCAGGCTGCTTCTTGGACTGGGAGGTATTTTAGTCCTTAACCCTCCCCCATTGCCAAATCTGGCAGTACAAGTGAGGGAGCCCTCAGAATTCTCATCTAGATGAAGCAGCCAGGGCTCACTTGTCAGTGCTTCATTCTATTGTGTTTATGGTACTGTACAGGCATTTTACTGTAAGGAAATCCAACCAGTCCATTCTGAAGCAGATCAGCCCTGGGATTTCTTTGGAAGGAATGATGCTAAAGCTGAAACTCCAGTACTTTGGCCACCTCATGCGAAGAGTTGACTCATTGGAAAAGACTCTGATGCTGGGAGGGACTGGGGGCAGGAGGAGAAGGGGACGACAGAGGATGAGATGGCTGGATGGCATCACTGACTCGATGGACGTGAGTCTGAGTGAACTCTGGGAGTTGGTGATGGACAGGGAGGCCTGGCATGCTGCGATTCATGGGGTCGCAAAGAGTCGGACACGACTGAGCGACTGAACTGAACTGACTGACAGGCATTTTACCACAAAACTAGTCTGGCACATTCCTAAAGGGTCACGGGCCTCCGGCAGGAGGAACTGTGTGAACCCAACTGCATGCATTCTCTCCAGTTTCCTGACAACTGACAACACATAATCACGAAACACTGGGTAGGGAAAGGAGGACAGGTATCTGGCCCAGGCATGGGGGAAAGGCCACGACTCTGATCTTTCTTAGTGACTTGCTTAAAATTCAAACTAAAGCATCACAGAGCAAGGAGACTAATACAGACTCCAGAAGCCGCAGCCTATAAACAGACTCAGGTAGCTATTGAGAAAGGAATTCTAGAGGGCAGCATACAGGTGCTCTGTTCAGCTCATCTTCGTTGGCCCTCATCTTCCCGATGGATGGAAGGTAAACAGCACAAGGAGTGAGGATGCAGCCAAGCCTTGGTGGTGCCACCACGCTGTGTTACCTTGTCCTGATTCCTCTACCTTGCTCAGAGGAGAAATGACTTAGAGAAGGTCAGTGGAGTCATTGTAACATAACCTGTGGCTTTGAGCATATGGAAAGTTAGGACTGGATTCCAAATATCCAGAAGAAGATGTACAAGTATCACCCTGGTCCACCACCAGACATCGAAATACCTCAAGAGAAGGTGGAGCAAAACTAAATCCTACTTGCTATAGGCATGGAACTGAGCAACTCCCAATTTCTTATGTTTTCCATGGGTAATACAATAAGAAGTGGTAGCTGGGAAATCCCTGAATTAAGTCAGGGCAACTCGCACAGCACTAGGAAAATAAAGCATGACACAGGAACAAGCATTCCTTGTTGCCACAGCCCAGAAGCTATGAATAGCACCATTGCTGTAACCACTCCCTTTCAACTGGCTTAAAAATCAATTCCAAGGAGAATTTTTTTCCAACATGGATATCCCTGAACTTTTTCAATTTTGTAATAGCATTCACAGAAAAACCGAAATGAGACTTCCAGTTTTTCTGGACAATGCCTTTAAAGGAAGTGATATAACCAGTGTTGACACCAAGTCAACATGCTCTGGATAGACATAAATACACTTTTACATACAGTTACATATCCTTAAACATATACAACCACTGGCTCCAAAAAGATTAAATGCCTTTTTGGAGAATGAGGATGTGTTATCTCTGGATCCAATCTGTTTTTATGGAAGAAAAGTGACTTTACCCCAGCGTTCATTTCCAGAGGGGTTTCCTCCTTTTCAAACGGGGTGGAGATTGCAGTGATGGTCAGCGTGACAGAGGGGACGAGTCCTGAGGGTGGCTCGTCCGTGATGGGCTCTGTCTTGATGGTTGTTGGTGGAAAGTCTGGAGACAGGTACCATTTCTCACTCTCCACTTCATCTATGGAAAAAAAAAAGCACACTGTGTGAAGTCTGCTCAGGGCATCAGGTATAAGTAAAACAAGTGACCACTGACCTTTCTCCTCAAAAAGACCTCCAGCAAAGAATTATTGAGGGAGTCTCTGGTGCTACAGGGGATAAGAATCCACCTGCCGATGCAGGGGACACGGGTTTGATCCCTGGTCTGGGAAGATCCCACGCGTCTCGGGGCAACTAGGCCCCTGAGCCACAACTACTGAGCCTGTGCTCTAGAGCCCAAGAACCTGTAGTGCTGAGCCCATGTGCTGCAATCGCTGAAGCCCGTGTGCCCAGAGCCTGTGCTCCACAAGAGAAGACACCACAATGAGAAGCCCTCACACTGCAACTAGAGAGTCGCCTCTGTGCTCCCCGACTCGAGAAAGCCCACCCACGGCAGCAAAGACCCAGCACAACCAAAACTATGATCAATTAATAACTAATAAAAAATACTTATTGAGAGTAGAATTAAAAGAAATGAAATGAGAACATGAGAGAGGAGATCAATGGATGAACAAACGAATGCAGAACAAGAATCTGTGCTTTCATTCACTTGAGTGTAAGGATGCCTAAGGCCGCTCTGGAAGCATGCATATGAAAGAAAGAAACCCAGCTCCCTGGCCACAGTGGGAGGAGACTGGGTGGATGGCGAATAGGGTAGGATGGACAATTTCGGTGTGCAGTGTTTTATACTTTTTGGTTTTCAAACCAAATGAATCTACTATCTATTCATAAATGAATAAGTACATCTAAAAATATGAAGGAAGAGGGAGGATGGATCGGGAGATTGGGATTGGCACATATACACTACTATGTATAAAACAGATAACTAATGAGAATCTACTGTATAGCACAGGGAACTCCAGTCAGTGCTCTCTGCTGACCTAAATAGAAAGGAAATCCAAGGAAGAGGAGGTACATGTACACGTGAGACTGATTCACTTTGCTGCACAGCAGAAACTAACACAACACTGTAAAGCAACTATATTCCAATAAAATATATATATATATATAATATATATATATATATATATTAGGTTGGCCATAATGTTTGTTTGGGTTTTTCCATAACATCTTGCAGAAAAACCCCAACAAACTTTTTGGCCAATTCTACAATTAAAAAATAAAAACAAGAAGGAAAGAGTGAATGACGGCAACCAGGGTCTCAGGAGACAGGACCAGAGACAATGGTTAGAAGGTCTCTGCCCTTCTCCCCAGTGGATGCTTATCTGTTTCTTTTTTTCTTCTCACGCCCCATGCTGGTCCCAGTCTGCTTCCCTACAACTGCACTTAAGTCTTACACTTGACCTAGACTTCCAGAACTTTACTTAGCCCTCTCAGAAACTTCAGAGTTTGTAAAACATGTTGCTGAAATGCATGAAATCCAGAGGGAAGGGCAGCTTCTTGCCGAGTCTGGTCTTGGCCTCTGGCTTTCGTGATGGTCACAGGCCTGGGGATCGCAACAAAGGAACAGCACTGATTGGACAGAAGCACCTCCATCGCTCAGCAGCATTCTCCCAGGAGCCCGCACAGTACCCTGCACTTCTCACAAAGTTACTTGAGAGCAGGTACCTCGGCGCAGCCCTGGAAAAGAAGGTGGAAGGGCAGGGCAGAGGATAGCAAGGAGGCTGCAGGCAGGTGCGGAACAAGAGAAAACAAGTCAGGCTCCCAGAGTCAGCATTCCTCACCCGATGCCAGTTTACTAAAACGAGACTGAAATAAAGCCAAGATATGCTCCCTTGCTTTATTAAAATGTACATAGACATTCACACCTTAGTGAACTGTTATTGTAGAGAGCAGCAAAGTCATTCACATTATGAATTATTTCACACTCTAGAATCGGGTTCAAGTTTTCTTATGAAAAGGTACATGAACATCACATCACTCAACCATCAAGGGGCAGTGGAAGAGTGGGCACGGAAGCCAAAAACTACAGCTTGCAGTGATAAAGGTTGTATTTCATAAGCAACTTCCTTCAGGGGAAGGTTAGATTCACCTGCATTGAGGAAAATGATTTTCCCCCAAATCCAATTTATAACTGACTCGATTAAATATTCCAGCCTCAATGTATTAATATTTCCTGGCGTAAAATAAAGACAGGCACGTTTTCAGTCGGTTGAAGATGTTTCACTTTTAGAGCTGGTTCTCTGGAGCTGCTGAACGCTCTGGAGTGGTGGAGGAGTCCCATCATTCCCAGGGGATTGGGGACCACATCCTGGCCGAGCGGGAGGGGCAGGAAACAAAAGGCCTCTTGAAGGCGGTCAGAGGATGGAGACCGCACTGTACTGGATGCAGAGTCCTGCTGGCCAGATGGGCGCCCCAGCTCAGCTTGGGGGCAGCGGGGGCAACTGGATGAGGAGCCAAACCAAGTTTTTTTTTTTTTACTTTTGGCTGCACTGGGTCTTCATTGCTGCGTGTGGGCTTTCTCAAGTTGCAGTGTGCAGGAGCTATGCTCCAGTCGTGGTGCAGAGGCTTCTCATTGCGGTGGCTTCTCTTGCTGAGGAGCACAGGCCCGCAAGCTCAGTAGCTGCAGTGCATGGACTTAGGTGCTCCACAGCGTATAGCATCTTCCCAGACCAGGGATTGAACCTGTGTCCCCTGCACTGGCAGGCAGATTCCTATCCACTGTACCACCAAGGAAGTCCCAAATAAAGTTTCTCACACCACTCCCAGGAGGAGTTAGGAATGAGAAGTCTCTGTCAGCTGCAAGGAGGACACGCTCAGGACCTATGTGGGGAGTGGCTAGAGAGACAGACAGAGCATAGATCACACTTTTCTCCACTCAGGAGTGATGTGTTCATACCTCCACCTGTCAGCACTTACAGCCTGTGCACAGTGAGAATATTTATCCCCAGCAGAGGCTGGAAGAGAGACAGCAAGATGAAATCCAGCCTCAGTACATATGAAAACGAACAGTAAGGAGGCATCACTGAGAAAAAGAGCACATGCAATTATCAGGAAATGGTGAGATAAGGCCAGACCCCATGGTTGTGCCGTTATGATCACTGTGATAACAGGTAAATCACAAGGCACAGAAGAAAAGGCAAACATAAATACAAAAAGCAAATACGAAATTACAAGCGCACCTTCCCTGGCGGCTCAGTGGTAAATAATCCACCTGCCAGGGCAGGAAACATGGGTTCGATCCCTGATTGGGGAAGATCGCACACGCTGCAGAGCAACTAAGCCCGTGTGCCCCAACTATCGAGCCTGTGCTCTAGAGCCGGGAGCCACTGCTACTAAGCCTCATGCTCCCAATAAGAGAAGCCTCCACACCTCAACTAGAGAGTTACCCCAGCTAGTCACCCAGAACTAGAGAAAAGCTCGTGCAGAAAGGAAGACCCACTACAGCCAACTATGAGTAAATAAATACAATTATTTAAAAATAAACAAAATTACAAGCAAAATGAAGACAGGCAATAGTTCTTCCAATAAGCTAAGCCATTCTCAAAGCACACATCTATTAAGTAGGTCAAGAGTTTATAATCTCAATGCTCAATGCCCTACACTCTTGTTTTTAAAAAGATTTATGTAAATATAATCTCTGTTATGTCAGAGATGGAGCCTGGAGGACAAACGACATGTGAACTATGAAACAAAACTTCCCCTGAACTCTTCCAAGACAGAAGCCCAAAGAAGCTTCCACTCCTCTCCTGAGCTTTTTGGTGACACACAACTGGAGTTGCCTGCCTGCTTCCAGTTCAAACCAGCAATTTATTACTCTCCCTTGAAGGATATTTTCTGAATTAGAAAGAAGTTTAAGGCCATCAAGCTCTATATGTGATCTTACGATGAGGAAACTAACAGGCAGGTCTAGACCACACAGCAAATGAGTGGCAAAACTCAGGTTTCTGGATCCATGAAAGAAACAAGTAAACATAGACAAACATTTTTGCACAGATATGCTCATTCAGCATTATTTATAATCACAAGACACTGAAAGTAACCAAAACAGTAAAAGGAAGGGCAAGGTTAATGAATTAGGGTGTACTCATACAATGGAAATATTATGCAGCCAGTAATGTTACATGCTAAAGCCTTTTTAATAACAAGGCAAAGATTTATGATAGAGTATTAAGAAAAAAAGATATAAATGTGTGCACTATTAATAAGGAAAGTGACAGAATGATCTCTGGAGAATAACTCAGAACATGAGTAATTTTTTCCCCCAATTTCATACTATTTCTAAATTTCCTATACAGGGAATATTATCATCTCTGGATGACCGCACATGGAAATGGCCTGCTTTTGCCTGCTCTACTTTATACCCCAAAACAGTAATTACTAGAAGGCTTAGTGGGTCAAGGGGCCCATTCAGAGTCCCTCGACAAAGAGTCAATGAGCACCTTAACATATGTTATAAATCACGTAATTGGCTCCACAGTTCTTCATTTGTCCCTTTATCCACGTCCTCTGCCATGTAATCTGGCAGTGCCCTCCCACTGGGGACTAATTTCCATCCTGGGACTGACCACCTGACTTGCTCTGGCTAAAAGGATATGCGCTTCCTAATGCAAGTACAGTCTTGAAATGCACAGCTGAACTCACACATTTGCGCCTTTGCCATCACAGTGAGAAGGATGTACTAGGACAATCTACTGATCCCAGGAGGACAGACACATAAAACAGAATTGTCCCCAGATAAGTTTGGCCAAGATCAGCCAACTCTCAGCCTTAGACATGTGAGTGAATCTAGCTGAAACCAGTAAAACAAGTCACTGCCCCTAACCCCACCGAAATGAGCCAACCTCCAGTCAAGGGACAAATGTGTGAACTATAATAAATGATTGTTGTCAAAGCTAGTGAGTTCAGATAGAGATATAGATGGAGAGAACAAATGTATGGATACCAAAGAGAAAGAGGAGGGCCATGAATTGGGAGATTGACATATATACACTATTGATGTGTGTGCTGTGTATTTAGTCACTCAGTCCTGTCCAGCTCTTTGTGACCCCATGGACTTGCAGCCCGCCAGGCTCCTGTCCATGGGGATTCTCCAGGCAAGAATACTGGAGTGGCTTGTCATGCCCTTCAGGGAATCTTCCTGACCCAGAGATCGAACCCAGGTCTCCTGCTTTGCAGGTGGATTCTTTACCATCTGAGTCACCAATATATAAAATAAATCACTAATGAGAACCAACTGTGTAGCACAGGGGATTGTATACAGTGTTCTGTGGTGACCTAAATGGGAAGGAAATCCAAAAAGCGGAGATATATGTATACCTATAGCTGATTCAATTGTTGTACAGTAGAAACTAGCATAACGTTGTAAAACAACCATACTCCAATAAAAAAAATTTTTTTTAAAAAGCTAATGAGTTTAGGAGTGGTTTTTCAGGAATATAGCTGGCTGATATAACACAGCTGAAAGTATCAATATATAAAAGAAATTAAATCCATCACATCAGAACCTAGGCAACACAATAGCTGAACCACATTCCCATAATAATTCCTCTAAACCACCAACTGTAAACCATATCAATAAATATTTGTAGCTTGATTCGATCTACCAGTTAAATCATAAAATAAATGACTTCAGCTGAAGAAGGTCAGCCAGTAAGAAGTTTGCTGAGAACAACAATCCAGCAGCAGTTTTGAAATTACAAAAAAGGAGCTTTCATTCTGAACTACGAGGTGTTAGCTTGTGCTCTGTCTGCCAATGGAAATAAATCTGAGGAAACAAAATGACAAATATAACCTCTGAGGTATGACAGAAGATAAAGTGAAAGGGAATCAGTAGAATATGTATTACACTTTTTCCATATGACCTTACTTTCACAGTCTTTTTTCACTGGCAAAACATCAGCAGAGCACCATAGCTTAGAACTTAGATGGCTGAGTTATTGATAAAACTACAAAAATAAGAGTCAGTACGCACTCTATACATGCTCCAATCTGTAAAACTTCTGAAGCTCAGATCTTGATTAAAAAAAATTTTCCCCCTAAACTATATCTATATGCCTTTTAAGTTTCCTTTCAGGAGGAAAACATCACCTGGGTCTTTCCTGGCCATCCGATGGCTAAGACCCTCAGCTTCCATGCAGGGGGCACTGGTTCGATCCCTGGTTAGGGAACTAAGATCCCACATGCCATGCAGCACAGCCAGAAAAAAAAGAAAAAATAAGGAAAACATGACCCAATAAGGCCAGTAGTGCACTGTGGAGAGTAAGAAGCACAACCGACATATCTTCTGATTTTATTTAAACAGCTTGCTATCAAAGGTCAAACTCGACTGGCAGATTTCCTGGGCATCACCACTTAGCTGTCAGCAAGAAAACAAAAACAAGCCGCTGTCTCATGATGACCAGTCCTTCACATCCAAGGACGAAATGGAGCAGCTGTGAGCACTGGGGCTAGATGCTGAGATTACCAAGACAGCAGCTAAAAAGCCCACAAACTAAAGCCAACATAGAGGCAACACCAAAATGCAGCTCCTCAATCACTTCCATAAATAATTGCACTGACTAGAAACTGACTCCTGGGAGGGGGAAAGAAAAGATTAAACTCTAAATTGGGAGTAGAAAGTATCTTTATGTGATATATATGAGTTATATATATATGTATAAATAATACATTTGTACCTATATATACACATACACAGATATACATATATCTATAACATATGTCTGTACTCTTAAAAAGAGAAATTACATAGGGCAATACCACTTATATGATATACATACATATGCACCCATTAGCTATTTATATGTCTAAAGTAAAAAGGAAATTTTTGTGAATTAAATAAGTATGCCTCATCTAAATCCTTCAGTATTTCATACTTCACCATTTGCCCTGCGAATTTCTTCAACGGAATTGGCAAATCTTGACTGATTTTTGGCATAAACATCTCTTAAAGGAAAATGCCAAGGCTGGGTTCTGGAGGCCAGGAGAGGGGAGGAAAGTAGGTGAATGTATCAAAGAGTCATGCTAAGCTGCAGCCCACTGTTCAGACAGAAGGTAGATGCCTGCCTGCCCAGGGTCCCTCCCTGAGTGTCTGGACAATGAAATCACCTCTACTGTGAGTTGTATGGGGAGGTGTTGAAAACAGTGGAAACAGCGAACACTTAATTATGAGTGTTTACTACGTACTAAACATTGTTCTAAGTGCTTTAGATATATAACAACTAATTTAACCCTGAGAGTGACCCTGGAAGGCAAGCACTATGAGCGTCCTCATTTTATAGACAAGGACACTAAGAGATTAAACCCCTCAACCTACGTTACCCAGCTGATACACAGCCTCCAGCTGGTATACGGCCCCTAGCTGGTATACAGCCAAGCAAGGTCGCACACCCAGGCCAACCAGTCCCACAGCCCGTGGGATATTGCTTTGCAAGAGATCAATGATGAAACATCTCTGCCAAAAGTGAGTATTCTTCAATTAATGTTATTTTGAGCCCATAATTAGCCACTAAAAAAAGTGCAATATCGCTTCTTCCTATACTTCTCACCTTCATTTATATGGACTCCTAATCCACTGTTGCTAAGGTGAAGTATGCCAGTTTAAGACCAGCCAGTAATAGCTCAAATGTTTTGAGACGGGGCCTGTGCGCCAGGCCCCGCTCTTCATGTTTACCTTCCTGATTTCCTGTTCTTTCTGTGCCTGTGTTTACAACCTCTTTCACTTACTCTGGTTGTTAATATGGTGGTCAGTTGGTAAATTATGTACTGAATTATGTGGTAATCGGCATAAAGCAATAATAACAAGAGCAAAGCAATAATGACAAGAGCTAATATTTATTTAGTCCTTACTAATTGCCAGGCATTGTTATAAATGTATAATATGTATTAACTTAATCCCTACAACAATAGTACAAGGTTGAGTATTATGAATATTATTTCCATTTTAAAAATCAGGAAAGAAACACAAGAGTTGAGCCACTTGCTCAAAATCACACCATTAGTAAGTGGCAGAACCCAGATTCCAATTCAAGCAAATTGATCCCAGAGATGAACTGCTAAGTTCTATCTGTGGTCTGCATTTGGTATCTCAGGTCCTCCCATAGGAAACTGTGTTTAGAGTATGCATTAAACAAATATCTGTGGAGCAAATGACTGATTTCAAAAGATTTACTTAGTGTACACATGCAAAAAAAACCCCTCTTGTGTATACTTTTCTTCACCAAAATTATGACTCTTACTTGTGAACAGAGTAAGTTTAATGCTTTGTTGTTGTTCTTCAGTCGCTCAGTCATGTCTGACTCTTTGCGATCCCATGGACTACAGCATGCCAGGCTTTCCTGTCCTTTATCATCTCCTGGATTTTGCTCAAACTCATGTCCATTGAGTCAGTGATGCCATCCAACCATCTCATCTTCTGTCTACCCATTTTCCTCTTGCCCTCAATCTTTCCCAGCATCAGAGTCTTTCCCAGGTTTAATGCTAGATAGCAAGGCAATGCCAAAGAATGTTCAAACTACCACACAATTGCACTCATTTCACAACGCTAGCAAAGTAATGCTCAAAATTCTCCAAGCGAGGCTTCAACAGTATGTGAACCGAGATCTTGTAGATGTTCAAGCTGGATTTAGAAAAGGCAGAGGAACCGGAGATCAAATTGCCAACATCCGCTGGACCATAGAAAAAGCAAGAGAGTTCCAGAAAAACATCTATTTCTGCTTTATTGACTACACCAAAGCCTTTGACTCTGTGGATCACAACAAACTGTGGAAAATTCTTAAAGAGATAGAAATACCAGACCAACTCTCACATTTCTCAGGAGACCACATTACCTGTCTCCTGAGAAATCTGTATGCAGGTCAAGAAGCAACAGTTAGAACTAGACATGGAACAACAGACTGGTTCCAAATTGGGAAAGGAGTACATCCAGGCTATATATTGTCACCCTGCTTATTTAACTTATGTGCAGAGTACATCATGTGAAATGCCAGGCCAGATGAAGCACAAGCTGTAATCAAGCTTGCCAGGAAAAATATCAATAACTTCAGATATGCAGATGATACTACCCTAATGGCAGAAAGCAAAGAGGAACTAAAGAGCCTCTTGATAAAAGTGAAAGAGGAGAGTGAAAACGCTGGCTTAAAACTCAACATTCAGAAAACTAAGATGATGGTATCTGGTCCCATCACTTCATGGCAAATAGATGGGACAACAGTGGAAACAGTGACAGATTTTATTTCTTGGGCTCCAAAATCACTGCAGATAGTGACTCCAGCCGTGAAATTAAGACACTTGCTGCTTGGAAAAAAAGCTATGACCAACTTAGACAGCATATTAAAAAGCAGAAACATTACTTTGCTGACAAAGGTCCATCTAGTCAAGGCTATGATTTTTCCAGTGGTCATGTATGGATGTGAGAGTTGGACTATAAAGAAAACTGAGTGCTGAAGAACTGATACTTTGGAACTGTGGTGTTGGAGAAGACTCTTGAGAGCCCCTTGGACAGCAAGGAGAACAAACCAGTCAACCCTAAAGGCAATTAGTCCTAAATATTCATTGCAAGGACTGATGCTGAAGCTGAAGCTCCAATACTTTGGCCACCTGATAGGAAGAACTGACTCATTGGAAAAGACCCTGATGCTGGTAAAAACTGAGGGCAGGAGCAGAAGGGGATGACAGAGGATGAGATGGTTGGATGGCATCACCAACTCAATGGATGTGAGTCTAAGCAAGCTCCAGGAGTTGGTGATGGACAGGGAAGCCTGGCATGCTGCCATCCATGAGGTTGCAAAGAGTCAGACACCACTGAGTGATTGAACTGAGCTATAAATATTACTTTCTTATACTATTCTAACATTTCAATGACCAAGCAAACAAAGAAGTCATTATTTCTCCTTTAAAAAGTTGAGGAGGTATTTTCCATACTAGTTAGAAAAAGAAAATAGAAGGTAATCTCAAACGGATGATAAAGAGCAAAAGAACGTACACCACTAGTCCAGGTTTCAGATTCTGAAAAGAAGACTGTTCCTCTACTTGTCCACCCCAAAAGCATCAGGTTCTTTCTGTAGGTCATCCTTGCCAGGGGACCCAGCTACTTCCCATAGGTAAATGACAGATATGTCTGCATTTTTTAACCCTAGAATCTATGCCCTCTAAGATGGCTTAGACCCATGCTCTTGTCAGCAGCTCTAATCAAATGTGACGAAAACAAAGCTCTTTGTCATCTCTCTGGGACTTTTTTTCCCAGGTCCCAAGGCCTTGGAACATTTAAATATCAAGATGTCTTCACCACTGCAAACAGAAAACCTAAGTCACCCATGACTCATCTGTACCCTTTACTCAGCATACCCGATGTTGTGCTAGTCCTGCTCTGGGTTTCATCGAATCCTTTCAAAATCCATTTTTTCTTTGTCCTACATGGCACACACCTTTCCATTTCTCCCTGGACTGCTATATCAAGCATACCTTCCCTGCTCTGGCATCATCAGCCATCATTTTTCTTCTTCAAGTCTCTGAAAAAACACCACTCCACTTTACTAAGGCCCTGTTTCTCATCAACTGCTGAGTCTCCGCCTTCCATCAGGCATCTGTTCATCTTTAGCTCACAGACTATTGTTTTCACAGACACCTGTGAAACAACACCATAAATTTAGGATATCCATTCTAAGCCAGTGCACCTGGTCACTCCTTGCTCTGCTGACTTTAGAAGTCTAACCAGACCAGCCAGAAGGAAGATGATTATTTTTCATGTTCCGGTCCCACTGTCTGTAGAACTGGGAGATTCACAGTTACAGTTCTTGATTCCACCCAAAATAAAGTTACCTTGACTTGTGCATGGTGCCAATAGATCACTTCTGGATTAGTATATTCTACTCTGAGTCTGTTTACATTTGTATATTTTCTAACTTGTTTCTTATACCATCTTGGAGGACAGGGGCCATGTCTAGTTCTCTCTGAACAGCCTTCATCCAGCACTAGGTTTCCTCTTTAGGAAGAAGACTGAAATTAACGAACAAAAGTAAATCAATAGGTAGCACCCCAATTACAAAGGAACATGAACAAAAATAGAGTAGCTCATGAAGATACCCTCCAGCTGGTAAGGAGCAAGACTTGGTCATTTAAATATAAGTTTTTCATTCCTCAATCTACTTGGGCACTTCTGCTTATCTCTTTATAAAATCTTCACTTTAAAAAAAAAAGAACCGAAAACCCTGCTTACCAGCCTTAATCATGGGCAGAAATGAACAAGCTGAAAGCAGGATGTCTCTCCGGCGGTTTCAAAGGCGGAGCCCACATTCCTAGGACTGGCTCCTGTGGTTGCCAAACCATGTGAAGTTCTTTAGTTCAAGTGTTTCAGAGAAGTCTAGAGTAAAATTCAGCCCCGAAGACGGAAGACTCCTATGTAATCTTAGACTAGTGTTTCTCAATCTTTTTTTGGTCACAGGCTCTGTTGAGGATCTAAAAAAAAAAGTTATAAATGTCCCCAGCAGAAAATCTGACAAATATTGTCAGCCCCAAATTCTGCATACAATTTTAGGGGTGGGTCCACTGTCCATCTGAAGAACATGATAGACAAACACCAAAATGTAGGATAAGAGCACCTACATTTGCCCAGTAGTTGCTCAGGGTTCAAGGAGGGAGGAAGAGGGAACAGAAAGAGTTAGTAGGGAGAACACAAAGAAGGGAGAAAGAAAGAAGGATGATGGCAGGAGAGAGAGAGAAGGGAAAAGCGAGGAAGAAAGAAAAATCCTAATAAACTGAGAGTCTCATTTGAATTGTTTAGCTTATCACTTTGTTTCAGGCTCAGAAGCAATTACAGAAGAATTCCCTTTAATCTTTAAAACTGGACAAGAAGATTGGAATTGTAGACATTGCGAGGTACAGTGAAATACTAACCATCACTAGAAACAAGGATTCCTAGTTCTGGGCTTTAGGCTGTTTAGACAGTGCAAATGATGAAGAATATTAAATTTAATGCAAACAGTAATGTTTAAATTGCTGCCTATTTATGCATCTCCTAAAGAAATATCATCCTCCTGGATCAGGAAAGCAATCTGCTTAACAGAACACAGACTCCAGAGGGATCTTTGTGAATTAATCCTCCCTAAGGCAGATGCCAACTGGGATTCAAATGAATCAAATTGTTCTGTTCCCAAACATTTGCCTATCCACACAAAACTCAGAAAAACAATTGAAGCCAAGACTTGCACAATGCTTTCCTCAGCAAGTTCCCCAGCTCCTTCGTGCACACTGCCTACCTCCGATTTCACAGACTCCAAATGGTTACTATTCACGCTCATTATTCCCTGCATACAAAAGGGTTTTTGCTAGCATAGGAAGCCTTTACTCAGAGAAAAACTGATACTTAAGATGAACTGTGGATCAGAAACTCTTTGCAAAATATATCTGACCCACTGTACCTACTCTCAGCAAATTACCAGCTCAGTCTATTGCAGTGTGGTCCAAAAAAAAAGCACAGCCTAAAAGTTGAGAAATTTGTTTTATTCGGCAGATTTCTGAGGACGTAGGTCCAGGAGACAGCCTCTCAGACAGCTCTGCGGGACTGCTCCAAAGAGGTGAGGGATAAGTCAGGATGTACAGGAATTTTTTGCAACAAAAACCAGGTAGTCAGAACATCAAAAGATTACTGTGAATTAAAGAAACCCAGACACCTGAAGTAAATGAATTCAGCACTTTTCTTTATATGGGAAGATGCAAGAGTTTGGGCTCATTGAAATCATTCCTCTTATATGCGCCTTAACTATTTAGGGCCAACATCCTGCTTTTTTCCATCCTGAACCTCCTTAGGGGGCATAGTCTAGCTGACGACCACAACACCTTTTGTTGACTGATATGGCAGGGAACATTCCTTGTGTATGGCAGTATAACACCTCTAAATAGCAGGGGCCAGATGGGGAAGCTGAATGTTGTGCACTTTGGTCTAATAAGAAAGCTTCCAGAAAAAGATTGATCATTTCTCTCCACACTAAGCTATAAGTATAGGTGGCTTCTTTATGCTACATGTATACCGATTAGCATTAAAAAAAAAAAAAAAAAAAAGTTATCAGGAAGAGGAAGGGATCCTGAACTTTTGGAAACCTGCTTTATTTGCAATCATTTCCCTCAGGGTCTTGTTTTAGAAGAATCAGTATCCCAGCCCTGTGTCCACTATCTGCTCCCCTCCAACCATCACCACCGTTTCAATTCTACTCAACACTTAAGGGCTCACATGAAATTCGGCCTCGTTCCTGCAACTCTTCCTGTGATCATCACTGGACATGCTCTTTCTCCTCTGAGCTACTACACTGCTCACATTCAGTCTGATCAAGTATTGGGGTACATGGTATCTTCCCTATGAGCTACTTTGAGGTAAGAATCTAAGTTTTACTGGGCTTCCCAGTTGGTGCTAGTGGTAAAGAATTCACCTGCCAATGCAGGAGAAACAAAGAGACGTGAGTTCGATCCATGGGTTGGGAAGATCCCCTGGAGTAGGAAATAGCAGCCCACTCCAGAATTCTTGCCTGCAGAATCCCATGGACAGAGGAGCCTGGTGGGCTCCATAGGGTTGCAAAGAGACGGACATGACTGAAGTGACTCAGTACACACCATTTTACTATCATTGTCTCACAAGTATCTAGAACACATGGTAAGTGCTCAGCAAACATGGATTGGAAGGGGAAAGTTGCCCAGATTGTTCAGGCCAGCTCTAGTCTGTATATTCTAGAACCAAGGCTGCTGCATGGATGACTAGCTCCACAGATGATAACTGAATACAAAGAGGTATTGCTCTGTTGTTATCGTACCCCTGACACAGAGCCACTCCTCTGCCTAGAAGCCTCTTACACATACACCTAGTTCTTTTCCTCATCTGCTGATCTTTGCTCAAACGCTACCTTCAGAGAAAGGCCTTCCCTGTCTATCCTAGTTAAAATGTCAACTCGCCTTCTGCTACGGTTTGAATGTTTGTGTCCTCCCAGAATTCACATGCTGAAATTTTAATGCCAAAAGTAATGGTCATAGGGGGTGGGGCCTGGGGGAGATAATTAGGTCATGAGGGTGAAGCCCTCTGTAATGAAATGAATGCCATTGTAAAAGAGTCCCCACTGGGCTCCAGTCCTTTCTACCATCTGAGGACACAGTGGGCCATGAAGGAACTCAGGATGGCAAAGAACAAGTTACTGGCCCTAGATAATTAAGGTGCACATCAGAGGAATGATTTCAATGATCCCAGTCTCTTACATCGTCCCGAAACAGAGAAAAATGCTAAATTCACTAACTTGAGATGTCTCAAGTTAATTAACAGTAATCTTTGGATGTTCTGACTCCCTGGTTTTCATTGCAAAAACTCCTATATAACCTGGCTTCTCCCTTACCGCTTTGGAACAGAACCTCAGAGCTATCTGAGAAGCGGCATCCCAGGCTTCAGTCTTCAGAAAGTCCACCAAATAAAACATAATTCTCAACTTTTAAGTTGTGCATTTTTTTCAGTCAACAGCTAGTACCACCTTGCTCACCATGTGAGCAAGTCCTGAATTCTTGATCCACGGAAATCATGAGAGGTAATAAATGATTATTACTAGTTTAAGCCACAAATCTAGGGAGAGCTGTTACACAGCAGTAGATAACTACAAGAGGTATTAGAAACGACTGCCACAAAGGGAAGTCGGACTTGAAACAGAGCCATCAAAGGAACTCTAGGGATAACAGGCAAACCAGTGAAGAGAATATGGGTGGTGTCTCCCCTGGTAGTCCACTGTTTAAGATTTCACCTTCCAATGTAGGGAATTCGGGTTCGATCCCTGATTGAGGAACTAGGATCCCACATGCCTCACAGCCAAAAACACCA
Source organism: Bos mutus (assembly GCF_027580195.1). Taxonomy (NCBI): domain Eukaryota; kingdom Metazoa; phylum Chordata; class Mammalia; order Artiodactyla; family Bovidae; genus Bos; species Bos mutus. The sequence goes on along the minus strand of NC_091620.1, from coordinate 22,328,718 downwards.
AAGCATAAAACAGAAACGTTATTGTAACAATTTCAATGAAGACTTTTAAAATAGTCCATATCAAAAAGAATATTAAAAAGAGAGAGAGAGTATGGGAAAACCATATGCAAAGGCAGTTACAAATGTTAAACAGAAACCACACCCACGCAGAACCTCAGCACTGGGAGAAAACTTAAAGGTCATTTAGTCAATCTCCCATTTAGTGCTGCTGCTGCTAAGTCACTTCAGTCATGTCCGACTCTGTGTCACCCCATAAACTGCAGCCCACGAGGCTCCCCTGTCCCTGGGATTCTCCAGGCAAGAACACTGGAATGGGCTGCCATCTAGTGCTAGAGTCCACTTAAAAAAAAAAAAAAAAAGCAACTAAGGCAGGGACTGCATGAGTTTATCTAAGCTAAAACGCAGAAAAGGGCTGACTCCCTATAGTTGTCCTCCACGTTATAATAAAATGAAGGGTATACAGTCATAACAGAGACCATATCCCTGAATTTGAACAGAGGTCATTCCTGGAAATGATTTAAGAAGAAACTGAAAGGGGAAAAAAGACGGAGAGCAGAGGAGGGGAGAAGAAAGACTGAAAGGAGGAGAAGCAGGAGGAAAAGAAGGGGATCAGAAAATGAACAATAACAACTCTGCAACAACAGAGGAAGAAAGAGGAGGTGAGGAGAGAAGGAAGAAACACTGAGTCACTGAAATGCTATGTGGTGGGCACTGTCCCAGGTTCTTTAAACTCACCATCTCCTGTTACCCTCAGAACAACTCCACATCCTCGAATTATTTCAGCTGTATTTCCTCCCTTCCCTCCCAGGGGACTTCCCCTCACCCTGTTCCCTTGTCGAGGCAGGGAAAGTAGACAAACCACAGAGAAGAAGGATTAGATCATCATGCATCTAACCTCTTGTCAGGAGAAATCTGAGAATACAGTTAGGGCTCCAAAGGGTCCAGTCAGGAAAGAACTCACCCACAGATTTGGGACCCTCCCTTCATTGAGGACAGAAGGCCAAAGTTCCTGGGCTGTTTGTGGGTAGACCTCTAATCAAAAGAAGAATGAGCCTGAGAAAGAAAAAACCTGCAGCATTCTCTGTCCCAAGATATGATGTTTTACTGATCCCAGAGTTGGTTCTTTTAGAGGTCAGTAGTAGATCTAAGGAGCTCCCCTGGCAGCTCAACTGGTAAAGAATTTGCCTGCAATTCAGGAGACCCTGGTTTGATTCCTGGGTTGGGAAGATCCTCTGGAGAAGGGATAAGCTACCCACTCCAGTATTCTTGGGCTTCCCTGGTGGCTCAGTCGGTAAAAGAATCCATCTGCAATATGGGAAACCTGGGTTTCCCACACACAGCACAGTAGATCTAAGAGGGATTCCCAGGGGGATCAATGATAAAGAATCCACCTGTTAATGCAGTAGACACAGTAGTCATGGGTTCAGTTCCTGGCTCGGGAAGATCCCCTGGAGGAGGAAATGGTGACCTAGTCCAGCAGTCTCGCTGGGAGAAATTCATGGACAGAGGAGGCTGGCAGGCTACAGCCTGGGGGTCAAAGAGTCAGACACAACTGAGCATGCACATGCATGCATGTGATAGATCTAAGAACCCCAACTGGAGAAGGGATTCCCCCACAAAGCTAATGGCCTATCTGTGCCATGTGCCTTTAACCCAAGGAAGCAGGAGGCATCCTGTCCTGTAGGTAGTCACTTCACAAGATGCTGCCAATGTGTACAGTCGTATGGGAGGAGAGGGGCATCGAGGTCAAGCCAGAGGACATCAAGATGGGACCATCCTCTTGGGAGAAGAGAGCATATGCCAAACTAGCATTAGGGGATACAGTTTTCAAAACTTACTCAAGGTACTAAAACAGGTGGTTGTACTTCTAGGAAAACAAATGTAGAAAATTCAATCTTAAAAGTTTCATAGAGCCTATACTAATTAAAGGCCTATGCAGTAATGGTCAAAACATGTGAACATCTCTAAGACCAGGAACACTAAACTCTCAACACATACCAAGCGAATGCCTTTGATAATGGGCATGAAAGGGTAACCAAGGAGAAAGTCTAGGAATGCTCGCCAAGATCTCCTATACACGGGGTTAAGGAAACATGTGGGAAATGGGTCAAGAAGATACTCAAGAAGTGTTTATGGAGAAGAGTGGTCACAAAAATTCTTTCTCAGGAAAAAAAAAAAAAAATGGCATGACCTCTTAAAATGGTGGATGTACTGGAATTAGCAACCAGAGAGGCCAGGCTGATGTGCAAAAGGAAGCTTTGCACCCAGTTCACAGGGTCAAAGAGAGCAATTAGTACCATTCAGTTCTAGCAAATTTCCAGAGCACACAGTCACAGGTAGAGCTACATTCTGTGCCTCTTTGCATTTCCCCAGGGCCCAAGCACAGGCCACACACAGCAGGTATGTGGCTGAATGGGGTGCTGATGATACTGTAACGCACGCTCCGCACCCTCAAGGAGGTCAGGGTCAAAGGTGCCAAGGTCCCAGCTGCTTCCCCCACTCTGGGTTTACCGTCATTGAAGCTGTCGCTGGCCGTGATGTGGGTGAATGGCGACTGGGCCCGAGGCTCCTCACATAGGGAGTAGCTGTGCTCGGCCTGGATGAGGGGTGCCGGGGACGTCGGGGATGGCTCCACCTCCATCGACACGCTCTTCTCTGAGAGGAAAGGGTCGTTGAGGAGCTGGCCCAAGACATTCTGGGAAAACTCATCCAGAAGCTCCGAGAAGTGCTGTAAGTGCAAAGGAGGAAGAACTCTTTTAACCATGATCTGATATTTACACACAAAGTCTAACACAAGGGCTTCCCGGGCGGTGCCAGTGGTAAAGAGTCTGCCTGCCAATGTAGAAGACATGAGAGACGCAGTTCAATCCCTGGGTCAGGAAGATCCCTTGGAGGAGGGCAATGCAACCCAGTCTAGTATTCTTGCTGGGAGAATCCCATGGACAGAGGAGCCTAGCAGGCCACAGTCCATAGGGTCGCACAGAATTGGACACAACTGAAGCGACTTAGCACATTCGCACGGGTTCTAACACCAAAACATTAGCCACAACTTCTAACAACATCTAAACAAAGTCACTCATACACAATGTCGAATTATCTATTGCTATGTAGCAAGCCATCCCAAAGAGAAGTGGCTTAAAATAGCCATGATTTACTGTTTCTCACTATGCTTTGGGTTGGCTGGGTGAATACACTGATTCATCTGCGTTCACTAACAGAGACGGAATGAGCTGGAATTTTGGCAGGGGCTAGGCTGGGCTGCGACACTGGGTGTCTAGGCCTTTTCCTCAAAGAGGCTTTATCAGGAGGGGAGTTCTCGCATCACAGCAGAAATGTTCCTGGAGGGAGAAAGGCAAAGCTGAGTGGCCCCAGATGTCACACATCATTCCCTCCAAATTCTTCAGGTCAAGGCAAGTGACAAGGCCAGCCCAGATTCATGGGGTGAAGAGACACCACCTCTTGAACAGAGGGATGGCAAAAATCACACTGCAGGCAGATGTAAACAGGATGGCATGACTCACTCAGGGCCATGATTGCAACTATCTACCACCTTTTACGTTGGGAATATCTGAAAATAAGCAAGCTATCCTGCATTTCTGTAGCATGAAAATGTAATTCATAGCCAAGTGCCAAGTTCAAAGGCACCCGAATAAGCTTTCCTCTATTCTCCCAAGTACCTGGACTTTGTTCCTCTCTAGTTTTTCCTTAATCTACTTTATCTCTTCCCATCTTCCATCTCCAACAGCATCACCTCCCTAGCCCCCACCCTGCCAGGATGATGATACAGGAATGGTCTATGCATAGCCCCACAGGGAGTCCTGCACTCCCTGTTCCACAGCCCCACACCAAAGGACTGTAGCCCCAGCCTCATTGATAGAGGGATATTCATGATATGAGGGTCTATAGAGCCAAGTTTCTCAACCTCAGCACTACTGCCATTTTAGATGGCAAATTCCTTGTTATAGGGGGTGGAGTTGTTCTGTGCATTGGGGTGTTTAGCAGCATCCCTGGCCTCTAACCTCACGAGGCCAGTAGCACTCCCCTAGTTGCGAAAACCAAACATGTCTCTAGACACTGTCAAATGGCCCCGGGGGGGAGTAAGGGGAAGATCACCTTTGGCTTATTTTTATTTTTTTAGATTATTTTTTTAATGTGGACCATTTTTTTAGTCTTTACCAAATGTACAATATTGTCTCTGTCCTATATTTTGGTTTCTTGACCACGAGACATGTGGGATCCTAGCTCCCCAACCAGGCACTGAACCCTCACCCCCTGCATTGGAAGGCAAAGTCTCAACCACTGGACCACCAGGGAAGTTCCTCACCCTTGGTTTATTATAATTTTTAAAAAAATATTTTGGCCACAGATTATGTGGGATGTTAGCTCCACACCTGGAACTGAAACCGAGCCCCTCGTGGAAGCGCACAGGCTTAACCACTGGATCACCAGGGAAGTCCCTACCCTTGGTTTAGAACTCATGCTGTAGAGTATATTAAAAATAATTCTAAAATAATTTAATTTAAAAGTTTGGTTGACACCAGCTGTTAGAGCCACTTCTACCTTAACGTTCCCTGAGTCACAGACCAACAAGTGTCATCGTTACTGATTAAACTTCAGGGACACTTAAGGAAGTTCGGAAAGCAGGCACAGTAATAAGAGAGCTGGTTGCAAATGGTGATACCTGGGGGGAGGCGATGAAAATTTCTAAGATTCACAGGGCAACTAAGTCCTACCATGGAACTGAAGGGTCAGTGAGGGTGTTATGAAAATGAATGCAGCTTAGGGAAGGCAGGAGCAGGAGGTGACCCTAAGGTTAGAGCTCTAAGATGAGGATAGTTGTGGGTCAGAACCGCCCCCTTCCAGAAAGAACAGAAGGAGACAACAGAGAAGAGGCCTTGTAGGCTAGGTCCTTAAAGCAGCGTTAGATGGGTGGGTTTCACCAACAGCACAAACATGAGAAAAGCTGCATCTCATCAGGACAGAATGCACAGAAGCATCGGGTACATCCTGATAGGCACATGTCATGTAAGAGAGCAAGAGAGGGTGGTTGGGTAAGAGTTCTCTGTGCACAAACATATTTAAAACTGAAAGGTCCTTAGACATATCTAAGGCAAGAATTCCCTGAGAGGGGCTTCCCTGGTGGTCCAGTGGATAAGACTCCACGCTCCCAAAGCAGAAGGCCCGGTTCATTCCCTGATTAGGGAACTAGACCCCATGCGCTACAACGAGAGTAAGCATGAGGGCTTCCCTGCCGTGCTGCAGTCCAAGACACGGCTGAGCGACCGAACAACAGCAAAGTTGCAGAGGAGGTGGCTCAGTGGTGAAGAATCCGTCTGCCAACGCAGGAGATGCAGTTTTGATCCCTGGGTCGGGAAGATCCCCTGGAGAAGGAAATGGCAACCCACTCCAGTATTCCTGCCTGGGAAATCCCACGGACAGAGGAGCCTGGTGGGTTACAGTTCATGAGGTCGCAAAAGAGGCAGACATGGCTTAGCGACTAAACACCACCACCAGTACAGCAACTAATAGTTCACAGGCTGCAACTAAAAAGATTCTGATGCGGAAACAAAGATCCCACACTCAGCAGCGAAGATCCTGTGTGCGACAACCAAGACCTGATGCAGCCAAGTGAAAAAAATATATATATTTAAAATCCCCTTAGAAAGAATGCCAACTGTCTGCATCACAATTATCAGGAGGATTTTTAGTTGTTTTATAATGAAATATTTTAAGCATTCAGAAAAATTATAGAGAATAGTAACATGAATAATGATGATAATGAGTAATAATGATGATAATACCTTTTCAAAAAAATCTTTTTTTCCATGTTTGCTACTGCAACTTTTTTTTTCTTTACTCTTTCTTTATTTAAAAAAATAAAACATGAAGCTCCCATTTAATCCCCTTCTTCCCTCTCAAAGTTAACTAATGCCCTGAACTTGGCGTTTATTTTTCCCATCTAGAACTTGACACTTCTACTACATAAGTATGTTTCCATTACATACACACGGGTTTTTTTAAACTTTAAATAGTACCATACTTTACACCTCCTCTGCAACTTTCTTCTCTCAAAAAAATTCTTTAGACTTATTAATGTTTACATGTGTAGCTCTATTCATTCATTTAGATTTTTGAATTGTATTAATTATATTTATTCACTTCCTCTTAAGGGACATTTAAAGATTGATTTAATGTACGATACTGTAATAAACATTACTGAACATAACAGGAAATTTTAAAACATAGAAATCCTATGACCCATCTTCAGAGCTTTTGACTTATTAGGTCAAAGATAGCCATATTAAAACCAATTCATGTTGATGTATAGCAGAAACCATCAAAATATTGTAAAGTAATTATTCTGTAATTATAAATTAAAATTAAAAAAAAAAATAAAACCACCACTGCCATTATCAGTCATTCAAATGTTCATGTCTGTTTTTCAAACACTGAAGGTTGACACTAGCTCCATTCACCACCCTTCTCTTTACACCACTTTACAATTAAGTCCCTGGAAGTTTACAAAGTCCCTAGCAGTTTGGACATGCTCAAAGTCAGAGAAAGATTCATGGATTTTGCAGCCACTGTGTGCTAAACTTTAGATAGGTCCTGTGGATACAAAAAAATAAACAAGAAGATAGAGGAACTTCCCTGGTAGCCCAGTGGTTAAGAATCTTCCTTCCAGTGCAGGGAATGAGGGTTCAATCCCAGGTCAGTTCAGTTCTGTCGCTCAGTTGTGTCCGGCTCTTTGCAACCCCATGGGCTGCAGCATGCCAGGCTTCCCTGTCTATCACCAACTCCCGGAGCTTGCTCAAACTCATGTCTATTGAGTCAGTGATGCCATCCAACCATCTCATCCTCTGTCATCCCCTTCTTCTCCTACCTTCAATCTTTCCCAGTATCAGGGTCTTCCAATGAGTCAGTTCTTCGCATCAGGTGGCCAAAGTATTGGAGTTTCAGCTTCAACATCAGTCCTTTCAGCGAATATTCAGGACTGATTTTCTTTAGGATGGACTGGTTGGATCTCTTTGCTGTCCAAGGGACTCTCAAGAGTCTTCTCCAACACCACAGTTCAAAAGCATCAATTCTTCAGCACTCAGTTTTCTTTATAGTCCAACTCTCCCATCCATACATGACTACTGGAAAAACCATAGCTTTGACTAGAAGGACCTTTGTTGGCAAAGTAATGTGTTTGCCTTTTTAATATGCTGTCTAGGTTGGTCATAGCTTTTCTTCCAAGCAGCAAGCGTCTTTTAATTTCATGTCTGCAGTCACCATCTGCAGTGATTTTGGAGCCCAAGAAAATAAAGTCTGTCATTGTTTCCCCATCTATTTGCCATGAAGTGATGGGACCAGATGTCATAATCTTAATTTTCTGAATGTTGAGTTTTAAGCCAGCATTTTCACTCTCCTCTTTCACTTTCATCAAGAGGCTCTTCGGTTCCTCTTCGCTTTCTGCCCTAAGGGTGGTGTCATCTGCATATCCGAGGTTATTGATATTTCTCCCAGCAACCTTGATTCCAGTTTGTGCTTCATCCAGCCCAGGATTTCTCATGATGCACTCTGCATATAAGCTAAATAAGCAGGATGACAATACACAGCCTTGGTGTACTTCATTCCCTACTTGGAACCAGTCCATTGTTCCATATCTGGCTCTAACCATTGCTTCTTGACCTGTACACGTATTTCTCAGGAGGCAGGTCAGGTGGTCTGGTATTCCCATCTCTTTTAAGAATTTTCCAGTTTGTTGTGATCCACACAGTCAAAGGCTTTGGTGTAGTCGATGAAGCAGAAGTAGATGTTTTTCTGGAACTCTCTTGCTTTTTCTACAATCCAGTGGATACTGGCAATTTGATCTGTGGTTCCTCTGCCTTTTCTAAATCCACCTTGAACATCTGGAAGTTCTTGGTTCCCTGGTCAGGGAACTATTAACCCACAATCCTCGGGACTACTAAGCCACCCATACACACCTGCGCACTACAACTAGAGAACCCACGCACCACAATGCAATATCCCAAGGGCCGTAACTAAGACCTGAGGCTAAATATTTAAAAAAGAAGAAGATAAAAAAAGAGCCCTGCCTTCTCTAGCCATATCACGTCAACCAAACTTTTATGTGCAGATGAGTCAGCTGGGGATGTTAAGACATAGAAGATGATTCACAAATGCAGGTGGGCCCAAGATTCTGCATTACTAATCAGCTCCCAAGTAATGTGGCTCACCCATGGACCAGACCTTGCATGGAAAGGAGTAGAACAGCTTTAAGATTAAAACTAGAACCCAGAGACGTCCCTGGTGGCCCAGTGGTTATGAATCTGCTGCTAATGCAGGGGAAATGGGTTTGCACACCCCAACTACTGAAGCCCTCCTACTCTAGAGCCCATGTCCTGCAGCAAGAGAAGTCACCACACAGCCATTAAAAAGGAAGAGAAAAAGACTAGAACTCAGATTCACTGATGACCAGAAGCCAGAGTCTGATTCCCGAAGCAGCTCCCCAAAGTCACATTTACTTGCTGCCTGATGGCAATTACTCTGCAAGCATCTGACAGAATTCAAGATGGAAATTAAGGAAACTAGAAGAGAAATAAATGGCACAATGTAGAATGCAAAAGCAAGCCCTGAACTCACAACCCCTGCATTCTAAAGCCACAATTCCATCCTTGTGCTGCAGTGTCAGCCCTGGCCGGCTGTGCGAGCCCCACTAAGCCTCTGGAATCCCACTTTATCCTGAGGCAAGGCTCTCTTTGGTTGTCCGTGCTTTCCCATGGAAGTTGCCAGGTTGGTCTACTCTGCTGACACTATTTTCTTTCTCCTGAGCAGCACTAATGAATGTTTTCATGAACATCCCCTGGATAAGCAGTAATAAACCTTCTTTCACTCGGCTAACCATCCCTGACCTCCCTTCACATTGGATTCTGCATTATCATGTCACCAAACAATTTAGCCCTAAATCATAGGGAGTCCTGAAGAACTCATGGCTGTTACCAAGCACATTATGACAACCTCCACTCTGGAAATCGAAGCTCCTCAAAAGAAGGGAGCAACTGTGCTTATCCACCACCTACGCTGAGGCACTCAGCAAAGTGGTAAGCAGGAGAAGGTCCCAGAGAGACACTTGAGATTGAAAAATACGCCCAACTTGTCTCAGCCAGACACAGTGACTCAACTCAGCAAATTAGCTCCAGCTGGGTCTCCCTGGCAGCAGTGGGCCCTAGGACTCAGTAGATAGGTCAAGACACCATAGTCCACGCAGGGATCAGGCCAGAATCATACCACCTTTAATGCCAATGAGAGAAGGGCATACAGTCCTGGAAGCCAAACACTAGAGAAAGGAGCAAAGTGAGCCTCAAAGATGGAGGCTTTCTGCTGAGAAACACTCGAGCAAAGGACTACTCATGTAGTAGATCAAGGATTATGAAATGTCAGTTGAATTCTTTCAAAGCTATGGCATAATGGAGTTTTACCATTCTGTCTAAGAGGTTATGGGTTTATAATATTTTCATAGCTTTTCCCTCAACCAACATTTACAACAATCCTGGGAAGCTGGTTTTAAACCTATTGTCCAGGGTCAGAGTTGTGTACTATTTGAGCTTGGACTTGACATAGATCTTCTTACTGCAAACTGAACAAACTTTCCCCACATTGCTTCTCCTAGGAAAGAGTTATCTAAGCTTCACAATATAACCCCATGGAGAAGTTCTAACCAGGGTGAAAACATGATGCTGATGCTGATCATTAATGAAGATGCTGACAGGATCAGGTGGTAGGCTCATCCGACAGACTAAGTTCTTGACTTTTGGAACATAAGGTAGGTGCTTTCTGATAAGATAGGCATGTCCCCATTTATAGATGAGAAAACTAGGGCTCAGTGTGGTTAGGTACATTGCCAAGGTTAGCGCTGCATTGCTGAATTACTATTCCATCCCTAGTCGAGCCAGTCCCAAAGTCTACCCCCTTTCTATGCCCTTTCTAAATGCCCCACCATTTAGGTCAGCTTCTAAAGGTGACACATAGCAGAGACCGAAGTTTAAAAAAAGAAAAACAGACTCACTGATAGCCCATTCCTTCACCCATTATGAACACACAGTCTTCAACATTCAAAGTCTAGAACTGTGTCAGGGGATTGTTAAATTGAGAGTCTCCTGGTATCACTTCCATGGGGTGTCAGCAATAAAGATGGACGTATTTACTTGCTTCAGAGCATGGTTCTGCCAAAGGGTTCAAAGTCACAGACTCTCCAAGTTGGAAGATACTTCCTGCTTGGGTCAAACCTCTGTCTCATGACAGGAGTGTTCCTCCTCTTCTCAGTGAAGATGCATGCAAGGTCTTTCATGAATTCATTTCAAAGTCTGTCTCCCCATTACTGAAGACCTGACATTTAATGCTCCAGCCTGGCCCCAATCATCCTGTGAAGTCTCATTTCCCTTTATTCTAATACCTGAGACCTTCATTCCAGCCCTAACAGTGTCCATATGACACTGGATCAACACAGCTTTGAAGCCAGACAACTGGATTTGAATCCTGGCTCCTAGTAGTGCAAACCTGATGGAGATCCTTCAGTTCTCTAAACTTCAGTTTGCTCCTTAGTAAGGATAACAATAGTACCAGCTTCCTGTTATGATGATTTAATTAAATAATGCTTGTAAAGCACCTAATGCTTCACTGGCATAGCAATCAATATTTTGAAAAGCTTTTTTTTTTTTACAAAAACCATCAAAATTAAATAGGGTTTAATGTCTACACATGGCCATCACCAGATGGTCAATACTGAAATCAGATTGATTATATTCTTTGCAGCCAAAGATGGATAAGCTCTATCAGTTCAGTCGTTCAGTCATGTCCAACTCTTTGCGACCCCATGAACCGCAGCACGCCAGGCCTCCCTGTCCATCACCAACTCCCGGAGTCCACCCAAACTCATGTCCATCGAGTCGATGATGCCATCCAACCATTTCATCTTCTGTTGTCCCCTTCTCCTCCTGCCCTCAATCTTTTCCAGCATCAAGGTCTTTTCCAATGAGTCAGCGCTTTACATCAGGTGGCCAAAGTATTGCAGTTTCAGCCTCAACATCAGTCCTTGAAATGAACACCCAGGACTGATCTCCTTTAGGATGGACTGGTTGGATTTCCTTGCAGTCCAAAGGACTCAAGAGTCTTCTCCAACACCACAGTTCAAAAGCATCAATTCTTCAGTGCTCAGCTTTCTTTATAGTCCAATTCTCACATCCATACATGACCACTGGAAAAACCATAGCCTGGACTAGACGAACCTTTGTTGGCAAAGTAATGTCTCTGCTTTTTAATATGCTGTCTAGGTTGGTCATAACTTTCCTTGCAAGGAGTAAGCATCTTTTAATTTCATTGTTGCAATTGCCATCTGCAGTGATTTTGGAGCCCAGAAAAATAAAGTCAGCCACTGTTTCCACTGTTTCCCCATCTATCTGCCAAGAAGTGATGGGACCAGATGCCATGATCTTCGTTTTCTGAATGTTGAGCTTTAAGCCAACTTTTTCACTCTACTCTTTCACTTTCATCAAGAGGCTCTTTAGTTCTTCACTTTCTGCCATAAGGGTGGTGTCATCTGCATATCTGAGGTCATTGATATTTCTCCCAGCAATCTTGATTCCAGTTTGTGCTTCCTCCAGCCCAGTATTTCTCATGATGTACTCTGCATATAAGTTAAATACGCAGGGTGACAATATACAGCCTTGATGGACTCTTTTTTCTATTTGGAACCAGTCTGTTGTTCCATGTCGAGTTCTAACTGTTGCTTCCTGACCTGCATACAGGTTTCTCAAGAGGCAGGTCAGGTGGTCTGGTATTCCCATTTCTTTCAGAATTTTCCACAGTTTATTGTGATCCATACAGTCAAAGGCTTTGTCGTAGTCAATAAAGCAGAAATAGATGTTTTTCTGGAACTCTTTTGCTTTTTCGATGATCCAGCGGATGTTGGTAATTTGATCTCTGGTTCCTCTGCCTTTTCTAAAACCAACTTGAACATCTGGAAGTTCATGGTTCACGTATTGCTGAAGCCTGGTTTGGAGAATTTTGAGCATTACTTTACTAGCAAGTGCTGCTGCCAAGTCGATTCAGTCGTGTCCGACTCTGTTGGACCCCATAGACGGCAGCACACCAGGCTCCACCCTCCTGGGACTCTCCAGGCAAGAACACGGGAGTGGGTTGCCATTTCCTTCTCCAATGCATGCAAGTGAAAGAGATGAGTGCAATTTTGCAGTAGTTAGTGTTCTTGCCTGGAGAATCCCAGGGATGGGGGAGCCTGGTGGGCTGCTGTCTATGGGGTCACACAGAGTCGGACACAACTGAAGTGACTTAGCAGCAGCAGAGCATTCTTTGGCATTGCCTTTCTTTGGGATTGGAATGAAAACTGACATTTTCCTGTTGTGGCCACTGCTGAGTTTTCCATATTTGCTGGCATATTGAGTGCAGCACTTTCACAGCATCACCTTTCAGGATTTGAAATAGCTCAACTGGAGTTACATCACCTCCACTAGCTTTGTTCATAGTGATGCTTCCTAAGGCCCACTTGACTTCACATTCCAGGATGTCTGGCTCTAGGTCAGTGATCACACCATTGTCATTATCTGGGTCGTAAAGATCTTTTTTGTACAGTTCTTCTGTGTATTCTTGCCACTTCTTCTTAATATCTTCTGCTTCTGTTAGGTCCCTACCATTTCTGTCCTTTATTGAGCCCATCTCTGCATGAAATATTCCCTTGGTATCTCTAATTTTCTTGAAGAGATCTCTAGGCTTTCCCATTCTCTTGTTTTCCTCTATTTCTTTGCATTGATCAGTTATGAAGGCTTTCTTATCACTCCTTGCTATTCTTTGAAACTCTGCATTCAGATGGGTATAGCTTTACTTTTCTCCTTTGCCTTTAGCTTCTCTTCTTTTCTCAGCTCTTTGTAAGGCCTCCTCAGACAACCATTTTCCCTTTTTGCATTTATTTTTCTTGGGGATGGTTTTGATCACCTTGTGTTTGCAGGTCAGTAGTTGTCAGAAGGTGGAGAAGGCAATGGCACCCCACTCCAGTACTCTTGCCTGGAAAATCCCATGGACAGAGGAGCCCGGTGGGCTGCAGTCCATGGGGTCCTAGAATCGGTTCTTGACTGGCGACTTTACTTTCCTTTTCACTTTCATGAATTGGAGAAGGAAATGGCAACCCACTCCAGTGTTCTTGCCTGGAGAACCCCAGGGACGGGAAGCCTAGTGGGCTGCCGTCTATGGGGTCGCACAGAGTCGGACACAACTGAAGCAACTTAGCAGCAGCAGCAGCAGCAGCAGCAGCAGCAGCAGCAGTTGTCAGAAGGAGCTTACAAGGTAAGAGTGAGTGGTTTTAAGTGTGGGCTGTCTCCTGCTGGCAACTGCCCCAGGAACCAGGATCATGGGGTGAGGAAGGAAAGTAGAGTAGGAGGAATATGAAGGATTCAAAATTCTTGAGCTCAAAGAATTTGCTGTATAAAACTAAGAATCTATCTTCCTTATGCTGCTCACCACGGAGGTTCACTCCGTCAACAGAACGAGCAGCTACTGTGAATGAGACCCAGGCTGGGCAAGGGATGAACAGAAGATGCTTAAAGGGCATTTATAAAGAGAGGACTGCTCTGAGGTGTGACATGAGTTATCTAGCTTTATCCTGTGACTGCTGTGCTCATAGAACAGGTTCTAAAGCAATTTTGTTCCCCTGAGGTGGGTCCAAAGTCATTTTTTTGTGCCAGATCAGAGCAGGGACAGGAGATCTGGTCCCAGCCACACCTGACTGGTTACCACCCCCATCTCTTCTGGATTCTGTTTCCTTGTCTGTAAAACTGTGTGTGTGTGTGTGTGTATGTGCCAGTGTGTGTGTCTGTGTGTGTGTGTGTGTCTGTGCGTTGTGTGTGCTGGAAAGTGAGGGGAAGTGATGGAGTAGGCTTTGGACTTGGTCAGTAGTTTCTCACCTTTTTTGATGTGTGGACCCTTTTGAGAATCTAATGAAAGTTTCCTGGTGGAAAAATGTCCACGGGCGCTACATGCCAAGTGCAGGATTGAGGGGGGCGGGGGGACTCACTCAGCCCCTGAGCCTGTCCATGGAGAGGAGGGTTCCATGAATTCCTGGCAGACACTCCCAGCAGAGGGAGTGTAATAACACAAGGAGCCTTATCGGTTGTTGCTCACAATCTATTCGGCTCTGCTACACTAATTTTCTAAAATGTGGCAGGCGATTTTAAAATGGAAAAGCTCTGCAACTTAGGAAAAGGACAGACAAGGGGAAACGCCCCTGTTGCTGCTCCCTGCATTTGTTCATCTTTGCCCCATTCCCCTGCCCGTGGGCAGTGAATTGGGCGGGGCGCAGGTTCCGCAAGCAGAAGTTGACCGCTCCTTGCGAGGGGCCCTGGTCCAAGGCTCGGGCTTCACCGCCCGCGCCCCACAAAGATGCCATTCTCCAGGCCTGCCTGGAAACCGGCTGCCTCCGCTGCCGGCCTCTGGCTGCAAGCTCCATCTCAGGCAGGGGAAGAGAGTTTTTACTGAAAAATCGTTGCCAGAAGCCTTGCCCAGAGCACAGCAAGCTACAAAAACATCAGTCACGGATATAGTGAGCACAGTGGGGGCAAGCTGACAACCCTCAAAGCCTCAAAGAAATGCAGGGAAGTAGTTTTGACAGCACACCTCAAATTCACTTTAGAAAGGAAGGTTTCTCTCCAGCAGAACACTGTTCGCCTGTATTGTGGAGGAGGGAAAAGGGAAGGGAGAAGGAGGGAGTGGAAGGGCCGAGGAGGAAGAAGCCGGGAGGAGAAAGGAGTCCAAAGTCTACTCCTCTCCCAGGGGTCCACCTTCAAGGAAAGCCACCTTAGACATGAGGGGATTCCTGCCCTGCACACATACATAGGAAAGGGCCAGATGATCATCTGAAAAAGAAAAGGCCATTTGGTCAAAGTCACAAGGAAAAAAATTAAAAAGGCTCACAAGTCAAACCTTATTACAGTAAAATTTCAAGGGGACTCAATTTTTTTCTGATACCAAAATTTAAGTACATTACATATTTCTCTAAATGTTAAAAAAAGAGGTGGGGGTGGAGGGGAGCTGAGCCTTGGAACTCTATTACACTAGAGGTTTGGGAGTTTGGGAGGTTTTTGTTTCTTTGATGAAGTGATGTTGACTTTACTGAAATATTACAAGCAGTAGAAAAACTGATTTTTAAAGAGCCCAAATCCATTACATGCTTATTTTGGTTTGTCATATCCAGATGTGGCTTTCTTTGTAAAAGAAATATGTGGAAAAGGTCAATCAAATTATAAAGGCACTGGGGAGGCTTACTAAAAGAAAACCTGCTATAAATCCATTGGTAGAATATATTCTATTTTTTTTTTTTTTTGCAAAAAGAGTTACCCCTAATTTAATAATTATGGAAGTATGAAGTTTTACATACACCATGTGTGTCAAGGGAGATGCACCAATACTACTAAATAATTCCTCTTGAATTACATCATTCTTCATCATTGCAAAGGTAATGATGCCCTTTCTCCAAATGCAGTCAATCCTGAATGGTCTACAGCAGCTCTCAGCTTAACATTTAACGTGAAAAAAATTCATCATCTCACTTTATACAAACAAATCAGTTAATGAGATTAAGAGAAAAACACCCATGGGTGGGTCCTGCTGGCAAAGGAAAACTAGGAGATTCAGAGTTAGCTGGCACAAAGAAACTCAATCTACCTATTTCCTGGCTTACTTATATATAATGCTGCAAATGCCCCCAAATGAATTCTTTGCTCTTTCTGAACCCAAACTAGACTTAGCTTGGTAAAGATTTCCCCTTCTGTGGCTTAACAGTCTAACCAGCCCTCATAGGAACAAAAACAACAAGAAAATATAATAATAATATCATCTCCCACATTCAACACATAATGGTTTACATATGACAAAACACTTCCACATCATTGTTGCATCTGATCTTGGCAAGATCAAGGATTATCCAGAGTGGACAGCTGGAGATTGTGGAGCAGAGTGCGATAGGGCAAGATTCCTGCTTTCTGGCTCCGATGCCCATATACTTTCAGCATAGGCTGCTGACTCCCCCATCACTAACACAGAGAACTCAGGGACTAGATTCCTGATGGTCAAATGCTTCTTGAATGGCAATGTAGGGCTGAGATCAACACAATCCCCTCATATTAAGGGAGGAAATCCTTAGGGTCCTTTCAGAGCAGACAGAACCATTACAGAAATAAATAATGCTTCATATCAGATGGAGTAGTCATCTTGGATTTGTTTTCAGAAACTCAAACTGTCCTCCAGAGTCCTTCCATTGCCTCTTCCTTATGCTAAACAGCTGAATTCCCCTGACAAACACAAGCCCTTCAAAACCATGATCAGGAGAACCATTCAAGGCTGAGGTAGTACGGAGTCTGCCCTTCTGTTCTTGCCAGCTACAGTGGGAGGGCACAGAGGCCTGGGATGTTGAGAGGCGGCCATCTTGACGAATGAGTCTTCCCTTCTGCCTTCTCCACTTTGACCTCTAATCCAGAGTCCACCTGCACACTCTCCATGAGAGTGCTGGTGACCCAGCAAGGCTTTCTGCCTGGTCTATCCTACATGCCAAAGCCAGCAAAATGTTTGATTTAAACTTCCCACACTTAAAACTCTCCAACATAACTCAAAAGTCCAAACTCTCCACAGTTAAAATAGATTGAAAAAATTTTTTTAATTTCTTACTCACTCTCTCCCAAAGTCCCTGAAGAATTTCTTCCTAATTGACGTCTTACCCTTTCTTTGATACTCCTCCTGTCCTGTACCTTCAATGTGCAGATTTCAACCCTTTTATGTTCTCATTATATGAGCAAATTCAGAGGCTGCTTTTAGTCAGGCTCTTCTAATTGGGTCTCCTGCCCCCACTACAAACATAACCTTCTCCTCCCAGGCTCCCTCCACTCTCCTAGCAGAAAACAACTCCATTTTGCCTCCTTCATCACACACCTTCCATAATCAACACTTCACTTACTCCACCAGGAAACACCCAGGGAACTCCCTCATAGTCCTCAGTGGAGGCTAAGATATTCATTGTTTGTACCCTCTTAGGCCCTACCCTAGAGATGGGAATACCAGACCACCTGACCTGCCTCCTGAGAAATCTATATGCAGGTCAAGAAGCAACAGTTGGAACTGGACATGGAACAACAGACTGTTTCCAAATCAGGAAAAGAATACATCACCTCTATATATTGTCACCCTGCTTATTTAACTTATATGCAGAGTATATCATGAGAAATGCTGGGCTGGATGAAGCACAAGCTGGAATCAAGATTGCTGGGAGAAATATCAATGACCTCAGATATGCAGATGACACCACCCTTATGGCAGAAAGTGAAGAAGAACTAAAGAGCCTCTTGATGAAAGTAAAAGAGGAGAATGAAAAAGTTGGCTTAAAGCTCAACATTCAGAAAACGAAGATCATGGCATCTGGTCCCATCACTTCATGGTAAACAGATGGGGAAACAGTGACAGACTTTATTTTTGGGGGCTCCAAAATCACTGCAGATGGTGACTGCAGGCATGAAATTAAAAGACACTTGCTCTTTGGAAGAAAAGTTATGAGCAACCTAGATAGCATATTAAAAAGCAGAAACATTACTTTGCCAACAAAGGTCCATCTAGTCAAAGCTATGGTTTTTCCAGTAGTCATACATGGATGTGAGAGTTGGACTATAAAGAAAGCTGAGCCTCAAAGAACTGATGCTTTCAAACTGTGGTGTTGGAGAAGACTCTTGAGAGTCCCTTGGACAGCAAGGAGACCCAACCTGTCCATCCTAAAGGAAATCAGTCCTGAATATTCACTGGAAGGACTGATGCTGAAGCTGAAACTCCAATCCTTTGGCCACCTGATGTGAAGAACTAACTCATTGGAAAAGACCCTGATGCTGGGAAAGACTGAAGGCAGGAGGAGGAGAAGGGGACGACAGAGGATGAGACGGTTGGATGGCATCACCGATTCAATGGACATGAGTTTGAGTAAGCCCCGGGAGTTGGTGATGGACAGGGAGGCCTGGCGTGCTGCAGTCCATGGGGTTGCAAAGAGTCGGACTTGACTGAGCAACTGAACTGAACTGAGGTCCTACCCTAAAATAACTAAAACTTGGCATTTTTCTATTCCACAAACAATTCCTATTATTATAACAAACTCTAAATCATGGACTGATGAAGCGGGAAGAAACGCGAAGTCATCTGAGGCTTCTTGGTCATTCTAATTTGAGAAATGACCTTGAGGTGCAGGATGGTACATGAAATCAAAGAGTGGAAGGTTGAACTCTTAACACTGTGTGTGTGTGTGTGTGTGTGTGTGTGTGTGTGTGTGTGACATGCACTCAGTCGCTCAGTCATGTACGACTCTGCAACGCCATGGACTGTAGCCCACCAGGCTCCTCTGTCCATGGAATTTTCCAGGCATGAGTACTGAAGTGGGTTGCCATTTCCTGCTCCAGGAGATCTTCCTGACCCAAGGATTGGCAGGTAGATTCTTTACCACTGTGCCATCTGGGAAGCCCCTTGATACTATAAGGGGCTCCCTATAACGTAATAAGAAAGATGGTGCCTAATCATTAAGAATTACCAAATAGATAACTGAAGAGGGTCCCATAAATGTCTTCCATAGAATTCTCTGAATAGGACATATGTTTTGCAATTAGAGAATTCTGTCTCCAAATCAAGATCCAATGCCAAAGATATCAGAAACGAAAAATTAGAAGAGCCCATAAAGTTTTTATGAAAAGAAATGGCATACTCCCTCGAAAGCTATTGTTTATTTGTGAGCCAGATATGTCGTAAGAAATACTGAGGTAATTTCATCCTTAGAATGCATGAAGGAGAAAAGAGAAAGCACTTCAGACGTAGGAGGAATTGTCTGCCTTGTTTCATAAATGCACAGGGATGATTCACTGCCAGAAAGTACTCCTTCCCCCTGAGATAAGAGCAAGGAAAAAATCCAAACTGGGAGACCCTGGTAGGTTCTGGCTTAAAGCCACTTAGATTCTCGCTCTGTCAGATCTCACACTCATGCTCCCGCTGGCCTGCTGAAACACACCAGAGAATCTTAACCATCTGAAGGAGTATTTTATGCAGTGAAGTCATGAGTCAGAAGACACATATGCTGGACTGGCTCTACAGTTATCAGCAATAACTTTGGACACATCACCCATGCTTCCTGTTCCACCCAATATTAGGGAGAATACATTCTGCCTTCCAAAATTGTTGTGAAGATAAAATGGAGATATAGTCTGATTCAGACACAACATGGTACCATAGTAAGTGAAAACTGGCAGAGAACCATTAGTGGGCTGTGAACATCAAAGTTACTTCACGGTCATCCAGAGTCACGTCCATCTTGACTAGTAGTTAGCAATGGCCACTAGTGAAGCATGGTACCCATTGGCCGTCTGCTCCTGCATGTTCCTTCCTCTTATAAAACTCAACCAACTAGGTAATCAAGTCTTTTTTTTTCCTCTTCAAATGCTGCTAGAATACAGGAACTCAACAGCCTGGTCAGGACAGGACATCTAGGGAAAGTAAGGAATGAAAAATCACCGGATAGCTCTCTGTTACCCACACCGTTTGCTTCAAGCTGGGCCATTAACTCCAGTCCCATCACTAGAAACCAGAGCATTCAGAAAGGCAAGCTCCATTATTTTTTAAAAAGAAGATATAGTTAAGAGGTTCTAAATCACCCATTCCTCTTCCAAAAAAGAAGTGAAATTTAACATTACTCACTTAGAAAAGTTGCCTTCACTAATAAGAGTTCAGTAAATGATAGCTGTTTTATTATGGTTGTTAGTACATGCCCTGCTAAAACTGGGACAAATTATTAAGCACGTCTCTGATCAGCCTATTAACACTATAAAAGAGTATGAGGATCATTAAATATCATTTATTCTTAGTGATCTCATCCTAGATTCTAATTTTCCCATTTGCTTACCAAGAGGTTTAAAGTTCAGTTCATCATTCACAATTCTGATGGTTTGTTTTTAATATTTACTTTTAAAAAATTTATTTCTTTGGCTGCACCAGGTCTTAGTTGTGGCATACGGATTATTTTAGTTGGGGTACATGGGATCTGGTTCCCTGACCAGGGATCAAACCTGGGCCCCCTCCACTGGGAGTGCAGAGTCTGAGTCGCTGGACCACCGGAAGGTCCCCATCATCATAATTGATATTTCTTCCTTTTCCCCTTTTTGAAGACCAGGCCCATATCTCCAGTCTCAAACACCTCTCACATTCCTTGTGAGTCCACCGTAGACCATCATCAACATTTTGATCACATTTATATATTTCTTCAGTGCCGTTTCTTCATTTTTAACCAGCAATTCCAATTTCTTTTTTTTTTAAACCTTCTCTGAAATGTTTATAAGAAAACTGGTCACAGTCAAAATGAATTATCAAGTTCCCCCTTTGGTTGTACTATTGACAAAGAAAAAATAAAAGGCCCAGAAAGTCCCAAGTAGGCCAGTAAGAAGAATGAGATCATCACCCAGTGGGCAGCTCAGAGTCCATGATTTTGAAGCATCAACAGAGAGGGAGAAAAATAGAGCATCTAGGTGGTGAGAAAACATCCTGGACATGCTCAAAGACTCCTGACCCTGGTCTAAGCAGCAGCCGGCCAAATCCTTTTCAACAGATTCCTAGGTTCAGGTTCTCATCTTGCTCTGGAATTGGAGTCCAGGTGCTCCAAAAGGAATCCCTCTAAGTACCTTTGCCACCAAGATAGACCCTGTCACCCAGCTAGAGCCCTACCCCTCTTCTTCAACTGACCTTGTAAGAGTTGAAGATCATCTACAGACGGTGAAAAAAAAGAGGCCATTATATTCTCTTTCTAAGAAAGACCATAAATGGAATCAGGTGATCTCAGAGTTGTGTGAACCAGAACATCACCTGCCCTATCAGTAAAGTAAGGATGCTGCAGCCATCAAGACAGCCTGTTACAGCTGCCCCGACACTGAGCCTGGAGGGAACTAAAAAAAAAGTGAAAGTGACAGGGTTAGTCGCTCAGTTTTGCCCGATTCTTTGCAACCCTACGAACTGTGGCCCTCCAGGCTTGTCTGTCCATGGGATTCTCCATGGAGAGGGTAGCCATTCCCTTCTCCGGGGGATCTTCCCAACCCAGGGATCAAACCTGGATGGAAACAGATGGGCTGCTCACGGCCAAGCCACAGCCAGCTGCTGCAGCCATCCCCAACAGAACACCGGAGGAAACCCCGGAGGAGAAAACGCAGGATGCTGGCCCCAGCTAGTTGAGGTGTGTATCAAAGGAGTCATTTCACTGGGCCCAGCCTCTTCCATCTTCCCACACAAAGAAAAGTGCTGAATTCCTTAACTTGAGATTTCTGGTTTTCTTTAATTAACAGTAATCTTTCGATGTTCGACTACCTGGTCTTTTGCTGCAAAAAAACTCCTGAATACCCTGACGCCCCTTCTTGCCTCTTCTTGCTGTGTCCTGGGCTTAAGTCCTCACTTTTGTCCACCGAATAAAACATAACCCTCAACTTTTAGGTTGTGCTTTTTTTCCCAGTCAACAGTTGTTATGAGAATAAGCAAAGTGAAGATTTTCTGCAGTCCCTTTGGGAAACTGTGCAAACACCACATATTAAAACAAATAGCTTAACTGAATCCTTTTCTCCCACAGAGAATACAGAACAATGCTTCTACATTTTTTTTTTTCATGATTGGACAGTGGTGGATAACTGCTTACTGCATCGTCAACAGGGAGCCTTTGCCTTTTGCTCTTAAAAGATTCTTTTCTATTGCCCATGAATCCAATGTTCTCAGAAATGACATAAGATTTGAATGAAACAATGATGCAATGCCTTGGTGGGGGTGGAGGAATATTTTAGAAAGGAAGTCAGCAAAACTTCATGAATAAACAATATAAGAAGTCAAAAGGGTAGCTGCTGGTGTAGTAGAAAGAACACTCTGGAATCAAAAAGCCGGGGTTTAGATCCAGCTCTGTAACATTAAATGGCTCTGTGACCTCAGGCAAGTCATTTAACCTCTCTGGGTCTCTTAAAATATAAAATAAAAGAGGAGGACCAGCTAGTATCCCAAGCCCCCATAGCTCTGACAGAAATTCTGTTATGATGTAGGTGGCCTCTGCTTTCATATACCGAAGGGAATAAAATAGGCTGAAAACAAATTTTGAGCCTGAGTCAGTGTTCCCTGCAACTCCCCGCTCTCTGGCCTTTTCCAAGACTCATTTGGCAAAGAATGAGTTCCCCTGAGGATGGCTGAGTTAACAGCTGGGCAGTATTGGCTGATTTCTGCCTTTGAACAGCTGGTCTATGAGACAAACAACCAGACAGACTTTTGTCAGAAAGTGTGACTCAACTTCTACAGGCCAAGTATAGATGGAGAAAAATAGACTTAAAAAGCTCTGTGCAGCTTTCTCCTGACCCACATCTCCTTACATGGACCAATATCCTTCTAACGTTAGCTCTGCAGGCTCTCTATGAGAAATAGGGGACAGAGAGAGAGGACCAGACAATTTCTAGAAAGCTCCAGAAAAAAAAAAAAAAATGTATGGCCATAAATTCTTGTTTTCTTTTCCATTCCTTTCAAGAACTCAAAGTTCCAAAGGGCTTGAGGCTCTCAACCAGACCATGCTGGGATTTTAGGTATAAAGATTCTTCCCTGCTTGGCCTTGTCCTGAACATCACAGGTCCCCTGGGCACTAAGTGCTAGATGGGTTCCTCTCCCCATCATGATGCCAACCAAAAAGGCTACCATGTGTTTCTAAAAGCAAAACAAGCTGACTTTCAATAGATAACAGCTGGATTATAAGGAATCTCTATGTTGATTCAAGAGCTTTCCATGGCTCTGTTTACATTACTATAAAAAATTCTCTTGATAACCATCTGGGTCATTGAATTGTCTTCCCTCCCCTGCCTAAGGCCCCACCAAGACCTGAGTGCCCCTTTCCCTATTCTTCCTAATACTCTTAACATTTGCAAAACTCAGGTTTCTAATAGGTTAAACCTGTAACTAACTTTTAAAGTCTGGGTTTGTAATAAACCGATCCTTTCCTCACCTTTGTTTAAACAGATTTTTGCCACGAGCAGCCCATTTGGAAGGGAAGGGGAAAGAAAAACAGCAAGTCACAGAGCTGCGCACAGCCTGTGCGGAGGATGAAGGTGCAGGTGGACCACCTCGCCGACTCGTGATGTCTGTAACGTGCAGTGAAATTAATAAACTGTGCCAGCGCTAATGCTCCAGTCTCAACAAAGCGGTTTGTTTATTAGGACTTCTAGCTCACAAAAGAGGTATTTAAAAACTCTGCACGTAGCCTTGGGAACAGACCCGGGGAAAAGTAAACATAAAGCTCAAGTTTTGCCTTTACAAGCGGCAAGCGCAGCATCAATGACATTAGAGCACCGAACGAATGAAGGTAAATGAAGTTAGCGCTGGATGAAGACAACAGCATTACAACCTCTAAGAAACACCTACTGATCAAAGGTGAATAACCCTCACTTAAGAGCTCTCATCTATCTACCTAAAGCTTTAAATAGCCCCATGTAAGATTGTTTCAACAAATTACAGTATTTCTAGTTAGTTGCAGTTGTTAAAGTAGTAGTTAAAAACATTACTGTGGAAGGCTATTAATAAGTGTTCATAATATATATCAAAGTGAAAATATATTACAAAAAATTCCTTATTATATAGTAGAATTGTCTGTAAATGCTAGAATGCAGATATGTATGGATGGATATCTGCAAAATGTTGACAGTACTTCTGCAGAGTGTAACGTGGTTTTTTGTTCTTAGATATATTTTGCATAATAAAAACCTATGAGTTTCTAATGAGGGGCAAAGCATTTGTTTTTTTGTTTAAAAAAAAAAACAGACTCTATTTAATCAAATTAAGTGAGAACTGGTTTAAATAGTTCTCAGGGAACTAAGAATAGTAAGGACAGCTGACTAGAGACAACATTTTCTACACAGAAGATAGATAGTCTATACTTCATTCCTGATTAAAAAAAAAAATAACCCACTGGCAGGCACAGGCTTAAAAGACAAACCCATATCCAGGACAGTCATACCCCATTTTTCTTGACACTTTACATGTTAAATGGACAGAAACCACCTCTCTAATTTTATCCTCCTTGTTGAGAATAACTAGGACCCACAACAGCTGGGCCTTTGTCCAACGAGCATGGTTACCCACAAGTCATGTGCAGGGTTTGTCTTTAAAAACAGCTCTCATCAGGAACTCTGTATGCAATAAAACCTCCTCACACTTGCAGAGAGCTCCTCTCATCATTAGGCTGGGCCCTGAAACAGCTCCTAACAATCTGCCCAATCAATAACACTTTCTTTCATAAATCAAAAAATTTCCACTGTGAGCTACCACAATTAAGTTTTTAGCCTTAGATTGTACTTAGCTGTAGTTTCTGTTCTCTCATGACTTGGGGCCACAAACACCTAAAATAGTATCTTTGATCCTGCTCTCCAACCCCTTCCCAAATTACAGTCACTAAATGGAGAGAACAGACAAGCACTGGTCACTTTCTCTCTTGCCCTCTGTAGGAGGCTGAATTCTAAGATGACTCCAAGATTCCTGCTCCCTGCTGGACACACCTCATAAGGTCCTCTTGATGTGGCCCAGGGATACAATGGATAGGCTCCTGTGAGTGCCAGGTTACACTGTGGGGAAGGCAATTTTGCGGATGTAATTAAGGTCCCAAATCAGTTGACTCTAAGTTATTCAAAAGGGAGATTATTTGGGGTGGGTCTGCCCTAATCAGGCAAGCCTTTTCAAAGAAGGTCTAGAAATCAGAGATTCTCCAGCAGGCCTGGAAGAAACTGGCCACCGAGAGGTCTACAGAACAAGAAACTGAATTCTACCAACAACCACAAACTCAGAGGGACTGTAGCCCAGCTCCCAGCTGACACCTGACTGCAGTGTGGTGAGTGAGTCTCAGAGATAGGAACCAGCTAAGTGGTGCCCAGATTCCTGACCCAAGGAAAGTGTGAGATAATACATGTTGCTGTTTTAACCCACTAAATTTGTAATAATTTGTTACATGGCAATAGAAAATGAATACCCCTGCCGATTGGCCATGCGCACGTGGCTGTCCACGTTTTCACCCATGCTCTCTCTTCTTCCTGTCCACCCGCTGTGAGGCTATTTATGTGGAGGAAAAAAGAATCCTCTGTGATCCTTGGAGGCAGCCTCAAACCAGGGAGTGAGGCCCACCCGGTGATGACTTTTCGGAGGCACTCCACCCTTGTTTCTTGAACCCAATGCTCTGCTTCCCCGCCCTCTGTTCACTCCTTTTGGGAAGTCAGGCTTAGATTTCAGTGGCTGTGAATTCATACCTGACCTCCCAAATCATGGATCTAGGTCTGGATAAATCTCTTTTTCCTGACAGATGGGCCAAGGTCAAATCGATTTTATTTTTTTTAGAAGGTTTTTTTTTTTTTTTTAAGAAACTTTTAGAAGAAAACAAAGGGAAGGAAGAAGAAGGAATTTTTGCAATGAAAGTAGACACATATAGGACACATTTCTTGCTCTAACTTAACTAACGGCTGGGCACAGCCTGGCTTGGCTGGTGTCACTCCTGGAACGTTCACGTCCACATCCGCTTCCCTCCCCAGTCTGGTCTTTGCAGGAGGTTTGCAATTGTGCCAGGTTCCCTCTGGCCTGAACTGCATTTGAGTTGGCACCTTACTAGCCCTGGAGCCTCCCTCCCAGGTCCTCCCTCTCTGGTTTCTGGCTCCAGGGATGAACAAGGAACTTCCCCATCTGACCTCAATGATTCCTCCCTGAGGCCTCATGCTGGGGACCTTGTAAGACATTTGTGCTTCGCTCACCGTCTTCCAGACCTCTGTGCTCCTGTGTCTTACTCTTACTTTCTGTCCCCTGACTTCAATTCACCTAAGATAGGTTAAGATTTCACTGTGTGTCAAGCAGCTGTGCTGAATTCCAGAGCTCTGCATAACAGAGATGCTATCACGCAGCCCAGAGCCTATGAAAACTGCCTAAAACACGTTCACTAGTCCATTAAGGTTCTATATGATTTCCATAGCTGGTACTAATAGATTCACGCCCAGCCTATTTTTCTTGGCTACTGCCTAAGTGGCATCTAGCTAGTAGCCAAAGGAGCACCATGGTAGGGACCAAAACTTACCTGCAGCCCCTTTGTCTCCTATATAATTATACCCTATAAAGTTGTAAGAAAATAAATGTAATAGAACTTCAGTGTCTAAGTTCCATCTCCTACTAGACTTCTCACTATTACTGTTTATTTGCAGAATCCCATTGCATGTTACATGCAATGTTACATGCATGTTACATGTAACAGGAGAAAACAGGATACTGACTTGCTTTGGCCAACGTCAATCCGTAGAGTTTTGTAAACATTAACCTCTAAGAGGGTCTTCTCGGTTATTCAAATGTGTGCTAACCTCAATACGAGAATTCCCTAGGAACTTAGCTGGTGGTCCAGTGGTTAAGAATCCACCTTACCTGCCAATGCAGTGGACAATGCAGTTTGATCCCCAGTCCAGGAAGATAGCATATGCCATGCAAAATGGGGAAAGTCTCAAACAAGTTATATGTGAAGGCATTCCTCTATCTAATCAAGAGCTCACATCAGGGTCCAGAGATCACTGGTCCCAGAGGAATCTCAAAGGCCAAACTAGCAAAAGCAGACGTCATTTTCTCTCAGGCAGATGCCAGCTATCAAAGTTCAGAAAGAAACAGCCACCTGGATGTGGAGTTTAGCATTCAGACTGCTGACCCCATCACCCCTGCCATGGTGGGGTCAACAGGGACCTTAGAAGAGCACTCTAACAGATGGTTTCATTTTCTATTGATGCCGCACAGATGTTTAAAAAAGAATGTGCCGGAAACTGTGCTGCAAGTGTAAAATGGATCTCAAAACGTTTTACAAAGGACCCACATATTCACTTCATTGCAAAGCTATCAGGAAAAGAATCTTTTCCTACTCCCCTTCCCCCCAACTCTAATACTCCAAAGACTGGCTGCTTGGGAAAGCTTAATCTACTTTGCGGGTCTTGCTGCACAAGTCACTTCCCTATATGTCACTTTCCCATCAATAAAACAGCTACCACTGTTGCATAAACCTCTTCCCATGTCATGTATTTGACCTTAGTCTGCTTTATGCTATAAGCAGCAAGCTTCTCCCATCTCTTTGTTCAACATGTACAAAAATCTTATCAACATTCCAATCAAGATTAGAAAAAAATCAAGGGAGACTTCATTAATGTTTATTTTGAAACATTTATATTTCTTCCACAAGGGGAAAATGCTGTGTTATGGAAATGACATTAGTTTAGACATTCACTGATGCAGAAATCAATGCAGACTGTTTATTTGCTAATGGGTCTGTTAGTGGTTGGGTAATCTCCAGGCAGAATTGTTAGGAAACAGAGGTTACTGTCAAGATACTTATTGATTTTATCTAAGGATCTATCAATAAATGTCTTGTCAACAGTTCTTACCATCAGAAGTATAATGAGGAAAGTGGCTAAATATATTATTTCATTAAATTTCGTCACAACAAACGTGTGAATTAGGTAATAGTAATGTTATTACCTCCATTTTACCAAGGCAAAAATGTAAGCTCAAAGAGGTTTGACAACTTAG
The DNA here is from genome assembly GCF_027580195.1 of Bos mutus. Classification (NCBI taxonomy): domain Eukaryota; kingdom Metazoa; phylum Chordata; class Mammalia; order Artiodactyla; family Bovidae; genus Bos; species Bos mutus. The sequence goes on along the minus strand of NC_091620.1, from coordinate 22,301,076 downwards.
CTGATGTTGCACAGGTAAAGAAGGAGCAGAATCAGGGAATCAAACCACTTCTCTGACTGTGAAAGCTACACTCTTTCCACTACACTATCCACCTCTCAACCCTCCATGGTGGACATGTAGGTGGATGTTGTCAAGCACTTGTAGGATATAGGAGAGAGACTGTTTTCCAATGCGATATCTATTCTCTGGGCATCTGCTGAGGGCAAAATGCCTGAGTCATTTCAGAAAGCCAAGTAAGGCCAAGTATGTGTACCATCAATTCACATTTGTGTCTTTTTCTGGGAAAATGTAGATAACAGTTCCATTTCCCTTACTGGGTCCTTGTAAAGATCCAATTACACAGATCACATCAAAGAACTTCACAAACTGTAAAGCCCTTGTAACTGAAAGGTGATATGATTACCATTATCCCCTCTCAGACAGGGGACTGTTTCTCACCTATCCTGGGCTTCTGAGCTATTCTTTAGCAGGACTTTTCCAGGATTTGGCTTCTTTGGGGGTGGAGAGTAAGGAGAAATTAGGGAGGCTCCATAAATGCCAGAGCAGAAGCACGTCTGTATATACGTCCACGGTGAGTCATTTATGCTCCAGTTAATCATGGCACGGTCAGTCAACAGAACAGCGTACAGCTGACCCTCACTACTCACAAACTCCATGTTTGCAAATTTGCCTACCTGCTAACATTTATTTGTAACCCCTGATCAATACTTGGGGTGCTTTCATGGTCATTCACTAATATGCACAGAGAAACAGAAATCTGAGTTTTTGAACTGCACATTTTCAGCTGAGGCTGAACAAGGCCACACTCTGCCTTCTTTCAGCTCACACTATAAACAAGTATGGTCTATCCAGTGCCACATTTTCACACTTTTGTTCTTTTTGTGGGTGATGTCACTGTTTAAAACGGCCCCCATGTAGAGTGCAGAAGTGCTGGCTAGGGTTTCTAAACTGAAGAAAGCTGTGATGTTCCCTGTGGAAAAACTGCCTGTGTTAGATATGCTTCGTTCAGGTATGAGTTATTGTTCTCTTGGCATGACTTCAGTGTTAATGAATTGAAAATATATGTATTTGGGGGCTTCCCTCGTGGTCCAGTGGCTAAGGCTCTGCACTCCCAATGCAGAGGGCATGGGTTTGATTCCTGGTCAGAACTAGATCCCACATGCCACAACTAAAACCCAGCACAGCCAAATAAATGATATGAAAAAAAAAGTTTAAAACTATATATGTATGTATTTTGAGTAAGGTGGTTTTTTTTAAACATACACAGGAAACAAGGCAATGTATTGATCAGTTCATGAAAATGTGAGACCAGAGGCTCACAGGAATCTAACCTAGTATTTCCCCTAGGAGCAGCGATTCAGTATTCACTAATTCACTATTCACAGGTACTTTATAGAACACAACTACCTCCCACACAAGAATGGATTATCAGTCAGTTCAGTTGCTCAGTCGTGTCCGACTCTTTGCGACCTCATGAACCGCAGCATGCCAGGCCTCCCTGTCCATCACCAACTCCCGGTGTCCACCCAAACCCATGTCCATTGAGAATGGATTATATTTAGTTATTAAAATATGTAAATACAGAATATTAACATAAATTTGAGGAAGCATGGTAAAATGTCTGCTGTGTATTTCAGGACTATGTATTTTTTATTCCAGTTTCATTGAGGTATAATTGACACAGGCATAAGATATACAGCATAATGATTCGATTTACATACATCGTGAAGGGATTATCACAGTAAGTTTAGTGACCATCCATCATCTCACACAGAAACAAAATTAAAGGAACAGAAGAAATTTTTTTTCTTGTGATGAGAACTCAGGATTTACTCTCTTAACATGTTTCATATATAACATATCTCATTGTTACTTATATTTACCATGTCATACATTACAAGTAAACAGCTACCTGTTAACTATCTAAAACCAGATACATGAAAAAAGACTGGGAGGGTATATATAAACATAGAAGTATTTCTGGGTTTGCATAATTATAAAAGAGCTTTCTCATTTCTCCAACTTTGGTAATATATTATTTTCATGGTTTAACAATAAAATTTTAAATAAAAAAAGCTCCCACCATTAATATCTATGAGAAAAACACAAAAGTCCACATTGTCAATTCTAAAACTAATCTATGTTGGGCAAGCCCCCAGAGGTAATTAAAACCATCTAGAGGGCTGGTGAGGTTTGATTCACTTTTCTGAGAAGCTGGAAAAAGATATTCCTAGTATGGACCTGATTTATCATCCAACAACGCTGAAGGTTCTTCTGGTGTTTTGATTTCTACAAACCATTCACTACTATATACTCAACGTCCTTCTCTGCTTCTCCACTGCCAATATGGCATCGCTCCTAGACCTTCATATTCTCAGCCCCTCAACTCAAATATCACCCTGGAAAAGCAGGGCTCATAACCTCCAATTGTAGTCACAGACCTTGTTTTATCTTCTTCATAGCATTTACCATTATCTGAAATCATTGAACTTATTTATCTGTTGCAGCTTTAATTGCCTGACCCCTGCCCCCTTAGTGGAACATACAGGACTGTCCATCTTACTCATTGTTGACAGTCACATTACCCACCCCACCCCCCACCACACCTAGAAGGGACTAGGGGTAGATAGGAGGAGCTCAATAAATATTTGCTGACTTACTGACTCAGGCTTTCCTGATTCCTTTTTCTCCTTTAACCCCAAGCCAGCCGTCATCATTTGCTTGTCTATCTCAATCCAAAGGGAGTTTAGGAATACCCCAATCCTGTAACAAGTCCTTTCAATTCATATTTCTCCATGTTGCTTGATTCCATCCCAGTTTGTTTCCTGGGAGACAACAGGGTCCAGAGTTAGAGATTTAGTTCTCTCTAATTCACTGCAGTTGATTTAAAGTAGGATTAGCTGATGGTGATGTTTTGCTGAAAACCTGCTTATCACTGAGTTGCTTCACAGAACACATTCCTTCCTCATGACCAAATTCCTGCAACAGGCTTTTGAAAACTCTTCTACACACACTCCAGTCTGGCTGAGGTCCAAGGGACCGATAGGCCAGTAAGAGTCTGAGCTTTGTGTAGGTTTACACTCATGTTCTTTAAAAATGGCCCACAATCTCCAATACATGACCCTCCAGAAAGGGAGGTCTGTGGGGGGAGAGGGAGGTGGAGCAGGGCAGATATGGGTTGGTGGTGACCATCTCGAGATGTGAGTATGAAGCAATCATTTTACCTCTGTTGAAAATTTTTTTTCACTTATCTGTGTTTTAAGACCATGAAGAGGTGTACACTGAGCTATTTCTGACATCATGTCTTAATCAGAAAGCAGCTGTAATATAGAAAAAATGCTTCATTTAATCCTGTTTGCATGATGGTTTCTAGGCAACTGCTTAATGCTTGGATAAGATCATGGGTTTTCAGAGGGCCCAATAAGATCACACAGCCATGTCACTTTGCCAGGAGGAAAAAAGAAGCAGGGGTTTGTGAGTAGCAAACATGGAAGAACAAACAGAACTTTCTTGATGAATCATCCAGGGAAAAAGAAAAAATCTAGTCCCTCTCAAAAGAGAGAAGATCAAACCCTTGAGAGGCCCCTTGTGGACTGGGATTTTAAAGTTCCACAAGCATAACTAGATTCTGCCCTTTGATCTCAAGATGCATGTTGTATTTGTTCTACTTAAGCTTGAGGGATAACGAAAATGGCAACTAAAATTGTGAAATGACTGGTAGCATTTAACATTCACCGGGGACAGCAGTATAGGACTTTCAGATTTACAACCCCGTATTACTTTTCCTGAGAGGAAAAGACTAGTCATCAATGCCAGGGACAGAATTCACAGTTTACAACTCTACCTGCATCTGCAGGTGGGAGAAAAAGGAGGGGAACAGGGGCCTGTTTGCTCCTTGCTCTAACTGTAGTTTTCTATTGTCGCAAATGTCCAGCAGTAGGAAAAGCACTGCAAAGAAATAACCGGAGCACCACAGTGTGGTGCCACCCCCTATGAAGACAGACAGACTTCAGCCTGAACTATTAAGGAGCACCCCATCTTTAAAAACTGGTTGTTTCATCAAGCTCCCCAGGCCTGGGAAAGATTGAAGGCAGGAGGAAAAGGGTATGAAATGTTTGGATGGCGTCACCGACTCAATAGACATGAGTTTGGACAAACTCTGAGAGATGGTGAAGGACAGGGAAGCCTGGCGTGCTGCAGTCCATGGGGTCACAGAGAGTCGGATACAGCTGAGTGACTGATCAACAACCACCAGGCCCCCATGTGCAAAGCCCCTGGGAACAGTGAACAGAGTTGTTGGGAGGCTCATTGCATGGTGTGGCAGTGACAGGAGGCCAGAGAAATGGGGCTGGCAGTGGGGCCGGAAGGAAGGGGAACCAACTGCCCAAACTTGCCCAGGGCTTTCCTGGTTTTAGTGCTAAAAATCCTGCCTCTTAGAAGATTCCTCAATCCTAGGCAGACTGGGACAATGGCTCAGCCTACAAACAAGCAGAAAGAACACTGCAGACATTGCCTAAGTGCGGACGTACTTAGTCATTCCACACTCTTAGTCACAGAGAATCCAGACTCAGGAAGCCTGCTCCTCGGTGTCCCTGCTCTAATACTACAGGGAGCTGGCATCTGCAACGATGTAGCCGCCCCACCCTGCTCCCCCCACTTGGCATCTGGGTTCTTTCTGGATATCAAATAAAGCAGAGCATTTCTCTGACTGAGCCACTGGTAAAGACATCATTCTTTCACCATTTTACCCTATCATTTTTCAGTCGCTAAGTCGTGTCAGACCCTGTCAGACTATAGCCCACCATAGACTATGGCCCACCAGGCTTTTCTGTCCATGGGGTTTCCCAGGCAAGAATACTGGAGTGGGTTGCCATTCCTTCTCCAGAGGATCTTCTCAACTCAGGGATGGAACCTGCGTTTCCTGCAATGGCAGGCAGATTCTTTACTACAGAGCCACCAGGGAAGCCCATTTTACTCGATGAGTGAGTGAGTGAAGTTGCTCAGTCGTGTCTGACTCTTTGCGACCCCGTGGACTGTAGCCCCCCAGGCTCCTCCGTCCATGGGATTCTCCAGGCAAGAATACTGGAGTGGGTTGCCATTTCCTTCTCTATACTTGGGGGTAAAAAATCAACGGCCAAGAGAAACCAATTACCTACCTGACCCCTAATTTTCACTCGGCAAGTCTCTTGTAAATGGTTAAGCATATACACTACCGAGCCATCACTAGAAATTCTCTTAGAAATCTTTGCCCATTTTCCATCTTTGTAGAGTAAGAAGCCATCAAACAGGCACAGAGAAAGCACACGTTCACAGACATTTCTTTTAAGAAGCAAGCAGCAAAGGCCTGATGGATAGAAGCAAAGCTTCACAGTAGTTTCTTAGGAGCCACAGGAAAAGTGTGACAATGACAATTACAGACTTCATTCTTCAGCATTGCCACCTCTCTCATCTCCTAAAGGTCCACAAGCTCAACATAAACATTGGATCCAAAAATCCTTACTGAGTCTAGAAACATAAATGAAGGCATCTGGCACTTTCACTTATAATTTCTGATGAAAGTTTATTTTAATTAGGAAATAATTTGAAAAAGAGTAATTCAGAAAATAATGTCACGGACACCCCTGAAACCCACCACCAGATTTTTCTTTTCTTTTCTTTTCGTAACACCAAAACACTTTGTTACTGGGGTATAGTTAATGAACAATGTTGTACCACCAGAATTTCCAATCTGCTGTGTTGGCTTCAGATTTTCTAAAAAGCACAGAAATGTGGCAGGTAACACCAGATCCCCACTCAAAGAGGCAGAGGCCATAGGAAGTGGAAACAGGAGCTCAGAAAGGTTAAGCAACTCCCCAAAGCTAGAGGAAGGGTCTCTGGGAACACTCGCATCCCAGCTGCAAGTACGATTTCTCATCTCTCAGTGTACCTTGCATTGCACTTGGAATGTGCGTGCTCAGTCATGTCCCACTCTTTGCAATCCAGACTATAGCCCACCAGGCTTCTCTGTCCAAAGGATTCTCCAGGCAAGAATACTGGAGTGGGTTGCCATTTCCTTCTCCAGGGGATCTTACTGACCCAGGGATTGAACCCGGGTCTCCTGCATTGGCAGGCGGATTCCTTACCTGAAAGCATTCCTAATTGGACGCTTCCAACACAAACCAAAGCATGTGATTCCAGGACTCAGACTCTGCTGCCACGAAATACCAAAAGATGCCAGGTATTTGGTGGCGAGACGGAACAGTCAATTCACCTCAGGAATGTAAAATTTTGAGTCAGAAAAGCCCCAGAAGGCCTTATGATTCCTTACACACAGTTGTTTCCTGCTTATAAGCGGAAAATGAAAAAGCAGTCATTGTGTAAAGAGAGTAAGATATCGCTAGGTGTGTACAATTTCAATATAATTAAACGTTTTGGTTCAATTATATATCACTTTTCAAATGGTTTAACTATAAAACTATTTTTCAAATTTCCTCTCTATAAAACTGAGCATTCTCTTATTCACCAAAGGTCTCAGGCCCACCAGGTCCATTGCATGCTGCCATGTCACTCTACATTTTTCATTTGGGGGCCCTGACAAGCTATCAAATGGAGTGTCGTTAAATATTTTCTGAGAAGCCCCAAACCCAGAAATGCCACATCAAAACAGCAAAAACTAACAATGGCAGGTATTCCATTTTAATTCACATTTCACAATATCCAGGTTGTGAATGTTACAATCCGTACATAGAGTACAATGCTTCACCTGAAAAGTCAGGCCATCTAATGGGTGAAATAACATTCCCCAGGGCTAGAATAATCTGTTCCCCTTTTTCTAGGAAAAGGAATTCTCTGCTTACAGGGAAGCAGTCAAATTCAATTAGCCTAGTTGTTGAAGAGCTGCTTTTAAATATGAGCAGCATTTCAATTTGTAAAATAGAGACCTTTCTATAAACTGTGTATGTGAATTTAATCCAATTCCCCCTGCCTCCCCCACCCCTATACGCATAAAATTCTCAGAATGTTTTGTCTTTCTTTCTTCCTGCCCCTTCACTGGCATAGGCCCTGCTCTGGTCTAGCTGGCCAGAGTGATGTGGATTTTCCCAAGCACAGTGCTCATCAAATCTGTCTGACTTCATTATTATGTTTTAAATGTATTTGTTCAGCTGCACTGGGTCTTACCTATGGCACTTAGGATCTTTGATCTTCATTGCAGCACGTGAGATCTAGTTCCCTGACCAGGGATTGAACCTGGGCCCTCTGCATTGGAGGCAGCCACTGGACTAAGACAGGGAAGTCCCCCATCTGTCTGACTTTAGACATAAGATTTCTGTAGCCCAGAACTCCCTCTTCTCCTGGGAAACTCTGACTTCATAACCCAGTCTTTTCCTACTCACCCCGTCACCATCCACACTCAAAGTGCACACAGAGCCCCTCATATACTTCTCTAACTACCTTTATCATTTGTGCATTTTTACTATCCCCCCGCCCCGCCCCACCTCAAGGATGTGACCACAGGACCTAACACACTGCCTAGACATGGGCAGAATCAATGCTTGATAAAGCCGATAAAAGTCGTGCCCTGTTGTCTTCCCTACCCTTCTGTACTGCCTCCTCACCATTCATGGAACTGCCTGGCTCCACAAGTGGGTGTTACCTTCACCATGAAAATCTCGACTTAGCCCTGACGACCTCCCACCAGAAAAAAGTACAGCAACTGCAACCTAAACAACCAGGCCATTCCTTCAACTAATGAAGAATTAGTCCTTAAATTCAAGTGGTGACAGATAGTTTTTCTTCATTTTGGGAAAGTGAAGAATACTTTGCTAATTCAAATAATTCTTAATCCATTCAATTTACCTCCCTCATAAGTTTTCTTCAAAGAACACACCTGTAAAAGGACAATTACGTGTAAAGGGAAAGTGGTAAATGCAATGACCTGTATCTCCTTTTTCTGCAAAGGAATTAATGATCATTAAGCAAAAACACCTCCGACGAGTGCTTACTAACTTTTGCTGTCATATGAGGAGGAATAAAGATCACAATATAGCATCTCCTCCCAATGTTCAAAGCACAGTTTGGCATGTTTTTATTTGGCCTGACCCTCTTGACGAGCTGTTAAACTGAATCAGTCACTTCCTGGTTTTCTCCAAATCCAGGTCATCACTGTACCTGACCCACATGGTCACTGAGAGAATCAAGCAACTCTTTGATCCTTCCTCTTCCTTCCTCGCTCATGAATTTCCCTGGGGTTGGCAGAAATACTGTGGAGTTTAGAGTTTATAGGCGAGTAGACAATCAGGGAGTTTGAGTTACCCAAGGCATACAAGGCCAAGGCCACAGCTAACATACTTGATGGTCTAACACAAAGTAGAAAAGTGTATTCCTGCTTCAAAAAAAAAGAGAACTCCATTAAGTTTGGGACTTAGAGACAAACTACTGAGATGTTTAGTCATTAAGTCATGTTCAACTCTTTGCGACCCCATAGACTGCAGCACGCCAGGCTTCACTGTCCTTCCACATCTCTTGGAGTTTGCTCAAACTCCATTGAATCAGTGACGCCACCCAACCATCTCATCCTCTGCCGTCCTCTTCTCCTTTTGCTTTAATCTTTCCCAGCCTCAGGGTCTTTTCCGATGTGAAGTCGGCTCTTCACATCAGGTTGGCTCTTGCTTGGCTCTAGGCTCAAGTGTAGTATTTGGGGAAAATGAATGGAGTTTCTACTCCCTCAAAATGATCAGAAAGTTACTCTTTAGCTGCTCAAAACACACGCAGCAGCTTGAGATCATCTGATGGATTTAAAAGAACTCAAAATAACTTTATCTAAGGAACTAACTTATCTGCTTAGCATTTGCTGCAAAGCAATGTCTAGATGTTCCAAGAAAGCCAGTAAAATATGCAGGGAGGCTCTTTTGCCCACACACCTCCTGCATCAGAGGACAATGAAACAGCTGCTCTTGAACCTGAGCCACCTGAGCGGCCTCCAGCGAGGCCGTCCAGCTGACCCTGCCCGCCTCTGCCCCGCCTCCGCTTAGATATGGGTGAGTGGATCTGCTCAGGGATGAAATCCAAGCAGGGTCAGGGTCAAAATCTCCCGGTGCCAGAATTTTACAAACTTGAGCTCTGGCCACAATCAGAGGAAGTAATCACTTCAGCATCTTTTTTCAGTCTTCAGATTACCAACTCATGCAAAAAACAAAATGAACAAAAAGTGGGCATCCCTGGTATCTCAGTGGTAAAGAATCTGCCTGCCCGTGCAGGAGATATTGACCAGGATTTGATCCCTGATCCGGGAAGATCCCACAGGCTGCGGAGCAACTAAGCCAATGCACCACAAGTATTGAGCCTGTGCTCTAGAGCCCAGAAACTGCAACTACTCAGCCCACGTGTCCTAGAGCGTGTGCTCTGCGACGAGAAACAACAAACGACTGCAATGAGCAGCACTTGCAACACAACTAGAAAGAAGCCCCCGCTCTCCGAAACCAGAGAAAAGCTCGAGCAACGAAGATCCAGCACAGCCAAAAATAAAGAAATAAATAGTTAAAAAGAAAAAAGAAAGGACAAAAAGCAAAGCAGAAGATACTGCGGTAGACTTGAGAAAACCTACTGACTCCAAGGAACTGTAATTGAGCTATTAATGCAACCCACTCCAGTGTTCTTGCCTGGAGAATCCCAGGGACGGGGAGGCTGGTGGGCTGCCGTCTGTGGGGTCGCACAGAGTCAGACACGACTGAAATGACTTAGCAGCAATGAGGACTGCAGCATCCTCATCTGGAGAGGGGTGCAAAAATGTTGATACTGGGCAAATCCTCCCATGAAGAAATGGCCTCTGTTTCTCCATTCGTTGGAGAAGGAAATGGCAACCCACTCCAGTATTCTTGCCTGGGAAATTCCATGGACAGAGCAGCCCGGCAGGCTACAGTCCATGTGGTCGTGGAGTCGGACACAACTGAAGTGATTAAGCAAGCACTCTCTGTTCATTGATTCTGGAATGGCCTCTTAGGTTGTTCTAGCCAAGAGCATGTGATACAAGTGATACTGTCCTACAAGCAATAAATGCTGGAGAGGGTGTGGAGAAAAGGGAACCCTCTTACACTGTTGGTGGGAATGCAAACTAGTACAGCCACTATGGAGAACAGTGTGGAGATTCCTTAAAAAACTGGAAATAGAACTGCCTTATGATCCAGCAATCCCACTGCTGGGCATACACACTGAGGAAACCAGAAGGGAAAGAGACACGTGTACCCCAGTGTTCATCGCAGTACTGTTTATAATAGCCAGGACATGGAAGCAACCTAGATGTCCAGCAGCAGATGAATGGATAAGAAAGCTATGGTACATATACACAATGGAGTATTACTCAGCCATTAAAAAGAATACATTTGAATCAGTTCTAATGAGGTGGATGAAACTGGAGCCTATTATAGAGAGTGAAGTAAGCCAGAAAGAAAAACACCAATACAGTATACTAATGCATATATATGGAATTTAGAAAGATGGTAACAATAACCCTGTGTACGAGACAGCAAAAGAGACATTGATGTATAGAACAGTCTTATGGACTCTGTTGGAGAGGGAGAGGGTGGGGAGATTTGGGAGAATGGCATTGAAACATGTATAATACCATGTATGAAACGAGTTGCCAGTCCAGGTCCGATGCACGATACTGGATGCTTGGGGCTGGTGCACTGGGACGACCCAGAGGGATGGTATGGGGAGGGAGGAGGGAGGAGGGTTCAGGATGGGGAACACATGTATACCTGTGGTGGATTCATTTTGATATTTGGCAAAACTAATACAGTATTGTAAAGTTTAAAAATAAAATAAAATTTAAAAAAAAAAGAAGTGATACTGTCCAACTTCTGAAACTGGGGGCAGAACTGGACTCAAGAATCTCTGATACCACCATTCTCCTTCTTGGAAACTCGATGTACTGTATGAACAAGCCAGGGCCAGTCTTTCGGATGATGGGAGACTCATGGTCCCCACCACTCCTTTCCTCTCTCCTCCAGCTCGTCATCCAGAAGGAGAGCTTCCCAGCTGACCAAAAACTGGCCATGCACTCACTTGCGAGCCCCACTGAGATCAGCAGAACTATCCATCTGAGCTGGTCCACAGAACTTTGGACTAAATAAAATGGCTGTATGTTATTAAATCATTTAATTTATTGATCAGTTATTAGCAGCAAAAACTCATACATCAGTCTCAAAAACTTTTTAGGAGAGATGAACGTATGTCTGAATGGCATTCAACTCTTTGAAAACAGGGAACCAGACCAGTGACTTCTCAGACAGTCTACAAACTTGGGTGAATGAAATCATGATGAAAATCAAAGTCATAAAGACCAAATTAACTTATCCTAGGGAAAGTGCTTCCTTCACTATGCAGTGAGGGAAGAAGCTACAATATTTTAAAATTTTAAGTAATTTTACTACTAATTTACCAGTGCAGCAGAAAATCAAATAGTAAACTACTTATCTCAATAACGTTTTGCTTTCACTCCATTCCCTTTATTTCTCAAAAGTGTGCTCTTCTGTGTTCCCTTTCCCTAGTTTTTCTAATTCCCATTACTTGGAATTCCCCATTGTAGTTTTCTAACGAGAACAAAAGGAATAGCAGTAACTTCCACTTATGGAGGCACCTCAATAGATGCTTTAAAAACATGATATTGTGCATTCACACAACCACTCCTTTTGGTGAGTATAATTAGACCCATTTTATAGAGCTGTAAACCAAGGCTCAAAGAAGTTAATTACCTTGCTAAGGTCATTTGGTTTGAAGGTGCTGGAGCCAGAATTTAAACCACTAACTGTGTGATTACACAGCTCATAAATTTTCCATTATGTAACACTGCCTCCATGGGACAATAAAACCTGCTACAGGCCTCTCATGAGCAAGGAAGCTTGAATCCAGGGACTATAGTGGTGGTCCAGTGATTAAGACTCCACACTTTGAATACAGGGAACGTGAGTTCGATCCTTGGTTGGGGAACTAAGCCCCACATGCCCTGTGGTGTGGCCAAAAGTAAATAAATAAATAAAATTCAGTGACAATAAATCAATTCAAAATAAGTATTTAGATGTATGCATATACGTACAGGGAGAGAGTGTGTGAAAAAGAATAAAAGAGAAAGAAGTGGCTGTGCAAACTGCATCTACCAAAAGAACTGAGATTGTACTGATTTTGGCCAAAACCTTTTTATCACTTAGAAAGAAAGAAGCAGGAATATGCGATGGTTAGGATTTATGGTGTGTTTGTCCCAAACCATCAGTAAAAGACATCATTGGCCCAATCATCTCTGAACGTGAAGTATACTTGTGTGAAGACATCAGAAGGGGAATCATCTAAGATTCACAAAAATGCAGCCTGCTGACTATGCATATTTATGAAAGGTTTTGCATAATACAACCACTACTAAACTCAAGCATACATTTTATTTAAATTAACAAATAATCTTCTCTATCAACTATTTTAAACTTAAAAGTAAATTATCTCTTTTACTCCAAAAGAAGGGCAGCTTTAAAAAAGTAAATCTACCACTAAACAATAACATAATTGAATCTTATGTTCTGTATTAAATTCATTTCCTTCTTCCAAATTATTTATAAACCGGAGGGGAAATATGTAAACGTTTTAAATGTTTGACTGTCCCCAATTTTCCCAATTGTAACTGATTAGCCCAGTCTTCTGGGGATCAGGCCAACATATGTGGGGGAAAGTGTACAAATCCTCTGAATTAAAACCAGGGAGAGAACACCACCCCGGCAGAGTGAGGAGGGCAGGGGATGTCCCCCTCTATGGACAAAGTAAAGATGAGTCTGAGCCTCTCTGGTTGAGTCAACAGTTTCTGCCCACATCAAGGGCCCAAAACCTCGGGGAGCCTCATCCTTTGCTGAAAGACCCCCTCCCCTATTCCCCTCCCACGCAGCACACTCTCCAGGCCTCTCTCATCTGATCTTATGATGACAGTGACGCCCTCCTCATGCCCAGATTGCCCAGCTCGCTCTGCCCCTCTATGCCTGAAGCTCTAATTTATCTGACCCACAGAGCCCCTTTCTCAGAAACTCAATCTGCTCCACAAACCTGTCTCCAGATCTTCATTTCTCCTTCCCATCACCCCCACTCACTTCCAGGCCCCACTCCACTTTCCCATGTGCCACCACATCAAAAGTCAATCCCAAAGTCCAGGAACTCTTGTCCTTCAAGTGGGAAAGAACCAGAGAGTGCTCAGGTCAAAGGGCATCTTGCAGTTTTCCAATGTAAACCCAGGCTCAATGCCGAGCCTGAAGACGAAGCCCTCACGGAGCTGAAGTGGACCATGGCTGAGCAGAGCAGCATGAATCATTTCACTGTCACATGATAAACTGAAAGCCATCTCCCTCTAACTCTGGTTGTGGTTCTGACTTGAGAACGTCTTTGAAGACTGCCCTACAGAAGGATTCAGTATTTATTCTCTGATCTTGTGGCTCCTCTGGGGAAACAGACATCACGCGGAGTGTTCCTTCATCCTCACAGCTTCCAACTCAGGGGCCACATTATCAGAGAGGCCTTCCCAGACCACCCTGGGCAATGAGCCACCCCCCACCTTGCTGTTATGGAGTTCTCCATAACACTAGCACCTCCTGAGAAATTAGGTGCATGCGTGCATGCTAAGTTGCTTCACGTCCATGGGATTCTCCAGGCAAGAATACTGGAGTGAGCTGCCATGCCCTCCTCCAGGGGATCTTCCCTACCCGGGAACTGAACTCGTCATGTCTGCCTGAGTCTCCTGCATTGCAGGCAGATTCTTTACCCATTGAGCCACTTGGAAAGCCCAAGAAATTAAGTACTTATCTAATTCTCTTTTCTCTCTTCCTCAGTGGCGTGTCAGCTCCAGGAGGGCTGGACCTCCGTCTGCTGCACCTCCAGCATCCAGAATGCAGCGCAGGGCACAAAGTGAGTACTCCATAAATATTTATTCAATAGGTGAATTCCCACCCCTCCCCTGCTCACCATGCCCCGTCCCTCACACACACATCTGCTTTCTCTCCTACGGGCCTGTGTATCCCACCTGCCAAGCCAGCCGGGGACTGTGAACATTGATTCTGGCACGTGAGCAGTCCCTTCCAGCTGTGAGTCCCTGGGGTCTTCTGTCCTCTATTCTCCTTCCTTTTTTCCTCCCTCACGTCGGCCCCCTCCTTTATGCCTCTTCCTGATCCAGAACCTTCTACCCCAGAGAAAGTCATAAAAAGCATATGGTCTATGTTATTTTCTAATTTACTGATACAAAAGATGCATAGATTTAGCCCTCCTAAAGAACCTCCTCGTCTTTAGTTTTAAGCCAGAATCCACATTCTCTTTTTCTTCTACTTAAAAAAAAAAAATTGTTATTAGATGTAAATTTTTATTTTATTTTTTATTGGAGTATAGTTACATTATAATATGCTACTTTCTGATATATTGCAAAGTGAATCAGCCATATGTTATACATGTATCCCCTCTTTTTTGGATTTCCCTCCCATTTAGGTCACCACAAAGCATTGAGTGGAGTTTCCAGTGCTACATCATAAGTTCTCCTTAGTTATGTTTTATGCATAGTATCAATAATGTATATACATCATCTCAATCTCCCCATTCATCCCATCCCCCCTCGCCCCTCTCCTTACCTATACATTTGTTCTCTATATCTATGTCTCTATTTCTGCTTTGCAAATAGGTTCACTTGTACCATTTTTCTAGATTCCACCCTTTTACACTGTTGGTGGCAATGTGGATTGGTGCAGCCACTACGGAGAACAGTGTGAAGGTTCCTTAAAAAATTAAAAGCAGAGCTTCTGTATGACCCAGCAATCCCACTCCTGGGCATATACTCATAATCCCAAAAGAAACATGTACCCCAGTGTTCATAGCAGCACTGTTTACAATAGCCAGGACATGGAAGCAACCGAATGTCCATCAACAGAGGAAAAGGTAAAGGAGATGTGGCACATACACATTCTCTTGACTATCTCTTAGCAAATCCACACAACTACTCAGCCAGCACTGCTTTCTTTCATTCCTTAACAACCTGCTTAATCATAAGCTCTAGATGTTTCCCAGTGATGAATGTTAAGCTTTTCACTTTTCAAACATCTGTACTGGACTTACCTCGAAACTCATACTTCACTTTGGTATTCCTCATTACAATTTAACAGTCCTCCCTATATTTGTCCTAAGATAAATGGCAATCCTTCTGTCTTTTGGATACATTATTTGAAATTCTCTAAATACTCTCTGGAGTCACATGACTCCCTATCTGTGTTTTACTGTTCATGTTTTTTACAGATTAAATTTAAATTGTTTTCTAATCCCATTATTCACAAATTTTATTTATATTAGTCTTTGGCCATGGAGCTTACCTAATTTCTTCCCCTGGATCATTAGAAATGCTATGCAATTTCTGATACGGGCAAAATTATGTTCAAGTATTACTTGATGTGTTTTTATAGTCTTAAAATAGAAATGATCATTCCCCTCTTATTTTTGGTGGGGTGTTTGTTTTAGACTATTTGCTCAGTGTTTGGCATATTTGTTGAAGAAAGAAAGAAAAAATAAAAGTGAGCAAACGATGACAATATCAAAATAAAAATGTATCACAACTTCCAGCAGAAACAGATCCTATAAAGTGTAAATAGTCCCCTTATCTTCTTTTAAATTACCGTTAAACAAACTTGTACTTAATGGACCAGCAAGTATATATATCCTGGCTCCCAAAACACTTGCCAATGGAGCAATGGAGACACGGACATTGAGAACAGACTTGTGGACCCAGGAGGGGAAGGAAAGGATGGGAGGAATTGAGAGTAGCATTGAAACATATACATTACCACATGCAAAATTAGCCAGAGCAAACTTGCTGTATAATGCAGGGTGCTCAAATCAGGTGCTCTGTGACAACCTTGAGGGGTAGGATGTGGGAGGGAGATTCAAGAGAGAGGGGACATATGTATGAACCATGACTCATTCTTGTTGATACATGGCAGGAACCAACAAAATTTTGTAAAGCAATTCAATTATCCTCCAATTAAAAATAAATGCATTTAAATTAAAAACATAAGTTCTTGTTGATTCTTGCCAGCCTCAAATAGAAGAGGGAAAGCTTGGAATAAGCTAATCTTTTGGAGAGAAGTGGCACAATGCCTCACTTTGGGCCATAGAAAGTTTAATCTGGAGATTTTACAAAGAACAAGCAATAACACGTTTTGCCACAATTTCATGACTCTGGAATGAATACTAATAAAAATAAGGAAAGTATAAGAAGAAAGATCTGAGGAAAGAACCTATACCAGAGTTAACTGGAGCTTCCTTCTAAAGGCTTTTTACTGACAAGCTGCAAGAACTGTGGTTCTGAAAATTTTTTCTGCTTCCGTGTAACACTATGAGTAGCACTCTTCACAAGGTAACATCTCTCATTATATAGACTCTCAAGTGTCTGGGAAAGGGAGAGTGGAAGACAGGGCATATAGTCTGAATATCTGCATCCCCCTAAAATTCATATGTTGAAGCCCTAACACTCAACGTGATGTTTTTTGGACATGGGGCCTCTGGGAGGCAATTAGGTTAAGGTGAGGTCATGAGGGTGGGGTTCTAATGATGGGATTAGTGCCCTTATAAGAAGAGACCAGTCTGCTTGCTTGTTCTCTTTCTCCTCCTCCCTGTCTCTCTCTCTTAACCAGGAAAAATTATGTCTGTTGTTTAACCAACCCAGACTATGGTATTTTGTTATGGCAACTCTCACTAAGACGGAAGGGGAATAAACCTAGATCAACCCAACAATTTGGTCTCTGGACTCATTATCAAGGTATCATCATCAACCTAGTGACAATTTGGGCCAAGTACCCAGGAAGAAGAGCCTCTTTAATGTAATAGTAGCATCCCATCAACAGCAGTTCTAAAAGAGAATACATCCCAGGCTTAGTGTGAGTCCCAGCCCCTTCACAGTGGCTCCACCCAAACCCCCAGTTCCTCCCTAATGCTAACCCCAAAAAAGGATGCTCCAGATGGATCAACAACAAATCACCCTCGCCCTTCATTTGAACCTAATGGGACAGTTTGGCTCTGGCAACTGGATTCTCTTCTGGATCCCAGGCCCCATAGAATCGTGCTTCTCATCACTGGAACCTGCCTTATATCACAGGCAGCCTGCCATGAACTCCATTTCAAAGGACCTTCTTCTACCCACTGACAGATCAGCCTCAAATTGGTCATCTGCATGAACTTAACAACATCCGCATGTCACTGTAGCACTCCATTTATAGGAACACCTTGTAAATACCTGTGCTGTGTGCTGAGCTGCTTCAGTCATGTCCAGCTCTTCATGATCCTAAGGACTGTAGCCCACCAGGCTTCTCTATCCATGGGATTCTCCAAGCAAAAATACTGGACTAGGTTGCCATTTCCTCTTCTAGGGGACCTTACCAACCCGGGATCACACCCACATCTCTTACATCTCCTGCACTGCCAGGTGGGTTTTTAAAATGCAGTTTATTGAGTAACAACTCTATGCTAGATCTTGGCTTTCACATGCATTATCTCTAACCTTCAACATGGAGCTGTAAGATAGATATTACTCTTCCCATTTGTAGAAAGAACATGAGACTTAGAAAGTTAAATAATGTTCCTATGATCACATAGCTCATTGGTAAAGTCTTGCTATTTTAAGCTCTCTGTCTGACTTTAAAGTCTACAGTCCTCCCAATACACCACTATGCTATTTCTTCCCATTTTGGCACACCCCATCTTCTTCCTATCTCCCACTGCTGACACTTCCCTGGACCGGAGTTGACGCTTCTCACCTCCTCTTAGCCTCATGTGGTGCCAAGAGGCTGTCTGAGCCTCTGCAACAGGGTCTACCCAAGCTCAGTCCCCCAGCACACCCTCCTCGACCCATGATCTGGTCTCTATCCCAACCCCTATATAAGATCCAATCTGGCAGCTCCCACCTGCCACACGATCAGCTTCTAGACTGAGGCACGAAGTAATTATAGTGCATAACACCACGTCTTGTGTACATTATGGTGGGGGAAGCGTCAGGGAAGAGGAGAAGAAGGGAGAAAAGAAAATGGGGAAGGGAAAAAGAGAAGGAGAAGAAATAAGACAAAAGCAGAGCTGAGGAGACAGAAGGAAGAAGGAGACAGGGTACCCAGTAAAACAACATGTGTCAAATAAGGTCATTTGTGAGACTGCTTAGTCAGGACAGGCAGGAAAATCTGGAAGTGCTGCAGAGTCCCTGGTCTTTTAGTTAAGCCAAAGTAAACTGTTCTTAGTCTGAGAAGAGAATGTGCCTGATATCAAGATTACAAACCATAAAAGCAAAGTCTGATTTTTCACTGGATATTGGATTAAAAAAACAAAAAAACCCAGCTATAAAGGTCATTTGGGGGACAACTGGGGCAATTTAAACATGGACACATTAGAAAACAGCAGTGAATCAACGCTAAATGTTTTGGAGTGATAGGATTTTCATTGAGGTTGTTTAGAAGCATGTCTTTGTTCTTCAAAGATACCTACTAATGCATTTAGAGCGACAATGTCAATGTCTCGGTTAACTTTTTAAAGGTCAGCATAAACAAAACACACACACACACATGCAGAAAGACAAATAAGCTAAAAGGGTAAAATATTCATGCTTGGTAACTTCATCATACTACTTTTACAACTTTTCTCAGGGCTGAAATTTTTCAAAACAGAAAGTGTAGGGGAAAAATTATGAATTAGCCCCTAAGGCGTGCTGCAATTCATGGGGTTGCAAAGAGTCGGACATGACTGAGCGACTGAACTGAACTGACTGAAGGGGCAAAACTTCCATAAGCCGAACCTACTGGCCTTGAAGGCACTATTTTGTGGGGATTAAAGGCTCATCCAACCCTGGATTCATGCTGCCTGGGCCAGGACACCATCTATCACTAATGAGCAGAACAAGTTACCTAACCCCCACAAGCCTCAGTTTCCTCACCTGTAAAATGGGGCCAAAATTAGGACCTAACCCCAGGGGTTGATTGTGAGAGCTAAGTGAAATTTGGCTGTTCACAAAACTATTACTATTATTTGGAGAAAGGAATGGCAAGCCACTCCAGTATTCTTGCCTGAGAGGAGCCTGGTGGGCTACATGATCCATGGGGTCACAAAGAGTAGGACGCGACTGAGCAACTAACACTACCACTACTATTAATTTTATTATTACTGCATGTTGCTGTGTGCTAAGTCACTTCAGTTGTGTCTGACTCTGTAACTCCATGGACTGTAGCCCGCCAGGCTCCTCTATCCCTGACATTCTCCAGGCAAGAATACTGGAGTGGGTTGCCATGGCCTCCTCCAGGGGATCTTCCTCACCCAGGGATCAAACCCATGTCTCTTATGTCTCCTGCATTGGCAGGTGGGTTCTTTACCACTGGCTACCTGGGAATCCCAGACCATTATTACTCTTACTATCCTTACTCAAATTGCCCAAATAGAATCCAAATGGATAAACTATTTTGTTTTAAAATTTTCTTTCTCTCTCTTCCTCTTAAGTAAAACAGAGAAAGCAAGCCCAGAAAGATAGCATGTGCCAGATACTGGAATTGATCTACTTATCACAGCTCTTAACAGTTGGGTAGGGTGATGCCTCTCTACCAAACTGCGTTTCTTCTGAATTCTGTATTTTAATATTATATTCAGGTGAAGCCCTTGCAGTGAAGAAAGAGCAGCTGTAAGAAAGAAAACTGAAGCTTCCTGTGCAAGCAGGACAGTTCATGGAACCAGAGAAAGGGCGGGGTGGGAAGTCTGAAGTCAAAACACATTCCTTCTTTCGCAGGAGACGCTCAAGCCGAGGACCTGGAGGGCTGGCTTCTCCCTCCCTACAGCAACTGCCTTGATGACTGGAGTGCGGCCCAGACAGAGCACATTCCTTCGGGCTGGAGTGTGGGCGTGTGGCCAGTGGCCGTTAAACACCACGTTTGTGTCCTCCAGGAAGAAAGAATGTCTGGAAGCAACAGCCCATGCCTTGTTCTCAGAACAGACTTCTCCTCCAGCCATCTCTCCAGCAGACAGAGGAGCTGTTAGGCAGCGCACATCCACCTATACTGCACTTAACCTGAACACTGAGGGCTGCAGTGTGAGACTCTTCTGAATATCCGTATCTTTTTAAAAGCCTCCGGAGTGGAATGTTTGCAACATCAGAACCAACCGAGTCCCTGAATTCAGTTGGCAGAAATACTAAGACACGCAAATTTAAAACAAAACAATCAAGTCTACACAGAGCCTAAAGGTGACCACTTATTCCTAGAATTTGAGTAATATATATATATATTTTTAAAGTTTTGGATGACACACAGGTTATCATACAGGACATGAAGCAAAGTGGCAGTCATGGCAGAATTCACTCTCTCCGAGGCAAGGCTCTAAGGTCTGGGTATGTGCAGGACTCCAGCCCTTACTTCCTATAGCCAGAACGTTCACCCTGGGTCTCCTTTCCGGCTGCAAACCCACCTTACCATACTCCCTTCTGAGCCTAATCATGCATTTCTCTGGAGAGTCACAAAAAGCCATAGGATGTTTATAATGCATATTCTGTTTCTTTTAACCTTTCTAAAATTATTTAAAATATTAATCCTATATTTATATATGGGCTTCCCTAGTGGCTCAGAGGTTAAAGTATCTGCCTGCAATGCAGGAGACCTGGGTTCGATCCCTGGGTTGGGAAGATCCCCTGGAGAAAGGAATGGCAACCCACTCCAGTACTCTTGCCTGGAGAATCCCATGGATGGAGGAGCCTGGTGGGCTACCGTCCACAGGGTCATAAAAAGACTCGGACACGACTGAGCGACTTCACTCATATATATATATATATATATGGCCACATCATATGGTATGCAGGGATTCTATTAATAGTTTCCTGAACAGGGATCAAACCCATGTTCCCACAGTGAAAGCATGGAGTCTTACCCACTGGATCACCAGGGAAGTCCCCCAATGTCTTTTAAAGGGAAAAAAATTCCAACACTTGGATATTTGTTAAGAAACTATAAAATACAAATACAATGAAAAAAACAGGCATTAAAAAGTAATAGATAAGAAGTATTAAAATTTTTAAATATCTATCATTGAATATAAAAGAATATGATACAAAAGTTTTATGAAAAACTTGTAGTATATAAAAGAAATATTCATAGAAAAATATCTCTGAATGCTAATGCAACAGAAGTTAATAGTAGTTGGGGGAGAGTGAGTTTTTAAGAGATGTCATTTTTATTTTTCAGTTTCTATAATGGGGTAATATTCTTTCTGTAATGAACAACAGGAACAGTTTTTCTTGAAAAGAAAAAACAAAACAGTGAATCTAGAATAAGGGCAGATTTCTTATTTTGAATTCCGCAATCACCTAAGGGAACTAAACACCAGGTACCCATAAGAGTCATTAATAAATACATTGTGGATCAATCAACACAGCGAGAATTTTCACACCAGCCAGTTCCCATATGGACACTCTGGCAACAGAGTCCATCTGTTTGATTTGGGGAATGTTCCCTAAAACACTGCAATGCAAGGGGCAAAAATATTTATACATGAGAACACACACACTAAAAATGGGAAGAAATAGGCTAGTATGGAGGACTGAAATGGTTTGAAATCCCTCAACTAATGACAAACTCAGTCATAAAGAGCCCTACCCCTATATGTTCTTCTTAGGTAGAAGACCTGGGTCCTAAGGGGTAGAGGTCCCAGCTGTTCTCTGAATCTATAAGCTCACAGTGGGCATGTGCTAAAAGTTGATGAGCTTTTACTAAGTCAGTGTAGTACAACAGCAAGAAACACAGAGTTTCTTAGACAGTGGTCCACAGGTCCCTCTTCTCTTTGAACACAATGGAGATTCGCGTGGCCCTTGAGAGTTAGAAGAAAGCATAGCCGGAGTAAATTATTCTCCATGGCCTATAGAGGCACCCAGCAGCAAAAGATATGGGAGACGTTCCACAGTCAGGAAAGCAGCAACTGAGGGCCCAACTGGCACCAGATGCCTTGCTGTGCTCAGAGAGCTAATAGGAAGGATTTGAGACCCTGGATGCAGGCAAAATGTGAGAATGGCAAGACAGGTCTCAGTCAGCCAGAGCTTCACAATTCAGTTTCAAAACTCTCCTTTTAAGGGACATCTCTAGTGGTCCAGCAGCTAAGACTTCATGTTCCCAGTGCAAGGGATCCAGAGTCCATCCCTGGTCAGGAACTAGACCCCACATGGTGCAACTAAGACCTGGCACAGCCAAATAAACAAATATTTGAAAAGAAAGAAAGAGATGGATGGAGGAAGGAAGGAAAGAAATGAAAGAAATGTATGAATTTAAAAAAAAGCCCTTCTCTTAAAAACCCACTGTTCATAACTTAAACAATTATCCATACTGAGCTTCTAATTAATGACTCTCCCATCCATATTCACAGATAAATTCTCCAATAGTGAATGAAACAAGTTTTCACAAGATTTCCAGCAATCTAAAAACATGTTATGAGTTGGCATTGATGTTCTGGGGAGCATTTTCAAACCAATGATTGCTCATCACTGATGACTGGGATGAAGCTGGTATCAGCTGGGAAAAAGAAATGATGGTAGAAGGAACTAATTAGAAAAGAAATAAAGCCAAGCGTCTGCCTTAAAAAAAAAATCTCCTTGTGTTAAAAACATATGAATAAATAGGCTTGTCCTACCTACCCTATTGGGATCATTCACTGAACAAATATTTCTGTTTGACAGAGACTGGGGTAGAATGGTGGTGAAAAGCAAACAGACTCATACTCACCTGGAACTTACACTACTCAGAGACCAGATGTCAATCCATCAAAATAATGGATATGAAACATAGAGGGTTATAACTTCTCTGAAAGAAAGGAACCAGATCTCTAATTGCAAGGAGAGTTTGTTTCAGGCTTGAGGTCAACCGAAAGAGTCAGATATGACTTAGTGACTAAACAATGACAAAGGTTAAGCAGCAATTAATTGGACAGAGGCGGGAGGGGAGGAAGAGTGTTTCAAACAGGAAATAGCAAGCGCAAAGCCCCTGTGGCAGGAAGGAACATATTTAAAGAACTTAAAAAGGGGAGCGCAAATTGCCAGGGCAGGGCTCTTCAGGAGTCAAACCACAGAAGGAGTTGTAGGCCTTGTTAGAGATTGTGTTTATTTCACAACAGCAATATAAAGCCATTGAGGGTTTTAAGGAGTGACAGTGACCTATTTGGATTTGCAATTTGTAAAGATTTCTTCCAAATTCAGGGATGATGAGAAGGCAAGAGAGCAAAAAAAATGTTAGGAGAGTTGTAAATAGGTTGCTGCAGTAGTCCTGGTAAAAGATGGGGGCTGCATTGTCTTAAAAGGCAGCTGAGGAGATGGAAAGAAGTGGATGGAATCGAAACGTTTAGGAGGAAGGTGCATAGGACTGAGTGACAGATTGGATCTGAGGGTTTAGGGGGAGGATGACATCAAGGATGACTCCTGGGTTCCTGGCCTGTCCCAGTGGATGGATGGCTGTACCACATGCTGTGACAGGGAACAGGTTTGGGGTGGAGCTTGGGAGACAGAAGTATCAGTTCAGTCTTTGATGCATTTCATGGAGGAAACTCAGATAGCTCGGTGGAGAGACAAGCTGGCAGCTGGATAATCAGGTCTCAGAGAGAGATCCAGGCTAAAGATATAAATGATAGACCTATCATAATATAGATGGTAACTGACAAGACAGAAGCTGCCCAAGGAACGGTTACAGAGTGAGAAGAGATGATGTTTCAGCATTGAGCCATGAGGTACTCAAACTCTTATATTTATTTATTTATTTGGCTGCACCGGGTCTTAGTTGCAGGATGAAGGATCTTTGATCTTTGTTGCAGCAAGTGGGATTTTTAGTTGAGGGCTCTTGAGTTGTGTAATTTGAACTCTTAGTTGCAGCCTGTGGGATCTAGTTCCCTGACCAGAGATGGAACCCAGGCCCCCGGTGCTGGGAGCGTGCAGTCTTTGCTACTGGACTAGCAGGGAAGTCCCTCAAACCCTTTGAGAAGGTTGGGTGACTAAAAGGCGAGAACATCTATGAATGGATTTTAAAACTTAAAACACTGTAAAAATTAGTTACTGTAAACTCTGTAAGTTTCCAGTAGTCACGTATGGATATGAGAGCTGGACCATAAAGAAGGCAGAGAACTGAAGAATTGATGCTTTTGAACCGTGGTGCTGGAGAAGACTCTTGAGAGTCCCCTGGACAGCAAGGAGATCAAACCAGTTAATCTTAAAGGAAATCTGAATACTCATTGGAAGGACTGACGCTGAAGCTGAAGTTCCAATACTTTGGCCACCTGATGCGAAGAGCCAACTCATTGGAAAAACCCCTGATGCTGGCAAAGACTGAGGACAGGAGGAGAAGAGAGTGACAGAGGATGAGATGAATGAGATGAGATGGTTGAGTGAGATCATCGATGAGTTTGAGTACTGGGAGATAGTGAAGGACAGGGAAGCCTGGTGTGCTGCAGTCCATGGGGTCTCAAAGAGTCAGACATGACTTGTCGACTGAACAACAATAACAAAATTCTGGAGGAGGCTGGAGACTCTTCAAGGCTAACATTTCTCCAACTAAATTTCTCTGCATTTTATAGGTGTAGAAACTGAAAGAAAGGTTACAGATCAAGCTCAGTGAGGCCAGGAGTTGTACAGACAGCACCAGACTGGAGTAAAATCCATAACAAAGCTTCAAAAAGTCCAGGAGAACAGCCTGTCTGAGTTCTCTGTGAGCCCAAGAGGCTGGGGAAGGCGGCTCAGCCCTACCCATAATCAGCAGGGTATTTCTTTTCCAGAACCCACAAATGAGCCCCGTACTCAGGCCTCTGCACTAAGCTGGCTGAGGCTCCCAGGGGCCTGGCTGACACACTGTAGCCTCACATCTGCAGGGCTCTCCCTCTCTCTCTCTCTTAAAGGGCCTTTGTCGCTTATTCCTCAGCCCCACAGGCAGAACAGAAGGACCTTTGCTTCTGTAGCCCTTAGAAGCGGAATGAAGTTTGGGGAGCAGGGAAGTTAGAGAGAGACTTAATTCTGCCCATTTCAGGGAGGACCGGGACCCATGACTCAGTGAGAAGTAAAACACAAACATCA
Source organism: Bos mutus (assembly GCF_027580195.1). Classification (NCBI taxonomy): domain Eukaryota; kingdom Metazoa; phylum Chordata; class Mammalia; order Artiodactyla; family Bovidae; genus Bos; species Bos mutus. The sequence continues at coordinate 22,275,989 of NC_091620.1, read as the reverse complement.
CACAACACGCTTTTCCTGAAGGCACTCTTCATTTCTTGTTGCCTTGACGCCCAATTTTAAAATAGCAGGAGAGAGAGAGGCGAGCAAGCTTTGCACAAGACAGCTTTTATTTTTCTCCTAGGAAAGCTGTTTTAAACTATATTCATTTGCTGGAATTAAAAGTGATTTCATCCTCAAAACAGTGACCTTAGACTCATTCTATCCAGCTGCATAAATCAAATGCAATTCAGCGCAGGGCCGCTGGGAAAGACATTGAGTGGGAGGCTGACCAGATGACCCTCAATGGTTTCTCCAGCTCCAAGACTCTGCTCCTGAGCCTAAGAACCAGATGTTCTTATAAAGAGTCAGCATCTTTCAAAAACATCTATTTTCTCTGTGCTCATATGTGAATCAATGCCATTCAGAATTCCAATTAACCAAGTTTGGGGTTCAGATGGGTATTTTTTCAGACAGGAGTCTGCTCTCACTTACTGTCTCTCTGGAGCCTTGCTGGGGTCACTTATCTAAATATACAGTGGCCACCCAGCCACCAGGCATGGGCTAAGACCTACTGACCCTACATTCTTTTCCCACCAGACAGACACAGTTTCTTTCTACTCATCTTCACTGTCAAGTCTTAGGGGGCATCAGCCCCAAATTCATCATCTGGAGAAGCAGGGAACTTTCCCCCCAATATTCTAATTTGAAAAATGTAAATCTGAGCTAAGTTGAAAGAATTCTATAATGAATACTGTATGCTTACCACTTTGATGCTATCATTAACATTTCATCGTTCCTGCTTGACCACAATCCTACCCACCAATCTATTCATCGATCACTCTATTTTTTTTTAATGTGTTATATAGTAAATTACAGACCTCTAGGATAAATACAGACCTGATCTGGCAACTATTTTAAAAAAATCCTTATGCCCCTAACCTCAAACTAGTCCTAAAAAATATCAAGCCCAAATTGAAGAATGTGCTACAAAATAATTATCAGTTATCTACAAAAGTGTCAGGAAATGTAAAATGAAAGAATGTAACACGGTCACATATCAGAGGAAACTAAAGAGACATCACTACTAAATGCAATGTGGAAGTTTAAATCAGATCCTAGACCAGAAAAAAATACATCAGTAGAAACACTGGTGAAATCTGAATAAATATCTGCACATGAGTCAACAATCAGATCAGATCAGTTGCTCAGTCGTGTCCGACTCTTTGGGACCCCATGAATCACAGCATGCCAGGCCTCCCTGTCTATCACCAACTCCCGGAGTTCACTCAGATTCACGTCCATCGAGTCAGTGATGCCATCCAGCCATCTCATCCTCTGGCGTCCCCTTCTCCTCCTGCCCTCAATCCCTCCCAGCATCAGAGTCTTTTCCAATGAGTCAACTCTTCGCATGAGGTGGCCAAAGTACTGGAGTTTCAGCTTTAGCATCATTCCTTCCAAAGAAATCCCAGGGCTGATCTCCTTCAGAATGGACTGGTTGGATCTCCTTGCAGTCCAGGATTTCCTAGTTCCCATAAGTATACTATGGCCATATGAGCTGACATTCACTTCTGCACTATTTTTTCTACTTCTCTACAAGTTGAAATTCATTTTTTAAAAACAATGAAAAGTTTCTGCTTTCAAAAAAAATTCATATGCCCCATGTCAAGAAATTTTGATTTAGTTAATCTTGGATGGGGATCAGATACCAGGATTCTTTTCTCCAGTCTCCCCAGGTAATTCAAACATGTAGGAAAAGGATTGCTGAGAGCATATATCTGCTTCCCATGAGCCCTGACAGGTGGGGGTGGCAGAGGCCAGCGGGCAGGGGCGGAAGAATGCAACGAGCTTTGCTACCCTCTGCACTGCCTACAGGAGGATGCACACTACACACACAACCAACCACAGACAAACACACAGGGCAGAGGACACGGGGGTGGGCTGGAATGACTTGCTGTAACTTCTTTAGAACTGAGGCTGCAGTAGGGGAAATTCAGGTCTAAAGACCTGAGCCGACACACTGGTCCGTGGCCCCTGCCTCCCTTCATCCTTGATAGCGTCCTTCTCCCCCTCACTCTGCCTCCAGTGTTCACTGGAAGTCTGCATGGAGATGGGGTTGTAGGTATTCTCAAAATCTAGCAACAGGGGAGAATGGAGGATTAGCAAAACACCCTGCCTAGGTTTTTTGGTCTGGATGATCCAGGAGCAGAAGGCTCCAGTGGCAGCAGTCCTTGAAGCAGCAGCATCTCCAGTTTTGTTCTCACAGAGACCCAGAGCATACACAGGAAATGGTTTTGCAACATGACTGTCTCCAAGTAAAACAGTGGGCGCAGATCACGCCTATAGGAATTCAGGAAAAGGAATGGCAGACGGTGACTATGGCAAGAATCTTGGTATAACCCACTGGACATCTAGTCATATAATCAGTAGCAGTTATCAGAAAAGCCTGGATATTACTTTCATGATATAGAACAGACAATAGATAGATGGATGGATAGATAGATACGTTGATTATACGTATTAATAACAACACCGACAAACTTTGTTTTGTTTAAGAAATGCAAAAGCCGTGTTCAGCAGTGCCTTTTAATTAGAATTTAGTACTTTACAATTAGAGAGGACTCAACCTTTTTTCAAATGACCCCACCTAAAAATCTCATTTAATCCTCAAGCCAACTCTGTGAAATCAGTGGGTATTATCATTCCACTTTATAAATGGAGCAAATGAGGCCAAGATAAATTAGAGACTATTGAGCTTAATGAATCCAAAATATAAATGACCTGGTTTCTGGCCACATTTTGTAATCTGAAAGCACTTTACAGAAAAATCAAAAGCAAGGTCAGATAAATAATCTCTCTTAAAACAGACTTTTAATAATGGAAAAGATGAGCTTGAAAGGCCGGCAGGAGAAAGTAAATAAAATGTCCTGATGTCATTTCTGGTTCTGATTTCAGAAGCATCTCCCATGGGTGCAGAAACAGTACTTATTAAACGCAACACAGATAAACCACAACCTGGACAGTCATGTCTCAGTCAGTCTCGACCAAGGCAGCTCAGTGTACACAGGTTAAAAGCCTTTGCTCAATTTCTGTGCATCTGAGGAGAGTCTAAGATTTCTCTCTGAATGGCCCATAAGGATGGGCCACCTCTACTTTGTGTTTTTGTTTGTTGCTTGGTTTAATTTGGTGGTGGAGTGTAGCAGGGCAACTTTTAAAAAGCAAGAGATTTACAGAAAAATCTGTATTTCTGGCTTCTTTAAAAACCAGATCATCTGTTAATACTGGGTTCACATTCCCGTCTGGTACCTTCTGTCAGAGCTGAGGGGCTGCCAATTCCACTGAACAGGTCCCGAACCCACCTGCCCCCCTGCCCCCCAGTCTCTCCAGTCCCAGCTAGCCCCTACAATCTCCCTGATCAGCTTCAGTCTTTTATTTGCCAGATTCCTAAGCTCGAGTCAACATAAAAGCAGGTGGTCCAGAAAGGTGGTAATAGACAGCTCTGATGCTACATGAAGGTTAGTAAGTCAAATCACACTGTGTTTAAACAATGAAGACCCTGGTGGTCTAATGCCTAAGAGTCTTTACCTCCCAATGCAGGGGAGGTCAGGTTCAATGCCTGGCCAGAGAACTAGATCCCTCAGGCTTCAACTAAGAGTTCACATGCAGCAACAAAGACCAAAGAGCCTGAGTGCCACAACTAAGACCTGGCACAGTCAAATAAAAAATAAGTATTAAAAAAAAACACAAATAATGAGGACCCTGGTCAGGCAGTGATCCTGGGGGTCAGGAAGCAGAATGACCCAACCCACTGCTAGTCCCACGGAGTGATGAGGAAAGAAAGGAACCGGGCAGGGGTGAGGCAATGAGGCAGGAGGCTGGGTCCCCATTAAGTGTGTGTCCCTCCTTAAGTCCCAGCCCCTTGCAGCCCTGCGCCAAGGGCTGCCCCAGAAAGATCTGTGGGATAGAGACAAGAACAACAATCTCAGAGATTCGGACATTCATTCTACCAATTGCCTGCGAGGGCTGAGAGATAACAAGAGCCGCAAATTGAAGCAAAAGATGCTGACAGCATCTCGGATGATATGTGAGAACTCGAAAATTGTGCTCAGAAACCCAAGAATCACCTTCGGAGTAGTAAATGCTGCTGCTCCGGGAAAAAGAAAATTCACAGTAGTTGTATCTTACGTGCAAAACCTAAGGAATTGGCACTGCCTACCTGGAGTGCCTTTAGGCAGGGAAATTAGGGTCAGTCCCATGTGAGCTCAGAAGGTAAAGGAGCTGGCGCCGTCTAATGCAGGCAAGGGGGGTGGAGGCGGGGAGTCACATCTCCACTGTGCACCTGTCATTTCTGTTCTAACCATCCCAGCTCTAGCATGGTTTTTTTTTTTTTTTCATTGTCTTTCATGAGCCTTCTGTTTTTAGTCTGATTTCCCTACTTCCATCCCCCAGGGTAAGGACAGGGCAAGCTGCTGGGCTGACCAAGCAAAGCACCACAAGGTCAGGCCATCAGTCCAAGGCTTCCCAAAGCACAGACTGCAACCAATTCCACTGGCCTCCAACTTCAGACCAGACCCTTGCATCCCTGTTGTTGAAATATGCTGGGACTTTCAAGGGGACAGGTAGAAAAGCGATTGGTCAGGAGTGGGAGGGAATCTAACCCAGATATAGAACCAACCTCCAAGAAAGGTTCATGGAGGGAAAGCCAGTGTCTTGGGGTCCTTCTAACCAGACCTGGCATCAGTACTTGCTGTGGTGCTCTGGCTGGGGAGCTTACCCCTCCAAGGTAGGGCAGGAGGACGTTCTAGCCCGTAGTTCTTAGACTCAAACGTGCACAGGAATCAGCCGGGAGCTGTGGATCTTCAGATTATCACTTGGAAAGTCTGGAGTAGATTCTGTATCAGGGATAACCTCCCAGGAGATGCTGATACTGCCAGTCCATGGACCAAGTTTCAAGTAGCAAGGCCCCCAGCCAACAGTTCCCAACCTTGGTTTCATTTTGGAATCAACAGGGAAGCTGTTAAAAAAAATCTTGCTGCCCAGGCCTCATCCCCAAACCAAGGAGATGAGAATCACATAGGCTGGGACCCAGGGGTTGATATTTTCTAAGCTCCCAGGTAATCATGATGTGTAGCAAAGACCAAGAACCATTGCTAGAGGCAACAGAGGTGATCACAGCAGGAACCTCATGATTCCAAGAGGTTCATCAGGTCTAAAACACCTTGGGGAGTGAGGCCAACCAAGGAGGTGGCCAGAGGGCCTATAAGAAGAACGTAGACTGGTGAGCCACCCCTCTAGGTCTGGAGGAACACAACTGGAGAAAGGAAAGGGAAGGGCTGCTGATGCCCAGGGCCAAGCATTATGGACACCAGTAACTAGCAAACCTAGATCCAGATTTCCAAAACCAGGGGACCAGGCTTGCTCAATGTAGGTGACAGAACTGTTAGACCTAGAGATCCCCAGTGTCCCAACTGAAAGGGGAAAAATAACAAGAAAGGCAAAATAGGCAAGAAGTTTTCCACTGTCAACCAGTAAAACTCCTCAGTGATCTCTAAGAGCAACTAGCTCCCCTCTTGGCTACTTCTGCTCTTTATTTGTATGTTGGTCCAGTTACTCCACAATGCTCCTTCTGGGTCTTCAGCTCCTGAATATTTTGGACAGTCAATACTGCAATTTCCAGTCTGCCTTTAACAATGCACACCATTAATGTGACAACCTCCTGAATGCCACCATCAGCTGGGACCACAGGTTCTGGCATTGAAGCAGGAGAATCAAATAACAGATTCCAAACCCTGAGTTGGGGGTCCTCATACCATCAGGGCTAAACAAAACTCTGGAAACAGTGGCAGAGTTAGGGCACAATCAGAGAAGAAAGGAAAGACCCAGGAGAGCAAAGGACACAGAAGGAGAAAAAGAAGGACAAGAAGGAGATGAGAAGGAAGCTGGGATAGGGAACAGGACCCAGGCCAATGCCACCAGCATCCTTCAGGGACTGTGCCCAGGTCAGGAGTGAGCCAGTCAGATTCTAGGCAGGTCTGTGCTTTTAAAATGTATTTATATTTACCATGTTTCCAAAATGATTCAAATGGCTTGAAAGAAATATATCATACGAAGTCAAATAAAACTCAAAATGGATGTACAGGAGAATTCCTACATGTAGAGAAGAAATCCTTCCTGGGAGGATCAGGAAGAAGAGAAGAAAAAAAAAAAAATTAAGAGCAATTAGGTTTAGCACTGGCTACAATGAATGAATGCATGGGCTTTCACTTATAATCAGAAAAGACTGCTTCAACTTTTGACTACTTTGAGTCAGAATCTTGAGAATACTATGAAATATCTTTATAATAAGCAAGATTTTTTTTTTTTTTGGCTTATGATGCAAGCCACTCGTTTTTTACGCATGCTACAAAAAAAACAGACAAAGGGTTTAGGGTACAAACAATGCAGCTTCTGGGAGAAGAGCTCCCCTGTCAGCAGTCAGCATCTAACTGGCGCACAGCAGCAGGAGCAGGCAGGGCTTCTCCGGAATGCTGGGGGAGGAGCGGGCAGCATGGGGCAGGGGTGTGGTGGGGCGGCGGTCCTCTCCCGTGCACGCGGGATGCTGACCGTGGACACGGGCTGTGCACAGACCTGATTCCTCTCAGCCTTCACTTTAGAAATACAATCTCTAGGACGGTAGGTCTTAATATTTCGGGGTCATGAATTTCTTTTGAAAATGTGAGGAAAAATGTACATCATGTACTATACCTACAATACCCTGGAGAGCATTCCAGGAGGTTCTCAGACCCACTTGAGTCCATGATCTCAGCTGTAAAGAATTGCCACTCTACAGGTTTTCAACTCTTACAGGTTTCTTCCAGCAGGAAACACACTGCCCTGGTCCCCCCTACTTGTCAGTCAGGAGCCTCGTGAAACTCCAGTGGACCCCCAGTGCTGTGGACTGAACTGTGCCATCCCAAAACTCATACGGTGATGCCCCAAACCCCAGTGTGATGGTTTTTGGAAACAGGGCCTTTGAGAGGTAATTAGGGTGAGATGAGGTGATGAGACTCCAATCGGGATGCTCTCCAGAGCACTACTGGGCCCACAGATACAGCACCATGGAGACTGGCTGCACCCCTGAAAGGAGGAATAATCAAACAGTGAGAAGCAAGGACAGAAGTGAAATGTCAGGGCTGCCAGGCAGTCCTTGGGAAATGGGAGGACTGAAATTGAAAATTCACAGGGAAAGTTAGTATGGAGCTAGTGGTCTTTCTGACATGTTCTAGTAAATCTGCCTAACACAACACCCCCTCTGCACACACCATAAACTCTGTTGACTCAAGGCTGCTCTTCTAAAGGAAACACACCAGGCTACACAGGCCAGTGTTATTAAATGGCTCCAACCTGGCAAAGCTGTTTACCCTCAAATCAGTGTTTTTACACACCATTGCTCTCCACCAAATAACAGACCTTTACAAAGCCCTGCTCAAAGCCAGCTCCTCCAGGCTGTCTTCCTGGCCCGGCTCCTTGGTCTGCCGAGGCCGTCGCCCACCATCAGCACTCATCACACATGTGCCGTTGAACTGGGAGCCCTGTTTAGGCTTTGCTCCCCTAGGGCAGAGCTGAGTCTTCCATGGCTTTAGCGAGCGTTCCAGGAGGCCGGATCTCAGGTTCCGTGCTCAGAGGCGGCCCAGTAATTATTGTTGGCTGGCTGCTTTTCCTGAGAAGGTATAATCAGAATTTTGGATTCCCATGCACACACTACCCTGCCCCTGCCCCTCTCCTCTCCCATGAAAGGGACTTCGCAGACACTCACATTCTGGGCACAGTTTACACATCTGGGGATGAGAAGCTCAGCCCAGGGATGCCCAAAATCCAACTGAGGGGCTGGCACACATGGAGCCAAAGTATTACAGAAGAAAATGAAGCAGCTCCCTTATCTTGGCAAGAAGGGTTGTCCTCGGCCATCTCAAAGGCGCCACCAGACCTAGGATCCTATAAGTCTGGGAAAATGTTCTTTTGTGGTACAGCAGACACTACTGCTTAACCACTCAGTATCCATCCTGCCCTCCTTCCTCACAGTCAGATGCTACTCTTGTTCAGGGTAACAAGGTGTCCAGCTAACACACCTTCCTGGCTTGTCTTCAATGAGAAGTGGCCGGTGAAACCTAACAGGAATTCTGCTAGGGACCTCAGAGCAAGCCTTGGCTTTTCTTATTTTTATCCTTCAGTGGAGCCACTTGGCATGTGTGGTCGTAGTTCCCTGACCAGGGATCGAACCCTCACCCACTGCACTGGCAGCTCAAAGCCTTAACCACTAGACCACCAGGGAAGTCCAGCCATCCTTGGCTTTTCTAATACAAGTATTACCCTCTTCTACTTTGCCCTCTCACTTTCTCCCTGCCAGGGAGGCTGATATTATGCCAGAGATAAAGTAATCATTTTGCAGTCATGAGGCAATGTATAATGAAAAGACGGGACAATCCTAGGCCCCACTGATACTGTTCAACCACTACACCAATCCTAAAAGGCCTCGATCAAGACTTCTTGGGGACTTCCTGCTGGTCCCGTGCATAAGAATCCCCAGTGCAGGGGACATGGATTTCATCCCTGGTCCAGGAAGATTCCACAGGCCTCAGAGCAACTAAGCCCGTGCACCACAATTACTGAAGCCTGAAAGCTCTAGAGCCCACACTTTGCAACAAGAGAAGTCATCGCAGTGAGAAGCCTGCACATCACAACTAGAGAAAGCCCACATGCAGCACCAAACACCCAGTACAGCCATAAACAAACAAATAATAAAAGACTTCTTGGTTCATAAGTAGGTCCCCCTGACACATTTCAATGACTATATTTTGAAGCCAAGTGACATATATACTTGCAATCTTGAAACCTTTGTTCCTGGTTTTATTTTTTCTAAATTTGGCTTAGGCAATAGTTTCTCAAAAGGGCAACAGGAAAAAAAATCTACCTACCAGGATATTTTTCTTTTGGTTGGCAAATACCAAAGAACAAACTTCTCCATGAGAATCATCTACATTTCATGAAAAACCAGTGAAGGACTAACCAGTCTCCCAAACTGCCAGCTGTTTTGCAATAAAGCAGCTTTATAGAGAAAAACCATCAGGTAACTTATTCACACTTGTTAGCCTCTACAGCTAAGGGTTTTTCTCTCTGCAGCGTTCACTCCATTACCAGCCATGGGTTTTGTGTGTGTTTGTTAAATAAAAATTATACCTTCCAGAGGGGATGAAGATTTGGACACAGGTTTTCTAACAGCTCCCTCTCAAAGTTTTGCTGAAACTGCCCCACTCCAAAATAACAAGGCATTATGGATGTGAGTCCGCTCACATGCCAGAATCTCTATGGACCTTCTGATAGACAGAATGCTAGTTGGCCCACATAAAAGGCAGTCAGACAACTAATAAGGACCTGTGTAGCCTAGGGAACTCTTTACAATACCCTGTAATGACTTCTATGGGAGAAGAATCTAAAAAGGAATGATTTCATTCATATGTATAACTGATTCACTTTACTGCATGCCTGAAACTAGCACAACATTGTAAATCAACTATACTCCAATAAAAACTTTTTAAAAAGAGGCAGTCAGAGAAAACCAACTTTGAATTCTGCTTCCCAAAAAAGCAGAGTCAGAGGAAGTTCCTTCGCTAAACTACTTACACTAACTCCTCTGGAAGGTCAGTTCAGGTCGTGGGTCAGAAGGAGAGCCCGTGGCTTAAACACCTTTTGCTGCAGCTTACCAACAGAACTCGCAGTGGCTCTGCTGGGAGGCCCAGAGGCCAGGCAGTGCTGCAGCGGACAGCCTTACCGCTATCCCACACCATACTTACCGTTCTTTCCCTCTCTCTTCCTATTAAATGACTTCCCAACTTTATCACAATCAGCCCCAGAAATGCTCTTTATATTTTTTTAAAAAAGCAGTGTAAGTAATTTCAGTCACAGATGGCTGTTTCAGGCGAAGGCAGGAATAGCGAATGGACCAGCCCCTGCATGCCCTCCCTCTGGTGACTTGAAGAATGTTAACACCTGCTACCAACCCACCTCCTCAAAACCTACACAGAATTTCAGTTCTGCAGAAGCAGGTGCCTGAAAAATCAAACTGTGAACCCAGTCATGCAAATCAAAACCAGGCCTTGAGCCTAAAAAGATTCACATAGGAACTGAAAAAACTTTTAGGATTTTTTAAGGTTTTAAACTTTTAGGGTTCTCCCCGGTCCCCCACACCTAAAAGTCATCACAATTAGGCCACATTATGGTGAAGATGGTCAAAAGGTACCAACTTCTAGTTAAAAGGTAAATAAGTCCTGGGGATATAATTTACAGCATGGTGACTCTATTTAACAATACTGTCTTGGGTATTTGAAAGTTTCCAAGAGGGTAGATCATACAAGTTCTCATCACCAGGAAAAAAAAAATTGTAACTTTGTGAGATGATTTAACCAACTTTATTTTGGTAATCATTTTGCAATATATATATATATATATATAATGTTGTATATCTGAAATTCCTAAATTATATGTCAATTATATCCCAATAAAACTAGAGAAAATAAACAAAATAACTAGGTCACATTAGAGAGGCTTTATTCTGTTTACTAATTTTGTTCCCTTTTGATTAGAATTTAGCAAGTGTTTCCTTCCTATGCCTCCCTGAAATTACCAGAAGAGAAAAATGGGATTTCCCTGGTGGCCCAGCAGTGAAGACTCCATGCTTCCAGTTCATAGGGCATAGGTTCAAACCCTGATCAGGGAACTAAGATCCCACATGCTGCATGGTGAAGCCAAAGAAAATTTTTTAATAATTTTTTTTAATTTAACAAAGAAAAACGGAGGACAGGAACCTATTACCTCCTAAGCAGAGGCCATGTACCAGGCTTGGAGACAGACACTTTGTTTACGTCATATCACTCATCCTCTGTCATGGCCTTGTGAAACAGCCTCAGAAAGATACCCGGGGTAGGCAGTGCCAGATCGTAAGCCCAGAATCATTCATCCATCCACTCAGCAAATAATTCACTGGATCCCTATGATATGTTTGCCAATGTTCTGGTAGCTTCTCAAGAGTGCATCTATGGAATGCCCTGAGTAGGGGCTGGAGCCCACAGAGCCCCTGGTGGCCTGAGGTGATCGGCCTCATCCATTACTTCAGGGACCCGGGTGCATAACATCATTCTCTTTTGGTGCCAAGTTGACACCACTAGGAAGCACTGAATAAACAATTTGGTCGGTGGTGATGAGGACTGTGAAGTCAGTGCTGACTACAAAATCCTTGTTTTTTCCTACCAACCCTCTGCCCCAGTGGTTGAGCAATCAGCAGACAACAGGACATTCAGAATCCACAACAGAAACAGGAAGAGCAGGAATAAGAAAGCTGAAAATTCATCATATTCAATCTGCTCAACCATCCACCTCTCAGCTGGGCCAAGCTTAATTTCAGTTTCCTCCTATAAGTCGAAAGGAAACACTGGGTTCCTTTTTATTTAAAACCCACCTCATGTTCCTAAGGTGTAAACACAGCTGAAACACCAAATAGTTTTTTTTTTTTACTTCTCCTTCTCTGCCTTTCTTTCTCAACAAACATGAAAATGTGACAAAATGCATGTGTACATTAAGACCACCAGGATCACTGGCTCCTTCAGTTAGAACATGATGCCCTGGAACCCCAGGGGGTCAAGCTGGTCTCCATCTGGGTTTGGGCTTGACCTCCTCGGCCTCCTCAGCCCACAGTCTTAGGCCTAACAGCTGCTCCCAAATGTAGGTCATGGGCTGCAGGGGAACCCTGGAAGAAAACTCAAAAACCCAGAGCAGAACCAGAAAAACAACTCCTGGTACTGCCTGAGAAATGAATACCACCTCATGGTGGTATGAAGTTAAAAGTCCTAGCTACAAAGATTGCCTTCAGGTTCTATGGTTACAAAAAAATATAGTATTTCCCCCACTCAATCCCACCCTCCTTTCCAATGTCCAGCTCCTAAGCCACCTGTAAATGGAAGGGGGCAGAGGTTGGGGAGGGAGACACACCATATTTTAAGAGTTTAATTGTAGTCTCACTGACTCAATGGAGATGAGTTTGAGGAAACTCCGGGAGATAGTGAAGGACAGGGAAGCCTGGCGTGCTGCAGTTCATGGGGTCACAAACAGTAAGACATGACTGAGTGACTGAACAACAACAACTGAAATCTATATGTCTGCTCCTAAATTGTCTAAAATAAAATTTTATTCAAAAGAAACAAAAAACAGCCTACACACACTCTCAAAAATATAGGTTTGAGGCTCTTTGGACCAACCTGGCTTCTTGTTGGATTACAAAAGGAAGCTTGTCTGTGACTAATTTTAAAAAACAAAGTTAAAATCAAAAGCTGTCACAGGTAACCCTGGCTTATGGGAATCCACATTCCAAAAGTGTGTAATGGCGGGATGTTGATGCTGGGGTAGGTTGTGCTTGGTGTCAGGGAATATATGGAAACAGTACTTTCTGCTGAATTTTGCTGTGAACCTAAAGTGTGTTACTCATTCAGTCATGTCCAACTCTTTGCGACCCCATGGACTGTAGCCCACCAGGCTCCTCTGTCCATGGGATTCTCCAGGGAAGAATACTGGAGTGGGTTGCCATGCCCTCCTCCAGGGGATCTTCCCAGCCCAGGGATTGAACCTGGGCTCCCGCACTGCAGGCAGACTCTTTACCATCTGAGCCACTGGGGAAACCCATGAAACTTTTTATTTTTATGATTTACTTATCTATTTATCTGGCTGCAGGGGATCTCAGGTGCAGTACCCAGACTCTCTAACTGAGGTACATGGGCTTAGTGGCCCCATAGCATGTGGGATCTTAGTTCCTCAACCAGGGACCGAACCTGTGTCCCCTGCAAGGCGATTCTCAACCACTGGACCAGCAGGGAAGTCTGTGAACCTAAAGCTGTTCTAAAAAAGTTGTCTATTTTTTTTAACTTTGACCCCGCTGCTTCCTCCCTGTGCAGTCAGGATACAGAATTCTTCTCTTTTTTTCTCTACCCTCTTCTTTCTTGGGCCAACTTCAGTCCTGGAGACAGAGTCCTCCTCTCTTTCCTGTTCTACACCTCCTGGGGAGGTTTGAGGGCCTTGAAAATGACATCCTGGACACAGGGCAGCAGAGAGTAAAGGCAGCATTGAGCCACAGCACGCAGGGGGCATGGGGAGGACTGAAGGATGTCCCCCACCCAGAGTCCTCCTTGTAGGTCCTGAACCAACAGGCACTGCTTGGAGCTGCATGTTTTCTTTGAAGCAGCATCATTTATTTTAATGTCCCTTTCACTGGAAAGCCCTTGGGTTCATACATTTATTACAAAAACCACTTGTCCTCACCTTCCCCCTGTTACTATGTCATTAAAAGTGGGGCCAATTTGGTTTTTTTGTATTTTTCTACCATGTGAATAATGTTGATGTCTCTGTGATCAAACTCGTCTTTGGCAACTACTGGGTCCATGTGATACTTCGTCATTTGGAAGAATCAGCAGATATATAGAAAGGAAAATGCTCAAACTTCACAGGCAGTTGATAAATTTCAACTCTCTGAGTCCCTCGTGGCTGCAATGCAGGAGGCCTGGGTTCGATCCCTGGGTGGGGAGGATCCCCTGGAGAAGGGAATGGCAACACACTCTAGCACTCTTGCCTGAGAAATTCCATGGACTGGGGAGACTAGGGCTACGGTCCATGGGATTACCAAGAGTTGGATGAAGTGAAATGAAAGTTGCTCAGTCGTGTCCAACTCTTTGTGATCCAATGGACTGTTGTTCTCTAGGCCAGAATACTGGAGTGGGTAGCCTTTCCATTATCCCGGGGATGTTCCAAACCCGGGAATCAAACCCAGGTCTCCTGCAATGCATATGGATTCTTTACCAGCTGAACCACCAGGGAAGCCCAAGAGTTGGACATGACTGAGCAACTAATGTTGCAGTTGTTAACCCTCTTACACAGATATCACAAGTCCAGAAAACCCTCCTTCTACACACCCCAAAGCCTGAGATCCGTAGATGACAGATGCACAAAGGGACCCCAGCAAGAGAAAGATGTCAGGAATACAGGGATTCAGTCAGAAGAGAAGAATGAAGAGAGGACGTTCACAATACTGCACAGGCACCAGGACAGTCTCCAAGGCTAATTTTGAGGATGAAATTTACAAAAACAAAGGGAAAGAAAGAGGCACTGTTGTATAGATTATCCACCACATATATTTACTCCCAGCGCCCGCCCTTCAGCAGTGTCTGCTCTTGGCTGGCAGCACGGCCTCCACTCCATCGGCACAAAGCCACGGAGCCGCCCACAGGTATAGACCCCCGGGGCCTCAGCGACTCCAGACACAGTCCCACCCTGAGCTGACACCACACAGTGGTCCAGGGCTTGGCAGGCAGCTGAAGAGCACACAGTCCTTCTTTATCTTGACCACTCTGTAGCCACCCTCCCCTCTTTTGGATCCTGCGATGAGATTTTCCTGGATTTTCTCCACTTTTTCTGCTGATTCCTTCTGTGTTCCATCTGCAGATTTCTCTTCTTCTTCTGCTAACCCTCCCCAGGTCCCCAGGGCTGCGTTCTCAGCCCGGCTTTCCTACTCTTCACTCTCTCCCTGATCTCCCTGGACTACTGGCTTCACTTCTCCCCCATGAGACTCATAACACCCAAATGTGTATCACCAGACCTTTCTCTAGAACTCCAGACCCATGTTTCCAAACGCCGTTTAGGTATCTCTCCTGAATGTTCCAACACATTGGATCGCCATGTCTAAAACTCAACTCATCATCTTCCCCACCAAACTTGTCCTTCCTCCACCAAGAGCAGCACCATCAACTCTGTCTGCTACATCAGAAAACAGGACGTTGGGACTTCCCTGGCAGTTCAGTGGTTGAGACTCTGAGCTTCCACTGCTGGGGACATGAGTTCAATCCCTGGTAGGGGAACTAAGCTCCAGAACGCTGTGCAGCACAACAAACAAAAAGCTAACAGGATGCCTCCCATATCCCGTCATGCCCCACTGCCACCAGGTCCCTACATCCAGCTCCTGACCTTCTCTTGCATCCGTTTGCTGCTCCCTATGGCGCAAGGCCCCCCTGTGCCCTGTCCTACTTTCAAGGATGACATAACCAGCCAGCAGATCATCTTGCTGCCACCAATTCTCCCCTCCAATCCATCCTTTATAACCACTAGGGTTTCCTTCCGAAGACACATTTCTTCCCCTCTTCTTTTTGTTAAAAGTCTTAAGAGCTTCCTACCCTGCAGCCCACAAAAGAATATCCAAATGGGTTAACAAAGCAGGCCAACTTTGTATGATCTTATCCTTATCTCCCAACACTCCCCACAGAACACCCTACCTGAAATGACAAAAAAACTACTTGGAATTCACAGAATCAGCTATGACATTTTATACAGTCCTACTCTGTACCTACTATTCCTATGGCCCAGAGAAGTCCTATTTATACTTCAGGACCCAATGCAAATATCATCTTTTTCATGAGAGGCTCTCCAACTCTTCATCTCCTTCAGATCTGTTACTGTACCCTGTGTGCTCCAGAAAGACTTTGAATACAGCTTTAAAGCATACACCAGATATTCAATGACTTACGATTTAATAACTTATTTACATATCTTCCTTTTCACTGGCTGGGAGAACCATGAGGCCAAGAATGCATACCCTCCTTGCCTAGAACACACAGGTTTAGAAAAGCAGTTCACTAAGTTCCTTTAGGAAGGACCAGCAATGAGAGATGTTTCCCCAGGATGTACAGACAGGAAGCAAAGGGAAGGAAGGAGTTAATGGCTGAACCTTTCAAATGCTATGACTGGTAACCTTGGATTTAAATTTCTGTTTATCACAATTGGCCGGTGAAAAAGCATTTTCATCACGAATCCTTGTTTCCTCCAAGTTTTCTAAAAACATAGCCCTATCAGTTTGAATCCTGCAGGCTCTTTCTCAGCCAAAAGGAATTTCCCTTTAAACAAAAACTATTCAAACATTTCCAAGCTATGAAATGTTATTTAAAAAAAAAAAACAAGATTTTCCACTCAGACGACTAGAAAACTGTTTGTAGGGCTTTTTTTCCCCAGACTCCTCTTACTTGCCAAGAAGTCTGAAGAGGGTTTTGTGTGTGTGTGTGTGTTTCTGATGTTAAAAAAAAAATGTTCCTACCTCTGTGCCTCTCTGTTTTTCCATTCTTTATTTTGTCTGAATTTTACTGAGGCAAGGTTTTTAGGTCAGAAGACATAAGCTATGAAATGCAAAACTATATCCACCGAGTTACCCAAATGAAAGAAGCAATCAACTGAACTTTGTTGTTGGTGTTTTAAATCACCCATTTTTTTTAAAGATCAAGAGTGGGAGTATGATACTCAGTACAGAACAGTGGTGGAGTTAAAAGGAACCTCTGGGACCATAATACAAACGCTGCATTTTAGAGCAGCATAAACCAAGGAGGAGGATGTGAAGTAACTTGTACTATAGTGAGTTTTACCAAAGAAAAACTCTCTTCCAAGATACTTCTAAGAAGAAGCAGGCATAGACGTTTGAGTAGCTCAGAGTAACCCATCTCAACTCTCTAAAAGCTCTTCAATAATGTCAATAAAATTTAGATAAATAAATGACACAAGAACAGAGCAACTCAAAGGCAGGCAATTCAACACAGGGCAACTGTAACTGGGCTCGACAGCAGCTACACACACCCAAGGGATCAATGGCACATGGTCCAAGAGGTGATGTCTGACTTTCACATGGACCTTCCACTTAGTCCCGGAAAAAAATTAGACATACCACTGTGGAACACCACAAAGGGCTTCCCAAGCTGAAGAATAAGCACAAGCCCACCCCAACCTGCATCTAATGGGTGACACTGACTTGAGAAACAGCTGGGTCCCAGCAGTGACTTGTGAGCCTCTCATGGGTTTACCCTGCAGTAGAGTTGGGTCAGTAAACATCCCCTAAGATCACAGGGGTGCAGTGATCAGGGGGATCAAAGTGTTCCCAGCTCTTCTCAAAGTACCACATCAGGAAGATTCAAAAGTCATCCAGCCAGAGCTACTCAACAGCTCATGATGGCCCAGAAGAATCTTGGGTCATATTCCAAAGATCTCCCAGGTTCCATCCACTGACAACTAACAGATGTAAAGATCTGAGACCAGCTGTACTGAAGCTGATAGAGGAGCCCAAGAGAGCACAAAAGATCAAGTACCAAACACTCTCATTTAATAGATGGTTAGGCAGCCGGCAAAGGAGGAAACATGAAGCATTCCAGGTGTCACCAAAGCCAAAGCAAAAATGAGTTACAAGATGACCATGCGGTCAGCCAATACTGCCAAACATCTCCATGAAGCCTTGCAGGTAGGGATGGAGCAAAGATTAGTGGATCGAGCAAAGAGAAGTTGGAGACCCCTGAGGCAGCAGTCGGAACCAGAACCTACAGGAGGCCGAAGTAAAAAGTGAGGAAGTGGAGGCTGCAGCTATTGTCTGAGAAAACCTGGCAGTAACAAGAGAGAAAAACTGAGCAGAGGAAGGAGGGGCAGTAGCATCTGGCAAACATGTGTTCAAGGCAGAGGCCTGTGTTTACAGCAGAAGGCAGAAACTGAGGAGGAGAGGAAATGAAAATGCGTGAGAGGGAATAATTACAGGTCCCTGAGCATCCTGAATGATGTCAGACTCCTGAGATGGGAACACCTCCTCCCCAGAAAAAAAGACATTTGACTTTGGGGAGAGGGTGAAAAAGTGTGCCCACTATGGGCCTGGCAGATACATGGGAAGAACCTGAGCCCCAAAGAGGAGAGGGAACTTGCCCATGGTCACCAGACACAGTGGCCCTGGATTCCAAATCTGCCTGGCTCAAAGGCCTATCTTTTCCACAATGCTGCCTTCAACTCTAGTGGAAACTGGGGCTGTTACACAATCACGCCCCCTCCCATCTTGTTCTCAAAACTAAACAAGAAAAGTTATTGACATCA
The DNA here is from genome assembly GCF_027580195.1 of Bos mutus. Taxonomy (NCBI): domain Eukaryota; kingdom Metazoa; phylum Chordata; class Mammalia; order Artiodactyla; family Bovidae; genus Bos; species Bos mutus. The sequence goes on along the minus strand of NC_091620.1, from coordinate 22,258,058 downwards.
AACTACCCAACTCACTTTCATATTAAGTTTTCAGACTTGCAGAGGCTTTAACAAGCATCCAGAGTTTTAAAAAAATACATTAACAGAAGAGACCAAGGCCACCGAGCTTCTCCAAGACTGCCTCCCTCTATGAAACAGTGTGTTAAACAAGTATTACACATCTCTGAGCATCGTGAACTTGGTGGTGGTGGTTGTTCAGTCACTAAGTCATGTCCCAATCTTTGTGATGTGACCCTGTGGACTGCAGCACGCCAGGTTTCCCTGTCCTTCACTCCTCACTACTGAGGCGTTTGCTCAAACTCATGTCCCTCGTGTCAGTGATGCCATCCAACCATCTCATCCTCTGCCGCCTCCTTCTCTTCTTGCCCTCAATCTTTCCCAACATCAGGGCCTTTTCCAATGGGCCGGCTCTTCACATTAGGTGGCCAAAGTACTAGAGCGTCAATTTCAGCATCAGTTCGGGAGCAGAGAAAAAACAGTCATGTCCCCTGCCTTCAAGGAACTTGTGTTACAGCTAAGCATCTCTCATTTTGGTTCAAGGCCTCAGATTCTTCCCAGATAAATGGGCCATCACCTCCTAAGTGCTTTATGAGTAACCCAGACACTTCCATTCAGGGAAAAAATGAGGTCACGTGGTACTTCACTTGGAAGAGCCGTGAAGGGCACGTGGTGAGCCACATGGGGGGATATACTCAAGGCTGACACCAATAATGGATTTCACCATTTCCTTTCAGTCTTGCCTCTGCTGAGGTAGGGAATGTAAACACTGCTCCTTCATTCATAAACTCACTCACTTGGGCAATTCGGACACAGTGCAGCCATAGGCCCTCAATCCTATCAAATGCCCATCCAAGGCCTTAGGCCATTTGCCCCAAGACAGTCCACAGAGAGCTCAGAGCTATGCCAGGCTGAGGCAGGCAGTTTAAGCTGCAAACAAGCACACTCTGACCTTATCCCTGTTTGAACAGCCATATGCAAGTGGAAAAACAACTTCTTTAGAAAAACACATCCAGCTTTCTGCCTGCAGAGATGAGGTTACGTGGACCTAAAACAGAATAAGTCATTCTTGTCCTGCATGGTGATCGTGATCAAGGCTCAGCTAGTTACTTCCAGCCCTGATATTTAACCATGATACAACGAGTTCAGATAATATAGGTAATTCTACATGTCTTCATTTGTGAGTTGGAACACAGCAATACCCTCTCCATGACAGCCTTTGCATGCATTGCAGTTTAGTTGCTAAGTTGTATCCGACTCTTTCACAACTCAATGGACTATAGCCTACCAGGTTCCTCTGTCCATGAGATTTCCCAGGCAAGCATACAAGAATGGGTTGTCATTTCCTTCTCCAAGGGATCTTTCTGACCCAGGGATCAAACGTGAGTCTCCTGCATTGGCAGGCACATTCTTTACCACTGAGCCACCTGGAAAACCCATGCATGCAGAGCAATTTCATTTTTAAATGTCTCAAAACTTCTTACATTTGCTAGCCCATCTTTATGAGAAAAACAACCATTGGCTAAAGGAACACACCTTTTCATGAAGGAAAGGTCTAGCAACTCAGACTATTTTAGCAATGATTGTTACACATGGTCACGCTGGTTGAGTCTAAACCAATCAGGTAAATCCCTTTCTAGCCATTGGGATTTAGAAATGATGATGTCACCCAATCCTTGATAATAAAGCTTAAAGAGAAATCAGCTGGTGGGCTTCTGAAAAGTTTCTTCCATCCTAAAAACGGACACAGGCAAGGCACTACCTCTCTTCTTCCTCTGGATATTGTCATCTTGAATACTTGAGACCCATATGGGTATGAGTTGCTTTCTGGTCCCCAACAACTTGAAGCTGGAACCTGGAGATGGAATCTAGGTTCACAGTGACACTGAGGAGCTCATGAATCAGCCAAACATGTAGCTATAGTTTTAGGCGTCTTGTAACAGAACATAATAATTCACTTATTATGTAGGAAATGGTGGCAGCTCAGCTGGTAAAGTATCCTCCTGCAATATAGGAGACCTGGGTTCGATCCCTGGGTTGAGAAGATCCCCTGGAGAAGGGAAAGCCTACCCACTCCAGTATTCTGGCCTGGAGAATTCCATGAACTGTATAGCCCATGGAGTCAGATTCAACCGAGCAACTTTCACTTTCACTTTCATTATGTAAGCAATCTGAATCAATTTTCAGTTGCTCACAGCTGCAAGCATTGTCCTTTAATTTGATTATTAATCTAGATGCAAGGCCTAATTTCTCCTGCCAGAGCAACTTCACATCAGAGTTCAAGAGAAGATTATCACTCAGGGATCTCTCAAGACAGACAAGTACAAAACTCATCATTGCCCTCTCATCTTCCAGAACCGTGTCCAAACCCACCTTCCCCCAACCCATGTCAACCCCATGAGAACAACTTTGTAGGAAATAATATAATTGAGTCAAAGACTTTTCACCATGTCAATGAAAATTCTTTAAATCATCACTAAATCAGTAATACAATGCAAGGCTGCCTTGGGAGGGAATTCCCCAAATACTTCTCCCCACCACCACTACCTGGTTATTGCCTTGGGTTCTGTATTTAGAGATTCACCCTTTTAATCTGAAATAATTATTGTTAAATATAAATGCCCACTTAGAGGGTCATGTGTTAAGTATTATAAATATTAATATTTTTAGTGTTAAGCTTATCAAATCTTTCCTGAGAGCAAAATTAAAGAGAAGGGGCTGAAAAGGGAACACCATTACAGCAAGCACTTGGGGTCCAAGAAGTGAGGGAAACACAAAAGGAGTGAAGGTGAAGAAAGGTGACTTAGGGCCTCCAAGACATAATCTACTGACTTCACAATTCTGTCTCCTACTGGAATTCATTACCTTTATTCAGCTGGTGGAGGTCATGTAACCAGAAGTAATGACTTCTCACTCATGAGGACCCAGAGTCTCACACAGAATCTGGCCAGGGACCAACAGCTGGAGATGAACATCACAGCAAAAGCTCCCGTATCCCACTGGAGCCCTATCAAGTCTCTGGGCCACCAAAAGGAAGGGGAAAGCACCAGCCTCTCAGATCAGCATCTGCCTTCCAGCAGTCACTGTGGCTGTGGAAGCCCGATGGCCTCACATTCTCACCCCAGGCAGAAGGACCCTCCTCTTAACTCACTCCCCACCTACCACCCTCTGGGCTCAGTCTTTCTTTTATTGGATTATAATTGTTTACAACGTTGAATTAGTTTCTGTTGTACAACAAAGTGAATTAGCTGTATCACAATAGCCAGGTCATAGAAGCAAGGTAGATGGCCATCGACAGATGAATGAATAAAGAAGATGTGGTACACATATCTGATGGGCTCAGTCATTTAACTTTAAGAACCAACTGGATATAAAATTTAAGCAGTATAACCACTAAATAATTCTACAAAGGACTGGATTTACACAAATTTAGCATTTAAAATGAGCAGAACTAAAGTAGGAGGTTGGAATTAACAGATACACACTACTATAAATAAATCAGTAGTGTGTATCTACTTATAGCATGGGAAACTATACTCAGTATTTTGTAATAACCTATAAGAAAAAAGAATCTGAAAAAAGAAAAAAATTATATATGTATATAAATAAATCTCTGTGCTGTATACCTGAAACTAACACAACATTGTAAATCGACTATTTTGTTGTAGTTGTTTAGGCAGTAAGCTGCATCTGACTCTGTGACCCAATGGATCCGAGCCTTCCAGGCTGCTCTGTCCATGGAATTCTCCAGGCAAGAATACTGGAGTGGGTTGCCATGCCCTTCTCCGGGGGATCATCCCAATCCACTGATTGATCTCGCGAGTCTTGCATTGGCAAGCAGATTCTTTACCACTGAGCCACCAGGGAAGCTCAGAAATATCTTAGTAAGATAAAATAAAATACCAAGCAGAACCTCTGTTATTATCTTTGCAAACACTTGGTAGTTCCAACTGTATACCTTTAAAAAAAAAATCATTGTAAACATTGATAAAATCCCTGTTTTTCAGATCGCTAAACTGAGCCATAAGAAGATACCAGGAGCATGAAGTATCATTCACAAATCCACTGCTAATCTTCCAGCCTCAAAGCCCTTCTTCCCCCAAGCACTCCTGCTTCCTCTATTCAGTACCCAAGGCCTCCCCCGACTCTGCTGGTGTTAATCGAGCATCAGATCCCCAGCCCTACAAGGAAATGGAGGCTAAAATCACCTCTAGTCCAGTTTTCTGTGGTGCCTTTATGTTGTCATTATTCAATCCCTAAATACGTTCAGGAGGTAAAAACTTGAACAGTACGAAAAGAACGGTGTGAAAACAACTCCCTCTCTCTCCCTCCCTCTCTTGACCTCTAGTCTCTCAAGTCACCTTACTAGAAAATCATTAATTATGTTTCTTAAGCATCCTCCCAGATATTGTTGTTGCTATTCAGTTGCTAAGTCATGTCCAACTCTTTTCGACCCCATGAACTGCAGCATGCCAGGCTTTCCTGTCCTTCACTATCTCCCAGAGTTTGCTCCAGCTCATGTCCATTGAGTCGGTGATGCCATCCAATCATCTCATCCTCTGTCACCCACTTCTCCTTCTGCCCTCAATCTTTCCCAACATCAGCATCTTTTCCAATGAGTCAGCTCTGCATCAGGTGGTCAAAATATTGAAGCTTCAGCATCAGTCCTTCCAATGAATAGTCAGGGCTGATCTCCTTTAGGATTGACTGGTTTGATCTCCGTGCTGTCCAAGGGACTATATCCCAGATTTAGTCGGTGCATATAATAATATACACAGATAAGATTTATAGACTGTTTTGCTCTTTAAATTGCAAAATCCCACAGTAAATTCCCAGAAGTGTAATCTGCACAGAATCTTAGAGGAAACACAACATCAACATTAGAAATGTCCAATACTCCGGCAGGCTGAGGGGAATTTGACAGGGTGTCTTACAATGATTTGAAAATACACACTCCTCATTTTCATAGCTGCCATCTTTTATGAAATCACTTTTAGCCTGTATCCAAAAAAGTACTCACTGATTTAAAATTATATCTCATCATCTGTACGGGAACTAATCTGTAAGCTTCAAGAGGAACTGCAAGGCCCTAATAATTCAGGATCTAATGAGCAATTCCAAATTCAGTCTTTCTATGCACTCCTTTCATTGCGCCTGATGGGTCAGAGAAGGTGCCTGGGAGATGTGACAATCCCAGCCTCCGGCAACTTCTATGTTTTGAAAATCAGGTAGGTGACAGTTTTGCCAAACAGACAGCAGCAATCATGCATGTAGTAGATAAATCCCTATTTAGAGCAAAAGAGTAATCACGCTAAGAAGGGCTGGTGGCTGCACTGCCACCTTGGTTAAATATTAGCTGCTTTCAGACTCAGCAATTTCTGACTCCCCAAATATCCTTTCCCATTCCCTGACTCAGTTCCTTTTAAGTCTAGATCCTTCATTCATATAACACAGTGGGCAAGACTTTGGGCACTAGAGGCAGGCAGACTTGAGTTTAAATGACCTTTACCAATTTGCTTAAACTCATTAAGCCACAGTTTTTTAATCCGTAAAACAACTCCTTCATTAGAACATTGAAAGTTTTTTTTTTTTTTTTTTTTGCCACAACGCAGGGCGTGCAGGATCTGAGTTCCCAGTCCAGGGATCAAACCCATGCCCCTGCAGTGGAAGCAGGAATTCTTAACGACTGGACTGACAGGGAAGTTCCATTGAGATATCATTTTTGTAAAGCACTAAGTACAATGCCTTTCATCAGAACTAGCTACACAATCTATGGGACCTGATACAAAATCCAAATGTGGAGCCCCTTGTTCAAAGATGATTAAGGATTTCAAGATGGTAACAGCATAGCATCAGATTGCGGGGCCCTGTGGGACTGCACAGGTGGCAGGCCTATGAAGCTAGCCCTCCCTTTCAGATGATAAATATTCAATAGATGGTAACTACATTACCTTACCGATTTTCCTCCCTGCAGGCTCTCCACTCCCTATGTGATGCCTAATTTACTCAACTTGGAAAGTTTCAGTGGGCCTTTCCAAAAACAGGCACTTTGCCTGGAGTAACCTGCATTTACAAGGAAAAAACTGACCCAAATGGGGGGATCTAAAACAGAAAGTGATGTTACCATAAGCTCATGCCAGATGCACTCCCACCTGAGCGCCTTTGCTCTGGTTTTTCAACCTGCTGAGATCCTTCTCTCCTCCTTCAAGCCTCTGTTCAGATCCACTTTGTATGGGAGGCTTATTCTGATCACTCAATTCACTCTATCCCCCTTACCTTACTCTCTATTCCCCTTACACTCTATCCCCCTTACCTCACTCTCATTTTACTTTTACCATAGTACTTTATTGTCCGGCATACCATATCTCTTACTTCTTATGCTTATTGTTTCATTGTTTATCTTTCCTTGAACACACACACAGAGTGTAAGTTTCTCTAGGTCAAGCATTTTGAGGTTTTTTTGTTCACTGATATACCCCAGCTGCTTGAGGGCAAGAGGAGAAGGGGGTGACAGAGGATGAGATGGTAGGATGGCATCACCGATTCAATGGACTCGAGTTTGAGCAAACTCTGGAGATAGTGAAGGACAGGGAAGCCAGGTGTGCCACAGTCCATGGGGTCGCAAAGACTCCAAGATGACTATCAAGTGAACAGCAACAACTGCTTAGAGCAGTGTTTTGCACACAGAAGCTACTCAACAGCCATTCACTGCAAGAACAAATAAATCTTTGAGTGGATGCATAATCAGGCCACCCTTTTTCCACTTGGAGGTCAGGCCATTTCACATTATGGACAAATGGCAATAATAACCAGCTCTGCAACTGGACACTCAACAGAGTTCAAGAGACAGATGGGAAAGTTATCTATTTTCAAATCTCTGCCAAACTCCCCTTAGTTTAGAAGGAATATAATCCAGTCGTCTGTGCTACTAAACCTCATCTTTCAACACTAATTCATATACTCAGTTTCTGGGTCATGACTTGCAACAATGACAAGTGGTATTTTATGAGAGCTGCCCAGAAGAGAGACAAGTCCCTAAGTGGCAGACATAAAAAATAATTGGAAAAAAAAATCAAATTAGAAGAAAAATAATCACCCGTCACTGCTTCATCACAATGAGAAAAACTAAGCCCTTACTACCAAGAGAAAGGTAAGGTCTTTACTCCTTAAACTGTTCATAAAGATGTGAGAGCCAGCCTGAGCAGTCTACCTGGAGTTAAGCCACAGTCACAGGTAGCATCTCAAACCCTGAGATCTCACAAATGCAAGTCCTGAGGCCCTAAGAAGGGAATGTGGACCCTGTGCATAAATTATCCCACCAGCTAAAAGACAAACCAAAGCATTACAGCTGCTGGATGAGACATTTTCACAATATTCACCAGGACAAAAGAAAAAAGCCGCCCCTCGCACATGGTTAAAGTGTGGCCCATGTCAGGAGAAACATCTGGAGATATTATCAGAAGATATTTGAGAGCCAATGTGCTCTCAGTTCTGTCCTGGCAACAGGAAGCACATCTGGGCCCCCAGTCCAAACGCAGCCTACATGGTCTCCTCAGGACAGGCTGGTCGAGCACAGCCCAAAAGATCATACCACACATCTGGCTTTTGACCCAGCATGGGCTTCCACTCCCTCTCATTCCGCCCTCCGCCTGTTTTCAACAAGCCATTCTCAGCCACCACAAACGCTTTGGTGGGAATCACAGGGAGGCCCTCCTCCCTTTTCCCAAAATAACGTCAGCCAGAGGCCAAGGCCAGAGAGGTGGAGCCTGCAGGCCATTTTGCAAGTTTCAAATATCCTGGCACTGACCCCACTAAAAGAATCATAAAGGGAAAACAGCCAAGCTTCTCATTTTATTAGTGTTTCTCCCTCTCTCTCTCTCAACATAAACTCTGCATTTGTAAAAAGAAAAAAGAAACAAAGAGATCTCACAATAAAGTCACAGTCTCAGTGCTGGCTGTTGTAAACAAAATTTCATGTTGCAAATTTAATACTAAACACTTAGTTGAAATTGAAAACTTTTAGAGAAATGTGTGTGCTCTATGAGAGTTTAATGCCCAAAAGGGTCGCTGGGGCATAAGGCTGAGCAAGAAACTGGTGAGCTGTCCCACCTTCCCCAACCCTTTCCGAAATGTGCACTCAGATTTTCCATACCCCTTTGCTGATCTTTCCTCTGAAGAAGGAGGAAGCAGACTTCTTGGCTGCATGGTTAGAAGAGTCAAATAAAGTAGTCTTTCTCCTAAAAGGAAGGCCTTTTTTCAAAACACACACACATACACAGAGGTATATTTCTTAAAATAGAAATTAAAAAGTAAAGAAGAGAGGGAGAGAATATGACGGCGAAGGAAAGAAACTGCTACTTTGTTTTGTCCAGTTTTTTAAAAGCATCCCACAAAAATCAGTAGCAAACGAAACAGATTATCAAACCATCTACCTCCTCTCCAGCTTTATGGAGCAATAGGAAATGAAATAGCAGATGTAAAAAGCCCTCGGAGAAGAGTATAAGTTGCTAAAGGAATACAAAGGGTCGTTACTGTTATCAAAAATTTAAAAGGGCCAGAGGCTTTCAGCTAGAAAAACCACACCTCTCCCCAGATTGCTCCATTCTGGGCAGGCTCTTCCCCAAATACTCCCTTCCCAGTTCCCGGTCCCGAGCTGTTCCTTTGATGACAATTACCCTTCTCCAGCCGCCCCTTCCCCTGCCCACCGAGTCCTCACCGTGTGGTACATGAGAGCCTCGGTCTCCCCGGGCTCTGACAGCTCGCTCAGCTTGCGGTCCCACTGCAGGACGCTCTGCTCCCCGCTCTCCAGCACCTCCATGGTGGTCCGAGGCGCGCTGGGCCGAGGATGCTGAGCGCAGGAGGGCAGCGGACTGGGCGGCCTCGGTGGGCGAGATCCGCCTCCGCGTGAGGGTATGTGCCTGTGTGTGTGCCCGTGTGTGCGTGCGTATGCGTGTAGCTTATGCACTTAGGAAGCAAACCGTTCGCTCCTCTGCCTCAGAGAGAACTGCCAAGGGTCCAGTGTCCTCGGAGACCTGAGAATCTCCTAAGGAAACAGACTGTCCAGAGATCAGATCGTAGGCTGAGGAGAATAAACCAGAGTGTGCCTCCAAAATAAAGGCAGGAGATCAATCCTCATCCCAAGAAAAGCCCCTCTCAATAAGCCCACTCTCCGCTACTGCTCCAGACTCAAAACTTTTGAGACTCCCCAGGCCTCCTCAGCTCTGCTCCAGGACGCAGCTAAGATTCCGCCTCCGTCCAGGGCGGGGACCAATCGGATGCTCACCTCGCCGCCCTATCCAATCAAAAGTCTTGCTCTCCGCCCAAAGGCGGGGACTGCGGGAAGTCCCCGCCCATGCCTTGGAATGTGGGCAGGCAGCGCCTTTGACGTCACCGGGGAACTACTCTGGCTGAAGTGCCGCTTGCAGCCACGGTCTGCTGCAGCAGACAAATGGAGAGCTTGGATCCAGGAGTGAAGGACTGGGGGAACAACCAATGAGAAAGGAGAGCCTGGGAGGAACAGCCAATCAGATAGCGACAAGAATACATTTTATAAGAGGGAGGGTGCGCTCAGTCTCCTGAGAAAGTCAGAGAAATTAGGGCACGCGTCTGGAAGGTAGCTGTGCTGTGAGCGCGGATTTAAATTCTGTCTTAAGTATTTTCAAGTAGATTAGCTTATTTAACTCTTTCAGAACATTTTAAAAATAAGTCACACGTTGCACACAAATATAAATATTCTCTAGTGCATGAATTTATGTTAGCATATATCTGGCAAATTGTAATTGCTCATGCTTCTCCCACTTTTTTCTCCCACTTTATGTTAGGCTCTTCTGTCGTGTTTTTTATGGGCCTTTATTTTATTTTTTCTTTTATTTACCCAACATACATTATTGAGGAGAGCCAACGGCTTTCTTTTCCAGGAGATAGAAGTCTTAATGGAAGTGACAGGCAGTAAACAAACAAACAAACACATGTCAGAAAGTGGTAACTGCTATAAAGAAAAACAAAACCAAAGTAAGCGAATGATATTTTAGATAGTAGTCAGGAAAGTTCTTTCTATGTAGGTGAGGTTTGAGAACAGACCTGAATGAAGTGAAGTTAGGGGAGAAGCTGCTGTTACTGACAGGCAAGGAAACACATGTGGTTGCAGTTTGAGGTGCCAAGCACTGAGTGAGGGGAGAGGGGGCCTCAGAGATGGGCGGGGCCCAGACCAACAGGCCTAGTTTAGGAAAGAAAAATCCTCTTCTAAAATATTTTCCCCCAACATTGTGATTTTTCTTCCTCCTTTCAGACTCCTCCTTTTAAAGAAACAAAGTGCTTGCATATATAGTTTGCTCATTTTAAATATAAGGGAGTCTTTGCAAATTGTCCCTAAAAGTTCCTTACACTGACACATTCCAGTGTGGACGTTTGTCACCTTCATAAGTATTTTTTGATAGATCAGTTCAGTTCAGTCGCTCAGTCGTGTCCAACTCTTTGCGACCCCATGAATCCCAGCACGCCAGGCCTCCCTGTCTATCACCAACTCCCAGAGTTCACTCAAACTCACGTCCATCAAGTCAGTGATGCCATCCAGCCATCTCATCCTCTGTCGTCCCCTTATCCTCTTGCCCCCAATCCCTCCCAGCATCAGAGTCTTTTCCAATGAGTCAACTCTTCGCATGAAGTGGCCAAAGTACTGGAGCTTCAGCTTTAGCATCATTCCTTCCAAAGAAATCCCAGGGCTGATCTCCTTCAGAATGGACTGGTTGGATCTCCTTGCAGTCCAAGGGACTCTCAAGAGTCTTCTCCAATACCACAGTTCAAAAGCATCAATTCTTCAGCGCTCAGCCTTCTTCACAGTCCAACTCTCACATCCATACATGACCACAGGAAAAACCATAGCCTTGACTAGACGAACCTTTGTTGGCAAAGTAATGTCTCTGCTTTTCAATATGCTATCTAGGTTAGTCATAACTTTCCTTCCAAGGAGTAAGTGTCTGTTAATTTCATGGCTGCAGTCACCATCTGCAGTGATTTTGGAGCCCAGAAAAATAAAGTCTGACACTGTTTCCACTGTTTCCCCATCTATTTCCCATGAAGTGATGGGACTGGATGCCATGATCTTCGTTTTCTGAATGTTGAGCTTTTAGCCAACTTTTTCACTCTCTACTTTCACTTTCATCAAGAGGCTTTTTAGTTCGTCTTCACTTTCTGCCATAAGGGTGGTGTCATCTGCATATCTGAGGTTATTGATATTTCTCCCGGCAGTCTTGATTCCAGCTTGTGTTTCTTCCAGTCCAGCGTTTCTCATGGTGTACTCTGCATATAAGGTAAATAAACAGGGCGACAATATACAGCTTTGATGTACTCCTTTTCCTGTTTGGAACCAGTCTGTTGTTCCATGTCCAGTTCTAACTGTTGCTTCCTGACCTGCATACAAATTTCTCAAGAGGCAGGTCAGGTGGTCTGGTATTCCCATCTCTTTCAGAATTTTCCACAGTTTATTGTGATCCACACAGTCAAAGGCTTTGGCATAGTCGATAAAGCAGAAATAGATGTTTTTCTGGAACTCTCTTGCTTTTTCGATGATCCAGTGGATGTTGGCAATTTGATCTCTGGTTCCTCTAAGGACTTTTTCAAATTTTCTTAGCACAACACTCAACATGAGCAAGCAAGGTAAGAAACAAGTACAACTTCCTTAATGCTGGAATACAAACATTCATCTGTCAAACACTTCTGTTTTAGGCAGAGTCAGTCCCTGGTTTTGCCCATGTGGTTGGCAGCATCTAAGATGGCTCCAATGATCCAGCCTGTCTGTGTTCACACCTGCTTATAACTGCCTCCCCTTGAGTATGGGTCGGACCTGGGAACTTCCTTCCAACAAAGAGAATATGGCAAAAGTGATGAGACGTCAAAAAACATTCTGGCTCCTGGCTTCCTCATTCTCTCTTCCTCTTTTGTTTGCTTGCTCTGAGCTGCCCTATGGAGAAGCCTACAGAGCAAGGAATTAAGGAAGATGTCCATCTAATAGTCAGCAAGGAACTGAGTCCCTCAATCCAATAACCACAAGTAACTGGATCCTGCTAATATAACCACTGGAGTGAATATGGAAGCAAATTCTCCCCAAGTTGAGCCATCAGATGACTACAGCCTTGTTGAGAGACCCAGATCTAGAGGACTCAGCTATGCCATGCCCAGATTTTTGACCCACACAAACTAAAGGCAATAAGTTTATATTGTTTTAAGCCGCTGAGTTTTTCCTTCATAAAATCAGTAATATAATAGCTGGTGTCCTAAAATGCTTTTGAACCGTGGTGTTGGAGAAGACTCTTGAGAGTCCCTTGGACTGCAAGGAGATCCAACCAGTCCATTCTAAAGGAGATCAGTCCTGGGTGTTCTTTGGAAGGAATGATGCTAAAGCTGAAACTCCAGTACTTTGGCCACCTCATGCGAAGAGTTGATTCATTGGAAAAGACTCTGATGCTGGGAGGGATTCGGGGCAGGAGGATAAGGGGACGACAGAGGATGAGATGGCTGGATGGCATCACCGACTCGATGGACATGAGTTTGAGTGAACTCTGGGAGTTGGTGATGGACAGGGAGACCTGGCGTGCTGCAATTCATGGGGTTGCAAAGAGTCAGATACGACTGAGTGACTGAACTGAACTGAACTGAAATGCTTGATTAAATTTATCTCTATTGCCATAGTAGTATCACAGTCCCCCAGTGATGAGTTTTTTCAGCCTCCTTTATTTCATGTACTCTTCTGTTCACTGTATAGAAGACTTCTTATCGGCACATTTTTTCTACTACATCTTGAGTCTAGAGTTTGTCCCTTTCCCTCTCATTCTTAGGACTTAAAAAATTTAGTTGACTCTTTTTCAGCTTCTCTGGCATCCCTTAGAAAATAGCAGCCCTTGCTCCCCTGTCTGTTGTCGTTGTTGGGTTTTGTTATTTTTTTTGAGTTAATATTGACATGTCACATGATATCAAATTCAGGAGCACAACATAATGATTCAATATTTGTATCTATTGTGAAAGGATCACCGCAATGTTTAATTACAGTCACCATGCTGTACCAACCGGAGAAGGCAATGGCACGCCACTCCAGTACTCTTGCCTGGAAAATCCCATGGACGGAGGAGCCTGGAAGGCTGCAGTCCATGGGGTCGCTGAGTCGGACACGACTGAGCAACTTCACTTTCACTTTTCACTTTCATACATTGGAGAAGGAAATGGCAACCCACTCCAGTGTTCTTGCCTGGAGAATCCCAGGGATGGGGGAGCCTGGTGGGCTGCCGTCTATGGAGTCACACAAAGTCGGATATGACTGAAGTGACTTAGCAGCAGGACTTACTTATTTTATAACTTGAAGTTTGCCTTTTGCCCCTTTCACCCATTTCACTACCCACCCCCACTTGAAAGCCCTGCCTCTGGCAATTGCCAGTCTATTCTCTGTCTCCATGAATTTGCTTGTTTCTTTAGATTCTACATAAGTGAGGTCATACAGTATTTGTCTGTCTTTATTTGGTTTTCTATAATGGCATGCTTAGATGAGGCTTCCCTGGTGGCTCAGTGGTAAAGAATCCACCTGCAATCTAAGAGAAAGAGGTTCAAACGCTGGTTTGGAAAGATTCCCTAGAGAAGGAAATGGCAACCCATGCCGGTATTCTTGCCTGAGAATCCCATAGACAGAGGAGCCTGGCAGGCTGCAGTCCATGGGATCACAAAAGATTTGGACATGACTTAGTGACTAAACAAAAGCAATGCTTAGATTCCTTTATCTTTTGTGATTTTGCTGTGTGATTGCCATCAGGCTTACAGCAAACAACTCTAAGTAGGTAACAATATAAGTTTGAATTCTTTCTTAATCTCTATATTCCTCCCCACTCCCCCCCCAGCCCACATTTCGTTTTTGGTCACATTTTACATCTTTTCATCTTATGTGTCCATTAAAAATTATTACAGTTACAGTTATTTACTATTTTTGTTCTTTAACCTTTATACTAGCTTCGTAGGTGATTAACCAGTGTGCTTTTACTGTCCTGTTTTCCTGTTAGTACCCTTTTATTTTAGCTTAGAGAAGTTTCTTTCACAATTCTTGTAAGGCCAGTCTAATGTCGGTGAACCCCTTTTGCTTTTGCTTCTTTAGAAATCTCTTTATCTCTCCTTCAGTTCTGAAGGACAGTTTTGCCAAGAAGAGTATTCTTGATTGGAAGTTTTTTCTTTCAACATTTTGAATATTGTGCCACTTCCTTCTGGCCTGCAAAGTTTCTGTTGAAAAATGTACTAATACTTTTATGGGGGTTACCTTGTACATAACAAATTGACTTTCTCTTGCTACTTTTAAGATTCTTTCCTTGTCTTTAAATTTTGACACTTTGATTTTAATGTTTCTTCATGTGGGTCTCTTGGCATTCATATTATTTGGAACTTTCTGGGCTTCTGGATCTGGATGTCTGTTACTTTTCCAGGTTAGGGAATTTTCCAGCAATTATTTCTTCACATGTTCTTCTGCCCCTTTCTCTCTCTCTCTTTTCCTTCTGGGTCCCCATAATGCAAATATTGGTCCATTTGCTGTTGTTCCATAAGTTCCTTAGACTATCTTCACTTTTTTTTTTTTTTTCTTTTCTTTTTGCTGCTCTAATTGGATGAGTTCCATTGACCTGTCTTGAGTTCGGTGATCCTTTCTTCCACTTCATCTAGTCTGCTGTTGAAGCCCTTTATTGTATTTTTTCAGTTCAGGTATTCTTAGTTCTGTGATTTCAATATTGTGCTTTCTTATATTTTATTTTTGTTGAAATTCTTACTTTAGTTTACCCATTCTTCTCTTAAGCTCAGTGAGACACTTAATGACCATTATTTTGAACTCTATCAGATAAGTCACTTATCTTTGTTTCATTAAGGTCTTATCTTATCCTTGTGTTTGGAACATACTCTTCTTTCTTTCTTTGAGTCTGTACTAGTTTCTATACATTTGCTAGAGCAGCCATCTCTCTGTCTTGAAGGAGTGGCCTCGTGTAGGAAGGTTATTGTCCAACTCTGCCTTAACTCTTGGATGTCTTTCAAACCATTGGGATTGTCTAAGCAGCATACTTTATTCTTAGTAATTTACATTGGTTGAAGCTGTGCCAAGCCCTGTCAATATCCCAAAGAGAAGGATCTCAGTCTGCACCAAGATTCAGGCTGATTGGAAGTCAGACTCTCAGGCAGCACTTGTAAAGTATGCAAATTTCACAGAAAGATGGGAGATGGGCATTTCTGTCTGCTCACTGTACACTGATCCTTGGGGAATAGCCATTTAAGAACTGTTTCTTTGTTTGGTACCATTTCATTGAATGCAAGAACATAAGCCCCACTTTCTGCTAGGGCTGGCTATCAAGGGATGTTTTCTGGGTAACAACCACAGAAGGTCAGTGAGACAGACATGTACACAGCTCTTTGCTTAGAGACTCAACAGCTTGGGGTGGAGCAGAGGATGAGTGTGAAGGTGGCACTTGTGGCCTCCCTGGTCTCTGTCATCAGTCCCTAGACGTGTTTAATTAGAAACCTACTCCTCAGGCCATAGCTATCAAGGCAAACTAATAGGTAAACTCCTAGAAAGACTGGAGATGCATTCCAGTCTGCTGTCTCCTGACTGTGCCCTAGTGGGGGAGGGCTATAACTGATTATGAACTTGCTCTCTATTTGACACAGTTCTGTGGGACCCAAGAGTGGAAGACTCACTAACAACCAAACCCTGGTGATCAGGAGTGGCCTCCTGTAGGAAGGTTATTGTCCAACTCTGCCTTAACTCTTGGATGTCTCTCAAACCATTGGGATTGTCTAAGCAGCATACTTTATTCTTAGTAGTTCACAGTGGTTGAAGCTGTGCCAAGCCCTGTCAATATCCCAAAGGGAAGGGATTTCCTCAGTGCAACCACAAAATTTGGGGCACCCATCAGACAGGTTCACAAACTCCTTTCCAGGAGATACTGGCAACTGGAGTGAGGCAGAGGAAAAACTCAAATATGGTGCCTGCTGACCAGTGTCCTTGGAAAGTATTTCATAGCCCCCTAGATGAGTGTTAGATTAGATGCCTGCCCCTCACTCCAAAGATAAGCAAATAGGACTGCTTCATGAGCTGCTTGATTGTTTTCAGGAGCTGCTTTAGTGTTAGGTCCTGGAGGGGAGCCAGGGGAGTTCATGTGAGCCCTTTAATGACTGCTTCTCAGTTCACTATAATTTTGTGGGGCTTGTGGCTACAAACCCCACTGGCTTTCAAAGCCAAGATGTTTTGAGGGCTCATCTCTCAGATGCTGGTCTTAAAAGCTGGGGTGCCAAATGTGGGGTTCAACCCCTTCACTCCTCAAGGGGAAGCTCAGGTTGTGAGACCCCTACCCGCTTTGCTTGTGGGTCACTGCATTGGGTGTGAGTTTATGACAAGATTGTGTCTCAGCCTCTCCTGCCCATTTTGATGTGGGTTTTTTCTTGTTTGCTCAACATGCAGGAGTCACTCAGCTCCTTTGGGGGTTTCTTTCAGAAAGAAATTGTTCCATGTGTAGCTGTAGATTTTGTGCATATATAAGAGGAGGTGAGTTTAGGATCCTCCTATGTTGTTACTGTTGACTGAAAAAAAAAATGCTTGTCACCCTGCTTATTTAACTTCTATGCAGAATACATCATGCAAAATGCCAGGCTGGGTGAAGCACAAGCTAGAATCAAGACTGCCAGGAGAGACATCAACAACCTCCAATATGCAGATGATACCACTCTCATGGCAGAAAGTAAGGAGGAACTAAAGAGCTTCTTGATGAGGGTGAAAGAGAAGACTGAACAAATTGCCTTAAAACTCAACATTCAAAAAACAAAGATCATGGCATCTAGTCCCATCACTTCACTGCAAATAGAAAGATAAAAAGTGGAAGCAATGACAGATTTTATTTTCTTGGGCTCCAAAATCACTATGGATAGTGACTGCAGTCATGAAGTTAAAAGACACTTGCTCCTTGGAGGGAAAGCTATGACAAACCTAGGCAGCATGTTAAAAAACAGAGGCATCATTTTGCTAACAAAGGTCCATGTAGTCAAAGCTAGGTTTTTCCAGTAGTCACGTATGGATGTGAGAGTTGGACCATAAAGAAAACTGAGCACCAAAGAATTGATGCTTTTGAACTGTGGTGTTGGAGAAGACTCTTGAGAATCCTTTGTACAGCAAGGAGATCAAACCATCAATCCTAAAGGAAATCAGTCCTGAGTATACATTGGAAGGACTCATGCTGAAGCTGAAGCTCCAATACTTTGACCACCTGACGTGAAGAGCCATCTCACTGGAAAAGACCCTGATGCTGGGAACGATTGAAGGCAAAAGGAGAAGGGGGCGACAGAGAATGAGATGGTTAGATAATATCACCGACTCAATGGACATGAATTTGAGCAAATTCCAGAAGATTGTGAAGGACAGGGAAGCCTCACGTGCTGCAGTCCCTAGGGTCCCAAAGAGTTGGACATGGTAGTGACTGAACAACAACAACAAAAATGAACAACCTAAAAGCTGAGAATCCTGTTTTATCTGGCAAACTTTCTGAGGACTCACACCTGAGAGGCGACCTCTCAAATAGCTCTGTGGGACTGCTCTGAATAGGCAAGGGAGGAGCCAAAATACACAAGCATTTTACAACAAAAACCAGGTTGTCAGAACATCAAAAAATTACTATTAAAGAAAACCAGATATCTCAAATTAATGACTTTAGCACGTTTCTATGTAAGGGAAGATGCCAGGGTCTGCGCTTATTGAAATCCTTCCTTTGGTATGCACCTTATCTAACGCCAGTAACTTGTTTTTTTCCCATCCTGAGTTCCCTCAGTGTTCACCATAAAGGGCTGTACTGGCTGATGGCTTGATGGCCACAATATCCTCTGTTTGCTCTTAAAGGCAGGGGCATTCTTAGTCCATGGAGCTTTCCAGGTGGCGCTAGTGGTAAAGAACCCACCTGCCAATGCAGGAGACGTAAGAGACACGGGTTCAATCCCTGGGTGGGGAAGATCCCTTGGAGGAGGGCATGGCAACCCACTCCAGTATTCTTGCCTGGAGAACCCATGGACAGGGGGGCCTAGAGTCCCTAGAGTTACAAAGAGTAGGACACAACTGAGGCAACTTAGCATGCATGCATTCTTAGCCCATATTATCTTGTCCCCATCTATTCTTGACAGATAAATGGTCTCTGAATAGGCCATTTTAGTGATTTTAAAGTTTCTGAAGAAGCAAGTATCTATTTTGCTCTCTAACGCTCTTGACTTTCTACCATCCTTTAAGAGTTTTCATCCTATTTTAATTTGTTCTATCCCTTAACTCTGGTTTGGAATGGGAGCAAACTTCTACTGCTGCTTGATGTCCCTTCTTTTACTTCTCCCTATTCTAATCATATTCAGTTTAACAAAGACAGTGTCCAGCTTTGAGGATTTCTTTCAGTTATCATTACTTAACTAGAAATGGTGTCTTTCCATTTGACAGTCATTATTATTTCCTGCACATAGCACCCAGAACAGAGATGTTGTCTGGGAGAATCTCTCCATAGAAAACCAGGGATTACAAGATTGGCTATGGAGTCCTTTAGCCCCGAGGGATCCTGAAAAAAAATAATGGTATGAGAACCCTGAGCACTGAGATAAAGAATCCCACAGGAGGAGGAGATGAAGGGAGAGGCTGTAAACCTCACAGGAGTCAGCCCTGAGGAGACAGTGAGCTGGAAAGGGCTGGAGGGTACAAGACCCTTGGCATTAGTAACAATTGCTTGTTGACAGAGAATAGTCCCTGAGAAGGGTCCTGGTGCTGCCATTCTGCCTGAAGCCAGGAAACAGTGTCTCTTTCCTTCCCCTCCCCAGTCCCACCCTTTCTCTCCCCACCTTCCTCTCTTCCTCTGTCTCTCTCAACTCTGAGAGAGGGGGCCAGGAAAGCCTAGAGAGCAGGCTACCCTTGGAAAATCTAATAAACGTGTAAACCTCTTCCCATCCTGGAAAGATCAGCGATGGCAGAGCCACTGTGAAGAGGAGGACTTGCTAGAGATGCGGGCAGCTGCGGCCACGTGTCACCGGCCCTGCTACACCTTTGCTCCCCTCAGGTCTGAGCTACGCCCTCCCTCTCAGTCACTGTCTGAATCCCTGCTCATGGCAATTTGCCACCGAGACTGAGCTGGCTAATAAACTACAGCTTCTTTTAAAACGTGAGAGAACGTTTTCTCAGCCAACTGGATAACTGTGTGAAAATAAAATTTTATAAGCCCTGCCTTACAACTTATGTGGAAATAAACTTCAGATGGACTGAGGACATGAGTGTAAAAGAAAACAGAGCTGTTCCGAGATAAAATACTTTTATAATTTCAGTGTGAGAGCTAGACACAATATAAAAGGTAGAAAACATATAGGAAAAGCTAGATGTGTGTATGTTGGAATATATGTGTGCTTCCCAGGTGGCTGGCTCAGTGGTAAAAAATCCATCTGCCAATACAGGAGACATGGGTTCCATCCCTTGTTGGGAAGATCCCCTGGGGAAGGAAATGGCAACCCACTCCAGTATTCTTTCAAGGATAATCCCATGGACAGAGGAGCCTGGTAGGCTACAGTCCATGGGTTTGCAGAGTTGGACACGACTGACTGAGCCACACACACAAGCACTCATGAATATATGTATGAAAAGTGAAAGTGTTGGTCACTAAATCGTGTCTGACTCCATTGACTGTAGCCCTCCAGCTATTCCCTTCTCCAGGGCCTCTTCCTGACCTAGGAATTGAACCAGGGTCTCCTGCATTGCAAGCAGACTCTTTACCATCTGAGCCACCAGGGAAGCTCAAAAATATGTATATGTGTGTATATATATATATATATACACATATATATATAGTTAATATATACATACACACACATACACATATATATATACACAGAGAATATGTAACTTAAATAAATGTCATTAAGATGTTATACATGCTGTTGTTAACCTGAATCGTATCTAGTGAGGATCTTTTAAAATTGCGTCTCCCTGTGCTCCCATCCCATCACATGTAAACAGTGTTAACAGTCCTGTATGTATCTTTCCCCTCCTTACATTGTGCTCATATAGTTCTGTACAAATACACACGCCTATGGAGGAACTTGGTCATTGCTGCATTATGCACACTTCCCTGCATTTTGCTTTTCTTACTTAACAAGAGATCTTGAAAATCCTCCTACTCTTCCAATACAGATCTAATGTATTTTTGTTAATGACTGACAAAAACAGGACTGTTAAAAGATAACTGAAATATATTTAAAATTTTTAAGAGTTTGCTGGAGCAAAAAGCGATTTGAACCTGGCATTAGTGAAGCTGGCAGATAAGAAGGAGTTCCGGGGAGCTGTACAGAACAAAAGACTTATAGACAAAAGGGAGCAGGAACAAGGAAGTTACACTTGGCCAAAAAACAGGTTGGTTATGATGAGGTTACTTTCCTTTAGGGATGGCAGGAATCATCTATAAGGCAGTTTACCTAATGAATGCTAATCAGGAGATTCCATTTCTGGGTGAGCAGAAACTCTGTGTTGTCTCACTTTGGTGAAGCTTAGCATGAGTGACTTCATTTGGGGCCTGTTGTCTTATTTTACAGGATAAAGCACATTTTATTCCCCAAATGATGAGCATTTATTCCATTTCTAGATATTAAATGGGTTAACGCGCCTTTCTCTTTTGAATTTCCTGATAAGTGACCTTCTCCTAGTAATGGAAAATTAGGCTCTGATTATTGCATTTAACAGACAACAGAACACCCAGTTCCCAGAGAAAGGGAATGGGGTGCCAGGTGTGGAGGACAGAAAAGAGCAGGGAAATAAAAGGGCTTGAAGGGGTGGGGAAGAGACAGAGGCCTAAAAGATGACTTTGCTATGCTATATTATTGCCTCATGAGTTGAGCAAGCTCTGGGAGTTGGTGATGGACAGGGAAGCCTGGAGTGCTGCAGTCCATGGGGTGGCAAAGAGTCGGACACGACTCAGCGACTGAACTGAACTGATTATTGCCTCAAACCAGTGTAGGGGCTTTTACCTTGGGATTTTCTTTCTGATATGTCACAAGAGAAGGTGGTGGAGGCCAGAGATTGACAGAAGGAGGATGGAAGACACAATCAACCTGAAACTAAACATCTGAACTGCAGTTCAACTCAGTTTAATTGTGTCTGACTCTTTGCGACCCCACTGACTGCGGCACACCAGGCTTCCCTGTCCGTCACCAACTTCCGGAGCTTGCTCAAACTCATGTCCATCAAGTTGGTGATGCCATCCAAGCATCTCATACTCTGTTGTCTCCTTCTTCTCCTGCCTTCAATCTTTCCAAAGGACAAGAATTGAAGTTTCAGTCAGAATTTTGTTCACTTCTACAACACTGCCACCATGTGGTTATAGAAGAACATTGCAGCTAGCAAACACTGATGGGTTGGGAGAGTTGTTTAGTTGCTAAGTCTGGTCTGACTTGAGATCCCATTGACTGCAGCATGCCAGGCTTCCCTGTCCTTCACTGCCTCCTGAAGTTTGCTCAAACTCATGTCCATTGAGCCATCCCACCATCTAATTCTCTGTCGTCTCTTTCCCCTCCTGCCCTCAATCTTTCTCAGCATTAGGGTCTTTTCCAGGGAGTCGGCTCTTTGCATTAGGCAGCCAAAGTATTGCTTCAGCTTTAGCATCAGTCCTTCCAATGAATATTCAGGGTTAATTTCCTTTTGGATTGACTGGTTTGATCTCTTTGAAGTTCAAGGGACTCTCAAGAGTCTTCTCCATCAGTTCAGTTCAGTTTAGTTCAGTTGCTCAGTCATGTCCGACTCTTTGCAACCCCATGAACCACAGCACGCCAGGCCTCCCTGTCCATCACCAACTCCTGGAGTTTACTCAAACTCATGTCCATTGAGTCGGTGATGTCATCCAACCATCTCATCCTCTGTTGTCCCCTTCTCCTCCTGCCTTCAATCTTTCCCAGCATCAGGGTCTTCATATGAATCTAAAAAGAAATGATACAAATGAACTTTACATATAAAACAGAGACTCACAGACTTAGAAAATGACTTATGGTTGCCAGGGGGAAGACTTTGGGAAGGTCATGTACATACTGCTCTATTAAAATGGATAACCAACAAAGACCTCCTGTATAGCACATGGATCTCTTCTCGATATTATGCACCAGCCTGCATGGGAGGAGGGGTTGGGGGAGAATGGATACATGTGTATGTGTGGCTGAGTCCCTTAGCTGTTCACCTGAAACTACCACAACATTGTTAACTGGCATCAATACAAAGTAAAAAGTTTAAAGTTTGGGGAAAAACAAACAAATAAATAAGCAAAATATTTTTTTTAAGATTAATTTTTTAATATAGTTATCCAATTGCCCTAGTACCACGAGAGCCTCTTTCTTATGCAGAAGCTTGTATTGTGGAAACTCTTGCCTGGAAAATCCCATGGACGGAGGAGCCTGGTGGGCTGCAGTCCATGGGGTCACTAAGAGTCGGACAGGACTGAGCAACTTCACTTTCACTTTTCACTTTCATGCGTTGGAGAAGGAAATGGCAACCCACTCCAGTGTTCTTGCCTGGAGAATCCCAGGAACGGGGGAGCCTGGTGGGCTGCCGTCTATGGGGTCGCACAGAGTCAGACATGACTGAAGCGACTTAGCAGCAGTAGCAGTATTGTGGAAAAAAATACATATGTACTCACAGGAGATTTGCTTTTATTCCAAAGCCTTTCACCATGACACCAAACTATCCCTGTCTCCACTAGAGGGAACCATTTTTTGTTTGTTCGTTTCTAGTTTGTTGTTCCAGTGCTTCTCTTTCAAAAAATTTCCCTCCATTTGCATGTTACAATCAATGAAATACAGGTAATCTGCCCCAAGTAACATACATTTTAGTACTGCTGGCTTTTCAACTTCAGAAAAAGGACATCATGACTATTTGTTCTTTTCTGAGGCTCTTTCCCCCTACTCTGTTATATTACTGAGACTCGTGCATGCAGCTCTGTGTAGCTGCTGTCCACTCAGTTTCACTGAGGTGTTCTATTCCATAGTGTGGATATACTGCAAGACGTTGATCCTTCTGTCACTAGCATTTGATTGCTTCCACTGTTTCTCCTATTATGTATACTCTCTTTTAAGGAAAAAAAAGACTTATTTTTGTATTTAGCTGCGCTGGGTCTTAATTGCCGCACTTGGGATCTTCAATCTTTGTTGAGGCATGCGAGATCTCTAGGTGAGACATGTGAGATGTAGTCCCTTGATCAAGGATTGAACCCGAGCCCCCAGCACTGGGAGTGTGGAATCTGAGCCATTGGACCACAAAGGAAGTCTCCTATTTTGTATACTCTTGTGAATATTCTTATTCATGTTCCCTAGTACATGTGTCACCCCACTCCAGTACTCTTGCTTGGAAAATCCCATGGATGGAGGAGCCTGGAAGGCTGCAGTCCATGGGGTCGCTGAGTCGGACACGACTGAGCAATTTCACTTTCACTTTTCACTTTCATGCACTGGAGAAGGAAATGGCAACCCACTCCAGTGTTCTTGCCTGGAGAATCCCAGAGACGGAGGAGCCTGGTGGGCTGCCCTCTATGGGGTCGCACAGAGTAGGACACGACTGAAGTGACTTAGCTTAGCTTAGCTTAGTACATGTGTGAGACTGCCACCTATCTAAGCAACATGGAATTGCTAAGGAGAACAGTATGCAATGTCCCACTGTAGTAAAAATTGTAGAGACTTCTGGTTTCCAGTCCAGCATGTAAGGAGCTTACAAGTCATCATTCCTAGCCACACGAGAAGAAGCTTAACCCATGGCACAGGGAACTCTATTGAACATATTCAGTGTCTTGTAATAACCTATAATGGAAAAGAATCTGAAAAAATATATATATATATATATATATATATATATATATATTCGTACATGTCTGAATTACTTTGCTGTTCACCTGATGCTAACACAACATTGAGCTTGGAACAGTCTTATGGACTCTGTGGGAGAGGGAGAGGGTGGGAAGATTTGGGAGAATGGCATTGAAACATGTAAAATATCATGTATGAAACGAGATGCCAGTCCAGGTTCAATGCACGATACTGGATGCTTGGGGCTAGTGCACTGGGACGACCCAGAGGGATGGTATGGGGAGGGAGGAGGGAGGAGGGTTCAGGATGGGGAGCACATGTATACCTGTGATGGATTCATTTTGATATTTGGCAAAACTAATATAATTATGTAAAGTTTAAAAATAAAATAAAATTTAAAAAAAAAGCACAACCTTTTTTAAAAGGATTTTAAAAAAAGAAAAGTTTAACAAACTGAAATTCAACAGTGCTTCTTAGAGCTAGCAAAGAACTGAGGTAGCAGGGCAAACTGCTGTCCTT
Organism: Bos mutus; assembly: GCF_027580195.1. Taxonomy (NCBI): domain Eukaryota; kingdom Metazoa; phylum Chordata; class Mammalia; order Artiodactyla; family Bovidae; genus Bos; species Bos mutus. Next base: position 22,233,698 of record NC_091620.1, on the reverse strand, counting down.
CAAATTGGAAAGAGAGGCAAATACAAACGACCACAAATTATTAAAGTAAAAATATTTTACAAGAAACTGTCCTGGAGTAGGAAACCCTGTAACTGTGAATTTCTGGAGGCTCAATGTGGACAAGTTTAAGAATTAAAAACTCAGAGCAGGAGAGGAATCTTTGGTGAATCCCCACATTTTTATGAGTTTTACGGCCAGAGGCGCAACCAAATTCTTACAGTGAAGATAAGAGAAAAATTCTCTCATCCTCTGGCAAGGTGAGGGAGAAAGCAGTCTGTTTTTCTTAACAAGCCCTGACCTCAAAAAAAATACTGTTTTATCAGAGCCTAACTGACCTGGGGAAAGGGACTCCAGCCCCCTCTAGCTTTCTTGTCTTACCCAAGGAGGAAGGGAGACTGAGATGTACTTGTGAAGGTCACATCCCAAGGGCACAGGCTCTCTAAAACATGGAGACCTAGTCACAGCACTACAGAAAGCTTCTCTTGGGCTTCCCTGGTGGCTCAGTGGTCAAAAACAAAACAAAACAAAAAAAACACCTGCCAGTGTAGGGGACACGAGTTCGATCCCTGGTCTGGGAAGATCCCACCTGCTATGGGACAACTAAGCTCGCGCATCGCAGCTTCTGAGCCAGCACTCTAGACCCGGTGAGCAGCAATTACTGAGCCCACACAGCGCAACCACTGAATCCCATGCTCCTAGAGCCTGTGCTCCGCAACAGGAGAGTGGCCAGAGCTCACTGCAACTACAAAAGCCTGCACGCAGCAGTGAAGACCCAGCACAACCAAAAATAAAGAAGTTAATAAATAAATCTTTGGGGAAAAAAAGGAAACTTTTCTCTCCCAGTACCTTACCTCCACATCAGCAAGGCTCTTGTGTAATAACAAATTACAGCTTCAAGCCTCAGGCCTTATTTAAGAAGACGTATCTAGAAACCCAAAAGACAGCAGGTTAAGCAAAAACAAGGACACTGAGGAAATTTTAGCATCTGGCAACTACAGGGACAATGAATAGCACATACATCCTAACCCCCAGCCAGGTAAACCTAAAACCTCACATTAAAGGCCTGTGTACTCCCACACCTTTAGCCCAGCATGCTGTGTCTAGTTTTCAACAGACCATTCCAAAGCATGCTAAAGACAAAACAACGCATTTCGAAGAGGCAGAGCAAGCATTAGAACCAGGCTCCGACTTGGCAGAGATGTTGTAATGATCAAACCAGGAGCTTAAAACACCTATATTAACATGCTGTAAAGGGAAAAGTGGGAAGGATGGAAAACAGATGGGTAATGAAAGCAGAGAGATGGTGTGAGTCTAACGGAGTCCGTGATGTTGATGCATCCATTATGTGCGGCTGAGCTGCTGCACAGGTTGTGAACTGGCAACAGCCCTTCCTGTGAGTGCATTCCTTAGATAACAGCCTGCAGAATCACAAGCAGATTAAATTCTTGATATGACTTCCCCAACTACCCCGTGCTAAGCACTTTTCCTTGTCTCCCAGCATCTTCCCATTGGGTACATAAGATCGTTGTGAAGCTTACCAAAACCTTGTTCATCTGTGTTTGAATTGACCAATCTGGCCTCAGCCTGGGAACCCCAAAGCTTTCTACCCATAGACCCTAATAAGAACGTGTGCCCCAGGTCCTGCCCTGCCCTCTTGGCCTGCATCCTGCCTTGACCTCCCCGTGGAGCCCTTCGAGGTGTGTCCTTTAAAAAAAAAAATTATTTATACAGTCAGCAAAAACAAGACCAGTAGCTGACTGTGGCCCAGATCATGAACTCCTTATTGCCAACTTTAGACCTAAATTGAAGAAAGTATGGAAAACCACAAGACCATTCAGGTGTGACCTAAATCAAATCCCTTACAATTATACAGTGGAAGTGACAAATAGATGCAAGGGGTTAGATCTGATAGAGTATCCGAAGAACTGTGGACAAAGGTTCGTAACATTGTACAAGAGGTGCTGATCAAAACCATCCCCAAGAAAAAGAAATGCAAAAAGGCAAAATGGTTGTCTGAGGAGGCCTTACAAATAGCTGAGAAAAGAGAGTGAATGGCACAGGAGAACAGGAAAGATATATCAATCTGAATGCAGAGTTCCAAAGAATAGCAAGGAGCCATAAGAAAGTCTTCCTCAGCAATCAATGCAAAGAAATAGAGGAAAACAATAGAATGGGAAAGACTAGAGATCTCTTCAAGAAAATTAGAGATACCAAGGGAATATTTCATGCAAAGATGGGCTCAATAAAGGACAGAAATGGCATGGACCTAACAGAAGCAGAAGATGTTAAGAAGAGGTGGCAAGAATACACAGAAGAACTATATCAAAGAGGTTTTAATGACCCAGGTAACCACAATGGTGTGATCATTCACCTGAAGCCAGGAGTCCTGGAGTGCGAGGTCAGGTAAGCCTTGGGAAACATCACTATGAATAAAGCTACTGCAGGTGATGGAATTTCAGTTGAGCTATTTCATCCTAAAAGATGATGTTGTGAAAGTGCTATGTTCAGTATGCCAGCTAATTTGGAAAACTCAGCAGTGGCCACAGGACTGGAAAATGTCAGTTTTCATTCCAATCCCAAAGAAAGGCAATGTCAAAGAATTCTCAAACTACCTCACGATTGCACTCATCTCACACATGCTAGCAAAGTAATGCTCAAAATTCTCTAAGCCAGGCTTCAACAGTACGTGAACTGAGAACTTCCAGATGTTGAAGCTGGATTTAGAAAAGGCAGAGGAACCAGAGATCAAACTGCCAACATCCATAGGATCATAGATAAAGCAAGAGAATTCCAAAAAAAAAAAAAAAAATCCACTTCTGCTTCATGAGCTATGCTAAAGCTTTTGACTATGTGGATCACAACAAACTGAGGAAAATTCCTCAAGAGATGGGGATACCAGAGGCACTTTAACTGCCTCCTGAGAAATCTGTATGTGAGTCAAGAAGCAACAGTTAGAACCAGACATGGAACAACAGACTGGTTCCAAATTGGGAAAGGAGTATGTCAAGGCTGTATATTGTCACCCTACTTATCTAACTTATATGTAGAGTACATCATGCGAAATGCTGGGCTGGATGAAGCACAAGCTGGAATCAAGATTGCCAGGAGAAATATCAATCACCTCAGATATGCAGATGACACCACCCTTATGGCAGAAGGTGAAGAGGAACTAAAGAGCCTCTTGATGAAAGGGAAAGAGGAGAGTGAAAAAGTTGACCTAAAACTCAACATTCAAAAAAACTAAGATCATGGCATCCGGTCCCATCACTTCATGGCAAATAGATGGGAAAGAATGGAAACAGTGACAGACTTCATTTTCTTGGACTCCAAAATCAATGCATGTGGTGACTGCAGCCATGAAATTAAAAGATTCTTGCTCCTCAGAAGAAAATCTATGACAAATTTAGACAGCATATTAAAAAGCAGAGACATTACTTTGCTGACAAAGGTCCATCTAGTCAAAGCTTTGGTTTTTTTCTGGTAGTCATGTATGGATGTGAGAGTTGGACTATAAAGAAAGCTGAATGCTGAAGAATTGATGCTTTTGAACTGTGGTGTTGGAGAAGACTCCTGAGTCCCTTGGACTGCAAGGAGATCAAACCAGTCCATCCTAAAGGAAATCAGTTGTGAGTATTCATTGGAAGAACTGATGCTGAAGCTGAAACTCCAATACTTTGGCCACCTGATGTGAAGAACTGACTCATTTGGAAAAACCCTGATGCTGGGAAAGATTGAAGGTGGGAGGAGAAGGGGACGACAGAGGATGAGATGTTTGGATGGCATCCCAGACTCAATGGACATGAATTTGAGCAAACTCCTGGAGATAGTTAAGGACAGGGGAGCCTGGTGTGCTGCAGTGTATGGTGTTGCAAAGATTTGGATGTGACTGAACAACAATTCTTTCAAAATCAAAAGGCACTGACTGCATATAGGCAACCAATTGTAACCATTAAGGAGGCCAAAAATTTTAGGAATAACAATTAGGACATTAATTCTGTGTTATTCTGTTAATATTGCAGCATATTTTCAAAGTTTATTCCAACTCTGAAGTTCTAGGCTTCATTATTCAAAGGCTAGACCATCTGTGTAAACTGAATTCAAATAAATCTTTTTTTCAGCCTCTTTTATATGGTAGAAACTATGCCACTCAATGAGAATACAAAATTTTACAGACCATGTAACTCACCCCTACGAGTTCATTTCTATGAAAGACATAGACATAAGTGAATTATTGCAGGTCATGTTCCACAATACATTTCCTTCTTCTACAACATTACATTATTCAGCAGAGTTTATAAAAAAAAATGTTCACAATTATATTTATTCAGCTACCTGACCTTTGGCCCCAAAATCCTGGAATAGGTTCACATTTACTCCAGATCAATGTCACATTTACTTAATAAACATCATATAAAACCAAGTGAAAGTCACTCAGTAGTGTCCGACTCTTTGTGACCCCATGGACTCTACAGTCCATGGAATTCTCCAGGCCAGAATACTGGAGTGGGTAGCCTTTCCCTTCTCCAGTGGATCTTCCCAACCAAGGGATCAAACTCAGGTCTCCCTCATTGCAGGCAAATTATTTACCAGCTGAGCCACAAGGGAAGCCCCATATAAAGCCAAAGCAAAGGTAAATGCCCTTTTCAAGAGGCAGGTTCTTCACATCAGGTGGCTAATGTATTGGAGCTTCAGCAATGGTACTTCCAATGAATATTTAGGGTTGATTTCCTCTAGGATTGACTGGTTTGATCTCCTTGCAGTTCAAGGGCCTCTCAAGAGTCTTCTAAATACATGATAACAATGATATAAAAATCACGAGAGTGGTAAATGGAGTTAAAATTAAACCTCTTAGAAGAGGTTACAACTGATATATTTTAATCAATTTTATTGAAGCATAATTTAAATACAGTAAAATGCACCCTTGTTAAGATGCCTGCTTACAGGATGACAGCTATACAGTGGTCTTACTCCAGAGCAGCCCTGAAGATACAGGTGAAAGAAAATCCTCCCAGTGGGTGGAGTGTTGCAAATGTGTCTAGTTGCCCACTTTGTGTGAAAGGAGGAATAGTCTCAGGAGGGATGTCCAGCTAGTTGTATAGATGCCTAGAGAATGAGCTGTTATTTCTTAGTACCCAACAGGACAAAGGCAGAAATTGCTCTCTTCTCCAGAGGACTGTGTTGTTTTTATTGGTAATGGATTGACTACACCAGACCCCTTCTACCAAAGAGGGGACAGTGTCCTCATTGAAATTTGACACTTTGGCTGAGACATGCATTCCTTGCTCACAGCACTTCTTCCAGAATAGAAATATTTACAGAATCTTCATATATTGTAATTATTTACCAAACAGCAGTGCCTCTGACCAAAGATCATATTTATTTGGAAAGAAAGTATGTCAATAGATTTATGTTCATACAAGTCATGGTCTTCTGGTTGATGTCTAATCATCAACCAGAAGCATCTAGTTAAATAAAGTTGGAACAGACAACTGAAGACTCAGCCATGGAGCCAGCAAAATAGTCCTTGTCACATAGGTCTTTTGATTTTTTTCCTAGTGTTTTGCGAATATGAATAATTTATGCACACACATAATTTTATGTCTTTGCCATTGTATCTGTGGCTATATTCCCAGGACAGTAGTTGCTAGATTGATGAGGACATGTGTATGTGATTTTTCTGGACATTGCCAAATTTCCCTCCCTAGAGGTACATAGGGGTGTACCTCTCATATACCCTTCTTGTATACCCAAGTGTGCCAGTGCCTGCTTCTCCTCTGAAATATCAGCCTCTCAATGGGGCAGATATTTTCCAGTCTGACATGTGAACAATAATATCTATATAGTTTTAATTTGCATTTCTATTACTGTGAGAGAAGTTGAACTACTTTTAACATGTTTAAGGGCCATTTTAATTTCTTTTCATCTGAATTTTCAATAGTTTTAAAACTTTATTTTATAATATATTGGAAGAGAGTTGATTAACAACGCTGTGCTAGTTTCAGATGTAGAGCAAAGTGATTCAGCTATACACATATGTTATCTGTTCTTTTTCAAATTCTTTTCCAGCTTAGCTTGTTACACAATATTGAGCAGAGTTCCCTGTGCTATACAGTAGGTCCTTGTCGGTTATCTGTTTTAAATATCACAGTGTATACGTGTCCATCCCAAACTCCCTAACTATCCCTCTTCCCCACCTCCCTGCCAACCCTGTAAGCATAAGTTCATTCTCTAAGTCTGTGAGGCTGTTTCTGTTTTGTAAATAAGTTCATTTGTATCATTTTCTAAAAAAGAATATTCATTGTTTCAAGTTGTTTATTATGTTCTTTTTTTTTTTTTTTTGAGAAACTGTTCCTTAGTTAGGAATATCAGTCCTAATTAAAGTCCTAAATAGATGACACACACACAGAGTTTTATTATTATTGTCTCTAGATTTTGAACATGGGGAATTTTTCTTCTATATTTGGAGAGACTCAAATGCTACATTACCATCATAGTCTTGCTCTTTCTAGAAGTCTCCCATAAAGTCTTGAGTAAAGTGGCTAAAAAAGCCCTTCTAATTTTCAGAGCCCTGTGTTACATAATGAGTGACCACTTTTTGAGTGTATCACTTAAAACAAATTTACCTTTACTCCTAAATTTGGGCACCAAATTTAAGTACAGGACTATTCTCCACAAATATCCTGTCAAACTAATTTTCAAAATGTTGAAAATACGACTCATACAAGTATAATATGAACTATAATAATATATATTGTATAATATATATAATATGTAAGTATAATATGAAGTATAATATCAAAGATTTCTTTCACCTATTAAGAAGGGAACAAATAAAATGGTACAGTTGGTTCCACAAAGATTTTAAAAACAAAGGCTTAAGTAATCCACCAGGAGAGACATTTTAAAAAATTAAGGAAAAAATTGCAGGTTTAGACACAAAACTGGTTAATGTCCCACAGAGCAATACAACTATAATTTGGGGAGTTATTTTTTCTAACAGAAATCTACAAGTTAACATATAAATTCAATCCTTAGACTTTGTTATCAAGTAGTAAAGAGTCCTAGAGAATTAAATAACCCTTGGAGGAAATTTTTAAACAATGCACGCATGCTAAGTTGCTTCAGTCGTGCCTGACTGCGCAACCCTATGGACTGTAGCCCACCAGGCTCCTCTGTCCTCCAGGCAAGAATACTGGAGTGGGTTTCCATGCCGTCCTCCAGGGGATCTTCCTGACTCACGGAATGAACCCATGTCTCCTGCATCTCCTGCATTGGCAGGTGGGTTCTTTGCCACTAGCACCACCTAGGAAGCCCCTTTTAAACAATACTCCCATATGATTTCCAAGTTTTATGTAAGTTTTCTTAACAATGCCCAGGGAAATTGTCACACTGCATTATCAGAATGCAGACGCATAAACATTACTGCTATAATCATGTAGAATTACTTTCTGCCCTTGCTGTAAATACCTGGGAATAAACCAGAAAGAGAATTTTGCATAGGGGTAGCATTATACATAGACCTCCCTGGTGACTCAGTAGTAGAGAATCCCCCTGCCAATGCAGGAGATGCTAGTTGGATCCCTGGGTTGTGAAGATCCCCTGGAGAAGGAAATGGCAACCCACTCCAGTATTCTTTCCTGGGAAATCCATGGACAGCAGAGCCTGGAGGGCTGTACTCTATGGGGTTGCAAAGAGTCGGACACGAATGAACAACTAATCAACAACAACAAGCATCATATGTAATGGGTTAAATCCTATATAATGCAAAAATATTTTCTGAACCTCTCAAACCTTGTTTATGTTCATATTGTCTACTAAAAAAAAACCACCCTGATATATTTTTTTGCCAAGTACATTTCCTATATTTAACAGCTCTCTCCTTGTAAGTCCTCTTATGTACTTTCTTCTAGTTCATGTGGCAGCAAGAAGGGCTGGGTGGACCTTGGGAGTGCCTGAATCAGGGAGTACAAACACCAGCGGGACATTCTCCATTACTTGTCACTGCTTTTCTCTGCTTGTCAGTTGCATTCTCTCAGATCATCTTCCTCTTTGTGGCAGTGATCCTGATGGCAGCTACTTTCATGTGCCTACACTCTGGACCAGTTGGCACTGGCCAGGCAAGTGGGAAAAATACTGTGATTAGCAGCCTCTATCATAACCACATGACTAGACTAATCAAAGCAACAAACTTCAAAAAGATGGAGGGAAGATTGCCTCCCAAAGATGGTAAGTGCCCTAGGCAAATAATAGATGCTCACCAAAACTTATCAGTCACATAGTATTGACAAGTTTTTATTCTGGTTTCCTAGGCTTTGATGTGTGCTATGGCTTCCCATGGGGCTCAGTGGTAAAGAATCTGCCTGCCAATGCAGGCGATGCAGGAGATGTGGGTTTGATCCCTGGGTCAGGAAGATCCCCTAGAGTAGGAAATGGCAAGCCACTTCAGTATTCTTGCCTGGATTATCTCATGGACAGAGGAGCCTGGTAGGCTACAGTCCCTGGGGTCGCAAAGAGACAGACACGACTGAGCATGCACACATGCACAGCCTTTTATGTAGAGGTAATCTTTACAGGCTTAGCAGTAAATATAGAAAAGCACAAATAGTAAGACAGGATAATAAATATAATTTGTCTATTCATCAATGAAATTGTTGCACAAGATTAAGGTTATAAACCCAATATAATAAACATAATTTCATTTAATATGCTTATAAATTAATTATATATTAAGACTAAAATTAAAGCCTTTATATTTATCATCTATTGGAATAGTTATATATCTTTATGTGTCTTAATACTTACATATAAATACTTACATGTTAATAAATCTGTTATTTTATTACAAATTATTATATGACTATTGATCCAAAGAAGAAAATTACAATGTGGGTTGTCTTTCTGTAAAATGACTCAAGTTATTTTGTGCCATAGTAAAAAGGAACTTTTTTTTTCCTATTAAAATGTCTTTTTATTGTCACAGTATTCTGTTAGACCTCATTAATTCTGGCATGTTCTTAAACCATCTTTTAAAATGTTATTTACGTACTTATTTTTGGCTGTGTTGGGTCTTCGTTCCTGTGTGGGCTTTTTTTCCAGTTGCGGCGAGCAGGGTCTTCTCATTGCAGTGCCAACTCTTGTTGCAGAGCACAAGCTCAATAGCTTTGGTGTTTGGGCTTAGTTGCTCACCGGTGTGTGGGATCTTCCGGGACCAGAGAATGAACCCGTGTCTTCTGCTTTGGCAAGCGGATTCTTTACCACTGAGCTACCAGGGAAACCCTGAAACCATTGTTTTAAAACATTTCTTATTGCTTAAAACAGGTTACAGTTTCTAAAAATGGTTGCTTCTGGTTGTGATTTGCTTTAAAAATAATGCCTGGACAATATAAAACATTCCCTATAACTTGTGCTTGCTTCTAGAAACTTAGGTCTTATGGTTAGAACGTTTATCCTCTAGACATTCTTGATTTGCCTTTCTCCAATGTGGGTCCCAAATTCAGAAAAATAAAACTATATGGACAATACAATCGATTTACAGGTGGAATGAAAAAACTATTTTTATCTCAATCTCCTAGATGACATTTTTTGTTTTTTGGGCAATGCTGGGTCTTCCTGGCTGCGTGCAGGACTTCTCTGTGTTGCAGAGAGCAGGGGCTGCTCTCTAGTTGCAGTGCACAGGCTTCTCCTTGCCTTGAATTCTCTCGTTTCAGAGCAGAAGCTCTAGGGCCACAGGCTTCAGTAGCTGTGGCAGACTTAGTTGCCCCGCCCGACCCAGGGATGCAACCCATGTCCCCTGCATTGCAAGGAGGATTCTCTACCACTGGACCGCCCAGGGAAGTCCTGGATGACATTTTTGACTCTTGGCCAAAAAGGGGGTCAATTTTATGGTCTGTGAGTTAAAGAAAGAAACTCCCTTAGAAATCAGCTCTATCCCCAAGATCAGTCTCTTTACTGATGATGTGCAACTAGCCCAATCAGCTAAGTTAGCTGGCCAGAGTCATAAACATCCATTCTGGAGCTTTGGTCTTGAGCTCCAGCCAAGGCTAAGATACCCCTCAGATGCTGGTGGTTCTGCCAGGACACCAGGCATGCTGTGTGTGTGAACATGTACCCTGGGGAGTTTGAGTCTGGGAGGCCACTTCTCCAACTTGTCATTCTTGCTTGCCTGCACTGCTTGTTGTGCTCTGTCCTTCACCTCTAAATCAAAGCATTACCTAACTTGACTCTGTGGGGTCTCATGAGTCCTTTCAGATGTACCAAGCTGGGACAGTTTTTTCAATGAAAATGTCTTTTGATGACCAACCTGTCATTGAGTTTCCTGAAAAGACCACTGAGTACCACAAAATTTAATTTAAAAAATAGGTAAAAATAATAAGGTTTGCTGGGGTATTCTCCAAATTTTCATTAAGTTACAACAGCTATACAAACTCTTTTGTTTACAAAACTAAAAATAAAAAGTGGAGGGTGGGAGGGAACCTAATAAATCAAAATGAAAATTTGCATTCCCAGGTTAATTATGTATAAATAAAATGTATTAATATAAGTACATATCAATAATTGTATACTTTTCAGGTTAAAAGAAACATACATATTATTAAATAGAGGGCTGGTAAAGTTGTTGTTCAGTCTCTAAGTCATGTCCAACTCCTTGAGACCCCATGAACTACAACACGTCAGGCTTCCTTGTCCTTCACTGTCTCTTGGAGTTTGCTCAGATTCATGTCCATTGAGTTGGTAATGGTATCTAATGCTATCTCCTCTGCTGCCCCCTTCTCCTTTTGTCTTCAGTCTTTCCCAGCATCAGGGTCTTTTCCAGTGAGTCAGATCTTCACATCAGGTGGCCAAAGCATTGGAGCTTCAACTTCAGTATCAGTCCTTCCAATAAATATTCAGGATAGATTTCCTTCAGGATTGACTGGTTTGATTTCCTTGCTGTCCAAGGAACTCCCAAGAGTCTTCTCCAGCACAGTTCAAAACAGTTCAAAAGCATCAATTCTTCAGCTCTCAGCCTCCTTTATGGTCCAACTCTCACATCCATATATGACTACTGGAAAAACCATAGCTTTCACCATATGGAGCTTTGTTGCCAAAGTGATATCTTTGCTTTTTAGTAAATCTGTATTAAAAGATTGGTTTCCTGGATTTTAGACTTAAATGGCTTGTCAGTTGGAAATAATTATAATATATTTATGGGATTAAATTAAAGGCCCAGAGACAAGTTATTGTCATCATTGATTCTTCTTCACATATCAAACTATCCATAGCTGTAGCATCTGGAACCCAACAATCCCCTTCCACACTTGAGCAAGAAAAATCCCTTGATTGTTATGTTTTGTTTTGGTTTGGTTTTTGGCCATGCACCACAGCTTGTTGGATCTTAATTCCCAGACCAAGGATTGAACCTGGCCTCTCAGCAGTAAAATGGCAGAGTCCTACTCTGGATCACCAGGGAATTCCCAAGAAAAATCCCTTGATTGTTTAACCTGTGTAAGGAAATTACCTGAACCTCATCTGGACCTTTGAATAGTCCCTTTGGACTAATCCAGCTGATCTGAATTAGCCAAATACTTATTTCCAGAACTGCTTGGAGCATGATAGTAACTCTTGGCAACACTAAGAGATGTATGATGTATTAGATTGGTGCAAAAGTAATTGTGGTTTTGCAGTGTTCAACTTTGCCATTTGGTACTGGAATACATTCTTAAATAAATATGGCTGTTTTATACATCATTTTAATGTGGGTCTCTCACTTTTTTTTTAAATTACTTATTACTTGCTATTTATTTTATATTTATTTTAGACTAGGGAAATGATGTTAGACAAAAAGCAGATTCAAGTGATTTTCTTATTTGAGTTCAAAACAGGTCATAAAGCAGCAGCAAAGAGTCAACTGGCAACATCAACAATGCATTTGGCCCAGGAACTGATAATGAGTGTACAGTGCAGTGTTGTTGCAAGAAAGTTTGCAAAAGAGATGAGAGCCTTAAAGATGAGAAGTGCAGGGATGGGCCATCAGAAGTTCACAAGGACCAGCTGAGAGCAATTACTGAAGCTTATCCTCTTAGAACCACACAAGAGGTTGCCAAAGAACTCATCATTGACCATTCTATGATCATTCAGCATTTGAAGCAAACTGGAAAGGTGAGAGAGCTCGATAAGTGGCTGCCTCATGATCTGACCGAAAATCAAAAAAATCATCATTTTGAAGTGTTATCTTCTCTTATTCTATGCAACAACAGTGAACCATTTCTTGATCAGATTGTGATGTGTGATGAAAAGTGAATTTATACAACAATCAGCAATGACCAGTGCAGTGGTTGGGCTGAGAAGAAGCTCCAAACCATTTCCCAAAACCAAACGTGCACCCAAAAAAGGTCATGGTCACTGTTTGGTGGTCTGCTGCGTGTGTGATCCACTACAGCTTTCTGAATCCTGGATAAACCATTATGTCTGAGAAGTATGCTAAGCAAGTTGATGAGCTGCACCGAAAATTACAACACCTGCAGCCAGCACTGGTCAACAGAAAAGGGCCTGTTTCTTCACAAAGCCTGATGGCTGCATGCTGCACAACCAATGCGTCAAAGGTTGAATAAATTGGGCTACAAAGTTTTGCCTCATTCACCATATTCACCTGACTTCTCACCAACTGACTACCACTTCTTCAAGCATCTCAACAATTTTTTGAAGCGAAAATACTTCCACAACCAACAGGAGGCAAAAAACGTTTTCCAAGAGTTCATCAAATCCCCAAACATAGATTTTTTTATGCTACAGGAATAAACAAGATATTTCTCATTGGCAAAAATGTGTTGATTGTAATGGTTCCCATTTTGATTAATAAAGATGTGTTTGAGCCTAGTTATAATGATTTAAAATTCACGGCCCCAAACCACAATTACCTTTGCACCAACCTAGTAAAGTTTCCAGAGAAGGCAATGGCACCCCACTCCAGTACTCTTGCCTGGAAAATCCCATGGATGGAGAAGCCTGGTAGGCTGCAGTCCATGGGGTCACTGAGTCAGATACGACTGAGCAACTTCACTTTCATGCACTGGAGAAGGAAATGGCGACCCACTCCAGTGTTCTTGCCTGGAGAATCCCAGGGACGGGGGAGCCTGGTGGGCTTCCATCTATGGGGTCGCACAGAGTCGGACACGACTGAAGTGACTTAGCAGCAGCAGCAGGAGCAGCAGTAAAGTTTCTGTAACCATGGATTTGAGTAATCTGGAGACAGAGATACCAGCCTATCATCAGGGTTCAGCAATAATAATTGGATTTATAACTTGCACCTGATTTGGGAGTTGCCCATTCAGAGTGATCATGCCACTTGAATATGCCTGGGCCACCAACCAGCTTAGCTGGAACAGGCTTTGGCACCGAGGTGGCACCAAGGTGCTTCACACACATGGCAGTGAAAGTTCAAAACCTAAAGACAAAGTATATCCTGGGCAACTCAGTGGTGGAAGAGGTAAGGAAGCCTGAAACCAACATCCCCAGCCTACTCAACCCCCAGTGCATATACTTCTCCTGTGGTTGTCGCTATAATATATAATACATATAGCTCTTATTTTGTTATATTTGTTGCCTGTGAGTATAAATTGAGCCCTGTGAATCCTTTCAGTAATCAAAGAAACAGAATAATGAACCTTTTGGTAACCCTAATTTAATTTTTCTCTATTACTAGCTCATACTTAAACACAAAAAGTAGCAGTTGTCAAGCAATTTATGCACCCAGATTCAATAAGAAAATTCACCTCAAATAACAGTTACCTGGGCCATCCTGCCAGTTAGCATGAAATAAAAGAGCAAATATTGATCTGCTCACTATGCTTTAATCATTATTTGCTTATTTTTAAGATAGACTAAACTTTTCTTCTCAGATGATTAAAGAACTTTGAAGAATTTTGCTTTTTACTCATTATCTTTATCCTTTATCTTTACAAAAATGTGGAGAAAGCCAAGGAATTCTAAAACTGAAAATTGTCAGAACTCTCAGAGACTGGAATTTCACTCTAATCCTTGTCTTTGCCTTACAGCAAGCTGATATTACTAATCTTATCATTAAACAGAAACGAGTGGCCTTCCCAAATTAACCACAGAAGGAATCTCTGAATGACGTGAAATGTGAAGATTGAGTCTTCTGGAAAAGATGACAAAGGGAGACTTGCCTTGGCTCCAACAGATAGGTCCTTATCAGGTACTGTTAATAATTAACACGGTAGTAAAACTCTAAGGAAGTGATCCTTGGATTAATATTTTTCATTTAAAAAACTTACCCCAGTTTCTCTAAATCATCAGACTTCCATTTCATTGGTAGACCTCAAGCTGAGAGTTCTTTGAAATCTCCCAGAAGTAGATCAGATCAGATCAGTCGCTCAGTCGTGTCTGACTCTTAGCGACCCCGTGAATCGCAGCACGCTAGGCCTCCCTGTCCATCACTAACTCCCGGAGTTCACTGAGACTCACATCCATCGAGTCAGTGATGTCATCCAGCCATCTTATCCTCTGTCATCCCCTTCTCCTCTTTCCCCCAATCCCTCCCAGCATCAGAGTCTTTTCCAATGAGTCAACTCTTTGCATGAGGTGGCCAAAGTACTGGAGTTTCAGCTTTAGCATCATTCCTTCCAAAGAAATCCCAGGGCTGATCTCCTTCAGAATGGACTGGTTGGATCTCCTTGCAGTCCAAGGGACTCTCAAGAGTCTTCTCCAACACCACAGTTCAAAAGCATCAATTCTTCAGCGCTCAGCCTTCTTCACAGTCCAACTCTCACATCCATACATGACCACAGGAAAAACCACAGCCTTGACTAGACGAACCTTTGTTGGCAAAGTAATGTCTCTGCTTTTGAATATGCTATCTAGGTTAGTCATAACTTTCCTTCCAAGGAGTAAGCAAGCGTCTTTTAATTTCATGGCTGCAGTCACCATCTGCAGTGATTTTGGAGCCCAGAAAAATAAAGTCTGACACTGTTTCCACTATTTCCCCATCTATTTCCCATGAAGTGATGGGACTGGATGCCATGATCTTCGTTTTCTGCATGTTGAGCTTTAAGCCAACTTTTTCACTCTCCACTTTCACTTGCATCAAGAGGCTTTTTAGTTCGTCTTCACTTTCTGCCATAACGGTGGTGTCATCTGCATATCTGAGGTGATTGATATTTCTCCCGGCAATCTTGATTCCAGCTTGTGTTTCTTCCAGCCCAGCGTTTCTCATGATGTACTCTGCATATAAGTTAAATAAACAGGGTGACAATATACAGCCTTGACGAACTCCTTTTCCTATTTGGAACCAGTCTGTTGTTCCATGTCCAGTTCTAACTGTTGCTTCCTGACCTGCATACAAATTTCTCAAGAGGCAGATCAGGTGGTCTGGTATTCCCATCTCTTTCAGAATTTTCCAGTTTACTGTGATCCACACAGTCAAAGGCTTTGGCATAGTCAATAAAGCAGAAATAGATGTTTTTCTGGAACTTTCTTGCTTTTTCCATGATCCAGCAGATGTTGGCAATTTGATCTCTGGTTCCTCTGCCTTTTCTAAAAGCAGCTTGAACATCAGGAAGTTCACGGTTCACATATTGCTGAAGCCTGGCTTGGAGAATTTTGAGCATTACTTTACTAGCATGTGAGATGAGTGCAATTGTGCAGTAGTTTGAGCATTCTTTGGCATTGCCTTTCTTTCCAATTCCAATCCCAGAAGTAGACAATCCCCCCAAATAACAGTTGACTCAAAACCCTCAGCTGAAACTAATGGTTACACACAGTAGACAGTTTCTGCTCAAATCTTTGAAACAAGATTCAATTTCAGGGAACTCATGCCTTTTTTCTTTGAGTCTGATTTTTTTTTTTTACTAATCTTGCCTCATAGCATACATTGTAGTTCCCTGGAAAATGACAAAAGCATCCTACAACTTCATTTTATTTCTTCTAAACCCCTGTGATCTTCTGGTGCCATTTAAGGAGAGACAAAACATTCTCATGCATTTTTCTCAGACCATAGCCACTGCTGTAAATCTAATTGGTAGATCAATAGCCATTTGAAAAAAAAATTAATCAGGATAGACTTCCTTATGCAGACTTCATCTAAAATTTCTCTCATACTAGAGAAATTATGAGAATCCATGTTCATAACATGAATCTCATATAATAAATCCATGTTCATAATATGAATCTCATACTATGAATCCAACCATCAACCTTGTAAAAACTGGACTTCACATCTACATAAACCAATGCTTCTTGTGAGATCATTAAACCCTGCCCACCAAACCTAGTTTACTGAGAAACAGGAACCACCCTCACTGCAATGGTCAGTGTGCTCTCCTCAGAGTCACGGTATCCTGCTTGGTAGGAACTGGTTAACTTCACTCAAAATATGTCTACCCTTAAGGCCCAGTTAAGATAAGCACTCCTGTTGAGATGAACAAAATTTTACTGTCCATAGAATCTGTGCCCTCCTTCCCCCCAAAGTTACTAGTACTACTAGAGGCCCATTGTTGTCGTTCAATCCCTAAGTCTTGTCTGACTCTTTGTGACCCCGCAGATTGTAGCGTGCCTCACTCCTCTGTCCTCCACTATCTCCTGGAACTTGCTCAAATTCATGTCCCTTAATTTAAATGGTTTAAATTCAGAGACAGTCACATATCCCTTGATTTCTTCTTGACTAACCAAGAGAAGGTTTATGCCAGAACAAATATACCATGATGCACATACATAAATGCTACAATAGACCCAACGAGATTTTTAAGCACATTTTTGAGACTTGGGTTTAGTCATATAGACCCTTTGATGAATAGTCTATAACAAACTGATTTAAAAAATTTCTGATAGTTGCCTGAATTGCAGTTGATCAGTGTATCCTGTCTAGTCTTAAATGAAACTATATAGCACTTTAATATCAGACGATTCAAAAATTCATTCTACAACAGAAGATCAGGAGGGACCAACCCTTGTCCAACTTAAAGGTAACATTCCCCAAACAATCTAACCAGAAGAATTCTGACAGTGTGGAAAGTTCTGAATGTCAAAGATTAACATTCCATGAAAGCCTGGCGTGCTGCCATTCATGGGGTCACAAAGACTCAGACACGACTGAGCAACTGAACAACAGCAGCAGCAGCCTGACTTTGTTGGTCTTTGTCCAAAAGTAGGGAATGAAAAAAGAAAAAAACAAAAACCAGCCCTCTACCTATCAGTTGCGAGCTGGCCTTATTTCTACTGCTAGGCAATACTGCTCTCCTACTAAGTCCAAATGATTTCAGATTATCAAAATCAAATAAGGACTCTTCAAGAAATAAGAAGAAACTAAGTTCATCACATGATTGTACCTGAGAAGAGACGCTAGAGCTGAGTGCTGAAGAATTGATTCTTTCCCACTGTGGTGTTAGAGAAGACTCTTGAGTCCTTTGTACTGCAAGGACATCAAACCAGTCAATCCTCAAGGGAATCAACCCTGAATATTCATTGGAAGAACTGATACTGAAGCTGAAGTTCCAATCCTTTGGCCACCTGATGCAAAGAACTGACTCATTGGAAAAGAACCTGAGGCTGGGGAAGATTGAGGGAAGGGGGCAAAAGAGGATGAGATGGTTGGATGGCATCAGCAACTCAATGGTCATGAGTTTGAGCAAACTCCTAGAGATAATGAAGGAAGGGAAGCCTGTCATGCTGTAGTCCATGGGGTCACGAAGTTGGACATGACTTAGCAACCAAACAATAACAAGAGTCATTAGGCAATCACAAAATTTACCAAATATCCCACCTTCAGCTAGTGAGCAACTGCTACTTTTTTCCCAGTGGCAGCTTTAGCCACATTCTGTTCCTTCTGCTTCCTAGATAAAAATTGTTAAAGTACCCAATCACTATACTGCCTTTATGAAGGTGCACGCACGCTCGCATGCACATACACACCTGCATCCTCAAGCCTGCCCCCCCAAATTACCTAGCAGATGCCCAGTTCCTACAATGAGCCCTTTCTAATATATCCTGTGCTTCGCCGCAGATTGCAAGTCTTGCCACAGGAAGCTTATGATGCTGACTTCATTTGTCTACAGATATTTTCCTAGTGGCCCTTGACCAATAGCACCACTAAATAATTAGTACATGGGACCATGTAAAGCACTGACTGACTTTCGCTGGGCTTCCCTGGTGGCTCAGCTGGTAAAGAATCCGCCTGCAATGCAGGAGACCTGGGTTCAGTCCCTGGGTTGGGAAGATCCCTCAGAGAAGGGAACGGCTAGCCACTTCAGAATTCTGGCCTGGAGAATTCCATGGATGGTATAGTCCACAGGGTCGCAAAGAGTCAGACCCAACTGAGCTACTTTCAAAGCACCTGACATATCATATACACAAGATATTTTTATTACCGTTTTTGTTGTAAAAATGATTATTGATATTAGCTATCCAGGAAACAGATAAACTTTTATCTTTGATCTGATCAAATGCAAGGATTTTTCTATAACAGACTACAATGATAATAATAGTTTCTAGTTCACATTATAAGCATCATATATATATATATATATGAAGGTCTGAATTTATTTTCATTTAATTAAGACTTGTTTGAGATAGTCATTTCCCAGGTATATTTAAAATACTTCTTTGTGGCTGATTGATTTTAACTGATGAATTTGATTGAATTAGTCATTCAGTTCAGTTTAGTCCCTCTGTCCTGTCTGACTCTCTGCGACCCAATGGACTGCAGCACACTAGGCTTCACTGTTCATCACCAACCCCCAGAGCTTGTTCAAATTCATATCCATTAAGTTGGTGATGCCATCCAAACATATAATCCTCTCATACCCTTATCCTCCTGCCTTCAATATTTCCTAGCATCAGGGTCTTTTCCAATGAGTCAGTTCTTTGCATCAGGTGGCCAAAGGATTGGAGTTTCAGCTTCAGCATTGGTTCTTCCAATTAATACTCATGACTGATTTCATTTAGGATGGGCTGGTTGGATATCCTTGCTGTCCAAGGGACTCTCAAGAATCCTTTCCAACACCACAGTTCAAAAGCCTCACTTCTTCGGCACTCGGCTTTCTTTATAGTCCAACTCTCACATCCATATATGACTACTGGAAAAACCATAGCTTTGACTAGATGGACCTTTGTTGGCAAAGTAATGTCTCTGCTTTTTAATATGCTGTCTAGATTGGTCATAACTTTTTTTCCAAGGAGCAAGCATCATTTAATTTCATGGCTGTAGTCACCATATGCATTGATTTTGGAGCCCAAGAAAATAAAGTCTGTCACTGTTTCCATTGTTTCCCCATATATTTGCCATGAAGTGATGGGACAAGATACCATGTTTGAGTGTTTGAATGTTGAGTTTTAAGCCAACTTTTTCACTCTCCTCTTTCCCTTTCATCAAGAGGCTCTTTAGTTCCTCTTCACTTTCTGCCATAAGGGTGGTGTTATCTGCATATCTGAGGTTATTGATATTTCTCCTGGCAATCTTGATTCCAGCTTGTGCTTCATCCAGCCCAGCATTTCACATGATGTACTCGATATACAAGTTAAATAAGCAGGGTGACAATATACAGCCTTGACATACTCCTTTCCCAATTTGGAACCAGTCTGTTGTTCCATGTCTGGTTCTAACTGTTGCTTCTTGACTCGCATACAGATTTCTCAGGAGGCAGTTAAGGTGCCTCTGGTATTCCCATCTCTTGAAGAATTTTCCACAGTTTGTTGTGATCCACATAGTCAAAAGCTTTAGCATAGTTCATGAAGCAGAAGTTGATTTTTTGGGGGAATTCTCTCACTTTATCTATGATCCTATGGATGTTGGCAGTTTGATCTCTGGTTCCTCTGCCTTTTCTAAATCCAGCTTCAACATCTGGAAGTTCTCAGTTCATGTACTCTTGAAGCCTGACTTACAGAATTTTGAGCATTACTTTGTTAGCATGTGTGATGAGTGCAATTGTGTGGCAGTTTAAACATTCTGTGGTTTTGCCTTTCTTTGGGATTGGGATGAAAACTGACGTTTTCCAGTCCTGTGGCCACTGCTGAGTTTTCCAAATTAGCTGGCATACATGAACATAGCACTTTCACAACATCATCTTTCAGGATGAAATAGCTCAACTGAAATTCCATCACCTCCACTAGCTTTATTCATAGTGATGTTTCCCAAGGCTCACCTGACCTCACATTCCAGAATTCCTGGCTTCAGGTGAATGATCACACCATTGTGGCTACCTGGGTCATTGAGACCTTTTTGGTGTAGTTAGTTCTTCTGTGTATTCTTGCCACCTCTTCTTAACATCTTCTGCTTCTGTTAGGTCCTTGCCATTTCTGTCCTTTATTGAGCCTGTCTTTACATGAAATGTTCCCTTGGTATCTCTAATTTTCTGGAAGAGATCTCTAGTCTTTCTCATTCTATTGTTTTCTTCTATTTCTTTGCATTGATCAGTTCTGAAGGCTTTCTTCTCTCTCCTTGCTATTCTTTGGAACTCTGCATGTAGGAGGGTATATCTTTCCTTTTCTCCTTTGCCTTTCACTTCTCTTCTTTTCTCAGCTCTTTGACTGGTTTAATCTCCTTGCAGTCCAAGGGACTCAAGAGTCTTCTCCAACACCACAGTTCAAAAGCATCAATTCTTCAGCATTCAGCTTTCTTTATAGTCCAACTCTCACATCCATACACGACTACTGGAAAAAACCAAAGCTTTGACTAGATGGACCTTTGTCAGCAAAGTAATGTCTCTGCTTTTTAATATGCTGTCTAAATTTGTCATAGATTTTCTTCTGAGGAGCAAGAATCTTTTAATTTCATGGCTGCAGTCACCACATGCATTGATTTTGGGGTCCAAGAAAATGAAGTCTGTCACTGTTTCCATTCTTTCCCCATCTATTTGCCATGAAGTGATGGGACCAGATGCCATGATCTTAGTTTTTTTGAATGTTGAGTTTTAGGTCAACTTTTTCACTCTCCTCTTTGTCTTTCATCAAGAGGCTCTTTAGTTCCTCTTCACTTTCTGCCATATGGGTGGTGTCATCTGCATATCTGAGGTTATTGATATTTCTCCTGATTCCAGCTTGTGCTTCATCCAGCCCAGCATTTCACATGATGTACTCTACATATAAGTTAGATAAGCAGGGTGACAATATACAGCCTTGACATACTCCTTTCCCAATTTGGAACCAGTCTGTTGTTCCATGTCTGGTTCTAACTGTTGCTTCTTGACCCACATACAGATTTCTCAGGAGGCAGTTAAGGTGCCTCTGGTATCCCAATCTCTTGAGGAATTTTCCTCAGTTTGTTGTGATCCACATAGTCAAAAGCTTTAGCATAGCTCATGAAGCAGAAGTGGATTTTTTTTTTTTTTTGGAATTCTCTTGCTTTATCTATGATCCTATGGATGTTGGCAGTTTTGATCTCTGGTTCCTCTGTCTTTTCTAAATCCAGCTTCAACATCTGGAAGTTCTCAGTTCACGTACTGTTGAAGCCTGGCTTAGAGAATTTTGAGCATTACTTTGCTAGCGTGTGTGAGATGAGTGCAATTGTGTTGCAGTTTAAACATTCTGTGGTATTGCCTTTCTTTGGGATTGGGATGAAAACTGACGTTTTCCAGTCCTGTGGCCACTGCTGAGTTTTCCAAATTAGCTGGCATACATGAACATAGCACTTTCACAACATCATCTTTCAGGATGAAATAGCTCAACTGAAATTCCATCACCTCCACTAGCTTTATTCATAGTGATGTTTCCCAAAGCACACCTAACCTCACACTCCAGGACTCCTGGCTTCAGGTGAATGATTACACCATTGTGGTTACCTGGGTCATTAAGAACTTTTTGGTATAGTTCTTCTGTGTATTCTTGCCACCTCTTCTTAACATCTTCTGTTTCTGTTAGGTCCATGCCATTTCTGTCCTTTATTGAGCCCATCTTTGCATGAAATATTCCTTTGGTATCTCTAATTTTCTTGAAGAGATCTCTAGTCTTTCTCATTCTATTGTTTTCTTTTATTTCTTTGCATTGATCAGTTCTGAAGGCTTTCTTCTCTCTCCTTGCTATTCTTTGGAACTCTGCATGTAGGAGAGTATATCTTTCTTTTTCTCCTTCGCCTTTCACTTCTCTTCTTTTCTCAGCTCTTTGTAAGGCCTCCTCAGACAATCATTTTGCCTTTTTGCATTTGTTTTTCTTGGGGATGGTCTTGATTACTCCCTCCTCTACAATGTGACAGACCTTTGTCCATAGTTCTTCAGGCACTCTTTCTGTCAGGTAAGTTAGTCATTAGCACACGGTCTTTAAAAGATCTTCTGAGGCTGATTGATTCTGTCAACAGTACAGTTCCATTAGGGTTACTGGAGGGCATTAGATAAAAGCGTGAGCTCTGGAGTCAGACTGACAATTCTTCCTGTTATTCAGTAGTTTTTGACAAGTAAATCATGTTGATCTCAAGACCCTTCCTATACAAATATCACCAACTGCATTGGTTTCTGTAGGTGGCCATTATAGATTACCACAAACTGAGTAGCTTAAAACAAAATAAATTTATTTGTTGACAATTCTGGAGTCTGAAAGTCCAAAACTAAGATTTCCACGGGCCTGTACTCCCTCTGAAGGCAGGCTCTAGATAGAAACCCTTTTCTTCTTAATGAAAGTCACTTAGTTGTGTCCAAGTCTTGCGACCCCATGGACTGCAGCCCACCACGCTCCTCTGTCCATGGGATTCTCCAGGCAAGAATACTAGAGTCAGTTGCCATTTCCTTCTCCAGGGGATCTTATCTACCCAAGAATCAAATCCGAGTCTCCTGCATTGCAGGCAGATTCTTAACTGACTGAGCTATGAGGGAGGCTTGCCAACAATCTGTGGTGATCTTTGACTTGTAGATACACACTCCAATCCCTGCCCCATCAATACGCGACATTCTTCCTCAAGTGTCTGCATCTGTTTTCTTATAACTTCAGTCATTGGATTATAGTTCAGTCTAATCCATTATGCCTTTATCTCGCTCTCTTTTTTTTGTTTTACTTTTTAAAAAATTATAGTTAACTTACAATGTTGTGTTAGCTTCAGGTATACAGCAAAGTGATTCAGTTTCATATATGTATATGGACATATATATTCGATCATAGAATATTATAAGACATTGAATATAGTCCTCTGTGCTATACTGTGCTATACAGCAAGTACTTGTTTTTTATCTATTTTTACACAGAGTAGTGTTGTGTACATTAATCCTCAACTCCTAATTTGTCTCCTCCCATCCCACTATCCCCTCTGGTAACCAGAAGTTTGTTTTGTATATCTGTAAGTCTATACTCTGTATTGTAAATAAAATCTATTTCTATATTCTGTTTTGTAAATTAGTTATTTTATATAATTATGACTAAACTAATTATATCTGCAAAAGTTCTATTTCCAAATAAGATCACACACTGAGGGCTTGGGTGAGCATGAGCTTTTGGGGGATTCTGTACAACTCAGGACATACATCACATAAAACTGTGAAAATTAAATAATGAGAAAACCCATGTAAAGGGCATAGTAAATACTCAAAAATAATCCATTATTGTAATCAATAAAATTATTCGTGAATTTATATCAGCAAAGTAATAATTCACAAATAGTTCTTTTACTGAATGAAAATGAGTTATTTTAAATTAGGTCAGTTTATTTTGAAAGTGTTGATATATAAAGAGTAACTTCAGCCATTTCTCACAAGAAAAGCAATCCAATATGTAAATCACATCAATTTAGTCAACACGTGCAATAAATTAAAAATTAATTTTAGGAATAGGTGAGGGTTCTCGCTCTAGGTAAAATGAAGTAAGCATATTCTATCTGACTCTCCCACTGAATACAGCTTTCAAACATGAAATAGTAATGTGAGGAAGTTATTTCAGGTCTCTGAAGAGTAAATAGTAGCAGGTATAAGGCACGACTGAGCGACTGAACTGAAGAAATGAGTTATCAAGCTATGAAAAGACATGGGGCGGGGGTGTGGGGGAGATGTAGAACACTCTTATATGTGTTCAGTTCAGTTCAGTCGCTCAGTTGTGTCTGACTCTTTGTGACCCCATGAATCGCAGCACACCAGGCCTCCCTGTCCATCACCAAGTCCTGGAGTTCACTCAGACTCACGTCCATCAAGTCGGTGATGCCATCCAGCCATCTCATCCTCTGTCGTTCCCTTCTCTTCCTGCCCCCAATCCCTCCCAGCATCAGAGTCTTTTCCAATGAGTCAACTCTTCGCATGAGGTGGCCAAAGTATTGGAGTTTCAGCTTTAGCATCAGTTCTTACAATGAACACCTAGGACTGATCTCCTTTAGAATGGACTGGTTGGATCTCCTTGCAGTCCAAGGGACTCTCAAGAGTCTTCTCCAACACCACAGTTCAAAAGCATCAATTCTTCGGTGCTCAGCTTTCTTCACAGTCCAACTGTCACATCCATACAGGACCACTGGAAAAACCATAGCCTTGACTAGACAGACCTTTGTTGGCAAAGTAATGTCTCTGCTTTTTAATATGCTATCTAGGTTGGTCATAACTTTCCTTCCAAGGAGTAAGCATCTTTTAATTTCATGGCTGCAATCGCCATCTGCAGTGATTTTATTTTGGAGCCCCCAAAAGTAAAGTCTGACACTGTTTTCCATCTATTTGCCATGAAGTGATGGGACCAGATGCCACGATCTTAGTTTTCTAAATGTTGAGCTTTAAGCCATTACTAAATAAAAGAAGCCAAATCTGAAAATCTGTATGATTCCAACTATAAGACATTTTGGAAAAGCAAAAACTTTAGAAACAGTAAAAAGATCAGTGGTGGCCAGGGACTAGGAAGGAGGTCGGGGTGAGTAAGCAAACCACAGGGGATTCCTAGGGCAATGAAACAATTCTGTATGATATTGTAATGATGAGCACATAATATTATATATTTTTCAAAACCCATAGAATGTACAACACCAAGAGTCAACCGTGATGTAAACCATGGACTTCAGTGGATAATGATGTGTCAAAACAGATTCACTGATTGTAACAAATGCACCACTCTGGCGTGGGGGAAGGGTGTTGATAGAAGGAGAAGCATAAAACTCTTGTACTTTCTGCTCAATTCTGCTGTGAACCTACGACTTCTCTAAAAAAGAAAGTCTACTTAAGAAAAAAAGAACTCAGTGGATGAGTTCAGTGGCAGAATGGAGTAGATGACAGAGGAAAGATAAAGTGAACTTGAAAAACAGAAGTAATCCAATCTCAAACAGATAAATAAAAAGATTTTTAAAAAATGAATAGACAAAAATACCACAGTAATGCTGTCCCTTTACAAAAAAAAAAAAAAAAAAGCTGACGAGCTGGTAAAAGCTGTCAGGATCTTTTTTTTTTTTTTTTTGCAAAACTCTGCTGTCTAGTAAAAATTTACAACCAGGGGAAAGCTTGATAAGGAAAGAAGCTGTTGCTTTGCAGTAAGATACAGCTATGGTGAGTCAAATTGCTACCTACCATGCCCTGTACCCCATGTGTGGTGCCAGTTGTGAGGATTGTACCCACATTCCTAGTACAGGATGCTAGTGGCCAGAGGGAGCAATGCAGAATTTCTCAAAGAATTTTCTAGGAATTTTGGCTGTTGAGTTTCAGCCTGTCTAGTGGCTCCCTGAAGGGCTTGTCTTTATTTTGCTGGATTCAAAGCATTTCTAGTGATAAGGTGGCTAATCAGGAGGCTTTTGCTATGTGCATTTCAAGGCAGAAATATTGGCTGTAGCAGCCATGGGCTAGGGATAATAGTAACAAACAATTAACAATTAATGTCTCATCCACAGGGGAAAATAAAGAAATTAATAGACCCTGTCCATGAGGACACCTAGGCATTTAGACTTACTAGGTACAGACATGGAGAAGGCAATGGCAACCCACTCCAGTACTCTTGCCTGGAAAATCCCATGGACAGAGGAGCCTGGTAGGCTGAAGTCCATGGGGTCGAGAAGAGTCGGACACGACTGGGCCACTTCACTTTCACTTTTCACTTTCATGCTTTGGAGAAGGAAATGGCAACCCACTCCAGTATTCTTACCTGGAGAATCCCAGGGACAGGGGAGCCTGGTGGGCTGCTGTCAACGGGGTTGCAGAGTCGGACACGACTGAAGCGACTTAGCAGCAGCAGCAGCAGCAGCAGGAGGTATAGACATTAAACCAACTCCCTTCAATAGGCTCAAAGAGCTAAAGGGACAAGCAACAAACAAACCAAGAAGCCAAGGAAACAACAGATTGGGAAAAACGATATTTAGGGGTAAGGGAATTTTTAAAGGCTCCTGTGCATACCACGGAATCAGATATACATAGTGTCAATACTGCGTATGTGCTAAAGATAAAAAAGGCCTGAAAAGACTCCAGGCTTTCATCTCTGATTGGCCTTCAGGCTCTGAGCAAGCTTTGAGTGAAGGTTGAGGCAAAATTGTAAGCAACCTGGCTAAGAACTGAAGGAGTGCTGCAACACAGAACTAATCTGCAAAGACTAAGAGAGTATTTTTTTATCTTTTCTTTTTCTTCCAAACATTGAAAGAAACACTGTTAAAACAACAGGTGACCCCAAAGTTAATGGAACACAGATTTCTTCACATAACAAATAATACAAACTTCACCAAAATTGTCTGGGAAGTCACAAAACAAGCAAACAGCAACAGCCAACAAGTAGCAGCAAAAACAAACCCTTGGGAGGAGGAAAATCTCATTTCCAGAGTTGCCACATGTTAATATTAAAAATCTCCAGATCTAAACGAACCAAAAGAATTCAAAACATGTGACTAAACATGGAAGCATGGCTCATCTACAGGGGAGAAAAAAGAAATTAATAGACTGTCCATGAGGACACATAGGCATTTAGATTCACTAGACATAGACATTAAATCAACTCTCTTAAATCTGCTCAAACCAAAGGAAATCATGGAGAAAGAACTATAGGAACCAGGAGAATGTGTCTCACCAAATACAGAATATTAGTAGAAATTATAGAAATGAAAAAAATAGAAATTTTAAAGATTAAAAGTACAGGTAGATCAATTGACATCCAGTTTAAGAAGTCAAAGTGTTAGTCACCGAGTCGTGTTCAATTCTTTGTGATCCCCATGGACTGTAGCCCACCAGGCTCCTCTGTCCATGGGATTCTCCAGGCAATAATACTGGAGTGGGTTGCCATTCTGTTCTCTAGTGGATCTTCCCAACTGAGGGATCAAACCCAGGTCTCCTGCACTGCAGGCAGATTCTTTACCATCGGAGCCACCAGGGAGAGTCAAATTGTCAAATCCCCAAGACAAAGAGAGAATCTAGAAAGCAGCAAGATAAAGTGACTCATCACATACAGGAAACATTGTGTGCAATTCATAGCCCATTTTTCTGTGGAAACTGGAAGCCAGAAGGCAGTTGGATGACATATTTACCTTTTTTTTTTTTTTTTGCCATACCAGGTGGCATGTGGGATCTGAATTCCCAGGCCAGGAATTGAACCTGTAGCCTGCAGTGCCAGGGTGAAATATTTAATGGGCTGAAAGAAAAGAATTTCACCAATAATTCAATGTCTAGCAAAACCATCCTTTAAAAAAAGAAATTAGCACATTGCCAGATAAAGACAGAGGGAGCTTATTACTAGTAGACCTGCACTATAAGTCATGCTGAAGGGAGTCCTCCAGGCTACAAGATAAAGGGATACTTGAAACCATATGAAGAAATAAACAACACAACAGTAAATGTATCTACATATTAAACAGATAAATATAAAAACCAGTAGAATTGCATGTTTTGTTTATAACTTCTCTTTTTTTCTGCCTGACTGTAAGATAATTAAAACATAATTATATATGCCATGTTAATTGATCCCTGGTGTATAAAGATGTAAAAATAACATCATAAAGGGAGGAGATGGAGTTGTAAAGGATTGGAGTTTTTATATACTATTGAGAGTAGCTTGGTACTAATTCAAACTTGATTCTTACAAGTTTTTTTTTTTTTTAACTTAATTCTTACAATTTAAGATACTAACTGTAACCCCAGGATAACTATTATTATGGACTGAATTGTGTGTCCCCAAAATTCATATGTTGAAGCCTTAACTCCCAATGTGATTGGCATTTGGAGATGGGATCTTTGGAAGGTAATTAGATTAGGTCATGGGGCTGAGGTCTTCTTGATGAGGTTTATATCCTTATAAGAAGAGACCAGAGTGTGCTCCTTCTCCCCTCCTCTCTCTCTGTCTCTCTCTTTTTCCCACCATGTGAAGAAAGAACTAGAAGCCGGCCATCTGCAAGCCAGGAAGAGAACTCTCATCAGGAACTCATTGCCAGTATCTTCACCTTGACATTGTGCTTTTCAGTCTCTGTAACTGTGAAAAATAAATGGCTGTTGTTTAAGCCACATAGTCTATGAGATTTTGTTACAGCACCTCAATCAGACTAAAAGGTATCAAAAATAAATAAATAAAAACAAACACCTTTTAAAGTATACAGAAAAAGAAACAAGATGGGAATCAGAACAGTAAACTAGGAAAAAAATCACCCACAGAGCAAGGCAGTAGTGGAGTAACTGAGGAATAAAAAGACAATAAGACAGAAAACAAGCAGCAAAATTGCAGAAATAAATATTTTCTTATCAATAATTACATGAACTGTAAATGGATTGAACCTTCCAGGGAAAGAGAAGAGATTAGTGGACTTCCCTCATGGTCCAGTAGTTACGAATCCATCTGCCAATGCAGGGGATATGGGTTCTATCCCTGATCCATGAAGATTCCACGTGCCTCCAGGCAACTGAGCCTGAGAACCCCAACTACTGAAGGGCCTGCATCCAGGCCTGTGCTCAACAAGAGAAACTGCTGTGTTGCAACTAAGCAGCTGGAGTAGTTGGAGTAGCTTCAGCTTGCAACCACTGGAGAAAGCCCCAGTACAGCAGCAAAGACATAGCACAGCCAAAAATAAAGATAAATAAATCAATACATTTAAAAAAAGAGAGAGATTGGAAGAATAGGGAGGAGCTAAGATGGCAGAGGAATAGGACAGGGAGACCACTTTCTCCCCCACAAATTCATCAAAAGAACATTTAAACGCCAAGTAAATTCCACAAAACAACTTCTGAAAGCCGGCAGAGGACATCAGGCACCCAGAAAAGCAGCCCATTGTCTTCGAAAGGAGGTAGGAAAAAATACAAAAGACAAAAAAAGAGACAAAAGAGGGAGGGACACGGAGCTCCGTCCCGGGAAGGGAGTCTTAAAAAGAGAGAAGTTTCCAAACACCAGGAAACACTCTCACTGCCGAGTCTGTGCTGAGCCTTAGAAGCACAGAGGGCAACATAACAGGGAGGAAAAATAAATAAACAATTAAACCCCACAGATTACGAGCCCAGCGGTAACTCCCCCAGCGGAGAAGCAGCGCAGATGCCTGCACCCGCCACTAGCAAGCGGGGGCTGGGCAGAGAGGCGCGGCGCGGGCTGCATCGCTTAGAGTAAGGATCTGGCCTGAATGCCCCGAGAATAGATATTTTAAAATGATCTAAATATATGTTGCTAAAAAGAAGCTCACTTTAAATCCAAGGACACAAGTAGACTGAAAATAGAAGTAAATTCTATGCAATGCAAAAAATGCCAAAAGAAAACTGGGGTGGCTATACTAATATCAGGCAACATAGACTTGAAGACAATAATTGTTACAGGACAAAGAAAGGCATTATCAATACATGTTGACAAAAAGATCAACATGTCAAGATATACTAATTATAAACATATGCCTCTAACAAAAGAACCACAAAATATATGAAGCAAAAACTGATGTAATTGAAAGAAGAAATGGTTTTACAGTAACAGTTGGAAACTTCAATACCCCATTCCAAAGAAGAGATAAAACAACTAGACAGAAGATCAGTTTAAAAACAGAAGATTTAAATGATGCTGTGAACCAACTATGTCTAAAAGACATCTGCTGCTGCTGCTGCTGCTGCTAAGTCGCTTCAGTCGTGTTGGACTCTGTGTGACCCCATAGACAGCAGCCCACCAGGCTCCCCCATCCCTGGGATTCTCCAGGCAAGAACACTGGAGTGGGTTGCCAATTCCTTCTCCAATGCTACAGAAGACCAAAACAGCAGATTACATATTTTTCTCAAGTGCATATGGAATATTCTTCATGATAGTATGTCAGGCAACAAAAACAAATTCAAGTCTCAATAAACTCAAAATGATTGAACTCATAAAAATTAATCCTATTTCTATGTATTACCAATGTACAGTTGGAAACAGGATTTTAAAATTCCATGTACAATAGCTCTAAAAAATAAGTATTTATACCTGTAGTTAGATATAAATCTAACAAACAAATATAGGATGTGTGTTCAAAATGGTGATGACCGAAATAAATAGAAAGAAATACTGTCTTCACGGATTCAAAGACTCAGTGTAGTAAAGAATAAGAAATTGATCTACAGATTTAACTCAATTAAAAAAAAAAACTTTAGCAGGACATTTAAAGACAAAGAAAAGCTGATTCTAACATTTATGGTAACATTTATTCTAACATTTATGGTAGGAATTAAATAAATAAGAATAGCTAAGGCACTTTTGGAAAAGAATAAGGTTGGAGAAATTACGCCATATGATTTTAAGGCCTTTTATAAAGTTAAAAGTATCTAGACAATGTAGTGTCAGTGAAGGAAAAGATACATAAATCAATGAAACAAAGTAGAAAGTCCAAAGTAGATTTACCCAAATATGACCCTTGATTTTTAACAGTAGTGCAAAAGAAATTCAGTGGAGAGAGCATAATATTTTCAACTAATGGGATTGGAGCAATAGGATTCCCTTATATAAAACAAAATACTTCCACTTAAATATGCTGAATTATACAACAATTTACTCAAAATGGATTATTGGTCTAAATGGGGAAGATGAAACTAAAACTTTTAGGGATAAAATAGAATAAAACTTTTGTGATCTAGAATTCAAAGAGTTCTTTTATATGAAATTCAAAATACACTGTAAAAATACTGAACGTTATCAAATTAAAATCTTTTGCTACATGAAAGGCACAGTCAAGAGAATGAAGACAAGCTACATACTGAGAAAAAATATATTTGTAAGCCATGTATTCAGTAAAGAACATGTTTCAAGACTTTACCAAGAAATCTTAAAACTCAAGACTATAAGGACAAACAACTTCATTTAAAAAATGGGCACTGAACCCGCGTTTGAACAGGCACTTCACTACGAGGATATGTAGATGGCAAATAAGTATACAAAAAAAGTGTTCAACATCATTAACAATGAGATACCATGACAAAGCTATCAGAATGGTTAAAGTTTTAAAACACTGACAATCTTAAATGCTATTAAAGATATGGAAAAATAGCAATTCTTATGCATTGCTAATGGGGATGCAAGATGATATAGTTGTTCTGAAAATCAGTTTGGCAGCTTCCTACATAATTAAACATACCACATGACCCAGCAATTCCACTCCTGAGTATTTAGCCAAGAGAAATGAAAACTAGTGTTCATACAAAAGTCTGTACCACTAAGTCAGTCATAGGGGTGGTACAGTGGATAAGAATCGCCTGCCAACGCAGGGGACACGAGTTCGATCCCTGGTCCAGGAAGACTCCACATGCTTCGAAGCAATTAAGCCCATACGCCACCACTACTGAGCCCTGGTACCTAGAGCCTGTGCTCCGCAACAAGAGAAGCCACCACAATGAGAAGATCTTGCTCTGCAACAAAGAGTAGCCCCCATTCACTGCAAGTAGAGAAACCCTGCATGCAGCAACGAAGACCCAGCACAACCAAAAATAAAATAAACTATTTTCACAAAAGAAACATATATATAGTCAACATCTCAGCACACAAAGGTGCACCATAAATGTTTGTTGGATTTAATTACAAACAATTATTGAAGACCACTACTCCCCATATTCCACCCTGCCCCAACCTAGTTGAAATTACTGTCTGCTGGCTGATCATGAATCCCATGGATGGAGGAGCCTGGTGGGCTGCAGTCCATGGAGTCGCTAGAGTCAGACACGACTGGCCGACTTCACTTTCACTTTCATGCATTGGAGAAGGAAATGGCAACCCACTCCCGTGTTCTTGCCTGGAGAATCCCAGGGACGGGGGAGCCTGGTGGGCTGCCATCTATGGGGTCGCACAGACGGACATGACTGAAGCGACTTAACAGCAGCAGCAGTAGCAGCAGAGAGAGAGAGAGAAGATAGTTAGAGACAAACTTCAAGCTACTTAACTAATATGGACACAGTTATCTTTAAGATCACCAGGTCCAGACTCACACACAGCACAATCCTTTGGAGGAAGACTGTAATAAACTTGTGTTAATTGTTTTGCTAACTGCTACTTCTTTCCATTTTTAACAGTCTTCAGAATCTCCCCAAGTGGGATTAAGCCCAACTCCAAATTTAGAAATGACTTCTATTTATTTAAAGCAATCAGTCTTTTATTTTCTCTGACCCCTATGATTGACTTAGTGGTTGGTTCCATGAACTAAGAGTCAACTGAGGCCAACTGGACCCTATTTCTGGATTACCACATGAGCTATGATGTAAAGTCCTTTTTTTCGTTAGGTTTGAACTTGGAATCACATCACTCTAAGGACTGGCTACCATCTTTCAGTGATGAGGGAAAAGTCTGCTGAGAGAATAAGGAGACAGAGATATGAATTGGAGAATGAGAATTTGGTTCCTGGTCAAATCATTTTCTCCTCCAGTCCAGTTTCCCACTTAACTTCCTTCCTTGTATATGTGCTCAGTCATGGCCGACTCTGCGACCCCATGGACTGTAGCCTTCCAGGCTGGCTCCTCTGTCCATGGAATTTCCCAGGCAAGAGTACTGGAGTGGGTTGCCACTTCGAGCTCCAGGGGATCTTCCCTACCCAGGGACAAAACTCATATCTCTTGGGTCTTCCTTACCACTGAGTCACCTGGGAAGCCCTCCTCAACTAGGTAATAAAGTTTCCAAACCCTTTCCCAGTCCTGCCAGCTTGAATCTCTAGGGAAGTCCTAGAAAACTTACTCTAGTCTCACCTGGTGGAGAAGGCAATGGCAACCCACTCCAGTACTCTTGCCTGGAAAATCCCATGGACGGAGGAGCCTGGTAGGTTGCAGTCCATGGGGTCACACAGAGTCGGACATGACTGAGAGACTTCACTTTCACTTTTCACTTTCCTGCATTGGAGAAGGAAATGGCAACCCACTCCAGTGTTCTTGCCTGGAGAATCCCAGGGACAGGGGAGCCCGGTGAGCTGCCGTCTATGGGGTTGCACAGAGTTGGACACAACTGAAGCAACTTAGCACCAGCAGCAGTCTCACCTGAAGCTAGCCTTAAGGCTCATAAATTTTTTAAAAAGAATTTGCGATAGATCTGTTAATTGCCGACAAAAGCATCCTGTCAGACGTCAGATTGCTTCCTTTCATCTTTAAAATCAATTATTTGTAGAGACGTAAGCATAAGATCTCAATGGGTTATTATCTACATGCCTTGCATAAGTTCAAAGGACAACCTCAGTTAGGATTTCCAGAACAACCTGAAAAAAAAAAAAACTAAACAAGTTGAGAAATCTCTTCCCTCCCACTGCTCCTCCCTCCGGCTCTCCTTTCTTTGATTAAATAGGCATTAGCACACCTTCTCAAGAAGACTGCTCTGTGGTGTTCACTATCATCTCTGCACATTTGAAACCTCAGACTCTCCCAGATGCACCTCAGCGCTGTGTATCACCGCATACCTCTAAGCGATGGGAACAGCATTCCTATCATCGGACTTGGTACCTACTCGGAACCTAAATCGGTAAGCTTGTCTCTCCCTCTTTTTTTTTTTTTTTAAATGAATGCTTTCCTAAAGGATAATCTGTCATTCATTTTGAATGGACTTCACTGATTTAATTTTTGTAGTAATGAATGGAACCTTGAAGGACAGCTATTTGGCTGAATGAGTACTGAGCCAAAGGTTGAATCGGTTTACAATTTAAAAGTATCTTGACTTAACGAATGGGACCTTTCTGCTTCTTTTACTAAAATTCAGCCTGAATACTGATTATTAGATTGAACTGAAGCACATAAAATTTCTGAGTTTCTGGTTTATGATTTTCTTTAAGTTCGTATTTGAGAATTTTAAGTTCTGTCTGACAAAACTTTTAGTGAAAACCTACCATATATGAAGCACTAGGGGCTTCTCAGGTGGCACAGTGGTAAAGAACCCACCTGCCAATACAGGAGACATAAGAGAAGCAGGTTTGATCCCTGGATTGGGAAGGTCCCGTGGAGAAGGAAATAACTACCTATTTCAGTATTCTTGCCTGGAAAATCCCATGGACAGAGGAGCCTGGCAGGCTACAACCCATGGGATCACAAAGAGTTGGACAGGATGAGCAACTGAACGGAACTGAACCAGAATAAAGAGCAGTATGTCTGGGAATGCTACTGAAATTTGAGTGATCCTGAGTGAATGAACTCTGTTAAGCTAAGTTAAGCAGAGTTGAGGCAGGACATTGTAGACAGAGAGGGAAGCATAGAAGCACAAAGTTAACCATCTAATTATGTCATGCCTCTGCTTAATTTCTCAATGTGCGTGCGTGTGTGCGTGCATGCTCAGTCACTCAGTATGGCTCCCTATCGATTATAGGGTGGAGGACACACTCCTTATTCACACCTTGGACTTTATGGTTCAGTCAAGACCTGTCAGTTCAGCAGCACCTCCCACCACTCTTCCACCTCTCTCCACGTGTGAAACACAGCTCCTCGAATAACGCACCGAACTCCATGACCGTGAACGTGCTGCTTTCCACCTGGAACATCCTTTCTCCTGAGCTGGTCAATTTTTACTAAACCTGCAAGACTCAGCTGAAGGATTCCTCTCCTTAGAAACCCACCTCCTAGCCACCACAGCTTGCCCCTCCTGTGTGTTCAGGAACCTCTTTGTGCGCAACTCTACTGAAGCAGTTATCACACGACATTGTAACCATTGTTTCTCTGCAATCTTCCCCACAAGATGTAAAATCCATCAGGAAAGAGACCATTTCTTGTTCAGCTCTATACTCCCAGTATAGTGTTTGGCATGTGCTGGGTGTTCAGCTAATGCTTGTTAAGTGAATGAATTTGTGAAAGGAGATGCATAATACATATATATAGCTTCCCAGGTGGCACAGTGGTGAAGAATCCGCCTACAATGTAGGAGACTCGAGTTTGATCTCTGAGTCAGGAAGATCCCTTGGAGAAGGAAATGGCAACCCGCTCCAGTATCCTTGCCTGGAAAATTCCATGGACAGAGGAGCCTGGCAGGCTACAAGTCCAAGAGGTTACAGAGTTGGACACAGAGTTGGACACAGCTGAGTACGCATGCACACCTCTGTGTGTGTGTGTGCATCGGAGGCCATGGAGATGTAAAGGCTTACAATAATAATAGCTTAAATTTCCTTAATACCTAACCATGTGCCAGGAACTAGTACTTTATAGTACATGCATTTTCTGACTTAATCCTCACAACATTATGAAATACTATTTTATCCTGTTTTACAGGTGAGAAAACAGAGGCATTGAGATATAAAATAAAATCCCCCAAACCTAAAGAAGAGAACTGGAATGTGAGCCTATGTAGTTTGGTCCCAGATTGTACCTTCTGGATCTCTATACTATATTGCCTGTTATAACTATCTGTTATGTCAATAAGGCTGCATATTTTTATGACTTTCTATGTGTATTTCTATATATGAAAGTATATAGGTCTATATATCCAGAAAGTACTTAGGATGAATACATGGATAGATAGATAGTTAGGTAGCTGGGTAGAATGATAGATCTAGGATATGAATCTGATTATTTCACTCCTCTGTTTAATTATTTCAATGACCCCCTACCAATTATATGACTTCTTACTTGTGCATCTATCATTCTATCTTTCTACCTATCTCCTGAAACTCAGTAGGGCTCCAAGTGTTGCATTTACCAATAAAAATTATTAAGTGCCTACTATGTGTCTAGTAATGCTACAGGTTAGAGACATTCTAACCTGTATGTTATGAATGTTAGAGACATTTGAAAGTAGTTGTGTGTCATCCCAAAAAAGGTTGTAATTCATTTCAGAAGATAAGACATAGTGCAGTTAGAGAATATGGCATTAGTGGCATCCTGCACTGTGGATGCGCCAGCCACATTTGTGATCAGAAATACAGAGCTAATCCAATGCCTCACAAAATTCATAGGTGAAGAACACAACCCACCACGGAAGATTTGGGGGAGGAGGAGACAGGGAGCAGGGTATCTCTTAGCCAGAGCACTCCTTACATTCTGTTCAAAGCCACACAACTGACAATTCCCTCACCACTGACCCAGGACGGATGAGGCAGACACTAGGGGTACCTGTGCCCAAGTCAGTCGCTGGGAAATCAAAGTGTCGTATTAGATTTAATGTCAGACTCTTTGTCTGAGGGCTGCAATCTGAGGCCCAGATTCAGTCTTCTCCCCTCAGTGGGCCTGAGGTTCTTTACACAACCTTTCATCTCTCAAGAGATGGAAGGAGAATGACAGGCTGAAGTAACTGAAATCCTTTACAGTTTGTGTGTATATAATCAAGTCAGTCAATATTTGTCCTGGGATCCTGTTCCATTTTGATACAGAAGTTAGAGAGCAGCAGGCGCCAGGGAAAGGTCTAGGCTTATCTTGAGGGAAGGCTGGGTGGGCACAGAGGTGAAAGGCAGAGATAAAGAAGATTTAACAGCAAGCTCTTCTCCAGCATCCGCCCAGCTGGGACTCCACTGTTGCACAGGCAGCAGGAACTGTAGCGCGGCAGTCCAGAGGAACGTTACCACGCAGCTGTGTGAGGCCAACCAGCCTTCTGATTTACAAAGACTTTTTTTCTCTCTCTCTTACTATGCCCAACTTTCTTATAAAGATTGTTCATACCTGTAGAGTCAGGGAATTTGAGACAGAACGAACATTTAGTGGCACCAAGCTCTCTGTGCATGTCCTCGGTGGATGATCACTAATGAAAACTGGGATGTACATATCATCTCTGTACCGTTTCCCTAAGACAGCCCCCCAGAATGGTTTCACACAGGGATGAGATCAACCATAATAGCCTCCCAAAAGATCACTCTTTTTTCTCTCTCTCTCTCTATATCTCCATTGGAGAAAGTCTGATAGGCAAGAGTTTTGAATCCTGTTCTTTTTCCTGCTTTGATAGAAATTAATTTGATTTCCTGATGCATATCAGCCCATGAGTTAATAACCAATATTTTTCAAAACTTCAAATAAAACTCAAGAATGTTACCAAGTGTGTAAATGACACAAATCTAGGACCAACTGCAAGTATTTTGGAAAATGGGCAATTCAGTAAATATTTTTGTGTGCCTAACCATGTACGAGTGGGTCCCCAGGTGGCTTAGTGGTGAAGAATCCTCCTGCCAAACAGGAGACACAGGTTTGATCCCTGGGTTGGGAAGATCCCATGGAGAATGAAATGGCAACCCACTCCAGTATTCTTGCCTGGGGAATCCCATGGACAGAGGAGCCTAGTGGGCTACAGTCCATAGGATCACAAACAGTTGGACACAACTTAGTGAAAGTCCCTCAGTCGTGTCTGACTCTTTGTGACCCCATGGACTATACAGCCCATTGAATTCTCCAGGCCAGAATAGTGGAGTGGGTAGCCTTTCCCTTCTCCATGGGATCTTCCCAACCCAGAGGTCAAACTCAGGTCTCCCACATTAAAGGGAGAGTCTTTATCAGCTGAGCCACAAGGGAAGCCCAAGAATACTGGAGTGGGTAGCCTACCCCTTCTTCAGTGGATCTTCCCAACCCAGGAATCGAACTGGGGTCTCCTGCATTGCAGGTGGATTCTTTATGAACTGACTTAGTGACTAAGCAACAAATGTACGAGGCATTTTTCTAAGTAACACAGGGATGAAAACTATGGGTTAGAAACAGGGATTTAAAATCTGTGGGTGATTTAAGGCAGAAAAAGTAAATACACATAAAAATAAAACATAAGGAAAAGCTGAAGTGCTTTAAGAGAGACAGCACTTGTTTGAAGATGAAAGTAACAACAGTTACAGGGTTATAACTGAGGCAGTACCCCTTCCTGGGTGGCCCTGGTTAAGATTTCTGTCGCTATCCATAATTTTCACACTCTGAAGAGTGAGTCAAAGGCTTTGTACATGGGGCAGAGACCGGGAAGTCCAAGTCCTTAAGTACCAACCAAGGAGGAGCCTAAAACATCAAGGGGACGCTGTGATGGAATTCTGCAGTGAGGAAGAGAGATTGGTGTCAACGCTGAATACATGGGCAAGTGAGAATTTATAACCAAGGAGTAGGGTCTGGGTCTATGAGTACAAAATTACTAAAAGGAAACTTTGGGAATAAGGGACTGCTGCTGCTGCTGCTGCTGCTAAGTCGCTTCAGTTGTATCCGACTCTGTGCGACTCCATAGACGGCAGCCCACCAGGCTCCCCCATCCCTGGGATTCTCCAGGCAAAAACACTGGAGTGGGTTGCCATTTCCTTCTCCAATGCATGAAAGTAAAAAGTGAAAGTGAAGTCTCTCAGTCGTGTCTGACTCTTCGAGACTCCCTGGACTGCAGCCTACCAGGCTCCTCCGTCCATGGGATTTTCCAGGTAAGAGTACTGGAGTGGGTTGCCATTGCCTTCTCCAGGAGATAAGGAACAATTCTTGCTAAAGCAACTTAACAGGATTCTTGCTGAAAAGAGGGAGTGACTAGACATCTCCTGGGACACAGTTCAGTTGAGTTCAGTTCAGTCACTCAGTTGTGTCCGACTCTTTGGAACCCCGTGAACTGCAGCACGTCAGGCCTCCCTGTCCATCAACTCCCAGAGTCCACCAAAACCCATGTCCATTGAATTGGTGATGCCATCCAACCATCTCATCCTCTGTCATCCCCTTCTCCTCCTGCCCTCAATCTTTCCCAGCATCAGGGTCTTTTCAAATGAGTCAGCTCTTTGCATCAGGTGGCCAAAGTATTGGAGCTTCAGCTTCAACATCAGTCCTACCGTAAATGAACCCCCAGGACTGATTTCTTTTAGGATGGACTGGTTGAATCTCTTTGCTGTCCAAGGGACTCTCAAGAGTCTTCTCTAACACCACAGCTCAAAAGCATTCATTCTTTAGCACTCAGCTTTCTTTATAGTCCAACTCTCACATCCATACATGACCACTGGAAAAACCATAACCTTGACTAGATGGACCTTTGTTGGCAAAGTAATGTCTCTGCTTTTTAACATGCTGTCTGGATTGGTCATAACTTTCCTTCCAAGGAGTAAGCATCTTTTAATTTCATGGCTGCAGTCACCATCTGCAGTGATTTTGGAGCCCAGAAAAATAAAGTCTGACACTGTTTCCCCATCTATTTGCTATGAAGTGATGGGACCGGATGCCATGATCTTAGTTTTCTGAATGTTGAGCTTTAAGTCAACTTTTTCACTCTCCTCTTTCACTTTCATCAAGAGGTTCTTTAGTTTTTCTTCACTTTCTGCCATAAGGGTGGTGTTATCTGAATATCTGAGGTTATTGATATTTCTCCCAGCAATCTTGATTCCAGCTTGTGCTTCCTCCAGCCCAGTGTTTCTGATGATGTACTCTGCATATAAGTTAAATAAGCAGGGTGACAATATACAGCCTTGACGTACTCCTTTTCCTATTTGGAACCAGTCTGTTGTTCCATGTCCAGCTCTAACTGTTGCTTCCTGACCTGCATACAGGTTTCTCA
Organism: Bos mutus; assembly: GCF_027580195.1. Lineage (NCBI taxonomy): Eukaryota > Metazoa > Chordata > Mammalia > Artiodactyla > Bovidae > Bos > Bos mutus. Next base: position 22,194,017 of record NC_091620.1, on the reverse strand, counting down.
AGAGGCAGGTCAGGTGGTCTGGTATTCCCATCTCTTTCAGAATTTTCCACAGTTTATTGTGATCCATACAGTCAAAGGCTTTGGCATAGTCAATAAAGCAGAAATAGATGTTTTTCTGGAACTCTTGCTTTTCTATGATCCAGCAGATGTTGGCAATTTGATCTCTGGTTCCTCTGCCTTTTCTAAAACCAGCTTGAACATCTGGAAGTTCATGGTTCGCGTATTGCTGAAGCCTGGCTTGGAGAATTTTAAGCATTACTTTACTAGCGTGTGAGATGAGTGCAATTGTGTGGTAGTTTGAGCATTCTTTGGCATTACCTTTCTTTGGGATTGGAATGAAAACTGACCTTTTCCAGTCCTGTGGCCATGGCTGAGTGTTCCAAATTTGCTGGCATATTGAGTTCAGCACTTTCACAGCATCATCTTTCAGGATTTGAAATAGCTCAATTGGAATTCCATCACCTCCACTAGCTTTGTTCGTAGTGATGCTTCCTAAGGCCCACTTGACTTCACATTCCAGGATGTCTGGCTCTAGGTGAGTGATCACACCATCGTGATTATCTGGGTTGTGAAGATCTTTTTTGTACAGTTCTTCTGCGTATTCTTGCCAACTCTTCTTAACATATTCTTGCTTCTGTTAGGTCCCTATCATTTCTGTCCTTTATTGAGCCCATCTTTGCATGAAATGTTCCCTTGGTATCTCTAATTTTCTTGAAGAGATCTCTAGTCTTTCCCATTCTATTGTTTTTCTCTATCTCTTTGCATTGATTGCCGAGGAAGGCTTTCTTATCTCTCCTTGCTATTCTTTGGAACTCTGCATTCAAATGGGTATATCTTTCCTTTTCTCCTTGCTTTTTGCTTCTCTTCTTTTCACAGTTTTTTGTAAGGCCTCCTCAGACAGCCTTTTTGCTTTTTTGCATCTTTTCCTTGGGGATGTTGATTCCTGTCTCCTGTACAATGTCATGAACCTCCGTCCATAGTTTATCCGGCACTCTGTCTATCAGATCTGGTCCCTTAAATCTATTTCTCACTTCCACTGTATAGTCATAAGGGATTTGATTTAGGTCATACCTGAATGGTCTAATGGTTTTCTCCACTTTCTTCAATTTAAGCCTGAATTTGGCAATAAGGAGTTCATGATCTGAGCCACAGTCAGCTCCTGGTCTTGTTTTTGCAGACTGTATAGAGCTTCTTCTACATTGGCTGCAAAGAATATAATCAATCTGATTTTTATGTTGACCATCTTGTGATGTCCATGTGTTGTTGGAAGAGGGTGTTTGCTATGACCAGTGTGTTCTCTTGGCAAAACTCTATTAGCCTTTGCCCTGCTTCATTCTGTATTCCAAGGCCAAATTTGCCTGTTACTCCAGGTGTTTCTTGGGGCACAGTGGAGTATGAGAAGCATGATTTCATATCAAAAGTGAACAGATATGGAGGGTGAGAGGGTGTGCTTAAACTGATGTAGCAGAATTCTTGCTATACTTGGACAGAGCAGAAATAAGTATGAAAGTCCATGTTGGAAAAGAGTTCAAAGGAGCCTGATTAGAGGTTGGTCCATGAAAGAATCCTTTGCAGGGTTAAGGCTGTTTTCACAATCTCTGCCTAAAGGGACCAGGGACAAGGCAGGAACCATAAGTCAATGGTCCTGGAGAGCCAAGTCTGCTTCTCAACCTTGTTGTGCTTGCCCATTTTGATAATAGATATGAGCACTGCTGCTGCTGCTGCTAAGTCGCTTCAGTCGTGTCCGACTCTGTGCGACCCCATAGACTCAGCCCACCAGGCTCCTCCGTCCCTGGGATTCTCCAGGCAAGAGTACTGGAGTGGGTTGCCATTTCCTTCTCCAATGCCTGAAAGTGAAAAGTGAAAGTGAAGTCACTCAGTCGTGTCCGACTCTTCATGACCCCATAGACTGCAGCCTACCAGGCTCCTCCGTCCATGGGATTTTCCAGGCAAGAGTACTGGAGTCGGGTGCCATCGCCTTCACAGTGGTAAAGAATCTGTTTGCCAACGCAGGAGATGCAGGAGTTAGGAAGCTCCCCTGGAGAAGGGCATGGCAACCCACTTCCGTATTCTTGCCTGGAGAATCCCATAGACAAAGGAGCCTGGTGGGCTACAGTCCAGGGTGTTGCAAAGATTCGGACACGATTGCGCATGCACACGTATATGTGTGAGTGCAAGAAATGCTTTCTTCTTCACTACAATACAAAACCAAAACACACAAAAAACTAACAAAAACACATGCATGTAACACTCAGGAGACCACTGCTGGTACAGACACAGTAAAGTCCCAGGGATTTCATGCACTGTTCTAAACGAACATGGCAATTTCTCCACTACAGCCAGTTGTCATTCATAAACAAAAGTTCAGTGTGGCCTGATCTTCTCACATTTTTCAGAGAATTTTGTAAAGTAATTAACATTTTTTAAGTAATGGCAACTCGTTTATATTACTGTAAAACACTGTGTGGGCTAGTATTTTAAGGGTCAAAGAAAGTAATTCAGCTGGGGTTTGTTTTTACTTTTAGTAGAGTGAATATCCTGAGTTCCATTCAGCACTTGTGACACCTTCACACTCACTCCCGTTACAGAAACCCTGGCTCTTAGAAATCAAATACCAAGAACTGACTTGTGCATTTTATGTCATTCCTCTCCAGAGGCAATGAATACTGTGCATCAAACTGCAAAAAAAAAAAAAAAAGCTTGATAGTTGAGGTAGATGGTAATAAAAAAAAATACCAGGGAGAAAAACGTAGATTCATATTTCAAAGCCATTAACCTGCCAACGTTAAAATGGATTAAAATGAGCAGAGATGAAATATACAGAGATGAAGTGAGATGGCTTCCATAATAAATCAGGCAAAAAGTAATAAGAACTTGAACTTGGTTGGTGGCTGTGAGGAATATAATTTGGCTGGAGCCTAGAAAAGAAATAACCTGGCTGAAGGATACAAATCATGGAGTAGATTCTACAAAGCTCCAGCTACCAACTGGGTCCAAACAAAGGAGAATGGATAGTAGCTCCAAGGACAAAAATGGATGTTCCATGCCCAGGTTACTACATTCTTTGGATCTAAGGTTTTGAGTTTATCTGAGACTTACCTTTTATTTTTGACCTACTTCCTCATTTTTTTTAACATTTAAAAACCTGAAATATGCAGAGGGGTGAGTATATCTTCATTCTTATTTATTTTTATTGAAGTATAGTTGTTTTACAATGTTGTCAATTTCTGTTGTAAGCAAAGTGATTTGGTTATACATGTATATACATTCTTTTAAATATTTTTTTTCCATTATGGTTTATCATAGGGTATTTTTAAAATAGGGGAATACTTTTAAAGCCAACATCTGAGTAACCACCACACAGATCCAAAATTAGATATACCCACCCACAGAAACCCTCTGTGTGCCCTTTCCAGTCCAGAGCCCTCCTTTCCTCAAGAGGTAATTGGTCTTATAACTCTAATGGCAACTATTTTTTTGCTTTTTTCTAAAGGTCATTCAACTTTTTTCAGGTAGATTGCCTGGTTCCTCTTCATTTAGTTGTTCTTGTGGGTTGTCATCTTGTTCCTTCACTTGCAACATATTTATTTGTCATCTTGTTTTGTCTAACATCCTGTGTTTCTGGTCTCCTTTCCATAGGCTGCAGGATCTTAGTTCCTCTTGTTTCTGTCCCACTGCCCACTGGTACAGCAGGTTGGTATAGGGGCTTGTGCAGGCTTCCTGGTAGAAGGGCCAGGTGCCTGCCCTCTAGTGGTGGAGCTGGGTCTTGTCCTTCTGATGGGCAGAGCCATGTCAATGGGTGTGTTTTGAGGTGGCTCTGAGCTCAGTACTCAAAAGACAGAACAGCCTGTCTTCTAATGGGTGGAGCTGTGTTTCTACCTTGTTGGTTGTTTGGCTTGAGGCTTTCCAGCCCTGGAGCATGCAGGTTGATGGACGGGGCTGTCTTGGTGCTGAAATGTAGACATTTCAGGAGAGCTCACTCCAATCAGTATTCCCTGAGGCTTCTGTTACCAGTGTCCTTGCCCCAACAGTGAGTTATAGTCTACATTTATCTCCCCAAAAGACCCTCCAAGACCGCTGTGTATGTCTAGCCCAGGTTCTCATGGGGGTGCTCCTTTGTACTGGGTCCCAGTGCACATGAGACCTTGTGTGTACCCTCCAAGAGTTGCTATTGTTCAGTTACTGACTGTTTGCGACCCCATGGACTGCAGCATGCCAGGCTTCCATGTCCTTCACCACACCCCAGAGCTTGCTCAAACTCATGTCCATCCAGTCGGTGATGCTGTCCAACCATCTCATCCTCTGTCGTCCCCTTTTCCTCCTGCCTTCAATCTTTCCCAGCATCAGGGTCTTTTCAAATGAGTTGAATCTTCGCATCAGGTGGCCAAAGTATTGGAGTTTCAGCCTCAGCACCGGACCTTCCAATTGAATATTCAGGATTGATTTCCTTTAGGATTGATTGGTTTGATCTCCTTGCTGTCCAAGGGACTCTCAAGAGTCTTTTCCAACACCACAGCTCAAAAGCATCAATTCTTTGGCTCTCAGCCTTCCTTATGGGCCAACTTTCACATCCAGACATGACTATTGGAAAAATTATAGCTTTTACTATTTGGACTTAAGTCAATAAAGTAATGTCTCCGATTTTTGATATACTGTCTAGGTTGGTCATAACTTTCCTTCCAAGGAGCAAGCGTCTTTTAATTTCATGGCTGCAGTCACCATCTGCAGTGATTTTGGAGCCCAAGAAAATAAAGTCTGTCACTGTTTCTTGCCCTCCAAGAGTGGAGTTTCTGTTTCCCTAGCCCTGTGGAGCTCTTGCATTCAAGTATCACTGGCCTTCACAGCTAAACGCTCTTGGGGTTCTTCCTCCTAATACTAAACTGTCTGACTATCACGGAGGGCCATTTTTATGCAGCAGCATCCCTGTGCAGCCTGCCTGGGTTTAATATTTTTTGGTGCGAGGGTTGTTTTTAGTATAGATATCTGTGTGTGGCTGATGCGGTGGTGACCAGAGCTATACTGGATATTGATCAGGGCCTCCCCTTAGCTCTGTGGTTGTCCCTGCTCTGTCAAGGTGGGGTCTGCTCCCTAGTTGTTGTAGTCGAGGCCGCACCCCCCCCAAATCTGTTTCTTGGTTGTATTTCTGATCTGCGGTGTGAGGGAGGCAGAAGTGGAGCACTCCCACTGGGAGGGAAGCCACTGAGTATTCCTCCTCTGGAGCTGGTCACCTATGGGTGTCCTCTGTTGTGTCACCTTTCAACTGTTGTGCAAGCTCTCAGATTACACACTTCGCACTGCTTTCAGCCCCACCTTAACCATGGGCATGCCAGCAGTTGGCCTTGTGTCTCTCAGATGTTGATTTCACCAGGCCACCAGCACAGATCCGCTGAAGTCAGTGCCCAGGTTGCAGTAATCATGGATTTGGCCCTCTGTGGGCACTATGGAGGCAGCTCAGACTCTGGCCTGGCCCAACCCCCCTGTTTAAGTGCCCACAAAGTCTACAGCTGCTAAAGCTAGGCCCTTCTTGGACATAGGAGCCCTCGTTGTCTGTTTAGAAGTTCTGCAGACACTGAATGTCCAAAGCTGGTCTCAGGGGTGTCAATTTGCAGTTTTTGCAGTTGTGAGAAGAGATTTCAGCTTTTCTTCCTTAGTTTCATGGCCCTTGGGGCTCAGCTATAGTTTGAGCACCATCCCCACATGTGGACCACCCAAAGGGTCTGCTCCCAAGGCTGTCCTGGTGCACATAAGTCAGCCTTAGTGAGGAGGGGAGTGCGGATGCAGTAGTGGCCAGGGTCACAAGAAGGAAGCCTTTCCTAGTGCCCAGGGAGGCAAGGGCCACGTGTGGGGAGAGAGGCTTCAGTGGTGGTCCCACCTCTTGTGTGTCACTTAACAATGGTGCTTCACTTCTATAGTGGTCTACATTTCCTCCACAAGCATTCTCAGCTGCATTTTTCCCCACTCCCATTCCCTTAGGCTGTCTCCTCATAGCCAAGAGCAGTGCTCTCCCCAGGTCTGCTCACCAAACCCCTTGTTTAGCACCCAGCCCTCATGTGCACTGGCAACACACCTCTCAGGCTGGGGCACGCAGGGTTGTGGCACAGACCATCTGCAGGTCTCAGTCTGTCCTGCCTCAGTCAGTTCAGTCGCTCAGTCGTGTCCGACTCTTTGCAACCCCATGGACAGCAGCATGCCAGGCTTCTCTGTCCATCACTAACTCCTGGAGTTTACTCAAACTCATGTCCATCGTGTTGGTGATGCCATCAACCATATCATCCTCTGTTGGCCCCTTCTCTTCCCGCCTTCAATCTTTCCCAGCATCAGGGTCTTTTCAAATGAGTCAGTTCTTTGCATCAGGTGGCCAAAGTATTGGAGTTTCAGCTTCAGCATCAGACTTTCCAATGAATATTTAGGATTAGTTTCCTTTGGGATGGACTGGTTGGATCTCCTTGCAGTCCAAGGGACTCTCAAGAGTCTTCTTCAACACCACAGTTCAAAAGCATCAATTCTTCAGTGCTCAGACTTCTTCACAGTCCAACTCTCACATCCATACATGACCACTGGAAAAACCATAGCCTTGACCAGACAGACCTTTGTTGGTAAAGTAATGTCTGCCACAGATCATTTGTGCTGTCCTCTGATAGCCCCCAAAGCTCCCCTTCCATCCCAACTGATCTCCCCACCAGTGAGGGGGCTTCTTTAGATGTGGGAACTTCTCCTCTCCTTCAGCTCCCTCCAGGGGTGCAGCTTCCCATCCCATCTCCTCTCCTTTTCCTTTTCCCTTCTTTCTTTCATCCTACCTGGTTATGCAGGGATCTTTCTTGTCACTTTAGATGTCTGAGGTCCTCTGCTAGTGTTCAGCAGGTGCTCTGTGAGGACTGTTCAATTTGTAGATGTATTCTTGATGCACTTGTAGGGAGAGATGAACTCTACGTCCTCCTACTCCTCTGCCATCTTGACTCTCTCTAAAGGTCATACAAGAGAAAAAAAAATTTTTTTTAATTGAAATACAGTTGATTTGGAATGTTGCATTAGTTTCAAGTGTAAAGTTTATGTACAGATACATTCTTTTTCCCATTCTTTTCTCATATAGCTTATATATAAGATATTGAGTATGGCTTCCTGTGCTATACACCAGGTCCTTTTTGGTTATCTGTTTTATACAGCTACTACTGTACGTTAATCTCAAACTCCTAGTTTATCCCACCTCCCCTTTCCCCTTTGGTAACCATAATTTTGTTTTCTATGTATGTGAGTCTATTTTTGTTTTGTAAATAAGTTCATTTTTTTTTAGATTCTACATCTACATGATATTATTCAATATTTGTCTCTGTCTGACTTACTTCACTTAGTATGTAATCTCTGGATCCACCCATGTTGCTGCAAATGGCATTATTTCATTCCTTGTTTATGACTGAGTAATAGTCCATTGTACATATATATTTCCACATCTTTATCCATTCCTCTGTTGATGGGCACTTAAGTTGTTTCCATATCTTGGCTATTGTAACAAATGCTGTGATGAACATAGGGGTGCATATATCTTTTCAAATTTTGACAGTTGTTGGATGTCTTATAAATGGAAACATACTGAATGCACTATTTTTTGATTTGCCTCTGTTTCCTAATATTATGCTGTAAGAGTCACCGTGTTATTGCTGATCAGCCACTTTTATTGCTGTATAACATTGAATTCAAAGAATATATCAGTATCTGCATTCTATTGGTGGGCATTTGTATCGCTCCCAGTTTGGGCTTTCACAGACAGTATTGCTACAAAGAGTCTTACACACATCTTGTTGCACAAGCACATGAGTTTCTCTAAGACATGCACTGTATGAGTATCAGTATCTTCAGTTTTAGTAGATGATATCCATATAGACAATTTCCAAAGTAGTTATGTAGTTTACATTCCCTCTAAGAATTCATGGGTGAACTTCTTGCTCCACACTATCACCAATACTTGGTGTCTTTTTAATTTATGCAACTTTAGTAAGAGTAAAATCATCTTTCATTGTGGTTTTAACTTGCATCTTCTTTACCCTACATAAAAATGGTCAATTTTCATATTTTTTCATATTTTATTAGCCAGTTGTATGTTTTTTGCAAAATGGCTTTGCCTTCTATGCATTATTCTTTATTGGATTTTTCTCTTTTTATTTATATGGTGAATTTTAAAAATATCTGGATATGAGTTCTTTATCAATTATGTCATGTAAAACTACCTCTTTTGAATTGCCTTTTCCAATAGTGTCTTTTGATGATCAGACGTCGATGCAATGCGGGACACCTGGGTTTGATCCCTGGGTCAGGAAGATACCCTGGAGAAGGAAATGACAACCCACTCCAGTACTCTTGCCTGGAAAATTCCATGGACAGATGATCCATGGGATTGCAAAGAGTTGCACAGGACTGAGCAACTTCACTTCTGACTTTGATGATCAGGGTTTCTCAATTTTAATACTGTCACATTTACCACTCTTCTAATTTATAATTAGCACTTTCTTTAGCTTGTTTAAGAAATCCTCCTTTACCCAAGTGTCTTAGTTTGGGTACTCTGGGAAACAGCCTCTGGGAGAAGGAAATTTGCATGCAGGAGGCTTACTGGGGCGTAGTCTCAGGAACCAGACCTGCAAGGGGGTGAGAAAAGCAGGTCTGTGAAGAAGGGAGGGTTGAACTGTGATACAGCAGCTCATCAACCCCACAGAGAGCTTGTTGTACTAAGTCAAGGGGACAAGGCTTTTACACACTTGCACCGTCCATAGAGGGAATCAGTATGTATAATTAGCAGCCAGCACTACTGACAGCTGAGGAAATGAGTGCCTCTGTTTTGGGGGCTACCCCATGCCAACTACTAGTCTACCCCTGGTGCCAACTAGACCTACTGGCTTTGTGTGCTAAGTTCTTCCCTGGGAAAAACCCTTCAATAATTATTTGGTTTCTTTCCTAGAAAAAGTTTTAAAGAGGTAGGTTGTCAGTTGAATACGACTCCTGCCACTAAGGCTGTCTTAAGAACTTCCCTGGTGGCCCAGTGGTTAAGAATCCACCTGCCAATGCAGGGACACGGGTTCAATCCGTGGGTCAGGAAGATCCCACGTGCCATGGGGCAACTAAGCCCGCACACCACAAAAGACCCAGCGCAGCTAAAAAATAAATAAATATTAAAGCTGTCTTCAAGCTGCAATTGATACTTATTGTCTCCCTCTGAGACTCCCAATTCTAGATTTCTGCACCCTTAGCCTACACCTCTGCTGGTCTGGGTGGCTTATGTGGTATTATGACCCAGATTCTCATCTCTGAACTGTGTGAGTCTCTTGCCAACTTATCCTTCTCAGATCATTTACTCAGGTCATTGTCCATTAACTATCGAAATTGGGAAAGGGTATATCATTGACCTGGGTGCTAAACACTTTCTTCCCTGTCCCACTGGGTAAATATGGAGGAGCTCTACTGCCTTCGATTTTAAAACTCACTCATCCCTGCCAGAATGGCAGCTTTTCACCTTGAATGCTAAACTCTAGAAATAAGGAGCCTGGTTTGCCCCTGGAAACTAGGATCCATGGAGCCCAAAACTCAGGGATGGGAATCACACATTTTCTAAATGGCGTCAAAGGGAGTGATGCTAAGTCTGTTGGGTTTTCAGACTCCTGTATTCTACTTGTGGGTCACACAACACTGGATGGTGGAAGTTAACCTAGGATATGTCACACCTCATCCTTACTGGATTCCCCACTTTCTTAAGTCGATAAAAGGTGCTGCTGTCCATTTCAGAAAACAGACTTCTTATTTTACTAAAAGTGTTCTTATGTATGGAGTCAGTTTTTTTGTATTTTAGATTCTCTGATCTTATCACTTATTTGAGTCTACAAACATGGTATTCTATTTGAGCTTTCTTATTTTTCCCTAAAATTAATTTCCCCCAGAGAATCTGTCTTAATTTACATAGAATTCTCTTATGCTACATTTAAGACCTACAGAGAAGTATTAATACTTTTCTCACATCCACATTTCCAAATAGTTCCTCCATGTTGATTAGAATTAAGTCCCAAATAGTAATTCACCTCACTGCTGCTTCTGCCATCTAACAAAATACTTTTAGCAAGTAAAGATTGTTTAGAAAAGGCTCTTTAATGATACCTGAAATCAAACTTTTCACTACTATAACCTGCTGCTGTGCCATAATCTTTACTTAAAAAAGCACCAGCCATATATTACTCAGGCTGAATCAGTACCACACTCCTACCTTAGTCCTTGTTGTTTACCCTTTCTTTGTACTAAATGTTTCTTTTCTTGGGTTAACCTTTGAAAATACAATTATATAGTGACTTCCCTGGTGGTTCAGTGGCTAAGATTCTGTGCTCCCAATGCAGGGGGCCTGGGTTCAGTACCTGGTCAGGGAACTAGGTCCCCTATGCTGCAACTAAGGGTCTGCATGCTGCAACTGAGCATCCCGCAACCGAGCATCCCGCAACTGAGCATCCCGCATGCCACAATGAAGATCTAAGACCACACATGTTGTGACTAAGGCCTAGCACAGCCAAATAAATTTAAAAAAATTTTTAAGAAAATACAATCATATATTTCAATATGCATTGTTTTGGGCTTTTCCCCTTGTATTAAATTTACTTTAGCTGTATACTTGGTGGCTCAGTGGTAAAGAATCTGCCTGCCAATCCAGGAAACTCGGGTTCAATCCCTGGGCTGGGAAGATGCCCTGGAGAAGGGAATGGAAACCTACTCCAGTATTCTTGCCTGGAGAATTCCATTGACAGAGGAGCCTGGAGGGCTACAGTCCATGGGGTCACATAGGGTCAGCCATAACTGAGCGACTAACACTTTTCACTTTCCCTTTTCATACTTAAACTATCAGCTCCAACCCACAGAATCTCAGTGATATGTCTGAGATATATTTACTATCTCATATTGAACTTTATTGCTTTTTGTTAGTACTACGTATACACCCAAGAAAGAAAGCAGTATTTTCACCTTTTCCCCAGTAAATTTCTGATTCTACCCGAACCCTCCTCTTCCCACTGTGCTTTTATTGTCACAGTTGTCATCCATAACACCTCGTTTTACAGCTTGGGGGGTTTGGGCTTAATTTCTGTTCGAGCTTTATTGATCATGTTGTTAAGTCACCCAAGATGTGTTTCTAACATTCCTGAAAAGTGTGTCTCCCTTTCCCAACTATTTTACATTTGTGACTATGAATTCTTTTTTTCTAATACCATCTGTGTAGCCAACTGGTTCATTTTTCCTATCCTCTTAACATTAGTAGTAATGACTTTTAACTGAAATAGGGGAAGAAAAGAGTTTATGCTCCCAACACTTTCTGTTTCCAGCCCAGAACTATAAAGTCACTAGATATACAAGAGATTCCTGGTCTCATTCATTCCGCAACAAATCACCACTTGTCTGATATGACATTATCAAGCATTTGATTAGAATACTGAAAATACAGACACAAGCGCAAGTAGTTTTCAACATTTGTGAATGAGATGGGAATGATCATCATCTGAATATAAGGTCTACAAATCTACAAATAGCATTAAGCCTCTCCCCTATACAAAACCTAAAATAGGACTTGGAATTTTAATTTGATGAGATTAGTTGTTTGTCTTAAGGAAAGTCTCCATCAAGTCCTTCACTTCTCATTAAGAAAAAATGTAAATGAAGCACACTTTTGCATATTTAAATGTCTTCATAACTAAAGATCAGTAATTTATATGTGATTTGAAAAATGAATAACTTACACCTCAAGTGCTAAGAATTTGTCAGGTTTGGGGGTCCTGAATACCCTCCGTCTTATGCTTCATGCGGTTTTATGAAACGAACAAAGCTCTGGCTGCCAAATTTGATAAAAATGCATCTTGAAAAATGTAACACACCCCTGACAATCTTTTTATCCCAGCTCTACTGAGGTATAATTGACATAAAATAAACCACATGTATTTAAAGTGTACAGTTTGATGAGTTTGACACATGTATATATTTGTGAAGCCATCATCATAATTAAGACAGTAAACGTATCATCACTGCAAGCTTGTTTGAACTCCCTTGTTTTCCCTCCCTATGATTCATGCCCACAGACCCTACCTACTACCACAGGCGATTGCTGATCTGTGACTGTAACTATAGGTTAGTTTTCATTTTCTAGTATTTTAATAAATAGAATCAGAAAGTATTTATTCTTTTTTTATCTGACTTCTGGTATAATTATTTTGATATTCATCCATGTTGTTGTGTGTAACAATAGTTCATTCCTTCTTATTACTGAGTGGTATTCCAGTCTGTGGATGTATCTCAGTTTTTTTTTTAACCCATGACTTTACCTTATAATTGAGCCTTCTTCAATGAACTTGTGCCCTCCTATAACAGGACTGGGCTTCCCTGGTGGCTCGAATGGTTAATGCAGGTGACCCAGGTTTGATCCCTGGGTTAGGAAGATTTCTTGGAGAAGGAAATGGCAAACTACTCCAGTATTCTTGCCTGGAGAATCCCATGGACAAGAGGAGCCTGGTGGGCTACAGTCCATGGGTTTCAAAGAGTCAGACACAACTTAGCAACTAATACACACTCACAACAGGGCTATCGTGAAATCTCTTGTCTTTGGGAACAATTGGTCAAATTACATTTCTGAAGCTGCAAAGCTAAGGACAGCCCTGAGATGAATGAATCTTCCATTAAGGGTTAGAAGCAATCTGATCGGTCAATTTCTCCAGTTTTCAGACTCCATCTTCCAGTCACAACAGCATAGAATTAGCAATTTGTCATGTTTGCTATAAAACAATGTATGTGCCAAGTGTCCTGATTCAGTTAAGTTCAGTTCAGTAGCTCAGTCATGTCCGACTCTGTGACTCCATGAACTGCAGCACGCCAGGCCTCCCTGTCCATCACCAACTCCCAGAGTTTACTCAAATTCATGTCCACTGAGTTGGTGATGCCATCCAACCATCTCATCCTCTGTCGTCCCCTTCTCCTGCCTTCAATCTTTCCCAGCATCAGGGTCTTTTCCAATCAGTCAGCTCTTCTCATCAGGTGGCCAAAGTTTTGGAGTTTCAGCTTCAGCATCAGTCCTTCCAGTGAATATTCAGGACTGATTTCCTTTAGGATTGACTGGTTGGATCTCCTTGCAGTCCAAGCGACTCTCAAAGAGTTTTCTCCAACACCACAGTTCAAAAACATCAATTCTTCGGCGCTCAGCTTTCTTTATAGTCCAACTCTCACATCCATCCATGACTACTGGAATAACCATAGCTTTGACTAGACAGACCTTTGTTGGCAAAGTAATGTTTCTGCTTTTTAATATGCTGTCTAGGTTGGTCATAACTTTCTTCCAAGGAGCAAGATTAAGAACGATTAAACTAAACGAAAGACGTATTTCTCTTCTCCGCCTCCCAATCCCCTATCATTTTAGACTCCTAAAGGGACCTGTGCAACATCAGTGAAGATTGCCATCGACACGGGGTACCGGCACATTGATGGGGCCTACCTCTACCAGAACGAGCATGAAGTGGGGGAGGCCATCAGAGAGAAGATAGCAGAAGGAAAGGTGCGGAGGGAGGATATCTTCTACTGTGGAAAGGTGAGTCTTCCCTTCACCTACACGGTGGGCCTGATGTCACTTTTCCTGCTGAAGAAACTCACCAAGCCACCAGCTTGTGGGATCTAGGTTTCCCACACCCCCTGCAATGGAAGTACAGAGTCCTAACCACTGGACCATCAGGGGTGTCCCAAAGAGTGAGTTCTGAACTGGCAAATTCCTCAATCTTGCCAAGAATTTAGGGACTAAATAGCCCCTTGAAGTTAGGGCAAAGTTTTTTCTTCACACTTGGGCATTGATTTAAGACAATATGGAAGAGCCACACCTACAACGAAAGTAGATTTGAGGAGTAAAGGGACATGAGGAAGTGGTTCATATTACAATAAGCATTTGTCACAACTTTTTTCTTTAGAATAGGTAGTCTTTTTTCTTCTGTATATGCCGGTTTGTCCATAGATCACTAATTTTTTGAGATATAATTCATGTACCCTAAAGCTCACCGTGTAAAATCAGTGCTTTTTAGTATATTCACAGAGTCGTACAACCATGACCAATACCTTTTCCAGAATATTTTTATCACTCCAAAAAGAAACCCCTCACCTACTAGTAATCACTTCCCATTTATCCCTCTCCGCTAGCCACTGATAAACACTGATCTAATTTATTTCTCTCTAGTTCTCCTATTCTGGACATTTCTTACAAAAGGATTCATGCAATATGTATTCTTTTCTGTGTAGCTTCTTTCTCTTATTATGTTTTCTACTTTCATTTATGTTGTAACACTTATCAGAATTTCATTTCTTTTTATAGCCAAATAATATTCCATTGAACGGATATACCACATTTTGTTTACATCTTTTGAGAAATTGAAATCTCCAACTGATGACAGTTAGAAATCACTATCCATTGAAAAGTAATCAGAAATATAAAGTATTATGATAAGATGAGAGCCAGTGGAAATATGGAATACATATTTACAGGCAGCCTTGAAGGAATGAAACTTAATAACTTTAGAGAACTTGTAATCCAATTCTCCTAAGTTTTCTAAAGAGAACAGAATGGTGCTTCAGACTTCACTCACTGCCCCTTCTCCCAACTCCTTTCCAAGCTCTCTGGGGGCCTGCAGTTCCCCAAGTCACCAGCCACTTATGGGCTATGATTTCAAGGGGCCATGTAGAACCACTGTCCCAAAACACCAGCCTGAAGCTTGTCACTTCATTACAGCTTTGCAGTCTGATTCCTAAAGATTTTGTTTTTACAGAGTCTTTCAGGAGAACTCACCAAGAGTTTCTGGGGAAGAATAAACTTGAACTCATATCCTGAGGCCGTGAGCCAAAGATGGAAATATTTTTGAAGTTACAAATGAAAAACAAAAAAAACTTTCCTTTTTATCTCCCTGGTAAACAGTTAAAGTTGTTGCAATACCTATCACACTGAAAAAGAACTGAATTGCCCATTTCATAAGGTTGCCAAGTTAACATTTAAAAGCACTTAAAGAGAACCTAAAACTGTTGAATAAAGATAGATTAAAATATATAAAACAGAATTTTCAATTAGATGGGATGTCAATAATATACAAAAAAGACCCACATTAAAAGCAAAAACACATTTTTCACTACTCTTGCATTGTTTTCTCTTTTCTGTGCTTTGAAGGCAAGAAAAAAATTATTGTTCAACATAGGAAAAAAAATTTACCAGTTTTGCTTGCCCTTACTTGTGGCAAAATGTGTATGGAAATTCAAAGGTTTTTTTTTATCCAAAAAAATATGTGAGCAAATTTGATGCTCCAAGAAAATATCCTCATTTATCCTGAGGCTCTGACTACCCCTCAGTACCCTAAGTTTCACAGACCTCAAGGGTACACATGCTCCATTCTGAGAACCCAAGGCCGAATTTTTCATTACTTAGCACTTTAGTGACTGAGTAATTTCTTTTTCTTTTTTCTTATATATGTTAAACTGTCTACTTGCCTTTTATTTACCTTTTTGGCTTTATTGAAATATAACTGATGTATGACACTATATAAGTGTAAGTGTATAACACATTGATTTGATACAATTATATACTGCAAAATGGTTACCACCATTGTAAATTAGCTAACACCTCCATCACATTACATAATTACCATTATTTTTTGTAATGAAAACATTGAAGATTTATTCTCTTAGCAACAGTATTACTAACTACAATCACCATGCAATTCATTAGATCCCCAGAACTCACTCATAACGGAGTTGGCATCCTTTGACCAACATTTTTATTGGTTTTTAATTCATGAATAGCTGTTTAACTGATGATCATTTTGGAGGACAAAGATCTCCAACAAAGGAGTCTCCCATGCCATCATTTTGGTGACATCACCAGTTCAGATTGAGTACTTTCTTGTTAGGGATTGGCAGAATTTTCCTGGGGAAATGAGGAAGTGGACCAAATGGGAACAAAGGAGCTATCAAAAGGGATCTAAACCTTTACAATAATTTAAAATTTCACCAGCATCTACACCACCCATCACAATGTGAAACATTGGTGAAGTCACGTACACAACCATGTTTCATACTCAGATGAGTCACACCTTCTATCAGTGAAATAAAAATAAAGCACCAGGCCAGGGCAGCACCACTAGTTGGATACGTGTTCCCTAATTACACAATGAGGAAAAATGAAAGTGCTAAGGGTGGATTCAGCAATTAGCACCGGGCAGAGGAAGACTTTATTGCTGATTAGGTTCTCTGTGGTTCAGGTGGATCTTTAAATCTCTGGTACTATATTTGGATCACATTATACTCTGGGCATCAAGACTTATATCAGTTCAACCTATACTCAGATGACACTGCAGTTTAAACATATCTCTGTGAAATTAAATGAGTGAATACAATGTATATGAGTGTAAAGGCAACTGGGGTGGAGAATTCCCTGGCTGTCCTATAGTTAGAACTCCATGCTTCAACTGCAGGGAGCATGGATTCCATTCCTGGTCAGGGAATTGAGATCCTATGTGCTGTGCAATACAGTTAAAAAAAAAAAAAAGTTAAAAATATTTTAAAAGGGTGCATTATTATTTTTAAAAATACCATGGATATTAACTATCCCCTTTTTTTCTTTCAGCTGTGGGCTACAAATCTTGACCCAGAGTTGGTCCGCCCAACTCTGGAGAGGACACTCAAGGACCTCCAGCTAGATTATGTGGATCTTTACATCATTGAAATACCCATGGCTTTTAAGGTAGGTTCAGATACCTAAAGGTTATGCTTCACTCTTTGGCAACCATGAGCAAAAAACTGTGTGCAGGAAGCTCATTCATTACTTAGAACCATAAAATAAAATGATGTTTTGTTACCATAAATGAGATAGTACTGACCAGGCCCAACAAATGCCAAGAACAATCCTGTGTATCCATCTCAGGCCTGGATCCCAGGTTTCTTGATCAATAATCCAATGCATGTTCTATCATGTCTTTACAGTAATACTTTGAACTTTCTTTGTTAAACCAACATGTAATCTACTAACTGTAGTCCATACTGTAGTTGCCCAGCATCCAGCACACCCTTCTTCCCATTCACACAGTCACAAAAACATCTCTGCACAACATAATGTAAAGTAATAGGTACAACTGAAAACTTACACTCCACCCTTCAGGCTTTCTTCCTTTGGAGAGAAAAGTCAGGTTTTTGAAGCCAGCTCCAATATCAGGACTTTTGTGTGATATATATTCCTTTAGTTCAAATCACTCCTTCCTTGAACTTTCTCAATCTATGGGCTCACTGTTAATTTAACCATCACCAAAACACCCACTATACACTTCTGAAGATCAGCAACAGCTTTAAAATTTCACTGATGGAAGGAAAGACTGAAAAACAAAGTTGACCACTTATCCATGAGGTATGTGAGGTCCTGCTGGACAGGAAAAACAAGAGCTCTCTGCCACTGCAGTGACCAGAATTTCTTTACACAGCCAACCTGGCTGCCCCTGCTCTGTTCTCTAGAAGCACCTTCCTTATTGACTTTCCTCTGTGGTCACATCCAAGATGTGACCTAGTGGTGGTGGTTTAGTTGCTAAGTTGTGTTCAGCTCTTGTGACTCCATGGACTATAGTCCGCCAGGCTCCTCTGTCTATGGGATTCTCCAGGCAAAAATACTGGAGTGGGTTGCCATTTCCTTCTCCAGAGGATCTTCCTAACCCAGGGATCGAACCTGGGTCTCCTGCATTGCAGGTGGATTCTTTAGTGACTGAGCCACCTCAGCAATTATATATCACAATAACCTCATTTCACCAGAGAAAACTTAGACAACAAGTAATGAACTACTTGGTCAGGCTTAAAGTCCATCAGAACTGGGACCAGATCCTGGTCCCTTAATGCCAATCCCAATCTTGTTCCCTTATATTACCCTATCTCTTATCCTCATGAGCTTAATCATCCCAATGTCCTGTGGACTACAGTGATGTTTTGAATTCAGGCTCTTTGGATTTTGACCTCAACCCTTCTCTTCACTCAGCTAACTTTGATTCTTTTTCGAATGGCAGAGTTCTTACAGATTTGGAAAGAAGCTACATTTAAAAGTGAGAAAATGAAATTTACTTCTCTGTAGCTGACTAATGACTTGTAAAATCTTTTGGAGAAGGTAAATAGAGAAATTCTATTTCTATTTTTAAATAGGATCAGAGCTCAAGGACACAGAGAAGGTAAAACTTTTAACAGTGACAAATTTCACAATACAGTGACATTACCTCCCAACTGAACCTGTACTTCTTGTAATTGAGAAATCAATCTTTGAAGTCAAAATATCACATGCTTTTTGAATCTCATGATTTTTAAAAAACAAATACCTTTCTTGCTAAAATGTTTTAGCACTTTGTTATTTTTTAATGTCAAGTTAACAAGCAGACACAATTTCAGAACAAAATACAAAGTACAAAAAAGCATAAGACATTTTAAAAGGACAAAGTTATTGCTAAGCAGGAATGAGAATGAACAGGGTGAATTTTTAGAAGGTTGAATTATTCTTCTAATAATGCTTTATAGTCAGGAGCAGGAAAGGAGGAAAAAGACAATGGGCTTGTCCAGATGAAGGGATTAGTAAAGTTAGCACAGTGGAAGCTTAAGGAGACATCATAGAAATATCTAAGATGGGTTCAGACACGATAAAGAATTAAATTTTGGGAGAGTAAAAACTATTAACAGAGTTCATGATGGAGGCATAAAGCCATTTCAGATCATAAGTAAAATTAGGAAATGCTAAAGATAAGAAACATGGAGGGAGAATAGAGTGGAAATAAGCATCATAAGGTCCGTCTAGTCAAGGCTATGGTTTTTCCAGTGGTCATGTATGGATGGAGAGTTGGACTGTGAAGAAAGCTGAGCGCTGAAGAATTGATGCTTCTGAACTGTGGTATTGGAGAAGACTCTTGAGAGTCCCTTGGACTGCAAGGAGATCCAACCAGTCCATCCTAAAGGAGATCAGTCCTGGGTGTTCATTGGAAGGACTGATGCTGAAGCTGAAACTCCAAGACTTTGGCCACCTCATGCGAAGAGTTGACTCGTTGGAAAAGACCCTGATACTGGGAGGGATTGGAGGCAGGAGGAGAAGGGGATGACAGAGGATGAGATGGCTGGATGGCATCACTGACTCGATGGACATGAGTTTGAGTAAACTCCAGGAGTTGGTGATGGACAGGGAGGCCTGGTGTGCTGTGATTCATGGGGTTGCAAAGATTCAGACACGACTGAGCAACTGAACTGAACTGAACTGAAGCATCATAAGTGTTAAGGAGGTCAAAGGGCTTAGAAATCAGAGATATACAGGGTAGTTAATATGAATAATTACATGGCTTTGATGAGAAAGGAGTCCTTTTCCCACTTTCAGTGTAACAGAAGAAAATTTAGATGAAGGTTTTAGATGAAATTTAGATGCCCCTTTTGTTAAAGAGGGCATGGAGAAAATGTGATCGCCAGGTAAAAGTTTCATTCAGGTAAGATGGCAGAGGGAAAAATTCAGGAAATTTTTTTTAATATAATGGATTTTATCCAATTCCTTGCTCCTTTTTAATAGCAAAAAAAATTCCTATTATCAAGATCTACAAAGACTTCTATGCCACCAACCAAATCCAATAGACAGTTTGTCCTCATATTTTATTTAACCTCTTTCAATGCAATTGATCACTGCCTCTTTGTACATTTTCACCTTGTGGCTTTGATGATGTCATCCTCTGATGATTCTTTGGCTGCTCCTTTCCCACTAAACTCCAAATGCTTTGCCCAGTGCTCTTTCTTCAATATTTTTGCCTGACTGAGCCACACTCTTTCTGTAGGTGATTTCACCCAATTGCAAGGATTGAATATCATTTAATATGCTGAGGAACTCCCACATTTTACCTGTGCCCACAGTCTGAGCCACCATCTGAGACCTCTCTGTTCTCTTCAAATATCCACTTGAATGTCTAACAGTCATTTCAAACTCAAAATATCCAAAACAAAACTCTCAATTCATTGTCCAGCCTCAGGAAATGGTTACCATCATCCACTCAAGGAATCCATAAATCATCTTTTATTTCTCTCTATCCCATTTCCAAACCCATATGAGATGGGTCCCATGTTTACATATAGGAAAAAAGGGAGAAATATGAAAGACAATTTCCACACCATAGTCAATAGATAAACCTACACAGTGTATTAAAAAGCAGAGACATCACTTTGCCAACACAGGTCCATAGAGTAAAAGCTATGGTTTTTCCTGTAGTCATATATGGATGCGGGAGTTGGACCATGAAGAAGGCTGAGAGCTAAACAGTTGATGCTTTTGAACTGTGGTGTTAGAGAACACTCTTGAGGGTCCCTTGGACAGCAAAGAGACAAAACCAGTCAATCCTAAAGAAAATCAACCCTGAATATTCATTAGAAGGACTGATGCTGAAGCTCCCATACTTTGGCCAACTGATGCGAAGAACTGACTCATTGGAGAAGACCCTGATGCTGGGAAGGATTGAGGGCAGGAGGAGAAGGGGACGACAGAGGATGAGATGGTTGGATGGCATCACCGACTCAATGGACATGAGTTTGATCACACTCTGGGAGATGGTGATGGACAGGGAAGCTCGGCATGCTGCAGTATGGGGTTGCAGAGAGTTGGACACTACTTAGCGACTGAACAACAACAGTCAATCTTCATTGAAAAAGTGTCACCAAAAAGCTAGAAAAGGAGGTTCAACAGTTAGTGTGTGAGGTAGAAAAAATGATGCTGAACTCCTAGAGGCAGCTAAACAGGGAAAGAAAGGAACCACAAGACGATTAGCCAGACCTGAGAATTAATGAGCTGTCCATTTCCTTTATACTTAAGGAGCATTCCATTCATGAACTATGTTTTTCTTAGCTGAAGAATTCCTTCTCAGCCTTAGTGATGACATTTGGTTTCTCATAAGAATAAGAAATTTGCTGCCCTCAACTTTGGCAAGGATATACTATCCAAACACTGAGTCTAAACGTCCTAATTCTCAACTTTTACGTTTTTCTAATGAAAAATGTTATCATTAAGAGAGAACTTCATGACTTAACAACAATAATCTGTCAATAAATAAAGGAAAAATAAATGCCAGGGTGAGAGAATAAGACGAACGTGTTATATATATTGGACAAGTGAATTTCTGGATAGCTCCACAAAGGGGAGAAGACAAATTTATATGTATATCTTAAATTGGTTTCCCAGGGTCAGGGTATATTGAAATATAGACAACTCAAATTCCATCATTTTAATCCTCAGATATACTTGCCTTTTTTTTTTTTTTTAACAGCCTGGAGATGATTTTTATCCTAGGGATGAAAATGGCAAATGGTTATATCACAAGTCAAACCTATGTGCCACTTGGGAGGTAAGTTAAAATGAGCTTCTTAACCTTAAAAGATTACATTTTTAAATTGTGATCTGGTTATTCCTGTTAGCTTTATGGAGAGTTGCAAACTTTACTCCCAATGAAGAGTAATAGTCAGGTATTTCTAACCATGAGCAAAGATGCATAAAATCTCCATTTCTGGGCACTGAAAAGTGTTTGGTTTTGCTTTGATCAAAGAGAAGAATGCCAAAGATAAGGAGGAGAGACAAGTGGGAGCAAAAGAAAGTAAAGGAAATAAGCTTTACTATAACAGTAAATAAAAATATATAAATGAGATAAACTCATAATTCTTTTGCTTATCAAACTGAATTTTTAAAAATCAGTAATATGATATTTAAAAGAAACAAATGTAAAATAATAAATGAAAAACTGAAAAATAATTCTGGTTGCATTTCTGAGCAATCTGCTGGTTCCTTCCCTAAGATTATAAGAGTAAAAAAGTAGGGGGAAATAATGAGAAAACCTTTATGGATTTATGTGTTGGGGGGAGGCAGGTACAGATATTATGAACTGGTTGGTTATGTGGTAACATGGCAGCTTCTACCCAGAGTAAGAGGCAGTGCAGCAACCAGTAAGATAATTTAGGAGAGGAGCTACTGGGGTTATTTTTACTCTTATGTCTCTCTTGCTATAGCCTTGGGATAAATAAAAGCAAAAATAATGCCAATAGTTCCTCTCTTATATTCTCTTACTGGATGCTGGGCTGCGTTTTACTCTGGGTAAAAGGGGCCATGTTAGCCTCAGGAGGGGCTTCCCTGGTGGCTCATCAGTAAAGAATCCACCTGCAATGCAGGAGACCCAAGTTTGATCCCTGGGTCAGGAAGATCCCCTGGAGAAGGGAATGGCAACCCACTCCAGTGTTCTTGCCTGGAAAATCCCACGGACAGAGAAGCCTGAAGGTCTCTAGTCCATGGGTCGCCAAAGAGTCAGACATGACTTAGCAACTGTAAAACAACATAGCCTTGTTCACTCCACACACATAGACACTTAGGACTCATGTTCAGACATCTTCAGGAATCAAGCCAGAGCAGAACTGAAATCTTGCACTTGTGGGAAGCTAGGGAAAACCTAAGTCTCTGCCTGACCTCTGGCAGATGTTTTCTTGCCTCTTCCAATTCAAACTCCAAAGGCTGGAAATTATAATCTAACAATTATCTCATTCAAAGAGTTGAACACAGCTGAGCATGCATGCAATAGACTTCCCCCTCATGTATAATTTCCTCCAAAGGCTGGAAATTATAATCGAATGATTATCTCTTTCTACTAGACTTCCCCACATGTCGGTAACAGCTTAAAGCTCTGAACTGTGGATTGTTTTTAGGGTTGAGGAGGCACTGACTATGTTTTCTGCTGTCTGGGCCTCTCCACCTGAAAAACCATTTACTCAATCCATATGCTACCAATGCACAATTGAAAGCAGATTTACTCCTTTAAATTTTTTTTATTAATTTTTAATTGAAGGATAATTGCTTTACAGTATTACATTGTTTTCTACCAAACATCAACATGAATCAGCCATAGGTTTACCCATGTCCCTTCCCACTTGAACATGTCTCCCACCTCCCTCCCCATCCCACCCCTCTAGGTTGTTACCAAGTCCTGGTTTGAGTTCCCTGAGTCATACAGCAAATTCCCATTGGCTGTTTATTTTACATATGGTAATATATCTTCCATGTTACTCTCTCCATACCTCCTACCGTCTCCTTCTTCCTTCCACCCAAGCAATGTCCATAAGTCTGTTCTCAATGTCTGTGTCTCCATTGCTGCTCTCCAAATAGGTTCATCAGTATCATCTTTCTAGATTCCATAAATGTGTTAGTATATGATGATTATTTTCTCTTTCTGACTTATTTCACTTTGTATAATAGGCTCTAGGTTCATCCATCTCATCAGCACTGACTCAAATGTGTTCCTTTTTTGTGGCTGAGTAATATTCCATTGTATATATGTACCACAGGAAAGTGGAATTTGTAAAAAAACAATATTAAATATTTAGAGATAAATTTAACACAATCTATGCAAGACTTAAACAGTTAAAATTACAGTATTTTACTGAGAAGATTTTTAAAATCTAAATAAAAGGAGAGCTATATCATGTTCTTTGACAGAAAGACTGAATACAGATAAGTTGTTAATTCTCTCCAAATTCATGGATAGATTCAATGCAATCCCAATAAAAATCCCAAAAGAAATTGAAAAGCTGACTCTAAAATATATAGGGAGGTACTTCCCTGGTGGTCCACTGACTAAGACCCAGCACCCCCTGGATTTGATTGTTATCAAATCCAGCATGCAGCAACTGAAGAGGTAACATGCCTCCAGCTGAAAAAAATCCCACATGCTTCAGGGAAGACCAAAGAGGCTATGTGCCACAATTAAGACCTGGTGTAGCCAAAAAAAAAAAAAAAAAAAATGTATAGGGAAGTGCAAAAACCATAATGATAAAGATTTAATTTTCTAAGAAGATATATAATTTTAAACACATACATATCAAATAAAATATATTCAAAATATAAACAGCAAAAACTGATAGAATACAGAAAGACATTGGTAAATGCACTGTTACAATGGGAGATTTCTGATATATTCCTTTAAATTATTGAAAAGACAGGAAAAGCTTGACTTTTAATCTTCTAAATAATGTATGTATGTGAAAGAGACAAGCAAGACCTGTATCCAAAAATAGGAGAAAATACATCTTCCACACATACCAGATACATAAAATTTTCAGGTACTATACCAAAAAGAAAACCTCAACAGATTTTAAGAAATAAGATCATTATTATTGTGCTGGTATATGTTATGAAGGGCTTCCCTGGTGGCTCAGATGG
Organism: Bos mutus; assembly: GCF_027580195.1. Taxonomy (NCBI): domain Eukaryota; kingdom Metazoa; phylum Chordata; class Mammalia; order Artiodactyla; family Bovidae; genus Bos; species Bos mutus. Next base: position 22,169,764 of record NC_091620.1, on the reverse strand, counting down.
TAAAGAATCTGCCTGCAGTGCAGGAGACCTGGGTTTGATCCCTGGGTTGGGAAGATCCCCTGGAGAAGGAATGGCAACCCACTCCAGCATTCTTGCCTAGAGAATTCCAGGAACAATGGAGCCTGGTGAGCTACAGTCCATGGGGTCACAAAGAGTCAGATACTGAGAAACTATCACTTTCACATTTATACATTATGAAAATACAAGGGGAGAGTATGATAAACAATTCCCTCAAATCATTCATTTACAGAATTCCTATTTCCTCCACTTTTCTTTAGTTCACATAATGCTTATTAACATACCCAGGGACTTTCCTTTTTAAAGAATTCACAGTCACCCTTATAAATGTTTATTCTTGCTTGTGTTGAGGCTTTTTTTCTTGACCCACTGGCTTTTATCCTACAGGCTTTGGAAGCCTGCAAAGATGCTGGCTTGGTGAAGTCCCTTGGAGTATCCAATTTTAACCGTAGGCAGCTGGAACTCATTCTGAACAAACCAGGGCTTAAGTATAAGCCAGTCAGCAACCAGGTATGGCACTGACAAGGGAAGGGAGGTGAGGGGGGTGTAGGGGTTGGGAATGTGAAAGAATCCATTACTTAACAGAGGAATCCTGGATTAGGAGTCAGAAAGCCTTGAGGTCACTTTACATACATATCTCATCATTACGTCCTGGGCAAGTCAGTTTATGTCTCTTAATAAGCAAGATTAGAAACTTCAAGTCCAGGGAAAAGTAACCCAAAATTTTCTGAAGAAAACTATTGAGTGGGAAAAAAACCTACCAGATATTGACATCCACAGTATTTAAAATAATGTAAGATTAGTGCAAATGGCACAGTGGTAAAGAATCCACTGCCAATGCAAGAGATTTGGGTTTGATCCCTGGGTGAGGAAGATCCCTGGGAGAAGTGATTGGCAACCCACTCCACTGTTCTTACCTGGAAAGTTTTCATGGACAAAGGAGCCTGGTGGACTATGGTCCATTGAGTTGCAAAGAGTTGGACATGACTGAGCAACTGAGTATGCACACATGCAAGATTAACCCAAGGAAAACCTACAAATAAATAGAAAATAAGAGATATTGGGCTTCCCTGGTTGTTCAGTGGTTAACAATCCACCTGCCAATGCAGAATTCATGGGTTTAATCCCTGGTCTGGGAAGATTCCACATGCCTTGGAACAACTAAGCCTATGCCCCCCAACTACTGAATCCCTCGCACCTAGGGCCCCTGCTCTGCAACAAGAGAAGCCACTGCAATGAGAAGCCTGTGCATCGCAACAAAGAGTAGCTCCCATTCACCCCAAATAGGGAAAGTCTGTGCAGCAATGGAGACCTAGAACAGTCAAAAATAAAATAAATAAGAAATATCTTAGATACAATCTCAAATAAAATAAAAGCCTAATGTAAACTAATGAAAAGGAATTTATTTTTCAGTAAATAGTGTGGGGAAAATTGATAGTTGTACAATAACAAATATAGATCTTTGCTTCATGTTATACTTCAAAGTGTCTCTTTGAGCAGGAGCTAGAGACAAAGTAAGAAATTATTTGTGAATACTACAAAAGAATTTTAGTTATCTGGAGCTATGGATAGAAAGGGAAGTCATGGGGAAATTATAAAGAATACTAATACATGTAATAGTATAAAAGTGTTAAATCCTAAAAATATTAAAAGCAAAGAGCAAAGAAAATTAGATGATTATATTTTAAAAAAAAATATAATAAGGATTCTTCAATATATGTAAATCAATGTGATACACTATATTAACAAACTAAAAAGATAAAAACCATATGGTAATCTCAATAGATGCAGAAAAAGCCTTTGACAAAATTCAGTACCCATTTATGATTAAAACTCTTCAAAAAAATGGGCACAGAGGAACCTACTTCAACATAGTAAAGGCCATATATGATAAGCCCACAGCAAACATTATTCTCAATGGTGAAAAATTAAGATTAGGAACAAGGCAAAGGTGTCCACTCTCACCACTATTATTCAACATAGTTTTGGAAGTCCTAGTTATAGCAATCAGAGAAGAAAAAGAAATAAAAGGAATACAGATCAAAAAAGAAGTAAAGCTTTCACTGTTTGCAGATGACATGATACTATACATAGAAAACCCTAAAGATACTATCAGAAAATTACTAAAGCTAATCAATGAATTTAGCAAACTCGCAGGATACAAAATCAATACACTGAAATCACTTGCATTCCCATATACTAACAATGAAAAACCAGAAAGAAAAATTGAGTAAACAATCCCATTCACCATTGCAACAAAAAGAACAAAATCTAGGAATAAACCTAAGGAGACAAAAGAACTGTATACAGAAAACTATAAGACACTGATGAAAGAAATCAAAGATGACATAAACGGGTGGAGATATAGTCCATGTTCTTGGGTAGGAAGAATCAATATTGTGAAAATGAGTATACTATCAAGTGCAATCTACAGATTCAATGCTATCCCTATCAAATTGCCAATAGCATTTTTCAGAGAACTAGAATAAAAAAATTCACAATTCATATGGAAACACAAAAGACCCCGAATAGCCAAAGTAGTCTTGAGAAAGAATAATGGAGCTGGAGGAATCAACCTTCCTGATTTCAGATTATACTACAAAGCTACAGTCATCAAGACAGTATGGTACAGACACAAAAACAGAAATATAGACCAATGGAACAAGATAGAAAGTCCAGAAATAAGCCAACACACCTATGGGTACCTTATTTTTTTACAAAGGAGGCAAAAATATACAATGGGGAAACAATGTACAAAAACAGCCTCTTCAATAAGTGGTGCTAGGAAAACTGGACAGCTACATGTAAAAGAATGAAATTAGGAACACTTCTCAACACCATACACAAAGATAAACTCAACATGGACTGAAGACCTAAATATAAGACCAGAAACTCTAAAGCTCTTAGAGGAAAACATAGGTAGAACATTGGAGGACATAAATCAAAGCAAGATCCTCTATGACCCATATCCTAGAGTAATGGAAATAAAAACAAAAGTAAACAAGTGGAATCTGATTAAACTTAAAAGCTTTTGCACAGCAAAGGAAACTATAAGCAAGGTGAAAAGACAATGCACAGAATAGAAGAAAATAATAGCAAATGAAACAACTGACAAAGGATGAATTTTCAAAATATACAAGCAGTTCATACACAACTCAATACTAGAAAAACAAATAACCTAATCAAAAAGTGGGGGAAAGACCTAAACATACATTTCTCCAAAGAAGACATACAGATGGCTAACAAACCCATGAAAAGATGCTCAACATCGATCATTATTAGAGAAATGCAAATCAAAACTACAAGAGCTATCAACTGCCACCAGTCAGAATGGCCATCATCAAGAAGTCTACAAACAATAAATGCTGGAGAGGGTGTGGAGAAAAGGGAATGCTCTTACACTATTGGTGGGAATGTAAATTGATATAGCCACTATGGAAGATGGTATGGAGAATCCTTAAAAAATTAGGAATAAAACCACCATATGACCCAACAATCTCACTCCAAGGCATATATCCTGAGGAAACCAAAATTGAAAAAGATACATGTACCCCAGTGTTCATTGCAGCACTGTTTACAATAGCTAGAACATGGAAGCAACCTAGATGTCCATCGACAGATGAATGGATAAGGAAGTTGTGGTACATATACACAATGGAATATTAGCCATAAAAAAGAATGCATTTGAGTCAGTTCTAAAGAGGTGGATGAACCTAGAGCCTATTATACAGAGTGAAGTGAGTCAAAAAAGAGAAAGATAAATATCATATACTAATGCATATATACAGAAACTAGAAAGATGGTACCAAAGAATTTATTTGCAGGGCAGCAATAGAGAAACAGACATAGAGAACAGACTTACAGACACAGGAAGAGGGAAGGAGAGGGTGAGATGTATGGAGAGAGTAACATGGAAACTTACATTACCATATGTAAAATAGATAGCCAATGAGAATTTGCTGTATCATTCAGGAAACTCAAACAGGGGCTCTGTATCAATCTGGAGGTGTGGGATGGGGAAGAAGATGGGAGAGAGTTTCAACAGGGAGGGGATATATGTATACCTATGCCTGATTCATGTTAAGGTTTGACAGAAAACAACAAAATTCTATAAAGCAATTGTCCTTCAATTAAAAAATTATTTTTTTAAGTATTCTTGCTGAAAATTAATTGCTTGAGAACTGAAAATATATATAATAGTAAGAGGAGGTCATATCCATGAGTTAAAAACCTAAAAAATATCAATGAAAAAAATCAATGAGAAAAAATACTATGGCTCAAAAGAAATGAACAGAAATTCACAGGTGACAATTTGCAAGACTGGTAAACATATGAAAAATGTTTAGCTGCACTAGTAATTACAGAAATTTAAATTTAAGTGAAATTTTGTATTATGTATCAAATTCACAAAGTTTTTGTTTTATTTTTTAGTATTATGTTCCATGTAAGCAAGTGATGGAATACTGGTAAACTGATTCAACTTTACTGAAAAGAAATTTTGCAAGAAGTAGCAGGAGCCTTAAAAAATGTTCAGTTTTCAAGTTCTAGGAATCTATCCCTGTGTGTGTGTGGGGGTGGGGTGGGGAATCAGAACACCCATGTGTCTGTTTATCACAGCACTGTTTATCATGGCAAAAAAAAAAAAAAGGAAACAACATAAATATGAAAAATTCAGGGAATGTTTAAATAAATTTTAGAACATTCGTAATACGTAAGCTCTCAACAAAAGATGTTGTTGAATCACTTTTGAGGAAAAGAGACATGGCCATGATACTAAGTGGAAAGACCAGGATGCAAAATGTATCACAGTATGAAGGTGATTATATTATTTAAAAAGTACAAATATTGGAAAGAAATATATTCAAATGCTAACTGTGGCTATCTCTGGCTGTGAATTTTACAAGTAAATTCTGTTCTCCTCTTTATACTTTTCTGTATTTTCAAGTCTTCTGCAGTGAGTGTATATTACTCTTATAATCACAACAAAATACTATAATCTACTTTATTAAATGGGGAAATGATATCCTCTTCCCTCTACTTCATAAAACCTTGAGAAGCTGCACTGAAAAATGTTCTTGAATATGGTAAATATTCACATGTTGGGATGATGGTGGACTTGTTGGTTGAATTCATTGTTTTTAGAAACTCAGAATAGTTCATAACAGAAAAATGAATTATCACCTACATCATGACAGTAACCCACAGCTAAATAGAAGTCTTGCCATATTTAGAAGTAGCACTGTCAAACTGACACTTCAGCTAGTGCTGTACCTGAAGCTGTCAGGAACAGAGAGCAACAAACTTTGTCTCCCTCACTGATCTCAATCCAATCCTTTATTTCTAACCAATCCCCTCTGCAGCATATACTTCCTGCATCCCTAAGAACAATATTTTGTTATAAAAATGTTGAAATGACAAGCAGCTTTCTTCTTATAAATGCACAGAGACAGGTGGTGACTTTTGACCTGAGAATGGAAAAGAATGAAAATTTGACAGTGTGTTTCCTCATGCCAAGCAGGAAATACATTGATCTGTCAGCATGAGACTGTTGATTAACTTCACAAATGTTTCCTGAAAGAGAAGCAAGGTGTGTAGGAAGATCATGCTGCTGCTGCTACTGCTGCTAAGTCGCTTCAGTCGTGTCCGACTCTGTGCGACCCCATAGACGGCAGCCCACCAGGCTCCCCCATCCCTGGGATTCTCCTGGCAAGAACACCGGAGTGGGTTAGGAAGATCATAGCCTGAACCTATTCATGTGTTCTGTGCTGTTTGAATATGTCAAATATTAGCACAGAACATATGAATAGAGCTGGCACAAATCAGAATGCAGGTCCCCTGGCCCCCAGCATCAACCTGTGCCCTGGTAGAACTGTCTCTTCTCCAGAGATACAAAATGAGCAGCTTTCAACCCAGGAATACAATGTGCATAATGCAGGCCTTGGGCTTCCCAGATGGCTCAGTGGTAAAGAATCTTCCTATCAATGCAGAGCTATAGGAGACACGAGTTTGATCCCTGGGTTGGGAAGACCCCTTGGAGAAGGAATCTTCTCTAAGAAGATTAAGAGAAATGGCAATGCACTCCAGTATTCTTGCCTGGAAAATTCCATAGACAGAGGAGCCTGACGGGCTATAGTCCATGGGGACAGAGTGGACACATTTCATATACAAGGGATACATATCCGAAGGTCTTGCATAATTCAAAATTAACGTATTTCATAACTAACTTTCCCGATACTGTTATTGTTGAGTGGCTGAGTTGCCTCCAACTCTTTTGAGATCCCAAGGACTGTAGCCTGCCAGGCTCCTCTATCCATGGGATTATCCCAGCAAGAATACTGGAATCTGTTGCTATTTCCTGCTCCAGAGAATTTTCCCACCAGTCCAAATCTAACATAAAGTTTGCAAATATTTGTACTTTTCATTGATTTCATGAACAAACTGACACAAAATATAAGCTCACTCAGTACTCATTCTCAGAGCCTGAGCAATCCAAGTTTCCTTAGTACTCACTGTGGCATTCATCTGGAGTAACATCCCTCTGGGCTCTGCCCCTGGCTTAGACAGTCTGAAAGTCTTCCTAGGGTCAAGCAGTGCTCTCCCAGTCCAATTCAAAGGGAACTGTGGATCTCTCTCAAGCGGTTTCATTTCATACACAGTTCCAACACATAACTCTAGGAACAAAGGAAAGAAGGGAGGTAAGGAAGGATGGAGGGAAGGAAGGGAGAAAGGAAGTAGTAAGGAAAATTTCCAAATTCTTCCATTTTTCCTGATCTTATTCACTGTGCCTAAGTCACAAATGTCCTGACACAGAAATTAATAAATATTTGTTGAGTGTCTTCCACAATGAAGAGAAAATTCAGTGCAGTTTTTCATGGAAAGACAGAAGAGGTTGGGGTTAATTAATGAAAGGACTTTTGCTATTTTCCTTCATGGATTCTGTCCAGCTTCTTATCTTTACCTTGCAAGATTCTGATATCTATCTAAAACTACAGAATTTCCAAAGACTGTTGTAAATACATATGCTATATACACATGTGAATATACTTATTTAGGCCAAAGACAGGTAACAGGACTCCAACCTGATTAGAAAGGAGTCTCTATGGGGAAAACTAAATGTGTTTGGAACAATCAGGCAGGGATGAAATTAAGGAATTCATACTTAGTCTTTGAGCAATGGAGTGACATGATTTAAAATGTGTTTGGAAACATTAGTGTGACAATAAGATGAAAAATGGGAAAGATATTAAAGGGGGAGAGTGATGCTAGGAGTGGAAGAGGATAAGGGAAGGAAACAGACCACCCTTCATATCCCTGGGTGCAAATATGGAGGACCCACTGTAGTACACCATTTCACAGAATGGACTTGAGCATCTGAGGATTTTGGTGTTTGCTGAGGGGTGTTCTGGAACCAATCCTACATAGATACCTAGGGTCTACTGTACTATGGACACTATGTGTCACTTTTTAGAATGAAAAAATGTTCCCAAAGAGTGTCTTAGGGAAAAGGAGAGGTCAAGATAATGAGGGGGCAAACTCAACATTAGTAAAAACCAAGGTCATGCAATCCAATCCCATCACTTCCTGACAAATAGAAGGGTAAAAATTTGAAGCAGTTTTCTTGGGCTCCAAAGTCACTGTGGACAGTGACTACAGCCATGAAATTAAAAGAAGCTTCCTTCTTGAAGAGAAAGTTATGATAAACTTAGCATATTTAAAAGCAGAGACATCTCTACTGATAAAGATCTGTATAGTCAAAGCTATGGTTTTTCCAGTAGTTGTGTATGGATGTGAGAGTTGGACCATAAAGATGGCAAGTGCCAAAGAATTGATTATTTTGAATTGTGGTGCTGGAGAAGATTCTTGAGAGTCCTGACAACAGCAAAGAGATCAAACCAGCCAATCCTAGAGGAAATCAACCCTGAATAGTCATTGGAAGGACTGATGCTGAAGATGAAAGTCCAATACTTTGGCTACCCAATGGGAAGAGCCGACTCATTGGAAAAGACCCTGATTCTGGGAAAGATTAAGAGCAGGAGGAGAAGAGTGCAACAGAGGATGAGATGGTTAGACAGCATCACCGATTCAATGGACATGAATTTGAGCAAACTCTGGGAGATAGTGAAGGACAGGGAAGCTTGGCATGCTGCAGTCTATGGGGTCTGCACAAAGAGTTGGACACAACTTAGTGACTGAACAACAACAAAGGGGAAAGAGAAGAAATAGGAGAAACTGATAGGGAGTTAAAAAAAAGGTTGTCAAATTAGATAAAGGAAAAAAGACTCACCTCTAAGACCTCTGGTTTACCTTTCTACTTTATCAATAGCATTTTCTTGTGCCTTCTAGAAATGTAACTTGTCAAGTATTTAATATTCCAGGTAGTGAAAATCATAATTATATACTTAAAATTTTTAATTAAGCCTTGGTTGATTTTAATTAAAAAGAAAAGAAATTAATAGGTCAAAAGCTACCATAGTGTTTAAGAAGAAGCTTAGAGAAGAACTTTTGTTGACACAAGTGTTTTTAGTGCAGGAATGTTGTCAATAAGATACAGGAAATGAAAGTAGGTCTACATTTAGTGCTGTAAAGAACTCTCCACCAAGAAGACAAAATGCATCTCTAAATTTATTTTATACACACTCTACTCTTGTGAAAATGTTCTTAAATGATAGTGAGGGATAGAGGGCTTTTGCAACATGTCACTTCTATTTACCAAGACTGTAATGTGAACTTGAGACTATGTGTCTGTTATGGAAAATTGTATTTGCTAGAATATTTACTATAAGGAACCAAGTCCATTCACTTATAGCTTTAAAGAATGATAGCTGTAAAAATTGAATTTGTTTCCCAGTTATTTTAGGATTAACCCATAGATAGTGACCTCACTAATCTTGTCTTCCTTCACCTCACTCATATATAAACAATGTAAACTTCTTTTTTGGGAAAAATATTTAAGATTTGCCTCACTATCCATACTACTTTGCAACCGATTTTGTTGAATTATTAAAATCTATATAAAATTGCATTCATCCACAAGTCCTTAATTTTGTGCTCTGCTCTCCAACCACATAGGTTGAGTGCCATCCATATTTCACCCAGCCAAAACTCTTGAAATTTTGCCAACAACATGACATTGTCATTGTTGCATACAGCCCTTTGGGAACCTGTAGAAATCCATCCTGGTAAGTTGTTGTGGTCCTTTAATGGACCGGAACCTGATGGTCCGGAGTCGATGATAAGAAAGGAAAAGAGAGAGAGAAAGAGGCTGATATTCCTTGGTTTATGCAGAAAACCAATACAGCCCTTTGACACAGGGCTTGCGTCACTCACGAAGGCACCTGACACCCTCTCGAGCAGGGTGAAGGCACAGTGCGCCTTCTCAAGAGGGTCTTAGAAGCCTGGGCAGGAGAATGAGCATGATGCATCTCTGGACTCCAAAGGATTAGCCTGAGAGAGACAGAGAGAGAAAGCAAGACATGGGGACCAAAGCTCTGATGGAACAAAGGTGTTTTAATCAACATGGTGTGGGCATATACACTGTCTTACAAGGTAATTATTCTCAACAAAGATAAAGATTAAAATTCCAGACTTACAAAACATAGGCAATCCACATTAAAGAGAGAGAGAGTTGTAAACAATCACTTTCACTGTATGGTTCATAAGAAGGAAGAGGGTACTTATCACCGTATTGAAAAACTAACAAAGGAAATGCCTGGATTCCTCAGCCCCAGGAGAGGCTTGCCTCTCCTCTTAATTAATAAGGAACAGAGGATTCCTGACAGATCCAAAACAGTACACAGGAAGCCTCCTGTTAAATGCTTCCTGACAGTAAGTAATGCAGTCTGTCTCCTCAGTAAGTATATTTCCTTTGGAGTATTAGGCTAATGTAAATTGCTTGACTGAAATGACTATTCATCTGTGTGATCTTAAGGAAGTAACAATCTCTTCAAGTCATTCTTCACATATACAAATTACAGCTAACAAAACCTTCCTCATTGAAGTGTAATAATCACTTAGACTCTACCTATGAAATTGCCTACCAGTACCTTGATTATTACCTGCCAGAGTAATATTCAGCCATATTCTCAAATTTTTGAATTTTTTGAATCTCTGTATTCAGTGGCAATACTTCTACTGTGATCTCTTCCACAGACTTAAGTAGGAAAATTTCCACTCTGATTTTAAGAGTTGTGCCTCTGCTTCTCCTTCAGTTTTCTTGCCTTTCCCTGTGTGCCTACTTCCAACTCCATTCTCTCTATAAGATCCGCCAAAGAAATATTAGTATTAGTTACCCTCTGGAAGAGTGGGATACCCAGGTGGTGCTAGTAATAAAGAACTGCCTGCCAATGCAGAAGATGCATGAGATGTGGATTCAGTCCTTGGGTCAGGAAGATCCCCTAGAGGAGGAAATGGCAACCTACTCCAGTATTCCTGCCTGGGAAATTCCATGGACAGAGGAGCCTGGTAGGCTACAGTCTAAGGGGCCTCAAAAAGTTGAACATGACTGAGCACTCTGGAAGAGGCAGGTCTATGAATCTGCCTGTCTTGATCTTCCCATACTAACCACTAGTCTTCTGAATACTCTGCATTCAGAGAACTTGGTTACAGATGACCTGAGTGTTTTGGATAGGTTACCAGGTGAAGGTGGGGGGATTGTCAGAGGAGGAGGGTGATTGGTTAACCATGGGTTCTCATTCAGTTCAGTTCAATTCAGTCATTCAGTTGTGTCTGACTCTTTGCGACCCCATGAACCACAGCATGCCAGGCCTCCCTGTCCATCACCAACTCCCGGAGTCCACCCAAACTCATGTCCATTGAGTCAGTGATGCCATCTCATCCTCTGTTGTCTCCTTCTCCTCCTGCCTTCAGTCATTCCCAACATCAGGGTCTTTTAAAATGAGTCAACTCTTCGCATCAGGTGGCCAAAGTATTGGAGTTTCAGCTTCAACATCAGTCCTTCCAGTGAACACCCACGACTGATCTCCTTTAGCATGGACTGGTTGGATCTCCTTGCAGTCCAAGGGACTCTCAAGAGTCTTCTCCAACACCCCATTTTGAAAGCATCAATTCTTCTGCACTCAGCTTTCTTTATAGTCCAACTCTCACATCCATACATGACTACTAGAAAAACCATAGTCTTAACTAGATGGATCTTTGTTGACAAAGTGATGTCTCTGCTTTTTAATATGCTGTCTAGGTTGGTCATAACTTTCCTTCCAAGGAGTAAGCATCTTTTAATTTCATTACTCAGCCTAAATATGATACATGTCTTGAATTCTTTTTTTTTTTTTTAAGGGTGAATGTCTCTTCCCCACCTTTGCTAAAGGATCCATTTCTAAATGCACTGGGGAAAAAGTACAATAAAACAGCAGCTCAAGTTGTTCTGCGTTTCAACATCCAGCGAGGAGTGGTTGTCATTCCTAAAAGCTTTAACCCTGAAAGGATCAAAGAAAACTTTCAAGTAAGAGAATTGCTTCTGGAAGTGTAAAAACCAGTGTTTTGTATTGTTTTTTTTTTTTTAAGAGAATTTTCTGTTCAGATCAATAAGAAAGCTGCAATGACTTCATATGTTATTTTATACTAACTCCTCAACCCATTCCACCCATGTCTGGATTTAATTTTAGCTGAAATTGTAATAGTTCCTAGTAACTCAGGGATTGCTTTGCTGCTTCTATGCAGTCTAGCTCCTTTATTTCTTGTTTCCTTACCTATTGACTCTGGACACAACCTTCTCCCTTCTCTGCCAGCACAGCAGGAATAGAAGGTATAAAATTTGAAATTCATAGTAGTCAACTTTCCACCTTCTTAATAGCTCTAGAAAAAATTGGGGACAAATTTGAAAATTATTGAAGATGATCATTTAGACATTATGAATGCCAGTTCAGTTCAGTTCAGACTCTGTTGTGTCTGACTCTTTGCAACCCCATGAACCACAGCACGCCAGGCCTCCCTGTCCATCACCAACTCATGGAGTCCACCCAAACCCATGTCCATTGAGTCGGTGTTGCCATCCAACCATCTCATCCTCTGTTGTCCCCTTCTCCTCATGTCCTCAATCTTTCCCAGCATCAGGGTCTTTTCAAAGGAGTCAGCTCTTCCCATAAGGTGGCCAAAGTATTGGAGTTTTAGCTTCAACATCAGTCCTTCCAATGAACACCCAGGACTGATCTCCTTTAACATGGACTGGTTGGATCTCCTTGCAGTCCAAGGGACTCTCAAGAGTCTTCTCCAACACCACAGTTCAAAAGCATTCATTCTTTAGCACTCAGCTTTCTTTATAGTCCAACTCTCACATCCATACATGACCACTGGAAAAACCATAGCATTGACTAGACAGACCTTTGTTGACAAAGTGATGTCTCTGCTTTTTAATATGCTGTCTAGGTTGGTCATAACTTTCCTTCCAAGGAGTAAGTGTCTTTTAATTTCAAGGCTGAAATCACCATCTGCAGTGATTCTGGAGCCCAGATAAATAAAGTCAGCCACTGTTTCCCCATATATTTGCCATGACGTGATGGGACCAATGCCATGATCTTAGTTTTCTGAATGTTGAGCTTTAAGCCAACTTTTTCACTCTCCTCTTTCACTTTCATCAAGAGGGCTTTTAGTTCGTCTTCACTTTCTATCTTAAGGGTGGTGTCATCTGCATATCTGAGGTTATTGATATCTGTCCCAACAATTTTGATTCCAGCTTGTGCTTCCTCCAGCCCAGCATTTCTCATGATGTACTCTGCATATAAGTTAAATAAGCAGGGTGACAATATACAGCCTTGACATACTCCTTTTCCGATTTGGAACCAGTCTGTTGTTCCATGTCCAGTTCTAACTGTTGCTTCTTAACCTGCGTACAGATATCTCAGGAGGCAGGTAGGATAGTCTGGCATTCCCATCTCTTTCAGAATTTTCCACAGTTTATTGTGATCCACACAGTCGGAGGCTTTGGCATAGTCAATAAAGCAGAAATAGATGTTTTTCTGGAACTCTCTTGCTTTTTCGATGATCCAGCAGATGTTGGCAATTTGATCTCTGGTTCCTCTGCCTTTTCTTTTTTTTTTTTAAAATATTTGTCATAGTTATTTTTTTATTGAAGTATAATTGATTTACAGTGTCGTGTTAGTTACTGCTATACAGGAAAGTGATTCAGTTATATATACACTCTATTTTATTTTTTATTATTATTTTTTAAATTTTATTTTATTTTTAAACTTTATAATATTGTATTAGTTTTGCCAAATATCGAAATGAATCTGCCACAGGTATACCCGTGTTCCCCATCCTGAACCCTCCTCCCTCCCCTCCCCTCCCTCTGGGTCGTCCCAGTGCACCAGCCCCAAGCATCCAGTACCGTGCATCAAACCTGGACTGGCAACTCGTTTCATACATGATATTATACATGTTTCAATGCTATTCTCCCAAATCTCCCCACCCTCTCCCTCTCCCACAGAGTCCATAAGACTGATCTATACATTGGTGTCTCTTTTGCAGTCTCGTACACAGGGTTATTGTTACCATCTTTCTAAATTCCATATGCATGCGTTAGTATACTGTATTGGTGTTTTTCTTTCTGGCTTACTTCACCTCTGCCTTTTCTAAAACCAGCTTGAACATCTGGAAGTTCACGGTTCACATATTGCTGAAGCCTGGCTTGGAGAATTTTGAGCATTACTTTACTAGCATGTGTGATGAGTGCAATTGTGCGGTAGTTTGAGCATTCTTTGGCATTGCCTTTCTTTGGGATTGGAATGAACACTGACCTTTTCCAGTCCTGTAGCCACTGCTGAGTTTTCCAAATTTGCTGGCATATTGAGTTCAGCACTTTCACAGCATCATCTTTCAGGATTTGAAATAGCTCAACTGGAATTCCATCACCTCCACTAGCTTTGTTCATGGTGATGTTTCCCGAGGCCCACTTGACTTCACATTCCAGGATGTCTGGCTCTAGGTGAGTGATCACACCATCGTGATTATCTGGGTCATGAAGATCTTTTTTGTACAGTTCTTCTGGGTATTCTTGCCACCTCTTCTTAATATCTTCTGCTTCTGTTAGGTCCATACCATTTCTTTCCTTTATTGAGCCCATCTTTGCATGAAATGTTCCCTTGATATTTCTTATTTTCTTGAAGAGATCTCTAGTCTTTCCCATTCTATTGTTTTCCTCTATTTCTTTGCACTGATCGCTGAGGAAGGCTTTCTTATCTCTCCTTACTATTCTTTGGAACTCTGCATTCAGATGCTTATATCTTTCCTCTTCTCCTTTGCTTTTCACTTCTCTTCTTTTCACAGCTATTTGTAAGGCCTCCTCAGACAGCCATTTTGCTTTTTTGCATTTCTTTTTCTTGGGGATGGTCTTGATCCCTGTCTCCTGTACAATGTCACGAACCTCTGTCCATAGTTCACCAGGCACTCTATCAGATCTAGTCCCTTAAATCTATTTCTCACTTCCACTGTATAGTTATAAGGGATTTGATTTAGGTCATACCTGAATGATCTAGTGGTTTTCTGCACTTTCTTCAATATAAGTCTGAATTTGGCAAGAAGGAGTTCATGATCTGAGCCACAGTCAGCTCCCAGTCTTGTTTTTGCTGACTGTATAGAGCTTCTTCATCCTTGGCTGCAAAGAATATAATCAATCTGATTTTGGTGTTGACCATATGGTAATGTCCACATGTAGATTCTTCTCTTGTGTTGCTGGAAGAGGGTGTTTGCTATGACCAGTGCGTTCTCTTGGCAGAACTCTATTAGCCTTTGCCCTGCTTCATTCTGTACTCCAAGGACAAATTTACCTGTTACTCCAGGTGTTTCTTGATTTCCTACTTTTGCGGTCCAGTCTCCTATAATGAAAAGGACATCTTTTTTGGGTGTTAGTTCTAGAAGATCTTGCTTCCCTGGTGGCTCAGAGGTTAAAGCGTCTGCCTGCAACGCAGGAGACTTGGGTTCATTCCCTGAGTTGGGAAGTTCCCCTGGAGAAGGAAATGGCAACCCAGTCCAGTATTCTTGCCTGGAGAATCCCATAGAGAGAGGAGCCTGGTAGGCTACAGTCCGAGGGGTCGCAAAGAGTTGGACAGGACTGAGCGACTTCATTTTCACTTTCACTTTCTAGAAGGTCTGTAGGTCTTCATAGAACCGTTCACCTTCAGCTTCTTCAGTGTTACTGGTCGGGACATAGATTTGGGTTATCGTGATATTGAATAGTTTGCCTTGGAAATGAACAGAGATCATTCTGTCGTTTTTGAGACTGCATCCAAGTACTGCATTTTGGACTCTTTTGTTGACTATGATGGCTATTCCATTTCTTCTAAGAGATTCCTGACCAGAGTAGTTGATATAATGGTCATCCAAGTTAAATTCACCCATTCCAGTACATCTTAGTTCGCTGATTCCTAGAATGTTGATGTTCACTCTTGCCATGAATGCCAACCTCCTTTATTTCCTCTATAAGTAATCTGTAACCAGCATTATAAATTATAGATTAGAAAACATGTCACTAGAGAATGGAGTAATTAGTTTATCATGCTTCTTCCAAAGAATAACTGCTAGGTATTAATAAATGCAGCTATAGGAAAGTACCATGTAAAGTTAATCATTACCCATCAGTTGATAATTAAAATCTCAAAAGTAAGTTGTTTTTTGTCTTACTCATAAAGATAAAAATGGGACAGTATTTACCCCCTCAGATAGGGAAATAATCAGAATGCTGAAAATATGTGGGAAAACAGGCAGTTTCATATAATGCTGTCAGAAATACTAATTGATGTAAGATTTGGAGAAAGATCTTTTTCCAGCTCCATCAAATTTCAAATATATATATCTATATATATATATCTATATCTCCACTGACCTGACAATCTTTTCCTATAGATGCATTTGCATGTTTATGTGCATGTATACAGATGTTTATTACAGCATATTTTATCAGCTAAAAAAAAAAGACTGGAAACAATTTTCAGTAGGATCTTAAAAAACAAATTATTATTTATTTGTACAATGAAAGATTATATAGCCATTTTTATGTACTTTTCTTTTTTAAAGAACTCTATTGAGGTTAAATTGAAATGCAATGAGCTGAACATAAAGCGTAACATTGGAAAAGTTTTGACATATGTACACACCATGAAACCACCACAATCAGCGGAATAAAGATCTCTAGTATCTCCAACAGTCTCTTTAGGCCCCTTTAGAATCTATCCCTCCTGGTCCCCAAGCCCAAGCCAAGTACTGATTTGCTTTCTATCCCTAAAGACTAGTTTGCATTTCTTAGAATGTCATATAAATGAATTTACATAGTATGTGTGTCTTTATAGCCATTTTTAAATACTGAAGTGAAAATATAAATACCGATGTGGGAAGACATCCATATCAGATAATTATCTTCCGGGCTTTTTTGCTACCACATGAAGGAATGCAATTCAAACTTACCAAAGAAAAAAAAGATACAATTTACTGATTCTCATAACTGGAAAATTCATGGATAGATCAGACATGACTGGACACATCTATTCAAATGATTTATAAAGGGACTGAGTTCTCCCCACCCCCTTTCTCCATATGGTAGCACACACAGTCCAGGTTAATCTATTACTCATGTTTAGTAAGGACAATCACAGAGAAAGGCTTCTATCTCTATCAATCCCTGCTTGTCCCTTTATGGGTCATTGCTACCCTCATAATAATCAGTGTCCAATGAACAAGATACCTTGATTGGTCCCCTGAGCGCCATCCCTTTTCCTGTGCTAAAGGAGGTGATGTCATGTGACAGATAGCCACTCTCAGTGGGGGAAGGTGTTAAGAAGAAAGGAAGCTTGTAAGGATTTATTTTTTAAGTGATTTCTTCATGACTGTTTTATGTTATAATAAAATTCCTTATACAATATCATAAACTCTAATACTTGGATAATAAATAATCAAAGGAAAGAATGCTCTGAAAAGACCACTTGGAAATGATCCTTGGGGAAGTGACGAAGTAAATCATACACATCTATATGATGGATGCAGTGGCTAGATAGTCAGTCTGTATATTTTGGCAGAAGAAATCACCAAGACATATTATGCGAATGAGATAAAGCTGCAGAATGATAAAAATATGATACAATTATTGCATTTTGCTCTTGGTGTGCTCAATGTTTGGAAGGAATCTGTAGGAAGGAGACTAGGACTGATGTGGTGGATATCAAGGCACTTTTGGTTTTTTTACTCCATAAATGTCAATGTACTTCTATAGTCTTTCATTTACAAAGAAGTCTTTCATTTCTTTACATATATTTATGTATTACATAATTAAAATTTATTAATGTAAATTACTAAAATAAAAGCTTTTTAGAAAGATACAAAAGTAATAGAAGATAGATTGTAAACAGATAAACCAAGCATTAAAAATAAAAATAAGCTAAAACAAACTATTAAAATGTTCATAATGGACCATCATAAAACCAAGGTATAAAGTCTATAAGCTAAAAAGAAAATAAAACAAT
Source organism: Bos mutus (assembly GCF_027580195.1). Taxonomy (NCBI): domain Eukaryota; kingdom Metazoa; phylum Chordata; class Mammalia; order Artiodactyla; family Bovidae; genus Bos; species Bos mutus. The sequence goes on along the minus strand of NC_091620.1, from coordinate 22,152,281 downwards.
GAAAATGTAATTAGAATTAAAAGGTAGATGAAGAGACATTAAAAGTGATGAAAGGATTAACAGGATGAAATAAAGCAAATTAAAAGTTAAAAAAAATACATAAGCAAATTTAGAGACCAGGGAATATTTTTGTAAAAAAAAGTGTATGAAGATCACTGTCCAGAATCAAAAGCTCAGCATCTTATACCAAAGTAGTAAGAATTCCTTACTTCTAGAATTTCAGGAAATGTTCTGAATGCATATTGTTTCAGAACACCTGAAATTTATTGCAAGATGTCCCCAGCAGGATTGTCTTAAAGACCAAGGGCAAGAAGAATTCCAGCTCCCCATAGGTGGGATGGCCTCCCAGCATCTGCCTAGTTCCTTTAGGACATTTGCAGAGATGTCCATAATCTTTGAAGGGCTCTCACTGCTGGCCCCTCTCCCTGATCCCAAGCTTGACTCATCTTCTACTATTCCAAATGTCTGTTTTTTTGTTTCTGTTATTTCAGATCTTTGACTTTTCTTTCACTGAAGAAGAAATGAAGGACATTGAAGCCTTAAATAAAAACATCCGCTTTGTGGAAATGCTCATGTGAGTTCTGGGGGATCATGAATCAGTTTCTGCCCAGTGGTGCTGGGTTGTCAAGAGTCAACCAACAGGCTCTTAGAAATCAGGCCCATGTCCATAGAAGGAACAAGGGTAAAGGTCGGTGGGCAGCATGTATTGGATTAGGAACTTCGTACAAACCTGCATTTTTATTTAAAAGAAGACTTCTGGCATTTAGGACATTTCCATTGGTTACGTTAAGGCATAACAGGCTAAAGACAGTGAGGAGAAATAAGTCACTGTGTTCATATGTTAATACAATGGTGGCATATTCAAACAACATATTTATTTCTTCCTTAAAAATCAAAGTGGGCACAAATTAGAGCAAAGCTGTCAGCAAGAACAATTCTTGGGAAAGAGGCATGAGAGTGTAGGAGAAACAGCACCAAGTTGGGAAACAAGAAACTTGAGTTTTAGACAAATGTTTGCCTATAAGAGTTGGAGTATTTGGTTTACCTATTGCCTGACTTTAAAGAAAGTGAAAGTGAAGTTGCTCGGTCATGCCCAACACTTTGCGACCCCATGGACTGTAGCCCACCAGGCTCCTCCATCTATGGAATTTTCCAGGTAAGAGTGCTGGAGTGGGTTGCCATTTCCTTCTCCAGGGGATCTTCCCAACCCAGGGATGGAACCCAGATCTCCTGCATTGTGGGCAGACGCTTTACCGTCTGAGCCACCAGGGAAATTGCCTGACTTCCAACAGAAAAATTCCTTCAAAGTGTAGCCAAGTTCACCTATCAACAGAAATAACCCTTTAATCTCTGAATATTACAGAGCCTTAAAAATTAAAAATGAATATAGTTCATGCATATATACATGTATATATTTGTATACACACATACCTTTTTTGCTTAATCATTATTCATTAGTATTTCCAGTTCTTAAAATCATATGGATACTAATCTTTTTACAATCTTCTCTTCAAGTGAGTATTTTTAAAATGCTAATTAAGATGGTTCATATAGTTTGGGCACTTACTTATTGGTCTCACTATTTTTCATAAGTCAGAAACTGCTGACTATGCTGATACTGAATTTCTAAATCAATTTCTGAATTAATAAAACAGCTTTCTAATGTGACTTTTCCAGGGGAAGAAATTAATTGACATCAAAAAGCACCTCCTAGCCTCAAGAACAAAAAAGTAAACACAAACATGTAACTAACAAACATTTATAGGTTAACTAACAGATCTCAAAGATAAACTATTTCTATGTAATAAATATCTAAATTAAAAAGAGATAGTAAGAGAAGCAAATCCACCAATGTGCTGCTATTTTTACAGTTGGTTGGTGACATTAATTGGTTTGACATTTGACATTTTTAATACCTAGTTCTAACAACACTGCGAAAATAACTCATTGCACCAGGAAATAACTAGAAAAATCAGCAAGGAGAAACAAAGATTGATTTTAAAAATATATCATTTAGAAATGCTGGGCCACTGTTCTATTTTTCATCTGGGTGAGCTTTGAGAGCCTTTTTGGTTTTGTTTAATATTTTATTGACAATTTAAAGCACATAATACTTACAGAGAACTAAATCTTAGGTGTTTCAGGACAGGCGCACACACTGCAGTCCTTTTATAGACTGTTTCACCATTATTCTTGCCTGAAGAATCTCATGGACAGAGGAGCCTGGTGGGCTACAGTCCAAAGAGATGCAACGATTTGGACATGACTGAGCACACATGCACACACAGCCTTCCTCTACCCACCCCCTACTCCACACACACACCTACACCAGAGTGCTATCTGGGGCTTCAGTAAAAGGCACTGGCTTGAGAGGAACCATGGGCAGAAGCTGGGCACAAAATATAAATGTAATGAGTAAGAGAAAAGAGGGAGTGGTTGGCAAAATTATCAAAAGATGCTAGTAATACACACAGACGTGCAACTTTAGAAGTGAACTTTTTCCCTTTGGGGGAATTGTTTTGGCAGGTGGTGTGACCATCCCGAATACCCATTCCATGATGAATACTGACTTCAGAGAACTCCACAGCAGATATTTTCCCTTCTACGTGTGCTAGGACTTTGGGTTGGTGGTTGCTCCAGCCGTGGAAATGGCTTACTATCCTCAGATCAAGTGGTGATAGAGATATTTAACTTGTGTGTAGTGTTAGCGACTTTGATTTAACTATGTGGGGCTGGGAGGAGGTTTAAATCTATTGAAATAACTGTTGGAAATTATCAGCTAATGTTTTATTAAATCAATGTCTTCTGGGTTTCAGACAGAAAAACATTAGGCTTTAGAGAAGACTTCAGAAGTAACATATGAGGATAATAACTCATGAATTTGGATACTGTTGTCGTGGATAGTCTGAGTTCTTCAGCTGTTAACAGGGCAAGAAGAGGATAGAGAGCTAGACCATGCCAGTGTGCTGGCAGTGGGCTTGATGATTTGAGCCACTGACTGTAATATAGACACAGTCAAGTTAAGATCCACACATGCACTATTAACAAGGACGTGCTTCACCTTATCTTGAGTAGGGAGAGAGGGCTAAGTATAGTAAAATCTTTAAAAAGAGAGAGAGAGAGCTAATTTAACACCAGAGCAGTTAACAAAGCCATACTGATTTGGTTGTTGTCTGTTTCCATCCAGTGTGTTTGTGTAGCTTTTATCCAGCTTGAGAGATGGATAATTGGTGGTTCTCTCTTGCATGCTTTAAAGGACCTGAGCTTCAACAAGCTAGTGATTTATGATACCACTGCCTATCACTCTTGCCCCCATTCATTATACAACCGCCATTATGCAAAGTGACTTGAGACAACCAATAGAAATAAAACTCTGTTTTATATAGTAGTCCACAGACTATTATTTCAAAATAAGACATATAAAAAGAAAGTGTTAGGAAATGTATTGAAAGAAGAGGCTTTGTAAATTCATTAAACTTAAGACTTTGAAAGTTATTGGGATAACTGAATTTTGAGAAAGTAGCAAGTTCAAAAGAATACTGATAATTTTATTGTATGTAAATTTTTAAGTGAATAAAAAGATTATTAGAATTCCATAGTAGAGATGTACCTATTTTCAATCCACCCAGAGGAATCTATTTTATTCATATTAAGTCATTCTCACAGGGCAAAAGAGCTCTTTAAAACTTCAAGACAAACTTATGTTTGTCCAAGACCAATTGCTTATAGGTAATCTTCTATGACCTGAAGACATACATTTCTGAGGAATTATCACTTTAAAAAATTGATCTTTACTTATGGTTTCCACTAATTCTAAAATTAATACTTACAATGCTGTTCTGTGGGAAATAGCTTGTTCATAAGAAATAATAAAAATGATGATTTATTCTAGGAAATGAATCTCTATTTTGTTGCTTGAGGTGGGTGGGGAGAATCATTTGAATTCATTTAAATTAAAGGCCTTTGACTGAATTCCTACTATACATTTAGCACTGGGAAGATAGGGAAGAAAAGGGAATACTATAAGGAAAGAACAGAAACTCAATTCCTGATCCCTATTGTCAAAATTCTTCAAAATACTTTAGGGGACTGGTGTGGAAGAAGAACCACACCTATCACACCACTTTTAAAAGATAGGCACTGGAAAAGAGCCCCATTATTTGTCTGGGGAAATGTATTGGGTTGTCCAAAAATTTCGTTAATATTTTCCCATAACATCTAATGGAAATATCCAAATGAACTTTTTGGACAACCCAATGTTTCTAGATTGAAAGAGGGAATACCCTCTTAGTCTAAATAGAAATAGAGGAAAAAAGAGTTGGAGACAGAAAAGAGATCAGGAAAGAGTGATGGTCTACATGAGTTTCTGCATGTCATTTCTCCATTCACTTGACTCCTTCCCATCTATTTTGGAATAAATTGTATCCCCCCAGAATTTATATGAAGTTCTAGCCTTCAGTACCACAGAATGTGACCTTATTTGGAAATAGGATCATTACATATGTGATTAGGTAAGATGAGGTGATACTGGAGTAGGGAAGTCCCTAATCCAATATGACTGGTGTCCCATAAAAAGGGGAAATTTGGAAACAGACAGCACACAGGGATAGCACCATCTACAGATAGAGGCAGGGATCAGGGTGATGTTTTTACAAAGATTTCCAGCAAACCACCAGAAGCTAGGTGAGAGGCTTGGGCCAGATTCTCCCTCAGAGCCCTCAGAAGGAACCAGCTCTGCCAACACCTTGATCTTGAAGGTGAAGTTCTGGCCTCTAGAACTGTGAGACAATAAATTTCTATTAGATGTCTCTGGTTTGTGGCACTTTGTTCAAGCAGCCATAGCAAACAAATACACCATCTCTCTATCAAGTTTTCCAACCTCTCAAGCTGACAGCAGCAATAAAAATGGCCTTAGTCAATGCTTAACTGAGCTCAAATATTGATGACCAATGCTTTTTACCTTCTTGGGGACCTTTGCAACCCCAGAGATGTTTGTTAATCCAAATCAATCTCTGTGCTAATCAGAGATCTCTAATGGAATATGGAGTAAGATAAATCAATAGTTACATAACCTGACTGGAAAAGGAGAGGAGGCCAAGACCATGTCCACTGATCCATAAAAACACATGGACGAGAACAGCAAGGACACTCTGCCCCAGCCTGCTAAAAGTTTTTTGTTTGCCCATGACTAACTGTTCTCCCTGGAGGACCTCCCCCAGGCACTGTCTTCCATAGATAATGATACAGAGGTTAGTGGAAAAACACATGAGTGGCACATAGGCATCTACCCCATGTGCATATGGGGTAGGTGCCTATAGGCAGGCTTCAGCACTGTGACGAATTGCACAATTCATGACCACAGTTGTGGAAATTCAAAGGTTGAGCTACATTATATTTCCCAGATTCCAAATTTCCCTGAAACTCCCTTAAAATTTTCAGCTTTCATTGGGTACTTCAATTTCTGACCATTGCAGACTAGTAACTAAATCACGGTACCTTGTAGATCTCTGGTCTTGAATGTGAACCCTTCCTGAATCTGAGCTGTACCCATCATGTTTCTACTTCCAGATACCAAATCCCCAAGTTTGCACGTCTCTTGAAGGGGTAGGGGGGGCGGAGGAGTAATTGATAATCACAATCTCTTCTGGACATGGGCATTTTAGCTGGTTTGAGAGCTGAGATGCAGAATATGGTAGAAGGGAATAGACATGGTCTTGACAAAAGTACATGAACTTTGTAGAGCCTCCATTAAATCTGGCTATTGGTAAATTTTTCTACAAATACTATGTGGCATCCTTAGGAGCATGAGGGCACCTTTAATCCTGTCTTGGGGGTTGTCAGGAAGAGATAAAATTGCCAAAGGAATTGGAGCTGGGTAATCCTCACTTTAAGTCCTGCTGAGGTTGGTCGCATGTTGGTCAGAGAGGAGCAACTAGTGGAAATGACTGAACATATGCTTTTAAACTGTGTTGCTATTTGATATGTACTGTCATCTCACACTCTAGTAAAGTAATGCTCAAAATTCTCCAAGCCAGGCTTCAGCAATACATGAACCATGAACTTCCAATGTTCAAGCTGGTTTTAGAAAAAGAGGAACCAGAGATCAAATTGCCAACATCCGCTGGATCATCAAAAAAGCAAGAGAGTTCCAGAAAAATATCTATTTCTGCTTTATTGACTATGCCAAAGCCTTTGTGTGGATCACAATAAACTGTGGAAAATTCTGAAAGAGATAGGAATACCAGACCACCTGACCTGCCTCTTGAGAAACCTGTATGCAGGTCAGGAAGCAACAGTTAGAACTGGACATGGAACAACAGACTGGTTCTAAATCGGAAAAGGAGTCCATCAAGGCTGTATATTGTCACTCTGCTTATTTAACTTATGTGCAGAGTACATCATGAGAAACGCTGGGCTGGAAGAAACACAAGCTGGAATCAAGATTGCCAGGAGAAATATCAATAACCTCAGATATGCAGATAACACCACCCTTATGGCAGAAAGTGAAGAGGAACAAAAAGCCTCTTGATGAAAGTGAAAGAGGAGAGAGAAAAAGTTGGCTTAAAGCTCAATGTTCAGAAAACTAAGATCATGGCATCCGGTCCCATCACTTCATGAGAAACAGATGGGGAAACAATGGAAACAGTGGCAGACTTTATTTTTCTGGGCTCCAAAATCACTGCAGATGGGGATTGCAGCCATGAAATTAAAAGATGCTTACTCCTTGGAAGGAAAGTTAGGACCAACCTAGATAGTATATTGAAAAGCAGAGATATTACTTTGCCAACAAAGGTCAGTCTAGTCAAGGCTATGGTTTTTCCAGTGGTCATGTATGGATGTGCGGGTTGGACTGTAAGAAAGCTGAGCGCCAAAGAATTGATGCTTTTGAATTATGGTGTTGGAGAAGACTCTTGAAAGTCCCTTGGACTGCAAGGAGATCCAACCAGTCCATCCTAAAGGAGATCAGTCCTAGGTGTTCATTGGAAGGACTGATGCTGAAGCTGAATCTCCAATATTTTGGCCACCTCATGTGAAGAGTTGACTCATTGGAAAAGACCCTGATGCTCGGAGGGATTGGGGGCAGGAGGAGAAGGGGACGACAGAGGATGAGATGCCTGGATGGCATCACCGACTCGATGGACATGAGTTTGAGTGAACTCCGGGAGTTGATGATGGACAGGGAGGCCTGGCGTGCTGTGTTTTATGGGTCTCAAAGAGTTGGACATGACTGAGTGACTGAACTGAACTGAACTACACTGATTGAGCATTTTTGTATTGAAATTTATGTATAAGACTATTATATAGTTTTATTTGTGTATACTGTTTAGTTTCTTTTTAAATTAGTATTTAACTAACTTTTTAAAATTAGTTTCTTTTTAATTTAGTTCAGTTCAGTCACTCAGTCATGTCTGACTCTTTGTAACCCTGTGAACCACAGCATGCCAGGCCTCCCTGTCCATCATCAACTCCCAGAGTCCACCCAAACTCATGTCCATCGAGTCGGTGATGCCATCCAACCATCTCATCCTTTATCGTCCCCTTCTCCTCCTGTCCTCAATCTTTCCCAGAATCAGGGTCTTTTCAAATAAGTCAACTCTTCGCATCAGGTGGCCAAAGTCTTGGAGTTTCAGCTTCAACATCAGTCCTTCCAATGAACACCCAGGACTGATCTCCTTTAGGATGGACTGGTTGGATCTCCTTGCAGTCCAAGGGACTCTCAAGAGTCTTCTCCAACACTATAGTTCAAAAGCATCAATTCTTCGGTCCTCAGCTTTCTTTTTAATTAGTGCAATTATCAGATTGTGCTCTTTTCATTGTCAAAAAGAGAGCAGGATTTTCTTTCATGTACCCCACTCTAGAACAAATTAAATTTAAATTGTTTGTTTCTTAAAATATAGGTAAAATTCACTTGAGAACTGCATCTCTGTCAATAGGGAACCTGTACATTTTCTGTATCATCTCAAATCAATTTTGAAAATTTATCTTCTAAAATTTTTCAATGCCATATATTTGGCAAATGGAGATATATTTGTTCATTTAATCAACAAGTTATTTTGTGTGCCACTCTGGCAGACTCTGTCCTAGGCAGTTGGGATATTTCAATAAACAAAAGTCCCTAAGAGATCTGCATAGCAAGATGGCAGAGTAGAAGGATTTGTGCTCTCCTGTTCTTATGAGAACTCTGGAATCATGATTAACTGCTGAACAACCATTGACAAAGAAACACTGGAACCTACCAAAAAAGATACTCTACATCCAAGGACAAAGGGGAAGCCATGACCAGATGGTAGGAGGGGCACAACTGTGATAGAATCAGCTGCAGAATACACTTTCTTTCCAAGTACACACAGAGCATTCTCCAGGCCAGATCACATCTTGGGTCATAAATTAAGCCTTGGTGAATTTAAGAAAACTGAAATCATATCAAGCATCCTTTCTGACCACAATACTATGAGATTAGAAATAAACTATAAGAAACGATAAAAAAAAACACAAACACACAAAGGCTAAACAATATGCTACTAAACAACCAATGGATCACTGAAGAAATCAAAGAGGAAATTTAAAAAAAACACCTAGAGACAAATGAAAGCATAATGTTCCAAAACTTATGGGATGCACAAAAGCAGTCCTAAGAGGGAAGTTTATAGCAATACAATCTTACCCCAAGAAATGAGAAAAGTCTCAAATAAATAACCTAACCTCACATCTAAAACAACTAGAGAAAGAAGAACAAACAAAACCTAAACTTAGCAAAAGGAAAGAAATCATAAGATCAGAGCAGAAATAAATGAAATAGAGACAAATAAAACAATAGCAAAGATCAATGATACTAAAACCCGGTTCTTTGAAAAGATAAACAAAATTGATAAAGCTTTAGCCAGGCTCATCAAGAAAAAAAAGGAGAGGACTCAAATCAATAAAATTAGAAATGGAAAAGCTATAACTGACACCACAGAAACACAAAGGATCGTATGAGACGACTGTATGTCAATATAAACCACTGTATGTCAATAAAATGGACAACCTGGAAGAAATGGTCAAATTCTTGGAAAGTTACAATCTCCCAAGACTGATCCAGGAATAAATAGAAAATATGAACAGACCAATCACAAGCACTGAAATTGAAACTGATTTTAAAACTCTAGACAAACAGATGCCCAGGATCTGATAGCTTCACAGGTAAATTCTATCAAACATTTAGAAAAGAGCTAACATCTACTCTTCCAAAACTGCTCCAAAAAATTTCAGAGGAAGAAAAACTCCCAAACTCATTCTGTGAGGCCACCATCGCCCTGATACCAAAACCAGACCACAAAAAAAGGTATTACAAAAAAAAAAAAAAAAATAACAGTCCAATATCATGATGACATAGATGCAAAAATCCTCAACAAAATATTAGCAGTCTGAATCCAACAATACATTAAAAAGATCATACACCATGATCAAGTGGGTTTATCCAGGGGATGCAAGGATTTTTCAATATCCACAAACCAATCAGTGTGATACATCATATCAACAAACAATAACTGAAGAATAAAAACCATATGATTATCACAATAGATTCAAACAAAATTCAACACCCATTTATGATTAAAAAAAGGACTCTCCAGAAAGTGGGGATAGAGGAATCTATCTCAACATAATAGAGGCCATATACAGCAAACCTACAGCTAACATCATACTCAATGGTGAAAAGCTAAAAGCATTTCTGCTAAGATTAGGAACAAGATAAGGATATCCACTCTTGCCACTTTTATTCAACATAGTTTTGGAATTCTTAGCGATGACAATTAGAGAAGAGAAAGAAAGAAAAGGAATCCAAATTGGAAAAGAAGTTAAGCTGTCATTGTTTGCAGATGACATGATACTATACAAAGAAAATCCTTAAGACACTTCAAGAAAACTACTAGAGCTCATCAATGAATTTGGTAAAGTTGTGGGTTATGAAATTAATACACAGAAATCTGCTGCATTTCTATACATTAACAATGAAAGATCAGAAATAGAAATTCAAAAAGCAATTACATTTACCATTGCATCAAAAAGAATAAAATGCCTAGGAATAAACCTACCTAAGGACACAAAAGATCTGTATTCCAAAAACTGTAAGATGCTGATGAAAGAAATTGAAGACAACACAAACAGATAAAGAGATATACCATGTTTGTGGGTTGAAGGAACAATATTGTCAAAATGACTGTATTACCCAAGACCATCTACAGATTCAGTGTAATCTCTATCAAATTACCAATGGCATTTTTCTCAAAACTAGAACAAAAAAATCTTTAACTCTGTATGGAGACACAAGAGACCCAAAATAGTCAAAACAATCTTGAGAAAGAGAAACAGAGCTGGAGGAGTCAGGCTCCTTGACTTCAGATTATACTACAAAGGTATAGTCATCAAAATAGTATAGTACCAGCACAAAAATAGAAATATAGATCGTAGGGACAGGATAGAAAGTCCAGAAATAAACCCACACACTTATGGTCAATTAATCTCTGATGAAGCAGGCAAAATTATACAAAGGAGGAAAGACAGTCTCCTTAATAAATGGTACTGGGACTACTGGACAGCTACATGTGAAAAAAAAAAAAAGAAGATTCTTTAACACCATACACAAAAATAAACTCAAAATGGACTAAAGACTTAAATATGAGGCTGAACACTACAAAATCATAGAGGAGAATATAGGCAGAATACTCTGATATAAATCCCAACAAGATCTTTTTTGATCCATCTCTCAAAGTAATGGACATAAAAACAAAAATAAACAAATGGGACCTGATTAAACTCAAAAGTTCTTGAACAGCAAAAGAAAACTATTAAAAAAATGATAAGACAATCCACAGAATGGGAGAAAATATTTGCAAATGATATGACCAACAAATGATTTGTCTCCAAAATTTATAAACTGCTCATGTGGATTATTATCATCAAAACAACCTAATCAAAAAATGAGTGGAAGACCTAAATAGATACACAGAAGGCCAAAAAGCACATGAAAAGATGTTCAACATCATTAATTATTAGAGAAATGTAAATCAAAACTACAATGAGATATCACCTCATACCAGTCAAAATGATCATCAAAAAATCCACAAACAAACTCTGGAGAGGGTGTGGAGAAAAGGGAACCCTCCTACATTGTTGGTGAGAATGTAAATTGGTACAGCCATAATTGGGAACAGTATGGAGCCTCTAATGAAAATGAGTTAATGCAGAAAACAGAAGTTATAAATTATTTCTTCAGTATGAATCAAGAGAAAATTGCTCTGATAAATAACAGACCACCATTGAAAGATAGAAGTAATCCAAAAGATTAAATTAAGCTGGTAATCTACTCTCCTTCTTGTCCTAAGTTTCTTGAAATAGCTAGGCAGAGAACCAATTAAATAGAGCACATCTATAGCACCTCTAAAATAAAGAAAGGGTGCCATCACTGAACCTCCAATCCTTAAGATTAGAAAGTTGAGGTTATTGGATTGACAAAGAAGTTAGAGTAGATAACTGTAGCTGGATGTACTTGCAGGAATCAAGTGCTTCAAAGACAATAGCAATTTTAGATGTGCTTCAAATTTAGAGTAAAACAGAAATAATAGAAGTTCCCATGACTTCACACCTGACAGGGCTCTCCCATCCTTACAAACAATGCTGAGAGACTCCCAATAGCCTTGTTTGCTCCTTGGGCAGAAACCTACTTCTTTTTATTAAAGTGAATACTATGCCAGTAGAGAGCAGGTATCACAACATAGAGACTGGAGAAACAGATCACAGCCTGAAAAACTTCAAAAAATCACACAAAAGGTAGGATTAAAAAAAGAAAAGAACAAAGCCGATTTTGGCATTTACTTTCAGGATAAAGCTCTGAAATGGGGGATGGGGAGAAGAAGTGATAATAGAGGGAGGATTAAAGGCTACCCTAGGCTACATGAGAACCAGTGTATTATAACTGAAGCAGAACAGATCTTGGACCTCAAAAATATTCCACTTTGGCATAAGAATTATTTTGTGCTGAAAGCAACTGATAAACAACAGACTTAAGAAAAACTTCCTGTCCTCCTCCTATTTGCCTAAAAAGAGGACATAAGCTTACAAAGGTGTCCCTCCACCCTCTCTACCAGAAAGAATGAAAGTTAATCGCTAGGGAAAACTTTAGATGTTTATCAATCCGAATATGGCACCAGAGGGCTTCCTGGGTTGCTCAGATGGTAAAGAATTTGCCTGCAATGTAGGAGACCTGGGTTCAATCCCTGGGTCTAGAAGATCTCCTGGGATAGGAAATGGCAACCCACTCTAGTACTCTTGCCTGGAAAATCCCATGGACAAGGGCTGGAGGGCTACAGACATGGAGTCACAAAGAGTTGGACATGACTGAGTGACTAACGCATGGCACCAGAGGAATTTACACAACAAACTTTGCTAACCAGACTTTATCTTCTGTTAGTCTCCCATATATTTATCTTCCCACAATTTGCTGTCCCTAGAGACTCAAAATCCTTTTGTCTTGACAGTTCTGTAATGTATTATTCCTTGGTTAGGAAACTATGTAAGGGGACTTCTCTGGTAGTCCAGTGGTTAAGGACACCTTGCAAAGCAGGGGACATGGATTCAACCCCTGGCCAGGCAATTAAGCCCACTTGCCACAACTACTGAGCCCATGGATGCTGCAACTAGAGTCCATGTGCTTCGATGAAGATACCTCCTACAACAATAAGAGCTAATGCAGCGAAATTAATTAATTAATTTTTTTTAAATGAACAGGAAAAAACAAATCAAACTCTGGGAGATAGTGAAGGACGGGGAGGCCTGGTGTGCTGCAGTCCATGGGGTTGCAAAGAGTTGGATACAACTGAGCGACTGAACAACAAGGGGGAAAAAAAGAGGTTATGTAAGACCAAATTCTAACTAAGCCTTTGAGTTACTCGTCTCCCTTGTGTAACATGCATAAATACACATGTTTGTAAACTTGTTTGTTTTTCTCTTGTTAATCTGTCTTCTTGTCAGTCCAATCTACAGGACTCCAGCTGGAGAACCTAAGATGGGTAGAGGAAGAAATCTGTCCTTGCCTATAAGACTATTGAACTGTGGTGTTAGAGAAGACTCTTGAAAGTCCCATGGACTGTGAGGAGATCAAACTAGTCTGTCCTAAATGAAATCAACCCTGAATATTCATTGGAAGGACTGATACTGAAGTTGAAGCTTCAATCCTTTGGTCACCTGATGCAAACAGCCAACTCATTGGAAAAGACACTGATGCTCAGAAAGATTGAAGACAGGGGGGAAAGGGGATGACAGAGGACAAGATGGTTGGATGGCATCATTGACTCAATGGACATGAGTTTGAGCAAACTTCAGGAGATGGTCAAGGACAGGGAAGCCTGGCTTGCTGCAGTCAATGGGGTCACAAAGAGTCGGACACAACTGAGCAGCAACTGAACAACAACAATAAGACTATGTCAGGTAGTAGTTGGTAGTATCCTTTTAATAAGGGAGGCAAAGAAGCCAAAGGCAAGAACAGACCAGTTGTCTCCTCTTGCCAACTCAACCTGCCTTCTAGGCAAGAAGCCTCTGACAGAGAAGTTAAACACCAAGGTGAACTATGAAAAGTTGAAAAATAAGAGCAGAACATAGTTTACATCAGCAAAGAAGACAGCCACAGGGCTTTGCCTAAAATGACCTTGAGCAATCAGTAGTCCAGGAGGCAGAACCAGATAACTACAAGACTCCAAATGCACTGCTGACATTCCAAATTCCAGGAACATTCTTCAAGGATGTGTGGCATGAAAAGGATGGCCCTATGCAGGGGTGTCATCAGTCACACTGCATCTAACTGTTACACCATCAATTTCCACCACCCCCATTCCCAGGCTTTTTAAACAGGAAACTGCATTCTGACTGGGTGGTAGACTCCGCCAGGAATACCTTACACGTATATCCTCTGGAATAATTCCCCAAACACAGATTTTTAGGGGTCTCCTTGATAGCTCAGTTGGTAAAGAATCCACCTGCAATGCAGGAGACCCTGTTCGATTCTTCGGTTGGGTAGATCCGCTGGAGAACGGAAAATGCCACCCACTTCAGTATTCTGGCCTGGAGAATTCCCTGGACTGTCTAGTCCATGGAGCTGCAAAGAGTCAGACAGGACTGAGCAACTTTCCCTTTCATTTGGGCTTCCCTTGTGGCTCAACTGGTAAAGAATCCGCCTGCAATGTGGGAGACCTGGGTTCAATCCCTGGGTTGGGAAGATTCCTTGAAGAAGGGAAAGGCTATCCACTCCAGTATTCTGGCCTGGAGAATTCCATGGACTATATAGTCCATGGGATCACAAAGAGTCAGACACGACTTAGCCACTAAACCATCATGCAATGTAAAAGAACAGCTCTGTGCTAATACCTCAGAACGCTGCACATATCCACAGAGGCAGAGACAAAGCTTGACCTGCAGCTGATCAGAATCTTGACCGAATATCCTGGATCCTCTGAAAACAAGAGTGTGCTAGAGACGTGTGAGGAGGTGCCACCAGACCATTTCTCACTTACTTCCCTATAAACCAAGGAGGAGCCCACAGTGAGGCAGTATCTCATCTTTTCCCAGGTTCTGATGAGGTCTGAGGCCTCTGATGCAGCCCCTGGCATCCAGTGCAGACTATCAAGTGCATCAGCAGCAACACAGCGGTGGCCCTTCAGCAGTAGGATGGACCATCATTCAGGTTGCAATCATCTGGACCCTTTTGTTTTGCTGTTGTCCTACTCCAGACACTAAAGGAAGGAGGTTGCCATTATCACAGGGACATAGAAGCCGATTTTTTAAAACAGAGATTATGCTAATATAGACAGAAAAAAAAGTTATTAAAAAAAAAAAAAACAAGGGATCTGCTGGTACATTATTACATCTTTGTTTCTTTAACTGATCAATATTCCTAAAAGATAGATCAGCAAATAGACACTATTTCCATGTGAGAGTCTCCTCCTTTGTCACCATTCCAACTCCAGCTTGCACAAGAGGTTGCAAAATTTCTCATATTATAAATATAATTTATATACACTGTATCTAAGGGGAATATGTCTTGTTAAAGAAGGTAAAGATTTCTAGGGATTTTAACAAGTGGTGCTGGTAAAACTGGTCAACCACTTGTAAAAGAATGAAACTAGAACACTTTCTAACACCATACACAAAAATAAACTCAAAATGGATTAAAGATCCAAATGTAAGACCAGAAACTATAAAACTCCTAGAGGAAAACATAGACAAAACACTCTCTGACATAAATCACAGCAGGATCCCTATGACCCACCTCCCAGAGTAATGGAAATAAAAGCAAGAATAAACAAATGGGACTAAATTAAACTTAAACGCTTTTGCACAAAAAAGGAAACTATAAGCAACGTGAAAAGACAGCCTTCAGAATGGGAGAAAATAATAGCCAACGAAGCAACTTACAAAGAATTAATCTCAAAAATATACAAGCAGCTCCTGCAGCTCAATTCCAGGAAAATAAATGACCCAATCAAAAAATGGGCCAAAGAACTAAACAGACATTTCTCCAAAGAAGACATTCAGATGGCTAACAAACACATGAGAAGATGCTCAATATCACTCATTATCAGAGAAATGTAAATCAAAACCACAATGAGGTACCATCTCACACCGATCAGAATGGCTGCTGTCCAAAAGTCTACAAACAATAAATGCTGGAGAGGGTGTGTAGAAAAGGGAACCCTCTTACACTGTTGGTGGGAATGCAAACTAGTACAGCCACTATGGAAAACAGTGTGGAGATTCCTTTAAAAACTAGAAATAGAACTGCCATATGACCCAGCAATCCCACTTCTGGGCATACACACCGAGGAAACCAGAATTGAAAGAGACACTTGTACCCCAATGTTCATTGCAGCACTGTTTACAATAGCTAGGTCATGGAAGCAACCTAGATGTCCATCAGCAGATGAATGGATAAAAAAGCTGTGGTACTTATACACAATGGAATATTACTCAGCTATTAAAGAATGCATTTGAATCAGTTCTAATGAGGTGGATGAAACGAGCCTATTATACAGAGCGAAGTAAGTCAGAAAAAAAAACACCAATACAGTATATTAACACATATAGATGGAATTTAGAAGGATGATAACGATGACCCTGTATACGAGACAGCAAAAGAGACACATGTAAAAAAGACTTTTGGACTCTGTGGGAGAAGGTGAGGGTGTGATGATTTGACAGAATAGCATTGAAACATGTATATTATTATACGTGAAATAGATCTCCAGTCCAGGGTTGATGCATGAGGCAGGGTGCTCAGGGCTGGTGCACTGGGATGACCCTGAAGGATGGGATGGGAAGGGAGGTGGGAGAGGGGTTCAGGATGGGGAACACATGTACACCCATGGCTGATTCATGTCAATGTATGGCAAAAACCACTACATTATTGTAAAGTAATTAGCCTCCAATTAAAATAAATAATTTTTTAAAGTTTCCCATATTATAAATATAATTTTTGAGGAAATATATATCTTATCTACCTCTATAAAGAATTAATAAACCAGATTATTAAAGTTATTAAAATTTAATGGAGAAAGTTTTTATTCCAATTATCCAATATAACATTAATCTATCAAATATTAATATAAATCTGACAAGAAGGTAAAGATTTCTAGGGATTTTTTTGCTTTTTTATGCTTTATATGCACTGTCCCTAAGGGGAAAGTGTCTTGCTAAAGTGGGAACAGAAAAAAATGTTTTAAAGAAGCTTATGATCATTGGTTACTTGGTTACTTGGAAATATGTCAAGAGCGAAAACTGTTTTTAAAGAACTTAAAATTTTTAATATCTGACACAAAGTTACACATAGGGAAAAGTTTTATGTTTATTTTTATAAATTTTTTTTTATCCAAGATGACACCTTGGATAAATTAGACTGGTTTAACCTTTTGGTTTAGAAATAACTATCTTGAGGGGAGGGTGGTCCTAAGATGGTACAGGAATAGGACGGGGAGACCACTTTCTCCCCCACAAATTCATCAAAAGAACATTTAAACGCTGAGTAAATTCCACGAAACAACTTCTGAATGTCGGCAGAAGACATCAGGCACCCAGAAAAGCAGCCCATTGTCTTCAAAAGGAGGTAGGAAAAAATATAAAAGATAAAAAGACAAAAGAGGTAGGGATGGAGCTCCATCCCTGGAAGGGAGTCTTAAAAAAGAGAGAAGTTTCCAAAACCAGGAAACACTCTCACTGCCGAGTCTGTGGCGAGCCTTGGAACCACAGAGGGCAACATAACCAGGAGGAAAAATAAATAATTAAAAGCCACAGATTACGTGCCCAACGGTAATTCCCCAAGTGGAGAAGCAGTGCAGATGCCTGCATCCGCCACTAGCAAGCGGGGGCTGGGCAGGGAGGTGCTGGCTGCATTGCTTAGAGGAAAGACCGGGCCTGAATGCCCCAGGGCAATCTGAGGGAACTAACTTGGGCTAGCAAACCAGACTTCGGGATAGCTACCAAGTGAAAAGCCCTAACCTAAGACACCGCCAGGCCCGCTCACAGAACAAAGGACTGACTAGAGCTATGTGAAAAGCCCTAATCTAAGACACCATCAGGCCTGCTCACAGAACAAAGGACTGAGCAGAGCTAGCCGCCTGCAGACCGGCCCAGCCCCTTCCAGTGACAGGCAGGTGAGGGCAGCCAGAGCCGGAAGGCAGCAGGCGCAGCCCCAGAGAGGCATTATCTACCAAACTGCAAGCAGGCTTCATTGCTAACCAAGACTTCACGGGATTCTGGAAGGTAAACATCTGCCTGAAAAGGTGCACTGGTTGTATACCCAGAAAACCAAGTGGCAGGGACAGGGGAAGCGATAAGTCACAGTGACTGTTCTCGCCAAACACCTGGTCACCTGAGCTGCTCGGACCTGGGAAGGGCACAAAACGCAGGCCCAACCAAGTCTGCGCCTTTGAGGATTACCCGAGTACCTGAACCTGAGCAGCTTAGACCTGGGGCTGGCCTCAGACAGTTCCTGGCAGATCAACCTAGAGCCTAAGCAGTGTAGACAGGGAAAGCACACACGCTGTGAGCAGGGGCAAACCCAGTGCAGCCGAGACACTGCGAGCAAATGCCAGTGTTATTTGTTTGCAGCGTCCCTCCCTCCCCACAGCACAACTGAACAAGTGAGCCTAAAAAAGTGTCCACCACCACCCCTTTGTGTCAGGGGGGAAATTAGACACTGAAGAGACCAGCAAACAGAAGAAGCTAAAACAGAGGAAACCTCCTTAGAAGTGACAGGTGCAATAGATTAAAACCCTGTAGTTAGTACCGACTACATAGGAAGGGGCCCATAGATCTTGAGAAAAATAAGCCAGATCAAGGAACTATCCAAAAATGAACTGACCCCATACTGCCCACAACAACACCAGAGAAAGTCCTAGATATATTTTTAATATTTTTAGTATCATTCCTTAATTTTTAAAAAATTTTTTTATTTTTAAGTCCTCTATTATTACTTTAATTTTCATTTTTATAACCTACTATTACTTTTGCAAAAAAAAAAAGAGACCCTCTTTTTAAAAGCAAACTTCATATATATATTATAATTTTGTAACTTTTTTTTCTTTAATATTGTATTTTTGAAAATCCAACCTCTACTCTAGATTTTTAATCTTTGCTTTTTGATATTTGTTATCAATTTTGTACCTTTAAGAACCCAATCTTCAGTACCCATTTTTACTTGGGAGCTAGATTACTGGCTTGACTGCTCTCTCCCCCTTTGGACTCTCCTTTTTCTCCACCAGGTCGCCTCTATCCCCTCCCTCCCCCTTCTCTTTTCTACCCAACTCTGTGAATCTCTTTGTGTGTTCCAGGCTGTGGAGAACACTTAGGGAACTGATTACTGGCTGGATCTGTCTCTCTCCTTTTGATTCCCCCTTTATCCTCCTATTGGAGAAGGCAATGGCAACCCACTCCAGTACTCTTGCCTGGAGAATCCCATGGACACAGGAGTCTGGTAGGCTGCAGTCCGTGGGGTCGCTAAGAGTCGGACATGACTGAGAGACTTCACTTCACTTCACTTTATCCTCCTGGCCACCTCTGTCTCCTTCCTTCCTCTTCTCTTCTCTGTATAACCCCGTGAACATCTCTGAGTGGTCCAGACTGTGGAGCGCACATAAGGAAGTGATTACTGGCTAGCTTACTCTCTCCTCTTTTGATTCCACCTCATCTCATCCTGGTCACCTCTATCTGCATCCTCCCTTCTCATCTCCATGTAACTCTGTGAACTTCTCTGGGTGTCCCTCACTGTGGAGAAACTTTTCATCTTTAACCTAGATGTTTTATCAACGGTGCTGTATAGATGGAGAAGTCTTGAGGCTACTGTAAAAATAAGACTGAAAACCAGAAGCAGGAGGCTTAAATCCAAATCCTGAGAACACCAGAGAATTCCTGACTCCAGGGAACATTAATCAACAGGAGCTCATCAAATGCCTCCATATCTACACTGAAACCAAGCACCACTCAAGGGCCAACAAGCTCCAGAGCAAGACACACCACACAAATTCTCCAGCAACAGAGGAACATAGCCCTTAGCTTCAATATACAGGCTGCCCAAAGTCACTCCAAACCCATTTACATCTCATAACTCATTACTGGACACTTCATTGCACTCCAGAGAAAAGAAATCCAGCTCTACCCACCAGAACACCGACACAAGCTTCCCTAACTAGGAAACCTTGACAAGCCACCCATACAACCCCACCCACAGTGAAGAAGCTCTACAATAAAGAGAACTCCACAAACTACCAGAATACAGAAAGTCCACCCCAAACACAGCAATATAAACAGGATGAAGAGACAGAGGAATACCCAGCAGGTAAAGGAACAGGATAAATGCCCACCAAACCAAACCAAAGAGGAAGAGATAGGGAATCTACCTGATAAAGAATTCCAAATAATGATAGTGAAAATGATCCAAAATCTTGAAAACAAAATGGAATTACAGATAAATAGCCTGGAGACAAGGATTGAGAGAATGCAAGAAAGGTTTAACAAGGACCTAGAATAAATAAAAAAGAGTCAATATATAATGAATAATGCAATAAATGAGATCAAAAACACTCTGGAGGGAAAAAATAGTAGAATAATGGAGGCAGAAGATAGAATTAGTGAGGTAGAAGATAGAATGGTAGAAATAAATGAATCAGAGAGGAAAAAAGAAAAACGAATAAAAAGAAATGACAATTTCAGAGACCTCTGGGACAATGTTAAACACCCCAACGTTTGAATCATAGGAGTCCCAGAAGAAGAAGACAAAAAGAAAGACCATGAGAAAATACTTGAGGAGATAATAGTTGAAAACTTCCCTAAACTGGGGAAGGAAATAATCACCCAAGTCCAAGAAACCCAGAGAGTCCCAAACGGGATCAACCCAAGGCAAAACATGTCAAGACACATATTAATCAAATTAACAAAGATCAAACACAAAGAATATATATTAAAAGCAGCAAGGGAAAAACAACAAATAACACACAAGGGAATTCCCATAAGGATAACAGCTGATTTTTCAATAGAAACTCTTCAGACCAGGAGGGAATGGCAGGACATACTTAAAGTGATGAAAGAAAATAACCTATAGCCCAGATTACTATACCCAGCAAGGATCTCATTCAAATATGAAGGAGAAACCAAAAGCTTTACAGACAAGCAAAAGCTGAGAGAATTCAGCACCACCAAACCAGCTCTCCAACAAATGCTAAAGGATCTTCTCTAGACAGGAGACACAAAAAGGGAGTATAAACTCAAACCCAAAACAATAAAGTAAATGGCAATAGGATCATACTTATCAATAATTACCTTAAACATAAATGGGTTTAATGCCCCAACCAAAAGACAAAGCCTGGCTGAATGGATACAAAAACAAGACCCCTATATATGTTGTCTACAAGAGACCCACCTCAAAACAAGGGACACATACAGACTGAAAGTGAAGGGATGGAAAAAGATATTCCATGCAAATAGAGACCAAAAGAAAGCAGGAGTAGCAATACTCATATCAGATAAAATAGACTTTAAAACAAAGGCTGTGAAAAGAGACAAAGAAGGACACTACATAATGATCAAAGGATCAACCCAAGAAGAAGATATAACAATTATAGATATATATGCACCCAAGATAGGAGCACTGCAATATGTAAGACAAATGCTAACAAGTATGAAAGGGGAAATTAACAGTAACACAATAATAGTGGGAGACTTTAATACCCCACTCACACCTATGGATAGATCAACTAAACAGAAAATTAACAAGGAAACACAAACTTTAAATGATACAATAGACCAGTTAGACCTAAATGATATCTATAGGACATGTCACCCCAAAACAATGAATTTCACCTTTTTCTCAAGTGCACACGGAACCTTCTCCAGGATAGATCACATCCTGGGCCATAAATCTAGCCTTGGTAAGTTCAAAAAAATTGAAATCATTCCAAGCAATTTTTCTGACCACAATGCAGTAAGATTAGATCTCAATTATAGGAGAGAAACTATTAAAAATTCCAACATATGGAGGCTGAACAACACACTGCTGAATAACCAACAAATCACAGAAGAAATCAAAAAAGAAATCAAAATATGCATAGAAATGAATGAAAATGAAAACACAACTCAAAACCTGTAGGACACTGTAAAAGCAGTGCTAAGGGGATGGTTCATAGCAATACAGGCATACCTCAAGAAACAAGAAAAAAGTCAAATAGATAACGTAACTCTACACCTAAAGCAACTAAAAAAGGAAGAAAATTATTTCCTTCTACTAACTCCAGGGTTAGTAGAAGGAAAAAAATCTTAAAAAATATGGCAGAAATAAATGCAAAAGAAACAAAAGAGACCATAGCAAAAATCAACAAAGCCAAGAGCTGGTTCTTTGAGAGGATAAATAAAATTGACAAACCATTAGCCAGACTCACTCATCAAGAAACAAAGGGAGAAAAATCAAATCAATAAAATTAGAAATGAAAATGGAGAGATCACAACAGACAACACAGAAATACAAAGGATCGTAAGAGACTAGTATCAGCAATTATATGCCAATAAAATGGACAACTTGGAAGAAATGGACAAATTCTTAGAAAAGTACAACTTTCCAAAACTGAACCAGGAAGAAATAGAAAATCTTAACAGACCCATCACAAGCACGGAAATTGAAACTGTAATCAGAAATCTTCCAGGAAACAAAAGCTCAGGTCCAGACGGCTTCATAGCTGATTTCTACCAAAAATTTAGAGAAGAGCTAACACCTATCCTACTCAAACTCTTCCAGAAAATTGCAGAGGAAACTCCAAACTCCAAACTGATTCTATGAGGCCACCATCACCCTAATACCAAAACCTGACAAAGATGCCACAAAAAAAGAAAACTACAGGCCAATTTCACTGATGAACATAGATGCAGAAATCCTTAACAAAATTCCAGCAATCAGAATCCAACAACACATTAAAAAGATCATACACCATGACCAAGTGGGCTTTATCCCAGTGATGCAAGGATTCTTCAATATCCGCAAATCAATCAATGTAATACACCATATTAACAAATTGAAAAATAAAAGCCATATGATTATCTCAATAGATGCAGAGAAAGCCTTTGACAAAATTCAGCATCCATTTATGGTAAAAACTCTCTAGAAAGAAGGAATAGAAGGAACATACCTCAACATAATAAAAGCTATATATGACAAACCCACAGCAAACATTATCCTCAATGGTGAAAAATTGAAAGCATTTCCCCTAAAGTCAGGAACAGGACAAGGGTGTCTACTATCACCACTACTATTCAACATAGTTTTGGAAGTTTAGCCAAAGCAATCAGAACAGAAAAAGAAATAAAAGGAATCCAAATTGGAAAAGAAGAAGTAAAACTCTCACTGTTTGCAAATGACACGATCCTCCACACAGAAAACCCTAAAGACTCCATCAGAAAATTACTAGAGCTAATCAATGAATATAGTAAAGTTGCAGGATATAAAATCAACACACAGAAATCCCTTGCATTCCTATACACTAATAATGAGAAAATATAAAGAGAAATTAAGGAAACAATTCCATTCACCATTGCAATGAAAAGAATAAAATACTTAGGAATATATCTGCCTAAAGAAACTAAATACCTATATATAGAAAACTATAAAACACTGGTGAAAGAAATCAAAGAGGACAGTAATAGATGGAGAAATATACCGTGTTCATGGATCAGAAGAATCAATATAGTGAAAATGAGTATACTACCCAAAGCAATCTATAGATTCAATGCAATCCCTATCAAGCTATCAACAGAATTTTTCATGGAGCTAGAACAAATAATTTCACAATTTGTATGGAAATACAAAAAAACCTCGAATAGCCAAAGCAATCTTGAGAAAAAAGAATGGAACTGGAGGAATCAACCTGCCTGACTTCAGGCTCTTCTACAAAGCCACAGTCATCAAGACAGATATGGTACTGGCACAAAGACAGAAATATAGATCAATGGAACAAAATAGAAAGCCCAGAGATAAATCCATGCACCTATGGACACCTTATCTTTGACAAAGGAGGCAAGAATACACAATGGAGAAAAGACAATCTCTTTAACAAATGGTGCTGGGAAAACTGGTCAACCACTTGTAAAAGAACGAAACTAGAACACTTCCTAACATCATACACAAAAATAAACTCAAAATGGATTAAAGATCTAAACGTAAGACCAGAAACTATAAAACTCCTAGAGGAAAACATAGGCAAAACACTCTCTGACATAAATCACAGCAGGATCTTCTACGACCCACCTCCCAGAGTAATGGAAATAAAAGCAAGGATAAACAAATGAGACCTAATTAAACTTAAAAGCTTTTGCACAAAGGAGGAAACTATAAGCAAGGTGAAAAGACAGCCTTCAGAATGGGAGAAAATAATAGCAAATGAAGCAACTTACAAAGAATTAATCTCAAAAATATACAAGTAGCTCCTGCAGCTCAATTCCAGGAAAATAAATGACCCAATCAAAAAATGGACCAAAGAACTAAACAGACATTTCTCCAAAGAAGACATACAGATGGCTAATAAACACATGAAAAGATGCTCAACATCACTCATTATCAGTTCAGTTCAGTCGCTCAGTCGTGTCCGACTCTTTGCGACCCCATGAATCGCAGCACGCCAGGCCTCCCTGTCCATCACCAAGTCCCGGAGTTCACCCAGACTCACGTCCATCGAGTCAGTGATGCCATCCAGCCATCTCATCCTCTGTCGTCCTCTTCTCCTCCTGCCCCCAATCCCTCCCAGCATCAGAGTCTTTTCCAATGAGTCAACTCTTCGCATGAGGTGGCCAAAGTACTGGAGTTTCAGCTTTAGCATCATTCCTTCCAAAGAAATCCCAGAGCTGATCTCCTTTAGAATGGACTGGTTGGATCTCCTTGCAGTCCAAGGGATTCTCAAGAGTCTTTTCCAACACTCATTATCAGAGAAATGCAAGTCAAAACCACAATGAGATATGATTTCATGCCAGTCAGAATGGCTGCTATTCAAAGGTCTACAAGCAATAAATGCTGGAGAGGGTGTGTAGAAAAGGGAACCCTCTTACACTGTTGGTGGGAATGCGAACTAGTACAGCCACTATGGAGAATAGTGTGGAGATTCCTTAAAAAACTAGAAATAGAACTGCCATACGACCCAGCAATCCCACTGCTGGGCATACACACTGAGGAAACCAGAATTGAAAGAGACACGTGTACCCCAGTGTTCATCACAGCACTATTTATAATAGCCAGGACATGGAAGCAACCTAGATGTCCATCAGCAGACGAATGGATAAGAAAGCTGTGGTACATATACACAATGGAGTATTACTTAGCCATTAAAAAGAATACATTTGAATCAGTTCTAATGAGGTGGATGAAACTGGAGCCTATTATACAGAGTGAAGTAAGCCAGAAAGAAAAACACCAATACAGTATACTAACACATATATATGGAATTTAGAAAGATGGTAATAATAACCCTGTATGCGAGACAGCTGGAGAAGGCAATGGCATCTCACTCCAGTACTCTTGCCTGGAAAATCCCATGGATGGAGGAGCCTGGTAGGCTGAAGTCCATGGGGTCGCCAAGAGTCAGACACGAATTCACTTTCACTTTCACTTTTATGGATTGGGGAAGGAAATGGCAACCCACTCCAGTGTTCCTGCCTGGAGAATCCCAGGGACGGGGCAGCCTGGTGGGCTGCTGTCTATGGGGTCACACAGAGTCAGACACGACTGAAGTGACTTAGCAGCAGCAGCAGCAGCAGCAGCATGCGAGACAGCAAAAGAGACACAGATCTACAGAACAGTCTTTTGGACTCTGTGGGAGAGGGCAAGGGTGGGAATGATTTGGGAGAATGGCATTGAAACATGTATAATATTTGTGAAACGAATTGCCAGTCCAGGTTCAATGCATGATACAGGATGCCTGGGGCTGGTGCACTGGGATGACCCAGAGGGATGGTATGAGGAGGGAGGTGGGAGGGAGGTTCAGGATGGGGAACACGTGTACACCTGTGGCAGATTCATGTTAATGTATGGCAAAACCAATACAATATTGTAAAGTAATTAGCCTCCAATTAAAATAAACAAATTTATATCAAAACAAAATTGAAAAAAAAAACAAAAACTATCTTGGGACTTCCCTTGTGGTCCGCTGGCTGTGCTCCCAATGCAGGGGTCCTGAGTTCGATCCCTGGACAGGGAACTAGATTCCACATGCTGCAACTAAGACCTGGTGCAGCCAAATAAATAAATATTAAAAAAAAAAGAAAGAACTATCTTTTTTTCTGTTTTTACCAGTATAAAACTATTTAGCATATTTTCTTGGTTTATTTTCTAATAAAAAGAGCTAGTTAACTTGAGTTTTCTAGATTTACTCTACTGATTTGAATGGACAATAAGCTAATTCATATAAGATTATAAAATATTAAAACTGTGTCAAAATAAGTTGGATTATAATAGATAATTCTTTGTAAGAAGAATTCTTGCAATGCTATAAATCTTACAGGCTTAATGTGTCAACATAAATTATAATATCCAAATCCTTAGTTTTAAGCACTTAAACTAATATTAAATTGTATTAATTATGGAGTCATCTTTGGATACATGAAAAATTACTAAGTAAGATAAAGACATGAAGCATTGGTCACTAAACAGATTAATTTACCATCTCTTATTTTTACAAAAATTACAGAATGGTGATCTGCAAATTCAAGGACGAAGATGCCTTTAAATGAAAATATACAGGACTATTTTTGCCAACTTAAAATTTGATAAAACGATAGTGTGGATAAAAAATTATTTCTCACCATCCACCTCTACAGGGACTAGGTCACTAGCCACTGCAGTCACTGACCTTCAACACACCCTGAACAGAGTTCAGGGAGGAGATCAGCAATGAGGCACTCTGTGCTCTGGGCAAACTGGCTGAATAGGCTTTCAGATATGTTTTCAAGAAAAGATTTTATGAGCCCAATTTCATACATCTTTGAATATCTAGAAAAGCACTAATATCATTAACAGAGACATCTGCTCCTGGTAACTAGCAGCAACCTTCTGCCAAAATGTGTGCTTGATTGCCATACCTACCCCCTTTCACTAAAATCACATATTTCCTAATGAAAATGCCAATTAATTTGAGTTTTTTAGATTTCCTCTGCTGCCTATATTCTCTCTCCACACACCCCTTACCTCCAGAAAAGTTCCTTAGAGCTATCGGAGAGGCTGTCTCCCGGGTTGTAGTCTTCATCTTACCCCAAGTAAAACTTAACTCATAACTCTCACACTGTGCCTTTTTTTTTTTTTTTTAATGTTGACAACAGATAATTAGTAGTCATGGACAAACATAACTACTTAGTTCTTGTTTTTTCTCATTGTAATTTTCCATCAGTTGGATACAAAATTTGGTTGCTATAGCTGAAAATCTCAAAAGCCACCTCTTAAAAGCCAGATCCTAAACAGACCTTCCTTTCCTAACAGGTATTATCAGTTCAGTCAGTTCAGTTCAGTCGCTCAGTCGTATCTGACCCTTTGCAACCCCATGAATCGCAGCACACCAGGCCTCCCTGTCCATCACCAACTCCCTGAGTTCACCCAGACTCACGTCCATCAAGTCAGTGATGCCATCCAGCCATCTCATCCTCTGTCGTCCCCTTCTCCTCCTGCCCCCAATCCCTGCCAGCATCAGAGTCTTTTCCAATGAGTCAACTCTTCGCATGAGGTGGCCAAAGTACTGGAATTTCAGCTTTAGCATCATTCCTTCCAAAGAAATCCCAGGGCAAATCTCCTTCAGAATGGACTGGTTGGATCTCCTTGCAGTCCAAGGGACTCTCAGGAGTCTTATCCAACACCACAGTTCAAAAGCATCAATTCTTCGGCGCTCAGCCTTCTTCACAGTCCAACTCTCACATCCATACATGACCACAGGAAAAACCATAGCCTTGACTTAGACGGACCTTTGTTGGCAAAGTAATATCTCTGCTTTTGAATATGCTATCTAGGTTGGTCATGACTTTCCTTCCAAGGAGTAAGCGTCTTTTAATTTCATGGCTGCAGTCACCATCTGCAGTGATTTTGGAGCCCAGAAAAATAAAGTCTGACACTGTTTCCACTGTTTCCCCATCTATTTCCCATGAAGTGATGGGACCGGATGCCATGATCTTCGTTTTCTGAACATTGAGCTTTAAGCCAACTTTTTCACTCTCCACTTTCACTTTCATCAAGAGGCTTTTTAGTTCGTCTTCGCTTCCTGCCATAAGGGTGGTGTCATCTGCATATCTGAGGTTATTGATATTTCTCCTGGCAATCTTCATTCCAGCTTGTGTTTCTTCCAGTTCAGCGTTTCTCATGATGTACTCTGCATATAAGGTAAATAAGCAGGGTGACAATAGACAGCCTTGATGGACTCCTTTTCCTATTTGGAACCAGTCTGTTAATAGGTACTATAGCAATCAACAGGTATTATAGCAACCCCCAAACTCTGGGCATTTCAAACTGTGATAAACCTCTTTCACTATAAATTTATGAAAGTCAACTTTATGGTTTAGAGTAGTAGCTTCAGTTTAAACTCTAAATTTGGGAATTCCCTGGCAGTCCAGTGAGGACCAGGTTCAATCCCTTGTCTGGAAAATAAGATCCCATAAGCCACATGGTGTGGCAAAAAAACCTAAACTTTTCTCATTCTAATTTGTCTGATACTAAACTCTGAAGGATTGATGTGAAGCTGAAGCTCCAAACTTTGGCCAACCTGATGCAAAGAGATGACTTATTGGAAAAGACCATGATACTTGGAAAGACTGAGGGCAGGAGGAGAAGGGGATGACAGAGGATGAGGTGGTTGGATGGCATCACCAACTTGAAGAACATGAGTTTGGCAAACCTCGGGAGATAGTGAAGGACAGGAAAGTCTGCCATCCTGTAGTACATGGGGTCACAGAGTTGGACATGACTTAGGGGCCAAACAACAACTGAATATTTTATTTAAAATATTATGCTATGAACAAATCATTCCATTCAGATAACTGACCCAAGCATGCCACATTATCAGAGGTTAAAGAATTAACATCTATGCTTAATACTAGATATTATGCTTTTAAAGTTGCTTATGAATTTGCCATGCTACAAAAATAAAGACATTTTCTATGTCTTTGTGAAGCCCAATAAAATTACTGGAGATAGTCCAACATCCAAAAAAACACATTATTAAGCTTAAAACCATTGAAGAAAATGCATTATCTATTATTATGCAAACAACTAACTCTTACTGGTTTGAATCCAAAAGAAACTAAACATTTATAGTCAATAGAAAGATAATTATGTACTCTAGTTTCTGGAAGAAAAAAATTACTGATAAAATCTTGCATTATTTGTAATTTTCATAAAGCCCTAAAAAGCTGAAACTGTAGCATGAGACCCAAAGCCCCTATCGAATGAACCACTTGAACATTTAAAATGAACTTCATTTTATTGTTTTAAGTTTTGATATACATTTTAATAATTACTTATAAATAAATATTCTGATGGAAATTAAGTCAAACTAAAGAGCCTCTTGATGAAAGTGAAAGAGGAGAGTGAAAATTGGCTTAAAACTCAACATTCAGAGAATTAAGATCATGGCATCTGGTCCCATCACTTCATGGGAAATAGATGGGGAAACAGTGGAAACAGTGTCAGACTTTATTTTGGGGGGCTCCAAAATCACTGCAAATGGTGACTGCAAAGAGTCAGACATGAATGAGCGACTGAACTAAATGAAACATCAAAGTCAATACAGCCCAGCTTCTAAAGAAGCTTACTCTAGCCCCAATGATAATAAGATCATATTTCAAAATCTCCATAAACTCTCACTACATTAGATTGTTATTAAAATTCCCTTGAGATTTGCCTTGCACTCTCTGCTGACAGATTCCACATTGATGCATTCTGATCTCATTGAGTATTATTATTTTATTAAGCTAATTTATGTGCTCAGTTATATACCCACGAGCTGCCAGCCACATATTCAAAAAGGAAACCAATAATACACCTCTACAGACTAGTTTAGAAGTTCTACCACGTTGATGAACTGTGAGGACATCATGGTAAGTAAAATAGTCTCAAAAGACAAATATTGAATTATTCCACTTAGAGGAGGTACCTAGAATAGTTAACTCACAGAAATAGAAAATAGATGCATGGTTGCCAGAGAACTGGGGAGAGGGACATGGCAAAATGGGGAGTTAGTGTTTGATGGATATGGAATTTCAGTTTGGGAAGATGAAAGCTCTGGAGATGGATAGTGGTGATGGTTGCACAACAATGTGGGTGATACCCCTGAACTGTACATTTAAAAGTGGCTAAAGTGATAAAGTTCATTTTGTACTTATTATACCACAAGAAGGAAAGTTGACAGACAGAGAAGAATTTAAGATTCTACAAACTGGCCACACAAACGGGGTAGGGACCTGACCTTGAGACCCACTAAAAAGGCTTCAGAAACAGATCACTACCAAAGCAAACAGTTTCCCATGAATTCTGTAATTTGAGATTCTCTGATTCAAGATAACATTGGGTGGGACTTCCCTGGTTGTCCAGTGGTTAAGACTCCAAGAGGTGTGGGTTCAATCTCTGGTTGGAGAACTAAGATCCCACATGCCACGCAGTCAAAAAAAAAAAAAAAAAATGACACTGGGTATAGACTGTGTTCTGCCAAAGCCTTCAAATCAAGACTCACAACCAGTATATAGGATTCACATTCAAGCTTAAGTTTAGTAATCATCTCACCTCCATTTCCTTTCAGGTTAACCCTTTCTATGGGCAACACTACCACTTTTCAACTATTAAATTTGCTCTTCAACCTTCCGAAGTTTCAGAAACAAAGCCTGACATCAAAACTCACCAAAGAGGATCTAGGACACTGGATTTCACTGATTTCTGCAAGGATTCTACTCTGGTGAGAAGTTTCAAAAACTGCCAATGTGTGAGCCATAATTTATTTCTGATGATGAATCAAACAACAGTTAAAATACTCCATTAAGACAGGCACATCAAAAAGAGCTTATTTAAACTTAGTGAAGCTACTTTTCTAGCTAGGCTTTACGTTCCCAGTTGTAATGTCTGTAGCTGTCCTTGTCCCTTTATGCCCTCCTCCACTACCTGATAGCCGGATGTGAAAATGTTGCGATACCGTCATTCCAGTATCCGAAACTGACACTCAACTGACAAGATTGCAAGAGACTGGAAGAGACTAACCCCTTATCGACAAACCTGCTTCACTTGGAGTTCATTTTACCAAAAGGGGGAAGCTGAAAAATTTCTGTGAAGGAAGTGACAGCCAAAAGGCGATGGCTAACCGAGAAACCCAGGCAGAGGGTACACAGAGACAGCTATTGTGTATACTCCATGACTAATCTCCCAAATTCTTCTGGAAAATCCACAAACCAATGAAGTTCTCAGGTACCAATAGTAAGTCTTGTCAAGAACAGAATATGCAGACCAAACCCCTATACTAGCTGCCAACTAGCTATCCAAAGGGGAAATGAAAGTATATTGTAATAAGGTTTTTATATTGAAAATGAAGTCATTTGACAATAGCCTGTTTCAAGTTAAACTCGCAAGTGTGTTTTAAACTCTAAAACAACCATTAAAAAAAAGTGCAGAGTTAATAAGTCAATAGTAGAGATAAATGTAATAAAAAATACTCAGTAAATTCAAAAGGCAGAAAAAGAATAAAAAGGAATCAAAAAACAGATGGAGCAAATAGAAAGTGTATAGCAAGATGGTAGATGCAAACCCAGTCAAATTCATAATTATAGTTAATGTAATTTTTTGAGAATTCAAAATAAAAGGAAGAGATTGTCATACTAGGTAAAAACATAAGACCCAACTATATGCTGTCTATAGGATATTCATTTTAAATATATATTTGTAAAGGTAATGAGATCATTTTATACTTAGCAAATTAGAAAAATTGGAGGATAGTGGCCTTAACGAACTGCTGATGGAAGTGAAAAAGTTGGCTTAAAACTCGACACTCAGAAAACTAAGATCATGGCATCTGGTCCTGTCACTTCATGGCAAATAGACAGGGAAACAGTGGAAACAGTGACAGACTTTATTTTTTGGGCTCCAAAATCATTGCAGATGGTGACTGCAGCCATTAGAAGAAATTAAAAGACACTTGCTCCTTGGAAGAAAAGTTATGACCAACCTAGACAGCTTATTAAAAAGCAGAGACATTACTTTGCCAACAAAGGACCGTCTAGTCAAAGCTATGGTTTTTCCAGTAGTGGATGTGAAAGTTGGACTATAAAGAAAGCTGAGTGCCGAAAAATTGATGCTTTTGAACTGTGGTGTTGGAGAAGACTCTTGAGAGTCCCTTGGACTGCAAGGAGATCCAACCAGTCCATCCTAAAGGAAATCAGTCCTGAATATTTATTGGAAGGACTGATGCTGAAGCTGAAACTGCAATACTTTGGCCACCTGATGAGAAGAACTGACTCATTTGAAAAGCCCCTGATGCTGGGAAAGATTGAAGGCAGGAGGAGAAGGAGACGACAGAGGATGAGATGGTTGGATGGCATCACTGACTCAATGGACATGAGTTTGAATAAACTCTGGGAGTTGGTGATAGACAGGGAGGTCTGGCGTGATGCAGTCCATGGGGTTGCAAAGAGTCGGACATTACTGAGTGACTGAATGGAACTGAACTGATGGATGTGTATTCTACCAATATAGTTATATTGGCACTTCCTCAAGTCTGCAGTATCTTGTGTTCAGCTATACAACATGTGAGTATTTATCCCAAATAAATCCCCATCCGTGTCCATAAGGTTTTATGCACAAGGATATTCATGGAAGCATTGTTTGTTTTAGTTGGGTGTCAAAAGCAATCTGGATGCCCATGGCAGAGGAGAGAATGAGTAAAATACAGTTAAATACATGGAGTACTAATGCAGCCAGAAGACGCAACAGGTTAATTTTAACAGCCTAATGTAAACATAGCAATATGGATATTTAAAACACAGTACTGAGAGAGAAAAATAGATAAATAAAAAAATAAGAAACAAGATGAGATATGTAATGATTCAATTTACATAGTTAGAGACATGGATTCTAAACAGTGTTACCCATGTTAGAGCAATACAAACAAAGAATATGCATTTTAAATATTAGAATGGTTACTTATATAGAGAGAGGAATAAGAAAATGAAAAGGGATAAATAACTGTTCACACATATATATGTACACATAAAAACCAAAAGAAGTGCCTCACACACTTTGACAATGTGCCATAAAACGAGACTTGTGATTAACTCACCCCTGCACATGAAGTCCAACTAAGAAGAACGTACATGAAATAAAGTGTCATACAGTCGAACCTGTCGGTGTTTTCCTTTAGACTTTCTGACTTTTTAACCCTCTCCTAAAATTATATAAATCAACTCAATCTTTCTAATCGTTTCTAGTTGCTCTGTGTGCTTACATTTAGATCTTTAATTCATCTGAAAATACTTTTGCATTTGCTATGCAGAATAGTCATAACCATATTTTTAATGTAAATACAACTATCCCAATGCGTCATATTCAAAGAGCCATCCTTTCCCAATTTTAAATGCTCCATTTATTATACACTTAATTCTCACATGTACATGGGTCTATTTCTGGGTCTTTTTAATCCTCTGATCTATTTGTTTATTTTTCTACTCAAACCATTGTCGCTTTATATTTTAGTATATTTAGTATGAGTTAGGAGAAGGCAATGGCACCCCACTCCAGTACTTTTGCCTGGAAAATCCCATGGACGGAGGAGCCTGGTAGGCTCCAGTCCATGGGGTCGCAAAGAGTCGGGCACGACTGAGAGACTTCACTTTCAGTTTTCACTTTCATGCATTGAAGAAGGAAATGGCAACCCACTCCAGTGTTCTTGCCTGGAGAATCCCAGCGACAGAGGAGCCTGGTGGGCTGCCGTCTATGGGGTCGCACAGAGTCCGACACGACTGAAGCGACTTAGCAGCAGCAGCAGCAGCAGGGGTTCCCTATTATTCCTTTTCAACAATTTCTTGGTAATTATCACATTTTTCCCTTAAGATCAAAAACAGATCCCCCTAAATGCTCTACTGTGATTCTGTTTGGAATTGCATACAATTTATATACTTTTCTGAGAAATATTGACAGCTTTGTATCATATCTTCCCACCCAGGAACAAGATATGTCTTTGTATCACCAGCTTTTTTTTTTTAAGTCCTGCAGTAAAATAGTTTTCCTCAGATATGTGTTCCATCTTTCTTGTTTAATTTATACTTGGTAATTTATAATTTGTTGCTACTATAAATTTTTTTTAATGTCCATTCCTAACTGAAATGCTATTATAAAGAAAAGCTGGTGATTTTTGACTATTTACTTAGTATCTAGAGATCATTTCAAATTTATCTTTTTATATGTAACAATGCTTTTTAATATCTTAAATTTTCAATTTTTAGAAAGGGATAGATGATTGCTTTCCTTTCAGAGTGAGCAGAAGAAAAAAAAGAAATTTAGATTCAAACTATTTCTATTTTATACACACATACACACACACAGTGAGCAGAATGCCTACAATACCTTTTAAAAACTGGAAATTTTTAAAGCATCTAGTTTACCAATATATAAGGTAAAGGTTGTATCCAAAAGTAAATATAAACAAACACATACAATGAAATGAGGTAATCAGGAAAAAGAAAATATTTACATATAAAATTAAGGAAATTCTGTGGGCCAGGCATAACACAGAAGCTTGAAGTTTAATGTAGAAAAACATTAATAATACTACATTTAAAAAAATAATCTGGAGGAGGACAAGACAACCCATTGCAGTATTTTTGCCTGAAGAATCCCATGGACAGAGAAGCCTAGTGGGCTACAGTCCATACAGGTGCAAAGAGTTGGACACGCCTGAAGTGACTTCGCACAGCACAGCATTTTAAATAATAAACGTACATAAGTTTATACCAATAAACAACAGTGTATCAACTACAGGTAATCTTCCCTTTGCATGCGATAGTTGCTCAGTCATGTCCAACTCTTTGGGACCCCATGGACTGTAGCCTGCCAGGCTCCACTGTCCAGGAATTTTCCAGGCAAGAATACTGAAGTGGGCTGCCACTCCCTTCTCCAGGGGATCTTCCTGACCCAGGGATTGAACCTGGGTCTTCTGCACTATGGCAGATTCTTTACCATTTGAGCCACCAGGGAAGTCTCTTTGCATGTGGGGCTATAAAATACAAAGTACATGCAAGGTAAAACTGTGCAAAAAAATCTATTAATCAATAGAAAAAAATTATAATTGTCTGTGATGTCTAATATTTTTGTCAAAATATTAAAAATTCTCTTATCCTTAATTATAAATACATAATAATTGCAAAAAGAACTAATATTTAGTCATTGTGCCATAATTTAAAATTTTAGAAACACTGAGAATTAAAGTGTTTTATTTGTTTGTAAAAAACTCAATCAAAGGTAGTTTAAACAGTTTTTGCCTATTTCTCACCTAACTTATGACACAGAGCAAGTATCTTTTATGTATTTTGGAGAATTATAATATTTCTCTTCTAACTTTGGATCAGATACCAACATTTTATTCTTTCTGTTTTCAATGTGTTAATCATAAATATGATTCCATTTATATGCAATGTCCAGAACAGGTTAATTCCATAAAGACAGAAAACAGATTAGTGGTTGATTAGCTTTGGGAGATTTGGGGAAATGTGGAGTGGCTGTTAATGGAGTTTTTAGGGGGAGATGATTACAACTTCTGGCACTTCTACTTGGACCAGAAGGGAGGTCAAATTCCATTAAATTCCCTCAACTGAGTTGTCTACTGAGATTGGGTAAATTCTCTCCAAAAGGGTTTTTCATGTTTAACTAGGGCCCTGACATTATCAAGTCTTTGTGATTTTCAAACTGTTTTTTTTTTAGCAGTAGAACCCATGGCGGGGGGTGGGGGGAATTAAGTTTGAGAGACCAATATATAAGAAAAACAAATCTATTTTTAATTGACATAATACAGTTTATAAATTCAAATTTGTAGTATTTATTCTCATATATGTGTGTGTGCTTAGTCACTCAGTCATGTCTGACTCTTTGCAATCCCATGACTGTATCCTGCCAGGCTCCTCTGTCCATG
The DNA here is from genome assembly GCF_027580195.1 of Bos mutus. Lineage (NCBI taxonomy): Eukaryota > Metazoa > Chordata > Mammalia > Artiodactyla > Bovidae > Bos > Bos mutus. The sequence continues at coordinate 22,116,594 of NC_091620.1, read as the reverse complement.
AGGATTCTCCAGCCAAGAAGGCTAGGGTGGGTTGCCATACTCTCCTTCAGGGCATCTTCCCAACCCAGGGATCGAACTCAGGTCTCCTGCATTGCAGGCAGATTATTTACCATCTGAGCCACCAGGGAAGCCCATTTACTATCATAAAGTCAATTAATTAGAATAATGAGGATGTTTTGATGAACCCCCAAATTTTAAAATTTATCAAATTTTATCAGTTCAGTTCAGTTCAGTCGCTCAGTCGTGTCCGACTCTTTGCGACCCTATGAACCGCAGCATGACAGGCCTCCCTATCCATCACCAACTCCCAGAGTTCACTCAAACTCACGTCCATCGAGTCAGTGATGCCATCCAGCCATCTCATCCTCTGTCATCCCCTTCTCCTCCTGCCCCCAATCCCTCCCAGCATCAGAGTCTTTTCCAATGAGTCAACTCTTCGCATGAGGTGGCCAAAGTATTGGAGTTTCAGCCTCAGCATCAGTCCTTCCAATGAACACCCAGGACTGATCTCCTTTAGAATGGACTGGTTGGATCTCCTTGCAGTCCAAGGGACTCTCAAGAGTCTTCTCCAACACCACAGTTCAAAAGCATCAATTCTTTGGCGCTCAGCCTTCTTCACAGTCCAACTCTCACATCCATACATGACCACTGGAAAAATCATAGCCTTGACTAGACAGACCTTTGTTGGCAAAGTAATGTCTCTGCTTTTTAATACGCTATCTAGGTTATAGCAATCTCTATATCAAATTTTTTTAATTGCACAGTATTAAAAACCCTGACACAATAGAGTAATATTTGTAAAGAGTAACAATTGCTATTTTCACCCCACTATATTTATTATATTGATAATCATTTCCTCAGCTCTGGCAAAAATGACAGCAAAATAACATATACAATTTTGAATGCTCAGATCGTTGATATAAAATCAATAATCATTTTTTTAATAGCTCTTGAAACATGAAAGTAGTACAACATGAAATGTTGATTGCAAAGTTAAATCACTGGCAATTGCTAAACTCAGTTTGTGTCTTTATCAACAATATACAAAATCAAACATGAAGTCTTCAAAACTTATGGTAAGGACTGAAAATTTTATATGACATTATTATTAGACAGTATGTTATATATTTATTTACTACTGTATAGAGTCCCTTGGACTGCAAGGAGATCCAACCAGTCCATTCTAAAGGAGATCAGCCCTGGGTGTTCTTTGGAAGGAATGATGCTAAAGCTGAAACTGCAGTACTTTGGCCACCTCATGCGAAGAGTTGACTCATTGGAAAAGACCCTGATGCTGGGAAAGATTGAAGGCGGGGGGAGAAGGGGACGACAGAGGGTGAGATGGCTGGATGGCATCACCAACTCAATGGACACGAGTTTGAGTGAACTCCGGGAGTTGGTGATGGACAGAGAGGCCTGGTGTGCTGCGATTCATGGGGTCGCAAAGAGTCGGACACGACTGAGCGACTGAACTGAACTGAAGGACAACTACCCAGTGACTATGAACATTCTCAATAAAGCTCAAGACAGATACTAAGAATCTCTATCTTCTATTGTAGAACAAGATAAAAATTATAAATTTTTAATATATCAATCATCTATTTATGTACATAAAATTTGGACACAACTTGACATTAAAATGAAGTCATAGAGCTATTATCTGCCATTAGCACTTTTAGAAGGAAATAAGGTACTAAAGATTCTGGATGCCTAAGAATTAGTATCATCTGCTGCTGCTGCTGCTAAGTTGCTTCACTCAATAATTATTGCAGAGCACTAGATGATACTAGTGCTCTGCAATAATTATTGAGTTTGTTGCTATTGCGATATTATATGACCTAGCATATTGGGGAACAAATTTTCCCTGAAGAGAAGACAAAGATCTTTGAGAATGAATATCCATATAGTAGTGTTTCCATGAGAGAAAATGGATTATTTACAAAGGAAGAGAGAGTGTATGTATTTCCTCTCCCCAGTTGAAACCACGGCTTAAGTGATAAGGCTTTAGACCCTAAATCTAACAATAGATAAAACAGTGCTTCACATCCAAAGCTAGTACTATTTCTCTGAGAACTGTGGCCATAGCTCCATCTCCAATCTAGGACACCACAGACCTGCTTTTTCAGACTGAGAACACCAGGTGGCATATGGTGGCTGAATCAGAGCCTTGGTAACCATGGCAACCAGCTACCATTCCAGCTCCTGCAGCTGCCATTTTTTATCCAAAGCAGTGTTTTGTGCACACTGGGGGTTTTGCTTTGAAATGGTTGTACTATGTGCTTTTCATTCTTCACAGAGTTAGGGTTTCTACTTCTGGGAAGGGAATTCCAATGTCAGAGATATATACCTTGGGTCAGTTGCATTAATTATATTTTATGTGCATTATTCATTGCATCTGCAGAAAGCAGACTATGCAGTGATATTTGAGAAGGCCACGCCTTCCATAGCAGGCTTTCTCTAGGGAGGCTAGACTTCATTGAAGGGAAATGCATGATGGAGTGAGAGACTCCTCTCTGGATTTGGGTTAAAACAAAATAAAAATGCCCAGTTCAGTGCTTGAAGCCAGTTGTAGGTACAATGATTCTGAGAGCTGCCTGGACAAAAGGAATGTACATAACTGTCACTGGTCTAGACAGAAGATGTCTGCCAACCTACTGGAAGGATGTATTTTACATAAATAGTATCTTCCCATAAAATATGTTTTGGATGTGTTTTATGTCATGCAATAGTAAACCAAATATTTATAAGATGGAGACTATCCTTTTCCTTTTCTATCAGTCGAAAGTAATGAGATTTTCTAAATTAATCACCAGGCGTTGCCTCTAGTGATTGGCAGTATATCACAAGCCAGGCTGCCAAAAGTCATTCTCTTTGCCATTGGGAACAGAGCTGAAAGGAGTGACGTTATTCAAATGTCTTCTCTAAATTCCTAAAAGGTTCTGTTCTGAACGGGGACTCATTTATAAACACATCTATTGCAGCCTGGTGTTGTTTCTGGCTGTTAGATAGAGCAGCCATATCTTAAATGTGCATTCTTCGGATGAAAGATCCTTCTTAGAAAATGTAAATTCTATGTGTTAAAAACATTATTTTATGACATGAAAAATGAAGAATTTACACTGTATAAGTAATATAATAATAATCATCAAGGATGGAAGAAAGGAACCTTGGCTAAGAAAAGGGTTGAAAAGAAATACAATAAATATTAACAGCTGTGAGACTTTGGAATTTTTTCTCTTCCACACTTATGTATTTTCTAGTTTTTAATCAAGAAAATTTACTACTATGTCATAAACATAAAAACAATAAAATGTATTTTAGAATGTATTTTAATTTCATTACAACAATCTTATTTTTCACTTACAAATGTAAAAGCTTTTAACATTTTATTTGAAAAAATTATTTGAAATCATGAACTTCCCAAAGAAAATAATTTTAAATCATTTTAATGTTAAATAAATTTTAATTATATTTGTGATAACAGACAATAAACTCTCAAACTTTATAAATTAAAAAATACTCAAAACAATTTTTACATAGTATTCTCTATGAATTGAAGTATTAATTAAGGGTATCAGAAGAGGAGAGTTAATAAATATGATTATATGTCAAATTCAGTTTCCTGTTATTTTATGAAATTATTGACAAGAAAGATGATTTGAGAAAATAAGTAATTTGAGAAAATTAGTCATGGGACTTTCATGCATTTGCTGGTTTTATACTATTGCACTTTTCCTATCTTTTTATCTAAGATTTTGATGAAACTGAACCAAGAGCAGTACTGGGTCAAGAGACAAGAATACACCATCCATGAAGGCCAATAATTTGGTACCACTTCATAAATATTTCTCCAGTGTTTACTTACAGGAGCCTGTGTCACTGACTGGGGGAAGGATGGAGGAAGGTCCCTGAGCAAAGTGACCTGGTCACTTTCCTCCCTAGCAGGGCCACAGCAGTAAATGCAATTTGTACTTTGCACTCAGCACAATGGAATTCTGTGGGGCTTTTAACAATTACATCTAGAAATGTACTTAATAACATGGAAATATATTCAAATTATGTCATTAAGTGAGGAAACATTATGATATTGAGATCGATGACAGATAGACACACCCTCCAAGTGATTAAGAACCATCATCTCTGTCATCATTTAATTAGTGCAGTTGCAAGTCATTATTTTCTGATTTTATTTTTACACATTACAAACATTTTCTGCCAGATTGTTGCTTTTTAACATTTTTTCTGATATCTTTGTCTTGCCTCAGTGTTTTGCTTTTACCTGATGAAGTCTCTCAATCGTATCTTTTTGTGATTCTTGATAGGCATTCCAGAATTAAATATTATCAGTTTCTTCTATAACTTTTTTAAAGTGTTTATGTATATTTCTTTAATGTACATGGAATGTATTTTTATGTACTAAGAGGAAGAGTTAACTTTGCAATAAGGAAAAAGTTATTATCGTTGAGGGGGTTCAGAATATTCCACTCCAAGTTATGCCACTTGGGCATGTAGATTGTTTTGAGCTGGGCAATCAAGAGCCAGCAGACTCAGTAAAAACTTTTAACTGCCTAAAAGAAAGTATAAATTTCCCCACTTGCCAGAAAAAAATCTATATTAATAAAGGAAACTTCCATTAGAAAGAATGTCTGTACCAGGAAGATACTATCAGAGATAACATTTTTCAAAAAGGGCAAACTTCATCCACCACACATTTCCTCCTGTCACTATCCTGGGAATTGCCTCCTCCCCACTTAGATACCCCAAACGCCAGTCCCTTTCTTTATCTCAAAATGCTATATAAATATCAATCCTCTGGCCACATTTGAAATCTCATATTTTGGGGGGGGCTTCTGTGTGTATATATGCAGTTAAGTGTTTTCCTTTTTTTAATCCTCTTAAGCTGTTTTATGTCAATTTAATTTTTATACCAGTCACAGAAGCTAGAAGGGTAAAAGGGAAGCCTTTTTTCCTCCTCAATGCTATTATTATAATTATTTTATTAGACCTTTTCTAGATTTTTGTTCTTTCTCTTGTAGTTCTGCCAAATTCCCTGAATCAAATACATATATTAGGTTCTTTTTGGTACTATGAAGGAGTAATCTTACAAAGAAGAAATGACTTTGAGAAGAAATACAAATATTAAGATACTCATCCGATCACTTGCACGCATTTGTGACTAAAGACCATGAAGGATACAAGAAAAAGGGCTACAGTGCTGATTCATGTGCATCTCGGTCAATTTGGTCATGCCCAGTTATTATTGGCCTTATGATAGAGCACCATCCTTCTCAATAATTAGAGGCAGGTGACACCTACAGGGACCTCACTTCCAGATGGTATGTGATAATGAAAACAAGACTCATTCTGCCACATGTATAAATATTTAGCAACCAGGTCCCAGACAATCACATGAGCAGCTTAGTAAGTTGATGAAGCCTCAGTACTCCAGCCTGTTAGGTGCCCAACAGCACTCCACAGGCACCAGAGGTCAAGAGAACAAGGTTCCAGCTTTGGGGCAGGACTGAGCTCACAAATCAAAGCCAGGTGCAAGAATCCTTCCATTACAGTCCAAGACACAGTTTAGCATCCCAAACATGGATAGATAATCCAAGGTGCGTAAACTGTTAGGCTGGCTAGATTTCTTTCATGCTGTTTATGCAAGGGCAGGAATACATCTAAACATGTTTAGTCAGTCCACATAATTGACACTTGTCTGAAACTCATTTCACCAATGAGAAATTATCTCACCAATGAGAAATTATTTCTAACTCATTATGCTAATTAACAAACCCCCCAGAATAGATATAAGATAAAGATGGCTGGAACCTGTAACCAAACTCCTCTGCGATATGGCTTCTGAACTGAGAAATTCAAACACTAACCTACCACACCCAGAGTGTGTTTTCACAATTAGGATTCTTCAAATATCGAGTAACCTTTCCTAAGAAGAGAAGAAAATTGAATATACTGTACCACATTTTGTATGCCAAAACATTTTTAATTTCAACGTGAAGATCTTCTAATCACGGACATGTATTTCTTATTATTTTTGGTGATACTCATATCTCCTATTCTGACAAGGAAAACTCACCTATGGTCCCCAGTAGCTTTCCAAAAATAATCCTCCTGCTTCCTGTTCTTCAAGCAAACAGAACAAGGCCTCCTTCTGTTCAGAAGCAAAGCTTTCTTTTTTCGTTTTTTAGCCACACCCTGCAGGATCTTAATTCCCCAACCAGGGATGGAACCCACAAACGCTGCAGTGAAAGTGCAGAGTCTTAACCACAGGAGACCAGGAGAGTCTTCAAGTTTTATTCTTGGATAAAAGAATTGGGAGGTGAAAGTTCAGGCTCTAGAACACACTCTCCGGACAGGCTCAGGGTGGGGCTGCTTTATAGGAAGGGATCTCGTCAGCGGAGAGGGGATGAAGCTCTTCTGAGGCTGGTGCATCAGACTGCTGCATCGAGACTGCACACAGCCTGCTGTCACTGACGCCGCCATCTTGAATGGAGTACTGTGCTCAGAGCTTCTCTCCAGGGCCTGTGAGCTGAGATACCTGCCCCGCTATTTCACACAAGGAGCTCTCAAGTACCGCGTGCCAGGCCTCTGACCCTGGCACCCTAGGATCAAGTGAAAACGGAGGAAGCGCAAGGGGGAGGTGGGGGGGAAAGGTTAGACTCATTACCCAGATTCTATTTTTATTCTCCAGGAATTGTTAATGGGCTTTGCTGGTGACAAATCTCTCTTTTACTGTCCTGCTCCTCATTCTGAGGGGCGATGAGTCATCTTCTGCAGCCGCTTTCTGCTGTGTTTGGTCTTCGGTTGTCATAAGCGTGGTTAGAGGAGCACAAGTTGTGTGGTGGTCACCAGGCCTCAGGCCTGACTCTGTAACCCCCGCACCCACCGTTTGGAGTTTTATAGATTCTCACCTTTTAGAGACAGGACACCAGACAGCTTAGGATGCAGGCCCAAACATTAGCGAGAATGACGGTCATGGGGGAGGGGGGAAGGCGGGGCGAAAAAGTACAAACCAAATGAGGCTCCGAAGTCCTGTTATCCCCACAGGCGTCTGTGTTTGTTCAGCCAGAGTTGGCAACCAGGTTTCTTCTAACCAAGTGGTTTCTCCCAGCAGTCTGTCTGCTCTTTCTTCATTCAGGCCACTTGCATCAATGCAAAAACAGCCCAGCATACTAGCTGGTGGATAGACTCCTCTCTTGTCAGCAGCTAACAGTTAATCTAGGGCTATCTGATTACCCAGGACTACTAGTCAGGCACAGAAGGCAATGGCACCCCACTCCAGTACTCTTGCCTGGAAAATCCCATGGACGGAGGAGTCTAGTGGGCTGCAGTCCATGGGTCGCTAATAGTTGGACACGACTGAGTGACTTCACTTTCACTTTTCACTTTTATGCATTGGAGAAGGAAATGGCAACCCACTCTAGTGTTCTTGGAGAATCCCAGGATCGGGGGAGCCTGGTGGGCTGCCATCTGTGGGGTCGCACAGAGTCGGACATGACTGAAGTGACTTAGCAGCAGCATACCAGTCAGGAGCAAACTGACTTAACCTGAAGTCAAGGCTGGTCTCATCAGCCACCAACGCCATGTTGGCTGTTATCTTTTTATGGTGACAGAGTTTTATAAGATCCCCCAGGCCAAGGTCACTAGAACCCTCAAGAGAGCAATGATTCCTGCAATTAGTAGTCTGCCTTGGGAGGCACACTTTTGTTGTTTTTCAGAAAAGAAGCTTCACATCTGAGAGAGATTCACAGGAGTAGTCAAGGGTGTCCATGGCCCCAGGTTATCTCTCTGAGGTCCAGCCTTGGGGGCCCCTCTTCACTCAAGTGTGAAGTACCCATGGAGTGTTCCCTGAGACTTCAGAATGGGTGGGTTAGGATTACCAAGTGGGGTGGGTTCCACTCTAGAGTGAGGCAGCCTTGGAGAAGGAAATGGCAACCCACTCCAGGATTCTTGCCTGAGAAATCCCATGGAGAGGAGCCTGACAGGCTATAGTCCATGGCGGTCACACAGGGTCAAACAGGACTTAGCCACTGAACAATTGGTTTATTACTTGTATCAAATGTATCACATTAATGCACCAGAGAAAACTGGATGTGGGATATGTGGGAATTCCTTGCATTGTTTTTCTGTAAATCTACACTATTCTAAAACTAAAAGCTTATTTTTAAAAACACAAGAAAATATTTATAAAGCATATATCTCATAAAGGACTTGTATCTAGAAATATATAAAGAACTCTTTAAACAAAAACAGCCTAATAAAAAGTGGGCAAAAGATTTGAAGAGATATTTTCTAGGGAAGATATATGGATGGCAAATAAGCCCTTGAAAAGATGCTCAACAATATTAGTCATTAAGGAAATGCAAATTAAAGCTACAGCATACATAGTTAATGGCTAAAATTAAAAAAAAAAAGAAACTCAATATTATAAAGTAATTATCCTCTGATTAAAATAAACTAATTAAAAAAAAAGAAACTGATCATACTAAGTCTTGGCATGGATATGGAAGAACTGGGACTCTCATACACTGTTGAGGGAGTGTAAAATGGTACAACCACTTTGGAAAACAGTTTGACAGTTTCTTAAAAGTTAGATAAGGGCTTCCCAGGTGATGCCAACGGTAAAAGTTAGATATATATCTACCATATGATCTAGTCATTCCACTCTTAAGTGTCAATCTAAGAGAAAACAAATGTAAAAAGATAGACATACTTGAAAGTTCATAGCAGCTTTACTTGTAGCAGTCAAAATCTGGAGACAACACAAATGTTTCATTTATCAACAACTGAGTGTTCAATGTTCTATGATGACCTACATGGGAATAGAATCTAAAAAAGAGTGGATATGTGTATATGTATAACTGACTCACTTTGATGTACAGCAGAAACTAACACAATGTTGTAAATCAACTATAATCCAATAAAAATTAATTTAAAAAAACAATTGAATGGTTGAATGGATAAACATACTGTAGTACAATGAAATATGATTCAGCAATAAAAAGGAATAAGCATTGAACACTGGCAACAACATGGATGAACCTCAAAATAATTATTCTGAGTGAAAGAAGCCAGACCAAATCACAAACAAAAAACATAGTACATGCTAGATGATTCCTAGAAAACAGGATGATTTCTAGAAAATAGAAATTAATCTATGGTAACAGAAAGCAGAGAAGTAACTACATTGGGAGTAAGGGGAAAGAGGGATTAAAAACAGCAGGGGTGATGGGTATTCTCTATCCTGATTATGGTGAGAGCTTCACAGTTGTATATATATATGTTAAAACTATCAAGTGGCACCCTTTAAAATATGTGCAGTTTATTATATGTCAACTATACCTCAATAAAGAAAACATTTAAAGAAAAGAAAAAAAAATGAGGCGGTCTTGTGGTTGCTCGTTTTCCGGGTTTTTAGATACACTCGGTCTCCTCCCCTTTAGTAGCGGAGGGCTAGGTCAGTGGGTGCAGACACACCTGATTACCATATTTCATGAGGGCTTTCATGGTTTCTTCTACTTGAGGACTTACTGAAGTGGTTCCATCTCAAGGGAGCTAAGGTGTCCCTTCTCTCAGGCTTTGGGAATGGGCCTACCATATGCAAGTTCAAACACACTTAAATTTAACTTATATCTGGATACTAATGGCATGCATATCAGGGTGGTTGGGAATAATTTAATCCAATTTTCTCAAGTCTCTGGCATAGCTTGACTAAGGTTCATTTTAAGGTTTGATTAAATCTCTCTACTTTCCTCAATGATTGGAGTCTCCAGGCTGAGTGTAGGGTTCATTTAATACCCAGGGCACTTGTCCCTTTTGCCATGTGAGACACAAATGCTGGACCATTATCACTTAGTCGGGATCTTGGCTTTTTTCTCTTTTATTAATGCATTAGCCAGTACTGCTGCCATTTCAGTTCTAGTGGGGAACTCCTCTACTTACCTTGGGAATATGTCCACTAGCACTAAAAGATACCTGAAATTGCCTGGTACTGTCAGAAGGACAGTGAAAACAATCTGACTATCTTCCCCAGGATATATCCTTATGATCTAAATGAGCCTTATCTTGGGGGCCTTATCTGGGGATCCAGTTTTGGGGTTATTCCTTGAGCAAATGGGGCATGTCTCAACTATCCAACTGATCATACTTTTCATGCCAAGAGTTTTCAGACTTAAACTAACCAATTATATAAGGCTTCCCTCCTGTAGTGAGTTCCTTGATGAGCCCCTCCAATGGCTTGATAAGCTTCAGTTTTGGGAAGGAAGTATTGTTTATGCCCATTAACTAACCTCCTAGGTCTCTACTGAAGCCCCATTTCTGGGCTTTGTCTAATTCTTCATTTGTATAGAGTGGGGAGTAATTGGATAGATCTGTCCTCTTAGGCATGAGGGGTAGTTGCCAGGTTACTGGTTCTAGGACTGCCCTTTTGGCAGCTCCATCTGCTTCATTGTTTCCCTTTTTTACCTCTGTTTGGCCTTTTTGATAACCCCTTACAGTGAATCACTGTCACTTGTTTCAGAAATTGCACTGCTTCTAGGAGTCTCAATATGTTTAAGCCATGTTTCCCTTGCTCCTTCTCTACATTAAGCACAACTCTTTACTTTCAAATAGCCCTGTGTGCATGTAGGAGGGCATATACACACTAGCAGTCTGTGTAAATATCTAAGATTTTCCCTGTCCTGAGCTCTAAGGCTCAGGTGAGGGCCATCAGCTTGGCCTTTTGGGCTGAAGTCCCTGGAGGCAGGCTTTGTGCCTCAGTGACTTTGTCTGAGATGTCACTGCTTATTCCACTATCCTTTTTTCTTCTCTCATAAAATTGTTTCCAACTGTGAACCAGATACCTTGTTGGTGTCTGAGAGAAACTCACTTCCTAAGTCAGAGCAACTTGAATAGATGGTGTTTTGTATAATCATGCTCAGGAGGCCCTGTTCCTGTTGGTAGTGGGGTAGCATGATTTTGAGTGACAGGTTTTTATGGTAATGACTGTGTCCCCCTTCAAGGACACTGAGGACATTGTCTCTTCCAGTGTCCCTCTTGTTTACATATGGTGCACAGACTGGGACCCAGTTTCTTTGTCTTGCTCTCCCTCGGTAAGGGCCAGTGGTCACTCACCAGAGTCAGAGGTCTCTATGGGCAGTTAGTTCAGATTCCCATGCTGACTAATTCACATTTGAGGGCAACAGCCAATATATGAGCTTGCCTCCAACTGTTTTTATCCTCTGACTTTTCCTCCTCTATAGCTTTGTTTTTAAACACCCAGTCAGCAATCTCCTACTTTTGTCTTATTTTTGTGGCTCAGATGGTAAAGAATCTGCCTGCAATTCAGGAGACCTGGGTTCAATCCCTAGGTCAGAAAGATCCCCTGGAGAAGGGAATAGCTGCTCACTCCATTATTTTTTTCCTAGAGAATTCCATGGACAGAGGAACCTGGTGGGCTACAATCCATGGGACTGCAAAGAGTCAGACATGACTGAGTGACTAATACTTGCACTTTTCAGGCAACCTCCACCAGACAAGAAGTAGGGCTATCTGGTTCTATTTTCAGATTCTGAATTTTATACCTAATATCAGCAGCACTTTGGGAAATGAAATACAACATCAGGATTGCATTCCCTTCCAATGACTCAGGGTCAGTGGTAGTATAAATTCAGAGACAGTCCTTGAGACACTCTAAGAATGCCAAAGCGTTTTCTATTGGCTCTTGTTTGATTTCCTTTATTTTTTTCCAATTGACCAGTTCCTTTCCTGCTGCCTGGATTCCCTTTAAGTTATATTTTTACATTGACGGGACTGTCTCAGGGATATAATGGTTATCCTCTAGTTCCTACAGTATCTAGTGTAGGACAGAGCCTGGTGAGTTCAGAACCTGGTGGGTGGGTCCAGGTGGAAGGGCTACAGTCAGTCCCATCTGAGTCACCAAAAATTTGTTATCAACCCTCCCTGACTCTTCCAAAAGGGTTCTCCTGCGTGATGTCACTCACACCAATACAGTGAGGCTGAGTTTAGTTGAAGCAAAGAAAAGCTTTATTCTTTGATCAAAGAATGGAGAGATGTGAGCTTGTACTCTAGAGTCCATGCTCTTCCTCAAAGACCATTGGTAGGGCTGCCTTATAGGGTTCTTGTCAGCAGGGAGAGGATTGGAGCTCTTGAGGCTCAGCACAGCTGTGCTGCTCACAGCATTCCAGATCAAAGTGCTGGGTGCAGCATTTCTGCACACAGCCTGCTAAGCTGAGATGTCAGACACAGCCATTTCACACAGGAACTTTGGTCTGAAGTGCCAGATGCAAAGCCTCTGCATGTGGTACCCTATGAACAAGTGAAAATACACTAAGCACAAAGGGGAAAAGGTTAAGCTTTTTATTTTATTACCCAGATTCTATTTTTATTAACATTCCTGGGAATTGTCAATAGGCTTTACCAGTGACAGCAATACCATTATTTGTGATTACAAAAATAAGACTCATCACCTGCCTTTTAGAATGACATTTGGTTCAGGTTTGGAAGTCTCCATAGAAGCCCAAGTCCTCTTTTGTCTTAACCTTAGCTGTTATGAATAATACTCTCCTCTCAGTGTAGCCTGTGATTCTCAAGAGGAGATGGGATATTGGAGAAGGATCCCTTTCCAAGTCTGGCTTATCAGAATCTCCTAAGGGTAAGACCTCTCCATTCTGTTAATCCCCCCAAGAGGGAAAGTTACTATTCATCTTCCCAAGCTCAACTCTCTTAGATTGCATTCCCATAGGACTCCTCTCTGGAGTCTGTATTTCACCATCCCCTTGACCTTAATCAGTAACAAAGGCCTTTATAATATTACCATGGCATTGCTCCCTCCCCACCCCTCCCCCATCCCAAGTTTATAAACTTCTTAGCTCCCTTGCCTCTGGGCAAGTCTGTTTATTGCATCTCACAAAAGAAGAAGAAAGAAAGAGTAGAAAAAAAGAATGTCTAGCCCTAAGCTTTCTTTTGCATCTGTGTTCGTGCTGGCCTCTGAATCCCTGAAGCAGTGAAAGGTAAATAAACCTCTGGTCTATTCTTTCTTTGTTCTCTGAACTGGGACTTCACTCCCAAGGAGATTTTCTACTCAGATGAGATTTGGAGAGGTCTTTTTTCTTTGCTTAGATGATTTGAACTGATAATTTTCATCTACAAAGGGAACTAAAAAATGCTAAATGGCTCTTAGAAAACACTGTGGAGGCACTCCTTAGGATAATCTTGCCTCCACTCTGAAAGAGATGAGACCTCCATGTGAATAGAAACCCCAAAACAAAATTGTCAATTGTCCCTGGATAAATCTCTCTATGGTCAAACAGGTTTGAATTCACTAGTCTTAAAACCAGTACCCACTCTCCCCACCAAGGAAAACACTTAGATAATTTCAACAAAGATAAACAAATAAAAACATAGGACAAAAAACAAACTAACCTAGTATTATTTCAAACAAAAATAACCCAATATTACAAACAATAGAAGATTAAGACAGGAAAGACATGTGTGAAAATCTCACACAACCCCATCTCCAGTTGAGTTATTTCATAAAGCACAAGATTTTTAAATAAAATATACTCAGCTTATTCTCAAGGAGACAAAAGAAAGCATTGCTTTCCTTTATTACACCAGAATGGACTTTCATAAGACAGACAACAAAAGATAGCAGCTGAAATAAAATAAAGAGATGATAAAGATGAAAGAAAAGCAGGCATTACTTAAAAAAAAAAAAATCAGAACAAATAGAACAGAAGCAAAATGCATCTGATAATGCATTGTGAGAAATCACCATGTTATAGAGGAGGGAGGCTGTGAACAGAGAGCAATGCTCCTACATACCTTGGGAATAGTTTTAAATTCCAAACACAAAGGCAGCAGGGACTCAGCCTGCAGCTTTCTGCTGAAGAATTTATGAGGTTCCTTGGCCCCTTCATCTAGCACCTAATCTCAGAGCCATTTTTACCTGAAAATTCTCCTTTTTCTCTTACACAAAACTATCAAACACATTATAAAAGCTGAGCTTTGGGCTCTAGGAAACACTAGACAATGAATGACAGAATTCTGTGGAAATCAGAAAATATCAAATTTGATTTTATCAGACTGACAATAATGACAGAAATGTAAGTTACAGTTATATCTAAAAAGAAGCTTGATGAAGTCAAAAATGCTGGACTGGCCATTATCTTTCTCAGTGCAAATGATAAAGAGTTGTCTAAAGAATATTTACATTCTGGTGATAACCATTTAAAAAGGAAAAAAAAAAAACAACTCATGACAAGGATTCTCTCCTTGACTAAACTTCAGTGAGGTTTCACTGAGCCTTCATCTCAAGTACACCTACTGACCTTGGCCTTCTATGTCCATCTTTAAATTGTCCAATTTTAGCAAGAACCCTGTGAAGTCAGTTTAGCCAGAATCCCTACCCTTAATATCTAGTCTGATCAGATTCCTTATTCCCTACCATCCCCCAGGTAACATTGCCCTAGCCTGTCTTCATCAAGAATGCTGTTAGGTCAGTTTAGTGAAAAAAATATTTCCAATTAAATATGTGAATTGAATATATATTTGCCTTTGCTCATCCAGAAACTTCACTGAATAATAGTAAAGCTTTATGAGTCATAAACCTGAAAGGGCAACAAGGATAGGAGAGTGGAGGTCAGAGGGAAGGATGTTAACCAAAATCTGGGAGCTGGAATGAAAACGAAAGTTGAGTAACTGGTTTACCAAGCCAGAGAGGACCTGAAGGGCGAGGGAGGGCACAAGGGTATGTGGAAGCTGAATTTAAGCAAACTGATTCACAGTGGTTTTATTTGCTTTTTAAATTTAAGAGTTTATTTAAGCAAAAATGTATTCATATCTGGCAGTGCCAAACCAGAAGTGGTTAAGAGTGCTCCTGATTCATAAGGTTGAAACCCAGACAATCTAAGGGATTTGAGGCACCAGGGCCCCCCAAATGTGGGATGTGGGGAGTCTAAAAATAGATGAAAAGTTGAATAAAAGTAGGAATGAATGAGTGAAGTGGCAGTGATCCTATTTGTGGAGTTTGCCTCAGATGTAAGCTGCAACACAGCCATGGCTCAGAGATACCTGGCAGAGAACCACCATCTGGCAGAGCCACTTGCTTGAAAGTGAAAAACCCCAAACTCCTACTTGTAGATGACAGCCACCTTGGAAAGCTACCCTTAGATGTTGTCTGAGCCCAAGCCCTGCCAATGGTGACCTCAAAAAGAAATTGATAGAAAGACTTTATGCAGAAAAATGCAAGCCTGTTTTGCTTCCATTCCAACGTGTCAAAAAGCTTGGAAGTCATCATTCCCATCCTCAAAACAAAGGGAAACCTTTGTGCATACTGTGCATACTGAAAATCAATCTTTCTTCTTAAAACCATCAGAAAGTTGAAGTTTCAGGACAAATTCGCACTCCAAAATCTGGAGATACAGGTGGGTCACAGCTTACATGGAGCAGAAGCCACTAGAGATGAAGCCTGTAGGAATACTTCAGATGTTATTGACTAATTACTGGAGATTGAACAAGGACTGGCTTGAGAGTTAAAACCTTGCAGGGACCCAGTCTCAGGGTGCCCCCTGATACTTTCATGAGTTTATCTCCAAGAGCCCCACCAGATCCTCATAATGAAAATCACAGAAAAATCTCCTCATGCTTAGGGTAGGGAGAGGAGAAAACTAACCATCATAAATAAATCCAGACAAAAAGTTTTATTCTCCATAAAAAAAAAAGAATTCACTCTCAGAGAAACCAGTGCTTTGTCAGAGTTTAATGCGTTCTAGACAAAAGGCAATAGACAGCCTTCTTGTCCTTCTCCAGCCTTCCTGTATCACATAAAAAGAGAGGGGGAAAGCTATAAAAATTCTTCTGAAGGTTGCAATCCAGGGACACAGGCACACTAAGAAAATAAAAACAAGATTCAATAATAAAATTACAGGATACTTCCTTTATGCAACACCTTATCACCATATAAACAGGATTCTGGTATAAAAGTAGGGATTACAATTGACAGAACTGTAAAAAACAGACTCTTACTAAGAAGGAGTTGCTAGGGAAGCCCAAAGGAACAGGAAAGACAAAAACACTAGAGGAAATTGAATTCTCTGACACCTACAGTTATAGCAAATATTAAACACAACCTGACACCTACTCAAATAAACATAAAACCTCACACTACAGACTAGTTCCTATTACCCAATACATTGGGTAATTTGTTCAACTGTCAACAAAAAATTCAAAGTCATGCTATAAAGCAAGAAAATATACAGTCTGAAGAGACAAAGCAAGCATCAAAACCAGTCGCAGATAGAGCAGAAATATTGGAATTACCAGGCAGAAATAATAATTATGATTATTATCCTAAGAGCTATAATGGAAAAGGTGGACAGCATGCAAGAACGGATGTATAATGTCAGAAGAAAAATGGAAGCTCAGAGAAGGAAATGGCAACCCAGCCCAGTATTCTTGCCTGGGAAATCCCATGGACAGAGGAGCCTGGTGGGCTACAGTCCATGGGGTTGCAAATAGTCAGACATGACTTGCGACTAAACAACAACAACAAAATATGTATTTGTCCATTTATACTTATATAAGTTTCTAAGGCCTGTGTATATTTATGTTCACAATCCCCCCTTTTTTTTAATTTTACAACTTAGAAATTGTAATCCATTCAGTTACTAAACCTGAGATGACCTGAATTCATCTGCTGGTGAAATAAAGACTGTTTATCCCCACCCCAAAAAAAGAAAAATGGAAGCTCTAAGAAAGAATCATGTTTAAAATTAAAAATGAAAACATTGTAACAGAAATGAAGAAATGAAGATTATCTTTGATGGGTTTATTGGTCAATTGGATACAGAAAAGGAAAGAATTGATGAGTTTGAAGATAGTAAGAGAAATTTCCAAAATTGAAATGCAAAGAAAAAAAAACAAAAAACAGAAAATTCAGGAAATGGGGAACAATTGCAAAAGGTGTAGAATACACAAAATGGAATTACCAGAGGAAGGAGAAAAAGGATAAGAAGAAATATTTGAAGTAATAATGGCTGAGAATTTTTCAAAATTAATGACAGACACCAAGTCACAAATCCAGAAAGCTCAAAGAACACCAAATATGATAAATAGCAAAAATCTACACTGAGGGACAACATTCAAACTGCAGAAAGCAGAATAAATTCTTGAAAGAAACCAGAGGGATAAAAAAACTTGCCTGTACAAGAATGGGGGCTTCCCAGGTGGCATTAGTGGTAAAGACTCCGCCTGCCAATATAGGAGGAGATTCCCTGGTAGTTCAGAGGGCTTCACTGCCGACACAGATGGTAAAGAATCTGCTGCAAAGCGGGAGGGGGAGGTTCAATCCCTGGGTTGAGAAGATCTCCTGGAGAAGGAAATGGCAACCCACTCCAGTTCAGTTGTAGGAGACTTAAGAGGCATGGGTTAGATCTCTGGGTTGGGAAGATCCCCTGGAGGAGGGCATGGCAACCCACTCCAATATTCTTGCATGAAAAATCCCATGGACAGAGTGGCCTGGCAGGCTACATAGACCATAAGGTTGCAAAGATTCGGACTCAACTGAAACAACTCAGTGCACATACAAACATGATGATAAGAATTACATCAACGTCTTTCATAAACCATGCAAACAAGGAGAGAGTCAATGAAATACTTAAAGTATTGAAAAAACAAAATCAAGACCCTACAATTCTGTATCCAACAAAAATTTCCTTCACAAGTAGATAGATAAAGACTTTCTCAGAAAAACAAAAACAAGAATCTCTTGCCTATAGACCTACCTTTTAAGAAATGTTAAAATAAGTTCTGTAGCAAAAAGGATTATTTAGGTCAGGAACTCAGATATATATAAAGAAAGCAATAGAAGTTAAAAAGGAAAAAAAAAAAAAACAAGGGAAAATAATTTAATATTTTTTCTTATTCCTATTGATCTAATAGATTAATGTTCATTCAAAATAATAATAGCTACAATGTATTAAGTGATTATAGTGTATGGATAAGTGTAATGAATGACAGCACTGTTAAAAGGGATGGGAGGGAGAAATTGAATACTCTCTTATAATGTATCTGCACTAGATGTGAAGTGGTATGTATATTATTTTGAAAGTGAACTTAGATTAGTTGTAAATGTATAATTTAAACTCTAGGGCAAACACTGAAGAAAAATGTAAAATGAAGTATAATTGATATGCCAAAAGGAGGGAAAATGGAATCATATACTCAAAACCAGAGGAAACAAAAAATAGGGAAAGATTAAAAACAGAAAGTATATAAATAGAAAACAGTTCAAAATATGCCACATATTAATCTAACTGTATCAATAATCACCTTAAATATGAATGGTCTAAATATACCAATTAAAAGATACAGAATGACAGAATAGACCCAACCATGTTATGTACAAGAAATCTACTTTAACTATAGAGATAAAAAATAGATGAAAAGTAAAGGAAGGAAAAGATACACCCTGTTAACACTAATCAAAGCTGCAGTAACTGTCTCAATTTTAGAGAAAGCAGATTTCAGAATAACAAAAATGATCAGGGACAAAGAAAAGCATAATCTTATGACAAAGGGGTCAGTTCTCTAAGAAGGCATAACAATTCTTTATGTGTATGCATCTCATATCAGAGCATTAAAATATATAAGACAGAGCCTGATAGAGCTATAAGGAGAAATAAATAAATCCACTATGATTGTTGTAGACTGCAACTCTCCTTTACCAATAATTGACAGAAAATCAGTAAGGACATAGTTGAAGTGAACAGCATCATCAATCAACTGGTTCTAATTGACATTTATGGACTACTTCATCCACAGCAACAGAATAAACATTATTGGTAAGCTCATATGGGACATTCACCAGTGATTACTATATTCTAAGCCACCAGTCAAACCTCAGCCAACTTAAAAGAATAGAAATCATATGAAATGTGCTCTCAGACCACAGTGAAATTAAACTAGAAATTAAAGTATCTGGAAAATCCAAAATATTTGGATATTAAACAACATGCTTCTAAAAAACAAATGAATCAAAGAAGTCTTAGAGAAATTAAAATACTGTGAAATAAATGAAAATGAAAAAAGTATTTAGATGTCTATATGCCCTTCCTCCAAATTCCAAAGAAAGGCAATGCCAAAGAATATTCAAACTACTACACAATTGCACTCATCTCACATGATAGCAAAGTAATGCTTAAAATTTTCCAAGCCAGGCTTCAACAGTACGTGAACCATGAATTTCTGGATATTTAAACTGGATTTAGAAAAGGCAGAGGAGCCAGAGATCAAATTGCCAACATCCATTGGATCATCAAAAAAGCCAGAGAATTCCAGAAAAACATCTGCTTTATTGACTTCTCCAAAGCCTTCAACTGTGACTTTCTACGACAAACTGTGGAAAATTCTTCAAGAGATGGGAATACCAGACCGCCCTTACCTGCCTCCTGAGAAATCTGTATGCAGGTCAAGAAGCAACAGTTAGAACTGGACATAGAACAACAGACTGGTTCCAAATTGGGTAAGGCGCATGTCAAGGCTGTATATTGTCACCCTGCTTATTTAACTCATTTAACTTATATTTCATGCGAAATGCCAGGCTGGATGAACACGAGCTAGGATCAAGATTGCCAGGAGAAATATCAGTTACCTTAGATATACAGATGATGCCACCACTTACGACAGAAAGTGAAGAAAAACTAAAGGGCCTCTTGATGAAAGTGAAAGAGAAGAGTGAAAAAGTTGGCTTAAAATTCAACATTCAAAAAACTAAGATTATGGCATCCAGTCCCATCACTTCATGGCAAATAGATGGGGAAACAGTGGAAACAGTGAGAGATATTTTTTTAGGCTCCAAAATCACTCCTGATGGTCACTGCAGCCTTGAAGTTAAAAGATGCTTGCTGCTTGGAAGAAAAGCTATGACCAACATAGACAGCATATTAAAAAGCAGAGATATTACTTTGCCAACAAAGGTCCATATAGTCAAAGCTATGTTTTTTCCTCTAGTCATGTATGGATGTGAGTTGGACTATGAAGAAAGCTGAGTGCTGAAGAATTGATGCTTTTGAACTGTGGCGTTGGAGAAGACTCTTGAGAGTCCCTTGGACTTCAAGGAGATCCAACCTGTCCATCCTAAAGGAAATCAGTCCTGAATATTCATTGGAAGGATTGACGCTCAAGCTGAAACACCAATACTTTGGCCAACTGATGTGCAGAACTGACTCACTGGAAAAGACCCTGATGCTGGGAAAAACTGAAGGTGGGAGGAGAAGGGGACAACATAGGATGAGATAGTTGGATGGTGTCACCGACTAATCGACATGAGTTTGAGCAGGCTCTGGGAGTTGGTGATGGACAGGGAAGCCTAGTGTGCTGCAGTCCATGGGGTTGCAAAGAGTCAGACATGACTGAGCAACTGAATTGAACTGAACTAAACTGATGCCTTCCTTATTCCTACAAAGCTAGGACTCTACCCTTCCCCACCCTGGCAGAAGACTTGAATTTACTCTCTGGAGATCTTGCTTTGATCTCTGGACTCAGGAGAACAGGCATAGGTGAGGATGCGATCTGAATAAGGGAAACTAAGTACTAGTCTATACACCAGGTATAACTCTACTTCCCAGGCCCCTTCTCCTATCTGTCTTATAGAATAATGGTAACCAAGAATATGCCCTTGTGGTAGGCAGAATAATGGTCCTCCAAAGATGTCCACATTCTAATCCATGGACCTGTGAATATGGTATGTTACATGATAAAGGAAAATTAAAGTTGCTTATATACCTGTATTATCTGAGTCAAAATTGAATAATAATATTGGGGATAGAGAAAGAAGACATTGGGGTACAAAGGTGGAAGGATCCTAAAGGCTAATGTCTCTTTCCATACTGCTGCTAAGTCACTTCAGTTGTGTCCGACTCTGTGCGACCGCATAGATGGCAGCCCACCAGGCTCCCTTGTCCCTGGGATTCTCCAGACAAGAACACTGGAGTGGGTTGCCATTTCCTTTTCCAATGCAAGAAAGTGAAAAGTGAAAGTGAAGTCGCTCAATCATGTCCAACCCTCAGCAACCCCATGGACTGCAGCCCACCAGGCTCCTCTGTCCATGAGATTTTCCAGGCAAGAGTACTGGAATGGGGTGCCGTTGCCTTCTCCACTTTCCATACTAGGAGGTTTATAAATAATACCTAAAATTCCTAAGTCAAGAAATAGTATGTTAATAATTTAACAGTTATATTAAAATGTGGGAAAAACATTAAACAATTGAATGAATTAAAATGACTTCCTCTGAAGAGTGGAAATTAAAGATAAAGCAGATATAAGGCAGGGGATGATCATTTACCACTAAAAGATTTAAAAATCATTTGATAAAAAATATTTTTTAAAGATTAATGTTTGCATATTCTGCTTTTTATATACAAAATCCTCTTATGTCTACTGATAATGATGAATAAAGAATTTTTTCTTGCTATCAGACAATCTCAGGTCCCTGATACAAATTCCCAAGTGTGCAAAATGCAAGCTAATAAAGAAATGCGTTGATGGAATGAGGGTGGGAGGAAAGGGTGAATGTGATCAAAGGATGCAAACGTCCAGTTATAACATGAAAAAGTTCTAAAGTTCTAATATATATAGTGACTATAGTTAACAATACTATATTGTATACCTGGAAGTTTGCTTAGAGAGTAAATCTTACAAGTTCTCATCACAAAAAATAAATGGTAAATATATGAGGTTGTAGATGTGTTAACTAACCTTATTGTGGCAGTCATTTTGCAACATATTTATAATAAATCATCATTGTACACTTTATACTTACACAATGTCTTGTGTCAATTATATCTCAATAAAACTGGCAAAAGAAAGAAATGTATCTTACAGATCCAAATAGAAACACAGCATGAAGCTCCATTCTTCCATAGTTCTGAACCACTTCTTTCAACCCTTTCCATGTACTTCTTTTTTCATCCTACTTCTAACCCTCTGTACTAGTATCCTAGACCAGCTTTAACTAAGAACTATAAACAGTCATTGGAAAAGACCCTCATTCTGGGAAAGATTAAAGGCAGGAGGAAAAGGGGATGACAGAGGATGAGATGGTTGGATGGCATCACCGACTCAATGCACATGAGTTTGAGCAAACTCTATGATATGGTGATGGATAGGGAGGCCTAGCATGCTGCAGTCCATGGGGTCACAAAGAGTAGGGCACAACTGAGCGATTGAACTAAACTGATAAACAGGGTAGCTTAAAACCATAAAAATATATTGTCTCACAGAAAACAAGGAAGCTGGAAGGCCTAAATTAAGGTCTTAGCAAAGTTCCAGGGGAGGATCTTTCCACACCTCTTCCTAGTTTCTGATGTTTGCTGACAATTCTTGTCTCTGCTTGGCTTGTAGATGCATCAGTCCAGTCTCTGCCTTCATCATCACATGGTGTTTTCTCTGTGTGTCTCTCTCTGCATCCATATTTCCTTCTTTTTATAAGGATACCAGTTACTGAATTGGGGCTCACCCTAATCTAGCATGACACCATTTTATCTTTTTTCTTTGCTTGTTGCATATCTATTTTTAAATTAGAAATCTAGCATTCTATTCATACCAAGTCAAATAAGTGGAATCACAATGTCATAATTTTTTTAGTTAGGCAAAAATTCATGTTTTCTAAAATATGTATTATACATATTTATATATATGTATACAAAAGATTTTCTACTATACTTGGTAAAGGTTTGAGAAAGAACATTTAAAAAAAAAAGAGAAGAGATGGAGAAATTGGAGAACATAAATGAAATGGGAGCACTGAACATGAAATAGAAAAACTGAAACAAACTAGGCTAAAGTGAAAGATCGCCATACAGTCCCGTTGTTTTTAAACATGACTACTCACTGGAAACATATCTGGAGCTCTTGAGGAAAAAAAAGCAATACCTCAGCATTTGTATTTTTCAAAAATTTTCAAGATAATTTCTGATATGCATCTGGATTTTAAAAAGTGATTACAGGTTTTTCTAGGAGATTCTGGTGTTGGTGATATAGAGTTCTATTATTTTTCTGTTGGCCAATCATGATACAATGGTATTAAGTGAGTAATAGTTACATAATCACAATAGTAAAATATGTTTATCAGTTTTCACAATCAATAGCCAGACAAAAAATAAAAGATAATTAAAATTGCAAGCCAAAATGGAAACATAATTAACTTACCAATATAAAAAAATTACATACAACTTGGGGTGGGGGGAGTCCAGCAGAGTGATGTTGGTAAGTACAAGTGCAGAGATGTACATGTTTTCATCCACCCAGGCAGTCTATGTCTTTTGGTTGGTGCATTTAATCTATTTGCATTTAAGGTAATTATCGATATGTATGATCCTATTACGGTTTTCTTAATTGTTTGGGGTTTATTTTCTGTAGGTCTTTTCCTTCTCTTGAGTTTCCTGCCTAGTGAAGTTCCTTTAGAATTTGTTGTAAAGCTCATTTGGTGGTGAGGAATTCTCTTAGCTTTTGCTTGTCTGGGAGGCTTTCGATTTCTCCATCGTATCTGAAGGAGAGTCTTGCTGGGTAGAATATTCTTGGTTTTAGTTTCTTCCCTTTCATCACTTTTAATATATTGTGCCATTCCCTTCTGGCTTGTAGAGTTTCTGTTGAGAAATGAGCTGATAGCCTGATGGGAGTTCCCTTGTATGTTATTTGTTGTTTCACCCTTGTTGGTTTTAATATTTTATCTCTGTCTTTAATTTTTGTCAGTTTGATTACTATGTGTCTCAGTATGTTCCTCCTTGGGTTTATCCTTCCTAGGACTCTCTGTGCTTCCTGGACTTGGTTGACTATTTCCTTTCTGATGTTAGGGAAGTTTTCAGCTATTTTCTCTTCAAATATTTTCTCAGGTCCTTTGTCTCTGTTGTCTAGGTTCCCTATAATGCTAATGTTCATGTCTTTAATGTTGTCCCTGAGGTCTTTTAGACTGTCTTCATTTCTTCTCATTCTTTTTTCTATATTCTGTTCTGCAGCAGTGATTTACACCATTCTGTCCTCTAGATCGTTTATCTGTCCTGCTTCAGTTATTCTGCTATTGATTCCTTTTAGTGTATTATTCATCTCTGTTTGTTTGTCTTTAGCTCTTCTAGGTCTTTGGTAAACATTTCTTGCATCTTCTCAGTCTTTGCCTGCATTCTTTGCCCCCAAATCCTGGATCATCTTTACTATCATTATTCTGAATTCTTTTTCTGGAAGATTGCCTATCTCTATTTCATTTAGTTGTTTTTCACCCACATCTCCACATGAGGCCCTCCAACACTAGCAGGTAGTTTTGGTTCTGTCTCCTGGGGGAGTCACTGCTCCTCTCCTCTGGGTCTTGGTGCTTGCAAAGTTTTGTTTGTGCCTCTGGGGTGCCTGTAATCAAATCCCACTGGCCCTCAAGGCCAGATCCCCTGGAGATTCCCAGTCCCTTTGTTGGATCCCCAACCTGGGAAGCCTGACCTGGGGTTCAGAACTTTTACAATGCTGCAAGAACTTCTTTGGTATTATTGTTCTCTATTCTGTGGGTCACCTACCTGGCAGGTATGGGATTTGATTTTATCATGATTGTGCCCTCCTACAGTCTCACTGCAGATTCTTTGTCTTTGGACGCAGGGTATCTTTTTTTGTTGGGTTCCAGTGTTTTCTGTCAAAGAGGGGGATGGCACCCCATGCCAGTACTCTTGCCTGGCAAATCCCATGGATGGAGGAGCCTGGTAGGCTGCAGTCCATGGGGTCTGCAGCTAAGTGTCAGCATGACTGAGCAACTTCACTTTCACTTTTCACTTTCATGCATTGGAGAAGGAAATGGCAACCCACTCCAGTGTTCTTGCTTGGAGAATCCCAGGGACGGCGGAGCCTGGTGGGCTGCCGTCTATGGGGTCACACAGAGTCGGACACGACTGAAGTGACTTAGCAGCAGCAGCAGCAGTGTTTTCTGTCGATGGTTGTTCAACAGTGTTGCGGTTTTGATCCTCTCGCAAGATGAGATGAGCTCACATCCTTCTACTCCGCCATCTTGAACCAGAAGCCCATTTTATCTTGAGTTTCAAATTAGATCACACTCATAGGTACAGGGATGAGGACCTGAACATATCTTTTGGGAGAATGGAATTCAACCCACAACACCTTTCCAGGTAATTTTGCTGTTTATTGTAGCACTGTTTTTCTTCCATTTCCCTCCAGACTTTACCTTAGCCCTGCTTCTGTAAGGCCAAACTAGGCTTCTCTCAGTAATATAACTGCTTAAGGAAAACGCTCCTCTAAATGAGTCCCAACCCAAACCCACCTGGCCCAGAAAATTTGTACATTCCATTGGGTTAAACTTGTACTTCCAAATGGGTACCCCACAATACTTAGCAGTTCCAAATTGAAGGGGATATGTAAATGTCACAAAGATCCCATCATAAAAATAGAATAATAGTGTGATTGAAAGAGTACAGGTTGTGAAATCAGAAAACCAGAGTTACAATTTTTGTTACAGACAGGTACCTAAAAAATCAGGACCAACCCAGGTCTAAATTTCCACGAATGCAAGGCTAGAAAGCTCTACCTGTGACCCAAATTCAATTTCCAAACTAAGGGCAACCATAGATGGCACTGAATATATTACCATCATTTAAATGGAAACTCTTGAGGGGAAAGAAAAGGAGGAGGGGAATAAAGAGGAACAGAAGAAAGAGGAGGAAATAGCAAGATACAGTCTCCACAAAATCTCTTTTAATGATTGTTGAATAAATATACAAATAAAATTTTCAAAGCAGACTCTCTCTTAGAGTTTTCCTAAAGATGAATGGAAAGAAGACTTTGGCTGTCACCACCATCAACTTCATGCTATTTTGGTTACTGGGTGAGTCATACATGCTGGTAGTGAATTTCCCAGGCTTTCCATTTTAAATGGGAGTAGATAGTGCAAGGCATTCATTTTAGCATGGAGTGTTTTCTCCTGATGTTCATAAAAAGAATCCATTGTGTTATGATTAGATCATGCTTGACCCACCTCAGGAATGTTTTCAAAGTGACAGAATATTTATTTCTCAGTGACATCACCAAGGTTCAAGAAGGTCTGATGAGCATCTTTACAAAGCCCTATGATCCTGAAAGGGCTAAGACAAATCCTCCCTCTTCTTTGCAGGTCGATTGTTAATTGTTCCTCCATCTGCACTTGGGCAATAAGGCCCACCTTTCCATTCTAAACATAGAATAAGAGAGTAGTTAACAGAAAGAAAGAAATCCTGCTTTAAAAAAAAATCTTTCTTCAGAATAATTTAATTGTGCTTCATATGTGTTTTGAGCAAAAATTTTAGACTAGAATTTAACCTTAATACTAGTAAGTATTTATTACTGGTAATACTGCTGCTGCTGCTGCTAAGTCACCTCCGTCATGTCCGACTCTGTGTGACCCCATAGACGGCAGCCCACCAGGCTCCGCCATCCCTGGGATTCTCCAGGCAAGAACACTGGAGTGGGTTGCCATTTCCTTCTCCAATGCAGGAAAGTGAAAAGTGAAAATGAAGTCGCTCAGTTGTGTTAGACTCCTAGCAACCCCATGAACTGCAGCCCACCAGGCTCCTCTGTCCATGGGATTTTCCAGGCAAGAGTACTGTAATGGGGTGCCATTGGCTTCTCCAACTAGTAATACTAGTAAGTACTTTTCCTCAGCCTATCATAATTACTCAATAAGCACATAAATTTTAACTTAAAATTTTAAATCTAAGATATTCATGCAAATTGATTGTCCTTATGGATAAAACCACTGCAAGTGTTGATACCAAAAATCTCTGATGCCCCCAAATATGCAAAACAAACAGAAAACAAAACCCCAAAATGTTTTATGCCAAAACTTTCAAGAATTTGGCTTCTGAAAGTCAGCATATCCAGGCCAAAATCAGCAAACTGGATGCATTGAAGCTGGCCCAGTGCCCATGCAGTCACAGTTTTAGATTTGTGACTAATACAAAGATTGATTACTTCTCCTTGGATTTGTTGTTTTGAAGGGATATCAAGTGAAAGATTTTGGCTGTGACAGAGAAGCAGTCATGTATCCCTTAGAAATTTTTAACTGAAAATAGTTAACTGGGCATCCTTCCCATTCAAATACCAAATTAAAACAATATTAGAAATCAAGTACTCCAATAATAATTTTTAAAAATATCAAATTACAAAAATGGAGATCTTTTTTGAAACAGCTGCTGCTGCTACTGCTAAGTCACTTCAGTTGTGTCCAACTCTGTGTGACCCCATAGACGGCAGCCACCAGGCTCCCCCATCCCTGGGATTCTCCAGCCAAGAACACTGGAGTGGGTTGCCATTTCCTTCTCCAATGCAGGAAAGTGAAAAGTGAAAGTGAAGTCGCTCAGTCGTGTCTGACTCTTCTCGACCCCATGGACTGCAGCCTACCAGGCTCCTCCATCCATGGGATTTTCCAGGCAAGAGTACTGGAGTGGGGTGCCATTGCCTTCTCCGTTGAAACAGCTAACAATAGCTAATTTTAAGGAAAACTTAGGTTTAACATGATCAATTCACATTTTAATCATTCCTTTACAATGTTAGCAATTGTGAAGTTTTTTAAAGACAAGAAATGTAATTAAGTAATAAGACAATTGACCTAAAGAGAAACCTCTGTAGGGTTCCTTTGTTTTAAAGTAATGTCTTCCTCCTCTAAGGGCAGATTGCTCTACAGATAGCAGCTACATACTAGAAGTAATAACTTTGTCTTTGGTTTTATAATAAATCAATAAAAATATTTAAATTCTCCAATCAAACAAGATTCCCTAGGATTGTTGTTGGAATTGTTTATATTACTGCCATTACAGTATAGTTCTTTGGAATATAAAGTAAAAGTTAACTGAGACATACCACTAATGGAAAAAACAAGGCATTGAGGGTGTTTTTTTTTTCATTGTCAGGTTTTTTTTCCCAACACACCTCCATTTGATTAAAGCACAGCATTGGACATTTGGTTAAAAAGAAAAGCACAGTGGAGGAAAAGTCACTATGTATGTTTCCATACACCAGTTTCTCTATGTACATTAAGGAATGGAGTATGGGACAATGACAGACTTAACAAAATTAGTCTGGAGTAGTCAGGGAATAAGAAGGCAGGGTGTGTGGAGGGAGGGGGTCAAACTTGTTACCTGAACATGTGCCACTGAGGGAGCACAGTTCAGAAGTAGAGTAAGTCTCCCTTTATAGTAGACACTCCCTGCTGCAGGGACACAGCTTCTCCCAACCAGTGTTCTGAACTAGATACTGTGTTCCTTACACTGATTGCTTCCGTCAATCTGCCTCATTGACAACCTATGTTATTCTGAGTACCTGTTAACTAGTTAATGATTCTGCACCCAGTTCCTGTGTGTGTGTGTGTGTGAGTGTGTGTGTGTGTACAAGGGAAGGGAGTTCCTATACCACCAAGCAATTCTGACCCCAACTGGATGTCCTACAATTCAACTTCCACTCTGACACTATCTACCTGGAGTGGCATTAAATCCCACAGGTTAAGAGCTTAGCCCTCAGCCACCTTCAGACACCAGGTGCAAGTCCAAGTTTTTCAGCTGTGCATCTAATTGGATACAGATTGCAGGTTCCAATCACTCCTTCCCTGTATTCAATTCATTTGCTACAAAGGCTCACAGAACTCAAGAAAACAGTTTGCTTACTAGATTGTCAACTTACTATAGAAGGACATGACTCATGAACAGCCAGATGGAAGAGGTGCCTAGGGGAAGGTATGTGGGAAGGGGCTCAGAGCTCCATACTCTCTCTGAATGCTCCACTTGCCGCCCAGTCCCTCCATGTGTTCACCAACTGGAAGGTCTCCAAACCCTGTCCTTGTGAGCTTTTATGGAGACTTTATCACACAGGCTTTATTTTTTGGGGCTCAAAAATCACTGCATATGGTGACTGCAGCCATGAAATTAAAAGACGCTTACTCCTTGAAAGGAAAGTTATGACCATCCTAGATAGCATATTAAAAAACAGAGATATTACTTTGCCAACAAAGGTCCGTCTAGTCAAGGCTATGGTTTTTCCAGTGGTCATATATAGATATGAGAGTTGGACTGTGAAGAAAGCTGAGCACCGAAGAATTGATGCTTTTGAACTGTGGTGTTGGAGAAGACTCTTGAGAGTCCCTTGGACTGCAAGGAGATCCAACCAGTCCATCCTAAAGGAGATCAGTCCTGGGTGTTCATTGGAAGGACTGATGTTGAAGCTGAAACTCCAATACTTTGGCCACCTCATGTAAAAAGTTGACTCATTGGAAAAGACTCTGATGCTGGGAGGGATTGGGGGCAGGAGGAGAAGGGGACGACAGAGGATGAGATGGCTGGATGGCATCACTGACTCGATGGACATGAGTTTGGGTGAACTCCTGGAGTTGGTGATGAACAGGGAGGCCTGGCGTGCTGTGATTCACGGGGTCGCAAAGAGTTGGACATGACTGAGTGACTGAATTTATCACACAGGCATGATTGATTAAATCATTGGCTATTGGTGTCTAAACTCAAGCTCCAGCTCTTCTGCCCTCCCTAGAGGTCAGGTACCCAGCCCTCTAAGCATTTAGTTGATTCTTCTGGTGACAAGCCCCATCCTTAGGTGACCCACAGCTTTCCAAAAGTCGTTTCATTAGCATAACAAAAGTTATGGAGAGTTATCACCTAGGAAATGTAAGAGTATTAGGCCCTTTGTGACAGAAACAGGGACAAAAACCTAATATATATTTCTTACTATAAATCATCACACTAATTTACTTCATGGTGTATATATTTCTTAATTTTTGATGGTGCCACCAAACTACCTTGTCCCGTGTTGGTTCTCATACTGGGCCCTGTGCATGGAGGGCAAGAAGTGACTGAAGAAAGAGGCAGAGCAATCCATACTGGTGGATAGTGGGTTGAATAAGAAAGGGAACTTACTTGTGAGGCTTGTCTTGGGCACTGAGAGACAACACATCTTTGCACCCACTGCCAGAATCTCATAACTTTGTGTAGAGACCAAAACAGTTTCAGTCACACATTCAGTCCAGTTGTTCTCAGCACCACATTGCTCTATCCTATCAAGGATGCATCCTTGAAAACAGTTCCAATTGTAAGAACAATAGACAGAGCATACATTCCTAGGACAGGGGAGAGAGGGAGAAGCCTCGCATTGCCCTGGTCCAGCTCAAAGGTCAATTGGTGGTCACATCTTCTCCAAGGTCTCAGGACCTTGGAGGTGAGGAAACTGAGGTTCAAGGAGATTAAACCAGTCAATTCTAAAGAAAATTAGTCCTGAATATTCATTGGAGGGACTAATGCTGAAGGCCGAAACTCCAATACTTTGGCCACCTGGTGCAAAGAATTGACTCACTGGAAAAGACCCTGATGCTGGGAAAGATTGAAAGCAGGAGGAAAAGGGGATAACAGAGGAAGAGATGGTTGGATGGCATCACCAACTCGATGGACATGAGTTTGAGCAAGCTCTGGGAGTTGGTGATGGACAAGGAAGCCTGGCATGCTGCAGTCAATGGGGTTGCAAAGAGTCGAACATGACTGAGTGACTGAACTGAACTGAACTGAACTCTTCTCCATGACTTCCTCTAGCATCCACCACCTTCAAATCAACATGATCCCTGCTCTCCTCCTGCCTCAGGCTCTTCTTGGGTAGTGGTGACCAACTTCCTCCACTGGGCTGCTGCTTCACAAATGAGGAAACAGGCCACATCCCAGGAACACACCAGTTGCACCCATGCATGAAAAACATCTTAAAATTCTAATGAGAAAAACATCATAAAATACATTTAGAGTAAGATTTAAGAAGATAAAAATTGCTTTTAGTTACTTTACTCTCAATCGTAGGATGTTTGTGCTGGGAGGGACCTTGGATATGAGGAAACTGAGGTTCAGGGAAATAAAGTGGCAGGTACAAGTTCACCCTGGGTGAGCTGTGGCATTAGGATGAGCACCCAGGTACCCGACCTACTTGTCCACTACTCTCCATCCCTCCTTTCTCTCTCATCAACTGCCCCAAACCTTAATTTTTATCTCTTCATGGCTTTAAAGGAAGAAAATTTAAACTTTCTTTTGTTTCATTCAGTGCTAAAAGCCCACCAAAATTGTGCCCAGCTCTGTACATTTAAATATTAGAGGGAATAAAAATAGTAGAGACCATGCAGTGACCCAGGAGCCCATGAAGGTGTATCATGGAGGGGATTTGAAAATAGCCTGCATATCTAGCCACACAGCCACCTGCTCGGCTCACTGGGTCTGATCCTTGGTTGGTGGTGATGTGTCCATTCTCACAGTTGCCAATGAACCCCATCAAACTTTCATCTTCCACCTATGATCCAGGCCACACCTTCTGTGGCAACCTCTTAAAAACATGGTCCCCAACAGACTGCTGGGGTAAGCAGAGGCTTCATTACACCCAGAGGTTGTCCTTTTAAGGTGTGGGTCACATGTTTATGCAAGCATGTGAGCCCTGGGGGTCCCAGGTAATTTTAGTCTTGTATATATTTTTCCATTTGAGATGGAACTTTGTTGTGCCTGCCTCATTTTGTTGGTTGAGTTAATGTTAATCCAGGTTAGGATGGGCTGGTCAGGCCTTGGCAACAGCACAGACGCATAGTCATATGTTGTCTGTACTAGCACCTAGTAATAGCCTAGGAGTTGTCACTCATCTATGTTGATCTGGGACAGCATAGTCCAGGCAATGACCTCAGTTGGTTGGGTCATTAACCTCAAAGGGTTTGTAGGACCAGCTCAACATGTCTTTTTAGGTGCAGTTTGGGATGGAGTCCAATGAGACATTCCAACTGACTTTAAGGAGAAGCTTCTGACTATACCTATGTCAATGAAGAATTAATCAATTGATCTAACAAAGAAAGAGAAATTTTATTTGAGCCAAATTGAGGATTCAGTTCAGTTCAGTACAGTTCAGTCACTCAATCGTGTCTGACTCTTTGCAACCCCATGAATCACAGCACGCCAGGCCTCCCTGTTCATCACCAACTCCTGGAGTCCACCCAAACCCATGTCCATCAAGTCGGTGATGCCATCTAACCATCTCCTCCTGCCCTCAGTCTTTCCCAGCATCAGGGTCTTTTCAAATGAGTCAGCTCTTCGCATCAGGTGGCCAAAGTATTGGAGCTTCAGCTTAAACATCAGTCCTTCCAATGAATACCCAGGACTGATCTCCTTTAGAATAGACTGGTTGGATCTCCTTGCAGTCCAAGGGACTCGTTATAAGCTAGGAACAGCACCTCAGAAAACTCTGAGAACTGTTTCACCCATTGGAAGTCAAAGCAGAGTCATATTTTTTTTTTTTTTTAATGGAGGGTTATATATTAAATGGTGTATTATTGACAGTTTACACAATCCAGATCTGCAGATACAGACTGGTGGGTCTTGTGACCCCTAACAAGATTAAGAAGGAATGTTACCTTCAAAGAGTTATCTTGGTGCTAGAAGAATGTTGCTTTATATGGGTGAGCAGGTATTTCTCCCCTTGGGGAGGTTTGGTCGATGTGTAATACAGATACACAATGCACAGTAGAGCAGAGTGAAGTGAAAGTTGCTCAGTTGTGTCTGACTCTTTGCAAACCTATGGACTAATCCATGGAATTCTCCAGGACAGAATACTGGAGTGGGTAGCCTTTCCCTTCTCCATGGGATCTTCCGAACCCAGGGATCAAATCCAGGTCTCCTGCATTGCAAGCAGATTCTTTACCAGCTGAGCTATATGGGGGCCAAAAGACGGAGAAAACTTCTCATGTTTAAATGTTTTGTGTCTTGCCATAAAATATTAGCTTTGTTTCACACCTAGTACTCCTGACCTCAGTCAAAAGCACAGCACCTGGTGGAGTTGTTTAGACATTGAATACAACACATTCCACACCTCTGCATTCTGCTTGTCCACTGGTGCAAGTCAAAAACCCCTTCTTAGAACTGGAAGAGAGGCATATTGGAGGAAATACATTGTGAAGTACATGCAGCCCTGCCCAGGAGCTCCACTGCCCCTCAGGCCTGAACTTCGGGTCTCAGCAATTTTACTGAACAGAACTTGTGTCCAATTGCTTGCCATGCAGCAAAGCCAATCTACTGACACTGGGTTGTGGTAAAGGAAATTACAGTGTTAATTTCAGGTTTCCAAGCAAGGAGAATGGGCAGTTCATGCTCAAAAGACCCAAATACCCTGATGGCTTTCAGGGAAGGGTTTTTAAAGGCAGCATTTATGGTGCGGGTTGCAGCTCAGGAACTTTCTTCTGATTAATTGGTGATGAGGTAACAGGCTGATGTTTTGAGAATCTTAACCATCAACTTTCTTTTTCTAACTAGTCTGGAGTCTACATGCTTATGGTCATCATGTAATCACTTTCTACACTTGGGTATTGGTCTTTTTTCCTTCAGTTCAGTTCTGTTCAGTTGCTCAGTCGAGTTCAACTCTTTACCACCCCATGAATCCCAGCATACCAGGCCTTTGTGCCCATCACCAACTCCTGGAGTTCACTCAAACTCATGTCCATCAAGTTGGTGGTGCCATCCAGCCATCTCATCCTCTGTCATCCTCTTCTTCTCCTGTCCCCAATCCCTCCCAGCATCAGGATCTTTTCCAATGAGTCAACTCTTCACATGAGGTGGCCAAAGTACTGGAGTTTCAGCTTCAACATCAGTCCTTCCAATGAACACCCAGGACTGATCTCCTTTAGGATGGACTGGTTGATCTCCTTGCAGTCCAAGGGACTCTCAAGAGTCTTCTCCAACACCACAGTTCAAAAGCATCAATTCTTCGGCTCTCAGCTTTCTTCACAGTCCAACTCTCACATTCCTACATGATCACTGGAAAAATGATAGCCTTGACTAGACAGACCTTTGTTGGCAAAGTAATATCTCTGTTTTTTAATATGCTATCTAGGTTGGTCATAACTTTCCTTCCAAGGAGCAAGCGTCCTTTAATTTCATGGCTGTGATATCTCTCCATCTGCAGTGATTTTGGAGCCCAGAAAAATAAAGTGTGACACTGTTTCCACTGTTTCCCCATCTATTTCCCATGAAGTGATGGGACCGGATGCCATGATCTTAGTTTTCTGAATGTTGAGCTTTAAGCCAACTTTTCCACTCTCCTCTTTCACTTTCATCAAGAGGCTTTTTAGTTCCTCTTCACTTACTGCCATAAGGGTGGTGTCATCTCCATATCTGAGATTACTGATATTACTCCCAGCAACTTTGATTACAGTTTGTGCTTCTTCCAGCCCAGAGTTTCTCATGATGTACTCTGCATATAAGTTAAATAAGCAGGGTGATAATATACAGCCTTGATGTACTCCTTTTCCTATTTGGAACCAGTCTGTTGTTCCATGTCCAGTTCTAACTGTTGCTTCCTGACCTGCATACAGGTTTCTCAAGAGGCAAGTCAGGTGGTCTGGTATTCCCATCTCTTTCAGAATTTTCCACAGTTTATTGTGATCCACACAGTCAAAGGCTTTGGCATAGTCAATAAAGCAGAAATAGATGTTTTTCTGGAACTCTCTTGCTTTTTCCATGATCAGTGGATGTTGGCAACTTGATCTCTGGTTCCTCTGCCTTTTCTAAAACCAGCTTGAACATCTGGAAGTTCACGGTTCACATATTGCTGAAGCCTGGTTTGGAGAACCTTGAACATTACTTTACCAGCGTGTGAGATGAGTGCAATTGTGTGGTAGTTTGAGCATTCTTTGGCATTGCATTTCTTTGGGACTGGAATGAAAACTGACCTTTTCCAGTCCTGTGGCCACTGCTGAGTTTTCCAAATTTGCTGGCATGTTGAGTGCAGCAGTTTAACAGCATCACCTTTCAGGATTTGAAATAGCTCAACCGGAATTCCATCACCTCCACTAGCTTTGTTCATAGTGATGTTTTCTAAGGCCCACTTGACTTCACATTCCAGGATGTCTGGCTCTAGGTGAGTGATCACACCATTGTGATTATCTGGATTGTGAAGCTCTTTTTTGTACAGTTCTCCTGTGTATTCTTCCCACCTCTTCTTAATATCTTCTGCTTCTGTTAGGTTCCTACCATTTCTGTCCTTTATCGAGCCCATCTTTGCATAATATGTTCTCTTGGTATCTCTAATTTTCTTGAAGAGATCTCTAGTCTTTCCCATTCTGTTGTTTTCCTCTATTTTTTGCATTTCACTGAGGAAGGCTTTCTTATCTCTCCTTACTATTCTTTGGAACTCTGCATTCAGATGCTTATATCTTTCCTTTTCTCCTTTGCTTTTCACTTCTCTTGTTTTCACAGCTATTTGTAAAGCCTCTTCAGACAGCCTTTTTGCTTTTTTGCATTTCTTTTCCATGGGGATGGTCTTGATCCCTGTCTCCTGTACAATGTCATGAACCTCTGTCCATAGTTCATCATGCACTCTGTCTATCAGATCTAGTCCCTTAAATCTATTTCTCACTTCCACTGTATAGTCGTAAGGGATTTGATTTAGGTCATACCTGAATGGTCTAGTGGTTTTCCCTACTTTCTTCAATTTAAGTCTGAATTTGGCAATAAGGAGTTCATGATCTGAGCCACAGTCAGCTCCCAGTCTTGTTTTTGCTGACTCTATAGAGCTTCTCCATCTTTGGCTGCAAAGAATATAATCAATCTGATTTTGGGTTTGACCATCTGGTGATGTCCATGTGTAGAGTCTTCTCTTGTGTTGTTGGAAGAGGGTGTTTGCTGTGACCAGTGCATTCTCTTGACAAAACTCTATTAGCCTTTGCACTGCTTCATTCTGTATTCCAAGGCCAAATTTGCCTGTTACTCCAGGTGTTTCTTGACTTTCTACTTTTGCATTCCAGTCACCTATAATGAAAAGGACATCTTTTTTGGGTGTTAGTTCTAAATGATTTTGTAGGTCTTCATAGAGACGTTCAACTTAGTCTTCAGCATTACATGGTTGGATCACCATGATATAAGTGGTTTGCCTTGGAAATGAACAGAGATCATTCTGTCGTTTTTGAGATTGCATCCAAGTACTGCATTTTGGACTCTTTTGTTGACCATGATGGCTACTCCATTTCTTCTAAGGGAATCCTGCCCACAGTAGTAGATATAATGGTCATCTGAGTTAAATTCACGCATTCCATTTTCTTCAGAACAACTCAAATAAACACATCAGATTGTTACAAATATCCCTCAAGGAGGAACTGGGATTCTTTTATCACTAACCTATTCTTTAAACTATCCTTGCACTTCCTTTTTTTTTTTTTTTCTTGCATTTGCTCACTTTCCTAGTTAGTAATTGCTTAAGTCTGCTCTTTGGAACTCAGGGAAGTCCTAGGAAACTAAAGTCCTTTTCTACAAACAAGAAACTAAGCACATAGAGGGGCTTTTGTCCCCAGGAGGGCCCCACAGGGTCCTGCTCAGTTTTGGCACCACTCATCCCAGTGGACTGGAGCCTATCCCAGTAAAAACCTGCTACTGGCAGTGGGTGACCTGTTAGGTCTGGACCAGGAAATTTCAACAACAACCAGCAACAGCTGAGCAACAGCTTCTTTAAGAACTCCAAGGTAGCATAATTATATTTTATATCCTTCTCTATATATGTATTCCATCCATCAGGATTTTTTTTTTTAAGCAATGATGGGAATCTATACAGTAAATGAGTGAGAAGGAGACACAAAATCTGATATCTGTGGGAGCCGCTAGCGTTGCTGAAATGTCCAGAAACCATTTCTGATCTCTCAGTTTAGAATTTGGAAAATGTAAATCATGCTCTACTGCCCAGAAATCATAAATGGTTTCTTTGTATTAACTTTTTGCGAAGAACTCCTTTGTTTTCCAATCTTTAAAGTTACCCTGAGACAAAAAAAAAAAATACAAATGAAATTCTTTGCAAACGTAGGGGAGCAGAATTTGCCACTGAGAAATATATCTCGTTAGCATATCAATTATTTTAAGCTGGAAGGAGGAGCCTGGTAGGCTGCGGTCCATGGGGTCGCGAAGGGTCGGACACGACTGAGCGACTCCACTTTCACTTTTCACTTTCATGCATTGGAGAAGGAAATGGCCACCCACTCCAGTGTTTTTGCCTGGAGAATCCCAGGGATGGGGGAGCCTGATGGGCTGCCATCCATAGGGTCGCACGGAATCGGACACGACTGAAGCGACTTAGCAGCAGCAGCAGTTTTTTTCTAAGAAACAACATACATTAGAAAAACTCTGAAAACCAAGTAGTGTGCACTTAGTCACTCATTTGTGTCCATCTCTTTGCTACCCCATGGACTGTAGCCTACCAGGCTCCTCTGTCCCCATGGGGATTCTCCAGGCAAGAATACTGGAGTGGGTTGCCATGCCCTCCTCCAGGGGATCTTCCCAACCCATGGATCAAACCCAGGTCTCCTGCATTGCAGGTGGATTCTTTACTGTCTGATGCAGGGAAGCCTGAAAATCCAGTAGGAGTTGCCCTTTTGTAAGACATATTTATATTTGTGAGGGGAATCCTTTTTTGTAAGGGTGTCTCCATCACTGTACCTGGAAGAGGAGTATGACCAAACCTATGGAAAATATATCAGTAGAGAAGCCATTGACTCAAATATGTATATAACAACCTTATCCTTGTTTACTGTGCTTTTCCTGGTCACCTTCTGTAACTGACTCTCCCCACCTTCAAAATCCTCTTTTGTCTTTAGCTGAAGGTGGTGTTTAAGGTGAGGGCTTTGACCATTTTGGTGAGTTTCCCTGGATCTTTCCCATGTATACGTGTTATTAGACTTTTGTTTCATTTTCTCCTATTACTCTGTGTCATGTTGGTTTAATTCTTATACCAGTCAGAGAAACCTAGAAGGTCAGAGGGAAATTTCTTCCTCCCCAACATAAGGAAGAAGAAATGTCTAACCACTGTCCAACTAAGAAATGTCTAACCATTTTTTAACCATTCATTTCTGCATGCATAGTCTTGGTGATCCTCATGAGAATTATTGTATTATTGACCCCATTTGAGGAATGGGCTTCCCAGGTGTTGCTAATGGTAAAAAAAATCTGCCTGCCAGTACAGGAAACACAAGAGACACAGGTTTGATCCCTGGGTCGGGAAGATTCCCTGGAGTAGGAAATGGCAACCCACTCTATTCTTGCCTGGAAAATCCCATGGACAGAGGAGTCTGGAAGGCTATAATCCAAGGGACTGCAAAAGAGTCGGACATGACTGAGCACAAGGGCGACTGAGTGTTGCCACTTACCACTTGTCCCCTAAGTGGGATACCAGGAAAAGAACCAGTGTCCTTGGCTTACGGTCCTCAGTGTCTTTGCTTTCTCCCTTCACTCAACACTTAATCTTTGTTTTGATATCATTATATTTTAGGCTTTCAATGTAACAGAACTTCCCAGGAGCCCTAACCCCCTTTCTAGACTTCAGCCAACAGCTCAGCTCCAGACAGTAGCGTTTCACCCCACACTGGCTTTTGGTATGCATACAAGACATTATCCAGACAAACTAAAAAGACCCTACTAGACCAGGACAATTGCAAATGACAATGACCAGGAGAAAATGGAGCATTTCTACCATGTTTACATTTATTTATTTGTTCATCCATTACTTCATTCCTATTCCTTTATCCACATGTTTTGCATTGAAGAGGGAAATTAAATAAGTATAATATTCCCTGTCTGTCCTCAAGAAGTTTATAATCTACTTAGGGAGCTTATGTGTATACAAAAATTATTCATAGTCTCAAACTTTTTTAGAGTGTGTAAACATGGAACTTGAGGGATGGTGGGTGGAAGGCTCAAGAAGGAGGGGATATATATATAAATATAGTTACGGCTGATTTGCATTGTTGTATGGCAGAAACAAATACAACATTGCAAAGCAGTTCTCCAAATAAAATTTTTAAAATTTTTGGAATTTTATAATTTTTTAAAATCAATTTTCTCAATGCTGTTTCTCAGTGAATAGTTTTTATGATGCTGCCTTAGTCTTAAACTTGCCTGTGTCTGAAGTTCACTTTCATTACTATATAGTGTTCCATTGTATGTAAATACAGAGCTTTCCTGGTGGCTCAGATGGTAAAGAATCTGCCTGCAATGCAGGAAACCTGGGTTCAATTCCTGGGTCAGGAAGATCCCCTGGAGAAGAGAATGGCAACCCACTCCAGCATTCTTGCCTAGAGAATTCCATGGACAGAGGAGCCTGGGAGGTTATAGTTGATGGGGTCACAAAGAGTCAGACACAACTGAGTGCCTAACACTTTCACTTTCTATTCAGGATGGATATTTGAACTGTTTCAGTTTGGTGCTATTAGACCATAATCCAGCCCTTCCCCGTCTATTGCAGCTGTGATGTTAGGTTATTCTCATCACATGGTTCCCTCCTGGCCTTTATTAAATGTCTGAATGTAGGTATCTCACATTATTTTTGCCAGTAGTAGTGTAACCCCATACAAACAGTCCTTTGAATGGCCTGGCTCCCCAGCCCAGGCTCTGCCATGGACCTGGCTTCCCAAGGACATGGGCCACACTGGAAGGAAGCATGTTACCCATGAAAGACTGTAATCACAGAGGACTCCGATTCCAGAGCATGGCCTGCGAGTGTGAGAAAAAGCAAACCCATTTGAGCTGTTTTTGCACAAAAAGATAGACTTCTGGCAGTTGTCAGGGAAATCCCTGCCATAAACCTCTCCTGGCTGCTCTGAAGACAAACTCCAGACTTCCCAGTTACATTAACCCTTAACTTCAGGCTCCAGCACTTTCTAGTCAACTTTCATCCTCAGAGACCCCACCATCCTCAGTTTCTCAGTCTAGTTTGTCACCTCACCCAATCGGACTCATGCAAATGCTGTCCTCTGGAAAACCTAGTGTCCAATGTCTTCCCAGGTGGCGCTAGTGGTAAAGAACCCGCCTGCCAGTGCAGGTTAGATGTAAGAGACACTGATTCGATCCCTGGGTTGGGAAGATCCCCTGGAGAAGAGAATGGCAACCCATCTCCAGCCTGGAGAATCCCATGGAAAGAGGAGCCTGGCGGGCTACAGTCCATAGCATCGCACAGAGTCAGACACGACTGAAGCAACTGAGCAGGGACCACTGGAAAACTCATTTAAAAGACCAGCTTACCCTTGTAGAAAACTACATACACCTGATGATTGGAAAATGGCATTGGACAAATAATTATAAAGTAGATAGCCTGAAAGTGATGATTTACATTTGCCATGGCAGAAATATAACATTTAGGTATAATGAGTATAATTGATTAAAAAGAGTACTTCTTTGATCTTTGAGCAATTGCTATTCATAATGCGAAGAAAGTGAAAGTGAAAGTTGCTCAGTCATGTTCAACTCTTTGCAACCCCAGGGACTATGCAGTCCTTGGAATTCTCCAGGCCAGAATACTGCAGTGAGTAGCCTTTCCCTAGGGGATCTTTCCAACCCAGGGATTGAATCCATGTCTCCCGCCTTGCAGGCAGATTCTTTACCAGCTGATCCACAAGTGAAGCCCAAGAATATTGGAGTGAGTAGCCTATCCCTTCTCCAGTGGATCTTCCTGACCCAGGAATCGAACCAGAGTTTCCTGCATTGCGGGCAGATTCTTTACCAACTGAGCTATGAGGAAAGTCCCCTGAAGAAAAAAGTAAGGCTAAAATTGTTTGAATTGTTTTACAGAATCCATTTTAAATATATTTCACCAAATAATATACTGACTGAGAGCATAATAAAATTAAAAACAAAATTCACTATTGTTACCAGAGCACTGGTTCTAATTTCATATTGTAATTGATATCATCAGCTTTGTGTTTGTTGTACTAGAAAGGTATTATTGAGCTTCTAATTTAAATCTCTTAAGTTCTTTCATTATGAAGTGAATCACTATGTAATAATAACTAATATTCATTTAACACTAAAAGTTCACAAAGCAGCATTTCATAGACATAAATTAGAAATCACTAAATGATTACCCACTATATATTTTATAGGA
Source organism: Bos mutus (assembly GCF_027580195.1). NCBI lineage: Eukaryota > Metazoa > Chordata > Mammalia > Artiodactyla > Bovidae > Bos > Bos mutus. Next base: position 22,075,644 of record NC_091620.1, on the reverse strand, counting down.
AGAATTTCCTCAATATTATGGAAATTTCATCAGTATAAAAATAACTGCTATTAACATTTAGAGTGTATAGCATGCATACTATTTTACATTTATTTTTATTTTTAAATAATATCAAACTTACAAAGAAGTGGAAAAAAAAGGATAAGACATTCTCTGTATATACTTCACTCACTTTTCCCTAATGTGAACCATGTAACCATCATACAATGATCAAAACCAGGAAGCTAACTTTGATAAACAATACTATTAACTAATCTAAAGATCTTATTCAGATATTACCAATTGTCCAGTTAATGTCTTTTTCTGGTTCAGAATCCAGTCTGAAGTCCCACATTGCATTTAGTTACCATGGCTTCTCAGTCTTTTCTAATCTGCAGCAATTTGGTTTTGTTTTGTTTGTTTTGTTCTGTTTTGTTTTACTGTTGTTACTTTCATGGCTTTGACAGTTTTGAAGAGTACTGACAAGTTATTTTGTGAAACATCCCATAATCTGGGGTTATGGTATGATAAAACATTATGTTTGGTCTTAGAAATAAACCCATGTACTAATGATTAATTAACCGATGATAAAGGAGACAATATATAATGGAGAAAAGACAGTCTCTTCAATAAGTGGTGCTGAGAAAAATGTACAACTACATGTAAAAGAATGAAATTAGGATATCCTCTAATACCATAATCAAAAATAAACTCAATGGATTAAAGGCCTAACTATAATCCCAGATACTATAAAACTTCTAGAGGAAAACTGAGGTAGAGGACTTTTTGACATCAATCACAGCAATTTTTTTTTTTTTTGTTTTTTTTGGCTCTATCTCCTACAGTAATGGGACTAAAAGAGAAAATAAACAAATGGGATCTAATTAAACTTAAAAGCTTTTGCACAGCAAAGACAAAATGAAAAGACATAAACATAATGAGTAGACAATCTACAGAAGAGGAGAAAATATTTGCAAATGATATGACAAGCAAGGGATTAATTTCTTTCATATACACACACATATATATATATGTGAATCATTTTGCTGTATACCGAAAACTAACACAACACTGTAAATCATCTATATTGTGATTAGAAAAAATATTCAGTCTTTGTCCCTTTTTCCTGACATTGAGCTCCTAAAACCCTTGAGATTTCCTGAGTGATAGAAGTGTCTGTTATGCTAATAAGGTTACTCCTGACCCTAGCTAGCATCTGGATAGACACTTACTGCCAAAACCCCCCAACCATCTGATTAGAAGTACAGAACATTCAGCCTCTGTAAAGAGGCATTTGAGATTGAGTTTAATCACCACAAACCAATGTTTTGTTAACCGAAAAAAACGCACATTGTGAGAGTTGTGATTTAAGTCTTCTTTGGGACCTAATAGGGCTATAGCCTGGTAGACAACCTCTCAGATAGCTCTGGGGAACTGCTCCGGAGAGGTAGTGGGGAGGTCAGTATATATGCGATTTTAATGAAGGGAAGATATACACAATCAAGCACACATTTTGGCAGAAGGTTGCTTCTAGTCACAAGAAGGTTGCTGCTAGTCACCAGGAGATTTCTCCATTAATGATTTTAGTGCTTTTCCAGATATGAAAAGATGCAAGAAAATGGGCTCATAAAATCTTCTAAAAATGTCCAAATATCTGAAAGTCTGTTCTGCCAGTTTTTCCCAGAACACAGAGTGCCTCATTTCTGATCTCTGCCCTGAGCTCCTTTCAGGGTGTCTTGGAGATCAGTGGCTGCAGTAGCTAGTGACTCCATTCCTGTAGAAGCAGATGGTGAGTGACAACTTCAACTTTTAGTTGGCATAATTAACCACGTCTAGGTAATGAAGGCTTGATAGAAGCTCTTGAACAACAAGGTTCTGCGAGCTTCTGGGTTAGTGAACACTTCAGTGTGCTGGGAGGATAACCACCTGGAGAAAATGTGAAAGTTCTGTGCATCCCAGTCCCTCCTCAACACTAGTCTTATACAGCTCTTCCATTTGGGTGTTTCTGAGTTGTATCCTTTATAATAAAACTGTAGCTGTAAGTATAGCAGTTTTCTGAGGTCTGTGAGCTATTTTAAAGAACCTTCAAAACTGAGCAGAGGAGCATGGTTGTGGGAAACCCCAAAACTGTGATTGGATAGGGAGAAATTTGGTACTTAGAGGACACCCAAGAATTGCAGCTGTTATCTGAGGTGGGGGCAGTCTTGTGGGACTGTGTCCCATAACTTCCAGTGAGGTAGAAATTGCTAGACAGTCAATGTAGAACTCTGAGACTGCAGTCTTATTTTCAATAAACATCTCGCTCCATTAACCTTGAACTATACCCTTTGTCCTGAATTCCTGGAATGTGTCCTTACCTGATAAATTAACAGCACTCAGATCCTGGAAAGGGCAGTAATTAACTTCTGTTCCATATGCTAGAGGGAAAAACAACTAGTAATCATTAATCTTTATTTCATACATCTGGTCCATTGTAAAATGGCCAGGGGACATGAAAAAGGGTGGTGACTTAATCTGAGGATCAAGTTCAGTTCAGTGCAGTTCAGTCACTCAGTTGTGTCTGACTCTTTGCGACCCCATGAATCGCAGCACACCAGGCCTCCCTGTCCATCATCAACTCCAGGAGTTCACTCAGACTCACGTCCATCTAGTCAGTGATGCCATCCAGCCATCTCATCCTCTGTCGTCCCCTTCTCCTCCTGCCCCCAATCCCTCCCAGCATCAGGGTATTTTGCAATGAGTCAACTCTTCGCATGAGGTGGCCAAAGTACTGGAGTTTCAGCTTTAGCATCATTCCTTCCAAAGAAATCCCAGGGCTGATCTCCTTCAGAATGGACTGGTTGGATCTCCTTGCAGTCCAAGGTACTCTCAAGAGGCTTCTCCAACACCACAGTTCAAAAGCATCAATTCTTCGGCGCTCAGCTTTCTTCACAGTCCAACTCTCACATCCATACATGACCATAGGAAAAACCGTAGCCTTGATTAGATGGACCTTTGTTGGCAAAGTAATGTCTCTGCTTTTGAATAGGCTATCTAGGTTGGTCATAACTTTTCTTCCAAGGAGTAAGCGTCTTTTAATTTCATGGCTGCAGTCACCATCTGCAGTGATTTTGGGGCCCCCCAAAATAAAGTGTGACACTGTTTCCACTGTTTCCCCATCTATTTCCCATGAAGTGATGGGACCAGATGCCATGATCTTACTTTTCTGAATGTTGAGCTTTAAGTCAACTTTTTCACTCTCCTCTTTCACCTTCATCAAGAAGCTTTTTAGTTCCTCTTCACTTACTGCCATAAGGGTGGTGTCATCTACATAGCTGAGGTTATTGATATTTCTCCTGGCAATCTTGATTCCGGCTTGTGATTCTTCCAGCCCAGCATTTCTCATGATGTACTCTGCATATAAGTTAAATAAGCAGGGTGACAATATACAGCCTTGATGTATTCCTTTTCCTATTTGGAACCAGTCTGTTGGTCCATGTCCAGTTCTAACTGTTGCTTCCTGACCTGCATACAGATTTCTCAAGAGGCAGATCAGGTGGTCTGATATTCCCATCTCTTTCAGAATTTTCCACAGCTTATTGTGATCCACACAGTCAAAGGCTTTGGCATAGTCAATAAAGCAGAAATAGATGTTTTTCTGGAACTCTCTTGCTTTTTCCATGACCCAGCAGATATTGGCAATTTGATCTCTGGTTCCTCTGCATTTTCTAAAACCAGCTTGAACATCAGGAAGTTCACGGTTCACATATTGCTGAAGCCTGGCTTGGAGAACTTTGAGCATTACTTTACTAGCATGTGAGATGAGTGCAATTGTGCAGTAGTTTGAGCATTCTTTGGCATTGCCTTTCTTTGGGACTGGAATGAAAACTGACCTTTTCCAGTCCTGTGGCCACTGCTGAGTTTTCCAAATTTGCTGGCGTATTGAGTGCAGCACTTTCACAGCATCATCTTTCAGGATTTGAAATAGCTCAACTGGAATTCCCTCACCTCCAGTAGCTTTGTTCGTAGTGATGCTTTCTAAAGCCCACTTGACTTCACATTCCAGGATATCTGGCTCAGGGTGAGTGATCACACCATTGTGATTATCTGGGTCATGAAGATCTTTTTTGTTCTTATGTGTATTCTTGCCACCTCTTCTTAATATCTTCTGCTTCTATTAGGTCCATCCCATTTCTGTCCTTTATCAAGCCCATCTTTGCATGAAATGTTCCCTTAGTATCTCTAATTTTCTTGAAGAGATCTCTAGTCTTTCCCATTCTGTTGTTTTCCTCTATTTCTTTGCATTGGTTGCTGAGGAAGGCTTTCTTATCTCTTCTTGCTATTCTTTGGAACTCTGCATTCAGATGCTTATATCTTTCCTTTTCTCCTTTGCTTTTCGCCTCTCTTCTTTTCACAGCTATTTGTAAGGCCTCCCCAGACAGCCATCAAGAGGAGCCATAAAGATGTTAAATTAAACATTGTGACCTTTAAACTGATTGGTTAGAAATGACGTATTTTAAGGACAGAAGCCTACCAAAAATGTACGGATCAATACTAGTAAGGATAAAAACTGCTAAAGTCCTGCCTTCTGGGAGACACTTTACACCCTTTCAGTGTCTATGCTAAGAGCCTGTGTACTTTTCTCTCAAATCCTATTCACTTCTATTGTGACTGTTTGTGCATTCACGAAGCTCATTCTTTGGCTCCAAGAATATGAACTTGGATTCCCATTTCACCGTATCTGTACTAATTCCAGGTTATTAGTATCTGGACTGAAATGAATTGTAGAACACCCATCTGGTATCGCAAAATTCATCTTGGAAAATGATACACAGCGTTATCTGATCTGTCCTCATGATAAATTCAGGTTAAGATTTTTGTTAAGAAAACCACAGAAGTTGATCTCATGGGGCCTACAGAGTGCCGCAACTTGAAAAGGATCTTAGTTCCCTGACCTGGAATTGAACCCAGGTTGCAGTGATAACAGCATCAAAACCCAGCCACTAGAACATGAGGCCCAGAAGACTTGAATCAGGATCTCAAACCTTGCCTTCTTTGAGGAAAGAATTCAGCAAAGAAATGGAGATAGTGAAGCGCATAAAGCACTTATCAGAAGCAAAGTAGCCATGGAAGAAGACATGAGCAGGCTTGGAGTGAGCCATATGCTTTTGGATTGACTTAAGTTGTTTATATGGAGCCAGTTTTTGGGTTCTTATTCATCTTGCTGGTTGCCCACATTTTGCCTGACCTAGGGTCCTTCCTGATGTGCACACACATCTTTTAGCCAAGATGGATTTCAGTATAAGGTTTTCTGGGAGGCTGGCAGGACCTATTATAGGCTGGTTCTCCCTTCCTTCCTTGACCCCTAAGGAATGTTTGGGAGGCCTCCTGGATTCCCTCCCCCCCACCCCCCACCCCAAAAATGTGTTCTTCTTATCTTTTACTCAAGCAGAGTTCTGCTCCTGCCATTATCTTTATTTCAAGATAAAACAGGAGACAAGTTCCAGCTGCTCACCCTGGGGCCAAGATATCTCCTGTCTCCAAGTGATACTGACTCCTTCTCAGTTCATGATGTCAGCAGGCACATGATGATGTCATGTCTCATCTCGGGGAGGAAGAAATTTACTATTCTAGGTTCTTCTGGCTGATCTAAGAATTAAATTGACAGGAGGTAGACTAACAGGAGAAAATCAAACAAGAGTTTAACAACCTGTATACATGGGAGAGGAACCAGAGATCAAATTACCAATATCTGTTCGATCATCCAAAAATCAAGAGAGTTCCAGAAAAATATCTACTTCTGCTTTATTGACTATGCCAAAGCCTTTGACTGTGTGGATCACAACAAACTGTAGAAAATTCTTCAAGGGATAGGAATACCAGACCACCTGACCTGCCTCCTGATAAATCTGTATGCAGGTCAAGAAGAAACAGTTAGAACTGGACATGGAACAATAGACTAGTTCTAAATAGGGAAAGGAGTATGTCAAGGTGGTATATTGTCACCCTGCTTATTTAACTTATATGCAGAGTACGTCATGAGAAATTCTGGACTGGATGAAGCATAAGCTGGAATCAAGATTGCCAGGAGAAATATCAATAACCTCAGATATGCAGATGACACCACCCTTATGGCAGAAAGGGAAGAAGAACTAAAGAGCCACTTGATGAAAGTGAAAGTGGAGAGTGAAAAAGCTGGCTTAAAACTCAACATTCAGAAAAGTAAGATCATGGCATCTGGTCCCATCACTTCATGGCAAATGGATGGGAAAACAATGGAAACAGTGACAGACTTTATTTTTCTGGGCTCCAAAATCACTGCAGATGGTGACTGCAGCCATGAAATTAAAAGATGCTTACTCCTTGGAAGAAAAGTTATGACCAACCTAGATAACATATTGAAAAGCAGAGACATTACTTTGCCAACAAACATCCATCTAGTCAAAGCTATGGTTTTTCCAGTACTCATGTATGGATGTGAGAGTTGGACTATAAAGAAAGTTGAGTGCCGAAGAATTGCTGCTTTTGAACTGTGGTGTTGGAGAAGACTCTTGAGAGTCCCTTGGACAGAAAGGAGTTCCAACCAGTTCATCCTAAAGGAAATCAGTCCTGAATATTCATTGGAAGGACTGATGCTGAAGGTGGCCAGTACTTTGGCAGTTCCTGCAAAGAACTGACTCATTTGAAAAGCCCCTGATGCTGGGAAAGATTGAAGGAGGGAGAAGGGGACAACAGAGGATGAGACAGTTGGATGGCATCACTGTCTCAGTGGACATGAGTTTGAGTAAATTCTGGGAGTTTGTAATGGACAGGGAGGCCTGGTGTGCTACAGTCCCTGGGGTGCAAAGAGTTGCACACAACTGAGCGACTGAACTGAACTGAACTGATAAGTGGGAGAGACCCAGGAGAACTGAATAATTTACCAGTATGGCAGAAGCCCTCACCTTAAATACCACTTTCAGCTAAAGACAAAAATGGATGTTGTGGGTAGAGGTTTGGGGCTTCAAATAGGAGGAAGGCAACTCACAGGGATATGGTAAAGCAAACATTGGGTCAACAGAGACAATAAAACATGGAGAGGAATTTTGATAGACTTTGCAAGGTTCCTCCCTGTCTACCATACTTAGTTTGTACTGTCATTATCTATGGTGATAGTTCCTTTCATAGAATAAGTTTTCTATCTACATTCTTTTAGACAGTTAGGGAGAAGGTCAAAGTTTCTTCTGGAGTCTTTTGGTTTTTGATCATTTATATCTCTAAATAATCCAAATGCCAAACAGGCAATTTGGGGTAGGTGAATTTTGTTCCTTTACACTCATTGCTGGAATGTTAACTTTGATCACTTAGTTAAGGTATTATCTGCCAGGTTTCTATACTGTATAGCTATGTTTTTCCCAAACCTATTATTTTTAAATGTTTCAAATTATAAGATATTAAGTTATTTATAACTTCTTTCCAGATGTCAAAAGAGAATTTTTAAAAAGTTATCAGTATAAGAAAATAGAGCTCCATTAGAGAAAATGAAAGAAATATTTTTGTATAATTGCACAAATTTTTGGAGGAAGTAAGTGAAATGCAGGAGGAAAAAGGAGGAGAACTTAAAGTTACCAGTTTCAAAACAAGGTATTTCTGAGATGTCACTGATTAGACACCGTATGCATTTTCTGTCTTTCTCTATATCAATAATAACTGATAAATTTTCATTTAAATTGGAAGAGAAAAAACCCAAAGACTCTATTAAACCCAATGTGAATGCAGGTACATACAAATCCATATAACGTGAATATCCAAAGGAAGCTCCGGTTGATAATTATCCACCTCAAGTTACAAATAATAAATTTTAGGGACCATTACAAAAAAATTCTTCCAAATAACACACACAAAAAATTACTAGAACTTTCAGCTTCCAAGATGTCTGTGTTTTATCTCTATATCATATCAAAGTCATTGAGAATGGGGAAAAACTGACAAGATTGATAACAGTACAAAGTTCGTGTGCTTAGTCATTCAGTCATGTCCGACTCTTTGCCATTCCACCAGGCTCCTCTGTCCATGGGACTTTCCAGGCAAGAATACTGGAGTGGGTTGACATTTCCTTCTCCAGGAATCTTCCTGATTCAGGGATGGAACCCACGTCTTCTGCATTGGCAGATGAATTCTTCACCACTGCACCACATCAGAAGCCCCAACACAATTGAATTTTTGCATATTGATTTTGTATCATGCAACCCTGCTGTGTTCGTTTCTTAGTTTTAACAGTTTGTGTATGCATGGGTATATATGGATTCCTTGTGTGCATGCTTCAGTTGTGTCCAACTGTTTGTGACCCTATGAACTGAAGCCCGTCAGACTCCTCTGTCCATGTCATTCTCCAGGTAAGGATACTGGAATGGGTTGCTATTCCCTTCTCCAGGGGATCTTCCCAACCAGGGATCAAGCCCACATCTCTTACATCTCCTGCATTGGCAGGCAAGTTCTTTACCACTAGGGCCACCTGGAAAGTTTGACAGCATTTATTACATGCTGTAAATAAACATGAACAAAATTAAATGCATATGAACAACAGAATTATACCTTTGAAACTGAACTGTGATTTTAAAATATAGATATAATTATTAATGCTATAAAATAGAAACTATGTAGAAATAAGATAAAATATCTCACAAAATTGTTAAAAACATATAGATGATACAGTTTTAGTTGACAGTACTAATATTCAGGTTATCCAAGAACTTAATAAGCATAATTTAAGTCTGAACTTGGCAATAAGGAGTTCATGATCTGAGCCACAATCAGCTTCCAGTCTTGACTTTGCTGACTGTATAGAGCTTCTCCATCTTTGGCTGCAAAGAATATAATCAATCTGATTTTGGTGTTGACTATCTGGTGATGTCCATGTATAGAGTCTTCTCTTGTGTTGTTGGAAGAGGGTGTTTGCTATGACCAGTGCGTTCTCTTGGCAAAACTCTATTAGCCTTTGCCCTGCTTCATTCCATACTCCAAGGCCAAATTTGCCTGTTATTCCAGGTGTTTCTTGACTTCCTACTTTTGCATTCCAATCCGCTATAATGAAAAGGACATCTTTTTTGGGTGTTAGTTCTAAAAGGTCTTGTAGGTCTTCATAGAACCGTTCAACTTCAGCTTCTTCAGTGTTACTGGTTGGGGCATAGGCTTGGATTACCATGATATTGAATGGTTTGCCTTGGAAACGAACAGAGATCATTCTGTCATTTTTGAGACTGCATCCAAGTACTGCATTTTGGAGTCTTTTGTTGACCATGATGGCTACTCCATTTCTTCTGAGGGATTCCTGCCCAAAGTAGTAGATATAATGGTCATCTGAGTTAAATTCACCCATTCCAGTCCATTAGAGTTCACTGATTCCTAGAATGTCAATGTTCACTTTTGCCATCTCTTGTTTGACCACTTCCAATTTGCCTTGATTCATGGACCTGACATTCCAGGTTCCTATGCAATATTGCTCTTTACAGCATCGGACCTTGCTTCTATCACCAGTAACACCCACAACTGGGTATTGTTTTTGCTTTGACTCCATCCCTTCACTCTTTCTGGAGTTATTTCTCCACTGATCTCCAGTAGCATATTGGGCACTTACTGACCTGGGGAGTTCCTTTTTCAGTATCCTATCATTTTGCCTTTTCCTACTGTTCATGGGGTTCTCAAGGCAAGAATACTGAAGTGATTTGTCATTCCCTTCTCCAGTGGACCACATTCTGTCAGCTGACTGTGGCTGACTGGAGTCACATTCTCGAGCTGACTGTGGCTCAGATCATGAACTCCTTATTGCCAAATTCAGACTTAAATTGAAGAAAGTAGGGCAAACCACTAGACCATTCATGTATGACCTAAATCAAATCCCTTATGATTATACAGTGGAGGTGAGAAATAGATTTAAAGGACTAGATCTGATAGATAGAGTGCCTGAGGAACTATGGACTGAGGTTCGTGACATTGCACAGGAGACAGGGATCAAGACCATCCCCATGGAAAAGAAATGCAAAAAAGCAAAACGGCTGTCTGGGGAGGCCTTACAAATAGCTGTGAAAAGAAGAGAAGTGAAAAGCAGAGGAGAAAAGGAAAGATATAAGTATCTGAATGCAGAGTTCCAAAGAATAGCAAGAAGAGATAAGAAAGCCTTCTTCAGTGATCAATGCAAAGAAATAGAGGAAAACAACAGAATGGGAAAGACTAGAGATCTCTTCAAGAAAATTAGAGATACTAAGGGAACATTTCATGCAAAGATGGGCTTGATAAAGGACAGAAATGGTATGGACCTAATAGAAGCAGAATATATTAAGAAGAGGTGGCAAGAATACACAGAACTGTACAAAATCATGATATATCACAAACCAGATAATCATGATGGTGTGATCACTCATCTAGAGCCAGACATCCTGAAATGTGAAGTCAAGTGGGCCTTAGAAAGCATCACTATGAACAAAGCTAGTGGAGATGAGGGAATTCCAGTTGAGCTATTTCAAATCCTGAAAGATGATGCTGTGAAAGTGCTGCACTCAATATGCCAGCAAATTTGGAAAACTCAGCCATGGCCGCAGGACTGGAAAAGGTCAGTTTTCATCCCAATCCCAAAGAAAGGCATTGCCAAAGAATGCTCAAACTACCGCACAATTGCACTCATCTCACATGCTAGTAAAGTAATGCTCAAAGTTCTCCAAGCCAGGCTTCAGCAATATGTGAACCGTGAACTTCCAGATGTTCAAGCTGGTTTTAGAAAATGCAGAGGAACCAGAGATCAAATTGCCAACATCCGCTGGATCATGGAAAAAGCAAGAGAGTTCCAGAAAAACATCTATTTCTGCTTTATTGACTATGCCAAAGCCTTTGACTGTGTGGATCACAATAAACTGTGGAAAATTCTGAAAGAGGTGGGAATACCAGATCACCTGACCTGCCTCTTGAGAAACCTGTATGCAGGTCAGGAAGAAATAGTTAGAACTGGACATGGACCAACAGACTGGTTCCAAATAGGAAAAGGACTTTGTCAATGCTGTATGCTGTCACCCTGCTTATTTAACTTCTATGCAGAGTACATCATGAGAAACGCTGGGTTGGAAGAAGCACAAGCTGGAATCAAGATTGCAGGGAGAAATATCGGTAACCTCACATATGCAGATGACACCACCCTTATGGCAGAAAGTGAAGAGAAACTAAAAAGCCTCTTGATGAAAGTGAAAGAGGAGAGTGAAAAAGTTGACTTAAAGCTCAACACTCAGAAAAGTAAGATCATGGCATCTGGTCCCATCACTTCATGGGAAATAGATGCGGAAACAGTGAAAACAGTGGCAGACTATTTTGGGGGGGCTCCAAAATCACTGCAGATGGGGATTGCAGCCATGAAATTAAAAGACACTTACTCCTTGGAAGGAAAGTTAGGACCAATCTAGATAGCATATTAAAAGGCAGAGTCATTACTTTGCCAACAAATGTCCGTCTGGTCAAGTCTATGGTTTTTCCAGTGGTCATGTATGAATATGAGAGTTGGACTGTGAAGAAAGCTGAGCACCGAAGAATTGATGCTTTTGAACTGTGGTGTTGGAGAAGACTCTTGAGAGTCCCTTGGACTGCAAAGAGATCCAATCAGTCTATCCTAAAGGAGATCAGTCCTGGATGTTCATTGGAAGGACTGATGTTGAAGCTGAAACTCCAATACTTTGGCCACCTCATGTGAAGAGTTGACTCATTGGAAAAGACTCTGATGCTGGGAGGGATTGGGGGCAGGAGGAGAAGGGGACGACAGAGGATGAGATGGCTGGATGGCATCACCAACTCGATGGACATGAGTTTGGGTGAACTCCTGGAGTTGGTGATGGACAGGGAGGCCTGGCGTGCTGTGATTCTTGGGGTCGCAAAGAGTCGGACACAACTGACCAACTGAACTGAACTGAATAAGCATGATAAATGAGAATTTTCTTCAACTGTAAGAAATCACAAGAAGTGATAACATTAAATGTAGAACTTTTTCTTAAAATACAAACATCAGAGCAAATCAAACATTTGAGTAAAGTAAAAGTAAAGCAATTGGCAAAGTGAAAGTTGCTCAGTCGTGTCTGACTCTTTGTGAACTATACAGTCTATGGAATTCTCCAGGCCAGAATACTGGAGTGGGTAGCCCTTCTCTGCTCCACAGGATCTTCCCAATCCTGGGACTGAACCCAGGTCTCCCACATTGCAGGTGGATTCTTTACCAGCTGAACCACAAGGGAAGCCCTTGAGTAAAATGACTAAAGTGAGAAGTGCTAAATATCACTTATTTTATTTATTTGGCTGTATCGGCTCTTAGTTGTTGCACTCAAGATCTTCACCAGTTCATGTGGATCCTTTGTTGCAGCACACACTGTCTAGTTGTGGCGCATGGGCTCAGTAGTTGTGGTACACAGGCTTGCTCCATGCATGTAGGATCTTAGTTCCCCACCCAGGGGTCAAACTTACATCCCCTGCATTGCAAGGCAGATTCTTAACCAGTAGACCACCAGGGAAGTCCCTCACCTATTTTAGATACAACCCCTGATACACACTATGTAGAATAGATTATATAAATTTTTTTCTATTTCAAAAAGGCACACACGTATGTAAAATTTTATAGGAATGTGTTTAGCACATTATATGACTAAAAAAAGAGTATATGTATTTTTAATAATGTTGACTGTTTGTCAGGACCAGTCCAACAACAAACCAACCTGAGGGAGTGATGCCACAAAGAATAAGGAAAAATAAGACTCAGAAATAAAGTGGGCATCAGGGGGCTGATGCCATTTGCAGGCAAAAGCCCAGATCCTAATCCTTGTATGCCTTTTATTGTTAACTTCTACTTCCTTATTCGTGCTCTAGAGATATCTGTTCTTTACAATCTCAGATCAGGGATAAAGATATACAATGCACAGTCCTCAGTGTCAAACCTTCAGGCCTTTCATGACTTTGTTTAACACTTTGGCTAGTGACACCCTTTCTCAGCAACTCCCTCAAGGCCCTGGTTTTCCAGGAACAGTCACTAATGGTTTCCCATCAGTCACATCAGTACTTCAACATCTTGTTTTCAAGATGTCTTTCCAGGATGTACTTTTTACTGCTCCCAGCCCTTCACCTGGATGTGATGAGAAAGTCATTCTTATTTTTCAAAGAAGCCCCGTTAATTATAGTACAGGCCTGTGCATAGCATATTCCCTACACTGTTGACTCCTTCCACAAGAATTATCAGAAAAACCTGTTGGTCAGGGGAAACCAAGTGTATTGGACTTACAACATCAAGTGAGAGCACCATCTTGACAGAATGTTAGTGTCTCAACAGTCTGTGTTCAGGTAACTTAAGGCAAGCTCTTCCAAATAGGGAATTGGTAAGAATTAGACAAAGTTTGTGATTTCCCTTGTGGCTCAGATGGTAAAGCGTCTGCCTACAATGCAGGAGACCTGGGTTCGATCCCTGGGTCAGGAAGGTCCTCTGGAGAAGGAAATGGCAATCCACTCCAGTACTCTTGCCTGGAAAATCCCATGGATGGAGGAGCGTGGTAGGCTACAGTCCATGGGGTCGCAAAGAGTCGGACATGACTGAGTGACTTCGCTCGATCACTTGGTCTAGACAAAGTTTGTAACCTAATAGTTTAGGATTAGTGGGCAAATTAAGTCTTGAATCAAGTCTGTAAACCAAACTCTTGTTCTGATAAGCAAGCTGTTTGCCCAGGTGAGCTCACTGTTCTTTTCACTATGGAAAGAACTATAGTTACCACTATGAGGTAACTGTTTGCCTTGATAAACTGGTGTGCAGAAATTTCCCGAAGCAAATGATGAAGTTAGTTATTTACTGTTTAGCAGTCTTGTCTCCTTGGGCTAGAAATTCCTGGGGAAAAACAGTTAAGCTCTATTGACACAGACACCATCAATTCTCAGTAGAATGCCTACAAAAATAATCTAGACAAATCTATAAGTAATAAACAAAATAATCTAGACAAAATAATTTGAATGGCAAGGAGTATGACAATGTCATAACTACACATGGAAAACATAAGGGATCATAGCAACAAATCTCTGAAAAAAAAGAGAAAACATCCTATATTGTTTGTTTTGTTTAAAATTGATAGGAAACATACAACTTGTTTGACAGCAATATTGGAGTTTATTGAAAACAATTTTAGAAAAGAAATTTGAAGCCATTTTTGGGGGGGAAAAAGAACACACGAGAAAGTGAAGTTGTCATGACACTAGAAACTTACTTAAAGGAAAAATGCAATGTTCTGTCAAAAACCATTGTGGTGGTGCATTTTCTGCAACACAAGTCAAAGGTATGCTTTTGAAAATAATTATTTTAACATTTATTTGGTTACTACTAACTTGTAATAGCTTTGGTAAAACCAACATTAAATTAAAAATGATGCCAGAACAAAAATTCCAAGTACACAATGCACTTAGAAGCATCAAGGGAATTAATACTTTTTTGAAAGACAAATGAAGCAATAATGTTTATGAAAAATATGTTGATACTACACAAATTGCAGAATCTCTTGACATTGATAACTTTCCCAATATCAGCAGTACCAAAAAGGAGTGTTGTGCTTAGTCGCTCAGTTGTGTCCAACTCTTTGCGACCACATGGACTGAAGTCTGCCAAACTCCTCTGTCCTTGGGGATTCTCCAGGCAAGAATACTGGAGTGGGTAGCCTTTCCCTTCTCCAGGACCAAAAAGAGTAAGAAGTTTCAATTCAACTGAGAATCCCATTTATGATTCAAAACTAAAACTCAAATTCAAACTTCTTTTCTGTATATTACATACAACAACATTATTTTTAAAGAAGAGTTTTAAATTACTGAAAGAATATACCTTTCAGTGTCATAGATGGCAAATGTAACATAAAGAATAAACTGCTGCAACTATGTAAATTCTAATAGTTGAAATTGGTGAACAAAGTAAGGACAATGATACTGATGGAAATTTAATGTATAAGGAGTAGAATCCTAAACTGATTTCTAAAATCTATACTTATAATACTCCAGTTTAAGAACTGCAGTATATTTGCAGTAATAATTTGCAGGACACATTTCCAATAACTTTTTGTAGCTCTTGGGATAAATGTTACCTTACAGTTATAATTGCCAATAAGCTTTATAGCTTCACAAAAATAAAACTTATTAAAGTATACAGTCACCAAAAAAAAAAAAAAAAAGAAAAAAAAAACAATTTCATTTCTATAGGATATAAAACAAAGGGAAGTATGCATTGAAATTGCTATAAAACAAATTTTGTCTCTGTGAAAGCAAAATGTATAAATATTTCGTAGCAAGTTATTAAGTCATAATACCTTGAGTGTTTTAGAAATAATTATGATTAAAAATTGTGCTTTATTGTATGTTCAGGAATTTAATTTGTAGATTTTCAGAATTATTATGTAAGTTTCAGATGTAGTGTTATAAGTCAACAACTGTATACACTGCAGAGTGATTACCACAAGTCTAATTATCATCCATCACCATACAGTTGACCCCCTTCACACATTTCACCCACCCCCAAAACCCCCCTTCTCCTCTGTTAGCCTCTGATCTGTTCTCCATATCTATAAGTTCACTTTTATTTTGTTTGGTTTGTTTTACAGATTCCACATATGAATGAAATCACACAGTATTTGTCTTTCTCTGTCTGACTTATGTTACTTGGCATGACATGTTCAAGGCCTACCCATATTGTCACAAGTGGCAGAATTTCATTCCTTTTTACCACTTAGTGGTATCAAATATATATGATATATATGTTTATATCTATATATATCTCACATCTTCTTTTTCCATTCATTCATCAATGGACATTTGGAATGTTCCATATCTTGGCTATTATAAATGATGCCACAATGAATATAAGGGTGCTAATTTGTAGAATTTATATAGGATGACCTCAGGCTTACTATAATTTTGTTATTAAAAATAAATAATATACTACCTTCTATAAATTGTACTTGAAGAAAATAGGTTTTTCCATTAGCCATGTATAGATATGAGAGTTGGACCATAAAGAAAGCTGAGTGCCAAAGAATTGATGCTTTTGAACTGTGGTGTTGGAGAAGACTCTTGAGAGACCCTTGGACTACAAGGAGATCCAACCAGTCCCTCCTAAAGGAAATAAGTCCTGAATATTCATTGCAAGGACTGATGTGAAGCTGAAACTCCAATGCTTTGGCCATCTCATGTGAAGAACTGCCCCCTTGGAAAACACCCTGATGCTGGGAAAGATTGAAGGCAGGAGGAAAAGGGGACGACAGAGGATGAAATGGTTGGATGGCATCACTTACTTGATGGACAAAAGTTTGAGCAAACTTCGGGAGTCGGTGATAGACAGGAGGCCTGGCATGTTCCAGTCCATGAGATCACAAAGAGTTGGACATGACTGAGTGACTGAACTGAACTGAAGGAAGGGACAAATTTCCTAACACACAAAGTCAGTATGTGGGTGCCAAAGTATAGTCTCAAAATGTTAAAAAGCATAACTCTTAATCAGCACATGTCAGATATTTATCAAACTTATAAAGGAACTAGCACAATAAAACCAAAGGAGAATTTAAGAAACTGAGACTTTTACAATAAATGGGAAGTTAATGCTGAAATAAAATTGCTAAGTTAGATAAAATCTTTGATTGTGTGGATCACAATAAACTGTGGAAAATTCTTAAAGAGATGGGAATACCAGACCACCTTACCTGCCTGCTGAGAAACCTGCATGCAGGTAAAGAAGCAACAGTTAAAACCAGACATGGAACAACAGACTGGTTCCAAATTGGGAAAGGATTACATCAAGGCTGTATATTGTCACCCTGCTTATTTAACTTATATGCAGAGTACATCGTGCAAAATGTCGGGCTGGATGAAGCTTAAGCTGGAATCAAGATTGCAGGGAGAAATATCAGTAACCTCAGATATGTAGATGACGCCACCCTAATGGCAGAAAGCAAAGAGAAACTAAAGAGCCTCTTGATGAAGGTTAAAGAGGAGAGAGGAAAAAAACTGGCTTAAAACTCAACATTCAGAAAAGTAAGATCATGGCATCTAGTTCCATCATTTCATGGCAAATAGATGGGAAAACATGGAAATAGTGACAGGCTTTATTTTCCTGGGGTCTGAAATCACTGCAGATGGTGACTGCAGCCATGAAATTAAAAGACACTTGCTGCTTGGAAGGAAAGCTATGACAAACCTAGGCAGAGTATTAAGAAGCAAAGACATCACTTTGCTGACAAAGATCTGTATAGTCAAAGCTATGGGTTTTCCAATAGTCCTGCATGGATGTGAGAGTTGGACAATAAGAAACGCTGAGCGCTAAAGAATTGATGCTTTCAAACTGTGGAGCTGGAGAAGACTCTTGAGAGTCCCTTGGACTGCAAGGAGATCAAAGCAGTCAATCCTAAAGGAACTCAATCCTGGATATTCATTTGAGGGAGTGATGCTGGAGTGGAAGCTCCAATCATTTGGCCACCTGATGGGAAGAGCAGACTCACTGGAAAGGACACTGATGCTGGGAAAGATTGAGGGCAGGAGAAGGGGGTGACAGAGGATGAGATGGTTGGATGGCATCATCCACTCAATGGACATGAGTTTGAACAAACTCCAGGAGATAGTGAAGGACAGGGAAGCCTGGCGTGCTACAGTCCATGGGGTTGTAAAGAGTTGAACACCACTGAGGGACTGAACAACAACAACAAATTTAGATAAAGATATGCAATGGTTAAAATCCTATAGGGTAATAAAGCCATCACCTTCAGGTTTGTCTTTCCTATCAAGCAAAAAAGAAAATAATTGCCAGAGATTAGCTTTAAGAATTATAAATTATTAAATCTCTGGGCTCTAATTAATTGTACCAACAAGCTTATGTTCTCAGTGTAAGATTCATTACCACTGAGCCACCAGGGTAGCCCATGACATTAATTACTTTTTGATTTATATCCAAGTTTGGGATAATTTTTTTTTTTTTTTTTTTAACGTGGACTAGTGTCAGTCCTTTGTATTCACTCTGGAGCAGGATGCTGCACTTCATTGTATCAAAAACAAAACAAAAAGAATTAAAACCCACAATTCACAGAGGAGTGAGTAACACTTTACTAAAGGTTGTTCAGTGTTATAAAAGAGAGGGTTACCTTGCCCGCATGGATGCTTGCATGCTAAGTCGCTTCAGTCGTGTCCGACTCTTGTGACTCAATGGACCGTAGCCCTCCAGGCTCCTCTCTACATTGCCTGTCTCACAGCAAAACCTTGTTTTTGAAATTCCATCAGATACCTGCATGCCATACTTTCTATCCATCTTTCCTAAGGTACACTCCTCCACATTGCCTCTCCCCTAACACCTTTCCTAGCTCTTCTTTTTTCTAAAGTAAAGTGTTAGATAGAGGGAATATTGAGGAACATCCTCCAAACTGAGAAGGAAATTTGAGGCAGAAAAACAAAGCAGGCAACTCCATGAAGTGCAATTATGACGTTTATTGTGGGTAACTCATATGCAGGCAGAATCAGGCTGACGAAGATCCAGAGGCATTTGAAGCTGCACTCTGTGCGGGAAGAGTTATGAAGGATTTAAGGGGCCTAACCTAAAAACTTAATCTGACTACTAAGGGAGGAACACGTCCATAGGACCTGGGGTTTTTTCCTCCCCTTCCCCCTAGGGAGGGTCTCATGACCATCATGCCTTGCAGGGCATTAACTACCTACATCAGCAGAAGCCATTCCTGCACTTTTCATATCAGATGAAGGCAAAGCTAAATGTTGATAGAGAACTGATCTGGCTCCTTTTTGCCTTCCTAGTGAGTAGGCTAGAGCTCAGTCATGCAGAAAGGGGAGGGGCTGGACTGTGGGCCTGAGATTGAGCTGACAAAATGGAGTCATTGTGTTGTAGCCTCTGACTACAAGCCTTCTGCTGTGTTGTAGCCTCACATCCAGCAGGCTTTAAGCAAAAAAACACTTCTTACTAATGTTCAGTTGCTTGTGTCTGATGCTTCACAACCCCACGGACTGCAGCACACCAGGCTTCCCTGTCCTTCACTATCTCCCTGAGATGGCTCAAACTCATGTCCACTGAGTCAGTGATGCCATCCAGCCATCTCATTCTCTGTCATACTAGTGGGATTCAAGATATGGGACCCCATGGGACTTCCCTGATGGTCCAGTGGGTAAGACTCCATGCTCCCACTGCAATGAGAGCAGCTTTGATCCCTAGTGGGGGAATTAAGATCCCACATATCACCTACATAGCCAGAAAAAAAGAAAAGACATGTGACCCCAAAATATGGCACTTTGGTGTATTGAATATCTTAAACAGGAGTATGAGGGAAAAAAAAAACAGCAGAAAGAGGAAGGTCATTCTGACCTCCTGTGTCTTACTCTTCTCTGAAATAGGTCAGCAATCCCCCACATGAATGTACCCTCCCTGTACCAGGAGGAAGAAAGGCACCCTTATTACCATAGATAGGGAAATGGAGGCTGAGAAATATGTATAAATAAGCCTTGTAAACTAACTCTTACCTTCCTAATTTCTCCTTTATCATTGACTACTCATAGTGCAAGTATCTCTGTCTTCTCAATTCATCACAAATTTATTGTTTCTTTATCTACAAAGTATAGAAGCTCCTACTCTAGTCCTTTTCTTTTGGTCTTCATTCTCTACAGGAGGAGCCCATGTATTTGTAACAATTCAGTAGAATGTGTATGTGTTTTTCCTGTTAATCTGTCTTAGATGATTTTAATTTTCAGACCTAGCCAGGGACCCTAAGAGGGTTGAAGAAAACTTTCCTCCTCTGTAGTACGTCAAGAGCCAAAATGAATAATCAATTTTCAGCATTTTTTTTTTCTTTTTATTGTCACTGTTGGCCAAAACTGACCAGCCTTGCCTAAAAAAAAAAAAAAAAAAACATAAAAGATAAGCTGGCTGGTCTGTTTCCAATCGTTATTTCCTGGGTACTAACCCTGTGTTCCATCTTTTCGTATCTGTTATCTCTCTCAATCCTTGCTATAATTACTGATATTACTATCAACATTTAACAAATTCAACAACTAGGTTCAAAGAGGCTTGACAAGTCATAGGTAAAAATAAATAGCAAGGCTCCAGTTGAGATTCAGGTCTTCAGATTCCAAGCTCAGAGCTGATTCCTATTGCTTAGTTTAGAATTTATGTACATCCATGATTTTGTGCTTACTCTAAGGTGCTGCTTAGAATCTATTAACTATTTCTTCTTCTGCAGGATTTCTCAACCTCAGCACTGTCAACATTTTTCTTTTCCTCAAGAGGCTGTCCTGTGCACTGTAGGATGTTTAGCAGCATCCCTGGCTTCTACCCACCAGAATTCAGTAGCACCCACTCCCAGCCTTCCCTAACCCTAATCATGCAAAATCAACCTGAATGGAGAATCACTTTTCTACTTTGTGCTGAGTTCCTTTGGGATTTGCATCTTCTGTTCCCTTCAGTCTGTGAGAACTTGGAGTCTCAAATATGGTATGTTGATGTGGAAAACCTCTCTGCCTGTACCCTGTACTGGTACAGAGGTACAGGGTACCTCACCTGCAGTAACTGACATCCTCACTGTGAACTTCTATCTTTTCTTGGAGAGCATCCAAAACCTACTTACATTGTCTTGATTCTGTGCAAGCTTATCCAATCTACTTGATGCAATGACTATTCAAGACCAGGCTTAAAATTGAATTGGCTGCCCCAAAATGATTTACTGGAGGCTTCTGGAAAGATCCCCCACAACTGGATTAACTATTTTGATTAATTTGGCTTGTCAGTTTGTTGGGAAGGAAGGGGAATAGCCATTTAATTTATTTATTCACTTAATTTATTCAACTTAACAATTTATTCAGATTCATTGCTTTATTTAACTGATACTGGGACTGAGAAGGCTTTTTAAATTTTTTTTACTGAACTGAAAAGCTAAATTTATCAGATCAGTTGTGCATTTAGACTCAATCTGGATGCAGCATCTATCTCAGCACAAATTATTTCATATCCTTTATTTCCCAGAGAATGTAGTTCAGTTAATAAATAATCAATTTTCAGAGGCTATTTCTAACCACTCTTTTCTTTTTACAGCAGAAAGGATAGGATGATTTTTTCCTTAAATTTCAGAAACTATTTTAAAAAATAAATGTTTGAAGAGCACTTGTGCTTGTTTGATCATGCGTTTCAGGCAAGAGAGAGTATTGTTAGTGTGTACATAGAACTCAGAACAATCAATGTGTGTCATTGTAGTCCATGGTGGATTTCCTGTGCGATGGAGGGAAGAATAAGAGGAGACAGACCAGAGGGTGCACGTCACACTAGATTTCTTAGGAAGCTCGTAAAAAGGATTTACTGTATTTTGATTAATCCATCCTTCATCCACCTTGAGTGTCTCCATGGCAACCAGATATTTGTTTCCCAAAGATGGTCTTTCAGACTGTGGAAGGTTCATTCAGCTCCATACAAAACCCCCTGTATTCCTGAAGCCCACATCTTTGAAATTCTGCGTGCATAGACAACCACTCCCAAGCCCTTGTCTGTGTTACTGATCCCAATGCTAGTATCATTTTATCAATGCCAAGGCATGATCAGTTGTTTAAAGCATTTTCTCAGAGCCAACAGAAACATCTGTTTCATCTCTATTCCACAAAAACAAAATTTAAGTGTTTTAATCTCAGCCTAAAGGAAGCTAGCTAAATGGTCATTATGGGGCTTGAAAACATATATACAGTGTCACATATTGGCTGGAGTATTTCAGAGCATCCACCAGTTAAATGGTCCCATAAATTTAAAAATTACCTTTTATTAAAAGTTAATGATCCCTTTTTCAAAACAAAGTTATAAAGCAGAATCTAATTCAAAGTATACTAACATGCAAAGAACATATATTTTATAAATGAGGATGGGATGATTTGCCCATTGACTCTCATTAGTCAGAAACTGACCTGAAATGAGGGCATGGAGACCCAAACTCCCAGCACTTAGCTCTCCCTACCCTACAGCAGGTCTGCCTGCCTTTGTCCTCAGGGGAGCCTGAACAGTGCCCTGGTGATATGTTTTGTGAGTCTTCTACTTCCTGGGAACAGGAAACTCCTCTGTCCTGCCTCAACTCCACCTCTCTACTTCTCAATATGAAAAGATGGCATGGATGGATGGATGGACAGATAGAAGGAAGGAAAGAAAGCTCTGTATTAGAAGTCTGAAAAAATACATAATTTTTTTTTAACACATATCCCCAAAAGGTGTTATATGAGGGAAATTCTCTTTAAGTGTCTTATTTTTTTTTCATGACCATGAATGACTTAAAGTCAACAAAAACAAAAGAAAAGCATTTCCATTTTGGAAAAAAAAAAGTTATTTTTCAGGTTTCAAATAATACTCCAAAATAAATTTATCTCTAATGTAAAAACAAACCAAAAAACTGACCATTTGTGAAACTATAATGCAGTAATTTGGATTTGCACAATTTCTCTCATTATTTCATTAAAAAAAAATCATCACCTGATTTGTAATGCTGTTATTAATGATTAGGGTAATAAAATCATGTTCTTTTACCCATATTATGGGGCTAATAATTTCAACCTTTATTTATTTATTTAGCCTAAAAGTAATATTGAATTAGTCTGACACACAGTTTAGGAATCATAACTTGAATTATTGGAATTCATTCAGGAAGCCCAGCCTCACTTAAAATTGCTGCTGTCTGCAGTATAATAAATGTGATCGATGGCCTTCTGCAGCGACATAGCTCAGCTGCTCCTCCATTGCTGAGAGAGGTCTCTTTATGCGTGTGCCTGTACAGATTTCTTCAACATTCTGCAACTGCTTCCAACAGGAGCTAGTTTTGAACCTCCTGTTCACAGTTATTTAAGAATAGACTATTATTTTCCATTCACCATGGATCAATTTAGATTGCCTATAACAAAAAGAAGCTTACTGAAGATCAATGACTTGTAAAAAAGTAAAAATATACTCAGAGAGAGCCTTTATCAGTTCTGCTTTCCTTGGTTCTTTTTCAAGCTAGAGGAAGAAAATTGGTCTCTACTAGTAACTATAAATTTCCCATGATCATCAAATTAGGCAGATTAACAAAAGAAGACTTAAGTTAGTCTATTGTTGCTTTTTAAGAAATAAATGTATAAATAAACTTCCAAAGTAAAAACAGATTGTATCAATGCACCCCCAACATTTTTCCAACAATTCTGATCTTCCTCTTCTGGATTTCCTCCTTCCTTCCATTGTATTTACCACTCAAATTAGTCATTTTAGAACTAAATTATTTGATACACCTCTTGTAATTGGTTATGACATAACTGTGTTCGAGGATAAGGCAGATTATTTAAGAAATGCCCTATGGTAACTTGTGAAATATTTAACTCATAAATCAATTCTTTCATTTGTAAGTTTATAAATCTAATTAAATATTTGCAAAGAAAAACAACTGCCCAGAAGCCTTATCAGGCTTTTATCCTAAATATAGTTGCAGAATCTTAAATCATAAACTTTTTTATTTGAAAGAAATCTTAAAGACTATTTCATACACAGTTAGACTAAGGTACACTGAGGCTGAGTTATTTACCAGTTTTGGAGCATGAGTTACTTAAGGAATCCAAATGCTCCCTGAAATCTCTCCATCCTACTATTGTTTCCCATGGGGGGAGAGGAAAGAAAGTCACATACATAACCTTCCTCATTCAACACAACAGTCTTGTGAGATACATATTATTCTAATGGAAAAGATAAAGCAGAGTCTTCTGAGACTCTGCGAAGTTACATAATTTGTCCAAGGTCACACAGATACTATGAAAAGAGAAATTTGAATCTCAAATTGTAACCTAAGTGGATTCCATGAGCAGCCTCAATCCTTAGCCATATCCAAGTTCAGACTACTGATGAAAGGCATTGATAAGAAGAGAATGTTTTGGCCCTTCTCTGGCAGTCCAGCAGTTAGCAGCTCTTGCTTCTAATGCAGAGAGTGCAGGTTCAATCCCTGGTCAGATACTAAGATCCTACATGCCAAGCAACCAAAAAGAGAGCAAAACAAAACATAACATTTTACTGACGATTGAAAGTATACATTGAGGAAAATCCATATCACGTATAACATTAGGCAAAACCTTAGTAAAATTCTCCTTTAAGTATTTGTTATCTCCCTGCAAAAGTTTCCTATCCTCAGAGATTTCTATTCTATGATGTTACAAGTAGCAATGGAAATAATCAATGTGCACTCCATGATAAAGGAGAGAAGAGAATTTTATTCAAGCTGAGGGCTATAGCCTGGGAGAGACAAATTCATGAAACACTTGAATTGTGTTTTGATTGTTTACAAAATGAAGGAGGCTTAATAGGCAAAAACTGCCAAATTACATATGTTGTTCATCAAGAATTAGTATTGGAAAGAATCCCCAAGAGGGCCAGTGGTCAAGACTCCAAGTTCCCACAACAAGAGGCACAACTTCAATCCCTGGTTGGGGAATTAAAACCCTGTATGCCATGCGGTGCGGGGGGAAAAACATTAGAAGTATAGGTGATAAGAAGTAAGGGTACTTGTTTAGTAAGGATTCCTTGGGGTCTGAAATTGTTGCATAGTTACAAGGGGAGAACTTGGGTCCATAAGACTGTAACTGGCTAGCAGCTATTGTTTTGAAAAATGGCTTGTGGTATCCTTGAGATTGATACAGTTCAGAAAATTCAGGAATTGATGCAGGAAAGTGTTAGAAACCACACCCACAAGGGCCACTCAGCTGCATTTTGGATGCCTGAACCGTAGTCCTTCCATTGCTATTATCAAATGATCTTAAACATGTCATCACAAGGGAAAGGAATTATAACTGCTTGGTTAATACAGAAGACAAGGTTAGTAAAAAGATGGCCTATTGCCAAGGCTGCATACTAGAAATGTTGCAAACGTTTTACTTTAAAAATGAGGGGTGGATCACCCTAATACCAAAACCTGACAAAGATGCCACAAAAAGAAAACTACAGGCCAATATCACTGATGAACATAGATGCAAAAATCCTTAACAAAATTCTAGCAATCAGAATCCAACGACACATTAAAAAGATCATACACCATGACCAAGTGGGCTTTATCCCAGGGATGCAAGGATTCTTCAATATCCGCAAATCAATCAATGTAATACACCACATTAATAAATTGAAAAATAAAAACCATATGATTATCTCAATAGATGCAGAGAAAGCCTTTGACAAAATTCAACATCCATTTATGATAAAAAAACTCTCCAGAAAGCAGGAATAGAAGGAACATACCTCAACATAATAAAAGCTATATATGACAAACCCACAGCAAACATTATCCTCAATGGTGAAAAATTGAAAGCATTTCCTCTAAAGTCAGGAACAAGACAAGGGTGCCCACTTTCACCATTACTATTCAACATAGTTTTGGAAGTTTTGGCCACAGCAATCAGAGCAGAAAAAGAAATAAAAGGAATCCAAATTGGAAAAGAAGAAGTAAAACTCTCACTATTTGCAGATGACATGATCCTCTACATAGAAAACCCTAAAGATTCCACCAGAAAATTACTAGAAATAATCAATGACTATAGTAAAGTTGCAGGATATAAAATCAACACACAGAAATCCCTTGCATTCCTATACACTAATAATGAGAAAACAGAAAGAGAAATTAAGGAAACAATTCCATTCACCATTGCAACGGAAAGAATAAAATACTTAGGAATATATCTACCTAAAGAAACTAAAGACCTATATATAGAAAACTATAAAACACTGGTGAAAGAAATCAAAGAGGACACTAATAGATGGAGAAATATACCATGTTCATGGATTGGAAGAATCAATATAGTGAAAATGAGTATACTACCCAAAGCAATTTATAGATTCAATGTAATCCCTATCAAGCTACCAACGGTATTCTTCACAGAGCTAGAACAAATAATTTCACAATTTGTATGGAAATACAAAAAACCTCTATTAGCCAAAGCAATCTTGAGAAAGAAGAATGGAACTAGAGGAATCAGCCTGCCTGACTTCAGGCTCTACTACAAAGCCACAGTCATCAAGACAGTATGGTACTGGCACAACGACAGAAATATAGATCAATAGAACAAAATAGAAAGCCCAGAGATAAATCCATGCACCTATGGACACCTTATCTTTGACAAAGGAGGCAAGAATATACAATGGAGAAAAGATAATCTCTTTAACAAGTGGTGCTGGGAAAACTGGTCAACCACTTGTAAAAGAATGAAACTAGAACACTTTCTAACACCATACACAAAAATAAACTCAAAATGGATTAAAGATCTAAACGTAAGACCAGAAACTATAAAACTCCTAGAGGAGAACATAGGCAAAACACTCTCTGACATACATCACAGCAGAATCCTCTATGATCCACCTCCCAGAATATTGGAAATAAAAGCAAAAATAAACAAATGGGATCTAATTAAACTTAAAAGCTTCTGCACAACAAAGGAAACTATAAGCAAGGTGAAAAGACAGCCTTCAGAATGGGAGAAAATAATAGCAAATGAAGCAACTGACAAACAACTAATCTCAAAAATATACAAGCGACTCCTACAGCTCAATTCCAGAAAAATAAACAACCCAATCAAAAAATGGGCCAAAGAAGACATACAGATGGCTAACAAACACATGAAAAGATGCTCAACATCACTCGTTATCAGAGAAATGCAAATCAAAACCACTATGAGGTACCATTTCACACCAGTCAGAATGGCTGCGATCCAAAAGTCTACAAGCAATAAATGCTGGAGAGGGTGTGGAGAAAAGGGAACCCTCTTACACTGTTGGTGGGAATGCAAACTAGTACAGCCACTATGGAGAACAGTGTGGAGATTCCTTAAAAAACTGGAAATAGAACTGCCTTATGATCCAACAATCCCACTGCTGGACATACACACTGAGGAAACCAGAATTGAAAGAGACAAGTGTACCCCAATGTTCATCGCAGAACTGTTTATAATAGCCAGGACATGGAAACAACCTAGATGTCCATCAGCAGATGAATGGATAAGAAAGCAGTGGTACATATACACAATGGAGTATTACTCAGCCATTAAAAAGAATACATTTGAATCAGTTCTAATGAGGTGGATGAAACTGGAGCCTATTATACAGAGTGAAGTAAGCCGGAAAGAAAAACACCAATAGAGTATACTAACGCATATATATGGAATTTAGAAAAATGGTAACAATAAACCCTGTATACGAGACAGCAAAAGAGACACTGATGTATAGAACAGTCTTTTGGACTCTGAGGGAGAGGGAGAGGGTGGGTGGATTTGGGAGAATGGCATTGAAATATATGTAATATCATATATGAAATGAGTCGCCAGTCCAGGTTCAGTGCACAATACTGGATGCTTGGGGCTGGTGCAATAGGACGACCCAGAGGGATGGTATGGGGAGGGAGGAGGGAGGAGGGAGGAGGGTTCAGGATGGGGAACACATGTATTCCTGTGGCGGATTCATTTCTACTATATGGCAAAACCAATACAATATTGTAAAGTTTAAAAATAAAATAAAATTTTAAAAATATATAAAATTAAAAAAATAAAAATCAGGGGTGGGGGTGGGGTACACAGTCAAGCTATAAACAAAACCCAAGATGCCAAAAAGAGAGTGAACAGAAAGTCTAAGCAGCATGAGGAAGCTGAAGCCAAAATGGTTCACAGAGTTCTTGGAGTTGGATGGCTCCCTAAACGTTGTGGGCTAGTCCAGTTCAGTTCACTCACTCAGTCCTGTCCGACTCTGTGACCCCATGGACTACAGCATGCCAGGCTTCCCCATCAATCACCAACTCCTGGAGCTTACTCAAACTCATGTCCATTGAGTCGGTGATGCCATCCAACCATCTTATCCTCTGTCATCCCCTTCTCCTCCCACCTTCAATCTTTCCCAGCATCAGAGTCTTTTCAAATGAGTCAGTTCTCATCAGGTGGCCAAAGTGTTGGAGTTTCAGCTTCAACATCAGTCCTTCCAATGAATATTCAGGACTGATTTCCTTTAGGATGGACTGGTGGGATCTCCTTGCTGTCCAAGAGACTCTCAAGAGTCTTCTCCAACACCACAGTTCAAAAGCATCAATTCTTTGGCACTCAGCTTTCTTCACAGCCCAACTCTCACATCCATACATGACTACTGGAAAAACCATAGCTTTGACTAGATGGTCCTTTGTTGGCAAAGTAATGTCTCTGCTTTTTAATATGCTGTCTAGTTTGCTCATAACTTTTTTTCCAAGGAGCAATCATCTTTTGATTTCATGGCTGCAGTCACCATATGTAGTGAATTTGGAGCCCCCCAAAATAAAGTCTGACACTGTTTCCACTGTTTCCCCATCTATTTGCCATGAAGTTCTGGGACCAGATGCCATAATCTTCGTTTTCTGAATGTTGAGTTTTAAGTGAGGACAAAATCTCAGGAAAGATCCTTCAGCCTATGCCCTATGCACAGAGAATTGGACCAGGGACATGTGCATGAAGCTAAGAGTTTTGGAGGGTTGTCCCAGCTCTGATATTATTTAGAAAACACTACCCAATGAACAAAGCTAGTGGAAGTGATGGAATTCCAGTTGAGCTATTCCAAATCCTAAAAGATGATGCTGAAAAAGTGCTGCATTCAATATGCCAGCAAATTTGGAAAACTCAGCAGTGGCCGCAGGACTGGAAAAGGTCAGTTTTCATTCCAATCCCAAAGAAAGGCAATACCAAAGAATGCTCAAACTACTGCACAATTGCACTCATCCCACATGCTAGTAAAGTAATGCTCAAAATTCTCCAATTAAGGCTTCAACAGTACGTGAACCATGAACTTCCAGATGTTCAAGCTGGTTTTAGAAAAGGCAGAGGATACAGAGATCAAATTGCCAGCATCCATTGGATCATCAAAAAAGCAAGAGAGTTCCAGAAAAACATCTATTTCTGCCTTATTGACTATGCCAAAGCCTTTGACTGTGTGGATCACAATAAACTGTGGAAAATTCTGAAAGAAATGGGAATACTAGACCACCTGACCTGCCTCTTGAGAAACCTATATGCAGGTCAGGAAGCAATAGTTAGAACTGGACAAAGAACAACAGACTGGTTCCAAACAGGAAAAGGAGTATGTCAAGGCTGTATATTTTCACCTTGCTTATTTAACTTATATGCAGAGTACATCATGCAAAATGCCAGGCTGGATGAAGCTCAAGCTGGAATCAAGGTTACTGGGAGAAATATCAATAACCTCAGATATGCAGATGATACCACCCTTATGGAAGAAAGTGAAGAAGAACTAAAGAACCTCTTGATGAAAGTGAAAGAGGAGAGTGAAAATGTTGGTTTAAAGCTCAACATTCAGAAAACTAAGATCATCACTTCATGTCAAATAGATGGGGAAACAGTGGAAACAGTAGCTGACTTTATTTTTTTAGGCCCCCAAATCACTGCAGATGGTGATTGCAGCTATGAAATTAAAAGACACTTACTCCTTGGAAGGAAAGTTATGACCAACTTAGACAGCATATTAAAAAGCAGAGACATTACTTTGTCAACCAAGGTCCATCTAGTCAAGGCTATGGTTTTTCCAGTGGTCATATATGGATGTGAGAGTTGGACTATAAAGAAAGCTGAGTGCCAAAGAATTGATGCTTTTGAACTGTGGTGTTGGAGAAGATTCTTGAGAGTCCCTTGGAGTGCAAGGAGATCCAACCAGTCCATCCTAAAGGAAATCAGTCAGGAATATTCATTGTAAGTACTGATGTTGAAGCTGAAACTCCAATACTTTGGCCACCTGATTTGAAGAGCTGACTCATTGGAAAAGACCCTGATTCTGGGAAAGATTGAGGGCAGGAGGAGAAGGGGACGACAGAGGGTGAGATGGTTGGATGGCATCACCAACTCAATGGACATGAGTTTGAGTAAACTCTGGGAGTCGGCGATGGACAGGGAAGCCTGGCATTGCTGCAGTTCATGGGGTCACAAAGAGTCAGACACAACTGAGGGACTTAACTGAACTGAACCAAACCCAATATAGTTCCTAGAAGGAGATAAAGCAGAATATCTTTGTGACCTGAGGTCGGAAGCAATTTCATAAACATAATTTTCAAAAGTAGAAACTTCAAAACAAATTATTGATAAACACTCTTATATCTAGACCAAGAATTTCTATTTAATGAAGAACACCAGGGTGAAAACTGAATAGAAGAGAATACATGAATATATTTGTGATGTCTGTGAAGGAAGGGCTTCCCAGGCGGCACTAGTGGTTAAGAACCTGCCTGCCATTGCAGGAGATGTAAGAGACGTGGGTTCTATCCCGGGATTGGAAAAATCCCCTGGAGAAGGAAATGGCAGCCCACTCTGGTATTCTTGAGTAGAGAATCCCATGGACAGAGGAGCCTGGCAGGCTACGGTCCATGGGGTTGCAAAGAGTCGGACACGACTGAACCTACTTAGCACAAATGGGAAAGAAAGGGTTAAGTGATAAGCCTGCAGTCTCTCCTCTTTTCTGATTGAGGGGAAAGAGGGTGAGGGCAGAAATCAGGCAGATGACTAGACCACATATCCTTGTAAACATGCTAATGATTACCTCCTAACAAAAGAGCTGAAGGAAAAAAAAAAAAAAGAGCTAAAGGGGTTTGCTAGCAAGAGAGTCCTTATCTATGGAATGCTTCTAACAGGAAGAAGCTGGTTGGTTCAGATTGCTTCTGATAAACAAGCCAGGAATCCATGGCTCAAGGAAAAATGTTATGTAATGGATAAAACCATCTGATTATAAATTGCAGATGTTCATGACCTAGTTGACAAAATATTGATTTATCCCATTTTTCTTTCTTTCTTTCTTTCTTTTTTTTTTTTTTTTGTCTCACTCTGCCACACATGGAACCTTAGTTCCCCAACTAGGGACTGAACCCATGCCCCTGCACAGAAAGGATCGAATTTTAACCACTGAACCACCAGGGAAGTTCCTCCCTCCCCACCCCCTACCTGCCCTGTACCATTTCTAATGAACTTAACTTGATCACTTGGTTAAGATAGTCTGTGTATGTGCTCAGTCGTGTCTGACTCTGTGACCTCATAGACTGTAGCCCACTGGGCTCTTCTGTCCATGGGATTTCCCTGGCAAGAATATTGGAGTGGGTTGCCATTGCTTCCTCCATGGGCTCTTCCATGGTTAAGACAGTATCTGCCAAATTTCTCCACTTGTTATTGTTTTCCCTTTTTTAACTGTAAACAAAGAACAAAAGAGCATTTTTGCTTACTACCTAATTCTACATAGATTCATCCACTGCTGTCTCTAATGAACAGTGTACATTGGGCTTCTGAAGGAAAATTAAGGTGAAACAAGATGAAGATTTTCACTCCAGAAGATGGTAAATACAGGATGCTATGTGCTTTGGACAAGCAGTTCCCCTAGATAGTTAGATATATAATCTCAGAAGGAATTTTATTGAGCCTAGATTCTTGCATATTTTCATTCATAGAAAAGCATTAAAATGATTAAGTTGAGATATTTGTTCTTTGAGACTAGTAGAAATCTTTTACCAAAATGGATCCTTGACTGCTGGGGAAGGAAATGGCAACCCACTCCAGTACTCTTGCCTGGAAAATTCCATGGACAGAGGAACCTGGTAGGCTACAGTCCATGGGGTTACAAAGAGTTGGACAAGACTGAGCAACTTCACTATATATATCCTTGACTGTATTCCCCAGCCAAAAATCACAGTTAGATTGGCTTCTTTCTCTACCTCTTCAGAGCAGCTTTCCCTGAGGTACTGAACAGCTGTCTCCCAGGCTATATTCCTCAGTAAAACCCTTAAAAAACTTAAACCAACAGCTTTTATGTTGTGTGTTTTTCTTTCAGTTGACACAATGTATACCTTTTAGAGACATATTTTGGACTTCCCAGGTGGCGCTAGTGGTAAAGAACCTGCCTGCCAATGCAGGAGATATAAGAGATGTGGGTTTGATCCCTGGGTCAGGAAGATCCCCTGGAGGAGAACATGGCAACCCACTCCAGTACCCTTGACAGAGAAATCCCATGGACAGAGGAGCCTGGTGGACTAGGACTACAGTCCATGGGGTCCCAAAGAGCCAGACACTACTGAAGTGATTTAGCACTCCAGAGAGAGATTTTGACACTATGTGAGAATCCTGTTTGTCATCACATTTCACCCATTCATTTTAGGCTCCCTTGATGACTCTCCTCTAAGGTAATTATTCTATGTTCATTGTCAAATGGCAATTTTCTAACTGAATCAGTTGTTCTGCATTTATTAGCTGGAATTTTGGTGTAAAGAAGACCTTTCCCTATCCCACCCCACCCCCCATTTCTTTTTAAATTTTTATTGAAGTATAGTTGATTTACAATGTTGTGTTAACTTCTCCTGTACATGAAAGTGAATTAGTTATACATATACATATGTATATACGTTTTTAGATTCTTTTTTGGATTATTTCCCCATATAGAACATTACAGAGCATTAATAAGAGTTCCCTGTGCTATTCATTAGATCTTTATTAGTTAACTATTTTATATATAGTAGTAAGCATATGTCAATCCCTATCTCCCAATTTACAACCCCCCATCTTTCCCTTCTGGTAACTATAAGTTTTATTTTCACATCTATGTGTCTATTTCTATTTTGTAAGTAAGTTCATGCCGGAGTCCAGCTCTGGCAGCCAAGGAATCAGCCTGAAGGGGTGAGCGGTGTCGGTGGATGATGATGTAGCCTCCGACTCATAGTACGGAAAGTGAAAGTGAAGTCGCTCAGTCGTGTCTGACTCTTTGCGACCCATGGACTGTAGCCTACCAGGCTCCTCTGTCCATGGGATTTTCCAGGCAAGAGTACTGGAGTGGATTGCCATTTCCTTCTCCAGCGATCTTCCTGACCCAGGGGTGGAACCCAGGTCTCCCGCATTGTAGACAGACGCTTTACCGTCTGAGCCACCAGGCAAGTCCAGAACTACATGTTTATTTCAAGCTTCAGGTTTTCTTTTATATTTGACAAAAGCATTAGGTCAGAGGTTTGACATTTTTAGTTTCCCCCACCCAGATTTACTGTCTCCAGAAATCATTGTTGTCCTTCAAACAGAGTTCCTGCTTCAGTGATTTTCTCAGAATCAGCTTCACTATATATTATCTACATTCTCTTATGTGTCCTATACTTAACTTGTGATTCATTGTAACTCATGCTACATTCCTCAGTTTATTTCTTATCTTTATAAATCCTGTTTGCCCCTAGCATCTTAAGATCACTATCCTAAAAGCCTTCTAGCTATCCTTAACTATTCCCATACCCTAAACTCAACAAACTTCTTTTGCTATAAATATTTCCCTCACAAATAGGTCTCAGACAACAGTCCTTCCCATGGCCTCAAGCTGCAGCCTATGTGCTCATCCTGGGATGTTCTTTGTAAAGATCCTTGAATAAATGTCAATGGTTATTTTATAGATTTGTGCTTTCTCATGCTTCTCTCAAGCACCTTAACATTCTTTGCAGCCAACTCAACTGAAGAAAGGAAAGAACAAGTCAGAATCACAAGGCCTAACTCCTTCAACCCAGGGCCATGCCTGCAAGATGAGGAGAGGGGGCTGGGGCCGTGCAATGCAGTACTTGGATGCAGTCTCAAAAATGACAGTTAATCTCTGTTCGTTTCCAAGGCAAACCATTCAATATCTCAGTAATCCAAGTCTATGCTCCAACCAGTAATGCTGAAGAAGCTGAAGTTGAACGGTTCTATGAAGACCTACAAGACCTTTTAGAACTAACACCCCAAAAAGATGTCCTTTTCATTATAGGGGACTGGAATGCAAAAGTAGGAAGTCAAGAAACACCTGGAGTAACAGGGAAATTTGGCCTTGGAATACAGAATGAAGCAGGGCAAAGACTAATACAGTTTTGCCAAGAAAATGCACTGGTCATAACAAACACCGTCTTCCAACAACACAAGAGAAGACTCTACACATGAACACCACCAGATGGTCAACACCGAAATCAGATTGATTATATTCTTTGCAGCCAAAGATGGAGAAGCTCTATACAGTCAGCAAAAACAAGACCAGGAGCTGACTGTGGCTCAGACCATGAACTCCTTATTGCCAAATTCAGACTTAAATTGAAGAAAGTAGGGAAAACCACTAGACCATTCAGGTATGACCTAAATCAAATCCCTTATGATTATACAGTGGAAGTGAGAAATAGATTTAAGGGCCAAGATATGATAGATTGTCTGATGAACTATGCACAGAGGTTCATGACATTGTATAGGAGACAGGGATCAAGACCATCCCCATGGAAAAGAAATGCAAAAAAGCAAAATGGCTGTCTGGGGAGGCCTTACAAATAGCTGTGAAAAGAAGCCAAGTGAAAAGCAAAGGAGAAAAGGAAAGATATACCCATTTGAAAGCACAGTTCCAAAGAATAGCAAGGAGGGATAAGAAAGCCTTCTTCAGTGATCAATGCAAAGAAATAGAGGAAAACAACAGAATGGGAAAGACTAGGGATCTCTTCAAGAAAATCAGAGATACCAAAGGAATATTTCATGCAAAGATGGGCTTGATAAAGGACAGAAATGGTATGGACCTAACAGAAGCAGAAGATATTAAGCAGAGATGGCAAAAATACACAGAAGAACTGTACAAAAAAGATCTTCGAGACCCAGATAATCACAATGGTGTGATCACTCACCTAGAGCCAGATATCTTGGAATGTGAAGTCAAGTGGGCCTTAGGAAGCATCACTATGAACAAAGCTAGTGGAGGTGAGGGAATTCCAGTTGAGCTATTTCAAATCCTGAAAGATGATGCTGTGAAAGTGCTTCACACAATATGCCAGCAAATTTGGAAAACTCAGCAGTGGCCACAGGACTGGAAAAGGTCAATGTTCATTCCAATCCCTAAGAATGGCAATGCCAAAGAATGCTCAAACTACCACACAATTGCACTCATCTCACACGCTAGTAAAGTAATGCTCAAAATTCTCCAAGCCACGCTTCAGCAATATGGAACCATGAACTTCCTGATGTTCAAGCTGGTTTTAGAAAAGGCAGATGAACCAGAGATCAAATTGCCAACATCTGCTGGATCATGGAAAAAGCAAGAGAGTTCCAGAAAAACATCTATTTCTTCTCTATAGACTATGCCAAAGCCTTTGACTGTGTGGATCACAATAAACTGGAAAATTCTGAAAGAGATGGGAATACCAGAACACCTGATCTGCCTCTTGAGAAATTTGTATGCAGGTCAGGAAGCAATAGTTAGAACTGGACATGGAACAACAGACTGGTTCCAAATTGGGAAAGGAGTTCGTCAAGGCTGTATATTGTCACCCTGTTTATTTAACTTATATGCAGAGTACATCATGAGAAACGCTGGACTGGAAGAAACACAAGCTGGAATCAAGATTGCTGGGAGAAATATCAATAACCTTAGATATGCAGATGACACCACCCTTATGGCAGAAGGTGAAGAGGAACTAAAAAGCCTCTTGATGAAAGTGAAAGTGGAGAGTGAAAAAATTGGCTTAAAGCTCAACGTTCAGAAAACGAAGATTAAGGCATCCGGTCTCACCACTTCATGAGAAATAGATGGGGAAACAGTGGAAACATTGGCTGACTTTATTTTCCTGGGCTCCAAAATCACTACAGATGGTGACTGCAGCCATGAAATTAAAAGACGCTTACTCCTTGGAAGGAAAGTTATGACCAACCTAGATAGCATATTCAAAAGCAGAGACATTACTTTGCCAACAAAGGTTCGTCTAGTCAAGGCTATGGTTTTTCCAGTGGTCATGTATGGATGTGAGAATTGGACTGTGAAGAAAGCTGAGCGCCGAAGAATTGATGCTTTTGAACTGTGGTGTTGGATAAGATTCTTGAGAGTCCCTTGGACTGCAAGGAGATCCAACCAGTCCATTCTAAAGGAGATCAGTCCTGGGTGTTCATTGGAAGGAATGATGCTAAAGCTGAAACTCCAGTACTTTGGCCACCTCATGCGAAGAGTTGACTCACTGGAAAAGACTCTGATGCTGGGAGGTATTGGGGGCAGGAGGAGAAGGGGACAACAGAGGATGAGATGGCTGGATGGCATCACTAACTCGATATAGGTGATTTTGAGTGAACTCTGGGAGTTGGTGATGGACAAGGAATCCTGGTGTGCTGCAGTTCATGGGGTTGCAAAGAGTCAGACATGACTGAGTGACTGAACTGAACTGAATTAGTGATGTTGAGCATCTTTTCATATGTTTGTTAACCATCTATATGTCTTCTTTGGATAAATGCCTATTTAGCTCTTCTGCCCATTTTTTGATTTGGCTCTTTGTGGTTTTCTTTTTTAAAAAATATTGAGCTGCATGAGCTGTTTGTATATTTTAAAGATTAATCCCTTGTCAGTTGCTTCATTTGCAAATATTTTCTCACATTCTGATGGTTGTCTTTTCATCTTGTTTGTGGTTTCCTTTGCTGTGCCAAAGCTTTTAAGTTTAATTACATCCCATTTGTTTATTTTTGTTTTTATTTTCATTACTCTAGGGAATGGGTCAAACAAGATATTGATGTAATTTATGTCAAAGAGTGTTCTGCCTATGTTTTTCGCTAAAAATTTTATAGTGTGTGGTCTCGCATTTAGGTTTTAATCTATTTTGAGTTATTTTGGTGTATGTGTTAGGGAGAGTTCCAATTTAAAAAGAGATAATTGCATATATTTTTTGGGAAAAAACATGATTTGGAAAGAAAACCAAAGTGACAGTATTTAATACTGAAAAAAAAAAAAAACCTGAAAAACCTACATTTCAAATTTGTGAAATATGCCATGATTACTGCTCTGAGGAATATCTGTAGCCTTGAATGCTCTAATTTGAAGACATAAATTAAGATTTCCACTCAATATAGTAAGAATAACAATAAGGAAGCAAACTAAAATAAAATGTGGAAAGTGACAGAATAAAAACATGCAAGAAAACTAATGAAATAGATAACAATAAAGGAGAGCTAGTCAATATAACCCAAAAGGATGTGTAGTATAATATGGTGTGTGTGACCACAAAACAATATATCATGATCAAGCAAACTTTCTCTTGTCAGTTCAAGGATGGTTAACACAAAACTATCAATATATATATTTTTAAAAACCACCAATATAATTTACCATGTTAGATTTAACAAAGAGAAGTTCAGTTCAGTTCAGTCGCTCAGTCGTGTCTGACTCTTTGCAACCCCATAAATCGCAGCACGCCAGGCCTCCCTGTCCATCACCAACTCCCTGAGTTCACTCAGACTCATGTCCATCGAGTCAGTGATGCCATCCAGCCATCTCATCCTCTGTCGTCCCCTTCTCCTCCTGCCCCCAATCCCTCCCAGCATCAGAGTCTTATCCAGTGAGTCAGCTCTTCGCATGAGGTGGCCAAAGTACTGGAGTTTCAGCTTTAGCATCATTCCTTCCAAAGAAATCCCAGGGCTGATCTCCTTCAGAATGGACTGGTTGAATCTCCTTGCAGTCCAAGGGACTCTCAAGAGTCTTCTCCAACACCACAGTTCAAAAACATCAGTTCTTTGGCACTCAGCCTTCTTCACAGTCCAACTCTCACATCCATACATGACCACAAGAAAAACCATAGTCTTGACTAGACAGATCTTTGTTGGCAAAGTAATGTCTCTGCTTTTAAATATGCTATCTAGGTTGGTCATAACTTTCCTTCCAAGGAGGAAGCGTCTTTTAATTTCATGGCTGCAGTCACCACCTGCAGTGATTTTGGAGCCCCAAAAAATAAAGTCTGACACTGTTTCCCCATCTATTTCCCATGAAGTGATGGGACCGGATGCCATGATCTTCGTTTTCTGAATGTTGAGCTTTAAGCCAATTTTTTTTCACCCTCCTCTTTCACTTTCATCAAGAGGTTCTTTAGTTCCTCTTCTCTTTCTGCCATAAAGGTGGTGTCATCTGCGTATCTGAGGTTATTGATATTTCCCCCGGCCATCTTGATTCCAGCTTGTGCTTCTTCCAGCCCAGCGTTTCTCATGAGCTAATCTGCATATAAGTTAAATAAACAGGGTGACAATATACAGCCTTGACATACTCCTTTTCCTATTTGGAACCAGTCTGTTGTTCCATGTCCAGTTCTAACTATTGCTTCCTGACCTGCATACAGATTTCTCAAGAGGCAGGTCAGGTGGTCTGGTATTCCCATCTCTTTCAGAACTTTCCAGAGTTTGTTGTGATCCACACAAAGGCTTTGGCATAGTCAGTAAAGCAGAAATAGATGTTTTTCTGGAACTCTCTTGCTTTTTCCATGATCCAGCGGATGTTGGCAATTTGATCTCTGGTTCCTTTGCCTTTTCTAAAATCAGCTTGAACATCAGGAAGTTCATGGTTCACATATTGCTGAAGCATGGCTTGGAGAATTTTGAGCATTACTTTACTAGCATGTGAGATGAGTGCAATTGTGCAGTAGTTTGAGCATTCTTTGGCATTGCCTTTCTAGTCTTTGTTAAATATTTTCAATAGATTTAGATGAAAACACATAAAGAAAATTCAATATTCATTTATGATAAAAGCTCTTAGCAAAGTAGGAATAGAAGACAACATCTTTAAACTCCTCAATGGTTTTGTAAAACATTAATCAACAGAAAGCTGAATTAAATAGAATTAGAAGAGCAGAAGGGGAGCTCTCATGCCCTATGATGGTAACAGAGGCCTACAGGAAAAAGAGACTCCTTTCCTGGCAAGGACTCAGCCAATCGAAAGCCATGGGTTCTTTGGTTACTATAGCCCTCCCATCTTCCTTTTCCTGCTTATAAAAAGCATGCTCCTATCTTTATCCTTCACGAACTTGCATGTGACTCACCATAATTACAGACCCTGAATTGCAATTCTCTGCTATCCAGGATAAACAAATATTTACTGGAGAAATATTTGGTTGTCTATTTGTTTCAGGTCAACAGTTTGGTAAACTCATGTAAAAGAATAAAAGTCTAAAATAATACTGCAAAGTAAAAGAGGGGATACTTAAATTTACTATAAAACCATATAAATGAAGACAGTATTATATAGGGACTGATTCACTCAGTTGTGTTCAACTCTTTATAATCCCATGGACTGAAGCCCACCAAGTTCCTCTCTCTGTGGACTTCTCCAGGCCAGAATACTGGAGTGGGTTGCCGTTTCCTTCTCCAGGGGATCTTCCCGGCTTAGGGATCAAATCCAGGTCTCCTATATTGTAGGCAGATTCTTTACCACTGAGCCACCAGGGAAGCCCAGCAAATATATAAAAGGCCCCAGAAACACAATCAATCATATGAGGCTCTAATGTGTTAGATGTTAAAGCAAATTGCTAGGAAAATAATGGATAACTCAGTAAATGACCCTGAGTCAACTGGATTACCATATGGGAAAAAAGTTAGATTTCATTTCATGAGAAAACTCCAAAAGTATATCAAACTTAATTGTAAAAATAATTATTTAAAAATTTCAGGGAGGGCTAAATTAGAAGTTTGAGATTAATATATACATAAACATTACTATATATAAAACAGATAACCAACAGGACCTACTGTGTAACACAGGAAACTCTGGTCAATATTTTATAATAACTTGTAAAGTTATTTTATAATAACTTATTGTATTTTATAATAACTTGTATATATATATATATATCTGAATCACTTCTCTGTACACCTAAAACCAACACAACACTATAAATCAACTACACTTTCATAAAAACAATAGAAATTAAAATTCAGTAGAAAATGTAGAATATTTTTATAACTTTGGAGCAATGATGGATTTCTTAAAAACAAAATCAAAAAATTTTAAGACAGAAATCATAAAGAAAAAAACATAAATTTTGGTACTTCAATATTAAAACTTCCAAACAAAATCATTGTCATAAGCTTTTATTCAAAGACAAACCACAAAAGATTATGTCAACAAAGAAATTAGTTGATCTGAAAAAATGGAAAATTTTACTCGAGCCAAATTGAGAATTATAACCTCAGAATTATAATCCCAGAAAGTTCTGAGAACTGTTCTGCCCAATAGAAGTCAAGGCACAGTTATTGTATAAGTTTTTGAGACAAGGGGCTATGTAATAAATGATGTATTATTTACAATTTATGCAATCCAGACCTGGCCCTTTACAAGATTAAGGAGGAATGTTATCTTTTAAGGAGTTGTCTTGTTAATGCCAGAAGAATGTTGCTGTTTATGTTTGAGCAGGTATTTCTGCTGATGGGAGAGGTCTGGTCAATATATAATGCAGATACACAATGCACAGCAGAGGGGAAAGAGAAGGCAAAAGGGCAGAGAAAATTTTTTATGTTTAAATCTTCGTTTTGCCATAAAATATGAATTTTCTTTCACAGTTAGTATTCAGAATATAAAGAGAACAAATCAATGAAAAGAG
Source organism: Bos mutus (assembly GCF_027580195.1). Lineage (NCBI taxonomy): Eukaryota > Metazoa > Chordata > Mammalia > Artiodactyla > Bovidae > Bos > Bos mutus. Next base: position 22,035,298 of record NC_091620.1, on the reverse strand, counting down.
GCAAAGAGAACATCGAAATTACATTTAAAAAAATAACATTTGTTTTATTTTGGCTGTGCTGGGTCTTAGCTGTGGCCTGCAGGATCTTTGATCTTTGTTCTGGCATGTAGAATTTTCAGCTGTGGTATGTGGAATCTATTTCCGTGACCAAGGATGGAACCTAGGCCCTCTGCATTGGGAGTGCAGAGTCTAAGCCACTGGACCACCAAGAAAGTCCTGGTTTGTGTTTCTTTTTAAGATAAAGAATTGAGTTTGCAATTCACAAATCAAGAATAACCAAAGAACATGTAGAAAAGTTTTCAATGTTTTCAGTATTCAGGAAAGTACACAAAATGTAATTAGATATCTTATAATTATCAGACTGGCAAAAATTTAAAAGTCATATAATATCAAGTATTCACAAGGATGTGAGCAAACAGAAACATATAAGTTGCTAGAACTTGTCTGAAAAATTATTGGAGTAATAGCTATTACCTTGAAATTAGCATACCTTACAACACAGAAATTTTTTCACTCTTTATTATCTCTAACATATGTATACAAGGAGACTTAAACAAATATGCTAAATTGCAACAAGAAAATTTCTTTTTAAAACAGCTCATCAGCCACTTGGGAGATGGATAAACAAACGTTGGCATGTTCACAGAGTAGAATGAGCTTCCCTGGTGGCTCAGTGGTAAAGAATTCACCTGCCTAGCAGAAAACTCGGATTTCAATTACTGGGTTGGGAAGATCCCCTGGAGAAGGAAACAGCAACCCACTCCAGTATTCTTGCCTGGGAAATCCCATGGGCAGAGGAGCCTGGTCGGGGTACAGTCTATGGGGTTGCAGAAGAGTCCCAACATGACTTAGCATCTAAACAACAACAGAATGGAATATGGATTACCATTTCTATGGAAAGAATCAATCTCTATGGATCAAAAGATCTCAAAAGACAATGCTGACAATAGATACAAGTTGCAGAATCATATGCATTTATTCCATTATGTAGTTTTTAAAATGCATAAAATATAATCTCTGTCTACAGAAAGTAAAAAAATAAATAAAATCGACTCCACTCATAAGGTTTGTAATGCAGAAATGCAGGGAGATATAAAGCAGAATTCAGCTACATCGGTAATGCCCCAATTATTTATTAAAATTTTCAGAGAAAAATGATGAAACATTAGAATTAGTTAATTCTGAGTTATGAATACAAAGATATTGGTTCTGTTATTCTCTATACTATTCTATTTTTTAAAAAAATTAATAAAAGGGTGAAAATTAAAGTCATAAATGTTTAACTGAAGTTAGATGTAATAAATGTGTACCATCATCAAACTCTAAAGCCCTTAACAGTTGCACAGAAATTCCCCTTATGTTAAAATATCTAAAGTAGGCCCAGGATGGAGTCACTCACGATAAACTAAAATTTAACTTTCTATGCTCTGCTCCCAGAGAAGGACGGTCCAGACTGACGAATCAGTGCTTGCCTCCTCAGCACAGTTTATCCAACCTGCTCTGAAACTTACCTTGGCTACAAATAAGGGAGTAACCCTACTCTAACCAATCAGCACATGCCCAGGATACAGTGCTTGTTCCTGCTCACATTAGACTATTAAATTCTCTTGTGTTGTACAGCTCTTTGGAGCCCCTTCCTATCTGCCCGACTATGAATCACTGAGTAAAAGCTAGCAGATCAGTAAATTGTCTATAGAGATTTTTCTTTTCACACCTTATAACTTGATTTTTTTTTTAAAAATGAGACATCTATATGATAAATTATGTCAGTACTCAAAAACACTTTGATGGAATTATTAGTAATGAAATTTGCCAATGATTTGTGAAACAGTATTCACTGAAATAATGCAAAAATTAAAAATGTATATTTAGCAAGTTCTAATTTAGTGAAAATGCATGGGTACAGATAAGAGATTGGAAGAAAATACAATTCAACCAAGAGTTATTTGTCTCATCTCTGGGAGATGTGATTCTTAAACAGATTTTTTCCATTGTAATTTCTTTTCCAGTTTTTCTAAAGAGAAGACATTTTAGAATCAGAAAATATTATCTTTGAAATGAAATGAAATGAAAAAATGGCTTTTAATTAAAAAAAAAAAACTTTCAAGATATTTTTATTAACAAGTTTTTTTTTTTTTTTCTATTTCTCTCATGACTAGCACTGAAATAGCATTTTTCCTGTTACATGTAAGTGATTTAAGAATTTAAACCAACTGCTACATAATGCATAATATTTTGGATCAGCCCTCACTTGTGATGTGGAAACATTTAAAGTTTTCAAAATAGGAATTCATTCCAGAGGCAATGACAGAACATCAGCCATGGCAAATATCTGTCTGGTCTTGGGACCTTGAACCTGTGTACTGGTTTATAGAGTGGTGGGCAGAACCAGAGCCCAGCAATAATCCTGCCATTCACTTGCTATGAGTAATGACCATCTGCTGGGGACTGGGGAGGACCCAGCTCAGCCAATTTGACTGCCTTGGTTTGCATGATAAAGGAAGGTCACAGAAAGTCAATACAATTGAAAGAAACTCCCCAGGTGGCAGAAAAGATCTGCAAGCAACTGGCAGAAATGGCTTGCATTTGAGGACTGCAATTCTGAAAAGAATTTTCTTTCTTTGGAGATTGCATTTCTCCAAAAGAATGCAACTTACAAAATAAAAGTGAAATTCAAAAACTACATTTCTTTAGAAGGCCTTAGATCTTTTGTTTGTCTCCTCTATTACTGCATGGAAAGAAATATATACTGTAGAATATTTTTTTCTTTTTGAATCTCAGGTGCAAAATAATTTATCATATTCTTCAATTCATGGTTCACTATCACCATAAATCCATGTGTGGCTTTCTTCTATTTAATTATAAAAATATTTCATCCTTTAGGCCCAAACTCAATTTCCATTATCCCTCTTCCTTCCTGTTTTAACGTGCTAGATAAATGTTACTAAATATGCGTTTTGTGAATGAACAGTGAACCAAGTCCTCCACTTTCTCATGTGTTATTTTCCTCTAACATTATTTTGAGAATGTTTATAAATTAAATATCTCCTACACTTGGATAAATTAAATTATCAATTGAAAATTTGTCCAAATAACAATAGCATTACTGAGACACCTGGAAGTAAGTAGGTGTGGGAAAACTCTGCTTACTCTAAGAAATAGCTGGCTTTTTGTCAAGCCTGTCAACAGAATGGCCAATCAGACAAGAACAAACACAAGAACATCATTCACTCATTTAACAAATATTTATTGAGTGCTTTCTTTGTCGGGCTGAGATGGGGCCTAGAAATGAATCACTAATCATGGTTGCAGTGCCTGCTCTGCCACTTATTAGTGCCATGAATTTGTGCCGTCATCTAAATTCTCTATACCTTAAGTTTTTTCATTTGTAAAGTGAGAAAAATAAACCCCACCTCTATCTCTTTTGTAAGATTGTCTTGAGGATAAAATAAATGGGTACTGAAGGGTAACAGAGTATGCAATCCCAAAATATGCCTTTGGGCATATGGATTATTTTCAGCTGATTATTTTTGAGGGAAAGCAGACACAGGAGAACCTATAAAAACTTTTTTTAAATTTTGGCCATGCCGTGAGGCTTGCAGGATCTAAGTTCTCCCCTATCAGGACTGAACCCAGGCCACAGCAGAGAATGCTCTAAATCCTAAACACTAGACCACCAGGAAACTTCCTAAAAGCATGTTCTTTATATGGAAATTTATATTTATAAAGGAAATCTCTATTTGTGTCTCCTTCACTGTTCTAGAGAAGGAAATGGCAACACATTTCAGTACTCTTGCCTGGAAAATCCCATGGACAGAAGAACCTGGTAGGCTATGAGGTGGCAAAGATTCGGACACGACTAAGCAACTTCACTTTCTTTCTTTCTTTCTTTTCTTTCTCTGTCCCAGGGGGAAAGGTTGGCTCTAAATAGCAGGATAACCTTGTCAATGGAGAAGGCACCCAGTTAAATCTGCATAGCAAATCTTACCTTTCTTTTCTGCTAACCTCCCACATCTAGACTGCCACCCTCCCCTGCATCTTTCTTTTCTCTTTAGCTGAAAATGTTGTTCAAGTTTGTGTCTTGGACCATTTCAGGGAGTCTTACTCAGTTTTCCTAGATATCTCGCATGTATACATGAAGTGTACTTGTTTGTTAAACTTTTGTTTTTCTCTCATTAATCTGTCCTTTATAATCTGAAGTGGTGTTTGAGCCAAGAATTTGTGTAGCTTTCCCTGCTGTTGCTGCTGCTAAGTCACTTCAGTTGTGTCCAACTCTGTGCGACACCATAGATGGCAGCCCACCAGGCTCCCCCATCCCTGAGAGTCTCCAGGCAAGAACACTGGAGTGGGTTGCCATTTCCTTCTCCAATGCATGAAAGTGAAAAGTGAAAGTGAAGTCTCTCAGTCGTGTCAGACTCTTAGCGACCCCATGGACTGCAGCCTACCAGGCTCCTCCATCCATGGGATTTTCCAGGCAAGAGTACTGGAGTGGGGTGCCATTGCCTTCTCCAGTAGTTTCCCCTATACAACTATAAAACTGTTAGGGTTCAGAACCAGTCTCCACCAAATGTGCCACTTTTGTATGAGGATTATTTTTTTAGCTAAAGGTAATCAAGACCCTGAGGATTCAAGAGAAACAGCTACCCCTCCCTTAACTGCCCAAAAGAATTTAAATTCCCCTCCCCCCACCCCCCAGGGAAGAATTATTATCAGAGATAACTATTATCTAAGTGGCCCCATCAGTATGGCAGGGCACATAGCTAATCACCAAATATCTGGTGATCTTCTTTATCATCCTGTGAGTGATCTTGGAATGTCCCTGGAAGCCTCAGGCTCCTGTCCTATTGCTTAATTTTCAGAATGACATATATGCCTCATTTTATCTTTCTGCCTTTAAACCTCTCAAGTATATGTTTCTCTGATCTGCTCATGTATGTGGAGCTTCAGTCTGTATGAAATTCGATTTGATTTTTTCCTGGCATTTTAATTCTTAGACCAGCCAAAAGAACCTAGAAGAGTATCGTTTTCTTTTGCCTCAACAATACTATTATTTTGTTGATGTTCCCAAAAGAGATAAAGGGAGCAGAGGCCAGGGTAAGCCAGCTGAGAAGGAGCCATGGAGGAACCTTAGCCATTGCTGGGCCATGCTTATGAAAAGTTATAGAAAACATTTTTAAAAAACTGAGGAACTTGAAGTGAAAGTCACCCAGTCATGTCCAACTCTTTGCGACCCCATAGACTATACAGTTTGTGGAATTCTCCAGGACAGAATAGCTTATTCTGTCCTATTCCTTCTCCAGCAGATAGCCTATTCCTTCTCCAGTAGCTTCCCCTATATAACTATAAAACTGTTAGGGTTCAGAACCAGTCTCCACCAAATGTGCCACTTTTGTATGAGGATTATTTTTTTAGCTAAATGTAATCAAGACCCTGAGGATTCAAGAGAAGTGGGTAGCCTATGGGTAGCCTATTCCTTCTCCAGCAGATCTTCCCAATCCAGGAATCAAACTGGAGTCTCCCGCATTGCAGGTGGATTCTTTACCAACTGAGCTATCAGGGAACTTGAAGGAATAGTCACAATCTTGCCTATGACCACTGAGAGAAAAATGATGACTGAATGTGAAATAAAACTAGAAGGAAGTGAACAGCAGGCAATCCAAAATATTTTCTTACCCCAGTGTTGAGGTCCTTTAATGGACCAGAACCTGGTGGTCCGGAGTCGACTGATAAGAAAGTAAAGGAGAGAGAAAGAGGCTGATATTCCTTGGTTTATGCAGAAAGCCAATAATTCCCCTGTATGGGGTTTGCTCTGTTCACGAAGGCCTCAGGCGCCCTCTCGATGGGGTGAAGGCGCAGAGTGCCTTCATGAGAGGGTCTTAGAAGCCCGGGCAGGAAAGTGAACTCAGAGAGCCCCTGCGCTCCAGGGGATCAGCCTGAAAAAGAGAGAGAGGGAGAGAGAGAGAGAGAAAGACACAGGGACAAGACCTCTGATGGAGCAAAGGTGTTTTATTCAACATTATGTAGGTATTTATACTGTCTTACAAGATAGCTATTTTCAGCAGAGATAAAATCAAAACTTACAAGGAAACATGAGGTCATCCATATGAAAGAGAGAGAGTTGTAAATAATCACTTTTACCATATGGTTCATAAAAAGGAAGAGGGTACTTATCACCATATAGAAAAACTAATGAAGGAAATACCTGGATTCCTCAGCCCCCAGGAGAGGCCTGCCTCTCCTCTTAATTCCTGAATATTCAGGAATTAATAAAGAACAGAGAATTCCTGACAGATCCAAAACAGCACACAGGAAGCCTCCTGTTAAATGCTTCCTGACAATTCCCCCTATTTTATTATATTTGTAAAACAAAGGATCCTGACCAAATGAGTTTGGTTAGTATTAACTAACCTTATAGAAAGGCAATGGTATACAATAAATATAATCATCAAGAAAATGACCAAAGTTACAGTTTTAGACCCCATGCTGTGGGTAATACTTTGAAACCATCTTCATGGGTCTAGCCCTGATAATTTGTTCAGCTAAAGTTTCTAAATTAGTGGAAGAGGGCAGACATTTAGAAAAAGTCTTAAGGATTTCCTTTTGCAGTAATTGTACATTCAGAGAGGCATTATCATATATATTTTGTAAATGAAATTTAATTTGTTCCCAGTTGTAAGCACTATGATTGAATTGAACAGGAGTAACACAAAATTGAGTAGCTTAAAGAAATAGAGGAGTTAAGACAAGTATATAGTGTGTAATTAATACAAGTACAATACAAGTCTTATTAAATTGTAAATTTTCTATGGCTATAACAAAAGGAAGTGGGACACAGGCCTGTATAAAATATGACCGATTATAGCGAAAGAAATAGTTACCATGACCATGACAAGTCTCTGTGAAATGTCCGGTCCAAGTTCCAAATTTTTCAGTGTTTGCAGCAAGTTTCCAAATGTCCCATTTTTCAGGCCCAATTTGTTTATCCAGGACGATTCCAGGAGGAGGAGGGGCTAATCCACCGTCAAGCCACCCAAGAAGTCCTTTGTCATAGTAATGTTCCTTCGTAGTGTTGGTGCCCTTCCATATCACACATAGTGTTGTTAATATCACCTGAGCAGTCAGATAACCACATACCATGGGGTCCCCAATCAACAATTGCATGATTAGCCACAAACATTAATTTTCTTAATTTGGTTTGACATTTGTCCCAATGAACAGGAGTATAAGTAAAGTTTTTATAAGTAAACCCTTTGCATAATGTTCTTTGTTCTTTCCCTAACTCTTTCCCTAACTCTTTCCCTAACTCTTTCCCTAAAGTCTCAGTAGTCTAAACATGGTTTACAGACAAAGAAAGGGCAGTAAACAGTCTAAAAAACGTCCAAAAATCCTTTTTGGGAGGCAGGGCGAAAGCCCAAGTTTGTCGGCTGATGTTTATGCACAATTTTGCTGGGCCCATGTACAAGGGAAGGACTTCATAACCTAAAGAAAGGTTAATTAGTTTTCTTTCCTCCCCAAGGTGTGAGGGCCCTTTCACATTCCAGGGAGGGGGTATATGGGTGGAGTCACTGGTTGATACCATTGGTCTTTTCTCTGTCCATTCTATGACCTGTAATAGAGGGGGGTTATGTAAGTCAGAACTCGACCAGGGGGAGGTGACACGCGGTGGCTGGGCATTGCCAGGAAAATGTATTCAGGACTCCAAGGCATTTCCTGTTGAAAGACCAAATTTTCAGCTCAGTTAGTAAGGGTTTTTATTTGTCCGCAAGTGGGGAGATCATAGAGGTGATGACGCTGAGGGCAGTGCTTTCTGGAGATCTTTAGAGCGGACATAGCCCGTATTGGAATTTCTTCTTCCTGGGGTTCTAGTTGTTTCATCTCCATTTTGAATGCCAGGGGCCCCCTTGGGTCAAATCTTAGGAAGAGGTTTAAAATTTTAAAACAAATAAAGCCGTATAACTCCAATACTTTGGCCACCTCGTGTGAAGAGTTGACTCATTGGAAAAGACTCTGATGCTGGGAGGGATTGGGGGCAAGAGGAGAAGGGGACGACAGAGGATGAGATGGCTGGATGGCATCACTGACTCGATGGACGTGAGTCTGAGTGAATTCTGGGAGTTGGTGATGGACAGGGAGGCCTGGTGTGCTGCAATTCATGGGGTCACAAAGAGTTGGACACGACTGAGTGACTGAACTGAACTGAACAATAGTTATAGGTTTAGAAAATATCTTATGTTGGAATCTAGTAAAGTCTGCTTTAGATAAGGAAGACAGTAGTGTACCTATGTATTCCCCCTTTTTAAATTTTTTTATCTGTAACTTTAGTCTGTGATGTGTTTGTTTGACTATATCTTGGGCCTGTGGGTTATAAGGAATACCTGTAATATGTTTAGTAGAAAAATATTGTAAAAATTGTTTAAAGTGTCTAGAAATATAGGCAGGGCCACTGTCTGTTTTTATAGAACTAGGAGTTCCCATTACTGTAAAACAAGCTAATAAGTGAGCTATAACATTTTGTGTAGCCTCACCTCGAAGAGGTGTGGCCCAAATAAAAGTATTGGGTTGTAAACCGCAAGGCTTAATACCTTGTGTGATGGGTAGAGGTCTGTTAGGAGACACCATTTGTTAGATTTTTTTTTTTTTATATAACAAAAATAGGAGAGTTCCAAGGAGAACAAGATTCCTCAATATGCTTTAATTCTAGTTGTGTATCTATAAGTTCCTTGAAGTGAAGTGAAGTGAAGTTGCTCAGTTGTGTCCGACTCTTTGCGACCCCATGGGCTGTAGCCTACCAGGCTCCTCCATCCCTGGGATTCTCCAGGCAAGAGTACTGGAGTGGGTTGCCATTTCCTTCTCCAGGAGATCGTCCCAACCCAGGGATCGAACCCAGGTCTCCCACATTGCAGGCAGATGCTTTACCATCTGAGTCACCAGGGAAGCTCCTTAGCCACCTGTAATTTCTCTTTCGTGAGGGGCCACTGTTCTGTTCAAATAGGCTCGTCATTCTTCCAAGTTATTTTAATAATTGTATTGTTTGTTAAATGAGCAGTGGCCCCCAGGAAAAATGTGGAATGTATATCTGAGTTTGTCATATCTTATATCCTTTTATTAAAAGCATATATCTTACCTTTTTTGGCAACTATGAAGTGTCTTGTATATTAGCATTTTATAGATTGGTGAATATATTTATTATATCATATTGTAATATATATTCATTATATATAAATATATTCTCTATTATATAATACATTTATTACTAGTTTAAAATCTCTTTAGTTTTTCTGTAAGAAAAACTTTTGTAAGAAGGAAGTTAATGTTTAATAATAAATGTTTTAAAATCTTATTTTATTTAGAAATGACCTAGTTATTTAATAAACTTTTATTATTTAGTTTAGTACAACTCTAGAAATTTAAGTTATCCCAATCCTAAGAGATTATTTTAGATTATAATAATAGATTATAATAATAGATTATTCTATTAAAAATATAATTATATTTAATAGAGTGTATCTAAAAGTTTTTATTTCATTTTTATATATATATATATATATATAGTTACCCTTTTGTTGACAAATTTAGTTTACCTTAAACCTAGGCATAATAAAAGTATTATATAATGTTGATGACTTAAGACATGCCTTAATTAGATTAGCAAACAATTATATTTAAATCATATTTATATTTAAATAAACATTATATTTAATATTGAAAAATATATATTATTTTTTAGTTCACGTGAATTTGATAGAGCTCATTAACTTCATATTATCTAAAAACAAAGCTGGTATATCAATGGCAGCACTGCCAGATGTTGAGGGTTTCAGGTAAAAGATGGAATTTACCCCAGGTTTTTGTTGAAGGGGATCTGGGAGATGCTCTGCTTGGAGTTTCTCGGAATAGGTTTCCCTTCAATGTCAAATTTAGGTTTACAATCTTTGGCCCAATGCATTCCTCTATGGCAGAGATAGCAGATTTTTGAAGGATACACACACACACACACACACACACACACACACACATATATATATATATAAGCTTTCTTAGGGGAGTCCCTTTTTAAATGGTTCTTATTTCCACATGTAAAGTATCTTTCATTTCCCTTTCTTAAGGCAGCAGCCATTGTTTTAGCTAGCATTTGTATCTTTTAAGTATCTGATCCTAGATTGTGACAAGCCTTCAAATAATCAATAATAGTCCCTGTCTCACGAATTGGAGCTATAGCTTTTTGACATTTCTGATTTGTATTTTCATAAGCAAGTAATTTCTCTAGTTGCCTTTTGGCTTTTTCTCCAATTACAGTATGGGAAATAGCAGTTTCTAATCTAGCTAAAAAATCAGCATACATTTCATTAGGTCCCTGAATTTTAAATGAGTGATGAAGTAAAGTAGAAAAGTGATGGGGTTTTCCAGTCGTTTTACCCATGTCTTAATACTTACCAGCCTCAACAGGCTCTGGGGTCACTCCGTCCGACTGCCTATGTGTATCAAGCTCCTGTTCTGGGCGCCACTTGTTGAGGTTCTTTTATGGACCAGAACCTGGTGGTCTGGAGTCGACCGATAAGAAAGTAAAGGAGACAGAAAGAGGCTGATATTCCTTGGTTTATGCAGAAAGCCAATAAAGCCCTTATACAGGGCTTGTTCTGTTCATGAAGGTCTCAGGTGCCCTCTCAATGGGGTGAAGGTGCAGATAGCCTTCTTGAGAGGGTCTTAGAAGCCTGGGCAGGAAAGTGAACACAGAGAGCCCCTGCGCTCCAGGGGATCAGCCTGAAAAAGAGAGAGGGAGAGAGAGAGAGAGAAAGAAAGAAAGACACGGGGACCAATCTCTGATGGAGCAAAGGTGTTTTATTCAACATTGTGTAGGTATTTATACTGTCTTACAAGATAGCTATTTTCAGCAGAGATAAAATCAAAACTTACAAGGAAACATGAGGTCATCCATATGAAAGAGAGAGGGTTATAAATAATCACTTTTACCATATGGTTCATAAAAAGGAAGAGGGTACTTGTCATCATATAGAAAAACTAATGAAGGAAATGCCTGGATTCCTCAGCCCCCAGGAGAGGCCTGCCTCTCCTCTTAATTCCTGAATATTCAGGAATTAATAAGTAACAGAGAATTCCTGACAGATCCAAAACAGCACACAGGAAGCTTCCTGTTAAATGCTTCCTGACACCCCAGCTTCAAGATATTCCCATTCCAGATTTGGGGAGAAAGAACAGGATATCCAAGGAATAATGTCATCTGCTTCACCAGATGCAAGGTCAAGAGCTTTTCTTACTCTGGTAAGTATATGCAAACATCTCAGAGGCAGGGGAAACTGCAGAGTGGTATGGAAGATAGAATAAAGTGCCTGTAGAAACTGCATGAGCCAAAACCAAAGGAAGGAGAAAACACAAATAGGATTTTTAAGCATTTACTCCATGTTATAAAAGATGCTCCAAGCAAAAACAATATTAAAAAACATCATCGCACTGATTTATTTCTAAGTGGGTAGTAGACCAAACATTTCCCCTCATATTAAAAAAAAAATCAAAAAAGAAATAAACATGAAAATAAAAAGACTCATTGTAACCTTGAAAACATGTCAACTGAAATAAACCAGATATCCAAGGATAAATACTGTCTGATTCCACAAGTGAAATATGTACAATAGGCAAATTCATAGAGACAGAAAGTAGATTAGAAGTTGCATGTGCGTGTGCTCAGTCATGTTCAATTCCTTGTGACCATATGGACTGTAGCCCACCAGGCTCCTCTGCCTATAGATTCTCCAGGCAAGGATACTGGCATGGGCTGCTATTTCCTCCTCCAGGGATCTTCCTGACCTAGGGATCTAACCCATGTCTCTAGTGTCTCCTGCATTGACAAGTGGATTCTTTACCGCTGAGCCACCTAGGAAGCTCAGATTTTACCAGGGGCTAAAAAGAGGGGTTTGGGGGTGCTACTGCTTAATGGGCACAGAGTTTCTGTTTGGGGTGATGAAAAAGTTCTGGAAATTGATAGTGATGATGATTGCAAAATATGGTAAATATAATTCATCCCACTAAATTGTACACTTAAAATGGCTAAATGGTTAATTTTATCTTGTATATATCAGATCAGATCAGTCGCTCAGTTGTGTCTGACTCTTTGCGACCCTATGAACCGCAGCACGCCAGGCCTCCCTGTCCATCACCAACTCCCGGAGTTCATTCAGACTCATGTCTATCGAGTCAGTGATGCCATCCAGCCATCTCATCCTCTGTCGTCCCCTTCTCCTCCTGCCCCCAATCCCTCCCAGCATCAGAGTCTTTTCCAATGAGTCAACGCTTCACATGAGGTGGCCAAAGTACTGGAGTTTCAGCTTTAGCAGCATTCCTTCCAAAGAAATCCCAGGGCTGATCTCCCTCAGAATGGACTGGTTGGATCTCCTTGCAGTCCAAGGGACTCTCAAGAGTCTTCTCCAACACCAGAGTTTAAAAGCATCAGTTCTTTGGCGCTCAGCCTTCTTCACAGTCCAACTCTCACATCCATACATGACCACAAGAAAAACCATAGCCTTGACTAGATGAACCTTTGTTGGCAAAGTAATGTCTTTGCTTTTGAATATGCTATCTAGGTTGGTCATAACTTTCCTTCCAAGGAGTGAGCATCTTTTAATTTCATGGCTGCAGTCACCATCTGCAGTGATTTTGGAGCCCAGAAAAATAAAGTCTGACACTGTTTCCACTGTTTCCCCATCTATTTCCCATGAAGTGATGGGACCGGATGCCATGATCTTTGTTTTCTGAATGTTGAGCTTTAAGCCAACTTTTTCACTCTCCACTGTCACCTTCATCAAAAGGCTTTTTAGTTCCTCTTCACTTTCTGCCATAACGTGTCATCTGCATATCTGAGGTTATCGATATTTCTCCCAGCAATCTTGATTCCAGTTTGTGTTTCTTCCAGTCCAGTATTTCTCATGATGTACTCTGCATATAAGTTAAATAAACAGGGTGACAATATACAGCCTTGACGTACTCCTTTTCCTATTTGGAACCAGTCTGTTGTTCCATGTCCAGTTCAAACTGTTGCTTCCTGACCTGCATACAAATTTCTCAAGAGGCAGATCAGGTGGTCTGGTATTCCCATCTCTTGAAGAATTTTCCACAGCTTATTGTGATCCACACAGTCAAAGGCTTTGGCCTAGTCAATAAAGCAGAAATAGATGTTTTTCTGGAACTCTCTTGCTTTTTCCATTTTCCAGCAGATGTTGGCAATTTGATCTCTGGTTCCTCTGCCTTTTCTAAAACCAGCTTGAACATCAGGAAGTTCACGGTTCACATATTGCTGAAGCCTGGCTTGGAGAATTTTGAGCATTACTTTACTAGCGTGTGAGATGAGTGCATTGTGCAGTAGTTTGAGCATTCTTTGGCATTGCCTTTCTTACGGATTGGAATGAAAACTGACCTTTTCCAGTCCTGTGGCCACTGCTGAGTTTTCCAAATTTGCTGGTATATTGAGTGCAGCACTTTCACAGCATCATCTTTCAGGATTTGGAATAGCTCAACTGGAATTCTATCACCTCCACTAGCTTTGTTCGTAGTGATGCTTTCTAAGGCCCATTTGACTTCACATTCCAGGATGTCTGGCCCTAGGTCAGTGATCACACCATCGTGATTATCTGGGTCATGAAGATCTTTTTTGTACAGTTCTTCTGTGTATTCTTGCCATCTCTTCTTAATATCTTCTGCTTCTGTTAGGTCCATCCCATTTCTGTCCTTTTTCGAGCCCATCTTTGCATGAAATGTTCCTTTGGTATCTCTAATTTTCTTGAAGAGATCTCTAGTCTTTCCCATTCTGTTGTTTTCCTCTATTTCTTTGCATTGATCGCTGAGGAAGGCTTTCTTCTCTCTTCTTGCTATTCTTTGGAACTCTGCATTCAAATGCATATATCTTTCCTTTTCTCCTTTGCTTTTCACTTGGCTTCTTTTCACAGCTATTTGTAAGGCCTCCTCAGATAGCCATTTTGCGCTTTTGCGTTTCTTTTGCTTGGTGATCGTCTTGATCCCTGTCTCCTGTACAATGTCACGAACCTCATTCCATAGTTCATCAGGCACTCTATCTATCAGATCTAGGCCCTTAAATCTATTTCTCACTTCCACTGTATAATCATAAGGGATTTGATTTAGGTCCTACCTGAATGGTCTAGTGGTTTTCCCCACTTTCTTCAATTTAAGTCTGAATTTGGCAATAAGAAGTTCACAGTCTGAGCCACAGTCAGCTCCTGGTCTTGTATATATATTTTCCCATAATTTTTTAAATGGAAGGGGAAATCGTCATCATGTTGCAGGAAAGAACCAATTCTGACTCCATGTTGGAACTCTTTCTTTGACTTGCTTTTTGTTGCTGTTGTTATATAATCATACATACTGGCCTGCCTCAAAGGACTCTGCCCCTCTGCCTGACTGTTAAACTAAAATGCCTCTGTCTAGTACATAGGGAGATAATCCGACCCTGCCCACCTGTGGTTGTTCAGACACAGTTGTGTCTGACTCTTTGCAACCCCATGGACTGCAGCATTCCAGGCTTTCCTGCCCTTCAATATCTCTTGATTCCAGCTTGTGCTTAATCCAACCAGGCATTTCACATGATGTACTCTGCGTATAAGTTAAATAAGCAGGATGATAATATACAGCCTTGAAGGACTCCTTTCCCAATTTTGAACCAGTCCACAGCTCAACGTCCAGTTCTAACTGTTGCTTCTTGACTTGCATAGGGGTTCTCAGGCAGGTAAGGTGGTATGATATTCCCGTCTCTTGAAGAATTTTCCACGGTTTGTTCTGATCCACAAAGTCAAAGGCTTTAGCATAATCAATGAAGCAGAAGTAGATGCTTTTCTGGAATTCCCTTGCTTTTTCTATGATACAACAGATGTTGGCAATTTGATCTCTGGTTCCTCTGCCTTTCCTAAATCCAGCTTGTATATCTGGAAGTTCTTGTTTTATGTTCTGTTGAAGCCTACTTAGAAGCAATTTTGAGCATTACCTTGCTACCATGTGAAATGAGTGCATTTGTATGGTAGTTTGAACATTCTTTGGCATTGCCCTTCTTTGGCATTGGAATGAAAACTGACCTTTTCCAATACTGTGGCCACTGCTGAAAAGAGATCTCTAGTCTTTCCTACTCTATTGTTTTCCTCTGTTTCTTTGTATTGTTCACTTGAAAAGGCTTTCTTATTTCTCCTTATTATTCTCTGGAACTCTGCATTCAGATGAGTATATCTTTCCCTTCTCCTTTGTCCTTTGCTTCTCTTCTTTTCTCAGCCCACATGTGAAAGGCTACAAAAATTTTAAAAAAGTTTTTTTTTTTAAAAGAGTGAGAGAAAGAGATTAACAAACCCTTCTAAAGGCTTAGCCCTTCCCAGAGATGTTTTGCAAGACTGATGGCCCTTTACTTCCTCACAGCCTCTCCCTCTCTTTTCTGCCTTTTGACTTTACTTCTTAATTGCTTCTCTTTCTCTGGCTCTGTAAAAGAACCTGGCATTCATACACTGACAAGATGGTTACTTTGAGACATTAGTCTGCTATCTTCTTGGTCAGCCAGTTTTCTAAATAAGTTGTTTTCCTTGCCTCAACACCTCATCTCCTGGATTCATTGGCCTGTTTTGTGCTGAGGAGAGCAACCTGTGTCAGCAAAGTGCTTTTTAATACATTGTCTAGGTTTGTCATTGGAGAAGGCAATGGCACCCCACTCCAGTACTCTTGCCAGGAAAATCCCATGGACGGAGGAGCCTGGTGGGCTGCAGTCCATGGGGTCACTAAGAGTCGGACACGACTGAGCGACTTCACTTTACTTTTCACTTTCCTGCGTTGGAGAAGGAAATGGCAACCCACTCCAGTGTTCTTGCCTGGAGAATCCCAGGGACGGGGGAGCCTGGTGGGCTGCCGTCTATGGGGTCACACAGAATCGGACACGACTGAAGTGACTTAGCAGCAGGTTTGTCATATCTTTCTTTCAAGGAGCAAGAATCTTTTAATTTCATGGCTAAGTCACCATCCACAGTGATTCTGGAGCCCAAGAAAATAAAGTCTGTCACAGTTTCCATTCTGCTCCCCCCCCCCCCACCATTATACAGTGGAAGTGGGAAATAGATTTAAGGGCCTAGATCTGATACACAGAGTGCCTGATGAACTATGGACTGAGATTCATGACATTGTACAGGAAACAGGGATCAAGACGATCACCAAGTAAAAGAAATGCAAAAGCGCAAAATGGCTATCTGAGGAGGCCTTACAAATAGCTGTGAAAAGAAGCAAAGTGAAAAGCAAAGGAGAAAAGGAAAGATATATGCATTTGAATGCATAGTTCCAAAGAATAGCAAGGAGAGATAAGAAAGCCTTCCTCAGTGACCACTGCAAAGAAATAGAGGAAAACAACAAAATGGGAAAGACTAGAGATCTCTTCAAGAGAATACCAAGGGAGATACCAAGGGAACTTTTTATGCAAAAATGGGCACAATAAAGACAGAAATGGTATGGAACTAACTGAAGCAGAACATACTAAGAAGAGGTGGCAAGAATACAAAGAACTATATAAAAAGATCTTCACGACTTAGATAATCATGATGGTGTGATCACTCACCTAGAGCCAGACATCCTGGAATGTGAAGTCAAGTGGGCCCTAGGAAGTATCACTATGAACAAAGCTAGTGGAGGTGATGGAATTCCAGTTGAACTATTTCATATCCTAAAAGATGATGCTGTGAAAGTATTGTACTCAATATGCCAGCAAATTTGGAAGACTCAGCAGTGGCCACAGGACTCGGAAAAGGTCAGTTTTCATTCCAATCCGTAAGAAAGGCAATGCCAAAGAATGCTCAAACTACTGCACAATTGCACTCATCTCACACACTAGTAAGGTAATGCTCAAAATTCTCCAATCAAGGCTTCAACAATACATGAATGGTGAACTTCCAGATGTTCAAGCTCGTTTTAGAAAAGGCAGAGGAACCAGAGATCAAATTGCCAACATCTGCTGGATCATTGAAAAAGCAAGAGAGTTCCAAAAAAACATTTATTTCTGCTTTATTGACTATGCCAAAGCCTTTGACCATGTGGATCACAATAAATTGCAGACAATTCTGAAAGAGATGGAAATATCAGATCACTTGACCTGCATCTTGAGAAATCTGTATGCAAGTCAGGAAGCAACAGTTTGAACTGGACATGGAACAACAGACTGGTTCCAAATAGGAAAAGGAGTACGTCAAGGCTGTATACTGTCACCCTGCTTATTTAACTTATATGCAGAGTACATCATGAGAAACGCTGGGCTGGAGGAAGCACAAGCTGGAACCAAGACTGCAGGGAGAAATATCAATAACCTCAGATATGCAGATGACATCACCCTTATGGCAGAAAGTGAAGAAGAACTAAAGAGCCTGTTGATGAAAGTGAAAGTAGAAAGTGAAGAAGTTGGCTTAAAGCTCAACATTCAGAAAACAAAGATCATGGCATCTGGTCCCATCACATCATGGCAAATAGATGGAGAAACAGTGGAAACAGTAGCTGACTTAATTTTGGGGGGCTCCAAAATCACTGCAGATAGTGATTGCAGTCATGAAATTAAAAGATGCTTACTCCTTGGGATTAAAGTTATGACCAACCTATATTAAATAGACAACATATTAAAAAGCTGAGACATTATTTTGTCCACAAAGGTCCATCTAGTCAAGGCTATGGTTTTTCCAGTAGTCATGTATGGATATGAGAGTTGGGCTATAAAGAAAGCTGAGTGCCAAAGAATTGATGCTTTTGAGCTGTGGTGTTGGAGAAGACTCTTGAGAGTCCCTTGGACTGCAAGGAGATCCAACCAGTCCATCCTAAAGGAAATCAGTACTGAATATTCATTGAAAGGACTAATGTTGAAGCTGAAACTCCAAGACTTTGGCCACCTGATGCGAAGAACTGACTTATTTGAAAAGACCCTGATGTTGGGATAGATTGAAGGCGGGAGGAGAAGGGGATGACAGAGGATGAGATGGTTCGATGGCATCACTGACTCAATGGACAGGAGTTTGGGTAAACTCCAGGAGTTGGTGATGGACAGGGAGGCCTGGTGTGCTGCATAGAGTCGCAAAGAGTCAGACATGACTGAGCGACTGAACTGAAACTGATTTACCGTGAAGTGATGGGACCAGATGCCATGATCTTAGTTTTGTGAATGTTGAGTTTTAACCCAGCTTTTTAGTTCTCCTCTTTTACATTCATCGAGAGGACTCTTTATTTCCTCTTCACTTAGGGTTAGGCTGGTTGTAAATATCTAACCTGGAGCCCACCTAACTCCTGTATCAGGAAATGCAAACAGGAGGTTAGTTGTAAGTGTCCAGCCTGGAGCCCATCTATCTCTTGCCTCACATCCAAGGCTAGAATGGAGTCTTCCTTGGGGAGGAAAGGAAGAAGAAAGGACGTCTTACCCTCAACGTCTATACCTGAGAACTAGTTCACCAACAGAAACCACTCCACCTAGACAGAGGCTTTGCCCCACTTCCCTCTGCAGTCTTGTGACTCTATGGTTCCCATAAGCCTAGGGGATTCCTGACCTGTGCCAACTAAAAATTGTCACTCTCCATCTGTTTCTATAAGAATGTAGTCACTAGCCACTGCAGTGGCTGATCTCCAACACATCTTGAAAGGAGTTCAGGGCAGAAACCAGGTATGAGTCACTCTGTGCTCCAGGAAGCACTGGCAGAACAGGCCTTGAGATACCATAGTTATTATTTTCAGGAGAAGGTTTTATAAACCTATTTCTTGCATCTTCTCCTATCTAGAAAAACACTAAAATCATTAATGAAAACATCTGCTCCATGTGACTAGCAGCAACCTTCTTATGACTAGTGGCAACTTTCTGCCACAACGTGTGTTTAATTATATGTATCCCTTCCTTGACTAAAATTGTGCATATACTTGACCCCACTGCCTCTTTTGTGCAATCTCTCAGAACTATCTGAGAGGCTGTTTCCTGGGCTATAGTCCTCATTTGGCCTCTAATAAATCACAAGTCTCACATTGTGAATTTTGTTTTCAGTTAACAATGATAATGAAGCAAAAAAAATTTTTGAGAAACAACAAAAAAAGACAATTTCATATTTTTCTGCAAAGCAATAATAAAATGCTTTATATAACCAAAGAAAAGATTTTATAGCTGAAGCTGTGTTTGCTTCTTAGTTGCTCAGTCATGTCCGACTCTTTGCAACCCTTTGGACTATAGCTCACCAGGCTCCTCTGTCCGTGAGATTTTCCAAGCAAGAGTTCTGGAGTGGGTTGCCTTTCCCTTCTCCAGGGGATCATCACAAACTAGGGATCAGACCTGGGTCTCCTGCATTGCAGGCAGATTCTTTACCAACTGAGCCACCAGATGAAGCTGTATTATACCTTATTACTGATAAATTTGAATAAGAGTTAAACCTTTCATGTGAAGCAAGAAAATGCAAGCATCCAAACTTGCTGAATTGGAATATTCAGGAGACAACTGAATTCAGGAGCACAGTTCTAATGAATGTTACATCACCACTGCCTGTGGAAAAACACAGACATTTACACTGCATTGGAAAGTTTAGTAGATCTAACGTTTGACTATAAAGAGGATTCAGAAATTCCTTAACCAATTGCTTTCACTTATATTTCCCTTTTGTGTCTGATCCAGAGGGATATAAAATAAAAAAAACTATGCCTAAATAAGTCTAAGAAAAGCCTTTGACTTCTAACAGAAATCTAACAAAAAATAAAAATTATGTGATTAGAAAAAATGTTATAAACACACTTCTTATATAAATGAAGTGAAGTTGCTCAGTCATGTCCAACTCTTTGCGACCTCATGGACTGTAGCCTACCAGGCTTCTCAGACCATGGGATTTTCCAGGCAAGAGTACTGGAGTGGGTTGCCATTTCCTGCTCCAAGGGATCTTCCCGACCCAGGGACTGAACCCAGGTCTCTCACATTGTAGGCAGACGCTTTACCCTCTGAGCCCTAAATAGCCCACATAAAACTTTTAATCAGTTCTTTAACGACAGAACCAGCTGGGTGGCAATGTCAGTTCTCAGGGAACAGGAGAAAATGGATTAAGTGAAAGAAGGAATGCTAAAAATAATATTGTTATATAAGATATAAAACTGATTAATGAGCTACAAAGAAATGAACCCAAACCTTTGAAGAACCTCACCTTATTTGGCGTTTTCTATAAATTAATCTGCAACTTGACAGAATTGTAAAAGACTGGTTCTAAATCAACATGCATTGTAATCCCAGAGCCTAAAGATCCTTCAGTGGGATTTTTGGACACTGAAAAAAATCATGCAAGTGGCTTTCTGCCTGATTTCTAAGTTTTAAAGTTTTCCTGATCATTGATGAGGCATTGCAACAGAAATATTTTGTCCAGTTTTCTTCTTGAAAGATTTTGACAGAGGGTTGTGTAATAGGGTACTTGGTAAGAAAATTTTTTTCCTCTGGCTAGATTATTTTTCCTTTTCTGACCAGCTTCTTTCCTTTAGTATAATGTCTTCAGAGTTCATTCATGTTGCAGCACATGTTAGAATTTCCTTCCTTTTTAAGGTTGCATACTGTTCTATTACATGTGTATCACATATTTTGTTTATCCATACATCTGTTGATGAATACTTGGCTACTTCTACCTCTTCACTTTTGTGAATAATCCTACTATGAACATGGGAGTACAGATATTTGTTTGGATCTCTGCCTTCAATTCTTTGGCATATACACCCAAAAGTGGAATTTCTGAGTCAGTGAGTACTTAGTCATGTCCGGTTCTTTGTGACACCATGGACTGCAGCCTGCCAGGCTCCTCTGTCCCTGGGACTTTCCAGGCAAGAATACTGGAGTAGGATATAGTTTCCTTCTCCAAGGGATCTTCCTGATTCAGGGATCAGTTGAGCCCGTATCTTTGGTGCCTCCTGCATTGGCAGGCAGATTCTTTACCATTAAGCCACCTGGCTAGCCCTTTCTAAATCAGAGGAATGGTATGTTTTAAGTATTTATTTTAATTAATTAATTTGGCTGTACACGTTCTTGTTTGCAACAGTGGGATCTTTCAGTTATGGCTTGTGAACTCCTAGTTGTGAGATCTAGTTCCCTGACTATGGATTGAACCCAGGCCCTCTGCATTGGGAGCATGGAGTCTTAGTCACTGGATCACTAGGAATATCCCCTGAGGAATGGTACTTTAAAAATTAGATTTTATGGCGAATTCCCTGGTGGTCCAGTGGTTAGGACTTCACACTTTTACAGTGAAGGCTCCAGGTTCAATCTTTGGTCAGGGAATTAAGGTCCTACAGAATGCACACAGCCAAAAATTTTTTTTAAAAATTAGATTTTATTAAGTGTGAAGGAATGCCATGAAAGAGTTTTTAGCAAGGCAGTGACAGGATCTGGATGTGTTTTCAAAGAACCACTCTGACTTTGTGGGGCTTGATTTACTTCTGAGGTGGAAACAAATAGATTTTGCTGATGTACTTTCTGTACTTACACAAGTATTAGGCAAATATCCCTCCTTTGTTCTTTGGTCGCAGATATTAAATGCTGTTTCCTTGGAGTATTCATGTCCCTGAAGCTTGGAGACAAGAGGGTCAAGATTCCAATGGAGGAAGGTCCAGCACAATTTGCAGTCTAAGGGATCATCCAGCCTATAGGTGACAACCTCCAATAGACCTGACCAACTGAATCTTAACTTCCTACTTTGCTGCTAATTCTTAGCTTCTGGATGGTCCTTCCTTTTATTAACTGGTTCTCAGTTGTCATAGGCTCTACTTTCCTGACCAACTTCCCATCCAGGCAGTAATCATACAACAGTTGGGTCTCCATAAGCTCCCAATCCAGACACCAGGAGTCCATATCTCTTTCTATTTACTGGTGCTGGACATTGGAAGACAGTAGCCATATCACATTACCAGGAGCCTAAATCATCTAAAATGTTACATGCTGCTGCAGCTGCTGTTAAGTCGCTTCAGTCATGTCGGACTCTGTGCGACCCCACAGATGGCAGCCCACCAGGCTCCGCCTTCCCTGGGGTTCTCCAGGCAAGAACACTGGAGTGGGTTGCCATTTCCTTCTCCAATGCATGAAAGTTAAAAGTGAAAGTGAAGTCGCATAGTAAGTGTCAGACTCTTCGTGACCCCATGGACTACAGCCTACCAGGCTCCTCCGTCCATGGGATTTTCCAGGCAAGAGTACTGGAGTGGGGTGCCATTGCCTTCTCCGTCATACAAGCAACTTAAACTGTGTGACTTGGTAGCAAATATTATACAACATTACCATGTCACTCAAATTTAATGTTACTGTAATAGCTGGAGGAGATTCTATACATGTTCAAGAGTGAATGTCAGTCAAAGTGCCAGGACTTCTATTCCTACAGACTGACCTCAATACTAGCTGCCATTCCAGCCATGTTTTTTCAGTTACTTCCAGCTATAAGACCATTTCAATAATTACGTTCACTTTCAGATCTTAAAAAATCCAGTGCAGTCTAAAGTACATATTTAGGGACTTCCCTGGTTATCCAGTGGCTAAGACTCTGAGCTCCCAATGCAGGGGGCCTGGGTTCAATCCCTGGTCCGGGAACTAAGATTCCAACATGCCAAAACTACGACCCAGCACAGAATAAATAAATATTAAAAAAAATAAATTACACATTTAGTCACATGTCCTGTTCAAAGCCTTTCTCCTCTTCCACGTTTAGCTTTGTAGTAACTATACCTCCCTTCAGTAATTCTCACCTCCTGGTGTTCAATAAACTTGTGCAACCCCCTCCCACATAAATTTCAAGGATGATATTTTGGCTTCTGACTGGTTCTTTTTTGAAGTGGCAACCCACTCCAGTATTCTTGCCTGGAGAATCCCATAGGCAGAGAAGCCTGGAAGGCTACAGTCTGTGGGGTTGCAAGAGTCGGACATGACTTAGCAACCAAACTACTACTGCTACTAGCTCTGGGAATACCAGCAACCCTGTCTTGAATACACTCAAGCAACCTTATGAAGAGTTCCATGTGGCAAAGAACCGAGGTCTCCTGCTATCAACCAGCCTCAGCTCACCAGACACATGAGTGAGACACCTTGGAAGTAGATTCTCCAGACCCAATCAAGCCTTCAGATAACTGCAGCCTCTGCCAACATCTAGACTATAATATCTTAAGAGACCCTGAGCCAGTAACACACAAATAAGCCACTCTCTGAGAACTGGACCATAAAGAATATTGAGCACTGAAAAACTGATGCTTTCAAACTGTGGTGCTAGAGAAGACTCTTGAGAGTCCTTTAGACAGCAAGGAGATCAAACCAGTAAATCTTAAGGGAAATCAACCCTGAATATTCATTGGAAAGACATGCTGAATCTAAAGCTCCAGTACTTTGGCCACCTGATACAAAGAGATGACTCATTAAAAAAGACCCTGATGCTGGGAAAGATTGAGGGCAAGAGGAGAAGGGGATGACAGACGATGAGATGGTTGAATGGCATCACTGTCTCAATAGACATGAGTTTGAGCAAGGGAAGTCTGGTATGCTGCAATACATGGGGTTGCAAAGAGTCAGCTTAGCAACTGAGCAACAACAACAAAGCCGCTCTCAGATCCCTGATCCACAGAAACTTGTGAGGTAAGACATTTATTTTTTGTTTGGGCTTCCTTGGTGGCTCAGATGGTAAAGAATCTGCCTACAGTGCAGGAGGCCTAGGTTTGATCCCTGGATTAGGTAGATTCCCCTGGGGAAGAGAATGGCAACCCAATCCAGTATTCTTGCCTGGAGAATTCCATGGCCAGAGGAGCCTGGTGAGCTACAGTCCACAGGGTCACAAAGAGTCAGACATGACTGAGTGAATAACACACACACACATTTTTGATTTAGGCTGCAAGTTTTAGAATAATTTGTTAGGCAGTGATAGATAACTAATACATCTATTTATTCCTTTTTCGGCCTCTGGCTTCTTCTTCCTTCTCCAAGGAGGAAGAATTAGAAAATAGGGGACTAATAACTTACCTAATTGGTGCTGTGTAATCTGGTGCAACCCAAACACTGGCTTTCTTGCTAGGATTCAGGCTATGAACTGCACCTTAAAGATAAAAGACTCTGCTTGGATCCTAACACCAGCCACATACTGTCTGCCTGTGGTCTTGTAAAGCCCCTACCCCTAAGCAAGTGCCTGTGGTGGTGGAAATCACAGTCGCCTATGCTATGGTCCCTTCACTCTGGCAGGCTTCCCGCTGGGACAGAATAATTAGATGGTCACCCAGAATTCTGTCACCATTCTTTGAGGTCAATTTAACCTAAGGGAAACACATGCAAACTTGCAGTGCAAGATGGTGGATATGTAGTTCACCACCCTCTTACCTTCTGTCTGTTCTCCAGTGGAGGAGGCACAAGTTTCTAGGCTCATGGATGCTCCCAGATTTCAGGGCACACATATCAAGCTCTCCAAGGAAACTTCTCACCATTTTATACAACAATGACTTCACCGGGATGAGTTCGTGAGCTTTTGGCAGCATGGCATCTGGTCCCATCACTTCATGGGAAATAGATGGGGAAACAGTGGAAACAGAGTCAGACTTTATTTTTTTGAGCTCCAAAATCACTGCAAATGGTGATTGCAGCCATGAAATTAAAAGACGCTTACTCCTTGGAAGGAAAGTTATGACCAACCTAGACAGCATATTCAAAAGCAGAGACATTACTTTGCCAACAAAGGTCCATCTAGTCAAGGCTATGGTTTTTCCAATAGTCATGTATGGATGTGAGAGTTGGACTGTGAAGAAAGCTGAGCGCCAAAGAGTTGATGGTTTTGAACTGTGGTGTTGGAGAAGACTCTTGAGAGTCCTTTGGTCTGCAAGGAGATCCAACCAGTCCATTCTAAAGGAGATCAGTCCTGGATGTTCTTTGGAAGGAATGATGCTAAAGCTGAAACTCCAGTACTTTGGCTACCTCATGCGAAGAGTTGACTCATTGGCAAAGACTCTGATGCTGGGAGGGATTGGGGGCAGGAGGAGAAGGGGACAACAGAGGATGAGATGGCTGGATGGCATCACCGACTCGATGGACGTGAGTTTGGGTGAACTCCGGGAGTTGGTGATAGACAGGGAACCCTGGCATGCTGCAATTCATGGGGGTCGCAAAGAGTCAGACATGACTGAGCGACTGAACTGAACTGAAGCACTGAGCAGAAGAGGGAAATGTCTTTTCCCCTTCTTGTAGGTACCTCTAGTCTTTCCCAGCAATCTTGTTGAAGTCTTGTTCTGTTAGCCTAATGTGGGGTAAGTAATCCTCCCCTCTTCTGGCTTGATGTAGAGACAAAATTCTCAAAGGCTGTCTGTGTTAAAGTTCACGTGGCAAAACTTAGAACTATAGTCTGCTTTGTCTTCAGAAGAGGTTTTGTACTTCTACAATAATACTCTTAGTTCATTGCCCTTGGTTGGTACCTAAATGCAAATATAAATGGAGTGGAGGAAACTACACTCTGAACTTGGCATTTTCAAGTAATGCACGGATATCACTCAGCGTTTTGTATCAGGATCCAGAGCGCCTATTGGGTACATTTTAGAGAAATTATTAAATCAGTTTCAAAATATAATAAAATATATTAAAATGCAAGTTACTCTTATAGTCATGCTACTTTTATGTGAAAACTAGATTCTTAATGTTTGTGGTTTATTTTGTTTGTTTGTTTGCTTTCCTTTCCAAGGTTGAAATGGCAGTTTTGGAGAAAGGAAAATGCATAGGATTTTAAGTCAGATAAATCCAAATTAAACAATCTGTTCTTCTACTCATTTATTAAATTAACCTCGGCTCTCTGAGCCTCTCATTTGTTATTTGGAGACAATCATGTTTATTTTGAAAGATTTTTATGGGGATGAAAGATTAGATAAGGTGATGAGCTTCAGGGAAGAGACAGTCAACAAACTGCAGTTCAATTCTGTTCAGTTCAGTCGCTCAGTTGTGTCCAACTCTTTGCAACCCCATGAATCACAGAACCCAGGCATCCTATCCATTACCAACTCCAGGAGTTCACCCAAACTCATGTCCATCGAGTCAGTGATGCCATCCAGCCATTTCATCCTCTGTTGTCCCCTTCTCCTCCTGTCCCCAATCCCTCCCAGCATCAGGGTCTTTTCCAATGAGTCAATTCTTCGCATGAGGAGCCCAAAGTACTGGAGTTTCAGCTTCAACATCAGTCCTTCCAATAAACACCCAGGACTAATCTTTAGGATGGACTGGTTGATCTCCTTGCAGTCCAAGGGACTCTCAAGAGTCTTCTCCAACACCACAGTTCAAAAGCATCAATTCTTCAGTGCTCAGCTTTCTTCACAGTCCAACTCTCACATCCATACATGACCACTGGAAAAACCATAGCCTTGACTAGACAGACCTTTGTTGGCAAAGTAACATCTCTGCTTTTGAATATGCTATCTAGGTTGAACATAACTTTCCTTCCAAGGAGCAAGCGTCTTTTAATTTCATGGCTGCAGTCACCATCTGCAGTGATTTTGGAGCCCCAAAAATAAAACCTGACACTTTCCTCTGTTTCCCCATCTACTTCCCATGAAGTGATGGGACCAGATGCCATAATCTTCGTTTTTCTAATGTTGAGCTTTAAGCCAACTTTTTCTCTCTCCTTTTCACTTTCATCAAGAGGCTTTTAGTTCCTCTTCGCTTTCTGTCATAGGGGGTGGTGTCGTCTGCATATCTGAGGTTATTGATAATTCTCCCGGCAATCTTGATTCCAGCTTGTTCTTCCTCCAGCCCAGCGTTTCTCATGATGTACTCTGCATAGAAGTTAAATAAGCATGATGACAACATACAGCCTTGATGTACTCCTTTTCCTATTTGGAACCATTTCTAACTATTGCTTCTGACCTGCATATAGGTTTCTCAAGAAGCAAGTCAGGTGGTCTGGTGTTTCCATCTCTTTAAGAATTTTCCACAGTTTATTGGGATCCACACAGTCAAAGGCTTTGGCATAGTCAATAAAGCAGAAATAGATGCTTTTCTGTAACTCTTTTGCTTTTTCCATGATCTAGCGGATTTTGGCAATTTGATCTCTGTTTCCTCTGCCTTTTCTAAAAGCAGCTTGAACATCAGGAAGTTCACGGTTCACGTGTTGCTGAAGCCTGGCTTGGAGAATTTTGAGCATTACTTTACTAGTGTATGAGATGAATGCAATTTTATGGTAATTTGAGCATTCTTTGGCATTGCCTTTCTTTGGGATTGGAATGAAAACTGACCTTTTCCAGTCCTGTGACCACTGCTGAGTTTTCCAAATTTGCTGGCATATTGAATGCAGCACTTTCGCAGCATCATCTTTCAGGATTTGAAATAGCTCAACTGGAATTCCCTCACCTCCACTAGCTTTGTTCATAGCGATGCTTTCTAAGGCCCACTTGACTTCACATTCCAGGATGTCTGGCTCTAGGTGAGTGATCACACCATCGTAATTATCTGGGTCGTGAAGCTCTTCTTTGTACAGTTCTTCTGTGTATTTTTGCCACTTCTTCTTAATATCTTCTGCTTCTGTTAGGTCCATACCATTTCTGTCCTTTATCAAGCCCATCTTTGCATCAAATGTTTTCTTGGTATCTCTAACTTTCTTGAAGAGACCTCTAGCCTTTCCCATTGTGTTGTTTTCCTCTGTTTCTTTGCATTGATCTCTGAGGAACGCTTTCTTATCTCTTCTTGCTATTCTTTGGAACTCTGCATTCAGATGCTTGTATCTTTCCTTTTCTCCTTTGCTTTTCGCTTCTCTTCTTTCACAGCTATTTGTAAGCCTCCTCAGACAGCCATTTTTCTTTTTGCATTTCTTTTCCATGGGAATGGTCTTGATCCCTGTCTCCTATACAATGTCACGAACCTCTGTCCATAGTTCATCAGGCACTCTGTCTATCAGATCTAGTCCCTAAAATCTATTTCTCACTTCCACTGTATAATCATAAGGTATTTGATTTAGGTCCTACCTGAATGGTCTAGTGGTTTTCCCCACTTTCTTCAATTTAAGTCTGAATTTGGCAATAAGGAGTTCATGATCTGAGCCACAGTCAGCTCCTGGTCTTGTTTTTGCTGACTGTATAGAGCTTATGCATCTTTGGCTGCAAAGAATATAGTCAATCTGATTTCAGTGTTGACCGTCTGGTGATGTCCATGTGTAGAGTCTTCTCTTGTGTTGTTGGAAGAGGGTGTTTGCTATGACCAGTGCGTTCTCTTGACAAAACTCTATTAATCTTTGCCCTGCTTCATTCTGTACTCCAAGGATAAATTTCCCTGTTACTCCAGGTGTTTCTTGACTTCCTACTTTTGCTTTGCAGTCCCCCTTAATGAAAAAGGACATTTGGGGGGGGGGTATTAGTTCTAAAAGGATAAGGCAATGGCACCCCACTCCAGTACTCTTGCCTGGAAAATCCCATTGATGGAGGACCCTGGTAGGCTGAAGTCCATGGGGTCACTAAGAGTCGGACACGACTGAGCGATTTCACTTTAACTTTTCACTTTCATGCATTGGAGAAGGAAATGGCAACTCACTCCAGTGTTCTTGCCTGGAGAATCCCAGGGACAGGGGAGCCTGGTGGGCTGCCATTTATGGGGTCGCACAGAGTCAGACACGACTGAGGTGACTTAGTAGCAGTAGCAGCAGCAGTTCTAAAAGGTCTTGTAGGTCTTCACAGAAGCATTCAACTTCAGCTTCTTCAGCATTACTGGTTGGGGCATAGACTTCGTGATATTGAAAGGTTTGCCTTGGAAACGAACAGAAATCATTCTGTCGTTTTTGAGATTGCATCCAAGTACTACATTTCGGACCCTTTGTTGACCATGATGGTCACTCTATTTCTTCTAAGGGATTCCTGCCCACAGTAGTAGATATAATGGTCATCTGAGTTCAATTCACCCATTCCAGTCCATTTTAGTTCTCTGATTTCTAGAATGTCAACATTCACTCTTGCCATCTCCTGTTTGACCACTTCCAATTTGCCTTGATTCATGGACCTGACATTCCAGATTCCTATGCAATATTGCTCTTTACAGCATCGGACCTTGCTTCTACCACCAGTCACATCCACAGCTGGGTATTGTTTTTGCTTTGGCTCCATCTTTTCATTCTTTCTGGAGTTATTTCTCCACTGATCTCCAGTAGTATATTGGGCACCTACCGACCCTGGGAGTTCCCCTTTCAGTATCCTATCATTTTGCCTTTTCCTACTGTTCATGGGGTTCTCAAGGCAAGAATACTGAAGGGGTTTGCCATTCACTTCTCCAGTGGACCACATTCTCTCAGACCTCTCCACCATGATCCAGCCATCTTGAGTGGCCCCACACGGCATGGCTTAGTTTCATTGAGTTAGACAAGGCTGTGGTCCATGTGATCAGATTGGCTAGTTTTCTGTGATTATGGTTTGTGTGTCTGTCCTCTGATGCCCTCTCACAACACCTACCATCTTACTTGGTTTTCTCTTACTTTGGATGTTGGGTATCTCTTCACAGCTGCTCCAGCAAAGGGCAGCCACTGCTCCTCTACCTTGGATGAGGGGTATCTCCTCATGGCCATCTTGCCTGGAGAATTCCATGGCCAGAGGAGCCTGGTGAGCTACAGTCCACAGGGTCACAAAGAGTCAGACATGACTGAGTGAATAACACACACACACATTTTTGATTTAGGCTGCAAGTTTTAGAATAATTTGTTAGGCAGTGATAGATAACTAATACATCTATTTATTCCTTTTCGGCCTCTGGCTTCTTCTTCCTTCTCAAGGAGGAAGAATTAGAAAATAGGGACTAATAACTTACCTAATTGGTGCTGTGTAATCTGGTGCAACCCAAACACTGGCTTTCTTGCTAGGATTCAGGCTATGAACTGCACCTTAAAGATAAAAGACTCTGCTTGGATCCTAACACCAGCCACATACTGTCTGCCTGTGGTCTTGTAAAGCCCCTACCCCTAAGCAAGTGCCTGTGGTGGTGGAAATCACAGTCGCCTATGCTATGGTCCCTTCACTCTGGCAGGCTTCCCGCTGGGACAGAATAATTAGATGGTCACCCAGAATTCTGTCACCATTCTTTGAGGTCAATTTAACCTAAGGGAAAACACATGCAAACTTGCAGTGCAAGATGGTGGATATGTAGTTCACCACCCTCTTACCTTCTGTCTGTTCTCCAGTGGAGGAGGCACAAGTTTCTAGGCTCATGGATGCTCCCAGATTTCAGGGCACACATATCAAGCTCTCCAAGGAAACTTCTCACCATTTTATACAACAATGACTTCACCGGGATGAGTTCGTGAGCTTTTGGCAGCATGGCATCTGGTCCCATCACTTCATGGGAAATAGATGGGGAAACAGTGGAAACAGAGTCAGACTTTATTTTTTTGAGCTCCAAAATCACTGCAAATGGTGATTGCAGCCATGAAATTAAAAGACGCTTACTCCTTGGAAGGAAAGTTATGACCAACCTAGACAGCATATTCAAAAGCAGAGACATTACTTTGCCAACAAAGGTCCATCTAGTCAAGGCTATGGTTTTTCCAATAGTCATGTATGGATGTGAGAGTTGGACTGTGAAGAAAGCTGAGCGCCAAAGAGTTGATGGTTTTGAACTGTGGTGTTGGAGAAGACTCTTGAGAGTCCTTTGGTCTGCAAGGAGATCCAACCAGTCCATTCTAAAGGAGATCAGTCCTGGATGTTCTTTGGAAGGAATGATGCTAAAGCTGAAACTCCAGTACTTTGGCTACCTCATGCGAAGAGTTGACTCATTGGCAAAGACTCTGATGCTGGGAGGGATTGGGGGCAGGAGGAGAAGGGGACAACAGAGGATGAGATGGCTGGATGGCATCACCGACTCGATGGACGTGAGTTTGGGTGAACTCCGGGAGTTGGTGATAGACAGGGAACCCTGGCATGCTGCAATTCATGGGGTCGCAAAGAGTCAGACATGACTGAGCGACTGAACTGAACTGAAGCACTGAGCAGAAGAGGGAAATGTCTTTTCCCCCTTCTTGTAGGTACCTCTAGTCTTTCCCAGCAATCTTGTTGAAGTCTTGTTCTGTTAGCCTAATGTGGGGTAAGTAATCCTCCCCTCTTCTGGCTTGATGTAGAGACAAAATTCTCAAAGGCTGTCTGTGTTAAAGTTCACGTGGCAAAACTTAGAACTATAGTCTGCTTTGTCTTCAGAAGAGGTTTTGTACTTCTACAATAATACTCTTAGTTCATTGCCCTTGGTTGGTACCTAAATGCAAATATAAATGGAGTGGAGGAAACTACACTCTGAACTTGGCATTTTTCAAGTAATGCACGGATATCACTCAGCGTTTTGTATCAGGATCCAGAGCGCCTATTGGGTACATTTTAGAGAAATTATTAAATCAGTTTCAAAATATAATAAAATATATTAAAATGCAAGTTACTCTTATAGTCATGCTACTTTTATGTGAAAACTAGATTCTTAATGTTTGTGGTTTATTTTGTTTGTTTGTTTGCTTTCCTTTCCAAGGTTGAAATGGCAGTTTTGGAGAAAGGAAAATGCATAGGATTTTAAGTCAGATAAATCCAAATTAAACAATCTGTTCTTCTACTCATTTATTAAATTAACCTCGGCTCTCTGAGCCTCTCATTTGTTATTTGGAGACAATCATGTTTATTTTGAAAGATTTTTATGGGGATGAAAGATTAGATAAGGTGATGAGCTTCAGGGAAGAGACAGTCAACAAACTGCAGTTCAATTCTGTTCAGTTCAGTCGCTCAGTTGTGTCCAACTCTTTGCAACCCCATGAATCACAGAACCCAGGCATCCTATCCATTACCAACTCCAGGAGTTCACCCAAACTCATGTCCATCGAGTCAGTGATGCCATCCAGCCATTTCATCCTCTGTTGTCCCCTTCTCCTCCTGTCCCCAATCCCTCCCAGCATCAGGGTCTTTTCCAATGAGTCAATTCTTCGCATGAGGAGCCCAAAGTACTGGAGTTTCAGCTTCAACATCAGTCCTTCCAATAAACACCCAGGACTAATCTTTAGGATGGACTGGTTGATCTCCTTGCAGTCCAAGGGACTCTCAAGAGTCTTCTCCAACACCACAGTTCAAAAGCATCAATTCTTCAGTGCTCAGCTTTCTTCACAGTCCAACTCTCACATCCATACATGACCACTGGAAAAACCATAGCCTTGACTAGACAGACCTTTGTTGGCAAAGTAACATCTCTGCTTTTGAATATGCTATCTAGGTTGAACATAACTTTCCTTCCAAGGAGCAAGCGTCTTTTAATTTCATGGCTGCAGTCACCATCTGCAGTGATTTTGGAGCCCCAAAAATAAAACCTGACACTTTCCTCTGTTTCCCCATCTACTTCCCATGAAGTGATGGGACCAGATGCCATAATCTTCGTTTTCTAATGTTGAGCTTTAAGCCAACTTTTTCTCTCTCCTTTTTCACTTTCATCAAGAGGCTTTTTAGTTCCTCTTCGCTTTCTGTCATAAGGGTGGTGTCGTCTGCATATCTGAGGTTATTGATAATTCTCCCGGCAATCTTGATTCCAGCTTGTTCTTCCTCCAGCCCAGCGTTTCTCATGATGTACTCTGCATAGAAGTTAAATAAGCATGATGACAACATACAGCCTTGATGTACTCCTTTTCCTATTTGGAACCATTTCTAACTATTGCTTCCTGACCTGCATATAGGTTTCTCAAGAAGCAAGTCAGGTGGTCTGGTGTTTCCATCTCTTTAAGAATTTTCCACAGTTTATTGGGATCCACACAGTCAAAGGCTTTGGCATAGTCAATAAAGCAGAAATAGATGCTTTTCTGTAACTCTTTTGCTTTTTCCATGATCTAGCGGATTTTGGCAATTTGATCTCTGTTTCCTCTGCCTTTTCTAAAAGCAGCTTGAACATCAGGAAGTTCACGGTTCACGTGTTGCTGAAGCCTGGCTTGGAGAATTTTGAGCATTACTTTACTAGTGTATGAGATGAATGCAATTTTATGGTAATTTGAGCATTCTTTGGCATTGCCTTTCTTTGGGATTGGAATGAAAACTGACCTTTTCCAGTCCTGTGACCACTGCTGAGTTTTCCAAATTTGCTGGCATATTGAATGCAGCACTTTCGCAGCATCATCTTTCAGGATTTGAAATAGCTCAACTGGAATTCCCTCACCTCCACTAGCTTTGTTCATAGCGATGCTTTCTAAGGCCCACTTGACTTCACATTCCAGGATGTCTGGCTCTAGGTGAGTGATCACACCATCGTAATTATCTGGGTCGTGAAGCTCTTCTTTGTACAGTTCTTCTGTGTATTTTTGCCACTTCTTCTTAATATCTTCTGCTTCTGTTAGGTCCATACCATTTCTGTCCTTTATCAAGCCCATCTTTGCATCAAATGTTTTCTTGGTATCTCTAACTTTCTTGAAGAGACCTCTAGCCTTTCCCATTGTGTTGTTTTCCTCTGTTTCTTTGCATTGATCTCTGAGGAACGCTTTCTTATCTCTTCTTGCTATTCTTTGGAACTCTGCATTCAGATGCTTGTATCTTTCCCTTTTTCTCCTTTGCTTTTTCGCTTCTCTTCTTTCACAGCTATTTGTAAGCCTCCTCAGACAGCCATTTTTCTTTTTTGCATTTCTTTTCCATGGGAATGGTCTTGATCCCTGTCTCCTATACAATGTCACGAACCTCTGTCCATAGTTCATCAGGCACTCTGTCTATCAGATCTAGTCCCTAAAATCTATTTCTCACTTCCACTGTATAATCATAAGGTATTTGATTTAGGTCCTACCTGAATGGTCTAGTGGTTTCCCACTTTCTTCAATTTAAGTCTGAATTTGGCAATAAGGAGTTCATGATCTGAGCCACAGTCAGCTCCTGGTCTTGTTTTTGCTGACTGTATAGAGCTTATGCATCTTTGGCTGCAAAGAATATAGTCAATCTGATTTCAGTGTTGACCGTCTGGTGATGTCCATGTGTAGAGTCTTCTCTTGTGTTGTTGGAAGAGGGTGTTTGCTATGACCAGTGCGTTCTCTTGACAAAACTCTATTAATCTTTGCCCTGCTTCATTCTGTACTCCCAAGGATAAATTTCCCTGTTACTCCAGGTGTTTCTTGACTTCCTACTTTTGCTTTGCAGTCCCCCTTAATGAAAAAGGACATTTGGGGGGGGGGTATTAGTTCTAAAAGGATAAGGCAATGGCACCCCACTCCAGTACTCTTGCCTGGAAAATCCCATTGATGGAGGACCCTGGTAGGCTGAAGTCCATGGGGTCACTAAGAGTCGGACACGACTGAGCGATTTCACTTTAACTTTTCACTTTCATGCATTGGAGAAGGAAATGGCAACTCACTCCAGTGTTCTTGCCTGGAGAATCCCAGGGACAGGGGAGCCTGGTGGGCTGCCATTTATGGGGTCGCACAGAGTCAGACACGACTGAGGTGACTTAGTAGCAGTAGCAGCAGCAGTTCTAAAAGGTCTTGTAGGTCTTCACAGAAGCATTCAACTTCAGCTTCTTCAGCATTACTGGTTGGGGCATAGACTTCGTGATATTGAAAGGTTTGCCTTGGAAACAACAGAAATCATTCTGTCGTTTTGAGATTGCATCCAAGTACTACATTTGGACCCTTTGTTGACCATGATGGTCACTCTATTTCTTCTAAGGGATTCCTGCCCACAGTAGTAGATATAATGGTCATCTGAGTTCAATTCACCCATTCCAGTCCATTTTAGTTCTCTGATTTCTAGAATGTCAACATTCACTCTTGCCATCTCCTGTTTGACCACTTCCAATTTGCCTTGATTCATGGACCTGACATTCCAGATTCCTATGCAATATTGCTCTTTACAGCATCGGACCTTGCTTCTACCACCAGTCACATCCACAGCTGGGTATTGTTTTTGCTTTGGCTCCATCTTTTCATTCTTTCTGGAGTTATTTCTCCACTGATCTCCAGTAGTATATTGGGCACCTACCGACCCTGGGAGTTCCCCTTTCAGTATCCTATCATTTTGCCTTTTCCTACTGTTCATGGGGTTCTCAAGGCAAGAATACTGAAGGGGTTTGCCATTCACTTCTCCAGTGGACCACATTCTCTCAGACCTCTCCACCATGATCCAGCCATCTTGAGTGGCCCCACACGGCATGGCTTAGTTTCATTGAGTTAGACAAGGCTGTGGTCCATGTGATCAGATTGGCTAGTTTTCTGTGATTATGGTTTGTGTGTCTGTCCTCTGATGCCCTCTCACAACACCTACCATCTTACTTGGGTTTCTCTTACTTTGGATGTTGGGTATCTCTTCACAGCTGCTCCAGCAAAGGGCAGCCACTGCTCCTTACCTTGGATGAGGGGTATCTCCTCATGGCCACCCCTCCTGACCCTGAACGTGGAGTAGCTCCTTCGGCCCTCCTGCGCCCGTGCAGCCGCTGCTCCTTGGACATGTGGTTGCTACTCTCGGCCACTGCCAAAGTGCAGCTAGTACCAATTATCACTATGAAAGTATACAGAGTTTTTACTTAGTTGAAATATAATGTAAGCTATGCTTTGAGTTCTAATTTTATTATTTATCTAGATTTGTTTCAAAAATGTTTTCATGTGTTGTACAATATTCATACTTTTTATTTCAGTGACTCTAAAATGTTCCAACATATTGGTACTTTATCATTTATAAGCATTCTCTTCCCTGGTGACTCAAACAGTAAAGAATCTGCCTACAACTCAGGAGACCCAGGTTCACTTCCTGAGTCGGGAAGGTCCCCTGGAGAAAGAAGTGGCTACCTACTCCAGTATTCTTTCCTGGAGAATTCCAGGGACAGAGGAGCCTGGCAGGCTACATACAGTTCTTGGGGTTGCAGAGTCAGACACAACTGAGCAACTAACACTTGAAGGGAATATGCTATGCACAGGCCTGCACTATAATTAATGGAGCTTCTTTGAAAAATAAGAATGACTTTCTCATCACCACCAGGCAAAGGGCTGGGACCAGTAAAAAGTACATGTTGGAAAGACATCTTGAAAACAAGATGTTGAAGTACTGATGTGACTGATGGGAAACCATTAGTGACTGTTCCATAACCAGAGCCTTGAGGGAGTTGCTGAGAAAGGACGTCACTAGCCGTGACCCAAATAATCATGATGGTGTGATCATTCACCTAGAGCCAGACATCCTGGAATGTGAAGTCAAGTGGGCCTTAGAAAGCATCACTACGAACAAAGCTAGTGGAGGTGAGGGAATTCCAGTTGAGCTATTTCAAATCCTGAAAGATGATGCTGTGAAAGCACTGCACTCAATATGCCAGCAAATTTGGAAAACTCAGCAGTGGCCACGGGACTGGAAAAGGTCAGTTTTCATTCCAATCCCTAACAAAAGCAATAATGAAAGCAAAGTCACTCATTTCTGTCCAACTCTTTGCCACCCCATGGACTGTAGCCTACCAGACTCCTCTGTCCATGGAATTTTCCAAGAAGGAGTACTGGAGTGGGTTTCCATAAGAAAGGCAAAGCCAAAGAATGATCAAACTACCACACAATTGCACTCATCTCACACGCTAGTAAAATAACGCTCAAAATTCTCCATTCCAGGCTTCAACAATACATGAAAGGTGAACTTCCAGATGTTCAAGCTGGTTTTAGAAAAGGCAGAGGAAACAGAACTCAAATTGCCAACATCTGCTGGATCATTGAAAAGGCAAGAGAGTTCCAGAAAACATATATTTCTGCTTTATTGACTATGCCAAAGCCTTTGACTGTGTGGATCCCAATAAACTGTGGAAAATTCTGAAAGAGATAAGAATACCAGACCACCTAACTTGCCTCTTGAGTAATCCGTATGCAGGTCAGGAAGCAACAGTTAGAACTGGACATGGAACAACAGATATTTCCAAATAGGAAAAGGAGTACGTCAAGGCTGTATATTGTCATCCTGCTTATTTAACTTCTATGCATATTATATCATGAGAAACGCTGGGCTGGAAGAAGCATAAGCTGGAATCAAGATTGCTGGGGGAAATATCAATGACCTCAGATATGCAGATGACACCACCCTTATGGCAGAAAGTGAAGAAGAACTAAAGAAACTCTTGATGAAAGTGAAAGAGGAGAGTGAAAAAGTTGGCTTAAAGCTCAACATTCAGAAAACAAAGATCCTGGCATCTGGTCCCATCACTTCATGGCAAATAGATAGGGAAACGGTGTCAGACTTTATTTTTTGGGGCTCCAAAATCACTGCAGATGGTGAGTGCAGCCATGAAATTAAAAGACACTTACACCTTGGAAGAAAAGTTATGACCAACCTAAATAGCATATTAAAAGCAGAGACATTACTTTGCCGACAAAGATTGGCCTAGTCAAAGCTATGGTTTTTCCAGTAGTCATGTATGGATGTAAGAGTTGGACTATAAAGAAAACTGAGCATGGAAGAACTGATGCTTTCGAACTATGGTATTGGAGAAGACTCTTGAGAGTCCCTTGGAGTGCAAGGAGATCCAACCAGTCCATCCTAAAGGAAATCAGTCAGGAATATTCATTATAAGGACTGATGTTGAAGCTGAAACTCCAATACTTTGGCCACCCAATGTGAAGAGCTGACTCATTTGAAAAGATTCTGATGCTGGGAAAGATTGAAGGCAAGAGGAAAAGGGGCTGACAGAGGATGAGATTGTTGAATGGCATCACAGAGTCAATGGACATGTGTTTGAGTAAACTCTGGGAGTTGGTGATGGACAGGGTGGCCTGTTGTGCTGCAGTCTATAGGATCACAAAGAGTTGGACATGACTGAGCGATTGAACAACAACAAGCCTCTTTGAAGTAACATTGGGTGAGAGCTACTAGAGACCTGGAGATGCAAAAAAGAACTAGATCATATAAGGCTTCCAGGTTTCTGGGCTTGTTTTTTTTTTTTTTTTTTTCTGCTAGTGCTATGGACTGGTTTCTGCCCACCAACCTCTCCCTACCCACCACGACTCGTGTGTTAAAACCCTCTCGTGTGCCTGTATTTGGAGATTGGGTCACTAGGAGGTAAGAAAAGCTAAATTTGGTCATAAGGTAAGTGTGCTATATCACTTTTCATTCGTGTCCAAATCTTTAGCCACCCTATGGGCTGTAGCCCGCCAGTCTCCTCTGTCCTTGGGATTCTCTGGGCAGGAATAATGGAGTGGATTGTCATTTTCTCCTCCAGAGGATCTTCCTGACCCAGGAATTGAACCCAAGTCTCCAGCATCTACTGCACTGGCAGGCAGGTTCTTTACCACTAGCGCCACCCTAATTCTCTAGGACTGGGGTCTTATAAGAAGAGGAAAGACCTCACTGTCTGTGTGTGTGCACTACACAGGAAAACCCATGTGATGACTCACTTGGCAAAAAAGGCAGATGCTGCAAGCCAGGAAGAGAGCTCTCATCAGGAATCAGGTTAGTCAGCACTTTGATTTGGGAATTCTAGCCTCCAGAACTGTGAAAATATTAACTCCTATTGTGTATACTAGCCAGTCTATGGTATATTGTTATGGCAGCCCAAGCTGACTAACACAGCATGTCATACAAGTCACCACTGAAAGCTGCATGTGAGGAAATGACGGGATCTGAGATCAGCCGGCAAGTTGCTATGACAGAAGCAAAGGAGTCAAAATGGAGAGCCCAGAAGATACAACAGAAAGGTAAGGGAGTTGCAAATTTATCCAAGACCAAGGGAACCATTATAAGGAGGGGTTGGGGCCGAGAAATAACAAGACTTAATTCAGTGGTTGAAAAAAATTACTCTAGCTGGGCTGAGGGTGGAGGATGGAGGGAGGAGTGGGTGGAGTGACAAGAGGGGAAGGAGAGGAAATAGTAAAAAAAAAAAAAAGCAAGAAATGATAGGATTTGGACCAGAGTAGTAGCAGTGGGTCATGAAAAGTAATCAGACTTTAGATACACTGCAAAGGAAAAATAAGCAGGATTTATGAATGAGTTATATGTGAAGTCTGATAGAATATAAGAACAGGAGAATAACTCCAAGTGTTTGGTTTGAGCAACTGAAACAATGACATAGGAAATGGAGAATATGAAGAAGGCTAAAGAGAAATGGGGGACTTTTTTCAGGGAGGTTGGGGAGAGTAGTAGTTGAGTCTTGGACATGTTGGATTAGGATGTCTATTACATCCACGTGAGATGTTGAAGTTGAATATGAGTCTGGAGTTTGAAAGAGAGATCAGAGCCTTAGTTATAAACATGGAAATTGTCAGTCCACTGATGATATTTAATACCATTTAGAGGCATGAGCATCACCAAGAGAGTTACTATAAAAGAGATCTGTGAACTGAGCTTGAGATACTATTACCTTCTTTTCCCATTCTCCTTCCCGCCCCCACCCTCTCCAAGCTCCACTAAGAGCAGTAGATTCCTGGCAGTCATTTGGTTCAATATAAATCATCCTAGTCCTGCCTACTGCCTGCCAGTTGGGGCAATGGTAAGCATCTTATCTAAAGTGGATAGATTCCCTATGACAGGACATTTTAAATGGTACTGAAAAAAAAAGTCTTTCCTATTGCTTAACTACAACACTTAACTTTGAAGTTTAGTCAACAGTTTATACTCTCCTTATGCACTGGAGGAGAAAAAGGGAAAAAAAAGAGATATGTATAAAGTACTGAAACCAGACTTCCCTGGTGGTCCAGTGGTTAAGATTCTGCACTTCCAATGCAGGGGGCATAGATTCAATCCTTGGTTGGGTAACTAAGATTTCATACGGTGTGTGGTGTGGGAAAAAAGTACCCAAACCTTTTTCTCTGTATCCTTGTATCCCCTTTTTGTAGCTAGCTTAACTAAACTGTATTCAGAGTAAAAACAACTTCCTTAATTCTCAAGAGTTATCTTCAGTACTCCCTGAGGTGCCCAAGATCCCCTCTGCTAGCCCTACAAAATAAGATCCTATCTTATAGGATCTCCCAATTAAGCTGACATTTCTGAAGAAGGCAGTTCCAGAGACCTCAGGTATTAGAATCATAGGTACTATGATTAGGTTCTACCCACTGTTAAATTATTGACCAAATGCATACACAACAGGTTTTTTGTTTTTTTTTTTTTAATGCTATCATCACTGTTTTCAAAATAACCACATTCACTGATGGAAGTTGATTCATCAACATTTTAGATTTGGCACACCTATTCCATCCTGTGTGTGTGTTAGTCACTCAGTTGTGTTCGACTATGTGGCCCCATGGACTGTACCCCACCAGTCTTTGCTGTCTTCCCCAGGCTTCTCTGTCCCTGGGGTTCTCCAGGCAAGCATACTGGAGTGGATTGCCATACCCTCCTCCAGGGGATCTTCCCAACCCAGGGATTGAATTAGGGTCTCCTATATTGCAGGCAGACCCTTTACCATCTAAGCCACAAGGGAAGCCTCTATTCCATCCTCATAGGGTTCAAATCCAGCATGGCCCTTTTTGCTGAGTGTTAACTCCCACAGTTGCACAAAATGAAAAGCAAGGCCCAAGAATAGATACTTGATGCTTCAGTCACTACAGTATATCCAGTTGTTTTTCAGTCCCTAAGTCATGTCCAGCTCTTTGTGACCCCATGGACTGTATATCCAGTGCCTGGTGCCTAACATGGGCTTCCCTCATAGCTCAGTTGGTAAAGAATCCACCTGCAATGCAGGAGACCCTGCTTCGATTCCTGGGTGGGGAAGATCCACTGGAGAAGGAATAGGCTACCCACCCCAGTATTCTCAGGCTTCCTTGTGGCTCATTTGGTAAAGAATCCACCTGCAATGCAGGAGACCTGGGTTTGATCCCTGGGTTGGAAAGATCCCCTGGAGAAGGGAAAGGCTACCCACTCCAGTATTCTGGCCTGGAGAATTCCACGGACTATACAGTCCATGGGGTCGCAAAAAGTCGGACACGACTGAGCGACTTTCACTTTCACTTCAGTGCCTAATATACAGAACACATTCAACAAATATTTGTTGGATGAGTAAGCCAGGGAAAACTAAAGGGAGCTATGTAAATAGCTAGAATACCATCGCTGAAGAAAAGGCTTTGTGTCTAAGTTGTCATATGACCCCTGATATTTTTAAAAATTCTTCTGGCTACATGTCTGATATTGACTTCAGATTCATGTTAATGCCTCTAGCTTCTCCTTCTAACCAGTATTCTCTTGTGCCTAGAGCTTTGGCACTGAAACCTTGATTTTGATCCTAATTTCTTCCCTGCATTCTCCTCCAGCTTCTTAGTGCCAGCTAGCCAGCAGAATTAAACAGATCCCCAAATGGACCATGCTCTTCTTACCTCACTGACTTGTCACAAGTTCTTCCTTTGCCTGAAATACTTTCTTTCCTACTTAGTCTTCCTAGTTAACCCACATGTATGTGAATGCTCAGTCGCTCAGCTGTATCCTATTTTTTGGAACTCCATGGACTATTGCCCACCAGGCTACTCTGTCCATGGAATTTTCCAGACAAGAATACTAGAGCGTGTTGCCATCTCCTATTTCAAGGGATCTCCCCAACCCAGGGATTGAAATCGAGTCTCTTGTGTCTTCTGCATTGGCAGGTGGATTCTTTGCCACTGAGCCCACTGGGTCAGGCCCACACTGACTCTTTAATTCCATTTGTCACCTATAGGAAGCCTGCCTTAATCTCTCAGGTAACATTAGATTCTCTTTCCTCTGTGTTCCTGTAGAGTCTTACTCAAAGGGAAACTTTCACATGACCATTTATCCATTCTTAAATCTCTTTCTATGACTCAAGAGTTCCCATGAGGAAAAGACTATGGTCTATTTGTCTCTGTATCCAAGAGCCAAGCAGGATCCCTGGAATAGAGAGGATACTAAAAGGAAGAATGAATGAACCTTAACTACTCAAGCCAACCATTCTGCAAACTAAGCAGTTAGCAAAATGGAGTCTGTTTAAATAGAAAAAAGGCTGCAATCACAAGGGCCAGTGAAAACACTATTCAAAGATGTAGAGTAGGGCCATTCCAGGCTACATTCAGCTAGATGGTGGCATCAACCTTATATGTGCTAAAATGTTGGCCAGAGGGTTTACAGCATAAGAACCACTGAGCAGTCAGTGGATAGCTGAATAGCCTACTTGGATAAACTGATGGCCTTTACTCTTCTTTAGCACTTCTAGGAGCATAAGAGTAATAATGCCTGGGCTTTCCAAAGCTCTGCTAGGAAGCATTCTCAAGATTTTTAGCATCTAAGATCATCTTTTCTTTTTTTTTTTTAAAAAAGAACTTTATCTCTAACCTGTGAAAGTAGAAAACTTTTCTCCCCTTTAATCGTGATATATAACCCATAAGCACAAAAGACCACACAATATAAGTGTATAAAGTACACAATGTAATTAGAAAACAAAGTTCCAGGTAACTACAACCCAGATGAGGAAAGACAAGACCCTGCCAACACCCACCACCCTTACAAGGACCGTTTCCTGTTCACACTGCCTTTTCAACCCCTTCTCAGTGGTGATCTCCATTGTGACTTATGGCAATCACTTCCTTACTTTTATTTATAATTTTATTTTATTATTTTTTTGTGTGTGTGTCCTTTTATTTTTAGCCAGAACTTCATACACTGCAA
Source organism: Bos mutus (assembly GCF_027580195.1). Lineage (NCBI taxonomy): Eukaryota > Metazoa > Chordata > Mammalia > Artiodactyla > Bovidae > Bos > Bos mutus. The sequence continues at coordinate 21,992,773 of NC_091620.1, read as the reverse complement.
TCCCACTGTATTGCTGCTGTAGCAAATGACCACATACTTGGAGGTTTAAAACAGTACAAATTTATCATTTTAGAGTTCTGTAAGTTACAAGTCCAGTGCAAATCTTGCTGAGTAAAGTCAAGGTATCAGCAGGGCTGTGTTGTTTCCCAGAAGCTCTCAGGGAAAATCTCCTTGACTCCCCAGCTTCTAGCAGCTGTCCAAACTCTTTGACTGCAGCTCCCTTCCTCCTTCTTCAAATGAGCAGTGTACCATCTCTCTGTCCTCCTTCCAAAGAGATTCCATACATCTCTTTCTCTGGCTCTCAATTCTCACTTCAAAAGACTTTTGATTGCATCCAGTCTACCTAGAAAACCCAGGATAATCTGCCTCATCTCAAGACAGCTACCTTTGAGAATGACTGGAAGGTCCCTTTTGACACATAAAGTAACATATTTACAAATTCTGGGAAAACAGGTGGACATCTTGGGGACTGGGGAAGAATTATTAGCCTACCACAGAAACCATCCCCAAATCCATGGTTTAGTGTTACCCGTTTTGGACTTAACAAAAATGGAAACAGTCTCTTTGTATTCAGTCATATCTAAATATTTTTTCTCAACATTACATTTGTAAGATTCATCCACATTCCCTGTACCTGTAGTTCATTTTCATTGTATGAATATACAATTAATAGGCATCTGTGTTATTTCTAGTCTGAAAGCCATTATAAAAGATACAATAAGCATCTTCAACTTGACAAGGTAATGGAAAATGGTTTCCCAAAGTAGTTATTTATCATGGTCTTCATAGACCGGGACCTGGAGACTGGAGTCGATGAGAAGAAGGATGCAGGGGACTCAAGTCTCGAGTGAAACAAGGGTACTTTATTTGCAGAAATGCATGCTTATATATCCTCAATAAAATGATTACTCAGCCATTAAAAAGAATGAAATTCCACTAGTTGCAACAAAATGGATAGTCCTAAAAGGTCACTGAAGGGAGTCCAAGCAGGTGCCCTTTCCCATGATCTCAGTCCTGAGAACTGTGTGCAGCTCTGCTCGTTCCTGTTTTCCAGGAACTGATAAGACAGAGTCCTTGAGAAATGACACACAAAGAAAGAAAAAACATATTGGATCCCTTAAAGTTGAATGTCCACTGACAGTTATTCAAATTTATACTCCAGTCAATAGTGTACGAAAGTTCTCACTGCTCTACACTCCTCACTCAACATGTTATTGTCAGATTTTCAATCTTCGTCAATTGAGTGGGTACACAATAGTATGTCCTTGTGGTTTTCATTTGCATTTTGTGATTAATAGTGAGAGAGCATATTTTCATATGTCCCTTGGTCATTTGAGTTTCTCCTTCGGGAAGAAACTGCACATTTAGTCCCCTCCTCCCATCCCCCACCCCTACCTTTTTTTTTTTTTTTTTTTCTCCCAGTTAAGAACCCCTCTTCTGGATCTTCTGGAGCTTTTTTTTTTTTTTAATTTCTTGGCTGCATTGCGTCTTTATTCCTGTGCAAGGGATTTCTCTAGTTGCAATGAGTGGGGCTACTTTTCATTGCAGTGTGTGGGCATCTCATTGTGGTGGCTTCTCCTGTTGAGGAGCACAGGCTCTAGGGCATGCAGGTTTCAGGCATTCTGGTGCACGGGCTTAGCTGCCCCATGGCATCTGGGATCTTCCTGGACCAGGGATTGAACTGGTATTCCATGGATTGCAAAGTGGATTCTTAACCACTGGACCACCAGAAGCCCTAACCCACTTTTTCTTAACTAGGTTTTCTTTCCTTATTAATTTACAGAAGGCCATGTCTTTTAGATACACCTGTTTGTCATTTTTAAGTCTTTAAATATTTTATCAAATTTTGTGTCTTTTCAAATCAAATTTAACATTTATGGTGAGTGTTTTCTATTTTTTTTTTTTTTTTTTTTTTTAGAAAACTTTCCCTATGCGGAGGTCATAAAGATTTACTTTTATATCACCTTCTAAAACCTTTCCAGTTTTGCTTGTCATGGTTGGGTCAAAACTCCACCTAGAATTGAGTTTTGGTATGATGCCATGTAGGGGTTCAATTTTATTTCATTTTTTTATGGCTATGCAATTGACCCAGTACTATTTATTAAAAAGACCAATTCTGCAGTGCCAACTATCTCACAAATCAAGTGCCCATATATATAGGAATCTATGCCTAAATTTTCTGTTCTATATCATTGTTCCCATTCTCTACATAGCAGTAACACCACACTATTATAATAACCATAGTTTTATAATAAATAATGATACCTAATGACAGAAGAAAAAATGCAAAAATGCAAAATGGTTCTCTGATGAGGCCTTACAAATACCTAAGAAAAGAAGAGAAGCTAAAGGCAAAGAACAAAAGGAAAGATATACCCATTTGAATGCACAGTTCCAAAGAATAGCAAGGAGAGATAAGAAAGCTTTCCTTAGCAGTCAATGAAAAGAAACAGAGGAAAACAATAGAACGGGAAAGACTAGAGATCTCAAGAAAATTAGAGTTACCAAGGGAATATTTCCTGCAAAGATGGGCACAATAAAGGACAGAAATATTATGGACCTAACAGAAGCAGAAGATATTAAGAAGAGGTGGCAACAATTCACAGAACTATACAAAAAAGATCTTTATGACCCAGATAACTGCAAAGGTGTGATCACTCACTTAGAAGCCAGACATTTTGAAATGTGAAGTCAAGAGGGCCTTAGGAAGCATCACTATGAACAAAGCTAGTGGAGGTGATGGAATTCCAGTTGAGCTATTTCAAATCCTAAAAGATAATGGTGTGAAAGTCCTGCACTCAATATGCCAGCAAATTTGGAAAACTCAGCAGTGGCCACAGGGCTGGAAAAGGTCAGTTTTCATTCCAATCCCAAAGAAAGGCAATGCCAAAGAATTGAAGAACTGAAATCACAGAACTGCATAATTGCATTCATCTCACACACTAGCAAAGTAATGCTCAAAATTCTCCAAGTCAGACTTCAACAGTATGTGAACCGTGAACTTCCAGATGTTCAAGCTGGATTTAGAAAAGGCAAAGGCATGGAGATCAAATTGCCAACATCTGCTGGATCATCAAAAAAGTTCCAGAAAAACACCTACTTTTGCTTTATTGACTATGCCAAAGCCTGTGTGTGAATCACAACAAACTGGAAAATTCTTAAAGAGCTGGGAATATCAGACCACCTGACCTGCCTCCTGAGAAATCTGTATGCAGGTCAAGAAGCAACAGTTAGAACTGGACATGGAACAACAGACTGGTCCCAAATTAGGAAAGGAGTACATCAAGGCTGTATATTGTTACCCTGCTTATTTAACTTATATGAAGAGGACATCATGCAAAATGCTAGGCTGGATGATGCATAAGCTGGAATCAAGGTTGCCAGGAGAAATAGCAATAATCTCAGATACTCAGATACTGCCACCCTTATGGCAGAAAAAGTGAAAAAGTTGGCTTAAAACTCAACATTCAGAAAAGGAAGATCATGGCTTCTCGTCCCATCACCTCATGGCAAATAGATGGGGAAACAATGGAAACAGTGAGAGGTTTTATTTGGGGGGCGGCTCCAAAATCAATGCAGATGGTGACTGCAGCCATGAAATTAAAAGACGCTTGCTCCTTGGAAGAAAAGCTATGACCAACCTAGATAGCATATTAAAAAGCAGAGATATCACTTTGCCAACAAAAGTCAGTCTAGTCAAGACTATGGTTTTTCCAGTGGCCATGTACGGTAGTGAGAGTAGGACTATGAAGAAAACTGAGTGCTGAAGAATTGATGCTTTTGACTGTGATGTTGGAGAAGACTCTTGAGAATCCCTTGGACTGCAAGGAGATCCAACCAATCCATCCTAAAGGAGATCAGTCCTGGGTGTTCATTGGAAGGATTGATGTTGAAGCAGAAACTCCAGTACTCTGGACACTTGGTTCAAAATAGGAAAAGGAGTACATCAAGGCTGTACATTGTCACCCTGCTTATTTAACTTATATGCAGAGTACATCGTGAGAAATGCTGGGCTGGAAGAAGCACAAGCTGGAATCAAGATTGCCAGGAGAAATATCAATAACCTCAGATATGCAGACGACACCACCCTTATGGCAGAAAGTGAAGAGGAACTAAAAAGCCTCTTGATGAAAGTGAAAGAGGAAAGTGAAAACACTGGCTTAAAGCTCAACATTCAAAAAACTAAGATCACGGCATCTGGTCCCATCACTTCATGGGAAGTAGATGGGGAAACAGTGGAAACAGTATCAGGCTTTATTTTGGGGGGCTCCAAAATCACTGCAGATGGTGATTGCAGCCATGAAATTAAAAGACGCTTACTCCTTGGAAGGAAAGTTATGATCAACCTATATAGCATATTGAAAAGCAGAGACATTACTTTGCCAACAAAGGTCCATCTAGTCAAGGCTATGGTTTTTCCAGTAGTCATGTATGGATGTGAGTTGGACTGTAAAGAAAGCTGAGAGCCGAAGAATTGATGCTTTTGAACTGTGGTGTTGGAGAAGACTCTTGAGAGTCCCTTGGACTGCAAGGAGATCAACCAGTCCATCCTAAAGGAGATCAGTCCTGGGTGTTCATTGGAAGGACTGATGCTGAAGCTGAAACTCCAATACTTTGGCCACCTCATGCAAAGAGTTGACTCATTGGAAAAGACCCTGATGCCGGGAGGGATTGGGTGCAGGAGGAGAAGGGGACGACCGAGGATGAGATGGCTGGATGGCATCACCGACTCGATGGACATGAGTTTGGGTGAACTCCGGGAAATGGTGATGGACAGGGAGGCCTGGAGTGCTGCAATTCTTGGGGTAGCAAAGAGTCAGACACGACTTAGCAACTGAACTGAACTGAACTGAACTGGACACCTGATGTGAAGAGCTGGCTCATTTGCAAAGACCCTGATGCTGGGAAAGATTGAGGGCTGGAGGAGAAGGAGATGACAGAGGATGAAATGGTTGGATGGCGTCATCAACTCAATGAACATGAGTTTGGGTAAACTCCGGGAGTTGGTGATGGACAGGGAGGCCTGGCATGCTGCGGTTCATGGGATTGCAAAGAGTCAGACGCAACTGAGTGACTGAACTGAACTGAACTAGACTGGTCATACTTTTCTTTCAAGGAGCAAGCGTCTTTTAATTTCATGGCTGCAGTCACTATCTGCAGTGTTTTTGAAACCCAAGAAAATAAAGTCTGTCGCTGTTTCCATTGTTTCCCCATCCATTTGCCATGAAGTGATCGAACCGGATGCCATGATCTTAGTTTTTTGAATGTTGAATTTTAAGCCAGCTTTTTCACTCCCCTCCTTCACCTTCATCAAGAGACTGTTTAATTCCTCTTTGCTTTCTTCCATAAGGGTGGTGTCATCTGCATATCTGAGGTTATTGATATTTCCTCCCACAATCTTGATTCATGTCACACATGTGACATGTAATACATTTTACATGATGTATTCTGCATATAAATTAAATAAGCAGGGTGACAACATCAAGGATGACAGACTTAATGTACTCCTTTCCCAATTTGGGACCAGTCCATTGTTCCATGTCCAGTTCTAATTGTTGCCTCTTGACCTGCATACAGATTTCTCAGGAGGCAGGTCAGGTGGTCTGGTATTCCCATCTCTTGAAGAATTTTCCACAGTTTGTTCTGTGGAAAACAGAACAAGTCCAAGGCTTTAGTGTAATCCATGAAGCAGAAGTAGATGTTCTCTGGAATTTTCTGGCTTTTTCTATGATCGAACAGATGTTGGCAATTTGATCTCTGGTTCCTCTGCCTTTTCTAAATCCAGCTTGTACTTTGGAAATTCTCGGTTCACATACTGCAAACAAGAAATGGTGACTAGGAAAAGGTTTGTACCTGGGAGGGCCCCACAATGACCTGGTCTGTTTCACTATGTCAGCTAGTTTCCTTCTGTGTGTTAGTCACTCAATCGAGTCTGACTCTTTGCGACCCCATGGTCTGTAGCCCTCCAGGCTCCTCTGTCCACGGGATTCTCCAGGCAAGATTACTGGAGTGGGTTGTCATTTCCTTCTCCTGGAGATTTTCCTGATTCAGGGTTTGTACCTGGGTTTCCCACATTGCAGGCAGACTCTTTACAGGCTGAGCCACCACGGAAGCCTAGTTTCCTTCTGGATTCAGCCAGTGGGAATTACTGGCAGGTGATGGGAAGTCAGGAAACAGAGGAGCAAAGGAGAAGTCTGAGTAGTTCTTTCACCCTCTGTGACACACCAGGATGTGCTGCTGCAAAATATGCCTCTTCAGTATGTGGATTATGTTGTGCTAAAGGCCATTGAAAACCAGCAGACACAAGGAAAGCTCTAAAAACAAGGCACAGATTTTTCTTTTGTGAAGGAAATTTACATTTATAGAGTAAATTTCCATTTGTAAGGAAATTTCTCTCTCCCTTAGCAGGAAAAGGACTCATAACAAGTTTTATCAATGGAGAAGGCACTGACTTAAATCTGCATAACAAATCTTACTAAACAATTCTTGCTTACCATACTTTCCTTGGTCACCTTCATATAACTTGCTTCCCCTGCCCAGAAACCCAAATCTCTCCCACTTTTTATTAGTATTTATATCCAAATTCTAAAGTAATTCTTTGAATTACTCACCTCTGGGCACTTCCCTATGTAAGGGAAACCTTTCCAGGGTGTTATCCAACATTCTCACATTGAGAAATGAATTGTCCAAGGAGACACATGTACTGACAAAGGAAGAGACTTTACTGGAGAGGGGCACCCAGACAGAGAGCAGCAGTATAAGGGAACCCAGAAGAGCTACTCTGCCATGTGGTTGTCAGATAATGGGGTTAGTTTCCAGGCTGTGTCTGGCTAATTGTTCTGATTCAGGGTCCTTCCTGGTGGCACGCACATGGCTCAGCCAGGATAGAGTGCAGTGAGAAGGATTCTGGCGGGGGGTCGGCAGTGAAAATGTGCAACTCAAAATGGGACTTGAACCATGTGCCAGGACTCAAATCCGACCAAAACCCAGACTGGGACTTGAACCCATGACCTTTAAATTGAGATCACACACCTGGTCTCAAGACTTAATGAAATTCAGGTTTTTGATGTCTCATTGCAGAATGAATTCCGTGAGAAACAGTGATATGTGAGAAGTGGATTTATTTAGAAAGACATACACTCCACAGAGTCGGGGCCATGTCAGAGGCAAGAGGCCCTGGAATATGGGGTGGTTACCTTTCATGCGGTGGGTAATTTCATAGGCTAATTAGTGGGAGTATTTTGGGAAAGGGGTGGAGATTTCCAGAAATTGAGCCACTGCTCACTTTTTGATCTTTGTTGGTCCATCTCTGAACTGTCTGGGCACTGATGGGTATGTCACTTAGCTTATGCTAATGTATTACAATGAGTGTATAATGAGGTGCAAAGTCCACTGAAAGTCAAATCTTCCACTATCTTGGAGCTAGCTGGTTCTATCCAATCTTTGTCATGTCCTGTGGCTATGTCTTTTAAAGGTTGTGCCATGCCCCCTTCCCTCCCATTTCAGGAGGACATGTAGAGTGGCATCTCTTCTCTCCTTTTGATCTTTCCCAAATTCTTCCAGTTGGTGGTAGCTTGTTAGTTCCCTGTTTCTTACCAAGACCTCCTTTTGTAAGATAACTCTTGCAAGTGGTTACTATCTTGTCTGCCCAGGGTGGGCAGTTTCAGTCAGTGGTTGCCCTAACGTAAGAACCATGCACATTCTCATAAACTTACGTTTGTTTTTCTTTATTGATCTGTTTTTGGCCAGTCTGATTTACAGGGCCACTGCTAGAGAATCTAAGAGAGTTAGAAGAAAAATACTTTTTTTCCTCTCTCCCACCTGCAGTAGCTCTGGCTTTGGCTTCATTTCCTCTGGGTCTCCAAATCTGGCTGCTATAGTTTCAGCTTCTGCAGCCTGACCCTAGTACATAGGAAAATTAGAAAAGATGTCCACCAGATGCTTGTTAAAAATGGTAAGGCAGATTTTATTCAAACTACTGCAGTAGGAATAGAGAGACCTTGATATAGAACTGAGTTCAACTCTAAATACAGCAAAGACAACTGAGGATTTATAACCAAAAAGCAGAATGAAAGAATAGAGAATGGAAAAGTACTAAAAGGATAAGGATGGGGGAATTCTTACTCAACTGGCAGGGGGAATTCTTGCTTAACTGGCCTCATAGAATTTTTGTTAAAGGCAGACCAAGGACTTAGCTAACAAGATGAGGACTGGAGAATTTGATCAGCTGTGAAGGATTATCACTAGACTAATTTAACAGGATTCTTGCTAAAACTGGGCTTAGCAGGCCAAAGACATAGAAGACCAAGTGGAGAACTAGTCAAAAATAAGGTCAAAGGAAATCATAACTAGACTCTAATAACACTGCCTTTGTTCCTCCAGCTGTGGAGGTGTTGTTGCTTCATGCTGCTGCTAGTCTCTGAGTTACCTCACCAGTAACCCATTGAGAAACCATTCTATCACGTGTGTGATCAAATTCCTGCATTACATTCCTTGTATTTTGTTGTTATACTTGTTTATAAAGTTTAACATACCTACAGAAAAGTACAAAATCCTAGGCTTGATGAATTTTCACCAAGTGCAAACACCTCCACGTAACCATCATCCAGATCAAGAATCACAAACATGATCAACATCACGGAAAACCCTCACTGGTCCTTTTGCAGTCACAGTTCTGCTAAGGTTATCCTTCTAAGGCCATAAATTAACGTCACCCATCTTTTTATTTGATTTAAATTGAAGATTACATTATGTACTTTTCTTGTGTCTGACTTCCTGGCCCAGAAAAATACCTGTAAGATTTATCATTGTGTCTATTTGTAGTTTGTTCAGTCCAGTTGCTATATAGTATAGAATTGTGTGAATACATCAATTATCCATCCTCTGGGTCATGAATATTTGAGTAGTTTCCAGGTTTGGGCTTGAATAGTGCTGCTATAAACATTCTTGTACATTTATTTTGGTGACCATACTGTGCATTTCTCTTGAGAATGTATATCTAGGAGTGCAGCTGCTGAAATCATAGATATGCTTATGTGCAATTTAGCGTATTCTGCTGGTTTTACTAAAGTGGCTATACCAATTTACATTTCCATCAGCAGTGATGAAAGTTCCAATTGCTCCACATCCTCACCAATACTTGATATTGCCTCCCTTTTTCATTTTAACCATTTTTATGTGTATGTAGTAGCATTGCATCATGATTTAAATTTGCATTTGTCTCATAACTAGTGAAGTTGACCACCTACTTAAATGATCTCATTTCAAATTCTTATCTCATTTCTTCAGTTTTAAATATACATTAAAAAATACATAGAAAAAGTTCCTCTTTTTTACTTGATTCATACACCTAAGATGTGGGATAATAAATTTGTTGTTGTGTTTTCCTTCTTTTTTCCCATTCCATTTCTACTGCTGATATTAGTCAATTTTACCTTTCCTAGCATATCTGCTATTTTAATGCTTACAATTTTCTTACTTGATTTGTCATCTTTAAATTGTGTGCATGACTGCTAGTGAACATGGATACGGTGGTCACTCAGCTTACACTACCTCAGAATTTCTATCCCCTCTTCCCCTCCAGTATTCTCGGGGTTCCCTTGTGGCTCAGCTGGTAAAGAATCGCCACGCAGGAGACCTGAGTTCTATCCTTGGGTTGGGAAGAGTCTCTGGAGAAGGGAAAGGCTATCCACTCCAGGATTCTGGCCTGGAGAATTCCGTGCACGATCCGTGGGGTCGCAAAGAGTCAGACACAACTGAGCGAATTTCACTTTCATTTTTCACTTCCCCTCCTAAGTTTAGGTAGTTATATTATTTTCAGAATTTTAGAGCATCTTAGGGTATGCCCAATTATATATGTCTCATGAAGTGAAAGTGTTAGTAGTTCAGTTGTGTCCGACTCTTTGCAACCCCACGGTCTGTAGCCCACCAGGCTTCTCTGTCCGTGGGATTCTCCAGGCAAGAACACTGGAGTGGGTTGCCATTCCCTCCTCCAGGGGATCTTTCTGACCCAGAGATAGAACCCACGTCTCTTAAGTCTCCTGCATTGGCAGGCGGGTTGTTTACTGTCTGAGCCATAGTTTCCACTGAAAATGGAATTTATAGGGCTTGTTTTATTTTCCTGTTGTGTTTCTTATTATTCTCAGAAATAGAAGGGCAAGTATGTGACTTACATAGCCATGTTTATATTGAAAGTCCAGAAATAGAGATTTTGAAGGAAACTGAAGGTCAAGTTTCAAAATAAAGGAATGAGGAAAAAGGAAATTTTAAGTTTTATCTTTCTGACAATATGTTAGGCCTGACAATGTATTCTATGAAAAGATGAGATTAATATCTCCAATAAAGTCAATGTGAGTTTTCTGGTGCCCTTGAGGGTAGCTTTTGTGAAAAGATTACTTCAGAGGTCACTTCTGTTTTCAAATTCAATATTTATTTTTTAAAGCTACAAATTCAAAAAATGAGTTGTTTCTTAGACCTAAATTTGTAAATCTTATCATGCTATTTACCTGTGGTGGATTCATGTTGATATATGGCAAAACGAATATAATATTGTAAAGTTAAAAATAAAATTAAAAAAAAAAGAAAAAAAAAAACATAAATTTTCAGCTAATTAAAAATAACTCAAAATAAAATTTATTTTTATCTTGAAAAAATCCACAAATTTAAGCAATTACTGAAGGATTTTTTAAAACAATATTGTAATCATTTTAATTGCCCTTTTACAATCAGTATATTTCACTTTTTAAAAAAGGATTTCAACTGTCTGATAAAAACAAACTTTCTAAGCACCCCTATAATTTATAAATCTAATATTGTAAATTTTTACATATTTGGAATGTACTCTTAAATCCTATCAAATATACTAAGAAAGTACTCAATCACATATTTTAAATTGTAATCCCAAAGCTGATATGCCAAATTACTCTCTAAAATGCCAAATAAGTTATTAAAACACTGCATATGCATATATAATTTCCAAACTTAAGACAAAAATATTCACCGTACTGGATTTGGTCTACTTCATCCTCTCTATATTTAACTCTGTGTCTTCATGGTGTAAGTTAGTACACACTGAGGAGACACATTTGGTGTTATCTTCAAGGCTGGCTGAGATTTTATATCAACAAGATGTTTAACTGGAACATGAGATCAGTTCAGTTCAGTTGCTCAGTCGTCTCTTAGTCTTTGCGACCTCATGGACTGCAGCATGCCAGGCCTTCCTGTCCATCACCAACTCCCAGAGCTTACTCAAACTCAAATCCATTGAGTTGGTGAAGCCATCCAACCATCTCATCCTCTGTCATCCACTTCTCCTCCTGCCCTCAATCTTTCCCAGCATCAGGGTCTTTTCAAATGAGTCAGTTCTTCACATCAGGTGGCCAAAGTATTGGAGTTTCAGTTTCAGCATCAGCCCTTCCAATGAATATTCAGGACTGATCTCCTTTAGGATGGACTGGTTGGATCTCCTTGCAGTCCAAGGGACTCTCAAGAGTCTTCTCCAACACCACAGTTCAAAAGCATCAATTCTTCGGCACTCAGCCTTATTTATAGTCCAACTGTCACATCCACACATGACTACTGAAAAAACCATAGCTTTGACTAGACAGACGTTTGTTGGCAAAGCAATGTCTCTGCTTTTTAATAAGCTGCCTAGGTTGGTCATAACTTTTCTTCCAAGGAGCAAGTATTTTTTTATTTCACGGCCACAGTCACCATCTGCAGTGATTTTGGAGCCCAAAAAAATAAAGTCTGTCACTGTTTCCACTGTTTTCCCATCCATTTGCCATGAAGTGATGGGACCAGATGCCATGATCTTAGTTTTCTGAATGTTGAGCTTTAAGCCAACTTTTTCACTCTCCTCTTTCACTTTCATGGAGAGGCTCTTTAGTTCTACTTTGCTTTCTACCATAAGATGCATGAGATGCAGAGCTTCAAATACCTGGGAGAAAGTTTTCCCACTTTTTGCACTGCCATTTTGAGTCTTTCTCTGTTGTCTCTAAGTCAATAGGGACCCTTAAAAGTATGCTATTTGGGGCCTCAGCCTCCCAGTCCTCGCGATGCAAGAGCTCTGAACCTAAAAGGGCCTCCTGTATGCCATTTGGATGGGTAAACTTACAGCCCTGGCTCCCAGTCTCACTTACTTACATTACCTAATTACCAGGTCAGATTTGTCTATAGTTTCCACCAAAATTGATAATTTAAGCTTGTTTGGATTCAGCTAACCTAGTTTACTATTTTATTCTACTCTGAATGATTTCCATGTCCTTTCTGGTAAGACAACATTTTTAGATTCATAATACATTGAAATGAATGATGTGAATTTCTTATGTCTATGCCTGACTTTGTTTTCACAAACCTAATGATTTCACAAATTCTAATGACATGAATTAAAAGCAATGATAAGACTGTTCTTAGGGGCTTCCTGGTGGGCTCAGTGATAAAGAATCTGCCTGCCAACGCAGAAGATACAGGTTCAATCCCTGGTCCCAGAAGGTCCCACATGCCATGGAGCAAGTGAGACTGTGTGTCACAACTACTGAGCCTGTGCTCTAGAGCCCAGGAGCCACAACTACTGAGCCCACGTGCTGAAACTACTGAAGCCTGTGTGCCCTAGCGCCTGTCCTCTGCAACAGGAGAAGCCACTGCAATGAGAAGCCCATGGACTGCAACTAGACAGTAGCTCCCTTTTGCCACAACTAGAGAAAAACCCACACAGCAATGAAGACCCAGGACAGTCAAAAATAAATAAATAATATTGCCTTAAAAAAAAAAAAGACTGTGCTTGGTCATCGATTATAATTGTATGAGGGAGAGGAAAATAGTTGAAGTTAAAGGGCAAATTTCATTTTTCTTTATTATTATTAACTTGAAAATACTCAAGTTAAAGAACAAATCTGTAGCATAAGCTCTTGCTGTCCATGCTATGATTCCTAAGAGGTCCTTCTGGGAAACTTCAAGAGAGGAGACAAGTTATCATTGGCCATTTCTGAGACCAATAATATGATATGAGAACAGAAAGTTGGGAGTTTTATTTCTCAGGATATGATGACCTATGTACCTAATAATAGAAGAAATATAAGAAAGCTGTCATCTTACTGACAGAAAATGAGGATCTTCCAAATAAGGCAGTGAAAATGGATCCTCAACGTGGTTTGCTGCAGTTAGGACCTGAACTTCTACTCTGTCTCCAAGATTAGCCCTCTCCCTGGCAATCTCTCATTACTTAGAGCTGCCAACCTCATGCAGCTGCAGCTCTAACACTCTGATCCATTTGGAACTGCCCTTAATAGCCCACGACACTATTAAAAGGAGATGGAAGACTTTATGCAACACTAAAGGCTATAACCAAATGGAATTTCAGATGGAGTCACATATACCTGATTATACTTAATTTTGGGAGTTGCAGGACCCTGCCTCACCTCCAGTCTATGGACCTGACTTCCTTGGATAATTGCAGAGGAAATTCTACCCAGGCAGGGGAGGAAAATGTTGCCCACAATACAGTCTATCTTATAAGCCATTTCAGGATATCAGCTGTATAATACAATAACCCTGATACTTAATCTAGAAATACATATCTATAGTATATGATGATGAGGGTGGAGATTTGAAAATTTCCTAAAGAAAATCAGTCCTGAATATTCACTGGAAGGACTGATGCTGAAGCTGAAGCTCCAATACTTTGGCCACCTGATGCAAAGAACTGACTCCTTGGAAAAGACCCTGATGCTGGGAAAGATTGAAGGTGGAGAAGGGGACGACAGAGGATGAGATGGTGGGATGGCATCACCGACTCAATGGACATGAGTTTGAGTAACCTCCATGAGTTGGTGAGGACAGGGAAGCCTGGAGTGCTGCAGTCCATGGGGTCACAAAGAGTCGGACACGACTGAACTGCTGAACTGAATTGAACTGACTGCCTCCAAAATCCTGGTATACAGGTGGGGTGGGGGTGGGCGGAGAAATAAAGAGGTGGGGGGACTTCCCTGGTGGTTCAGTGGCTAAGACTTTGCACTCCCGATGCCGGGAGTTGGATCCCTATTCAGGGACTTAGATCCCACAAGCCACAACTAAAACTGGGTGCAGCCAAACAAATGATAAATAAATAAAAGATTTTTTAAAGGAGGGGGAAAGTGAAAGTGTTAGTTGTTCAGTCTTGTCTGATTCTTTGCAACCCCATGGATTGTAGCCCGCCAGGCTCCTGTGTCCATGGCATTCTCCAGGCAAGAATACTGGAGTGGGTAGCCATTTCCTTCTCCAGGGAATTTTCCTGACCCAGGGACTGAACCCAGGTCGCTTGCATTGCAGGCAGTTTCTTATCATCTGAACCACCAATGAAGCACAAGTAGGGGGAAGTCCTCTGAAAAAGTAGTTGAAACTGGGGTATTTTTCCTGAAGAAAAAAGTGTCAGAACAGACAAAACCTCTCTCAATATATTGTATTTATTTATTTTTTTTAAGTGGGAGGAATACAGGCTTTTAGGTAGATAAATGAAGCCTAGAATACTCTTCTAATTCCTACCCATTATATCCTTAAATAAGGGAATTAAGCATGTAAGCCTCAGTTTTCTCACAGATGAAACAAGATACACATTGCATAGGGTTTCTGTGAAAATTAAACAAGATGACAAAGCATCTAGAAGAGTCTGACACATAAAAGTTATTCAACACGTGTTGGTCAATTTTATGTGTTAATTTGCAGAGTGTTTGGAATGAGGTTAAATCAGTGAATTCTGAGTAAGCAGCTTGCCTTCCATAATATAAATGGGCCTCATCCAATCAGATGAAGGCCTAAATAGAGTAAAAAGACCAGCCTCCCCAAGGAAGAGGAAATTCTTCGGTAGACTGCCTCCAGACTGGAACAGCAGCATCAGCTCTCCCGGGTGATGAGACTGCAGGCCCGCGCTGCAGACCTGGACATGTCAGCCTCTGCAACCACATGAGCAATTCCTTCTTTCACTGTGTACACACATCCTGTTGATTCTGTTTTTCTGGAAGACGCTGACTAACACACAACAGTTACTAGTTTCCTCTTAGTCTTCAGATTTTAAAAGAATTATTTTGTGGTGCCAACTGCATAGGAAGACTTGAAAAGATCGAGCAATGTGGTAGCAACAGACTTTTAAACAGGTGTGTCCAATGGTAGCCAGTGACTGAGAATTA
Organism: Bos mutus; assembly: GCF_027580195.1. Taxonomy (NCBI): domain Eukaryota; kingdom Metazoa; phylum Chordata; class Mammalia; order Artiodactyla; family Bovidae; genus Bos; species Bos mutus. Next base: position 21,977,612 of record NC_091620.1, on the reverse strand, counting down.
ACCGCAGTTACTCTGCCAAGCACAGCAAACTATTCCAGCTCCCCGAGCAAGAGCGTGACCACACAATGTCCAGATGCACAGGTTGGCAAGGGGCAGGGGAAACGGGCCACCACCTCTGCAAACTCTTCACTGCCTCTTTCCACCTCACAGAGTCATCTGCCTGGACCCTGAGCTTCACTCTGGGGATTAGTCAGCTCTTAGATGTGCCTGTAGGCCAGGCTGCCCCAGCTGCTGCAGACAACCTGAAGACTATTCCATGGCTGATTTTGTAGCAGAGATTATAGCTCATGTGTGGATAAACCTGCCTTTCATGCTTCAGCAGTTCAGCTAATGAACAGCCTTGGCACATGCACAATGCAGCTTTGTGTAAATGCTTTCCTGATATATCCTTGCTAAGTAATAGGCTGTGTAACCTGAGCTACATGTGCAGTTTTCTTCCACAGACTCCATAAATAACCTCCGCCTAGCCTCCATTGTCACCTCCTGGGCTGCACTGCAAAGCACCTCTCAGAAAAATAGAGGTAAAAAAGACATCATCCTTGCCCTCAAGAAGCTCCTATTTAGTCACTGGTTGAGAACAGAACTGAGCAGCTAAAACCAGGTGGTATGTGCTATAATAGTGTTACCAAACTGAACTTGGTCCCAATTGCCAGCACACAATAAAGCCTGTCTGCTGCTGACACTGGGTGTGGTGAAAGAAAGTAGAATATTTATTTAAGGCACCACACAAGGAGTCTAGGTCAGCTCATGCTCAAAGAGCCCAAACTCCTCAATGGGTTTCAGGGAGGCAGGATCCAAGGCAGACAACTGTGTGAGGTGGAAAGAGGTCGTCAAGAGTTTGCAGAGGTGGTGGCCCGTACCCCTGCCCCTCGCCAAACTATGCATCTGGGAGATTGCGAGTGTGGTCACTCTCTTGCTGGGTAATCTTTAGTTGTGGCATGTGGGATTAGTTCCCTGACTAGGGATTGAACCTGGGCCCCCTGCATTGAGATCCTGAAGTCTTAACCACTGTACCACCAGGGAAGTCCCCAGTACTTTTATTTTGGCAAAAGTATTCAGGTAGTAACAGATTCAATTTCACTTATGCTGTACAACTTCATTCAACAGAAAGTTCCTGTTACTAAAATGAAAGCGTATAAAGAGATCTAAGAAGAAAAAAAGAGAGAGATCTAAGAATGTTATGAGACAAACATGTTAATCATTTTTTCAGTGAGATAGAGTGTAGCAAGAATTTGCAATGATACATTACTATTGTCTACCAGATATCTAATAAATGCTTCCAATATATCAGGTACTTTATATGTTAAATATTCATTTAACCCTCAAAAGTAACTCATGTTGTATGTATGATTAGCTACATATTTACGATTGATGAAACTGAGATTCAGAGAGCTGACACCACTTGCTCACATTCACATAACTATAATAGTTAGTGGTGGAAGAGGTATTTGAATGACATATATCAGTCTCTCAGAGCACTTGCTCTTACCCACTATTACAGACTGCTTTCTTGGTTTCATCCTAAATGTTTAATTTAGAAGCCAAATTTTATAATTTCTTGGCAGGATTAACATGCTATTTCAAGATATTTCAACAGTTTAATGAGGCCAGTAATTTGGAGGCAAATGAATAATTTCTCATCTTAAAAATGACATAAGCAATTAGAGTATAAGGTATAATATTAATCAAGTATTTTTTAAGTGAAAAGAGTTCAGCTTCTCTGAAATGATGCTATAATTAATTTTATTATGAAAAATGTATGTGTGTTAAAGTGAATGAAACAATTGGATTTTAGGAAAGAAACACTATTAATAGGAAACACATTCAGCAAATTGATGGGTTATTTGTCTATGAAGAAACCACCTATGTGAAGCTGTGGATATTTTTTTCTATCAGTGAACGTTGTACAAAAATATACAATGAAAGGAGGTGATAGTTCATAGAACTTCATGTGATGCTATCTGTCTTAAGAATGGCAACTCATATGCCTCCCTTTTAGAAGAAACATCAACCCAATAACTAGGCAGACCTGTTGTAGTCCCACTAAACATATGCAGCTGCCTCATTCCAGAGCTAGTCTTTAGAGGAGGATATATGCTGTTGAGGATACAATAAGCTTCTCTGAAGCTCTTCTGAATCTTCAGTTTCCATAGGTACTACTTCCTACACGGATTCATGCTGAGAAAGTACCCACAGACAAGGTGATTCTGCTTTCGTTTTCACAACCTTCCTTCTCCAGCTTTAGAAAGGAGAGGCATACCTGAATCTTACCCTGCCGTGTGAAACCCATGGGACATCTAAGAAAGGCACAAGTTATAATGTTGGCCTTGGTGAAACCTCCTTAAACAAAAGTACGATGAACCCATAGTAGGGCATCATGTCTTTTCTTGACTTATATTAGGCAAGAAAGAAAAATGGTGTGAGAAATGGGGTATGCTGGACAGCATGGGCATTGAATTTATGCTCCACACTGAGAAGGAACTTTGAGACTGAAAAACAAAACAGGCAACTCCATCAAGTGTACTTTATTTGGGGTAATTTACATATAGGCAGGATCAGGAGAAGGATAATCTAGAGGCATTCGCAGCTGCACTCTGCGACCCTAAAAGCCACACAAAGTGGGTACAGGGGAATTTAAAGAGGCCAAAGCTAAAGATAGAATCTGACTACTGGGGAGAGCATGTTCACACCCATGGGAACTGAGCTTTCTTCTTCCCCCTCAGGGATCTCATGACCATCACGCCTCCATTAGCCATCAGCATCAGCAGAGGGCATTCTCCTAGTTTTCGCATCAAGTGAAGGCAAGGGTAGAGGTTGATAAGGGGCTTATCAGGCTTGGGTGCATTCCTTGTGAGTAGGCTAAAGCTCAGTCATGCAGAAAGCGGAGAGGGTAGGACTATGGGCCTGAAACAAAGCTGACAAAATGGTCCCAGAGTGGTTCAGCCACACAGGGTATTTTGGCCCATTCTGGGATGCTCTTGAAGGAAACCAGAATGTCACCTGTCAACTGAAAGAAGAATCCACAACATAAGAAGAGTGAGTTTAAGTCTTTCCAAGGGTCTTACTGAGAACTATAGCCCAGGAGATGGCTTGTTTAGGAGCTCTGAGGAAGCTGTTCTGAAGAGGTAGGAGACAGGCCAGTTTATACATGATTTCTGGCTAGGTAATCATGTAGTCAGGTATGCATCTTTGTATGGGAATTACCTGGCAGCCCAGTGATTAAGACTCTGCGCTTCCACTGTAGGGGGTTTGATGTTTGATCTCTGATCAGGAAATCAAGATCCCCATACCAGGTGGCATGACCAAAATAATAATAACAATAAAGTATATTATTCCTTTAATTAAGTATATTAATAGCCGAGAGGAGCTACCACACGCCCGAGGTCAGGTGAGGCGGCCCAGAGGAGTAACCCCATATCAAAGGAGTGGCGGCTGCGTGGGCACAGGAGGGCCAAGAGGAGCTACTCCATGTTCAAGGTCAGGAGGGGCGGCCATGAAGAGATGCCCCTTGTCCAAGGTAAGGAACAGTGGCTGTGCTTCACTGGAGCAGCCGTGAAGAGATATCCCACGTCCAAGGTAAGAGAAACCCAAGTAAGACAGTAGGTGTTGTGAGAGGGCATCAGAGGGCAGACACACTGAAACCATAATCACAGAAAACTAGCCAAACTGATCACTCAGACCACAGCCTTGTCTAACTCAATGAAACTAAGCCATGCCATGTGGGGCCACCCAAGATGGGAGGGTCATGGTAGAAAGGTCTGACAGAATGTGATCCACTGGAGAAGGGAATGGCAAATCACTTCAGTATTCTTGCCTTGAGAACCCCATGAACAGTAGGAAAAGGCAAAATGATAGGATAATGAAAGGGGAACTCCCTGGGTCAGTAGGTACCCAATATGCTACTGGAGATCAGTGGAGAAATAACTCCAGAAAGAACTAAGGGATGGAGCCAAAGCAAAAACAATACCCAGTTGTGGATGTGACTGGTGATAGAAGCAAGGTCCGATGCTGTAAAGAGCAATATTGCATAGGAACCTGGAATGTCAGGTCCATGAATCAAGGCAAATTGGAAGTGGTCAAACAGGAGATGGCAAGAGTGAACATCGACATTCTAGAAATCAGCGAACTAAGATGGACTGGAATGGGTGAATTGAACTCAGATGACCATTATATCTACTACTTTGGGCAGGAATCCCTTAGAAGAAATGGAGTAGCCATCATGATAAACAAAAGAGTCCTAAATGTAATACCTGGATGCAATCTCAAAAATTGATTACCATTCAATATCATGGTAATCCAAGCCTATGCTCCAACCAGTAATGCTGAAGAAGCTGAAGTTGTATAGTTCTATGAGGACCTACAAGACCCTTTAGAACTAACACCCAAAAAAGATGTCTTTTTCATTATAGGGGACTGGAATGCAAAAGTAGAAAGTCAAGAAACACCTGGAGTAACAGGGAAATTTGTCCTTGGAGTACAGAATGAAGCAGGGCAAAGGCTAATAGAGTTTTGTCAAGAGAACGCACTGGTCATAGCAAACACCCTCTTCCAACAACACAAGAGAAGACTCTACACATGGACATCACCAGATGGTCAACACTGAAATCAGATTGATTATATTCTTTGCAGCCAAAGATGGAGAAGCTCTATATAGCCAGCAAAAGCAAGACCGGGAGCTGACTGTGGCTCAGATCATGAACTCTTTATTGCCAAATTCAGACTTAAATTGAAGAAAGTGGGGAAAACCACTAGACCACTGAGGTATGACCTAAATCAAATCCCTTATGATTATACAGTGGAAGTGAGAAATAGATTTAAGGGCCTAGATCTGATAGAGTGCCTGATGAACTATGGATGGAGGTTTGTGACACTGTATAGGAGACAGGGATCAAGACCATCCCCATGGAAAAGAAATGCAAAAAAGCAAAATGGCTGTCTGAGGAGGCCTTACAAATAGCTGTGAAAAGAAGAGAAGTGAAAAGCAAATGAGAGAAGGAAAGATATAAGCATCTGAATGCAGAGTTCCAAAGAATAGCAAGGAGAGATAAGAAAGCGTTCCTCAGCCATCAATGCAAAGAAATAGAGGAAAACAACAGAATGGGAAAGACTAGAGATCTCTTCAAGAAAATTAGAGATACCAAGGGAACATTTCATGCAAAGATGGGCTCGATAAAGGACAGAAATGGTATGGACCTAACAGAAGCAGAAGATATTAAGAAGAGGTGGCAAGACTACACAGAAGAACTCTACAAAAAAGATCTTCATGACCCAGATAATCATGTTGGTGTGATCACTCAGCTAGAGCCACACACCCCGGAATGTGAAGTCAAGTTGGCCTTAGAAAGCATCACTACAAACAAAGTTAGTGGAGGTGATGGAATTCCAGTTGAGCTATTTCAAATCCTGAAAGATGATGCTGTGAAAAGTGCTGCACTGAATATGCCAGCAAATTTGGAAAACTCAGCAGTGGCCACAGGACTGGAAAAGGTCAGTTTTAATTTCAGTCCCAAAGAAAGGCAATGCCAAAGAATGCTCAATCTATCGCACAATTGCACTCATCTAATACACTAGTAAAGTAATGCTTAAAATTCTCCAAGCCAGGCTTCAGCAATATGTGAACTGTGAACCTCCAGATGTTCAAGCTGGTTTTAGAAAAGGCAAAGAAACCAGAGATCAAATTGCCAACATTCGCTGGATCATCAAAAAAGCAAGAGAGTTCCAGAAAAACATCTATTTCTGCTTTATTGACTATGCCAAAGCCTTTGACTGAGTGTATCACAATAAACTGTTGAAAATTCTTAAAGAGATGGGCATACCAGACCATCTGACCTGCCTCTTGAGAAACCTATATGCAGGTCAGGAAGCAACAGTTAGAATTGGACATGGAACAACAGACTGGTTCCAAATAGGAAAAGGAGTTCGTCAAGGCTGTATATTGTCACCCTGCTTATTTAACTTATACTCAGAGTACATCATGAGAAACACTGGGCTGGAAGAAGCACAAGCTGGAATCAAGATTGCCAGGAGAAATATCAATAACCTCAGATATGCAGATGACACCACCCTTATGGCAGAAAGTGCAGAGGAACTAAAAAGCCTCTTGATGAAAGTGAAGGAGGAGAGTGAAAAAGTTGGCTTAAAGTTCAACATTCAGAACATGAAGATCATGGCATCTGGTCCCATCACTTCATGGGAAATAGATGGGGAAACAGTGTCAGATTTTATTTTGGGGGGCTCCAAAATCACTGCAGATGGTGATTGCCGCCATGAAATTAAGACACTTACTCCTTGGAAGTAAAGTTATGACCAACCTAGATAGTATATCTGTTTGACTAACCAAGTGTCAAATGCTCAATAGCCTGTTGTGACTAGTGGCCCTGCTATTCCAGTGGACAGCGCATTTCTAGCCAGTCCCTGCCACACTTGGTCTCCAATCAGGAACTAGGAAAGTTCATGTAAGTTTTATCAGTCTAGTGTACACATCTGAGATCCTACTGAGGAGGAAGACAGACTGGGGTACATTAGACAGCATTACTGGATTAGGGTTTTTTGTTTTGTTTTGTTTTGTTTTTCATTACTGCCCTAACTGCAGTGTGGAGGACACTTATGGAGGATGTCACTTTGGCATCTTATTCCTCTGCAGCAGGAAGAAAGGAAATCCTTAGAAATGCACGTTGCCTTTCTCTAAACAGATTGCTTTATTGCTTTTAGTTAGCCGCCATCGTGGTCACAAATTTGAACTTGATTGAGTGCTTGTAACTCCGCTGGCAAAGAAGGTATTAAGGAACTCTAGGCAACAAAACCCTAGGGGCTTGGTTTTGTTCTAAATTCTCTTCAGGGAAGTATCCTGCTGAGCGGCCATTTCAGTGTGTGAATGTACCATTAAAACAACTGGAGAGATGCAGGGGGCTCAAGCATTGGAGAAGGAAATGGCAACCCACTCCAGTATTCTTGCCTGGAGAATCCCAGGGACAGAGGAGCCTGTTGGGCTGCCATCTATGGGGTCGCACAGAATCGGACACGACTGCGGTGACTTAGCAGCAGCAGTAGCAGATAGCATATTAAAAAGCAGAGACATTACTTTGTCAACAAGGTCTGCCTAGTCAAGGCTATGGTTTTTCCAGTGGTCATGTATGGATGTGAGAGTTGGACTGTGAAGAAGGCTGAGCGCTGAAGAATTGATGCTTTTTAACTGTGGTGTTGGAGAAGACTCTTTGAGAGTCTCTTGGACTGCAAGGAAATCCAACCAATGCATCCTAAAGGAGATCAGTCCTAGGTGTTCATTGGAAGGACTGATGCTAAAGCTGAAACTCCAATACTTTGGCTACCTCATGCGAAGAGCTGACTCATTGGAAAAGACCCTGATGCTGGGAGGCAGGAGGAGAAGAGGACAACCGAGGATGAGATGGCTGGATGGCATCACCAACTCGATGAACGTGAGTTTGAGTGAACTCTGGGACTTGGTGATGGACAGAGAGGCCTGGCATGCCACGATTCATGGGGTCGCAAAGAGTCAGACACAACTGAGCAACTGAACTGAACTGAACTGAATAATAAAGTATATATCTTGGTAAAGATTACTGCTAGTTACAAGGCACAGATATCTCTAGTTGATGATTTCAGTGTTTTTCTATGCATGGGATAATGCAGGTATCTGGGTTCATTAAAAATTCTTCTTGAGAAACTTCCCTAGTGGCCCAGTGGTTAAGAGTCTACCTTGCAATGCAGGGGTCAAGGGTTCAATCCCTGGTTGGGGAACTAAGATTCACACATGCCGTAGAGCAACTAGGCCTGCACACCACAACTACTGAGCCTGCATGCTCTGAAACCCATGTCCTACAACTAGAGAGGCCATGTGCTATGATGAAGGATCCCAACGACTCAACCAAGACCCAGTGCAGCCAAATAAATAAAGGAGTATTAAAAAAAAAAAAAAAACAGAAAACACCTTTTCCTGAAATACACATCTAACTATCTAGGGGGCCCGCTTGTCCAAAGGACAAAGCACCCTGTTCTCACCACTTCCTCTGTCTGAGGCACAGACTACTATTGTTGGTCAGAGACTATAACAGGTTAATCCTTGTAGAATTGGGCAAAAAGCAAAAACGTTCTTTTTTTATCTAGCTTTACGCACCCTGAAATATCCTTTTTTTTTTTTTCTTTTAATGTATTTTTGGCTGTGCTGGGTCTGCATCGCTTCAAGCAGTCTTCCTCTAGTTGTGGTGCCAGGCTTCTCACTGTGGTGGCTTCTCTTGCTGCAGAGTACCCGCTCTAGGGGCATGGACTCAGTAGCTGTGGCACATTGGCTTTCTTGCTCTGCAGCATGTGGGGTCTTCTTGGACCAGGAATTGAACCCATGTCCCCTGCATTGAAAGGTGGATTCTTAACCACTGGACAACCATGGAAGTCTAATATTCCTCTGTGATGTAAGAATTATTTTAGCTAAACTCATTTAAGAAGCAGCAAATACAGGAAAAATTCTCTGCCTTCCTCTTATTTGTGTTAGAGGAAGACATAAATTTATAAAGGTATCCCTCCTCCACTTCTACCAGGAAGGACAAAATTTGTCACTGGATACAACTTAGAACTTTGTCAGCTGGAGATGGCACCAGAGGAGTTTACTTAAACTATTAACTAGCCTTGATCTACCCTTAGTCTCCCACATATTTGCCTTCATAATCTTCCCTTAGAAACTCAAGGTCCTTTTCCTTTGTCTTGCCACTTCTCTAAGAATTTATTGTCCCTTTGCTAAGAAGCTAAGAAGCTGAATAAGTTCAACTTCAAATTTTTTGAGTTACTGATCTCTGAAAACTCCCATGTGTTACATGTATGACACATGTTTATAAACTTGTTTGTTTTTCTCTCGTTCATCTATCATGTGTCAGTTCAATGTATAGTGTCCTGGCACTGGATGGAGACAGGAAGAGATTTTTTTCTCATCTATGCTCTGATATCATGTATATTTTATTTGTTTATTTATTTTTGGCTGTGCTGGGTCTTCGTTGCTCTGCGGGCTTTTCTCTGTTATAGCAATTGGGGGCTACTCTTGCTGCAGAGCACAGGCCGTAGGGCATACAGGCTTCAGTAGCTGTGGCACGTAGGCTCAGTCATGGCTCCCAGGTTCTAGAGCATAGTCTCAATAGTCATGTTTTAGTTGCTTTGCAGCCTATGGCATATGGGATCTTCCTGGATCAGGGATCAACTCCTGCATTGGCAGGTGGTCTCTTCACCATTGAGTGACCATGGAAGCCCTGAAATTAGGTGTATTTTAAAAGAAGATGCTAGAAATAGCTCTGATCTTTGTATAATGACCATGCCTTTTCCTTTTATCAAAGAATGTGTCACTTTCCAGGGAGAAAACTTTTGCGAACAAAGACAGTGCAGTAAGAGATAGTGAAGGCAATGCATTATTGAGGCATCAAAGGTTGGCCTGACTCCATACACTATCTGTCCATCTATCTTTTTATCTTAGAATTACAATAGCTAACATTTATGAATTTTAAAATATAAAGGGAAATAATAATATGCTACCAGCACATCTTTGTATTTTCAGTGACAAGAAAGACCTGGTGAATATCCTCATACATTTCCTGCTATCTGTTTTGCATGATACAGACAACGTCTTTGGTGCTGGGAAAGCTGGAAAGCTCCATGTAAAAGAACATCCTCAAAATGGATTAAAGACCTAATGTAAGACCAGAAGCTATGAAACTCTTAGAGGAAAACATAGGCAGAACACTCAATGACATAAATCAAAACAAGATCTTCTATGACCCACCTCCTAGAGTAATGGAAATAAAAACAAAAGTAAACAAATGGGACCTGAGTAAACTTAAAAGCTTTTGCACAGCAAAGGAAACTATAAGCAAGGTGAAAAGACAACCCTCAGAATGGGAGAAAATAATAGCAAATGAAACAACTGACAAAGGATTAATTTCCAAAATATACAAGCAGCTCATACAACTCAATATCAGAAAAACAAATAACCAAATCAAAAAGTGGGGAAAAGACTTAAACAGACATTTCTCCAAAGAAGACATACAGATAGCTAACAAACACATGAAAAGATGCTCAACATCCCTCATTATTAGAGAAATGCAAATCAAAACTACAATGAGGTCACCTCACATTAGTCAGAATGGCTAGTCAAAAAGTCTACAAACAATAAATGCTGGAGAGGGTGTGGAGAAAAGGGCTCTTGCACTGTTGGTAGGAATGTAAATTGATACAGCCACTATGGAAGACAGTATGGCGATTCCTTAAAAAACTAGGAATAAAACCACCATATGACGCAGCAATCTCACTCCTAGGCATATACCCTGAGGAAACCAAAATTGAAAAAGACGCATGTATCCCATTGTTCGTTGCAGCACTATTTACAATAGCTAGAACATGGAAGCAACCTAGATGTCCATTGACAGATGAATGGATGAAGAAGTTGTGGTATATATACACAGTGGAATATTACTCAGCCATAGAAAGGAATTTGAGTCAGTTCTAATGAGGTGGAAGAACCTAGAACCTATTATGCAGAGTGAAGTAAGTCAGAAAGAGAAAGATAAATATCGATTCTAATGCATCTATACGGAATCTAGAAAAATAGTACTAAAGAATTTATTTACAGGGCAGCAACAGAGAAACAGACATAGAGAATAGACTTATGGACATGGGGAGAGGGGAGGAGAGGGTGAGATGTATGGAAAGAGTAACATGGAAACTTACATTACCGTATATAAAATAGATAGCCAACAGGAACTTGCTGTATGGCTCAGGAAACTCAAACGGGGTTCTGTATCAACCTAGAGGGGTGGGATGGGGAGGAAGATGGGCGGGAGGTTCAAAAGGGAGGGGATATATGTGTACCTATGGTTGACTCATGTTGAGGTTTGACAGAAAACAACAAAAATCTATAAAGCAATTATTCTTCAATTAAAAATAAATAAAAATTTTTAAAAGAGCATGAATCAGAATATTCTCTAACACCATACACAGAAATAAACTCAAAATGGATTAAAAACCTAAATGCAAGTCCAGAATCCATAAAATTCCTAGAGGAAGACATAGGCAGAACACTCTTTGACATAAATCGCAGCAAGATCCTCTTTTACCCACCTCCTAGAGTCATAGAAATAAAAACAAAAATAAACAAATGGGACCTAAATAAATGTAAAAGCTTTTGCGCAGGCAAGGAACCTATAAATAAAATGAAAAGACAATGCTCAGAATGAGAGAAAATAATTGCAAATGAAGCAACTGACAAAGGATTAAGCTCCAAAATATACAAGCAATTCATGCAGCTCAATATCAGAAAAACAAACACCCAATCAAAAAGTTGGTGTAAGACCTAAACAAGCATTTCTCCAAAGAAGACTTACAGATGACCAACAAACAAAGATGCTCAACATCCCTCATTGTTAGAGAAACACAAATTAAAACTACCATGAGGTATCACTGCACTCTAGTCAGAAAGGCCATCATCAAAAAATCTACAGATTATAAATTCTGGCAAGGATATGGAGAAAAAGGAACTCTCTTAACTACTGGTGGGAATACAAATTGATATAGCCACTAAGGAGAACAGTATGAGATTCTTTAAAAACTAGGACTAAAACTACCATATGATCCAGAAATTCCACTACTGTGCTTGCTGTTGTCCAGTAGGTAAGTCATCTGACTCTTTGAGACCCCATGGACTGTAGTATGCCAGGCCCCTCTGTGCTTCCCTATCTCCCAGAGTTTGCTCAGATTCACATCCATTGAGTCAGTGATGCCATCTCACCATCTCATCCTCTTCCACTCCCTTCTCCTTTTTGCCATCAATCTTTCCCAGCATCAGAGTCTTTTCCAGTGAGTCAGGTCTTCACATCAGGTGGCCAAGGTATTGCAGCTTCAGCTTCAGCTTCAGTCCTTCCAATAAATATTCAGGGCTGATTTCCTTTAGGATTGACTGGTTTCATATGCTTGCTGTCCAAGGGATTCTTCCGAGTCTTTTCAAGCACCATAGTTCAAAAACATCAATTTTTTAGTGGTCAGCCATCTTTATGGTCTGACTCTCACATCTGTACATGACTACTGGATGCAGATGAATTTGGGTGATCTCCAGGAGCTGGTGATGGACAGGGAGGCCTGGCGTGCTGCAATTCATGGGGTCGCAAAGAGTCAGACACGACTGAGAGACTGAACTGAACTGAACTGAACTGGAAAAAGCATAGCTTTGACTATGTGCCTTTGCTGGAAAAGTGATGTCTCTGTTTTTAAATATGCTGTCTAGGTATGTCTAGCTTTAATTTCATGGCTGAAGTCACTGTCTGCAGTGATTTTGGAGCCCTAGAAAATAAAATATGTCACTGTTTCCATTTCTTCCCCTTCTATTTGCCATGGAATGATAGAAAAATCAAGAGAATTCCAGAAAAACATCTACTTCTGCTTCATTAACTATGCCAAAGCCTTTGACTGTGTATGTCACAACAAACTGGAAAATTCTTAAAGAGATGGGAATACCAGACCATCTTACCTGCCTCCTGAGAAATCTGTGGGCAGGTCAAGGAGCAACAGTTAGAACCAGATATGGAACAATGGACTGGTTCCAAATTGGGAAAGGAGTACCTCAAGGTTATATATTGTTATCCTGCTTTTTAACTTATATGCAGAGTACATCATGTGAAATGCCAGACTGGATGATGCACAAGCTGGAATCAGATTGCCAGGAGAAATATATCTATAACCTCAGACATGCAGATAACACCACCCTTATGGCAGAAAGCAAAGATGAACTAAAGAGCCTCTTGATGAAAGTGAAAGAGGAGAGTGAAAAAGCTGGCTTAAAACTCAACATTCAAAAAAACAAAAATCATGGCATCTGGTCCCATCACTTCATGGCAAATAGATGGGGGAAAAATGGAAACAGTGTAGATTTTATTTTCTTGGGCTCCAAAATCACTGCAGATGGTGACTGCAGCCATGAAATTAAAAGATGCTTGCTACTTGGAAGAAAAGTTATGACAAACCTAGACAGTGTATTAAAAAGCAGAGATATTACTTTGCTGACAAAGGTCCCTCTAGTCAAAGCTATGGTTTTTCCAGTAGTCACGTATGGATGTGAGAGTTGGACCATAAAGAAAGCTGAGCACTGAAGAATTGCTGCTTTTGAAATGTGGTGTTGGAGAAGACTCTTGAAAGCCTCTTGGGCAGCAAGGAGATCAAGCCAGTCAAACCTGAAGGAAATTAGTCCTAAATATTCATTGGAAGGACTGATGCTGAAGCTGAAGCTCCAATACTTTGACCACCTGATGTGAAGAGCTGACTCATTGGAAAAGACTCTGATGCTGAGAAAGATTGAAGGTAGGAGGAGAAGGGGATGACAGGATGAGATGGTTGGATGCCATCACAGACTCGATGGACATGAATTTGAGCAAGTTCTGGGAGTTGATGATGGACAGGGAAGCTGGTATGCTGCAGTCCATGGGGTTGCAGAGTCAGACATGACTGAGTGACTGAACTGAACTGATCATATCAGTGGCATGATCTTGGTTTTTTGAATGTTGCATTTCAAGCCAGATTTTTCACTCCCCTCTTTCACCTTCATCAAGAGGCTCTTTAGTTCCTTTTCACTTTCTACCATTAGAATGGATGTTGTTGTTAAGTTGCTCAGTCATGTCCGACTCTTTCATGACCCCATGGACTGTAACCCGCCAGGCTCCTCTGTCCATGGGATTTTCCAGGCAAGAATACTGGAGTGGGTCGCCATTTCCTTCTCCAGGATATCCTCCTGACCCAGAGATCAAATTGTAGTCTCCTGCTTGGCAAGCAGATTCTTTACCACCGAGCCACCTGGGAAGCCCCATTAGAGTGCTATTATCAGCATATCTGCAGTTGTTGATGTTTCTCTTGACAATCTCAATTATAGCTGTAATTTATCCAACCTCAGCATTTCTCATAATATATTCTGCATAGAATTTAAATAAGCAGAGTGACAATATACAGCCTTGTTGTATCCTTTTCCCAGTTTTGAACCACTCAGTTGTTCCATGGCTGATTCTAACTGTTGCTTCTTGACTCGAATACGTATGTCTCAGGTTACAGGTAAGGAGATCGGGTATTCCCATCTCTGAAGAATTTTCCACAGTTTGTTGTGATCCACACAGTGAAAGGCTTTAGCATAGTCAACGAAGCAGAAATGGATGCATTTCTGGATTCCCTTGCTTTCTCTATGTTCCAATGGATGTTGCCAATTTGATCTCTGATTCCTCTCTTTCTTTGAAATCCAGCTTGTACATCTGGAATTTTTTCGTTCACATACTGCTAAAGCCACGTCCAAGGAGCAGTGGCTGCACAGGCACAGGAGGGCCGAGAGGAGCTACTCCACGTTCAAGGTCAGGAGGGGTGGTGGTGAGAAGATACCACTCATCAAAGGTAAGGAGCAGTGGCTGCGCTTTGCTGGAGCAGCCGTGAAGAGATATGCCACGTCCAAGGTAAGACAAACCCAAGTAAGATGGTAGGTGTTGTGAGAGGGCATAAGAGGGCAGACACACTGAAACCATAATCACAGAAAACTAGCCAATCTGATCACACGGACCACAGCCTTGTCTAACTAATTGAAACTAAGCCACGTCGTGTGGGGGTACCCAGGATGGCCGGGTCATGGTGAAGAGGTCTGAGAGAATGTGGTCCACTGGAGAAGTGAATGGCAAACCACTTCAGTATTCTTGCCTTGAGAACCCCATGAACAGTATGAAAAGGCAAAATGATAGGATACTGTAGGTGCCCAATATCCTACTGGAGATCAGTGGAGAAATAACTCCAGAAAGAATGAAGGGATGGAGCCAAAACAAAAACAATACCCAGTTGTGGATGTGACTGGTGATAGAAGCAAAGTCCAATGCTGTAAAGAGCAATATTGCATAGGAACCTGGAATGTTAGGTCCATGAATCAAGGCAAATTGAAAGTGATCAAACAGGAGATGGCAAGAGTGAACATCGACATTCTAGAAATCAGTGAACTAAGATAGACTGAAATGGGTGAATTTAACTCAGATGACCATTATATATACTACTGTGGGCAGGAATTCCGTAGAAGAAATGGAGTAGCCATCATGGTCAACAAAAGACTCCAAAATGCAGTACTTGGATGCAGTCTCAAAATGACAGAATGATCTCTGTTCGTTTCCAAGGCAAACCATTCAATATCATGGTAATCCAAGCCTATGCCCCAACCAGTAACGCTGAAAAAGCTGAAGTTGAATGGTTCAATGAAGACCTACAAGACCTTTTAGAACTAACATCCAAAAAAAGATACCCTTTTCATTATAGGGGACTGGAATGAAAAGTAGGTAGTCAAGAAACACCTGGAGTAACAGGGAAATTTGTCCTTGGAGTACAGAATGAAGCAGGGCAAAGACTAATAGAGTTTTGTCAAGAGAACGCACTGGTCATAGCAAACACCCTCTTCCAACAACACAAGAGAAGACTCTACACATGGACATCACCAGATGGTCAACACCAAAATCAGATTGATTATATTCTTTGCAGCCAAAGATGGAGAAGCTCTTCAGTCAGCAAAAACAAGACTGGGGGCTGACTGTGGCTCAGACCATGAACTCCTTATTGCCAAATTCAGACTTAAATTGAAGAAAGTAGGGAAAACCACTAGACCATTCAGGTATGACCTAAATCAAATCCCTTATGATTATACAGTGGAAGTGAGAAATAGATTTAAGGGCCTAGATCTGATAGAGTGCCTGATGAACTATGGACAGAGGTTTGTGACATTGTACAGGAGACAGGGATCAAGACCATCCCCATGGAAAAGAAATGCAAAAAAGCAAAATGGCTGTCTGAGGAGGCCTTACAAATAGCTGTGAAAAGAAGAGAAGTGAAAAGCAAAGGAGAAAAGGAAAGATATAAGCATCTGAATGCAAAGTTCCAAAGAATAGCAAGAAGAGATAAGAAAGCCTTCCTCAGTGACCACTGCAAAAAAATAGAGGAAAACAACAGAATGGGAAAGACTAGAGATCTCTTCAAGAAAATTAGAGGTATCAAGGGAACATTTCATGCAAAGATGGGCTCGATAAAGGACAGAAATGGTATGGACCTAACAGAAGCAGAAGATATTAAGAAGAGGTGGCAAGACTACACAGAAGAACTCTACAAAAAATATCTTCATGACCCAGATAATCACAAAGGTGTGATCACTCAGCTAGGGCCAGACATCCTGGAATGTGAAGTCAGGTGGGCCTTATCACTACGAACAAAGCTAGTGGAGGTGATGGAATTCCAGTTGAGCTGTTTCAAATCCTGGAAGATGATGCTGTGAAAGTGCTGCACTCAATATGCCAGCAAATTTGGAATCTTCAGCAGTGGCCACAGGACTGGAAAAGGTCAATTTTCATTCCAATCCCAAAGAAAGGCAATGCCAAAGAATGCTCATACTACTGCACAATTGCACTCCTCTCACATGCTAATAAAGTAATGCTCAAAATTCTCCAAGCCAGACTTCAGCAATATGTGAACCATGAACTTCTAGATGTTCAAGCTGGTTTTAGAAAAGGCAGAGGAACCAGAGATCAAATTGCCAACATCTGCTGGATCATGGAAAAAGCAAGAGAGTTCCAGAAAAACATCTATTTCTGCTTTATTGACTATGCCAAAGCCTTTGACTATTTGGATCACAATAAACTGTGGAAAATTCTTCAAGAGATGGGACTACCAAGCTACCTGACCTGCCTCTTGAGAAACCTATATGCAGGTCAGGAAGCAACAGTTAGAACTGAACATGGAACAACAGACTGGTTCCAAATAGGAAAAGAAATACGTCAAGGCTGTATATTGTCACTCTGTTTATTTAACTTATATGCAGAGTACATCATGAGAAACGCTGGGTTGGAGGAAGCACAAGCTAGAATCAAGATTGCCGGGAAAAATATCAATAATCTCAGCTATGCAGATGACACCACCCTTATGGCAGAATGTGAAGTCGTACTAAAAAGCCTCTTGATGAAAGTGAAAGAGGAGAGTTAAAAAGTTGGCTTAGAGCTCAACATTCAGAAAACGAAGATCATGGCATCTGGTCCCATCACTTCATGGGAAATAGATGGGAAAACAGTGGAAACAGTGTCAGACTTTATTTTGGGGGGGCTCCAAAATCACTGCAGATGGTGATTGCAGCCATGAAATTAAAAAACGCTTAGTCCTTGGAAAGAAAGCTATGACCAACCTAGATAGCATATTGCAAAGCAGACAGTACTTTGCCAACAAAGGTCCATCTAGTTAAGGCTATGGTTTTTCCAGTGGTCATGTATGGCTGTGAGAGTTGGACTGTGAAGAAGGCTGAGTGCCAAAGAATTGATGCTTTTGAACTGTGGTGTTGGAGAAGACTCTTGAGACTCCCTTGGACTGCAAGGAGATCAACCAGTCCATTCTAAAGGAGATCAGTCCTGGGTGTTTTTTGGAAGGACTGATGTTGAAGCGGAAAATCCAGTACTTTGGCCACCTCATGCAAAGAGTTGACTCATTGGAAAAGACCCTGATGCTGGGAGGAATTGGGGGCAGGAGGAGAAGGGGACAACAGAGGATAAGATGTTGGATGGCATCACAGACTCGATGGACATAAGTTTCAGTGAACTCCGGGAGTTGGTGATGGACAGGGAGGCCTGGTGTGCTGCAATTCATGGGGTCACAAAGAATCAGACATGACTGAGTTACTGAACTCAGATCAGATCAGTTGCTCAGTCATGTCCGACTCTTTTTGACCTCTATTTCTTTGCATTGATCGCTGAAGAAGGCTTTCTTATCTCTTCTTGCTATTCTTTGGAACTCTGTATTCAGACGTTTATATCTTTCCTTTTCTCCTTTGCTTTTCGCTTCTCTTCTTTTCACAGCTATTTTAAGGCCTCCCCAGACAGCCATTTTGCTTTTTTGCATTTCTTTTCCATAGGGATGGTCTTGATCCCTGTCTCCTGTACAATGTCACAAACCTCATTCCATTGTTCATCAGGCAATCTATCAGATCTAGTCCCTTAAATCTATTTCTCACTTCCACTGTATAATCATAAGGGATTTGATTTAGGTCATACCTCAGTGGTCTAGTGGTTTTCCCTACTTTCTTCAATTTAAGTCTGAATTTGGCAATAAGGAGCTCATGGTCTGAGACACAGTCAGTTCCTGGTCTTGTTTTTGTTGACTGTATAGAGCTTCTCCATCTTTGGTTGCAAAGAATATAATCAATCTGATTTTGGTGTTGACCATCTGGTGATGTCCATGTGTAGAGTCTTCTCTTGTGTTGTTGGAAGAGGGTGTTTGCTATGACCAGTGCGTTCTCTTGACAAAACTCTATTAGTCTTTGCCCTGCTTCATTCTGTATTCCAAGGCCAAATTTCCCTGTTACTCCAGGTGTTTCTTGACTTCCTACTTTTGCATTCCAGTCCCCTATAATGAAAAGGACATCTTTTTTGGGTGTTAGTTCTAAAAGGTCTTGTGGGTCTTCATTGAACCATTCAACTTCAGCTTCTTCAGCGTTACTGGTGGGGGCATAGACTTGAATTACTGTGATATTGAATGGTTTGCCTTGGAAACGAACAGAAATCATTATGTTGTTTTTGAGATTGCATCCAAGTACTGCATTTCCGACTCTTTTGTTGCCCATGATGGCCACTCCATTTCTTCTGAGGGATTCCTGCCCACAGTAGTAGATATAATGGTCATCTGAGTTAAATTCACCCATTCCAGTCCATTTCAGTTTGCTGATTCCTAGAATGTCGACATTCACATTTGCCATCTCTTGTGTGACCACTTCCAATTTGCCTTGATTCACGGACCTGACATTCCAGGTTCCTATGCAATATTGCTCTTTACAGCATTGGATCTTGCTTCTATCACCAGTCACATCCACAGCTGGGTATTCTTTTTGCTTTGGCTCACCAACCCCACATCCAAGGAGTCCTGGCTGCACAAGCACAGGAGGGCCTAGAGGAGCTATCCCACGTTGAAGGTCAGGAAGGGCGGTGGTGAGGAGATACCCCTTGTCCAAGGTAAGGAGCAATGGCTGCGCTTTGCTGGAGCAGCCGTGAAGAGATACCCCATGCCCAAGGTAAGAGAAACCCAAGTAAGATGGTAGGTGTTGCAAGAGGGCATCAGAGGGCAAACACACTGAAACCATACTCACAGAAAACTAATCAATCTAATCACACTAGGACCACAGCCTTGTCTAACTCAATGAAACTAAGCCATGCCCGTGGGTCAACCCATGATGGGCGGGTCATGGTGGAGAGATCTGACAGAATGTGGTCCACTGGAGAAGGGAATGGCAAACCACTTCAGTATTCTTGCCTTGAGAACCCCATGAACAGTATGAAAAGGCAAAATGATAGGATACTGAAAGAGAAACTCCCCAGGTCAGTAGGTGCCCAATATGCTACTGGAGATCAGTGGAGAAATAACTCCAGATTGAACTCAACTGAACTGCTAAAGCCTAGCTTGAAGGATTTTGAGCATTACTTTGCTAACATGAGAAATGAGTACAAGTGTATGGTAGTTTGAACATTCTTTGGCATTGTTCTTCTTTAGGATTGAATAAAAACTGATCATTTCTAGTCCTGTGGCCACTGGTGAGTTTTTCAAATTTGTTAACATACTGAGTGTAGCACTTGAACAGCATCATCTTTTAGGGTTTGAAATAGCTCAGCTGGAAATCCGTCACTTCCACTAGCTTTGTTTGTAGTGTTTGTGTTAGTTACGCGGTCATGTCCAACTCTTTGTGACTCCATGGACTGTTGCCTGCCAGGATCCTCCGTGGAATTCTCCAGGCAAGAATATTACAGTGGGTTGCCATTTCTTTCTCCAGGAAATCTTCCTGACCCAGGGATCAAAACCACGTCTCCTGCATTATAGACAGATTCTTTACTGTCTGAGCCACCAGGGAAGCCCCAGTAATGCTTCCTAATCCCTACTTGACTTCACACTCCAAGATGTCCGGCTCTATATGAGTGACCACACCAGCATTATCCGGGTCATTAAGACTTTTTTTGTACAGTTCTTCTGTGCGTTCTTGCCACTTCTTAATCTCTTCTGCTTCTGTTAGGTCCCCACCATTTCTATCCTTTTCGTGCCCACCCTTGCATGAAATGTTCCCCTGATATCTCCAATTTTCTTGAAGAGATATCCTGACATATTCTTATTGGATTTAATGGCTCTTAAGAGGAATAGGTTGACTATTTTGTGGTAAATAATGCACTTTACAGTTATGGTGTTCAAAACACACTATCTCCAAATATGGCACCTTGGCATTGAACATAAATAGCTGAGGAATTTTGAGAAAATAGCAGAAGCAGGAAGGTCACACTGGCCTCTACTACCCAGCTAGCCCTTCTTTCCTGAAACAAGTCATAAATCTCCCATGTGAGAGGCACCTTCCTTCTACCAGGAGGCAGAAAGACATTCTTATCATAAGAGGGAATTTGAGGCCAAGGAACAAATCGTGTTAAACCATTATCTTCCTAGTTACTTCTTCACCATTGACTGCCTCTAGCCTAAACCTTTGTGTCTTGTCAAATCATCACAAATGAGTTTCTTCTTTGTATAGAACATATAAAAGCTCATACTCTGGTCATTCCTTTGGGTCATCATTCTCTTGGGAAGACTCCCATGTATGTATAAAAATTTCATAGAATTTTTATGCTATTCTCTGTTAATTTATTTTATCAGTTTAATTTTTAGACCCACGCAGGGTATCTAAGAGGGTCAAGGAAAAAACTTTTTCTTCCCCTATGTCAGCAATAATTAACACACTTTTCTTCACGACCCAGATAATCACAATGGTGTGATCACTCACCTAGAGCCAGACATCCTGGAATGTGAAGTCAAATGGGCCTTAGAAAGCATCACTACAAACAAAGCTAGTGGAGGTGATAGAATTCCAGTTGAGCTATTCCAAATCCTGAAAGATGATGCTGTGAAAAGTGCTACACTCAATATGCCAGCAAATTTGGAAAACTCAGCAGTGGCCACAGGACTGGAAAAGGTCAGTTTTCATTCCAATCCCAAAGAAAGACAATGCCAAAGAATGCTCAAACTACTGCACAATTGCACTCATCTCACAGGCTAGTAAAGTAATGCTCAAAATTCTCCAAGCCAGGTTTCAGCAATATATGAACTGTGAACTTCCTGATGCTCAAGCTGGTTTTAGAAAAGGCAGAGGAACCAGAGATCAAATTGCCAACATCTGCTGGATCATGGAAAAAGCAAGAGAGTTCCAGAAAAACATCTATTTCTGCTTTATTGACTATGCCAAAGCCTTTGACTGTGTGGATCACAATAAACTGTGGAAAATTCTTCAAGAGATGGGAATACCAGACCACCTGATCTGCCTCTTGAGAAATTTGTATGCAGGTCAGGAAGCAACAGTTAGAACTGGACATGGAACAACAGACTGGTTCCAAATAGGAAAAGGAGTACATCAAGGCTGTATACTGTCACCCTGTTTATTTAACTTATATGCAGAGTACATCATGAGAAACGCTGGGCTGGAAGAAGCACAAGCTGGAATCAAGATTGCTGGGAGAAATATCAATAACTTCAGATATGCAGATGACAGCACCCTTATGGCAGAAAGTGAAGTCGTACTAAAAAGCCTCTTGATGAAAGTGAAAGTGGAGAGTGAAAAAGTTGGCTTAAAGCTCATTCAGAAAACTAACATCATGGCATCTGATCCCATCACTTCATGGGAAATAGATGGGAAAACAGTGGAAACAGTGTCAGACTTTATTTTTCTGGGCTCCAAAATCACTGCAGATGGTGACTGCAGCCATGAAATTAAAAGATGCTCACTCCTTGGAAGGAAAGTTATGACCAACCTAGAGAGCATATTCAAAAGCAGAGACATTACTTTGCCAACAAAGATCCATCTAGTCAAGGCTATGATTTTTCCAGTAGTCATGTATGGATGTGAGAGTTGGACTGTGAAGAAGGCTGAGAGCTGAAGAATTGATGCTTTTGAACTGTGGTGTTGGAGAAGACTCTTGAGAGTCCCTTGGACTGCAGGGAGATCCAACCAGTCCATTCTGAAGGAGATCAGCCCTGGGATTTCTTTGGAAGGAATGATGCTAAAGCTGAAACTCCAGTACTTTTTGGCCACCTCATGCGAAGAGTTGACTCATTGGAAAAGACTCTGATGCTGGGAGGGATTGGGGGCAAGAGGAGAAGGGGACCACAGACGATGAGATGGCTGGATGGCATCACTGACTCAATGGACGTGAGTCTCAGTGAACTCCGGGAGTTGGTGATGGACAGGGTGGCCTGGCGTGCTGCGGTTCATGGGGTCAAAAAGAGTCGGACACGACTGAGCAACTGATCTGATCTTATCTGACACTTTTCCACTACTTACTAATGATCCAATAATTTTATTTTTGCTGTTAAGTGCTATGAAGTAATTTAAAGTTTTCTCTTAAAAGCATACTTAAGTATGGGGATAAGCTATAAAGTTCCCCAAGTACATTCTAGGAGGCTCTGTTCTGACTTTCTGTAAACTACCTTTATGAAGAGGATCACTATGTACAATGGAGAATAAAAAGCCCTAGGATATAGTGAATGAAAAAAGCAAGGGCTGCAAACTTGCTGTATCATCTGACTTTTTTATTTTAAAAGGAAAAGAAGTCAAGATACACAAATACATTTGGTAGTATTTGTGAAAAGAATCATAACAAAGATAAACCAGAAACTGATCTTAAAAATGTTTGTGGTGGAGGGATAGGGTGAAGAAGATAGCAATGATGTGGTCAGTGGTCTCTAAACATGGTCACCTACAATTCCTCTTTTCTCTGTACACTGAGGTTGTTACTCCCAGCAAGAGGTGGGATGGCCTCTGACCTACTTTGACAAGTGGAATGTGACAGAAGTGACACTGTGTCAGTTCCAGGTCCAGAACTTAAAAGATTTGACAAGATTCTGCTTTCCTGGAATTCTTTTGCCATGTTATAAAGAAATCCAGACTATACTGAAGAGAGCCACGTGGGAAAACTTGTGAGAGGTGACATCATCTTAGGGAGAAAGTAGCTACTTGGAGAAAAATTTGAAGTACTTAAGCCTCCATTTATTTCCAAGGCCACAGAATGTGGAAAATTCTTAAACTGATGGGAATACCAGACCACCTTACCTGCCTCCTGAGGAATCTGTATGCAGGTCAAGAAGCAACAGTTAGAACCAGACATGGAACAATGGACTAGGTTCAAATTGGGAAAGGAGAAAATCAAGGTTGTATATTGTCACCCTGCTTATTTAACTTATATGCAGAGTACATCATCCAAAATGCCTAGCTGGATGAAGCACAAGCTGGAATCAAGACTGCCAGGAGAAATATCAATAACCTCAGATATGCAGATGACACCATCCTTATGGCAGAAAGTGAAGAGGAACTAAAGAGCCTCTTGATGAAAGTGAAAGAGGAGAGTGAGAAAGCTGGCTTAAAACTCAACATTCAAAAAACAAAGATCATGGCATCCAGTACCATCACTTCATGACAAATAGATGGGGAAATGATGGAAACAGTGACAGACTTTATTTTGTTGGACTCCAAAATCACTGCAAATGGTGATTGCACCCATGAAATTAAAAGATGCTTGCTCCTTGGAAGAAAAGCTATGACCAACCTAGACAGCATATTAAAAAGCAGAGACATTACTTTGCCAACAAAGGTCTGTCTAGTCAAAGCTAAGATTTTTCCTGTAGTCATGTATGGATGTGAGAATTGAACTGTGAAGAAAGCCGAGTGCCAAAGAATGGATGCTTTCGAACTGTGGTTTTGGAGAAGACTCTTGAGAGTCCCTTGGACTGCAAGGAGATCCAACCTGTCCATCCTAAAGGAAATCAATCTTGAATATTCATTGGTAGGACTGATTTCAGTTTTAGCTGAAGCTGAAACTCCAATACTTTGGCCACCTGATGTGAAGAGCCGACTCATTGGAAAAGACTCTGATGCTAGGAAAAACTGAAGGCAGGAAGAGAAGAGGACAACAGAGGATGAGATGGTTGGATGGCATCACTGACTGGATGAACATGAATTTAAGCAAGATCTGGGAGCTGATGATGGACAGGGAAGCCTGGCATGCTGCAGTCCATGAGGTCGCAAAGGGTCAGATACGACTGAGCGACTGATCAGAGACATGTAAGAGAGAACTTCTTATAGATTCCAGCCCAACTCAGTGCTAGCTTAGTGCTATCATATGAGTGACCCAAACCCAAACCAAGTACAATAGAACTGTCAAAGAAACACAAAATGGTAAGAAGCAATATAATTGCTGTCTTAAACCTCAGGTACTCAATTATGCAGCAAAAGATAGCTAATACATATGAAAATAAGTCTTCTTTGACTAAATCTTTTTTATATTATCTTAACCTTTGGAACGCTTAAATGCTTCAAAAATCCAAAAATAGGGAATTCCCTGATGTTCCAGTGGTTAGGGCTCTGGGCTCTCACTGCCAAGGGCCTGGGTTCAATCCCTGATTGAGGAACTAAAATCCCACAAGCCACAAAGTATGGCCAAAAAAAAAAAAAAAAAATCCAAAACCAAATTAAACCAGGAACACAAAAGGCAATTCTTAAAGCTGAAAACAAATTAAAATAAATTGTCCTAACTCCCAATCAAATGCTAATATAACTCTGATGTGAAAATGATTATGATTATCTTAAAATATCTTAACACTCAGTGCTTTGAATGTATATTCAGAGTAGGAAGATAAAAAGGATTGCAAAGAAATTTTAAATTTTACTTGGTAGTTTAATTTCCAGTAGGTGTCCTCCTACTACTATTACTATTATTATTATTCATATTATTATGTATAATAATATAAATATGCATTAAATAGTTTTATGCATATTATAAGAAAAAGCAAATGTTAATTTTATTCAGAAGCAAGTAAAATAAAACCAAATTTTATTTTCAGTGTAAGAGATAAAAGATATATTCATTGGTTCATTTTCATTGCACTACTATACATTTATAATATATATTTTTTTTTTCCTGATTTTTCCAATTAAAAGTCCAAGAAGCAATAATACTCTTGTAGCACTGGGCATTTCCAGGATCCAGAGTTTGTTGTCTAAATACAGGTTTACATTAAAGGGAACCAGTATTCCTTAGGGAAATGACTGATTCTAGGAAATATTACTAACTGATGCCAAAGACCTTTTGTTGATATAAAAAACAAGGAAGAGTTCAAGGACTGGGCTTCCCTGGTGGCTCAGACAGTAAAGAATCTGCTTACAATGTGGGAGACCCAGGTTCTATCCCTGGGTCGGAAAGATCCCCCGGAGAAGGGAACTACCCACTCCAGTACCCTTGTATGGAGAATTCCACGGACAGAGGAGCCTGGCAAGCTACAGTCCATGGGGTCATAAAAAGTCAGACACGATTGAGAGACTAACACTTTCACTTCAGGACTGAGGTGATACCAAAAGTTTATGAAAACCTGATTAATAGCTACCTCTGGTTAAGATTGGGACAATTTTTCCCTGATTCTTTTAAGGGCTTTCCAGGTGGCACTAGTTGTAAACACCTGTGTGTCAATTCAGAAGACATAAGAGAAGCAGGTTTCATCCCTGGGTCAGGAAGGTCCCCTGGAGGAGGGCATGGCAACTTTCTCTAGTATTCTTGCCTGGAGAATCCCATGGACAGAGGTGCCTGGTGGACTCTAGTCCATAGGGTCACACAGAGTCAGACACAGCAGAAGCAATTTAGCACACATGCATACTTGATTTAAATGTTTTTGAATATGTGAAAATCTACTGAATTGATCAAAATACTCAAAAAGGAAAAAACCAAAAGGCAAATTTAAAAACAAAACAAAGCTAAAGGCACATTAAAACCTTGTCACCATTGGAGAGAGCTGTTGTATCATCTCCTTATCCTAATGAAAGGAAACATGGCAAGCATTTTTCTTCTATTTTTATTAGGATTTTATTTTTAAGAATAAGCAAAGAGGCCCAGAAAAGGAAGCAATTGACTCAAGAAGGAATCATCAATGATGTTCAATAGAATGAAAGGATAGTTCCATAATTCCAAGGCAACATTCCACCATTTACTAGCTAGTTTCAAGGAAAAGACAGCTCACAATGAAGGACTGAGAAGTCATCACCTTAATCCATGATTAACACTGGCATAATAGAGTGTGACCACCTAACATTATGGGCCTCTTGATGTGATGCAATGTGAAAGGCATGGCATCTCTCATGAACTATTCTCACCAAGTATATTTCACCTAAAAACAGTCAACTTCACAACTTTCAGATCTAAATGGAGGTCAGGGTAACAACAGTTTAAATGACATGAGGAAGCAGTCAGATAAATCAAATAGATGGAATAGTCTACAGGACAGTAGTTTAGATGCACTCAACAAATACAAATAGATAAATCTTTTAGCAAGTCGGATGATTTCCAATTACTTGCCTAACAAAATTAGAACGCTTAATTGAGTTGCCAACTGGTAACTCATCAAAAACAATTTTGAACAGAGACCTGTATGACTTTTTCAAAAATAACTCAGAAAGCATCCAAAGAATTGATTGGCATCGCTGTAAAAAAAAAAAAAAAAAAACCTTCCATTTTCATCTACATATTCATGCAATCACATTTTCTCAATGCTTATTTCTATAAAGATAAAAAATAGGCATAGGATTGATGCTGAGCCCTCACTCATTTTAGCAATAAATAGCAATTTAGACACAGATAAATGAAGTAATTGGGGAAGGAGCACCATCCATCTTATTGAGAGATTCCTTCCCATTAATTTTTTACTTTTTATATTTGATAATTATTCATCAAAATGTAAAATATTTATGTTGCTCTGATTAATTGTGAATTTATAGATGTTGTAATGATAACCCAATCAAGAAGAGTTTTTTCACATTAAGAGCTAAATCATCAGAATCTTTAAAAATTATTTATATATATGCATATACAGTCAATCCTTTGTTCCTGCAGGTTCTGCATCCATGGATTCAGCCAACCACAAATTAAAAACATTGAGAAAAAAAATTCCAGAAAGTTTCCAAAAGCAAAACTTGAATTTATCATTCCAAAACTATTTACATAGCATTTACATTGTATTTACAACTATTTACATAGATTTACATTGTATTATGTATTATAAGTAATCTAGAAATGAGTTAAAGTGTATGGAAAGATGTGTGTAGGTTATATGCAAATACTATACCATTTTATTTAAGGGGCTTGAGCATCCTCAGATCTTGGTAGCTATGGAGGTGTTGGGGGGTGGTCCTGGTACCAATCCCCTTTCAATACCAAGGGATGGCTGTGCATACATATACAGATATACATATGTATTATAATCAATAAAAGGCCTTTAAACATAAAATATATTACAATAGTATAAATTCTGTGTATATTCTTTCTATTCTGACATAGAATGACAATGAGTCAATGGGGAAAAAAGGAACGGTTTAAAAGATCTACTAAAGAATTGTTTGGTCCCATATTTCAAAAGTGATTGATACTGTATATCAATTGTTAGATATCATTGGATATGCAATTTTTTAAGGTAATATAAGTATTTCCTCTCAAAATACCAACATATACAACATGTTGGAATTGTATCTTTGTCACAGGAAAGCCAGCACAGGAGAGCTCTGGTTTCTGCCATGAATCAACTGCTGACCACAATACAAGGAAATCAAGAGAGAAGAGAGAGCATCATACACCCAGTTAGATACACTGCCCTTCCTCCTTTTCTCTAAATCTTTTTCCTGACCCCAGTAATGGAGAAGAAAGAACTGAAACAGGAGAGGCGAAAGAGTGAAAGAGAGAACCCCTCTTCCTGTACTCTACAAATTCTCAAGTCAAAGCCAGACAGAAAAAGATATTGCCTTAGAAGAAAAATGAAATGGAAGTTGATGTAATAACTGAAGTTGGAAAGAAAACTGCAGCGTCTTTCAAGGTCTTATTAAGTCAGGGATGGGAAAAAAATAACGTAGTATGGGCAGGATTTGACTCTCCCAGATTCACACTGTTCAATAAATAGTAATAAGATAAAAATATTTATGTACACAATAAAAATAAAAGAATACAGGGCTTACCTGGTGCTCCAGAGGTTGAGAATCTGCCTGCCAATGCAGAGGGACACAGTTGATTCCTGGTCTGGGAGGATTCCATGTGCCACGGGACAACTAGGCCGGTGTGCCACGACTACGGAAGCCTGAGCCCTAGAGCCCTCAAGCCGCAACAGAAGAAACCGCCGCAATGAGAAGCGCAAGCACCGCGACTACAGAGTAGCTCCCACTCATCACAACTAGCGAAAGCCTGAGCCTCGTGACGAAGATCCAGCATAGCCAGATAATTTTAAAAAGTAAAAGAAAACTAGGAAATATTCTGTAAAAACACTCTGTATGGTGATGATTATTTTCTGCAGTGGGCAGTTTCATAGTTTTCATTTTGAAGCAACAAACATACTACTTTTATCTATTTATTTACTCATTTACGTATTATTCGTATATTAAACTGGTCTCAGTTGTGGCACGTAGGATCTTCATCACTGTTTCAACATGTGGGATCTTTTTTTAGTTATCGTGATCTCGAGTGTCCTCAGCCTCCAGCGACTTGAAGTGGGGCTTCGGTTCCCCAGCCAGCGATTAGAGGCCAGGTCACGATGATGAGAGCACCAAGTGATGGGTGACACGGGCCCAGGCCCTTCAGCTTTGCAGGAAAGGATCCCCACAAAGTGGAGAGTCGTAAAACAAGAAAAGTGTTTACTAGGAGGAAACAGGGTACAGTACGTGTGGATAGACACACAGGCAGCCTCACAGAGAGTGGCCCTGAGTCAAGCCTCCGTGACAGTTTGAAAAGTGAAAGTCCCTTAATCACGTCCTCTTTGCGACCCCATGGACTATAGCCCACAAGATTCCTTTGTCCATGGAATTCTCCAAGCCAGAATACTGGAGTGGATAGACGGTCCCTTCTCCAGGGGATCTTCCCAACCCAGGGATTGAACCCAGGACTCCGACATTGCAAGCAGATTCTTTACCATTTGAGCCACCAGGGAAGCCCATGGCAGTTTAAATCACTTACATGGGACATTTCTTCTGGGTTTCCTTTAACCAATCATTTTGATTTGCCAGGTTCACAGTCCATATTTGGTATATCTCAGGATATGTCCATGTGTGTGCACACATCTCTTAGCCAAGACGGGTTCTACCGCAAAGACGTATGGGTAATGAGCATATCTTGGCATCACTCCCCTTTGACCTGCATGGAGCTTTTCTGCACAAGTGTAGTCCGGGAGGTCTCCTGACTTCAAGAATGACATATATGTGGCCTGGGCAGAGCCCAGCCACCTCTCTCTCTTTTGTTTTTAACACCAAAAACATTTTGTGTTGGGGTGCAGCTGGTTAACACTGTTGTGATAGTTTCAGGTGAACAGTGAAGGGAATCAGCCATCCATATACATGATGCCATTCTCTGCCCCCCCACCCCCACCCCCAGTCTCCTCTCTTAATTGTCCTGCTGTTCTCCTCTTGGAGTTTTGGTCCACAGGGAATGAATCTCCTATCACTTTACCCTGAGGGGCGGGCCATCTGCCTTCTGCCTCAGCAACATGTGGGACTTTATTTTTTTTACTTGTGACCTGGATCATCTTTTAGCTGTGGCATGTGAACTCTTAGTTGAAGTGTGCAAAATCCAGTTCCCTGACCAGGGTTGAACCTGGGCCCACTGGATTGGGAGCTTAGAGTCTTACACACTGGACCACCAAGGAAGTCCCCTTACTACCTTTAGAAAGAGAAAAATAATTAAGTATTTATATATTTCATTCCTAAGAAACTCCAATTTTATTTTTAATATCAAAGGAGTACATCAAGGCTGTATATTGTCACCTTGCTTATTTAACTTCTATGCAGAGTACATCATGAGAAACGCTGGGCTGGAAGAAGCACAAGCTGGAATCAAGATTGCCGGGACAAATATCAATAACCTCAGATATGCAGATGACACCACCCTTATGGCAGAAAGTGAAGAGGAACTTAAAAACCTCTTGATGAAGGTGAAAGCGGAGAGTGAAAAAGTTGGCTTAAAGCTCATTCAGAAAACTAACATCATGGCATCTGATCCCATCACTTCATGGGAAATAGATGTGGAAACAGTGTCAGACTTTATTTTTTTGTGCTTCAAAATCATTGCAGATGGTGATTGCAGCCATGACATTAAAAGATGCTTACTCCTTGGAAGAAAAGTTATGACCAACCTAGATAGCATATTAAAAAGCAGAGACATTACTTTGCCAACAAAGGTCTGTCTAGTCAAGGCTATGGTTTTTCCAGTGGTCATGTATGGATGTGAGAGTTGGACTGTGAAGAAAGCTGAGAGCTGAAGAATTGATGCTTTTGAACTGTGGTGTTGGAGAAGACTCTTGAGAGTCCCTTGGACTGCAAGGAGATCCAACCAGTCCATTCTGAAGGAGATCAGCCCTGGGATTTCTTTGGAAGGAATGATGCCAAAGCTGAAACTCCAGTACTTTGGCCACCTCATGCGAAGAGCTGACTCATTGGCAAAGACTCTGATGCTGGGAGGGATTGGGGGCAGGAGGAGAAGGGGACGACAGAGGATGAGATGGCTGGATGGCATCACCGACTCGATGGACGTGAGTTTGAGTGAACTCTGGGAGTTGGTGATGGACAGGGAGGCCTGGCGTGCTATGATTCATGGGGTTGCAAAGAGTCGGACACAACTGAGTGACTGAACTGAACTGAACAAGGGCCCAAGCTAAAGACTTTTTACATTTATAAAAGTATCACATGAGTGATTTTAAAATTCATATAGTACCAAAAAGTTTATAGGACTCAGCATTTCTTTTTTCTCCTCTGCCTTTCTCCCTCATTCCCTTCTACAGAACAAACTATTTTCAACTTAACTGTTTCTTCTGGTATTTAAGTCCCTATTTCTAAATAAAACACATATAGCCTCTTGAGTCATGTATTTTTTTTCTAAATGTTATTTTTTTTTTTTTTGGCTGTACTGGGTGTTCATTGCTGTGAGGGCTTTTCTCTAGTTGCAATGAGGCAGGGGGCTAATCTTTAGTTTCAGGACATGGACTTCTCATTGTGATGGCTTCTCTTGTTGCGGAGCACTGGCTCAGTAGTTGCGGCTCCGGAAACTAGAGCACAGGCTCAATAGTCGTGCACAGGCTTAGTTGCTCCAAGGCATGTGGCTTCTTCCTGGATCAGGGATCAAGCCTGTGTCTCCTGCATTTGCAAGTGGATTCTCTAACACTGAGCCACCAGGGAAATCCTGAGTCATCTATTTTAAACAATATCCACAACTCTGTGTATTATAATAGACAAAGATTTAACTGATTTCCAATTTTTGCTTTCTTTCCCCACCTCCACTCTTTATGATTTTTGTCCCCATTTTTACTTTTTTCCCTCTTATGACTGTGACAATGTAAATATTGTTCCCTGGTGAGTCAGAGGGTATATTAAGACTACACTTTTTTCTTATATAATTTTTTTCTTTTATCTGGTGTGAATTTGCTAATTCTCTTTGAGTGACTGACTAATTCTTCCTATAGTTTCCAATAGTTCTGTAAGATACCTCCAATACATTTTTTAATGTGGTTAAACCACCTCCCTCCCCAATACAGACATGTTTTTTTTTTAAACCTGAACTGGAGGAGGAGAAGGGGACATGAGAGGATGAGACAGTCGGATAGCATCACCGACTCAATGGACATGAGTTTGAGTAAACTCTGGGAGTTGGCGATGGACAGAGAGGCCTGGAATGCTGCAGTCCACGGGGTCGCAAAGGGTCGGACATGACGGAGTGACAACTGAACTGAACTGAACTGTAACTTAGATCTAGACTGTTTCTCTTAGAAGCCGCACAGCTAGCATCTTAAGACTTTCCTTTACCTCTTCTCCTTTGAATCTCTCGTTTTTTGCACCCTATCTTTTTCTTTGTTTTTATAGAGTATCTTTCAGTACTTTCTTGAAAAAATTTGCATCACAATTTTTTTCTGATTTTTCTATTTTGAAACTTTTTATTCTACTTTTGTACTTGACCGATAGTGAAACTGAGCAGGACCCTCCAGGGCCCTCCAGAGTCCAAAAGCCTTTCCCTGTCCCTGTCTCTTATTTGCAGGATAAAGACTTGAGCCTCTTCAGTTCAGTTCACTCCTTGCAAACCCATGGACTGCAGCACGCCAGGCTTCCCTGTATATCACCAACTCTTGGAGCTTGCTCAAGCTCATGTCTACTGAATTGGTGATGCCATCCAACCATCTCATCCTCTGTCATCCCCTTCTCTTCCTGCCTTCAATCTTTCCCAGCATCAGAGTCTTTTCCAATGAGTCAGTTCTTTTCATCAGGTGGCCAAAGTATTGAAGCTTCAGCTTCAGCATCAGTCCTTCAAATGAATGTTCAGGATTGACTTCCTTTAGGATTGACTGATTTGCTGTCCTTGCAGTCCAAGAGTCTTCTCCAACATCACAGTTCTAAAGCATCCATTCTTTGGCACTCAGCTTTCTTTATAGTCCAACTCTCACATCCATACATGACTACTAGAAAAACCATAGCCTTGACTAGATGGACCTTTGTTGGCAAAGTAATGTCTCTGCTTTTTAATATGCTGTCTAGGTTGGTCATAACTTTTTTCCAAGGAGCAAGTGTCTTTTAATTTCATGGCTGCAGTCACCATCTGCAGTGATTTTGGAGCCCAGGAAAAAAAGTCTGTCACTGTTTCCATTTTTTCCCCATCTATTTGCCATGAAGTGATGGGACAGGATGCCATGATATTTGTTTGTTGAATGTTGAGTTTTAAGCCAGCTTTTTCACTCTCCTCTTTCACTTTCATCAAAAGGCTCTTTAGTTCCTCTTCACTTTCTTCCATAAGGGAGGTATCATCTGCATATCTGAGGTTATTGATATTTCTACCAGCAATCTTGATTCCAGCTTGTGCTTCATCCAGCCCAGCATTTCACATGATGTACTCTGCATATATAAATAAGCAAGGTGACAATATACAACCTTGATGTACTCCTTTCCCTATTTGGAACCAGTCCGTTGTTCCAAGTCTGGTTCTAACTGTTGCTTCCTGACCTGCATACAGATTTCTCAGGAGGCAGGTAAGAGATGGTATTCCCATCTCTCGAAGAATTTTCCCCAGTTTGTTGTGATCCACACAGTCAAAGCCTTTAGCATAGTCAGTGAAGCGAAAGTAGATGTCCTTCTGGAATTCTCTTGCTTTTTTCTATGATTTAATGGATATTGGCAATTTGATCTCTGGTTCCTCTGCCTTTTCTAAATCCAGCTTGAACTTCTGTACATTCTCAGTTCATGTACTGTTGAAGCCTGGCTTGGAGAATTTTGAGCATTACTTTGCTAGTTTGTGAGATGAGTGCAATTATGTGGTAGTTTAAACATTCATTGGTATTGCCTTTCTTTGGGACTGGAAAGAAAACTGTGGCCACTGCTGTGTTTTCCAATCCTGTGGCCACTGCTGAGTTTTCCAAATGTGCTGGCATATTGAATGCAACACTTTAATAGAAATAGCTCGGCTGGAATGCCTTCACCCCCTACTAGCTTTGTTCCTTGTGGTGCTTCCTAAGACCCATTTGAGTCCTAAGCCTCTTAGACCTCCCTTAGTTGCAAGGAACAGATTCAAAAAGTTGCTAATTGGGGAAGTAAGGGAATGCATAAACAAAGGAGGAACAATCAGGAAACTATAGTGCAGGGATTAAAGTAGAATCCTGGTTCTTCCTCAAGGGATATACAGAACAATATCTTTGAGTTCTTCTGCAGGAACTAAGGCCCCCACCCAAGTGAAGGAAATTCTAAGTTGAGAACTATTTTCACTCAGCATTTTATGGGCATTGTTCTATTACCTTCAAGCTTACGGCAATATTGTTGAAAAGTCTGGTGACATTCTAATTCCCATTTCTTCATGACTTGTTTTTTACTCTCTAGAATTTGTGTTTCTGGTTCTCCTTGTTTTGGAGGGTAATTTTCTAGTTGAACAATTTTGAATAAAACCGGATGTGTGCCACTCATATCTTCTGTAACCAGTTTCTCTCGGCCCCCAGCCCAGGGACCCATGCCAGAGGTCAGAGGACAGCTGTTTCCCTTAAAACCTCTGAAGAGCAATGAGAGTGCAGGGAGCCAGCTCCTAGCCTGGTTAACATCAGACAGCATGAGTGGAGGTAAGAGAACGTTCTCCCTGATCAGTCATCTTTTGCTGTGTAGCTGCTGTACAGTGAACGTTTGTGTCCCCCTAAAATTCACATGTTGAAGTCCTACCCCCAAGATGATGGTATTAGGTAGCGGGAGCTTTAGGGGAGTGCTTAAATCCTGAGCACTTAGTGCCCTCATGAGTGGGATTGATCTCGGGTGGACTTAGGCCTGCAGAGGCTTTAAGCAGGCTTTTGGTTCCCAACCAGAAATTGAGGTCAGGTCGTGGCAGTGAGAGAGCTGAATCCTAGCCACTAGATCAGTGGTCAGTGACAAGTCCCTGACACTGTTTTGCAGAAAAGAATGCCCACAAAGGCAGAAAATAATTAAACAAGGGTTTATTAGGAGGAAAAAGAGTACAGTATTTATGGATAGACACACAAGTGGACTCAGAGAGAGAAATTCGCGGTAGTTTAAATCACTTATATTGGGGCATTTCCTCTGGGTTTCCTTTAGCCAATCATTTTGATTGGCCTGATTCTGAGTCTGTATTTGGTATATCTCAGGATCACCCCATGTGCATGCGCATCTCTCAGCCAACATGAATTCCAGCAAAGAGCTTTGACATCACTCCTCTTTTGACCTCCAATGAGCTTTCTAGTCAAGAAGGAGTTTTCTTGTCATCCTTAACTACAAGAATGAGAAATATGTGGTCTCTTCTCTTTCATCTGGGCAGGGCCCAGCCTCCTCCTCCGATTGTCCTGCTATCCATATTTTGGAGTTTCTGTCCACAGGAAATGAACTCCAGCTGCTTACCCTTGGATGGCTTGTCTGTCGCCTGCCTCAAGATTAGTCCCTTTGTAAAAGAGGCCTAATAGAGGTCTCTTGCCCCTTTCTACTATGTAAGGTTACAGGGGAAAATGCCAGGCAGCTGGCTCTTACCAGACACCAAAGGTGTTAGTGCCATGATCTTGAACTTCCAAGCTTTCAAAATTGTGAGAAAGAAATTTCTAATTTTCATAAATCCACCCATCCACCCATCCTTTGGCATTTTGTGAGAACAGTCTGAATGGACTAAGACACAAGTAAACCACTCCAAAACTTAGAGGTGTAAATTAACAATCTTTTCTTTTTTTCTTTTTTAATCTTTATGCTTATGATTTTTTAGATCAGGAATTTGACCAGATCAAGTGGGAATATCTCACTTCTGTTGCATAATGACTGGGACTTTAGATTGCTAAAATGCCCAGGGAGAATTGGGGTGGGGTCATATTTCTGGGCTTCCAGTTTTGACTGTCAGGTAGTTCCTCAGTTTTTCTCCATGATGAGCCTGATAGAGCTGAATGGCCAGCATAGCTTCTTCATGCCTGTCTGGTGACTGGGCTGGGTTGGAAACAGTAGAGGTATAGAAATACCTCTCTTCACACAGCATTGCCACATGACTGCCTTGGGTAATCACACAGCACAGTGGTTATATGTAGGATAGACTTTTGTGGTAGCTGGCTTACCTCAGAGCAATCATTCCAAGATGCCCACTTGGAAGATGCAAGGCTTCTTATGATCCAGTCTCAGAAATCCTGTTGCTGAGTCCAAGCACGTTCTGCTCCCCCTATGACAGGCCAGTTAACTGAGAGATGAGCTGTTGAGGCGAGGAATACAACTTTATTCAGAAAGCCAGCTCACTGAGTAGATGGCAGGCTAATGTCTCGAAATAATCATCTCCCTCTAGGTCTGGATGCCAGGTTCTTTTATAGAACAGAGAAGGACAGAAGTTGAGGAAGTAAAGTAAAAAGGCCATTATCATGCAGATATATCCTGGAATGGCCAGCTGTTGCAGAGAAGAAGCCAATTTTGACTTTACTGCAGAGAAGAAGCCAATTCTGACTCCATGCTGGAAACTTTCTTTGACTTGTTTTTGCGGCTTTTGTTATTATAATCACACATAATAGCCTGCCTCAGAGGATCCTGCCCCTCTGCCTGACTATAAACGGAAGAACTTTTGTTCAGCTCATAGAAAATCTGACCATGCCCATGTCTGGATAGAAGAGATTCACACACCCCTTCCAAATGCTGACCCTTCCCAAAGATGGTTTGCAAGACTTAAGACCCTTTTTACTTTACTTCCTCACTGCCTCTCCCTCTCTGTTGCTTGGTTGCTCATGCTCTTTGTGACCCCATGGACTGCAGGGTGCCAGGATTCCCTGTCCTTCACTATCTCTCAGAGTTTGCCCAAACTCATGTCCTTTGAGTTGATGATGCCATCCTAACATCTCATCCTCTGTCGCTCGCTTCTCCTCCTGCCCTCAATCTTATCCAGCATCAGGGTCTTTTCCAATGAGTTGACTAGATATCATCCATCTTTGCTTCAGTACACCTCAATGAAGAGGCTGGGTGGGTGGCTTTTTTGACTAAAAAAGATACACAAGTTGAGAGTTGCAAGTTAAGTTTTATTTGGAGTGAAACGAGGACCACAGCCCAGGAGGTAACACTTCAGATAGCTCTGAGAGACTGTTCCAAAGAGGCAGTGGGGGAAAGTCAGTATATAAGGTTTTGGTGAAGGGGGAGTTCAATACAATTAAGCAACCATTTTACAAAAGTTTTTTGCTAGTCAGGAGGATCTGATATCATCATGAAGGTATTTGCTATTGTTCAGTCAGTCATATCTGACTCTGCAAACCCATGGACTGCAGCACACCAGGCCTCCCTATCCTTCACCATCTCCCAGAATTTGCTCAAACTCATATCCATTGAGTCAGTGATACCATCCAAATATCTTGTCCTCTGTCATCCCCTTCTTTCCCTGCCTTCAATCTTTCCCAGCATCAGGGTCTTCTTCAATGAGTTAGCTCTTCACATCAGGTGGCCAAAGTATTGGAGCTTTAGCTTCAAATCAGCTCTTCCAATGAATACTCAGGGTTGATTTCAATTAGGATTGATTGGTTTGATCTCCCTGCAGTCCATGGGACTCTCAAGACTCTCCACCAACACCATGGTTAGAAAGCATCAGTTCTTCAGTTCAGCCTTCCGTATGGTCCAACTCTCACATTCTCACATGACTACTGGAAAAACAATAGCTTTGACTATGTGGACCTTTGTCAGCAAAGTAATGTCTTTGCTGTTTAATACTCTATCTAGGTTTGTCACAGGTTTCCTTCCAAGGAGCAAATGTCTTTTAATTTCATGGCTGCAGTCACCATCTGCAGTGATTTTGGAGCCCAAGAAAATAAAGGCTGCTACTGTTTCCGTTTTCCCCCATCTATTTGCTATGAAGTGATGGGACCAGATGCCATGATCTTCGTTTTTTGAATGTTGAGTTTTAAGCCAGCTTTTTTACTCTCCTCTTTCACTTTCATCAAGAGGCTCTTTAGTTCCTCTTCACTTTCTGCCATAAGGGTGGTATCATCTGCATATCTGAGGTTATTTATATTTCTCTCAGCAACCTTGATTCCAGCCTGTGCTTCTTCCAGCCCAGCATTTCACATGATGTACTCTGCATATAAGTTACATAAGCAGAGTGACAATATACAGCCTTGACGTACTCCTTTCTCAACTTGGAACCAGTCCATTGTTCCAAGTCCAGTTCTACCGTTGCTTCTTGACCTTCATGCAGATTTCTCAGGAGGCAGGTAAGGTGGTCTGGTATTCCCATTTCTTGAAGAATTTTCCACAGTTTGCTGTGATCCACACAGTGAACATCTTTAGCATGGTTAATGAAGCACAAGTAGATGTTTTCTGAAACTCTCTTGCTTTGTCTATGATCCAGCAGATGTTGGCAACTTGGTCTCTGGTTCCTCTACATTTTCTAAATCTAGCTTGTTCATCTGGAAGTTCTCTGTTCACACACTGTTGAAGCCTAGTTTTAAGGATTTTGACCATTGCCTTGGTAGCATATGAAATGAGTGCAATTACAGGGTAGTGAGTTAGAAATTGTTAGGCAGTTAGTGTAGGAACTCTGAGACTTTGTCCTGTTTCGATAAACATCCCACTCCACTAACCTGAAATTATACACTTTGTCCCTGATTGCCTGGCTCTCAGAGGAATGTGTCCTTGGCGTGATAAATTATCAGCATTCAGAGCCAGGAAAGGGTAGTAATTAACTTTTGCTCCATATGCCTGAGGGAAACGCAACTGGTGATCATTAATTTTTAGCCTGTATATCTGGTCCATTGTAAAATGGCCCAGGGTCATGAGAAATGGTTGCGGGATAGTGACTTAATGCCTAAGAAAACTGAGAATATGAGGATCAAAAGAAGACATAAAGATGTCAAGTTAAACATTGTGTTTGCACTTGCTCCTTGGAAGAAAAGCTAGAACAAACCTAAACAGTATGTTGAAAAGTAGAGACATTATTTTGCTGACAATGGTCTGTATAATCAAAAGTATGGTTTTCATGTATGGATGTGAGAGTTGGACCATAAAGAAGGCTGAGTGCCAAATAATTGATGCTTTTGAGCTGTGGCGTTGGAGAAGACTCTTGAGAGTCCCTTGGACTGCAAGGAGATCAAACCAGTCAATCCTAAAGGAAATAAGTCCTGAATATTCATTGGAAGGACTGATGCTAAAGCTGAAAATCCAATACTTCGGCCACCTGAAGCAAAGAACTGACTTATTGGAAAAGGCCCTGATCCTGGGAAAGATGGAAGGCTGGAAAAGAAGGGGATGACAGAGGACAAGATGGTTGGATGGCATCACCAACTCGGTGGACATGAGTTTGAGCAAATTCTGGGAGATAGTGAAGGACAAGGAGGCCTGGTGTGCCACAGTCCATGGGTTTGCAAAGAGTCGGACACGACTGAGCCACTGAACAACAATGGAAATTTTGAAGAAGGCACAAACTAAGCCTTTAAACTACTTAGTTTCCCAAAATAAATCAGGAAGAAAAGGAAAGTCCTTAAACTTTTCTGGAAAAGGCTCAGGGAGACATTGAAGAAACATACTCCAATGGACCCGAAATCTATGTAGGGCCAAATTATTCTCAAGGATAAACTTATTACTCAATCAGCCCCATTCATTAAGATGAAGTTCCAAAACCTTCCAAACAAGATCTAGAGAGCCTCCTAAAGACTGCCACACCTGTGTTCTATAAGAGAGATCAGGAGGAATGTAAGGAGAAAGAGAGGAGAGATAAGAAAAAGGCTGAAACTCTCATTATGTCACTACAGGGAGTTAACTTTAGAGCTCCCAAAACAGGAGCTAAAACAGACAAAAAGCTAAAGCCTGGAGCCTGTTTCCTCTGTGGCAAGGATGGAAAATGCCCCCAGGCTAAGATACTGCCACCTAAGTCATGCCCCCTTTGTTGAGGTGATCATTGGAAGAGGAATTGCCCTCAGAGACATAGGTCTCTGAAATCAGTTCCTCAGACCCAAAATCAAGACTGATGGGGTCCAGGGCTTCCCACTTTGGCTCCCGTCCTCATCACAGCACGAAGCTTCAGGTTATTCTGACCGTAGGAGACTGCGCTGTTAACTTTTCTCTTGATATAAGAGCCACTTTTTCAGCCCCCCTTTCTAATCCAGGACCTCCCTCAACTAAATCACCCACTATATGTGGCATTTCTGGGAAGTCAATTACAAAATTCTTTACACAACCATTGAGTTGTAACTGAGAGTCCATTCTCTTTTCCCATGCCTTTCTGATAATACCACAAAGCCCAACTCCCAACCTGGGAAGAGATATACTATCTAATATGCAAGCTTCAAGCCATATGAAATGAAACCCACAGAAAACTTATGTCTACCCCTAACAGAAACAAATATTAACCCTGAGCTTTGGGCAATTGGAGGAAAGATAGGAAGAGCAGTCTCTGCTCAGTCAACACAGATCCTAATCAATTTCCCCATCAAAAACAATATCCCCTAAAACTGGAGGCATGACAAGGATTCATTCCCCTAATTAAAAATCTCAAAGAACAAGACTTTTTCTTAATTGAATGCAACAGCCCTTGTAACACATCTGTTCTAGGAGTACAAAAACAAAATGGAGAATGGAGCATAGTACAAGACCTTTGTCTCATTAATGAAGCTGTAATTCCATTACATCCTGTGGTGCCTAAGCCCTATGCTTTACTTTCCCAGATCCCAGAAATGGCAGACTGGTTTACTGTGCTAGACTTAAAGGATGCCTTCTTTTGTATTCCTCTAGCCCAAAGTTCACAATTTTTGTTTGCTTTTGAGGATCCATCTGATTCTGCTACCCAATTAACTTGGACAGTGTTGCCTCAAGGATTTAGAGATACTCCTCACTTGTTTGGGCAGGCTTTGGCTAAAGACCTAACTGCCTTTTGGCACCAGAGCTTATAAAAATTATCCAAAATGTAGATGGCATTCTCCTTTGCAGTGACTCAAAAGAACAGTGTGACCAAGCTACCTGTGATTTTCTTATTATGTAGCCCAGTGTGGTTACAAAATATCAAAATCTAAAGCTCAGATATGTAGCAGGAAGTGAAATGTCAAGGACTCAAATTTTCACATGGAACTCAAGCCTTAGGGAAGGAAAGAATAAAGCCCATTTTATAACATCCTCTCCCTAGTGCTATTAGACAACTCCATGGTTTCCTTGGTATAACTGACTACTGCTGAATTTGCATTCCTGGATATGGAGAGCTAGTTCAACCTCTACATAAGTTATTAAAAGAGACTAAACAATTAGGACAAAAGGTATTACAATGGGAACCTGGAGAAATACATGCATTTAAGCCTTTACAACAGGCTCTTTTCAGGCCTGCTCTCAACCTGCCTACAGGAAACCAATTTAACATTTTTATAACAGTTAGATCAGGAATAGCACTGGGAGTCCTAACACAACCCAAAAGAAACTCACAACAACCTATTGCTTATCTGAGGAAAGAACTCGATTCTGTAGCTCAAGGATGGCCTCATTGTCTGCAAATAGTGGCCTCAGTAGCTCTATTCATTCCTGAAACTACTAAATTATTTATAGACTGAGATCTGGTGGTCTTTACTTCACATGATATCTCTGGAATTTTAAACTCTAAGGGAGGATTGTGGTTATCAGACAATCAGCTTCTCAGATACCAATCCCTGCTCTTAGAAGGACCCATAACTCAGCTAAAAACTTGCTCAACTTTAAACCCAGCTACATTCCTTCCTGAGTTATTAGATAAAAAATCAGAGCATGACTGTCATCAAGTCCTAGCTTTAAGTTACTCAGCAAGGGAGGACTTCAAAGACACGCCGTTAGAAAATCCAGATGTAAGTATGTTTACCAATGGCAGTTCCTTTATAGAGAAAGGAGAACGTAAAGTAGGCTATGACGTGATAACTTTATTTGGAACCTTAGAAAGTTGCTCCCTACCTCCTGGGACTAGTGCTCAATTGGCTGAATTAATTGCTTTAACCACAGCTTTAGAACTGGGGACTAATAAAAGAGTAAACATATATACTG
This sequence comes from Bos mutus, assembly GCF_027580195.1. Classification (NCBI taxonomy): domain Eukaryota; kingdom Metazoa; phylum Chordata; class Mammalia; order Artiodactyla; family Bovidae; genus Bos; species Bos mutus. Next base: position 21,936,055 of record NC_091620.1, on the reverse strand, counting down.
ACTCCAAATATGCTTACCTATTTCTTCATGCTCATGCTGCCATTTGGAAAAAGAGGACCTTTAAAACTTCAGATGGCAGTCCCATCAAATACTATCAAGAAATTCTGTGCCTCCTAGATGCAAGGTTATCCAAGGAGGTGGCAGTAATACGTTGTCAAGGTCATCAGAAGGATGATTCTGGAAAATAGCAGAGGGAAATAGGATGATAGACCAACAAGCATAAATGGAAACATAGACTTTTAATTCTCAGGCTCCCCACCTCTGGAACAGAATTCCCACTGACATGCTGCTGCTGCTGCTGCTAAGTCTCTTCAGTCATGTCCGACTCTGTGCAACCCCACAGACGGCAGCCCACCAGGCTCCCCCGTCCCTGGGATTCTCCAGGCAAGAACACTGGAGTGGGTTCCCACTGACATAAAACCCCACTATTCTCCTGAGGAACTTCAACATTCCCTTTCTCAAGGAGATATTTTACTCCCATCAGGTTGGCTTCAAACAGAAGATCAAAAGCTTTTATTACTCTCCAATGGCCAATGGAAGGTTCTTAAAACATTACATCAAACATTCTGTCTGGGAATTGAAAATACTTACCAACTTGCTAAAAGTCTCTTTAAAGGAAAGGGATTGATAAAAACTGTAGTTCAAATTGTTAAGGGATGTGAGATATGTCAGGAAAATAATCCCCATAACAGCTAATCAGTTCCTCCAGGTTTACAATGTATAGGAAAATATGCTGGAGAAGACTGGCAGATAGATTTGACCCATATGTTTTAGGCAAAGGAACATTGATATAGTGTTAAAAAATAAATATTTGCATTTCTCCTAATTGTATATAAATTATTCCTTTTTTCTTTTTTTATATCAACATCCTATCTGCTATCTGCTATCCAGGCCTGTTCTCACTTCTCTTTCAGACAAAACCACTTTGGAGGAATTAGGTTGTTCCATAGCCATCCCATCTTCCCCTCACAATTTCATTCCTAAAGAAGATTGTAGAAACTGCTGATATCCTACAGACTGTTTAACTCTGATGAACCAGAACCATTTAATTATGTTGATATTACCCAAGTAGCATATGATCACTTGATCAGTAGAGTAACATTTTTCCAGTTTGAAATTCCCCTTCTGGAAACATGACAGGATGGGTTTCTAAACAAAAAAATCTCATCCTCATGAGCCATAATAATATCTGCCTTTATGCCTTTATGGATCTATATTTTTAGAATATCAATTCACTCATTCTAAATCTCTCATCCTTTTATTTTCCAACAGCATGGAGAAAAACTATTGTTTGAAAGCAAGAATCAGACATGTTTATCTTTCTTAATTCAGGGGACTCTTTTTAAAATTTTCCATGATTCATCTGTAAGACCTGGTTTCTTTTCATCCTTATTTGGTTCCTTGGGAAAGAATTTGGTATATCTTATTGAATAAACACTTCCTGCCAAGCAGTGCACTATTTATTATGATCTTTTTCTTTATTTATAGGTGTTCTAAGCTCTGATGACTAATATTTCTGGAGATCTCAACCCTTAGATAAGTAATGACATTACTTAGTCTCTATTCTTAATAATTTTAGAAGGTATACTGCTTGTCCAAGGGCCATTCTTCTACAGAATTAATTCTTAAATTGTATTCAGAAGAATATTGTTGAGTGTGACTTGAAGAAAAAGATATCCATGGTCAAATAAGTTTAGGAAACACTAAGTGAAGCAGTTAAAAGGTACATCAGGACTTCTTAAAACTTTAATATGGAAAATTAGAGAAGATTTGTGAATCTTAAAATGACGAGTGTCCTATATAGCCTTTCTATAATTTACTAATTTTTATTGCAAGCAGCATAAATGCTTTATATTTAGCATTATTCTGAATACATTTTGAGAAATGCTACTTTAGAAATAGCTAGGACTTCCCTGAAGGTCCAGGGGTTAGGAAGCCCAGCTTCCAATGCAGAGGATGAGGTTTTATCCCGGGTCAAGAAACTGGGGTCCCATGTGCCAAAAGAAAAAAAAAAGAAAGAAAGAAGGAAAAAAAGAAATAGCTAAATAAGTCAAAATGGAAACTTTTTAAAAATCCACTTATCCACAAACACAACTTACTGGAAATACTGTTGAACAATGACTTCAGAACAAGTTTACTGAAAGCCTTATATTTTCTAGCTGAAGATCAGCATTGTTTAATGGCTATTTTTTTCTCACTCTCATAATTTAAGTGGGTATCTAAGATTGTCACAGAGAATGACCGCTTAAAACTTCATTGTTATTCTAAATTTAATTTAAACCACTAAACAGACTGAGTTGACAGAAGGGACTCTCTAAATTTACGAATAACCTTTTCAATCTCCTAAAGAACTTCTGATGCTTTAAGGAAGTTAAAAGAAACTTTCCCCATGACTCTTGCCAGCAGAGTATTGACAGGCCATTTCTGACTATTTTATGTTACAGCAAATAAGATAACCTCCTAGGTCTTAATTTTAAAAACAAACACCCAGAAACAAAAGAAAGAAGGAGGGCAAGGGAGACGAGAAAAGAAGGAAAAGGAAAAGGAGGAAAATAGCTAGGCAGATTGTTTACAAAATGGCAATATTTGCACAATGCTTTACAAAATAGCCAAAGGTTACCAGATCTCTGTTTTTACTCTCTTTGTAATGACTTTGAGCTTCCTCCCATCAAAAAGTAGAGTCTGTTTCTCCATCCTTTGAACCTAGGCTTGACCTTGCCATTTGCTTTGGGCAATAGGCCATTGTGAATGTGATGCTGGCGAACACCGCCCTGGGGCTTGCCCCTTCCTGCAACTCTTTGGAATCCCAGGTACATCATGTGAAGAAGCCCATGTGGACTAGATTTTTGGAAGATGAAGCCCATGTGGAGCAGAGAAGAGTCAAATTTCTAACTTTATTTTTAATTGTAACATTTATTTCCTGCAATAATAGATGATTAGCTTAGTCATACCACCCTCATCCTAGTCATCTTCCTCATCAAACTTGAAAACACCAGAGGAAGGTGAAACTGAGATTTCAAAGAAGGGATGTGAGTATTCAACATAGAGGGAGCAGAGATGTAGGAGCACCATGATGCAGGAAAGGGGTGGTCCCTTGGAAAATTAAAAGATGTCAGTGGAGGAACTTCCCTGATGGTCCAAACGTTTAGACTTCAAACTTCCACTGCAAAGGTGCAGGTTTGATACTTTGTGGGAGAACTCCAATCCTACATGCCTTGTGGTGCAGCCAAAATCCAAATAAACTAAAAAGCAGAAACAAAAACATAAAAGAAGTCAGTGTAGCTGGAACAACAGTGAGTAGGGTAGCAAAGAGTATAAGATGAAATAGAAGAGATAAACAGAGACAGGCAGAACTTGGACCTTGGGTGATATAGAACATGCAAGACTATATAACTTTACAAGAACTGGATTTTATTTTCAGTGATTATTTTTTTGCATCAAATTAAAAGAAAGTTTTTTTAACTGTAATATGTGGCACCATTGACACGTGGAGGTATCAATGGGGGAGGGCAAATGATGAAACCAAGTTGGATGGCCATTTAGCTGTACAAATTAAAGGCCTTAAATATTTCTCTTTGATCCCCAAATGCAACATTATTCTAAGAAACTATCATGACTGTGCAAAAATGTTCCTTTTCAAATAAGTTCATCTCATTATTTTTGATAATAGTGAAAACTGGAGGTAATCAAAAAAGTCTGATAATAGTTTATAGTGAAATAAATTGACATATATCATAACAGATTATTATTAAGCCACTGAAATTATTATCAAAGTGTATATGTATATATAAGACGTAGAAAAGGGCAGGCTACAAAATAGTATACTCAATATAATCTCAATTATGTTAAAAAGAAAATTGCAGAGAAAAAAAATGAGTGGAAAAATATAGAACCAAATGTTAACATGTTTCTATTTGTAGCTGGAGTTAGGAGTATTTTAATAGAAAAATATTTAGGGAAAACCCTGAAGGCACCAAATTTCCTACCTCCAATATTCTTCAATGACTGCATCTCTGGGTCAGAAATACCAGTGTACAAAGACTGTTTATATAGGTTGTTATATGTAAAAATGTTACTGATATATTGTGACAGTCAAAATATAGAGATTATATATAATACAAATTTAGCCCTGTAACAGACTGTACTAAAATGATGATAAAAAATATATGCTTGCCAAATAATTTAAGTCTGAGTTTGCAATACTGGAGAGGGAATGACAATCCACTCCAGGACTATTGCCTGGAAAATCCTATGGACAGAGGAGCCTGGTAGGCTACAGTCCATTGGGTCTCAAAGAATCGGACACAACTGAACAACTTCACTTTCACTTCAGTTTACAATACTAACAGAAATCAGTCCTGAATGTTCATTGGAAGGACTGATGCTGAAGCTGAAACTCCAATACTTTGGCCACCTGAAGAAAAGATCTGACTCCTTGGGAAAGACCCTGATGCTGGGGAAGATTGAAAGTAGGAGGAGAAGGGGACGACAGAGGATGAGATGGTTGGATGGCATCACTGACTCGATGGACGTGAGTCTCAGTGAACTCCGGGAGTTGGTGATGGACAGGGAGGCCTGGTGCGCTAGTTTGGCAATGCCAAAGAATGTTCAAACTAGCGCACAATTGCACTCATCTCACATGCTAGTAAAGAAATGCTTAAAATTCTCCAAGCCAGGTTTCAGCAATACTCGAACCATGAACTTCCAGATGTTCAAGCTGGTTTTAGAAAAGGCAGAGGAACCAGAGATCAAATTGCCAACATTCGCTGGATCATCAAAAAAACAAGAGAGTTCCAGAAAAATATCAACTTCTGCTTTATTGACTATGCCAAAGCCTTTGACTGTGTGGACCACAACAAACTCTGGAAAATTCTTCAAGAGATGGGAATATCAGACCACCTAACCTGCCTCTTGAGAAACCTGTATGCAGGTCAGGAAGCAATAGTTAGAACTGGACATGGAACAACAGACTGGTTCCGCATAGGAAAAGGAATATGTCAAGGCTGTATATTGTCACCCTGCTTATTTAACTTATTTGCAGAGTACATCATGAGAAACGCTGGGCTGGAGGAAGCACAAGCTGGAATCAAGATTGCCGGGAGAAATATCAATAACCTCAGGTATGCAGATGACACCACCCTATGGCAGAAAGTGAAGAAGAACTAAAGAACCTCTTGATGAAAGTGAAAGTGGAGAGTGAAAAAGTTGGCCTAAAGCTCAACATTCAGAAAACTAAGATCATGGCATCCAGTCCCATCACTTCATGGCAAATAGATGGGGAAACAGTGGAAACAGTGTCAGAGTTTATTTTTGTGGGCTCCAAAATCACTGCAGATGTTTTTTGCAGCCATGAAATTAAAAGAAGCCTCCTCCTTGGAAGGAAAGTTATGACCAATCTAGATGGCATATTAAAAAGCAGAGACAATACTTTGTCAACAAATGTCCATCTAGTCAAGGCTATGGTTTTTCCAGTAGTTATATATGGATGTGAGATTTGGACTATAAAGAAAGCTGAACACCGAAGAATTGATGCTTTTGAACTGTGGTATTGGAGAAGACTCTTGAGAGTCCCTTGGACTGCAAGGAGATCCAACCAGTCCATCCTAAAGGAGATCAGTCCTGGGTGTTCATTGGAAGGACTGATGCTGAGGCTGAAACTGCAATACTTTGGCCACTTGATGTGAAGGGCTGACTCATTGGAAAAGATTCTGATGCTGGGAAAGATTGAGGGCAGGAGGAGAAGGGGATGACAGAGGATGAGATGGTTGGATACATCACCGACTCAATGGACATGGATTTGGGTGGACTCTTGGAGCTGGTGATGGACAGGGAGGCCCGCCCTGCTGCAGTTCATGGGGTCGCAGAGTTTCACATGACTGAGCCACTGAACTGAAGTGAATTGAACTGACTCTAGATTGAAGCAGTCCAGGAGGAGGAAACTAACTCTAGTGCCAAGTTAACACTCTGATACAGGGAGCACAGAGTATGACACAGACAGATGGAGATAGGGAAGGCTCAGATCTCCATCCCACATGAGGGTCCAACAGCTGCACCTCAGAGTCCAGGCTTCTGTCCATCATATCACATGGAGTGTGCTCAGTCATGTCCAAGTCTTTGTGGTCCTGTGGACTGTAGCCTGCCAGGCTCCTCTGTCCATGGAATTTTCCAGGCAAGCATATTGGACTGGGGTGTCATTTCCTACTACAGGGGATCTTCCTAACCCTGGGATCCACCCATGTGTCTTGGGTCCTCCTACACTGGCAGGCGGATGCTTTATCACTAGTGCCACCTGGGAAGCCCATCATATGTAGATTACATCCAACTAAGCAGGAGCTGTTTAAGCATCTCATCATCCTGATCCCTGTAAAATGAACTGGCTTCACAGCTACTTTTCCCTCAAGATCCATGAGAACACTCTTCCAGGTAAGCTCATCTGCTTAGGAGTCTCCCAAAGTTGCTCAGACTTGGACCTAGGGTTTTATCTGTGTGGAGGTGACTATCTCTATCTGCTTTTGTTGGCACTTTCTGAATAATTAAAGATAGGAGTAAGTATGAATTTTGAAAATCTTTGGAGGACTTCCCTGGTGGTCCAAGGGTTAAGAATCCTTGGTACATGGGATAAATACTACAAGGTACATGGGATAGATCCCTGATCAGGGAACTCCCACATGCAGCAGTGTGGCCAAAAATAATAATAATAAATAAAAATCATCAGGGGGCAAAAAAAGCACTTTTTGCTTATTATTGTATTTCCCTAGATAGCTTAACAGGAGAAAATCAAACAAAATCCCAAACCCCTGCCTCTTATCAGCGATTGTTGAGATTAGAGGTTTTTTTTTTTTTGAAGTTCAAACTCCACATGGCTGGTTTTATTTTCTCCATTTTTACTTATCTTTATTTTTCCACTTTGTTCAGTGAGCATGTAATTACTTTTAAGGATAGAAAGATCAGTGTTATTAATTTTTATATCTCACTACCAATTTTTATTGTTTTGTTTTTAAAGTGAAAGTGAAGTGAAGTCGCTCAGTCGTGTCCGACTCTTTACGACCCCATGGACTGTGTAGCCTACCAGGCTCCTCTGTCCATGGGATTTTCCAGGCAATAGTACTGGAGTGGATTGCCATTTCCTTCTCCAGCGGATCTTCCCGATCCAGGGATAGAACCCAGGTCTCCCGCATTGTAGACAGACACTCTACCATCTGAGCCACCAGGGAAGTTTTGTTTTTAAATGGCAACCCAAAAAAATAATTATAAGAGATTGAAATCCCTGGGTTTGAATGCCAGCACTAATAATGAAGGTGGTTTGGCAGTCACAGTTGCCCAGAGCATGAATTGGGTAAGAAAAGTCTCCAAAGCACAGATTTCTAACAGTGTTTATAAGGCCTATTTCTCCTAGTTGAGAGGCCTTGTATGAATGTCTACAATTTTGCAACTCTCATAAATCCAGAAGAAAATCTAAAGTTCCAATAGAAAATAAAGGGACAAAATTATTTTTCTATTTATGGACATAGAAGACTATAGCATATTCAATCTGAATGCTTTAAATGTAGATAATTGTGGAAAACTGTTTTTCCCCAAAATGGCCCCATTCCTTGGCTTTATCTGCAATGTGACTTTGACCCTCTTTTCATGAAATGGGGTCTGCTTTTTAACTTTTCCTCCCCCTTACCCCAGGCGATTTGACTCCCATGGAACATTTGTAACATTCTATTAACATTTAGAATGCCTGGAATAGATGCTGAATTTCAAGATTAGATCAGAAAAAGCATGGTATCTTCTGCCTCTACTCACTGGAATACTAGCCCCTGAATGTCTGTAGCTGGCATGTAAGTCAACCAGCTGTCCTGAGGCCCAGATCAGTCCATGCAGAGAGCTCATTCAGCCAGACCCAGAGACCACAGAAGGTGAGTGAGTTGCCCAGCTAGCCCCAGCCCCCAGCTGCTCTTTGTTGTTCAGTTGCTCATTTATGTCTGCTTCTGTGCAACCCCATGGACTGCACATCAGGCTTCCCTGTCCTTCACTATCTCCTGAAATTTGCTCAAACTCCTGTCCATTGAGTCGATGATGCCATCCAAACATCTCATCCAGCTGCTCTAGCCCCGAGCTGTTCCAGTTTTAGCCTCTGTCTGCCAGCATTTCATGAGAGACTCCAGCCAGACCCAACCAGCAAGCCCTCCAGGATTCTTCAGCCCTGCGCCCCAGCCCCCAAAACATGTGGTGTGCTAAAGGAGGCATGCTAAAGATTTTAAGGAATGTGATTAGACCATCCCTGTCTGCTAAGACCCTAACCTTCTGGATTATTACACTGCAAAAGAAGTCCTCCAGAAAGACAGTCCTGGATTGTAGAAGAGACATATACATCTCAAAGGAACAAAGAAAGGACTTAAAATTGCAAAGTGCAAGTTTTCTAAAACAAACGATTTAAGAAAAATGAAGAAGGTTTTGACTGGAAGAAAAAACCTATTCTTCTGGCAGCCTTGAGCTTTTCAAGGCTGGAACTTAAGGCGTGTAGAGTTGTCCCAAAGACGTGGCTTTACGCTGCTGGAAGCCAGGTAGAGTTTGGTCAGATCTCTGAGTCTGGAGGTGGGAGTGGAGTGGGGAGGGAGTAGGCATGGAGTTGCTTTTGCAGTCTGCAGTTCTCAGTTGTTACACAGCATTGGATAAACAGAGCAAACTTTTTACCTAAAAGTTAAGTGCTCCTGTAACAAAACCCAAAAACACACTGCATTGACTTAAAGACTGGGCAGCAGGAGGAAGGTAGAAGGACCTTGTTGTTGTTCTTCAGTTGCTAAGTTATGTCTAACTCTTTGCGACCCCATGGACTGCAGCATGTTAGGCTTCCTTGTCCGTCACCATTTCCCTGAGTTTGCCCAAACTCATGTCCGTTGAGCCACTGATGCCATCCAACCATCCAACCAGCAACAGGGTCTTTTTCAATGAGTCGGCTCTTTGAATTAGGTGGCCAAAGTTTTGGAGCTTCAGTTTTAGCATCGGTCCTTCCTGAATATTCAGGGTTGATTGCCTTTGGGATTGACTGGTTTGATCTCCTTGAAGGACATTGAGTAGACTATAACGTGAGAGATGAGAGCCTGGAGGAAGCTGTCAGTGCCTGCCTATGACAGGTAGAAAGAGGGCAATTTAAAAGGGAACTCAGTTCTAATGAGGTGGATGAAACTGGAGCCTATTATACAGAGTGAAGTAAGCCAGAAGGAAAAACAGAAATACAGTATACTAACGCATATATATGGAATTTAGAAAGATGGTAACAATAACCTGGTGTACGAGACAGCAAAAGAGACACTGATGTATAGAACAGTCTTATGGACTCTGTGGGAGAGGGAGAGGGTGGGAAGATTTGGGAGAGTGACATTGAAACATGTAGAATATCATGTAAGAAACGAGTTGCCAGTCCAGGTTCGATGCGCGATACTGGATGCTTGGGGCTGGTGCACTGGGACGACCCAGAGGGATGGTGTGGGAGGGAGGAGGAGGAGGGTTCAGGATGGGAACACATGTATGCCTGTGGTGGATTCATTTTGATATTTGGCAAAACTAATACAATTATGTAAAGTTTAAAAATAAAATAAAATTAAAAAAAAAAAAAAGAGTAAACTGCAAAAAAAAAAATAAAATAAAATAAAAGGGAACTCTCCGGTTTTTAAGAAAACTGAGATGAAAGATAAAAAATTCAGGACTTGGTAGATTCAAAATTAAAATGATTTCTCAGTCCCAGATTTTCCAGACAGCAGCATATCCTCAAAATACATGGCTATATATGTTTCGATTGCCTCTTCATATTTTATAATATTTTTATAAAGAGAAGAGGTAAACAATTTGATCTTTTCTGCATAATTGATCAAAAATTGTTTTTTTAATTATTCGTAGCTTTGGCTAGGTATTAATGAGAACTATCTCAGTTCAGTTCTGTTGCTCAGTCATGTCCAACTCTTTATGATGCCATGAATCACAGCATGCCAGGCCTCCCTGTCCATCTCCAACTCCTGGAATTTACTCAAACTCATCCCCATTGAGTTGGTGATGCCATCCAACCATCTCATCCTCTGTCATCCCCTTCTCCTCCTGCCTTCAATCTTTCCCAGCATCAGGGTCTTTTCCAATGAGTCAGCTCTTCGCATCACGTGGCCAAAGAATTGGAGTTTCCGCTTCAACATCAGTCCTTCCAATGAATACTCAGGACTGATCTCCTTTAGGATGAACTAGTTGGATCTCCTTGCAGTCCAAGAGACTCTCAAGAGTCTTCTCCAACACCCCATTTCGAAAGCATCAATTCTTCGGCGCTAAGCTTTCTTTATAGTCCAACTCTCACATCCATACATGACTACTGGAAAAACCATAGCTTTGACTAGACTGACCTTTGTTGGCAAAGTACTGTCTCTGCTTTTTAATATGCTGTCTAGGTTGATCATAGCTTTTCTTCCAAGGAGTAAGCATCTTTTAATTTCATTGCTGCAGTCACCATCTGCAGTGATTTTGGAGCCCCAAAAAATAAAATCTGATACTGTTTCCACATCTATTTTCCATGAAGTGATGGGACTGGATGCCATGATCCTAGTTTTCTGAATGTTGAGCTTTAAGCCAAATTTTTCACTCTCCTCTTTCACTTTCATCAAGAGGCTCTTTAGTTCTTCTTCACTTTTTGCCATAAGGGTGGCATCATCTGCATATCTGAGGTTATTGATATTTCTCCCTGCAGTCTTGGTTCCAGCTTGTGTTTCTTCCAGCCCAGCATTTCTCATGATGTACTCTGCATATAAAGTTAAATAAGCAGGGTGACAATATACAGCCTTGACGGCCTCCTTTTCCTATTTGGAACCAGTCTGTTGTTCCATGTCCAGTTCTAACTGTTGCTTCCTGACCTGCATACAGATTTCTCAGGAGGCAGGTTAGGTGGTCTGATATTCCCATCTCTTGAAGAATTTTCCAGAGTTTGTTGTGGTTCACACAGTCAAAGGCTTTGGCATAGTCAATAAAGCAGAAGTAGACATTTTTCTGGAACTTTCTTGCTTTTTCAATGATCCAGCGGATGTTGGCAATTTGATCTCTGGTTCCTCTACCTTTTCTAAAACCAGCTTGAACATCTGGAAGTTCACGGTTCACGTATTCTTGAAGCCTGGCTTGGAGAATTTGGGGCATTACTTTACTAGTGTGTGAGATGAGTGCAATTGTGGGGTAGTTTCAGCATTCTTTCGCATTGTCTTTCTTTGGGATTGGAATGAAAACTGACCTTTTCCAGTCCTGTGGCCACTGCTGAGTTTTCCAAATTTGCTGGCATATTGAGTGCAGCACTTTCACAGCATCATCTTTTAGGATTTGAAATAGTTCAACTGGGATTCCATCACCTCCATTAGCTTTGTCATGCACCTAATTTTACATGTTGACTATTTGGAGTAATTCCCAGAGACTCATTTTTGCCTCCATTTGTCAGGAAGGAAAATTTTCCCTTTTCTGGGCTGGTCTAAAAGTTAAATTGCTGTGAGACAGATTAACAGGAGAAAACAATATATATATATGGGAGAGACCCAGGAAAACTGAGTAACTTACCAAAATAGTTGAAACCTTCACATAAACTCCACCTTTAACTGAAGACAAAAGAGGTTGTTGGAGGTAGTAGTTTGGGACTTCCCAAGGGGAGGAAGGCAGTTCATAGAGAGATGTGAAAGCAAAGGTTGGATCAACAAATGTTTCCTGAGCCTTCCAGAAACAGAGGGACTCTGCTAGGATCCTTCCTGTCTCCACACTTAGCTCATGCTGTTTGAGTATGGTGATGCTCCCTTCCTGCAACACATCCTGTCTACATTCTGTTAGGCAGTTAAGGGGAAAGTCAAAGGTTCTTCCTAAGTCCCTGGACCTTAAAAATAACCAGTCTAAATTAACCTGGATGGCAGATTTTTTTCCCTCTACACACATTTCTCTGCTCCTCTCCTCTATGTGTGCATGTGTTCTCAGTCACTTTGGTTGTTTCTGACTCTTTGTGACCCCATGAATCCTAGCCAACCAGGCTCCTCTGTCCAAGATTCCTCAGGCAAGAATACTGGAGTGAGTTGCCATGCCCTCCTCCAGGGGATCTTCCCAGCCTAGGAATGAAACCTAAGTCTCCCCCACCTCCTACTTTGCAGGTGGGTTCTTGACTGCTGAGCTACTGGGGAAGCTCTTCTCGTCTCCTCTAAACACAACCATAAAAATAAACAACCGTAATAGGACTCTGATGGAAAAGAGAAGGCAAACTGGCTAAGAACCTCAGGAATTGAGGAACAACAAGCCATGAGTTCCCTGGGTTCAACTTTTTTTCTCCCTAGTATCTTAAACTGGATGTGGGAAAGCAGGACAGACCAAAATGAAATCTTGAGAAAAGCTGCCTCTGACCCAAGGACCAGGAAGGGGAAGCCCAGCAGACACCTAACAGAGAGCCCCACCCATGACTCCAAACTCACTGGCAACAGGTGGGCTCTCAGGGGAGACAGGACAGAGGAGGCCTGGCATTTCCCAGCCCCTACTTTCCCAGCCCCCACTTCCTGCATAAGGCAATCCAATCCTGGTGTTTCCCAACTTTTTCCACCTGAAAGAAACCAGAAAAAAAAAAAAAAATGAAAGAAACCAGAATGTCACCCCCAAATATGCCTCATTGTCATAAATATTGTTTGAAGTTGTGAAAGAAAAACCACAGGTCCAAAATGGCATCACTTGTGCTAAAGCCAATGATACCAAACCTACATTTAGGACCTGACCTAATTGCAGTTTCGACCTTCATTAGAAATGGCATCTTAATCAACCAGTATGAAATTTTCTTGTCAGCCCCAGCAAGGTCAACTGTCACGTGGCCCTCTCCATCTTGGAGGGAGAAGAAGAAGCAGTCTGCATCCCACCAAAAGAAGACATCTCAGGCAAAAATAATCTTCTCTTCCTTGCTAATAGCTCCCCACCCCACCCTTCTGCCTATCAAAGCCTCCAATTTTGTACCTTTCTAGTTGCTGCACGGCATGCTGCCCAGTTCATGAACTGCTTAATACAACCAACTGGAGCTTCAAATTTACTCAGCTGAATTTTGTTTTTTAAAATGAAGGCAACTAAGAATCAAGAAAGGCAGAAAACGTTTCCCCTTGTCTGACTAAATGCAAATTTTAAATTTTCCTCTTCTTAAAGACAGACTAATCAGCCCAGAGATGGCAACAGAGGAATCCCCAAACAACCTTTGCTCCATTAGTTCCTGCCCATATATTTACTTTCCCAGTCTGTAGCCCTTGGAAGCCTGAACTGCTTTCCTTTTCCTGTCATTTCCCTTTAAATCTGCTATTATTTAAGTACTATTTATTCATTGATTTTGGCAGTACTGGGTCTTCGTTGCTGTGAGCCAGCTTTCTCTACCTAGTTGCTGTGAGTGGAGGTTACTCTCTATTTGTGGTCCAAGGGCTTCTCATTGCAGTGGCGTCTCTTGCTGCAGATCACAGCCTCTAGGCACTCGGGCTTCAATAGTTGTGGCTTGCAGGCTCCAGAATGTGGGCTCATTAGTTGTGGCACATGGGCTCAGTTGCCCCATGGCATGTGGTATCTTTCTGGACCAGGATCTAAGCAGTGTCCTTTGCATTGAAAGCTGAATTCTTACCCACTGGACCACCAGGGAAGCCCTGTTATTATTTTTTATTGTTGTTGTTCCTTGTTGAGGATACTGTATAAACTGAAATTCTAAACTTCCACTTTCAGTTACTTTTCTCTCTTGATGTATATATTTTATTGAAGTATAGTCTACTTACAGTGTTTCAGGTACGTAGTAAAGTGATTCAGTTATACATATACACATATATTATTTCTCAGATTATTTTTCATTATGGGTTATTATAAAATATTGACTACAGTTCCCTGTGCTATACAGTAAACCTTTGTTGCTTGTTGCATATCTATTTTTTTAATTAGAAATCTAGCATTCTATTCATACTAAGTCAAACAAATGGAATCAAGGATCCTGCCAATGTTGGGCAGCCCAGGGACTGCCTCAGGTTCTGTTGTGCCTCCCCCACCCACCTGGTAATACCAGGACCAGAGAAGGGTAAGGTGGCCCCAAGTGAACTTAGGAGAACATAACAGCACTTCAAGAGCTAGAAAAAATTAAATTGTTCTTGGAACCACAGACCATGAAAATAAGCCAAGAGCTACATCTTAATTGCCTACTAAAATATGATTAAATAGGGTTCAGAGTCTCCTAACAATATCCAAAATGCCTAGGATACAATAGAAAATCATCCATCATACTAAGAATCAGGAAAAATCACAAATTGGATGAGAAAAGACATTCAACAGCCAATTCTGAGATGAAACAGATACTGGAATTATCTGACAAAGATTTTAAAGCAGCTATCACCAAAAATTGCTTTTATGTGCAATTATAAAGTTTCCTGGGACAAATAAAAATTAGAGCCTTGTGGACTTGTGGGAAAGTAACAAAAGATCTAATCACTGGATTCTCGAAAGAAGAGAAAGAATGGGGGTGGGGTAGGTGGGGGGAATGGTTCAAAAATTCAAAGAAATAATAGTGGCTGAAAACTTCACAAATTGAGAAAAGATATACATCTACAGATGAAAGAAACTGAAAGAATTCCCAAAAAAGGAAATCCACACCAAGATATATGTGAACTTCCGAAAGCTAAAGACAATGGTAGAGTGGCTAAGATGGTTTTATTGTTGTTTAGTCACTAAATCATGACCAACTCTTTTGCAAACCCATGGACCGAAGCTTGCCAGGCACTTCTGTCCCTGGGATTTCCCAGGCAAGAATACTGGAGTGGGTTGCCATTTCCTTCTCCAGGGGATCTTCCTGACCCAGGGATCAAATCCACATCCCCTGCATTGCCAGACAGATTCTTTACCATTGCGCTACCTGGGAAGCCCAAGATGATATTATAGAAGCCTGAAAATATATAATTATATTGTGGCAATGTAATTGCAGACTCATACATATGAGTGTATATACTGAGTGTATAAATGAATATATACATATACATGCATATACAACTTATGTGTGTATACATATAAGTGAGTATGTACATGTACTCATGTATGTAATTAAGGGTAAAAATGATCATAGACATATAAATATACTTTATATATATACACATGTATATGTTTTATTGTATTTCTAAGATACTGTGCTTTTTATAAATTGAAGGTTTGTGGCAACTCTGCCTTGGAGCAAGTCTATAAGCACCATTCTCCCAATAGTATTATTTTTAAATTAGGATATGTACATTGATTAGACATAATGCTGTTGACTATTGCACACGTAAGAGAGTATAGGAATCTGCATGCCAAAGCAGGGGACACGGGTTCAAGCCCTGGTCTGGGAAGATTCCACACGCTGCGGAGCAACAAAGCCCATGTGCCACAATTACTGAGCCTGAGCACCCAGAGCCAGCGCTCCACGACGAGAGAAACAACTGCAAAGAGAAGCCAGTGCACCACAGTGAAGAGAAAGCCCCGCTTTCTGCAGCTAGAGAAAGCCCTCACAAAGCAGCAAAGACCCAGCACAGCTGACAAATACATAAATTAGTAATAATAATAATAAAACAGACAAATGTCTGTTAGAGTTTGGGGATGTTTTAAGCTTTAGTTTTAAAAAAAAGAAAGAAATTTTATTTCATTCTCCATCGGACAGAAAATGAGTGGCAAGAACAGAGTGTTTCTTGAAATGTTTTTTAGCTCTGATGCTGAAAGCTCAGCTTCTCTGTACACCAGTACTGAATCAAGTCTCAGAGACAGAGTTATAGGTGAAGTAAAAAAAGATAACTTTATTACTTTGCCAGGCAATGGGGGCCACAGTGGGCTAATGCCCTCAAAACCAGGTGTGCCAACTTGGAGAAGATAGTGGGAAGTTTTAAAGTAATTGTTCAAAGAGGGCATAATCAACTTGTGGACACTCTTCTGAAGGGTTGATGATGAGGTAAGTAGGAGTCAACATCATCAGCCCTCTGGTCCAACTGGTCTGGGGTCTACATGCTTGTGGGCAGAATACCCTCGTTAACTTCTCCCACCTGGAAGGGGTTTCAGTATCTGCAAAATAGCTCAAAGATATTGCTGTGTGTATCCTTTGATGAGGAAATCGGATCATGCCCCAAGGCTGCTCTTGACTGTTTTTCCTTGGTCTTGCATCCTCTCTCATCCCAAATTAACAACTGCTTGAACCTGCCTGCTGGAACTCAGGGAAGGTCATGGATGCTGAGTGAAGGCTGTTTACTATAATCAAAGAAATGAGGTGCACAGAAAGGCTTTGTGCCCAGGAGCCCCAAGGCATCCTGCTCAGCATCAGCTCTGTGAATTCTCTTAATGTTTACCTTCAATAATTCAAAGAGAATATTATCACCTACAGCCTGTGAGTAGGGTTTCATATTTAAATCTTCAAATAAAATATAGTGACACTTCGTTTTTATTCTCATAGGACCTCATCTCCTGTGAATATCAGTTAAAAAAATCTTTTTTGAAAAAAGTCATTGAATTATGTAGAGAAGAAGCCAATTTGTTACCAAGTCCAAGCTTGCTCTGCTTTCTGCATGACAGGCCAATGAACCTGAGAGATGAAGTGGTGAGGCGAGGAATACAACTTTATTTGGAAAGCTGGCTGATTGAGAAGATGGCAGACTAATGTCTCAAAATAACCATCTTGTCAGGGTCTGGATGCCAGGTTCTTTTATAGAGTCAGAGAAAGAGAAGCAATGAGGAACTAAAGTCAAAAGGGAGAGGCAGTGAGGAAGTAAAAGAGTCTTCAGTCTCGCAAAACATCTCTAGGAATGGCCAGCCTTTAGAAAGGTTATACTAATCTCCTTTTTTTTCCCTAAAGCCATTCATCTGTGGGCAGTGAGCTTCCCAGGTGGCGTGAGTGGTAAAGAACCAATGCAAGGGACATAGAGACATGGGCTTGATCCTTAGGTCAGGAAGATCCCACTGAGAAAGAAATGAGAACTCACTCCAGTATTCTTAATATTCTTGCCTGGAGAATCCAATGGACAGAAGAGCCTGGCTGGCTACAGTTCATAGGGTTGCACAGTCAGACATGACTGAAGTGATTTAGCACACAGGCAGGGTCAGATTATCTCTTTATGAGCTAAACAAAGGCTCTTTAGTTTAACAGTCAGGCAGAGGGGCAGGGTCCTCTGAGGCAGGCCATTATGTATGATTGTAAAAAAACAAAACAAAACAAAACAAAAAAAAGCCATGAAAAGCAACTCAAAGAAATAGTTTCCAACAGGGAGTCAGAATTGGCTTCTCCCTACAACAAGTTTACTACTGGACTGTATTCTTTAAATTATTGCTTCATTTCATATGTTATTAGACTTTATCATCTACCGTTCTTGGTTGCACATTTTTTGTTCTTATTGTTGTTGTTCAGTGGCTAAGTTGTGTCAGACTCTTTGAGATGATGTGCCCTGCAGCCCATCAGGCTCCTCTGTCCTCCACTATCTTCTGGAATTTTCTCAAATTCATGTCCTTGAATCAGCGATGCTATCTAACCATCTCATCCTCTGCTGCCCCCTTCTCTTTTTGCCTTCAGTCCTTCCAAGCATCAGGATCTTTTCCAATAAGCTGCCTCTTTGCAACAGGTGGCCAAAGTATTGGAGCTTCAGTTTCAGCATTGGTCCTTCCAATGAGTATTCAAGGTTGATTTCCTTTAGGATTGGCTGGTTTGATCTTGCAGTCCGTTGGCAGCACATTATAGAACAGTGAACTGGGCTTCTCAAATGGCTCAGTGGTAAGGAATCCAGCTGCCAATGCAGGAAACAGGGTTTCAATCCCTAGGTCAGAAAGAACTCCTAGAGATGGAAATGGCAACCCATTTCAGTATTCTTGCCTGGGAAATCCCATGGACAGGGGATCCTGGCAGGCTACAGTCTATGCAGTTGCTAAAGAGTCAGGTACGAGTTATCGACTTAAAAACAGCATGGACTCACAAAAGGGTTTTTGTTTCATCACAGCAAGAAATCTGGAGATAAGGAGTACTGGCATCTAAGTTCAGGGTAAGGCTCTGAGACTTTCTTGTAATATAACTCATGGTTAAAATATAGTTTTCAGATCTCTGGACATCAAGGCAGCTTTCAAGAGAAAAAGAGGGGAGAAAAGATGGTGTCAACCACATCTGTTCTCTCTTAGTCTGCTCAGCCTGATGTAATAAAAATACCATACATTGAGTGAGTTTAACCACAGATATTTATTTCTCACTGTTCTAGAGACTGGGAAGTCCAAGGTTATGGCACTGGCAGATTCAGTGTCTGAGTACCCACTTGCTGGTTCATATATGACTGTCTGTTCACTGTATCCTCACAAGATAGAAGGGACAAGGATACTCTCTGGGTCCTTTTTTATAAGGGCACTAATGCCATTCATGAGGGCTCCATCCTCATGACCTAATCACCTCACAAAAGCCCCATCTTCTCATATCACCACATTGGGGATTAGATTTAAGCATATGAATGCTGGGAAAGATTGCTTCTTGGAAGAAAAGCTATGACCAACCTAGACAGTGTATTAAAAAGTAAAGACATTACTTTTCCAACAAACATCTATCTAGTCAAAGCTATGGCTTTTCTAGTAGTCATGCATTGATGTGAGAGTTGGACCATAAAGAAGGCCGAGTGAGAAAGAACTGATGCTTTTGAACTGTGGTGTTGGAGAAGACTCTTGAGAGTCCCTTGGGCAGCAAGGAGATCCAACCAGTCAATCCTAAAGGAAATCAGTTCTGAATATTCACTGGAAGGACTGATGCTGAAGCTGAAGCTCCAATACTTTGGCACCTGATGTGAAGAGACGACTTATTGGAAAAGACCCTGATGCTGGGGAAGATTAAAAGCAGGAGGAGAAGGGGACAACAGAGGATGAGATGGTTGGATGGCATCACAGACTCAATGGACATGAGTTTGAGCAAGCTCTGGGAGATAGTGAAGGACAGGAAAGCCTGGTGTGCTGCAGTCCATGGGGTCACAAAGAGTCGGACACAACAGAGCAACTGAACAGCAACAATATGAAAGTTGGTAGGCACAAACTTTGGATCTGTAGCTGTCTCTTTCATAGAAAAAAAATTTTTCCAGTATTCACCAACAGTCAATGTGTCACATCAACCACAGCTGGCTACAAGTAAGATTAAGGAAGGCAGTATTTGGTTTTTCAAGTCTCTGTGGTAGAAGCTGTCATGAACTGTGTCTGCCACAAAATTGTAGCTAAAATCCACCCTAAAATCCACCCAACCATAAATCGTTATGTTCCTTGTGAAATTAAGCTCTATTTCTGGGAGATACATACAGGAGGAGGTGACCTAGTGTCATTTTCTTTTGTAGTTTTGCTTTTAAACTCCACCAGTGTTTAAAACTTCTGTATTATTTAGAGATGTGGCTCACTTTGTATTTCACCAAAAGGAAGCGAATGCTTATAATTATAGGCAAGTCTAATCTGTTGCAGGAAAATGCTGGGCTCTGCTCCAGACATTTGTCACATCATGGTACTGCTCCTCTCTGGAGTCCTGTGGCAAAACTCAAACATATTATTTTGTATTTAAATCTTTAAAAAAGAATGGTAAAAACAGGAAAGAAAAAAGTATAAAGGGAGAAGGGTAGGGAAGTGTAATAACAGAATGGGGCCTTCCATAATTTATTCAGATAGCAAAATTTAATGATTTCAAAGAACTACAGGGACAGAAAATAATGATCAAAAGGGTCATATATTAACAACATTTATCTATTATACTGTTAATAATATTAAACATCATAACATATTTTTAGTAATAAAATGATAAAAGTACCATAGTTGTAAGCTATCCTTTCTTTTTCCACATTTCATGAAATAATTATCCATAAAGCTATGAGAGACCTTATACCTACCATCTCCATTTTCTTCAACTTCTGTTTTCTGTCTATAGGGCAACTTTATTTGACATTTACATTCTCATATAACATATACAAAAATCAATTGCACATGGAATAAAAATTAATGTATAGAATATCATATAAAGTATAGTAATTTAAGAGATTTGGCCCTGATGCATGAATAAACAAACAGATCATTAGAACAAAGTATAAACTATAGAACTAAATTTAAAAGTAAATGGGAATTTAATATAAGATAAAGACAGCATACCAAAATAGTAAAGAAAAAAACTGATTTGTAATAAATGATGTTGGGCCACTGAGAAGCCATCTGGAAAAAAATTAACTTGGCTCCCTAGCTCATTCTTTTTGCCAAATTCAACTTCATATAAATTAAAAATTTTAATGTAAAATTAAACCTTAAAAGTAGTAAAAAAGAAACACAATTAACCTTGGTATATGTCTAAACAAAACACAGAAACCATAAAGGGAAAGATTGACAAATTGGGCAACATAAACATTTACATTTTCTGTATGGTCTCAACAAAAACTTAAATCACAAACTGAGAAAAAATAGTTACAAAATATTTGACAAAATACTAATTTTCTTAATATATAGAAACTTCTTAACAAACAATTACCTTGACCCAACAATTCAAATTCTGAAAACTTAACCATTGAAACTTTTGCATATATGCACAGAAACATATTGTTCATTGCAACATTATATGTAACACAGTAAATAGGAGGTGGAGTTTTTTATCCTAAGATCCTCAGTGGAAAATTCTGTAGCTGTTTTTTTAAATGGGCTACAAATACACACACTAATCTAAAAGTTCTGATATATATCTTTAAGGAAAAGGAACAAGGGACAGTTTGTAAAGTTACAAGTTACAAGAAGACAGTTTGTAAAGGCTATATGTGGGTATGTGCGTAAAAAATTCTGAAAGAACATAGATCCATGGATTGTGGAGGTTTGTTTTGGAGAGATCTACTTTTCATTCTATATTCTTTTGCACTGTTGACATTTTTTTCATGGGCATGTAACACATGTGCATGTATTTCTTTAAAAAAAAATTATATGCAAAAATGAATAGTTACCAAATTTCTGACAGGGAAGAATTCTAAAAGTAAAACTAACAACAAAAAAAATCAGAATGAAAAAGAGTGAGATGAGATGGTTGAATGGCATCACCAACTCAATGGACATGAGTTTGAGCAAACTCCAAGAGATAGTGAAGAACAGAGAGGCCTGGCATGCTATAGTCCATGGGGTCAAAAAGAGTCAGACACGACTGAGTGACTGAACAACAATTATAATATTATCATGTGACTATTTGTTTAATGTCTGTCTCCCTCAAAAAACTGTAAGCTTGGTGAGGGCGGAGTAATTCTGTTTTGTTCACTCTGGTGGCCTCACCAACTGACATACTGCTTTACTCTTTGCAGGCATATATTTATCTAATTTCTTTAATCACCGACCTCCTCTTCTGGTTGGTGAAGAAGGGATTCCTGCCTTAGGATTAACAGGTTGGCTGAAGACACCACACTCGACACTGGACAGATGAGATCAACAGCAGTTTACTAGTATGTATAATCACAGCCTGGGAAGGAGGACATCCCAGGCAAGGCCACACAAGTCTGGTACTTGGGAACAGGTTGAACAACCAGTGCTCTGCAAAGCAGGCTTGTAGGATCATGAGGGTGGAGTGCCCACAATTCCCGTGGAAGGATGCAACTGGTTTGTTTGAATAATTCCAATTATATGCAGGGAACTAAAGCCCCACTACTCAGGGATAAGCAGCAACTGTCCCCAGTTCTTTTGAAAAGGAAGGTTGTTTGGCAAAGACACCTAGTTCTGAGAACAGAGCCAGGTGGGGAACTTGCAGATAGGCCATTGAAAGCCCTCTCAATTTCACTAGATTTCAAAGCAGTACATTATACTGTGCCTTAATTTTAGGGCTTACTCGACATATGTTGGGCTTCCCTGGTGGCTCAGCAGTAAAGAATCTGCCTGCCAATGCAGGAGACAGGGGTTCAGTCCCTGGGTCAGGAATATCTCCTGGAGAAGAAAATGGTAATCCACTCCAGTATACTTGCCTGGAAAATCCCATGGATGGAGGAGACTGGCAGGCTACAGTTTGTGGGGTCTCAAAGAGTCAGACACAACTTAGTGGCTAAAACAACAAGTACAACCACATGCATTACTTAATAGAAGGAATACTTAAAACTTGAAATACGTTCAAACTTAGGAGTAATCTAAGTTCAAAATGAAAACAATACTACTCCCTTCACCCCCACCTCAAATAAGCAAAGATTTCCTAACTCGATATTAATTATTGCTAGCAATGATAAAGGGCTACTATCACCCTTGTGCATGTACATGAAGCTTCACATTTAAGAAAGCAATGTTCAGAGTTGAGTCTTTTAAAAAGACCTCCTGACAAAATGTGGTCCACTGGAGAAGGGAATGGCAAACCACTTCAATATTCTAGCCTTGAGAACCCCATGAACAGTATGAAAAGGCAGAAAGATAAGACACTGAAAGATGAGCCTTCCGGGTCAGTAGGTGCCCAATATTGTACTGGAGAACAGCAGAGAAGTAGCTCAGGAAAGAATGAAGAGGCTGAGCCAAAGCAAAAACAGCACCCAGTTATGGATGTGACTGGTGATGGAAGCAAAGTCTGATGCTGTAAAGAACAATATTGCATAGGAATCTGGAATGTTAGGTCCATGAATCAAGGTAAACTCAGTCAGTTCAGTGGCTCAGTCGTGTCTTTGTAACCCCATGGACTGCACCACGCCAGGCTTCCCTGTCCATCATTATATCCAGGAGCATGTTCAAACTCATGTTCATAAAGGTGGTTATGCCATCCAACCATCTCATCCTCTGTCATATCCTTCTCCTCCTGTCTTCAATCTTTCCTGGCATCAGGGTCTTTTCCAGTGACTCAGTTCTTTGCATCAGGTGGCCAAAGTATTGGAGCTTCAGCTTCAGCATCAGTCCTTCTAATGAACATTCAGGACTGATTTCCTTTAGGATTGACTGGTTGGATCTCCATACAGTCCAAGGGACTCTCAAGAGTCTTCTCCAACACCACAAGCCAAAAGCATCAGTTCTTCGGAGCTCAGCTTTCTTTATGATCCAACTCTCACATCCATACATGACTACTGGAAAAACCATAGCTTTGGCTAGATGGACCTTTGTCAGCAAAGTAATGTCTCTGCTTTTTAATATGCTGTCTAGGTTTGTCATAGCTTTTCTTCCAAGGAGCAAGCGTCTTCTAATTTCATGGCTGCAGTCACCATCTGCAGTGATTTTGGAGCCCAAGAAAATTAAGTCTGTAACCGTTTCCATTGTTTCCCCATGTATTTGGCAGACTGGTAAATTGGAAGTGGTCAAACAGGATATCACAAGAGTGAACATCGACATTTTAGGAATCAGTGAATGAAAATGGACCGGAATGGGCAAATTAAATGCAGATGACTATTATATTTACTACTGAGGGAAAGAATCCCCTAGAAGAAACGGAGTAGCCCTCATAGTCAAAAAAAGAGTCCAAAATTCAGTACTTGTGTGCAATCTCAAAAGTGACAGAATTATCTCTGTTCATTTCCAAGGTAAACCATTCAATATCACAGTAATCCAAATCTATGCCACAACCACTAATGCCGAAAAACCTGAAGTTAAATGATTCTATGATGACTTACAAGACCTTCTAGAACTAACACCCAAAAAAAGATGTTCTTTTCATCATAGGGGACTGGAATGCAAAAGTAAGTAGTCAAGAGATTCCAGGAATAACAGGCAAGTTTGAACTTGGAGTACAAAATGAAGCAGGGCAAAGCTTAACAGGTTAACAAGAGAACACACTGGTCAAGGCAAACACCCTATTCCAACAACACAAGAGATGACTCTACACATGGACATCACCAGATAGTCAGCACCAATTTCAGATTAATATATTCTTTGCAGCTGAAGGTGGAGAAACTCTAGACAGTCAGCAAAAATAAGACTAGGAGCTGACCGTGGCTCAGATCATGAACTCCTTATTGCAAAATTCAGACTTAAGTCAAAGAAAATAGGGAAAATCACTAGGCCATTCAGATATGACCTAAATCAAATCCCTTACGATTATACAGTGGAAGTGAGAAATAGATTCAAGGGACTAGATCTGATGGAGTGCCTGAAGAACTATGGATGGAGATTTGTAACATTGTACAGGAGGCAGAGATCAAAACCATCTCCAAGAAAAAGAAATGCAAAAAAGCAAAAATGGTTGTCTGAGGAGACCTTACAAATATCTGAGAAAAGAAGAGACATGAAAGGCAAAGGAGAAAAGGAAAGATATAGCCATACGAATGCAGAGTTCCAAAGAATATCAAGGAGAGATAAGAAAGCCTTCTTCAGTGACCAATGCAAAGAAATAGAGGAAAACAATAGAATGGGAAAGACTAGAGATCTCTTCAAGAAGATTAGAGATACCAAGGGAATATTTCATGGAAAGATGGGCACAATAAAAGACAGTAATGGTATGGACCTAACAGAAGCAGAAGATATTAAGAAGAGGTGGCAAGAATACACAGAAAAACTAAACAAAAAAATTTTAATGATGCAGATAACCAGGTTGGTGTGATCACTCACCTAGAGCCAGACATCCTGGAATGTGAAGTCAAGTGGGCCTTAGGAAGCATCACTACGAACAAAGCTAGTGGAGGTGGTGGAATTCCAGTTGAGCTATTTGAAATCCTAAAAGACAATGCTGTGAAAGTGCTGCACTCAATATGCCAGCAAATTTGGAAAACTCAGCAGTGGCCACAGGACTGGAAAAGCTCAGTTTTCATTACAATCTCAAAGAAAGCCAAAGCCAAAGAATGTTCAGATTACCACACAATTGCACTCATCTCACACGCTAGCAAAGTAATGCTCAAAATTCTCCAAGCTAGGTTTCAACAGTACGTGAATCAAGAACTTCCAGATGTTTAAGCTGGTTTTAGAAAAGGCAGAGGAAGTAGAGATCAAATTGCCAACATATGTTGGATCATCGAAAAAGCAAGAGAGTTCCAGAAAAGCATCAATTTCTGCTTTACTGACTATACCAAAACCTTTGACTATGTGGATCACAACAAACTGTGGAAAATTCTGAAAGAGATGGGAATACCAGACCACCTTACCTGCCTCCTGAGAAATCTGTATGCAGGTCAGGAAGTAACAGTTAGAACTGGACATGAAACAATGGTCTGGTTTCAAATTGGGAAAGGAGGATGTCAAGACTGTATATTTTCACATTATTTATTTAACTTACATGCAGAGTACATGATGCAAAATGACACGCTGGATTAAGCACAAGCTGGAATCAAGATTGCCAGGAGAAATATCCATAGCTTCAGATATGAAGATGACACCACCCTTATGGCAGAAAGGGAAGAAGAACTAAAGAGCCTCTTGATGAAAGAGAAGACTGAAAAAGTTGGCTTAAAACTCAGCATTCAAAAAACCAAGATCATGGCATCTGGTCCCATCACTTCATGGCAAACAGATGGGGAAACAATGGAAACAGTGATTGACTCTATTTTGGGGGTCTACAAAATCACTACAGATGGCTGCAAAATCACTTGCAGCCATGAAATTAAAAGATGCTTGCTCCTTGGAAGAAAAGCTATGGTCAACCTAGACAGCATATTAAAAAGCAGAGACATTACTTTGCCAACAAAGATCTGTCTAGTCAAAGCTATGGTTTTTCCGGTGGTCATGTATGGATGTGAGATTTGGACCATAAAGAAAGCCTGCTGCTGCTACTGCTAAGTCGCTTCAGTCGTGTCCGACTCTGTGCGACCCCATAAATGGCAACCCACCAGGCTCCCCCGTCCCTGGGATTCTCCAGGCAAGAACACTGGAGTGGGTTGCCATTTCCTTCTCCAATGCATGAAAGTGAAAAGTGAAAGTGAAGTCACTCAGTCATGTCTGACTCCTAGCGACCCCATGGACTGAAGCCCACCAGGCCCCTCTGTCCATGGGATTTTCCAGGCAAGAGTACTGGAGTGGGGTGCCATCGCCTTCTCCGAAAGAAAGGCTAGCACCAAAGAACTGATGCTTTTGCACTGTGGTGTTGGAGAAGACTCTTGAGAGTCCCTTGGAATGCATGGAGATCAAATCAGTTAATCCTAAAGGAAATCAACCCTGAATATTCATTGGAAGGACTGATGCTGAAGTTGAAGCTCTAATATTTTGGCCACCTGAAGTGAAGAGCTGACTCATTTCCCAGCACTGATGTTGGAAAAGATTGAAGGCAGGTGGAGAAGGGGATGACACAGGATGAGATGGTTAGATGGCATCACTGACTAGATGGACATGAGTTTGAGTAGCTCAGGGAGTTGGCGGTGGACACTGACGCATAGTATGCTGCAGTCCATGGGGTGGCAAAGAGTCAGACATGACTGACTGACTGAAATGAACTGATTTTTATTTTATTTATTTTTTTGGGGGTCTTTTATTTATTTATTTGCTTATTTATTTTATTTTATTTTATTTTCAAACTTTACAATATTGTATTAGTTTTGCCAAATATCAAAATGAATCCGCCATACCTATACCCGCGTTCCCCATCCTGAACCCTCCTCCCTCCTCCCTCCCCTACCCTCCCTCTGGGTCGTCCCAGTGCACCAGCCCCAAGCATCCCGTAACGTGCATCGAACCTGGACTGGCAACTCGTTTCATACATGATCTTATACATGTTTCAATGCTATTCTCCCAAATCTCCCCACCCTCTCCCTCTCCCACAGAGTCCATAAGACTGATCTATACATCGGTGTCTCTTTTGCTGTCTCATACACAAGGTTATTGTTACCATCTTTCTAAATTCCATATATATGAGTTAATATCCTGTACTGGTGTTTTTCTTTCTGGCTTACTTCACTCTGTATAATAGGTTCCAGTTTCATCCATCTCATTAGAACTGATTCAAATGTATTTTTTAATGGCTGAGTAATACTCCATTGTGTATATGTACCACAGCTTTCTTATCCATTCATCTGCTGATGGACATCTAGGTTGCTTCCATGTCCTGGCTATTATAAACAGTGCTGTGATGAACATTGGGGTACACGTGTCTCTTTCCCTTCTTGTTTCCTCAGTGTGTATGCCCAGCAGTGGGATTGCTGGATCATAAGGCAGTTCTATTTCCAGTTTTTTAAGGAATCTCCACACTGTTCTCCATAGTGGCTGTACTAGTTTGCATTCCCACCAACAGTGTAAGAGAGTTCCCTTTTCTCCACATCCTCTCCAGCATTTATTGCTTGTAGACTTATGGATTGCAGCCATTCTGACTGGCATGAAATGGAACCTCATAGTGGTTTTGATTTGCATTTCTCTGATAATGAGTGATGTTGAGCATCTTTTCATGTGTTTGTTAGCCATCTGTATGTCTTCTTTGGATAAATGTCTATTTAGTTCTTTGGCCCATTTTTTGATTGGGTCATTTATTTTTCTGGAGTTGAGCTGTAGGAGTTGCTTGTATATTTTTGAGATTAGTTGTTTGTCCGTTGCTTCATTTGCTATTATTTTCTCCAATTCTGAAAGCTGCCTTTTCACCTTGCTAATAGTTTCCTTTGTTGTGCAGAAGCTTTTAAGTTTAATTAGGTCCCATTTGTTTATTTTTGCTTTTATTTCCAATATTCTGGGAGGTGGGTCATAGAGGGTCCTGCTGTGATGTATGTGGGAGAGTGTTTTGCCTATGTTCTCCTCTAGGAGTTTTATAGTTTCTGGTCTTACGTTTAGATCTTTAATCCATTTTGAGTTTATTTTTGTGTATGGTGTTAGAAAGTGTTCTAGTTTCATTCTTTTACAAGTGGTTGACCAGTTTTCCCAGCACCACTTGTTAAAGAGATTGTCTTTAATCCATTGTATATTCTTGCCTCCTTTGTCAAAGATAAGGTGTCCATATGTGCGTGGATTTATCTCTGGGCTTTCTATTTTGTTCCATTGATCAATATTTCTGTCTTTGTGCCAGTACCATACTGTCTTGATAACTGTGGCTTTGTAATAGAGCCTGAAGTCAGGTAGGTTGATTCCTCCAGTTCCATTTTTCTTTCTCAAGATAGCTTTGGCTATTCGAGGTTTTTTGTATTTCCATACAAATTGTGAAATTATTTGTTCTAGCTCTGTGAAGAATACCGTTGGTAGCTTGATAGGGATTGCATTGAATCTATAAATTGCTTTGGGTAGTATTCTCATTTTCACTATATTGATTCTTCCAATCCATGAACATGGTATATTTCTCCATCTATTAATGTCCTCTTTGATTTCTTTCACCAGTGTTTTATGGTTTTCTATATATAGGTCTTTAGTTTCTTTAGGTAGATATATTCCTAAGTATCTTATTCTTTCCGTTGCAATGGTGAATGGAATTGTTTCCTTAATTTCTCTTTCAGTTTTCTCATTATTAGTGTATAGGAATGCAAGGGATTTCTGTGTGTTGATTTTATATCCTGCAACTTTACTATAATCATTGATTAGTTCTAGTAATTTTCTGGTGGAGTCTTTAGGGTTTTCTATGTAAAGGATCATGTCATCTGCAAACAGTGAGAGTTTTACTTCTTCTTTTCCAATTTGGATTCCTTTTATTTCTTTTTCTGCTCTGATTGCTGTGGCTAAAACTTCCAAAACTATGTTGAATAGTAATGGTGAAAGTGGGCACCCTTGTCTTGTTCCTGACTTTAGAGGAAATGCTTTCAATTTTTCACCATTGAGGATAATGTTTGCTGTGGGTTTATCATATATAGCTTTTATTATGTTGAGGTATGTTCCTTCTATTCCTGCTTTCTGGAGAGTTCTTATCATAAATGGATGTTGGATTTTGTCAAAGGCTTTCTCTGCATCTATTGAGATAATCATATGGTTTTTACTTTTCAATTTGTTAATGTGGTGTATAACATTGATTGATTTGCAGATATTGAAGAATCCTTGCATCCCTGGGATAAAGCCCACTTGGTCATGGTGTATGATCTTTTTAATGTGTTGTTGGATTCTGATTGCTAGAATTTTGTTAAGGATTTTTGCATCTATGTTCATCAGTGATATTGGCCTGTAGTTTTCTTTTTTTGTGGGATCTTTGTCAGGTTTTGGTATTAGGGTGATGGTGGCCTCATAGAATGAGTTTGGAAGTTTACCTTCCTCTGCAATTTTCTGGAAGAGTTTGAGCAGGATAGGTGTTAGCTCTTCTCTAAATTTTTGGTAGAATTCAGCTGTGAAGCCGTCTGGACCTGGGCTTTTGTTTGCTGGAAGATTTTTGATTACAGTTTCAATTTCTGTGCTTGTGATGGGTCTGTTAAGATTTTCTATTTCTTCCTGGTACAGTTTTGGAAAGTTGTACTTTTCTAAGAATTTGTCCATTTCTTCCAAGTTTTCCATTTTATTGGCATATAATTGCTGATAGTAGTCTCTTATGATCCTTTGTATTTCTGTGTTGTCTGTTGTGATTCTCCATTTTCATTTCTAATTTTATTGATTTGATTTTTCTCCCTTTGTTTCTTGATGACTCTGGCTAACGGTTTGTCAATTTTATTTATCCTTTCAAAGAACCAGCTTTTGGCTTTGTTGATTTTTGCTATGGTCTCTTTTGTTTCTTTTGCATTTATTTCTGCCCTAATTTTTAAGATTTCTTTCCTTCTACTAACCCTGGGGTTCTTCATTTCTTCCTTTTCTAGTTGCTTTAGGTGTAGGGTTAGGTTATTTATTTGACTTTTTTCTTGTTTCTTGAGATATGCCTGTATTGCTATGAACTTTCCCCTTAGGACTGCTTTTAAAGTGTCCCACAGGTTTTGGGTTGTTGTGTTTTCATTTTCATTAGTTTATATGCAAATTTTGATTTCTTTTTTGATTTCTCCTGTGATTTGTTGGTTATTCAGCAGTGTGTTGTTCAGCCTCCATATGTTGGAATTTTTAATAGTTTTTCTCCTGTAATTGAGATCTAATCTTACTGCATTGTGGTCAGAAAAGATGCTTGGAATGATTTCTATTTTTTTTTTTAATTTACCAAGGCTAGATTTATGGCCCAGGATGTGATCTATCCTGGAGAAGGTTCCATGTGCGCTTGAGGAAAAGGTGAAATTCATTGTTTTGGGATGAAATGCCCTATAGATATCAATTAGGTCTAACTGGTCTATTGTATCATTTAACGTTTGTGTTTCCTTGTTAATTTTCTGTTTAGTTGATCTATCTATAGGTGTGAGTGGGGTATTAAAGTCTCCCACTATTACTGTGTTAGTGTTAATTTCTCCTTTCATACTTGTTAGCATTTGTCTTACATATTGCGGCGCTCCCATGTTGGGTGCATATATATTTATAATTGTTATATCTTCTTCTTGGATTGATCCTTTGATCATTATGTAGTGACCATCTTTGTCTCTTTTCACAGCCTTTGTTTTAAAGTCTATTTTATCTGATATAAGTATTGCTACTCCTGCTTTCTTTTGGTCCCTATTTGCATGGAAAATCTTTTTCCAGCCCTTCACTTTCAGTCTGTATGTGTCCCCTGTTTTGAGGTGGGTCTCTTGTAGACAACATATGTAGGGGTCTTGTTTTTGTATCCATTCAGCCAGTCTTTGTCTTTTGGTTGGGGCATTCAACCCATTTACATTTAAGGTAATTACTGATAAGTATGATCCCATTGCCATTTACTTTATTGTTTTGGGTTCGAGTTTATACACTGTTTTTGTGTTTCCTGTCTAGAGAATATCCTTTAGTATTTGTTGGAGAGCTGGTTTGGTGATCCTGAATTCTCTCAGCTTTTGCTTGTCTGAAAAGCTTTTGATTTCTCCTTCATATTTGAATGAGATCCTTGCTGGGTACAATAATCTGGGCTGTAGGTTACTTTCTTTCATCACTTTAAGTATGTCTTGCCATTCCCTCCTGGCTTGAAGAGTTTCTATTGAAAGATCAGCTGTTATCCTAATGGGAATTCCCTTGTGTGTTATTTGTTGTTTTACCCTTGCTGCTTTTAATATTTGTTCTTTGTGTTTGATCTTCGTTAATTTGATTAATATGTGTCTTGGGGTGTTTCACCTTGGGTTTATCCTGTTTGGGACTCTCTGGGTTTCTTGGACTTGGGTGATTATTTCCTTCCCCATTTTAAGGAAGTTTTCAACTATTATCTCCTTAAGTATTTTCTCATGGTCTTTCTTTTTGTCTTCTTCTTCTGGGACCCCTATGATTCGAATGTTGTAGCATTTAATATTGTCCTGGAGGTCTCTGAGATTGTCCTCATTTCTTTTAATTCGTTTTTCTTTTATCCTCTCTGATTCATTTATTTCTACCATTCTATCTTCTAATTCACTAATCCTATCTTCTGCCTCTGTTATTCTACTATTTGTTGCCTCCAGAGTGTTTTTAATTTCATTTATTGCATTATTCATTTTATATTGACTCTCTTTTATTTCTTCTAGGTCCTTGTTAAACCTTTCTTGCATCTTCTCAATCTTTGTCTCCAAGCTATTTATCTGTGATTCCATTTTGATTTCAAGATTTTGGATCAATTTCACTGTCATTATTTGGAATTCTTTATCAGGTAGATTCCCTGTCTCTTCCTCTTTTGTTTGGTTTGGTGGGCATTTATCCTGTTCCTTTATCTGCTGGGTATTCCTCTGTCTCTTCATCTTGTTTAAATTGCTGGGTTTGGGGTGTCCTTTCTGTATTCTGGCAGTTTGTGGAGTTCTCTTTATTGTGGCATTTCCTTGCTCTGTGTGGGTTTGTACAGGTGGCTTGTCAAGGTTTCTTGGTTAGGGAAGCTTGTGTTGGTGTTCTTGTGGGTGGAGCTGTATTTCTTCTCTCTGGAGTGCAATGAAATGTCCAGTAATGAGTTATGGGATGTCTATGGTTTTGGGGTGACTTTGGGTTGCCTGTATCTTGGAGCTCAGGGCTGTGTTCCTTGCTGCTGGAGAATTTTCTTGGTATGTCTTGCCCTGAAACTTGTTTCGCCCAGAGAGGTTTACAGCATTATATGGAGAAGAGAAGAGTGAGGAGGGAGTTATAGGTGACCCAAATGAGATGAGGTAGAATCAATAGAGGAGAGAGTGGGCTATTCAGTAATCTCTTCCTTATGTGCACTCCACAACTGGACCGCTCAGAGTTGTTCACAGAGTTATACAAAGAAGAGAAGAAGGAAGAAGGTGGCAGAGGTGGCCAGGAGGATAAATGGGGGGAATGAAAAGGAGGGAGACAGATTCAGCCAGTAATCAGTTCCCTAAGTGTTCTCCACCGTCTGGAACACACAGAAATTCAGAGTTGGGTAGAGTAGAGAGGGGTTAGGGAGGAGACACAGGTGACCTAGTGGAGAAAAAGGAGAGTCCAAAGGGAGAGAGAGCAGTTAAGCCAGTAATCTCACTCCCTAGTGAAAAATGGGTACTGAAGATTGGGTTCTTAAAGGTACAAAATTGGTAACAAATACATAAAAGCAAAAATTTAAAATCTAGAGTAGAGTTTGGAATTTCAAAAATACGATGTTAAAGAAAAGAAGAAGGAAAAGAAAGAGAGAAAAAACGAACAAACAAAAACAAACAAGATCGCAAAAATTATAAAGAAAATATAGGTACAAAATTGATAACTAATACCAAAAAGCAAGTTAAAAATCTAGAGTAGAGTTTGGAATTTCAAAAATACAATGTTAAAAAAAGAAGAAAAAGAAAGAGAGAGAAAAAAAAAACAAACAAGAACAAACAAGGTCGCATAAATTATATATATAAAAAAAAAATACAGGTACAAAATTGATAACAAATACCAAAAAGCATAAATTAAAAATCTAGAATAGAGTTTGGAATTTCAGATATACAATGTTATTTAAAAGAAGAATAGAAAGAAACAGAGAAAAAGAAAAAGAAAAAAGGGTCACAGAAATTATATAAAAACAAAACAAAAAAACTATAGGTACAAAATTGATAACAAATGCTAAAAAGCTAAAATTAAAAATCTAGAGTAGAGTTTGGAATTTCAAAAATACAATGTTAAAGAAAAGAAGGAAAAAAAAAAAAAGGTCAAAAAATTATTTAAAAATATATATATATGAAGTTTGCTTTTAAAAAAATAGGGTCTTTTTTTTTTTTTTTTTTTTGCAAAGTAATCGGTTGTAAAAGTGGAAATTAAAGGAATAATAGAGGACTTAATTTTTTTTTTTTTTTTTTTAATAGCCTCACTTGTTCAGTCGCACTGAGGGGAGGTAGGGAGGGATGCTGCAAACAAATAACACTGGCGTATGCTCGCAGTGCCTCAGCCACACTGGATCTGCCCCCCCGTTCATGGTGCGTGTAGCCTCTCTGCCCACGCTGCTCAGGCTCTAGGTTGCTCCGCCACGAACCATCCACGGCCGGCCCTGGGCTGCCTGTACTTCGCAGGTCCAAGCCGCTCAGGTTCAGGCACTCAGAGGCGCAGACTCTCGGTTGGGCCTGCGTTTTGTGCCCTTCCCAGATCTGAGCAGCTCAGGTGATGAGGTGTTTTGCGCGCGCGATTGCTGCGATTTATCACCTCTCCGCCGCTCCGTTATCTAGTTGTGCACCGGCGCACCTTCTCAAGTAGATGTTGACCGTCCAGACCCCCAAGAAGTTTTAGTTAGCAAAGAAGCCTGCTTACAGTTTTATAGATAATGTCTCTCTGGGGCTGCGATTGTCCCCTTCCGGCTCTGGCTGCCTATGACCGGAGGGGGATGGTCTGCCGCCGGCTATCTCTGTTCAGTTCTTTGTTCCGTGCGCGGGCCTGGCGGTGTCATAGGTTAGGGCTGTCTTTTCGCATGGTAGATATCCCACAGTCTGGTTTGCTAGCCCAAATTATTTCGCTCAGATAGTGCTCGGGGTATTCAGGCCAGATTCTTGTGATGTAGCCCGCGCCGCGCCTCCCTGCCCAGCCCCCGCTTGCTAATGGCGTATGCAGGCGTCTGCGCTGCTTCTCCGCTGGGGAAGTTACCGTAGGGCTCACAATGTGCGGATTTTAATTATTTATATTTCCTCCCTGTTATGTTGCCCTCTGTGTTTCCAAGGCTCAGCACAGATTCGGCAGTGAGAAGGTTTCCTGGTGTTTGGAAACTTCTCTTTTTTTAAGACTCCCTTCCGGGGATGGAACTCCATCCCTCCCGCTTTTGTCCCTTTTTTTGTCTTTTATATTTTTTCCTACCTCCTTTCGAAGACTTGGGTTGCTTTTCTGGGTGCCTGATGTCCTCTGCCGGCATTCAGAAGTTGTTTTGTGGAATTTACTCCGCGTTTAAATGTTCTTTTGATGAATTTGTGGGGGAGAAAGTGTTCTCCCCGTCCTACTCCTCCGCCATCTTAGCTCCTCTGAACTGATCTTTAGAGTTTTAGTCTCGGAGACTTTTAAAGCAGATCTTACAAGGTGAGGAATTGTTGAGGACTGGGCATCGTTTGTCACAAAGTAACTGTGGATTGGTGGGCACAGTGAGGCAAGTGAGTCTTGACTTGTATACTTTAGTCTTAATAAATGAACTTGAGTTGACTCATAAGGCATTTCCTGGTTCAGGCAAATATTTACCTTACTTAGTACCATGACAGGAGCTTCCCCGGTGGCTCAGTGGTAAAGAATCTGCCTGCAATGCAGGAGCTGCAGGAGGTGCTGGTACGATCCCTGGGTTGGGAAGATCCCCTGGAGAAGGAAATGGCAACCCATTCTAGTATTCTTGCCTGGGAAATCCTATGGACAGAGGAGCCTGGTGGGCTGTAGTCCACA
Organism: Bos mutus; assembly: GCF_027580195.1. Classification (NCBI taxonomy): domain Eukaryota; kingdom Metazoa; phylum Chordata; class Mammalia; order Artiodactyla; family Bovidae; genus Bos; species Bos mutus. The sequence continues at coordinate 21,901,477 of NC_091620.1, read as the reverse complement.
GTGTCGCAAAGAGTAAGACACAACTGAAGCGATCTGGCATGCTTGCACAGTACAACGATAATGTAAGATAATATGCTTTCTTTGGGGAGTCTATACCAGTGATGTAATCTAAGAATTAAAATTTTTATGAATAAATAAATATTCTCCATAATCAAAATGTTTATTGCAACATTATACTATGCATTTTCCATTATTTTTGGCCAGCCAAGGGGATGGTATTCAATTTTTTTTTTTTTTTTTTTGGCCATGCAGTGCAGCTTGCAGGATCTTAATTCCCAAGCAGGGATTGAACCCCAGGCTACTTCAGTGAAAGCACTGAGTCTTAACCTCTGAGCCATTAGGGAATTCTCTCAAATTGTTTAATAACTAGCAGAACAAGGGCATTGAACAAGTCGAATGTGAATGGGCAGTACAAAAATTCACTATGAATGCTAAGAAAATATCAGTCCAGCTATTCCACATCCAGACAGCAAATCCAAATCCAAAAATAGATGGGAAAGATCTTACCTCCCACTACAGCACCCTTGTGAGCTTAACACAGCAAAGACTAATATTTCTTACTAACGCTACACTTATGTTGAGTGTTTTTGGGACTCTGGTTTACGTCATCTATGTTCTTAGGCCCCGGGCTGACAGAGCATCCATAATCTAGAATACCAATCACTGTGCAAAGATGAAAAGAAAGCCTGAAAGCCCTGGAGGTTTTCATATTAGCAAATGCATGTCACTCTGGTCACAACTCATTTATCAGAACTAGTTATTTGATCCTTCAAAATCACAAGGGGTCAGGAAATACAATTCTACTATGTGCCTGCAAGTGGGGACAGGGGGTCCAGACAACTGCTATACACCTTATGGTCATTAACTATTTAATTCACTCTTCTTCCTAAACCCCAAGTGCATTCACAACCTCCCCAAGTTAACAGTCTGAAAGTCTCCACTAGTTAGAGTATCAAGCTCAAGTCAGGATAGACTCTACATATGGCATGATATGTGGTCTCTCAACATCATTGTTGTTCAGTCCCTAAGTTGTGTCCAACTTTTTGCAACCCCATGGACTGCAGCACGTCAGGCCTTCTTATCCCTCACCATCTCCCAGAATTCCCCCAAGATCATATTCACTGAATCAGCAATGCCATTCAACCATCTCATCCCCTGCCACCTCCTTCTCCTGTCCTCAATCTTTCCCAGAATCAAGATCTTTTCCAATGAGTCAGCTCTTCACACCAGGTGCCAAAGTATTGGCGCTTCAACTTCAACATCAGTTTTTCCAATGAATATTTAGGGTTGATTTCCTTTAGGATTGACTGGTTGGATCTCCTTGCAGTCCAAGGGACTCTCAAGAGTCTTCTCCAACATCACAGTGCAAAAGCATCAGTTCTTCGGCACTCAGCTTTCTTTACACCCAACTCGCACATCCATACATGACTACTGGAAAAACCATAGCTTTGACTAGACAGACCTTTGTTTTCTAAGTAATGTCTCTGCTTTTCAATACACTGTCTAGATTTGTCATAGCTTTTCTTCCAAGAGCAACCGTCTTTTAATTTCATGGCTGCAGTCACCATCTGCTGTGATTTTGGAGCCCAAGAAAAGAAAACCTGTCACTGCTTCCACTTTTTCCCCATTTATTTGCCAGGAAGTGATGGGACTGGATGCCATGATCTTAGTTTTTTAATGCTGAGTTTTAAGCCAGCTTTTTCACTGTCCTCTTTCACCCTTATCAAGAGGCTCTTTAGTTCCTCTTTGCTGTCTGCCATTAGAATGGTATCATCTGCATATCTGAGATTGTCACTATTTCTTTACTTCATATCCAGATATAGCTTCTCTTCATTCAAAGAATGAATGTATTAGTCAACTCTTAATACAATAGTGATGTGTAATACACCACTCCTAAATTCAATAGTTTAAAATAAACATTTCTGGCTTTGCTTGGATTTGGTTCACTTCTTCTCCAGGTGTCTTCATGTATTCTTCATTGAAGGAATATGCTCAATTAGTGGCAGTTTTTAAGCACAGGAGAGCACAAACCAAATAAACACTCAATATTTGAAGCCTTTATATACATTTGCATTCCATTAGCCAAAGCAAGTTAGAGGTTTACAAGTCGCAAAGTAGGGTCATGTATAAAGTGTTAAGAATGGAAATACACTGCCACACAAAGAAGAGTGGAGAGGAGTGAATATTTGATGAACAAAAATCTGAGACATCATGCCTATGAATTAAAAGTACAAAATATTTATCCCTTATACAACCAAGCGACCATAAGGAAACAGATGCAGTATACACACAAAATACTCTCATTTGAAAAGGGAATGAATAGGAGATACACTGCAGAGACAGGTCCATATTAGCTCCTGTTTACTCCTTGGTAAGGTTCCACCGTCCATGACTTTCTGCAGTTCCACCCACTGGAATTTCCTTCCTTTTCTATTTTGCTCCTCAGCTATATTTGAAAAGAGAGTTGGAGAATATGTCCTCCTTGGGGACTGAGTAACTTTTTTAACCTGCTTCCTGCTGATAGAAGGTTGGGGGCCTTCTATCATAAGTATGATTTTATATCTTCAACAATTGTATCTTTTTAGTCCATGATGGCAGTTCTTCTGGCACCTACTCCAGTCAGCTTCTTTTCTGATTACAGTTAACTGAAAACACCAATAATGCCAAACACAGTTTACTTCTAGCTATACTTTTTTGGGGGGGTGGGATTCTATATTTTTTTGTTTTCTCACCACATATTTCTGTCTGGCTTAACTATCAAGCTCCAGTGAGAGAACCATACCTTTAATATCCCTACTTCACCCACTACCATCCCCAAGCCATTTGGTCTAACTAAAAAGATTTGCTTGGCTTCACCTTAATATGGTAAAGAGTTTTGTTAATGGTGTGATGGTCACATCTCTGATTTAATCCTTGCAAAGAGGATCGCTATCAGCCTTTATATCTAAATTTTATGTCATCAGGCTGAAAAGCAATCTGTTTTCCAAGCCTATAAATCCCAAAATTTCTAGATTTTCTAGTCCCTTTCATTTTGGCAGAAACATTTGAATACCGCAAATGGGTATCACTGTCAAAAATTTAGGCCTGGGAAATCCCTGGTTGTCCAGTGGTTAAAACTCCATGCTTCCTCTGTAGGGGGCATGGGTTTGATCCCTGGTTGAGGAACTAAGATCCCTGCATGTTGTGTGGCACAGTCAAAAACAAAACAAAATTTTAAATAGGAGAAAAAAATTAGATCAGAAAAGGAAGTTAGAGTATTCAATTCCTTGGTTGTATAATTTGACTATGGAGGACTCTCGAGCTCCCTCTCCTTAGATGGGAGAAGGAGAACTTGGGGTGGAGGAGAGACAAAGAGGGTTGTCCTCACTATTAGAACTTTCAAATTAAAAAAGCCACCCTCACCAAGAAGGCTTGAGGAGAAGTACAGATAACTTCTGATGATGGCTTACTATTAGGTTAGAAGATATTCCTTTGAAAAATCCTCTGACTCATGTCTACCTCCTTGAATTTTGAATCTTTTCTGCTTTATCCTAAAAAAATGGGCAAATTAATTTCACATTCGACAAAGGGAGTGGAATTTATCTGTTCTTCACCCAATTATTCCTCTACAGAAAACAAGGAAGATACATGAGGCTGGAGAAATCAGTATTCAGTACCAAAGTGGCAATAAATGGAATTGAAATAATAACCACACTGATCTGATTATAGAACCCTATAGAAAATAAAAGAGAGAAGAGTAGTTGAGACCAGTCACTAAAGATCATCACCAGCACCTTCCTTTCTCTGTGTACAAATACTTCCCACACAACATGTGGGATCTTAGTTCCCTGAGCAGGGATTGGATCTGCACCCCTTGTAGGGAAAGGCCGGAGTCTTAAACACTGGACTTCAAGGCAAGTCCCCTAAATGCCTTTTTATACTCCAGGCTCTGTCCATCTCCTGCTGGGATTATGATAAATTACTTGTAGTACTGTGTTTGCCTCCAGTCTCTGCTTATTTCAATTTCTCCTAATATCATTAGGGCAATGTATTTCTCAAATACTTCTCAAATACATCTTACCCCACGTCCAAGGAAAGAAACCCAAGTAAGACAGTAGGAACTAAGAGAGGGCATCAGAGGGCAGACAGACTGAAACCACATGGCAAAAAACTAGCCAATCTGATCACACGGACCACAGGCTTGTCTAACTCAATGAAACAGCCATGCTGTGTGGGGCCACCTGAGATGGACAGTCATGGCATAGAGGTCTGACACAATGTGATCCATTGGACAAGGGAATGGCAAACCACTTCAATATTCTTGCCTTGAGAACCCCATGAACAGTATGAACAGGCCAAAAGATAGGACACTGAAAGATGAACCCCCAGGTCAGTAGGTGCCCAATATGCTACTGGAGATCAGTGGAGAAATAACTCCAGAAAGAATGAAGGGATGCAGCCAAAGCAAAAACAACACCGAGTTGTGGATGTGACTGGTGATAGAAGCAAGGTCTGATGCTGTAAACAGCAATATTGCATAGGAACCTGGAATGTCAGGTCCATGAATCAAGGCAAATTGGAAGTGGTCAAACAGGAGATGGCAAGAGTGAACATCAACATTCTAGGAATCAGCAGACTAAAATGGACTGGAATGGGTGAATTGAACTCAGATGACCATTATATCTACTATTGTGGGCAGGAATCCCTTAGAAGAAATGGAGTAGCCATCATAGTCAACAAAAGAGTCCGAAATGCAGTACTTGGATGCAATCTCAAAAATGACAGAATGATCTCTGTTCGTTTCCAAGGCAAACCATTCAATATCATGGTAATCCAAGCATATGCCCTGACCAGTAACACTGAAGAAGCTGAGGCTGAATGGTTCTATGAAGACCTACCAGACCTTTTAGAACGAACACCCAAAAAAAGATGTCCTTTTTCATTATAGGGGACTGCAATGCAAAAGTAGAAAGTCAAGAAACACCTGGAGTAACAGGCAAATTTGACCTTGGAGTACAGAATGAAGCAGGGCAAATGTTCATAGAGTTTTCCCAAGAAATCACACTAGTCATAGCAAACACCTTCAAATAACACAAAAGAAGACTCTGCACACGGACATCACCAGATGGTCAACACCAAAATCAGATTGATTATATTCCTTGCAGCCAAAGATGGAGAAGCTCTATACAATCAGCAAAAACAAGACCAGGAGCTGACTGTGGCTCAGATCATGAACTCCTTATTGCCGAATTCAGACTTACATTGAAGAAAGTGGGGAAAACCACTAGACCATTCATGTATGATCTAAATCAAATCCCTTATGACTACACAGTGGAAGTGAGAAATAGATTTAAGGGACTAGATCTGATAGACAGAGTGCCTGATGAACTATGGATGGAGGTTCATGACATTGTACAGGAGACAGGAATTACGACCATCCCTAAGAAAAAGAAATGTAAAAAGGCAAAATCACTGTCAGAGGAGGCCTTACAAATAGCTGTGAAAAGAAGAGAAGCAAAAAGCAAAGGAGAAAAGGAAAGATACACCCATTTGAATACAGAGTTCCAAAGAATATCAAGGAGAGATAAGAAAGCCTTCCTCAGTGATCAATGCAAAGAAATAGATGAAAACAACAGAATGGGAAAGACTAGAGATCTCTTCAGGGAAATTAGAGATACCAAGGGAATATCTCATGCAAAGATGGGCTCAATAAAGGACAGAAATGGTATGGACCTAACAGAAGCAGAAGATATTAAGCAGAAGTGGCAAGAATACACAGAAGAACTGTAGGAAAAAGATCTTCATGATCCAGATAATCAAGATGGTGTGATCACTCAGCTAGAGCCACACATCCTGGAATGTGAAGTCAAGTGGGGCTTAGAAAGCATCACTACGAACAAAGCAAGTGGAGGTGATGGAATTCCAGTTGAGCTATTTCAAATCCTGAAAGATCATGCTGTGAAAGTGCTGCACTCAATATGCCAGCAAATTTGGAAAACTCAGCAGTGGCCACAGGACTGAAAAAGGTCAGTTTTCATTCCAATCCCAAAGAAAGGCAATGCCAAAGAATGCTCAAACTACCGCACAATTGCACTCATCTCACACGCTAGTAAAGTAATGCTCAAAATTTTCCAGGCCAGGCTTCAGCAGTATGTGAACCGTGAACTTCCAGATGTTTAAGCTGGTTTTAGAAAAGGCAGAGAAACCAGAGATCAAATTGCCAACATCTGCTGGATCATGGAAAAAGCAGGAGAGTTCCAGAAAAACATCTATTTCTGCTTTATTGACTATGCCAAAGCCTTTGACTGTGTGGATCACAACAAACTGTGGAAAATTCTGAAAGAGATAGGAATACCAGACCACTTCACCTGCCTCTTGAGAAACCTAATGCAGGTCAGGAAGCAATAGTTAGAACTGGACATGGAACAACAGACTGGTTCCAAATAGGAAAAGGAGTCTGTCAAGGCTGTATATTGTCACCTTGCTCATTTAACTTATACTCAGAGTACATCATGAGACACGCTGGGCTGGAAGAAGCACAAGCTGGAATCACGATTGCCATGAGAAATATCAATAACCTCAGGTATGCAGATGACACCACCCTTATGGCAGAAAGTGAAGAAGAACTAAAGAGCCTCTTGATGAAAGTGAAAGTGAAAGTGGAGAGTGAAAAAGTTGGCTTAAAATTCAGCATTCAGGAAACTAAGATCATGGCATCTGGTCCCATCACTTCATGGCAAATAGATGCAGAAACAGTGGAAACAGTGGGTGACTTTATTTTGGGGGCTCCAAAATCACTGCAGATGGTGATTTCAGCCATGAAATTAAAAGACACTTACTCCTTGGAAGGAAAGTTATGACCAACCTAGACAGCATATTCAAAAGCCAAGACATTACTTTGTCAACAAAGGTCCATCTAGTCAAGGCTATGGTTTTTCCAGCAGTCATGTATGGATGTTAGAGTTGGAGTATAAAGAAAGCCGAGCACCAAAGAATTGATGCTTTTGACTTGTGGTGTTGGAGAAGACTCTTGAGAGTCCCTTGGACTGCAAGGAGATCCAACCAGTGCATCCTAAAGGAGATCAGTCCTAGGTGTTCATTGGAAGGATTGATTTTGAAGCTGAAACTCCAAATCTTTGGCCACCTGATGCAAGAGCTGACTCATTTGAAAAGACCCTGATGCTGGGAAAGATTGAGGGCAGGAGGAGAAGGGGACGACAGAGGATGAGATGGTTGGATGGCATCACCGACTCAATGGGCATGGGTTTGGGTGGACTCCGGGAGTTGGTGATGGACAGGGAGGCCTGGTGTGCTGTGGTTCATGGAGCCGCAAAGAGTCGGACACAACTGAGCTACTGAACTGAACTGATTTCTCAAATGTCACTTTCACTATATAAATATACGGTTGTAGCCTATTGTTAATATCAGATCCTGTAAGGCCCTACGAATTTACCATCATGGTACAAATTTGAATTTTACAGCTTAGTTAAGGTTATTATGAGAAATAATACAAGTATCTCCTAAAGTGGAAAGCACAATATAAAAATTATCCCTAGTTCTATTGTTCCTATAGAAACAGTTCTTAGACAAATCACTTAATCTCTCTTAATTTCAATTTTTTTTAAAAATCAGTAAATTGTAGATAAAAAAGAAAACATTTTTTCTGGAAATTAATAAATGGAAAGCCTTCAGCTGAATACCAGGCATATAATAATTGCCCAACAAAAGTTCACTATTTAGAATTTATTTAAAAACTTAAATATTAATTATCAGCTAATACCTTTATAAATGTCAATGATAAATTGAGAATAAGACTTAAGAAAATAAAATCACTTTAGTTCCCAATAATTATTTTTTTAATAATTTTAAACTGCTTGATCTAATGATATTCTAAAGTGAAAATGTTAGTTCTTCAGTCAGTTGGAGACCCCATGGATGGTAGCCCACCAGGCTCCTCTGTCAATGGGATTCTCCAGGCAAGAATACTGGAGTGGGTAGCCATTCACTTCTCCAGGGCAGCTTTCCTAACCAGGGATCAAACCCAGATCTCTTGCATTGCAAGCAGATTCTTTACCTTCTGTGCCACTAGAGAAGCCCCAGGAAAAACTTACCTTGTTCCCTATCCTTGATTCCCATAAATGGAGTGTCCCAGCAACTGGGAGATGTTCTTCTTGAACTGCATATTCCAGTAATTTAATAGGAACCCTTGTGATTATGCTTCACTTCAGGTGGCCCTTTTCCAATCAACTTTCGGTCCCTTCTCCTTCTCTTTGCACTTAAAACCTTTTAGTGCCACACAGCCCTGTGGCTCCAAATTGCATTTTTAAATAGCCATTTTAAAACTGTTCTTCCTTCGAGCCAGGCAAAAGGAGAGTATAGTACAAAAGGAGAGATCACAGCCATACCAACCCCAGTCTACAGTGTCCGAGTCTCCTCTTTCAATCCTAAGAAGGTTGTCCTAGCAACAGTCTTCGCTAACTGGCTCTATTTCTCCTCTTAAAGCCTTTAAAATGAGTTCCTCCTCCCTCATGCCTTTGAAGTTACTCTTAATAGAATTCTAAATACCACCTATTAACTGTCCTAGCAGATTTCTGAACATCCCAGAAATTTCTGTGCCTCCCCCACAAAAAAACCTTGGGGCTCTTTCCCTGCCACAATAACAGCCATTGGCACATAGTTTCGTGTGATTATAGCACAGACTGTTACTGTGACTAACCAACCAACCGACCAATATTTTTTGAACATTTTCTGTATTCTAGGCACTTTGCTAAGCTCTACAAATATAAGAATGAAATGCAGTTTCTGACCTCCATAGTTTCAATCTAGTGCTGTCTAATCCTTGAAAACTGCCCTGTCCAGTGTAAAAGCCATTGCCTCACATGGTGGTGGCGCATTTGAAAGGTGGCAGGTCCCAATGAGGTGTACCCTAAGTATAAAATACACAGGCCAGGTATTGAGGACTTAGTAGAAAAAAATGTAAAATATTTCATTAATAATTTTTTAGGTGGATTACATGTCTACATGATAATGTTTTAGATATATTGTGTTACATAAGATATTGGAGAAGGAAATGGCAACCCACTAAAGTATTCTTGCCTGGAGAAACCCCATGGGCAGAGGAGCCTGGCAGGCTACAGTCCATGGGGTCGCAAGAGTCGACACGATTTAGCAACTAAACCACCACATAAGATATATCATTCAAATTAATTTAGCAATTTCTTCTTGTTTTTTTAAAAGTGATTACTAGGAAATTTAAAATGACATGTTGCTCACAATATATTTCTGATAGTGCTACTCTAGGTATATGTGTTAAAATTATCTGAAAAACGTTTAAATGTAGATTGCAAGTCCTACCCCATATCTGACATTGCAGCAGAATATCTGGGTAATGGGGTCCATTACTAAGAATTTTCAACAAATGTACTAGGTAATTCTTATATACCTATAAATATAAGACTCACTGGTCTCTTGACTACTAAACTAGGAGGCAAGAGTTATTTCTAGTCCAAGTAAAATTATTTACATTTTTTAAGACAGATGATGAAAAAGAGTGTCCGAACCATTAAGAGAGGTTCCATCAATGAGTCCAAAGTCATTTCTGGCACCAACTCAATAAAGAAGAGTAAAAAAACCAATACACTTGGTCTTTAACTGGGCAGTCCACTGCACAATCACTCTCATGTCCATTATCTGGTATTATTACTACACCAGAGACAGGTACTTTAACAAGAGAAGAAATTTCAGACTTGGTCTTGCACTATCTTGCCACCTGGTTTTCCAACTTTATGGGTCAAACTGAAAATGGAACTTGAGGACATAACTCCAACCTAACTCCAACTTTCTCATTTTCTTTTCTCATTTATTCACCTAATAAAAACCATTGACATTTCTCCCACAAAGAAGAAATGTTGACTGTGTTTCAGGAAGTGTGTGCAGGGCTGGCTGTGGCTGAGACTAACTGCTGGTTGCTTCTCAATATCTTCTTTCACCGTTTTTCTTAGTCATAGATTTTCAGCCAGCCAGAACATGAAAAAGAATTCTATATTTTATGTGATGTAGACATGGAAATATGAACGTTCTAGACCCAGGAATATAAGCAAAAGTATTGTAGGGCAACTCTCAAGAGCTTCCCTTCCCTTCTGCTTTATCCGTTCGTCCCTTCTTCCTCCTCTTTGCTGACCACAGTATGAACAAGTCCATGGCTCTATCTTTAACCATGAGCTAAAAGCCACCTTTTATACACAGTGAGGCAGAAATGTGAAAGTAGCTTGCGTTCCTGAGGATTTTGTGTAGAGCCACCATACCAACCTTAGACTGCCTTCCTCTGGTCATTGAACTATATCCTGTTTAAGTCTATGTGATTTGGGGACTTCCTGCTAATCGCAGCTGAATTGAATCCTAATTGATAAACATCTCTTTTTAAAGCTGTAATACTACAAATTCTCTAGACCAGTGCTTGGATCTTAGCTTGTAACTCTGGCCACATCTTTGTTGCATCTTTTCTATAGAGATCTCCAGCTCCTGTTCTATGGTGTGTCTTCCAGTTTTGCAGTCTAATCATAGCTAGAAAAGTATCTTGGGTTTTTCTATTAATATTGTATAATGCCTCTCACTGTTGAAAAAAAAAAATTAGCCACTGGTCAATCTAGGGAAGAAATAGAAAATTTTATTCAAGGTAACATTAGGATTATAACCCAAGAGACAGTCTTCCCAAAAAGCTCTGAGGACTGTTTCACCCATCAGAGGTTAAAGCACAGTTAAACCCCTTTTTGAAACAAAGGATTATATGCCAAAGGACATGTTGACGGCTTATACACACACAAAAAAAAGTTATAGGAGGTTACCAGGAAAAGCACAGTTGTAAAGTGAGTAGTGGGTCATTGTGACCTCACACAAGCTTGAGAAAGAAGTTGTCTTCTAAGGAAGTCTGATTAATGCAGATGCACAATACACACTAGAGAGGAGGAAAAGGCCCAATGGGCAGAGAAAAAATTTTGTTTAAAGTTTCCTTGTCTTGCAAAAAATGTGTCTGAACATCACTATATTCCATCTGTTGATTTCTCCTTAGATTTCTTACAGCTAAGTTTTTTTCATATTTTTGTAGGTATGCTATTAGGTGCAAAAAAAAAAAAAAAAAAAGAAAGAAAGAAAAGTGTCCATGAAGGTGGTGTGGGGCTTTTTGTTGAGTTACTTTATTTTATTTGTTACTTTTTTCCTTGTATTCAACTTTGATATGAATATAATGACCCCTCTCTTCCTTGTGTTATTTTGATACTCTTTTACTTGGCATACAGTTAGCCACTTGTGATGGAGATACTTTGCTCACTCCTCTCATTTTACTCTCCCCATTTCTACACCCACTCCAGGAAGCTGATCAACATTTGCTGGCCAGAGGGGAAAACCAATAACACATCAGTACATAGAGGGATTCCCTGATGGCTCAGACAGTAAAAGAGTCTGCCTGCAATGCAGGAGACTGGGTTCAATCCCTTGGTCAGGAAGATCCCCTGGAGAAGGAAATGGCAACCCACTCCAGTATTCTTGCCTGGAAAATCCCACAGATGGAGGAGCCTGGCAGGCTACAGTCTCTGGGGTCCCAGGGAGTCCGACATGACTGAGCAACTTTACTTTCATTTTCACATAGAGGGAGAGGTCTGGGCATTCACTCCCTTGGCTCCCTCCCTGCAAGATCACTAAGAAATTGATCAGAGCTTAAGAACTTGTCAGGTACCCTCTGGGCTCTTGTTCTCTGTCTCTGGTAACCTCTCTGTCCCTCCCTTTACCCATTTAGATCTCCATGCTAATAGGTCCATGCAGTCATTGTTCTGAAGGTAGTGGTTTCTCTAAACTTTGCCCTCACATTTGCAAATAGTCCTTCTCAAGTCATTCTAATTTTAGTTTAACATCTGTTCCCTCCTAGGACTCTGGCTGATAGTGAAATCATGCAACCCAGATTGAGACTTGAGCCCATGTTCTTTTAATTGAGATCGCACACCTGGTCTCAGGACTTATTGAAGTTCAGGTTCTTGATGTCTCATCACAGAAATAATTCAGTGAGAGACAAAATGATAGATTAGAAGTGAATTTATTTAAACAGTGGGTCATTTCATAGGCTAATGAGTGGGAAGAGTATTCCAATTATTTGGGGGAAGGAGTGGGAATTTCCAGAAAATGGGCCGCCATCCAGTTTTTGATCTTTATGGTCAGCCTTAAAACTTCCATAGTGCCTGTGGGTGTGTCATTTAACTTGATGATATGTTACAATGTATGTATCAGTTCAGTTCAGTTCAGTCACTCAGTCGTGTCCGACTCTTTGCGACACCATGAATTGCAGCACGCCAGGCCTCCCTGTCCATCACCAACTCCCAGAGTTCACTCAAACTCATGTCCATCAAGTCGGTGATGCCATCCAGACATCTCATCCCCTTCTCCTCCTGCCTCCAATCCCTCCCAGTGTCAGAGTCTTTTCCAATGAGTCAACTCTTCGCATCAGGTGGCCAAAGTATTGGAGTTTCAGCTTTAGCATCAGTCCTTCCAATGAACACCCAGGACTGATCTCCTTTAGGATGCACTGGTTGGATCTCCTTGCAGTCCAAGGGACTCTCAAGAGTCTTCTCCAACATCACAGTTCAAAAGCATAAATTCTTCGGTGCTCAGCTTTCTTCACAGTCCAAATCTTACATCCATACATGACCACAAGAAAAACCATAGCCTTGACGAGATGGACCTTTGTTGGCAAAGTAATGTCTCTGCTTTTTAATATGCTATCTAGGTTGGTCATAACTTTCCTTCCAAGGAGTAAGCGTCTTTTAATTTCATGGCTGCAATCACCATCTGATTGGGGCCAAAAAAATGAAGTCTGACAGTTTCCCCATCTATTTCCCATGAAGTGATGGGACCAGATGCCATGATCTTAGTATTCTGAACGTTGAGCTTTAAGGCAACTTTTTTACTCTCCTCTTTCACTTTCATCAAGAGGCTTTTTAGTTCCTCTTCACTTTCTGCCATAAGGGTGGTGTCATCTGCATATCTGAGGTTATTGATATTTCTCCCGGCAATCTTGATTCCAGCCTGTGCTTCCTCCAGCCCAGCGTGTCTCATGATGTACTCTGCATATAAGTTAAATAAGCAGGGTGACCATATACAGCCTTGACATACTCCTTTTCCTATTTGGAACCAGTCTGTTGGTCCATGTCCAGTTCTAACTGTTGCTTCCTGACCTGCATACAGATTTCTCAAGAGGCAGGTCAGGTGGTCTGGTATTCCCATCTCTTTCAGAATTTTCCACAGTTAATGTGATCCACACAGTCAAAGGCTTTGGCATAGTCAATAAAGCAGAAATAAATGTTTTTCTGGAACTTGCTTGTTTTTTCCATTATCCAGCAGATGTTGGCAATTTGATCTCTGGTTCCTCTGCCTTTTCTAAAACCAGCTTGAATATCAGGAAGTTCACGGTTCACATATTGCTGAAGCCTGGCTTGGATAATTTTGAGCATTACTTTACCAGCGTGTGAGATGAGTGCAATTGTGTGGTAGTTTGAGCATTCTTTGGCATGTATAGGAAAGAAAGGAAAGTGAAGTCGTTCAGTCATGTCCGACTCTTTGCGACCCCATGGACTGTAGTCTACCGGGCTCCTCTGTCAATGGGATTTTCCTGGCAAAGGTTCTGGAGTGGGTTGCCATTTCCTTCTCCAGAGGATCTTCCTGACCCAGGTATCAAACCCAGGTCAACCTGCATTGCAGGCAGATGCTTTACCCTCTGAGCCACTAGGGAAGCTTTGGCATGTATACTGAGGCTCAAATTCTAGTAGAAGCCAACTCATGACCCATCTTGAAACTGTTTTTTTTCTAATCAGTTTATGTCATGTCCTTGGACTATGTCATTCTTTGAAAGGTTGTGCCTTGCCCACTTCCTCCTGTTTCAGTGGAATTGATTGGTGCCAGGAGTGACCTCAGAAAATACACCCTCAAAATAGACATCTAGATTAGGTTGCTCATATATTTGAGGAACGTCAGAATAACTTTCTTCACTCTCAGGGTCAGACCAACAGTAAATGCACCCAGTCTGATCCCTGATGTGGAGAAGAGTGGCAGATGAAGGCATGGAACCTTAGTAATTCATTGCATGGTACCGTATAAAAGTGACTCAAGTTATCATCAGCATTAGCTTAGGGTTGTGAAATTAACTAAACAAGGAAGCAATTAGATTGAGGTGGTTTTAATGCCATGATAGCTACTGGAAATTTTTTTTCCTTTGTTGATGAAATATTAATCAGTCAATCTAAGAAAGAAATGGAAAATTTTATTCAAGCCAAATTGAGTATTATAATTTGGAAAGAGCATCTCAGGAAGCTTTAAGAACTGCCTGTTAGAAGTCAAGGCACGGTTATGTAAGTTTTTTGAGACAAAGGGCTCTATATTAAATAACATATTATTGAAACTAGTGGACTGAGAGTTCCTGGGGACAAGCCTTTTTTGACACCTTGTTCCTTGTAGGCAAGACGTCAACCTCCATGGCAATCCCTGAGTCCCAAAGGGCAGATTCCAAAGGTTTGACTTATCAAGGGAGGAGCAACCAAGAAACCACCTGAGGCAAGATTCAAGGAACTAGGGAAACTCATCAAAATTTGGAAACTAACCATCCCCAAGAAAAAGAAATGCAAGAAGGCAAAATGGTTGTCTGAGGAGGCCTTACAAATAGCTGAGAAAAGAAGACAAGCAAAAGGCAAAGGAGAAAAGGAAAAATATATCCATCTGAATGCAGAGTTCCAAAGAACAGCAAGGAGGGATAAGAAAGCCTTCCTAAGTGATCAAAACAAAGAAATAGAGGAAAACAATAGAATTGAAAAGATTAGAGATTTCTTCAAGAAAATCAGAGATACCAAGGGAACGTTTCATGCAAAGATGGGCACAATAAAAGACAGAAACAGTATGGACCTAACAGAAGCAGAAGATATTAAGAAGAGGTGGCAAGAATACGCAGAAAAGATCTTAACGACCCAGATAACCACGATGGTGTGATCACTCACCTAGAGCCAGACATCCTGGAATACGAGGTCAAATGGCCCTTAGGAATTAGAAGCATCACTGATAAACAAAGCTGGTGGAGATGATGGAATTCCAGCCGAGCTATTTCAAATCCTAAAAGACGATACTGTGAAAGTGCTACACTCAATATCCTCAATAAATTTGGAAGGCTCAGCGCTGGCACAGGACTGGGAAAGGTCAGTTTTCATTCCAATCCCAAGGAAAGGCAATACCAAAGAATGTTCAAACTACTGCACAGTTGCACTCATTTTACATGGTAGCAAAGTAATGCTCAAAATTCTTCAAGCTAGGCTTCAATAATACATGAACCAAGAATGTCCAGATGTTCAAGATGGATTTAGAAAAGGCAGAAGAACCAAAGATCAAATTACCAACATCCATTGGATCATAGAAAAAGCAAGAGAACTAAAAAAAAAACAACTACTTATGCTTCATTGACTGGATTAAAGCCTTTGACTCTGTGGATCACAATAAACTGTGGAAAATTCTTAAAGAGATGTGAATACCAAACCACCTTACCTGCCTCCTAAGAAATCTATATGCAGGTCAACAAGCAAAAGTTAGAACCAGATATGGAACAATGGTTCCAAATTCAGAAAGGAGTACATCAAGGCTGCATATTGTCACCTTGCTTATCTAACTTATAAGCAGAGTATGTCATGCAAAATGCTAGGCTGGTTGAAGCACAAGCTGGAATCAAGATTGCCGGGAGAAAAATCAATAACCTCAGATATGCTGATGACACCACCCTTATGGCAGAAAGCAAAGAGGAACTAAAGAGTCTCTTCATGAAAGTGAGTGAGGAGAGTGAAAAAGCTGGCTTAAAACTAAACATTCAAAACACAAAGATCTTGGTATCCTGTCCCATCACTCCATGGCAAATAGATGGGGAAACAATAGTAACAGTGAGAGACTATTTTCTTGGGCTTCAAAAATCACTGCAGATGGTGGCTGTAGCCATGAAATTAAAAAATGCTTGCTCCTTGGGAGAAAAGCTATTGACAAACCTAGACAGCATAGACATTGCTAGACAGCAGAGACATTACTTTGCCAACAAAGGTACATATAGTCCAAGCTAAGGTTTTTCCAGTAGTCATGTATGGATGTGAGAGTTGGACCATAAAAAGAACTGAGTGCCAAAGAACTGATGCTTTTGCACTGTGGTGTTGGAGAAGACTCTTGAGAGTCCATTTAAGTGAAAGGAGATCAAACCTAAAGGAAATCAACCATGGACATTCTTTAGAAGGACTGATGCTAAAGCTGAAGCTCCAATACTTTGGCCACCTGATGCGAAGAGCTGGCTCATTAGAAAAGACCCTGACTGGGAAAGATTGAAGGCAGGTGGAGAAGGGATCGACAGAGGATGAGACAGTTGGATGGCATCACTGACCCAATGGGCATGATTTTGAGTAAGCTCCAGGAGATAGTGCTAGACAGGGAAGCCTGGTATGCTACAGTCCAGGGGTTCTCAAAGAGTCAGACAGGACTGAGAAACTGACCTGAACTGAAACCACCTGAGACACTGCACACACCCTAATCTTTTCAGCAACCCCACCCTTGAAGTATTATTATGAAAAGTGAATGAAGTGACTTTGTGACCCCATGGACTGTAGCCTAATATGCTCCTCCATTCATGGGATTTTCCAGGCAAGAGTGCTGGAGTGGATTGCCATTTCCTTCTCCAGGGGATCTTCCCAACCCAGGAATCGAACCCAGGTCTCCTGCATTGCAGGCAGACACTTTACCATCTGAGCCACCAGGGAAGCTCCTCATCAAATCCTTCTGAGTTGAGATACATAGTTTTTCTGAGGCAGGAGTCTGCTGTGGCCCCCTTTACCTGGCAAGCAATAAAGCTATCCTTTTCTACTTCACCCAAGTTCTGTCTCAAAGATTCAATTCAGCACCAGTGCAGAGAAGCCAAGCTTTCAACATCATTATTGACACCTTGTACAATCCAGATCTGCAAGTACAGAGTAGTGCATCATCGTGACTCCTTACAAGATGAAAAGGAATGTTATCTTTTAAGGCGTTGTCTTGTTGACGCTAAAAGAATGTTTCTCTATATGGTTGAGCAGGTGTTTCTGCCCATGGGGAGGTTTGATCAATGTGTGATACAGATACACATTGCACAGTAGAAGAGAAAAAGGGGGCCAAAGGGCAGAAAAAATTTTTATGTTTAAGTGTGTCTCATCTTGCCATGAAATCTGAATTTTATATCACACCTACTACTCTTCCAGGTTCTTTGGTTGACCTAATAAAAAATCAAATTTCTATGAGACAGATTAACAGGAGAAAAACAACAAAGTTTAATAATGTATATACCTCCTATGTACATGGGAGAGATTCAGGAAAACTAACTCCCCCAAATGTGGAAAACCACTGAAACCATTCACCTCAGATTGGGACTCCAAACCCGGACAAAATCCAGTGTGGGACTCTAACCCACATGATCAAGACTCAAACTCTGCCAAAACCCATAGTCTTCCAACTGAGATCACACACCTGGTTTCAGAACCTAATGAAGCTCAGATTCTTAATGTCTTAATGTTTTGCTGAAAGAATTCAGTGAAAGACAAAATGATAGGTAGGAAGTGGATTTATTTAGAGAGAAACACACTCCATAGACAGGGTGTGGGCCATCACAGAGGGCTGAGTGTGGCCTTGAAAAGTGGTATGGTTAGCTTCTATGGACTGGATAATTTCATAGGTTAATGAGTGATAGGATTATTCCAACTATTTTGGAAAAAGAGCAGAGATTTCCAGGAATTGGCCACCACCCACTTTTTGGTCTTTGATGTTTGGCCTTGGAACTTGTCTGCAATGTAGGAGACCTGGGTTTGATTCCTGGGTTGGAAAGATCCGCTGGAAAAGGAAATGGCAACTCACTCCAGTATTCTTGCCTGGAGAATCCCATGGACAGAGGAGCCTGACAGGCTACAGTCCATGGGGTCACAAAAGTCGGACTCAATTTAGTGACTAAACCACTTAGAAATTGTCATGGCGTCTCTTGGTGCTGATATGTTCCTATGAGTGTTACTGATTATCAAGGTCTAGTCAAGTAGACTTGGCTGCCATCTTGGATCCATTTGATTCTACTCAGTATATTTTGTGTCCTCAGGCTGTGTCAGTCTTTCAAAGGTTGTGCCCAGCTCCCTTCCTTCCTGTTCCACAATCACTTTAATCACTTTTTTGCTGTCTAACATCCAGGGTTATCATTACCATCTTTCTAAATTCCATATATATGTGTTTGTATACTGTATTGGTGTTTTTCTTTCTGGCTTACTTCAGCGAGACAGCAAAAGAGACACAGATATATAGAACAGTCTTTTGGACTCTGTGGGAGAGGGAGAGGGTGGGATGATTTGGGGGAATGGCATGGAAACATGTATAATATCATATAAGAAACAAATCGCCAGTCCAGGTTCGATACAGGATCCTTGGGGCTGGTGCACTGGGATGACCCAGAGGGATGGTAAAGGGAGGGAGGTGGGAGGGGGTTCGGGATGGGGAACACATGTACGCCCATGTACGTCATGTTGATGTGTGGCAGAACCAATGCAATATTGTAAAGTAATTAGCCTCCAATTAAAATAAATAAATTTAAATTTAAAAAAAAAACAAAACACTTTTTTGCTAAAAACAAGAAAGGATATTAGGGGTGGGTGGAGTCAGTTATGGGAGGCTACCAGGAAAACTGCAGCAAACTTAATTCTTTGTCTTCTGCATTGAAAAGAGTTTCTAGAAATACTGTCATCTTCTTTCTCTTAAAGCAAGAGACACACTTTTAGAAATGGAAATTGCCCTTACAGGTGTAAATGTATCTAACAAAAGAGAAACTTCTACTACTCAGCTTTCAGTTTTTCCTGTATCTGTAGTTTCTTAAAAATAACCAGCTTTAAAATAATCCTCATGGCAGAGACATATTTTGGGGTGGCAAGCACAAAACCTAAAAAGATGATGCTGTGAAAGTGCTGCACTCAATGTGCTCAACAAATTTGGTAAGCTCAGCAGTGGCCACAGGACTGGAAAAGGTCAGGTTTCATTCCAATCACAAAGAAAGGCAATGCCAAAGAATGTTCAACCTACTGCACAGTTGCATCCATTTCACACGTTAGCAAAGTAATGCTCAAAATTCTGCAAGCTAGACTTCAATTGGAGAAGGAAATGGCAACCCACTCCAGTGTTATTGCCTGGAGAATCCCAGGGACAGGGAAGCCTCGTGGGCTGCCGTCTATGGGGTCACACAGAGTCGGATATGACTAAAGCAACTTAGCAGCAGCAGCAGACTTCAATAGTACGTGAACCAAGAATGTCCAAATGTTCAAGCTAGATTTAGAAGAGGCAGAGGAACGAGAGATCAAATTGCCAATATCCGTTAGATCATCGAAAAAGCAAGAGAGTTTCAGAAAAATATGTACTTCTGCTTTATTGACTATGCCAAAGCCTTTGACCATGTGGATCACAACAAACTGTGGAAAATTCTTCAAGATATAGGAATACCAGACCACTTTCCTTCTGAGAAATCGGTATGCAGGTCAAGAAGAAACAGTTAGAACCAGACATGGAAGAATGGGGTGGGGGGGCGGGGAGGTGGGGGTCCAAATTGGGAAAGGAGTATGTCAAGGCTACATATTGTCACCCTACTTATTTAACTTATATGAGAATGCATCATGTGAAATGCTAGGCTGGATGAAACACAAGCTGGAATCAACATTGCCAGGAAAAATATCAATAACTTCAGATATGCTGATGACACCACCCTTATGGCAGAAAGCAAAGAGGAACTACAGAGCCTCATGAGGAAAGTGAAAGAGGAGAATGAAAAGCCAACTTAAAACTCAACATTCAAAAAACAGAGATCATGGCATCCAGTCCCATCATTTCATGGAAAATAGATGGGGAAACAATGGAAACAGTGAGAGACTTTATTGGGCTCCAAAATCACTGCAGATGGTGGCTGTAGCCATGAAATTAAAAGATGCTTGCTCCTTTGAAGAAAAGCTATGACAATCCTAGACAGCATATGAAAAAGCAGAGATATTACTTTGCCAAAAAAGGTCCATATTGTCCAAGCTATGGTTTTTCCAGTAGTCATGTATGGATGTGAGATATGGACCATAAAGAAAGCCGAGTGCCAAAGAATTGATGCTTTAGAACTGTGGTGTGGGGGAGAAGACTCCTGAGAGTCCTTTGGACTGCAAGAAGATGAAGCCAGTCAATCCTAAATGAAATCAACCCTGAATATTCAGTGGAAAAACTGATGCTGAAGCTGAAGCTCCAATATTTTGGCCACCTGATGCAAAGAACTGACTCATTGGAAAAGACCCTGATGCTGAGAAAGATTGAAGCCAGGAAGAGAAGGGGATGACAGAGGATGAGACGGTTGGATGGCATCACTGACTCAATGGACATGAGTTTGAGCAAGCTCCGGGAGATAGTGCCGGACAGGGAAGCCTGGTGTGCTGCAGTCCATGGGGTCGCAGAGAGTCAGACAGGACTGAACAACTGAACTGAACTGACTGACACAGCCTACATAACCAAACCAAAATCTAGGCCTAAAAATGCCTCAAGTTTTCTAAATCAAAGCACTAATTTCAACCAGTCACAAACAGACAACCATTCAGCTAATTGCCCCATTTCCTTCTTTTTGTTGTTGTTCAATTGCTAAGTCATGTCCCACTCTTTGCAACCTCTGAAGCACAGCAGGCCTCCTGGTCCCTCACCATCTCCTGGAGTTTTCCCAAGTTCATGTCAATTGAGTCAATGATGTCATCCAACCATCTCATCCTCTGTCACCTCCTTTTCCTCCTGCCCTCAATCTTTCCCAATATCAGTCTTTTCTTAATGAGTCAGTTCTTCACATCAGGTAGCCAAAGTATTGGAGCTTCAGCTTCAGCATCAGTCCTTCTGTTGAATAATCAGGATTGATTTCCCTTAGGATTGACTGGTTTGATCTCCTTGCTGTCCAAGGAAATCTCAACAGTCTTCTCCAGCACCACAATTCAAAAGCATCAATTCTGCAGCACTGTCTTCTTTATGGTCCAATTCTTACATCCTTAGGGCTTCCCTGTGGCTCAGAGGTTAAAGCGTATGCCTCCAATGCAGGAGACCCGGCTTCTATCCCTGGGTCAGGAAGATCTCCTGGAGAAGGAAATGGTAACCCACTCCAGTATTCTTGCCTGGAGAATCCCATGGATGGAGAAGCCTGGTAGGCTACAGTCCACGGAGTCGCAAAGAGTCGGACAGGACTGAGCGACTTCACTTTCACTTTCTCACATTCTTACATGACTACTAGAAAAACCATAGCTTTGACTGTACAGATCTTTGCTGGCAAAGTGATGTCTCTGCTTTTTAATATGCAACCTAGGCCTTCTTTCCAAAAAGCAAGTATCTTCTAATTTCATGGCTGCAGTCACCATCTGCAGAGATTTTGGAGCCCAAGAAAATAAAGTCTGTTACCACTTCCAGTTTTTCCCCTTCTATTTGCCATGAAGTGATGGGACTGGATGCCATGACCTTAGTTTTTTGAGTGCTGATTTCTAAGTCATCTTTTTCACTCTCCTCCTTCACCCTCATCAAGAGGCTCTTTGCTTTCTGCCATTAGAGTGGTATCATCTGCATATCTGAGGTTGTTGATACTTCTCCCAGAAACCTTAATTCCAGTGTGTAACTCATCCAGCCTGGTATGTTGTGTGATGTACTCTTCCTATAAGTTAAATAAGCAGGATAACAATATACAGCCTTGATGTACTCCTTTCTCAATTTTGAAAAATCCATTGTTCATGTCTTACTATTTTCCCAACTTTGAACAGTTAGTTGTTCTATGTAAGGTTCTAACCATTGCTTCTTGACGACAAAGAAGAAAGAGGTGAGATGAAGAAAGAGGTGTCTGAAGAAAGAGGTGAGATGGTCTGGTATTCTCATCTCTTTAAGAATTTTCCACAGTTTGTTGTGATCCACAGTGTCAAACAGAGAAGGCAATGGCAACCCACTCTAGTGTTCTTGCCTGGAAAATCCCATGGACGGAGGAGCCTGGTAGACTACAGTCTATGGGGTCATGAAGAGTCGGACACGACTGAGCAACTTCACTTTCACTTTTCACTTTCATGCATTGGAGAAGGAAATGGCAACCCACTCCAGTGTTCTTGCCTGGAGAATTCCAGGGACGGCAGAGCCTAATGGGCTGCCTTCTATGGGGTCACACAGAGTTGGACACAACTGAAGCGGCTTAGCAGCAGCAACAGCAACAATGTCAGAGGCTTTTGCTTAGTCAGTGAATCAGAGGCAGATATTTTTTCTGGAATTCCCTTGCTTTCTCCATGATCCAAAGAATGCTGGCAATTTGATGTCTGGTTCCTCTGTCTTTTCTAAACCCATCTTGTTCATCTGGCAGTTCTCAATTCAAATACTGCTGAAGCCTAGCTTGAAGGATTTTGAGCATAACCTTAGAATTTCACTGACAGAAGATCCTGGCCGACTACAGTCCATGGGGTCACAAAGAGTCAGACAGGACTGAGCGACTTTCACTTTCACTTTACTAGCATGGGAAGTGAGCACAATTGTCTGGTAGTCTGAATATTCTTTATCACTGCCCTTCTTTGGAATTGGGGGAAAAAACTGATCTTTTCTAGTCCTATGGCCACTGGATTTTCCAAATATGCTGACATATGGAGTGCAGCACTTTAACACCATCATCTTTTAGTATTTTAAATAGCTCAGCTGGAATTTAAATCATTACTTACACTAGCTTTATTGGTGATAAGGCTTTTTTTGACCCACTTGACTTCACACTCCAGGATGTCTGGCTCTAGGTGAGTGACCACACCATGGTGGTTATCCGGGTCGTTAAAACCCTTTTTGTATAGTTCTTCTGGGTATTCTTGCCACCTCTTCTTAATCTCTTTTGCCTCTCGTAAGTCTTTACTATTTCTGTCCTTTAACATCCCCATCCTTGCATGAAATATTCCCTTGATGTCTTCAATTTTCTTGAAGAGATCTCTAGTTTTCCCATTCTATTTTTTCCCTCTCTTTCTTTGCATTTTTCATTGAAGAAGCCCTTTTTATCTCTCCTTGCTATTCTCTGGAGCTCTGCATTCAGCTGGATACATTTTTCCCTTGCTCCCTTGTTTTTGCTTTTCTTCTTTCCTCAGCTATTTGTAATGCCTCCTCAGACAGCCACTTTGTTTTCTTGCCTTTCTTTTTCTTTGGGATTATTTTCATCACTGCCTCTCCATTAATAGTTCTTCAGGCACTACATCTACCAGACCTAATCCTTTGAGTCTATTCATCATGTCCACTGTATAATCATAAGGAATTTGATTTAGGGTATATCCGAATTGCCTAGTGGTTTCCCCCATTTACTTTAGTTTAAGCCTGAATTTTGCTATAAGCAGCTGATGATCTGAGCCATAGTCAGCTCCAGGTCTTATTTTTTCTGACTGTATAGAGCTTCTCCATCTTCTGCTGCAAAGAATATAATCAATCTGATTTCAGTATTGACCATCTGGTGATGTCCATTTCATCACAATAGTCATCTCTTGTGTTGTAGGAAAAGGGTGTTTGTTATGACCAGTGCATTCTCTTGGCAAAATTCTGTTAGCCTTTTCCCTGCTTCATTTTGTACTCCAATGCCAAACTTGCCTGTTACTCCAGGTATCTATTGATACCCTACTTTTGCATTCCAATCTCCTATGATGAAAAAAGGACTTTTTTTTTTTTTTTTTGATGTTATTTCTAGAAGGTCTTGTAAGTCTTCATGGTGGTGGTGGTGGTTTAGCTGCTAAGTCGTGTCCGACCCTTGCGACCCCATGGACTGTAGCCCCCCAGATTCCTCTATCCATGGGATTCTCCAGACAAGTATACTGGAGCGGATTGCCATTTCCTTCTCCAGGGGATCTTTCCAACCCCGGAATCGAACCTGGGTCTCCTGCACTGCAGGCAGATTCTTTACCAACTGAGCTAGGAGGTAAGTCTTCATAAAACTAGTCAAATTCAGCTTCTTTGGCACCAGTGGTTGGGGTATAGACTTGGATTACTGTGATGTTGAATGGTTTGCCACTGAAGCAAACTGAGATCATTCTGTCATTTTTAAGATTGTACCCACATACTGCATTTTGGATTCTTTTGTTGATTATAAGGGCTACTCCATTTCTCCTGTGGGATTCTTACCCACATAGTAGATACAATGGTCATCTGAATTAAATTTTCCTATTCCAGTCCATTTTAGTTTGTGATTCATAAAATGTCGATGTTCATTCTTGCCATTTCCTGCTTGACCACATCCAGCTTACCTTGATTCATGGACCTAACATTCCAGGTTCCTACTTGGTAACTTGGTATTATTCTTTACAGTATCAGATTTTACTTTCATCACCAGACACATCCATGATGAGTGTTGTTTCTGTTTTGGCCCAGCAGATTCTTTCTTTCTGGGGCTATTAGTAATTGTCCTCTGCTCTTTCCCAGTATCATATTGGACCCCTTCCATCCCTGGAGCTCTTCTGGTGTCATATCTTTTTGCCTTTTTATACTGTTTCTGAGGTTCTCAGGGCAAGAATACTGAGTGGTTTGCCATTTCCTCTTCCAATGAACTTCCTTTCTTTGCTTCCCCATTTTCTCTGTATAAGTCTCTTTTCCTGGTTCCTGTGGGCAGAGGACTTGTAACCCCCTCTGGTTTGGTGCTGTCTGATTTCAACTGATTTTAAACTCTTAAAAACTTAGTGTATCTTACTTTATCTTTTAGATGTTTGAATTCAAGTGAAAGGGAAGGCACTGTGTAGTCAGTCATTATGACAATAATAATGATATTAAAGAGTAAAGTCACTTGGCATCTTTTGATGCCAGAGGATAAAGATATATTGAAAGCCATGCATATGCAACTAAGAACACAAAGAGAACTAGAGAGCTTCCAAGACTGCTGTGAGGAGTCCCTCACATCTTTCACTGGTCACTGTCAAGGACTAATGCCATGACCAGACTGTAAGGGTTGCAGAGTTGCAGTGCTGGACATTTCCATTAAAGCAAGGGCATTGATGGGGAAGGGAAAGTATCCTGAGATATTGAAATAGAGAAGGGCCCTATGGTCCTTCCCTCTCATGTCTTCCACCTGCTTTTTGTCTATAGAAAAGTTTAAGCCAAAGAACAAGCTTAATCAGAAAAGTGAGAAAATGTTGAAGCAAAATAAAGCAGTCAAACAAGATGAAATAGTAATAGTTTATTCATTAAACAAAGTCAAGGACCTTTACTTCATCCACAAGGGCTATAATATTTTGAGCCATATCCCTTGAGCTGTCTTATGGATACTTAAACCCCTACCAAGAGGAAGAAGTTAACTGCATAATAATCAGACTGTAGCTATGACATAAGCTGCCACAATTCTGAGAGCTGGCCTTAAAGAAATGGGAACAAACCAACTTTGGAACTGAAGACCAACTGTACTTAAAACAATCAAGATGACTCTGATCAGTGCACCATCAATTCAAGATGACTGTCAGAGCTGACTGTGCTGTTTCTGCATATAGCCCTTCCCTCTGCCTGCACCCCTGAAACTCCCTTTTAAAGGAATTTGCCCATTGATTGTTTTACCATGTTTTTAAGACACAGCAGTAAACAAAATCTATAATAACCCCTGCTCTCATTCATCTTTCATTTCTTTCAAAAATCATAACATACACATTTCCTTTTAGTCTAAATATCCATTTAAACTAAGTTCAATGGATAAGTACATCAATTACACACAACCCCCTTTTTCTCATAATTTTCTCCCATTCTTGTCTTTTCTATGTTCTTTGCATCTTCTCCTTGTTGGGTTATGTCATTTAGTTGGTTGTGCTGAAGAGTGGAAGAATGTGCTACCTCCAAAATGTACCTCTTTGGCATAAGGATTATTTTGAGAAACTGCAGACACAGGACAAGCTCTGAAAAAAAGAGCTGAAGTTACCCTTTTGTGAGAGAAATGTGCATTTATAAAGGAAATCTCCGTTTCTAAGTGTCTCCCTCTCTCCCACTGAGGTAGAAATTACTAGACAATCAGTGTAGAGTTCCCACCCTCAGTCTTATTTTCAGTAGACATCCTACTCCATTGTCCTGAATTCTTGGAATGCTCTTTAGTCTGATAAATTATCAGCCCTCAGATTTAGGGAAGGGCAGTAATTAAATTCTATTCCATATACTTGAGGGAAAAACAACTGGTGATCCTTAATCTTAAGACCATACATCTGGTCCCTGGTAAAATGGCCAGGCATGAAAAAGGCTGGTGACTTAATCCAAGGATCAAGAGAAGCCATAAAGATGTTAAGTATCTTGACCTTTAAATTGATTGGTTAGAAATAATAATGTGATTTAAGAAAGGATGTAAAAACTGCTTTAAGTCCCACCTTGAAGGACTCTTTACCCCTCTCAGTGTCTATGCTGAGAGCTTTGTACTTTGTTCCTGTAATAAATCCTATTTGCTTGCTACCATGAGTGTTTGGGTGTTTGTGGATTCCATTCTTTGGCTCCACAGACAAGAACTCCAATTCCTGTCTCACTAGGAAGAGAAGGTTGACTCTAAACCATAAGAGAATTTGGTCAATAGAGAGGACACCTACTTAAATCTGCAGAACAAATCTTACCCTCCTCTACAGAACTTTTCCTCATAACTTCCCAGAACTATTTCCCTACACACACCCTACCCCACCAATATTTTCTTTTGTCTTTTGCTGAGGGTGGTATTTAAGATGGTGACTTGGGCCATCTCAGGGAGTTAGTTTTCCTGGCTACGAACTATGTGTGCAGTAGGTGTACATGTTAATAAACTTGCATTTCTTTTTCATTTGTTAATGTCTTTTATTACAAAGATTCTAGCCAAGAACTCAGAATAGCAGAGGGAAAATTATTTTAAATAATTTATCATGTAAATTTTTTAAATGTATTTCCCTACAGTGTGGTTGGGTTTTTGTTGTTTGTTTCCTTAGGAAAAGTCCTGAGGGCATTTTTAGAGGATTTGCACATAAAAGAACATCTTTCTCTTGCTTTTAACTACTGAGCAGGAAAACTCCTTTTTGGAATTTGTAATGTGTTCAAATATTATTTAAGAAATTTGGTCCAGGCTGATGGATTTCCCTATCAGATGACCTCTTCTGTCTGGCTGTATGTAGAATTGTTTGTTTGTTCTGAGTAAGTTTGGGGAGATAGGAATAACAACAATAGATTTTTAAAAAAAGAAATCCCAAAGCAAGTCTAGAGCAAAATTTCTACTCCTTCATAGTCTTCTCCTAGGAAGAAATTAGCAGTCCTGATAAAAGGTTTGGGTAATTCTAATAAACCGTAATGAAATTAAAGACCTCTGAGAAAGTATGTATTCATCCAATCAATGAATATTCTAATGATCTTTATCTAGGCATTCTTTTTTCTCTTTTCTAAAGATGATTCAGAAAACTAAAATCATGGCATCTGGTCCCATCACTTCATGGCAAATAGATGCAGAAACAGTGGAAACAGTAACAGACTTTATTTTGGGGGGCTCCAAAATCACTGCAGATGATGATTACACCCATGAAATTAAAAGACGCTTACTTCTTGGAAGAAAAGTTATGAATAACCTAGACAGCATTTTAAAAAGCAGAGACATTACTTTGCCAACAAAGGTCCATCTAGTCAAGGCTATGGTTTTTCCAGTAGTCATGTATGGATGTGAAAGTTGGACTATAAAGAAAGCTGAGCACTGAAGAATTGATCCTTTTGAACTGTAGTGTTGACTCTTGAGAAGACTCTTGAGAGTCCCTTGGACTGCAAGAAGATCCAACCAGTCCATCCTAAAGGAGATCAGTCCTGAATATTCATTGGAAGGACTAATGCTGAAACTGAAACTCCAATACTTTGGCCACCTTATGCAAAGAACTGGCTCATTAGAAAAGACCCTGATGCTGGGAAAGATTGATAGTGGGAGGAAAAGGGGATGACAGAGGATGAGATGGTTGGATGGCATCACCGACTTGATGGACATGAGTTTGAGTAAACTCCAAGAGTCGGTGATAGACAGGGAAACCTGGCTTTCTACAGTCCATGGGGTTGCAAAGAGTCGGACACAATTGAGCAACTGAAATGAACTGATAAAACTTTTACTTACATTTGTCACAAAGAAAGTGAGCTAAATATATGGTGGGTTAATTGTGGTAATGAGATTCTAGAAGAAAAGAGAAAGATTAAACAATTACCTAATCATCTTTCAGTTCAGTTCAGTCACTCAGTTGTGTCCAACTCTTTGCCACCCCATGAACGGCAGCACGCCAGGCCTCCCCATCCATCACCAACTCCCAGAGCTTACTCAAACTCATGTCCATCGAGTTGGTGACGCCATCCAACCATCTCATCCTCTGTCATCCCCTTCTCCTCCCGCTGTCAATCTTTCCCAGCATCAGGGTCTTTTCCAATGAGCCAGTTCTTCACATCAGGTGGCCAAAGTATTGGAGCTTCGGCATCAGTCCTTCCAATGAATATTCAGGGTTGATTTCATTTAGGATTGAGTGGTTGGATCTCCTTGCACTCCAAGGCACTCTCAAGAGTCTTCTCCAGCACCATAGTTCAAAAGCATCAATTCTTGTGTGCTCAGCTTTCTTGATAGTCCAACTCTCACATCCATCCATGACTACTGGGAAAACCATAGCCTTGACTAGATGGACCTTTGTTGGCAAAGTTGTGTCTCTGCTTTTTAATATGCTGTCTAGGTTGATCATAACTTTTCTTCCAAGGAGCAAGCTTCTTTTAATTTCATGGCTGCAGTCACCATATGCAGTGATTTTGGAGCCCAAAAAAATAAAGTCTCACTGTTTCCACTGTTTCCCCATCTATTTGCCATGAAGTGATGGGACCAGATGCCATGATCTTGATTTTCTTAATGAGTTTTAAGCCAATTTTTTCACTCTCCTCTTTCACTTTCATCAAGAAGCTCTTTAGTTCTTCATAAGTACTCATAAAAAATCCGAAAAAGTTAACAAAAGCAAACCTAGAAAAGATCAAAAGTAAGAAGCAGAGATAAAACAAATTTTCATTTGTTGAAAATAAAAACTTTTTAAGTTTTTATAAAATATTGGCAATATTTCCTGTGTTTTACAGTATACCCTTGTAGCTTATTTATTTTATACATAGCAATTTGAAGCTCTTAATCCCCTACCTCTATCTTGCCCCTCCCCCTTTCTCTCCCCACTGGTAGCAACAATGTCTATGTGTCTGCTTCTGTTTTGCTGTATTTATTCATTTCTTTTATTTTTTAGATTTTACATATAAGTAATAACATGTAGTTTTTGTCTTTCTCTGTTTGACTTATTTCACTAAGCATAATACCCTCTAGGGCCTTCCCAGATGGCACTAGTGGTTAAGAACCCACCTGCCAATGCAGGAGAACTTTCATCCCTGGTTAGGGAAGATCCCCTGGAGGTGGGCATGGCAACCCACTCCAGTATTCTTGCCTGGAGAATCCCATGGACAGAGGAGCCTGATAGATTACAGTCCATAGGGTTGCAAAGAGTCAGATATGACTGAAATGACAGCACGCACATGTGCAAATTCCCTCCAGGTCCAATCATGTTGCTGCAAATGGCAGCTTTCATTTTTATGACTAATATTCCATTGTGTATATATACCACATTTTCTTTATCCATTCGTATGTTGACAGACACTTAGGTTGCTTCCATATCTTAGCTGTCATAAATAATGCTGATATGAACATCAGGATGCAGGTATCTTTTTAAATTAGTGTTTTTGTGTCTTTTGGGTATGCACCCAGGAGTAGAACTGCTAGATCATATGGTAGTTCTATTTTTTGTTTTTTGTGAAGTCTCCATACTATTTTCCATAATGTCTGCATCAATTTACCTTCCAACCAGCAAACAGTGTGCAAGCGTTCTCTTTTCTCCATACACTTACTGACATTTGTTACTTGTGGTCCTTTTGATGATGCTGTTTGACAGGTGTGATCTAAAAGACATTTTTTCAGAGGACGTGTGCAAATGGCCAAAAAGTGCATGAAAAGATACACAACATCATTGTCTATCTGGGAAGTGCAGAATCAAAACCACATACCCCCACTAGGATGGCTATAATCAAACAGATAATAAAAATTTTGGCAAAGTTGTGAAGAAATTGGATCCCTTACACATTGTGTGGGAATGTAAAATGGCCCAATTCCCTCATAAAATAGTCTGGCTGTCCCTCAAAATGTTAAATATTGAGTTACCACATGACCTAGTAATTTCACTCTTAGGTATCTATCAAGATAAATGAAAACATATGTCTATACAAAAACATATGCACAAATATTGATGCCAGGATTACTATTTTAAAAAATATTTATTTGGCTGTGTCAGGTCTCAGATGCAGCACTCGAGCACTTCAATTTTCATTGCAACATGCAAGATCTTTAAGTTGCAGCATGCTAACTCTTAATTAAGACGTGTGAGATATAGTTCCCTGACCAGAGGTTGAACCTGGGACCCTGCTTTGGAAGTTCAGAGTCTTAGAACTAGACCACCAGGGAAATCCTGGCAGCATTACTCCTAATGGCAAAAAAGTGGAAACCAGCCAAATGTGTATCGATTGATGAATGGATAAATAAAATGTGGTATATCCATACAATGGAAAATTGCCAATGAGAAAAAATGAAGTACAGATATATGCTACAATGTGAGTGAATCTTACACACCATGCCAAGTATAAGAGGCCTGTCACAAAAAGCTATGTAATGCACAATACCATTCCTGTGAAATGTACAGAATAGGCTGGAAGGATTGGGGCAAATAGAGAGAATGACTCTTACTCGGGTACTGGGTTTCTTTGGGGGCTGAGGTAAAATGTTCTATGTTTAGAACATAGATGGTTGCACAGTGCAAACACACTAAAAACCATTGAACTGCGTATTTTTAGAGTGTCAATTGTATAGTATGTGAATTATATTTGAATAAAGCTCTTTAAAATATAATCAAGAAGTTTCTAACAAGGAATAAGAATCAATTGACCTCTCCCCTTGGCAAGCATTTAAGACAAGGATTTGATAAGCAGTCTATGGGGTGCAAAAAGTCAGACACAACTTAGTGACTGAACAACAACAACAAGATGCATTTTTCGACATGAAAAAGCATAGACTGGACTGAGCTTTCTCGGTGGTAGCTGTGAAGGAGTACGTCAAGGCTGTATATTGTCACCCTGCTTATTTAACTTATATGCAGAGTACACCATTAGAAACGCTGGGCTGGAGGAAGCACAAGCTGGAATCAAGATTGCCATGAGAAATATCAATAACCTCAGATATGCAGATGACACCACCCTTATGGCAGAAAGTGAAGAAGAACTAAAGAGCCTCTTGATGAAAGTGAAAGTGGAGAGTGAAAAAGTTGGCTTAAAGCTCAACATTCAGAAAACAAAGATCATGGCATCTGGTCCAATCACTTCATGGCAAATAAATGGGGAAACAGTGGCTGACTTTTTTTTCTGGGCTCCAAAATCACTGCAGATGGGGATTGCGGCAATGAAATTAAAAGACGCTTACTCCTTGGAAGGAAAGTTATGACCAACCTAGATAGCATATTCAAAAGCAAAGACTTTACTTTGCCAACAAAGGTCCGTCTAGTCAAGACTATGGTTTTTCCAGTGGTCATGTACGGATGTGAGAGTTGGACTATAAAGAAAGCTGAGCACCAAAGAATTGATGCTTTTGAACTGTGGTGTTAGAGAAGACTCTTGAGAGTCCCTTGGACTGCAAGGAGATCCAATCAGTCCATCCTAAAGAAGATCAGTCCTGAGTGTTCATTGTAAGGACTGATATTGAAGCTGAAACTCCAGTGCTTTGGCCACCTGATTTGAAGAGCTGACTCATTTGAAAAGACCCTGATGCTGGGAAAGATTGAGGGCAGGAGGAGAAGGGGATGACAGAGGATGAGATCATTGAATGGCATCACCAACTCAATGAACATGGGTTTGGGTGGACTCTGGGAGTTGGTGATGGACAGGGAGGCCTGGTGTGCTGCAGTTAATGGGGTCGCAAAGAGTTGGACACGACTGAGTGACTGAACTGAACTGAACTGGACTGAGCTTTAGTTGCTTTCTCCATTCCATGCTACAGATCAGTGCATACTAATTAGACTTGGCATTCAAGAGGGATTTTTCTGCCATCCCAGCTACATGTTCTTACATATATAAAATATAACAATTAAAACTGGTTAAAAATTAATGTGGAAAAAAATGTCACAATGATGGTATCTCTGGATGATGGAGTTATTTTTCTCTGAACTTTCTTAATTTTCCATTTTGAGCAACATGTAATACTTTATAATCAGTAAAAAAAAAAACTTTTATAAAGTTGTTTCAAAATTTCATAATAGGAAATAGCAAATTTGTCATCGCTTCCTTAGGAAAAGTTTCCTGTGTCCATGAAGCCCAAAGAGTAATCTTTCTTCTCAATATTCCTATCACAAATATTTAACCTGGCCATCTGGGTGAACTGCCTTAATCTGCAAGAGCAACCTCATAATAAACCACTTTGGCATGAGGATTAATTTGAGCTGAAGGCAATTAAGAATCAACAGATTTAGGGGAATTCCATGGCAGTCCAGTAGTTATGACTTGGTGCTTTCACTGCTGGGGCCCCGGTTCAATCCCTGGTCAAGGTACTAAGATCCCACAAGCCATGCAGTGTGGCCAAAATAACAACAATAATAATAGTAATAATAAAGAATAAACAGATTAGGGAAGAGTTTTCTGCCTTCTCTTTATTTGCTTCAAAGCAAGGCATAAGATTTCCTTTAAGGAAGGTAGCCCCCCAACATCATCAGAGAGAGAGAAGTACAATTCTTATCACTGAAGACAAGGAGTCAACACCAAGATGACTTTGCATAAATAGACCTCACTAAAACAGCCCTTATCTTCTATCAGTTCCCTCATATATTTCCTAGTCATTTTCTCACAATTTATCATCCCTTGAAGCCCAAACCCTCCCTGCCTTTTTATTGTTAACTTGATTTATAAGCCCTGAGTCTAACTTCTTGAGTTTTGCTTCTTTCTTGTAAATGCCATGCGTCTAAATATAAATAAAAATTGTGTGCCTTTTCTCCTGTTATTCTTTTTGTTATTTTAACTCACATGACCCCAAAGGTGAAAAGTTAAACAAGAGTTTTTCCTCTCCAATAGTCTTGTGTGATTTTTTTAATTAAAAAAAAATTGTTCTATTTGCATAAAAATGCTTAAGGGCTAAATTTTTATCAGTATTGATTTTTATGATTTTACTTGTCCAGTATTGCATAAAATTCATTTGGTTTTTTTTTTTTTTTTTTTTTTTTTTGAGTGCCCTTTCTCCCTCAACTTAGATTCCAAGGTTGAGGGAAAGATTGCATCATAATACAATATATTCTAATTTCCCTACAATAGTTCCTTTACAAAATGTAGGTAATCAATTAGCAGTTTTTGAACCTTTGTAAAGCTTCTTTTTAGTAACAAAAAAGCATGCATTGTAGGTTGCTTTATATAAAGTCTTCAACAACTGTTTGGTTCTTAGATACTAATCCAGATATTTATAGCTCATTTTATTCTTTGCCATGTCACCAGTGTTTATAAATTACCCTTTGGTTTTTGTAACTTACTTTTAAATAACCTTTAACTTTTTATTTTTGTGAAAGTCATCCTATGTTTTTTAAAAAATGACATACTTAAGTTGAAAATGTGTTTTCATTTATGATGTCTTTCTTGTATCTTACTTTTCCATATCTCATTTATGCAAGCTTGGATTTGAGTAAATTCTTCTGCTTCCTTTCTTTAACAGAATTTTACAGCTATTAGAATCAAAAGCAAACTTCCTTTTTTAAATTAAACATTAATCTTATGGAATGTATTTAATAGTAATCAAATATCTTTAACCAAACATTCCTCATAATTAAAGTATGCTGTTCTAAATCTTAGCTGTCCTTGGGCAAACCCACCACATATGAAAAAGATTACCTTTCATCCTGTCTTCACACTGATCATTTGGTGAGATGAAGGGTATATGTGAGGTAATTCTACACTCTCTATTACTAGGCTGAGTAGAAAGGCTAACTCTTAGAGATTTCATGTAAACTATCAGACCCAAACATGTTGGAATGTTTTTGATCCCCAACCCCTTCTCACTTCCCTCCTTACTTTCCTTTCTCACTCTACCCCACCAATCTATCTCTATCCATTTCTTCTTTCAAACTATCACTAGATCTGGAGTCAACCCTATAACTACCCTGCATAAAAGTTTCTAATGGATTAGCATTGCCTGGATAAAACCTACTATGAAAACTGAAAGAAGGCATATGGTGAAGAAGATGGCTTCCCAAGATGGCATCTGCCTTGCTGAAGTCATCACTTCTGTGTAGGGTCTTCGTTTCAATTAATTTTGTCAATTTGCCAAGAGCCCAGGCTCACTGAAGTATCAGATTGATATGTAAATAGCAGTACCAATGTATTTAACTACAATGAGAAATTTAACTGGCAAAAGGATTGGCTATTCTGACCAATTCAATATTAAATTCTTGGAGAGACATATATGAGAAACCATATTATAATTGAAATTATAGTGCTTGGACACAAGGCAAGAAGTGGTCTGTTTTAGGAACCTATTGACTTTAGCCTTGACATTTCAGCGACAGATTCTTACTGTACATTGAATCTTTTTTTCTTCTTTTTTTTTCCTTTTTATTTTTTTATTGAAGTATAGTTGACATTCAATGTTATTTTAGTTTCAGGTATATAACTTAGTGATTTGACATTTAGATACATTATGGATTGGTCACCATAATAAGTCTAGTAACCATCTGTCTCCATACAAAGTTATTGCAATATCATTGAGTATATTCATATGCAGTACATTATAGCCCCTCTAGAGTACTAGAGTACTTTTTATTTTTAAATATAGTTTTTAAAATTTATTTTTCATTTGAGGATAATTGCTTTACAATGTTGTATTGGTTTCTGTTGTACAACAATGTGAATCAGCTGTATATATATATATATATATATATATATATATATGCTCTCCCTCTTAAGCCTCCCTCTCACCCAGCCCCCTAGGTTATCACAGAGCACCAAAATGAGCTCACTGTGTTATACAGCAGCTTCCCAATAGCTATCTATTTTACACAGAGTAGTGTATATATACATAATTGCTACTCTCTCACTTTGTCCCGCCCTCTCTTCCCCTTCTGTGTCCAAAAGTTCATTCTTTGTATCTGTGTCTTTATTCCTGCCCTACAAATGGGTTCATCAGTACCATTTTTCTAGATTCCATATATATGTGTTAATATACTATATTTGTTTTTCTCTTTCTGACTTACTTCACTCTGTGTAACAGGCTCTAGGTTCATCCACCTCACTACAAGTGACTCCAACTCACTCCTTTTCATGGCTGAGTAATATTCCATTGTATATATGTACCACATCTTCTTTATTCATTCATTCATTAATAGATATGCATGTCCTGGCCATTGTAAATAGCTACAATGAACATTGGGGTATGTGTGTCTTCTTGGATTTTTATTTTCTCAGGGTATATGCCCAGTAGTGGGATTGCTGGGTCCTATGGTAGTTTTATTCTGTTTTTTTAAGGAATCTCCACACTGTTCTCCATAGTGGCTCTATCAATTTACACTTCCACCAACACTGCAAAATCATTCTCTTTTCTCCACATCCTCGCCAGCATTTATTGTTTGTAGATTTTTTTGATGATGGCCATTTTGACAAGTGTGAGGTCATATCTCATTGTAGTTTTGATTTGCATTTCTCTAATAATGAGGGATGTTGAACATCATTTCATGTGTTTGTTGGCCATCTGTATGTCTTCTTTGGTGAAATGTCTGCTTAGGTCTTCCACCCACTTTTTGATTGGGTTGTTTGTTTTTCTGATATTGAGCTGCACAAGCTGCTTGTATATTTTGGAGCTTAATCCTTTGTCGGTTGCTTCATTTGCAATTATTTTCTCTCATTCTCAGAGTTGTCTTTTCATCTTGTTTATAGTTTCCTTGACTGTGGAAAAGCTTTGACGTTTAATTAGATCCCGTTTGTTTATTTTTGTTTTTATTTCCATGACTCTAGGAGATGGGTCAAAGAGGATCCTGCTGTGATTTATGTCAAAGAGTGTTCTGCGTATATTTTCCTCTAAGAGTTTTATAGTATCTGGACTTACATTTAAGTCTTTAATCCATTTTGAGTTTATTTTTGTGTATGGTGTTAGGAAGTGTTCTGATTCCATGCACATAGAATACTTCATCACAGCAGTCTGGAATATTGCCTACTGGACCACTAGATAGCCATTCTTCAGACAGACACATTTCTTCTTTATATATGCCAGTATTATTATGATAAAAGGTAGGTTCTTAATTTTCTTGTTGCTAAACCAGGAAACATTTTATCTCTAAGGCTTCTCTGGTACATAACTAATATCATACATCTGACTTTATCTCATAATTATACTCTCTGTGTCTCAGATCAGTTTGGTTTCTTCAGGCCTACAGAGATATGATAGCAAAAAGATTGTATATAACCAGCGACCAGCTACATAGGATATAGGCAAATATAGAGATCCTCATTTGAAAAGTACTGGGAATTTTAAGAGAGTGAAAGCAGAGCATCAAACCAGAAGGATTACTGAGGTCATACACTGTGGAAGTCAGCCTACAGAGAGCAATCTCCAAGTGCAATAGTCAGCAAACTACCACCCACAGTGTAAATTCAGCTGCTTCCTATTTCTGTAAGTTATATTGGAATGTAGCTCATGGATGCTTTTGCCCTATAATAGCAGAGCTGTATACGTGCTACAGAGATGGACTGGCCCACACAGACTAAACTGTTTACTATCTGGCCCTTAAAATGTTTGCCAACTCCTGCTCTAGTGTCTGATATCGGTCTTTGTCCCATACTTGCTATTCAAAATGGGCATTCAGCAGATTCATCTTGATCCTCTCTTCCTTTAAGAAATCTTGTGGGGCACATGTAGAGCCTACAGCTACAAATGAGAAGAACTTGGAAATTATCAACCCACTAATGTCCACAGACTGAAGTGTCAAGAACTTCTATGGCACTATATTGCACCAATGAAATTAAAAGATGCTTACTCCTTGGAAGGAAAGTTATGACCAATCTAGATAGCATATTAAAAAACAGAGACATTACTTTGTCAACAAAGGTCTGTCTAGTCAAGGCTATGGTTTTTCCAGTAGTCATGTATGGATGTGGAAGTTGGACTATAAATAAAGCTGAGCACTGAAGAATTGATGCTTTTGAACTGTGGTGTTGGAGAAGACTCTTGATAGTCCCTTGGACTGCAAGGAAATCCAACAAGTCCATCCTAAAGGAGATCAGTCTTCGGTGTTCATTGGAAGGACTGATATTGAGGCTGAAACTCCAATACTTTGGCCACCTGATGCAAAGAGCTGACTCATTGGAAAAGACCCTGATACTGGGAAAGATTGAGGGCAGGAGGAAAGGGGGACGACAGAGGATGAGATGGTTGGATGGCATCATCCACTCGATGGACATGGATTTGGGTAGACTCTGGGAGTTGGTGATGGACAGGGAGGCCTGGCGTGCTGTGGTTCATGGGGTCACAAAGAGTCGGACACAACTGAGGGGCTGAACTAAACTGAACTTATAGGACACCCATGAATCATGGGGAAGTCTGCAGAGCTATCTGAACTCTTCTACCCAGACTTCTTGGATACCTGGCGTTACTAACCATCAGATCAGATCAGATCAGATCAGTCGGTGAGTCGTGTCTGACTCTTTGCGACCCCATGAATCACAGCATGCCAGGCCTCCCTGTCCATCACCAACTCCCGGAGTTCACTCAAACTCACGTCCATCAAGTCAGTGATGCCATCCAGCCATCTCATCCTCTGTCGTCCCCTTCTCCTCTTGCCCCCAATGCCTCCCAGCATCAGAGTCTTTTCCAATTAGTCAACTCTTCGCATGAGGTGGCCAAAGTACTGGATTTCAGCTTTAGCATCATTACTTCCAAAGAAATCCCAGGGCTGATCTCCTTCAGAATGGACTGTTTGGATCTCCTTGCAGTCCAAGGGACTCTCAAGAGTCTTCTCCAACACCACAGTTCAAAAGCATCAATTCTTCGGCACTCAGCCTTCTTCACAGTCCAACTCTCACATCCATACATGACCACTGGAAAAACCATAGCCTTGACTAGATGAACTTTTGTTGGCAAAGTAATGTCTCTGCTTTTGAATATGCTATCTAGGTTGGTCATAACTTTCCTTCCAAGGAGTAAGCGTCTTTTAATTTCATGGCTGCAGTCACCATCTGTAGTGATTTTGGAGCCCAGAAAAATAAAGTCTTGACACTGTTTCCACTGTTTCCCCATCTATTTCCCATGAAGTGATGGGACAGGATGCCATGATCTTCGTTTTCTGAATGTTGAGCTTTAAGCCAACTTTTTCACTCTCCACTTTCACTTTCATCAAGAGGCTTTTTAGTTCCTCTTCACTTTCTGCCATAAGGGTGGTGTCATCTGCATATCTGAGGTGATTGATATTTCTCCCGGCAATCTTGATTCCAGCCTGTGTTTCTTCCAGTCCGGCATTTCTCGTGATGTACTCTGCATATAAGTTAAATAAACAGGGTGACAATATACAGCCTTGGCACACTCCTTTTCCTATTTGGAACCAGTCTGTTGTTCCATGTCCAGTTCTAACTGTTGCTTCCTGGCCTAGATCTGATAGGTAGAGTGCCTGATAAACTATGGAATGAGGTTCGTGACATTGTACAGGAGACAGGGATCAAGACCATCCCCATGGAAAAGAAATGCAAAAAAGCAAAATGGCTGCCTGGGGAGGCCTTACAAATAGCTGTGAAAAGAAGAGAAGCGAAAAGCAAAGGAGAAAAGGAAAGATATAATCATCTGAATGCAGAGTTCCAAAAAATAGCAAGAAGAGATAAGAAAGCCTTCCTCAGCGATCAATGCAAAGAAATAGAGGGAAACAACAGAATGGGAAAGACTAGAGATCTCTTCAAGAAAATGAGAGACACCAAGGGAACATTTCATGCAAAGATGGGCTCGATAAAGGACAGAAATGGTATGGACCTAACAGAAGCAGAAGATATTAAGAAGAGATGGCAAGAATACACAAAAGAACTGTACAAAAAAGATCTTCATGATCCAGATAATCACAATGGTGTGATCACTGACCTAGAGCCAGACATCCTGGAATGTGAAGTCAAGTGGGCCTTAGAAAGCATCACTACGAACAAAGCTAGTGGAGGTGATGGAATTCCAGTTGAGCTATTCCAAATCCTGAA
Source organism: Bos mutus (assembly GCF_027580195.1). Lineage (NCBI taxonomy): Eukaryota > Metazoa > Chordata > Mammalia > Artiodactyla > Bovidae > Bos > Bos mutus. The sequence continues at coordinate 21,862,159 of NC_091620.1, read as the reverse complement.
AGATGATGCTGTGAAAGTGCTGCACTCAATATGCCAGCAAATTTGGAAAACTCAGCAGTGGCCACAGGACTGGAAAAGGTCAGGTTTCATTCCAATCCCAAAGAAAGGCAATGCCAAAGATTGCTCAAACTACCGCACAATTGTACTCATCTCACACGCTAGTAAAGTAATGCTCAAAATTCTCCAAGCCAGGCTTCAGTAATATGTGAACTGTGAACTTCCTGATGTTCAAGCTGGTTTTAGAAAAGGCAGAGGAACCAGAGATCAAATTGCCAACATCTGCTGGATCATGGAAAAAGCAAGAGAGTTCCAGAAAAACATCTGTTTCTGCTTTATTGACTATGCCAAAGCCTATGACTGTGTGGATCACAATAAACTGTGGAAAAATTTCTAACCATGGCTACCACCAAACCACTGCCACTCCAGGTAAGAGAACTGGCACTGGTCTGGTGTCTTGTGTGTCCATTTCATGAGGAAATAGGGCTCAAGAACTGTTCCTCTTTGACTGACTTGGGAGCTGAATTCCCTGGCTCCATGTCTCATCTCCTACTTTGATTCCCCTGGATCAGGTGCTCATATAATCCTAAAATCTGAACTTCAGCCCCTATCAAGAACTTGAGAGGATCTGAGATTTTCCTGTATGAGTTAGTTATCTAGTTAGGCTTTTGCAATTTCATGGATGCTTATAGAAGACAGGAGACTCCTGTGTAGAGAATGCAGGTAGTTTATTAGTTGCAGCAAAAGCAGTAGCCAAAGTGAGGCATTTTTGCACCATTTGCTCAAATCCCAGTGTTCACAGGGTGACACGAGGGCCAGTTTATACCCGTGCATACAATGGGTTCATTTATAGGAAAGGCATCTTGGGCTTAGGGAACAGGAATTTCTTTTAAAATGCACTATAAAACTATAAGCACACATGACCTTCTAGAAGAAAACATTACTTTTACTACAGTGGAAAATAAGCCAACTTATCCTTTGCTCTGAAGGGAAACACTATCTCTATCTTCCAAGGAAGTTTGTTAAACAAATATCCTTGGAAACATAGTTAAGAACAAAGGCCAGTCAGTGCCCTGTTTGCAAGTCGTGCAGAAATGCAAGAAACCCTTGGAGAATAGCCTATCTCAGTCCCTCAGTCTTTTACAGTGACTCCTTCCTCCCATCTCCATAGCTATAACCGAGTTCCCCTTGTCCTGGCAGCAAGTTGGACTTTCAGCTTTTGATACCTTCTCTTTTAGTTCACAGCTTATTAGCTGGACTTCAGAGTGATGTATATCCTTTCCACCCTATTGTCCCAACACTAAAACAGAGTTAAATACCATCTCTTGTTTTGTGACTTTTCAAGTAGAATTTTATCGACTATTGTTGTCTATATGTAGCTATACAACTTAGATACCACAATACTTTTAAAGCATTTAGCCACTCCCCCATCTACCCTGTTCTCAATTTTCCAAGATTGTGTGTATGTATGTAGTGATGCAAAAGATTATTATATTAAAGTCAAAACCCAGAGTATTCCAGCCATTGTGCCTAAATTTGGATGGTTGTTGGAATCATGCTTAGAATGTTCTGTGTAAGGAGCCTACAGTGCAAATGAGAGGTCAAACAAAAGTGGATAAAAGGGAACAGGAAGAGGAATCAGGAACTGACTACAAACAAAAACACCATCCGGAGGAAACAGGATAAGCCTGTCCAGACACTGGAAACGATAATGAGGAAGGAAAAGCAATTACCAAAACAGATGGACGGAAATGGAGCAACTAACAGAGGTGGAAGCATGTTTATTTGAGAAAGTGTGTCTGGAGATTTGGGGGGCTGAGCAGAATTAGGGCCTGTTCCCCTTAGCTATATGTAAATACTTAACAGGCAGGCATGCACTCCTGTAAACAATCAAGATGTTTCCTAAACCTGTTATTCCATGTCCCTTGTGACTTCCTGTGGGTTTTCTTTTTTGACAGAGGTATGTTTTCATTTTAATGGATACTAACTTGATTTATTCATTTCCCACTTGCCAAAAAATTTAAAATATTTGCATTCCTAGAGAATTGTACAAGTTTATGGAGATGATCAGAAAGGATATTACAACAGATCTGTCCTAGGAAATATGTGACAGATGGTTGTGGAGCATTAAAAAAGAGAACTGTTAAGCCTACAATGCAGTATCTCATTGTCTGCTGTATTTTTGTAAAAGCTTGCAGAGCGAAGCATATGTTATTGTTTCATCTCTTTTGATATAACTAAATTCCTTCAAACACATACAATTAAAAAATAATCTACTCTAGAGTAAATTGCACGCACATGAATAAAAATGCAATCTCCTAGATGAGTTTTGTGTTTCCCAGCTGTCCATGAGATTATTATGTATATTAAATTATATACTCTCTAGTCTGCATTTCATGAGAGCTACAAATGAAAAGATTTAGCCATTTTTAAATTTCTTATTAAAGTAAAACACTCACTAATTATTCATCAACTATAAAAACTTTATAACTGTTCAATATTTTGAGGCATTTGTGTGCATAAACGAACTCTAATTTTAGTAGTTTATTCATCTAGTTGCTTTAACAAAAATAGAGCACCTCTTTATTTTATAACTAAGTTAAACATCAAATATATTATTTTTTAAATGACTAGAATTATTGAAATTTAGAGTGGGAAGCTATTTAATTTTCTCAAGATAAAGAAAATTGCAACTCAGTGATTGCTCACAAATTATATTGCCATAAGATCTACCCAGCTAAACGTGCATTAAAACCACTGTTTCAGGCATATAAGGGTCCATGTTCTTTCCATAACATGTAGACTTTTCTGTTTGTCATTACTATAGGGAGTTGAATCTAAATTTATTCAGTTAAGTAGTGCCTGGACAGATTTTTGTATATCACTTGTTATCTGACCAGTGGGCATTTCTTTTAATTCTTTTTTATCCTTCAATAAAAAATAAATTAATTTTTAAAAAAGAAAAAAATTTTAATTCAACATTTGTATATTTTACCAAATAATCACCACAAGTCTAGTTAACATCTGTCACCATAGATAGTTACAATTTTTTTCTTGTGATGAGAACTTTTAAGATCTATTGTTCCGATATACAATACAGTATTATTAACTATGGCCAGCATGTGGTATATTACATCCCCGTGATTTATTTATTTTTTAACTGGAAGTTTGTACCTTTTGATCCCCTTCATCCACCTTGCCAACCCTTCATCCCCTACCTCTGGCAATCACCAATCTGTTCTCTGTATCTGTGACCTTTGCTTTTTATGTTTGTTTTGTTTTTGTTTGTTTGCCTGTTCTCTTATAGTCCACGTATAGATGATATCATACGATGTTTGTCTTTCTCTGCCTGACTGATTTCACTTATGACAATGCTCACAGTTTCCATCCATGTAGTCACAAATAGCAAGATTTCCTCCTTTTTTCATGTCTGAATAATAACTACTATGAAAGTGAAGTCACTTAGTCGTGTCCAACTCTTGTGACCCTGTGGACTGTAGCCTACCACACTTCTCCATCCATGGGATTTTCCAGGCAAGAGTACTGGAGTGGACTGCCATTTCCTTCTCCAGATGCTCTTTCCGACCCAGGGATCCAACCCAGGTCCCCCACATTGTAGGCAGATACTATACCGTCTGAGCTGCCAGGGAAGTCCTAATATCTACTATGCTGCTGCTGCTAAGTCACTTCAGTCGTGTCTGACTCTGTGCGACCCCAGAGACGGCTACCCACCAGGCTCCCCCGTCCCTGGGATTCTCCAAGCAAGAACACTGGAGTGGGTTGACATTTCCTTCTCCAATGCATGGAAGTGAAAAGTGAAAGTGAAGTCGCTCAGTCATGTCCGACTCTTAGCGACCCCATGGACTGCAGCCTACCAGGCCCCTCCATCCACAGGATTTGCCAGGCAAGAGTACTGGAGTGGGTTGCCATTGCCTTCTCTGAATATCTACTATATATATACACAATTAGTTACTATATGCTCTTACTCTGTATCACTTTCCAGATTAATAGTTTAAATCCTTCAATCATTCTTATAACAAAAGGTAGACTTTTTTTGGGGGGGTCAAGTCTGTTTTTCAAGTCAAACTACAGAAAACTGAAGCTCTAACCTGAATAAAACCTAAATTTTATCATATTAGGAGACCAATAAACCTGAAGGTTTTTCAAAGTCTTTATAGAGGTTGGTGAAAAAGGCCAATAGTGAATCAATTTTATTACTTAGGGTGATAGTGTCTCTACTTAGGGTATTTGTGGAATGATTATGCCCCTAAAATACTTGGAAATGTCTATCTGCCTACATTTTATTATATTTTTCTCTTTTCATTCTTCTTCTTCTTTTTTTTTTTTTTTTTTTTTTTTGGCTTATAGAATCTCAGTTCCCTAATCAGGGACTGAACCCAGGCCACGGAGGTGAAAGCCCTGAATCCGAACCACCGGGCCACCAGGGAGCTCCCTGTTTCCGTTAAACTAAGTGCCCTAGATACTTTAATCATTTTTAGAACCACACCACAAATCCTTCTTTGGAATCTTTTGCAAATGAAACTTCTCCTTTATGTAGAGGGAACTCATGGTGGAAAGTCTTTGCTCATTAGTGTGGGTAAAAAATTACCAGGCTTTTTGCCACCTTCCATATGTAGACTTTTCCCTAAAAATTCTGCTATATGTGCCAGGTCCTCACATTACCATTATAAGGTTCAAATGTGTCTGTCTTCTATCAGCATTTTTTTTTTTTTTTGAGGATGCTTCATCCTGATTTCCATAGTGACTACTAAGGGTAGTCATCAGTAGTTAGATCCATTAAACTATAACTTGCTGAAGAAAGAATGAACTATAATCTGCCTTTGCTGATCAAGCTCTCTTTAATTATTTTAACAAAAACTTGCATGTTCTCCAAGCTTTAACAATAAGGTATTTGCCCAAGTTGTTTTTCAGGAACTTGGAGTCAGCTGTGTCTAGTTTGGGCTTGGGCTAGTTAAGACTTGTTGAGACCATCAACCTTTCAACTGGGCATGCATGAGTGTCTGATTGGTGACCTTCTGATGTCAAAGAACCGAAAACTCCACCCTCAGAACATGCTAACACCACATTTTCATCCTATGAAGAAGCTTGTAACCTAGGTGCATCTGTTGCCCTGTGAAAAGAAAAGTGAAAATGAAGTTGCTCAGTCATGTCCAACTCTTTGCTACCCTGTGGACTGTAGCCCACCAGGCTCCTCCATCCATGGGATTCTCCAGGCAAGAATACTGGAGTGAGTTGCCATTTCCTTCTCCAGGGTATCTTCTTGACCCAGGGATCAAACCCAGGTGTCCCACATTGCAGGCAGATGTTTTAACTTCTGAGCCACCCGAGAAGCAGGAGGACTGCTGATTATCTCACCTTTTTCTTATCTTCAATCACCTTTTCCCACAACCTCCACACCTTAGCTTTCTCTCATACATACCCTGAGCCCCAGCCTTGAAAGAGGTGGGTTTGAGATTTGGTCTTTTGTCTTCTGGCTCAGTTGCCTTGTGGATAAACCTTTCCTCTGCTGCAAATCTTGGAAGATTCTGCATTTAGCTTGCTGCACATCCAACAGATGAATCTGGTTTGGTAAGGGCTATATAAATTTATATTCCTACCAACAGTACATAAGGATTCCTTTTTATTTACAACCTCCACAGCACTTGTTATTTTTTGTCTTTTATGATAATAGCTATCCCAACAGGTGTGAGGTGGTATCTCACTACAGTTTTGATTTGCATTTTTCTGATGATTAGTGACGTTGGGTACCTTTCATAAATCTGTTGGCCATTTGTATGTCTTCTTTTTGGAAAAACATCTGTTCAGTTCCTTTGTCCATTTTAAAATCAGGTATTTGACTTCAGTGTGTTTGTTGTTGTTGTTTTGGTTTTCTGTGGGTTTTTTCTTTGTTTCTTTGTTTTGCTATTGAATTGTAAGAGTTCCTTACATATTTTGTACATTAATTTTTATCAGATATATGATATGCAGATATTTTTGCCCTTTCTATAGGTTGCCTTTTCATTTGGTTAATTGTTTCCCTTGTTGTGCAGAATCTTTTTGATTTAATATAGTCTCACTTACCTAATGTTGTCTGTGCTTTTGGTGTTATATCAAGAAATCACTACAAAAGCCAGTATCAAGAAGTGGTTTGCTTGTTTCCTTCTAGGAGCTCTATAGTTTCAGGTCTTATGTTTAAGTCTTTGATCCATTTTGAGTCAATTTTTGTGTATGATGTAAGGGTTCAATTATCTTCTATTAGCATTTTGTTTGTGGTCCATAGACCAAATACTCTTGTTATAATAGGCCTGAAGCTATGGTATTTTATAATTATATTTTTTATTATTTGTAAACAATCTTTTGCTCCAAATCCATTTACTACCTATAAGACTTTTTGTACTAGTTAACAGTTTGTGTCAATCAGATCATATTAAATGTTTATACAACATTCTTCCTTTTATCTTCCAAATATTTCTTATAGTCTTCCAAACTCTGTTAGATTTTTTTCTTTTTAAATCATGGTTTACTTATTTATTTATATGCTACATCATATGGCATATGGGATCTTAGTCCCCTAACCAGGGATTGCACCTGTGCCCCCTATTTTGAAACTGTTGAGTCTTAACGACTGGATCACCAGGCAAGTCCATGGCTTTCTTTTTGGAAGTCCAACCTAAATTCATAAAGTCTTTGATAAAATTTTGAAATAATCTTGATCAGTTGCCCAGAAAATTATAATAAAATACATGTAAGGATAATCATTTTATTCATTTTTAAGTATGCAATTCAGTGACAATAAATATATTCACATGTGCATATATGTGCAATCATCATTGATTAACTTAAAAATAACAGTAGCAATAGTAATACCATTCCACTTTTAAGACCTACTCTCTAAACAACATTCAAACATGCCATGCAGTATTAACTACAGTAGCCATGCAGTACACTACATTCCCAGGACTTATTCAATTTATAAGTAGAGTTTATACTTTTTGACTCCTTTCACTCACTTTGCCACCCCTACCCGATTAATACTTAAAATAGGTTGGCTGCTAGTATTTTCATTATACTGTTATTTTTGTCATTAATTAGTTTTAGATGTACTGACTTCAGCAGTGTTAAATGCGAATTTAAAGCATTTATATTACCTCTCCCCTCTCTTATCCTCTCAATTGCTTCTTTTTAAGTACAGTTTAGAGTTCCAAGTTGTTATAATCCTTCCATCGCTTCTGCTTCAAACTTACCAGTATCTAATCGATTACTATCAGAATCATTGCAGGAAGGAATTCCTGGTGGTACAGTGATTATTACTCCACACTCTCACTGCTGAGGACCTTGGTTCAATCCCTGGTCAGGGAACTAAGATTCCACAAGCCATGTGGCAGGGGAAAAAAAAATTATATATATAATAGTAAAATTTGGAAGAGAATCTGGTTGCCTTGATTGTGGAGAACTGGTTTTTCATTTCCTGCTGAAGTTCACCCTTTCTTTTCTTTTGTAAACTGAAGTAAGTTATTACTGTGCTTCTATTCCATTTCCCTCCAGCTTATACAGATCTAGTGCCAGAGTGCTGACCTAAGTGGTACTGTCAACAATCAATATTTGTTAATAGACTGAAAGCTCTGTTATTATCTTTATACTTAGAGCATGTTTTAGTCTTTCCACATTAAAAACAGTTCTGAGAAAGCCTACTCACAGCCCATACATGTCATTTTGTAATGGAAAGTGGGGTCTGGCTGCATGCTTCTCAAACGCCAATAAATAGGCAACGTTAGGAGAAGGAAATGGCAACCTACTCCAGTATTCTTGCCTGGAGAATCCCATTGACAGAGGAGCCTGGCAGGCTACAGTCCATGGGGTCACAGAGTCGGACACGACTGAGTAACTAACACACACACACATGTGCAAGGTAGATGAAAAAGCTTGCTTTATTTTGGATGCTGGAAACTGGCAGGGGGGAGGAGGAACTTCTGTCCAAAGGCCACCTCCCTCTGACTGACAATCAGTGGACCAGAGCTTTCATAGGCTGAGGGAGGGGGATACAGCACAGTCAGCTCTGAACTTGGTCATTGGTGGTCTGACCAGCATCATCTTGATTGTTCTGCTGCTGCTGCCGCTAAGTCACATCAGTCATGTCCGACTCTGTGCGACCCCATAGACGGCAGCCTACCAGGGTCCGCCATCCCTGGGATTCTCCAGGCAAGAACATTGGAGTGGGTTGCCATTTCCTTCTCCAATTCATGAAAGTGAAAAGTGAAAGTGAAGTCAGTCATGTCTGACTCAGCGACCCCATGGACTGAAGCCTACTAGGCTCCTCTGTCCATGGGATTTTCCAGGCAAGAGTACTGGAGTGGGGTGCCATTGCCTTCTCCGCTTGATTGTTCTAAGTGCCATTAATCTTCAGTTCCAAGGCTAGTTTATTTCCATTTCTGAGGTCAGTTCTTGGAATTGTGGCAGCTTATGTCATGACCACAGTCTGGTCATGATGTAGTTAACTTCTCACCTGGTGGAGGTTTCAGTATCTATGACAGGTCATAGGATATGGCTCAGAATATCATCTATTGCCCTTGAGAAGGAACTAAAGGTCCTTGATTATGCTTAATAACTAAACTATTATTATTTGGGCTTCCCTGGGGGCTCAGTGGCAAAGAATGCACCTGCCAATGCAGGAGACATAGGTTCAATCCCTGAGTTGGGAAGTTCTCACAGAGAAGGAAATGGCAACCCACTCCAGTATTCTTCCCTGGGAAATCCCATGGACAGAGCCTGGTGGGCTAGTCCATAGGGTTGCAAAAGAGTCGGACAAGACCAAACAGTTAAACAACAACATTATTATTTGGTCTCCTTTGACTGTTTTCCTTTGTTTCTACATGTTCTCACTTCTCTGATTAAGCTTATTCTTTGGCTAAAGCTTTTCCACAGACAAAAGGCAGGCAAAGGACATGGTGGACAAGGACCATAGAGTTCTGCTCCATTTCAATTTCATTCTCCTATGTGCTACTTAATTAATTTAGTGTCGCCAAATTAAATGGTGTGCTAGCTTCCTTTTGGGTTATACTTTTACTTATGTCTAAAAAACTGTAAACAAAAAACAAAAGGTGTTGTTTACCACCCAGTTACATAAAGATTAACCCCTTCAGTCTCTGACCAACAGTACATTCTATGTTCCAGACAGAGAAAATGAAGATGAGAACAGAGTTCTCTGTGCTTGGGACAGGCAGGCCCCTTAGAGAGTTAGATGTATATCTCAGGAAGAATTTTAATGAATCCAGTTGCTTGCATCTTTCCATACATCAGTTCAGTTCAGTCACTCAGTCGTGTCCGACTCTGCGACCCCATGAATTGCAGCACACCAGGCCTCCTTGTCCATCACCAACTCCCAGAGTTCACTCAAACTCACGTCCATCAAGTCAGTGATGCCATCCAACCATCTCATCCTCTGTCGTCCCCTTCTCCTCCTGCCCCCAATCCCTCCCAGCATCAGAGTCTTTGCCAATGAGTCAACTCTTCGCATGAGGTGGCCAAAGTACTGGAGTTTCAGCTTTAGCATCATTCCTTCCAAAGAACACCCAGGACTGATCTCCTTTAGAATGAACTGGTTGGATCTCCTTGCAGTCCATGGGACTCTCAAGAGTCTTCTCCAACACCACATTTCCATACATAGAAAAGCAGTAAAATCATTAACTTGAGATATTTGTTCTTTGTGACTAGCAGCATCTTTTGCCAAGAGGTATCCCTGACTGCACACATTCCCCAGCCAAAACTCACATATAAACTGGCTGCTCTGTCCACCTCTTTGGAACAGCTTCCTCAGAGCTACTGAGTGGCTGTCTCCTGGGTTATAGTCCTCAGTTAGGTCCCTGAATAAAACTGAAATTCACAACCCTTGTGCTGTGTGGTGTTTTGTGTTTTTTTAAGTTGACATGACTTTAGTTACAACTACCATCATCCTCACCCAGAAGGCTACTCTGCTTTCACATTAATTTTCTGGAACAAGAATGGACAAAAGCCTTTTTTTATTTATTTCAGATAGAGTTGAAATAGACTAAAATATTTTAGATGACTTACAAAACGAAAATGAGCATAGAATATGAGGAATACCAGTGGTCTGACTGACAAAGAGACATCATATTTTGCAAGCCAAGTCTTATATTCCTTTCACATCCAGTCTGAGAAATGTACTGTATTTTCCTCTAAATGAATAGCATTAAGTAGCCTTAAAATAACCTCTCCTACATGAAGCAATCTTCTTATAGTAAGGTTCTTGTTGTGCTTAGTCACTCAGTTGTGTCCAACCCTTTTCGACCCCATGGACTGTAGCCTGCCAGGCTCCTCTGTCCAAGGGGATTCTCCAGGCAAGAATACTGGAGTGGGTTACCATGCCCTCCTCCAGGAAATCTTCCCAACCCAGGGATTGAACTGAGGTCTCCCACATTGCAGGTGGATTCTTTACTACCTGAACCACCAGGAAGCCCAAGAATACTGGAGTAGGTAGCTTATCCCTTCTCCAGGGGAACTTCCTGACCCAGGAATTGAACCAGGGTCTCCTGCATTGCAGGTGGACTCTTTACCAGCTGAGCTATCAGGGAAGCCCATAGTAAAGCTCTAGTAGTATGATATTATAGTGATCATATGTCAGAATGATCCACAAAGAAAGGAGGATGGTTCTTTCATTGTGCACATCTAAACTCAAATCAATAGTGTCAAGATAAAAAAGAGGATGTCTAATACTCAGCAGTGCAGACAGCTTGGTTTCTGTGGGGTCAAAATAATTGACATCTCCCTCCATTTTTCAAGGAAGTGGAGGGCAGTGGAGAAGCAGTTGGAGCAGAAGATATACCACCCAACTAAGTATCACATGAAAAAATAAAATAATTATTAAAAATAATTCTTCCAATTATTCAGGTAGAACTCTCTGACCTTGGGAAAGTCCACTTTTCTGAATTTCAGAATTCCTTATGTAAATAATGGGCATGCTAATATTTACACTACCTATCTCTCAGGGTTGTTCAAATAATTGTCAAGGCAACAATTTATTGCAAGCATAGTCAAAGTTTCTTTCAATCTCAAGGGAACTTGAAGAAAGTCAGTTCATAGATTTCTTTCATAGAAATTTTTTCTAACAAGAATACATAGCTAGACATTTTTAGACTAAATACAAGGAAAAACATCTGGGCACAGCTTTTCAGGCTCCTTGTGTGCAAGTTACTTCTCACAAAACTGGGTGGGGAAATCTAATATTACCTAGACTCTTTGTTTTAAAATATCTTATTGTGGTCCAAATATGCAGTTGATTCTTGAACAGCACAGGGTTAAGGGCACATACCCTCCATGTAGTTGAAAATTTGAGTATAAATTCATATTTGCAATTCCACATCTTCAGATTTAACCAACTGCAAATCTCACAGTACGCATGTACTAAGTCTCTTCAGTCATGTCCTACTCTGTGCGACCCTATGGACTATAGCTCCCCAGGCTCCTCTGTCCATGGGGATTCTCCAGGCAAGAATACTGGAATGTGTTGCCATGCCCTCCTCCAGGGAATCTTCCCAACCAAGGGATTGAATCCACCTCTCTTATGTCTCCTGTGTTGGCAAGCGGGTTCTTTACCACTGAATCCCAAATTTCGCAGTACAGAACATATTTATTGAAAAAAAATCATGTATAAGTGGACCCATGCAGTTCAAGCTTGTGTCGTTCAAGACAACAACATACAAAATTGAAGCTAATAGACAAATCATCTTTCAGTTCAGTTCAGTTGAGTCGCTCAGTCATGTCTGACTCTTTGCGACCCTATGAATCACAGCACGCCAGGCCTCCCTGTCCATCTTACTTTAGTGGGTATCAATACACAATCTTATTCACGTACATTCCTGTCTACCCCCTCCCAAACTGGATAATTTTAATGTGAATTCCAGATTTAGTCTACAGATGTATAGAAGATCAGAATATATCACCCCATAATATGTCCCTCTGACATGAGGATGATTTTGAGATAAAGGCAAACAGGATGAGCTCTCAAGCATCCTCCTCTCTTCCTGAAAAAAATGCAATAGAAAATGTATAGTACCACCAATAAACTATTTGGGGAAAGAAAAGTCAGACTTGAATCTGATCAAGCCCCTGGATCTAACTACCAGTCTACAGGAAATTCAGAGAATTGGAGAACATCTTAGGGGAAAAACATGAAGATTCTGTTGGCCAAATCCAGAGTATGGGAAATTCTATACAAATACAAAAAACCTGGGTTCTTCAACATTAACAAGAAATGGAGAGACAGAGACAAAGAAAGACTTCCCATACAAGGAAGAAAATAAAAACCTTATCACCCAAGATGAGATGGAGCTGAAAAAAACTCTCTACAATAAATAAATCTTATTGCTACTGCTAAGTCACTTCAGTCGTGTCCGACTCTGTGTGATCCCGTAGATGGGAGCCCACCAGACTCCCCCATCCCTGGGATTCTCCAGGCAAGAACACTGGAGTGGGTTGCCATTTCCTTCTCCAATGTATGAAAGTGAAAAGTGAAAGTGAAGACGCTTAGTTGTGTCTGACTCTTAGCGACCCCATGGACTGCAGCCTATCAGGCTCCTCCATCCATGGGATTTTCCAGGCAAGAGTACTGGAGTGGGGTGCCATTGCCTTCTCCGATAAATCTTATTAACTAGCCTTTATCCCGGAGAAGGCAATGGCACCCCACTCCAGTACTCTTGCCTGGAAAATCCCATGGATGGAGGAGCCTGATAGGCTGCAGTCCATGGGGTCGCTAAGAGTCAGACACAACTAAGCGTCTTCACTTTCACTTTTCACTTTCATACATTGGAGAAGGAAATGGCAACCCACTCCAGTGTTCTTGCCTGGAGAATCCCGGGGACGGGGGAGCCTGGTGCCGTCTATGGGGTCGCACAGAGTCGGACACGACTGAAGCGACTTAGCAGCAACAGCAGTGTCCTCATATATTTGCCTACCTACAACTTGCCACCTCTTGAAGCTCAAAGTCCCTTTCCTTTGTCTTGTCATATCTCTTTTAATGTGATCTCTTTTGGAGAATTGTATAAATGTTTACAAGCCTCGCTGCTGCTTGTAAGGGTTTTCTCTTGTCTTTATGAAGTCTCTTCAAGCCACATAAAACTTCTAACATCAAATAAATGTGTATGCCCTTTCTCCTGTTAATCTGTTGTTAGATTAACCAGAAAATTTTGTAAAGCCTGCTAGAGAAGCTGTGAGGAATGAGGAAAAGTTTCCTCCCCAACAGAAATGTGTTTGATGTCTTAAGATAGCCTCTCTCTTTTTCCTTCTCTTTTTCTCTTTCTTTCTCTGTCTCTCTCTCCTCTTATCTCTCTCTGTCTGTCTCTTCATTTTTGTTAATGTTGAAGAACCCAGGTTGTTTGTATTTCTATAGAATTTCCCATACTCTGGATTTGGCCAACAGAATCTCCATGTTTTTCCCCTAATGTGTTCTTCAATTCTCTGAATTTCCTGTAGACTGGTAGTTAGATCCAGGGTTTGATCAGCTTCAAGTCTGACTTTGCCTGCCCCAAATAGTTTATTGGTGGCACTATACATTCTCTATTGCATTACATCAAAAGGCATGTAATAATGTTCTCTCTTTCTGTGATGTTAAGATTGATTTGGGTTTCTGATGCTATTGACCTAATCCATTCATTATAGTTTCCCATCAACTTTCCACCCAATGGCTTTAGCAGCTATTGACAATCATTTCCTAGATTCATTCATTAAGGAACGTGTGGTAATACCATGATTTTATCAATTATTCTGTATTATAATCTAGAATTCTTCTATAAAGAAGATTTTTCCCACATAAATTTCCTGAGAGGCAGGATATACTTATATTAGTTTTATAGAATGTAAGTGTATTATAATTATGCCTATTTCCAATAATTTAAAGAAGATGTAATTAAGAAGAAGGAAGAAGAAGGATAGAGGTGATTCACAAAATCTGGAGATGAGTTGCTGAATCTATTACCTTGCCATCTATTACTAATGCTATGACTTCCCCTTGTCGTCTTTCCTATTTATTCATTTCTATTTATTTTAACAGACTTTCATTTTTAGAGCAGTTTTACTTTCACAGCAAAATTGAGCATAAGGTATGGAGAGTTTCCATATGTACCAAACTCTCTACAGATGCATGTTAATAACCCCCGTTACTAACATCCCCCAATGAACCTACATAGACACATCATTAAGATGTAGCATTAAGTTCTAACAGTAGAATTTTTAGGTCAAATGTATAAATGTACATATTTCAAATAGAACTGATTTATACTTCCACCAGTAAATTAATACTTTTAAAAATAATATTAAGCTTTTATAAAAAGAAATAGGAAATAGAAACTACCAATCTTGCAGCTGATGGCTTCCAGAGGAGCTAAATAGATACTGTTTTCCATTTCCAGTGAATGGATGGTCACCAGTGTAAGGGACAAACTGGATTCATTCATTTTACAATTTAGAAAAAATGTATACTTGAAGCTCTAAGAAGTTCTGAAATCAAGTAGTCCAACAGAAAGTGAGACTTAAAATTGCATTTTTTATTACCAAATCTCATCTGGAGTGATTCAACTCAAATATTTATGAGTAATGAATAATGAATTGAGTGTAATAAATAGTTATTTCTCTTGATAATGATTGATACTTATGTGAAAGAAGGAAAATATTCTCAGGGGATGATGTATGATTGGACCTCATGATTTCAACATGATTTTTTTTCTATGCAACTAATTATAGGAAATTGTGATTTTGCAACGACTTTTTCTCTTTTTACTTTGAAGTAGGAATGTTGTTGGAGAGGGAGTCTGAAATAATGGAAAAGTTTTTAGAAAGATTTCCAAAGATATAAGCTTACTCAAGGTGCAGAAACATTTAACACAAAGCTATTCAACACTTACCAGGTTCAAGGTCCTGTGCTGGCAAGTGAGTGTAGCAAGGCAATTAAACTGAGTTTCTGACCCTCATAAGACAATGAGGAGACATAATACAAAATAAGTAACATTGGAGTTCTGGAAAGGAGAATAAACTCTTCTTGGGAGACAGGTATGAGAAGGGGTGGGGCTGCTCAAGAAAGGCCATAACTTTCTAGGGCATCTAGTCATTCAAGCCCTAACAGGCAACACTATGATTATTATGTTAGAAATAGGACAGAGACCTTGATCCCATGAGAATACTTTTCAGCGTGGAAGGTGATTAAGAATACACATAATCATAAAACTATATAGTGATGTTATCTTTTTAAAAATCAAGTAAATAATATAAAAAATGTTTAAGGATTGGTAATCATGGCATCTGGTCCCATCACTTCATGGGAAATAGATGGGGAAACAGTGTCAGACTTTATTTTGGGGGGCTCCAAAATCACTGCAGATGGTGATTGCAGCCATGAAATTAAAAGATGCTTACTCCTTGGAAGGAAAGTTATGACCAACCTAGACAGCATATTAAAAAGCAGAGACATTACTTTGCCAATAAAGGTCCATCTAGTCAAGGCTATGTTTTTTCCAGTGGTCATGTATGGATGTGAGAGTTGGACTGTGA
Organism: Bos mutus; assembly: GCF_027580195.1. NCBI lineage: Eukaryota > Metazoa > Chordata > Mammalia > Artiodactyla > Bovidae > Bos > Bos mutus. The sequence goes on along the minus strand of NC_091620.1, from coordinate 21,846,607 downwards.
AGAAAGCTGAGCACCGAAAAACTGATGCTTTTGAACTGTGGTGTTGGAGAAGTCTCCTGAGAGTCCCTTGGACTGCAAGGAGATCCAACCAGTCCATCCTAAAGGAGATCAGTCCTGGGTGTTCATTGGAAGGACTGATGCTAAAGCTGAAACTCCAATACTTTGGCCACCTCATGTGAAGAGTTGACTCGTTGGAAAAGACCCTGATGCTGGGAAGGATTGGGGGCAGGAGGAGAAGGGGACAACAGAGGATGAGATGGCTAGATGGCATCACCAACTCAATGGACAAGAGTTTGAGTGAACTCCGGGAGTTGGTGACGGACAGGGAGGCCTGGCGTGCTGTGATTCATGGGGTCGCAAAGAGTCAGACACGACTGAGCGACTGAACTGAATAATTTTTCATCATAGTTCTAAAGGCTTTCCCCCATTGCCTTAGAACTTCTCGTGCAGCTATTGAAAAGTGTGATTTTTTTCCTCTTTAGAACACCTTAGTGTTCTATAGAGTCCCCGCCCCCACCTTGATCCCATGAATGGGCATGCATCCCTTCCTTCTGTTTCCAGTGGTGAAAGCTAAGATGTGTCTGGCACATTTAACAAGTCTTTACTAAATACTGAAAGATTTCAAAATGGAATGGCAACGTATCATGCTATTATTGTATACAGGCTAAATTTTTTGTATTTATCATTCTTAACCTGTAGAGGCTATTCAGTTTATAACATTTCATCACAGTAACCATAATGTCTGACAATTCATTCTCCAGTATAATGTTTTTTCACTCAAAAAATGTCCAATTTCTGACAACTCATTCTCCAGTATAATGTTTTTTCACTCAAAAACATCCTAAAGAGGTACTTCCCTGGTGGTGCAATGGATAAGAATTGTCCTGCCAATGCAGGGGATATGGGTTCAATCTCTGATCAGGAAGATTCCTCATGTCCTGGAGCAACTAAGCCCATGAGCCACAACTACTGAAGCCTGCACCCTCTAGGGCCAGCAAGTCACAACTACCAAGCCCACATGCTGCCACTACTGAAGCCCATGTGCCTAGATCCCCTGCTCTACAAGAAGAGAAGCCACTGCAATGAGAAGCCTGAGCACTGCAGCTAGAGAGTAGCCCCCATTCTCTGCCACAAGAGAAAGCCCACATGCAGCAACAAAGACCCAGTGAAGCCAAAACTAAATAAATACTAAACAAATACAGCAGTGTGTAGATGTTAAAAGAAAAATCCTAAAGAAACATTTTATAAGCAGCAATATTTTGACATTATGATTTCAGACAAAGACCCACTCACTAATACATGTGACACAACAGTTTCTAGTTAAAGAATATCATATGGAACAAATCTGAATTGTATGCTATATTTGACTTTGTATTGCATATGATTTCATGTGCTTTCAGGGAGAGGGATTCTTCAGTCTGTTTTGAAGGACATTTCTCTTTAGCTTTTATTTTGTCCTAGGGGTTTTTTGTGTCATAACTTTATTTTTAAGAACATATCGAGTCCAAAGTAGTATGAACCTCCAAATGGTTCAAATACTGGTGGGGAAAATGGTGCAGAAAGAAGGGGGAAAGAACATTAGCCATTGAACAAAGAGCTGTGCAGTAAACAGAATGAAAAAAAAAAAAAAAAAAATGCTGACAATGTTTTTAGGGAGAGCTAGATGGGCTTCCCAGATGGTGCTAGTGGTAAAGAACCTGCCTGCTAATGCAGGAGACGTAAGAGACAAAGGTTCGATACCTGGCTTAGGAAGATCCCCTGGAGAAGTGCATGGGAACCCACTCCAGTATTCTTGCCTGGAGAATCCCATGAACAGAGGACCCTGGTGGATTACAGTCCATAGGGTTGCCAAGAGTCAGACAGTAAGGGCCAGCCTTTGGAAGGGGTGTGTAATTCTCTTCTACTCACAGTTAAGTAGAGACAAATTATTTCTGTATGAGCTGAACAAAGGCACTTTAGTTTACAGTGAAACAGAGGGGCAGGGTCCTCTGAGGGAAGCTATTAAGTGTGATTATAATAACAAAAGCAATGAAAAGAAATCAAAGAAACAGTTCCAACATGGAGTCAGAATTGGCTTCCTCCCTGCAACATGATCTTGAATATTTTAACATCCATTAGCCCCTCTTCACTCCCTTCCCAGAAATGCTTCCCTGCTTCCTCCTCTGCCATCCACCACCAGATCCTTAATTCATCTTTGGGCAAGTACAACAACCTTTCATTACATGTCACTTTATATACAACTCATGTGTCTATAGTTTCAAATTGTTGTTTATTACTTATTTACATTTATTTGTATTACTTTTTTTTCATTTATTTGTATTACTTAGTTATTATAGTTAGTGTTAGTCATTCAGTCGTGTCTAATTCTTTGTGACCCTGTGGACTATAGCACACCAGGCTTCTCTGTCCATGGGATTTCCCAGGCAAAAATACAGGAGTGGGCTGCCATTTCCTTCTCCAGGGAGTCTTCCTGACTCAGGGGTGGAATCCTGGTTATTATAGTTTTCTGCAAAAATTATATGGGATCTTGGGTTGAAATTTCAGGCATTGCAATTTTTCCCTTTAAAATGAATGAAACAAGGTTTTTTGAAAACGCATTTTTGATTAGCACTAGCATTTGAAGGAATGAATTAAAAGATGTTAAACCAAAGGATAGTGGTAGATAGTGTTTCTCAGACTCTGCACTTCCAAGTCCCAATTTGGGCCTTGAACTAGGAGTCCCTAAACCTGGCCATGGAGAAGGATATGGCAACCCACTCCAGTGTTCTTGCCTGGAGAATCCCAGGGATGGGGGAACCTGGTGGGCTGCTGTCTATGGGGTCGCACAGAGTCGGACACGACTGAAGTGACTTAGCAGCAGCAGTAGCAGCAAATCTGGTCATCTGCCAGACTACAGGGCCATCATACTGCTCCTTAAGGGACAGCCCTTTAGCTAGAATAAACAAATATTTACTGTCCAAACTAGATACTTTCAACAGTGGAAGGGGAGCTATTAATAATGACACCAGGGAAATTGGTGTCCACTGAGACTGCCCCAAGCAGATGAGGAATGTCTAGAATGTCACCATACTGTGAGTCTGTCTCCTTTACCTGGAGTAAGACATGTGCTAGTACAGGTCTAACTGGCTTGGGGGTTGGGGAAATCAGGAGTGTGTCCATTTATGTGTCTGCTGATTTCCATGGTGTAAATACTCTGACCATGTCCAGTTTTAAGCTACTAACAATTTAACAATCAACTCACAAGATTTCTGAAAATTTAGCATTTGGTTGTTTTAAAAAAATTTTTTTAATGTATATTCATATTTATTTATTTTGCTGCACTGAGTCTTAGTTGTGGCATGAGGGATCTTTAATGGCCACTTCGAACTCTTAGTTACAACATGTGGTGTCTAGTTCCCTGACCAGGGATCTAACCCAGGCCCCTTGCAGTGGAAATGCAGTCTTAGCCACTGGACCGCCAGGTAAGTCCCCTAGCAATTGGTTCTTGCTAGCCAGAAAGCTCTAACACACTAATGCCTGCAGTCCAGACATCAAATTCTTTGAAGCTCAGAGTAGAATTCAATCTTTTTTTTTTTCCCTTCAGCCACATTGTGAGGCATGTGGGATCTTAGATCCCCAGCCAGGGATAGAACCCACATCACTTGTGTTGGAAGAATGAAGTCTTAACCATTGGGCCTCCAAGAAAGTCCCCTCAGAGTAGAATTCAGTTTCCCTTCACCCATATCCTATATTCTTGTTTTCTTTCCCAGGATATATGTCGTTCCAAGAGACTACAGATTCTGTGACCACCAGAATCTGTGACCACCATCCCTATTCTCAGATGTAGATGTGGTCCTGCTTCTTCATTTCTCTAAACGTAGTTTATTTATTTAATCTAGTTGAGAAATATTTAACATGTTTTCTGAGTGTTAAATATTATAGTACATAAGAATACAATAATTCAATATTAGCAAAGCTATCAAAGTCTAGGATATTCAGTCTTGAATAAAAACATGCGCTATCAACAGTCTCAGTTCAGTTCAGTCACTCAGTCGTGTCCGACTCTTTGCAACCCCATGAATTGCAGCATGCCAGGCCTCCCTGTCCATCACCAACTCCTGGAGTTTACCCAGGAGTTGTCCATCGAGTTGGTGATGCCATCGAATGATCTCATCCTCTGTCGTGCCCTTCTCCTCCTGCCCCCAATCCCTCCCAGCATCAGGGTCTTTTCCAATGAGTCAACTCTTCGCATGAGGTGGCCAAAGTACTGGAGTTTCAGCTTCAGCATCAGTACTTCCAATGAATACTCAGGACTGATCTCTTCTACGATGGACTGGTTGGATCTCCTTGCAGTCCAAGGGACTCTCAAGAGTCTTCTCCAACACCACAGTTCAAAAGCATCAATTCTTCGGTGCTCAGCTTTCTTCACAGTCCAACTTTCACATCCATACATGACCACTGGAAAAACCATAGCCTTGACTAGATGGATTTTTGTTGGCAAAGTAATGTCTCTGCTTTTGAATATGCTATCTAGGTTGTTCATAACTTTTCTTCCAAGGAGTAAGCATCTTTTAATTTCATGGCTGCAGTCACCATCTGCAGTGATTTTGGAGCCCAAAAAAATAAAGCCTGACACTGTTTCCACTGTTTCCCCATCTTTTTCCCATGAAGTGATAGGACCAGATGCCATGATCTTAGTTTTCTGAATGTTGAGCTTTAAGCCAACTTTTTCCACTCTCCTCTTTCACTTTCCTCAAGAGGCTTTTGAGTTCTTCTTCACTTTCTGCCATAAGGGTGGTGTCATCTGCATATCTGAGGTTATTGATATTTCTCCTGGCAATCTGGATTCCAGTTTGTGCTTCTTCCAGCCCAGCGTTTCTCATGATGTACTCTGCATATAAGTTAAATAAGCAGGGTGACAATATACAGCCTTGATGTACTCCTTTTCCTATTTGGAACCAGTCTATTGCTCCATGTCCAGGTCTAACTGTTGCTTCCTGACCTGCATACAGGTTTCTCAAGAGAAACACAGGTCAGGTGGTCTGGTATTCCCATCTCTTCCAGAATTTTCCACAGTTTATTGTGATCCACACAGTCAAAGGCTTTGGCATAGAAATAGATAGTCTAGAAATAGACAGTCTAGCTTACGTCAAATAGCATCAAAATCAGAGCAGTTCCTTGGACAGTTTCTCCTCTAGCATGAAAGGATGACCAAGTCTGAATATTGTTTCAACAGTCTTTGGGGTCTCTGTGATTTCCTATGGGCAAATAAGAGCATAAATTATAAAACTACAGGCAAGGCCAAGAATACACAGAAGTGATTACATGGGACAACTGGAATCCAGGAAACAAACATTTCTCTAAATAAGAGTCTAAAGGAAACATAATACCAATTCTGCCGGGCATTAAGACAAGTGTTATAAAATTACAAGGGGTATTTTAGCTCCTAGACCACAGCTCCATTCCAAACACTTTGCATTTGCACAAGTAAAGCAATGTTAGAAAGGTTTGCCTGGAACTCAGGGATGATTACCTTGATATAAATCAAGTCCCTCCCTCTAGGAGGCAGATGATTGTTTATGTATTTCAAATGACAATAGTTTTCAGTTTTCAGTGTCTACTCTTGCTGTGCCCAGTCTTAACACACCTCACCTTCCTACACATGAAAACCAATCTTTTTTCTCTCTCTTTAATGCCATCACAAGGATCTGGGCTATATACTTGGCACTAGACTACAAAGAGAAGTCAACACAAATGCTGCCCATAGGAAGCCCATACTTCTTTTGGGAAGAGATACAATTATATATACAATTAATTGCAATACAAATAAGACTGAGAAAAAAAAACAGATGCAAACCAAAGCCAGAATAATGGTCATGTCACAGACTAAGGATATGACAGTCATAAATTAATTTTCTACTAGCCATTAGCATCCACATACTATCTGCTATGACTGCTTTCCAATATGCACAAATACACTTTGAATCAGGCCCATGCATTTCCTGTTCAAAAACAGATAATTTTTAAAGTCCCAATTAGATTTTTTATACAACTTGATAATCCATGTATAAAATGTATATGGATAGTGATATGATATCCTTTTTTCTTTTTTATATGATTGTTGCTGTTCTTCAGTCACTCAGCCATGTCCATTTCTTTGTGACCCCACAGACCACAGCACACCAGGCTTCCCTGTCCTTCACCATCTCCTGGAGCTTGCTCAAACTCATGTCCAATGAGTCAGTGATGCCATCCAACCATCTCATTCTCTGCCATCCCCTTCTCCTCCTGCCCTCAATGTTTCCCAGCATCAGGGCCTTTTCTTTCTTTATTATTATTATTTTTTAGGGGCGTTTTCTAATGAGTCAGCTCTTGGCATCAGGTGGCCAAAATATTGGAGCTTCAACTTCAGCATCAGTCCTTTCAATGAATAATCAGAATTGATATCCTTAAAAACTGCTTCCTGATTGCTTAAAGTTTACACAATAGGTCTTGAAAAGTGAAAGTCAGTCGTGTCTGACTCTTTGTGACCCCATATTGAAAAGCAGAGACATTACTTTGCCAACAAAGGTCTGTCTAGTCAAGGCTATGGTTTTTCCAGTAGTCATGTATGGATGTGAGAGTTGGACTATAAAGAAAGCTGAGTGCCAACGAATTAATGCTTTTGAACTGTTGTGTTGGAGAAGACTCTTGTGAGTCCCTTGGACTGCAGGGAGATCCAACCAGTCCATCTTAAAGGAGATCAGTCCTGATTATTCATTGGAAGGACTGTGCTGAAGTTGAAGCTCCAATACTTTGGCCATCTGATGCCAAGAGCTGACTCATTAGAAAATGCCCTTAAAAAAAAGAAAGAAAAGGTCTTGATAGTGAGAAAGATTGAAGGCAGGAGGAAAAGGGGAAAACAGGATGAGATGGTTGGATGGCATCACCAACTCAATGGACATGGGTTTGGGTGGACTCTGGGAGTCGGTGATGGACAGGGAGGCCTGGCATGCTGTAGTCCATAGGGTTGCAAAGAGTCAGACATGACTGAGTGACTGAACTGTACTGAACTATACAGTCCATGGAATTCTCCAGGCCAGAATACTGGAATGGGTAGTATTCTACCCCCTGGAGTGGGTTCTCTTCCCCAGGGGATCTTCCCAACCCAGGGATCAAACCCAGGTCTCCTGCATGGCAGGTGGATTCTTTACCAGTTGAGCCACCAGGGAAGCCCAAGAATACTGGAGTGGATAGCCTATCTCCTCTCCAGTGGGTCTTCCCAACCCAGGAATCAAACCAGGGTCTCCTACATTGCAAGCAGATTCTTTACCAACTGAACTATTAGAGAAGCCCAATAGGTCTTAACTAGAATATATATGAGAGCTTCCCTGGTGGCTCAGATGGTAAAGCATCTGCCTGTGATGCAGGAGACCCAGGTTCAATTCCTGTGGGGAAAAAAAAAAATGTATTTGTATTCATACTCAAATTGCTTTTAAGAGCAATACTCCTTAAATACATTGTGGAAGATAATAAAGGTACTTCATTTCCTTGTGAAAAAAATATATATGGGATAGTAAACATAGAATAGTATAAACAAGGTGGGTGGGAGTGGGGACAAAAAGGGTGAGGGGAATTAAGAGATACAACCCTCCAGTTATAAAATAAATAGGTCACAGCCATATAATATATGGCATAAGGAATATGATCAGTAACATTACAATAACTTCATATAGGGACAGATGGTTGCTAGACTTACTGAAGTGATCATTTCTGAATATATACAAATATCAAATCACTATGTAATACCCCTGAAACTACCATAATATTGTACACTAGCTATATTTAAAATTTTTTTTAATTAAAAGAAACTATGACTATATGAATCCGCCTGCAATGCAGAAGACTCTGGTTCAATTCCTTGATCAAGAAGATCTGCTGGAGAAGGGATATCCACTCCAGTATTCTTGGGCTTCCCTGGTGGCTCAGCTGGTAAAGAATCTGCCTGCAATGCAGGAGACCTGGGTTCAATCCCTGGGTTGAGAAGATCCCTTGGAGAAGGGAAAGGCTACCCACTCCAGTATTCTGGCCTGGAGAATTCCATGGACTGTATAGGCCATGGGGTCACAAAGAGTCAGACGCAACTCAGAGACTTTCACTTTCATGACTATATCTGCTCAATAAATTATAGTCATATAAAAGAAAAATGAATAAACAAGTTGAAAAGAGACTGAAAGGGAAAGTGGATTAAATTATTCATTTAATCTAAATGATTGTGATTGGTAACGTTGGTCATCCATATGGAAACAAGAATGAATTTGGTTTTCCCTCCTCTCCTCCCCACAACTAATAAAATGTCCCTGTCACAGAGTTGTTACTATATTGTGTTTATTTTTTTTTTAATGAAGAACATTTATGTGTAACAATATGAAAAGATCTCCAGACTGTAAAGTAAAAAGGACAAGTTACAGGAAAAAAATCTATACAACACAATCCTATATATGTGTGTTTGGGAAGGGGCCTCCCCCCTGAAACCTGAAGCCCCAATACACACATATATATGAAAACTCATTTATAGAAAAAGGATCTAGAAGTATATACAACAAATTGCTACCACTGTTACCATGAAGAGAAGTAGTATACACATGGGAGCCGTTACTCTTTATTCTGAACTTTCATAATTGCTTAAGTTAAAAATAAATAATACTACAAGACAGTTATTTAGAAAGGTTGTAAAAATTATAAATCACTGAAAAAGGTGCATAATTATATAGTGAATTAATCTGTTACCCACCCCAGTATTCTTGCCTGGAGAATACCATGGACAGAGCAGCCTGGTGGGCTACAGTCCATGGTGTTGCAAAGAGTCAGACACGACTGAAGCAACTTAGCATACACACACATCAGGCTGGCACTGCTAAGTCACTTCAGTCATGTCCGACTCTGTGCGACCCCAGAGATGGCAGCCCACCAGGCTCCCCCGTCCCTGGGACTCTGCAGGCAAGAACACTGGAGTGGGTTGCCATTTCCTTCTCCAAAGCATGAAAGTGAAAAGCGAAAGGGAAGTCACTCAGTCGTGTCCAACTCTTATCGACCTCATGGACTGCAGCCTACCAGGCTCCTCCATCCATGGGATTTTCCAGGCAAGAGTACTGGAGTGGGGTGCCATTGCCTTCTCCAGTGGTTCTAAAAATGTAGTCTGACTCTGAAAGGCCTCTGATGCCTTTTCAATGGAGCCATGAGGTCAAAACAATTTTTAAAATATACTAATATGTTAGGGCTTCCCTGGTGGCTCAGTGATAAAGAATCTGCCTGCCAGTGCAGGAAACACAGGTTTGATGCCTGGTCCAGGAAGACCCCACTTGCTTCGGAGCAACTAAGCCTGTGCACAACTATTGAGCCTATGCTCCAGAGCCTGGGAGCCACAGCTTCTGAGCTCACAGTCACAACTACTGAAGCCCGCATGCCCTAGAGCTTGTGCTCTGAAACACTGTAAGAGAAGCCACTGCAATGAGAAGTCCACTCACACTAGAGAGTAACCCCTGCTTGCTGCAACTAGAGAAAAGCCCGAGCAACAATGAAGACCCAGCACAGCCAGAAACAAATAAATAAATGAAATTAAAAAAAAAAAAGTCTAATATGTTACTTGCCTTTTTTGTTCTCATTCTATCATAAGTTTACACTGAAGGAGGAGGAGGGTTATGAAGTTGATGAGACAGAAGAGACTAGAAGTAATTTTTGTACTATGAGGATTTATTTTTTTAGCCGTATGAATATGTACCTATTAAAATTATACCTTCAGTTCAGTTCAGTTCAGTCGCTCACTCGTGTCCGACTCTTTGAGACCCCATGAACCGCAGCACACCAGGCCTCCCTGTCCATCACCAGCTCCCGGAGTTCACCCAAATCTGTCGCATCGGTGATGCGATCTAACCATCTCATCCTCTGTCGTCCCCTTCTCCTCCTGACCTCAATCTTTCCCAGCACCAGGGTCTTTTCCAATGAGTCAGCTCTTCGCATCAGGTGGCCAAAGTATTGGAGTTTCCACTTCAACATCAGTCCTTCCAATGAATACCCAGGACTGATCTCCTTTAGGATGGAAGAAGGTAATACAGATGAATACTTGTATAATCTTGAGATGGAAGGCATTTCTGAATATGACAAAATCAAATCATAAAAAAAATGATAAATTTGACCATAAAAAGTTTACAATTTTGTCTAGAAGGAAAAAAAATCCATAAGATTAAAACCCAAACGGCACTTTGGAAAAAAATTTGCAACATATGGTGCGTGATAAACAGTGGTTCCTTTCAAAACAATAGGAAAAAAGATGAGCATGCCATAGGAAAAAAAGAGGCCAAGACCATGATCAGGCAATCTGAAATGAAAAAGATGCAAATGACCCCTAAATATATGAAGATAAGTTCTGTCTCAGCACTAATAAAAGAAACGAAGATAAAATTAATAATGACTTACCTTTTTTAGACATTCAGACTGGAAAGATTAACTCAAAAAATGGCAAAGATGTCAGAAATTCAGTATTCACATAATGTCAGTGGGAATATAATATAAATTATTTCTGAAGGGCAGTGTGACAGTACATATATAAAGAAACTAATTGTGCAATGCTTGATCTGAAAATTTCACTTCTAGAAATTTAACCTAAGGTCACAGAGATAAATGAAATGCAACAAACAACTGTATGTCAGATTACTAATTTCTGCCCCACCTAACCTTTCCTTATCCTTTTACTAATAGGATCTCCACTCCCCTGAGGGGATACATAACTACTCCACTGCAGAAGACATTTCCCAGCTGACCCTGAAGTTTCATGTGGCCCTGTAACATAATATCAGTAGAAGTAAGTGTTTAACTTCTGTATCACCTGATAGCACTTGCCAGTTCTTCTCTTCTCCCATGGAGAAGGAAATGGCAACCCACTCCAGTATTTCTTGCCTGAAAAATCCCATGGACAGAGAAGCCTGGTGCACTACAATCCTTGGGGTCTCAAAGAATTGAACATGACTGAGTGACTAAGCACACTTTTCTCCCAAGTGAAAACATGATGCTTGGGTCAGCTCTAGCCATGTAGACAAGAACAACATTTTGAGAGAAGGCAGAATAACAAGCTAGAAAGAATCTGCTGTCTTGTATGACTGAGCAGCAGAGTTGTGGGATTTGTTATATGAAAGAAAAATAACTTGTTTGAGCCACAAAACTTTTAATACAACTTAACCCATAACAACTAATACAAGTTTAAATGTCTGTCAACATAGTTCTTTTCCCATTATTTTTTTATAATGGAATCATGGGCAGTCCTTAAAAGTGGCTTTATAAATCTGTAGATGTCTACATGTAATTGTTGAGTTTCTTAGTCTGCTTGAGTTGCTATAACAAAATCCTCTAGACTGAATGGTTTATATAACAAAAATTTATTTCTCGCAGTTCAAGAGACTAAAAAGTCCAAGATCAAATGTGTGCATTAGTCGCTCAGCTATGCCCAACTCTTTGCAACCCTGTGGACTGTAGCCCGCCAGGCTCCTCTGTCCGTGGAAGTCTCGAGGCAAAATTATACTGGAGTGGGTAGCCATTCCCTTCTCCAGGGATCTTCCTGGATTGAAGGAATTGAGGTGTTGAGCCTTTTTATTCTGTTTGTCTTCTTTCATGTGTCCCCTTATCGTCTTCTTTATTCTCACTGTCTTTTCTTTTTCTTGGTCCTCTTATTAACTTACTCCTGATCTATGAAATTGTTAATTGCTTTTTTTCTTTTTTTTCCCCTTTGCAATCCCTAACCTAATAATAAAACTCAGTACAGAAAAATAGACACAAAGATCAATAGCATAGAAATAAACCTATGTACTTACAGTCAATTAATCTGCAATAAAGGAAGCAATTATATACAATGGAGAAAAGAAAGTGTCCTCAATAAGTGGTGCTGGAAAAACTGGACAGTTACAAGTAAAAGAATGAAATTATAACATTCTCTAACTTCGTATACAAAAACAAATGCAAAATGGATTAAAGACTTAAATGTAAGACCAGATACTATAAAACTCCTAAAGGAAAACAAAGGCAGAACAGCCTTTGACATACATTGCAGCAATATTTTTTGGCTCCATCTTCTAAAGTAATGGAAATAAAAGCAAAAATAAACAAATGGGACCTAATTAAACTTAAAAGCTTTTGCACAGCAAAGGAATCCATAAACAAAATGAAAAGACAACATACCTAGTGGGAGAAAATATTTGCAAATGGTGCAACTGACAAGGGATTAATTTCCAAAATACACAAACAGCTCATACAGTTCAATATCAAAAAACAACAAACAGCCCAATCAAAAAATGGGCAGAAGACCTAAATAGAAATATCTTCAGAGATGACATCCAGATGGCCAGCAGGCACATGAAAAGATACTCAACATTGGTAATTATTAGAGAACTGCAAATCAAAACCACAATGAGGTATCACTTCACACTGGTCAGAATGACCATCATAAGAGTCTAGAAATAATAAATTCTGGAGAGGATGTGGTAAAAACAGAATGCTCTTGCACTGCTGGTGGGAATGTAAATTGCAAACAGTGTGGAGTTTTCTTAAGAAAACTAAAAATAAAGTTATCATATGATCCAGCAATCCCACTCCTGGGCATATATCCTGAAAAGACACAAACTCAAATTTGGAAAAAAAAAAAAACCACACATGCACCCTAGTGTTCATAGCAGCATTATTTACAATAGCCAAGACTTAGAAGCAACCTAAGTGTCCATTGACAGATGACTGGATAAAGAAGATCTGGATGTACATACAATGAAATATTACCCAAGTATCAAAAAGAACGAATAATCCCATTTGCAGTACATGGATGGACCAAGAGATTATCATACTAAGTGAAGAAAGTCAAAGAAAAATATCATGTGATATCATTTACATGTGAAATCTAAAAAAAATGATACAGATGAACTTATTTACAAAACATAAATAGACTCACAGACATAGAAAACAAACTTATGGTTACCAGTGGGGAAAGTGGTAGGGGAGGGATTCATTAGGATTTAGGGATAAACAGATACATAGTACTATATATAAAATAGGTAAATAGCAAGGTCTAGATTTTTGGCCTCCATGAAATACGTGAGATATTAAAGGAATACAGAAGAGAAGTGGTTCTTAACCTCAAGGAATTATAATCTAGTAGGAGAAATAGCAGCAGCAGGAGAAATAGCATGCCTTTTGCATTGAGTATCCCCAGACCACCCTCAGTTTCAGTGATTTGCTGGAAACACTCCCAAGAGTCAGAAAGTTTTTGTACTCCCAGTTATAGTTGATTATGCAAAAGGACACAGCATAGACTCAGCAAAAGGGAAAGGTGCAAAGTCCAGGAGAAACCAGCCGCAAGATTCCAGCTGTCCTCTCACACTGGCATCCCACAAACAGCCTTAATTCTCCTAGCCAACTATGAAATAACACCTGCAAAATGTTGCCAATAATAATAGTAGTAGTCGCTCAGTCATGTCCAACTCTTTGCGACCCCACGGGCTATAGCCTGCCAGGCTCCTCTGTCCATGGGATTCTCCGAGCAAGAATACTAGAGTGGATTGTCATTCGTTTCTCCGGAGGATCTTCCCGACCCAGAAATCAAACCCAGGTTTCCTGCATTGCAGGCAGATTCGTTACCATCTGAGCTACAAGAAAGCTAATACAGCAAAATTCACTCAAGCCCTGATAGCCAGGATTTTAATTGGGGGTTAGTTGTAATGACATGCAGCCCCTATGTGACTGACTTTAGCTACTTAGTCTCCAGCCCTTTAGAGGTCAAACTGACACAGCACGGCCCAGGGCCTCGGGTATGCAAAAACTGGTGTTCCCATTGTTAGCAAAAACTATCTGATCAAACTCACAGAGTGTGACCCAAAACTTCAAGTGTACAAAACTACTCTTATTGGGTAAGATAACAGTTCAGAGATCATCTCCCAGAAGTTACTCAAGGGCCAGTGCTTTTTCTGGAATGTACAGGATTATGTAACCCATGAACACTGAGTTAACCCTTTACTGCATCCCCAAGTAGTATGTAGACCATAAATATATTTTTTAACTTTTTAATTAAAATAATATTTGTTTATTTATTTTTATTTTGGCCTTGCCTCTCAGATTGCAGGATCTTAGTTCTTCAAGCAGGGATTGTACCAGAGAAGAGCCAATTCTGACTCCATGATGGACCTGCTTCTTTGACTTTAACCTTTGCTTGTCATTGCTTTTGTTATGTTGTTTTTGCTGTTCAGTTGCTAAGTCTTCTCTGATTATTTGGGACCCCATGAACTGCAGCACAACAGGCTCCCTTGTCCTTCGCTATCTCTGGGAGTTTGCTCAAACTCATGTCCATTGAGTTGGTGATGCCATCCAACCATCTAGTCTTCTGTCATCCCCTTCTTCTCCTGCCCTAGTCTCTTCCAGCATCAGGGTCTTTTCCAATGAGTCAGCTTTTTGCATCAGGTGACCAAAATATTAGAGCTTCAGCTTCAGCATCAGTCCTTCCAATGAATATTCAGGGTTGATTTCCCTTAGGATTGACTGGTACTATCTTCTTGCAATCCAAGAGACTCTCAAGAGTCTTCTCCAACACCCCAATTTGAAAGCATCAATTTTTTTATTTTTTTGGCTTTCAGCCTTTTTTGTGGTCCAGCTCTCATATCTGCACCTGACTACTGGAAAAACCATAGCTTTGACTCTACAGATCTTTGTCAGCAAAGTGGTGTCCCTTCTTTTTAGGTCTAGATTTGTCATAACTTTCCTTTCAAGGAACAAGAATCTTTTAATTTCATGGCCGCAGTTGCCATCCTTGATGATTTTGGAGCACGACAAGATAAAATTTGTCACTGCTTCCACTTTTTCCCTTTCTGTTTGTCATGAAGCGATGGGATTATATGCCATGATCTTAGATTTTTTTTAAGTTTAATTTTTAAAATTTATTTTTTAATTGAAGGATAATTAACAGAATTTTGTTGTTTTCTGTCAAACCTCAACATGAATCAGCCATAGGTATACATATATCCCCTCCCTTTTGAACCTCCCTCCCATCTCCCTTGCCATCCCACCCCTCTAGGTTGATACATAGTCCCTGTTTGAGTTTCCTGAGACATACAGCAAATTCCCATTGGCTATCTATTTTACATATAGTAATGTAAGTTTCTATGTTACTCTCTCCATACATCTCGTACTTTCCTCCCCTCTTCCCATGTCCATAAGTCTATTCTCTATGTCTGTTTCGCCATTGCTGTCCTGCAAATAAATTCTTCAGTAGCATTTTTCTAGATTCCATATATATGCTTAATATATGATATTTATCTTTCTCTTTCTGACTTACTTCACTCTGTATAATAGGCTCTAGGTTCATCCACCTCATTAGAACTGACTCAAATGCATTCCTTTTTATGGCTGAGTAATATTCCATTGTGTATGTGTACCACAACTTCTTTATCCATTCATCTGTCAATGGACACCTAGGTTTCTTCCATGTTCTAGCTATTGTAAATAGTGCTTCAATGAACAATGGGATACATGTGTCTTTTTCAATTTTGGTTTCTTCAGGGTATTTGCCTAGGAGGGGGATTGCTGGGTGGTTTTATTCCTAGTTTTTAAGGAATCTCCATACTGTCTTCCATAATGGCTATATCAATTTACATTCCCACCAACAGTGCAAGAGTGTTTTCTCCACACCCTCACCCACATTTATTGTTTGTAGATTTTTTGATGATTGTCATTCTGACTGGTGTGAGGTGATATCTCATTTTATTTTGATTTGCATTTCTCTAATAATGAGCAATGTTGGGCATCTTTTCATGTGTTCGCTAGCCATCTGTATGTCTTCTTTGGAGAAATGTATGTTTAGTCTTTTTCCCACTTTTTTGGGTTGTTTGTTTTTCTGGCATTGAGTTGTATGAACTGCTTGTATATTTTGGAAATTAATCCTTTGTCAGTTGTTTCATTTGCTATTATTTTCTCCCATTCTAAGGGATTGGGGGCAGGAGGAGAAGAGGACTACAGAGGATGAGATGGCTGGATGGCATCACCGACTCGATGGACGTGAGTTTGAGTGAACTCCAGGACTTGGTGATGGACAGGGAGGCCTGGCATGCTGCGATTCATGGGGTCGCAGAGAGTCAGACACAACTGAGCGACTGAACTGAACTGAACAAAGAGTTTTATTTTATTATTTAAAAAAATAAATTTATTTATTTATAAATAAATAAATTTATTTATTTATAAATAAATAAACTATTTATTTATAGTTTCCGTTGCTGTGTAAAAGCTTTTAAGTTTAATCATGTTCCACTTGTTTACTTTTGCTGTTATTTCCATTACTCTAGGAGGTAGGTCATAGAGGATCTTGCTTTGATTTATGTCACTGAGTGTTCTGCCTATATTTCCTCTAAGAGTTTAATAGTTCTGGTCTTACATTTAGGTCTTTAACCCATGAGTTTATCTTTGTGTATGGTGTTAGGAAGTGATCTAATTTCATTATTTTACTTGTAGCTCTCCAGTTTTCCCAGCACCATTTATTGAAGAGGCTGTCTTTGCCCCATTGTATATTCTTGCCTCCTTTGTCAAAAATAAGGTACCCATAGGTGCATGGGTTTATTTCTGGGCTTTCTATCTTGTTCCATTGGTCTATATTTCTGTTTTTGTGTCAGTACCATACTGTCTTGATGACTGTAGCTTTGTAGATAATCTGAAATCAGGAAGGTTGATTCCTCCAGCTCCATTCTTCTTTCTCAAGACTGCTTTGGCTATTTGGGGTCTTTTGTGTTTCCATATGAATTGTGAAATTTTTTGTTCTAGTTCTGTGAAAACTGCCATTGGTAATTTGATAGGGATCTCATTGAATCTGTAGATTGCATTTGGTAATATAGTCATTTTCACAATATTGATTCTTCCTACCCAGAAACATGAAATATCTCTCCATCTGTTTATGTCATCTTTGATTTCTTTCATTAGTATCTTATAATTTTCTGTGTACAGGTCTTTTGTCTCCTTAGATAAGTTTATTCCTAGATATCTTATTCTTTTTGTTGCAATGGTGAATGGAATTGATTCCTTAATTTCTCTTTCTGATTTTTCATTGTTAGTATTTAGAAATGCAAGTGATTTCTGGGTACTGATTTTGTATCCTGCAACTTTGCTAAATTCACTGATTAGCTCTAGTAATTTTCTGGTAGTATCTTTAGGGTTTTCTTTGAATAGTATCACGTCATCTGTAAACAGTGAGAGCTTTACTTCTTCTTTTCTGATCTGGATTCCTTTGATTTATTTTTCTTCTCTGATTGCTGTAACTAGGACTTCCAAAACTATACTGAGTATGCAGTGAAAGTGGACATCCTTGTCTTGTTCCTGATCATAGGGGGAATGCTTTCAGTTTTTCACCATTGAGAATAATGTTTGCCATAGGTTTATCATATATGGCCTTTACTATATTAAGGTAGGTTCCTTCTATGCCCATTTATTGAAGCATTTTAATCATAAATAGGTGCTGAATTTTGTCAAAGGCTATTTCTGCATCTACTGAGATGATCATATGGTTTTTATCTTTCAATTTGTTAATATGGTGTATCACATTGTTTGACTTGCATATATTGAAGAATCCTTGCATCCCTGTAATAAACCCAACTTGATCATAATGTATGAGCTTTTTAATGTGTTGTTGAATTCTGTTTGCTAAAATTTTGTTGAGGATTTTTGTATCTATGTTCATCAGTGATATTGGCCTATAGTTTTCTTTTTTTTATAGTTTTTTTTTATTTTTTATATATATATATATATTTTATAGTTTTGTTTTTATGTGTTGCCTTTGTCTGGTTTTGGTATCAGGGTTATGGTGGCCTCATAGAAAGAGTTTGGAAGTGTTCTTTCCTCTGCAATTTTTTGAAAGAGTTTTAGAAGGATAGGCATTAGCTCGTCTCTAAATGTTTGGTAGAATTCTCCTGTGAAGCCAGCTGGTCCTGGGCTTTTGTTTTTGGGGAAATTTTTGATCACAGCTTCAATTTCAGTTCTTATAAATTGTGTTGTTCATAATTTCTATTTCTTCCTGGTTCAGTCTTGGAAGATTGAAATTTTCTGAAAATCTGTCCATTTCTTCCAGGTTAACCATTTTATTGCCATATAGTTGTTCATAATAGTCTCTTATAATCCTTTGTATTTCTGCATTGTCTGTTGTAACCTGCCGAGGTCCAGCCCCGGCTGTAACCTCTCCTTTTTCATTTCTAATTTTGTTGATTTGATTCTTCTCTCTTTTTTTCTTGATGAGTCTGGCTAAGGGTTTGTCAATTTTGTTTATCTTCTCAAAGAACCAGCTTTTAGTTTTATTAATCTTTACTATTGCTTCTTTCATTTATTTTTCATTTATTTCTACTCACATCTTTATGATTTCTTCCCTTCTGTTACTTTTGGGGAGTTTTTGTTCTTCTTTTTCCAGTGTTTTAAGTGTAAAGGTTGTCTATTCAATGTTTTTCTTGCTTCTTGAGGTAGGAATGTATTGCTATAAACTTCCCTCTTAGAACTTGTTTTGCTGCATCCCATAGGTTTTGAGTTGCCATGTTTTCATTGTCATTTGTTTCTAGAAATTTTTTTATTTCCCTTTTGATTTCTTCAGTAACCTGTTGTTATTTAGAAACATAGTTTAATCTCCATGTTTTTGTGTTTTTCAGTTTTTTCTTGTAATTGATATCTAGTCTCATAGACTTGTGGTCAGAAGAGATGCTTGATATGGTTTCAATTTTCTTAAATTTACTAAGGTTTGATTTGTGACCCAAGATGTGGCCTATCCTGGAGAATGCTCCATGTGCACTTGAGAAGAAGGTGTATTCTTCTGCATTTGGATGGAATGTCCTGAAGATTGAGATCTATCTCATCTAATGTATAATTTAAGACTTGTGTTTCCTTGTTAATTTTCTTTTGATGATATATCCATTGGTGTGAATGGGGTGTTAAAGTCTCCTACTTTTATTGTGTTACTGTCAATTTCTCCTTTTATGTCTGTTAGAGTTTGTCTTATGTGTTGAGGTACTTCTATGTTGGGTGCATAGATATTTACAATTGTTATATCTTCCCTTTGGATTGATCCCTTGATCATTATATAGCGTCCTTCCTTATTTCTTATAATATTTTTTATTTTAAGGTCTATTTTGTCTGATATGAGAATTGCTACTCCAGCTTTCCTTTGCTTTCCATTTGCATGGAATATATTTTTCCATCCTCTCACTTTCTTTCTTTTTTTTCATCCTCTCACTTTCAATCTATATGTATCTTTAGGTCAGAAGTGGGTTTCTTGTAGACAGCATATATATGGGTCTTGTTTTTGTATTCATTCCGTCTGTGTCTTTGGTTGGAGCATTTAATTTGTTTACATTTAAAGTAATTATTAATATATATGTTCCTATTTCCAACCAACCAGAACATCCTAAAGGAAATCAGTCCTGAATATTCATTGGAAGGACTGATGCTGAAGCTGAAACTCTAATACTTTGGCCACCTGATGTGAAGAACTGACTCATTGGAAAAGACGGTGATGCTGGGAAAGATTGAAGGCGGGAGGAGAAGGGGATTACAGAGGATGAGATGGTTGGATGGCATCACTGACTCAATGGACATGAATTTGAGTGAGCTTCAGGAGTTGGTGATGGACAGGGAAGCCTGGCATGCTGCAGTCCATGGGGTTGCAAAGAGTCAAACACGACTGAGTGACTGAACTGATGTTTCTATTGCCTTTTTCTTAATTGTTTGGGGCTTGATTTTGTAGATCTTTTTCTTCTCATATTTCTCAACTATGTAAGTCCTGTTAACATTTGTTGTAAAGCTAGTTTGGTGGTACTGAATTCTCTTAACTTTTGCTTGTCTACAAAGCTTTTGATTTCTCCATCAATTTTGAATGAGATCCTTCCTGGGTAGAGTAATCTTGGTTGTAGATTTTTCCCTTTCAGTACTTTAAATATATCCTGCCATTCCCTTCTGGCCTGCAGAGTTTCTGCTGAAAGATCAGCTGTTAAATGTATGGAGATTCCCTTGTGTGTTACTTGTTGCTTTTCCCTTGCTGCCTTTAATATTCTTTCTTTGTGTTTAATCTTTGTTAGTTTGATTAGTATGTGTCTTGGTGTGTTTCTCCTTGGGTTTATCCTGTATGGGACTCTGCACCTCTTGGACTTGATTGACTATTTCCTTTTCCTTTGGGGAAATTTTTCAACTATAATCTCTTAAAAACTTTTCTCATAACCTTTTTTCTCATCTTCGTCTGGGACCCCTATAGTTTGAATGTTGGTGTATTTGATTTTGTCCCAGAGGTCTCTGAGACTATCAGTTCTTTTTACTTCTGCCCTTCAGAAGTTATTTCCACCATTTTATCTGCCAGTTCACTGATTCATTCTTCTGCTTTAGATATTCTGCTATTGATTCCTTCTAGAGTATTTTTAATTTCAGTAATTGTGTTGTTTGTGTGTGTATTCTTTAATTCTTCTAGGTCTTTGCTAATTGATTCTTGCATTTTCTCCATTCTCTTACTATCATTACTCTGAATTCTTTTTCAGGCAGTTTGCTTATTTCCTCTTCATTTATTTGGACTTCTGTTTTTCTAGTTTGTTCCTTCATTTTTGCAGTATCTCTCTGCATTTTCATTATTTTTTTTTAACTTATTGTGTTTGAGGTCTCCTTTTCCCAGGCTTCAAGGTTGAATTCTTTCTTCCTTTTGGTTTCTGCCCTCCTAAGGTTGATCCAGTGGTTTGTGTAAGCTTCTTATAGGGTGAGATTTGTGCTGAGTTTTTTGTTTGTTTGTTTGTTTGTTTGTTTCCTTTGACGGGCAAGGTTGAGTGAGGTGGTAATCCTGTATACTAATGATTGGGTTTGTAATTTTGTTTTGTTTGTTGTTTGGTTGGGGCATCCTGCACAGGGTGCTACTAGTGGTTGGGTGATGCCACGTCTTATATTCAAGTGGTTTCCTTTGTGGGAGTTCTCACTGTTTGATGCTCCCTAGGGTTAGTTCCATGGGCGGAGGAGCCTGGAAGGCTGCAGTCCATGGGGTCGCTAAGAGTCGGACATGAGTAAGTGACTTCACTTTCACTTTTCACTTTCCTGCATTGGAGAAGGAAATGGCAACCCACTCCAGTGTTCTTGCCTGGAGAATCCCAGGGACAGGGGAGCCTGGTGGGCTGCCAGAACTAACCTGGCAGGTTAGTTAGCCTGGCAGAACTAACTGCCAGGGTTAGTTCTCTGGTCTAGGGTCTTAGAGTCAGTGATCCCACTCCAAAGGCTCAGGGCTTGATCTCTTCTCAGAAATTTATTATGTTACTTGACTCATCCCTTCTTTCAGCTTCCTTCCATGGGAGGAAAGGTGTAGAGAGGTGGAGATCATGCCAATAATGCTCAGGTTCTCAGATAGGTAAGTAGTTTCAGGATATGTAAAGAGACTGGAGCCTGTTACTGTTTCGTGGATGCCAGCAGAAAACAGAATATGCTGAGTTTCTGTCCATGGCACCTCAGGCCTGGAACCTCAAGGCCAGGAAACCTGGGCAATGAAAAGGAAGTGGGGAGAAAGTGCAGCAGAACTTGGGCTCCTGGTGCCCCAGAACCTCTCAGGGCCTCACCTTCAGTAATACAAAAGTTGAATTTTAAACCAGTTTTTTTCACTCTACTCTTTCACCTTCATCAAAAGGCTCTTTAGTTCCTCTTCCCTTTCTGTCATTAGAGTGGTATCATCTGCATATCTGATGTTGTTATTTCTACCGGCAATCTTTATTCTAGCTTATGATTCATTCATTTCACATAATGTACTCTGCATGTAAGTTAAATAATCAGGGTGACAATATACAGCCTTGATGTACTCCTTTCCCAATTTTGAACCAGTCAGTTGTTCCATGTATAATTCTAACTGTTGCTTCTTGACCTGCATACAGGTTTCTCAAGGTGATCAGTATTCCCATCTCTTTAAGAATTTTCCATAGTTTGTTGTGATCCACACAATCAAATTCTTCAGTGTAGTCAATGAAGCAGAAGTAGATGTGTTTCTGGAATGAAGTTGGTCAATCCAGGAGATATTTGCAAGATAATGGTCTTTATTTCCTCAGCTTCTCAGCCTCTGTGTTCTCTAAAAGAACCTGACCTCCAAACCCCAACAAGATGGTTATTTTGAGACATTAATAAACCATCTCCTCAGTCAGCCAGCTTTTCCAAATAAAGTTGTATTTTATGACTCAACACCTCGTCTCTTGGTTAAGTGGGCTGTTGCATGGTAAGCAGAATGAGCTTGGACTCAGTAACAAGATCAAACATAGTCCCTTGGCAGTGAGAGCAAAGAGTCCTAAGCATTGAACTGTGCTGAATTTGAAGTTTTTCTGGGAGGCGGTCCCAAGATGGCAGAGGAATAGGACAGGGAGACCACTTTCTCCCCCACAAATTCATCAGAAGATCATTTGAATGTTGAGCAACTTCCACAAAACAACTTTTGAATGCTGGTGGAGGACACCAGGCACCCAGAAAGGCAGCCCAATCTCTTTAAAAGGAGGTAGGACAAAATATAAAAGACAAAAATAGAGACCAAGGATTTAGGGACAGAGACCTGTCCTGGGGAGGGAGTCATGAAGCAGGAGAAGTTTCCACACAATAGGAAACCCACTCACAGGCATATCAGTGGGGAGCTTTTGAATTTTAGAGGGCAACCTAACCACACACACACACACACACATATACAGAATATACACCTAACTCCAACTACCAGTGGAAAAGCAGCTCAGACACTCGCATATGCCAGCAGCAAGTGGGGGCTGGGCAGGGAGGCGCAGGTTGCATCATAGGTCTGTAGGGTAAGGACTGGGCCTGAATGCCCTGAGGACAATCTGAGGAAGCTAATATGAGATAGCAACCCAAACACTGCAATCACCAGAGAGATTTAAAAAAAAAAGACCTTTCTCACAAAAGGCTCTAACACCACATGGTGACCCCCTAGTATACTCACAGAACTAAGGATTGTGCCCTAGCAAGTATCAAAGGAGAGCAAGCCAGCTGCCATTTAGGGCCCTCCCTCCCCAACAGCAAAGAGGCAGGTGTGCAACAGCCAGAGTTAGAGGCAAGGGGCCACTGCAATCAGACCCAGAGAACACATCTTCCACCAAACTGTGAGCAGGCTGCCTGTTGCTCACCACATCTTCCTGGGATCCTGGATGGTTCACAGCCACCAGGAGTGTCACAGCCTGAGATCACTCCCCGGAGGAGACACATGGTACACCTGGGACTGTGCCCTCACGGTTCACCCGGGAAACTGAGCAGCTGGGACCAGGGAGGTGCATAAAACACGCCACCTGGGACAGTGCATTCGCCAAGCACCTGGTTGCCTGAGTGGCTTGGACCTGGGAAGAGCGCAAAATGCCCAGCCCATCAGGGTCTGTGCTCTTGCAGAGCAGCTGAGAACCTGAGTAGCTTAGCCCTGGGAAGTGCATGATACACAGGGCTCACTTGGGACAATGCCCTTGCGATCCCCCTGGACCCTGAGCAGTGTGGACCCAGGAAATACATGCTGCCTTGGGCTGTTGCAAACAGTGTGGCCCATCCACTGCAAGCACTCCCCACACATGCCAGCAGTATTCCCAGTGTCACTCCCTCTCCACAGCACAACTCAACAAGTGAGCCTAAATAAGTGGCCACCTTCACCCCCTCGTGTCAGTGGAAATTAGACACTGAAGAGACTTGCAAAGAGAGAAAGCCAAAATAAATAAAGAAGGGGGAACCGCCCTGGAAGTGACAGGTGCAACAGACTAAAACCCTGCAGTTAATGCTGAGACTGTGCATTTGAGGGGCAATTATAGACCTTGAGAACAAGTACAAGCCAGAACAAGGGACTATCTGACACTGAACTAACCCCACACTGACCACAACAGCTCCAGAGAAATTCCTAGATATATGTTTACTATTATCACTTTTTAATTTTTAAAAAGTTTTAGTTCTTTATTGCTCCTTTAACTTTCATTTTTATAGCTTACTATATTATTACATTTCTAAAAAACCCTATTTAAAAAAAATCAAATTCTATATATTTTTTAAAATTTTTGTGATTGATTTTGTAATTTATAATTTATATATATATATATATATATATTTGTACTTTGTATATTGTATCTTTGAGAGTCTAACCTCAATTTTAGGTTTTTAATCTTTGCTTTTTAATATTTGTTATCAATTGTGTACCTTTAAGAAGCTAATCTTCAGTATCCATTTTCACTTAGGGATTTGATTACTGTCTTGATTACTCTCTCCCCTTTTGACTCTACCTTTTCTCTTCCTGGTCACCTCTATCTCCCTCTTCCCTCCTCTCTTCTCTATATAACTCTGTGAATCTCTCTGGGTGTTCCTGGCTGTGGAGAATTGTTTCACCATTAACCTCGGGGGTTTATCTTCTGTGCTGTATGGATGGAGAAGTCTTAAGAGGACTGAAACCCAGAGGCAGGAGGCTCAACTCCAGAACTTTAGAAAATCAGAGTATTCCTGACTCCAGGGAACATTAATAGGCAAGAGTGCACCCAAAATTCTCCATACCTACCCTGAACCAAGCTCCACCCAAGAGCCAACAAGTTCCAGTGCAAGACACACCATGCTAATTCTCCAGCAAAACATGAACACAACCCTAAACATTAAAAAAAAAACAGCCTACACAAAGCCGTACCAAACCCATGTGCTGTGTGCTCAGCCATGTCTGACTCTGTGATCCCACAGACCATAGCCCACCAGGCTCCCCTGTCCTTGGAATTCTCCAGGCAAGAATACTGGAATGGGTTGCCATTTCCTTCTCCTACCAAACCCATAGACACCCCTAAAATCACTACTGGACGCTTCATTCTACTCCAGAGAGAATAGATCCAGCTATACCTACCAGAACACAGACACAAGTTCTCACAGCCAGGAAACCTTGAGGAGCCACTGGTCCAACCCCACCCACAGGGAGCACACTTCACAATTAAAAGGAACCACAACATTTCAGCCTACAGAAAGGGAACCCCAAACACAGCAATCTAAACAAAATGAAAAGGCAGAGAAATATTCCCCAGGTAAAGGAACCTGATAAAAACCCAAAAAATCAAACAAAAGAGAAGGAGATAGGGAGTCTACCTGAAAAAGAATTCAGAATAATGATTGTAAAGATGATCCAAAATCTTGAAAACAAAATGGAGTTACAGATAAATAGACTATAGACAAGGATTAAGAAGAAGAAAGAAATGTTTAACAAGGACCTAGAAGAAATAAAGAATAGCCAATCAATAATGAACAATGCAATAACTGAGATTTAAAACACTCTGGAGGGAACCAATAGTAGAATAACTGAGGCAGAAGGGAGGATTAGTGAGATGGAAGATAGAACAGTGGAAATAAATGATGCAGAGAGGAAAAAAGAGAAGAGAATAAAAAGAAGTGAGGACATCCTCAGAGACCTCTGGGACAATGTTAAGTGCCCCAACATTCAAATCATAGGTGTCCCAGGAGAAGAAGACAAAAATAAAGGCATGAGAAAATGCTTGAGATAATAGTTGAAAACTTCCCTAAAATGGGGAAGGAAATAGCCACCCAAGTCCAAAAAATGCAGAGTCCCAAACAGGATAAACCCAAGGTGAAACACCCCAAGACACATATCAATCAAACTAAGAAAAATTAAGCACAAAGAGCAAATATTAAAAACAGCAAGGGAAAAGCAACAAATAACACACAAAGGGATCCCCATAAAGATAACAGCTGATCTTTCAATAGAAACTCCTCAGTCCAGAAAGGAATGGCAGGACATACCACAGTAATGAAACAGAAAAACCTACAACAAAGATTACTCTACCCAGCAAGTATCTCATTCAGATATGAAAGAGAAATCAAAAGCTTTACAGACAAGCTAAGCTGAGAGAATTCAGTACCACCAAACCAGCTCTTCAACAAATGCTAAAGGATCTTCTCTAGACAGGAAACACAGAAAAGGTTTATAAAAATGAACCCCAAACAACAAAGTAAATGGTAATGGGATCATACTTATCAATAACTACTTTAAATTTAAATGGGTTAAATGCTCCAACCAAAAGACAAAGACTGGCCGAATGGATACAAAAACAAAACCCCTGTATATGCTGTCTACAAGAAACCCACCTCAAACCTAGGGACACATACAGACTGAAAGTGAGGGGCTGGAAAAAGATATTTCATGCAAAAGGAGGCCAAAAGATAACAGGAGTAGCAATACTCATATCAGATAAAATAGACTTTGAAATATAGGCCATGATAAGAGACCAAGGACAGACACTACATAATGTTCAAGGGATCAATCCAAGAAGGAGATATAACAACTATATATGCACCCAACATAGGAACACCTCAATATGTAAGACAAATGCTAACAAGTATGAAAGGAGAAATTAACAGTAACACAATAATAGTGGGGGACTTTAATACCCTACTCATACCTATGGAGAGATCAACCAAACAGAAAATTAGCAAGGAAACACAAGCTTTAAATAATTCAATGGACCAGTTAGACCTAATTGATATCTACAGAGCATTTCAGCCAAAAACAATGGATTTAAACTCTTCCTCAAGTGCACAAGGAACTTTCTGCAGGATAGAGCACATCCTGGGCCACAAATCTAACTTTGGTCAATTTTTAAAAAATTGAAATCATTCAAGCATCTTTTCTGATCACAATGCAGGTAAGATTAGATATCAACTACAGGAAAAAAAAAAAACTATAAAAAAACACAAACATATACAGGCTAAAAACACACTTCTGAATAGCCAACAGATCATAGAAGAAACAAAAAGGAAATTAAAATATGCATAGGAACAAATGAAAATGGAAACACAACAACCCCAAACCTATGTGATTCAGTAATAGCAGTGCTAAGAGGGAGGTTCAGAGCAATACAAGCCTACCTCAAGAAACAAGAGAAATATCAAATAAACAACCTAACTTTACACTTAAAGCAACTAGAAAAAGAAGAACAGAAAAACCCCAAAGTTAGTAAAAGAAAAGAAATCAAGAAAATCAGAGCAGAAATAAAAGAAACAGAAACAAAGGAGCCTATAGCAAAGATCAATGAAACTAAAAGCTAATTCTTTGAGAAGATAAATAGGGAAACCATTAACTAGACTCATCCCAAAAAAAAAAAGGGGGAGAAGAATAAAATCAATAAAATTAGAAATGAAAATGGAGAAATCACAACAGACAACACAGAAATACAAAAGATCATAAGAGACTACTGTGAGCAACTATATGCCAATAAAACGGACAACTTGGAAGAAATGGACAAATTCTTAGAAAAGTTTAGCCTTCCAAAACTGAAACAGGAAGAAATAGAAAATCTGAGCAGACCCATCACAAGCACAGAAATCAAAACTGTAATCAAAAATCTTCCAACAAAAAAAGCCCAGGACCAGATGGCTTCATAGTTGAGCCTACCAAAAATTTAAAGAAGAGATAACACCTATCCTACTCAAACTCTTCCAGAAAATTGCAGAGGAAGGCAAACTCCCAAATTCATTCTATGTGGCCACCATTACCCTGATACCAAAACCAAAGATGCCACAAAAAAAGAAAACTATAGGCCAATATCACTGATGAACATAGATGCAAAAATCCTTAACAAAATTCTAGCAAACAGAATTTAACAACATATTAAAAAGATTATACATCATGATCAAGTAGGCTTTATTCCAGGGATACAAGGATTCTTCAATATTTGCAAATCAATCAATGTGATACACCATATTAATAAATTGAAAAATAAAGCCATATGATTATCTCAACAGATGCAGAGAAAGCCTTTGACAAAATTTAACACCCACTTATGATCAAAACTTTCCAGAAAGCAGTCATACAAGGAAAAATACCTCAATGTAATAAAAGCCATATATGATAAATCCACAGCAAACATTATCCTCAATGGTGAAAAATCTAAAGCATTTCCTCTAAAACCAGGAACAAGATAAGTGTGCCCACTCTCACCACTAGTATTCAACATAGTTTTGGAAGTCCTAGCCACAGCAATCAGAGAAGAAAAAGAAATAAAAGGAATCCAGACTGGAAAAGAAGAAGTAAAACTCTCACTGTTTGCAGATGACATGATCCTCTACATCAGATCAGATCAGATCATTCGCTTAGTCGTGTCCAACTCTTTGCGACCCCATGCATCACAGCATACCAGGCCTCCCTGTCCATCACCAACTCCCGGAGTTCACCCAGACTCACGTCCATTGAGTCAGTGATGCCATCCAGCCATCTCATCCTCTGTCGTCCCCTTCTCCTCTTGCCTCCAATCCCTTCCAGCATCAGAGTCTTTTCCAGTGAGTCAACTCTTCGCATGAGGTGGCCAAAGTACTGGAGTTTCAGCTTTAGCATCATTCCTTCCAAAGAAATCCCAGGGCTGATCTCCTTCAGAATGGACTGGTTGGATCTCCTTGCAATCCAAGGGACTCTCAGGAGTCTTCTCCAACACCACAGTTCAAAAGCATCAATTCTTTGGCGCTCAGCCTTCTTCACAGTCCAACTCTCACACCCATACATGACCACAGGAAAAACATAGAAAACCCTAAAGATATCACCAGAAAATTACTAGAGCTAATCAATATAGTAAAGTTGCAGGATATAAAATTAATACACAAAAATCTCTTGCATTCCTATACACTAACAATGAAAAAAACAGAAAGAAATTAAGGAAACAATCCCATTTGCCATTGCAATGGAAAGAATAAAATATTTAGGAATAAAATTTAGCTAAAGTAACAAAAGACCTATATACAGAAAACTATAAAACACTGGTGAAAGAAATCAAAGACGACACAAATAGATGGAGAAATATACCATGTTCGTGGATTGGAAGAATCAATATAGTGAAAATGAGTATACCATCCATAGCAATCTATAGATTCAATGCAATCCCTATCAAGCTACCAACAATATTTTTCACAAAACCAAAAGAAATATTTCACAATTTGTATGGAAACACAAAAAACCTCGAATAGCTAAAGCAATCTTCAGAAAGAAGAGTGGAACTGGAAGAATCAACCTTCCTGACTTCAGACTATGCTACAAAGCTACATTCATCAAGACAGTATGTACTGGCACAAAGACAGAAATATAGGTCAATGAAACAATAACCCACAGATAAATCCACACACCTGTGGATACCTTATCTTAGACAATGGAGGCAAAAATATACAATGGAGAAAAGATAATCTCTTTAACAAGTGGTGCTGGGAAAACTGGTCAACCACTTGTAAAAGAATGAAACTAGAACACTTTCTAACACCATACACAAAAATAAACTCAAAATGGATTAAAGATCTAAACGTAAGACCAGAAACTATAAAACTCCTAGAGGAGAACATAGGCAAAACACTGTCTGACATACATCACAGCAGGATCCTCTATGACCCACCTCCCAGAATATTGGAAATAAAGCAAAAATAAACAAATGGGACCTAATTAAACTTAAAAGCTTCTGCACAACAAAGGAAACTATAAGCAAGGTGAAAAGACAGCCTTCAGAATGGGAGAAAATAATAGCTAATGAAGCAGCTGACAAACAACTAATCTCAAAAATATACAAGCAACTCCTACAGCTCAATTCCAGAAAAATAAATGACCCAATTAAAAAATGGGCCAAAGAACTAAATAGACATTTATCCAAAGAAGACATACAGATGGCTAACAAACACATGAAAAGATGCTCAACATCACTCATCAGAGAAATGCAAAATCAAAACCACTATGAGGTACCATTTCACACCAGTCAGAATGGCTGTGAACCAAAAGTCTACAAGCAATAAATGCTGGAGAGGGTGTAGAGAAAAGGGAATCCTCTTACACTGTTGGTGGGAATGCAAACTAGTACAGCCACTATGGAGAAGAGTGTGGAGATTCCTTAAAAAACTGGAAATAGAACTGCCTTATGACCCAGCAATCCCACTGCTGGGCATACACACTGAGGAAACCAGAATTGAAAGAGACACGTGTACCCCATTGTTCATCACAGCACTATTTATAATAGCCAGGACATGGAAGCAACCTAGATGTCCATCAGCAGATGAATGGATAAGAAAGCTGTGGTACATATACACAATGGAGTATTACTCAGCCATTAAAAAGAATACATTTGAATCAGTTCTAATGAGGTGGATGAAACTGGAGCCTATTATACAGAGTGAAGTAAGCCAGAAAGAAAAACACCAATACAGTATACCAATGCATATATACGGAATTTAGAAAGATGATAACAATAACCCTGTATACGAGACAGCAAAAGAGACACTGTTGTATAGAACAGTCTTTTGGACTCTGTGGGAGAGGGAGAGGGTGGGATGGCTTGGGAGAATGGCATTGAAACATGTATAATGTCATATATGAAACGAGTCACCAGTCCAGGTTTGATGTACAATACTGGATGCTTGGGGCTGGTGCACTGGGACGACCCAGAGGGATGGTACAGGGAAGGAGGAGGGAGGAGGGTTCAGGATGGAGGACACGTGTATACCTGTGGAGGATTCATGTTGATATATGGCAAAACCAATACAATATTGTAAAGTTAAAAAATAAAATCAAAAGAAAATGAAGGGGAAAAAAAGACAGTATGTACTGGCACAAAGACAGAAATATAGGTCAATGAAACAATAACCCAGAGATAAATCCACACACCTATGGACACCTTATCTTAGACAATGAAGGCAAAAATTTACAATGGAGAAAAGATAATCTCTTTAACAAGTGGTGCTGGGAAAACTGGTCAACCACGTGTAAAAGAATGAAACTAGAACACTTTCTAACACCATATACAGAAATAAACTCAAAATGGATTAAAGATC
This sequence comes from Bos mutus, assembly GCF_027580195.1. Taxonomy (NCBI): domain Eukaryota; kingdom Metazoa; phylum Chordata; class Mammalia; order Artiodactyla; family Bovidae; genus Bos; species Bos mutus. Next base: position 21,815,794 of record NC_091620.1, on the reverse strand, counting down.
TAAATGTAAGACCAGAAACTATAAAACTCTTAGAGGAAAATATAGGCAGAACACTCTATGACCCACCTCCCAGAGTAATGGAAATAAAAACAAAAATAAACAAATGGGATCTAATTAAACTTAAAACTCTTGCACAGCAAAGGAAACTATCAAGGTGAAAAGGCAGCCTTCAGAATGTGAGAAAATAATATCAAATGAAAAACTGACAAAGGATTAATCTCCAAAATATGCATGTAGCCTATGTAGCTCAATGCCAGAAAAAGGAACAACCCAATCAAAGAGTGGGACAAAGAACTAAACAGACATTTCTTCAAAGAAGACATATATATGGCTAATAAACACATGAAAAGATGCTCAACATCACTCATTATTAGAGAAATGCAAACCAGTATGAGGTATCATCTCATGCTGGTTACAATGGCTGCCATCAGAAAGTCTACAGACAATAAATGCTGGAAAGGGTGTGGAGAAAAAGGAACCCTCTTAAACAGCTGGTGGGAATGCAAACTGGTACAGCCACTATGGAGAAGAGTGTGGAAAAAACTGGAAATATAACTGCCATATGACTCAGCAACCCCACTGCTGGGCATGCACACCAAGAAAACCAGAATCGAAAGAGACACATGTACCCCAGTGTTCATTGTAGCACTGTTTACAATAGCTAGGACATGGAAGCAACCTAGATGTCCATCAGGAGAATGGATAAGGAAGTTGTAGTACATATACACAATGGAATATTACTTAGCTATAAAAAATGAATGCACTTGATGCATTCATAATGAGGTGGATGAAACTGTAGCCTATTATACAGAGTGATGTAAGTCAGAAAGAGAAACACCAATACAGTATATTAATGTATATATATATATATGTGTGTGTGTATGTATATATATATATATATATAAAATTTAGAAACATGGTAACGATAATCCTATATGCAAGGCACCAAAAGAGACAGATATAAAGAACAGAGTTTTGGAGTCTGTGGGAGAAAGTGAGGGTGGGATGATTTGAGAGAATAGCATTGAAATATGTATATTACCATATGTAAAATGACCATATGTAGATGACCAGTGCAAGCTTGAAGCATGAAGCACAGCACTCAAAGCCGGTGCTCTGGGCCAACCCAGAGGGATGAGGTAGGGAGGGAGTTGGGATTGGGGTTCAGGACTAGGGGACACATGTGCACCCACAACTGACTCATGTCAATGTATGGTAAAAACCACCACAATATTGTAAAGTAATTATCCTCCAATTAGAATTAATTAATTAATTTAAAAATAAAATTTTTCTGAGCAGAAAACTTAATATAGTCAAATTCTCAGTTACTTTAGGTTTTTGTTTCTATTTTTGTTTTGGTCATCATTTCTGATTTAAGTCGATCAGTATAATATTCATTCTTCCTTCTATCCAGGGCCAGTTGGAAGAGCCACAGGTATAACAGGGTCATGGTATAAGTGGGAGAGACACTGGTCCTTGGGCATCCTTGGTTTATATTGGCATACACAGAATGTGCCTTGCCTCCTTTGGCTCTCAACTGCTGGCATCTCTCTGGAAGCCACTGAAATAATCCCTGCACACTGCATCCTACTTGTCCTAACAATGAAGGCTCAAGTCATCCAAGCCTTTGGGCTATTAATGAAGATACAGTAATCTTTTCTTTATTCCTTTAAAGCTATAGGGGATTGAGTGAAGGGGTTATCTGAACCTCTTCTTGTCCAAATTTGTGTCACAAACTCTGAGAGTTCTATTCAAAATAATTTTGTTAAATTTCTTGTAAGTTCAAGAATTTCTGTCCATTGCTACCTTTTAAGATGTGGTCATGAGAAATCTTCACCAGCATGTAATGCTCTTGCTCTCCTTGGAGACTCCCTTTCCTTCCAGCACAGGCAACCCATATTTCCTCTCTCAGAGGTGGTGGTAGAGGTGATCCTGGTGCTATGTAGAAAATGACAAGCCATCCAGTTAGGCCGAACCTTAGAATGGGCATGAGAAAGCAGTGAGGATCAATCAGGAAGATTAGATAAGGATATCAGACAGGCATGAAGTTGTGGAGAGCCTTGGATGCAGCGGTGAGCCACAAAAATTATAGAAAAACAGAGGGCAATAGAGACAGCTGTAATTAATGAAGAATAAGAGTGTGAATTTCTGTAAATATACATATTTTAATACCCACATTTTTTTAATATTTATTGTTTGGGATAAACATGTACATACTATTTATTTTTGGTATGATGTACATATTGGGATCAATATGTACACACTACTTTTATTATTTATTATTCTCTCCAAACAAGGGGCTCCCCAGGTGGCTCAGTGGTAAAGAATCCACCTGTCAACACAGGAGACTCAGGAGACATGGGTTTGAGCCCTGCATCAAGAAGATCCCCTGGAGTATGAAATGGCAACCCATTCCAGTATTCTTGCCTGGAAAATCCCATGGACAGAGGAGCCTGGTGGGCTACAATCCATGAGGGCAAAATAAGTCAGACGTGACTGAGCAACTGAGCACACACACACTCTCTATAAACAAGACTTCCCTATTTACCTCTTTTTTCTTCTAAACCACCGTCATCTGAGGGAATAAAAGGCACCTGTCTTTCAGTCTGCTTAAATCTTGTATGTATATGTGTGTGTGCCAGGCACTCAGTTGTGTCTGACTCTGTGACCCTATGGACTGTAGACTCCCCAGGAGCCTCTGTCCATGGGATTTTCCAGGCAAGAATACTGGAGTGAGTTGCCATGCCTGCCTCCAGTGAACCTTCTATACCACCTCTATAATGAATTATTAGCATATTAAAAGCATTAGTTTATAATACAGATTTTGCATTCCTACTATATGAGTATTTTCATGGTACAGTTTCAAAAACATAGTGTAAAAACGGAAGGGCGTCCCAAAACAAAGGAAAAAGCATGTGCAAAGCAGGGAAGAGTTAAAATTGCTGAGCATAACGTAGTGGGAGCTTCAGCCTGAGAAGTCTATGGAGATGAAACCATGGAGAGGTGACAGATGGGTTAAGAAATTTGTTTCTCTAAAGGTGAAAGTGAAAGTTGCAGAGTCATGTTTGATTCTTTGTGAACCCATGGACTGTAGCCTGCCAGGCTCCTATTTCCATGGAATTCTCCAGGCAAGAATACTGGAGTAGGTACCCATTCCCTTCTCCAGGGGATCTTCCCAACCCAAGGATGGAAACCAGGTCTCCCACATTGCAGGTAGATTCTTTACTGTCTGAGACACCAAGGAAGCCTGAACATAGGGAAATTCAGTCCATTTTTCTATCCTATGTCAATAAAGATCTAATATTTTTAGGCCATTTTTCTTGTCATTGGATCATAGCTATAGACTGACCAATCATTAAAAAAAAATTTTCCAAGGGGTTCCCAGGTGGGGTGTGGAAACTTAGAGGGAGCAATTCTTGTTTTAACTCGAGCAGTTTGTACTAGATCTCTGCATGCTCAAACTAAACCAACAAAACCAAACAAAACCAGAAGGTAAAGGTATTCCTGGGCCATCCACATCACAATCAGGAGATGCTACTAAAATTGAATTTGTGGAGGGGTCTAAGGACCAGCTTCTAAGTAAATTTGCCAGATGATTCTTATGCAAATTAATATCTAAGAAACTACTACTATACAAAATAAATAGCCTTTGAGAGTCATTAAAAAGGAAACTTCACTCTGGAAGCCTATTGGTGTTATTTTGTCCCTAAGTCATGTCCGATTCTTTTGGACCCCATGGACTGTAGCCTGCCAGGCTCCTCTGTCCATGGAATTTCCCAGACGAGAATACTGGAATGGGTTGCCATTTCCTTCCTCAGGGGATCATCCTGACCCAGGGATTGAACCCATGTCTCCTGCATTGCAGGCAGATTCTTTACCACTGAACAACCAGGGAGGCCAATGGAGATTGGATTTAAGGATCTGTTTGGAAAAGAGGCTGCTCAGAGAGGAATAATTTGGGAAAGGAAACATCTTGGGGGAAAGCTAGGATAGCTCTCCAAGATTAGTTTGCCCTCCCCAAATGTCATCTCTTCTTCCAGGATCATTTCTATTTTAAAAAGGATTTTCTGACCCAATCCCTCTCTCTTCAAAGGTCCAGCATTACTTCAGTTCAACTCTGCTCAGTCACTCAGTTGTGTCCAACTCTTCACGACCCCATGGACCGCAGCACGCAAGGCCTCCCTGTCCATCACCAACTCCTGGAGTCTGCTCAAACTCATCTCCATTGAGTCGGTGATGCCATCCAACCATCTCATCCTCTGTCATCCCCTCTTCCTCCTGCCTTCAATCTTTCCCAGCATCAGGGTCTTTTCAAATGAGTCAATTCTACACATCAGGTTGCCAAAATATTGGAGTTTCGGCTTCAGCATCAGTCCTTCCAATGAACACTCAGGACTGATCTCCTTTAGGATGGACTGGTTGGATCTCCTTGCAGTCCAAGGGACTCTCAAGAATCTTCTCCAACACCACAGTTCAAAAGCATCAATTCTTCAGTGCTCAGCTTTCTTTATAGGACATGGAACAGCAGACTGCTTCCAAATAGGAAAAGGAGTACATCAAGGCTGCATATTGTCACCCTGCTTATTTAACTTATACACAGTGTTCATCATGAGAAACACTGGGCTGGAGGAAGTACAAGCTGGAATGAAAATTGCCAGGAGAAATATCAATAACCTCAGATATGCAGATGACACCACCCTTATGGCAGAAAGTGAAGAAGAACTAAAGAGCCTCTTGATGAAAGTGAAAAAGGAGAGTGAAAATGTTGGCTTAAAGCTCAACATTCAGAAAACTAAGATCATGGCATCCAGTCCCATCACTTCATGGCAAATAGATGGAGAAACAGTGGAAACAGTGGCTGACTTTATTTTGGGGGGACTCTAAAATCACTGCAGATGGTGACTGCAGCCATGAAATTAAAAGATGCTTGCTCCTTGGGAGGAACGTTATGACCAACCTAGACAGTATATTAAAAAGCAGAGACATTACTTTGCCAACAAAGGTCCGTCTAGTCAAGGCTATGGTTTTTCCAGTAGTCATGTATGGATATGAGAGTCAGACTATAAAGAAATCTGAGCGCCGAAGAATTGATGCTTTTGAGGACCCCTAAAGGAGTCCTGAGTGTTCATTGGAAGGACTGATGCTGAAGCTGAAACTCCAATATTTCGGCCACCTGATGTGAAAATTGACTCATTTGAAAAGACCCTGATGCTGGGAAAGATTGAAGGCAGGAGGAGAAGGGGACAACAGAGGATGAGATGGTTGGATGGCATCACCGACTCAATGGAGATGAGTTTGAGCAGACTCTGGGAGTTGGTGATGGACAGGGAGGACTTGCATGCTGTGGTCCATGGGGTTGTGAAGAGTCGGACACGACTGAGGAACTGAACTGAACTGAACTGAACTGAACAGCTGAAATTCCATCACCTGAACTAGCTTTGTTCGTAGTGAAGCTTTCTAAGGCCCACTTGACTTCGCGTTCCAGGATATCTGGCTCTAGGTGAGTGATCACACCATCATGATTATCTGGGTCATGAAAATCTTTTTTGTATAGTTCTTCTGTGTATTCTTGCCACTTCTTCTTAATATCTTCTGCTTCTGTTAGGTCCATACCATTTCTGTCCTTTATTGTACCCAACTTTGCATGAAATGTTCCCTTGGTATCTCTTAATTTCCTGAAGAGATCTCTAGTCTTTCTCATTCTATTGTTTTCCTCTATTTCTTTGCATTGATCGCTGAGAAAGGCTTTCTTATCTCTTCTTGCTATTCTTTGGAACTCTGCATTCAGATAGGTATATCTTTCCTTTTCTCCTTTGCCTTTTGCTTCTCTTCTTTTCACAGCTATTTTTAAGGCCTCCTGAGACAACCATTTTGCCTTTTTGCATTTCTTTTTCTTAAGGATGATCTTGATCACTGCCTCCTGTACAATGTCATGAACCTGCATCCATAGTTCATCAGGCACTCTATCAGATCTAATCCCTTCAACCTATTTGTCACTTCCACTGTATAATAATAAAGGATTTGATTTAGGTCATACCTGAATGGTCTAGTGGTTTTCCCTACTTTCTTCAATTTAAGTCTGAATTTGGCAATAAGGAGTTCATGATCTGAGCCACAGTCAGCTCCTGGTCTTCCAACAACACAAGAGAAAACTCTACACATGGACATAACCATCATCACTTCACTTATTTGTAAAAATGGCACTTCTATACAATTCTTTTTTCACAATTGTCTTGTTGATCACTGAACTCAGGATAGGCAAGGCATGAGTGAGGAAGCAGGAAGAAAATGTGAGGAACTGCAGGAACTGCAGACATACTTTATTTGCAGTGGCTAATGCAGCAAAAAGGGATATTTCAGGTTGACTTAATATAGGTATATATAAACAAAGGAGGCACTTTGCCAAGTTATCACATCATGATGCAAGTGCACATTGCTATGAATGATTGAAGCCCTTAGTTACATAGCCATGCAAAGTCATTGTTTATAGGAAGTGGACTGAGAGAGCCTGACCATTGCCATCTTGGCTAACTGCTATTTCTCTACATTCCAGCCCTTCAGGGTTTCTTGCTGTACTAACTATACAATTTCCATCCTCTGCAGCATCCTCTTAGCACATAAAGCGGCCACAGGAACCCACATCCCACAACAGCAGTAGAGGCTACAACAACCACCTACCAGGCCTCAAACTACATCCCCAATACATAGCAAAACCGATACTGGACAGGTACTGGACAGGTTGGCCCACCATTCCTGAAGTGCGTCTCCAGTAAGTTGTTGTACTTCATGAATTTCCTGTGTCATGTGCTATAATGCTGTTGTAACATTTTTATGATAATCTGGAATATACACACAACGTCCTGTACATAGTAATGCACACACTCTGCCCTGTGTAGCAGTTAATAAGTCTAGGGCCATTCTGTTCAGTAAGACTGTTTTCCTCATGTGGTATACCTCTTCATCTAACAGAGTTAAGGCCTGGTGTGTGTAATTCAGAGCATGGGTAGCATGCAAGGCAAGGGCAGTCACTTGTGCTTCAGTAACTATAGCTCCCCCTTGGGGCAAAAACAGGGCCTGCAGGTAGTACCACCATGACGTCCATTTCACATGGTACCATGCACAGCCCTATTATTAGCAGGACAGTGTGGGAGTGTAACATACACTGAGGTGAGTAGGAACGGTCAGCCCCAAGAATATGTCCAGTCCAATACCCAGGCAAGTATGCCACCCATATGGCCCACATAACCCACATACCCAAGGTTCCATGAGGGACAGGAATTACACTATAGGCCTCTTGATAATCCTGATCGAGGCTAAAATTAGCACAGAGGGATGCGGGAGAGGGGGGAAATTCTTTAAGCTTTTTCCACAGTTTGTTGACAAACTGACAAAATGTGGTCCGCTGGAGAAGGGAATGGCAAACCACTTCAGTAGTCTTGCCTTGAGAACCCCATGAACAGCATGAAAAGGCAAAAAGACAGGACACTGAATGATGAAATGGTCTTCAGTCTTGCAAAACGTCTCCAAGGGGATGGCCAGCCTTTGGAAAGGATGTGTTCTTTTTGTTGTAGCTCTTCTTTTTGTTGTAGCTATTCACAGGTGCTAGGAACGATTGAGGGCAGGAGGAGAAGGGAACAATACAGATGAGGTGGTTGGATGGCATCAGTGACTCAATGGACATGAGTTTTAACAAGCTCCAGGAGATGGTAGGACTGGGAAGCCTGGCATGCTGCAATCCATGGGGTCGCAGAGTCAGATACAACTGAGTGACTGAAGAACAACATTCACAGATAGGCAGGGTCAGATTATCTATGTGCTGAACAAATGCACTTCAGTTTACAGTCAGGCAGAGGGACAGAGTCCTCTGAGGCAGGTCATTATGTCTGATTGTAAAAACAAAAGCAACAAAAAGCAGGTCAATGAAACAGTTCCAACATGGAGTCAGAATTGGCTTCTCCTTTGCAACAGTATGGGACTTGAAATATCCATTGTATTCCCAGCCTATGTGCCCATTCCCAAACCTTCTTTCTGGTGAAATGGGTACCTTGATCACTCTCTATGATTAGAGGATGGCTTTAAGCTCTTTGAATCTACAGAGTTGATCTGTGGCCTTACATGGTCAGGCAAAAAGCAAACTTGTGGCTGGGTCTGCAGCTGTTAGTGCAAAGCTGGCATTGTCTGATGCTGGCAGAGGCCCTATCAAGTCCACTTGCCACTGAGTCAAGGGGACCCTTCTCCTTACCACTTGTCCATTGGTCTATGGGGATAGAGGTCTCCTCCTGGTCACATGTGGGGCAATCATGGGAGGCATCTGCTATCTCTTTCCATGAAATGAGAAGATCCCATCTTTTAGGGACTGCCCACATGGTTTTTGTCCCTGCATGGTGCAGGCACTGGTGTACCCAAGCTGCTACCTCATTGGGCGGAGCCTGTTCCACCCACCAGACTTGCACAAACCTGTCTGCTTATCACTCCTCTGGCTCACCATAGGCAAATGCCCAGTCACATGTATTATTGTTATGTCCTTCTCATGCCCTAAGTCCCTCTGATCTTGTCACATGGCTTACTCCCACAGGGGTCTATGGCCTACCAGCCAGTGCTGTGCCTTCCATGTGGTGATCCATAACATTAGACCTTTATAAGCCATGCAAATATCTGTACAGATAGTGAGGGGGCACTGCTTCATTCTTGGCCACTATCCAGACAGCATGTAATTCAGCCATTGCTTACTTTGACCAACTCTGGAATCAAACCATATGGTATCCCTGGCCAGCTGGATATCAGTGGCAGCCCAGGAGAAGGCCTGGCCTCTACTGAACCCATCAGTGTACCTGGCTTGAACATGTATTGGTGGTTTACATTCTTTAAATGGTAAGGGTCCTGGTTCCATCATTGTCGGGGTGTCTCCCAACGTTTCTACTGTAAATGTAATAGGCTCTAGAATATGCTGCAGCTTCTCTGACAAAGGACTGGCAGACAGGGAGCTCATTTGTTCCAGATATGCTCCCTATTTAGCCAAGGTTGGGGTCTTGCCACTCTCTGGTCTTGGGAGATGACACCCAAGATCATAGCTAGCCCTCTATTGGGTAGGTTGTTTTAATATGTACCAGAGCCTTCCCTGTGATCACTTCTGTGGATAATAAAGTGGCATACACCAGCTGCTAGCTGCTTCTCCATCAAGGAGTACCTCATTTCTGCCCCTTTCCATAATTGAGACCAAAACCCCATAGGGGCATGTAGCTACTCTTGCTGTTCCCACAGACCCATCCAAACCTTTCAAGGGTGATGTGTGTATCTAACTCAGAGGGCTTAATGGGATCTATAACCTGAAATGCTTCAGCCTGCTGCAGTGTCCACTTAGTAGCTCAGAATGCTTGTTCTATGGTATCCAACCATTCGGGGCCACCCACTTTCTTGTAAGTGAGTATATAAGGGGCACACCATGCCCTCCAGTATCCTAAAAGTCCCTCATAGGTCTGCAATTGAGCCACAGTAGTAGGTTGCAGGAACATTTGTATTTTAATCAATTACTGCTTCCAATATTTGGAGAAGGCAATGGCAACCCACTCCAGTACTCTTGCCTAGAAAATCCCATGGACAGAGGAGCCTGGTAGGCTGCAGTCCATAGGGTCACGAAGAGTCAGACACAACTGAGCGCCTTCACTTTCACTTTTCACTTTCATGCATTGGAGAAGGAAATGGCAACCTACTCCAGTATTCTTGCCTGGAGAATCCCAGGGACGGCGGAGCCTTGTGGGCTGCCATCTATGGGGTCGCACAGAGTCGGATACAACTGAAGTGACTTAGCAGCAGCAGCAGCTTCCGATATCACCTTTGTCTTCCCAAGAACTTGACAGACAATCCAGGCCCTTGGATTTTTCTGGCATTCTCAGCCAACCCACATGATTCCAAATGTGCTCTGGTGCACACTGTTCTAAATCTTCAAGAGAATCGGGGGTTAATAACATATCATCAATGTAATGAAACAGGTTCACTGATGTTGGGTGCTTACATTTCACTAAGACTTCCACAACCAGCCAGTGACATAGTTAGGCTATGCACGTGTCCCTGGGGAAGGACCTGAAACATCCTCTGTCTTCCCTCCCAAGTAAATGCAAGTTGACCTTGACTCTCATCAGCTATAGCTATAGAGAAAAAAGCATTAGCTAAGTCCACCACATAGTGATAAGTGCCCAACACTGTGGTCAACTGGTCCATCAAGTCACAGATCAGTGGTATGGAGGCATGCAAGGGCGGCATGATTTTATTGAGTTCTCTGTAGTCCACCATCAACCGCCATGAACCATCAGGCTTCTGAAAAGACCACAGCGGGGAGTTAAAGGGACTATGAGTGGGCTGTACAATGCCCACTTTCACCAGCTCAGTGACAGTAATGCCTATTTCTTCAGGCCACCTGGTAGACAATACTGTCTCACAGCTGTTCCCCTCCGAGGTGCTGGCAATAACTGTAAGGGATGCTTCACGTATCCCCTCACAATGATCTTCACCATACACACTCAGGGACAAAATTCCCACACAGAGGTTTGCAACATTAGGCCTTGTGGAACATGTATCCCCAAAACATATTGCGTGATCAGGGATACACACAGTATACATCCACACAAGGAGCCGTCCAATTTCCAGAGGTAAGGACACAGCCTTTGCCTTAACTGTTTGGCTACCATAGCCATCAATTTGTGCACCAGGACCAGGGAACTGCTCCAGCTTGCCATAAAGAAGGCTGCCTTCAGCATTGTTGTCTACCAGAGCCATTACTCTCTGTACTAATGAATTGACCAGTGAATTGCAAGTTCTTCATGAGGCCTCTGGTCTCCACTTGGGCTCTTCAAGAGGGCACCTTGGCCTGAGCCCTATTCAAAGTGGAAAAGGGTATCTGAAGGAACATCCTTGGGCGCCATGTAATCTCTAACTGAACTGTATCTCTTGCTGTGAGTGTTTCCCACACTTGGTAAGCTGCTGCTCCAGTCTCAGTTGCCTCCGTAACTCTAGGAGTGTAGCATTGGGCTATTTACCAATTTTATTTCTGTTAATTTCCACTGCCAGAAAATCAGCCTACATCTGTAACCGTGTGGCCTGGATGGGGACTTTACCAGCTTGGCCTTCCTTCAGGGTCTTCACATTCCTGAGGCCTTTTGCCTGGTGTTGCCCATGTCTCAAGTCCTCCCTCACAGATGGGGTGTCCCACGTAGGTCCCAAGAATAGCATTCAGGGATTCAAAAGAGTAGATAGGGCATTGTTCACTATGTCCCCATTGGGGCACATTTTTCAAAATGCCATCTTGCATGTTTCCTGTAAAACGCTCATCAGCTAGACCTCGAGTATTTAGGTTAAACATAGACTGTTTCATGCCCAGCTGTCTCACAACTTGGGTTAACTCAGCAAAAATATGCCACTTACAGGGTCTAGGAGTTCTGCCGCTTTTGTCTACACAGTGCAGATGGCAGCATTAATCCATTCCACCAGGGTGTTTGGCTAGGTGTCCCCTGCATGAGTCGCCTAGCATTCTATAATCTTTGTCTTAATGAGGGGTGAGTGGTTATAGATGCCAATCATTCTATGTCATCCCCCAGAACAAATAATACCATCCACCCCTGTGTCCCAGAATCACAAAAGCCACATTGTCAAGGGTTCCCCTTGCTTTCCGAAATTGCTTACCCAAGTTAACCAACTCCATCTGGGTATATGGTGGACAAGTCATGAACTCAGTCACATTGGGGACCCCTTGAGGATGTCCGCCCCCTGCCCCCGTCCCACTGGGGGCCACAGGTTGTTCATATTTCACCTTCTGCTGTACAATGGGCCTAGCTAACAAGCAGGGACCCAAGGTCTCATAACGTTCATCATCACTGTCCCTTAACTCTTCATTGTCCTAGGCACTGGGTTCATCAAGGCCACACATCTCTTGCTCCAGTGTACATATACTCTGCTCTAGTTCTTCCTCCTGTCTCGTCTCTGTAATTCGGACACTTGGACAGCTTGCCTGTGGGCACTATCCACATTAGACTTCAGAGCAGTCAGGAAAATCCACCCCATAGTGCCAGCAGCAGTACATGCCACTTTGTCTGGCAAATGGGAACTCACCGTCTGTAACACCTCTTTAAGGCTATCCAGTGACCTGTCTGCCACCTCCTGGTCTTCCACCAGGGCCCACACCGAGAGGACCACGGCGACCAAGTACCACATGCTATGCCATGGCCACTGGCTTCCTCCATCCATTGGAGCTTCAGGCTTCCCTTCCTGCTAGGTATCCTTCCCACTATGCCAATTGTCTCGCTGATCACTGAATCCAGGGTAGGCAAGGTGCAAGAAACAAAGCTGGAAGAAAATGCGAGGAGCCATAGGAATTGCAGACATGCTTTATTTGCAGTGGCTGACTCAGCAGCAAGGGATGTTTCAGGGGGTCTTAATACTAGTATACAGAAATAAAGGTGGCAATTTGACAAGCTATTGCATCACAATGCACGTGTGCATTGCTATATAGATGATCTCAGCTGTTACATAACCATGCAAAGTTGTTTTTCACACGAAGTAGGGCAAGGGAGCCTGACCATTGCCATCTTGGCTACTTACTATTTCTCTAACACAAGATCATTTCCATTTTAACAAAGCCTATTCTGACCCCATCCTACTCTCTGCAAAGGTGCAGCATCACTTCATGTATTCTTTAAAATGGCACTTCCACGTCATATGTGTACAGAGGCTTGTTTCCCCTACCCTATTTCTATACTTTTTTGTAAAGCTTGGCCATTTTTAAAGTGAAAATATTGTAACTTCTGATCAAAGTTTGTGTGTGTGAGGGGGGGTGGTGAGGGTTTGGAGAAATGAAAAAGAATATTTTAGAATTATTTGGATATCAGTATTGACATTTATTTCCATTTCTTGTAATGTCATATTTATGCAATAAAACACTCAGTCTTCGTTAATCCCTTGAAGAATAAATCAGTTTTATTCACCTAAAAAGCAAATCACTGACTTGATTTAAAAATTAATTTCACCTTTTTCATGGGCAAAACCTTTAAAATTTTCGGACTTTCAAAAGAACCTCCCCTCTTATCACAGAGATTAGTAAATCCAGGTGGCAAAATCCATGCTAATTCCACAATATCTTTTCTATACATTTTCCCTTTTTGAAAAATTCTTCCCTTTGCTCCCTCACTCGACTTCGTTATGCTTCGACCCTCCTTACCATATTTACTCCTCCTACTGGACCTCCGTCCGCAGTAGTAAATAGAGAGTTTTTCGAAGTAGTTAATTAACAGCTTCAGGTAGACACTGTGAAGCCCCGCCCCATAGGAGGAGCTAACACAGTTGGACCGAATTATGTGGTCGATGGTTAACAAATAAACGCTTAATCTTTTTAGGGGAGCTAAACACACACAAAGGGCCAATCAGAGGCCGTGGTTCCCGGAGCTCGGGGGGCGGGGCTGGGCAAGCGCCCTCCCACCTCCCAGCCTCCCGCCACGGCTGTCTGAGCCTCGCGGGCTTCGGGCAGGCCCCGCCCTCCGATCAGACGCGGCTGGATAGAACGGCTCTCTCCCTGCCTTCGCTTCGGTTGCTGGGAGAGGGAGGGCGGCGGCGGGGGCGTGGCCTGAGGTGGGGCTCGCGGGCCCCAGAGAAAGGCAGAGAGGCGAGGGCGGGCTGGGCGGATTCGACGAGCGCCGCGGCGGTTGGCGAAGCGAGCCGGGCGCAGCCTCCCCGATGCGAAGAGCAGTCCCCGCTGACAGATCCTCTTCTTCCGGCCGCGCCACCCGGGAGGCGGATCCCCGGGGCCTGAGGAGGCTTCCTCGGCCCGAGCCTCCGTCCCTCCCTCTCCTGCGGGTCACCGGAGCGGCCTAGGAGAAGGAGAAGGAGGTCTACCGGGGGCGGCGGCGGGCAGAGAACGCGCTCCCCCTTTCCCAGCGGCGGCGGCGGGGGCAGGACAATGGAGGTGGCTGTGGAGAAGGCGGCGACGGCGGCCGCGGCCGCTTCGGCGGCGGCCGCCGGGGGGCCCTCGGCGGCGCCGAGCGGGGAGAACGAGGCCGAGAGTCGTCAGGGCCCTGACTCGGAGCGCGGAGGGGAGGCGGCCCGGCTCAACCTGTTGGACACTTGCGCCGTGTGCCACCAGAACATCCAGAGCCGGGCCCCCAAGCTGCTGCCTTGCCTGCACTCCTTCTGCCAGCGCTGCCTGCCCGCGCCCCAGCGCTACCTCATGCTGCCTGCGCCCATGCTGGGCTCTGCCGAAACCCCGCCGCCCGTCCCCGCCCCCGGCTCGCCGGTCAGCGGCTCCTCGCCGTTCGCTACCCAAGGTGAGAGGCGGGAGGGTGGGGTGGGGTGAGGAGGCCGGCGCCCCGGGGCGGCGCGGCGACCCGCTGTCACGTCGTCGCCGCCCGGGGTGCTCGGCGGGGGAGGGGCGAGGAGGGTCTGTGCTGGCGGCGGTGACTTGCAGGGCTCGCGCGCTCTGCGGCGTCCGCGCGCCCCGCAAGCAACTTCCCCCGGCGCTGTGGACTTGGCCGAGCTGCTGCTCCCGCCCCCCCAGCCTCCTCCTCCGGGCTGCGTGGCCCGTGCAACCCGTACTTTTGAAAACCTCTGCGGGAGTGCGCTGTTGTCTATCTCCGGCCCTTTGCCGGCTGCATCTAGTTAACCGCTACCCTCTGCCTCCCCGCAGCTTTGTCCAGGTGATACTAATCATTTCGTCTGTACCCACGTTATTTGAGCTGGCGAGGGGAAGGGAGGGATGAAGATGAGGTGGTGGGGACTTTTATTTGGTTACATATCGGATTCTGGTTTTTTGTTTTGTCTTGCATGTTTTGGGTTATTTACCTTAATGAGCCATCAGTTCTCTCCGATGGGGACAAAGGAACTAAGAGACGGTGTTTTGTGGTGCGAGATTTTGTTTTGAGTCGGTAAATGGTAAAGACAAATAGAAAAAAGTGATTCGGAGTGCAGCATTTTCTTGGATTTTGTGGACAGCAGCTGGAAATGTTGAAGTTACTGTTCTTTGTGGTGTTTGTTACCGTATAATGAGACTTTTGACAGGTAGGTCCCATTGCTAATGTTAACAGGTTTTGAAACACAAAGTTGAAGTAAGCACACTAAATTGTTTGTGGTAGAATAATTGAGGTTTTAAACGTTTACATGGCTAATATTTGAGCAACTCTGTTTAAAAAAGACAAAGTAACCGGAAATAATTCTGTTTTACATACACTGCCTTTTAAAAAGGGACTAGTTGATGTAGTTAGAGAAAAATTGCTAATTAAATAATTGAGCGAGGTCAAAGAACACATGAAATTGATGCTTTTAAATAGGTTGCAGTGTTAGACTCTTGATTTATTTATGTGTTAGGAACAGTGTCTAGTTGAGAGAGTTTTCCATGGGTCTGGCTGTTTGTGCAGAGCTTGCCAGGGGAGGTACTGACTGCCTGCTCTTTGTTTCTGTTTTTAAAGGATGTTCGTATAAGGAAAAACCTTGGATGGTAGAGACAGTGTCTACCATCAGAGCAAAGAGGAACCATGCATATGGTACAATAGTAACAGATCAGTGTCTCCCGGGGTAGAAGGCAGGCCTGCTTATTGCCCATCATAAAAGGTTAGGGTTCCCTAAACTTGGGCTTCCTCTCCTGCAACACAGCCCATTGCTTGCGTTGCTTAAGCAAGTGTCAACTGACCCTCTTCACCTTGCCAGGTGAAAACCGGGGCTCTGGGAACCAGTGCTAAAGTGTTGATGCTTTGGCTTATGTTATTACTGGAAGTAATAATAAATTGCCCTTTGTCTCTGATTCACCAGTCTCATGCCTTCTCCCAGCTTCCATGGTAAGCTAATACTTTGTTAGTTTGCAAGTACGGTAAAAATCTCAGATCCTTCACCCTAATTTGCTCTTGACATGGCCCACCTGTTGGAAAGTTAATTTTACTTCTTAATTTTTAGACACATTTAAGGGTTTCTTTTATTTATATTTTAAATGTTTAAAATGGACAGTAGCCAATTAGGATCTGAATTCTGCATAATTCTAGAATTAAAGATGTATTGTGTTCCAGGGCATGACATTTAGATCTGAATGAATGAGAACATGAGTAATAAAAGCTCTGATCCTCAATTCTGAGGCAAGTTTGCAATTATAAAGTTCTCAAACTGTTGCAGTCTCCAGATATTTTTTATCTTTGTGTTTGTATTGTAAGCCAGAGTTCAGAAAAGCTTTTAAATTGGAAGGTAATGTTTTCATTTTTTTTATACTGAGGAAGATGTTTTTTTACCAACGATACTTCTGCATATATCTCTAAAGAAAAAAAGTTAGGATTATCTTCAATAAATTAAAAATACGATGTTGAGTCTTAATAACTTGAATATTTTCTCCCTTCCTCTCTCCTTGCAGATTTATTCTAATATTAGCTGTAACAAAAGTTAATAGTTTATTTCAGAACCACAGTTAACCCTTAAGCAGCACAGTTTGAACTGCAAGCGTGCACTAATACACAGATTTTTTTCAATAGAAATACTAGAGTAGTACATGATTTGTCATGGGTTGAATCCAAGGATGCAGAACTGGGAGGGGGAAGGTCAACAGTAAGTTATATTCGAATTTTCAACTGCACAAGTGTCAGCACCCCTAACCCCCCAGCTTGTTCAAGGATCAACTGTAAATAAGGTTCATTATCTCTGTTCTTCTTCTCCTAATGAACTTGTGGGGACAGGCATCAAAGGTCAAACTACAGTCCTGTCAGGAGCTAACCAAGTAACAGATGGGGAACTAGAAGGCTTGGGTAAAATAATAGGAAATGGTGGGAGAGAAAGGAAGGGAGCAAACTCTACTTAGCTCCAGCAGGTTGTCTTGTGATAGAGCAGGGCCAGGCTTGGAGGATCTTTAATTTTTAATGAGAAGTCTGAGGTCTGGAGGAATGTAACATTTCTCTAGTATTAGATATTGGCAAGTAATTAACACATACTCAGTGTGGACCCTTTCTGTAGGCCAAACAAAACTAGTTTTGTTGAGGCCATATGTGTTACAGTTACACTCAGATTTAGATCTAGTCAAAGCTATGGTTTTTCCAGTAGTCATGTGTGGATGTGAGAGTTGGACTATAAAGAAAGCATAAAGATTTAGATAGGGGTTTTCAAATTTTCACTTTACTAGAATCACCTGATATGCTTGTTGCAAATAAGTTTTCTAGACCTCTTACCCCAGAGAGCTCAGTATGTCATAGCTTTATTTCAGAGTTCTAGATAATCATAAACCCAAGTGGTTGGGTTTTATTTTGTTTTTGTGTGGTGTGTGTGTGTGTGTGTGTTTTAGTTCAAGCTGTATTATTCTAAAGTACAGTTGCTCAAAGAGTATTCGTTAGAAAATGAAGACCAAATTCAAAAGTGTAGTGTTCTCAACACCATCAAACCTAGTTTCTCTTTCTGTTAAGTGCTTTTTGGTGCTCCTTTTGTTATCCTAAATGAACTTTATAGAAAGTGTTTTCTAACTTTTTTTTTTTTTTTTTACAAAAATCGACATAATGGTTTGATTGTTGTAAAGAAGAAACAAAGCTAATTTGTAACAACAAAGATACAGTTTTTGTAAATGCTTAGACACATTTCATGTTTGGTCAGCAAGCCCATATTGAGAACATTGTTTCAATTTTGTATGGCTACCAGTTAGAAAATGAGTGACCACAAGACTTTTATTTTCTTAGTATGCAGTAATGTCCAGGAAAGGGGGAAGAGCTTGGAAAATATTTTCTTTAGATACATTATGGTACATGAAGTCAGGAGACAAACTGATCTTAAATGTTATAATGTTGTGAAATGTTACAATGTTATGCAATATTTTATAGTGTGGATATTACTGTTCAGCCAAAGAGTAGCAGGCTCTAAGAGCTATTTTTAAAGAAGACTGAGCACACTTTTGAAAGGGGTCACTTTAGTTGTCAAAGGGAGAGTAAAATATGAGTCCATCAGTTCTCTTTATTAACTGGCAGTCTGTAACACTTAACCATCAATTCTGGGAGCTGATTTTTTTGTGAAGTTTGCTCTGAAATATTTTATGATAATATTCTTTAACATATTGAAAGTGGCATTTAAAATTTTTCATTTCCAATTGTTGCTTACACATTGAAATACAATTGACTTTTGTATGTTGATAATATCCCATTCTCTTGCTAAATTCAATTAAATCTAGTAGTTTTTTGTAGATTCCTTAGGAATTTCAACATAGACTATCACGTTGGTTGCAGGTAGTTTTACTTATTTCTTTTCATTTTTTTATAATTTATGACATTTTCTTCTCTTATACTAGCTAGGACTTCCAGTACCATATTGAAGAGAAGTTTAGTTCATTTCAGTATTAAATGAGAGATGACATTCTTTTTCTTATTCCTGATCTTAGGGATAAAACATTAAATTGGGCACTGTAACAGCGGGGGATGGAGAGGGTTGGATGAATTGAAACATATGCAGTAGCATTGAAATATACAATCTACCATACATAAAACAGCTGGTGGGAAGTTGCTGTATAACACAGGGAGCTCAACCCCATGCTCTTTGACAATCTAGAGAAGTGGAATGGAGGTTCAAGAGGGAGTGGGCATATATATACTTATGGCTGATTCACATTATTGTATGGCAGAATCTAACACGACATTGTAAAGCAATTATCCTCCAATTTAAAAAAAAAATTAAGTTGCTCACCATTAATATGTTAGCTTCTTTGTTTTTTATAATTGCCCATTATAAAAAACATTAATAGGTTTCCTTCTATTTCAAATGTCTTCAGGGTTTTTACCATGAATGAATGATTAATTTGGTCAAATGCATTTTCTATATTTATTAAAATGGTTATGTGGTGGATTTTGTTTTGTTTTTTTCCTGTTCTGTGGTGACTTACATTGATTTTCATATGTTAAACCAGTCTTGAATTCTTGGTCACAGTGTGTTGTTCTTTCTGTGCATTTCTAGATTTGACTTGCTAATACTTTAAAGATTTTTTTTTTTTCTTATATTCATGAGGAACATATGATTATCTTCTGTTCTTACCTAATTTTGGCATCAAGGTAATACCTCAAAATATAGTATAAGGTGTTGCCTCCATCTCTGTTTTCTGAGTTTTTGTATTACTGTTAATGCCTTCTTGAATATTTGACAGAATTCACTAATGAATCCACATGGGCTTGGAGTTTTCTTTATGGGGATGATTTTGATTAGGAATTCAGTGTCTTTAATAGAAATAGGGCTATCAGATTTTTTCTATTTCTTCTTGAATCCATTTCAGTAAATTGTGTGAATAAAAGTATATGATTTTGCTAATTGGTACATTTATTGGCATGAGTTTGATCGTAACATTCTTTTATCCTTTCAGTGTGTTCAGGAGCTGAATGATGTTTCAGCTTTTGACCAGTGGGTTGCCTAGAAGTGTGTTAAATTTGTAGATGTATGGGGGACTTTCTAGATAGCTTATTTCATTAGAGTGAAAAAAAAAAAAAATGCTCTGTAGGATTTAAATCTTTTGAAGTTTACAGTCAGCAAAAACAAGACCGGGAGCTGAGTGTGGCTCAGATCATGAACTCCTTATTACCAAATTCAGACTTAAATTGAAGAAAGTGGGGAAAACCACTAGACCATTCAGGTATGACCTAAATCAAATGCCTTATGATTATACAGTGGAAGTGAGAAATAGATTTAAGGGACTAGATCTGATAGAGTGCCTGATGAACTATGGATGGAGGTTCATGACATTGTATAGGAGACAGGGATCAAGACCATCCCCAAGGAAAAGAAAAGCAAAAAATCAAAATGGCTGTCTGAGGAGGCCTTACAAATAGCTGTGAAAAGAAGAGAAGCAAAAAGCAAAGGAGAAAAGGAAAGATATAAGCATCTGAATGCAGAGTTCCAAAGAATAGCAAGGAGAGAGAAGAAAGCCTTCCTCAGCGATCAATACAAAGAAATAGAGGAAAACAATAGAATGGGAAAGACTAGAGATCTCTTCAAGAAAATTAGAGATACCAAGGGACCATTTCATGCAAAGATGGGCTCATCCAGTAAAGGACAGAAATGGTATGGACCTAACAGAAGCAGAAGATATTAAAAAGAGGTGGCAAGAATACACAGAAGAACTGTACAAAAAAGATCTTCACGACCCAGATAATCATGATGGTGTGATCTCTCACCTAGAGCCAGACATCCTGGAATGTGAAGTGAACTAGGCCTTAGAAAGGATCACTATGAACAAAGCTAGTGGAGGTGATGGAATTCCAGTTGAGCTATTTCAAATCCTGGAAGATGATGCTGTGAGAGTGCCGCACTCAATATGCCAGCAAATTTGGAAAACTCAGCAGTGGCCACAGGACTGGAAAAGGTCAGTTTTCATTCCAATCCCAAAGAAAGGCAATGCCAAAGAATTTCAAACTATACTGCACAATTGCACTCATCTCACATGCTAGTAAAGTAATGCTTAAAATTCTGCAAGCCAGGCTTCAGCAGTACATGAACCATGAACTTCCAGATGTTTAAGCTGGTTTTAGAAAAGGCAGAGGAACCAGAGATCAAATTGCCAACATCTGCTGGATCATGGAAAAAGCAAGAGAGTTCCAGAAAGACATCCATTTCTGCTTTATTGACTATGCCAAAGCCTTTGACTGTGTGGATCACAATAAACTGGAAAATTCTGAAAGAGATGGGAATACCAGACCACCTGACCTGCCTTTTGAGAAACCTATATGCAGATCAGGAAGCAACAGTTAGAACTAGACATAGAACAACAGACTTGTTCCAAATAGGAAAAGGAGGCCGTCAAGGCTTTTTTTTGTCACCCTGCTTATTTAACTTGTATGCGGAGTACATCATGAGAAACACTGGGCTGGAGGAAGCACAAGCTGGAATCAAGATTGCCTGGAGAAATATCAGTAACCTCAGATATGCAGATGAAACCACTCTTATGGCAGAAAGTGAAAAGGAACTAAAAAGCCTGTTGATGAAAGTGAAAAAGGAGAGTTAAAAAGTTGGCTTAAAGGTCAACATTCAGAACACTAAAATCATGGCATCTGGTCCCATCACTTCATGGGAAATAGATGGGAAAACAGTGGAAACAGTCAGACTTTGTTTTTGGGGGCCCCAAAATCACTGCAGATGGTGATTGCGGCCATGAAATTAAAAGACACTTAGTCTTTGGAAGCAAAGTTATGACCAACCTTGATAGCATATTGAAAAGCAGAGATATTACTTTCCCAACAAAGGTCCGTCTAGTCAAGGCTATGGTTTTTCCAGTGGTCCTGTATGTATGTGAGCGTTGGACTGTGAAAAAAGCTGAGCGCCGAAGAATTGATGCTTTTCAACTGTGGTGTTGGAGAAGACTCTTAAGAGTCCCTTGGACTGCAAGGAGATCCAACCAGTCCATTCTAAAGGAGATCAGTCCTCCAGTACTTTGGCCAGAAACTCCAGTACTTTGGCCACCTCATGCAAAGTTGACTCATTGGAAAAGACCCTGATGCTGGGAGGGATTGGGGGCAGGAGGAGAAGGGGACGACAGAGGATGAGATGGCTGGATGGCATCACCAACTCGATGGACATGAGTTTGAGTGAACTCTGGGAGTTGGTGATGGACAGGGAGGCCTGGCGTGCTGTGATTTATGGGGTTGCAAAGAGTCGGATACGACTGAGCAACTGAACTGAGACATTTTATGTCCTAGTGTATCATCTGTTTTGATGAATGTGCAGTTAAAGAATTAAATTCTCCATTTGCTGAGAGTAGTGTTCTGT
This sequence comes from Bos mutus, assembly GCF_027580195.1. Lineage (NCBI taxonomy): Eukaryota > Metazoa > Chordata > Mammalia > Artiodactyla > Bovidae > Bos > Bos mutus. Next base: position 21,794,065 of record NC_091620.1, on the reverse strand, counting down.
AAATGTTAATTAGGTCAAATTGGTTGATAGTGTAAAAATATGTTATTTTTTTTTTGTTTTTTGTCAGGTTTTTGTTTTTGTTTTTCTGCTTGTTCTATCAGTTATGGAAAAATGTTAAAATCTTCAATCATGATTGCTGATTTATCACTTAATTCCTTTTTTCTAGTTAGTTTCTGTTACAGGTATTTAGAAGCTTTGTCTTACTGATGGATTCCCTGCCCTAACAATACGAAATGCTCTTCTTTATTTTTCATACTCTTTCATGATGCCTGTTGTTGTTTAGTTGCTCAGTCATGTCTTATTCTTTGTGACTGCACGGACTGCACACACCAAGCTTCCTTGTCCGTCCCATCTCCCAGAACTTGCTCAAAGTCATATCCATCGAGTTGGTGATGCCATCCAACCATCTCATCCTCTGTCGTCTCCTTCTCCTCCTGCCCTCAATCTTTCCCAGCATCAGGGCCTTTTCTAATGAGTCAGCTCTTCATTTCAGGTGGCCAAAATACTGGAGCTTCAGCTTCAGCATCAGTCATCCTTCCAATGAAAATTCAGGGTTGATTTCCCTTAGGATTGACTAGTTTGACCTCTTTGCAGTCCATGGAACTCTCAAGAGTCTTCTCCAACAGTACAGTTGAAAAGCATCAGTTCTTCAGCGCTCAGCTTTCTTTACCGACAATTCTCACATCCATACATGAATACTGGAAAAACCATAGTTTTGACTAAACGGACCTTTGTCGGCAAAGTGATGTCTCTGCTTTTTAATATGCTGTCTAGGTTTGTCATAGCTTTTCTTCCAAGGAGCAAGCATTCTTTTAATTTCATGACTGCAGTCACCATCTGCAGTGATTTTGGAGTCCAAGAAAATCAAGTCTATTACTGTTTCCACTGTTTCCCCATCTATTTGCCATGAAGTGATGGGACCGGATGCCATGATCTTAGTTTTCTGAATGTTGAGCTTTAAGCCAACATTTTCACTCTCCTCTTTCACTTTCCTCAAGAGGCTCTTTAGTTCTTCTTCACTTTCTGCCATAAGGGTGGTGTCATCTGCATATCTGAGGTTATTGATATTTCTCCCTGCAATCTTGATTCCATCTTGTGCTTCATCCAGTCCAGCATTTCACATGATGTACTCTGCATAGAAGTTAAATAAGCAAGGTGACAATATACAGCCTTGATGTACTCCTGTTATCTTATTATAGCTATCAGTTTTCTTATCTTTGTGTTTAAATTGTGTATTTTTTTCATCCTTTTTTAACATTTATATTCTCTTATAAATGATTGTGTCTTGCTTTTAATCCAAGTTGTAAAATTTTACTTTTAATCGTTTAATGTATTTACATTTTAAGTTGTTATTATTATGATCCAGTTTAAGATGGCCATCTTTCTCTTCATTTTCTCTATTCCCTGTGGGCCTCTAGTATATATTCTCCTCTCTCAATCCCTTAGGAGCTGCTCTCTGGTAAACTTCTGTAAGTCTCACCCTGCACATGCATGGTAGCCTTCAGCCAAAGATTCAGAGAAACCCTTCATAGACTGCCGGTACCCTTCCTCTGTGCAGTTCCCTTCTCTCGAGTGCTTACCTATTTCACCACCCAAATTTTCCTCAGGATTCTAATCTGTGTCCTCCTTAGGCTCTAGTTCCCTGCACCACAGCCAGAATATAGTTCCCAGGTGGTAGAGAATCAAGATATTATAGGGGCTCACTTCCTGAGTTTTCCCTTTTTCAGGCATCACTGGCATCCATTTCTGTTGTTCAGCGCCAGAAAACAGTGAACTTCGTATGTATTCTTCCCAGTTACACATAGTTGTTCATGTCAGACAAGCTTGTCCTGCTATTAGTTACTCTGTCCCGATTGAAAGTGGATGTCAGAAGACCATTTTTTAATCACATTGCTTTTTTCCCCCTCTACTCAAATGTGGTAATCAGCAAACTTTGGTCCTTAGATCGCCAGACTTTTCCCTTTAATTTGAAGACTGCACCAGTTTAAACTGTCACATAGATGCACACATCTCTTGTATCTTCCTATAACCTTGATCCCTTTCTCAAATTTTACTTGTGTATTTTCAAGTATATACTAGACCAGTAGTCTCTAAAATGGAATGTGTGCCATATTATGAAATAAAATACCTACTGAGGAGAGAGAAAACATTAGAACTTATTTGCATAAATTTAATTTGGAAGTACTTGGTTGTATAGATTGTTGTGGTCTCATGAATAAGCATGCCATGGTTGGCTTATTGGTACTTGGCTGCATTGCACATACCATATCCTGCAAAGAAGTCGGGGTTGCTGCAAGCCCAAAAGGTACCTTTGTGTGAGTTAGCAATAAGGCTTTTCTAGGCATATGTTGCACCTGGGGGATACATGGCTTAGCAAGTGGTATGTCTATAATCGTCATTTGCCCTTTTAAATTAGGCAGTCCCTGGTGCTGTATCTGAATCTTCCCTTGTCTACCCACCAAATTTAGTTCTGCTTAGAGCCCTGGAAGATTGAGACTTAGATTGAGACCTGGGAATCTTTCATAAAAGCAAAAGACAAAAACAAAACTATACACAGCTGTCTTAGAGGTGATGAGATTTCTCTACTGCAGACCCTATTGTGTTTTGTTTTTTTTTTCTCCTGCAAATTGTAACACAATTTACATGTGCTCGGATAAGTTTATGGACTTAAACTGTCAAAGATTGAAGGTCATGGTAGGCCATTACCAGGATCCTGGTGTACAACCCTCTAATCTCCATTCCTAGGGAAGTTCCATATGGATATGGAACTACTCAAAGTCCCGTGGTCTCCAGAGTCTTAAAAGTCCCTAAATTTTAAGATGTAGGGCACATGTGCCATAGCTATAAAAAGTGATTCTAAGGTCAATTCATCTTTGAAAAATGAGGCAAGAATATACAGTGGAGAAGTCTCCTCAATAGGTAATGCTGGAAAAACTGGACAACTACATGTAAATGAATCAGATTAAAACATTCTCTGACTCCGTATACAAAAATAAACACAAAATGGATTGAAGACCTACATATAAGGCTGGATACTGTAAAACTCCTAAAGGAAAACATTAGGAAGAACACTATTTGACATAAGTCATAGCAGTATTTTTTGCATGTCTTCTAGAGTAATGGGAATAAAACAAAAATAAGCAAATGGGACCTAATTAAATTTAAAATATTTTGCACAGTAAAGGAAACCATAAACAAGCAAACTAGTAACCTAAGGAATGGGGTAAAATATTTGCAAACAATGTGATTGACAAGGGATTAATTTCTAGAATACATAAGCAGCTCATATAGCTCAATAAAAAAAAATAAAAAACTCAAAAATGGACAGAAGACCTAAAGACATTTCTCCAAAGAAGACATCCAGATGGCCAACAAGTACATGGAAAGATGCTCAACATGGCTAAATATCAGAGAAATGCAAATAACAATCACAATGAGGTATCACTTATTGCTGAATGGCCATCATCAAAGAGTCTACAAATAATAAATGCTGGAGAGGATATAGTAAAAAGGGAACCCTCTTTCTCTGGTGGGGAGAATGTAAATTGGTGTAGCCACTGTGGAGAAGAATATGGAGGTTCCATAAACTAAAAATAGAAATACCATATAATCCTACACCTATATTTGGAAAAGGTGAAAACTCTGTAATTTGAAAAGATACATGCACTCCAGTGTTCATGGCAGCGCTGTTTACGTTAGCCAAGACATGGGAGCAACCTAAGTGTCCATTGACAGAGGACTGGATAAAGAAGATGTGAATGGAATGGAATATTAGTTCAGTTCAGTCACTCAGTCATGTCCGACTCTTTGTGACCCCATGGACTGCAGCAGGCCAGACTTCCCTGTCCATCACCAACTCCTGGAGCTTACTCAAACTCATGTCCATCAAGTCAGTGATGCCATCCAACCATCTCATCCTCTGTCGTCCCCTTCTCCTCCCACTTTCGATCTTTCCCAGCTTATTACTCAGCCACAAAAAAACAATGAAATAATGTCATTTGTAGCAACACGGATGGACCTTGAGGTTATACAAAGTAAGTCAGTCGGAGAAAGACAAATGCCATATATAATTTTTATGTGTAATCTTAAAAAAAAAAGGTAGATGAACTTATTTATAAAACAGAAATAGATTCACAGATATAGAACAAACTTACCGTTACCAAAGAGGTGAGAATGAGGGGGGATAAATTAGGAGTTTGGGATTTAACAGATACACACTACTATTTCTAAAATAGATAAACAACAAGGTTTTACGGTATAGAACAAGAACTATTCTTAATTTCCTATAATGATGATGATGGAAAGGAATCTGAAAAGGAATATATATATATTTTTTTATATATACACTCCAGTATTCTTGTCTGGGAAATCCCATGGACAGAGGAGTCTAGCAGGCTCTAGTCCATGGGGTCACAAAGAGTCGGACATGACTGAACAACTAACACTTTCATATATATATATATGTATATAAAAACACTGAATCACTTTGGTGTATTCCTGAAACTAACACAATGTTGTAAATCAACTATACTTCGTTCAATTACAAGATGATAAATTCTTAAAAAAAAAAAAAGTGATCCCCAATTCCAATTAAAATTGTAGAGTTAGTTCCAGTTCAATCTATAATCAAGATTGGGTACTGTTGACTTGCTTCTTCCCCAGTGACAGAAAGCTGAGCTCTGAGAAATCAGGACTGCTCATATTTGATGATGTCTTCAATGTTTTGTAGCGGGATAGATACTTGTTGTTCTTGACACCTGAATATGCAATCAGTGGTGAGTTAGCTGGCGAGGAGATCCACGTTGTGTAGAAACTATAAGCGTTACTGCCTGGTTGCTGCCTTATTTTGTGTTTAATTTTATCAGGTGTGTGGAGTTGATGGCATCATGAGTTTTCCCACCATGCTTAAATTGTTTGAAATCTCATTTTTAGCTATCTTAAAGATAACATTAATTTTGCAAGTATAACATTAGAATAGCCGAACTGACACATTTTAGGTTCTTCATCAGTCTTATTAGGAAGTTAACAGTAGTGACTATCTAGGTCTAACAAGAAGGGGACCTGAAAGTTTGAAAATTAATAAAAAGATTCTTTGAAATTGACGTTTATTATTTTAATGATGAACTACGCCTTAAGTGTATATTACATCTTGGACCATTAGTCCATAACGGTATGAAGCTTCCGTGATTAGCAATATATTTAAGAGTATTTCATTCTTTAAAAATATCTTATATTTTTGTGATTTATTATGTACAAGGTATAGTAGTTTTTGGAGAAGGCAGTGGCACACCACTCCAGTACTCTTGCCTGGAAAATCCATGGACGGAGGAGCCTGGTAGTCTGCAGTACATGGGGTCGCAAAGAGTCGGACGTGACTGAGCGACTTCACTTTCACTTTTCTCTTTCATGCATTGGAGAAGGAGATGGCAATCCACTCCAGTATTCTTGCCTGGAGAATCCCAGGGACAGCAGAGCCTGGTGGGCTGCCGTCTATGGGATCACACAGAGTCGGACACGACTGAAGTGACTTAGCAGCAGCAGCAGCATAGTAGTTTTTAGCATATATACATAATAAATATGTAGGGTGCTTATTCAAATATTTGTGTTTAAAACAATGCACGAACATGACTATTAGCTGAATTATCTCAATGTTTTTGCATGTTTATCTAGTCTTTAAAAACATTTTTCACATTCTCTTTAAAGTTGCAGAACAATCCTATCCCTCAAAGAATTTGTTTTGATTTCCTTTAATAAAAATAGTTCATAGGTATTCATATTATGGTACAACAAAATTTAAAAGAAGTTCTTAAATAGTATTCAATCAGTTAGTTCAGTTGATCAGTCGTGTCCAACTCTTTGCGACCCCATGAAACGCAGCATGCCAGCCCTCCCTGTCCATCACCAACTCCCAGAGTTCACCCAGACTCACGTCCATCGGGTCAGTGATGCCATCCAGCCATCTCATCCTCTGTCGTCCCCTTCTCCTCCTGCCCCCAATCCCTCCCAGCATCAGAGTCTTTGCCAGTGAGTCAGCTCTTCGCATGAGGTGGCCAAAGTACTGGAGTTTCAGCTTTAGCATCATTCCTTCCAAAGAAATCCCAGGGCTGATCTCCTTCAGAATGGACTAGTTGGATCTCCTTGCAGTCCAGAGTCTTCTCCAATACCACAGTTCAAAAGCATCAATTCTTCGGCACTCAGCTCTCTTCACAGTCCAACTCTCACATCCATACATGACCACAGGGAAAACCATAGCCTTGACTAGACGGACCTTTGTTGGCAAAGTAATGTCTCTGCTTTTGAATATGCTATCTAGGTTGGTCGTAACTTTCCTTCCAAAGAGTAAGCGTCTTTTAATTTCATGGCTGCAGTCACCATCTGCAGTGATTTTGGAGCCCCCAAAAATAAAGTCTGACACTGTTTCCACTATTTCCCCATCTATTTGCCATGAAGTGATGGGACTGGATGCCATAATGTTAGTTTTCTGAATGTTGAGCTTTAAGCCAGCTTTTTCACTCCACTTTCACTTTCATCAAGAGGCTTTTTGGTTCCTCTGCACTTTCTGCCATAAGGGTGGTGTCATCTGCATATCTGAGGTTATTGATATTTCTCCTGGCAATTTTCATTCCAGCTTGTACTTCCTCCAGCCCAGTGTTTCTCATGATGAACACTGTGTATAAGTTAAATAAGCAGGGTGACAATATACAGCCTTGACGTACTCCTTTTTAATACTTAATTCTTAATAGGAGTTCTTAATAGAAATTCTTAAATACAAGTCATAATTACCAGAATATTTATTTTGATATTGAATGGATAAGCTCCCTGTGATCTCTTAACTATATATCCTCATCACTAAGCTTAGCCAGGAAGAGAGCCTAAAGCACTTGATATTTTTAGTGTCTGTCTCTATACTGATGTATGTTGATTTATATTTCTTCCTCTCATCAAACTTCTAGACTGGTCCTGTCGTTCAAGTTCTCGTCCCACTTCCCTGACCCTTCCTTGTTGATCTGCTTGCTGTCTTCTGTTTCTTCTTCTGCTCTTAGAAAATAGAGTGTGGAGTACACCTAGGATCAGCCTTTAGGAATTCTTATGGCTAACAACTACTGGGCTTCCCTTGTGGCTCCGCTGGTAAACAGTCTGCCTGCAATGCGGGAGACCTGGGTTCCATCCCTGGGTTGGAAAGATCCCCTGAAGAAGGGAAAGGCTATCCACTCCAATATCTGGCTCAGATCATAAACTCCTTATTCCCAAATTCAGATTTAAATTGAAGAAAGTAGGGACAACCACTGGACCATTCAGGTATGACCTAAATCAAATCCCTTATGATTATACAGGTGAAGTGAGAAATAGATTTAAGGGACTAGATCTGATAGAGTGCCTGAAGAACTATGGACAGAGGTTTGTGACATTGCACAGGACACTGGGATCAAGACCATCCCCAAGGAAAAGAAAAGCAAAAAATCAAAATGGCTGTCTGAGGAGGCCTTACAAATAGCTGTGAAAAGAAGAGAAAAGGAAAGATACACCCATTTGAATGCAGAGTTCCAAATAATAACAAGGAGAGAGAAGAAAGCCTTCCTCAGTGATCACTGCAAAGAAATAGAGGAAAACAATAGAATGGGAAAGACTAGATCTCTTCAAGAAAATTAGAGATACCAAGGGACCATTTCATGCAAAGATGGGCCCAATAAAGGACAGAGATGGTATGGACCTAACAGAAGCAGAAGATACTAAGAAGAGGTGGCAAGAATACACAGAAGAACTGTACAAAAAAGATCTTCATGACCAAGATAATCACAATGGTGTGATCACTCAGCTAGGGCCAGACATCCTGGAATGCGAACTCAAGTGGGCCTTAGGAAGCATCACTATGAACAAAGCTACTGGAGGTGATGGAATTCCAATTGAGCTATTTCAAGTCCTAAAAGATGATGCTGTGAAAGTGCTGCACTCAATATGCCAGCAAATTTGGAAAACTCAGCAGTGGCCACAGGACTGGAAAAGGTCAGGTTTCATTCCAATCCCAAAGAAAGGCAATGCCAAAGAATGCTCAAACTACCTCACAATTGTACTCATCTCACACGCTAGTAAAGTAATGCTCAAAATTTTCCAAGCCAGGCTTCAGCAATACACGAACCGTGAACTTCCAGATGTTCAGGCTGGTTTTAGAAAAGGCAAAGGAACCAGAGATCAAACTGCCAACATTTGCTGGATCATCAAAAAAGCAAGAGAGTTCCAGAAACACATCTATTTCTGCTTTATTGACTATGCCAAAGTCTTTGACTGTGTGGATCACAATAAACTGTAGACAATTCTGAAAGAGATGGGAATACCAGACCACCTGACCTGCCTCTTGAGAAATCTGTATGCACATCAGGAAGCAACAGTTAGAACTGGACATGGAACAACAGACTGGTTCCACATAGGAAAAGGAGGCCGTCAAGGATGTATATTGTCACCCTGCTTATTTAACTTATATGCAGAGTACATCATGAGAAATGCTGGGCTAGAAGAAGCACAAGCTGGAATCAAGATGGCTGGGAGAAATATAAATAACCTCATATATGCAGATGATACCACCCTTATGGCAGAAAGTGAAGAACTAAAGAGCCTCTTGATAAAAGTGAAAGAGGAGAGTGAAAAAGTTGGCTTAAAGCTCAACATTCAGAAAAGATCACGGCATCCAGTCCTATCACTTAATGGCAAATAGATGGGGAAACAGTGGCTGACTTTATTTTGGGGGGCTCCAAAATCACTGCAGATGGTGACTGAAGCCATGAAATTAAAAGATGCTTGCTCCTTGGAAGAAAAGTTATGACCAATCTAGACAGCATATTAAAAAGCAGAGACATTCTTTGCCAAAAAAGATCCATCTAGTCACAGCAATGGTTTTTCCAGTAATCATTTATGGATGTGAGAGTTGGACAGTAAAGAAAGCTGAGTACCAAAGAGTTGATGCTTTTGAATTGTGGTGTTGGAGCAAACTCTTGAGAGTCCCTTGGACTGCAAGCAGATCCAGCCATTTCATCCTAAAGGAGATCAGTCCAGAGTATTCACTGGAAAGACTGATGTTGAAGCTGAAACTCCAATACTTTGGCCACCAGGTGGCCAATACTTCGGCCACCTGACTCATTTGAAAAGACTCTGATGCTGGGAAAGACTGAGGGCAGGAAGAGAAGGGGATGACAGAGGATGAGATGGTTGGATGGCATCACTGACTCAATGGACATTAGTTTGGGTAAATTCCCGTAGTTGGTGATGGACAGGGAGGCCTGGCGTGCTGCGGTCCATGGAGTCGTAAAGAGTTGGTAATGACCAAGCGACTGAACTGAACAACTACTAGATAAGGATGAACCTGCAAAGGAGACAGACAAGAAGTAGGAGAAAACCAGAAAAATGTAGCATCATCAAAGTGAAAGAAAGAAAGCATTAACAAAGGCAGCAGTGGTTCATATTGGCAAGCTGCTGCAAGGGCTAGTAAGAGAGGCCAAGAGGATTTTAGGGTTAGAAATGTGGAGGTCTTGCAAAAGTATGTTTTGGTAGAGAGGTAAAGGGAAAACCATGTTAGAGTGAGTAGGAGGTAAAGAGACATAGATGGAAAATTTACCAACTTTGTAAAAAGAAAAAAGTTTACTTCTGGGTGAGAGAGGAAAGGGATAAGGCAATTCCTGGGAAGAAAAAAGGAATTGAGGAATATTTTTTCTTTTTGTAAGTCGGAAAGACGTAAACATGTTTGTTTATTGTTTACACAATATTTAAAGGTTACTCTCCATTTTACAGTTATTACAAAATACTAGCTATAGTTCCTGTGTTGTGCAATACTATCTTATACCCAGCATTTGTACCTCCTCCCCCTTATCCTTATATTGACACACACACACACACTGGTAACCCTAGTTTGTTCTTTGTATCTGTACTGGCTATAGTTCCTGTTTTGTGCAATACTATCTTATACCCAGCAGTTTGTACCTCCTCCCCCTTATCCTTATATTGACACCTACACACACACACACACACACACACACACACACACACACGTAACCCTAGTTTGTTCTTTGTATCTGTGAACCTGCTTCTTTTTTGTTTTCTGCACTAGTTTATTGTATTTTTTTAGATTCCACATAGGTAAGTGATATCATGCAGTATTTGTCTCTCTCTGACTTACTTCACTTAGCCTAACGCCTTCCAAGTCCATCCATGGTGGTGCAAATGACAGAATTTTGTTTTTTTTATGGCTGAGTAGTTTTCCTGTGTGTGTGTGTACACACATACATCGTCTTTATCCAGCTATCTGTTGATGGACACTTAGGTTGCTTCTGTATCTTGGCAATTATAAATAATGCTTCTGTGAACATTGGAGTGCATATATCTTTTTTGAATTAGCATTTTTGTTCTTTTCAGATACATACTAGGAGTGGGATTGCTGGGTCATATTGTAGATCTATTTTGGGATCCACTCAAGTGAGCTACTGAACATACAAAAGAAGAGATCTGTGACTGTGTGAGGCATCTGAGAAGGCAGAGTAGAATTGATCCAAGGCATAGGTGGAGACATTGGTGACTAGATAGGAGAAGATACATTTTCTTTATCGTGAACAGGAGAGAAGGCAAGAAAAGGCATAAATATAGAAGGTTTCTCTGTGTGTCCTCAAAGTGGATGGTGTTTCCTAGTAAAATGTATTATGATTACAGATCATGTTTGCTGCTAAAGATCAAAATTATAGTGATACTGAAACTGGTTCTCATGTGATGTAGCCACAGAGTGTAGTCCGTACCTGAGTTCACAGCTCTTGTAAGGAAAAAAAATTCCTTTACTGAGTTGAGGAGATAATAGAGACCACTTGAGACTTGCAGCAAGGAAGTTTTTTGAAAAGGAGCAGAGACTTCTGACATAGATATCAGAAGCGGGTAGAGAGAGTACCCACTTTGTTAATTTGAGCAGAACATTATATACTCTTCAGTTGGCTGCTAAAAATAAAAAGAATACCTCAAGGTTGTAAAAGTTCCACCAGACCCCTTCCCAAGGCATACATCCTGAGATAACTTCAGTACAAAAGATTAGCCTGTTTACAACTCATACATAGGAAACTTCTCTTATAAATATAGGAAAACAACATAATATGAGTTATGGAATCTACTGTGGTTTTACACCTTTCTAAGATGTTATATAAGAAAAAAAGACAACAAGTCTCTGAATAACAGATCTAAAGAAATGGAGATAGCATTGTACCTTAGTCTTAAAGTAGAGACATAATGAAACCTATTTCTACAAATAAAACAGAATGTTATGTAAAAAAACCAGAATTACAAAATTTAGAAATGAGATGACTGTGATACAGAAGTCATGAAAAGAAAAACTGGGAGTTAAGGAATAAAATTAGAAGTATTTCAGAAATTAAAACAGAAAGTTCTTGAATAGACACTCTTGTCCTTGTGCTCAGTCCCACAATTGAGTCTGACTCTTTGTGAATACATGGACTGTAGCGCACCAGGCTCCTCTGTCCGTGGAATTCTCCAGGCAAGAATACTGGAGTCGGTTGCCATTTCCTCCCCAGGGGATCCTCCCTACCCAGGGATCAAACCCATGTCTCCTGCATCTCCTTCATGGGCAGATGAATTCTTTACCAGTGAGCCACTTGGGAAGCCAAGACAATCTAGAAACTACCATAAAAGAAGTAAAGGGTAGAAAAAGATGAAAACAAATCAAACAAGTAGAGAATGAAATCAAAGAAATTCATAGAGAAAAAGACAAGAAGATCTTCTATTCTCATACCAATAAGTATATGAACATTTATAATTGTTGTTCAGTTGCTGAGTCATATCCAGCTCTTTGCAACCCCATGGACCACAGGTTTCCCTGTACCTGAAGAGTACTAAAATAAAGGAACAGGAAAAAAAAAAATTACATTCCAAGAAAATGTCATTGAAAGTATGATAAACATCTACATTGAAAGGGCTTACCATGTACCCACAGCCACCACTGAAACATGTTCCAGGGTTTTAAAGAAAACATTTTGGACATCTATACAAAAAGACTACATCACTTATAATGCAAAGAGTGTCAGATTATCATTGGACTCCAACATCAACATTAGAGTCCAGAAGACTGTAAAGATTTTGAGATTTTCACAGGAAGAAAAGGTGAGAAAAATGATATCCAAGATGACTCAGAGTTAAAGAAATCTGCCTGCCAATGTAGAGACTATATCCAACCAACTGATTTTCAAGCATAAAGGCTACGTGTAAGAACTTAGCGAGTATTGTCCTTACATCCCTTTACTAAAGATACCAGATTTTGCTGTGTTTTCTTTATTTCTCATGTCAGTATCAGTTCAGTCCAGTTGGTCAGTCATGTCCAACTCTTTGCAACCCCATGGACTGCAGCACACCAGGCTTCCCTGTCCATCACCAACTCCCGGAGCTTGCTCAAACTCATGCCCATTGAGTCAGTGATGCCATCCAACCATCTCATCCTCTGTCGTCCCCTTCTCCTCCTGCCTTCAATCTTTCCCGGCACCAGGGTCTTTTCAAAGGAGTCAGTTCTTCTGACTCCAAAGCATTGGAGTTTGAGCTTCACCATCAGTCCTTCCAATGAACACCTAGGACTTATCTCCTTTAGGATGGACTGATTGGATCTCCTTGCAGTCCAAGGGACTCTCAAGAGTCTTCTCCAACACCACAGTTCAAAAGCATCAATTCTTCGGTGCTCAGCTTTCTCTATAGTCCAATTCTCGTATCCATACATGACTAGTGGAAAAACCATAGCTTTGACTAGACAGAACTTTGTCAGCAAAGTAATGTCTCTGCTTTTAAATAGGCTGTCTAGGATGATCATAGCTTTTCTTCCAAGGAGCAAGCATCTTTTAATTTCATGGCTGCAGTCACCATCTGCAGTGATTTTGGAGTCCACCAAAATAAAGTCTCTCACCATGTCCGGTTCTAACTATTGCTTCTTGACCTGCATCCAGATTTCTCAGGAGACAGGTCAGGTGGTCTGGTATTCCCATCTCTTTCAGAATTTTCCACAGTTTGTTGTGATCCACACAGTCTGAGGCTTTGGTGTAGTAAATAAACCAGAAGTAGATGTTTTTTTGGAATTCTCTTGCTTTTTCTGTGATCCAACAGATGTTGGCAATTTGATCTCTGGTTCCTCTGCCTTTTCTAAATCCAACTTGAACATCTGGAAGTTCACGGTTCACATATTGTTGAAGTCTGGCTTGGAGAATTTTGAGCATTACTTTACTAGCGTGTGAGATGAGTGCAATGGTACAGTAGTTTAAGCATTCTTTGGCATTGCCTTCTTTGGAATTGGAATGAAACCTGACCTTTTCCAGTCCTGTGGCCACTGCTGAGTTTTCCAAATTTGCTGGCATGTTGAGCACGGCACTCTCACAGCATCGTCTTTTAGGATTTGAAATAGCTCAAATTGAATTCCATCACCTCCAGTAGCTTTGTTCATAGTGATGCTTCCTAAGGCCCACTTGACTTCACATTCCAGGATGTCTGGCTCTAGGTGAGTGATCACACCATCGTGGTTGTCTGGGTCACAAAGATCTTTTTTGTACAGCTCTTCTGTGTATTCTTGTCACCTCTTCTTAGTATCTTCTGCTTCTGTTAGGTCCATACCATCTCTGTCCTTTATTGGGCCCATCTTTGCATGAAATGTTCCCTTGGTATCTAATTTTCTTAAAGAGATCTCTAGTCTTTCCCTTTTCTATTGCAGTGATCACTGAAGAAGGCTTTCCTTGCTATTCTTTGGAACTCTGCATTCAAATGGTTATATCTTTCCTTTTTTCCTTTGCCTTTAGTTTCTCTTCTGATTATTATTAGTTTTGGTCAAACAAGTTTACTCATTTGTTTAAGGTGAATGCTTTTCTTCACCCAAAAGATTTTGTTTTTTCTCCCTTTTGTAGTTAATACTTCCTTTGAGTTTGGGGATCTGTGAATACTCAGTTCCCCAAATCCTTAGATGGACATGCACTGCTAACTCATGCTTTTATCAGTTGTTAATGTGATGTTGCAAAATGGTAGTTTTTTTATATCATTCCATGCTTATTTGTTAATAATTTACTACTTCAGTGACATTTTACTGCTTCAGTGACATTTTCCTTTCTCATTTATTTATCATTATTAGGGGCTTCTCTAATTTTTTATTTAATATATTAAAATCCATTTCTTTTTTTTTTTAATTTTAATAATCATATTGTTCCCATTTGGGTAGTACAGACCCCTTCAAGTTGACTTGTTGTTTGACACAGCCTTGTTGATTTTTGAGCTTTACTTTCTGACAAAGAGTTTCTAGATTTGTCTCATACTTTTTCTATATCAGCCTTAGTTATTTCCCCAAGGATCCTTGATTCCTTATTTTGATGAAGTCCAATTTATCTTATTTTCTTTTGTGCTGTATCTAAGATATATTTACTTACCACCAATGTTTTCTCCTTGAAGTTTCTTTTATGTTTTACATTCAGGTCAATGATCTATTTTCAGTTAATGTTGATATGTGGTATAAAGCATAGATCCAAGTTCATCTTACATATGGATATTTTAAATTTTCCACCACTGCTGTTGAAAAGGCTGTTCTTTTGTGCTCTGCCTTTGTCAAGTGTCAGTGATCCATGCATGTCTGGGTTTATTTCTGGCCTCTCTGTTCTATTCCATTGATCTATTTGTCTGTTTTTATGCCAGTACTATGCTGTTGAGTGTGTATATTACTTTCAAAAGATCTTATGCCAAAAAACAACAGGGAAGATATTCTGCAGGAAATTCTTATGTCTAACTGTAGAACTGAATTTAATATTAATAACAGGGAGAAGTGGTGACAAAGTAGTATGTACTTGTTTGTTACATGCTCTAACAAGGTAGACATAATACAATTATTCAAGAACTTAAAGAATATAGTTCATGTAAATCTGTCCTGAGGAAGTTATTAGAGAATAAATTTCAAGCAACCAAGAAATGATTTTATAGGCTCATTGATTGCCTTATAGAAATTCACCAGGGCATCAAAGAATATTACTTTAAATAAATACTGGGGGATTCAGTGCAGAGATTATATGAGAGGGAAAAAGAGCTAATTTCTATATTATACTAGGGAATCAATAGACAGTATTTATGAAAGGACTAAGGTTATATAAAGGTATTTATATAAAAAGGACCATTAGGACAAAAACCCAAACTGTTCCTTAGATACTAAAAGAAATATACTAGGTCACTTCAGTCGTGTCCGAATCTGTGCAACCCCAACTCCTCTGTCCATGGGGTTCTCCAGGCAAGAATACTGGAGTGGGTTGCCATTTCCTTCTCCAGGGTATCTTCCCAACCCAGGGATCGAACCCGTGTCTCTTATGTCTTCTGCTTTGGCAGGCAGGTTTTTTTTTTTTTCACCACTAGAGCCATCTGAGAGGCCTCAAAAGAAGTATGGAAGGGGAAAAAAAGAACAAAGGAAATAAACACAGTGAAATAATTTAGTCTGTCTCTCTATGACAGAATTGAGACCATATCAGGCATATCATTAAATTAGCTTAACTGGCTTCTTAAGAGAAACATATTTTGAAGTTAATTTACATAACAGAATCTACCCCTGTAATGTATGCAAAAGAATAAGAGGTTAGACAAATATATGCCAGACAAATCAAAGAAGACAGGGGTCACTATTTTGACGTTGGACAAAGTAGAACTCAAACTAGAAATTCACTGAAGAGGTAACATAAGGCTACAAGCCGCAAGTCTTAATGAAAATATATTATTGGACAGATTGATATTAATGACAATTTTGATGATTTTTTTTTTAAGTTTCAGGAGAGTCAGTAAGTGCCGGAGTCCAGCTCCAGCAGCCAGGGAATCAGCCTGAAGGGGTGAGCAGTGTCGGCCAGGGATGATGTAGCCTCTGACTCTAAGTAGGGGACTACATGTTTATTTCAAGCTTCAGGTTTTCTTTTATACTTTGACAAAAGCATTAGGTCAGAGGTTTTACATTTTTAGTTTCCCCCACCCAGATTTATTGTCTCCAGAAATCATTGTTGCCCTACAGACAGAGTTGCTGCTTCAGTGATTCTTTACTATTATCTACTTCCTCTTCTGTGTCCTATACTTAACTATGATTACATTGTAACTCATGCCACATTCCTCAGTTTCTTATCTTTCTTATCTTTCTAAATCCTGTTTGCCCCTAGCATCCTAAGCTCACTATCTCCTAAAAAGGCTTCTGCTGCTGCTAAGTCACTTCAGTCGTGTCTGACTCTGTGCGACCCCATAGACGGCAGCCCACCAGGCTCCCATTCCTGGGATTCTCTAGGCAAGAATATGGAGTGAGTTGCCATTTCCTTCTCCAGTGCATGAAAGTGAAAAGTGAAAAGTGAAAGTGAAGTTGCACAGTCGTGTCCGATTCTTTGCGACCCCGTGGACTGTAGCCTACCAAGCTCCTCTGTCCATGGGATTTCCCAGGCAAGAGTACTGGAGTGGGTTGCCATTGCCTTCTCTGAAGGCTTCTAGCTATTCTTAATTAACCCTAAGCTCAGCAAACTTCTTTTTCCATAAACATTCCCCTCACAAACAGGTCTCAGATAATAATCCTTCCCATGGCCTCAAGCTGCGGCCTATGTGCTCATCCTGGAACATTCTTTGTAAAGATCCTTGAACAAATGTCAGTGGTTAACTTTGTGGATTATTTTCTGGGCACAACTGCAGAAGGCTTTGTGCTTTCTCATGCTCCTCTCAAGAAAAATAAGCACCTTGACATTATTTCCAGCCAACTCAACTGAAGAAAGGAAGAAACAAGTCAGAATCACAAGAGCTAACCCCTTCATCCCGGGACTGTGCCTGCGGGATGAGGAGAGGGAGTTGGGGCCATACCTCCACTTTGTCAGTAATGCCTAACTCGGCTCCCAACAAGTAAGAATTAGAGCATATTAATAAAAGAAGACTTAAAAATCTCAGTTGAAGATGGGTCAAGTGACCAGAAATGTTATTAGGTTACTGGGAACTAAAAAGCCTCTTGATGAAAGTGCAAGAGGAGAGTGAAAAAGTTGGCTTAAAGCTCAGCATTCAGAAAACTAACATCATGGTCCCATCACTTCATGGGAAATAGATGGGGAAACAGTGTCAGACTTTATTTTTGGGGGCTCCAAAATCACTGCAGATGGTGACTGCAGCCATGAAATTAAAAGACGCTTACTCCTTAGAAGGAAAGTTATGACCAACCCAGATAGCATATTCAAAAGCAGAGACATTACTTTGCCAACAAAGGTCCATCTAGTCAAGGCTATAGTTTTTCCATTGGTCATGTATGGATGTGAGAGTTGGACTGTGAAGAAAGCTGAGTGCTGAAGAATTGATGCTTTTGAATGTGGTGTTGGAGAAGACTCTTGAGAGTCCCTTGGACTGCAAGGAAATCCAACCAGTCCATCCTAAAGGAGATCAGTCCTAGGTGTTCACTGGAAGGACTGATGCTAAAGCTTAAACTCCAGTACTTTGGCCACCTCATGTGAAGAGTTGCCTCATTGGAAAAGACTCTAATGCTTGGAGGGGTTGGGGGCAGGAGGAGAAGGGGACCACAGAGGATGAGATGGCTGGATGGCATCACTGACTCGATGGACATGAGTTTGAGTAAACTCCGGGAGTTGGTAATGGACAGGGAGGCCTGGTGTGCTGCAATTCATGGGGTTCCAAAGAGTCAGACACAACTGAGCGACTAAACTAAACTGAACTGAAGACCTAAATAACACAACCAAGAGGCAGATCTCATGTCTGTATATTACATATGGGAGAATGCATCATCTTGGAAATGCAAGTGGAGCATTGGTGAAAAAAATGATTTTTCGTTGATGTATAAACAAAACAAGCCAAAACGTCCCCGAAATAGATACCACGTTTTTGGACTAAAAATCAGTACAGAAAATTGGAAAAGACCCTTCTACCTGGAAACTAATAAACATACTGCCAAACAACTCTTGGCTTAAAAAGAAAATTCAAATAAAATTGTTGAGTTTCCTGACATAACACATCAGAATCAAGGCATTATAGTGGGGGTCGGTAAACTTTAAAAAAAAATTTAAAAAAGGATAGTAAATATTTTAAAGTTTGTGGATCATATGGTGTCTTTTGCAACTTTCAGACTTTTCCATTGTAATATGAAAGTAGTCATAAGATGATATATAAATAAGTTAAGTTGGCTGTTCAACAAAACTTTATTTATAAAAAGAGGTGACAGACTGGATATGGCTCATGAACGTCTGGGTTCAGTTCAGTTCAGTCGCTCAGTCATGTCCGACTCTTTGCAACCCCATGAATTGCAGCATGCCAGGCCTCCCTGTCCATCACCAACTCCCGGAATTCACTCAGACTCACGTCCATCGAGTCAGTGATGCCATCCAGCCATCTCAGCCTCTGTCATCCCCTTCTCCTCCTGCCCCCAATCCCTCCCAGCATCAGAGTCTTTTCCAATGAGGCAACTCTTCACATGAGGTGGCCAAAGTACTGGAGTTTCAGCTTTAGCATCAGTCCTTCCAAAGAAATCCCAGGGCTGATCTCCTTCAGAATGGACTGTTTGGATCTCCTTGCAGTCCAAGGGACTCTCAAGAATCTTCTCCAACACCACATTCAAAAGCATCAATTCTTCAGCGCTCAGCTTTCTTCACAGTCCAAGTCTTACATCCATACATGACCACAGGAAAAACCATAGCCGTGACTAGATGGACCTTTGTTGGCAAAGTAATGTCTCTGCTTTTGAATATGCTATTTAGGTTGGACATAACTTTCCTTCCAAGGAGTAAGCGTCTTTTAATTTCATGGCTGCAATCACCATCTGCAGTGATTTTGGAGCCCCCAAAAATAAAGTCTAACACTGTTTCCCCATCTATTACCCATGAAGTGATGGGACCATGATGTTAGTTTTCTGAATGTTGAGCTTTAAGCCAACTTTTTCTCTCTCCTCTTTCACTTTCATCAATAGGCTTTTTAGTTCCTCTTCACTTTCTGCTGTAAGGGTGGTGTCATCTGCATATCTGAGGTTATTGATATTTCTCCTGGCAATCTTGATTCCAGCTTGTGTTTCTTCCAGCCCAGCATTTCTCATAATGTACTCTGCATATAAGTTAAATAACGTCTGGGTTATAGCTATATTATTAGTAGAAAATTCTTAGCATAAAATGTTTACATCAGTGAAAATGACAGTGAACACTCAAAAGGTAGAAAGACACCAAAAGAAAAGAATGCAGAAGGAAAGATTTAATAAAGAGTGGGTTTTAAGTAACAAAAAAGTAGAACTAATACATGTAAGCATGACTATATGCTCATAATAGTGAAGTCGCTCAGTTGTGTCCGACTCTTTGCGACCCCATGGGCTGTAGCCTACCAGGCTCCTCTGTCCATGAGATTTTCCAGGCAGTAGTCCTGGAGTGGATTGTCATTTCCTTCTCCAGGGGATCTTATCAACCCAGGGATCGAACCCGGGTCTCTGGCATTGTAGACAGAGGCTTTATCGTCTGAGCCACCAGGGAAGTTGCTCATAATAGTAGCAATACAAATTAAAACTATAGTGAAACACATGTTTTCACTGAATAAAATGGGCAAAAGAAAAAAAAAAAACCACTGTACTTTTTGGATGAAACTGGAGAAAGTAAGACACTCAGCAGTATTGCTGATGGGAATGTGAAAATGGTTGAACTCCTGTAGTGTGGACTTTGACAACATCTAGCAAAATGGGAAATGCATTTTCTCATTGACCTAGCAATATTCACTTTTAGGAATATATCCCAAAGGTAGAATTGCAAAAGTATGAAATTAGGTATGTGCAGAGTTGTTGCAGTAGTGTTTGCAATAGTGAAAAATTGGAGTGACTAGCAGCAGCAGCAGTAGATAACTAGTGGAATACTCTATCATTGTGCAGATGTAGAAAAGGAGTGAGAAAGTTTCCTGTGGAGCGAATTCCAGGGTGTATTGTTGAGTGGAAAGTGGCAAGATGCTAAAGAATGTGTCATGCTGACATCCAAGAAGTAGAGTGAGATGTGTTAGTGTGTGTTTCTTACCTCTGTCCACTGTGGTGGCCTAAAAGCAGTATCTCAGTAACAATAAGAAATAAGCAAGAGAGGGACTTCTCTGGTAGTCCAGTAGCTAAGACTCCACACTCCTGATGCAGGGGCCCAGGTTCTATCCCTGGTCAGGGAATTAGATCCCACATGCTGCAGGTTGTGTGCTGTAACTGAGGCACACTTTTTTTTTTTTTTTAATAAATAATGTTTTTTAAAAGAAATAAGTGGGGGAGTGGGAAAGATAAATAAGTGAGAAGAAAAAAGAGAAAATATATGCTTATATTTTTAAAAGAAATAATAAAAACAAAAAATGGCTCCTGATGGAGGCAAGAGGATATAGGGAAGGGATAGGGATGAAACCAGACCCATGTCAATGTAACTTATATTGCAGTATTGATTTTTGAAACAATATAAATGTGTTATATAATAAAAACTGAAGTATTAGCTACCCCCAAAAAAATCCCACCCTGAACAAATGCATATAATCAACCAGGTGTCTTAATCTGGTTGATAATAGTAAACAATTTTTTCAGCTGATTTTAAATCACAACATTAACTGTATTATTATATCCTAAACAGAAAAATAAAATTTATATTTCATTCTGTGGCTTATTTTTAGTTATTTTTCTGGCATAAATACTTTGAAACTCCCTGTTTCATTTGGCATAAAGCAAATAGATAATTATGTTAATGGAATCAGGCCAAGGAATTTCCAGGATGATAGTGAAGGAAAGTCCAGGATGGTAGCTTGCAGCAGACTTGAGGGAAGATTGTGTCTGTTTATATATGTATGTGTTCAGTTGCTCAGTCGTGTCCAACTCTTTGTAAACCCTATGGACCGTAGCCACCAGGCTCCTCTGTCCATGGGATTCTCCAGGCAAGAACTCTGAAATGGGTTGGCGTTTCCTCCTCCAGGGGATCTTCCCAACCCAGGGATTGAGTTCTCTGCATTGCAGATGGATTTTTTTCCACTGAGCCACCCAGGACCAGCTGGAGAAAGACTTCAGAGAAGGATACATCTGAGTTAAAAAAAAAAGTGAAATTCATAGACTACGTGATATACTTGAACATGTTGAAAGGGATTTGTTGGAAAGTTTGGGGCTGATTTAGTGATGAATACCTAAAAACTAAACAAATTATAAAATGTAGAAACTGTTGATTACATCCAGAAAAACTGAGAAATATAAATGTAATATGTTCTGTGACTCAGTTGTGAATATTAATAACTGCTCATATTTTGATTTAATGGAAAACTAATAGAAATGCTAGGGTGATAAAGAGGGAAAGAATTTTGGGGGGTTATCCATCATCTTCCATTGTGCAGTTGGGCAGGGGCCTCCTGTTTTTTTATAATAACCCTATATAACTTAAAAATACTTGGTGTCATATATTAGCAGAATTAAAGGAAAAAACTGGAAAACATGATTAATAAGTCATGGCAAATTAAATTATTTTAAAAGTAGAAAAAGACTCTTAAAAATCATACCTGTGGCACTATTAGTAAAAGTCAACTTGTTTAAATATTTAAGTTGATTGTAAAACAATCCATTATTTTTGTGTTCTCTTTTCCTATATATTCAATATGCATTTAAAAAGTACTAAGCTAAAAGTTAAAGCTTCTTCCTTGACTTTATGTCAACTTTCTTTTCATATCTATCAGAAATCTGTTCCCTTTTTTTTTTAATCCTCTTAGATCAGGCCTTCTCTATTTCTTAGGATTATTTCAGCTACTTCCTAACCATTCTTACTTCTCAGTTTTGTTGAATAGGTTCCCCCTCTCCCCCAAAATTAGGACATTTAAACTTTTTAAACTTGTGAAGAAAACACACATGCAATTAACAGTTTAAGTAAACAGTCATTAACTACCACCTAGATCAAGAAATGAACATTGCCAGTACCCCATAAGTTGCCTGTGTCTCCCTTTCCCATTATTCCTTCCCATCCCATAGATAGTTACTTTTCTCATTTCAGTTCAGTCACTCAGTCGTGTCCGACTCTTTGCGACCCATGAACTGCAGCATGCCAGGCCTTCCTGTCCATCACAAAGTCCCGGAGTTCACTCAGACTCAAGTCCACCGAGTCAGTGATGCCATCCAGGCATCTCATCCTCTGTCGTCCCCTTCTCCTCCTGCCCCCAATCCCTCCCAGCATCAGAGACTTTTCCAATCAGTCAACTCTTCACACCAGGTGGCCAAAGTATTGGAGTTTCAGCTTTATCATCAGTCCTTCCAATGAACACCCAGGACTGATCTCCTTCAGAATGGACTGGCTGGATCTCCTTGTAGTCCAAGGGACTCTCAAGAGTCTTCTCCAGCACCACAGTTCAAAAGCATCAATTCTTCGGCTCTCAGCTTTCTTCACAGTCCAACTCTCACATCCATACATGACCACTGGAAAAACCATAGCCTTGACTAGACGGACCTTTGTTGGCAAAGTAATGTCTTTGCTTTTGAATATGCTATCTAGGTTGGTCATAACTTTCCTTCCAAGGAGTAAGCGTATTTTAATTTCATGGCTGCAGTCACCATCTGCAGTGATTTTGGAGCCCCAAAAAATAAAGCCTGACACTGTTTCCACTGTTTCCCCATCTATTTCCCATGAAGTGATGGGACCAGATGCCGTGATCTTCGTTTTCTAAATGTTGAGCTTTAAGCCAACTTTTTCACTCTCCTCTTTCACTTTCATCAAGAGGCTTTTTAGTTCCTCTTCACTTTCTGCCATAAGGATGGTGTCATGTGCATATCTGAGGTTATTGATATTTCTCCTGGAAATCTTGATTCCAGCTTGTGTTTCTTCCAGCCCCGCGTTTCTCATGATGTACTCTGCATATAAGTTAAATAAGCAGGGTGACAATATACATTCTTGACTTACTCCTTTTCCAATGTGAAACCAGTCTGTTGTTCCATGTCCAGTTCTGTTGCTTCCTGACCTGCATATAGGTTTCTCAAGAGGCAGGTCAAGTGGTCTGGTATTCCCATCTCTTGTAGAGAATTAATACAATAGTTAATGAATTTCCACCACATGCCATGCAAGGCCACATAAGGACAGAGTCAGCTACCAGATATTGTAGGAGGCAGGCTTTGTATGTACTGTTTTGAAAGTAGGATGTCCCCTGGTTCCCACAGGAGGATGTGATTGACATGTTTGAATAATTCTATAAGCTGACAAGGAACTGAAACCCACTGTTCAAAGATAAGCAGAAACTGTCTGGTCCCTTTGATTAGGAGGGAATGGTTTGTTAGGGGATCTTATCAGTGGGAGTAGAATGCGGAGGGAAACTTGAAGTTAAGCTGTCTGTGAAGTGGCTCAGTTGTGTCGGACTCTTTGTGACCCCATGGACCATAGCCTGCCAGGCCCCTCCATCCATGGGATTTTCCAGGCAAGAATACTGTGGGTTGCCATTTTCTTTTCCACGATGTCTTCCTGACCCAGGGATTGAACTCACGTCTCCTGCATTGCATGCAGGCTCTTTACTATCTGAGCCATTCTGAGGAAGTTAAGCTATCTGAGGCACTTCCAATTTTACCAGAACTGAGGCAGCATAATATATTAAGCCTTGCATTTAGGCCTTAAAACACCTCACTACTATTATGTACAAAAGGTTTTGAGTTTTGTTTTCTTCTGTAATTGTGAGTAGATTTTTTAAATCAAACACTTTTTTTGCATCTAGTGAGAATAATTTTTTTCTTTAATCTGTTATGTGATGAATTCAAAGATTTAATTTTCTAATGGTAGAATAGCTTGCAATCCCAGGCCAAAGTCTACTTGATGATGTTAAATTATCCTCCTGACACATTGTGGAATTTGACTTGCTACTGTTATGATTTTTGCTTCTATGTTTAGGAGATAGGTGGCCTGTGATTTTTCTTTTTTATGTTACTTGTATGAAATTTCCTTTAGAGTTATGCACACTTCAGGATTCTCTAGGGGTCAGTCCCTCCACTGAAACAATTTTTTTTAAAAGCTAAAAATAAAATTATTAGAATCAGCAATTTCAGACTTTGAACCTTGATCAAACACTCAAAGAACCAGGGGAGTGCTTGATAAAGGGAGAGGCTGCTGCAGAACGGTAAGAAGGCTCCTAAACTTGGAGGTTGTGTGTCTTGATCAGTCTCATGGATCCTTTAGGACTAGAGGGCTGGACTCTGGTATTGCTGAGATTTAGAGGTGGTACCCCTCTCCTTTTGGATTCAGGCATTTAAGGAAATTTTTGTCAGTTTACTGTCTGGCCACTAGATAGTATGAAACAGACCACACTTCATAAGGAATTCATACATACTTTGCAAAATGGTTTGGAAAAGTCACAAATGGACTGCTCCAGCAATCAGTGAGTAAAATTTAGTAATCCCTGACGAGTAGAAAAATTAGAGAGATCTGGAGTTACCATTGTTATGTTTATTAACAAGATCTTTTTAAGTTTATCTTGCTTGGAGTTTGTTGAGATTCTTAAAGATATAGATTCATGTCTTTCATCAAATTTAGGAAGTTTTCAGTCATTATTTCTGCACATTTTTTCCCCTGTCCTTTTCTCTCTCTCTCCTCCTCTGGGAGTGCCATGATGTTTACAGTGGTATGTTTGATGGTATCTAACAGGTCCCTCAAATTTTGTTCACTTTATTCGTTTTTCCTTTCTTTTTTTAAAAAAATTATTATCGGAGTATAGCTGATTTACATTGTTGTGTTAGTTGCTGCTGTACAGAGGAGTGAATCAGTTATACATACACATGTATCCACTTTTTTTAAAGATTGTTTTTCCATATGGATCATTAGAGTATTGAGTAGAGTTTCCTGTGCTCTAAGTAGGTTCTTATTAAATATCTATTTTATATGCTGCTGCTGCTGCTAAGTCGCTTCAGTCGTGTCCAACTCTGTGCGACCCCAGAGACAGCAGCCCACCAGGCTCCCCCGTCCCTGGGATTCTCCAGGCAAGAACACTGGAGTGGGTTGCCATTTCCTTCTCCTGTGCATGACAGTGAAAAGTGAAAATGAAGTCGCTCAGTCATGTCTGACTCTTAGCAACCCCATAGACTGCAGCCTACCAGGCTCCTCCGTCCATGGGATTTTCCAGGCAAGAGTACTGGAGTGGGGTGCCATTGCCTTCTCTGCTATTTTATATATAGTACTGTATATTTGTCAATCCCAATCTCCCAATTTATCCTTCCCTCCCTTTCCCCCCTGGGCAACCATAAGTTGGTTTTCTATATGCGTGACTCTATTTCTGTTTTGTAAATAAGTTAATTTGTACCATACATTTTAGATTCCACATATAAGCAGCGTCATATGATATGTCTTTCTACATCTGACTTCACTCAATATGACAGTCTCTAAGTCCATCCACATGACTGCAAATGTCATTATTTCATTCTTTCTTATGGCTGAGTAATATTCCATTGTGTATATGTACCACATCTTTATCCATCCATCCATCTGTTGATAGGTTGCTTCCACATCTTGGCTATTGTAAATAGTGCTGCAATGAGCATTTCTTCATTCTTTTTTCATTGTTACTCCTCAGACTGGAAGATAATAACCATATCTTCAGCTTTGCTGATGTTTGTTTCTTCTGCCTATTCAACTCTACCATTTCTGTCAAATTCTTTTTTCCTATGAATGAACCCGTATTTCCTGATTTCTTTGTAATATTTTGTTGAGAACTGGACATTTTGAGTATTGTGGTAACTCTGGAAATCAGGTTCTTCTCCTTAGGGATTGATTTTGTTGCTTGTTGAGGTCTTCAGTTATCTATCTGTATAGCAACTTTTCCAAACTATGCAAAGCCTTACTTGTATGTAAGCCTTACTTGTATGTGTTATTGACCTGTTATCTCAGTCTGTGACCTCTCGGAGGTTTCTTAAATGTGTCGATTTAAAAGTGTGTATTCCTTTTTAAATGTTCTGATGTGCTGCCAGAGAAGCTGCTGCAGGGGAGCTGAATAAAGTCAAGCATCTCAGCTGACCATCAGGGAACCCCCATAACTAAATCACATAGCCCCCAAATCTTAGAGTACAAGATCCTTACTGACCATCCACACCAGCCAGCCACCCCAGGGATGTGGGCTGCTGTCCCTACTCTGCAGCAGAATTTAAGATATGTGAGCATGGTAGCTAGTTCATGCAAGCAGCTCTCCTACCTAAGCAGCCCCTTCCTTCATTAAGTCTTCCTTGATTGCTGTAAATGTCTGAACCAGTTTCATAGTTCTGGGATAGTTAATTTTGATCATTTTTTCCAGCTTAATACTTGTTTTGGTAGAGAAACCAATCCCGATGACTCCTTTTTTTTTTTTTTTTAATGACATTCTTTGCTGCTTTTTTTGCTACTTTATGTTTTTCCTTTTGTAAATCTCTATTGAGAAAAACAGGGCTTATATATGTGACAATATCTGTTGCTGTTGTTGCTCTGAGGGTGCTATATTGTGCTGGATTTTATAATGGGTTTAGTATTATAAAATCCAAAGGGCAGGAGAGAGGAATTTTACAATGTAGATAAAGTAGGTCCTTTGAAGATGCAGACCAAAACTGATGGTGTGTTTATTTCATCTCTTAGGACTCTTCTGGGGGAGTTCAGTTTTTATCATGTTCTATGTTGTATGCCTTTTTCTTTTGTGTGTGCATGCTCAATTGTGTTCGACTCTTGTGACCCTGTGAACCACAGCCCACCAGGCTCCTCTGTCCCTGGGATTTTGCCAGCAAGAATACTGGAATGGGTTGCCAGTTCCTTCTCCAGGGGATCTGTGGACCCAGGGATTGAACCCATGTCTCCTGCAGCTCCTGCATTGGCAGGTAGATTCTTTACCACCTGGTAGTGACCTGAGTCACCCCTTTTCTGTTGTAACTAGATCCAGTTTTTTTTTAATTAAGAAAAAGCATGCATAAAGCCTTAAAAATTGGCAACATATTTTTCCTGCTTTTAATACTAATTTTTTTAATTTATTTTAGCTACTCTGAAGTAAATCACAGATTTGGCATTTCATCCTTAAAATAGTTTAACTTGCGTCCCCCAAAAATAAGTAACCTTGATAATCCCAAGATAATTTCCATGGACAACTAAAATAGCTATTATTCCCTTGTGTTCTTTCTAGTACAAGTCTGTCTTTACATTTACCCCCCAGAAATGTGCTTTAAGCTATTTGTGCTTTTTTTAAAAAAAATAATTACTTTTTTGGCTGCGCTGAGTCTTCGTTGCTGTGTGGACTTCCCTCTAGTTGCGACAAGTGGGGCTACTCTGCAGTTGTGTTGCATGCGCTTCTCACTGTTGCGGCTTCTCTTGTTGTTGAGCACAGGCTCAATAGTTCTGGCGCATGGGCTTAGTTGTTCCACGGCCTGTGGGATCTTCCTGGATCAGGGATCAAACCTGCATTGGCAGGTGGATTCTTTACCACTGAACCACCCAGGAAGCCCTGCTTTAAGCTGTTTTTAAACCAGAAAGCAGTCAAGGATTAGCCATCATGTTTGGATGTCATACTTCTTAAGTCTTTCTTAATCTAGAATAGTTCCCTCTCCCATCTTTTATTTTCTCCTGTCTTCATTTTGTACACATTGGAGAGAAACAGTCAGTTGGATTGTAAAATATTTTGCATTCTGGGTTTTTGTGGTGTTCCCTCATAGGCTCTTCAGGTAATTCCCCTCAACTAGAAGTTTAACTGATTAAAATCAGGTTAAATTTCATTAGGCAACAATACTCCATAGAAGATGCTATACACTATGTATATAGTAGTTTGCTAGTTTTTTGGTTTTTTTCAAAAAGAATTTTTGCAAAAAGAACTTTTATGGAGTAAAAAAGTTACTTAAAAGGATAAACCACAAATGTGGTTTAATAAAAATGGTGACCTATAGGGAAGTGGAGCAGATAGAATGCAATGGATAGAGGGATGGAGACAAAAGTGAAACTTGGTATACTTTCTAATTTTTTTTTTTTTTTTTACTTTTGATGAGTAAATGTTTTACATATTCAAAAATAATTTTATACTAAAAGTAAACTAAAAACAAAAAATATTATCTTTATCTAAAGAAACTAAAACAGCTTGGAATAGAACTTGTGAGAGTGGACACCCTTACCTCCTTCTTCCATGTCACACCAGAAAGCAGTATTTCATCATTAAATATGCTAGGTGCAGAATTTTAATACATAGTCATTATCATGTTGAGGAAGTTTCATTCTGTTTCTGGGTTGATGAGAGGTTTTGTTTTTTATCTTGGGTGGGTATTGAATTTTTCAAAGATATGGTTTTTCTCCTTTATTCTATTAATATAGTGAATTGCTTTAATTGATTTGGATGCTTAACCAACTCTTCATTTCTGTAATAAACCCTACTTAAATGATGTATTATTATTTATATGTATTTCTGCATTTGATTTTCTGATATTTCATTAATGAGATTTTGGTCTGTGTACTTTTCTTTCCTTGATTTTAGTATCAAGGTAATATTGGGCTTATAAGATGAGATGGGCAGTGCCCCTCCTCTGTTTTTTAAAAGAATTGTTTAGAGTTAGAATTATCTTTAAATGTTTGGAATCCAGTGGTCTCTTCTAGGTCTAAATTTTGTTTATGGGAAAAATTTAAATTATGAATTCAATTTTTTAAATTAGTATAGAACTATTCAGGTTTTCTGGTTCTTTTTGAGAAGATTCTGATAATTATGTTTTTTAAAGAATCAACCTATTTAATCGGGTTGATAATGTCATGGCCCCGGTGACTCAAGAGGTTAAAGTGTCTGCCTCCAGTGCAGGAGACCCGGGTTGGATCCCTGGGTTGGGAAGATCCCCTGGAGAAGGAAATGGTAACCCACTCCAGTATTCTTGCCTGGAGAATCCCGTGGATGGAGAAGCCTGGTAGGCTCCAGTCCACGGCATCGCAAAGAGTTGGACACGACTGAGCGACTTCACACACATACACAATGTCATGGTCCGGGCATGGGTTGGAAAAGAACTTCCAGACATGAGACAGAATGAGAGGGAAATAGAGCTTATTAGAGTGGGAGATGCTGTTAGAACAGTGGGCTAGCTCAAGAGAGAAACGACGTTGAACAGGGCTCCTTGGTCCACTTTTATTTTATTTTATTTTTTTTTAACATTCTAATTTGAATTTATTACAGCTTAATTTCAATAAGATACAAAAAGTCTGCTCCTTTATATCACCATCCCCACCCCTTTTGTGTTTTGCTTAGTCCACTTTTATACCCAGCATACAAGGAGTGGGATAGGTTCTTGTAGGTCATTTGCTGATTGGATGAGAGACGCATAAGAGTAGGGCAATTACCTTCTCCCTGTGGGGTAGGAGGGGGAGACAGGTTGGTTATACTGCTCAGGAGGACCTGAAATCCATTAATAGTTACAATATGGAGGGAAGAACAATAAGGGCCTGGTTTTTCCTTCCTGCATTCCAAGACCCTCCTTCATTTTATCTGCTCTTTCATCCTTGGGTCACCACAGATAATATTCCTATACTTTTTAAAGCTCCATGGACTCTGTAGAAATGGCCTATTTTACTTTGCATTTTGGTCATTTTTCTTGGTTAGTTATTAATTTTATCCCACCCCAAAATCTGTCTTTGGTTTCATTGATTTTTTTTTTTTTTTTGCTCTTTATTCCCATTTTCCTGTTCATTGTACTCAGCTCCTTATTATTTCCTTCCTTCTGCTTTTTTGGGGGATTAATTTGCTCTTCTTTTTCTAGCTTCTGGAAGAGAATTCTTAGATCAGTGGGTTTTAGACCTTTTCCAATTAACACATGGGTTGGTGCAAAGTTGTTCAGTTTACAAATATTTGGGAGTTTTGCAGTTTTCTGTTAGTGATTTCTAAGTTTATTCCGTTGTATTCATGTGATAGCTTACAGTGAATGATGTTGGATTCGTGATCTCTGAAGATGATGATTCAGGATCAGAGACCAGGCTTGATCACTCAGAGCTTTTATGTGGCAGAAATTTTATTACAGTGAAAAAGGCCAGAGAAAGCTTCTGCCATAGACATCAGAAGGGGAAGGGAGAGTGCCCCGTCACTTATCTTAGCAAGGGAGCTATATACTTTTTTAATTGGTTATTAACAATAAATCAAAAGACTGACTCAAGGTTGTAAAGGTCTTACCAGACCCACTCCCACAATTTACATTTTAAGATAATGGGATTAGAACTAACAATAGAAAGATCTTACCAGACCCACTCTCATAACATACACTTTAAGATGATGGTGGTCCAGTGGTTAAAACTCCACAATCCCAATGCATGGGGCCCAGGTTCATTCCCTGGTCAGGGAACTAGATCCCACATGCCACATCTAAGACCCCATAGCAGTCTCTCCCTCTCCCCCCGCACACACACACACACACAAACACACACACACAAATGTGTATGTGTGTGTATATATGTGTGTTTTATATATATATATATTTTAAGATGACAGGATTAGTCAAGGTTCTTAAGAAAGATACACTGTTGTCATACAATAATTGGTACAGAGTTTAAGGAAAAACATACCCTTAAGCATGATGAGCTTTTTGTTATGCAATCAATAGCTCTGGCTTAAACAAAAAAAGTCTTATGTAACTAAGATGCAGGAATGTAGAAAAAAAAAGTTTGTCCTTTTCTCTTCCTACAGAGCCCCAGACACCTTTCTCCTCCTTGGGGACACCAGACTTCTTATCAACCTACCTAAGAATTAGCTCTCTCACATGGAACATATTTTGTGTGTGTTTATTTTTTATACTTGTTTTGTTGTCCAGCATATATTATATCTTGGTGAATATTCCATTCACACTTTAAGAATATGTATTCTACTAACATTGCTTATTCTTTAAACATCAATTGGATCAAGTTATTTGATTCTTTTGTTCAAATCTTTCTTTATTGATTTTCTGTCTGCTGCTCTGTTGATTATTAAGAGGAGAGTTGAAATCTCCAACCATCGTGTGGACTTGTTTTCTTTCACTTTACAGTATCAGTTTTTACACTACGTGTTCTGACACTGTTAATTAGGTACTTGAGCATTCAGGATTATGTGTCTTCATGAGGAACCAAGCTCTTTATCATTATACACTGTCCTAACTTTATATCTGATAATAGTTCTAGTTCTGTAGTCTACTCTGTCATAAAATTATACAGTCCTCCAGGTTTCATTTGCTTTTTATTTGAATATGTTTCTATTTCCATACTTTGATTTTTTTAAACCTGTATGTATATTTAGATTGGGTTTCTTGTAGGTAGCATTTTAATTGGGTCTTTTGTTATATATACATTAATACGCTTAAGTAGCAAGCCATCAATGGTATTGACAGGACCTTGGACAGAGCACCATTTTCCATTACATAGATCTCTCCTTTTCTCCCATGCATGCCTGACTGTTGCAATCCATCTCATGGTCCTAACCTTCAGCTTACTTATGTCTGTGATCCAGTGTGCAGCAAGAGGCTTTGAATCCACATTCATCTCTTTCATGGAGTTTATGTCTTCAAACTGTAAACGTTTATTCTGTAGAAAAGAATAAAACCAGATACTAAAGCTTAAATCCAGCTGCTTTATAAATGTTCTTTATGATCTGTCATTAATCTCTTATATCAGCCATGTTCTTCTGTGACCTTTGTTGTTGTTTGATAACCTCAGTCGTGTCTGACTCTGTGACCCCATTGACTGCAGCATACCAGGCTTCCCTGTCCTTCACCATCTCCTGGAGCTTGCTGAAACTCATGTCCATTGAGTCGGTGATGACATCCAACCATCTCATCCTCTCTCGTCCCCTTCTCCTGCCTTCAGTCTTTCCCAGCAACAGGGTCTTTTCTAATGAGTTGGCTCTTCGCATCAGGCGGCCAAAGTATTGGAGCTTCAGCATCAGTCCTTCCAATGAATATTTAGGATTTATTTCCTTTAGGATTGATTTCCTTTAGGATTGACTGGTTTGATCTCCTTGCAGTCTAAACATCTTTCATGATTTTTTTTAGCAAACACAAAAATTTACGTAATAATTTCAACAGTCCTTTTCCTTTAAAACACAGATAAATAAAGAAGTGTTAGTTGTTTCAACTTGATTAATAAATAGGTGATTTCCTTATTTAGCTTGTACCTAGCCCATATTCTGGTAGCAGCAAAGAGAAGCAATTTGTACTTGTCTGTTTGCTTTCTATTTCTCTTGAATTAAAGTTGGCTCCCTGCTTGCCTTTCAGATTTCAAATTTTCCCTTTTCAAAAATGGGAGTTGTATTATGTTTCTGCAGTATTCCCACCCTTTCTGGAATAGTGTGTCATAACCTAAGTGTTCAGGTATTTACTGTATAATACAAAATGCCTGTTTTGTTTTGTTTTTTTCTTATACTGACAAGGTACATATTGAGCTTGGGAATGAAGTATGGGTAAAGACGCAAATTTGAGATTCACCAGCATTTGGCCTCATTGTTTCTTGTAGGTTGAGGTACCTCTGTGACTGAGGGAATGAGGTAGGTGATGTTGTGCTGGGCCTTTCAGAAGGATTCAACTATTAATCTGATTTTACTTGGGAGCACAGAGTGTGATGCACAGGTTTACCAGGTACCAGCCCAACATCATTAGGCCCTTTTTGTACATTTATTAATATAATGTTCATAACAGTTCTGCCTCAGATTTGTTCTATTGAGCGTGGAATATTTAGCACAATAACAAGCACAAATTGTCAGTATGGTAACCATTGTCATGATTATCATACTGCTGTTACTTTATAGAAGAGGAAATAGAGGCTCATAAAGATTGCTTCAGGGATATAAAACAGTCAATAAAGAGGAATAATATGTAGGGCATATAGCTTTATAGTCTGTGCTATATCCCCTGGGCTTCCCAGGCGGTGCTAGTGGTAAAGAACCTGCCTGCCTGTGCAGGAGACATAAGAGACACAGGTTCAGTCCCTGGGTTGGGAAGATCCCCTGGAGGAGGACATGGCAACCCACTCCAGTATATCTGGAGCCTAGAAAATCCCATGGACAAAGGAGCATGGTTGGCTACAGTCCAGTGAGTCACAAAGAGTTGTACGTTGAAGTGATTTAGCATGCATGCATATCCTTTTCATTTAAATATTTTCTGTGTACAATGTATGCAAGATGTATCCTTAGGCAGATTTCAAATTCCGCAGTTGGCACTTAGTAGTCGAATGACCACAGGCAAGTCATGATGCTCAGTTTCCTGATCTGTACAGTGGGGATGATACTTAATACACTAGAGCTGGGTAGCTGTGAGGGTTACTAGTCCTCAGGCTCTCTTATCCCTAGAAATGGGCATGAAGTTTCATTAGCTTGCACACGTTTATTTCCATGTGCTCTTAGGCCTTCAAAGTTGTTTGGTTCATGAAAGATAGATGGGATAAAATTAGTATTGCAGGGGAGCTGCTTATTCTTTCCTCCTTCCTTGGCATAGCCATTATCCACAATTTTGTGTTAATCATTCTCTTGTTTTTCTTTATAATTTATCAGCTATACTTGCTTTCCTAAATAGTATTTTTGAACTTTGATATAGAGTATAATTGGAGAAGGAAATGGCAACCCACTCCAGTATTCTTGCCTAGAGAATCTCTTGGACAGAGGAGCCTGGTGGGCTGCTGTCCATAGGGTTGCAGAGAGTTGGACATGACTGAAGTGACTTAGCATGCATGCATGCATTAGAGAAGGAAATGACAACCCACTCCAGTATTCTTGCCTAGAGAATCCCAGGGGCAGAGGAGCCTGTTCAGCTGCCTTCTATGGGATCACACAGAGTTGGGCACGACTGAAGCGACTTAGCAGCAGCATAGAGTATAATATATATTCTTCTGGGACTTTCTTCACTCAACATACTTTTGGGAACTCAGCCATCTGTAGTTTACGTACATTGACTTCATTGTTAGTTCAGTTCAGTTCACTCAGTCATGTCCGTCTCTTTGTGACCTCATAGACTGCAGCACGCCAGGCTTCCCTATCCATCACCAATTCCCAGAGGTTACTCAAACTCATGTCCATTGAGTCAGTGATGCCATCCAACCATCTCATCCTCTGTTGTCCCCTTCTCCTGCCTTCAGTCTTTCCCAGCATCAAGGCATTTTCCAATGAGTCAGTTCTTCACATCAAGTGGCCAGAGTATTGGAGTTTCAGCTTCAGCATCAGTCCTTCCAATGAATATTCAGGACTGGATCTCCTTGCAGTCCAAGGGACTCTCAAGAGTCTTCTCCAATACCACAGTTCAAAAGCACCAATTCTAAGGTGATCAGCTTGCTTTTATAGTCCAGCTCTCAAATCCGTACATGACTACTGGAAAAACCATAGCCTTGACTAGACGGACCTTTTTTGGCAAAGTAATATCTGCTTTTTAGTACGCTGTCTAGATTGGTCATAGCTTTTCTTCCAAGGAGCAAGCATGTTTTAATTTCATGGCTACCGTCACCATCTGCAGTGATTTTGGAGTCCAAGAAAATAAAGTCTGTCACTGTTTCCATTGTTTCCCCATGTATTTGCCATGAAGTGATGGGACCAGATGCCATGATCTTAGTTTTCTGAAGGTTGAGTTTTAAGCCAACTTTTTCACTCTCCTCTTTCACTTTCATCAAGAGGCTTTTTAGTTCTGCTTCACTTTCTGCCATAAGAGTGGTGTCATCTGCATATCTGAGATTATTGATATTTCTCCCAGCAATCTTGATTCCAGCTTGTATAATGTTCTATTATTTGTATATACTATAGTATTTTTGTTCTATTGTTGATGGACATTTAGATTGTTTCTTGAACTTTTATGTTGTGGACTTTTATGAAAAATAGTGCTGTGAACATTTTTGAGCATGTTTCCCAGTGCTGAAGAGTTTCTCCATGGTGAAAGTGTGAATCACAAGGCGTGTGCATCACTATGGGAGTTCATTCACTCATCCACTAAATATTATCAAGTAGTGCTATGTGTCAAGTACATGTTTAGGTGCTTAGAATATCAGTGAACTAAGCAGATGATTTACATTTTACTTGCGATACTGCTAAGTCACTTCAGTCGTGTCCAACTCTGTGTGACCCCATAGACAGCAGCCCACCAGGCTCCGCCATCCTTGGGATTCTCCAGGCAAGAACACTGGAGTGGGTTGCCATTTCCTTCTCCAATGCATGAAAGTGAAAAGTGAAAGTGAAGTCACCCAGTCGTGTCCAACTCTTAGCGACCCCATGGTCTGAAGCCTACCAGGCTCCTCCGTCCATGGGATTTTCCAGGCAAGAGTACTGGAGTGGGGCCAATAGCCAGATGATAAAAATAAATATAAATGAAACAGAAGGATAGCTGCCCGAGAGAGAAGAATCAGAGCAGGATTAGGGGAATTTCTTGTGCAGGAATGTGTGGGGAGTGGTGGGGGGTGGGGCGTGCAGGGGTCATCAAAGGTAATATTTGAAAACAGACTTACAGGAATCTATGCACCATGTACAACCTTATAAATACCAGAAAGAAACAACTATGGCCATTGAGCACACAGTGATGAATGATTAAAGAAAATATCTCCATACTTCTCACAGAATTATTTTTCTTTAGTTAATCAGATTTTAATCACTCTAATTTCTGGAAGGATATATTCCAGATCCTGATCTCTGTCAGTCTGTATAAAGGAACTTTATTTTATTTTTTAATTGGAGGATAATTGCTTTACAGTGTTGTTAGTTTTTGGTATACAACAACTTGAATCAGCTGTTAGTATACATACATCCCCTCCTTCTTGAGCCTCTCGCTCACCCCACCCATCTAGGTCATCACAAAGCACCAAGCTGAGCTCCCTGTGTTATGCAGTAGCTTCCCACTGGCTCTCATCAGTGTATAATGTCAGTGCTGCTCTCTCAATTTGTCCCGCCCTCTCCTTCCTCCACTGTGTCCACAAGTCCATTCTTTGCATCTGTGTCTGTACAGAGGAACTTTAAGTGTGCTCAGACTTGAATAGAAATTATGTTTACCTGCTAACTTTTTATGGGTAACAAAGTATTGTTGAGGTAGCAAGAAGGCAATGGCACCCCACTCCAGTACTCTTGCCTGGAAAATCCATGGACAGAGGAGCCTGGTGGGCTGCAGTCCATGGGGTTGCTAAGAGTTGGGCACGACTGAACGACTTCACTTTCACTTTTCACTGTCATGCATTGGAGAAGGAAATGGCAACCCACTCCAGTGTTCTTGCCTTGAGAATCCCAGGGACGGGGGAGCCTGGTGGGCTGCCGTCTATGGGGTAGCACAGAGTCAGACACGACTGAAGTGACAGCAGTAGTAACAGGTTAAATTCACCACCATACACAACTTCGGTTCTTAATTCATCTGTCACAGTGATGCAGTCTGTGACCCCATAGCTTTCTATGACATTTTTGTAAAGTGTGGCAGTACAGAGCCTGCATTCTGTGGTCCCTTGGCCATGGGTTCAGATCACAACCCCACTACTGTGTGACCGAGGTCAACTTAATCCAAGGCTCTAATCTTCATTCCTCCTCTGTATGAGGATAAAACACTACATACAAGAACAGCACTAAATAAAGGTTAGTTATTTTGCTTTGTTTTTTTAAC
Organism: Bos mutus; assembly: GCF_027580195.1. Lineage (NCBI taxonomy): Eukaryota > Metazoa > Chordata > Mammalia > Artiodactyla > Bovidae > Bos > Bos mutus. The sequence goes on along the minus strand of NC_091620.1, from coordinate 21,757,554 downwards.
TTTTTATTTTGAAATAATAATATATTGATGGAAGTTAGAGAGAGGTCCTTTGCACCCAGTTTTTCCCCAGTGATTACTTCTTATATAACTACAGTGCAATATCAATCCAGGAAATGAACATCGTTACAATAGTGAGTATAGTTCTAATGCAACTTTATCACATGTGTTCAATTCAGTTCAGTCGCTCAGTCGTGTTCGACTCTGTGACCCTGTGGACTGCAGCACGCCAGACCTCCCTGTCCATCACCAACTCCTGGAGTTTACTCAAACTCATGTCCATCAAGTTGGTGATGCCATCCAATGATCTCATCCTCTGTCGTCCCCTTCTCCTCCTGCCCTCAGTCTTTCACAGCATCACGGTCTCTTCAAATGAATCAGCTCTTTGCATCAGGTGGCCAAAGTATTGGAGTTTTAGCTTCGGCATCAGTCCTTGCAATGAATATTCAGGACTGATCTCCTTTAGGATGGACTGGTTGGATCTCCTTGCAGTCCAGGGGGCTCTCAAGAGTCTTCTCCAACACCACAGTTCAAAAGCATCAGTTCTTCGACGCTCAGCTTTCTTTACAGTCCAACTCTCGTGACCACTGGAAAAACCATAGCCTTGACTAGATGGACCTTTGTTGACAAAGTAATGATTACAAAGTAATCACATGTTTAGATTCATATAACCTCACAGTCAAGATGCACAACAGTTCCAAACAATCCCATCACCAAAGCTCTCCCTCTTGTTACCTCTTTATAGTCAAACATACCCTCTTTCCCCAGGCCACATTGTCCCTAATTTCAGGCAAAGTACTAATCTGTTTCGTATGTCTATATTCTTGTCATTTGGGGAATGTTATGTAAGATCATTCATAAGACCTTTCAAAATTGACTCTTTAAAAAACTCACGCTAATGCCTTTAGGATCCATCCAGTTTGCTGTGTCTATCAATAATTAGTTCCCTTTGATTGCAACTGTTATCCCATGGTATGGATGTACCACAGTTTATTTAACCATTAGCTTATTAAAGGAGATTTGGGTCCTTTCAAGTAACAATTAAGATTGTGAAGTCCACAAGGTCGAAAAAGAGTCGGACACAACTTAGTGACTAAATAGCAGCAGTGGCAGTTCAGATTTTTGTGTGAACTTAAATTTATTTCTGCTCAGGAGTGAGATTGCTGATTCATATGATAAATGTTATGTTTAGTGTTTTTTTAAGAAACTGCCAGACTGTTTTCCAGAATGGCTCTGTTATTTCACACTCTCCGTGGGAATGTGTAAGAGATCTAATACCTCAACATTTTTTAATAGCTCTGTGCTGATAACCCATCGTGATCTTAATTTGTATTTAGTACCTGATGGCTATTGATGTGGAGCATTTTATCACGTGCGTATTTGCCATGTCCATACCTTATTGGTATTGCATATCCTCTGTGTATTTTGTCCATTTTTTAATTGGGTTGTTTGTTTTTGTTTTGAGAGTTCTTTATACATTGTAGATGTGAATCCTTTGTCAGATCAGTGGTTTGCAGATATTTTATCCCAGCGTGTAGCTTGTTTTTTCATCTTCTTTGTAGGTCTTTTGCAGAATAAAAGTCTTAAATTTTGATGAAATAAAATTCATCCATATTTTTCTTTTATGGATTGGGTTTTTGATATATCTAAGACCTTCAACAAGCCTTATGTTCTCAAGATTTCTCCTGTTTTCTTCCAAAGATTTTAGTTTTATGTTTTATATTTAAAACTGATCCACTTTGAGTTAATTTTATATAAAATGTGAAGGTTAAGTTGAAGTCCAGTTTTTCCTATGTGTACCCAGTTGTTTCAACCTTTTGTTGAAAAGTCTTCCCTTTTCCACTGAATTGTTCTCACATTTCTGTCACAATGAGTTGCACTTGTGTGGGTGTACTTCTTGCTGCTGTATTCTATTCCATTCGTCTATGCATGTACCCTGCCAATACCATCCTGTCTAAGTTACTGCATGTAAGTCTTAAAATTGGATAGTGATTCTTTTCACTATATTTTCCTTTTTCCAGAATTGTTTTACCTATTCTAGTTCCTTTCCTTTTCCACATAAATCTTGGAATAATCTTATCTATATTTACAAAAAGATCTTGCTATGATTCTGATAGGAATACACTTAGCCCAACAGACCAGTGTTGCGAGAAGTGACATCTTTACTGTGATGCATTTCAATCCAAGAAAATAAAGTCTGACAGATTTTATTCTTTGGGGCTCCAAAATCACTGCAGATGGTGACTGTAGCCATGAAATTAAAAGATGTTTGCTCCTTGGAAAAAGATTTATGACAAACCTAGACAGCATATTAAAAAGCAGAGACATTACCTTGCCACCAAAGGTCCGTCTAGTAAAAGCTATGGTTTTTCGAGTAGTCGTGTATGGATGTGAGAGTTGGTCTATAAAGAAAGCTGAGCGCCGAAGGATTCATGCTTCTGAACTGTGGTATTGGAGATGACTCTTGAGAGTCCCTTGGACTGCAAGAATATCCAACCAGTCCATCCTAAATGAACTCAGTCCTGAATATTCATTGGAAGGGCTGATGCTGAAGCTCCAATACTTGGGCCACCTGATGTGAAGAGCCGACACCTTAGAAAAGACCCTGATGCTGGGAAAGATTGAAGGCAAGAAGAGAAGGGTACAAGAGAGGACTAGATGGTTGGATAGCATCACCACCTCAATGGACATGAGTTTGAGCAAGCTCCAAGAGTTGGTGAGGGACAGGGAAGCCTGGTGTCCATGGGGTCGCAAAGAGTTAGACACGACTGAGCAACTGAACAAGAACAACAACAATCTTTCAATCCATGAACAGTATCTCTTATCAACATTTTGTAGTTAATCAGCATAAAGGTGCAAAAATCAGTTGGCCCTACCTGTGTAGATCTGTTTCAAGTCTCTATGCTTTCTCATTTACCTGTGTGTCTATCCTATGTTCGATAACGGACATTCCTGATTACTGCTGCTATGTAAGTCTTGAAATTGGATAGTGATTCTTTATTATTCTCCTTTCCATTATCCATTCAGCTATTATAGTGCGTTTGCCTTTTAATATAAATATTAAAACAATCTTGTCTATCTGCAAAAGGAAATGTTGTTAGGATTTTATTAGGAATTCTGTTTAACTGGTAGATCACATTACTTTTTACTACATTGATTATCTCTATCCATGAACATTGTCTCTCCATATATTTAGATCTCTTTTGATTTCCAAAATTTTGTAGTTTTCAGCATACTAGTACTATACATGTTTGTTAGTATTTAATTCTGTTTAGAGCTGATTTCCATATAATTAAATGGCTGTTCAAATTATTTTATAGTAGTTTGTCCCTTTTGAGAAATTGGTCCATTTCATTTATATTGTCATTTTGTGTGAGTAGTGTTCTTAGTATTTCCCTGTCATCCTTTTGCTGTCTTATGGTCTGTAGTGATATCACCATTTTTATTCCTTATGTTTGGTAAGTTGTGTCTTCTCCTTTGTCTTTATCAGTCTTGCTGGAGGTTTGTTAATTTTATTGACCTTTTTAAATAAACTTTTTGTTGAATTGACTTTCAGTTTTTCAATTTCATTGATTTCTGCTCTTACATTTATTATTTCTTGCTTCTGTGAGGTGGAGGTTGAAGTCTTAAGTTTCTTGCGCTGCATCCCTTGCTGTCCTGGTGAGAGATCTTCCTCCTCACTGGTTGATGGTGTGGAAGTTGATGCTCCCACTGGGCACTGCTAATACCTCCCCGGATGGTAGGGGTATGGGTGCCTATTTAGTGTTTCTCATCTGTTCTTCATTGACACATCAAAGGAGAAGGGATATAGGGGTGAGGGAGGTTACTGATAAATAGCAATGGAAGTCTGGACTTAACACCAGGCCTTCAGCCTGGAGGCAGGGGAGTACCTGATTACTGTTCTGGACATAAACGCTTAGGCTCCTCACGTCATCTCCATGGGCACTGCTGGGGGCCTCGTTACCACCCAGTGAGGACCAAAGCCCTAGCTCCCCACCAGGCTTCTCTGACACAGGCAGCAGGGAATGGTGGGGGCAGCTGGTTTCTGCTTGGCCAGGGTAGAAGCTGAAGCTTCCCACTGGACCTTTGCTGGTAGGAGAGGAAATACTTTTTTTCTGTGGTGGTTAGGCGTCAGTTTTCTGTCTTGCCAGACTGCCCTGTTCCTGGTCCTTTGAGTAGAGGGAGCACCCTTTTGTGGATTTTTTTTTTTTTTAACTACCTTTTGGTGTTTCTGAGACTACAGCTTCATGAGCTCCCACTTTAGCATATATGAGGCTAAAAGAAAACCCAGCAAACTCACCATTGTCATTCCTCAGGTCCTGAGGTCTCTAGACAGTCTGCCTCCTCTCTGCCTTTCTCAGTTTTGTATAGAATGTGTAGAGTCTTTAGCTGTGCTTATCTGGAATAAGGAAAAGCATGTTTATTCAATCTTTCTATTCTGTGAAGTGCATTGCCACATTTTTACAGATTTGAATTACTGATTTCTTGTCAGTTCTATGTTCTATCTATACCTTCTCCCAATTGAGGGCTTATTTTCTCATTTTCTTCATGGTAATCTCTTGCCTAACTGTAGTTCTTAACTTTACTGAAGTTGAATTCATTCATTTCTCCTTTGTGCTCTTGCTTTTTGTTTTCTTGATTAAGAAACTTATTCCAGCTCTAAGGTTACACAGATACTTTCCTCTATTTCCTCATGAAAGTTTTAAATTTCTTCATCTGTCCTATCCAAAATTTTGAATTAAGTCAAGTAGGGATCTGATTCTGGAGAAGGCAATGGCACCCCACTCCAGTACTTTTGCCTAGAAAATCCTGTGGATGGAGGAGCCTGGTAGGCTGCAGTCCATGGGGTCGCTAGAGTTGGACACAACTGAGTGACTTCACTTTCACTTTTCACTTTCATGCATTGGAGAAGGAAATGGCAACCCACTCCAGTGTTCTTGCCTGGAGAATCCCAGGGACGGGAAGCCTGGTGGGCTGCTGTCAATGGGGTCGCACAGAGTCGGACTCGACTAAAGCAACATAGCAGCAGCAGCAGCAGGGATCTAATTTCATCCCTCTCCCACTGTAGAGAGCTGTAGCAGCATGAAAAGTTTTCCTCCCCTTTCCCACCAATTTCTAGCGCCACATCTGTCATGTGTATAACTGTATTGAATCTATAGATACGTTTGGAGAGACTTGGCACCTTTACCATCAAGAACATGGTATTTTCATTACTTAGGTATTTTTTGTTAATGGTTCTAAATATAGCTTAACATTTTTCTACACAGTGGCCTTACACATTTTCAAAACTTTACTCCTAAGTACTTAATATATTTTTTATTATTGTGAAATAGTTTTAGTTTTTTAATTAAGATTTTTAAAATTTAGATTTTAATTCATTCATTTATTGTTTCACAACTCCCACAAAGGGACACAGGACAAGCACTGTGAAAGATCTCCCCTCTCCCAAAGGAACACTGTTTGCACTTAAAGGAAGCAAATTTAGTGTTTTCTGAATTCCCATGGATATTTTAAACAAAATAAGTGTGTCTGTGTTCCACTTTTAGCAATCCCGATCTTGTAGGCCCAGAGAGAACCAGAACTCTAATTCCTTTAGGAGGGTCCATATGATTCTGCATATCTCTCTGAGAGAAGTTGCTAAACAATAAAAAGAATAGCCCGAGGGGATGTTTATTTAGAAGAGCATCTCATTTAAAGTTATGAGCATTTTTTCATCATTTAATATACTAGTGTGGGACATACACATAAACACACACACTATATGTATACACACATGGTGCACCTGCGTGTAAAATTCATATATGTACATAAAAGTGAATTGCTTTAAGTTAAGTAACAACAGGTATAAATTTGAAGATAGTAGACCTGTAAAAGAACCCATTCGCAGTTTGGATGAGATGTGTTGGGTTAGGACTCCATATTTGGTTTTAAAACTTAGAATGTGAGCTTATGGATATCAACAGGATTGGTGGTTGCATGAGGTAGCTGTTGGGGGTGGGCAAAATGGGTGAAAAGGGTCAAAAGTTACAAATTTCCAGTTATAAAATAAGTCCTAGGGATGTAATGTACAGTATGGACTATAGTTCATAAAACTATCACATATATGAAAGGAGCTAGGGGAGTGGATCTTAAGTTCTCACCACCAAAATAACACCAAACTTGTAATTGTGTACAATGACAGATTTCAACTGGATTTTTTGTGGTGATCGTTTTGCAATATATACAGACATCAATTTCTTTCGTTGTGCAGCCTAAACTTACTGTGTTATGTCAATTATGTGTCAATGAAAAAAAAAAGTTAAAAATACAATTTTGTCTTTCCCAGTTGGAGTTATTCGGTGTCCCGTTTGCAGCCAAGAGTGTGCAGAGAGACACATCATAGATAACTTTTTTGTGAAGGACACTACTGAGGTTCCCAGCAGTACAGTAGAAAAGTCTAATCAGGTAAGTATATTAAGTCTTGAGTATCTTGCTTCCTCTTAATGTGGCAGCCTAGAATACTGGAGAACTTATCATGCATTTTGTTGGTTTGTCTCAAGCATATCTTTAATTAATTTCAAATTATCCCTTCTCCCTGCTTGGCTTTCTTTTCCTCCCTTTTAATATATTTGCTGGGTAAACTGGGTTGTTAGTCCAGTAAAATTAGCCTTATTCTGAATTTTGTGCACCTCTTAAGTCATTTGACATGCTTCCCTCTCTGCTGTATTTTGTGTAAACTGGTGATAAAAATGTAGAGGCTGGTTTATATTTGAGTCCCACTGGGTAAGAGGATATAAGAATATGTCCATCCATATGTCTGTGTGTCTTTCAAGCAGAAAGATTGTGATGCTTGGTTGTCTTTTTTCTGATGTTAATGGCCATCAGTGATCACTGCCAGGATTCCATATTTCACTCAGACTTTGAAAAAGGATGACATTTTATTCTGTCATTCTCCTTTATTTCTCAACTGGAATAGGAAGAGAAAAGCATCCTTCATTGATTCTTAGGTTTACAGGAAAAGTAGATAAATGCTCAATTCTTTCCCTTGAGTTGCTAAATTTTAGAGTAGTGATTTATTTTCTTAGCATTCTTCAGAGGTGACTAACGAGTGGTGTGTGTGCTTATTGTTATGAACTAACTCATGGAGTATTAACATGAAATGTGTTGTAGTTATTCTTATTGGTGCTCAAATTTGTGCCATCTTGGCAGTGAGGATTCCTGAGTCCTTCCAACACAATCCCAGTAGTCACTGCTATCTTCCTTGCTTTCTATTTTGACAAGATCTTGTTCATTTTCTGCTCTATACCTGCAACCTGCAGGAGTTGGTTCTTCTGAGAGCCTTGGTTCCTTTTAGTCTGAAATGGTATTTAGAGAACACAATATGGATGCTCCTGAGCACTTTGTTGGCCAATTTTTCTATGATTTTCAAGAGAATGATTCAGCAAATGCTTTTTTATTTTTAAAAGAGGAAGGAAAAAGGAAAAATATATCAAGGATATATTGACATTTTTAAGTCAAATCTAGAATTGTAGATGAAAAGTTGAGCAAATAGGAAGCCAACTAAGATGATCTTTCCCTCTGGCATTGCAGTCTTCCTCCAGTACCACCTATTGCTAGAATCTAATGTGGAAGCAGCTCGTTAAGCATAAATGAGACTTGCAGAGTAAGAGTGAAGACAGAGTTGGTACTGAAAGTAGAAATTATAGAATTGTCTCTGTCAAAACAGAAAACAAGGTAACAATTACTAAATGTATGTACTGGAGATATTCAACCAAATCATCATGTTTTAAGGTTACTTAAGTAATTCTTCTCTATATGGTTAAGTCACCCACTTGATAGGCAGGTTCATTTGTTTCATTTTGCTTTTGTTTATGGTTTTGTTTAGGGCTTTAGTTTTTTTTTAGGGCTATGAGCCATGCCATGTAGGGCCACCCAAGATGGACAGGTCATGGTGGAGAGTTCTGACAAAACGTGGTCCACTGGAAAAGGAAATGGCAAACCACTTCAGTATTCTTGCCTTGAGAACCCCATGAACAGGATGAAAAGGCAAAAAGATAGGACAGTGAAAGATGAACTCCTCAGGTTGGTAGGTTCCCAATATGCTACTAGACAACAGTAGAGAAATAACTCCAAGAAGAATGAAGAGATGGAACCAAAGCAAAAACAACCCCCAGTTGTGGATGTGACTGGTGATGGAAGTAAAATCTGATGCTGTAAAGAGCAATATCGCATAGGAACCTGGAATGTTAGGTCCATGAAACAAGGTAAATTGGAAGTGGTCAAACAGGAGATGGCAAGAGTGAACGTTGACATTTTAGGAATCAATGAACTAAAATGGACTGCTGCTGCTGCTAAGTTGCTTCAGTTGTGTCAGACTCTGTGCGACCCCAGAGACAGCAGCCCACCAGGCACCCCTGTCCCATTAGATCTACTACTGTGGGAAAGAATCCCTTAGAAGAAATGGAGTAGCCCTCATAGTCAACAAAAAAGTCCGAAATGCAGTATTTGGATGCATTCTCAAAACAACAGATGATCTCTGTTCGTTGCCAATGCAGACCATTCAATATCACAGTAACCCAAGTCTGTGCCCCAACCACTAATGCTGAAGCAGCTAAAGATCACCAGTTCTATGAAAACCTACACTACCTTCTAGAACTAACACCCAAAAAAGATGTCCTTTTCATTATAGGGGATTGGAATGCAAAAGTAGGAAGTCAGAAGATACCTGGAGTAACAGGCAAATTTGGCTTTGGAGTACAGAATGAAGCAGGGCAAAGGCTAGCAATTTTGCCAAGAGAATGCACTGGTCATAGCAAACACCCTCTTCCGACAACACAAGAGACGACTCTACACATGGACATCACCAGATGGTCAATACTGAAATCAGATTGATTATATTCTTTGCAGCCAAAGATGGAGAAGCTCTATACAGTCAGGAAAAATGAGTCCAGGAGCGGACTGTGGCTGAGATGATTGGATGGCATCACCAACTTGATGGACATGAGTTTGAATAAGCTCCAGGAGTTGATGATGGACAGGGAAGCCTGGCATGCTGCAGTCTTTGGGGTCGCAAAGAGTCAGGCACAATTAAGCGATTGAATTGAACTGAACTTTTTTTTTTTTTTTTTTTAATTTGAAATTTGTAAAACTACATATAAAATATTCATATACTGGTTCCAAAGAAAAATCTATGAAACAGAATGTTTTCAGGGAACTCAAACTTCTATCTCCATCTTCACCTACCCTATATTTTCTCTTATCTTACAGCTAACCGTTTGATTTCTTTTATGGTTTATCCTTGCATTTTTAATATTGTTTTATAATATAAGTAATTTTATGTTATTTTAAAGATTTAAGCAAATAAGTCATTCCAGCTCATCTGCGTCTTTCTTAGATAAGCAGTAATATGGTATGCTTTAACACTTCGCTTTTTTGGTTTTACTTTTTATAGTGGACATCCTTCCCTAAAAGTATGTATAGAAATCCCTTACTCCTTTTTGCTGCAGAATGTAGAGATTAAGTTTTGGGTGACATCCTTATAGAGGTGATAGTTGAAGCTGAGGGAATGGATGAGACCAGTCTTTAAACCTAGCAAAAATTTACAGAATCCAGAGGAGAAAGAGTAGTGGTGGGATCCAGAGAGGCAATCCAGGAGATAAGAGGATGTGGAAGTGTCAAGGAATCAAAATTATTTCTAGGGCATAAGAGTGGCATCAAATGATGTTAGAAAGGTGAAAAGCAAGAACTGAGAAAGAGCAAGTTTGGGTTTGTGGAAGTATTATCCAGATATTTGGGATTTGACTAATGTAAACCACTGACTGAGGGGAAAACATTTTTTCCCAATCATAAATGGTGTTATGAGGACTGTTTATGTGTTGTGTAACTTTAATATCTGTTCTTAGAAAAGAGGGCTAACATCTACACAGTTATACAAGCTGGGGGGAAAGGTACTATCTCTTGCTGTCTCTTCATCTCGCATATCCAGTGTATCCTCCAAACCAGTCAGTTTTACTTCCAAATCTCCTTCATTCATCTCCACTTGTAGCACTGCAAAGGGCTCCTACTTCCCTCTGTGCAGAAATACCTGCCCTTTTGCTGATCTGGCATGCTGTTCTCTCTGTCTAGAAGACCATCACCAGTAATTGATGACTCAGCTTTCTTATCTTTATCTTTAGAGAAAGCCTTGTCTGGGTGATCTCTCTTCACTTTTCCCAACACTTGAACCCTACTCAAAGATGACTTTCCCCCATCATATGTTTTTATAGTTTCTCATACCTTTCCTTTATGGCACTTTTCAATTTGTAGTTTTGTATTAGTGTGATTATTCCAATAATGTTTGACTTCCCCCATGTTATTCTTCATAACCACTTAGTAAAGTTCATGTTATTGCCATTATTTTAAGATGAACCTTCTAAAACTGCCTAAGACTACTCAACTAGTAAGTATGGGTTCATTTATGTGTGGTTAGTTGTGAGACCACCTTTTCTTTATTCTTAAAAATTGATGGGACATGTTTCTTTTTATTAGGTATGTACAAGCTGTGAGGACAATGCAGAAGCTAATGGGTTTTGCGTAGAGTGTGTTGAATGGCTCTGCAAGACATGCATCAGAGCTCATCAAAGGGTGAAATTCACAAAAGACCACACTGTGAGACAGAAAGAGGAAGTATCTCCAGGTAATAAATTAGTTTTTAAAACTCATTTTTTCTCTGTCCTTCCCAGGTCATTCTTTCCTTCCCATATTAACTTGTTTTGATACAGTTGTAAACATTAAATATACTCTTGTCTTTTAATATGAGAAAGTCTATTGTAGTTGAATTTGAATACTTGTAAATGTTGGTAAGTAACTGTTAAGTAGATTTAGTATTATTCTGCATTATTTTTACTCACAACCCTCCTCCTATAAATGCCTTGATTTGGTATGAATGTACAACTAAAAAAAAGTTGCTTTTAAAATTTCTCTATTTCTTTCTTTTTAAGATGACAAGGGGTGAGTTAAAAGAAGTTTTACAATTCTTTTTCTCACTGATATTCTCGTAGTAAACCTGTTTCATGATATTTATTATATAGGTAACTAAAGCTTTGCTTTTTATGTAATGATGGTTTCTGCATTTTTGTTGTGTTGCTTATAATGTAAACTTGACTAATACATTTTTATTATAGTAAAATATGTATGTAACTTAAAAATTGACATTCCAACCATTTTTAAGTGTACAAATTGGTGGCATTAATTGTATCCAAAGCGTTACGCAACCATCACCACTATTTAGAAAACTTTCCTAGCACCCCCAAGATAAATTGTACCCAATAAATAGTAATTGCCCATTCCCCTCTCCTCTCCAGCCCCTTTTAACCTCTAATCTATGATTCATCTCTATGAATTTGCTTACTCTAGATATCTCATACAAGTGAAATCATATGGTGTTTGTCCTTCAATGTCTGGCTTATTTCACTTACCTCAGTGTTTTCAGGTTTTATCCGTGTTGTAATATTTATCAGCTCTTTGTTCATCTTTATGGCTCATTAATATATTTTTGTTTAAAAATTAATTCACTGCTTTTTTATTCACTGAGTCAACAAAGGGTTTGAATGTCTATTCTATATTCCAGGAACTTTGCTAGATTAAAGAGATGAACGAGTAAGACGGGTACTTCCTACCCTCCAGGAAGTATCAGTATGATGAAGACTATGAACAGATTAGCAATCATAGTTTAACCTCATAAATTCTGTAGGAGCACATGAAAGGAGTACCAAACGCAGACTTGGGGGTTTACATTGAAAGCCACATTTGGGACTTCAAGGGTAAATAGAAGTTCATCACATAAATGAGAAGGGTGGAGAAAACCGAAGCACATGCACAAATTTCCAGAGGGAGAACATTGATTGTACCTGAGAGTAAGATGCAAGAAGAGTAGTAAGAGATGGGGCTAAGAGTGCTGAGACACAGGAAAAGGGATATAATGTCCAAGAACACCAATGAAGAAAAAAGAGAAAAGGCCAGGTATAGTCTCAGATAAATTTAGTAGATTAGTACTAGAAAGACTTGTTTTCCTGTGAAGTCCAATGTCTACTGAAAAAGAGATTAGAAGAATTAAGGACTTAAAAGGTAAGGGACATGGAGGATACTTGAAATAACGTCTGTTGAAAGAGAGCTCTAGCTTTGGAAATAAAATTACTTGGTAGCATCGAGGTTGCATTTGATATAGCACTTAAAACTTCCTCTGTCAGTCCTCCAGAGTCTGATGTTTATAGAGAAGAATTGAACTATTTATGGTTGGGGTTCAGTTGGATTTCCACTGGGTAAATGATACAGATAATGGCATGTGTTGACATGAAGAATTTGGGGTTTTAACTGTAGAGAGAAAGTGAAGTTGTTAGGATAGAAGAAGCAGTTAGGGACTAGAGATATCGGTGAGGTATAATGAGAGTAGTTGAAGAATTGGAAAGTTAGAAAGTAGAAGTTATTAAAAGTGGAATATTTGAATTTATGATTACAGAAATGAAATAGTTAACAAACGATAGAAAATCTAGGGTGAGACCATGATGTATATGAAATGGAATAAGCAGCTAAAATGAAGTATAGGTCTCTAGAGATGAAAAAGTCTGAGAGGCTTGTCTTTATGTGGTGCTTTCTGCGGACTTCTCAATCATCCAGGCTGATCATGATGAGACTTAGTGCTAGGAGGATGACTGTGGGTCAGAATCGAAATTCCTCATACATAAAAGAAGTCTATAAATGGGTGACATGTTAATTATCTACATCAGGTATTATAATAATATAATTATTCCTGAAGAGCAGGCACAAACCAGGATGTCCCAAGCCAAGCAAGGGTATCTGACTACCCATCATCTACTGTGATGCCCAGATGACTTGAACCTCAAGGAGATGGGAGCGGGGAAGCTATGACAGTATTGAGCCATCTTCGCCTTGCTAGGATTCATTCCATTTGGTCTTGTTGTGTTGTGGTTTTAAAATTCTTTTATTTCTTTTTCTGCTCTGATTGCTGTGGCTAAAACTTCCAAAACTATGTTAAATAGTAATGGTGAAAATGGGCACCCTTGTCTTATTCCTGACTCTAGGGGAAATGCTTTCAATTTTTCACCATTGAGGATAATATTTGCTGTGGATTTGTCATATATAGCTTTTATTATGTTGAGGTATGTTCCTTCTATTCCTGCTTTCTGGAGAGTTTTTATCATGATGTTGAATTTTGTCAAAGGCTTTCTCTGCGTCTATTGAGATAATCATATGGTTTTTACTTTTCAATTTGTTAATGTGGTGTATTACATTGATTTATTTGCGGATATTGAAGAATCCTTGCATCCCTGGGATAAAGCACACTTGGTCATGGTGTATGATCTTTTTAATGTGTTTTTGGATTCTGATTGCTAGAATTTTGTTAAGGATTTTTGCATCTATGTTCATCAGTGATATTGGCCTGTAGTTTTCTTTTTTTGTGGCATCTTTGTCAGGTTTTGGTATTAGGGTGATGGTGGCCTCATAGAATGAGTTTGGAAGTTTACCTTCCTCTGCAATTTTATGGAAGAGTTTGAGTAGGATAGGTGTTAACTCTTCTCTAAATTTTTGGTAGAATTCAGCTGTGAAGCTGTCTGGACCTGGGCTTTTGTTTGCTGGAAGATTTCTGATTAGAGTTTCAATTTCTGTGCTTGTGATGGGTCTGTTAAGATTTTCTATTTCTTCCTGGTCCAGTTTTGGAAAGTTGTACTTTTCTAAGAATTTGTCCATTTCTTCCATGTTGTCCATTTTATTGGCATATAATTGCTGATAGTAGTCTCTTATGATCCTTTGTATTTCTGTGTTGTCTGTTGTGATCTCTCCATTTTCATTTCTAATTTTATTGATTTTTCTCCCTTTGTTTCTTGATGAGTCTGGCTAATGGTTTGTCAATTTTATTTATCCTTTCAAAGAAGCAGCTTTTGGCTTTGTTGATTTTTGCTAAGGTCTCTTTTCTTTTGCATGTATTTCTGCCCTAAATTTTAAGATTTCTTTCCTTCTACTATATAAAATCAACACACAGAAATCCCTCGCATTCCTATACACTAATAATGAGAAAATAGAAAGAGAAATTAAGCAAACAATTCCATTCACCATTGCAATGAAAAGATTAAAATACTTAGGAATATATCTACCTAAAGAAACTAAAGACCTATATATAGAAAACTATAAAACACTGGTGAAAGAAATCAAAGAGGACACTAATAGATGGAGAAATATACCATGTTCATGGATTGGAAGAATCAATATAGTGAAAATGAGTATACCACCCAAAGCAATTTATAGATTCAATGCAATCCCTATCAAGCTACCAATGGTATTCTTCACAGAGCTAGAACAAATAATTTCACAGTTTGTATGGAAATACAAAAAACCTCGAATAGCCAAAGCAATCTTGAGAAAGAAGAATGGAACTGGAGGAATCAACCTGCCTGACTTCAGGCTCTACTACAAAGCCACAGTCATCAAGACAGTATGGTACTGGCACAAAGACAGAAATATAGATCAGTGGAACAAAATAGAAAGCTCAGAGATAAACCCACACACCTATGGACACCTTATATTTGACAAAGGAGGCAAGACTACACAATGGAGAAAAGACAATCTCTTTAACAAGTGGTGCTGGGAAAACTGGTCAACCACTTGTGAAAGAATGAAACTAGAACACCTTCTAACACCATACACAAAAATAAACTCAAAATGGATTAAAGATCTAAACGTAAGACCAGAAACTATAAAACTCCTAGAGGAGAACATAGGCAAAACACTCTCCGACATACATCACAGCAGGATCCTCTATGACCCACCTCCCAGAATATTGGAAGTAAAAGCAAAAATAAACAATGGGACCTAATTAAACTTAAAAGCTTCTGCACAACAAAGGAAACTATAAGCAAGGTGAAAAGACAGCCTTCAAAATGGGAGAAAATAATAGCAAATGAAGCAACTGACAAACAACTAATCTCAAAAATATACAGGCAACTCCTACAGCTCAATTCCAGAAAAATAAATGACCCAATCAAAAAATGGGCTAAAGAACTAAATAGACGTTTCTCTAAAGAAGACATACAGATGGCTAACAAACACATGAAAAGATGCTCAACATCACTCATTATCAGAGAAATGCAAATCAAAACAACTATGAGGTACCATTTCATGCCAGTCAGAATGGCTGCTATCCAAAAGTCTACAAGCAATAAATGCTGGAGAGGGTGTGGAGAAAAGGGAACCCTCTTACACTGTTGGTGAGAATGCAAACTAGTACAGCCACTGTGGAGAACAGTGTGGAGATTCCTTAAAAAACTGGAAATAGAACTGCCATATGACCCAGCAATCCCACTGTTGTGCATACACGATGAGGAAATCAGAATTGAAAGAGACACATGTACCCCAATGTTCATCGCAGCACTGTTTACAATAGCCAGGACATGGAAGCAACCTAGATGTCCATCAGCAGATGAATGGATAAGAAAGCGGTGGTACATATACACAATGGAGTATTACTCAGCCATTAAAAAGAATACCTTTGAATCAGTTCTAATGAGGTGGATGAAACTGGAGCCTATTATACAGAGTGAAGTAAGCCAGAAAGAAAAACACCAATACAGTATACTAACGAGATGGTAACAATAACCCTGTATACGAGACAGCAAAAGAGACAATGATGTATAGAAGTCTTTTGGACTCTGTGGGAGATGGAGAGGGTGGGATGATTTGGGAGAATGGCATTGAAACATGCATAATATCATATATGAAATGAGTTGCCAATCCAGGTTCGATGCACAATACTGGATGCTTGGGGCTGGTGCATTGGGATGACCCAGAGGGATGGTACAGGGAGGGAGGAGGGTTCAGGATAGGGAACACGTGTATACCTGTGGAGGATTCATGTTGATATATGGCAAAACCAATACAATATTGTAAAGTTAAAAAATAAAATAAATAAAAAATAAATAAAATTTAAAATAAAATTCTTTTAATACATTGCTAACTTTCTCGGTCTGGTTATTTTCCTTTTTTTTTTTTTTTTCCTAGAATTTTGTTTTCCCTTCTTTTTGATAAACTAGACAGTAGTTTACCTTTTTGTGTTTATCCGTAAATTTATCTAATTGCCCTATACATATTTTTAGTTTATTAATTTTATTTTTAATTCCACTCAGCTTACCTTAGTATTGTTTAATCAGTCATTCTATTTATTTGTATTCTGTGTTTCCATTTAATGTTGTAACATAAGCATTACCTGGTCTTATCTCCACAGTAGATAACTAATTAAGAAGTTATGTGGATGACTGCAATGTAATAATATGCATTTTATGATTATCTCTGTGTCAATGGGTATCCTCTGTTAGGAGTTTTGCAAAAGTGGGGAAATAAAATTTTTCCATCACCTCTTTTATACATTTTTATTACATTTTTCTGCATCGCACATAAAAAAAAAAAAAAAAAAAAAACTACATTTGAAATAAGGAGAATTCCAGTTGGTTTCACTCACTTATCTGGGCTATTTTCTTAAGATTTTTTTTCTTTTATTTCATCAGTTCAGTTCAATTTAGTTGCTCAGTCATGTCCGACTCTTTGCAACCCCACGGACTGCAGCATACCAGGCCTCCCTGTCCATCACCAACTCCCGGAGTTTACTCAAACTCATGTCCATTGAGTCAGTGATGCCATCCATCCATCTCATCCTCTGTCGTCCCCTTCTCCTCCTGCCTTCAATCTTTCCCAGCATCAGGGTCTTTTCAAATGAGTCAGTTTTTAACATCAGATGGCCAAAATATTGGAGTTTCAGCTTCAGCATCAGTCCTTCCAATGAATATTCAGTACTGATTTCCTTTAGAATGGTCTGGTTGGATCTCCTTGCAGTCCAAGGGACTCTCAAGAGTCTTCTCCAACACCACAGTTCAAAAGCATCAATTCTTTGGCACTCAGCTTTCTTTATAGTCCAACTCTCACATCCATACTTGACTACTGGAAAAACCATAGCTTTGAATAGACCTTTGTTGGCAAAGTAATGTTTCTGCTTTTTAATATACTGTCTAGGTTGGTCATAACTTTTCATAAAGCATCTTTTAAGCTACACACTTTCTTTTTCTCATGAATCAATTTTAATGTTAACATTCTAAAGTGAAAAGTTCATTTATCTTTTCCTCCAGAAATGAAAAAAGTACTTGATATTTTACTATCTGTAAAACCTAGTGGTAACAGTGATGTGGATGAAGCTGTACCTCCTTTACATCTCAGTGGATTTGAATTTAAATGAACACTCAAATAATTATTTACTGTTTAATTATGTTAATTTTCTTCTTTTTGCTCCCTCCCCCATGTCTCTACAGAGGCAGTTGGTGTGACCAGTCAACGACCAGTATTTTGTCCTTTTCATAAGAAGGAGCAGCTGAAGCTTTACTGTGAAACATGTGACAAACTGACGTGTCGGGATTGCCAGTTACTAGAACATAAAGAACATAGGTACTTGCATCTTTGATTATATACATAGATTTATAATATAGCTTTAGGAGGACTAGACGACTGCTGGCATCACAGCAAAATGGCAGTGTGTAAATGTTTTGTTCGGCTAGCAGTATGTTGACCTATTAAAGGATTTTTCAACTTTGATGTTATTGACTTTGGAGCCAACTGATTCTTTGTTGTAGGGCCTATCTGGTGCATTGTATGGTGTTTTACCTCTATTTACTAGATTCCAGTAGCATTCTCCCAATTTGACAATTAAAAATGTCTCCAGACACTGCCAAATGTCCTGGGGAGGAAAATCACCCCAGTTGAAAACAACTGGCCTGCACACTTTAAAAATATAGAGAATTAGTTGCCAGCATTGTAGATGAGATTTTACATATAAAAAATCAGCAGGTCTTTCATTTTGGTTTTCTGTTTTGTTTTTAAAGAAAATTGAATCTGTTGTAGCCCTCAATTCAGTTCAGTTCAGTCGCTCAGTCATGTCCGACTCTGCAACTCCATGAATCGCAGCACGCCAGACCTCCCTGTCCATCACCAACTCCCGGAGTTCACTCAAACTCATGTCCATTGAGTCGGTGATGCCATCCAGCCATCTCATCCTCTGTCATCCCCTTCTCCTCCTGCCCCCAATCCCTCCCAGCATCAGAGTCTTTTCCAATGAGTTAGCTCTTCACATGAGGTGGCCAAAGTACTGAAGTTTCAGCTTCAGCATCATTCCCTCCAAAGAAATCCCAGGGCTCATCTCCTTTAGAATGGACTGGTTGGATCTCCTTGCAGTCCAAGGGACTCTCAAGAGTCTTCTCCAACACCACAGTTCAGAAGCATCAATTCTTCGGCGCTTAGCTTTCTTCACAGTCCAACTCTCACATCCATACATGACCACTGGAAAAACCATAGCCTTGACTAGACGGACCTTTGCTGGCAAAGTAATGTCTCTGCTTTTCAATATGCTATCTAGATTGGTCATAACTTTCCATCCAAGGAGTAAGCATCTTTTAATTTTGTGGCTGCAGTCACCATCTGCAGTGATTTTTGGAGCCCCAAAAAATAAAGTCTGACACTGTTTCCACATCTATTTCCCATGAAGTGATGGGACCGGATGCCGTGATCTTCATTTTCTGAATGTTGAGCTTTAAGCCAAATTTTTCACTCTCCTCTTTCACTTTCATCAAGAGGCCTTTTAGTTCTTCTTCACTTTCTGCCATAAGGGTGGTGTCATCTGCATATCTGAGGTTATTGATATTTCTCCCGGCAATCTTGATTCCAGCTTGTGTTTCTTCCAGTCCAGCGTTTCTCATGATGTACTCTGCATATAAGTTAAATAAGCAGGGTGACAATATACAGCCTTGACGTACTCCTTTTCCTATTTGGAACCAGTCTGTTGTTCCATGTCCAGTTCTAACTGTGGCTTCCTGACCTGCATACGGGTTTCTCAAGAGGCAGGTCAGGTGAACAGTTGTAGCCCTAGGTGCCATATATTTTCATGTCAGCGTTTGACTGGAATTGACTTTAGTCCTCTTTAAAATGGTCATACTTGTCTAATTCATCATAGTTCCTACTACAGGTAACTTTTATATCTGTCCTCCATTGGCATTTGAGTTAGCAACAACTGAATTAAACAGTAAGATTATGATACACTGATACAAATACAATTGGTGTAAAAAAATCTAGTCTTCCAGTAGTGCCAGACCAGGTAATTTGGACCAACCATACCAGTGAGCTCATACCAGTGTAGCTCAGGCTTCCCTGGTAGCTCAGCAGGTAAAGAATCTGCCTGCAGTTTGGGAGACCTGGGTTCGATCCCTGAGTTGGGAAGATCCCCTGGAGAAGGCAAAGGCTACCCACTGCAGTATCTGGCCTGGAGGATTCCATGGACTGTATCGTCCATGGGGTCTCAGAGTTGGACATGACTAAGTGACTTTCACTTTCACTATACCAGTGAAAATAACTAGAAAACATGGACAAAATATAGAAACCATGGACATTTTAGAGTTGATAATAAAGAATTATTAACGCACTCCAGTACTCTTGCCTGGAAGTCCCATGGACAGGAGAAGCCTGGCAGACTATTGTTCGTGGGGTCACAAAGAGTCAGTCCCAACTTAGCGACTAAACAACAACAATAATTACTAGACCAGGATTGGGTTGCAGTGGGGACAGAGAATGGTACAGGCTTTTTTCCCCTTTGAAGCATTTACCTAGAGGTTGAAAGGTGCTTTTAACAAGTTCTCAAAGCTAAAAGACAGGAATTGGAGTTCTGCGGTCACAAGGGTTAAAGGCTTCTCCTTGCCTTGCACTGGGATCCTGAAAGTCAACACTATTATGATAAAGATCAACTAGTTGGTAAATAGTTCCTCACCAGAACTAAAATGCAAAATCAAATCTTCCCAGTACCTAAAGTTGGATTAAATTGAAATAATACTGCTTGTGCCTCAGGATACCTGGTAGAATAAAATATGAATCCTCCCTGGAAGAAGACATCACCCTAACCTCAAATCTATTTAATAATGAGTTTTGCAAAATGGGTTCAGCACACAATTAGAAATAACCAAATATGTTAGGCAATATGATACAAGGCAATGTGAACAATGTCTAGAACTTAACATTAAAATAACTGATTAACTCAGTAAAGGGTTTAAGAGTTGATTTGACATACCAGTAAATGAGAATTCATGAACTGGAAGAAAGTTAAGAAAACATCAAAATTAGCATGATAAACATAAAGATGTAAAATGGATCAAAAAGATGTAACACAGTGTGTAATTAGGCTCCAAGAAGGAGAGAGAGAATGGGAAGGAAGCAGCATTTGAGAGCAGAGTATAATGGCTTAGCACTTTGTAATGCACAGATATCTAACTCATATTCAAGAAGCCTCATAACTCCTCAGCAGGATAATTAAAAAATAAAGTAATATTTTGAAGTGTAACAAGAAAATAACTATAAAACTAAAATTCTATACCCAGTAAACATATTCTTCAGAAATGAGAGTTAGTGAGAAAGACATATTCAGACAAAATAAACTGAGAGAATATATCCCTAATAAACACTCACAAAAGAAGAAAAACAGTAGGTGATGAGTGATGGAAAGAGTAGTAGTTAAAATAAGTATGAGTAAATCAGAATAATTGTTGACTTAACAGTAATGTCTTGGTGTGTGTCGGGTGTGTGTTATATTATCATACAGCAGATGTATTAGGGGAGGATATGGAGTTCATGTCCTTAGCATTGTTTAGGAAGATGGTAGTAAATATAAATTAATCTTAGATGATAAGTCAAAATATGCATTTTCTAATGCAGAAAGTAGTCACTAAAAGAGTAGTAAAAATCAATATGATTATCAGGATAACAGAGGAAGTGGAGAAATTAATAATTAGTCTAAACTCAGACCAAGAAGAAAAAAGGAACAAAGAGCAAGTGGGATTTAATAATACTTTGATAGGTTGGTAGATCTCTAAATATATTTGTAGTTATAATAAACATGAGTGGATAAAAGGTTCCAAATTAAAACATTCCAGGCTTAATAAGGAAACAGAGAATCTAGAGTTCTCCAGGCCAGAATACTGGAGTGGGTGGCCTTTCCCTTCTCCAAGAGATCTTCCTGACCCAGGAATCGAACCAGGGTCTCCTGAATTGCAGGCAGATTCTTTACCAGCTGAGTTACCAGGGAAGCCCAAGTAGTTAGAAATCAATTTAAATAACGCATCAAGGAAGTTCCAATAGATATTAGAAAATATTTTTATCTGAATGATAATGAAAATATTATCCTTGAGGTATACTGCTAAAGCCATAATTAGAGGAAATTATCATTAAATGCATATATTCTATGTTAAGGATAAAAATAAATGTATTAAACATTTATCTCAAGTTAGAAAAAACAGTAAATTAAACCCAAAGTAAGTAGCAAAAAGGATATGATAGATACAATGCAGAAATTAATGAAATAGTCATAGTGAAAAGTTGGATCAAAATAGTCCTTTAATTTAGTAATATCTATAAAGACTCCCTCCTTCTTAAGGGATAATGAAGGGAAAAGCTACCTTCTATGGATATATTTGGTTTTTTTTTTTTTTAAGTTATTGTTTACATCCTTTATCCAAGTGGGCTTCCCTGGTGGCTCAGATGGCAAAGAATCTGCCTGCAATGTGGGAGACCCAGGTTCGATCCCTGGGTCAGGAAGATCCTCTGGAGAAGGAAATGGAAACCCACTCCATTATTCTTACCTGGAGAATCCCATGGACAGAGGAGCCTGGCAGGCTGCAGTCCATGGGGTTTCAAAGAGTCAGACACGACTGAGCAGCTAAGCATACCCATTATCTTAGTCTTCTATTATTTGTTTGGGGCTTTTCCTCATTTTAGACAGACATATTTGTGTGAAATAATTTGCTTATTTTTTTTTCAGATACCAATTTATAGAAGAAGCTTTTCAGAATCAGAAAGTGATCATAGATACACTAATCACCAAACTGATGGAAAAAACAAAATATATAAAATTCACAGGAAATCAAATCCAAAACAGGTAAATTTATATTTGTGTTATTATTTAAATCATCTTTATATACAATGTATTAAGTATATTAATTTTAAGAACAGACAGTTTGCTCAACTCATGGTGAAGTACATCCAAGTGAGTTGTCAGATGGGTCTAATAACAGAGTTGATAAGACTTGTCCAGAAACTGAATTTCTGGAAAGTTTGAGAGTATTCTTCTCAGCCATGAAATTTCAAAACTGTTATTATTATTAACCGCTCATTTATCAGGTAAGTATTAATAATAATTTTTAATTATTTGCTGTTTTCCAATTTTCCAAGAAATACAAGGATATAAAAACTGTAAAATATTTTAACAATTAGATAAATACTTGCTATTTTAAGGAAGAACATATCATAGAACATCAGGAGACAGGGCTTGTTAAACTGTTTCACATACCTTTTACTCTTTAACAAGTAGAATACTTAAAACAGTTTCTACATATTACCTGTTATACTTTTGTCCTCCAAGGGATCAAATCATCAGCTGTCCATGTCTTACAGTTCAGTGACTGGGGGAGCAAACCACTGACCTCTGTGGGGAAGAGGGAATTTGCCTGGTACCCCTTTTTATCCCATTTGGGACCCACACTGACATTTTACAATACCTGTGAATCTCCATGTCTCCTTTCCTTTGTTGTTGTGCACACAGAAGTAACATGTCACTGCTTAAATAGATCAAAAAAGAGAGAGCCTGAATAAGAGAGGCCTTGCAGCAGTTTTCAGTGCTGTTCACAGGGAAAAGATATATCAGCCTCTTGTAGTTCATCTTCCTTAAGATCAGTTGTCACAATCTGTTACTCTGATCATTTTGCAACATGGCTAGGATGGGGCATTTGTACTTTTTTCCAAGAAATTCCTTGGTTTACCTGGTTTTCTTAAAGGAGATTTTAAGTATGATTTAACCTTTTCTTGATAACCTGGTAGTGTTGTTATTATATCTATTTATTATTATACATTGTGATAATAAAAGTTATCAGCTCTCATTTCATTTTACTTTTCTCTTTCATATAAAAACTGTAGTTGACCAAATACTGTTTTCTTTGCCATATTCCAATCAAGTACTGTATTTGGCAAAATTGACATAACTGGTGGGTTTAAAATTTTTGCATTTGAATAATGGAAAATATGTAATGAATATTTATGGAATGATAAGGATAGTTTTTCCCATCTAATGACAAAGAGTAGCAATTGTAAAATAACTAATTTTATATAAACTATCCACCCTTGATGAAATTCACCCTTTTGACTTTTTTCTTTCACTGTGTATATGGTATGAGTTCTGAGCCAAAGTTTACTTTAAAAAAAAAAAAAGATATACGTTTATTCCAACACTTGTTCCAGTTGTTAAAAAGACTATCCTGTTGCTGTTAAACTGTGTTGGCACCTTGGTAGAAAATCATTTGGCCATATAAGTATGAGATTATTTTGGACATTCCATTTCATTCCATTTTCTTTCTTGCTAATACCACACTTGCTTCATGACTAGAGCTTTTTATAGTAAATATAGTAAATCTTTATGATTTTTATAGTAAATCTTAAAATCGGTGTGAATTTTCCAAATTTGTTTTACTTTTTTTAAAAGTTGTTTATGCTATTTTTAAAAAATAATACATTATGATATGGAAGGATTTTATTTTTTGAATGGTAAGAATTTAAAATCTTTGAATTAGCTGCTAATTATTAATATCTTTATAGCCTACCTGATTATAAAAAGGTTAAATTTACTGGACTGACTTCACTATTAATTCATTTTTATTCATGTGCAAACATGGCATTACTTGTCCCTTTTTTCATTCTGTTCTACCATTATGAGATTTTTGTTTATTTTTTGAGGTTGTTTACTTCCTTGATCTGACAGCCAATGTTGATGTTCAATAATTATCTTGAAGAATTTCCAACATGGCAGGGAATAAATAGCCAACATGGCAGGGAATAAATAGCCCAGGGAACTTATACTCAGTATTTTGTAATAATGTATAAGGGAAACTAATCTGGATGATAATAATAATATATATATGTATGCGTAACTGAATCCCTTTACCATGCACCTGAAACTGATACAATGTTGTAAATCAGCTACAATTAAAAAAAAAAAAAAAAAAGAATTTCCAACAGAGTAAAATCCCTGCCCCTTTGATCTTAAGTTTTGGAAGATAACTATGGGAGAAGCAGACAGAAGAAACGAAGCCTTTTATTTATCTCATAATGTTTGATGGTGGATGCCTCATTTTTATCTGCTTCTATAAGGTATTCTGGTTTGATGCTGTGTATTTTTTTTCTCATCCATCTTGATCTCCAAGAAAACATTTTCTCTGATCAAAGGAAAAAATATATATTGTGGTTTGTAAAGACATAAAGTAGTTATTTGGCTGCTTATTTCAAGACAAATGGGTTATTAAAAGTAGTTAACTATTATTATCGTCTTTTGGTTTTTATTCAGATATAATGAATGGGCAGCAGTTCAGATGACTAAGATAATTGTGACACATTTAAGGTTTTCTACTTCTTAGTTGCAGTGAATACAGTAAAACTCAGAGTCATGATTTTCCTTATCTTGTTTATAAGTCATTCTTTTTTTGTCCATCCTTATAGGCTGAGAATTTTTCTAGATGTTGTCATAATTTTTCTGAATATTATTTCCTTAAAATGTGTTCATTCTTTTATAGTTTAATACATTTTTAAGATTGAACTAAAGTGACTGTCTTTTGGAAGAATTATATTTTTGCTCTCTCATCTTTAAGAAAGTCAATTTAAACTGAAGGACCCTTAGGAATAGGCAAGCTTTTAAGAGCTGAAAACTTCCTGGTCTAATTTA
The DNA here is from genome assembly GCF_027580195.1 of Bos mutus. Classification (NCBI taxonomy): domain Eukaryota; kingdom Metazoa; phylum Chordata; class Mammalia; order Artiodactyla; family Bovidae; genus Bos; species Bos mutus. The sequence continues at coordinate 21,732,746 of NC_091620.1, read as the reverse complement.
GACATTAAAAAATCAATGCCTTAGATTTTAGATTTTTGCCTTTTGTTTAATTTTCAGGATAATTGAAGTAAATCAGAATCAGAAGCAGGTGGAACAGGATATAAAAGTTGCCATATTTACATTGATGGTAGAAATAAATAAAAAAGGTAAAGCTTTACTGCATCAGCTTGAGGTAAGTTACTGTTAATGGGACAGAATGTGGTGATTATGTTAAGTGTTTTCTTATGTATTTGTGAATTTGGAATCACAGCCTTTTTCATATAATTGTTTTCATTTATGATTCAGTAATATTTTAGGCTCTACCTTGTAGCTGACAATTTATGACTTTAAAATACACTAGGAATGTCTTAATCCTTCTTGTTTACTTCAGAGCACAAAGCATAATGCTTTGCTTGAAGGAGGAGCTTAGTAAATGTTAAAACAAGTTGAACTGTTTTAGAGATTCATTGAACTGACAGCTTTGGGTCCCCAAAGCAGTGCAGCAAACTTTTTCAGTAAGTTACCCTAAGCTATATTTAAATCTCAAATATATACATTTAACCTTAGGAGAAATTAGATAAAAGGATGTGTCTCCTCCCCTCAACGGTCTTAATTGTGAAAGCAATACTCAGGGAGCGATGCTCAAGGCACTTAGGATAGTTTTTTCTCACTGCAGGTAAGAAAAATATTACTGTCTTAATCAGCTTTTTTACACACATAAAAGGTCAAGATCCAGAGTTAATGTTTGACTCAAATAATATGAAGCTACAACTTCTACATGGTATCTTAATGTAATAATAATTGCATGATATTTTGGTATTCTTTTAATATATTGGTACAAAAGGAATTTAAGAGTAGAGAAGCAAATTGAGAATAAAAGCATCCTAATGTTTGAAGATTTAAGGGGAAGAAAGCTCATAGAAATATGTTAGTTCAACCTCTTTATCTATAGTTGACAAAATTATAATGTCTTTGTCAGCAAGATCTCTTCCTCTTGGAAAAGCATGATCATTCCCGTGGTTTTTCAAACATACGGGAAGCTGAGACCAAAATTATTCTCTCTCCTTTTAGAAACAAATACGTAGTGAAAAAGTTTTCTAGCTGGGAGGAATCAAACCCCATTTGTAGTAACTGTCTTTTCAAGGTTCTAGGGTGCATTGGGGGGTTGTTGGTTTGTTTAGCTAGAAGCATTTAAACTATTTTAAAAGATGTCAGAGCTCTACTTAAAATCAGATGTCGCATCGATTTGCTTTCTCGGAGTGAATAGTGCACATATTACCATAGCTGTTTCCAAATTTCACTGTAAATCAGGGTTGCTTGTTTTTTTAAAAATCCAGGAAAGAACACAAGATGACCACGTCTTCAAATCTCTAAAAGTGAACCTGGTCATCAGTATTATTTTAAATCAACTTTATATGTTGACTTATAATTTTTACAACCACTTCTAAGTATTCTTGTCAGTCTTCATACCCTTTCTCCTGCTTCATAGGATCCTCCTCTAAGGCAAATTAATGTAATCAGTGTTTTCTAATAACTTGAAAAATTCAGCCAAATAGTTATTACTATAGAAAACAAAGACATTTGGGCTTCTGATTCTCAATTTGCAACATCTCTAAAAGTCAACAGAATTTCTATTCTTTCTAGAATGTCTCCAAAGAAACACTGGGTTTTGTGTGGTCAGAAAGAGCCTAGCAAATCATCTCTGAACTTAAGATTAGACACAACAAAGCCATCAATAGTCACTGCAGTGACTTAATTCAGTTTGGAGTCACTCAGTTGTGTCTAACTCTTTGCAACCCTATGGACTGTGTAGCCCACCAGGCTCCTCCATCCATGGAATTTTCCAGGCAAGAATACTGGAGTGAGTTGCCATTTCCTTCTCCAGGGGATCTTCCTGACCCAGGGATCAAACTCAGGTCCTCCACATTGCAGGCAAATTCTTTACCATCTGAGCCACCAGGGAAGCCTCTTAATTCAGTTTAGCATGTATGTATTTTCCAAATTTGAAACCAACTAGGGCCAAGATGTAGGTTCACTTTTTCTATTGAGAATATAATTCCATATTGGAGTATAGCAATTTTACTTAACATTTCTTAGAGCCAGTGGAAGGTCCTGTTTTCTCCTCCTTTCTGTACCAGGTAAAGGAGACCTTGGGGATAGAGACCTTTAAAATAGCCCACATTTAGTGGGGTTTTCTTCTACTCTGGACTGACCTATGTTCTTGCTTATGTACTTCCCTTGGAGAAATTCTGTAGTCTGCTTTTCTGTGACTTTTCTGAGAGTGCATTCGTTCCATTAGTCACGGTATCAGTTGGTTCATGGCAGTTTTCAATAGACAAAAATTATATGCTTTCCCCTTTTTTTCCTTACTACATACAAAGCATAAATGTTGTCTACCATGTGGCATGACTTGGCACAAAGTAGCTGCAATCAGGATAAGAGTGCCTGAAAGGAGAAATCATGTCTTTGAGTAAATCATGTGATCTGGTAGCTTTACTCGATTGCTGGGTGGTACACCTATTTTATTTTTTAGTATTGAATTTAATAGTCACTTGCTTTGTTAAAGGGCTTCCCAGGTGGCGCTAGTGGTAAAGAACCCGCCTGCCAATGCAGGAGACATAAGAGACATGGGTTTGATCCCTGAGTCAAGACCATCACCTGGAGGAGGGCATAGTAGCCCAACTCCAGTATTCCTGCCTGGAGAATCCCATGGCAGAGGAGCCTGGTGGGCTGTAGTCCATACGGTCACAAAGATAGCTAATCCATGGTTTTGTACCTTTATGGATACTGGAAGATGGATGAACAGAAACCTAAATCCCAGAATATGTAAAACCCAACCCAAGACCTTGGGCAGCACAGATGAGGTAGCATCAGGGGGCTGACTCTGACACTGGAGACATGATTTTTACTTCAATGAAAGTGATCTTTTGTACCTAGGGATAAGTGATAAGTTACTGTCACCTGGTTCTTAGAGGTGGTGGTTATTTTAATTTGGTAATCTGAAAATGACCATTAAAATGTGTTCAGTCGTTCAGTCGTGTCCAACTCTTTGCGACCGCATGAATCGCAGCACACCAGGCCTCCCTGTCCATCACCAGCTCCCTGAGTTCACTCAGACTCACATCCATCGAGTCAGTGATGCCATCCAGCCATCTCATCCTCTGTTGTCCCCTTCCCCTCCTGCCCCCAATCCCTCCCAGCATCAGAGTCTTTTCCAATGAGTCAACTCTTTGCATGAGGTGGCCAAAGTACTGGAGTTTCAGCTTTAGCATCATTCCTTCCAAAGAAATCCCAGGGCTGATCTCCTTCAGAATGGACTGGTTGGATCTCCTTGCAGTCCAAGGGACTCTCAAGAGTCTTCTCCAACACCACAGTTCAAAGGCATCAATTCTTCGGCGCTCAGCCTTCTTCACAGTCCAACTCTCACATCCATACATGACCACTGGAAAAACCATAGCCTTGACTAGACGGACCTTTGTTGGCAAAGTAATGTCTCTGCTTTTGAATATGCTATCTAGGTTGGTTATAACTTTCCTTCCAAGGAGTAAGCGTATTTTAATTTCACGGCTGCAGTCACCATCTGCAGTGATTTTGGAGCCCAAAAAAATAAAGCCTGACACTGTTTCCACTGTTTCCCCATCTATTTCCCATGAAGTGATGGGACCAGATGCCATGATCTTCGTTTTCTGAATGTTGAGCTTTAAGCCAATTTTTTCACTCTCCACTTTCACTTTCATCAAGAGGCTTTTTAATTCCTCTTCACTTTCTGCCATAAGGGTGGTGTCATCTGCATATCTGAGGTTATTGATACTTCTCCCGGCAGTCTTGATTCCAGCTTGTGCTTCTTCCAGTCCAGTGTTTCTCATGATGTACTCTGCGTATAAGCTAAATAAGCAGGGTGACAATATACAGCCTTGACATACTCCTTTTCCTATTTGGAACCAGTCTGTTGTTCCATGTCCAGTTCTAACTGTTGCCTCCTGACCTGCATACATATTTCTCAAGAGGCAGGTCAGGTGGTCTGGTATTCCCATCTCTTTAAGAATTTCCCACAGTTTATTGTGATCCACACAGTCAAAGGCTTTGGCATAGTCAGTAAAGCAGAAATAGATACTTTTCTGGAACTCTCTTGCTTTTTCCATGATCCAGCGGATGTTGGCAATTTGATCTCTGGTTCCTCTGCCTTTTCTAAAACCAGCTTGAACATCAGGAAGTAAAATGTGTTACATGCAGACCTAATTTTGAAACTTTTTTTCAGAGTCTTGCAAAAGATCATCGAATGAAACTTATGCAACAGCAGCAGGAAGTGGCTGGACTTTCTAAACAGTTGGAACATGTCATGCATTTTTCTAAATGGGCAGTTTCCAGTGGCAGCAGCACAGCATTACTTTATAGCAAGCGACTGGTAAGATCAACTGTGTGGTTTAATATAGAGAGATACAGTGGAGTTACTAGAATGCTCAAAATTTAGAAATGTTCGTTAATCTATACTTAAATGCTTTTTACCTTTTTCTAATTTTTATCAATCAAAATATTTTGCTTTTAAAAAATCTTTAAACTCCCATGATTTAGGTGCATCTTCAATTCATTCTGCCACTGTCACTTCTATTTTGTTCTTTTCCAAATTTCCCTTAGTGACAACTGAACTTAATACTAACAATAATGATAATGGTAAACATTTCTTGATAACCTGTAGTGTGCCAGGCACTTAATTCTAAGCACTTCATGAAATATTTTATTTAAACATTTACATCATTTTTATGAGATGGATGTACCTATCCACCCCCATTGTATGAGTGATGAAACCAAAGCACGAATTAACACGCATAAGACCACTCAAAATTCTAACTTGGACATCCGAACCCAGAGGCTTTGTTCCTCTTGTCAACACTACATTGTTTACCCTGTCAGTGATGTGTGGTGCTGGATATTTCAACCCCATTGCTACAGACAAGTGGCTGTCATTTGTCCAACTATTTTCAGAATAGTCTAGAACCTTGCTACTGAAAATGTGTTTACTGCATACTAATTACCTGAAGATTCTGGTCCAGTAGATGTGATCTGTAGTTCTAACAAGCTCCCAGGTGATGCTAATGCTGCTGGTCTGTAGACCACATCTTTAGTAGCAAGGACGTAGAAGACATTTAGCCGTGGGAGTCACACTATATAAGCATTCTTAAAAACTCCTGCTCTACTCATTTTAAAGATTCCACAGAGATTTATATTTTGAAATAAAATTATGACATCCAAATCTGTTTTCTGTTCACCTACTGTTTTGTGGAAGAAATTTTGTATGACTGTATTGAAATAAGGAAATGCATTTCAGGATAAACTTTTGTAAACTAGGTTCAAATATTGAGTGACTTACTAGAAAACTGATTTTAACTATTTCTAAAACTTTCTAATCATGAATTATATTCAACTCTTAAGATTTTTTCTTTTATAATTATCAATGATATGTTCTCTCAATCTTGAGCTGTTTTTTCTTTTTCTTTTTTTACCGCTTCATTAGTCTAATGAAAAACAGCTTTTATACAGTTCATACTTTTTCTGTTACTTATATTTTCCTATAAGTCAAACAAAACACAGATAAAGGAGAAAGTGAGAGAATTGTCCTCTTCTCTACTAGACCCATAATGAATATTTTTATTTGTACATAAGAAAACATATTTGCACAGATAGTCTCCTTATCAGTTTAATAATGTTTCTCTAATTTTATTCTACGATTTTGTTTGTGATTATAATAAAACAGTAAAGTTAGAGGATAGGATTACTTAATCTGCACAATGAGCTCTTGAAATAGAGAGGGAAACTGTTCTCTGTATTATACACAAGAGAAAATAGACACAAGGAAACATAAGGAACCAGTATTACCAGCTTCCTGACTCACTGAATTGTGGTGGGCCTTGCTGCATCACTGGCAGCAGATACAGCTAGTAAAATAATTTACCTGTGATGAATGTAGAGCTAAAGCTTGTGATTACTTGTAAACATTTAGAAGGATTTTTATCCTAAGAAAATTTGAAAGTCACTATATTATGCAACTCTGTCCTTTAGAGCTTCCATGCTTCGTAAATATAGACATGTTTTCTCAGGTTATCCCCCCCCCCCCCGGTTATTTTTTAAATAATGTCTTTTATATGCTTAAACATTAAAAAGAAATGTGTTACTGGCCTGAAATTTCAAGCTTAGCTTGAGATTCTTAGTTCTTTTTTTCTTTTTTTTTTTTTTGCAATAGGAGTTATACTCAGTAAAAGGCCAAACCCATTGGAATAGGAGAATCCTTTCAGAAGTCCAGTTTTAAATATATTTGAAAACATTTTCACAGTATTTCCCTAGGGTTCTTCTCTCATCTGTTAAACATTCAGTTTATCCTAACATTATTTAGAAGAAAGGTAAGAAATACTGACAGAAGAGACCAAGAGAGTATACTAGCAATAGGTATTTTTGTAATACTAGTGACTAAGAAACTGTTAGAGTATATAAGTAGTAAAGTAGTTAGAGTATATACATAGTAAAAGGAGATTCCACAAGCTTTTTTACTCCCTTTCCCTTGTCCGCCCATATAATTAACCTTCAAAGACCTTCTTTATGTTTCTTGAATATCTCATGCAGTTCCTTACTTTTAGTCCTCAGTGCTCAGAATAGATCATGTTCTTTCCCTGGATTACTGTTACCCTTCCTCAGGATGCTGTTTCTTTTTAGAGCCTACCGGGTTTAGTTTAGATTTGTCTTCCATTCCTTTTGGCAGCCTTCCATGATCAACAATGGGTTGGATTAACCTTCCCTGTGTTTACAAAGCCCTTATGCATATATCCATCATACTGTTACTTATTTTTATCTACTGTTGTTACATTTGCATATTTTTCTTTGCATTCGATTGTTTTCCCTTTTTTTAGATTGCACTGGGTTTCCAGTGCTCTGGGCTTGCTCTAGATGCAGTGAGCAGGGGCTCTTCTTTGTTGCAGTGTGTGGGCTTCTCCAGGCACGCAGGCTTCAGTAGTGTGGCACACAGGCTTAGTTGCTCCATGGCATTTGGGATCTTTCTGGACCAGGGATCAAACCCATGTCCGCCGCATTGGCAGGCAGATTTTTATCCACTGGACCACCAGAGAAGTCTGACTTTTTACTTCTTTAAGGGTAGAAATTTTATGTTACCCAGTGCTTGATATATAGGAGTTCAGTGAAAGATTGATGGTAAATAAGTAAGGTATTAGATAATATCAACTGTCAGAAGCTATAAATAAATATATATAAAACTTTGTTATATTTTACAGGATTAGAAACTCAAATACTAAATTTCTTTGTTTATTTTAACTTCAGTAGAAAGGAGGCAGTATACAGTATTGCCATCTCAAAAGCTATTCTGACATCTTTCATATTTTTTTTAATTTTGTCTTTTGCTTTTTGAACAGTAGCTAAGTTTTCAGTGTGAAACCTGAGTTTACTTAAGTTCAGATACATCTGAAGACATCAACAAATACATTTAATGACCCATTATTTATCTTTTACACTAGTCAAGGTTTATGACTCCTCAGAATTATCTCAAACGTGCATCAAGGGGTTCAATAAGTATAATGGTTTATATTCGAGATGGGTAATATAATTTGACAAGAGGTTTTATATATTTACATTGAATGTCAGTAAAATACAGCAGAAATTGTTATTTAAGATAAAGAACAGAGTTTGGCCAAATTTAGTATTACTTTTAGACCATGCCACAACCTAATTAGCAAATAGGTACTAGTTATCTGAGTTAAAAATAAATTCCATGTCTTCTAGTTTCTCATCAGCAAAAGAAGGAATTTACAGCATAGTACCTCAAAGGAAAAATATAGTGTTTCCAAGTGATTTGCCTCATAGTTCCTCTAATTAAAGCTGATTACCATCTAAGGAAGTGCTTAGGTTTCTGACTTAATTTGGGGGGGCAAAAAAGCTTTATTTTTCAAGTTCCAAACTAAAACTCATATATTTGAAGTGCTAAATTACTGTAGTATGCCAAAAAGGATTGTTAAAATAAGAATGATCAACTCTACTTCCTGGCATGGAGCCTTTAGCATGGTGACTATGAAGACACAGGGTAGTGAAGAGGGTTGGGGGACCACATAGAGGCAGCCCTAGCCAAAGGCATCAAGTGGTGAGTGGGGAACACAGAGGTAGTAAGCAGAGTGTCATTTGGATTTTGGTTACATTAAGCAACAGAGTATCAGTAAATGGACTGAGCAAGTAAGTAAATATATTGAGGGCAATGGCAGCCAAGTTTTGGTTTGTTTGTTTGCTTTTTCCTACTAGAGAAGATACTTAGAAATGTAGAAAAAAGAATAAAGCTATAAAGATCCCTAAGATAGAGGTATAATTATGAACTCAGTTTAATAAAGGTCCTTATAGTCAAAGCTATGGTTTTTCCAGTAGTCATGTATGGATGTGGGAGTTGGACCATAAAGAAGACTGAGTGCCAAAGGATTGAAGCTTTTGAACTGTGATGTTGGAAAAGACTCTTCAGAGTTCCTTGGACTGCAAGAAGATGAAACCAGTCAATTCTAAAGGAAATCAACCTTGAATATTCATTGGAAAGACTGGGGCTGAAGCTGAAACTCCAGTACTTTGGCCACCTGATGTGAAGATCTGACTCATTAGAAAAGACTCTGATGCTGGGAAAGACTGAAGGCAGGAGGAGAAGGGGACGACAGAGGAGATGGTTGGATAGTATCAGTGACTGAATGGCTGTGAGTTTGAACAAGCTCTGGCAGATGGTGAAGGACAGTGAAGCCCAGCGTGCTGCAATCAATGGGGTCACAAAGAGTCGGACTCAACTGAGTGACTGAACAACAGAGTTTTATGCATATACACAGATCTGGAAGTAATTATAGATGTATAAGTATGTATGTGTATGTATGTATGTTTGCTATACTCAGTAGCAATGAACCCACTGTCCTTCAGATGTGGGTTTCTAAATATCAAACAAAATGAGGGAAAGTGCAAGTTGTACCCAGAACATCTTGAACTGATGAAATGAGGAAGACTTGTCAAAAAGACCAGGATCCAGCCTAAGTGGGTCACCTTAGGCACACCCACAGATTTGAGGCTGAAGCTAAATAAACAGTGAGTTACAACACATTGGATTAAGTAGGAATAAATGAGCCCATGATAAGAAAAATAGGCAAATGACAAGGGAAGAATTTATGGTGAGAATATAAATAAGTAGAGAAAGAATAGTGAAAATAAAGAAGCACATTTGGTCACTGTCTTAGTGAAAGCGTTGGCTGCTTAGTTGTGTCCAGCTCTTTGACGCCATGGACTGTAGCCCGCCAGGCCCCTCTGCCTATCCTTGGGATTTCCCAGGCAAGAATATTGGAGTGGGTTACCACTCCCTTCTCCAGGCTAGCTTCCCAACTTAGGGGTTGAACCTTGGTCTCCCTCATTGCAGGCAGATTCTTTACTAGCTGAGCCACCCACTCACTGTCTTAGAGGAAATTCAAAAGGAGTTATCGCTGGGTACTAACGTAGTGAATTAGAGCATTGGTGAGGAATAGGGTTTTTGTATAACCCTAAAATACCTCTCTGCAAATATTGATCAGTTATAAACAGAGTGGTGAATTTACAGTAGAGAAACTGGGCAGCAGAATGACTAGGTGATGAAGATTAGTATCAGCAATGGTTGGACAGTTTATATCCTGCCTGAGCTTCTAAATATGATGCCCTGAGAAGTGCACATTATCACTTGTGTGGCTTTCCTGACAAGAATACTTTACCTATACCGGAGGAAATACACTCAAACCCAGGTTGAAAGTCATCCTACTGAGTGTAAAGCCTGAAATCATCAAAGACATACATGTCAGGGAAAGGCTGAAGAGACATGGCAACTGAATACAACCTATATTCCTAGTGAGCATCCTGGAAAGAGTCACTGTGGAAACAATTGGCATTAGAATGAAGTCTGGGTTGAGTGGTCATGTTGCAACAGAGTTGCTTTCTGAATTTGTACTTTGTTGCTTATGCTAGAGGATCTTTGATTTAGAATATAGACACTGGAGTGTTTAGAGGAGACAGAACCTGATGTCTTCAGCTTGCTCTCAGAAGGTTTGTAAAAAGACTGGTAATAGCAGTGTCTGTGCACAGGAACCCCTGAGTGAGCCCTGAAATAAATGTGCTTATTAACAGTTGGGAAATCTGAGTGAAGAGTTATTTTTACTTTTCTCCAGTTTTAAAATTACTTCAAAATAAATTATTCAATTTTAGAAAATGATAAGACATAAGGATTTTATAAAGGAAAAATTGGGGGCATCATTCTTTTGATTAGCATCTTATTGAGAATCTTCTATAGTGAGAATTGCTAAGATGCAAAGAATTAAGGAAGCAAGAAAAACTTAGGGAAAAGAGCATTGTGTTAAGTGCTGTTTGCCAGACACTGTGCCATGTACTCTACATTGTCCCAGAATAAATGTTTTTTTACTCAGAATTTAGTATAGCTATTCAACACTTATTGAATGCCTGTTTTATTTTTAAGGCAGTATTCTAAATACTAAGGGAACAGAAAACAAAGCAAAATATCTGCCCTTAAAAAGCTGCATTTTAGTAAAGAGAGATAGACAGTACCAAAACAAGTAAAATATATAGACCATTGCATGATGTTGAGTGCTGTAGGGAAAACAGTAAATTAAGGGAAGAATCTGGGCGCATTGGGGTAGGATTGTGGTTTCAGGTAGGGAATTCTAGCTAAAGAGGGTGATATTTGAGCAAACACCTGAAGAAGGTGACAAAGCAAGCCAGGCACGTACTCGCAGAGAATATTCAGGTAGAGAACAGGTACAGACGGCAAGTGAGAGACTGAGATGGGAGTTACTTGTGACATGGACAAGGAGGCCTAAGAGGAGCACAGTGAATGAACACGCAGTAGGAAGAGTAAGTACTGAGATACAAATTTGAGTTGTATAAATGATGAGAGTGGATGAGATCTCTAAAAGTATGTGGGTGTAGGAGAAGAGAGAGCAGTTGCAAGACCCCCTGGTGTGGGAGAGGAGGAGGAACCAACAAGGGAGACTGAGATGTGACACTGGGACTCACACCTATACTCAGTGACCTTAAAAAGTAGCAGCCGGTGAAATAAGGGGAAAACCATGAGACTGTAGTTTGCTAGAAGCCAAATGAAGAAAATGATTTACTTCCATGAAGGCCAAGTGATCACCTGTGTGAAAAGCTACTGAAAGCCTGAGGGGAGAAAATTGCTGAGTAGTGTCTTTGAATCGGCAAGGGTGTTGGGCCCTATTGCGCAAGTGTAATGGCTTCCCTGGTGGCTCAGATGGTAATGAATCTGCCTGCCTGCAATGTAGGAAACCCAGGTTTGATCCCTGGGCCGGAAATCCCCTGGAGAAGGAAATGGCGACCCACTCCAGTTTTCTTGCCTGGGAAATTCCACAGACAGAGGAGCCTGGTGGGCTGTAGTCCATGGGGTTGCAGAGAGTTGGACATGAATGAGCAACTAACACTTGCACTTGCATGAGTGCGTGATTCGCTTTAGCTGGAAGCCTGGCCCGTTAATCCACTGTGATAGGAGGGACCACCAGTACTGGTAGGTGGTGGAAGTTTGTGGAAGGTCTCTGATCGTTCCTGTTTGTTTTTTTTTAAGATGCTGGAGGTTTGGTAAGAGATAGTCATTTGAAATAGTCCTTTAGGAGAGTACGGACATGAAGGATCAGAGGAATGTCATATGATAGCCTGTCAACCTTAGTAAATAGGCTGTGTTTTTGAAGTCCGATCAGTCCCTTTACCAGTCCAATTACAGTCATTAGAAAAGATTTAACCAGTGTTGTTTATTGGTTGTAGTTTCAGAGAAAGATTGAGGAGAAAGAAGTGTGTGTAATTTGACATGTGAGAGAAAGGTGTTGAGGATATATGCAAGGAAATGATTATGAGGATTACTCCTGGGATTTAAGCTGGATAAGGAGAAATTGATGGATAGTGTTGGACATGAGTGAGCGACTAACACTTCACTTCAGAGGATATTGTAAGATTGGAAAGTAACATAAAGTCAAAGGACAGGAAAAATTTTAAAGAGCAAAAGTTCATAGGACCTTTAGGGTTTGTAGGATTATTGGGATCTGGGCACTAGAGGGAACAATCTGGAAAGAAAGTCATCTAATTGTATACTAAAATCATCCAGAATTTGTTGTTCAGTTGCTAGGTCATGTCTGACTATTTGTGACCCCATGGACTGCAGCACACCAGGTTTCTGTGACCTTCACTCTCTCTCACAGTTTGCTCTAACTCTTGTCCATTGATCGTGATACCATGCAAGTATCTCATCCTCTGTTGCCCCCTTCTCTTCCTGCCCTCAGTCTTTCCCAGCATCAGGGTCTGTTCCAATGAGTTGGCTCTTCATTTCAGGTGGCCAAAGTATTGGAGCTTCAGCATCAGTCCTTCCAATGAATATTCAGGGTTGATTTCCTTTAGGATTGACTGGTTTTAATCTTCTTGCAGTCTAAGTGACTCTCAAGAGTCTTCTCCAGCACCGTTGTTCAAAAGTATCAGTTCTTCAGTGCTCAGCCTTCTTTATGGTCCAATTCTCACATCCATACTTGACTACTGGAAAAACCATAACTTTGACTATGTGGACCTTTGTTGGCAAAGTGACGTCTCTGTTTTTTAATATGTGATCTAGGTTTGTCATAGCTTTTCTTCCAAGGAGCAAGCGTCTTTTAATTTCGTGGCTGCAGTCACTGTCCGCAGTGATTTTGGAGACAAGAAAATAAAGCCTTCCACCATTTCCAGTTTTTCATCTTCTATTTGCCATGAAGTAATGGGACCAAATGCCATGATCATAGTTTTTTGAATGTTGAGTTTTAAGCCAGCTTTTTCACTCTTTCACCTTCATCAAGAGGCTTTTTAGTTCCTCTTCACGTTCTGCCCTTAGAGTGGTATTATCTGCATATCTGAGGTTGTTGATATTTTTCCTAGCAGTCTTGATTCAAACTTGTGATTCCTTCAGTCTGGCATTTCACATGATGTATTCTGCATAGGAGTTAAATAAGCAGGGTGACAATGTACAGCCTTGATGTACTCCTTTCCCAATTATGAACCAGTCAGTTGCTCCATGACTGGTTGGAACTATTGCTGCTTATCCTGCATACAGGTTTCTCAGGAGAAACATAAGGTGGTCTGGTATTCCCATCTCCTTAAGAATTTTCCACAGTTCAAAGACTTTAGCAGAGTCAGTGAAGCATCAGTAGATGTTATTTTTGGAATTCCCTTGCTTTTTTTATGATCCAGCAGATGTTGGCAATTTGACCTCTGTTTCCTCTGCCTTTTCTAAATGCAGCTTGTACATCTGGAAGTTCTCGGTTCATGTACTGTTGAAGTCTAGCTTGAAGGATTTTGAGCATTGCCTTGCTAGCATGTGAAATGAGCACAGTTGTCTGGTAGTTTGAACATTCTTTGGCATTGCCTTTCTTTGTGATTGAAACAAAAACTGAGCTTTTCCAGTCCTGTGGCCCATCTAGGATTATGGCAGAAATAATATTGGAGATGGTGATCATGAGCCAAGAGCTGAACTCTTCAAAGACTGAGAGAGAATGACTGAGCATTCACTGCGGACTGCAGTGTGGAGGAGGGTGGGAGGTGGTGTGATGACTGAGATTCACAGCACAGGAGCAAGGAGAGCCATCCTACTAGCAGGCCTGGTTAAGGCTGTACTTCATATCCTGAGCAGATTCATTTGTATTTTCTGTAATCCATTAGCCCCCTAATCTCTACTCTGAATCCTTCTTTGAGAGAGTAAGTAAAATAAAAGCAGAATGTGATTTTACTTTACAAATATGTGGTTGGTACATCTGTGAAACTTCTGTAATTCAGTGAACTAACTTTAACCTGTCACTTTAGGATAGGTTTGTTTTGTGTTCAACAGTATAACTAATTGTACTTCTAATGCATTTTTGAAGGAAAACTGTGTTGTTTGTCTACTTTTTATAACTTACATATGAACACTTGTTTTGTGTTGGCATATATGTGATACAGAGAGCATTTTTTATGTATTTGTTGGGAACTTGATAAATTATTTGCCTAATAAAGACTTGGATGCTTAGTTGTCTCTCTGCTTTCTTCTAGATTACGTACCGGTTACGGCACCTCCTTCGAGCAAGGTGTGATGCTTCCCCAGTGACCAACAATACCATCCAGTTTCACTGTGATCCTAGTTTCTGGGCTCAAAATATAATCAATTTAGGTAGGCTGTTATGTAGATTTTCTCAAAGTGCCATTTGTTTCTGGAACTCTTAATGATTATGAGATTGTTGAAAATGTATTCCCTTCCACCCCCTAAATATGTTTATTATCTTATTTTAAAGACATGAATTTTTCCTGGTATTTCATTAGTGTGTGTATATGTGTGACGCATGCATGAATATAAACACACATATAAATATGTGGGTGATATGAAACATCCTTTTATTGACTCAGTGTCTAGACTTCTGGATTTAGGAGTTGTTTTTCTTCCTCAAGCAAGTAGAATCTTGCTTGTGCTGTTAGTGACATATTTATCAGAATAGCTATTAAAACTCTTGACATGTGTCTGCCATTAATATAGTACTTTTTAGAATGTTTTCTGTTAAAACAGTATTTCTCATACAATTCTTGGCTTACTCAGTCTTGAGACCCAGTTGTCAGGTACTAATGTTTCATTTATTTGCTTTTTCTTGCTAGGGAGGAATTCTCTCTCTCTGTTTTTGTTTTTTTGTTTTTTTTTTCTTTTATGTAATAATTAAATAATTTTTAACCTCCTAATTGAAGTGTATCATGCATATATATAACTGCCCAAATTTGAAGTACTAGAGTTATCAAAAAGGGGGACTTTCGGTGTCATTTGGTAACATCACATATCCTTGCAGGCAGTCCTTGTTACATTATGTACTAGTAAAAAAAAAATCTTCAATTTTTGCCTCCTTTCTTAATTTCTCACAGGGAAATTATAGAAACAAAAATAAGAATTTCATATACATTCTTCATTAACCACCTTTTGGCAGTTTTTGGGCTCATTGACTTTGTTTCAAAATCATCAAATAGGGTTGCTCTCTCATTCTCTAAGCTAGATTCTAGGTAAAAAAGAACTGGCTGGAAAGAGAGCCAGAGCTCTCAGAACACTCCAAGAAAGAAAGAAATAGGCTTACATAAATCTCATCCATACGTGAGAACAGAAAGAATGGTAATAAGGTGACCCTTTGAAGAAATGATAAGGTGACTCCTCAGCACAGTTCAGAAGTACATATTTATTGATTGATAAACATAGCCAGCAGCTAGAATCATACATATTCTCATCTATATAACTAAAAAGAAGCATCTTAATACAAAGCATGTATATAACTATCTCTTACCCTACTCTACCCTCTACCACATACGTAGCTATACAGAGAATCTATCACAGTTTTATATCCACAGAAACAGTCATGTCAACTTATATGTACTTATAAGCATATCACTTAAAACATAGTCCACATGATGTAGACATAGGTAAAATTAAGAAAATATGTAACTGTACGCACATGAGTGAATATAGTTTAGGTAAATCTGAATCAGCAAAAACAAAAACACCTCTTATTTGTGAGGAATTTGTAAAACAGTATCCTTTACTGTAGGACTTTCCAGAGCTGTCATATATAGCTCTATAAATTGTCATTTAAAGTGAGATTGACATTTTAAATCTTCTAAGAAGGATACAACTTTCCCAAACTTGTTTATTTATGGCTTCTGAGAAACATCTTATAGACGAGTACAAGGGAAAAGTAATGTCTTGGACGCGTATTCAGTTTAGTGTCTTTGTGACTTTGGATAAGTTGTTTGGTCTCTCTGAACCTTAGATCCCTTATCTGTATGAAGGATTTTAACAATACACATAGATCTCCTGTCATGGTACCTAATATGGAGTAAGTATTTAATGAATGATAACCATATCTTTAAGGATGCCTATGCTTAGTAAATCAGAAATCAGACTTTTAACTGAGTCTCTGCTATTGAAGAAATCAAGCTTTGCCCTACTCTTGGACCAGACCTGTAAGAGGTACCCTTAATCTCTTTTTTAACAGTGTAGTTATAAAGCATGGTGTTCGCCATCAGAGAACTAACATAGTTTGCACCGTGAAGGTGTAAAGAACCAGCTGTTGTTGTCATTCAATTGCTAAGTCACAGAGAGATAACTGAATCAGAAATACTCTGTGGTATTGTTCTCACATCCAGTGTCAGGTTTGCGTGTTTTGTTTTGATTATACAACAGCAGTTCTCACAGTGTAGTCTGAAGCTCCTTCAGGTGATAATAGGTCTCCCTTTTCCAAGTACATACCCATATATGGCTGGGTTTTCTGCGTGTATTTCTATTTAAACAATATATTAGATAATGCAGAAACAGTTATGAGAGTTCAGCTATTAAGCCAGACATTTAAAGAGATGTTTGAAAATATAAAATAGTGCCATTCATCACTAAACTTTTTTGAAAATAAAAATAAGGTGTTTTTTTTTTCCATAAAAATATGTTACTTTGGGTTGTCACTTTTAAATGAATTAGTATGGAAAAATGTTTTTTTAATTCTCATTTCTAGTTTTGAATATGGTAGATTTTGTTTGATAGACCCTACATAAACAGAAACTCTTAGGAGTTTCTATCGTTAACCATGTAAAGGGTTCCTAAGACAAAAAGAAGTTCCTTGGAAATCCTGAAAATGAGCAAAGATAGCCTTTTACAAAATATGGTATGTTACTATCAGAAAATCTTTAGAACTTAACTTTTTCTCTTTGATTAGGTTCTTTAGTAATTGAAGATAAAGAGAGTCAACCACAAATGCCTAAGCAGAATCCTGTCGTGGAACAGAATTCACAGCCACCAGGTGGTTTATCTTCAAACCAGTTATCCAAGTTTCCAACCCAGATCAGCCTAGCTCAGTTACGACTCCAGCATATGCAGCAACAGGTAATGGCTCAGAGGCAACAGGTGCAACGGAGGCCAGCACCTGTGGGTTTACCAAACCCTAGAATGCAGGGGCCCATCCAGCAACCTTCCATCTCTCACCAGGTAAATTTGGAAGCAGGCCTGTCCTAACTTAGATAACTATAGTACAGTTATATTCAGCAGCTCCTAAAATAACCAAGGTGTCCTTCCTCCATGATTTAAATGTATGAATTTATAAAAATTTGTCACATCAAGGGTCCCTAATTTAACTCTAGTTCTTAGCCCTTCTGAAAAAGAAATTAATGGTTTATTCAGCTGGGACATCTATTCTTATCTGCTCTTTGTCGTCTTTATAACAGAGGATAAGTGATTGCATTCCTGAATAACCCATGCATATGATTGATGGGAAAGTTGTGTACCTGTAACTCATAATCGTTACATTAGTGCTTCAGGATGACTGATGCTTCAGGTATCTGTCCTCTGTGAAGATGCAGAGTTTAGAAAACCCACTGCATCTGGAAACTAGGACAGAATGAAATAGAAAAGGGTAAGGGGGTGGTTTGTTAGAAGTCTGCCTTTTTCAAAGTTTATTTCTGAGCAAATGTTCCAGGCACCATTCTTTTTTTTTTTTTTTTTTTCAGTTTTGTCATCTTTTTATTTGTATTATTTCTTAATTCATAACAAAGATTTCAGTCACTGGTGGAGAAATGGGAAAAGCATGTGTTTATTTTCTACTTGTCCCTCTAAAGGGTTTGAAGAACATATGCATGTAAATTCTACTTGTGATGTAGAGTGGGTGGAAGAGTCTACACATGTGTTCATATAGTCATAAACTCAACAGTACTAACAATACAGTAACAAGTTCACAGCATGACTCATGATCCTGTGGATTAATTACCGTACATTAGTTAAGAACAGTTGCAATATTAGTATACATTTCTGCTGTTGTTATAGAAGCTTCTATCCACTCCATTTAAGAGCAAGTCGTTTTTTTTCCCTCATGCACCATTCTTACTTTAATGCACAAAAATTGTCTCGTTATTTTCAGTTCCTTTTATTTATTAATTTATACTCCCTGTTTCTCAGAATTTGAACTGATTTACAGTAAGTGACTCAAATGAAATGGCACAGGGATTAATAAGTATTAGTAATGTTCAAAGCATGCAGAACTAGACTAAGAATTCTCATTATGCTTAAGAACAGGACTTAGCTCAGTTTTTGATCAACCAAACAAAAAAAGAATCAGGAATAATATCTATTACTTGATTAAAAGGAAACATCATTAGAGGAGAAATTTTTTACCAGTGTTTTTTTTTTTAGCACTAAGAGGAATGTATACATAATGCAGTTCTTTTATGAAAAAGCAATTAAATGGCATAATAGCGTGTTTTGGTAGCAGTTATTCAAGACAGATGATCTTCACAGGAGACTTGCTTCAACCCTGAATAAGACTTATGGGCCTATGAATCCTGATTTTGTTAAATTGCTTCTGTGTAGGCCTGAGGTGATTTTATTTGTGATTTATGGCTGTCTGGTAATTTGATTAACAAGATATGTCAAATCCAAGAGAATATTAATTAGTATGACCAGTTCATTATTGCTCTCGAACTTTGTTTTAACCCAGGTTTTTAAAGGAAGTAAATAGCAAGCAATTTAAGAGGTCTTTGTTTGGTGAGTGTTCTGTGGGAAAAAAATGTATACACTTTCGATCCCAGGAGTGCCACTGGCAGAGTTGAAATTTTGTTAAGAAAATGGAGAAATTCTTTTGTCACTCCCCTCCCAGACTGCAGAGTAACATATTGCAGATAGACTGCAGAGCACCCAAATTGTTTTAGACATATATTTGACGAGGAAAAGAGAAAATATTTACTTACTGAGTGACTAGTGCTAAGCATTTACATGATTGATATTTATCTTAAGTATCTGAAAGATGGTAAAGTGATTTTTATTACTTTATTAACCTGAAACAGGATAAATCCATCATTTGCATTAATTCCCTTTTCATTAAAAAGTGAGGAACTGAGGCAGTTACTAGATTCTGTGTGACTCAGTCACATTCTCAGAAACAGCTATTTATAGAAGCAGTAACCAAACAGAGGTGACCTTGATAGAGCCTTTAGCCTGCTTATCTCAGAAATTTATGTTTGATCTTATTATTTCTTTCTGTGGTATACTGCTGTATGATTGTATATAATGTACAATCTTTATTATACAGCCTAATTTTCCCACATATCAACACATTTGACCCTTGAACAATTAATTCAGGGGTTTGAAGCACTGACCCTCCATATAGTTGAAAATTCACATATGACTTATAGTCAGCCACCCCCCGCCACTCGCCATGGTTCCTCCACATCCACTGCTCTGCGTCTGAGGATTCAACTAAACACAGATTGTGCACTACTGAAGTATTCACTATTGAAAAAAATCCTTGTCTAAGTGGACCTGCACAGTCTAAACCTGTGTTGTTAGGATATCAGCTGTAATTTTCTCATCTTTATGTCATTACTTTGCACACTGCTCTTTTTCTGTCTCCTCTCAGTGACCCCTGAGCCCTCTTCTAGTACTCTCATCTCTCATTTTTATCTTCTCTCTACCAAATATCTGCTCCTACATTTTTCACTCATCAGTTTTTTCCCTCTTCTTTAAACTTTTACACTGCCCTGCTTACCTGCTTTCTTAGTTCTCTAGCAGTTTATTTGCATGTACATCTGGTAAAATATCTGTTTGTAGACAGGTGTATATGTGTGCCTCTTTGTCATGCTCTACCTCTAGCCTGAAGACACAGGTCAATTTAAAGGCCTGCTCTAAAAATCGCTTACACAGGAGTTCCCTGTTTCTTCTTTCTCTGAAAGTAGCCATGTAATCTGAATGATTAAAGAGCTGGGTGATACAGAGATAGACTACATAGTTATATGACTGTGTGGTACAAACTAATAAACACTCTGCATCTCTTTATTGAGTGGTGTACAGTATACTCTGTCGTACTGCAGTGGACAGCTCGAAGTTTGTTAAATCTGAGTCTGTTATTGTATACCTTATGGTTCTCACTCCTGGGCCAGATTTACTATTCTGCAGAGATACTCTCATTTATATGTATATACTAATTTTCCTAAACAGTGAGTGGATTTTAGAAGGACATCTGCTATCCTTCATGGTTATACTGACCTAGAGTAAAATTACCACCTATAATAATGAAAGTATTTACAGTGAGGGTGAGGATAATGATGAATATATGTCACTTTACTTAAGCTCTCAATTATTTCTCTATTCTCTCCCTTTTTTCCTTCTTGCAAGTTAATTCCATTTAATTAAAATAGCACTGGTTTTGCTATTTCTTTTATGTTCATAACCAGTTTCTAGTCCTGTTCTTTCAAGTTACTTTTCCTGTCATGGGGTTCTTAGAAATTAACTCAGTCAACGATAACAGTTTAGGGAGGAGATAAAAATCAATCACCTTAGATCTTTCTACACTGGGCTTCCTTGATGGGAGAGTGGACATCCAGTTCCATACTGATTTCTCACAGGAGTATAGTACTCTGGCATCAAATGTCACTTCCCCCCCCCGCCCCAGAATGTCATTTCTTGACTGAATCAATATATAAATCCCAGTCAGGGCAGGAGTAGGCAAAAGTTTTAACTGCTTTTGTTCTCCCTTAAAGATCATTTTGAGTGCTTTTCCACTTTTTAAAAAATAGTCTTTTGGATGAATTTAGAAGTTTTCCACTATACTTCCCAAATTATTTTTTGTTTGTTTCTGTGATATAAAACCCTTCCAGTGAAAAACTTTAATAGAAGAATCAAAAAGAATTGCTATGGCTTCAGCCTTCTGTAAAATTTTGGCATTTTCTCTTTTTCTCATATTTTTCTATTCTTCATCCACAGAATTTCCTTTGATCTTGAAATAGTGTCTAAGTCTACTTTTCATTAGGTCTGTAATTGCTGGTCACTCTTGTAAGTTACTAAGTGTGAACCCAGTGCCAGCTAATTTGCAGGAGAGGAGTAACAGAAGACCTTTACCCAGAAAAGGAGATAAATTCCAAAAATGAGAGAAAAGAAAACAAAAAGAGGGCAGGGCTACACTTTATAGCTGTCCACCTTAAGATGTTGCTACTTCAGCTTTATAAATTCATTTATTTGTCCCCCCTTTGAATATGGGGGTTAATAGTTCCCTTTCTGAGAAGTTCTGGTCATATACAGTTAAGATAGCCTGAAAATAAGTATTTACTTTGCAATAATTTGCCAACCTTTTGTGGAACCTTGGTAACCAAGGTTACCTTTTTTGTGGAACACTGGTGTCAGTTTCTAAGGATAGCATTTGTGAGCAAACTAAGCTTGTCCTTACCCTGACCTGTAATCAACCAACACTGTCCTTGAAGGGTTTCCTTTCAAAATCTGTTTTCTTTTAGAGAAACTCATCCTCTAAACTGTAATTAGTACCTCAACCCCCAGTTAAACACCAGAACATGTTTGACTAATGAAATGGCAGACTAGTGTTGGATTAAAACCATAGTGCTGCCTTTAATGAGTTGCGTGACCTTTTTTCTGGTTATCCCAGCTTTTTAATGTTTACTGTCCTGATTTGTAAAATGGTGGGGGTAGGGGAGTAATAAAGAGCCTCTTGATGAAAGTGAAAGAGGAGAGTGAAAAAGTTGGCTTAAAGCTCAACATTCAGAAAACTGAGATCATGGCATCTGGTCCCATCACTTCATGGCAAATGGATGGGGAAACAGTGGAAACAGTGACAGACTTTATTTTTTTGGGCTCCAAAATCACTGCAGATGGTGACTGCAGCCATGAAATTAAAAGACACATAGTCCTTGGAAGGAAAGTTATGACCAACCTAGACAACATATTAAAAAGCAGAGACATTACTTTGCCAACAAAGGTCCATCTATTCAAAGCTATGGTTTTTCCAATAGTCATGTATGGATGTGAGAGTTGAACTATAAAGAAAGCTGAGCGCTGAAGAATTGATGCTTTTGAACTGTGGTGTTGGACAAGACTCTTGAGAGTCCCTTGGACTGCAAGGAGATCCAACCAGTCCATCCTAAAGGAAATCAGTCCTGAATATTCATTGGAAGGACTGATGCTGATGCTCAAACTCCAGTACTTTGGCCACCTGATGCAAAGAACTGACTTATTTGAAAAGACCCTGATGCTGGGAAAGATTGAAGGCGGGAGAAGGGGATGACAGAGGATGAGATGGTTGGATGGCATCACTGACTCAATGGACATGGGTGTGGGTGGATTCCGGGAGTTGGTGATGGACAGGGAGGACTGGTGTGCTGCAGTTCATGGGGTCGCAAAGAGTCGGACATGACTGAGCAACTGAACTGACTGAGGGAAGTAATAATAAGATAACATATAAAACGCCATTCACAATGCCTGGCATGTAGTTTGATCTCAGTAAGATCTAAAATTCACTCATTTTTAAATGTTGTTAATATCGTGTGTTTTCATTATTAATATCTGCATAGAGTACAGACCTTAGAGGTCTACAGACCTTAGAGCCAGAGAACTTGAGTTCAAATCTTAGCTCCATTCCTTCCTATCTTTGCTAATCTTGGACAAGTTTCCTTTTCTGTAAAACAGAGATAATCCCTGCCTCAGAGGAGGATCTTTGTGAAAATTAAATGAGTTAACACATGTAAAGCATTTTAACTAGTACTGGACATGTGATAACTACTCAGTAACTATCAGTAATTATTATTCTATTATTTTAGATTTTAAGAGGGCAATTCTTTGCAGAAGATAGTCATCGGGGACTTAGGGAATCCCTATTTCCCAATGTGGTCTAGATTTAACTCGGATTGGAAAATCCTCTCCCAAGGGTCTTTTCCTAGTAAAACTTCCTTACTTTAAATGCTTGTTCACATTCTGGGCAGCTGTCCCCTCCCCCCATACCCTTATTGTAATATTAATAAATGATTCATCTGTGGCAGAATTGTTTTCTTTCTATAAAAGTTATAAAATAGAGTTCTCTGTAATTCGTCTTTCAGGAGCTGACTGCCACTGAATTGATACAATGTCTTTTTTCCAGCAACCTCCTCCACGTTTGATAAATTTTCAGAATCATAGCCCCAAGCCCAATGGACCAGTTCTCCCTCCTCATCATCAACAGCTAAGATACCCATCAAACCAGAATACGCCACGACAAGCAATGAAGCCCAACCCCTTGCAGATGGCTTTCTTGGCTCAACAAGCCATAAAACAGGTATGTGTGTTTACTTCTCCACAGGTGCTTGTATTTCTCTCTGCTTCCAAATCATATTGAATTTATGGATAGAGCCAATAGTGATGAAGAACAAGAGTAAGCTGTTTTGTTTTTTTTAGTAAATGTGAATTACAGTTTTTTACATACAGACCTAAAGAGAGAAAGCTAGGAGAAAGGATCTTGATGCTTTGTAATTAACAAGAAAAAAATCAAGCTACTTATACAGAAGTAAAGGCCCAGAATAATCAGTGAGTCATGGGTATGAATTTTTCAGTATTAATGTGTGTAGCTTTTAGGTGAGTATGAAAGTATTCTAACAAATACAGATGGCATACCTCAAAAGAGACCAATCAATGAATCTTCATAGTGTTTCAAGGAGACTTCTTGGAAACAAACTTAGTATCACACAGTTTGAATATGAAGTATTAAACAGTATTTATACATATATATACCTGTATATAAGACTATATTGTATTCAGTATTAAACAGGATACAGTATATATACACTTGATAAAGCTTAATATTTAAGGTTATACATTAAATTTCAGAAAGTTTAATATTTATATTCGTAATGTTTTCAGGTAATATGTTTTTTTTAGGAATTACTGTTTTAAAAAGCTAAAGTTCTCCCAGCACTTTGTCTTCTCCAAGTACTTGTGTCAGGTCTTTCCAGCTTACAACCAGCAGTTTGATTTTAGTTTAATTTTTTTTGCCAAGACCAAAATAAAGAATATGATCTTATTCCCCATAATTCTGTAACATTCATTTTAATCAAATGATTTTAAAGTAATATTCTAAAAGTACACATGCTGTGTCTTTGTGTTTTTATAATTACTTTGATATAAATTTTCTAAAATGACATTTTAATTATTTTCAATAAAATTTATACCTATCTCTCTTTCATCATTAGAGATGAGGTGAAGAGAGACCAAGCTACAGTTAGATCTTAAATTCTGATTATTTTCCTAATACTTTTGTGGCCTTGTACAAGTTTACTCTCTTAAATCTCATTTGCCCCTACTATAAAATGAGTTCGTAACTTGCAGAGTTGTGCTGAGACTTAGATGGTAGTGTGTATAACAGCACCTAGCACATTCTGGGTACTCATATTTATCTACCTCATAGCTATGTAATATGGGTTTGATCCCTGATTTGGACGATCTCACATGCGCTGGAGCAACTAGGCCTGCACACCACAACTGTTAAGCCTGTGCCCTAGAGCCCAGGAGCCACAACTACTGAGCCTCTGTATATGTAGAATTTCACTTGTTTATTTTTGGCTGTGCTGAGTCTTCATTGCTGCTCGGGCTTTTCTCTCAGTGTGGACAGAGGGCTACTATCTAACTGCAGGGCATGGGCTTCTCGTTTCAGTGGCTTCTCTTGTTGTGGAGCACAGGCTCCAGGGCAGGTGGGCTCAGTAGTTGTGGCTCCTGGGCTCTGGAGCACAGGCTTAATAGTTGTGGTGCACAGGCTTAGTTGCTCCACGGCGTGTGAGATCTTCCCAAATCAGGGATCAAACCCGTATCTCCTGCACTGGCAGGCAGATTCTTTACCACTGAGACACTAAGGAAGCCCTCTGTTTATTATTTTTAATGGATAGACACACACTCTAAGAATGTTTTTAAAAATGTTTTCTAGTCAAAAGTCTAAACATGAATAAATGAACAAACTAGGAGGAAAATATAGTGGAGAGTTTGTTTTAATAGAATCGCTTAAATTATACTGGTACAATGGAAATGCTTTCTGGTTATTAAGAAAAGGCAGTAATCTATATATGATCTTCTAAGTATATATGGGGAGAAACATCGAATTTTTGTGTGTGTGTTTTTTTTTTTTAATTTCATGTACATAGAAGAAACCTGGAAAGATACACATGAACTGTAACCGTGCTTGTTCTGGGTGGGAAGAAAGGAGAGAGACAGATGGACAGATAGGTGTGAGGGGTGGTTCAGTTGACATTCATATTCACAGAGTTTTTTACTTAGTTTTTTCAGTGGAGAATATAAATTAGGTTTTTCAGAGTTAGAATATTTCTGTCACTGTCACTCTGTATTGTGTCATCCCTATATAAATGATACGGTGTTTGGGAGTTTTTTCCTTTGCGTAGTCTTAAGATACCTCTTAGTTGCTTTTTTTCTCCCCAACTATTTTATCATAAAATTTTCAAACTTAGTTGAGAGAGTTGTATAGGGGACAGATTGCTCTATTTGCTGTCTCCTTTGTTATCTGTATCCATTTATCCATTCATCCATCAGTCAAACCTTATTACTTTTGATAGGTTTTAAAATAAATTTTAGATAGCAGGTATACATACAGTTCATCTCTGTATACTATAGCATTCCTAGTTTTAATGGGTTTATCTCAGCCTGACTTCCCTGGTGGCTCAGGTAAAGCGTCTGCCTACCATGCTGGAGACCTGGGTTCGATCCCTGGGTCAGGAAGATCCTCTGGAGAAGGAAATGGCACCCCACTCCAGTACCCTTGTCTGGAAAATCCCATGGACGGAGGAGTGTGGTAGACTCCAGTCCACAGGGTCGTAAAGAGTCGGACACGACTGAGCGACTTCACTTTCACTTTGTTTATCTCAGCTTGTAACAGTTTTCTCAGATGTTGATGCTTAGTTGCCTGTTTGTATATAAGGAATGGGTGTTTTTAAAAAAACTGAAAGCTGGGATGTGGGGCTAATGTTTAATGCTGAATTTTGCTCTTGTGTGAGGGCTCCTTGGCATGTTTGTTAGATTTACTGATGTCACTATCTTTAGGTAATGGCTCAGTTCCCAAAAGATCTCTTTGTTTCATGCCTGAAATGCAGGGCCTGATGCTCGTTGAAGCTCAGCATTCAGTGTGTGTATGGTTTCTTAATTTTCATTTTCAGTGTAATACTTCTGCCTTCAACTGAGCCTGGTGCCCATGAGTCCAAAGACACTGTTTTACCTATTCTGGAAACTTAATTTCCAGTCTTCTTCTGTAGAGGTGAAAGAAGTCCTTATTATTTGGGGGTAGCTAGAGTAGGAAAGCTTAAACAGACTCTCAACGATCATCCTGTTTTTAGTTTGTCTTTAGGGTCAATGTGTTGTTTTAAAAAAAAAAAAAAAAGTTCCCTGAACTGTCATTTTAGTCTCAGGTCTATCAGGTGGGGACAGAAGGAAAGGTGTGTTTTCAGTCCTCCGTCTTTGTTTGTAGTTGCTATGTACATGTTTAGATTTCTTTTCCGATGTATATAAGCTTTCCAAGATCGGGTGCTGTGGTTTTCTGGTGTATACTGTTGTCTTCTGGGAGAAATCAGTGCTTTTTATTATTTATGTTTGGAGAGAATTACTGAAAATTATATATACCAGTGTCCTCTCTCCGTTCCATGAAAATTACAGTTGAATTCAAATAGTAGAATGTGTCTTTTACTTTGTCTTGTACCTGGAACAGGGATTAGATGGACATTTTATGTAACAGGCTTGCTGATAGGCAACCTTTCTTCTTCCTTCTTGCTACCACAGTGGCAGATCAGCAGTGGGCATGCGGCCCCCTCGACTGCCAACAGCACGTCCTCCACTCCCTCCAGCCCCACCATTACTAGTGCAGCAGGGTATGATGCAAAGGCTTTCGGCTCACCTGTGATTGATTTGAGCTCACCGGTGGGAGGTCCCTACAATCTTCCTTCTCTTCCAGATGTAAGTAAACACAAAACTTCCACTAAAGAATCTGTTTCATAAATTTTAAGTGAACTTGAATCTGGTGAAAGGCCATGGTTATGTTGGATTATAGGCTGTGTTTGTGTTTGGAAGTTGTTTTTATCCTTTAGAAATATTGTGACAGCAGGAATCATAAAAAGATTAGTATTAACACTTAAACATACTACAGAATGTCTTTCAGGGCAGTGGAGTTAATGTGTTAGTAAATGAATGATTATGGTGATTAATTATGGAATGTAAGCTAGGGAAGGAGGGAAGTGAAAATATGGGAGAATTGCTGGAATGTGATTCATTAGAATAGGGTTAGAGAGCAAGGCTAACATTTAAGACGTCAGAAGAGTTGGAGACAGGTTTAATGAAAAATGATAACATTTTACTGACAAGTGCAGTATTACCTCTGATTTCTTTTTTATTTAAATTAAATACATTTACCTCTAAACTGGTTGTCAGTATGACTTTTTAATCAATCTGTTTTGGGACTTCCCTGCCAGTCCAGTGGTTAAGACTCTGCGATTCCAATGCAGGGGATGTGGGTTTGATCCATGGTCTGGGAACTAAGATACCACATGCCCTGTGGCATGGCTCAAAAATAAATTTTTTTTTTTTCAAGACAGAAAATACATCATTGAAGAAACAAATCAATTACACAAGAGTTGATATTTGTTTTACCTTTTTTCATCCTACAAGCTTAGGTAATCACTTATGCAAACATGAAGAACTTTTAAGAAATCTTGTAGGATTGTGAAGGAAATCTAAAATGTTATATTATTTACTTTTTCAAATTACTGAGATGAATTCATATTTCCTAAAAGTTGAATCATTAACCTTACTGGAGTTACTTCATTTTTTAAGTAATTGTATATAATTTAGACGGGTAGAGTATATGTATTTTATTTTCATGCATAGATGATAGGAAAACTTTTATTCATTCCTATAATTTTATTTTAGCTTTTAGGATTCCTCCACAGTGTAAATAACTTTTATTATATTAAGATCTAACAAATCTAGTCAATCCAGTACTTATTGCCACAACTATTGTATTGTACTTGTATAAGTACTTGTATAAGTACTCTGGCCACAAGTATTGTATTGGCCAAGGTAGTGCCCAAAGAATATTAAAGGAAAATAACCCCATTTACTTCCCTCCTCCCCCAATTGAAAGAGGACCCACAGAAAGTAAAATTTCCTCTACAGCCTTCAAATACAGATGACCCTTTGTGTACCAGCCTTTCTCAACTGAGATTCCTCATCTGAACCACAAAAGAAAGAAACTGCTTTGAGGGACTGTTTGCTCAGTCCTTCCAAGGTTTGTTCATAACTAGTACCATTCTGTGAGAAGACAATGGCACCCCACTCCAGTACTCTTGCCTGGAAAATCCCATGGGCGGAGGAGCCTGGTGGGCTGCAGTCCATGGGGTCATTAAGAGTCGGACACGACTGAGCGACTTAGCTGCAGCAGCAGTAGCAGTACCATTCTAGATGCAGAGGCAAGAAGTAAATTCATTATATACAGCCTATGCCCTTGGAATGTAGGACTTAATTTTCTTGAAGAATCTTGATTGAGAAAGGCTGGAACTATTAAGCTGGATTTTAATCACAAAGACATTCTTAGGAAACAAATGGTATATTTAAGCATTAAAAATATTTGCATCCAAAGAGATTTAGGAGGGGGTTGGATTGGAAGTTTGAGATTAGTTCACGCAAACTGGTGTATATAGAATACACAAGCAACAAGGATTAGCAACAAAGAACTGTAGCACAGGGAACTATATTCAGTATCCTGTGATAAACCATAATCGAAAAGAATATGAATAATAATGTATATAACTGAATCACTTTTTTGTACAGCAGAAATTAGCAAAACATTGTAATTCAATTATACTTCAATAAAAAATAAAATTTAGAAAATTTTAATCTAAAGTATTAAAGTCTTGGTAGAAATTTATCAGTAGTTTGGCTTAGCAGTTAATTACTTATAAACGTGTAAAGCAAGAATCTACAGGGGATCAGATTTTTCCTACCAAACATTAATAATGTAGTTAAATGACGTTAATGTTCTCGAAATGTGTGATGTGTGGACGTGTTTCATCTATCTAGTGCGTAACAGAGCATGAGTTCTTGAAGTGTGGGCCAGGAACATGAGGGTCTGTACAACCTTTTCAGAGGCTCTACAAGGTCTTCCCTGTGTAAGACCAGATTTTCTTCATATTCTTTAGCCACAATCACACATCTGAGCAGATCGAGAAAATATATCAGATTCCAGTTGGCTGTTATAAAGCCAGACACTAAAGAAATTTTTAAAATGTGAAATGGTGCTATTTGTCTCACCAGGTTCTTTTTTAATTGGTACTTCTATTATCTTTAAATAAAATTTTAAAAATAATTTTGTTTTCACTTTTAAGGAGGTAACACACAGTATTCCTTTCTCCTGGCTCATGAATTGTGAAATAGTGTGACCTCAGTATATTTACTACGATGAAGTATTAAGAAGTATGAGAGCTTTTTTCCAAGATTGTTTATGGGGAAAATATACATCAGAACTTCTCAAAAGGATATTTGCATCTACAAAAGTTTTCTTATAAATTTAAAATAGCTTTTAACTTGCCGAGTCAGAATGCCATGAAGTAATTTCTTTTCTTACCAGATTGACTGTTCAAGTACTATTATGCTGGACAACATTGTGAGGAAAGATACTAGTACCGATCATGGCCAGCCACGACCACCCTCAAACAGAACTGTCCAGTCACCGAATTCATCAGTGCCATCTCCAGGCCTTGCAGGTAAAGTGGACTTGTAAAAATTTTTATAGTTTTTTTTTTCAGTTTTTACTTATTAATAATAAAAGGATCGGCCTCCACCTTCCCTTTGTCTCTTGGGTGATTAAAATGGATCTGTGTTTTAAGTAGTCTTTGAAATTAGTGTACTTTCAAAGTGGAAAGCAAAGATTACGCCTCTCTACATTTTCAGTTTCAACAGAACTTAGAGGCACCATAGCACACATTCCTAGGAGGAAATTGCTATTTTACTTTCTCTTTTAGACAAGTTGCCTATAGTATTGTCCCTTTTTGTGTAGAATTTGCCTAGACTTAAAATGTCTCAGTAACACTCTTTTTGTTGATTGCTCCTACCCTGGTTTGGTGTTTGTGTTTTAAGAATTTTGGACAGAACTACTTATTTCCTCCAAAAGAGAAGCCCTCTGACTAATGCTGCTACTCCCAGCTGCTAAGTCACTTCAGTCGTGTCCAACTCTGTGCGACCCCAAAGACAGCAGCCTGGTGGCTCCCCCATCCCTGGGATTCTCCAGGCAAGAACACTGGAGTGGGTTGCCATTTCCTTCTCCAACGCATGAAAATGAAAAGTGAAAAGCTACTCCCAGAGACCTTGGCAAATTAGATGCCTTAGACCAAATAAGGAAAGAGGAGACTCTCTTATGCCATTAACTAGTCCCACATAATAAAGCAGTTTTAGAATTTTAAGAAGTACTTATTTAAAACGTAAACAAACTGAAAGGAAATTGTTGACAAAAGATGGCAGAAAAACTATTTAATTATGTAGCTGCTGCTAAGTCACGTCAGTTGTGTCAGACTCTGTGTGACCCCATAGATGGCAGCCCACCAGGCTCCGGTCCCTGGGATTCTCCAAGCAACAATACTGGAGTGGGTTGCTATTTTCTTCTCCAGTGCATGAAAGTGAAAAGTGAAAGTGAAGTTGCTCAGTCGAGTCTGACCCTTCATGACTCCATGGACTGCAGCCTACCAGGCTCCTCTGTCCATGGGATTTCCCAGGCAAGAGTACTGGAGTGGGTTGCCATTGCCTTCTCCTAATTATGTAGCAAGTTCATACAAATGAATAAGGACAGCACACAGTATTACCAGAGGACCCTGCAGCGTGTGTGCTCAGTCGTGTCCGACTCTTTGTGACCCCAGGGACTGTAGCCCACCAGGTTCCTCTGTCCATGGGATTTTCCCAGCAAGAATACTGAAGTGGATTGCCATTTCCTTCTCCATGAGTAGATAACTCCCTAAAGAGGAAATAACTCTCTAAAGTGAGGGGGCGGGAGGAAGAAAGATGGGTGGTTCCATCTCACTAGTAGTCATTATGAAATCAAAAGACATGATTTCTAACTATTGAGTAAGCAAGATTTCAACAGTGAAAATACTCATTGATAAGGATGTAATGGGAGGAATGCTCTGATACATTGCTGGTGGTAATATAACTTGACACATTTCTGGAAGCCATTTTAGCACCATTACTAAAGCTAACTTTATTCAGTACTGACTCTGTGTCCAGCACAGGGCAAAGTACCTTCTACACATTGCTCCATTGTCTTCCATTAATTAGTCTCTGTGTTGATTTCTTTCTTGGACTGCTTTTATATGAGCCCTACCAACTTTTTATTGTGCTCTGCAGCTTTTGCTGGCATTAGTGTCCTCACGAAGCTCCTACCCTGCTTACTCTCATGTGGAACACTGAACAGTGTTTGGAGACATTTCTGATTCTTACACCCCTAGATGCTGTGTATGTAGAGATGCTACTGGCATCTAATAACTGGTCAAGGCCAAGGGGGCTGCTTGGCATCCTTACAATGCACATACAGCCCCCACATCAAAGAATTACCTGGCCCAAAATGTCAATAGTGCTGAGATTGAACAGCCCTGCTACTTCAGGGCACACCAGCTCTGCTGGGAGTTCAGCAACTACTTTTTGTTTTATATAATTTCATTATGTGTTTCCAGTTTCAGTGTACTACGAAGTGAGAACATTCAATAGGAATTAAATACAGATATTCATTCTATGAATGTGTCTGATCTCTTCCTCCTCAGGACCTGTTACTATGACAAGTGTACACCCGCCAATACGTTCACCTAGTGCCTCCAGCGTCGGCAGCCGAGGAAGGTAAACGGACTCAACTTACTGTCCAGTGTATAATAATTATATATTACATGTTAACGAAATCAGTTAATGGGTTAATCAATTTTGTATCTTTATCTTTAAAGATACAAAAAGATTTGTACATGTGTTGAAAATTAGAAAATACATTTGAGTTTAGCATAATAGCAAAGAAAAAGCAGAAATGATGGATGTATAACACTGCACTGTATAGGGACATGCACAAATAAAAACTTAGAGAAAACAAATAATTTTATACTAAAATTGGTGTTCTGACTTTTCTAAATACCTTGCATTGAATTTGCTTTAAAACAAATTAATTTACAGTTGTTGAAATTGTATTTTAACTTCAGTTACACACCACTCATACTGCTTGTAAATTTCTCATCAATAGTGAGCCCAATTCTTACTTTCCTAATCCTATGGAGGAAACATACTCTGAAGGGGAGACAATCAAAAGACTGACTCAAGGTTGTAAAAGTCTTACCAGACCCACTCCCACAATTTACATTTTAAGATAATGGGATTAGAACTAACAATAGAAAGATCTTACCAGACCCATTCCCACAACATACACTTCAAGATGACAGGATTAATCAGAAGGTTCTTAAGGAGAAACATGTCCTCCAGTAGGATACACTGTTGTTATATAATTATTGGTACAGTAAAAGTGAAGTCGCTCAGTCGTGTCTGACTCTCTGTGACCCCGTGGACTGTAGCCCACCAGGCTCCTCTGTCCATGGGATCTCCAGGCAAGAATACTGGAGTGGGTTGCCATTTCCTTCTCCAGGGGATCTTCCCAACCCAGGGATCGAACCCAGGTCTCCCACATTGCAGGCAGACGCTTTAAACATGCCCTTGAGCAAGATGAGTTGTTTTGTTGTGTAGTCATTAGCTCTGGGCTTAAAGAAAAAAAATAGTTCTAGGTGAGTGATCACACCATCTTGGTTATCTGGGTTATTAAGATCTTTTTTGTATAGTATTCTGTTCTAGTTCTGTCATCTTAAAATGTAAATTGTGGGAGTGGTTCTGGTAAGATCTTTACAACCTTGACTGAATTGAAAAAGTATACAGCTCCCTTGCTAAGACTAGTGAGGAGGCACTGTCCTTCACCCTTCTGATGTCTGTATCAGAAGCTTTCTCTATCCCTTTTTATACTGTAATAAAACTCTGCCACACACAATAAAGTTTTCTGTGACTAAGATGCAAGAATGTAGAAAAAAAAACTTTGTCTTTTTCTTTTCCTCAGGACCCCAGACTTCTTATCAACCTACCTAAGAATTAACTCTCTCATACAAATGAATTATGTCCCTAGTTAGTTCTCTTCACTCTTTGTGACAGTAAATCATTAATATGAGCCTAGAGTTCTCTTTGTCACTGACTAGAGAAGGAAATGGGAAAGACTAAAAAAAAATATGCTACTTCTAAGATAGTTCTAAGATCTGGCTGCCTAATTTTAGAACCTTAG
This sequence comes from Bos mutus, assembly GCF_027580195.1. NCBI lineage: Eukaryota > Metazoa > Chordata > Mammalia > Artiodactyla > Bovidae > Bos > Bos mutus. Next base: position 21,699,579 of record NC_091620.1, on the reverse strand, counting down.
AATATTGAAGTCAGTTTTAATTCAGGATTTATTTAAATGTATTTAGGTATCTTTCCAGGTATATAATGTAACTATTTAGGTAGGTTAACACATAGAACATTTTTTATACATAAATGAAACTATTTTGCATACAACAGATGCATTTCAGTTATGTATCATTTTTGCTGATATAACATAGCAAATCTTCACTGCCATGAAGATACAGCATTATTCCCATAAAGCTATTGTTGTACCTCTTTTTAAGATACTTAAGATAGCTTTCTTAGATTTTGTTTTCTTTCCTTTTTTCTTATATTTCTAGCTCTGGCTCTTCCAGCAAACCAGCAGGAGCTGATTCTACACACAAAGTCCCAGTGGTCATGTTGGAGCCAATTCGAATAAAACAAGAAAACAGTGGACCACCTGAAAATTACGATTTTCCTGTTGTAATAGTGAAACAAGAATCAGATGAAGAATCCAGGGCTCAAAATGTAATTATGATTGCAGTACTACTCCTACTTGAGGGATAAGATGAAAGGAACTTTTAAATAAATTGTAGGAAATAAAAGCTATTGTATTTAAAGGCAGGAAAATAGTCAACTTAGAGGTTGAAAACTTTGAGGAAATCTCTCAGTATATCAAAACAAGAGGCTTATTAAATGAGGAGGTTGGGTATTTTAAAGAGAGAATGGAGTAAACTACATGGAAGGTAATTGTCAAAGCCATACTACATGGAGACTTCTATAACTGAAGGGCAGTACTAGTGAGTGCTGAAAGTCACTCAGTCGTGTCCAACTGTTTGTGAAAGCTGCTCAGTCGTGTCCGACTCTTTGCTACCTGAGATTCTCCAGGCCAGAATACTGGAGTGGGTAGCCATTCCCTTCTCCAGGGGATCTTCCCTCCCAACCCAGGGATTGAACCAGGGTCTCCTGCCTTGCAGGCGGATTCTTTACCAACTGAGCTATCAGGGAAGCCCAACTGAAGGGCATGAGCATCTGAGTTGAAAGGGCCTAGCAAGTACCAGAACAAGTAAATGAAAAAAAATGCAAGTCATATATACCATCATCAATTTTAGAATGCCAGTATTCTAAACAGATTCTAAAAGCCTCCAGAGGAGAAAAACACCTTACATAATGAATCAGACATTTTAAATCACCAAGTCCTCCACAGACTCTCAAAGCTGGAAACCAATAGAGAAATATCAAAATTGTGAAGAAAGATATTTTGTAGGGAGAATTCTGTACCCATTCAAATGATTATGTATAAAGATGAAATAAACATTTTTAGACATGCATGGAGTCTCAAAAATTTAATTCCATATACTCATTCTGAGGGAGATATTTGAAAATATGCTTCATCGAAAATGAAGTAAACCCAGAAAGAGGAAGACATAGAATTCCAGAAATAGAATCTAACACAGAAGAGAAGCAAAGAAAAGAATAGTTAGTCCCCAGTTCAACAGCTCCTCTTGTATACCCTGTAGGGGGACAGAAGACTCCATCAGGGATGTGTGAAGAGGGAGAAAAAAATTTTGACAGTATTGAGAAGCATTTTATAACCCTGTTGGAGATTGTGAGAATAACTTAGAGATAGATATCTAGAAAAAGAAGCAAATGGATTAAATTTTAGAGTAAGGTAATTGACAGTGACAGATTTTATTTTCTTAGGCTCCAAAATGACTGCAGACGGTGACTGCAACCACAAAATTAAAAGACAGTTGCTCCTTGAAACTAAAGCTATAACAAACCTAGACAGTGTATTAAAAAGCAGAGACATCACTTCACTGACAAAAGGTCTGTGTAGTCAAAGCTATGGTTTTTCCAGTAGTTATGTATGGATGTGAGAGTTGGACCACAAAGAAGGCTGAGTGCCAAAGAATTGATGCTTTTGTACTGTGGTGTTGGAGAAGATTCTTGAGAGTCCCTTGGACACAAGGAGATCAAACCAGTCAATCCTAAAGGAAATCAACCCTGAATATTCATTGGAAGGACTGATGCTAAAGCTGAAGCTCCAGTACTTTGGCCACTTGATGCAAAGAGTTGATTCATTGAAAAAGACCCTGATGCTGGGAAAGATTAAGGGCAGGAAGAGAAGCAGATGACAGAGGATGGCATCACCAACTCAATGGAAATGAGTTTGAGCAAGCTCTGGGAGATAGTGAAGGTCAGGGAACCCTGGTGTGCTGCCATTCATAGAGTTGGACATGACTTAACTGACCAACAACAATTATTGACTCATAGTAAAAAACAAAAAGTTAGGCAAAAGAGGAAGTGATCATAGTACATACTGTGGTTATGCAATGAACAGTATATAGTCGTAATGATATAAATAAATACCGAAATAAAAAATTTAAATAAGAACTAAATATAATCAAAATATGACCTGAACATGCATTTGACCAAAAATTGATTTTTCAGGATATTAGTACAGCAGTGATACTGACCAGTTAGAATAAATGCTGCTTATAACAGTTGTACTTGCCCCTGCCAACTAAAAAGAAATCAGTGCTTAATAAAACTATGTTAAGAAGATGGCATAAATGGTGTGTTAAGTATAAGGAGGATATGGAGAGTCAGGAAGGAAAAATCTAATCTTGCATAGTATAAAAAATATATACATGTGTAATAAAATAGAAAATGTTTAAAATTTAAATCTGGAAAATTTATAGTATAAGCGTACTCTTTAGAAATATAGAACTAACTAGCATAGAAAAAAGCTAAATAATTTGAAAATAATTACCTCCAAAGAATATTAGAATAACCACGCCCTTAACTGAATCTGCATTTTATTACTTAAGAATTTATTTTAACATTTAAAGGAAATAATAGATTTAGTTCATAATTTTAAATTTTCACCATTCTAGGCTCCAGCATAGAATTTAGGTTCACTTTAATGTTATTAATGGCACTTGGAGAGGTGAAATTACCGATAAGAATTAAAGCAGTATACCTTTCTATGAATGATAAAAAAAAAATCTACAGTAGGAATGTTTTGTGTTTGCGTATAATTTGAATTAACGTCTCCAGTAAAATGTATTTACAGTTCACATGGTTGACTTCTACATTAACCACCTATTCTGCCACTTCTGAAGCCGTCAAAAAGATTTTTCCTTTTCCTTTTATCCACACCCCCTTACTGCTGCTGATCTTCTGTTTGGAAGATGTTTTTCAGTTGAGGTCCATGTTCTTTACCATTAGGGCCAGTTAGCAGTAAACAGTCTGCTCTCCTGCAGTTTCATGGACTCATTTGAAATAACCAGGTGCTCACTCCATGGGGTCGCTGAGGGTCCGACACGACTGAGCGACTTCACTTTCACTTTTCACTTTCATGCATCGGAGAAGGAAATGGCAACCCACTCCAGTGTTCTTGCCTGGAAATCCCAGGGACGGGGGAGCCTGGTAGGCTGCCGTCTATGGGGTTGCACAGAGTCGGACACAACTGAAGTGACTTAGCAGCATGAGTAAGCAAATTGCAATCCAAAATTGCAGTAGTGCTGATAAAGAATGGCAGTTTAAGAAATCCATATACATAGTTAACTCTTTCCATTGCAGACCAACTATCCAAGAAGCATACTCACCTCCCTGCTCCTAAATAGCAGTCAGAGCTCTGCGTCCGAGGAGTCTGTGTTGAGATCAGATGCCCCTGACAGCACAGGAGATCAACCTGGACTTCACCAGGAAAACTCCTCAAATGGAAAGTCTGAGTGGCTAGATGCCTCCCAGAAGTCACCCCTTCATGCTGGGGAGACGAGGAAAGAGGATGACCCCAATGAGGACTGGTGTGCAGTTTGTCAGAATGGAGGGGAACTCCTGTGCTGTGAGAAGTGTCCCAAAGTATTCCATCTCTCTTGTCACGTGCCCACTCTGGCAAATTTTCCAAGGTAAGATGGCACTTGCTTCCCTTGCTTACCATTTTTCACTATAAATAATAACAGCAATGATATTTGATCCTGTAACACAAAACCTTTTTTTTTTAAACACAAAACCTTTATAAAAATTTAAATAGAAATCCACTTGGCATAAATTTATACGCCAAAATGTTCAGCATAGGGTTTTCCATACCCTGTCTCACATTTCCTTTGCTTCTCTCATCTCTCAAAAACCTAGTCTGTTATGTCAAGGAAAAAGACATCTGGCCCTTTAAATTATTACAAGGGAATTACCATGAAGAACAATGATTCTTATGCACAACTGTCATAATTTAGTGCATCTTATTTGCCAGGCATTTGAGTTTTATTATTTATAAATATCTTCAGTAAATTCTTAGACCTTATGAGATGATAATAATAGAGAACAACCATTGTATAATTTCAAACTTAATCATTTGGGGGGAAATGCCATTTGTGCCTCACATCAGGCATAGATTAATGTGTGTGTTTTATTTGTTTTCTTTTGTGTGTATATTTCATGCCCCCTTCACTGGACTAACACACCCCTTAGGCCCATGAACTGTATTCCTGTGGGTAAGCTCTCAGCATGGTGCCATGTACATAGGAGATAGGTGGTAAATCCTCAGTGATTAACAGTTACACCAAATAAATAATTCTGCATTACAGATGGTCACGGAGCAGGGTGGGAAAGGGAGGTAGTGAGGAGAGGAGTGATGCAGCAGGAACTCAGTCAGATACTTCCTCCCCCAACAGTGGAGAGTGGATCTGCACTTTCTGCCGAGACTTATCTAAACCCGAAGTTGAATATGATTGTGATGTTCCTGTTCACAACTCAGAAAAAAGGAAAACTGAAGGCTTTGTCAAACTAACACCAATAGATAAAAGGGTAAGTTTCCAGCCTAGATTGTTAAACTTAGTTGTTTTGGTTAGACGTCCCATCATTGTAATGCAGCTGTGCCGTCATCAAAGAAGTGTATCGTCAACTTAGTACTTCCACAGAATACAAGAATCTTAAATAATGGCAGACTATAACTTTTTTAATGAAGTAAAATAGCGATGCTATATATACATTTCCTAGAAGCTTAAAATACGGTAATTGAACACGGTAGACTGTATATCCTTTATGTGGTCTGGACTTTTAAATTTAGCCTACCTTTAATAAATTTCAGTTTTATTTTCTACTACAAATATGTTTTCTTCCTTGGAATTTGTTCAGAATTGGCAGCAAAAAGATGGGTTTTTCTATTTACTCTTCCTGGAAATAACTCATTCTTTCACCCAGTGGTACTGGATTTATACCTTAAAGCCAGCTAATGTATTTAACCTTATTTATTACTAAAGAAGCTCCTTTGCTAATTTATTAAGTAGAACAATCAGTATGAAAGTTGTTGTGCAAGAGAGGGCTGAAACATGCACTACCACTGAGACATGGTGGTTACTGGGGTAGACTTGTAAGCAGAGAAATAGCAGAGTGCATGACAAAAACATCTGCATTCACAGAGGGGCCTTAGGACCCAACACCCCATGGATAGAGATCCACCTGGATCGCTTAACACCTGGATGTTTTTTATTGATTATGAGTCATTTTATTGACTGTGACTAATTCAGTATAAAAATTGCAGATAAGTGGAAATAAAAACTTCAGATAGTTTTCTAGTGATACTGTTTTTATTTCTGTAAAGACTGCTCTCATATGTTACATGCATCCCAAAATGTCAAACAGTACACTGTAGCAAATGATTGGAAAGGACATCAAAGCTCTAAGTATCACTGTTTTTTGTATTCATCTGGTTTTAATTTCCATTCTGGTACTTTTAGATCTATTAATATTGCTACTAAAAATTAGTTGTGACTTCATTATTTTTTATTTATTTATTTATGCTTAGAAGTGTGAACGCCTACTTTTATTTCTTTACTGCCATGAAATGAGCCTGGCTTTTCAAGACCCAGTTCCTCTGACCGTAAGTATTAATGGTGCATTAAAGTATTAAAATGCATTTTTGTACAGTGGGATGGTTTTTCTGAAACTTGATTTATGAGAATCTAGTTTCTGTACCATTTTTCAACAGTAAATTTCTTACATTAATCAAAATCTTAAAACTTACTGCATTGTTGTTGTTTAGTCACTCCCCTTGCTCTTTTGCCCATGGGATTCCTCCAACAAGAATACTGGAGTGGCTTGCCATTTCCTTCTCCAGGAGATCGTCCCAACCGAGGGATCAAGCACGCATCCCCTGTATTGGCAGGCAGATGCTTTACCACTGAGCCACCTTGGAAGCCCTGTTAATACATACTGAATGCTTTAATCTTGACTACATTGTATGTTAACTGCTCAAAAACTTCTGTTCTTTTTTCATGTATTCTTTCTTTCATGCATTTTACTTACTATTCTCTGGGATGATTTAAATCAATTGTTTCTCTCAGGAGTTTTAGGTATATATATCCTAAAGCTATTGGGAAAGAAACTTTTCATTTCAGGTAAAGACACCCCATGCCCACCCCCCATCTCTGTACACATTTTGATTTATAGGTGCAGACTTCAAGTAATAAGTTCAGTTCAGTCGCTAGGTCATGTCTGACTCTTTGCAGCCCCACAGACCGCAGCAACGCCAAGCCACCCTGTCCATAACCAACTGCCGGAGTCTACCCAAACCCATGTCCATTGAGTCGGTGATGCCATCCAACCATCTCATGCTCTGTCGTCCCTTCTCCTCCTGCCCTCAATCTTTCACAGCATCAGGGTCTTTTCAAATGAGCCAGCTCTTCGTATCAGGTGGCCAAAGTGTTGGAGTTTCAGCTTTAGCATTAGTCCTTCCAATGAACACCCAGGACTGATCTCCTTTAGGATGGACTGGTTGGATCTCCTTGCAGTCCAAGGGACTCTCAAGAGTCTTCTCCAACACCACAGTTCAAAAGCATCAATTCTTCAGCGCTCAGCTTTTCTTATAGTCCAACTCTCGCATCCATACATAACTACTGGAAAAACCATAACCTTGACTAGACGGACCATTGTTGGCAAAGTAGTGTCTCTGCTTTATTATGCTGTCTAGTTTGGTCATAACTTTCCTTCCAAGGAATAAGCGTCTTTTAATTTCATGGCTGCAAAAAACATCTGCAGTGATTTTGGAGCCCCCAAAAATAAAGGCAGCCACTGTTTCCACTGTTTCTCCATCTATTTGCCATGAAGTGACGGGACCGGATACCATGATCTTCGTTTTCTGAATGTTGAGCTTTAAGCCAACTTTTTCATTCTCCTCTTTCACTTTCATCAAGAGGCTCTTTAGTTCTTCTTCACTTTCTGCCATAAGGGTGGTGTCATCTGCATATCTGAGGTGACTGATATTTCTCCCCATCTTGATTCCAGCTTGTGCTTCCTTCAGCCCAGCATTTCCCATGGTGTACTCTGCAGGGTGACAATATACAGCTTTGACTTACTTCTTTTCATATTTGGAACCAGTCTGTTGTTCCATGTCCACTTCTAACTGTTGCTTCCTGACCTGCATACAGGTTTCTCAAGAGGCAGGTCAGGTGGTCTGGTATTCCCATCTCTTTCAGAATTTTCCACAGTTTATTGTGATCCACAGAGTCAAAGGCTTTGGCATAGTCAATAAAGCAGAAATAGATGTGTTTCTGGAATTCTCTTGCTTTTTCGATGATCCAGCAGATGTCAGCAATTTCATCTCTGGTTCCTCTGCCTTTTCTAAATCCAGCTTGAACATCTGGAAGTTCACAGTTCACGTATTGCTGAAGCCTGACTTGGAGAATTTTGAGCGTTACTTTACTAGCATGTGAGATAAGTACAATTGTGCGATTAGTTTGAGCATTCTTTGGCATTGCCTTTCTTAGGGATTAGAATGAAAACTGACCTCTTCTAGTCCTGTGGCCACTGCTGAGTTTTCCAAATTTGCTGACATATTGAGTGCAGCACTTTCACAGCATCATCTTTCAGGATTTGAAATAGCTCAACTGGAATTCCATCACCTGCACTACCTTTGTTCATAGTGATGCTTCCTAAGGCCCACTTGACTTCACATTCCAGGATGTCTGGCTCTAGGTGAGTGATCACACCATCGTGATTATCTGGGTCATGAAGATCTTTTTCCTACAGTTCTTCTGTGTATTCTTGCCACCTCTTCTTAATATCTTCTGCTTCTGTTAGGTCCATACTATTTCTGTCCTTTATCGAGCCCATCTTTGCATGAAATGTTCCCTTGGTCTCTCATTTTCTTGAAGAGATCTCTAGTCTTTCCCATTCTATTGTTTTCCTCTATTTCTTTGCATTGATCACTGAGGAAGGCTTTCTTATCTCTCCTTGCTATTCTTTGGAACTCTGCATTCAAATGGGTATATCTTAAGAAGTAGACATTAACAATAGAGGAGGAGGTGTGTGTATGCTTACCATTGACTTCAAAAGCTTCATATTTCAAGTTTGATGTGACTTTAGTGCATTATGGGCTTCCCTAGTGGCTCAGCTGGTAAAGAATCCACCTGCATTGTGCGTGATCTGGGTTCAATCCCTGAGTTGGGAAGATCCCCTGGAGAAGAGAAAGGCTACCCACTCCAGTATTCTGGCTGGAGAATCCCATGGACTGTATAGTCCACGGGGTTGCAAAGAGTCAGATAGGACTGTGCAACCTTCAGTTTCACTTTCACTTAGTTCGTTATTGTAAGGTGTTGGACCTGCTACTCAAAATGTGTTCTATTCTCTGATGTCTGAATTTCCTTTAAAAAGCTAATAGATTTGTTAAAAATTTTTTTAAATGAATGCAACATTAGAAAAGAAAACTAGCCAAGTAACACTGAACAGAGAAGCAATTCCCTTGTAAACAAGTTTGGAGAAGTTAAGATCGGAAAAAGAAATGCAGTTGACTCTTAGAACAACACAGAGGTTGAGGGCACCAACTTTCTGCACAGTGGAGTCTTCATGTGACTTTACAGTCAGCCTTCTGTATCTACAGCATCAATCAATCACAGATTTTGTCGTATTGCTGTATGAATTTCATGGGAAAAAATCTGTGTATAAGTGTACCTGCACAGTTCGGGGGTCCACTATAGTCTTTGGGGTGGAAAGCCCTTTGTGCCCAAAAGAAGCAGGGCAAAAATATGCCAATAAAAAGTTAATTCACTTAAAAATGTGACCTAGAATTTGGTGCTTTTTCTACTGTTGGCCTACTGTTACATTTGGCATGAATAACAGCAACAGCAAAATAGGCCCCCTTAATATATATTTTGCATGTTATTTTGCATGCCTGTTTTGCATGTTATTCATTTACGACAGAGGATGAGATGGCTGGATGGCATCACTGACTCGATGGACGTGAGTCTGAGTGAACTCCAGGAGTTGGTGATGGACAGGGAGGCCTGGTGTGCTGCAATTCATGGGGTCACAAAGAGTTGGACACAACTGAGCGACTGAACTGAACTGAACTGAATATATATTATCTTATTTCGTCTTTACAAAATCCTATGAGAATGGTAGAATTATTTCTGTTTGAAACTTGAAGAAACAGGTTCGGTGAAATGACTGAACCCAGTATCTTACCCAGGAGAGTGTTATTGAGTAGCAGAACTGCGGTTCAAACCCAGATTCAGAGCCCACTTGCTATAACATATGCAGCAAAAAACATGTCAAATCTTACTAGAAGTAATACTTCTTCTAATGATTGCCTTTTTGTTTAATAATGAAAAAAGAATAGTAAGAGGGGAAATGTAGTAGGTTTTTTTCATTAAAAATAACTGATGAAAATTTTTGATAAAAGTGACACAAAACATTTACTGATGTCTGGAAACATGTAGGTGCTTGCAAATTTTGCTGAATATATTTCCTTATCAGTGACAAAATAGAACTGAGAAAAGCAGTAAGGATGATCTGAATTATGCACTACTTCTTATAGAATTTATATGGGACCAGGTAGAATTTATTTATTATAGCATCACATTTCTTTTGAAAGGTGCCTGATTATTACAAAATAATTAAAAATCCAATGGACTTGTCAACCATCAAGAAAAGACTACAAGAAGATTATTGCATGTATACAAAGCCTGAAGATTTTGTAGCTGATTTTAGATTGATCTTTCAAAACTGTGCTGAATTCAATGAGGTGAGAAGGGGGTGGAAATAGCAATGTGAAAGTAATGTTAAACCAAACACCTTACCAACAAAGGAGGAGATGAAGATATCTATCTCTGGTAGCATAAATTTTCAAAAGTTCGAGTCTATGTCAAGGAATGAAGAGAGGTCATTAGGAAAACGTTATCCACATGTATAGTCAAAGGTTTATTATATGGTGAGTGGAAATGCAAATTACTGTTGACAACTTAAAAACAGTTTAGAAAATATTTTTTATCTAACCTAGAAGCATTCTTTGTCATTCTCACCTTTATTTCTTGAAATATAGCATTTCCAGACTTTAGTCTTTGTGATATTGAAATATTAAGAATGTGGTTTAAATAATTCTTAAGAGTTTTCTCAAAAACTTTATCATCTAAACATCTATCAAACTTAAAGCTTTTTGATGATAGTTTGTCCTTTGGATCAGTTACTCATTCAGAGGTAGATATTATGTTTGTTCTAAAAAACACCTGTTACTGGATTCTGATTACAGCATCTCTTTCATATCTTTCTGGTAATCTAGATGAGTCAATGCCTTTATTTACTTCTTATCTGCTCTTCTCTAGACTTTTTCTTGCCCTGGGCTATTATTTACTTTACATCAAAGCTTTAAGTAAACATTTCTTTTGAAACAATCCACTGATATTCATAATCTTGAGGTAAAAAGGAGCAAAATATAAGAAATCTACTTTTATTGACTAAACATTTCTTTAATTCATATTTTTTTCAACAGCCTGATTCAGAAGTAGCCAATGCTGGTATAAAACTTGAAAGCTATTTTGAAGAACTTCTGAAGAATCTTTATCCAGAAAAAAGGTTTCCTAAACTAGAATTCAGGAATGACTCAGAAGATAATAAATTTAGTGATGACTCAGATGATGACTTTGTACAGCCCCGGAAGAAACGCCTCAAGAGCATAGAGGAACGCCAGTTGCTTAAATAAGCACACTTGCCTGTGCTGGTTTTTAGATTTTTGTTTGTTTTCTAAATACATTTTGCCATTAATTTAACATCATTACCAAGAAGAGTTTGTGACCATCTTAAGTTTTCAATGTTTACTAGACTCTAATTTCCTTAATAACCCATTTCTTTTAACCTTATTAAGAAAGAAAGGAAAAGAGGGAGGAAGGAAGGAGAAGGGAAGAAAGAAGCATCAACAACAAAATAAAAAGACATTCTTCCCACTTCCTGGATTTCAAACTGCAGTCCCGAGTGACAGCTACTATAGAAAGGACTTTGTATGAACTCTAAGTTGAAAATTTAATGTGGTCTGGATGTGTGCATTAATCCATTTTTAGAATATACCACTACTCAATTATGGACCAACATGAGTTAGGTGTACTGCATGTAAGTACAGTACTCCATGAATGTCAGTGGTAATGAGTTCTATCCTAGAATGCCCACTGGTGCACCAAGAAAGTAGACTAGATGCTGTTTAAGAAGGTGCCTAATAGCATATCATGTAAAATGGCAACTGTATTAAAGAAAAAGGAAAACAAATGTTTGATTTTTTTTTCTTATCTATAGAGGTGTTTGATATAGCAGGTTTTCAAGACCATCTTTCATACGTTTCTAAAACCTCTCCTTCTTCCACCAGGGAAGGAAGTAAGTGTACTTGTTTGGTTTTGCTGTGTGTCTGTATGTGGACTGGTGTTTGCATTTTAACTGTGCAGATGACCCTTTTATAACAAGACTCATTGTCTGCAGTATGGCTTTTAGTGGAGCCATCCAGAATATGAAATACAGCAGTGTGTGCCATATTTGATGTAAAGATTCTTCAACTTATACCCTTTGGGGCATTAAATACAAATTCCCCTGAAAGGGACCAGTTTTTGTGGTTTTCTTCTGTCTTTATAAATTGGAATGAAAGTCTTTTGTGGAATTTAGAAGCAGGCAGTTAGAGGGAATTAGTGAAATTTAAATTTTTTCTAAAGCATCTATTTTTCAGAATCAGAACCTCAAATTGATTCTTTCTGACTTAATCTGGGCTTCATTTTCATTCTCTTGATGGAGAGATATAGAAAACCTACCTTCTGAGGGCAAGAATATTCTTCCTGGGTCAGCCTTGGCTAGTTTAATTGACTTTCATGTATTCCTTTTACTTGTTGTTCAGTATCAAGGAAGGTAACTAGATTAAGATAGAAGAAAATTGTTGTGCCATTTCCTAATCTAACGTTTGACAGAATACATGAAATTTTTTAGTTTGCCGAAGTAAACCTTTATTTATTAAACATCAGTTGGCTGAGGATATTTTCCTCTTAGGCCAGAAGAATAAAAATACATCTGACTTGACAGAATTTTATCCTTTGGATGGTGTCAGGTCCCATGAATTAAACCTAGAGGACTTACTTTTATCCACATGGCATTATTTCTTCAAATGGATAATTTGAAAATGCCTTGTGGCTAAGTCATTGGGTTTTCAGGTACTGCTGAAGATAAAATGAGAAAATACTGATTATTTATTGGCAAGAGCATCTCACTTTGTGTAGACTTCAGTTTAGTCCATAAGTCAATTATGTATTAAAGGTTAAGAAACCGTAATTCACTTTTCCAAATACGTGTTTCAGGGAAGTTGTTGTTGTTGTATGGTTTTGAGTATGTATTTGGCATTTATTCTCCAAAGACGAACAGATTTTGGTAATAGTGCATTTACCACTTGATTGTCTTCTTTTGCTCCAGCGTCTTTAACACAGCAGCCATGGAGCTTTTGCTAATCTGTTTATTGTTTTTATGTTAGAATACTTAGGACATTTTCTTCTTCCACATTTGTCTCCTTAGTTAAAAGGGAGGCACTGCAGATAAATTTTAAGATGATCAAAAAGGGAAGTAGCACTTAAGAGTGAAAATTTATAATTTCCTAAATGCATCTGAGCCAGAATGTCTACTAATGTACCCAGAATTTTCACTGTTATATTCAGTGCCATATGAATCTTTTAAAACGATATTTTTCTTTCACCTTTATATATACACATACATACATAGTTGAATGAGAGGCACTTGACAACCACATATATTAGAAGAGTTTCTCTCTCCAAATAGCATTTTCTTAATAGTCTTTAAAGTCCTCTGACGTATGTGTCCAGGAGGATCCCAGCAGATCCCAGCAAAGTAGTCCTTAAATTATAATAGAAATAAGCTATCAGAAGAGCCTGACTATACCTCATGCCCACTTGGAGAGCATTCCTTTCAAAAGGTCAGTGCAACTCAAGCAACCTTGACCTAAACTTTGAAAACTCCAGTTTTTACCTCTGGTCAAAAACTCCTGGAGATTGCCCTCTAGATTTAGAACCAAGAGCCTCATGTCATATCTGCAGGACTCCCAATGCTGAAGGGGGATCATACGATGAACAGGCCATGTGGCACTTAGAACTGACTCAGTCCAGCTCATCAAAAGTTTTCCCAGGTGCCAAGCATCTGTTCTTTCCCATCAATAAGAAAACCCAATACACAGTCAGTGACTTACAAGGATAATGCATACCATGATAGTGAAAGTGAAGTCCTGTCTGACTCTTGGCGACCCCGTGGACTGTAGCCCACCAGGCTCCTCTGTCCATGGGATTCTCCAGGCAAGAATACTAGAATGGGCTGCCATTTCCTTCTCCAGTATTAAATTCCAAATACTATCTGGCAATACAGTTATCTTGCCCTTTGAATTAACAGGCCCTGCTTTTCTTTTCTGAATTGAAGGGTAGGAAATTGGAAGGTCCTAGAAGGAAAATGTCCTCTTTTGGTAGCTTTACTTTTTTTTCCAAGCTAAAGAATTGGCTCCGCATTTTAGTACTACACAGTAGTGTAGACATAACACAATTTAGGACTGCTTCCAAAAAGAATTCACAAAGGGTGAGTATATGAATTTGCATTTCAGTTTTCTCTTGCTGTTAACACTGCTTAAACTTTGAAATTTAGTTTACATGGAGAGACTAGTTAGACAATGAAAGGAGGAGCTAACTCCTTTTGATCTACAGATGAACGTGAATCCCAGCAGTAGGTTGCTTCACGGGAGCAAAAGGTTTTTAAATTTAAATAGAAGATGTACTTATTTTCTTTTCATCTGTATCTGTTATGAATGAGAGAAATTGAGTGATCTGATTGGCCATTAAAATTATGGACATAACCATGAGTTCAACCATCTAATTGCTTGTTGAAATAGAAGGTGAAAGTCGCTCAATCGTGTCCAACTCTTTGCAACCCCATGGATTATACAGTCCATGGAATTCTCCAGGCCAGAATACTGGAGTGGGTAGCCTTTCCCTTCTCCAGGGAATCTTTAGAAACCCTCCTTTAAAATAACCATGCACATATTTTAAAAAATTTTTTATATCATGTAAGTTAAGAATTCATGTCTCTCTATGTGTATATTATCCCTTCATCTTGGATGTGAATTAACTAAAATTCACATCCTGATGGCTCATATTCTTGAAAGAGAATAATGCTAACCAATCAGATCACAGTTTCTCTCCCCATGAAGGTTTTGCTTATTGTGAAGGATATCTGAGGCAGTAGTCTTTGTTGTTGTTTTTAATTTGGGAGAGTCAACTGGTGCTTTGATTTTAATAAAAATCAGCTTTGATGAATTTTTACTGTGAGTATTTTACCACAACAAGGACTTTTTAATGGAAAAATCACTGTTTGTCATTCAGTAGAACATTAACTAGTGTGGGTCTCCTTTGTGTCCCTTGTATATTCCTCTATAAAATCGGTCCATTTAGGGACAAGCTGTGCATGCTAAGTCACTTCACTCATATCCAACTCTTTGCAGCCCTGTGGACCATAGCTGCTAGTCCATAAATAATAGGAAGACTTTTAAACAAACAAAAACAAAACTCTAACACAGGGATTTCACCAACCTTAAAAGATAAGCAAAAAATTAATTTGGCAAATAGGAAGGAAGAGGAGGGTGTCAGTGAGCCATTAAGGGCCATGCTTTGGCAATGATGCTGGTTCTCTAGTCATTGAAAGCATTTACTGCTGAGGGTGTATGTTAAGAAAGCTCAAGATATAATAAGTCCCAAATAAAGGCATTGACATTCATATTACAGGAGGATTTTTTGGCCACTGTAAACTGTGCTTTGAAGAGATTTTAAAAAATCAAATTCTCTTCTATACATAAAACTATAGATCCAGACATTCAACCTTTTATTGCATAAAGCAAAATATGCTTGTACAGAGACTAGAGTTATGTTACTATTGTTAATACCTCAACTAATACTGTCTTAATGGACTGTGAAACCAATCCAAAAAAGTTTTTACAAAGAAATGACTTGACGTTTGTTGACTTCCATTTCTACTAGTGCCTGAAACAATTAAGGTAAGCAATATTTATCAGTTTATAAAAGATTTCTGAAATTCAGTATTTGAATTAAAATTATGTTGATAGGGTTTGCTATAGACTAATGTCTTCTAGGAACCTTGAGTACTAGACAGTTCTAGACAACATTGTGTAGTATCTTAAGCTTGGATACTGCCACATTGAAAGTTCCTGAAAGCCTTAGGAAGGTGCTTAAGTATCAGTTTTGTCAGTGGTTTTCAGTCACTGCTATTCTTTAAGTAGTATTTACTGCTAAGGTCAGAGTTAGGGTTTTGAGTTACGGTTTGTCATGGGTTGTTTTTCTTTTTTTTTGGCTGCCTCAGGTCTTAGTCATGATGCACAGGCTCTCAAATTGTGGCGTGCGGGCTTAATTGCCCTAGTTGTGGAATATTCCCCAACCAGGGATCAAACCCACGTTCCCTGCATTGGCAGGTGGAGTCTTAACCACTGAACCACTAAGGGTTATTTGGCTAACCCTACATGTGTAGCCAAGACATATTTGCATCAAAAATATTTTGGCCTAAAATTTTCTGGTAACTAGACTAAGGTCTACAAACTATTTAAAAGTATTAAAGATGACAATTTAGGTAATCCAAACAAACTTTTATTCAACACTTCATGAAGAAGGCAGTGGTTCAGAGAACAACAAAATGGGATGGAAGGCAGGAAGTTTTATGGGGTAAAGAACCAGAAAATTAGTACAGAGTCCAGAAATTGCTTGGCATTTGGTGATTGGCTGCTGGATATATGGCACGTCTGGTCAAGTAGAGCATTTACTGGGAAATGAAAGTTACTAAGTTTCGGTTTGTGTACGTAGCACCCCCACCGGAAGTGGCTTGATGTTGGGCCTAGAGTAGGCCTGGTACCACCTTTGGATCATTCTCTTGACCAGTTGAGAGTTTCAATTAAAAATATCAGTCCTAGTACGATTTTCAGTTACTATTTCCACTTTGGGTCTTAGTGTAATGTTCAGAAGAGATATCAGGCTTGTATTCTTGGAACTGGTTATGTTCTATTCTCTTTGGTCGTTTTGGTCAGAGAGTCATTAGCTGGTCAGTGGCTACCCCACACGCTGTGTACCCACTTTAGTGAGTACACAGCCTAGTAGGGAGGCAAAAATTATAAGCATCAAAATAATACCCATGGTTTGGAAAGTACTCCTGAACCAGGGTTTCCATGTCCAAAACTAACTAGAATCAAATAAGTCAAGAAATATGGATGTGGGGGATACTTCTTAAAGCCAGTTGGTCTATTAATTTGTTTCATATAATTGGTCTATACTTCTCCAGAAGTATTTATCCAGTGAGCTTGTTCCAAAGACACTGAGGCATTGGAAAACAGGGGGGAAGTTTATCATGGGCAAAAATAACTAACTACAGGATCACCAGCATCACCACAGATCTAATGGTTGGAAGTTGGATTATGTTCAATTTGAAATGGCCTGAGGTATATGAGTAATAGCACTCTTGGGAGAAAGCAGTCTGCCTTGATGCGGGCTACTTCTCCTCCTCCTCAGTTTTTGAGGTCTTCCATGTTTACACAGTTGTAAAATAAGGACAAAAACTTTGACACTTTAACAGCAGTGTCGGTGGTCAAGAGTACTTGATAGGGTACTTTGCATGAATCTCATTTTTGTAAAAGAATCAGAGTAAAATAACAACTGTCTATATAAATGACAAGACTTTAAAATACTAAAGAGAGCTGACGAGTTCAGTTATGGAACTGACAAGAAAATGTGGTTATTTCTATGAGCTACAAATAGATATCTAACATTTAAGATAATAACTGGAATTATGACTGATACCATTGTACTAGAATGTCAGATTATCGGAAATTTAATATAATTTCTTGATAACATATTAATAACATGCCTGCACAAATAACCTAACAGAATTAAATATCACTTCTTATCTGATAATGCTTTTGCAATAATTTCTGGAAGTATATTCTTCCTCGCAGGAAATTTTTCAGCATGACACAAAACATGTTCCAAATATCTTTTGGTTTTTCTGTAAAAGTAAGTCTATGCTCAGTAATTAATATTTCAGAATTTTCTCTTACTTGGAAATGATTCAATAAATATCCATCATTTAATCTTAGTATGACTTTAAGGTTTCAAGTACCAAAAATATTTTGGAAACAATTTTTAAGTAGATATACCATAAAACATGATTATTTTTGAAAAGCTCCTTTATAAACTTATTCATGTTTGTTAACAATTATGTTTGGATTACTCATGAAAATTTCATGAGACTTTAAACTGCTATTATCTTCATCTAATTTCTTGCTGACAAATTCTGTAAAAGAAATAACATTAACTTATTTGACTTTTAGTAAGCCTGGTAGTTAGTCACTAAGTCATGTCTGACTCTTGCATGCCCACTAACTATAGCCTGCCAGGCTCCTCTGTGCATGGGAATCTCCAGGCAAGAATACTGGAGTGGGTTGCCATTTCCTTCTCCAGGGGATCTTCCCAACCCAGGAAATAGAACCCAGGTCTTATGCATTGCAGGCAGATTCTTTACCAAATGAGCTACGAGGGAAGCCATTTAAAGACGTGTCTATTTTAATTAAACTGACAAAACTTAAACTACTTTTTTTTAACCAAAGATTATCCTAGATCACATGAACTTGAAAAATATTTGGCTTAGTTTCTATATTTCTGAGAGTTTACTTGATTTATATAAACTTCTATTTGTCTTTAAGTCAGTTTAATGGAGCTCTTCACAAATTTTGGCCACACCATCCAGAAGAACAAAGTCAAACATCTGTGACATACTGATCTTACAGCTTGTTTTACAATTTTAGCCACGAGATGGGTATGATCATTCAAAACTCACTAGTTCATAAAAACAGTTGGATCCAAATTGTGTTTCTGGCAGATGGAATGAATTAAGGTTACTTGCACAGATAGTTTAAACTTTTTTACTAGTATTTGTGAAGAAGACTTAAGATTTTTTTCATTTGCCTAGTTTCCAAATACTGCCCACCCCCCCTTTTTTTTTTTGTAAAAAATTTCCTCCCTGAAGTTTGCATTCCAAAGAGACAAACCTCAGTTCCTAGCAAAGACACTCAAACATCTCACAGGCATCAACAAAGAATGCAGCTTCCTCCAAGAAAGATGTTACCTGGAGCCTGCATTTTTACAGTACCTACAAGCCTTGGGGCTTCCCTAGAGGCTCAGCTGGTAAAGAATCCGTCTGCAATGCGGGAGACCTGGGTTCAATCCTGGGTGGGGAAGATCCCCTGGAGAAGAGAAAGGCTACCCACTCCAGTATTCTGGCCTGGAGAATTCCATGGACTAAGGATCAGACATGACTGAGCGACTTTCACTTTTCACTTTCACAAACCTTGTGAGATAGGGGAGAGGTTCTGATTAGTAAAAAGGATAGGTGAACTTTTTCTGGTCTTAGAGACTCAATTTGTGAAACAGGAAATAGGATTGGATTACAGGATTACAACCTGAAAGATACCAAGGGGACCGTCCACCCAACACCAAATTTCAGACTGGACAGTGACTGTTCCTGGCTGTACTGAACAAACACCAAGAGCTACTACCCTCCCTAGATACAGAGTCACTCCCAAAGAGAGCCAAAAGAAAGAAGTACTTGGACAGTTTCTGGAGAAGCTGGCAACAGCTGGTAAGCTGCAAATGGGATGCAACCCACATTTCTGTCCAACCATATTTTGTGGCCTGATAGTTGAACTGCCTCCATACACAAGAACAAACAACCCCCAGGTGTCAGCAGGCAGAAAGGCCAGCCAGTTCTCAGGACACAAGAAGGCAATAGCTATTCCTGGGAGAGAAAGGATCAATAACCAATGAGTTCCCCAAACCAGATTCCCAAGAGTCTTCATTTGGAAAGGGAAGGACATGAAATTTCTCTCTGGACCAGAAACTCCAGGGACCAGCAAGAGCTGACTTTGGTAAGAATTCTCACTTTTGGCTAGCTTATGTGGGTTTTCCCAGGATCCCGATCTACAGATTCCAGTGAGCAGAAGTTACAGTAAAGAGTGTAAATTCTGGCCTACTAGGATTTTACAAGGTTTTCCATTTGTTTTAGTTTCCCCTTGGCTGTTTAAGGGAATAACTGTTAAGAGTTTATCAGAAAATCCCTCAGAGTCCCATTCACCCTGGAAGGCCCCGCCTTTGAGAATAGATAAGGGGGTATTCAAGTTCAGGAGGAGGGGGTTTTATTATCTTAGTTATCTGGCCTTGGAGCTGTTGCAGTTTTAAAACCAACTTGATGAATGTTTTTGGTCTGGTCTCTTCAAAGTCGAAAGGCAGTTCAGTTAGGATTAGGAGACAGTATTCAGGTAAAGAAAAATAGTTGTTGGAGCCACATTTGTCTTGTTTTCTCAGATTTTTCAATAGCCTTTAGCGTTGAATCTTTCAATGAAGCTGTTTTGGAATTTTGCAGCATTTTGGAGTCTTCTGCATAGCAATTAAAATATATCCCATGCTGGTTGATTTGGGAACATTTTCACAGGTGGTTCTTAAATAAACAGTGTGTCTAACTGGAATGTCCCTGATGATGGCCATTGCAATGCTAGGTTGTCTTAGATTTTTGCCATTTCTGTAGATATCTGCAGTTTCCAGGACCACAATTATTATGACAGAATAAGCAGGTGTGCCAGAAGGCGGACTGCTCAGTTTTTTGAAACTCAAGGATCTCAAGGAGTCTTAGGTAATAAGCCTTGGGTCTTTGGGAACCAAATTACTCCTTAAGAGGGATGTACTCTGCTAGGCTGGGGATCTGGTGGTATTTTACAGTGTACTTTGTTGCACAGAATTTTTCTTGAGGTTGTCAGGTGGCCCAGTGTCAATCTAACTCAGTCCATGACCATCTTAGCACATGAGTCTTAGGTTTTAATCTTTCAAGTGTTTGATCCATGCTTACCAGTTTTACATCTTTGGATTCAAGATTCCCCTTAGCAATTGATCTATTTAATCTTTAAATGAGAAGATTTCTTTATAAAAGCAGCAGTCGCCCTAATGACTTTTAATAGTATGACTTGTGCTACTTAGATGATGATGTGCCATTAGTTCAAACAGTTGTAATTTCTTATTTTCCAAGTCTCCCCACACTTTTTGCTGTGGCGTTCTCTTTATGCATTACCTAACTGCTGCCACCCATTGTGGGTTCCCAATATAAGCTGTCTTGGAACTTTTCTTGGAAATAAGTATACACACACATATTTCTTTTTCCCCTTACATAAAGTTTGTTTGGATCAGAACTGTGTACAAGGGGTCAGAGCTCAAATCCCTAAGTGGCTTGCCCTTGGTTATGATGAGAAAAACAACGTCAAGGGTTCAGTGGGCTCTTTGCCTATGCATCTTGTCCCACAGGCCATTGGAAGTCAGCTTGGGATTCCATCCTCCCCGTCAAAAGACGATTTAGGCAATCCAAACAAACTTTGACACTTGAAGCAGGCACTCTCCACTTGCAGGGGCCCAAAATACTGCAAAGGGGAGCTGAAGACAGGAGGATAATGAATAAGGAGGTGAGTAGAGAGCCACATTTGGCTTGGTGTCTGGCCAACTGGCTGTACTGTGTTTCTGGTCAAGCAGACCATTTACAGGGACATGCAGCTTATTTAAGTTTTGGTTTGCTGACATGGCACCTGGGCAGGAGTGGCTCCATCTTAATTAAGCCTTCAAACTTACTTCAAAAAAACCACTATGGCCTGTTAGCCAAATTCAGCCTATGACCTCCTTTTATTACAGCCTGAGAGCTAATAATGTTAACATTTTTAAAGGCTGGCGAGGGCTGTTGACAGAGACCATATGTAGCTCAGAATCTGAAATGTTTATTCTCTGGCCCTTTATAGACATTTTCCTGACTTTAAGCCATTTGTGCCTGTAGTTCAAATAGGAATGATTTGCATACACATAGTTCGCCAGTCCAGGGACACTTCATCATTGTAGCAACAAATTCTATTTTTTTTCCCATTGCAAAATGGGGGTGGAAGGAGTAGGGGAGTCAAGTCATTGGGTATGGATTCCTCTTTTAAGAAGTCTACCGTAAATCCAAAGAGCAACAAAAGACTAAATGTAATAACGTGGGTGTTTTTCTTCCACAGCATACCTGTGTGCACAGGTATGATATGCACGCACATGGTTGTTCTCCAAAGGGCATATAATTACATCATGTAGAAAAGCTTGCTATACTGTAATGAAATTAGAGTCAAAATAGAATGGGAAAAAGTTTATTCCCAGCTACTTTGGTTATTTTATACACAAGATTGCAATGAATTTAAGTACATTCTTTTATGAATAAGTAATTTTCATTATAAAGTATGGAGGTCACAATTTAAGTATGCTAATTATAATTGAATTTGATGACTTCTATTTTGAAAGGCTTAATGATACCACCTCAAACTCATGTCTTAGCTACAAAATTTTAATACAGCTTTTGCTGTATACCTCATGGGAGAATATCAAGTATAGGTTTTGTCTGATACTTATTACTTATTCATATAAACATGAACAGACTTGATGCCAAGCAATGAAAGCCAGCTTCTCCCTCCCCATCTCTCCTAGATATCCCTCACCAACCTTAATGTATATTTTATGAAACTTCTGTATTGATCTCTTCCCTAAGAGACTATATATACAGATAACTTATTTCATCCTCTTGTTTTTCAAACATACATGATCAATTTCTTAACTACCAAGTAGTATACCAAAATTAAACCAGGTGTTTTTAATGTGCCACAGCTCTTTGTGAAGGTGAAAATACATTTTTCTTCTTTGGTAGACATAGATTTGCAGATCTTCATTTAATTTGCTGGAGAAAGAATAGATAATACATTTAATTTTTTTGAAGTCTTCACATTCAGCTATCTGGCAGTGAAAACTAGTAACAGGAGGTTCTTTAATAAAGAATTAAAGGTCTAACATTTTTACCTGTGTACCTGACAATGCAATAGTCCTTTTATAATTCAATTACAGATATAATTCAGGGGAAAAAATCACATTATACTTACCTTCTTTTTTTAATTCTTTACTAGGTCCATCAAAATAAGTTTTTAAAGTAATTCTAAAGTGGAATTACTACTATTAACTATTGGCCAGGTTGGTTCATTCAAATTATTTGGGATCCTGTTGAAAGGTAAAATTTAGGGCATGTTTTAAACATTTTTAGAAGTTTTACTGTATCAGTTAATAGATAGTTTCATATGTTAAGTGCTCACAACACTGAGATACAGACATACACCTTTTGAGATTTGCCTGAAGACATACAGCCATTGAGTAGCAGAGCCATCAAGGGCTATATTCCCACACAAATATATTTATTGGATCTGCATATGAAAGTTGTAGGAACTGATATTAAGTCTTATAAACAGACATGTAAAATAATTTCATTTCAATCAACAGAAAAGGGAATGGTTTTTGTCAGTGGCTCATATGACTTGACCCCACTCCAGTACTCTTGCCTGGAAAGTCCCACGGACGGAGGAGCCTGGTGGGCTGCAGTCCATGGGGTCACTAAGAGTCCGGCACGACTAAGCGACTTCACTTTCACTTTCCACTTTCATGCACTGGAGAAGGAAATGGCAACCCACTCCAGTGTTCTTGCCTGGAGAATCCCAGGGACAGAGGAGCCTGATGGGCTGCCGTCTGTGGGGTCGCACAGAGTCGGACACGACTGAAGCGACTTAGCAGCAGCATATGACTTGAATCGGAAATCCATAAAGCACGTGAGATGATGAGCCAGATTTCATTTTATACATATTATTGCTACTTTAAAAAACCACCACCATAGAAAATTAGCATAAGATTTAGCACCACTTAATTTTGCAATCTAGTTTAAATTCCAGTCCCTCTGTATTTAGCATGTTCCTTTATACAAGTTACTTAACTTTCCCTTACCTTACTTTCCTTAACTGTGTGAAGAGTGTGATAATCCTATTATTTAAGATTAAAAGGAATCATCTGAATCACCTAATACAATCCCTGGTTTTAAGGATTCAGTGATTAGGTCACCTTTCCAAGTAAGGAACCTAAACAAAGCCGTAAATTTCTAATTACTTAGCAAGTTATCTAATCTGTGATTAAAAGATTAAAAGTTAAAGGGAAAACAATAACACATCTTGAATCTAGGACAAGAAAAAATTGACACTAGCGTGTTGTGCTTTCCCCCTCTTTACTCAGTAGTGTTTTCCAACTACTCAGACAACAAAACACATCTGTACCAGGACAAATAATTAACATGTGCCCACGATTCACTATAAATAGCATATGGGAGAGGGCAGGCTGCATTCAGCCAAACAAGCACGATGATTTCACAGTCCCATTTAGATGGGGCAGCTCAGATCCACCAAACTATAGTTAACTCTCAAACAGCATGGGGTTGAATTGTGCAGGTCCACTTTTACGTGGATTTTTTTCCAACTGTAAATATTCTAGTACTGTATGATCTGTAGTTCATGGTTGGTTGAATCTGCAGATGTGAGGAACTGTGGACACTGAAGATTAAGTTTTTAATACTGCAGGCTTTGACAGCCTGGAAGGTTGGTGTCCTGACCCCTGTTCAGGAGTCAACTGTATATACTAACCTCAGCTGTTCTCCCCATTTCCCATGTGTGCGTGTACACACATGCCCTTGCCTGCCAGCAATAAGCTTTGTATTTAAGGCAGGGAAACAGCCAACCGTAAGGGCAGAGGGCTAGGAGAAGCTGTCCCTGATACAACTTTGCCCCCAGGAGCACACATTATACTTCTTTTTATGTACTTTGTGTCTGACTGTCAGTATTGGATGGCAGCTGGTGCAGTGTGGAAGTTTTTGCCTCCACTCTTACCATGGGCAGTTGAAAAAACTGGGGGGAAGATAGCGGGACCAAAAGGAAAGATTCTGTGATCCTACAGGCAATGCAAACAGCTGTTTCTGACCCTATGGCCACGTTTAGCTCTGCAGCACTGCTTCTATACAGAAGAAAAGTGGAAAGGGTAGAATGCTGAAGTATCAGTAATACTCATTTAGTCCCAGTTCAAGCTTTACAGGAAGCAAAGGTTTGAAGTGAATAATCAGTATACTGCTCAAAGTTACATGGAAGAGCACTGGATACCCAGTTTTTCTACTGGAACCTGCTAAACAAATGTACCCTTGTGTGAGCACAGGCTTGGGCATTATCACCTCTACTTAAAAGAATTTTCCTACTCCAAGCACATTTTCTTTTGTCAAAAGGAGACTACTTAGATTCCCACATCACTTACCTGTAGGGCCCGTCCTTTGGTCTCAATGGGGAGAGTAAATGCAGAAATGGCACACACCACACAGACAGACGCGAAGAGACACAAGGCCCCCAGGAACGATGCGCTCATAAGAACCTGCAAAGCACAAGGAATGACTCAATATACTGCACCCCAGTCACGTTTCCACTGATCTTCATGCCAAAGGGAAAATAAGGATTCATCCCACCAAATACATAAATGAAAGGCTTTGCAGCCATTCTGCAAATTGTGCAATTCTGACATCCCAGATCTAGTATTTATTTGGGCCAAGCTTTTGTAGACATTTTGTGCAACTCTTCCAGAAGCTGGGAGTGATGTTAACATGCACCGGCCAGGTCAGACTTCTCCCTGCACCCACCCCTTGGGTATCACTGGGCAAACCAATACCTGGGGAAGATGAGAGCCGCCTGTTTTCCTACCCCTTCTCATACTAATTCAGCTTGCTTAACCAGTAACCATCTCCTTTCCTGCAATACCTCCCTCTGCTAAAAGTCAACTTGCCCTCTTCAGTTCTGACAGGATGAACCAGGAGGAAGTCTTTTGGGACTAGATGTAGTGTCTAGGTCCTGCCTTTTGATTTCTTCTGTGATTTGTTGGTTATTCAGCAGCTTGTTGTTCAGCCTCCATGTGTTTTATAGAAGAATCCCAACCAATAAATGTAGAAGAAATGACAGAAAGTCATTATATAACCACCACACTAAGAATTGATTCAGGTAAAAATCATCAATGGGTGCTAAAAGTAGAGAGTAAAAATATGAAAAGATGAGGGTCTAATGTTGAGCAATAAGAATTCTCAATAATAAATTGCAGAGGTGGGGGAACCATGGATTCAGAAAGAGCAGCAAAGATGCAGGAGAAAGACTGCAAGGTGATGGGTGCCATGGGAAGGTGAGAGCACGAGGACATGGCCATCAGAATCCATGAGAGGGAGCCGTCCCGCGAGATGGACGGTTAAAATGACAATTGTATTTGGAGATGTGGAACCAGAGAGACCATAGCAAGAAGCATTTTGGTGGGGTCAGGATGGTTGCAGCCAGGTTGGGACAGGAGGACTGAGTAGGGGAAAGAAATGAATACAGTGAAGAGAAAGAACTCTTTTAAGTAGTGTGGCTGGAGAGAAGAGGAAATGGAGTTTTACAATCTGCAAGCTATGGAATCTTAACATGCTGACCAAAAGATTCAATATGCAGGGATAGATTGGAATCATGACATGTATAATGATAAACCTGAAAAACTCATGAGAATCAAATGGAAACCCACTGGAAGGGGTTCAGTAAGCTGTTTGAAAATCCATAGACAAAAAACTGCCTCTCTACAATTAACTAATTAAAATGTTAGACTAGAAGTTATAATGAAAAAATCATCTATTTGCAATAATAATGAAAAGCCTTAAAATGCCTAAGAATAAACATAACAAGATGTACAAGATCTATTTGAAGAAAACAATAAAATCCCAGCAAGGAACATGGAATAAATGGAGAGAAAAACCTTGTTTTTACATGGGAAGGCAACATTAAGAGAAAAAAGTCAAATTTTCCTAAATGAACTGATACATTTAATGAATTAACAATTAGAATCGTAATAGGATTTGGGCTGACAAGGGAGGCACATTGCAAATAAATGATTCTAAAGGTTATTTGAGAAAGAATAGCAGTGAGGTGGGGCATACACATCCAGATTTGAAAATATACTATAAACCCCATCTGACTAATGAAAAGAATATGACAGTGATGAAACCAGACAGATCAATGGACTAAAATAGCAAAGCTAGAAATAGACCAAGTAATTGTGGGAATATAAGCAGACAGTTCTAATCCATGAGTAAAAAACAGGGTATTCAATAAATAGTGTAGGGACAACTGGGCTGCCATTCAGGAAATCATAAAGTTGTTTCCTGCATTGACCTCACACTTTGATACTATAATGGCCTGAAAGAGGGCATATCAGAGCAGGGATTTCTGGGTTAGAATCTGGGATGCATATCACTTTGTGAAAATGAAGTTGTAGACTTAATGATTTGAACACTTTTACATGCATGTTATGGGGGCTTCAAAGATGGCTCAGTGGTAAAGAATCTGCCTGCCAATGCAGGAGACACAGGTTCCATCCCTGGGTCAGGAAGATCCCCTGGAGGAGGGCATGGCAACCCACTGCAGTATTCTTGCCTGGAGAATCCCATGGACAGAGGAGCCGGGCAAGCTACAGTCCACAGGGTCGCAGAGAATCAGACACTACTGAGCACACATAAGTATGTTCAGTTCAGTCGCTCAGTGTCCGACTCTTTGCAACCCCATGGACTGCAGCATGCCAAGCCTTCCTGTCCATCACCAACTCCTGGAGTTTACTCAAACTCATGCCCATTGAGTTAGTGATGCCATCCAACCATCTCATTCTCTGTCATCCCCTTCTCCTCCCGCCTTCAGTCTTTCCCAGCATCAGAGCCTTTTCCAATGAGTCAACTCTTCACATGAGGTAGCCAAAGTATTTGGAGTTTCAGCTTCAGCATCAGTCCTTCCAATGAATATTCAGGACTGATTTCCTTTAGGATGGACTTGTTGGATCTCCTTGCGGTCCAAGGGACTCTCGAGAGTCTTCTCCGACACCACAGTTCAAAAGCATCAATTCTTCAGTGCTCAGTTTTCTTTATAGTCCAACTCTCACATCCATACATGACTATTGGATAAACCATAGCCTTGACTAGATGGACCTTTGTTGACAAAGTAATGTCTCTGGTTTTTAATATGCTGTCTAGGTTGGTCATAACTTTCCTTCCAAGGAGTAAGTGCCTTTTAATTTCATGGCTGCAATCACCATCTGCAGTGATTTTGCAGCCCCCAAAATAAAGGCAGCCACTGTTTCCAGTGTTTCTCCATCTATTTGCCATGAAGTGATGGGACCAGATGCCATGATCTTCGTTTTCTGAATGTTGAGCTTTAAGCCAACTTTTTCTCTCCTCTTTCATTTTCATCAAGAGGCTCTTTAGTTCTTCTTCACTTTCTGCCATAAGGGTGGTGTCATCTGCATATCTGAGGTTATTGCTATTTCTTCTGGCAATATTGATTCCAGCTTTTGCTTCCTCCAGCCCAGCGTTTCTCATGATGTACTCTGCATATAAGTTAAATAAGCAGGGTGACAATATACAGCCTTGACGTACTCCTTTTCCTATTTGGAACCAGTCTGTTGGTCCATGTCCAGTTCTAACTGTTGCTTCCTGACCTGCATAGAAATTTCTCAAGAGGCAGGTCAGGTGGTCTGGTATCCCCATCTCTTTCAGAATTTTCCACCATTTGTTGTTGTCCACATAGTCAAAGGCTTTGACATAATCAATAAACCAGAAATAGATGTTTTTTCTGAAACCCTCTTGCTTTTTCAATGATCCAGCAGATCTTGGCAATTTGATCTCTGGTTCCTCTGCTTTTTCTAAAACCAGCTTGAACATCTAGAATTTCACGTTTCACGTATTGTTATACTTCAGTAAAAAGTTTAGAGACTTTCCTGGCAGAACAGAGGTTAAGACTCATGCTTTGACTGCAGGGGGCATAGGTTTGATCCCTGGTGGGGGAACTAAGATCCCATATGCCATGCAATACAGCAAAAAAAAAAATTTTTTAAGCTTACACACCCTTTCTCCCAAAAAAACACAAGGCCATAGAAAGACTGGAAATAAAGAGATATGTATCCTTATCATTCTAATCACAGAACCCAGACACTGTAAATAAACATATTGATATATTTGACTGCCTATGAACTTTAAGTTCCTGTACAAAGAAAGGGGAGCATAAATAGGAATGAAAGACAAAAAATTGGAGGGAATATCTGCAGTATGTTAGCAAAGTAACTAAAATACTTTATAGGTATGAAGGATGGTCACAAATCAATGTTTTAAAACTGAATTTAAGACAAGGAGTGGGCAAGCTAAAGTAGACACCCAATTAAAATATGAAAGGACCATTCAGTTTCATTCCTAATTGAAGAAATATGAATTATAATAACAAAGGGATATCATTTATTGTCGGTAAGGTTGGCAAAGATGAAAAAGATGAACAAAACCAGTTGGCAATTATGTGACACAGTGGGGCCTACCACTTTGGCACAATCTTCCTAAAGAGAATTTTAGCACAGTATATCAAAATGGAAAATGAGCAGACCCCCTGACCTACCAATCCAATTTCTAAGAATTATCCTAAAGAGATAATTGCATACTTGGATAAAAATGTAAGCACAAGGGTGCTTATAACTGTTGTTTATAATCGACAGATATCAAATAGTCTAGACATTTACACAGAACTGATAAAGTGATTTAAAGTAACATTTGGAGTACACATAAAATGACATTTTTCAGCATGAAAAAGGGCTTGACTTTTATTTTCATTGGCATGAAAAATGACTGTAACATATTGTTGCATGCCAAAAGTAGGCTATAAAAAGTTCATAAAGGTTTGGGTTCAAGATGAACTCGCCTCCTCTCATGGACACACTGAATCTACAACTCATACAAAACAATATCCTCTGAAAGAAACCCCAAAAGTAGCTTAATGACTCCTACACATCAAGCAAAGAAAAAAACCCACATCAAGATGGCTGGGACAGGCTGAGACACAATCTTACCATGAACCCTCCCCCAGTTCATGCTTAGGTGCTCAGTCACGTCTGACTCTTTGCAACCCTTTGAACTGTAGCCTACCAGGCTCCTCTGTCCATAGGATTTCCAAGGCAAGATAAGAGGAGAACTCACAAGTTTGAGCTTCTCCATGAGGAGTGATGGGTTTGAACCCCACATCTGGCAGCACAGCTTTTAAGACCAGCACCTGAGAGATGAGCCCCCAAAACATCTAGTTTTGAAAGCCAACAGGGCTTGCATCCATGAGGCACACAAGACTGGGCTATCATAAACTGAGCATTGTTCTTAGAGTGCTCCCAAGGACTACCTAGCTATCTACCCTAGCTCACACAGAGGTAATTTAACAACATCCATCTAGGAACCTATTCTGCAAAGATAGTCTGTAAACATGGAGGCTGGCAGGTGCCATCTCTGTGCTTTCTGTCTTGCTCCAGATCGCTGGTTTCTCCCAGAAAGGAGCTTCTGTACATGTACCATGTCCCAATTTTGTGGCTACTGCCCAGGGGACACCCCTTGATTGCCTGGCTCTGGTGGCCAGCAGAGTTTGTTTCTATGTCCCACAAGATTATAATAAGCAGAGAAAGAATTCTTAACTACCTACACCCCAGCGCACAGCAGCAGAGACTCAGCAGACTGAAACATCTTTCTGGAAAGAGGCCTGGTAGCTTATCTTCATAGCTGCAACCCGAGCAGCAGGCTTCCAATTAAACACACATCTAGGGACCAACTATAATCCTCTCCAGAGACCTAGAGGCTGGCTGGCACATCTTCCTGCTCTCCCTCTGCCCACTCCAAAAGTAATAAAAAGTAACTACAATAATGTGTTAATGGACACACAAGACATAAATAGATACACTGTCATATCAAAACCAAAGTGTGGGTGGGAGTAAAAATGTAGTGCTTTGGAAAGCACTATACTTAAATCACTATCAAAGATAAATTGTTGTATCTCTCAGATGTCTTATGTAAGCCTCATGGTAGCACAAAACAAAAACGGTATTCCATGCTAATGGAAAAGCCAACGTTAAGACAGCTATACTCTTACCAGACAAAAAAGAAGTCACAAAGAAGGTCATTACATAGTAATAAAGGTGTCAGTCCTGTGAGAGGATACAACAAATACTTATGTACCCGATACAGGAATACCTAAATATACAAAGCAAATGCTAACAGATCTAAAGGGAGAAATAGATGGCAATACAGAAATAGTAGGGGACTTTAATACCCCATATCCAGTGAATGAATAATAATATCCAAAATATGAAAAGAACTCATACAACTCAAGAAAACAATTCAATTTACAAATGGGCAGAGGATCTGATAGACATTTTTCCTAAGATGACGTACAGATGGCCAGCAAGTATATGAAAATATACCCAACAATACTAATCACCAAAGAAATGCAAATTAAAACCACAGTGAGATATCACCCCATACATGTTAGAATGGCTAGTATCAAAAAGGCAAGAGATCACAGGCGTTGGTAAGGATGTGGAGAAAAGGGAATACTTTTGAACTTTTACACCCTATATTCACCAATGGTGGGGCTACAAATTGATGCAGCCACTATGGAAAACAGTACAGTAATTCCTCAAAAAAATTAAAAATAGAACTACCATATGATCCAGCAATTCCAGTTCTATTTATCCAAAAGAAGCAAAAACACTTAAAGAAATATCTACACTCCCATGTTCATTGCAGTGTTATTTGCAATAGCCAAAATACAGAAACAACCTAAGAATCCACGGGTGGATGAGCATATAAAGTAAATGTAGTATGGATATATACAGTGGGATATTATTGAGCTATAAAAAACAAGGAACCTGGGCCCTCCTTGGTGATTCAGTGGTTAAGAATCCACCTGCAAATGCAGGGGACACAAGTTCAATCCCCAGTCTGGGAATATCCCACATGTTTCAGGGCAACAAAGCCCATGAATCAAAACTACTGAGCCCACGTGCTACATCTACCAATGCCCACGCACCTAGAGCCAGTGCTCTGCAACCAGAGAAGCCACAGCAATGAGAAGCCTCCACACCACAGCGAAGAGTAGCCTGCCACTTGCTGCAACTAGAGAAAGCCTGTGTGCAGCAACAAAGACCCAGCATGGTCAAATACATAAATAAAGGCGGGAAGGAAGGAATTCCTTGTATAGACCTGAAGGGCACAATGCTCAGTGAAATAAGCCAAATAAAGACAAACACTGTATGATCTCCCTTATGTGAAATAAAAAACAAATACTCTCACAGATACGGAGAACACACTGGTAGTTGCCAGTGGCAGGAGGTAAAAGTGAAATGGGTTGTTGTTCAGTCGCTCAGTCATGACTCTCTGTGACCCCATGGACTACAGCACACCCGGCTTCCCTGCCCTTCACTATCCCCTGGAGTTTGTTCAAACTCATGTTCATTGAGTCGGTGATACCATCCAACCATCTCATCCTCTGCCATCCCCTTGTCCTCCTGCCTTCAATCTTTCCCAGCATCAGGGTCTTTTCCAATGAATTGGCTCTTCACGTCATTTGGCCAAAGCATGGGAGCTTCAGCATCAATCTATCCAAGAATATTCAGGGTTGATTTCCTATAGGAATGACTGGTTTGAATCCCTGCCATCCAAGGGACTCTCAAGAGACTTCTCCAGCATCACAGTTCAAAAGCATAAGTTTTTCAGTGCTCAGCCTTCTTTATGGTCCAAAACGCACATTCCATACATGACTACTGAACAAACAATAGCTTTGACCATACGGACCTTTGTCGGCAAAGTGATATCTCTGCTTTTAATGTCTAGGTTTGTCATAGCTTTTCTTCCAGGGAGCAAGCGTCTTTTAATTGCATGGCTGCAGTCAGCATCTGCAATGATTTTGGAGCCCAAGAAAATAAAGTCTCTCACTGTTTCCATTTTTTCCCCACCTATTTGCCATGAAGTGATAGGGCTAGATGCCATGATCTTTGTTTTCTGAATGTTGAGCTTTAAGCCAACTTTTTCACTCTCCTCTTTCACTTTCATCAAGAGGCTCTTTAGTTCTTCTTCACTTTCTGCTATAAGGGTGGTATCATCTGCATATCTGAGGTTATTGATATTTCTCCCGGCAATCTTGATTCCAGCTTGTGCTTCTTCCAGCCCAACATTTCTCATGATGTACTCTGCATATAAGTTAAATAAGCAGGGTGACAATATGCAGCCTTGACATACTCCTTTTCCTATTTGGAACAAGTCTGTTGTTCCATGTCCAGTTCTAACTGTTGCTTCCTGACCTGCATATAGGTTTCTCAAGAGGCAGGTCAGGTGGTCTGGTATTCCCATCTCTTGAAGAATTTTCCAGTTTATTGTGATCCACACAGTCAAAGGCTTTGGCATAGTCAATAAAGCAGAAATAGATGTGTTTCTGGAACTCTCTTGCTTTTTCCATGATCCAGCAGATGTTGGAAATTTATCTCTGGTTCCTCTGCCTTTTCTAAAACCAGCTTGAACATCTAGAAGTTCACGGTTCACGTATTGCTGAAGCCTGGCTTGGAGAATTTTGAGTATTACTTTACTAGCGTGTGAAATGAGTGCAATTGTGTGGTAGTTTGAGCATTCTTTGGCATTGCCTTTCTTTGGGATTGGAATGAAAACTGACCTTTTCCAGTCCTGTGGCCACTGCTGAGTTTTCCAAATTTGCTGGCATATTGAGTGCAGCACTTTCACAGCATCATCTTTCAGGATTTGGAATAGCTCAACTGGAATTCCATCACCTCCACTAGCTTTGTTCATAGTGATGCTTTCTAAGGCCCACTTGACTTCACAATCCAGGATGTCTGGCTTTAGGTGAGTGATCACACCATTGTGATTATCTGGGTCATGAAGACCTTTTTTGTACAGTTCTTCTGTGTATTCTTGCCACCTCTTAATATCTTCTGCCTCTGATAGGTCCATACCATTTCTGTCCTTTATCGACAGATAAACAGAAGAATACAATAACTGCAATGAAAAAATACACTGAAGAATGGAAGGAATGCAATGAAAAGTAGAAGGCTAGCACAATAGCACAATAAATGAGGGAGAAAAACAAATAAGTGAGCTGGAAGACACAGTGGTGGAAATCACTTCCAAGGAATAAAGAAAAAAACAATAAAAAGAAATGAGGATACTCTCAGAGACCTCTGGGACAATATTAAATGCACCAACATTCACATCCTTCACCCTATTATGTGAAGGAAACAGAGAAAGAGCTTGAGACAATGTTGAGATTTTAAAAGATTATAGCTGAAAACTTCCCTAACATTAGAAAGGTATGTGGTACGTGCATGATCAGTCATGTCCGACTCTTTGCAACCCCATGGACTGTAGCTTGCCAGGCTCCTCTGTCCATGGATATTCTCCAGGCAAGAATACTGGAGTGGGTTTCCATTTCCTCTTCCAGGGGATCTTCCCCACCCAGGGATTGAACCTGTGTCTCCTGCATTGGCAGGCTGATTCTTTACCACTGAGCCACCTGGGAATCCCAACATGAGAAAGGAAACACTCAAGTCTGGGAAGAACAGAAAGTCTCATACAAGATAAACCCAAGGAGGAACATGCTGAGACACCTATTAATCAAAGTAACAAAAATTAAAGACAAAGAAAAAATATTAAAAGCAACAAGGAAAAAACAATAAATAAGATACAAGGGAATCTCCAAAATTTTATCAGCTTATCTTACAAAAGAAACTCTACAGACCAGAATGGAAGAGCATGATATATTTAAAGTAATGAAAGGGAAAAACCCCCAAGCAAGACTACTCTACCCAGCAAGGCTGTCATTTAGATTTGACAAAGAAATCAAAAGCTTAACAAACAAGCAAAAGTTAAAAGAATTCAATGCCACCAAACCAGCTTTACAACAAACCCTGAAGGAACTTCTCTGGGTGGAAAAGAAAAGTCCACAACTTGAAATAAGAAAATTACAAACAAGAAAGCTCACCAGTAAAGTCAAACCTAAAGTAAAGGTAGGAAATCATCCACACACAAATATGATATCAAAACCAACAACTGTGAGAAGAGGAGAATACAAATGCAGAATATTGGAAATGCATGGAAATTAAGAGACCAGCAACTTAAAACAATCTTGTATATCATATATATATATATATACTATATATATGTGTGTGTGTGTGTGTGTGTGTGTAGAGAGAGAGAGAGTGCTATCTCAAAAACCTCATGGGAGCCATAAACCAAAAATGTATAATAGATATCCATACACAAAAGAGCAATCCAAACACAACATTAAAGATGGATATCAAATCACAAGAGAAGAGAACAAAAGAGGAAGGGAAGAAAAAAGACCTACAAAAACAGATTCAAATCAACCAACAAAATGGCTCTAGGAACACACATAATTACCTTAAATGTAAATGGATTACATGCTTCAACCAAAAGATATAGACTGGTTGAATGGATACAGAAACAAGACCTGTATATATGCTGCCTATAAGACATCCACTTCAGATCTAGGGACACATACAGACTGAAAGTGAGGGGATGGAAAAAGGTATTCCATGCAAAGGGATATTAAAAGAAAGCTGGAGTAGCAATTCTCATATAAGACAAACTAGACTTTAAAATAAAGACTTTTAAGAGGCAAATAAAGATACTACATAATGATGAAGTGATCAATCCAAGAAGTTATTACAATTCTAAATATATATGCACCTAGCAAAGAAGCACCTCAATATATAAGACAAATGCTAAGATCCATAAAAGGGAAACTGCCAGTAACACAAAAATAGTGGGGGACTTTAACACCCCACTTACACCAATGGACAGATCATCCAGACAAAAAAATCTATATGGAAACACAGGCTTTAAATGACACATTAGACCAGACAGACTTAATATTTATAGAACATTCCATCTGAAAACAGCAGAAAATACTTTCTTCTCAAGTGTACATGGAACATTCTTCAGGATAGATTACATGTTGGGCCACAAATCAAGCCTCAGTAAATTTAATAAAATTGAAAATCATAGAAGCGTCTTTTCTAACCAAAATCTATAAGATTAGAAATCAATTACAGGGGGGGAAAAACTGTAAAAATAAAAAATGTATGAGGCTAAACTATATGTTATGAAATAATCAATGGATCACTGAAGAAATCAAAGAGGAAAAATAAAAAGTATCTAGAGACAAATGACAATGAAAATTAAATGATCCAAAACCTATGGAATGCAGAAAAAGCAGTTCTAAGGGAGGAGTTTATAGCAATACAATCTTACCTCAAGAAACAAGAAAAATCCCAAATAAACACCCTAATCTTACACCTAAAACAACTAGAGAAAGAACAACAAAAAAAAATCTTAAAATTTTTGAGGAATGGAAAGAAATCATATAGAGCAGAAATAAATGAAATAGCAATGAAGTAAACAGAAAAGATCAATGAAACCAAAATCTGGTTCTTTGAAAAGATAAGCAAAATTGATAAATCTTTAGCCAGATTCACCCAAAAAAGAGAGGACTCAAATCCATAAAATCAAAAATGGGCACAAAAGAGTTACAATGGACACCACAGAAACACAAAGGATCATAAGAAACTACTGCAAATAACTACATACCAATAAAATGAACAACCTAGAAGAGATGAATAAATTCTTTGAAAAGTACAACCTTCCAAGACTGAACCAGAAAGAAACAGAAAATATGAACAGACCAATCATAGATACTGAAATTAAAACTGATTTTAAAACTTCCAGCAAAAGTCCAGGATCAGATGGCTTCACAGGAGATTTCTATCCAATATTTAAAGATAAATTAATACCTATCCTTCTGAAATTCTTCCTAAAACATTCCAGAGGAAAAAGGAACACTCCCAAGCACATTCTATGACAGCACCATCATCTCCATACCAAAACCAGACAGAGACAGAGAAAAAAACAAAGAAAATTAGGTATCAATATCACTGATGAACACAGACACAAAAATACCCAACAAAATACTAGCAAACTGAATCCGACAATACATTAAAAGGATCACAAACCATGATCAAGTGGGATTTATTCCAAGGATTCTTCAATATCCACAAATTAGTGTGATACATAATATTAAAAAACTGAAGCATAAAAACCATCTGATCATCTCAATAGATGCAGAAAAAGCTTTTGACAAAATTCAACACCTGTTTAGGATTAAAACTCTCCAGAAAGTGGGCACAGAGGGAAATTACTTTACCTTAAAGAAGGCCATATATGACAAACCGACAACTAACATCATTCCCAACAGTGGAAAGCTGAGAGCATTCTAAGATCAGGAACAGGGCATTGATGTCCACTTTCATGACTTTTATTCAACATAGTTTTGGGAGTCCTGGCCACAGCAATCAAAAGAAAAAGAAATAAAAGGAATTCAAATTAGGAAAGAAGAAGTAAAATTATCAATGTTTAGAGAAGACACATCAGTTCAGTTCCATTCAGTTCAGTTGCTCAGTCGTGTCTGACTCTTTGCGACCCCATGAATTGCAGCACACCAGGCCTCCCTGTCCATCACCATCTCCCAGTGTTTCCTCAAACTCACGTCCATCGAGTCGGTGATGCCATCGAGCCATCTCATCCTCTGTCGTCCCCTTCTCCTCCTGCCCCCAATCCCTCCCAACATCAGAGTCTTTTCCAGTGAGTCAACTCTTCACATGAGGTGGCCAAAGTACTGGAGTTTCACCTTTAGCATCATTCCTTCCAAAGAAATCCCAGGGCTGATCTCCTTCAGAATGGACTGGTTGGATCTCCTTGCAGTCCAAGGGACTCTCAAGAATCTTCTCCAACACCACAGTTCAAAAGTATCAATTCTTTGGCACTCAGCTTTCTTCACAGTCCAACTCTCACATCCATACATGACCACTGGAAAAACCATAGCCTTAACTAGACGGACCTTTGTCAGCAAAGGAATGTCTCTGCTTTTGAATATGCTATCTAGGTTGGTCATAACTTTCCTTCCAAGGAGTAAGCGTCTTTTAATTTCATGGCTGCGGTCACCATCTGCAGTAATTTTGGAGCCCAAAAAGATAAAGTCTGACACTGTTTCCACTGTTTCCCCATCTATTTCCCATGAAATGATGGGACCAGATGCTATGATCTTTGTTATCTGAATGTTGAGCTTTAAGCCAACTTTTTCACTCTCCACTTTCACTTTCATCAAGAGGCTTTTTAGTTCCTCTTCACTTTCTGCCATAAGGGTGGTGTCATCTGCATATCTGAGGTTATTGATATTTCTCCCAGCAATCTTGATTCCAGCTTATGCTTCTTCCAACCCAGTATTTCTCATGATGTAATCTGCATATAAGTGAAATAAGCAGGGTGACAATATATAGCCTTGACATACTCCTTTTCCTATTTGGAACAAGTCTGTTGTTCCATGTCCAGTTCTAACTGTTGCTTCCTGACATGCATACAAGTTCTCAAGAGGCAGGTCAGGTGGTCTGGTATTCCCATCTCTTGAAGAATTTTCCACAGTTTTTTGTGATCCACACAGTCAAAGGCTTTGGCATAGTCAATAAAGCAGAAATAGTTGTTTTTCTGGAACTCTCTTGCTTTTTTGATGATCCAGCGGATATTGGCAGTTTGATATCTGGTTCTTCTGCCTTTTCTAAATCCAGCTTGAACATCTGGAGGTTCACGGTTCACGTATTGCTGAAGCCTGGCTTGGAGAATTTTGAGCATTACTTTACTAGCATGTGAGATGAGTGCAATTGTGCGGTAGTTTGAGCATTCTTTGGCATTGCCTTTCTTTGGGATTGGAATGAAAACTGACCTTTTCCAGTCCTGTGGCCACTGCTGAGTTTTCCAAATTTGCTGGCATATTGAGTGCAGCACTTTCCCAGCATCATCTTTCAGGATTTGAAATAGCTCCACTGGAATTCCATCACCTCCACTAGCTTTGTTCGTAGTGATGCTTTCTAAGGCCCACTTGACTTCACATTCCAGGATGTCTGGCTCTAGGTCAGTGATCACACCATTGTGATTATCTTGGTCATGAAGATCTTTTTTGTACAGTTCTTCTGTGTATTCTTGCCACCTCTTAATATCTTCTGCTTCTCTTGGGTCCATACCATTTCTGTCCTTTATCGAGCCCATCTTTGCATGAAATGTTCCCTTGGTATCTCTAATTTTCTTGAAGAGATCTCTAGTCTTTCCCATTCTGTTGTTTTCCTCTATTTCTTTGCATTGATCACTGAAGAAGGCTTTCTTATCTCTTCTTGCTATTCTTTGGAACTCTGCATTCAGATGTCTATATATTTCCTTTTCTCCTTTGCTTTTCACTTCTCTTCTTTTCACAGCTATTTGTAAGGCCTCCTCAGACAGCCATTTTGCTTTTTTGCATTTCTTTTTTATGGAGATGGTCTTGATCCCTGTCTCCTGTATAATGTCACAAACCTCAGTCCACAGTTCATCAGGCACTCTATCTCTCAGATCTAGTCCCTTAAATCTATTTCTCACTTCCACTGTATAATCATAAGGGATTTGATTTAGGTCATACCTGAATGGTCTAGTGGTTTTCCCTACTTTCTTCAATGTTAAGTCTGAATTTGGCAATAAGGAGCTCATGATCTGAGCCACAGTCATCTCCCGGTCTTGTTTTTGCTGACTGTATAGACCTTCTCCATCTTTGGCTGAAAAGATCAATCTGATTTTGGTGTTGACCATCTGGTGATGGCCATGTGTAGAGTCTTCTCTTGTGTTGTTGGAAGAGGGTGTCTGCTATGACCAGTGTATTCTCTTGACAAAATTCTATAATTAGAAAAACCTAAAGATACTACCAGAAAACTACTAGAACTCAATTAATTCAGTAAACTTGCAGAATACAAAATTAAAAACAAACCAAAAAAAAATCTCTTGCATTCCTATACAGATAATCACGATGGTGTGATCATTCATCTAGAAACAGACATCCTGGAATGTGAAGTCAAGTGGGCCTTAGAAAGCATCACTACGAACAAAGCTAGTGGAGGTGATAGAATTCCAGTGGAGCTATTCCAAATCCTGAAAGATGATGCTGTGAAAGTGCTGCACTCAATATGCCAGCAAATTTGGAAAACTCAGCAGTGGCCACAGGACTGGAAAAGGTCAGTTTTCATTCCAATCCCAAAGAAAGGCAATGCCAAAGAATGCTCAAACTACCACACAGTTACACTCATCTCACATGCTAGTAAAGTAATGCTCAAAATTGTCCAAGCCAGGCGTCAGCAATACATGAACCATGAACTTCCAGATGTTCAAGCTGGTTTTAGAAAAGGCAGAAGAACCAGATATCAAACTGCCAACATCTGCTGGATCATCAAAAAAGCAAGAGAGTTCCAGAAAAACAACTATTTCTGCTTTATTGACTATGCCAAAGCCTTTGACTGTGTGGATCACAAAAAACTGTGGAAAATTCTTCAAGAGATGGGAATACCAGACCACCTGACCTGCCTCTTGAGAAACCTATATGCAGGTCAGGAAGCAACAGTTAGAACTGGACATGGAACAACAGACTTGTTCCAAATAGGAAAAGGAGTACGTCAAGGCTGCATATTGTCACCCTGCTTATTTAACTTCTATGCAGAGTACATCATGAGAAACGCTGGGCTGGAAGAAACACAAGCTGGAATCAAGATTGCCAGGAGAAATATCAATAACCTCAGATATGCAGATGACACCACCCTTATGGCAGAAAGTGAAGAGGAACTAAAAAGCCTCTTGATGAAAGTGAAAGTGGAGACCAAAAAGGTTGGCTTAAAGCTCAACATTCAGAAAATGAAGATCATAGCATCTGGTCCCATCATTTCATGGGAAATAGATGGGGAAACAGTGGAAACAGTGTCAGACTTTATCTTTTTGGGCTCCAAAATTACTGCAGATGGTGACTGCAGCCATGAAATTAAAAGACGCTTACTCCTTGGAAGGAAAGTTATGACTAACCTGGATAGCATATTCAAAAGCAGAGACATTACTTTGCCAACAAAGGTCCGTCTAGTCAAGGCTATGGTTTTTCCTGTGGTCATGTATGGATGTGAGAGTTGGACTGTGAAGAAAGCTGAGCAGCAAAGAATTGATGTTTCTGAACTGTGGTGTTGGACAAGACTCTTGAGAGTCCCTTGGACTGCAAGGAGATCCAACCAGTCCATTCTAAAGGAGATCAGCTCTGGGATTTCTTTGGAAGGAATGATGCTAAAGCTCAAACTCCAGTACTTTGGCCACCTCATGTGAAGAGTTGACTCACTGGAAAAGACTCTGATGTTGGGAGGGATTGGGGGCAGGAGGAGAAGGGGATGACAGAGGATGAGATGGCTGGATGGCATCACTGACTCGATGGACGTGAGTCTGAGTGAACTCCGGGAGTTGGTGATGGACAGAGAGGCCTGGCGTGCTGCAATTCATAGGGTCGCAAAAGTTGGACGCGACTGAACTGAACTCAATAACAAAAGAGTGGAATTGGAAATTAAGGAAGAAATCCCATTTAACATCGCATCAAAAAGAATAAAATGTCTAACAATAAACCTACCTCAGGAGGCCAAAAAAACTGAAAACTATTAATATAAGACACTGATGTAAGAAATCAAAGATGACACAAACAGATGGAAAGATATACTATGTTCTTGGCTTGGAACAATCAATAGTCAAAATGACTGTACTACCTCAGGCAATCTACAGACTCAATCAAATTGAATTCAGTCAAATCTACAGATTCTATCAAATTACCAATGGCATTTTTCACAGAATAGGAAAATTTTAAATTTGTATGGAAACACAGAAGGCCTTGAATAGCCAAAGCAATCTTGAGAAAGAAAATTACAGCGGGAAGAATCAGGCTCTCTGATTCAGATTACACTACAAAGCCACAAATATCACAACAGATGGTACTGGTGCAAAAACAAATGTAGACCAGTGAAAACAGGATAGAAATCCTAGAAATAAGCCCACACACCTTTGGTCAACTAATCTATGAAAAAGGAGGTAAGATTATCCAATAGATGGGGCTTCCCTGGTGGTTCAAAGGCTAAAACTCCACGCTCCCAATATAGGAGACCAGGCTTGATCCCTGGCCAGGGAACCAGATCCCACATGCCCCAAGTAAAAGTTCACACACTACAACTAAAGATTACCCATACCTCAACTAAAAATTCCACGTGCCTCAACAAAGACCAAAGATCCTACATGCCACCACGACAAGTTGGCACAGCCAAAAAAGAAATAAACAAATAAAAGAAAATACAATAGAGAAAGGACAGTTTCTTCAATATATGGTATTAGGAAAACTGGACAGCTATATGTAAAACAATGAAATTAGAACATTTTCTAACATCATACACAAAAATAAACTCAAAATGGATCAAAGACCTACATGTAAGACTGGATACTATAAAAACTCCTAGAGGAAAACATAGGCAGAACGCTCTTTGACATAATGACAGCAATAACTTTTTGATCCACCTCCAAGAGTAATGGAAATAAAAACAAAAAATAAACAGATGTGACCTAATTAAACTTAAAAGCTTTTTCATGGCAAAAGAAACCATAAACAAAATGAAAAAGACAACCCACAGAATGGGAGAAAATATTTGCAAGTGAAGTGACAGACAGGGGATTAATCTCCAAAACATACAAACAGCTCACACAATCTATGTCAAAAAAACAAACAACTGAATCCAAAATTTAAAAAATGGGCAGAATATCTAAGTAGACCTTTCTCCAAAGAAAATATACAGATAGCCAAAATCACATGAAAAGATGCTCAACATCACATTATTCAGTTCAGTTCAGTCACTCAGTCGTGTCCGACTCTTTGCGACCCCATGAATGGCAGCACACCAGGCCTCCCTGTCCATCACCAACTCCCGGAGTTCACTCAGACTCACGTCCATCGAGTCAGTGATGCATCCTCTGTCGTCCCCTTCTCCTCCTGCCCCCAATCCCTCCCAGCATCAGAGTCTTTTCCAATGAGTCAACTCTTCTCATGAGGTGGCCAAAGTACTGGAGTTTCACCTTTAGCATCATTCCTTCCAAAGAAATCCCAGGGCTGATCTCCTTCAGAATGGACTGGTTGGATCTCCTTGCAGTCCAAGGGACTCTCAAGAGTCTTCTCCAATATTAGAGAAATGCAAATCAAAACTACAATGAGGTACCACCCCATACCAGTCAGAATGGTCATCACCAGAAAGTCTACAAGAATAAAGGCTGGAGAGGGTGTGAAGAAAACAAAACTGTTTTACACTGTTGTGATAAGTCACTTCAGTCATGTCTGACTCTTTGTGACCCGATGGACTAGCACAACAGGCTTCTTTGTCCATGGGATTCTCCAGGCAAGAATACTGGAGTGGGTTGCCATGCCCTTCTCCCAGGAATCTTCCTGACCCAGGGTGAAAAATGGTGCGGCCACTAAGGAAAACAGTATGGAGATTCCTCAGAAAACTAAAAATATAATTACCATATGATCCAGCAATCCCAGTCTTAGTATACAGACTTAGTCTTATATACAGACAAAACTGTAATTCAAAAAGATACAGGTACTTCTATGTTCATAGCAGCACTAGTCACAGTAAACAAGGTACGGAAACAACCTAAATGTCCATCTACAGATGAATGGATAAAGACGACATGGTGCATATAGACAATGGAATACTACTCAGCCATGCAAAGAACAAAATGCCATTTGAAGCAATAGGGATGAAGCTAGAGATTTTCATACTAGTGAAAGCAGAGAATGATAAATATCGTATATGGAACCTAATTTTTAAAAATGATATAAACGAAGTTATTACAAAACAGAAACAGACTCACAGATCTTGAAAACAACCCTTTGGTTACCAAAGAGGAAATATGGCGGGGAGAGACAAAGTAGCAGCTTGGGATTAACATACACACATATACTACTATATATGAGATAGATAACCAATAAAGACCTACTGTGTAGCACAGGGAGGTCTACTCAATAATCTGTAATAAACTATATAGATTAAGTTATTATGAAAAGAATCTGAAAAAGAATGAATATATGTGTATATATAACCAAATCACTTTGCTGTACACCTGAAACTAAGAATAGTGTAATTCAACTACACTTCAATAAGATTTAAAAATAAATATAGATTTCACAATGTACAATCATCGTATGAATAATGCCATCATAAATATCAAGCTAACAACTGAAAAATTATTCCAATAAAGTATTTTAAATACATTAAGATATGAAAAGCATACAAACTATGATCATATTTGAGTATACTGTACATGCATATTTATATATATATGCTTATACATATAGCGAGGGCTTCATTAACATATTTATATTTGTTATTGCTACTAAAATATTAGGTAGTAATATTTTATTTCTTCTTTGTAGTTTCTGTGTTTTCAAAGCAGAAGGAAAAAAATCACATATGGTCAAAACTGCTGTTGAAATCTCTTAAATCACTGAAAATACAGTAAGTTCAGTTCAATCGCTCAGTCATGACTGACTCTTTGTGACCCCATGGACTGCAGCACATCAGGCCTCCCTGTTCAACACCAACTCCCAGAGTCTCCTCAAACTCATGTCCGTTGAGTCGGTGATGCCATCCAACCATCTCATCCTCTGTCATCCCCTTCTCCTCCCACCTTCAATCTTTCCCAGCATCAGGGTCTTTTCCAATGAGTTAGTTCTTCACATCAGGTGGCCAAAGTATTGGAGTTTCACCTTAAGCATCAGTCCTTCCAATGAATATTCAGGACTGGTTTCCCCTAGGATGGACTGCTTGGATCTCTTTGCTGTCCAAGGGACTCTCAAGAGTCTTCTCCAACACCACAGTTCAAAAGCATCAATTCTTCAGCGCTCAGCTTTCTTTATAGTCCAACTCTCACATCCACACATGGCTACTGGAAAAAACAGCTTTGACTAGACAGGTCTTTGTTGGCAAAGTAATGTCTCTGATTTTTAATATTCTGTCTGTGTTGGTCATAACTTTTCTTCCAAGGAGCTAGCGTCTCTTAATTTCATGACTGCAGTCACTATCTGCAGTGATTTTGGAGCCCCCAAAATAAAGTCTGTCACTGT
This sequence comes from Bos mutus, assembly GCF_027580195.1. NCBI lineage: Eukaryota > Metazoa > Chordata > Mammalia > Artiodactyla > Bovidae > Bos > Bos mutus. The sequence continues at coordinate 21,655,419 of NC_091620.1, read as the reverse complement.
TTCCCCATCTATTTGCCATGAAATGATGGGACCAAATACAATAAACACAAATGTATTTATGAACCAGGCTTCCCTGGATGTTCAGTGGTAAAGAAACTGCCTGCAATGCAGGAGTCTGCCTGCAATGTAACAGACCTAGGTTCAATCCCTGGGTTGGGAAGATCCTCTGGAGAAGGAAATGGCAACCCACTCCAGTATTCTTGCCTGGAGAATCCCATGCACAGAGGAGCCCGGCAGGCTACAGTCCATGGGGTTGCTAAGAGTCGGACACAACTGAGCAACACTTGCACTTGCATGAATGCATGATTCGCTTTTGTATCTTTGACAACATAGTTTCTCAGTAAGTTTATTGCTTACTAGAAATCACTTAAAGATTTGATTAAATTGTGTTCCCTCCCTGTTATTTGACCTGAGGCCAAACTATGGTGGAGGTAATGAAGATAATGGCAACCTCCTTCAAAAGATCCCATGCACGCATTGCTACACTCAGTGCCCCCAATGCAGCAGGCCATGGCTGACCCATGCCTTCACTGGAGGCTCCTGTACACTCACAGGCAAGTCTGGGTCAGTCTCTTGTGGGGTCACTGCTTTCTCCTGGGTCCTGGTGTGCACAAGGTTCTGTTTGTGCCCTCCAAGAGTCTGTTTCCCCAGTCCTGTGTAAGCTCTGGTGGTTCTGTGATGGGCATAATGGTGACCTCCTCCAAGGGGGCTTATGCCATACCCCAGTCTACTGCACCCAGAGCGCCTGCCACTGCAGCAGTCCACTGCTGACCTGTACCTCCTCAGGAGACACACAAACACAGGTCTGTCTCAGTCTCTGTAGGGTCCCTGGGTCCTGGTGCACACAAGGTATGTTTCAGCCCTCCCAGTATCTCTGACATGTATGGGATTTAATTTTAAATATAATTTCATTAAATCTTTAAATTGGATTAAATATTTATGAGCATGGCCCCCACTCATCAGAACAAGACTCAGTTTCCCCCTCAGGCAGTCTCCCCCACCAGGAAGCTTCCATAAGCCTCTTCTCATTCTCTATAAGGGGGCAGACAGACTGAAATCACAGAAAACTAACCAATCTGATCACATGGACCACAGCCTTGTCTAACTCAATGAAAATATGACCCATGCCATGTAGGGCTACCCAGGACAGATAGGTCATGGTGAAGAGTTCTGACAAAACATGGTCCACTGGAGAAGGAAATGGCAAACCACTTCAGTATTCCTGTCTTGAGAATCCCATGAACAATATGAAAATGCAAAAAGAGAGGTCACTGAAAGATGAACTCCCCAGGTTGGTAGGTGCCCAATATGCTACTAGAGATCAGTGGAGAAATAACTCCAGAAAGAATGAAGAGACAGAGCCAAAGCAAAACCACCACCCAGTTGTGGATGTGACTGGAGATGGAAGTAATGTCTGATGCTGTAAAGAGCAATATTGCATAGGAACCTGGAATGTCAGGTCCATGAATCAAGGCAAATTGGAAGTGGTCAAACAGGAGATGGCAAGAGTGAACATTGATAATTTAGGAATCAGCGAACTAAAATGGACTGGAATGGGTGGATTTAACTCAGATGACCATTATAGCTACTACTGTGGGGAGGAATCCCTTAGAATAAATGGAGTAGTCATCACAGTCAACAAAAGAGTCTGAAATGCAGTACTTGGATGCAATCTCAAAAATGACAGAATGATCTCTGTTCATTTCCAAGGCAAACCATTCAAAATCATGGTAATCGAAGTCTATGCCCCAACCAGTAATGCTGAAGAAGCTGAAGTTGAATGGTCCTATGAAGACCTACAAGACCTTCTACAACTAACACCCAAAAAGATGTCCTTTTCATTATAGGGGTCGGGAATGCAAAAGCAGGAAGTCAAGAAATAACTGGAGTAACAGGCAAATTTGGCCTTGGAGTACAGAATGAAGCAGGGCAAAGGCTAATAGAGTTTTGCCAAGAAAATGCATTGGTCATGGCAAACACCCTCTTCCAACAACAAAAGAAAAGTCTATACATGGACATCACCAGATGGTCAATACCAAAATCAGATTGATTATATTCTTTGCAATCAAAGACGGAGAAGCTATATACAGTCAGCAAAAACAAGACCAGGAGCTGACTGTGGCTCAGATCATGAACTCCTTATTGCTAAATTCAGACTTAAATAGAAGAAAGTAGGGGAAACTACTAGACCATTCAGGTATGACCTAAATCAAATCCCTTACAATTATACAGTGGAAGTGACAAACAGATTCAAGGGATTAAATCTGATAGAAAGAGTGCCTGAAGAACTATGGACGAAGGTTTGTGACATTGTAGAAAAGGCACTGATCAAGACCATTCCCAAGAAAAAGAAATGCAAAAAGGCAAAATGGTTGTCTGAGGAGGCCTTACAAATAGCTATGAAAAGAAGAGAAGCCAAAGGCAAAGGAGAAAAGGAAAGATAAGCCCATTTGAATGCAGAGTCCCAAAGAATAGCAAGGAGAGATAGGAAAGCCTTCCTGAATGTTCAGTGCAAAGAAATAGAGGAAAACAATAGAATGGGAAAGACTAGAGATCTCTTCAAAAAAATTAGAGATACCAAGGGAAATTTTCATGCAAAGATGGGAACAATAAAGGACAGAAACTGTATGGACCTAACAAAGCAGAAGATGTTAAGAAGAAGTGGCAAGAATACACAGAAGAACTGTACAAAAAAGATCATGACTCAGATAATCACGATGGTGTGATCACTCACCTAGAGCCAGACATCTTGGAATGCAAAGTCAAGTGGGCCTTAAGAAGCATCACTATGAACAAAGCTAGTGAAGGTAATGGTATTCCAGTTGAGCTATTTCAAATCCTAAAATATATGCTGTGAAAGTACAGCACTCAATATGCCAGCAAATTTGGAAAACTCAGCAGTGGCCATAGGACTAGAAAAGGTCAGTTTCATTCCAATCCCAAAGAAAGGCAATGCCAAAGAATGCTCAAACTACCACATAATTGCACTCATCTCACACACCAGCAAAGTAATCCTCAAAAATTCCCCAAGCCAGCCTTCAACAGTACATGAACCACAAACTTCCAGATGTTCAAGCTGGATTTAGAAAAGACAGAGGAACCAGAGATCAAATTGTCAACATCCGTCGGATCATAGAAAAATCAAGAGAGTTTCAGAAAAATGTCTACCTCTGCTTTATTGACTATGCCAAAGCCTTTGTGTGGATCACAACAAACTGTGCAAAATTATTCAAGAGATGGGAATACCAGACCACCTTACCTGCCTCCTGAGAAATCTGTATGCAGGTCAAGAAGCTACTGTTAGAACTGGACATGGAAAAACAGACTGGTTCCAAATTGGGAAAGGAGTATGTCAAGGCTATATATTGTCACCCTGCTTATTTAACTTATAAGCAGAGTACATCATGTGAAATGCTGGGCTGGATGAAGCACAAGATGGAATCAAGATTGCTGGGAGAAATATCAATAACCTCAGATATGCAAATGACACCACCCTTATGGCAGAAAGTGAAGACGAACTAAAGAGCCTCTTGACAATAGTGAAAGTGAAAAAGTTGGCTTAGAACTCAACACTCAGAAAACGAAGATAATGGCATCTGGTTCCATCACTTCGTGGCAAATAGATGGGGACACAGTGGAAACAGTGGCAGACTATTTTGGGAGGCTCCAAAATCACTGCAGATGGTGACTGCAGCTATGAAATTAAAAGATGCTTGTTCCTTGGAAGAACAATTATGACCAACATAGACAGCATATTAAAAAGCAGAGACATTTTCCAGTAGTCATGTATGGATGTGAGAGTTGGACTATAAAGAAAGCAGAGCACTGAAGAATTGATGCTTTTGAACTGTAGTGTTGGAGAAGACTCTTGAGAGTCCCTTGGACTGCAAGGAGATCCAACCTAAAGGAAATCAATCCTGAATATTCATTGGAAGGACTGATGCTTAAGGTGAAACTCCACTACTTTGACCACCTAATGTGAAGAACTGACTCATTTGAAAGGACCCTGATGCTGGAAAAGATTGAAGGCGAGAGGAGAAGGGGACGGCAGAGGAGGAGATGGTTGGATGGCATCACCGACTTAATTGGCATGAATTTGAGTAAACTCTGGGAGTTGGGGATGGACAGGGAGGCCTGGCGTGCTGTAATTCATGGGCTCGCAAAGAGTCTGACATGAGTGAGCCACTGAACTGAACTGAGGAATCACTCATGAACTTGGAAAATTGATAGATTTTTCATCCCCATTAACTGGTGAAGTTCCATTATCATCTGACGTGTTGATTCAATGTGTATTCACACCTCTGGAGGGTCAGGTATTCAACAGGCCAACAAAAATCATTGCTCAGGTGTGACGATTCAATTAGGGTTTTTTTGAAACCCTTAAAAAGTAAAGGCTTTTTTTCATCCTTGTTTTTTTTGTTTTTTTCTTGGGCAGAACTTTTAAATTTGTACATAGTCTTTCCACACTATCAGAAAAAGGGTGTTCCAAAATTATGTAATCTCCTATTTCAGATGAGTACGTTATGATAAGCCTGCTCCCCTCTTGCCCTCTCCCAATCCCTTGTCAATTATCCCTTTAGCAACCAGAGTGCTCTTTTTAAAATACAAAAGCTGGTCACATTGCTGCTTAAAACCTTTCAATTACTTCCCACTTCTACAAAAACAAATCCAAAGTCTTCAGTATGCCTGGGAGACAGGTGCTAAGCCTTTTCAGTCATACCTGACTCTGCGATTCTATGGACTGTATGTAGCCTGCTAGGCTCCTCTGTCCATGAATTCTCCAGGCAAGAATACCGGAGTGGGTTGCCATTTCCTCCTCCAGGGGATCTTCCTGACCCAGAAATCAAGCCTGCATCTCTTGCATCTCCTGCACTGGCAGGCGGGTTCTTTACCACTCACTCCAACAGGGAAGGCCTGACTCTCCCATATCTGAGCATTTTGTTCACCATAGCTATCTTCTATTCCAGGAACACACTGAGCTCTTCCTGCTCCAGGACCTTGGAGCTTTTATCTCACTTGACTGCTGTTACCCTTTACAAGTTGTGAGCTTCTCACACGTCAGGTCTCAACCCCCATGTCATCTCCCCAGAGAGGCCTTGTCTCTTCCTGTAATTTTGTCTTATTGAAGTATAGTTGATGGACAACACTATTTAAGGTACGGGTGCACAATATAGTGATTCACAATTTTTAAAGGCTACACTTACACATACTATATAATATTGGCTATATGAAGCCTTGACTTTTATAAGGACTGTCCCTAATGGAATGTATGGAGTTTAATTCAATTTATCTTTTGGGAAAGTAATTTTGAGCCAAAGGACAGGGTGTGTGTGGGGGAAGGGAAGTCCTATCATTCCTTATCATTGCCTCCAACTTACTTTCCAGTTGAGTGCTTTCAGATCAGATCAGATCAGTCACTCAGTCGTGTCCGACTGTTTGCGACCCCATGAATCGCAGCACGCCAGGCCTCCCTGTCCATCACCAACTCCCAGAGTTCACTGAGACTCATGTCCATTGACTCACTGATGCCATCCAGCCATCTCATCCTCTGTCATCCCCTTCTCCTCCTACCCCCAATCCCTCCCAGCATCAGAGTTTTTCCAATGAGTCAACTCTTCGCATGAGGTGGCCAAAGTACTGGAGTTTCAGCTTTAGCATCATTCCTTCCAAAGAAATCCCAGGGCTGATCTCCTTCAGAATGGACTGGTTGGATCTCCTTGCAGTCCCAGGGACTCTCAAGAGTCTTCTCCAACACCACAGTTCAAAAGCATCAATTCTTTGGTGCTCAGCCTTCTTCACAGTCCAACTCTCACATCCATACATGACCACAGGAAAAACCATAGCCTTGACTAGACAGACCTTTGTTGGCAAAGGAATGTCTCTGCTTTTGAATATGCTATCTAGGTTGGTCATAACTTTCCTTCCAAGGAGTAAGCGTCTTTTAATTTCATGGCTGCAGTCACCATCTGTAGTGATTTTGGAGCCCAGAAAAATAAAGTCTGACACTGTTTCCACTGTTTCCCCATCTATTTCCCATGAAGTGGTGGGACCAGATGCCATGATCTTCGTTTTCTGAATGTTGAGCTTTAAGCCAACTTTTTCACTCTCCACTTTCACTTTCATCAAGAGGCTTTTGAGTTCCTCTTCACTTTCTGCCATAAGGGTGGTGTCATCTGCATATCTGAGGTTATTGATATTTCTCCCGGCAATCTTGATTCCAGTTTGTGTTTCTTCTAGTCCACAGATATGCAAATAATTAAGATATACCAATAATTTATTTGACTCATTTTGATTTTTTTCATATATGTAAAGTGTGTGTGCACTACTTACTCTGTTGTGTCCAACTCTTTTCACTTCCATGGGTTGTAGCCTGCCAGGCTCCTTTGTCCATGGAATTCTCCAGCAAGAATACTGGAGTAGGTTGCCATTCCCTTCTCCAGGGGATCTTCCTGACCCAGGGATCGAACCCAGTTCTTCTGCATTGTAGGCATATTCTTTACAATCTGAGCCACCTTGGAACCCCAGTTATAAAGACCCTCTTGAAATTATGCCTCTTGAGATCAAGAATCTTGTGGTGGCATGCTGCCAAATGTTTAACAGGCTTTCCAAAAACAGTCCTAATATAGTATTTGCCTGTGGTCATGGGATAAATACCACCACCATGCTAATTTCAAACTGCAATGTGACATCAACTAGCTTGCAAAACTACTCCCTAAAAATTTAACAGTTTTCACAAGCCAGGGCAGGCCAGTTCTGGCACACCACTGGAACCTGGTCTGGCTTATTTACTGCTGTAAATAGAACAATGCCAGGCATAGAGTAAGCATGCAACAAATGTTGGTTGAATATTAAATTGGAATAAATTCTTTTTTTTTTTTTTGGCTGAGCCTTATGGCATTCAGGATCTTAGTACCCAGACTAGGGATCAAACCTATGCTCCCTGAAGTAGAAGTACAGAAGTCCCTTATAAATCCTTTCTTCTATTCTATCAATTATAAATTATAGCTTATGGAGTCCTTTTTACATTCTAACTGCCAAACTGTGAAGTGAGTACCTAGAGTTTGTAGAGAATTACTCTGAAAATAACTTGTCAAATGAGTCACCAAAGTAAATGAAAGACAAAAGACAGAGGAGGATAGAGGGCAGGGGAGTTGGAAGCGAAGGAAGAGGAGATAGGAATAGAAAGAAAAATGAAAGTAAAGCCAAACTCCTCGTTGACTGCCACACCTCTCACTGGTCCACAGACTAATGACACTGGATTCCCTCTGTTAAAACTATAGGTGATGAATCTCATATTAAGAATCAGAATTTCTGGGTGAAGTCTAGGAATCTTCATGTTATCAAGTTACCCTAGTAATTCTGATATGCACCAAAGTCTGACAACCACATCCAAGGGTACACTAACTAATGAACTTATGAGTGACACCAAGCTCTGCTGTCTTCTTGGAACAGTCCACCCCAGCCCAAACCCAAGGCAAATATTCTACAAGCAATCAAATCTTCCTAGATTCTAACATCCCATTCTAAACCTGGTAAGGAAAGATAAACATTCCAATTTCACTGTGATCAAAATAATTCAACTAGACCTAGAAAGTATTTTTGTTGTTGAGAAATACTTGTTTGAATATTTAGTATCTTGCATTGTCAGGGGACATTCAACTTTAAGGGATCCACTATGTTATTTTCTTCTTTTATGTGCCATTTCTCAAGGACTCTCTATTCCTTATCAGCTCCTGGAAAACAGGAACGAGCAGAGCTGCATGCAGTTCTCAGGACTGAGATCATGAGAAAGGGCACCTGCTTGGATTCCCTTCAGTGACCCCCTTCAGTGACCTTTTATTTAAAGGTAACCTATTCAGTTATGCCCCTCTTACTCAGGATATGGAATGTTTTCTGACCCTTTGAAGATTGTTATTTGCTTGGCTTTGTTTTTGCTCAATTTTTTTACTGCCTAAAGCTGCCTTGTATGAAGATATACGAACATGCATTTCTGCAAATAAAGCACCCTTGTTTCACTCGCAACTTGGGTCCCCTGCATCCTTCTTCTCATCAACTCCAGTCCCCAGGTCCCGGTCTACAAAGACAGTGACAAGCGGCGCCGAACAGGGACCTGGTGAAAGCCCTTGGCAAGTAGGTGGAGTGACTGTTAGGACCTACGGAGGTCGGTAAGTGTGGGGATATAGTACAAATGGCTGGAAAGCCCCATCGCTTGTCTACTTTACTTCATTTATATAAGGTTCAAGGACTTTCGGTTTCACATCAATGGATAGAGGCTTGTCTCCAAACAGTGGTTAAATATAATCCCTGGTTCCCTGATGAAGGCAGTTTTGATTTAGAAATTTGGAATTGGGTTAAAGAAAATGTTGAACAAGTCGCAAGACAGGGAGAAAATATTCCAATAAATTTCTGGCCCTTGTGGGCCCTCATTAAGCTGAAATCTTGCCATTTCAAGGCAATTCTAGTCCCCCTGATATTCATCAACAAGCAGAACACTCATTATACAAATGTAAATTAGATGATGACTTTACAGAAGGCCCAGTTAGAGCAACATAAAATGTTTCAAAACTTTCCCACCATCCCTGCTCCGGCTATCCCAAGTGCTCCTCCTCCTCCTCTTTTAACGGTCACAAAACCGAAGGTCCCCTCAATTAGAGGACAAAATGAATCTGATGATGATTCTTCTGATGCTCTCTTTGACACTAAAGCCAACAATACTTTTTTTGATGACAATGATAAGCTCCTAACACACACTCATATTTATGAAAACAGACGATCCACTCATTTTTTTCCTTCACAACGAAGGCTTTCTGATTTACTGGCTTTGCAATCTCAAGTCTCTGAGGCCGGTGATCTTTTTGCCTTTCCTGTGTTAGGAAATGTTTATGCTCAAGGGCAACTAATACCTCAATATGAAGGCATTGATTTTTCTCACATGCAACAGATGAAAAATGCTATAACTATATACGGCCCTCATTCACCTTTTACTAAAGAACTTCTAAATGCTATGGAATCTTCTATTGGAAATTTTATTCCTTATGATTGGCAAATTTTGATAAAAGCTCTTCTTAAACCAGAAAAATATCTTCAATGAATAATGTGATTTCATGATGTGACCCAAGATCATGCCAATTCTAATGCTCAAGCTGGCACTCCCCAAAACCAAATTACTTTTAAAATGTTAACCGGTATGGAGCAATTTGATTTGGTGAAAGCTCAGATACAATGCCCTCCTTTGTTGCATGAACAATTGAAAGAAGGTGCTAAGAGTCAGACACGACTGAGCAACTTCACTTTCACTTTTCACTTTCATGCACTGGAGAAGGAAATGGCAACCCACTCCAGTGTTCTTGTCTGGAGAATCCCAGGGACGGGGGAGCCTGGTGGGCTGCCGTCTATGGGGTCGCACAGAGTTGGACACGACTGAAGTGACTTAACAGCAGCAGCAGCAGCCCTTGAAGCTTGGGATTGAATTAATCCTCAAAGGGAACCTAAAATTAACTACACAAAGATATTACAAGGGCCTAATGAAGCCTATGCTGATTTTTTAACTAGACTGGGAGTTGCTATCTCCCATAATGTCAGAGAAGAGACAAGAGTACAATTAGAAAAACTGCTTGCATATGAGAATGAGAATCAGGAGTGTCAAAGAGCCATCGCTCCAATTCGTGAGACTGGGAATGTTAGTGATTATTTGAAGGCTTGTCGCAACTTAGGATCAGAAACTCAGAAAATGCAAATGTTAGCTGAAGCAATGGCTGCTGCCTTTAAAAAGGGAAATGAAGGATGTTTTGTTTGTGGAGATAAAAGCCATTTAAAAAAGGATTGCCCTAAAAAACACACAGAAAATATTATAACTACTAAAAAACCTCCAGGAGTCTGCCCTCAATATCATAAAGGGGTACATTGGGCTAAAAAATGTCGATCTAAGTATGATGTTGAAGGGAACCCTATTTGGGGAAATTCAAAGATGGGGACTCTCTGGGTCCCCATCAACAAAAACCAGGGGCAAACTCCATCTTTTTCCTCAAACCTTCAACATCCAGCAATGCTGCCATGGAAATACCAGCCCTAAATGATTTTCTTCTTTTTCCTCAAGCAGTCCCTTCTAGAATACCTACCGGACCTTATGGACCCCTACCCCCACAAACCTTCGGCCTTATACTTGGCCAGTCTAGTCTGACTTCTAAAGAAATTACTATTCACCCTGAAATAATTGATTCAGATTATAAGGAAAAAAATTCAAATTATTATGTCATCTCAGATACTATAACAATTCAAAAAGGGGGACAAAATTGCCCAATTACTTCTTTTACCTTACATTTATATTAACTCCTCTAATGGTATACAGACAGGTGGATTTGGTAATACAGATCAAAAGCAATCCTTATGGACATCAATAGTATCTGAATATGCATGACCAAATATAAATATCAAAATTAATGGCAAAAGATTTTCTGGTCTTCTTGATACTAGATTCGACATTACCATTATTTCCAAACATTTATGGCCCAAATCTTGGCCTATACAGAGAATTTCTTGCCAAATTGAAGGAATTTCTCAAACCAAAATACAAGAGGTTTATCAAAATGTCCAAATATATCCATATGAGGGACCAGAAGGCCAGCCTGCAACCTTACAACCTTATGTGATAGATGCACCCCTTAATTTAATAGGAAGAGATTTACTTATGCAATGGAAAACTCAAATATATATTCCACATTTTTCCTAGGGGCCACTGCTCATTTAACAAACAATACGATTATTAAAATAACTTAGAAAAATAACGGGCCTATTTGGACAGAGCAATGGCCCCTTACAAAAGAGAAATTAGAGGCTGCTAAGGAACTTATACACAATTGAAATGAAAACATATTGAGGAATCTTGTTCCCCTTGGAATTCTCCCATTTTTGTAATAAAAAAGAAATCTGGCAAATGGTGTCTTTTAACAGATCTTCAAAAAGTTAATACATCTATGAAACCTATGGGTGTATTACAACCAGGAATTCCATCACCTACTGCTATTCCTCAAAACTGGCATATTATTATTATAGATATACAGGATTCCTTTTTTTTTACTATACCTTTACACCCTCTAGACAAAGAGAAATTTGCTTTCTCTTTACCTTATCATAATCATATCAGGCCTCATAAACGGTGTCAATGGACTATGTTGCCTCAAGGAATGATGAATTCTCCCACCATGTGCCAATATTATGTAGCCAAAGCCCTTGAACCTGTGAGAAAACAATTTCCTGACTTTCTTTTTATTCATTATATGGATGATATATTGTTTTCAGCTCCATCTATTTTAGAAACTCAAGAGACATTTGACACAGCTCAACAATGCTTAAAAGCTTCTAAATTAATCATTGCCCCTGAAAAGATTCAAACATCTACACCTTACTATTACTTAAGATTTGTTGTTAATAGACAACGTATTACTCCCCAACTAACACAGATTTATGTTAATAAATTATCAACCTTGAATGATTTTCAAAAACTTTTAGGTGATATAAATTGGATTAGACCCTCTTTAGACATTACAAATTATCAACTAATTTATTTAACACTTGAAAAAGAGACCCTGATTTAAATAACCCTCATTCACTTTCACAATAGGCACGAGAAAAACTCTAATACAAAATAAATTGCAAGAACAATTTCTTACTCGTATTAGACTTGATTTACCTCTAGAATTATTTATACTCCCCTCTCTCCATTCTCCCGCAGGACTTCTTACCCAACAATAATACCCAGTAGAATGGCTCTATACCCATTTTAGAGGGACAGTCACTTACACCCTATCTTGATTTGATCGCTCTAATCATTATCAATGAAGAAATAGAGCTAAGACTCTAACTGGCTCTGATCCTCATAAAATTGTAGTCAGTCAGTCAGTTCAGTCACTCAGTCATGTCCAACTCTCTACGACCCCATGAATCGCAGCACACCAGGCCTCCCTGTCCATCACCAACTCCCAGAGTTCACTCAGACTCACATCCATCGAGTCAGTGATGCCATCCTGCCATCTCATCTTCTGTCGTCCCCTTTTCCTCTTGCCCCCAGTCTCTCCCAGCATCAGAGTCTTTTCCAATGAGTCAACTCTTCGCATGAGGTGGCCAAAGTACTGGAGTTTCAGCTTTAGCATCATTCCTTCCAGAGAAATCCCAGGGCTGATCTCCTTTAGAATGGACTGGTTGGATCTCCTTGCAGTCCAAGGGACTCTCAAGAGTCTTCTCCAAAACCACAGTTCAAAAGCAACAATTCTTCGTATTAATAAATCTCAATTCGAGAATGCATTACAAACTTCTACCGATTTCCAAATAGCCCTTCTGGAATATTTTGGAGAAATTTCATTTTATTATCCTTCTAACAAACTCTGGAATTTCTTCAAAAATACTGAATTTATTATCTCTCACATTGTCACATCACAACCTATACCTCAAACTGATGTTTTCTATATAGATGGGACTAAAAACGCCAAAGCCTCATTCTGGTCTCTAAAAGAATATAAAGTCTTTTATACTAAATTTCACTCTGCTCAACGAAACAAATTATATGCTCTCATTCAGGTTATTCACCTACATTCTTATCCTATTAATATAGTTTCTGACTCCTTATACTCAGTTTATTAAGAAATATAGAAATTTCTACCATAAATTCTAACCAATCTATTATCCAACAACTTTTTCTTGAACTACAGTCTATTGTTAAGAACCGCACTTCCCCCATTTATATTACCCATATTCAAACACATTCTTTCTTCCTGGCCTTATGGCTCATGGCAATGAACAAGCTGATAAACTTGTCTCTTTTCTACTCCTGAAGAGCAACATGCTCTATTACACAATAATGCTGGCTTGTTACATCAAATTTGGAAAATCCCATACCAACATGCTAAAGAAATCATTAATAATTGCTCTACTTGTAGGCCCCTACATCTTCGACCCATTGCACAAAGTATCAGTCCTTGAGGATTACAACCCAATGAACTATGGCAAATTGATGTAACTCATTGCCCTGAATTTTCTACCTCTTCCTTCTTCCATGTCTCAATCGATACAAATTCTTCTTTTATATGGGCCACACCTCCCTGAGGTGAAACCACACAACAGGTTATAACTCACCTATTAACTTGCTGTACAATAATGGGAACACCTAGTTCTATAAAAACAGACAATAGCCCCACCTATATTTCTAGGCGATTCAAACAATTTTTGCAATCATTTTCTATTAAACATATTACAGGTATTCCTTATAATCCACAAGCACAGGGCATAGTTGAATGAGCACATCACACACTGAAACTACAAATAAAAAAATTTAAAAAGAGGGAATTCACAGGAACACTTCTATCTTCCTTATCCAGAGCAGACTTTACTAGACTCTTGCCTGGGAAATCCCATGGACAGAGGAGCCTGGCAAGCTGCAGTCCATGGGGTCTCGAAGAGTCAGACACGACTGAACGACTTCCCTTTAACTTTTCACTTTCATGCACTGGAGAAGGAAATGGCAACCCACGCCAGTGTTCTTGCCTGGAGAATCCCAGGGACGGGGGAGCCTGGTGGGCTGCCGTCTATGGGGTCGCACAGAGTCGGACACGACTGAAGCGACTTAGCAGCAGCAGCAGTGCAATATATTCTTTAATCCTATAACTATTGTTAATAGAGCTTTATTTGTTTTTAACTTTTTAAACTTACTGCAAGGTGATAGTTTGACAAAAGTGGAAAAAACATTTCAAGGCATTGAAGGATACCTCCCTTCCTCTGCCCATTTGGGTTGACTAAACAATGGAAATCTGGAGAATTAATATTACAGGGAAAGGGGTATGCTTGTATTTCTCCAGATGGAGCCAACAAAATCACGAAAACAGCAAAATCCCCAGGAGGAGAAGTTTCCAGTACAAGCCATGGTGGCTTAAAAAATTTCCAAGAAATGCCACACTTGACGTCATCGACCTTATGATCTCCGTACTTGGGGACAGATAACCTTTACAAATCAAGCTGAAAATCTGGTTTCTCAACAGGGAATGCCTCTGAATCCTGAAAATATTTTTGTTGCTATGCTTGCTTTTGCTTCCTCCACTCAGGATAACTTGATTAATCACACTTACTGGGCTTATATATCTAACCGCCGTTTATTGCAGGTTGTAGAACGGACAGATATAGGACCGATCGTATCCACTAATGACTCAGTACATATGCCCTCTCCTTGGAGCTTGGAGGGGCCCTCTCATCCTGAGGAAGAAGGAAGACTAACATTTCTCTAGGCTATGAAATCCTTCCTTTACACATGAGCCCAGCAGAATTATGTATTCATGTTAGTCGACAAACATGGGCTTTCGTCCTGCCTCCAAAAAAGAACTTCCGTACCTTGTTTAGACTGTTTACTGCCCTGTCCTCTTATGAGGACCATGTCAATACTACCAAAACTCTAGGAAAAGGACAAAAGTTGGAATGTAAGGGGTTTACTTATAAGAATTTTAAATATACTCCTGTTTATTGAGATACACGTCAAGCTAAATGTTTGTGGCCAATTACACCACTGTTGATTGGGGACCCTATGGTATGTGGTTATCTAACTATTCAGATGATATTAATAGTACCATGTGTGATTATGTTACTCAAGTAACATGGAAAATTACCAACAGTTCAGTGGAACACTTTCATGACAAAGACTCCTTGGCTGCCTTGACGGCAGAATGGCACCTCCTCGCCCTCAAATCATCCTCCATAAACGAATTGGGCCTGAACAATAAAACATCTGGAAGCGTGCTACAAGTACTGAAAAACTTGGAACTTGGACTGGATATTTCACAGGAACCAGTCATAGTAACTATTCCTTCCATTATAATCATTCATATTTTATACAAGCTTGTGTTCCCCTTTTGTTATAGCCATAGGAAACTTATAATTTAATAAGACTTTATGTTCTGTGACTTGTACAGATTGCAAATTGTATACTTGTCTTAATTCCTCTATCTCTCTAAAAAATGAATCCCTTTTGATTATTTGATCTCAGCGTAGTCTGTGGTTGCCAGTAGATCTCCAACGACCCTGGAAAGAGGGTCCCATGGCAAGACTTGCCTCCCAGTTACTCACTAAATTACTCCGACGATCTAAGCGATTCATTGGATGGTTGATTCTTGTTTTGGGGGGTTAACAGCCATTTGCACCACTGCTGCTGTTGCAGATGTTGCTTTACAAACTTCAATTCAAACACATAATTTTATTCAAAATTGGACTAAAGATGCTCATACTATATGGGTCACTCAGGTTCAGATAGATGAAAAAGTTCAAGATAAAATTCAGGAATTAAAAACAGCCATCCAATGGGTTTGAGATCAATTAATAGATTTACAAAAACAAGTATTATTAAATTGGAATTGGAATTCTACTCAATTTTGTATCACTCCTTTTTGGTTCAACCATAGTGCTTACAAATGGGATCAGATCAAATTTCATTTGCAAGATATACATAATAATGCTTCCTTAAATGTACAATTCTTGCAAAAGGAAACCCTTGAAACCTTCTCTAAGAGTCTACCCTTTTCCAAAAATTTGGAAACCTTAGCTGAACAGCTGGCTGATCAAGTATCTGGGCTAGACCTTCGAAGATGGTTTCAAAGCATTACACATAGTATTGGATCTGGAACTACAACACTGGTAATTATCCTGGTGATTATATTTGTAATATATCGATGCCTTTCAACTAAAATTGTTCAAACTAAACAAACTCAATTCGTCAGAGCCTTTTTCACAAAGTATCTACAGTCACCCCCAATTATGAAAAAATAAAAAAGGGGGAACTGTCAGGGGACGTTCAACTTTAATTGATCCAATGTTATTTTCTTCTTTTGTGGGCCGTTTCTCAAGGACTCTCTATTCCTGTTTTCCAGGAACGAGCAGAGCTGCATGCAGTTCTCAGGACTGAGATCATGAGAAAGGGCACCTGCTTGGATTCCCTTCAGTGACTCCTTTCAGCGGTTCCCTTCAGTGACCTTTTACTTAAAGGTAATCTATTCAGTTATGCCCCTCTTACTCAGGATATGGAATGCTTTCTGGCCCTTTGAAGATTGTTATTTGCCTGGCTTTGTTTTTGCTCAATTTTTTAAGTGCCTGAAGCCGCCTTGTATGAAGATATATGAACATGCGGTTTCTGCAAATAAAGCACCCTTGTTTCACTCGATACTTGGGTCCCCTGCGTCCTTCTTCTTGTCGACTCCAATCCCCAGGTCCCGGTCTACCAAGACCGTGACATTGCATTGATTGTTATTGATCATTGTTACTGTTATTAGCTAACACTTACTGAGGCCTTGAGTAAGTGTTAGTCGCTCAGCTGTGTCTGACTGTTTGCGACCGGTTGGACTGTAGCCTGCCAGACTATTCTATCCATGGAATTCTCCAGGCAAGAATACTGGAGTAGGTAGCCATTCCCTTCTCCAGGAGATCTTCCCAACCCAGGGATCAAACCCAGGTCTCCCTCATTACAGGTGGATTCTTTACCCATTAAGTCACCAGGGAAGCCCAAGAGACTCTATTTCTGGAGTCTGGAAAACCAACTATACCTCAGTCTGATCAATAGGATCAATATTTTACTGCTGCTGTTCACCATTTTGTTCTTTTCTGAAATGGTAAAGTAATAAGTACAAAAGAACTCTGAAAAGCAAAATTGCAAGACCAAACCTGCCCTCATTTTAAATTAAGACGAGGGGGGGACTTCCCTGAGGGTCCAGCGACTAAAACTCCACCTTCTAAAACAGGGAACTTGAGCTCAACTCCTGGTCAGGGAACTAAGATCCCACATGCCGAGGGGCTAGTGAGCCTGTGCTCTAAAGCTAGAAAGAAGCCCTCATGCCACAATGAAAGACTCCAAGTGCTGCAACTAAGACCCAACGCAGCCAAAAATAACAAAACTTTTAAACAAATAAAGATGAGAGGGCAAAACATGCCCAAGATAGTCTTAAGAAAAATGGTAGCAAAATCCTCTGTTAAATTGTAGGAAATACACATTACAGTCTACTCAGCCCACGTCAACCCAAAACTTTCTCCAAAATCTGCCCCCCCGCCACCCCCCGCAACCTGCCACCCAGCTGCTTCTGTGCATAAGCCTGACTTTGGCTGCAACTGATGTAGCTCAAGTATGAACACCTGACCGGGCATGGCCAGTGGGATGCAGGGAGAGCATCTTTCTGGGTTGTAGAGAGCACATTGGTATCTTCTGGTAGCTAGATCTAAGGAGAGATGTCTGGGATTTGTAAGGAGCAAGGTCCATGGGCAAGCACAGCACACTGGTCTTGAGGGCACACAGTCTGAATGCTCAGTGACCACAGGCCCTAGACAAATGTGAGGAGGCAGAGCCTGGGTCCCCAACAATGTTCACAGCCTGGATCAGGCCCACCCAGCACCCAACCTCACTCTTGTTTTTGGCTGCAGCCAGAGCAGGTGGATTTTCATTTCTTGTGGCCAAAACAGAATGACCAGTGCAGAGGGGCAAGCCATTTGGTCCCTCTGAGGAACAATGACCACGTGGGTTACCATAGCTGCCTCTGATTCCCTCCTGAAACAAGGTCCCCCTACCATGGTCCTGATCACCTCTGGATTTTCTCCCAGCCTGCAACTGGTTTGCCTGAGTGCTGGACTTGCCCGTCCCAGGGCCTCCTCCCTGCGTCCTGGTTCAGCCTCCCTGCATGTTTGTGTTCTGTTTCTCAATTGCGCCCTTGACAGCAGAGTTGGAGCCCACTGTCACTCAACAGCTCCAATTCCCGTGTCATCTGTGTCCTTTGCATCTTTCACCAACAATGTCCGGCACAATACAAGCTGTTGACTGGAAGCACTGATTTAGTCTCTTTTCCCACCAAACTCACCAGACAATGAGAAAACAGCACCGCAAGGAAACTCAAGTAGACAAATATTTGGTTAAACCCTTAACCTGAAGGGACTCAGGCCACTCTTTCCCCACCTCCCTTAGACATATCCTCCCTACCGAGACTGCTGGGCTGTACCTGGGATATAAACGGTGCCACCATTGCTCCAATGCGACACAGGGAGCCGCTGGTCCCCATCCCCAAAGCACGCATCGCCGTGGGGTAGACCTGGATGGGGCCAGTGTAGAAAGCATCAGTTAGTTTAGACTCCTTCTTCCCCAAGTCCTCTGTTCTTCCCTCCCCGGGTCAGGCTTTGCTAATATATAAAAGGCCAAATAGTCTATATAGACAGGATAAGAATAGAAGATGTTCATTTTATCAGGGACACAACTTTGAATTTTAACAGTATCAGACAATGAACATTTAGAAATTATCCTTTCAGTGAGCAAATTCCAAAATATGTGTTTAATATTCCAAATTTGATTTTAGAAAGCTAAACTTTGGAATCAGATAGAGTTCCACCTTAGAGCTATAAACATATAAAGGTGGTTCTACTGAATGGAAAGAAAATACACCCCAAACAACAACAATCCAAGCAAATCTTTAATATAGATACAGGGAACTGACTGAAGTGTCAGATACATACTACACCATCCCCCATGTTTGCATTTCAAAACCATATGGCACAGTCTGCTTTCTTTCATTTATAGCAAGACCTCATTAATCTGCAATTCAGGAGACCCAAGTTCTATCCCTGGGTAAGAAAGATCCCCTCGAGAAGGAAATGGCAACCCACTCCAGTATTCTTGCCTGGAAAATTCCATTGACAGAGAAGCCTGACAGGCTATAGTCCATGGGGTCGTAACCCTCGTACATGATTTATTGATTAAACCACCACCAAAAATCTGTACTTCATTGATTCAGAATTCTTGATAGGCAAATATTTAATAAAGAGGATTATAGGAAGACTATATAGGGAGAATATATGAAAGAATGCTTAATTTTGGAAATTTTTCTCTGAGTGCTATGTAATACTGATCAGTCAGCAAAGTAAAGCATGTGACCTCTCTAGACACCATCTGTCAGATGCAACAAGATGCTATCCTGCCCCAGGGGAAACCGCTGTATTTATAAAGACGACCTGGAGGCTGAGTGCCTTTTCATGGAGTTCTTTTCTTTTTGTGGAAAATGAGGTTACTGGCTATTGAAAACAATGGATTCAGATACACAGAGACGATCTTTGCTCTACTATCAATATTTTTGTTTTTTGACAATTCTAGGAGATGAAATAATTCAAGACAATCATCTTTTGGTACACATCTTTGATTTTTTTTTTAAGCCATAAGCATCAGGGGAAGAAATACTTAGAAGTAACCCTTTAAATGAACATGTTCCAAAATATGTTAAATTGAATATTCCAAATATAACCTTAGAGGTATACCACAATACATATAGACCTTTAAGTTCACAAATTCACAATTTTAGATTTTTTCAATGGAACTAAATGAAGAATTATGTATTGATATATGTCAAATATGTTATAATATCCTATTTTTAATCTACATGAGAGGACAAGAATTTTTTTTCCTGTGGCTTTAATGATTTTGATATGTAATATCTGTATTCTGAACAGACTTTTACCTTTCCTGACATGAAAATGAATGAAGCCTTAGCAGTCCCTACAGCACCACTTTCTTTAGCTCAATGAAAGACAAAGTCAGTTAAAATACTGTTTCCTATTCAGACATTGCTTATTTCTAGGAATGTTTGCTTTTTAAACTGGGGCTTTCTGAGGAGCCCCCTCAGAAGTAGATGTATTAAGTATATGGAATAATTCAATAAATTAAAGATAAATTACTCTTATATTTGAATTTAAGCCACACACAACAAACAGCAGAGTGGGATGTGATCTTTCAAAAGAAAAAAGTTGAAAAATACATTCTAATTTCAAAAAGAGAGAAATAGGGTGCTTTACATTATATCAGCAACATGCAGGTATGGGCCCTATTTCTTCAGGAAGCAGGGTAAGCGGGCAATGAGGTGGTTTTTTTTGTTTGTTTGTTTTGGTTAACATGAATGTGATTTACTGAGAAAGGGAGAAGGTCCTATCTTTCTTCTCAGAGACTGACTTTCACTAGACCCCATGGGGCAAGAGAAAGACCACATCAAATATACCTTCTGATGTCATTTTAATAGGATGTTTTTAGAAACTCATCAAAAGTCAGCAGAAGCCAGGGATGCATTATCTACAGACAAACACCTTGATGTAAGCAACCCCTTCCCCAAAACTAACCTCAGCAGTGTAAATGTAGATGGTGTTGAAGTTGGCTGCCACGAGAGCCCTCAGCATGAAGAGGAAGCCGATGAGGCCGGCGCTAGGGAGCCGGAAGGGAGACATTACAAAGGCAGTATGGGAGGGCCTTCCGGGGCCCCCATCCCGGTGCATTATAGCGGCCAACACACACACACCCGTGGAGACCAGGTCCCCAGGGTGCGGCTCATCAGCTGGCCAGGCCGTGGGGTCCTAAAGCAAAAGCCTGACTCAGACCTTCAATCCCGTTCCCCCAAACTGTGCCGTTCCAGCCTGTCCTCTCCCCACTATGAGCACACCTCTGTGACCACTCCTGGAAAATGGTAGAGTGTGCAGAATAAGTCATACATATTATGAATGAGGCCACCCTAGGGTCACAAATTGCGTGCAGTGAATTTTCCCACCACAGGTACGCTGTCTACATCACTGTCTTGACAACGATGCAGCTCATTTGGTCAGCGACTACAGTCCCCATTCTCAAGGAAGCTTTGTATAAAGATCCTAAGTATCTTGGTGAGCGTACTCAATACCCCTAGGCTAGTTCTGTTCAGGGGCAAAAAGGGAGTAGGACGGGCAGAGGCAGCTTGTACTCTACTTTCCTAGGGAAAGGGACTTGTTCCTGACATGCACTGAAGGCCATGGGTCAGGAGACCTCGTTTTATTTATTTTACATTTTTTTTTCTGGCTATGGGGCATGTGGGATCTTAGTTCCCCAACCAGGGATCGAACATGCACTCTCTGCAGTGGAAGCATGGAGTCTTAACCACTGGACTGCCAGAGAAGTCCCCAGGAGACCTCATTTTAAAACCACCACTCAAAACTAGGTTGTTCCAAAGCAAACAGAGAGCAAATACCTTGAGGTGCAAATATTGAGGAGCAGGAAGAATAAAGCCGTGCATCCCATGGTAATAGAAAGGCTCAGCCGTCTCCCCAGGAAATTAATGCCCAGGATGTTTAAAGGATTCACTGGAAAAAAACAAAGACAATTTTCAGAACTTTGACAGCAAATGGCGTTTATCAACACTGGCATGGTTTCCTCCTTGTCATTTCATAAAGAAACAACTTAATCCAAACCTCATGGGTATTGCAGCCAAGACACAGTCACACTGTCATCAGCATCATGCTCTTTCCACATCCTTTTCCCATGTGGGTCTGAGAAAAACAAGTATTGGTGTATGCGAAGTACATTTTATGCCCAGGATGTGTATTACTGCATATAGGTCTAAACTGCCCACTTGTTCCATCTATAAATATTTTATGCTGTTTTTCAAATTCAAAATGCCGTGAATTTTTTTTTGGGGGGGGGGGTGGTATATACACAGCATGTGGAACTTCCCCAACCAGGAATCAAACCCACACCCCCTGCAGTGGAAGCATGGAGTCTTACCCACTAGACCACCAGGGAAGTCCAAGGTGCCAATGATTAAGTACCATTATTTTATGCCTATTAAAGCAGAAACAGTGCTTCCAAAGGGAAACCTAATAAGTCACTGTAAGACATATCCCAGTGGCAGAGATATTACAATGTGGGGGAATGCATCTTAGAATTGATTCGATAAAGTAATTCAAACCTCTATGCCTCCAGACTTGTCCTCCCTACATTCATCCACACTGGAGATATGTCAGCATGATCTGGGGACTCGTCTAGTCCTACCAGGCAGGAACCAAGTGTATGACAGGCCACTCTTCTCTATGAGGCTCTGAGTTGCCTGTCCCCCACCCAAAACAGAGAGCCACCCAACAGAGAGAGACATTTACGAGCAATTTCGCCAATGGTGCTGATAATCATGGTCCTGTAGTCGGAGGGGGCGAACATGTGGCAGTAACAGGGGCTCTGGCTCTCCTCCAAGACCCCCACGGTCACGGCCACCTCGGACTCAGACCGCGAGCCACAGACTAGGTCCCGCTCCAGCAGCTCGGCACTGGCCAGGATGACCCCGTAGTAGGCAAAAGAGATGCCCAGCCTGGAAGCAAGAAAAGATGGGCATCAGGAAAGGCTGCCTCCAGGCCTGAAGAAGGAGTAGCCCCGTGAGAGGTGGGGAGAAGCAGGAAGAGCTTTTCAGGGGAAGGTACGGTGTGTGGGAGGGGAAAGGAGGGGAGGGGAAAGTGGGGTCACATTTCAGGGGGAGACTGGAGGGTGGCCTTCACCAGACACTGCACGGTGAGAAACGGATTTGCAAGAAAAAGCAGAAAGGGCCCAGAGGACCCCCTCAGGCCAGGAGAGAGTTTTGTCACAGAGTCAGAACAGAACTAACACCAGGTTGAAACTGCCCCCCTCATTCTTTAGCTCGTGTACTCTGTTACTTTAGCCCTGAATACAGAGTTAACTATCAGAGGACTGTTGCTTGTGCCCAAAAACTTATTAAGTTCCCATCCCAGGTGGTCCTGTGTTAGTTTTGGCTACTACTTGTAAATAAGTTCATTTTCAGCCTAGAAACCTTGCAAATAAGCAGAGATAGGGGCGGTAGAGTAAAAATAACCAATATCGATTTGAAGTTTTGTAGAAACCTTGTGAGCAAACAGAAGAACAAAGAAATGTTAAGCTTCCATTGAAGGCCAGTGGCTCCAAGAAGTCTGCAACCTGTCATGACCCTTTCATCTCGAATCCTCCCACCTCCATCTTTCCCTCAGCTAAAGCGCAGCCTGAAGGCTACTCTAAGATGGTTCTTTAAAACTTTAGTCCACCATCTTCTCAGTCTGCTGGCATTCTGGATAAAGTCACTGTAATTTGCCTCAACACCTTGACTTCTACTTGCCTGTCATGCAGCAAGCACTGCAAGCTCAGACTGGGTAGCAGTTTCCTTCTCTGCAGCTACTCCAACATGTGAGCAGCACAAACAGTGCTTTCAACAGTTCACAAGTATCATCTCACAGTCCTGGAGCTCAGCACTTCAGTGGGTCTGGCTGACTTCTCTGCTCGGTGTCTTCAGGAGGCAGAAACGCCAGTGTAGGCGGGGCTGCTCCACTTTTTATGGGAGAATCCATCTTCAAGCTGATCCAGACGGTTGGCACAACCCAGCTGCACAGGCTGAAGGACTCTTGTCCACGACCTCGCTGGCTGCCGACCAGTGGTTTTCAGCTTCTGCAGGCTCCGCTTGTTCCTTGTCTGCGGAATCAGCAACAGCAGTCGTGTCCTTCTCATGAGCCTGCCTTATCTCACACTTCTCTTCTGCTGCAGCTCTGATTCCAGCTGGAGAGACTTCTCTACTTTTAAAGACTCGGGTGATTAGATTGAGCCCACCTGCCTAATCCAGGTTACCTGTTTTAAGTCTGATAACCATACTTAACTACATCCATGTGCTGCCTTCACACCGACAGTCAAGTGAGTGTTTGATTAAATCACCAGGTGTTGGAAATCTTGGGAATCATCTTTAGAATTCTGCGTTTCGGAGGTCAGGAAGCCATGCAAGGTTTTTTGCTTTTGCTTTATATTTCCTTCATCTCTCTCTTTTTTTTTTGGTCTAGTCTTATATTTTTATATATTTAAAATAAAATTTATTTAAATGTAAACATAACATACAGAAAAGTTCATATATCAAACTGAAGAAAAAGAATAAAGTCAGCCTCCTAGAAGCCCCCTCATGCCTATTTTATGGAAATGGTTATTAAAGCCACAGGTAAAAGACATACGGGGATAATTAAGGGACATTACATATATTCTGCACATTGCATGATACTAGTGATGATTGTTAATATTTTTTCATATTTTATTTATTTGGCTGCACCGGATCTTAGTTGTGGCAAATGATATCTTTAGTTGCGGCTCTTTAATTGTGACACATGGGATCTAGTTCCCTGACCAGGGATCAAACCCAGGCCTCCTGCATTAGGAGTGCAGAGTCTTAGCCAGTGAACCACCAAGTGAGTCTCACAATTGTTAACCTTGTTGGTGTGATTATAGGCTTGGAATCACCTAAGAAAATGTCCTCAGGTAGTTGAGACTCCTAATGAAGTACCCGGGGATGAAATGGCATGAAGTGTTGGGCCTACTTGGAAATACTTCAGAACAGGAAAAAAAACAGCCAACACAAGTGGGTGAATATCTGTGATTGTCAGATCTGAGTGGCAAGTAAATCCTCTCTGCTCTCTTGTGAGCTTGGAAACTCTCATCATGTAATATTGAAATATTTAAAAAGAAGACAATAATCATCTTGTTATTAAGGTAGCTTTAAATTTTGCTTAATTTCCAAATACTGAGAGTATTTTAAAAATTAAAAAGTCTCAAAAGGAGACACATCAATGTATTTTTAGTGATTATATCTGGGAAAGGCGGACAACCAATTTCCTGAATTCAAACACTATCGTTAAGTTTCAACTGTTCTGAATCTTTCTGTAAGTGGAAGCATGTATTATGCATTCTGTGTCTGACTTGCTTTGCTCATTATTACATTTGTAAGATTCAGCCATGTTGAGGGCAGAGCACGAGTTTTCTCATTTTTATTATTGTATGGTATTCTATTTCACAAATATAACACAACTTATCCATTACACTGTTGATGGGCATATGGGTTGTTTTTAGTTTGGGGCTGTTACAAATAAAATAATGCTATTTTATTTTACTTGGCATTTCTGTTGAATATAAATCTAGGAGTGAAACTGCTGAGCTATAGGTTATGCATACTTTCAACTGCCGTAGAAATCATTAAACAGTTTTTCAAAGTGGTCATGCTAACTTGAAATCCAATCATCAGTGTATAAAATTTCTAGTTACTTTACATCCTTCCCAATGCTTGATTGGGAAGATCTCCTGGAGAAGGAAATGGCAACCCACTCCAGTACTCTTGCCTGGAATATCCCATGGACAGAGAAGCCCGGTAGGCTACAGTCTGCTGCTGCTGCTGCCAAGTCACTTCGGTATGTCTGACTCTGTGTGACCCCATAGACGACAGCCCACCAGGTTCCCCCATCCCTGGGATTCTCCAGGCAAGAACACTGGAGTGGGTTGCCATTTCCTTCTCCAATGCATGAAAGTGAAAGTGAAAGGTGCTGGGAGCCACCACGGGAGATCCCACCCATGACAAAGGTCATGCGGAAGAGAACCTGACAGGCAAAGGTGGGTCAGGCCTCGAGGGACCCCCTGAATCTGCTCGAGCATCTACCCCAAAACCAGAATCTGTCTTAGTATTTTGTGCCTTTCACCAACTCTTCTGTCATTAATAGGGGGCTATCTCCGACCACCTTTCTCTGGAAAAGGTCAACTTAGGGCTTTAGTTAATAAGTCTCCTGGGCATGAAAGGAATATTTCTATTTTAATCCCTCTGTTGGCATTCTAGCTTGCCTGACAGGTTTATCCATACTCTTGCAATTAACACACATGACTGTTCACAACTCCCCAACCTTGAAAGGCATGGGAAGCCAAAACATTCTAAAAGTCCTAATGAGCATAGAGTCCTTTAAGGGATGAAAAATTATTAGAATAGATAGTACTGGTAAAGGGCTTCATCATTGGGCCAATGCTTGCTGCCAAGTGCCCGTATCCCTTATCCATTGTGTACCTGGGAGTGCATTAGTTAACATAGTTGGAATGTAAGAAAAACAAGTAGCAGCCTTGGAATTAACCACATCAGACCTTTGAGCTAATTGGTTCCTTCTTTGTTGTGATCCACTGCACCTTTGCTCCGTGAGAATGTAACTCTGTTTAGTACATTCTGAGGCTGGGAAAAATAAAGAAGAAACACTTTAAGGGAAAACAAGTTTTCTGGCTGATCAGCCTTTATCAAAAAAGGGTCATAAAATGTCCACAGGCCTCCAAGGCCAGAAGATATGGTGCACAACATTGTTTATGGGAAAGGTATGCAGAAAAAATCCTGGTTTTGATAAAGACAAAACAGATGTAATGTTTGGGCTGACTCTGTATGACTTTGCATCTTTCATTTCCCTCTATGTACAAATCAAGGTATAAAAGTTCCTTTTGAAAATAAAGTTATGGGCCTCGCTCACCGAAGCTTGGTCTCCCCGTGTCGTTCTTTTTTTTTCTTTTTCCTCCTTTTCTCTCTCTGTTCTTCTTTCAGGATGACTCCTTGGGGCACAGGGGCTCTCTGAGTTCACTTTTTTGCCTGGGCTTCTAAGACCCAATCAGGAAGGCGCCCTGCGTCTTCACCAGGGAGGGGGCGTCCTGCGTCCTCACCCCACCGAGAGGGCGCCTGTGGCCTCCATGAACAGAGCAAGTTCTGTGCCAGGAGCTTTATTGGCTTTCTGTGTTAATCAAAGAAGATCAAGCCCTGCTCTCTGCTTTGCTATCTCCTTTTGCCTAGGCCGTCATTCTGAGGGTACTCCTGGATCCTGCTGGGGCTGGACCCCGGCAGAAAGGGAAGTCATTCAGTCATGTCTGACTCTTCGCGACCCCATGGACTGCAGCCTACCAGGCTCCTCCGTCCATGGGATTTTCCAGGCAAGAGTACTGGAGTGGGGTGCCATCACCTTCTCTGGCTACAGTCTATGGGGTCGCAAAGAGCTGGACATGACTGAGCGACTTCACTTTCTTTCTTTCAAAGCTTGATACAGTCTTTTTAACTTAGCCATTCAGGTGGATTTGTAATGGTTTCTCATTTGGTTTTAATTTGTATTTCCCTGGAGACTTTAAGGTTGACCATGCTTTCATGTATTTATCTGATACACAT
The DNA here is from genome assembly GCF_027580195.1 of Bos mutus. Classification (NCBI taxonomy): domain Eukaryota; kingdom Metazoa; phylum Chordata; class Mammalia; order Artiodactyla; family Bovidae; genus Bos; species Bos mutus. The sequence goes on along the minus strand of NC_091620.1, from coordinate 21,628,621 downwards.
TTCTGTCAAGTGGCTGTTCAAGTCTCTGGCCTATTTCTCTACCAGGTCAGGTATGATTTTCTTGTTGAAATAAGTTATATCACAGTAACATATATTAATAATATATATAACATGTATATATAATTTGTTGGACATAATATACTATAAATTTCTTTTCTCAGTTGGTGGCATACTTTTCAGGCTCTTAATTTAATGTAGGCAAACTCATCAATCTTTTCTTTTAGCGTTGGTACCTTTTGTGTCCTATTTAGAAAATCTTTGCACAGAGAGAGCCACTGAATCTATTCCTTTGAATATGACTCTCAGTGACCTCAGAGGATCAGTTCCTGGAGAGTGATGAGGGAAGAGACCAGGCTGCAAAAGCTTAGTACAGAACTCAAATGAAAAAATTTTAAAAACTGGTTATAGATGATTTGGATTTTTCTCTCTCTTTTTATATTGTTATTTTATACCTATTTTTTTGGTCTGTGGTGTTAAGCAAAAAAATAAGGCATTCCTGGTGTCTGCCTTGTGTTTTCTCCCCAGAGCACTCAGGAAGAGTTTACTTCAGTGGACTTTCTCCCACTGAAAATGTTTGTTTATTTGAACCTAGTTTTTTTTTTTTTTTTTAATTAGAGTATAATTGCTTCACAATGCTGTATCAGTTTCTGCTGTACAACAATGTGAATCAGCTGTAAGTATACATATATCCCGTCCCTCTTGAACCTCCCTAAACCTAATTTTGAAATAATATCATTCTTACCATATGACCCAGATCTGTAATGTGGTCCGTAAATATTTAGCATCCAATAAGTCTGCAAATCTTCCTCTCTTTTCCTGGGGTAGTGAAAGGGGGAGACAGAACAGATTAAGTGGGTTAAGAATGGACAAAGGTGACTGTAATATTTTAGGTCAGAGAAAGCAAGAACAATGTGGGAATGTTGTGCAGAGAGACGGTCACTCCGCTCCCTGAATACCCTTCATCCAAACCCATAAATACTGGCTTTAACACATTTGTCTAAGTCAATCAGTCTCTGCATACTTTTTTATCACTGGCAAGAACCAAGACCCACTGAATTTAAGGTTCTAATGCTTTCGCTCTTCTCCTTCTCACCAGTACTGGTGAGAGGTAGAATAGAGTACAGAAAGTAGGAGGATATAAAAACAAATATGAAACTGATCGAGATTCTTTTAACATTAAGATGAAAAAACCCTAATATTAAAAAAGTGTGAGATTCATGTAAAAAACAAGTGGCCTAAATTTGGAAACAGGATACAGTGTCCAATTTCTTTGTGTGTCTTTAGTAAAAGTTCTTGTCCATAGCCAGTGCCTATGAACTATGTTTGGATCAAAATAAGGCTGAGTTATACAGGATTAGGCAGTAATGGATTTTTATGTAAAGCTAGGAATATTTCAGGTGGAGGGTGTTCAGCTGAAAACCAACTACTCTTTTCTCACAAATCCACCTGGGATTACAGCATCCCACCCTTGGCACCCCGACCAGGGAGACCAGAAGTGTGGTCTGGGGGTCCTGGATTTTGTTGTCACAGGAAGAGCTCCCAGAGGACTCAGAGGTCCTCTGCCTCCGTGACTTTCAGGCTCAGCTCCTAGATTTCACTGGGGGTGGACTCGAGCAACTGACACTCCACTTTCATCTGCTCTATATCTCGGGACTCTGGTCACTCATCTTTGGAAAACCTCTGATCCAGCCCTATCCTCATATTTTCCAACACAGAATACATGGCCCAGAGAGGGTAAGTGACTTGCCCAAGATCACACAGATGTTTGAAGACAGAGCCAGTCTGGGTCTTTCCCACCTGCCTCTCTGCCATGTCCCCTGGGTTTAGACACAACTATGTCCCCTCACCTCCCCAAGTGTCACTGGAGATTCAGAAAGCTGAGTTATATATAAACATATAAATTTTATCCTAATAAGTCATTTGGTTCTGAACCTTTGGCTATACAACCCAAATGGGTGGACTTATTCAGCTTCTTCACGGAATGGCCCCCCCTCAGACAGCCCGCAAAGCATCTCAGGAGTGAAGCTGCAGAGGCTCCACTGCTCACAGCATCTTGCCTGGCCTCCTCCACACAGCATCCTAATAACCACCTATGTGACCGAATCCACTGCTCATCCCTACCTTTGGTCTCAGCTCACACCATTCCTCCTTCCTGGCCTTTTTCCTCCCCAAGGCTGCCTCTCCTCTCAGTGTGCAATGTCTGCCCCACTTTTCCCTGCAGGTGGCTCTGCCAACCTGGCTTACAGTCACCTCTCTGCTTTGATCCTCCACACCCTGCTTCCCAGGCCACTCGCCTGGTTCTAGGCATCTGGGTTCTGTTATGTTATTGATACTTTCCTATGTGAGTCTTACCTCTCTAACCAGATTTAGGAGACTTGAAGGCAGGGTCCCTCGCTTACAACTCTGTATTCACAAGGCCTTGCTCAATAGACCACCATGGAGAAGAACAAGATCATTTAATGGGCATGAGGGATGGAGGCAGCAAGCTGAAGTCAAGAGAAATGAAGGGGGAGAAAGAAAGAAGGGGGAGAGAAGAGAAGGATATAAGAGGAAGGAGGGTAGGGGGCAGTTGTAGAGATGACTGAGAATGGAGATGGGGTCTTTAAAGAGTTAAATGAGCTAAAATGAGGTCATTAGGGTGGATTGTAATCCAATATGACTGATGTCCTTATAAAATGAGGTCAGAATACACACATAGGGAAGATGACATGGAGACACAGGGAGAAGACGGACATCTAAAAGCCAGGGAAAGGAGCCTCAGAAGAAACCAGCTCTGCAACACCTTGACATTGGACATCTAGCCTCCAGAATTGTGAGAAAATAATATTTGTTGTTTAAGACACCCAGTCTATGCTATTTTATTATGGCAGCCCAAGTGAACTAATACTCAGTGGGATAGGAGATGGAGGAGGAGGGGTGGAAGAGCGAGGAGGGAAAAAGGAAAGAGGAGAGAAGTGGACCTCAGTGCTCCTCAGTCCTGGAGCAACTACTGGGTTAAAAAAAAAAAATACGCATCAGAGACTCCCTGATGGTCCAGTGATTAAGACTTCACCTTTCAATGCAGAAGGGGCAGGTTTGATCCCTGGTCGGGGAGCTAAGATCCCACATGGCCTCTTGGCCAAAAAAAAAACAAAACACAAAACAAAAGCAGTACTGTAACAAATTCAATAAAGACTTTAAAAAAATGGTCCACAGCAAAAAACTCTACAATCAGACCCTCATGATCATTCAGCTGTCCATGGTTTTGTCTCTAAATTTTTTTCTCTCTCTGAACCCAATTTTATTTTTTATGCTATTGACAATCAAAATTTCACAGCCAGAGATTATGTGCCAGTTTCTACAAAGCATAACAACTTCTTTCATTTAATCCTTGTTGCCTAGCAACTAGTCTTCCCACCATGCTTTGCATGATAAAATGTAATTGTCAGTATCTTGGTAGAAAGGTAGGAGAGAGCTGATACTGCCTAATAGTAGGGTCCTGACCTCTGAACCACAAACTTTTATTTCCAAAATCCAGAAAAAAAAAAAATTAGAATAACAGAAGCATCCTTAATTCTTTGGAAGAAAGTTCAAGGTTCTTGTTTCACAACTGGGTTTTGAGGCATGTGGAATAATTAGGGGAAACACTCCACAAAGCAAAGTAAGAACACCTTACCAAATGAAAACTGTGAACGTGAGGAAGTTTGGGGCACTGAATTCTCATTTTTGCATTTTTATCAAGCACATTCTATCTCACAACACATCCAGCACCAGGTCAGGTGGCAGTGGGATTACAATGCTTTTGTCATCAGTGATGTCCTGGGAAAGTCAGGAACACCCAGAAAAGCCCACCTCTGACTTGTGTGCAGGACACAGAAGACCTGTACCCTTGACATCACCCTCCTGTTGTGGTTATACAATGCCTGAGGGAGTAGGATGTGAGGAGGTGAGTGGGGAGAGCTGTTGCTGCCCTGGACCCATCTGAGGCATGGAGGAACAGCTGGGTCAAGATCAGGCTCTGCCATAGATTGGTGCAGCCACTGTGGAAAGTGGTATGGACAGTCCTCAGAAGATTAAAAGTAGAACTTCCATCAGATCAGATCAGATCAGATCAGTCGCTCAGTCATGTCCGACTCTTTGGGACCCCATGAATCATAGCACGCCAGGCCTCCCTGTCCATCACCAACTCCCGGAGTTCACTCAGACTCACGTCCATCGAGTCAGTGATACCATCCAGCCATCTCATCCTCTGTCGTCCCCTTCTCCTCCTGCCCCCAATCCCTCCCAGCATCAGAGTCTTTTCCAATGAGTCAACTCTTCGCATGAGGTGGTCAAAGTACTGGAGTTTCAGCTTTATTATCATTCCTTCCAAAGAAATCCCAGGGCTGATCTCCTTCAGAATGGACTGGTTGGATCTCCTTACAGTCCAAGGGACTCTCAAGTCTTCTCCAACACCACAGTTCAAAAGCATCAATTCTTTGGCGCTCGGCCTTCTTCACAGTCCAACTCTCACATCCATACATGACCACAGGAAAAACCATAGCCTTGACTAGATGAACCTTTGTTGGCAAAGTAATGTCTCTGCTTTTGAATCTAGCAACCCCACCTCTGGGTATATATCCAGAGGAAATGAAAATAGGGGCTTAAAGAGATCTTCACTCCCACTTCACTTTAAAGTTCTTCTAAAAAAAAAAAATCATTCAATTTTGGTTGGTTCACTTGGTTCATTTCCAAGGCAAATCATTCAACATCACAGTAATCCAAGTCTATGCCCCAACCACTAATGCAGAAGAAGCCAAAGTTGAATGGTTCTATGAAGACTTACAAGACCTTCCAGCACTAACACCAAAAAAAAAAAAAACAAATTAACAGCATAGGGGATTGGAATGCAAAAGCAGGAAGTCAAGAGATACCTTGAGTAACAGGCAAATTTGGCCTTGGTGTACAAAATGAAGCAAGGCAAAGGCTAACAGAATTTTGTCAAGAAAACATACGTCACAGCAAACACCCTTTTCCAACAACACAAGGGATGACTATACACATGGACATCATCATATAACCAATACTGAAATCAGATTGATGATATTCTCTGCAGCTGAAGATGGAAAAGCTTTATACAGTCATCAAAGACAAGACCAGGAGCTGACTGTGGCTCAGATCACGAACTGCTTATTGCAAAATTCAGGCTTAAATTAAAGAAAGTAGGGAAAACTGCTAGGCCTTTTAGATATGACCTAAAGCAAATCCTTTATGATTACATAGTGGACAGGATGAATAGATTCAAAGGATTAGATCTGGTAGACAGTGCCTGAAGAACTATGGATGGAGGTTTGGAACACTGTACAGGAGGTGGTAACCAAAACCATCCCAAAGAAAAAGAAATGCAGGAAGGCAAAGTGGTTGTCTGAGGTGGCTTTACAAATAGCTGAGACAAGAAAAGAAGTGAAATGCAAGGGAGAAAGGGAAAGATACACCCAAATGAATGCAGAGTTCCCGAAAATAGCAAGGAGAGATAAGAAAGCCTTCTTCAACAAACAATGCAAAGAAATAGAGGGAAACAACAAAATGGGAAAGGCTAGACATCTCTTCAAGAAAATTGGAGATATCAAGGGAGTATTTCATGCAAGGATGGGCATGCTAAAGGACAGGAATGGTAAGGACCTAACAAAAGCAGAAGAGATTAAGAAAAGGTGGCAAGAATACAAAGAACTATACAAAAAATATCTTAATGACTCAGATAACCACAATGATGTGGCCACTCACCTAGAATCAGACATCCTGGAGTATGCAGTCAAGTGGGCTAGGAAGCATCACTATAAACAAAGCTAGTGGGGGTGATGGAATACCAGCTGAGCTATTTAAAATCCTAAAAGATGATGCTGTGAAAGTGCTGCACTCAATATGTCAGCAAATTTGGAAAACTCAGCAGTGGCCACAGAACTGAAAAAGGTCAGTTCTTATTCCAATTCCAAAAACAGGCAATGCCAAAGAATGTTCAAACTACTGTGTAGCTGTGCTCATTTTACATGCTAGCAAGGTTATATTCAAAATCCTTCAAGCTAGGCTTCAGCAGTATATGAACTGAGAAATTACAGATGTACAAGCTGGGTTTAGAAAGCCAGAGTTCAAATTGCCAACATTTGTTGGATCATAGAGAAAGCAGGAAATTCCAGAAAAACATCTACTTCTGCTTCATTAAAGCAGACTACATTGCTTACTAATTACTTACTACAGACTACATTACTACATTACTAATTACAGCATACTTCATTGACTACATTAAAGCCTCTTACTGTGTAGATCACAAAAAACTGTAGAAAATTCTTCAAAAGATGGGACTACCAGACCAGCTTACCTGTCTCCTAAGAAATCTGTATGTAAGTCAAGAAGCAACAGTTAAGAACCAGACATGGAACAACTGACTGGTTCAGAATTGGGGAAGGAGTACATTGAGGCAGTACATTGTCACCCAACTTATTTAATTTATATACACAGAACATCACATGAAATATTGAGCTGGTTAAATCACAAGCTGGAATCAAGACTGCCAGGAGACATAGCAACAACCTCAGATGTGCAGATGACACCACTCTAATGGAAGAAAGTGAAGAGGAGCTAAAGACCCTCTTGATGAAGGTGAAAGAGGAAAGTGAAAAAGATGACTTAAAACTCAATATTCAAAAACATAACATCATGGCATCTGGTCCTATCACTTCACAGCAAACAGAACTGGAAAAAGTGGAAGCAGGGACAGTTATTTTCTTGGGCTCCCAAATCACTGCAGATGATGACTGCAGCCATGAAATTAAAAGACGCTGGCTCCTTGGAAGGAAAGCTATGACAAACCTAGACAGCATATCAAAAAACAGAGACATCACTTTGCCAGCAAAGGTCTGTACTGTCAAGCTATGGTTTTCCAGTAGTCAAGTATGGTAGAGAATTGGACCATAAGCCTTGGACCATCAAGGACCAATAACTGATGTTTTCAAAATGGGGTGCTGGAGAAGACTCTTGAGAATCCCTTGGACTGCAAGATCAAATCAGTCAATTGTAAAGGTAATCAACCCTGAATATTCATTGGAAGGACTGATGCTGAAATGCCAATATTTTGGCCACCTGATGCGAAGAACTTACTCACTGGAAAAGACCCTGATGCTGGGAAAGACTGAAGGCAAAAGGAGAAGGGGGCTGCAGAGGATGAGATAGTTAGATAGCATCCCTGACTCAATGGACCTGAGTCTGAGCAAACTCCAGGAGACAGTGAAGGACAGGGGAACCTGGTGTGCAGCAATCCATGGGATCACAAAGAGTCGGACACAACTTAGTGACTGAACAACAGCAGCAACGGCAATGAAAAATAGGCCTGAGAAAATAGCTTGGAAAATTCTGAAAAAGAACTTTGATAATGAGTACGTACTTTACAAGTATGAAAACTTATTATAAAATACTATAATTGTTACATTAGACCAACAACTAATGTTCTAGTATATAATAAATCCCATATATATTTGAACAAACCTAATATTTAGAACATGCCTGCTAAGTTGCTTCAGTCGTGTCCAACTATTTGCGACTCTATGGCCCACAGCCCACTAGGCTCTTCTGTTCTGGGATTCTCGAGGCAAGAATATTGGAGCAGGTTGCCATTTCCTTTTCCAGGTGATCTTCCTGACCCAGGGATCAAACCCACATCTCTTGAGTCTCCTGCATTGGCAGGTGGGTTCTTTCCCACTAGCACCACATGGGAAGCTTGTTTAGAACATAATATTCAGCAATAAATTTAAATACATAGGGGATGGATTAGTCAATAAAAATACATCAGTGTTAGTTATTTGGATATGGCAAAGCTAGATCTGTTCCATGCTTCTTATATCCAATTAAACACACACAGATCCAGCATTTACATATTAAATAAGAAACCAAATTAACCCAACACAAAGGGGAGGGAGACAAAAAAGGAACTGTAAAAATTGACTTTGACAACAATAAAAAAGTAAAAAACGTCAATAACTCTCGATAATGACCCTAAAAATAGAATTTAAATGCCAAATTTTGCTTTGAAAAAATCATTTATGAGGTTTATACAGTTGGTATCAGTAAGATGAGGCCAGTACAAGGAAAATAAAATTATAAAACAATCTCTCGGCTATAAACAGTGTGGCAATAACATGTGACTAGCTCTGTAAGACAGATGCTGTTATTTCCATTTTGTTGATGAGGAAAGTGATGGCAGGCAGGCAGAACAGCCATCAATAAAAAGTCTACAAGTAATAAATGCCAGAAAGGATGTGGAGAAAAGAGAATCCTCTTACACTGTTGGTGGGAATGTAAACTGGTGTGGCCACTAAGGAAATTAGTATGGAGGTTCCTTAAAATACTTTAAAAATAGAATTGCCATATGACCCAGCAATCCCATTCCTGGGCATATAGCCAGACAAAATTATAAATCAAAAAGATACATGCACCCTAGTATTTATTGCAACACTATTTACAATTGCCAAGATATGGAAACAACCCAAATGTCCACTGATACATGAGTGAATAAAGAAGATGTGGTGTAATGTGTGTGTGTGTGTGTGTGTATACACACATATACACACACAGTGGGTTACTACTCAGCCATTAAAAAGAATGAAATAATGCCATCTGCAGCAGCAGGAATGGACCTAGAGATTACCATGCTAAGTGAAGTTTGAGTCAAAGACAAATGTATCACTTCCATGTGGAATCTAAAATATGACACAAATGAGCTCATCTATGAAACAAAACCAGACCCGCAAATATAAAGAAGAGACTTGTGGTCGTTGAGGGGGGGCGGGGGGGCAAGGAGGATTGGAAATCCAGGATTGGCAGATGTTGACTGCCTCATCTGTATAGCACATGGAATTACATTCAATAGCCTATGATAAACCATAATGGAAAAGAATTATGAAAAAACATGTAACTGAGTCACTTTGCTGTACAGCAGAAATTAAACACAACATTGTAAACCAACTATACTTCAATAAAATTTGGGGGGAAAAAAGTGATATTGCGTTACTTGGCTCCACCAGGCTCAAGGCGGAGCTGGATTTAGGCTCATTTTCCTCCATTCTTTTCCTAGTCCTGCCCCTGGAGGGCTCAGGTCCCCTTCCCTCTCACCTTCCACCACTAAGGGGATTTCTGGTGACCCCTGGTTGGAGAACGACTCACCAGGATGGGCTCCACCAGCTTCCCCTCCGGCATGACTGAGCGGTTCATCTTGGCAATGCGTTCCAGTGTAGCCAGGGCAGCCTGAGTGTTCCCGGTGGAGACATTGAACCGAGCAGATTCAGGGATAAACTGGGCATAGGTGACAAAGAACATCAGAATTGCAACTGCTGTGGACCCCAGAGATACGACCATCACAGTTTCATACACTACACCATCCCAGTTTCCAGAGAAGTAAGGATGCAGCGAGCTTTGTGGCAAGAATACAGCAGGTGCACTCGTGCAGTCCTGAGAGAACGAGAAGTGGCCATCTCCTTGCCATCGTCCCGTCTAGGGTGACAGTGGATTGATACTAAGCTGCACACCAGTTTGGCCCAACCAACCTAATACCATGAAATTCTTACACCCAATCTGTAAAGACCTGCCTCCCAGGGCTCTTTCTACTGCTTTACTTTTTACTGATTTTCTACTCCTCCATCACCTAGGCCCTCCCCAGGAACCCAAGAACTCTCCACAGTGCAGGAACCATCCCAATCACAGAGGGTTTCGACCCACTGATGGTGGCATACTCTGAACACCACACTCAGAAAACAGCACAGCCTTCCACTGACACGAGGACCTTGAGAATCAACTTGAAGGGCCCCCTGCTCTTGGTGCCTCACCCGATGAAGACCAGTGGCTTCTTCCTCAGCAAAGCATCTCCCCCAGCAGTATCCTCTTCCCCATTCCCCAGCCAGAGTGCAGTTCAGGTCATCCTTATCACCCACCAGGATTAATCTGATTGTTTCTAACTGCTTTTCTGACCTTTTCCATCTTCCCTCCCACCAGCCTCCACAAAACCCAGTACCTGTTCCCCAGCATGCAACCCTTGCCACGTCGCCAGGGCCCCTGGTCGTCCAGGCTCTTTGTAACCTGGACACAGGCCTGTCTTTCCAGCTGGCCTCCCCCCAGCACCCCTCACTCTACAATTCACTGCCTGCCTGATCTCCCCCAAACATATCCTGCATTCACAGCTTCATGACTGGGCTTGTGCATTAAATCTGCCAAAACACCCTTTTCTCATAAACCGACAGAGACAGATACTTAAATAAAGGAGAAAGATCCTGGGCATGAGAAAGATATCTGTAGGCCAAGAAGGCCACTGGGCCAACCAGAGGGGAGGTCAAGAGGGAGCCCACAAGCTTCATCACCTTGAAGGCCATGATGAGGATGATGCCAGGGATGGAGGCAATACGGATAAGCCAGCGCCACCCGATGGTGGGGACGACCACGGAGGCCAGGCCGATGATGAGCAGGGAGCCAGCCAGCCAGAAAACCTGGGGGAGAGAAGGAAGGTTAAAGCCCTCCTATTTTCCAATAGTCACATGTGGATGTGAGAGTTGGACTATAAAGAAACCTGAGCACCAAAGAATAGATGCTTTTGAACTGTGGAGTTGGAGAAGACTCTTGAGAGTCCCTTGGACTGCAAGGAGAGCCAACCAGTCCATCCTAAAGGAAATCAGTCCTGAATATTCACTGGAAGGACTGATGCTGAAGATGAAACTCCAATACTTTGGCCACCTGATGTGAAGAACTGACGCATTGGAAAAGACCCTGATGCTGGGAAAGATTGAAGGCAGGAGGAGAAGGGGATGACAGAAGATGAGATTGTTGGATGGCATCACCAGCTTGATGGACATGAGTTTAAGTAAGCTCAGGGAGTTGGTAACGGACAGGGAAGCCTGGCATGCTGCAGTCCATGGAGTCGTAGAGTTGGACACGACTGAGCAACTGAACTGGATTACATGCACTCCATACCCCCACTCCAGGAGCGCCTCAACCTGCATTGTAAGAGGATGAGATGGGACAGAGGCTTTGCTTGAGGAGCGGCCCCACCTCCAGGACTGGATGAATTGGTGAAGTTATTCACTTCTCCATGACTCCATTTGCTTGTCTACAGATAGGAGGCTCAGCAACACAGGGGGACAGCAATGCCATCAAAGTTTAAAAACACCTCAGGCCCAAGACATAGACTTTCTTTTCTTGAATAAATACAGTCACTGGTTCATAACTCAAGGTACAAAGGAGAGCACTGCGAATGGATTCCTCTTTTCTCCCAGTTTCCTTCCATCCAGTTCCTCTTCTCAGAAGAAACCAGTATCACCAGTTTCTTCCATCCTTCCGAAGCTGTTCTCAGTTCAGTTCAGACACTCAGTCGTGTCCGACTCTTTGCGACCCAATGAATAGCAGCACACCAGGCCTCCCTGTCCATCACCATCTCCCAGAGTTCACTCAAACTCACGCCCATCGAGTCGGTGATGCCATCCAGACATCTCATCCTCTGGCGTCCCCTTCTCCTCCTGCCGCCAATCCCTCCCAGAATCAGGGTCTTTTAAAATGAGTCAACTCTTTGCATGAGGTGGCCAAAGTACTGGAGTTTCAGCTTCAGCATCAGTCCTTCCAATGAACACCCAGGACTAATTTCCTTTAGGATGAACTGGTTGGATCTCCTTGAAGTCCAAGGGACTCTCAAGAGTCTTCTCCAACACCACAGTTCAAAAGCAACAATTCTTCAGCACTCAGCTTTCTTCACAGTCCAACTCTCACATCCATACATGACCACAGGAAAAACCATAGCCTTGATTTTGTTGACAAAGTAATGTCTCTGCTTTTCAATATGCTATCTAGGTTGGTCATAACTTTCCTTCCAAAGAGTAAGCATCTTTTAATTTCATGGCTGCAATCACCATCTGCAGTGATTTTGGAGCCCAGAAAAATAAATCTGCCACTGTTTGCACTGTTTCCCCATCTATTTGCCATGAAGTGATGGGACCGGATACCATGATCTTCATTTTCTGAATGTTGAGCTTTAAGCCAACTTTTTCACTCTCCTCTTTCACTTTCATAAAAAGGCTCTTTAGTTCTTCTTTACTTTCTGCCATAAGGGTGGTGTCATCTGCATATCTGAGGTTATTGATATTTCTCCTGGCAATCTTGATTCCAGCTTGTGCTTCTTCCAGCCCAGCATTTCTCATGATGTACTCTGCATACAAGTTAAATAAGCCAGGAGACAATATACAGCCTTGACGTACTCCTTTTCCTATTTGGAACCAGTCTGTTGTTCCATGTCCAGTTCTAACTGTTGCTTCCTGACCTGCATATAGGTTTCTCAAGAGGCAGGTCAGGTGGTCTGGTATTCCCATCTCTTGAAGAATTTTCCAGTTTATTGTGATCCACAGAGTCAAAGGCTTTGGCATAGTCAATAAAGCAGAAATAGATGTGTTTCTGGAACTCTCTTGCTTTTTCCATGATCCAGCAGATGTTGGCAATTTGATCTCTGTTTCCTCTGCCTTTTCTAAAACCAGCTTGAACATCTGGGAGTTCACGGTTCACATATTGTTGAAGCCTGGCTTGGAGAATTTTGAGCGTTACTTTACTAGCGTGTGAGATGAGTGTAATTGTGCGGTAGTTTGAGCATTCTTTGGTATTACCTTTCTTTGGGATTGGAATGAAAACTGACCTTTTCCGGTCCTGTGGCCACTGCTGAGTTTTCCACATTTGCTGGCATATTGAGTGCAGCACTTTCATAGCATCATCCTTCAGGATTTGAAATAGTTTCACTGGAATTTCATCACCTCCACTAGCTTTGTTCATAGTGATGCTTTCTAAGGCCCACTTGACCTTAGACCTATTCCAGGATGTCTGGCTCTAGGTGAGTGATCACACCATCGTGATTATCTGGGTCGTGAAGATCGTTTTTATACAGTTCTGTGTATTCTTGCCACCTCTTGTTAATATCTTCTGCTTCTGTTAGGTCCATACCATTTCTGTCCTTTATCGAGCCCATCTTTGCATGAAATGTTCACTTGGTATCTCTAATTTTCTTGAAGAGATCTCTAGTCTTTCCCATCCTGTTGTTTTCCTCTATTTCTTTTGCATTGATCCCTGAGGAAGGCTTTTCTTATCTCTCCTTGCTATTCTTTGGAACTCTGCATTCAGATGCTTATATCTTTCCTTTTCTCCTCTGCTTTTTGCTTCTCTTCATTTCACAGCTATTTGTAAGGCCTCCCCAGACAGCCATTTTGGTTTTTTGCTTTTCTTTTCCCTGGGGATGGTCTTGATCCCTGTCTCCTGTACAATGTCAAGAACCTCCCCTGTTCTAAACATATACAAGCTAATGAGGATACGTTTTGTTCTTTGCTTAAAATGGTAACATAGTATAAATATTTCTCAATTCTGCTTTCTGTCCTGAAAAATTTATCTTGAGATTATTTTATATCAACAAAGAGCATGGCAGCCACCCTCATGAGTTGGGAATTAAAACAGGTCCAAGTGTTATCGTGAGCATTATTTTCCCAGTGGAAGATGAAGAATAGATGATAACTCCATTCCACCTCACAGAGATGGAGAGAAGATAATACTTTAAAAGACCCTTTGGGGGGCCACTTACAGGGTAACTATTTCATCACCAAGGAAGTCTATTTTTAAAACAGCAAGAATATTTCAGAAAGTGGTAAGAGCTATAAAAGAAAAAAGTAATGTGAGAATGACTTGTGTGATCAGGGATGATCTTTCTGAAAAAGCAATGTGTAAGAAGGCCAGTAAGAAAAAAAAAGAAGGCCAGTAAGAAGCCACTGTAGCAGACCGGGTAACAGCATATGTGGCACTGAAAAAGATTTTAGTAGTGAAATGATAAGAAAAAAAAATTTTTTTTTTCCTGTTTGATGGATTTGGCACATGTTTTGGAGGTAAAGGCAACAGGATTTGCTGTTAGGCACTGCACCAGGACTTCTGTGGTAGCTCAGTAGTAAGAAGATGCTCTTCATTGTAGGTAAATATTTTGGGGCGGGGAGGGGCAGGCGGTGCAAAGAAACATCAAAAAGTTTGTTCGGTTTTTCCCTTGCAATGTTATGGGAAACCCAAAAGAACTTTTTGGCCAACCCATTAGCCACCTAAAACCATTGGATTCATCAATTAGATGACCCCAAAAGACCCGGAAAATAAAACCAGCAATGAGAAGATAAGACAATGTCATGACATGGGATCATGACAAAAGCAATGGAAGTAGATGGAAGAGAAAATGTCCACAGGTGAGCCTGAACCAGATCACATCTATTAAATCACATTCAGTGTAAAACCCAACCCCTAACTATTGAAAGTGTGGGCATTTATCTTGACAAAGATAAGCAGAAAGCTGGGAGGGATATAAAGAGTTAGCATTTGTTTGCCTACATTTTTTATTGTTGTTGTCTAAATTTAGTGTCAGAAAAATCAAAAATAAAATTTTAAATATTCTCCTACTGCTTTATTCATTGCCAAATATATTAATATATTTTTCAGTGGGAAGGGTCATCACCTTCCTGGGTCCTCTGAAAGTCAGGGCTTTAGGATAAGGATGACATCAAAGATGGTACAAGGGCACCTAGACTGATGGAGCTTCTGGATGCAAAACCTCTAGTCAGTAGCCAGCAGGGGTCTGAGGAGCGGTGGGAGACATCCTCATCTTCTCACCTGGGGAAACGGCTCAGCTGGGAGGAGGAGATTACAAAAGCGCTCACAGGCACGGGCCAGTTATGCACACTACTGTCCACAAGGGAGACTCTAGAAGGGGTGCTGAGAGTGTGCCTCCACTGAAGACTCAATGGGGAGAGAAAGTTCATACCAGATGCATTCCTGAGCGGCTGTCATTCTAGTGAAACCAGCCAGTGGACTGTTTCCTGGGGAAGGGGTTACTGTGCTCTAAATGCTGCTGCTGGATTAATGGATGATAGAAGTCCTGGCTCAGAAAGCCTTGGAAATGACCTTTGTGGTCAAGCATCCCTAATGCTTTCTGGCTGGTACCAAGTACCAGGAGTGTGCTGATCAAAGGACCATCAACTGACCAGGAGAAAAACTGGGATCTGAAGACTGGGTAGAATTTGGCTTCACTCACCTGAGACAAGGGGAGCATGTAGCCTCGATATTTTGTAGGCAAGAATTCCGTCTTTATGATTAGCCTAAACAGGAAGGGGGAAAACACAATTATGCTTTCATAAAGCCAAATAACTCATCTTATAAAACAGTCATTGGACTTCCCTGGTGGCACAGTGGAGAAGAATCCACCTGCCAGTGCAGGGGACACAGGTTCAATCCCTGGTCCAGGAAGATTCCACATTCTGCAGGGCAACTATGCCCGCGTGCCACAACTACTGCGTGCCTAGAGTCCATGCTCTGCAACTCAAGAAGCCACCACAGTGAGAATCCCGAGCATGGCAACAGTGATGCCTGCTCACAACTAGAGAAAGCCTGCACAAAGCAATGAAGACCCAGCACAGCGAAAATTAAACAAACATTTCTTTAACAAAAAAAATCATAATTTTTCTTGTTTCTTTGATAAACAATTCAGAAAAAAATTTCATCACTGTAAAATGATAGAAATACATATGTTGGTCTCTGTCCCTGAAAGTGAAAGATGCTCACTCATGTCCAACTCTTTGCAACCCCACAGACCACAGCCTGCCAGGCTCCTCTGTCCATGGGATTCTCCAGGCAAGAATACTGGAGTGGGATGCCATTCCCTTCTCCAGGAGATCTTCCTGACCCAGGGATCAAACCCAGGCCTTCTGAGATGCAGGCAGATTCTTTACCATCTGAGCCACTAGGGAAGCCCTGGTGGTGGTTTAGTCGCTAAGTTGTGTCCAACTCTTGCAACCCCATGGACTGTAGCCCACCAGGCTCCTCTGTCCATGGGATTCTCCAGGCAAGAATACTGGAGTGGGTTGCCATTTCCTCCTCCAGGGGATCTTCCAGACTCAGCAATGGAACCCAGGTCTCCTGCAATGCAGGCAGATTCTTTAGCAACTGAATTATAAGGTAAGCCCCTGGGAAGCCCTGGTTCCTGCTAATATTTGGTCTTTGACGCCAGTCCCCGACAGAGTTTCTGAAAACCTTGGGATTTCCTGGATGATAGGAGCATCATTTATTCTAAGGAGGTGATGCTTGATGCATCCTAGATGGTGGCTGGTCTTCAAACACTAAGGCATGATTAGAATCTTTGAATTTTCAGCCCTATCCCCCCTCCTCTGAAGAGAAGAGAGGGGCTGGAAAACTAATTAATAATCAATTATGCCTACATGAGGAAACCTCCATAAAAATCCCTAACAAACAGGATTCAGAGAGCTTCCAGGCTGGTGAACACAGCTATGTCCTAGGAGCATCATTCAGTTGCTAAGTTGTATTCGACTCTGCGACCCCACAAAATGTAGCATGCCAGACTCCCATTTCCTTCACTGTCTCATGGAATTTTCTCAGATTCATGTCCATTGATTTGATGATGCTATCTAACCATCACAAGAGAAGACTCTACACATGGACATCACCATGTGGTCAACACCAAAATAAGATTGATTATATTCTTTGCAGCCAAAGTTGGAGAAGTTCTATACAGACAGCAAAAACAAGACCAGGAGCTGACTGTGGTTCAGACCATGAACTCCTTATTGCCAAATTCAGACTTAAATTGAAGAAAGTAGGAAAAACCACTAGACCATTCAGGTATGACCTAAATCAAATCCCTTATGATTATACAGTGGAAATAAGAAATAAATTTAAGGGACTAGATAGATCTGATAGACAGAGTACCTGATAAACTATCAGGATACCTGATAAATTATCAGGAAGTTCGTGACATTGTACAGGAGATAGGGATCAAGACTATCCCTAAGAAAAAGAAATGCAAAAGAGCAAAATGGCTGTCTGAGGAGGCCTTACAAACATCTGTGAAAAGAAGAGAAGCAAAAAGCAAAGGAGAAAAGGAAAGATATATCCATGTGAATGCAGAGTTCCAAAGCATAGCAAGGAGAGATAAGAAAGCCTTCCTCAGTCATCAATGCAAAGAAATAGAGGAAAACAATAGAATGGGAAAGACTAGAGATCTCTTCAAGAAAATTAGAGATACCTAGGGAACATTTCATGCAAAGATGGGCTCAATAAAGGACAGAAATGTTATGGAGCTAACAGAAGCAGATGTTAAGAAGAGGCAGCAAGAATACACAGAAGAACTATATAAAAAAGATCTTCATGACCCAGATAATCACAATGGTATGATCACTCACTTAGAGCCAGACATCCTGGAATCTGAAGTCAAGTGGGCCTTAGGAAGCATCAATACAAACAAAGCTAGTAGAGGTGATGGAATTTCAGTTGAGCTATTTCAAATCCTAAAAGATGATGCTATGAAAGTGCTGCACTCAAATTAGAAAACTCAGCAGTGGCCACAGGACTGGAAAAGGTCAGTTTTCATTCCAATCCCAAAGAAAGGTAATGCCAAAGAATGTTCTAACTACTGCACAATTGCACTCTACTCACACGCCAGCAAAGTAACGCTCAAAATTCTCCAAGCCAGGCTTCAACAATACATGAGTCATGAACTTCCAGATGTTCAACCTGGTTTTAGAAAAGGTAGAGGAACGAGAGATCAAATTGCCAACATCCATTGGATCATCGAAAAAGCAAGAGAGTTCCAGAAAAACATCTATTTCTGCTTTATTGACAATGCCAAAGCCTTAGACTGTGTGGATCACAATAAACTGTGGAAAATTCTGAAAGAAATGGGAATACCAGAAGATGGCGGAAGAATAGGGCAGGGAGACCACTTTCTCCCCCACAAATTGATCAAAAGAACATTTGAACGCTCAGAAAAACTCACAAAACAACTTCTGAATGCCAGCAGAGGACATCAGGCACCCAGAAAAGCAGCCCATTGTCTTAGAAAGAAGGTAGGAAAAACTATAAAAGATAAAAAGAGAGACAAAAGTGGTAGGGACGGAGCTCCGTCCTGGGAAGGGAGTCTAAAAAAGAGAGGTTTCCAAACACAGGAAGCACTCTTACTGCCGAGTCTGTGGTGAGCCTTGGAACCACAGAGAGCAACATAACCGGGAGGAAAAATAAATAAATAATTTAAACCCACAGATTACGAGCCTAATGGTAACTCCCCCAGCAGAGAAACAGTACAGACGCCCGCATCCACCACTAGCACGTGGGGGCTGGGCAGGGAGGCACGGGCTGCATTGCTTAGAGTAAGGCCCAGGCCTGAATGCCCCAAGGGCAATCTGAGGGAACTAACTCCGGACAGCAAACCAGACTGTGGGATAGCTACCTCGCAAAAAGCCCTAACCTAAGACACCGCAAGGCTCACTCACGGAACAAAGGACTGAGCAGAGCTACCCACCTGCAGACTGGCCCATCCCCTTCTGGTGACAGGCAGGTGAGGGCAGCCAGAGCCGGAAGAGGGCAATCACGGCCCCAGAGAGGCATTATCTACCAAACTGCAAGCAGGCTTCATTCCTAACCAAGACTCCTTGGGATTCTGGATGGTCAACATCCGCCTGAGAAGGTGCGCAGGTTGTACACCCAGAAAACCGAGTGGCAGGGATGGGGGAGACGATAAGTCACAGCGACCGCACTCACCAAACACCTCGTCACCTGAGCTGCTCGGACCTCGGAAGGGCACAAAACGCAGGCCCAACCGAGTCTGCACCTCTGAGGACTACCCGAGTACCTGAACCTGAGTGGCTTAGACTTGGGAAGTGCGTATAACCGAGGGCAGGCCTCAGACAGTTCCCAGCAGAGTAACCTAGAGCCTAAGCAGTGTAGACAGGGAAAGCACACACACTGTGAGCGGGGGCAAACCCAGTGTGGCCGAGACACTGTAAGCACACGCCAGTATTTGTTTGCAGCGTCCCTCCCTCCCCACAGCACGACTGAACAAGTGAGCCTAAAAAAGTGTCCACCACCGGCCCCTTGCAAGAGTGCAGAAATTAGACACTGAAGAGACCAGCAAAGAGAAGAAGCTAAAACAGAGGGAACATCTTGGAAGTGACAGGTGCAATAGATTAAAACCCTGTAGATAGCACCAACTACATAGGAAGGGGCCTACAGATCTTGAGAAATATAAGCCGGATCAAGGAACTATCTGAAAATGAACTGACCCCACACTGCCCACAACACCACCAGAGAAAGTCCTAGATATATTTTTACTATACTTACTATCATTCTTTAATTTTTTTAATTTTTTTTTATTTTTAAGCCCTCTATTACTCCTTTAATTTTCATTTTTATAACCTACTATTAGCTGGAATCAAGATTGCCAGGAGAAATATCAATAACCTCAGATATGCAGATGACACCACCCTTATGGCAGAAAGTGAAGAGGAACTAAAAAGCCTCTTGATGAAAGTGAAAGTGGAGACTGAAAAAGTTGTCTTAAAGCTCAATATTCAGAAAATGAAGATCATGGCATCTGGTCCCATCACTTCATGGGAAATAGATGGGGAAACAGTGGAAACAGTGTCAGACTTTATTTTGGGGGGCTCGAAAATCACTGCAGATGGTGACTGCAGCCATGAAATTAAAAGATGCTTACTCCTTGGAAGGAAAGTTATGACCAACCCAGATAGCATATTCAAAAGCAAAGACATTACTTTGCCAACAAAGGTCCATCTAGTCAAGGCTATGGTTTTTCCAGTGGTCATGTATGTGTATGAGAGTTGGACTGTGGAGAAAGCTGAGCACTGAAAAATTGATGCTTTTGAACTGTGGTGTTGGAGAAGACTCTTGAGAGTCCCTTGGACTGCAAGGAGATCCAACCAGTCCATTCTGAAGGAGATCAGCCCTGGGATTTCTTTGAAGGGAATGATGCTAAAGCTGAAACTCCAGTACTTTGGCCACCTCATGCAAAGAGTTGACTCATTGGAAAAGATTCCAGTGCTGGGATTGGGGGCAGGAGAAGAAGGGGATGACAGAGGATGAGATGGCTGGATGGCATCACAGAGTCGATGGACGTGAGTATGAGTGAACTCTGGGAGTTGGTGATGGACAGGGAGGCCTGGCATGCTGCAATTCATGGGGTCGCAAAGAGTCAGACACGACTGAGCTACTGAACTGAACTGAACTGATTACTTTGCAAAAAATAAAAAAAAGAGAGAGAGAGACCCTAATTTTTAAAGCAAATTTCATATATATATATATATATATATATATATAATAATTTTGTAACTTTTTTTCTATAATATTGAATTTTTGAAAATACAACCTCTACTCTAGATTTTTAATCTTTGCTTTTTGGTATTTGTTATCAATTTTGTACCTTTAAGAACCCAATCTTCAGTACCCATTTTTCCTTGGGAGTGAGATTACTGGCTTGACTGCTCTCTACCCCTTTGGACTCTCCTTTTTCTCAACCAGGTCACCTCTATCTCCTCCCTCCCCCTTCTCTTGTCTACCCAACTCTGTGAATCTCTTTGTATGTTCCAGACAGTGGAGAACACTTAGGGAACTGATTACTGGCTAGATCTGTCTCTCCCCTTTTGATTCTCCCCTTTATCCTCCTATTGGAGAAGGCAATGGCAACCCACTCCAGTACTCTTGCCTGGAGAATCCCATGGACACAGGAGCCTGGTAGGCTGCAGTCCGTGGGGTCGCTAAGAGTCAGACATGACTGAGTGACTTCACTTCACTTCACTTTATCCTCCTGGCCACCTCTGTCTCCTTCCTTCCTCTTCTCTTCTCTGATAACTCCGTGAACATCTCTGAGGGGTCCAGACTGTGGAGCACACATAAGGAAGTGATTACTGGCTAGCTTGCTCTCTCCTCTTTTGATTCTACCTCATCTCATCCTGGTCACTTCTATCTCCCTCCTCCTTCTTCTCGTCTCCATGTAACTCTGCAAATCTCTCTGGGTGTCCCTCACTGTGGAGAAACTTTTCATCTTTAACCTAGATGTTTTATCAACGGTGCTGTATAGATGGAGAAGTCTTGAGGCTACTGTAAAAATAAGACTGAAAACCAGAAGCAGGAAGCTTAAGTCCAAATCCTGAGAACACCAGAGAACTCCTGACTCCAGGGAACATTAATCGACAGGAGCTCATCAAACTCCTCCATACCTACACTGAAACCAAGTACCACCCAAAGGCCAACAAGTTTCAGAGCAAGACATACCACACAAATTCTCCAGCAACACAGGAACATAGCCCTGAGCTTCAATATACAGGCTGCCCAAAGTCACTTCAAACCCATTGACATCTCATAACTCATTACTGGACACTTTATTGCACTCCAGAGAGGAGAAATCCAGCTCCACCCACCAGAACACTGACACAAGCTTCCCTAACCAGGAAACCTTGACAAGCCACCCGTACTACAACCCCACCCACAGCGAGGAAACTCCACAACAAAGAGAACTCCACAAACTGCCAGAATACAAAAAAGCTACCCCAAACACAGAAATATAAACAAGATGAAGAGATAGAGGAATACCCAGCAGGAAAAGGAACAGGATAAGTGTAGCCAAACCAAACAAAAGAGGAAGAGATAGGGAATCTACCTGATAAAGAATTCCAAATAATGATAGTGAAAATGATCCAAAATCTTGAAAACAAAGTGGAATCACAGATAAATAGCCTGGAGACAAGGATTAAGAAGATGCAAGAAAGGTTTAACAAAGACCTAGAAGAAATAAAAAAGTCAATATGTAATGAATAATGCAATAAATTATATCAAAAACACTCTGGAGGGAACAAATAGTAGAATAACAGAGGCAGAAGACAGGATTAGTGAGGTAGAAGATAGAATGGTAGAAATAAATAGAGAGGAAAAAAAAAAAAACGAATTAAAAGAAATGAGGACAATCTCAGAGACCTCTGGGACAATGTTAAATGCCCCAACATTCGAATCATAGGAGTCCCAGAAGAAGAAGACAAAAAGAAAGACAATGAGAAAATACTTGAGGAGATAATAGTTGAAAATTTCCCTAAAATGGGGAAGGAAATAATCACCCAATAATCACACAAGTCCAAGAAACCCAGAAAGTCCCAAACAGGATCAACCCAAGGCAAAACACCTAAGACACATATTAATCAAATTAACAAAGATCAAGCACAAAGAACAAATATTAAAAGCAGCAAGGGAAAAACAACAAATTACACACAAGGGGATTCCCATAAGGATAACAGCTGATCTTTCAATAGAAACTCTTCAGGCCAGGAAGGAATGGCAAGATATACTTAAAGTGATGAAAGAAAATAACCTACAGCCCAGATTACTTTACCCAGCAAGGATCTCATTCAAATATGAAGGAGAAATCAAAAGCTTTACAGACAAGCAAAAGCTGAGAGAATTCAGCACCACCAAACCAGCTCTCAAACAAATGCTAAAGGATCTTCTCTAGACAGGAAACACAGAAAGGGTGTATAAACTCAAACCCAAAACAACAAAGTAAATGGCAACGGGATCATACTTATCAATAATTATCTTAAATGTAAGTGGGTTGATTGCCCCAACCAAAAGACAAAGACTGGCTGAATGGATACAAAAACAAGACCCCTACATATGTTGTCTACAAGAGGCCCACCTCAAAACAAGGGACACATACAGACTGAAAGTGAAGGGCTGGAAAAAGATATTCCATGCAAATAGAGACCAAAAGAAAGCAGGAGTAGCAATACTCATATCAGATAAAATAGACTTTAAAACAAAGGCTGTGAAAAGAGACAAAGGACACTACATAATGATCAAAGGATCAATCCAATAAGAATATATAACAATTATAAATATATATGCACTCAAGATAGGAGCACCACAATATGTAAGACAAATGCTAACAAGTATGAAAGGGGAAATTAACAGTAACACAATAATAGTGGGAGACTTTAATACCCCACTCACACCTATGGATAGATCAACTAAACAGAAAATTAACAAGAAAACACAAACTTTAAATGATACAATAGACCAGTTAGACCTAATTGATATCTATAGGACATGTCACCCCAAAACAATGAATTTCACCTTTTTCTCAAGCGCACACGGAACCTTCTCCAGGATAGATCACATCCTGGGCCATAAATCTAGCCTTGGTAAATTCAAAAAAATTGAAATCATCCCAAGCAATTTTTCTGACCACAATGCAGTAAGATTAGATCTCAATTACAGGAGAGAAATTATTAAAAATTCCAACATATGGAGGCTGAACAACACGCTGCTGAATAACCAACAAATCACAGAAGAAATCAAAACAGAAATCAAAATTTGCATAGAAACAAATGAAAATGAAAACACAACAACACAAAACCTGTGGGACACTGTAAAAGCAGTGCTAAGGGGAAGCTTCACAGCAATACAGGCATACCTCAAGAAACAAGAAAAAAGTCAAATAGATAACCTAACTCTACACCTAAAGCAACTAGAAAAGGAAGAAATGAAGAACCCCAGGGTTAGTAGAAGAAAAGAAATCTTAAAAAGTAGGGCAGAAATAAATGCAAAAGAAATAAAAGAGACCATAGCAAAAAGCCAAAAGCTGGTTCTTTGAGAGGATAAATAAAATTAACAAACCATTAGCCAGACTCATCAAGAAACAAAGGGAGAAAAATCAAATCAATAACATTAGAAATGAAAATAGAGATCACAACAGACAACACAGAAATACAAATGATCATAAGAGACTACTATCAGCAATTATATGCCAATAAAATGGACAACGTGGAAGAAATGGACAAATTCTTAGAAAAGTACAACTTTCCAAAACTGAACCTGGAAGAAATAGAAAATCTTAACAGACCCATCACAAGCACGGAAATTGAAACTCTAATCAGAAATCGTCCAGCAAACAAAAGCCCAGGTCCAGACAGCTTTACAGCTGAATTCTACAAAAAAATTTAGAGAAGAGTTAACACCTATCCTACTCAAACTCTTCCAGAAAATTGCAGAGGAAGGTAAACTTCCAAACTCATTCTATGAGGCCACCATCACCCTAATACCAAAACCTGACAAGTCAAGTCAAGTCAAAGTCACTCAGTCGTGTCCGACTCTTGTGACCCCATGGATTGCAGCCTGCAAGGTTCCTGTCCATGGGATTCTCCAGGCAAGAATACTGGAGTGGGTTGCCATTTCCTGACAAAGATGCTACAAATAAAAAGAATACAGGCCAATATCACTGATGAACATAGATGCAAAAATCCTCAACAAAATTCTATCAATCAGAATCCAACAACACATTTAAAAGATCATACACCATGACCAAGTGGGCTTTATCCCAGGGATGCAAGGATTCTTCAATATCTGCAAATCAATCAATGTAATACACCACATTAACAAACTGAAAAATAAAAGCCATATGATTATCTCAATAGATGCAGAGAAAGCCTTTGACAAAATTCAGCATCCATTTATGATAAAAACTCTCCAGAAAGCAGGAACAGAAGGAACATACCTCAACATAATAAAAGCTATATTTATCCGTGACTCAGAGGTTAAAGCATCTGCTTGCAATGTGGGAGACCTGGGTTCGATCCCTGGGTTGGGAAGATCCCCTGGAGAAGGAAATGGCAACCCACTCCAGTATTCTTGCGTGGAGAATCCCATGGACTGAGGAGGAGCCTGGCGGGCTACAGTCTATGGGGTCGCAAAGAGTCGGACACGACTGAGCAACTTCACTTCCACTTTCACTTTAAAGTCAGGAACAAGACAAGGGTGCCCACTTTCACCACTACTATTCAACATAGTTTTGGAAGTTTTGGCCACAGCAGTCAGAGCAGATAAAGAAATAAAAGGAATCCAAATTGGAAAAGAAGTAAAACTCTCACTGTTTGCAGATGACATGATCCTCTACATAGAAAACCCTAAAGACACCACCAGAAAATTACTAGAACTAATCAATGAATATAGTAAAGTTGCAGGATATAAAATCAACACACAGAAATCCCTTGCATTCCTATACACTAATAATGAGAAAACTGAAAGAGAAATTAAGGAAACAATTCCATTCACCATTACAACGAAAAGAATAAAATACTAAGAATATATCTACCTAAAGAAACAAGACCTATATCTATAAAACTATAAAACACTGGTGAAAGAAATCAAAGAGGACACTAATAGATGGAGAAATATACCATGTTCATGGATCAGAAGAATCAATATAGCAAAAATAAGTATATTACCCAAAGCAAACTATAGATTCAATGCAATCCCTATCAAGCTACCAACGGTATTTTTCACAGAGCTAGAACAAGTAATTTCACAATTTGTATGGAAATACAAAAAACCTCAAATAGCCAAAGCAATCTTGAGAAAGAAGAATGGAACTGGAGGAATCAACCTGCCTGACTTCCGGCTATACTACAAAGCCACAGTCATCAAGACAGTATGGTACTGGCACAAAGACAGAAATATAGATCAATGGAACAAAATAGAAAGCCCAGAGATAAACCCACACACCTATGGACACCTTATCTTTGACAAAGGAGGCAAGACTATACAATGGAGAAAAGACAATCTCTTTAACAAGTGGTGCTGGGAAAACTGGTCAACCACTTGTAAAAGAATTAAACTAGAACACTTTCTAACACCATACACAAAAACAAACTCAAAATGGATTAAATATCTAAATATAAGACCAGAAACTATAAAACTCCTAGGAGAACATAGGCAAAACCCTCTCCGACATACATCACAGCAGGATCCTCTATGACCCACCTCCCAGAATATTGGAAGTAAAAGCAAAAATAAACAATGGGACCTAATTAAAACTAAAAGCTTCTGCACAACAAAGGAAACTATAAGCAAGATGAAAAGACAGCCTTCAGAATGGGAGAAAATAATAGCAACTGAAGCAATTGACAAAGAATTAATCTCAAAAATATACAAGCAACTCCTACAGCTCAATTCCAGAAAAATAAACGACCCAATCAAAAAATGGGCCAAAGAACTAAACAGACATTTCTCCAAAGACATACAGGTGCTAAAAAAACACATGAAAAGATGCTCAACATCACTCATTATCAGAGAAATGCAAATCAAAACCACAATGAGGTACCATTTCATGCCAGTCAGAATGGCTACTATCCAAAAGTCTACAAGCAATAAATGCTGGAGAGAGTGTGGAGAAAAGGGAACCCTCTTACACTGTTGGTGGGAATGCAAACTAGTACAGCCACTATGGAGAACAGTGGAGATTCCTTAAAAAACTGGAATAGAACTGCCCATACAATCCATACATGACCACAGGAAAAACCATAGCCAATACAGTATACTAAAGCACATATATGGAATTTAGAAAGATGGTAATAATGTGAGAGTTGAACTGTGAAGAAAGCTGAGCGCCGAAGAATTGATGCTTTTGAACTGTGGTGTTGGAGAAGACTCTTGAGAGTCCCTTGGACTACAAGGAGATCCAACCAGTCTATTCTGAAGGAGATCAGCCCTGGGATTTCTTTGGAAGGAATGATGCTGAAGCTGAAACTCCAGTACTTTGGCCACCTCAGGTGAAGAGCTGACTCATTGGAAAAGACTCTGATGCTGGGAGGGATTGGGGGCAGGAGGAGAAGGGGATGACAGAGGATGAGATGGCTGGATGGCATCACTGACTCGATGGATGTGAGTCTCAGTGAACTCCAGGAGTTGGTGATGGACAGGGAGGCCCGGCGTGCTTCGATTCATGGGGTCGCAAACAGTCGGACACAACTGAGTGACTGAACTGAACTGAACTGAATAGTAACCCTGTATGTGAGACAGCAAAAGAGATACAGATCTATAAAACAGTCTTTTGGACTCTGTGGGAGAGGGAGAGGGTGGGATGATTTGAGAGAATGGCATTGAAACATGTATAATATCATATGTGAAACAGATCGCCAGTCCAGGTTCAATGCATGGCACAGGATGCTCAGGGCTGGTGAACTGGGATGACCCAGAGGGATGGTATGGGGAGGGAGGTGGGAGGGAGGTTCAGGATGGGGAACATGTGTACACCCATGGTGGATTCATGTTGATGTATTGCAAAACCAATACAATATTGTAAAGTAATTAGCTTCCAATTAAAATAAATAAATTTATATTAAAAAAAAGAAGAAATGGGAATACCAGACCACCTGACCTGCCTCTTGAGAAATCTGTATGTGGGTCAGGAAGCAACAGTTAAAACTGGACATGGAACAACAGACTGGTTCTAAATACGAAAAGGAATATGTCAAGGCTGTATATTGTCACCCTGCTTATTTAACTTATATGCAGAGTACATCATGAGAAACGCTGGGCTGGAAGAAGCACAAGCTGGAATCAAGATTGCTGAGAGAAATATCAATAACCTCAGATATGCAGATGACACCACCCTTATGGCAGAAAGTGAAGAACTAAAGAGCCTCTTGATGAAAATTAAAGAGGAGAGTGAAAAAGTTGGCTTAAAGCTCAACACTCAGAAAACGAAGATCATGGCATCTGGTCCCATCACTTCATGGCAAAAAGATGGGGAAACAGCGCAAACAGTTGCAGACTTTTGGGAGGCTCCAAAATCGCTGCAGATGGTGACTTCAGCCATGAAATTAAAAGACGCTTACTCCTTGGAAGGAAAATTATGACCAACCTAGACAGCATATTATAAAGCAGAGACATTACTTTGCCAACAAAAGCCTGTCTAGTCAAAGCTATGGTTTTTCCAGTAGTCATGTATGGATGTGAGAGTTGGACTATAAAGAAAGTTAAGAAAATAAAGTCTGTCACTGTTTGCATTGTTTCCCCATCTATTTGCCATTAAGTGATGGGACCAGATGCCATGATCTTCATTTCTTGAATACTGAGTTTTAAGCCAGCTTTTTTACTCTCCTCTCTCACCTTCATCAAGTGGCTCTTTAGTTCCTCTTCACTTTCTGCCATTAGGGTGGTGTCATCTGCCTATCTGAGGTTATCACTATTTCTTCTGGCAATCTTGATTCCAACTTGAGCTTCATCCAGCCCAGCATTTCACATAATGTACTCAGCATATAAGTCAAATAAGGAGTGTTTTGGGCCTGAGCCCTAAACCTGTCAGGTCCACACTAACCCTAGTGAGGATCAGAACTAAATGTTGATGTTCTGATGTTGGAGGACACCCAGCTGATGTTGTAGGATTTGTTGGTGTGTAAAAAAAATTCCACACATTTGGTGTCAGCAGTATTGTATTTAAGTGAGTATGTAAAGAGAAACAGAATCTTTCCCTATGCATTGATACACCAAAATATAATCATTAACCCATAAAAGAAAACATAAAAAATAAACTTCTAAGTGCTCTTCTGTTTACATTTTTTATTCCCAAAGTTATTTGAAGCCTTCTACCATCTAAGAGATATTAGCCCTATTTCTTTCACCAAGAGAAAGAAGCACCGGCAAAATGTTTTGTCAGGCCTGATTCCCTTTTCTAAAACATATGTGGGAAATTAAAATACACCCAAGAGAAGGTAAATAGTTTTTCCAACCAATGACGACAGTCAAAGCACAGGTTTCTAATTAAGTCCATATTAATTTTTTGAACAGCAGAATAAACGGACTTCCAACCCATCCATTTTCTAATTGTTCTTCTCTGTTGATGTTATTAACCAGGGTTTGGAGTTTCAACGTATTTATTGAGCTGCTTCCTTAGGGATGTTTTCAAATTCTACTTCAACTCCATTAGGGTGCCAGAGTGATGTTTAATTTATGCTCCAGGGAAGAACAATTCTTTCTCTAAACCATTAGGGTAATAATTAGGTGCTTTGACTTCTCCTAAGTGAAAAGAAACTAAAAAGCCTCTTGATGAAAGTGAGAGAGGAGAGTGAAAAAGTTGGCTTAAAGCTCAACATTCAGAAAACGAAGATCATGGTATCTGGTCCCATCACTTCATGGGAAATAGATGGGGAAACAGAGGAAACAGTGTCAGACTTCATCTTTTTGGGCTCCAAAATCACTGCAGATGGTGATTGCAGCCATGAAATTAAAAGACGCTTACTCCTTGGAAGGAAAGTTATGACCAGCCTAGATAGCATATTCAAAAGCAGAGATATTACTTTGCCAACAAAGGTCCGTCTAGTCAAGGCTATGGTTTTTCCTGTGGTCACGTATGGATGTGAGAGTTGGACTGTGAAGAAAGCTGAGCGCCAAAGAATTGATGCTTTTGAACTGTGGTGTTGGAGAAGACTCTTGAGAGTCCCTTGGACTGCAAGGAGATCCAACCAGTCCATTCTTAAAAAGATCAGTCCTGGGTCTTCTTTGGAAGGAATGGTGCTAAAGCTGAAACTCCAGTACTTTGGCCACCTCATGCGAAGAGTTGACTCATTGGAAAAGACTCTGATGCTGGGAGGGATTGGGGGCAGGAGGAGAAGGGGATGACAGAGGATGAGATGGCTGGATGGCATCACCAACTCGATGGATGTGAGTTTGAATGAACTCCAGGAGTTGGTGATGGACAGGGAGGCCTGGCGTGTGGCAATTCATGGGGTCGCAAAGAGTCATACATGACTGAGCGACTGAACTGAACTGAACTGAACTGAATATATTCTAAGGGCAACTTTCTGCAAGGCACCCAAGAGAGGAGGAGGAGCCTTGTTAGTTAAAGGGAGGCTTCCAAGTTGTTGAACATTTTGTATAACAACTTTCACACCCTGTATGATGAGACATTACACAACTAACTGAGGGCAGAGAAAAAGCCAGCAGCAGTCCAGCTGTTTCAATATGTCTTACATGCTTTGCAAATTCACTTTGCAATGGTCTTCAGTTACAGGGCCATTGCCCTTTAAAATGGTTATTCCTGAGTGTTATAGCAGCCTATGGTCAAACTAAAGTCTCCCAGAAATTCTCAAGAAATTGTGTTTGGGTTGAAAGGAAGTAAAACTATGTTTGGGTTGACATTTTTGTTACCTACTTTGTATGGCACTTTTTGTTAGCAGTTAGTCTCACAAAATATTATTTATCTTAAAAAAAATGCTTATCAGCCTTAGGAACAAGGAAATTAACACATCCTCAATCTAAAACCCTGCTAGCCTCCCTATCAAACATCATTTTCATGGGCAAAGAACTTCCAGTGGGATAAGCAGCCATCACCAGAGGGAAAAAAAAAGCTCAAAAAAGATTAGTACAAGTGAAGTCTATACATTTTCAACTTACTGATGCTCTTAGTCTCTTAACCACAGTGAATGTGACTATGGGTGTTCATAATATCTCCCTCAGGGGGCCTCTAGGTAAAATCTTTACCCTTGTGAATGGCCAGACACGCCACAGCCCACCATGGTCCTCAGGAAGACAAACCAGATGTACGATGGAGAGAATGAAGTCAGCAAGGAGAAGTAAGCTCCCCACAGGAACGAGATGAACAAAATCTGAAGCAACAAAAGGAGACGTTAATTGGATTTGCCCCCATGGAAGGGCAGAAAGAAATTTAACTTCTGAAGGTGATTTTTAATTTTATCCAGATGTTTGCTTCTCTGTGGAGCTAAACTTTAGAGAACTCACTAATCTCTTATAATCATCAGAAAATATAATCCATATCATTTTATCATCTGAAAGCCCCAACATTCTAAGTTTAGACCATTCATCAAAACTCGTTCAAGGTGTCTACCCTCATAGGTGGCAGGAAAGTGAACGTGTAAATCAGGATGCAAAGCTCACCCTCCCGGCAAACAGGGATGGCAGGACCACAACAAAACATGAGTATGAGAATATAAGGAGAATGAGTCTAAGGAGAAATTTTAAGGGATTTTCTTTTTTTTGTGACTATAAGAATAATAACAGTTTATAGCAGAAGATATGGAAAAAAGAAAAGATATAAAAATCACTTTTGCTTCTCCAACCCAGAGAAAATACTATTAACACAGTTTTACCCTATTTTCACTGATTCTAAGGGAAAATATATCCTTAATATTTGCAAAATATTCCAGTGAAAAGACATACCATAACACACATAATATAATGAAATGCACAAACCTTTCCCCTATATTGACTGTTGAGATGGTTTTATATTTTCCATTAAAATCAGCTGAGACACTGTGCATAAATCTTTGGGGTTCTCTGATGATCTAAATAGAATAGATTTCTGGAAGGCAAACTGTCAGGGAAAATGAGTATTCTCAAGATTCTTGGTTTATGCTGCCAAATTGATGTCAGAAAAATTATATCAATTGTACATGAGGGTGTTTGGACACTTGCAGTGTTCTTCAAGAAAAAGAAAATTTCCTTATGGATCTGACATTTGATATGGCTTTGACAATGAAAAAAATTGTATATACATATATCTCGCTATGTAATTTTGTTTCTGATAACTCCTGTGATTGAACACTTTTCAAGGTTTCTTGACAATTTGTATGTCTCCTTTTGTAAAATGCCTTTTGTGCTCTCTACATTTTTTTTTTTTTTTTTTTTTTTGCAAAACTTGTGTTTTCATATTCACTTGTCAAAATCTATGGTATTTTGTGCACTTTGAAACACACATCCAAGACTATGACTGTCCTCCTTTGTATTTACACCTAGAGAGGTCTTCCCCACCAAAAATCAGACAAGATAGATAGGTCTGGGTTTATCATCAGAAAACATAGTTCTGTGTCTTGATGTTGAATTTCAGTATGTATGACATCAAGCAAGTAGGTTAGTTTCAAAGCTATACCCAAGTTAACCAATGTGAAACTGCTTATGTTTATACACGCAGTCCCCACATTTTATCTGCTGTGTTCTAACTACGCACATCCATCCACGGCACAGCTGGACTACAGGGATCAGCTGTGGGGACAAAAATCTTGGGGAAAGATGACAAAGCAAAAAAGACAAGGTGTCAGAGAAGGACATTTCCATACTCTCTCACTTGGGTATTTATAGACAAACGTCCGTGAAAGAAGAGCAGCAGTAGGACTTCCCTGGAGGTCAGGTGGCTAAGACTCCAACCTCCCAATGCAGGGGGCCCTGGTTTCATTCCGGGTCAGGGAACTAGATCCCGTACAATGCAACTAAGAGTTCACACACCACAGCTAAAGACCCTACACACCTCAACAAAGATCAAAGATCCTGTGTGCCCCAACCAAGACCTGCTGCAGCCAAATAAATAAATACCAAGAAAAGAAAAGCAGTGGTCACGTCACCACAAAGAAAATTCCAGATCACCCTTAAAGCCAGCCTACCTTCCAGCGGCCGTATCTGTCAGCCAAGAGGCCAAAGAGGACGCTGAACACCATGTAGCCAAAAAACACCATCTGGAGGTGGGGTGAGAAGAAGTTATCCTCTAAGCGGCATTTTTACAATATGCTAATTTACCGCATTAAGCATTCATCCGTCTAAACAAAGAAGATTGGAAATGTGGGTGGGGTTGGAAGTTGAAAAATAGGCTTTCACAAAACTCTCCCTGGACTCCTTTTTAAAATGTCAGAGGCTGATGATTCCCACACCTGAAACCATTGACACCAGGTAGAAGCAGGGGTCCTAGAAAAAAAAAAAAGCATCTCTTCCACAGGGAACTAATAAAAAAAATTCATATTAATACTTGAAAAACAAAAGCCATCCTTTTCTTCTGTGCGCTGTTCTCTCTAGGACATGACTGAAGGAGGGAAAAGCCAATGTTTTCAACGCCACGCCTGGGACGAATGCCATACCATAACAAAATCTAATCCTCAGCAACATGACAGAAATGAGCACAATGTGACACAGTCTGCATAAATCCAAATTCATTAACTACGAAGAGCTCTTGCTCTGGAGTAATTTTCTTTCTGATAATTGGTATTCACATGGCCTTTTTGTTTTTTGAAAGATGATGATCGTTGATGGCAAGATTTTCTGCCTCTTGTTGGGGTGTTAAAATTTTCCCTCCACCCTTCTATACTCTTTGGCTGGTCTAATAATTAAATTGATTTAAGATAAACTGACACATTGAGGGGCTCCCCAGGTGGTGCTAGTGGTAAAGAACCCACTTGCCAATGCAGGAGATGTAAAAGACACAGGTTTGGTCCCTGAGTCGGAAAGATCCCCTGGAGGAGGGCATGGCAACCCATTCCAGGACTTTTTTTTCTTTTTTCCACTGCAGTATTCTTGTCTAGAGAATCCCATGGACAGAGGAGCCTGATGGGCTATAGTCCATATGGTGGCAAAGAGCTGGACACAACTGAAGCAACTTAGCATGCAAGACAGATTGAGAGGAGAAAAGCAAGTTTAATTTTGTTCATACAAGAATCCCATAAAATATAAGACCCAAGGGCACATTGGACAGTTGAGGCTTATATGCCACTTTGAGCTGAGGAACAGGAAGGCCCCTGGGACTTCAAAGGAGAGGAGGGTCATTCATAGGACAATGAGAAGAACAGATGTCTGGTAATTAGATGTCTGTGCTGCCACATGGATAGGTCACTCAGATGAAAGTTATCTCTGGCAATAACTCTCTCTCTCTCTCTGAGCCAGGCTCCCTATCTAAATTCTTTTATGTAGTTAAGGGAAATGTAAAAGTTTCTCTTGAGTCTGCTTGGTCTCAAGTGTCTTCAGTTCAAAATAATCCACAGGCCAAAGCAGTATACTTTGGGGTCACATATTGTGCTCCCTTTTGGTTGTTGTTATTCAGTTGTGATGTCATGTCCACTCTTTTGCAACTTTATGGGCTGTAGCCTGCCAGGCTCCTCTGTCCTACAATTTTCCCAGACAAAAATACTCAGGTAGGTAGACATTCCCTTCTCCAGGTAATCTTCCCAACCCAGGGATCAAGCTCATGTTTTCTTCATGGGCAGGCAGATTCTATACCATCTGAGCCACTAGGGAAGCCCCCCCGCTCCCTTTTACTCTTCTTCTAATGGCCTTCCTTGTCAAATATATATCTCTTTTAATGTCAACTCTAGGTCAGCCACTTGATTTTTTTTTTTTTAACTCATATCAGTTTGTGAATCCCCAAATTTGGCTAAGGCTCACTTTCTCTGATTTGTGTCTCTTCTGGGCTCCTGCTAGGGTCTGGAAAATGAGCAGTTCAAGGTTATCTCCCTAGAGGAAAAGAGAAAAGGGAGAAAGGCCTCAAATGCTAGATTGGGAACCAAAACAGCAGGTGGAGAGGGAATCCGTGGCCCTCCGCCAGGGGGATGAGGAAGGGGAGCGGAAACCCCGGGTCCTCAGTTGCTTCATTCTCAGTACAGGAAGTGGGCACTCACCGTGGTCACTAGTGCCACCTGCCAGTTCTCCAGCTGCCATTCACAGCGGATGGCAGGAGACACAACTGCTATTAACATGATCTCCATGGCCTCGGCAACCTCAAAAAGAAGGAAGGAAAACACTGTGTCAAAGTGCTAGCCTGTTGTCACTGCCTCCCATGTCTGCCTGTCATCCTTCTAGTCCTAACCTCCTCCTTCCTGTCCCCCACTTAGGGAGGATCTACCTATTATATACCCACTCAGCCCTGCTAGTTGGATAAAGAAGCACAGAACAACTTTGGCTTTCATGGATGTAACATTCATGGTTTGAACAATTTTGAGAGGGTCCCTCAAGATGTATGACATGTATTCCCTTGTGATATTTCATGTTTTTGCATTTAACACAATGAGGGTGTTGTGTGGGGGCCATTTAGTTGGCAGATGACCCAAGTTATTCAGCAGCATCCACGTCAACCCAACATTGCTGTCCTATACTTGCCATCCTCGAGATCTCAGGGCATATCCTTTGCAAATGGATTGTTGAAATAGTCCCTGATTTCAAGAGGCTGCAATGGGGAGGCAAGATTCATGAAAGTTAGAAAATAAGCAATGAATACAAAACAGTAAGAGCTCATCATCGGGAAAGAATGACTGCTTAGTAAAATTAGTGTAAGATGTGTTACTAAATATTTATATTTTCTATTGAATGAAATATCTTCCTCTGTCCATATCTTGTAATTCATTCCAGGATGAGTTGATCTCCCAGGGAAAGGAAGAAGTAGATGTTAGATGATAGAAATTCAATGCAATAATGAACAAGGAAGATTCCAAGATCATTCTGAGGTTTTCTGCCTGGAGGAAGAGATGAATAATGATATGATTGACAGGGACCAAAAGACATTAAGGAAAAAAGGGAAATTATAGGGAGGGAAAGATGCATTTGTTGGAGATACATTCTATGAATAATAACAGGATATTTGTATGGGGTGTTTATTATGGTACTTCTTGTATTTGTGTAACTCGAAGGTCTGGGATGAAACAGGCATGGCTAATGTTAGCTAATATGCGGGAATTTGAAATATATCATAATGGCTCATCTCTCTCCTTGGAGAGTATTATAGTCATGTTTAGAATTCAAATAGTTGGTATGTTTTAGTCCAAAAAGTATCATGTGTAAGAGGTGGCCTGATGATCTCAGAAGAAAACTTAGGTATTAAACTTACCTCCTTTGCTAATAGAGAGCAGTTGGGTAAGTATTAACCTGGACTCCACTCCTCTCAGGAGTCTTAGAAGGAAATAAGTCAATAAGGGATAAAGCTCTGTCCCACTCTGATTTAATAGCCGTATGGGAGAAGGATCAGCCAGAAGCTAGGGGCAGTCATGAAGGAGAGGCACTGCAAAAGAAGATCTCAGAAGACCTTAGAGACGCCTGAGACCTAGGAGTCCTTGTCATGGACTGAGACTGTCGTGCTGCTGTTACACACACATCCCAGACACGTGGGGCCCTGAACTCCAGCTACCTTCAGTGGCACCAACAAACCTTCAGGGGTGCCAGTTACAGGGTCGGTGAATCTATAATTACAGCAGGTATCCAGGTGACAGTTATGCACAAAATGTTGAGAACCATGCATCTAATTTGACTTAGAATGATACCATAGGTTTCTCCTCTCTTTTCAGTGTTTCAATTTAAACCTTTTTAAAAAAATGAGTATTGACAAATGAACTTATTTACAAGACAGAAATAGACTCATGACATAGAAAATAAACTTATGGTTACCAGAAGGGAAAGGGCAGGAAAGGGATAAATTAGAAGTCTGGGATTAACAGATACACACTCCTATATCCAACTATAAATCAGCTCTAAGCACTCACCCCTGTGCTGCCCATGATCAGAAACAGGGCAATGTGGAAACGTCCGAATCCGATGGTCTCCACGGCTTCTTCCACGGTGAATGTCTTGGACTCTAACAAGGAAAAACAGAGTGAAAGGAACAGCCCCTGTGGGGAGGCAATGTGTATGGATTATCACTCACTCTGGAGGATGTTGGAAAACCAATTTGTTGCTATAAAAATAGTAAATACAGAGAAGAGAGGGAATTCAACAGTAACTTGAGGACCAGAGACTTCTATGGTCCCCTTACCTCTCGGCTGTGGCTCTGGGGTCCCTAGGTTCAGCTCCCGAAGGCTAACGATAGTGACTGGCTCTGTCTGCTTGGCTGTCATCTTTCAAACGGTTTGGATTCCCCACACAGCTGTCCTACAGGAGACAGGAGAGGGAAGATGCAGGAAACTGGGGAAGGAAGAAGGAAAGAAAGAAAATCGAGTGCATATTCTCCTCTACTCTTCACAGAAAATCAGTACAGTAGGTATTGTAATTTATCACCATTTTACAAGTGGAAAACCTGCAACATGGAGAAGTTAAATCATGGAGAAGGTTGAATGGCCAAATGGAAGAATTGAGTTCTAATGGCTAGTAATCAACCCGGAGTCGGGGCCAGGTGAGCTCTTGACAGTTTAACCAATAGTGTTCTCTGACTGGGAATGAGGGTGGGCTGTGCTAGAGAGAGATAATCACAATAGCCAATGCTTTACTGCTCCATAAATGCTATGGTTTACAGTATAATCAGGTATTACAGAGTGCTTTCTCACCTTATTTTCATTTAATTCTGACAGAAACCCATAAAGTTTCTTTTTATCCCTTCCACCTGGGGTATTTAATCCTAAAAAAAAAAAAAAATTAACCCTAAACATTAAAACAAGAATAAAACAAGGAAAGCTGAAATTAGTGGGGAAAAATTTTAAATAGGTTTATAATAGTAATTTCATTCTACAGCCCTGGTAGGATAAACAGACACCCTAATCTATTCTCACTAATTATACTGTTAGCAATAATGTTGGTATCATTATTTTGACACAAGTACATATTGTAGCTTAAAGCAATTATGTTACTATTATTAGGAACCAAGATTTCAGTGTAAGAGAAAGAATATACAAAAATCAAAAGTTATGTGAACACTTTACTTTCTAATTTTGAATTAGAAATATCCATGAATTCATTATGTATTATAAACACACACACATATATATATACACATATACACACATATATATACATATAAAGAAGAAAAATTGCTGCAAAGAATTAAAGCCCAAAGATATAAAAATCCATTGTTCATAGGATTACTAAAATTGTAATCTCACTGATCATCTTTGGAGAACACTAAGAAAACAACTCATTCTGAAAACTAGTAAGTATCTTGCCTTTCTTGTACAAATTGTCTGTATTTTAGAGTAACCAAACAGTCTGTGAAAGAAAAGTATTCTTTCATTTCAGCTAAAACATACAGAAAGAAGGATGGAATTAAAGTTCATGATTTTGCAACTCCTAACAAAATAAAGGATCCAGGTAATGATCATCAATGGCTGATAAACTAGGTAAAAAGCTGATAGAGAACTTTATTCAAATAGATAAGACTGATAACACCCCTGACCCCACTGACATTGGCCCTTCATGCCGCTGAAGATGATCAGAGGCAACGTGGCTCCTGATGAGAGGCACAAGGGAGGATACACAACATCAGCTGTGATGTAGTCTCCTAAGAAGAAACTGAACGTGAGTCTGATTGAGCTCCTAGCTCTACCTACCATTTTATAATTCCTGTAGCTCAGAAGTACAGGACTTCCTTGCAGCTCAAATGGTAAAGAATCTGCCTGCGATACAGGAGAGCAAAGTTTGATCCCTGGCTCGGGAAGATCCCCTGGAGAAGAGTATGGCAATCCACTCCAGGATTCTTGCCTGGAGAAGTTCATGGACAGAGGAGCCTGGCAGGCTACAGTCAATGGGGTCGCAAGGAGTCGGACACGACTGAGCAACTAACACACACACACCATTTTATACAGAGAATGAAGAAATGATGCTAAACTACACAACGTGGATGCAAAAAGAAAAATCCAAAATGCCAGAAGTTCTACAGGTTAATGACCCAACTTCTTCAGTAAATAAATGGAAAGAAAAAAAGAGGAGAGGAGAACCTACAGACTAACAGAAAAGAGACAAACCAACCAAATAAATGAGTTAATTTGCCTGGATCTTCAGTCAAACAAATCAATTATAAAACAACAACAAGAGAATGAGATGACAAAGATGACAGAAAATCAGGGAAATTTAAGTTTGGAAGTTTGATGATATTAAAGAATTACTGAGGACATCATTAGCTGGGACAATGACATGGCTATGGTAGAAAAAATCCTTATATTTTAGAGATAGATGCTGAAATATTTAGATACAACAATGGTTGGGATTTGTTTTAAAATAATTCAATGGTGGGTTAGGAATAGCGTGCAGAAGGGGATGGACGTGTAGATGAAAAAAGAATGGCCTTATAGTAACAATTATTTAAGGAGGGTAGTGGGTACACTGGGGTTTGACTGTCCTCTGCTTTTGCAGATGTGTAACATTTTTCAAAATAAATAGTTTCAAAAAGGAGGTTTCGAGATTTGTATGTAACTTTTCCAATATCAGACCACTAGTAAGTAGCAAAAGCAGAACTCAAAGATCCCCTTTTCCCAGAACATAAATAGCTGCAGAGCAGTTGCAGAGAAGCAAGTCAAGGTCATCAGTGTTTGCCAAGTGCCACCTCTGTATCTTTGCGTGGGCTCCTGTGGAGGGTTTGTAGGAGCATCGGACACATTCCCTGCCCTAAGGAGCTTTTAATCTAGCTGGGGACACCAAAGATACACATAAAAACCATACTATAAAGTAGATATTATTTGTTTCCTTAAAACTCTGTCACAGACACACAAATATTCCAGATGGAAGAGAAATCAATAATGCTCAGAAATGAGTTCACGAAATCCTCTCTCCCAAAGGAGATCATGAAAAGTACAAAAGGCTGTTATTTTCACAGAGTGGAAAACGTAAAAATAATTGGTCTCTTGGACCATCTGAGAGGCTGAAATTCACAAAGATGGAATGTTCCAGAAATTCCTAATGCTCTCTTTCCAAATGTTGTCCAAATACCTTTTGGAGAGGTGTTCTTTACCTAGTAACTTTTAAAAAACTTATGAGAAAAAATCACCTTTGGTTAATTATCAAAAGGACTTCAGTACACATTAAAAATTAGCTATGACTGAATATCATGTTTCCAGATGAAATGAAGTACTAACTTAACCAAAATATGACAATGAGATTATTCAGTGAGAATTAGATGGTGGTGATGGCTTTACAAACGTGTGACTATACTAAAAATCACTGCATTATATATACTCTAAAATGGTGAATTTTATTATATGTCAATTATATCCAATTTTTTTCCTCTAAAGAACAGCCATGCATATCATGACAGCGGACTTAAAAACTGAAAGTGAGTATGGCCATTTACAGTGTTAGAGTGGATCAGACAGTAAAGAATCTACCTGCAATGTGGGAGACCTGGGTTCAATCCCTGGGTTGGGACGATCCCCTGGAGGAGGGCATGGCAACCCACTCCAGTATTCTTGCCTGGAGAATCCCCATGGACAGAGGAGTCTGGCAGGCTACAATACATAGGGTTGCAAAGAGTCGGATGTGACTGAGAGACTAAGCACAGCACAGTGTTAGATAATAAAACAATTTGGTCTGATGGGGAAAAAATTTTTAAAAATCCCAGTAAGTTCATCTTAAGTTCAGTTACAACTAAAATGCTTAACAGTAAATTCAATCTTCAACCAACACTTAATCTCTGCCAGTCAAGTTTTATGACTTCTCATAACAATCTTAACATGTTTCACAATTTCAACAATCATAAAGGTTTACATTTTAGAAGAGTAATAAAGCAGTCTTCCAGCGAGTCTGCTCACTAAAATACTGAGTGGCAGGAGGAGAAACCCAGGAAATCTACCACTTACTACCAAGTAGATGAGTTTTAATTTAACGTGTTTGTTTTAACCGATTAGGTAGCTCCATGGGTCATAAACACCCTACAAACTTCCCTTCTCTTATCAGCAAAGTGATTCATCACAGCCTGGCAAAAGCTGTCAGGTCCATGATAATTGCTTCAGAGTATCTCTTGAATTAAAGCTGATCGCGGGAAAGGAGATTCACATTTTTTATTTCATGTTTCTTTTCTTTAATGTATTCGGCTGCACCAAGTCTTAGTTGCAGCACTGGATCGTCAACCTTCACTGCGGCACACGGGATCTTTCATTGTGGCATGTAGGATCTAGTTCCCTGACCAGGGATCAAACCCGAACCCCCTGCATTGGGAGCACAGAGCCTTGGCCACTGGATGGCCAGCAAAGTCCTCATCTATTTCTTGACTGAAGAAGAGAATCATAATATTTGCTTTCCATGATATGACAAGAACCATGCCCTCAAATTAAAACAAGTTACCATTTTCCTCTATTGAATTTGAAAAAATACAAAAGATCAATTATACCCAGTGTAGGAACTCCCCTGGTGGTCCACTGGTTACGACTCTCTGCTTCCAATGGAGGGCGTGCAGGGTCCATCTGTGGTTGGGAACTAAGATCCCACATGCTGTGCGGTGCAACCAGAATAAACAAAAAACAACACTACCCAGGGTAAGTGAAATAGGCACTGACACTGATAGGAGAGTACACGGCTACAACCTTCCCAGAAGGCAGGTGGGCAAAGATGAAAGAATGTTGACTAAGCAGTTTCACTTCTCAGGTTCATCCTAATGAGGTAATCAAAAAGGTAGATGAAGATAACGTGTATGAAAACGCAGCACACTGTTATTTTAACGCCGATTGTCAAGGAGTGACCAAACAAATTATACTACAAAACACTCTTATAACAGAATGCCATTTAAAAGCTCTTAGGTGAAAGTCTATTTGGTGCTAAAAAGTATTTCCCAAAATATATGTACCTAAAGCACATATTCAATGATCCCAGTTCATAAAATTTCATTTAAATATGTACTTACATAGAAATTTCAGGAGATATGTCTGAAACTGTGTTTTGTCTTTCAACAAATATTTATGGAACACCACCATGTATCAGACAATAAAATATAGTGAAAAGGGTTCCTGTCCCCAAAGTACTTACAAACG
The DNA here is from genome assembly GCF_027580195.1 of Bos mutus. Taxonomy (NCBI): domain Eukaryota; kingdom Metazoa; phylum Chordata; class Mammalia; order Artiodactyla; family Bovidae; genus Bos; species Bos mutus. The sequence continues at coordinate 21,587,522 of NC_091620.1, read as the reverse complement.
GGGGATAAAGTCAAGTATTCAGGTGGGAGCCACGTGGCCCAGGGGTGGTAGGCAGAGGTTGCTCTGGCAACGTAAGGGAGGCCCTGCTCTGCCCAGTCCTGGGACCTAGGGCAGCCAGTCCTGAAGGACTGAGATCAGAAGGACGAGGATTTGGCCAAGAGGAAAAAGTGAGGAAAGAATTACCTGGCTGGTAGAATTTAGGGTGGCTTTTTCTTACTTCCTTTTATACTTTTCTGAATTATTTAATTTTTAGAAAGGCTATGTCTGTTACCATGAAAATTCTGGAAGAAATGAACCAATGAAGATGCACAGTTGATGTGTCATAGGGCTCCCTAAGTCACTGACCCCTGCGCCATGAGCCCCACCTGCCCTCCATCACTGGCCTTGACCTCCTGGGTCAGGATAGGCTCTTGACCTGGAAACAATCAAGTCATTGACTGGCCACAAGTCTACAAGGTGGCCGGGCACAGAAAGCCCCCACTGCTAGTGCTGGTGGTTGCACAATATTGTGTAACTAAATTATAAAACTAAATGCCACTGAACTGTTCGCTTTATAATTGCTGCAAAGATAAATTTTATGTGTATTTTTTAGCATAATTTCAAAAATTAAAAGAACAAGAAGAGCCATTATATAGGTAATAGGTGTCTGTAGTTGATATAAACCATAAATTCAAGAAAAAGAATGTTAAGATCCTAGTGGAATAATGAGCACATTATATAACCAGGCAATTCCCAACAGAAATTGCAAATAAAACTGGAAAATTGTTCACTTCTGTAGTAACTAACCAAGTTATAGAAATTAAAATCTTTAGGTATCCTCTGTGTGTGTGTGTGTGTGTGTGTGTGTGTGTGTGTGTGTGTGTGTGTGTGTGCTTAGTCGCTCAGTCAGGTCTGACTCTTTGTGACTCCATGGACTGTAGCCCACCAGGCTCCTCTACCCATGGGGATTATCTGGGCAAGAATATTGTAGTGAGTTGCCATGCCCTCCTCCAGGGATCTTCCAAACCCAGGGATCGAACCCATGTCTCCCACATTACAGGTGAATTCTTTACCATCTAAGCCATAAATTAAACATAGGAAGATGGAAGAAAGGAAGAAGAGAAGAGGGAGAGAGGGAAGAAGGAGAGAAGGGGAAGGAGGAAAGAAAAGGCAGGATAAAGGAGGGAAGGGAAGGGAAGGGGAAAGGGATGGAGAGAAGGAAGAAAAGGGGAGAAGAGGAATTAGAGGTGACAAGGAGGGAAGAAGGGAGAAGAAGGGTGAGAGGAAGCAGGGAGGGAGAAAAGTAAGTCAGTAGCCATGGTGACATAGGGGCTGAAACTCTTCTGTTCCCTCGTCTGAAAATAAAAATAATACCCTCTACCTTCAGAAGCAGCCTGCTGCCCTCCCGGTGACAAGTCTTCCCTGAACCTTGCTTGTGGGCTGGCCACTGAGATACAGGTTGAGGTTGCTGGGGAAGGCTTCTGAGAAAGTCCTCTTTTGCCCCTGTCTCCTCCCTGGGTCACAGAGACATGATGGTTGGTGCTTCAGCAGCCATTATGGGTGGTGATACAAATATGAAGTTGGAAAGATGGAAACTCTCAGCTAAGTCTGAGCATAAGCTAGAAAAGAGCCTGGGACCTGACGACCATGACGCGGAGCTCTTCTACAGCTTTGAACTGTTCACCTCCAGACGTGTTTTCCCTGGGGATAAAAGAAAGCTCTCTTTTTTGTTTGTATGTCTGTGTGTTTTCTTTAGGCTAGTCAAGTGAAGCAGTGGAGTAGAGAAGGAATAAAGAAGTCTGTAATTAGCTATGATTAATTGTAAACACCAGTATACTCAGACTAGCCAGGTATGTGTGATTTTTAGCCGATAAAGTTTCTTAAGTGCATTATGAGGATTAAATGAAATGATGCTTGTGTAATATGACACAGTGCCCACTGCAACACAAGCACTCATGCTGGTACTGTTTCTCATCAAAGTATCAACAAAATTTCTAAAATTTCACCACAATCACAAGTCAGATACACTCAGGGTAAGTTAAGCATCTACAGAGTTATCAAATATGTATTTCTCCAAAGGCAATTATTTCTAATATTCAGCCAATAAGAGAACACCTAGGACTCAAATGAAAGACTATCCAAATTGGAAGGGAGGGGTAGCTTGCTTCCTAAAATAGATTGATTGCACTTCAGGAGTCAACTTAAGTGGTGTTAGGAAGACCTCACACGTGCCATATGCCTATTGGAAAATAAGACCCAAAAAACTCCAATCAGATATTTAACACAACATCCACCCCTTTCAATCACCTTATGCTTACGAAGAGCAAAACAAAATGGATTAATTTTCACTAAAAATGATCTTGTTGTACATTGCTTTCAGTTGTAAAATCAGTGTATTTTACAGAAAGAAAGATCTTTTGAATACAGAAGAAACTAGCTGCTGCATGGGTGAGATGCTGGACAAAAAAGCGGGCAGTCATGTGTGACTCACTCAAAGGAGTGAAGCTGTTCAGTTTCACCGACTGTAATATCAGTCTGTCTTGAAGACGTCTTGGCTCAAATGCAAGACCAGCCCTTGAAGATGGTCAAGACTCAGATGCATTCTCTACGTCAGTGGAGGTTGCTAAAGGGTGGGGAAAAAAAAAAATATATATATATATATATATACCAACTACCTGCAACAGAAAAAGTCCTCATTCCTGCCCTGGTAAGTTATACAAGGCCTTCAACAGCAAGATTCCTTTGGTGGGGACATGCTGGTGGGGGGCGGGGGGGGGGGGCAGGGTGTTGATAGGATATTTTTAGGATTTTGGTATTCACATTTGTGAATTATAAAGGGGCTTACACTCCAAGTCATTAAGAGGACACTCAAATATTAACTTGAAGTTAACAGATAAGGAAAGTATTCTCTGTTTTCTTGAGTTTCTGCCACAGTTTCATAAAATAAGCTTTCATAAACAGGACAAAATGCTTCAGAGATGGATATGAGTGAGAAATGTTACTGAGAGATAGAGCTTGTAATCTTAATGCTGAAATGGAACTTTGGAAGAGCTGAGTTGGCATTTTCTGTTCTTTGGCTCCCTAAGTCATTCTAAATCCCTTCTAGCCTAGAAAGAGGTTGGACAGATGGATGGATAGAGGGAGAGATGGAGTGATGGATGGAGGGACTGGTGGATGCATGGTGGATGGGCAACCTGTCAGACCAATTCAAAAGAATATGGATTAACGTGGGGGAAGACGCTCCACATCCTTCACTATCACTCCTGAAAATTTTCAGTGGAAAGTAATCATTGCCCGCCTTCAAAGAACTGACACATTAGGGATTCACTGTGAAACTCCAGGACTCAGAAGGAGTTCAGGTTTCATTAATGGACATTTTATTCTATTGCATTTTGCTGTGCTTAATTTTTTAGCCAGAGATGATTGGGCCATGTAGAGCTTTTAAAAACTGAACTTGTAACCCTGTGTATGAGACAGCAAAAGAGACACTGGTGTATAGATCAGTCTTATGGACTCTGTGGGAGAGGGAGAGGGAGAGGGTGGAGAGATTTGGGAGAATGGCATTGAAACATGTATAATATTATGTATGAAACGAGTCACCAGTCCAGGTCCGATGCAAGATACTGGATGCTTGGGGCTGGTGCACTGGGACGACCCAGAGGGAGGGTATGGGGAGGGAGGAGGGAGGAGGGTTCAGGATGGGGAGCACGAGTATACTGTGGCGGATTCATTTTGATATTTGGCAAAACTAATACAATACTGTAAAGTTTAAAAATAAAATTAAAAAAAGAAAAAAAAAACTGAACTTGTGTGTGTGTGATGTAATTTGTTTGGCAATATCATCAGTAAGAAGAGCAAGAATTGTTATACTTCATCTGTATTCAGCCAAGCACTAATGGTCAAATTCCCTAAGCACCCCCAGAGCAGGAAAAAACCCAGAACTATGTTTCCCGTCAGAGTTTCTTACCTCTGTATACTTCCTGGAAAACTTTCCTGTTTCGAGCTCTTTTTCTCTACCTTACTGCACCCAAGTCTTACACAGAAGCTGGACCATGCATGGCCTCTTGCGGGCTTCTGGACTTCCCTTTCCAAGAAGCTGGCTCTCAGATCTTCTCTCCTCCTTTCGGCTCAGTTCCGTGAACAGATTCTTTGAAGAACAACCCTGCGTCCTGGGCTAATGAGTGACATTCAGGTCACACCCTCTTCTCAGCAGCCCTTCACCCAATCCCTTTTTAAAGAGGAAATTACATCTCTCATTGAGAAAGAGACTGCCAATCCTTGGAGGAAACTGTTATGTCGATCCCAGGGAGACTGCGAATTTCTGAAAGAGCAGGGGTCCAGGCAAGGGGCAGAAGAGACAGCTTTGCTCCTTCACGCCTGTTCTCACAGTCATCACTGTTTAGAATACAGGGCAAAAGACTGTGATTCACCTACGCATCACAGATTTTTAGATAGCCATTGAGAAGAGTGATGAACTGAGAACCTTGAAGCCATCTGGTGACCTTGGCAGCATGGGGACTTATGGACTTACAACTGCCACTTACACACAGCTTCAGTCTGTCCTCTCCTTCCATTGGTGCCATTGGCCGAACACCTCGTCCGTACCTGCTGCTCCATGACCGCACCTCCCTCCCCAACCCCGGGGTGGAGAGTGCTATTTACAGTTTGGCAATGAGAGGAACAACTCCATTTCCTGCCCAAGCGCACACCTGATGAAGTACCAAAGTGGGAACTCAGATACACATCTTCTGACTCCAACTATTATGCCTGGGCTCAGCCTGTTTTAATCACTAAAGTAATCCTTGTTGAGCACCTAACTGTGCCTTAAATTGTGCTGGACAAGTCGTGACACTTGACGTGGAAGGTGACATGGACATGTCCATGAGCACCAGTCAACCCCACAGTGCAGAGAGGCCTATGGGAGCTTAAAAAAAAAAGATCTGTCCAAAAGACGATTTTGCGTTTGGTCAGATCCTCTGAAATCTGATTATGAGTTAGAGGCTATGTAAAAGTGCTCTGTAAACTATAAAGCATGACACCATTGTTAATGACACTTAACTCTACCCATAGAGTTACCATGTGCTCGGTCGTGTCTGACTGTTTGTGACCCCCTGGACGGTAGCCCTCAAGGCTCCTCTGTCCATGGGATTCTCTAAGCAAGAATACTGGAGCAGGTTGGCATTTTCTCCAGTAGATCTTCCAACCCAGGGGTCACATCTCCTGCATCTGCTGCATTCGCAGGTGGATTCTTTACCACTGAGTTACCTGAGAGCCCCATAGTTACCATAAAGACGGTAATGAATCTGGATAAAGGCCCTTCAGACTAGTTGACAGAACACATGTTATTCTACACCTGGCTCTCGGAAGTTTGCCAATGTGGGTGCCTAAGAAATGACTCTGGGGCCAACTGACCCAGAAAGCATCAGGACAGGCTGTCCGGCCATCTCCTTCCCTGCAAGCCATTTTCCAGAACCCGCTGAAGCCTGTGGATCCCTTTCCCCAGTTACCCCGGCATAATGCGCATTGAGAACAAACAAAATCACTGTTGAAGGTTGTCACACTTCATTCCACAGGATTTAATGATTCAGAGAGCCACACTGGGGCCAGCCCTCCCTCTCAGCAGAGAATATTATCTGTTCTTCCTCACCTGGAGTGAAAATTCATGAGAAAGTTCCTAATCCTGTAAAGTTTAGCCCCAGACAAGGAAAAGAAGGTGTTTGAGGAAGGAGGAAATGAGGAATTAAAAAAAAAAAACATAATCCTTCCCTAGGATTTGTTTGTATAACTCTATTGTTTAGCTTTGGCCTATCATTATCAGTACTCAATTTTACAGAATAGTTTTCTTTAAAAAAAATCTTAAAGAAAGAGTGAATGCCCCAAAAGTTTAATTACATGAAAACATGAGTTTGGCACTCCCACTCCCCTCATTGCAATCATTTTAGTATTTGACAACAGGCTCCAGGTTGAAATGACTTGCCTGTGTAGTTTCTCTATGACATGGTGAAGTCATATCAAATCCCAGGGCTTACAGATAAATAATACAGGGCTTCCTGCCTCCAGTTAGTGAGAACAATCATTCCATTGATGGCCTTGCGCAGGCTGACTTTAAAGACAAGACGAAACTTCTTTCATCGGCATAGAGACTGGAACAGGAGGTGGCCAGACAGGTGGCCACAGCCTCCAGACGTGCAGCTACTCCTCAGCTGTCCCATCCAGGATTTGTTTGAAGGAGAATGGAGAGAACTTGTAACCAGCCCCGGTGTAGAACTTGTTTTGGAACTCCACCCTGTTGTTGGGGGCAAGGAGAAAGGGAATCGAACACAGAAATGAGAGGCTGGCAGCCGGAAGGGAGAAGCGGAAAGAGTGTAAAATCAAGCCCCAGGCGAGGAAGGCACCCCTGGCAGCCACCATAGGAATCCTGGGGTTTCGGGGCTTTATTTTCAAACCCTTCTCTTGCCTCCCCCTGACACCTTCTCCACCCCCCATTTTCTCCAGGCCTTTACTAGTGACCTCAGGGACCACAGCACAACCTCCCCCAGATCCCCAACCACCAGGGAAGTCCTTTCTGGGCAGCACTGTCTGAAGAGATGGTCATGGGACAACGTACCACCATGTGGTACAGGCGGTTTGCTTCTATCCTAATCTTAAACTGTGGGGCTTACATAACTGCAGAACCACCAGAGCCTTGACTTACACTTTTATAACTTACATAACAGATACCACAAATGGTCACTTCTGTGTTATTATGTTGCAGAGTTCATTTCTTTAATGACATGGGTAAATATAATGTTATAGCCCCAGGCAGGGAAGGCTATGAGTCTCTCAAATCAACAGGTGAGATGGAAAACCTTTTCTTTATGAACAGTGGCCACAGATGGAGGGAGGAAGCCTCAGTGAAGCTGAGAGTCTGGCCAGGACGTATGGGAAACCTGATGCTTCAGTAGAGAAGACACACCCAAAATTCTTGGCTGAAAAGTGACCCGGGAGAGAAACAGAAGCCTAAGCAAATGTTTGCATATTCATCAGTCCAGTGATGGCCAATGGCCTCTGGACACATCTATGCATGTCAAGGGCCTCCAGTGAGAGCCTTCCTCCTGGGGGGTACCCTCCTTGAGTTTCCCTTTTCCAAGAACTATTTGCCTGTTCTGTTGGTATAATTCCCACACTCAGCAACAAGGGCCAGAGAGCCCAGAATCACTCAGCATCTCCCTCTGTGAGCCTTTCCAATCCGTCATCTTACCAACAGTTGGGGTGTCCCTTATGAAGCCAATTATAATAACAAATGAACATTTAAAAGGAGTGAATGGGAACTAACGTGTCTTCTAGAGCAGTCACTGTGTGTGTGTATATATAAGACATCATTTGATATTACACCAAGAAGGGACTAAATTAAGGTTCCAAAAAGGCGCAGGAGTTGCTAATGTCACACAACAGGTCAGGATTTGAACCCAGTCAGCTAGCCCTCCCTCCCATCCACCCTCTTTCCCGAGAGAGCGTCTACTCTACAAGCAGGTCATACCAGTGCAGCCTCAGGGCATGCAGGAAAGCAGAGAGGCCCTCCATGATCAGAAGGATGGCTACCGTCAGAACAGCGAACACGGCAAAAATGATGAAGACCCCAACGAGTCCTCCCCAGCCTCGCGTGCGAAGGCCAATGTGCATCACCATTGTCCAGAGCACTTCAGACAGTTCTGCCAGACACAAGAGAAACACTCTCAACCACGTGGTTTACTGGGCAAATGCAGATTACTCTCATACAGTAATCCTGGATCTGTACACCCTACAATTCGGCAACTCCGCTCCCAAGTGGAGAACATGGGCATCTACACCCTAGGTTACCTGCCTACGGTCATCTACAGCAGTTTTGGAGGAGTTTCCATCAAGAGGACAAGTGTATGATGGCACATTATTCACCAGTGAAGGTGAGCAAACCATAGCTACTGGCAGCAACATGAAGGAACATCTTATGCCAAAGAAGCGAAACACAAAAGAATACGTGTAATACGATTTAATAGGTACTGAATTCAAATTCATATATTAAAGCCCTAACCCCCAAGGGATGGTACGTGGGAGATGGGGCCTTTAAGAAGTGAATTGGGGGACTTCTCTGGTTGTCCAGTGGTTAAGACTTTGCCTTCCAAAACCAGGGCCAAAGGTTCGATCCCTGATTGAGGAACCAAGATCCCACATGCCTTGCAGCCAAAATACCAAAACATAAAACAAGCAATATTGTAACAAATTCAATAAAGACTTTAAAAATGGTTAACATCAAAAAAACCTTTTAAGAAAATATTAGGGTTAGATGGGGTCACAGTAGAGTCCTCATGATGGCATTAGTGCCCCTTATAAGAAGAGACACCAAAGAGTCCTCTCACTCCCCCTTCCAGGGAGATACTATAATTACAGGAGTTTGTACAAGAAAACAAGCGGCCAAAGCAGTCAAGACCACACGAACTCTGAGCACCTGCTTTTCTGCTGTAAATCAATAACCAGGCTCATTTTCACTGCTTTGGTTTCTATTTATTTAGCACACATTCTGGCCTGGGTTCTCTGTTCTTGGCATGATGCCCAGGGCTGGGAATGCAGAGTTAAAAGCCAGGGTCCTTACCTTTCAGGAGCTCAGAATCTAGTAGGGAGACAGGCTAATAAGACAGGGTTACAATCTGTACTAGGTCAGAGCACCTCCAGAACCTAGGGAAGGGCACCTTCCAGACTGGGAGCCAGGGAGGAAGACCAGCAGCAAAGGAGCCAACCACACTGAGTTCTGAAGGAGGAATGAGACATCAGGCTGCAGAGAGGGTTCAAGAAGGGAAGAGTATTACAGGTGAGGGCAGACGCACGGAGGGCCGAGATGGCGTGGCATCTTCAGGAGCCTCAGGGCCGTTCCTCGTGGCCACTGCACAAGAACTGGGGAGGGGGTGGGGGTAACAGAGAGCCAGTGGGGCACGGAGGGAAACACCAAGAGTCAAGACTGGAGAAGCAGGCAGAAATCAAGAGAAATTTTACGAAGTAAGTCCATGAGTCAAGATTCCAGATTTAAGTCATTCTTGGGGCTTAAATCTTTACCAATAAATACAAGAGGCCTGTAGAAACTAGGAAAGGCAAAGAAATAGATTCTCCCCAAGAGCTTCCAGAAAAAAAGAGAGTTGCCAACACCTTGTTTTTAAGCCTTCTGCCCTCCAGAACTGTAAGATAGTCAATTTCACAGTGTTCTAAGCTGCTGTGTGCTGCGCTCAGTCACCTCTGCTACATTTGTGATAATTTGTTACAGCAGCAACAGGAACCTGATACAGAGGGTAATCATTTCAGCAATACAAAGCCAGACCTCCTGAAAAAAAGTCACTTCTATTAACACTTTGAAAGAGCCACTCTTCTGGCAAACACACCAGAAACAACCCAGAAGGCACTTTCTCCTCCAAGTACATTACATCTGTTTCCAAAGGGACGTGTGATGGTCACCCTGCCAGGCGGCCCACTCACTCACGTGCATGTGCCAGACTGAGGGCCCAAAGCCGGAGGTAGGAGGCTGTGTTGGAAATGCAGCCCAGGCAATACTCGATCGTGTGGATGGCCTGATGCACAAAGATGTCTCCAAAGTTGAACTGAAAGAGAGAATTTCTGATGTTACTCCATCAAGTACTTTCTATGCGAACATGTTACAAATGATATATGGAGAAGACCTGGGCTCTGCTGTGAAGACATTTTTAGTTAAATGACAGGGAAATAGGTGGAGAGAGTCACAGTAACATAGGAATGTCTGAAGAATGAACCTTAGCCAAAGAGAGGTCTGGCTTAGTCCTGGCTCCTGGGAGGCAGTCTCGAAACCCTTGAGATTTCCCAAGTGAAAGAAAAGTCTATATTCAAGCTCCACTGGTCCCTGGGACCACACCGCATCATCTTTGCTAAGGAGGTATCCAAACAGAGGCACTTGGTAGTTTAAGTGGGAGCCGGCCTCACCTGAAAGACCTACCATGTGGTCAGAGACTTGAGACTTTCAGCCACATGTTATCAACCCAAATCCAACTCCAGGGAGGGAGATAAGATTGGGTGCAAACACCTGGACTGCACTCGGGTCAGTCACGCCTACATAATGACACCTCAATAAAACAGGAAACCAGAAGGTGTGTGAGCTTCCTGAGAAAGCAACACAATAACACAGCTGCATGTCAATGTCAATGCAGGAGAGCCATGCATCCCTAAGGACACGGGAGCTCAGCCTTCAGAACCTCCCAGTGTCGGATTCTGCTGACGTGCCTCTTAGGAGGATTGCTAATGTGCAGACTTTGGCTGTAAATAATCCTGCAATTGAAAGTACAGCCTTCTCCTGAGTCCTGTGAACTGTCTACAAATGACTCAACCAAGGGAATCTGAGGGCTCCCCACCCCAGACTTGTGACTGATGTCAGAAGTGTTGGGTAGACTTGGAAGTCTGGAGATGTGTGCTGTTAACCTGGAGCTGGGCTGAATGTGGGTAAGGAGAGAAGTGGGAGGAGACCTGGAGAGGGGTCACAGTAACAAAGGAGTGTCTGGTGAAGAATGAACCTCAAAGAGTCTGGCTGAGTCGAGTCGAGCCTGGATGTGCTTTGTCCTGGGAGACCCAGGTATGACTGTACTGGGGGAAAGAGCTGTCCAGCAGAGCCTGGAGTTGCCCCCACAAGGGCGGCGGGTTCATGGAAGAGCTGGCAGGGGCACACTGACTGGATCTATCCTGAGGTGAACGAGGAAGATGGATGAGGGAGGTTGTACAAGACAGGCTGGGGCTTGATGAGTCAGATGTGTGGGTTGGATTCTAAAACATTCCAGCAGGTCTCAAAGACCTACTAATATCAATCACCACTAACAAGGGTTACTCTCTATATCTGGAATCTGTTCGGAAAACTTTCCATGATCCAATTTTTCAGTAATTCTGACTATCCATTGGTACAAATGAATAATTTTTAAAAAGTAATTAATACCACAAACGGAGCTACTTATATGCCTTACGCCTCACTTCCTGTGAGGCATCTCTGAGGCCTCACAGGAACCCTCTTTCCACTCCAGAATTAGAAGACAGCTCCAGTTAAAACCCCCATCCCGGGGTTCAGGACTGTGGGTGACTTCAGTCATGGGATTAAAAAGTCAGCTGCCTTGTCTGAGGAAACATGGCACATTCCCAAGGAGGGGAGTGGCTGCCCTTGGACAGAAAGAGACAGGGAGGGAGGAGAGAAGAACACAGTTTGGGAATTCATGTGCAAGGCAATGTCACAAAGATAAGTGAACAAAGTCAAGAAAGAGCCAGCATTGAGGCAGGAGCAGGCAATGGCAGCTGCTCATACTTACATTGGGGCAGAGGACTGGCAATTAATAACCCACCTCTTGCTTCAAGATAAGGGACCAGATTTGGGCTCTGTGATTGTAAATGAGGGCACTGATGGGGAAAATAAACCAGCAGACTCCCAGGGGCATGGTTCTGAGCCAAGGGGTCCTTGGTAACATTTAGGAGCTTCTGTGTTACAAAACTTGAAACTGATATGCACCTCATACTCAGAGCAGTACCTGGGCAAAATTTTAAAATGCCCCCTGATTGGATGGTAAGTAGCTGGAAACTCAAGTGCTCCCCCTTCCGTGAGATCTCCCCAACTTCCCATGACTTAGGGATGAAAAGGCCACCCTCAGCAGGGTCCTCCCGACCCTCCCAGCTCTCCTGCTTAAGTCCAGTCAGATGGGCTGGTGCCCACACACTGCTAAGTCACTTCAGTCGTGCCCACACACTACTGGCTGTTAAATACATGAGCATCCTCCCTGGCTAGAACTGACCTCTAGAATCTGTACAAACAGCAAGCCTTCATAGGGTGTCAAGTCCCAAATACCTCTTCTTTAAATAAGCCATTTTTTCTCTAATATTTTGCCTGTGTAGCTTGTGGGCTCTCAGTTCCCTGACAAGGGATCAAACCCAGGTCACGGAAGAGACGGCGCCAAACCTTAACCACTAGGCCGCCAGGGGACTCCCTTAAATACCTCTTGATCGTGGTCATCCTGAGCCCCATGGGCACCTACAGAAGCACTGTGACCAGAGTTGTCACCCTCGGTGTTCTCGGTGGTGTCTTCTGGGATTCTGGAGGCCTGCAGCTGTCAGCAAACAAGAACATGAAATGGCAGATTCACTTTTAGGATTATAAAAATTCTCTATAAAATAAAGGCTCTCATTAACTATTAGCTATGTTCCATATTAGCTATGTTCCAGAGAAGGCAATGGCACCCCACTCCAGTACTCTTGCCTGGAAAATCCCATGGACGGAGGAGCCTGGTAGGCTGCAGTCCATGGGGTCGCTAAGAGTTGGACACGACTGAGCAACTTCACTTTCACTTTTCACGTTCACGCATTGGAGAAGGAAATGGCAACCCACTCCAGTGTTCTTGCCTGCAGAATCCCAGGGACTGGGGGGGGAGCCTGGTGGGCTGCCATCTATGGGGTCGCACAGAGTCTGACACGACTGAAGCAGCTTAGCAGCAGCAGCATGTTCCAGATACTGTTCTAAATTCTCGATTATCTCATTTAGCCTTTGTAACAATGTTTTTTATGTAAACACAATTATCCCCCCATTGTACAGAAAAGTAAACTAAGGTACAGAAAGGTTAAGAAATGAACCCACAGGATTGCACAGTTAGTTAAGGCTAGTTAGTGACAGAGTAGCATCAGTAGGCAGTCTGATCTTGGGCATGTACTTTTCTCCATGGTGTTCCAGAAGGTGCCGGATTAATCATGCTCTTTACAATAAACGAACAGTCTTGTGACCCAAACAGCCAGATTTCTACTAGCAAATCCAACCAGGAGGGATTAATGAGTGCTACTGTCTGAATGCTTGTGACCCCCCCAAAGTTAATGTTAAAATCCTAACCTCCAAAGATGAAAGTATTAGAAAGTGGAACCTTTGGAAGGCACTTAGGTCATGAAGGTGGAAGCCCTGTGAATGGAATTAGTGCCCGTATAAAAGAGGCTTCAGAGAGCCCCCTAGCTCCATCTGGTAAGGACACACAGAGACGATGCCAGCAGTGAACCAGGAAAGTGGTCTCACAAGAAGGTGATGATACTGACACCCTGGTCGTGGACATACAGCCCTCAGAACTGTGAGCAATAGATATCTATTGCTTTAGCCACCCAGGATGCGGTACTTTGTTACACAGCCCAAGTGGACTAGACAAAGGCTTTTCCAGCACAAACACACTTTTTAAAATAAAAGCATTACTTTATAAAAATAGCTAAGAGGCTTCCCTGGCGACTCAGTGGTAAAGAATCCATCTGCCAATGCAGGAAATATGGGTTCGATCCCTGATTTGGGAAGATCCTGCCGGGGAGCAACTAAGCGCATGTGCTCCAACTACTGAGCCTGTGCTCTGGAGCCCAGGAGCTACAGCTGAGGCCATGAGTTGCAACCACTAAAGCCCGCATGCCCAGAGCCTGGTCTCCACGAGAGAAGCCACCATAATGAGAAGCCCGAGCACTGCAGCTACAGAGTAGCCCCTGCTCTCAACTAGAGTAAAGCCCACGCAGCAATGAACGCCCAGTACAGCCCAAAATAAAGAAAAATAAAAACTTTTAATAATTTTTTTTAAATAGCTAAGAAAAGAATTCAAGGGGAAAAAAATCTAGGTCTAGTTGCCATTCAATTTGGCCTGATTTTTATCCTTGAGTCAGAAAAGAATATTTAACTCAAGTCACCCTGAAACTTAATGTCCCAAGGCCAAAGTTGTTCCTAGAATGATTTCACAGGTAAGGTATTGCAAATTAGGCATGAAAGTATCTTTAGTTTTCTTCCTTCAGCACATCTGCACCTAATATTTGCAGACCTTTGGGCAAAGGTACAAACGAAAGTCCACATGCCACATGTCTAAATATTTTAAAGGTACAAATCAAGCCAACAAAGTCCCAAACAAAGTATATTCTGGCCTCTGTCTTGGCAAATAAATTCTCACCAGAGCTTGGAAGTTCAGTTCAGTTCAGTCACTCAGTCGTGTCCAACTGTTTGCGACCCCATGAATCGCAGCACACCAGGCCTCCCTGTCCATCACCAACTCCCGGAGTTCACTCAGACTCACATCCATTGACTCAGTGATGCCATCCAGCCATCTCATCCTCTGTTGTCCCCTTCCCCTCCTGCCCCCAATCTCTTGCAGCATCAGAGTCTTTTCCAATGAGTCAACTCTTCGCATGAGGTGGCCAAAGTATTGGAGTTTCAGCATTAGCATGATCCCGTCCAAGAAATCCCAGGGCTGATCTCCTTCAGAATGGACTGGTTGGATCTCCTTGCAGTCCAAGGGACTCTCAAGAGTCTTCTCCAACACCACAGTTCAAAAGCATCAATTCTTCAGCACTCAGCCTTCTTCACAGTCCAAGTCTCACATCCATACATGACCACGGGAAAAAGCATAGCCTTGACTAGACGAACCTTTGTTGGCAAAGTAATGTCTCTGCTTTTGAATATGCTATCTAGGTTGGTCATAACTTTCCTTCCAAGGAGTAAGCATCTTTTAATTTCATGGCTGCAGTCACCATCTGCAGTGATTTTGGAGCCCCAAAAAATAAAGTCTGACACTGTTTCCCCATCTATTTCCCATGAAGTGATGGGACCGGATGCCATGATCTTCGTTTTCTGAATGTTGAGCTTTAAGCCAACTTTTTCACTCTCCACTTTCACTTTCATCAAGAGGCTTTTTAGTTCCTCTTCACTTTCTGCCATAAGGGTGGTGTCATCTGCATATCTGAGGTTATTGATATTTCTCCCTGCAATCTTGATTCCAGCTTGTGCTTCTTCCAGTCCAGCGTTTCTCATGATGTACTCTGCATATAAGTTAAATAAGCCAGGAGACAATATACAGCCTTGACATACTCCTTTTCCTATTTGGAACCAGTCTGTTGTTCCATGTCCAGTTCTAACTGTTGCTTCCTGACCTGCAAACAAATTTCTCAAGAGGCAGATCAGGTGGTCTGGTATTCCCATCTCTTTCAGCATTTTCAACAGTTTATTGTGATCCACACAGTCAAAGGCTTTGGCATACTCAATAAAGCAGAAATAGATGTTTTTCTGGAACTCTCTTGCTTTTTCCATGATCCAGCAGATGTTGGCAATTTGATCTCTGTTTCCTCTGCCTTTTCTAAAACCAGCTTGAACATCTGGAAGTTCACGGTTCACATATTGCTGAAGCCTGGCTTGGAGAATTTTGAGCATTACTTTACTAGCATGTGAGATGAGTGCAATTGTGCTGTAGTTTGAGCATTCTTTGGCATTGCCTTCTTTGGGATTGGAATGAAAACTGACATTTTCCAGTCCTGTGGCCACTGCTGAGTTGTCCAAATTTGCTTGCATATTGAGTGCAGCACTTTCACAGCATCACCTTTCAGGATTTGCTATAGCTCAACTGGAATTCCATGACCTCCACTAGCTTTGTTAGTAGTGATGCTTTCTAAGGCCCACTTGACTTCACATTCCAGGATGTCTGGCTCTAGGTCAGTGATCACACCATTGTGATTATCTGGGTCATGAAGATCTTTTTTGGAAAGCCAGGTGCAAATTCAGCATCCCACACCAGGACAGGGGCGCACAGGAGAGTTGGCCCTGCACTGGCAGGTCACCCTTCCCCTCTCACCTCTGATTTCATCTCACAGCACAGGGACCGTGGCCTTGTGGCTCATGTGTGGGCACTCCCACCCAAGATCTCTACGTCCCACCCACACTCCCCCACAAAGTGCTGCCCCTTGACCACACCAGGGTCAGCGGTACCCAGTGGTCTGGTTGGCCCTTTGTATGACCCAGAAGTGGGCTTGAGTCCCTCTGGACAGGAATTCCAGGGTGCCGGGTATCAAGAGGGGGCTCTGGGTCAGCCTCTTCCCTTGGCCTGTGGTTCCTTGCCCCAACGTGAGGAAAGGGACTCAAGTTAACATTACTTTGTCTTCTTGAAATCCTATTTTCTCTCCCTGTCAACTTAAAGAAGAAAATATTAAAGAAGACATGGAAGACAGTTTTTCCCTTTCCATCCCCTAAATGCTAGACTTCTCTGGACATATCCTGAAACTGGTTCAAGTAAGCATAAACAATTGTGTAGAATGTGATCCGGGGGACTTGGAAAATCTCACTCTTTTCCTATTCAAAATATACTTTTCTACCCCCCTAATAATCTTCTCACAATGTCTGAGCTGGATGCTGTCTGAAATAAAATAGTAATCAACTGGAAATTAGCTACTTGCAACTTTCTAAAAACACATAAAATGCATGCAAAAAGACAGACATAGGTTGTATAGAGCAGCACTATCTATAATTACTAACACTGGAAAAAAGCCAGATAACTATCAATACTTTGATGCTTTCAAATTGTGGTGCTGGAGGAGACTCTTGAGAGTCCCTTGAACAGCAAGGAGATCAAACCAGTCAATCCTAAAGGAAATCAACCCTGAATATTCATTGGTAGGACTGATGTTAAAGCGGAAGCTCCAATACTTTGGCCACCTGATGCGAAGAGCCGACTCATTGGAAAAGACCCTGATGCTGGGAAAGATTGAAGGCAGGAGGAGAAGAGGGTGACAGAGGATGAGATGGTTGGATGGCATCACCGACTCAATGGACATGAGTTTGAGCAAGCTCAGGGAGACAGTGAAGGACAGGGAAGCCTAGCAGGCTTCAGCCCACAGGGTGGCAAAGAGTCGACATGACTGAGCAACTGAAAACCAACTATCAATACATGAATAGATAACTAAATTGTGGTACATCCATGCAAGGGAATACTATATGCCAATCATATACATACAATCTCTCAAATATAATATCAAAGGAAGGAAGCCAGATCCAAAAGAAGGCACAGTGCAGGATTCCATTTACATAAAGTTCAAAAACAGGGAAAACTAACGTACAGTGTTAGAAATCAGGGTAATGGTCAACCTTGGGCCAAGAGTGACAGGAAGCAGGCACAAAGGGACTCCGGAGCCTGATGATGTTCTGAGTCTCCACCTGAGTGCTGGTCACCCTAGTGTGTTCATGTTGTGATAAGTCACTAACATGCGCCCTTATCAGTTGCGTACTTGTATGTGTGTAGTCAGTCAGTTCAGTCGCTCAGTCGTGTCCGAGTCTTTGCAACCCCATGGACTGCAGCACATCAGGCCTCCCTGTCTATCACCAACTCCCAGAGTTTATACAAACTCATGTCCATTGAGTCAGTGATGCCATCCAACCATCTCATCCTGTCACCCTCTTCTCCTCCTGCCTTCAATCTTTCCCAGCATCAGGGTCTCTTCAAATGAGTCAGTTCTTCACATCAGGTGGCCAAAGTATTGGAGTTTCAGCTTCAGCATCACTCCCTCCAATGAATATTCAGGACTGATTTCCTTTAGGATGGACTGGTTGGATCTCCTTGCAGTCCAAGGGACTCTCAAGAGTCTTCTCCTACACCACAGTTCAAAAGCATCAATTCTTCAGCGCTCAACTTTCTTCATAGTCCAACTCACATCCATACATGACTACTGGAAAAACCACAGCTTTGACTAGATGGACATTTGTTGGCAAAGTAATGTCTCTGCTTTTTAATATGCTGTCTAGGTTGGTCATAACTTTTCTTCCAAGGAACAAACGTCTTTTAATTTCATGGCTGCAGTCACCATCTGCAGTGATTTTGGAGCCCAAAAAAATAAAATAAAGTCTGTTACTGTTTTCACTGTTTCACCATCTATTTGCCATGAAGTGATGGGACCAGATGCCATGATCTCAATTTTCTGAATGTTGAGTTTTAAGCCAACTTTTTCACTCTCCTCTTTCACTTTCAAGAGGCTCTTTAGTTCTTCTTCGCTTTCTGCCATAGTTTCTTCTTCACTTTCTGCGGGGACTCAGCGTTATAGTATTACAGAGGAGCCTGAGGAAATGGGACCTCTGTTCACATCCCCTGAGGCCCATCAGAACAAATCTGTTTACAATCTCTTATGTATTGGGCCTCCTTAAGGTTTCATAGAGGGAACTGGGAAGAGGCCAAATAATTCCACTATGGAATCATCTCATGAATGGAGGTGGGAGGAAATGTTTCAAACATGAGAAAGGACCATCTAATCAGCCTAAGGAATCAACCAACAGCCCTACACTCCAAGGGCCAAGGAGACAAACCTCCAAGCAGTCTTTGGGAGCTCCTGTTCTCCTGAGCCAGTCTAGAAGGTACCCTCCAACATGGCAGACCACAGAAACACCTATACTTTCTTCCCCATTGTACATATCCTCCATGGGGAGAAGGGAGAAATCCATCACTTTGAGTTCCACCACTATTTAAATAGTTTTGCTGAGCAAAGAGTAAGACAAGCTATGGTTTGAGAGTCCTGGGACTCCAGACAGCCAGCAGGAACCCAGCCCTCAGATAACGGGCAGGTGGAGCTTCTCAGGAAAAAAAACTGCATCTGTGTCTGCAGAAAAGATATCTGTCACCTTCCTTTCAAACACCCATCACCTTATTTGGACAATGGTCCACCTCAGCTATCCTTCACCATCTTGGTCTCTCACCAGTTAACCAAACAATAAACAAGTATTCTTTGCTTTGCCTTCCTATGTGTTTATATCCCACAAAAATTGTATTTCAGACAGGCTTTAGATCTAGTCAAGGCTGGCAGGAAAGAGTGGAAGGTGCAGGTGATTCAGAAAGACGGCGCCACCTAGGGAAGAACCTCCCGAACTTCAGCCTCATCCAATTGATCCCTGACTCAAACATCAGCCAGGTCAGAGTTTAGGGAAAAAAAGGTTTATCTAAATATATTCACAACCACTTAAAATACACGTGATCTCAGAAGAGCCTATTTAATCTTTTGCACTAAAAGAGGGAAGCAGAGACTGATCATTTCAAACAGCACCTGTGTGTCATTTCTAGACTCAAAAGCTCCCTGGACAGTTGATCTTCCTTATTCCTACTTGATTTAGGCAAACAGTAAATTCTTTATCAACCCCTGAGTAAACCTGAGGCTTGGGAGAAATTTAGACAAAACGAAGAAGTGGGCTGAAACTGGTGTTTGAAAACAGAGTGAAAAATCACAAATAAACAAGAATGGACTTATTTGAATTTGTTTACTCCTCTAGTTTCCTCACACGATCTGTAACACGATAGAGTGCAAGCGTGCTAAGTCGATTCAGTTGTGTCCGAATTTTGCGACAGTATCAACTGCAGCCCACCAGGCTCCTCTGTCCATGGGATTCTCCAGGCAAAAATACTGGAGGAGGTTGCCATGCCCTCCTCCATGGGATCTTCCCAACCCAGAGATCGAATCCCTGTCACATTTTGTTTCCTGCATTGACAGCTGGATTCTTTACCACTAGCACCACCTGTGAAGCCGAACTAACATAGTAAAAGCCCACAGCTTTGCGAAAAGCAGTGTTCAGCACACACTAAACCTGTACTATAAGACTTAGTTTTAACTCAAAAAAAACCACGATCAGACACCTAGAGATCATCAACCAACCCTAGACTCAGTACACATACCCCAAGCACAGTTCGCAACACATAAGCCTTAAATGTGACCATTAGGCTGGACCATAAGGAAGGCAGAGTGCCTAAGAATTGATGCTTTCAAACTATGGTACTGGAGAAGACTCTTGAGAGTTCCAGGGACAGCAAGGAGATCAAACCAGACAATCCTAAGGGAAATCAACCCTGAATATTCATTAGAAGGACTGATGCTGAAACTCTCAATACTTTAGCCATGTGATGCGAAGAGCCAACTCATTGGAAAAGACCCTGATGCTGGGAAAGACTGAAGGCAGAAAGAGAAGAGGCTGGCAGAGGATGAGACGCTTGGATGGCATCACCAACTCAATGAACATGAGTGTGAGCAAACTCTGGGAGACGGTGAGGGACAGGGAAGCCTGACATGCTGTAGTCCACGGGATCACAAAGTCAGACAGTACTTAGTGACTGAACAATGATTATGCTGGAAACAAGATGACCCCAAAGAAAAGCTGAGCTCTGCAGAAGGAACCATACCTGGAGTGGGCCATTTCCTCACCTCACCACTCACCTCAGCAGGCTCTTCAGGCCCTGGTAAACCCAGCATTCTCTCTAAACCCCTGACTTATATTTCCAGAGAACCCATAATCGTAACCACAGTGAGGGAACTGAAGTGGATGGTGCTTACCTGGGATTTCCGATGGTTGGCTCTAAGGATAAACGGCTTAATCAGAAGCATCCACGGCACAGAGATCAAAGCCATGATAACAAAGAAACTCTGGACTTTTTGCTGTAAGACCAAAATGGGACGGTCTTAGCGTTTCAAGGTGACTGCACAGCATACTTTATATGACACAAATGATCAATATGGATCAACTACACATGATCAATACACATGATCAACCGCATTTCATTTGGAGAGATCAGAAGCATTTCAATAAATCCATTCGCCTTCCCATCGTGGGCTATTCCCACTGCAGAGTGAGACCTGTCAGTCCGGTGGTGTGGGGTGTCCACTCATGGCAGGCACAGGGGACTTCCTCTCTTTATTACTTCCTTTCCATGAAGCCCCTGATTGTGCACCCACACCGTATGGAGCCAGTCACTGGACAGGAGTGTTCACGAGCCACATCATAAGGGCACTTTATTTGTCTCATGTCTCCTTGACTCTATTCTGTGGGGACAGTTAGCACTGGTCCTGGAAAAAGATCAGGCCTGGCACTTTACCAGTCACTCTGGAGTGACCAAAAGTCCTTGTATCACTTTAAGTCACAGACATTGTCTCCATCAGTAATCCTGGTTTTGTTTTTTTTTTTAATATTTATTTACTTGACTGAATATTACTTTATTTAATTGCGGTATGGGGGATCTAGTTCCCTCATCAGCGATCAAACCTAGGCCTTGCATTAGGAGCATGGCATCTTAGCCACTAGACCACAAGCAAAGTCCCTCTATAAGTAATCTTATATTTCCAGTATTACTGAGCCCTGTTGCTCTCACATCCAAAAAAAAATACTCACGATGGCCACCTGACTTGCACAGTCTCATTGTGGGTGAGTTATCTAATGGGTTCAGGGACATTGGGCTGAACTCTTTCCCTGTGTGTGTGTGTGTGTGTGTGTGTGCCACAATTCACTTCATTTTGGAACGAGGCATCCATGGTCTTTGTGCCTCGTTGAAACCCAGGAGTCATCCCAGTTTATTATCCTCTTAGATATTTCCTTTCACATCCTCGACCCCACCTCTTCTTCTTACCCTCCTGAGTCACCAGCTTTGAGGAGGGACCCATGGCTCCTAAAGGACCAGGATGCCGGGGAAGGCTGTCTCAGAGCCACTGTGTTCAGAGTAAAAGGGAAAATGTTTCTTGAGCCTTCACATTTCTCTCTCTGCCCATGCTCCCAGTGAGACGATTTATCATCATCCCAACTGTAGTAAGATTTACCCCAATAACAGTGATTTACCCCCACTAACAGTGATAACATCTTACTTGCTCCATCTCCGACCCTCCTCCACCCTTAATTACTCATAAGGAGAACAGGAGGTGGGGTGGGAACCACATGCACGGCACTCACCAGTCCCAGGTCCCTGCCCTTGAAGCTACCTCACTGCCTTTTGCCTGATTTTATATCATGCTTTTCCCCTTCACAATGTCTAAAGCAACCAGACATGTCTCCTGAGCTGTTGCTCTTCTCTGATACTGAAACACAGCACAAAGCAGCCAGGGCGGTGTTGGGAGCATGTGTGCCCAGTCACTCAGTCCCGTCCAACTCTTTGCCACCTCATGGACTATAGCCCACCAGGCTCCTCTGTCCTTGGGATTCTCCAGGCAAGAATACTAGAGTGGGTTGCCATTTCTTCCTCCAGGGGATCTTCCCAACCCAGGGATCAAACGCATGTCTCCTGCACTGGCAGGAGGATTTTGTATCACTGAACTACCTGGGAAACCCACCAAATATTTATTTATTTGACTGTGGCATGTGGGATCCAGCTCCCTGACCAGGGATTGAACCCGGGCCCTCCTGCACCAGGAGTACAAAGACCCATCCTTTGGACCACCAGGGAAATCCCATGGACAGAGAAGGTTGGCATGCTATGGTCCATGGGGTCTCAAAGAATTGAACATGACTTAGCAACTAAACAACAACAACTAGAGTTTGCTTTTATAATAAAAGATTACTCCATTTTAAGATACAATTTACAGCACTTACAGTTTCAAGCCAATCAATTTGAAGGCTTATTTTTCTCTTTCTTCACAGACAACGTACAAGCCAATTTTCAACCCCACGGCTATAACACCTCAGGTGCATTACCCAAACAAAAACCACTGGAGCTGCCTCAAAGCACTGCCCCCAGCATGCGGAGAAGTTATTCAATCAGGGCCTTCTGAAATCTGAAGAACCGAACACATCGGCTGCTAAGATGGCTCAGTCTTACAGACAATTACTCTCTGCAAAACCCAAGAGCAGGAGAGATTTGACATAATCGAAATGCATAAAAGAAAAAGAAAGCCCAGAAGTACCTGATGTTGGTACAGAGGTACATTCGAAGAGTCCTTGTAGTTAAATAGGAACATGTTAATGAAGTGGATAAGGATGCTTGGGGCTCGCCGGGACACAGAGACGTCGAAGGAGCACCATTTGAAGATGATCATGAAGACCAGGTATCCAAAAAGACTCAGGATAAAAATCATCTCAGGGATGAACTGCAGAATGATGTTCAGAGTGTTTCTGAAGAACCTGGGGGTGGAAAACACACACACAAGAGAGAACACTGAAGGAATGCCAGTCACTCACCACTCTCTCCAAAGAGCCAAGTGTTCTTTTTTTTTGTTTTATGAATCCTGCATCCTCTCTCCAGGTAAGTAGTAATCATGCATGGATGGAAAAATGAGAAAGAAAGGTGCTTTTGCACAAACAGTTCAGAGAGAGCCAGGGTCCAGAAGGTAAAGTCATGAGGCAAAGGACAGGCCCACACAGACAGCTGGCGACCCAGCCACAGCTTCCCGTGCAGACCCAATTCATACTACACAGCCAAGGGCATAGGATACAGACACAGGGCTTGACAGCTATTCTCAAAAGGATGCTCTGAAACAGTTGCTGGCCAACAACAGCCCACGAGCCAAACTGAGCCCATTACCTAGTTTGTGCAGCCTGGTTTTTACATTTTTTAATGGTTTGGGGAAAATCAAAAGAATATTTTATGACCCAAGAAAAGTATAGGAAATCCAAATTTCAGTTTTAATTTGACTGGAATAGTCACACTCATTTGTTTACGCATTGCCTGTGGCAGTGTTCGTTCACGCTACAGCACTGGAACTGAGCAGCAGTGACAGAGACCACCTGCCTGCAAAGCCTAGAATAGTTACTACCTGGCCCTTTACACAGAAAGTTTGTCAACTCCTGCTCTAAGACACAGGGAGAGTCCCACAAGACTAAGCTGGGGGACCCCCAGGTAAAACGTCAGAAAGAGCCTGTTAAGTATAAGAACTATTGCAGGGAAAATGGAGATCCCCTGATAAAGCAGGATTGAGAGAGATTGTTAAGGCTGGCCTGACACGCGATGCTAACCACAGTCCACCCAGAAAGTCCTTTCTGGTTTTATCCTCGTTTTACCTCTTGGGTAACTCTCACAGCACTTTCAGGCAGGCAGTAGTACCAAGGCGTTGTCATTCACTCACTCGCTAAATAGTTCTTATTTTTCAAGTAGAAGCATATGTCTATTGGTTTTCCAATAGACACGGGGCACCACAAGGCTGGTTCTGGCCAATGAAACGGGAACAGAGGTGGCATGTGTCCCTCTGGGTGGAAGCTTAAGAGTCAGTGTGTAACTGACTGCCCTCTCCTGCCGCAGCAACTGGCAACTTCTAGGTGGCAGCTGCCCATCAGCCCTGGTCCTAGTGTGAGGATAAGATGAGCAGCACCCCCATTGGCCCACCATGACATGTATCATGGCCTTGAGACACTGAGATTTGAGAGTTGTTTGTTACTACACAATAACTGACCCATTCTGACTCCTCTATTCCCACTCTGTGGAAGAAAACGATCACAGACACGTTCAGCAACACATCTATGATCACACAGCTACATGTGTGTCAAATCTCTGATTCTAAACCCTGCATCATTTCTGAAGTACGGTACTGAACTCCTAGAAGGTGGGTTTTGGTGGATGACAGACACGTTCAGCAACATACCTATGATCACCCAGCTACCTGTGCTGTGTGTGGGCTATGCTCAGTCGCTTCAGTCATGTCCAACTCTTTGCAGCCTAAGAATGTGGCCTGCCAGGCTCCTCTGTCCATGGGATTCTCCAGGCCAGAACACTGGAGTGGGTTGCCGTGCTGGGTGTCAAATCTCTGATTCTAAACTCTGCATCATTTCTGCAGTACGGTACTGACCTCCTGGCAGGTGGGTTTTGGTGATAACTACAAGCTTCCATGTCCACAAAGGGTCTCTAAATAGGCTGTTTTCAAGCATTTACAACTTTAGCACAAATATACAAGTGTAAGAAGCTTTGGTAGAGATAGAGCATAACAGGAAGGACAGATGGAGAAATTAACCACCAAAGAAGTGAAAGAGAGGCTGCTGCCAGTATGAAGAAATGAATACCAAGTGGAATTCAGAATCTGAGGGCACTCTGGCCCAAATGCAGTGGGGCTAAACCCAGACATAGCAGCAACTGAGGCCTGGCAGGTTGGGAGGAGACTGAGCACCGTAGCTGCAGCCCATGGGGTTGTGAAGAGTCAGATACAACCATGAGGCTAAACAGCAACAATAGCACTGTGGGCTTGCAGTCTCTTACTGAACTCTCAAATATTTCTGAGGTGAAAGGCACACTCAGCTCAGGAGAAACAGAGGTATCATTTCTGGCAAATCAGCTTGT
This sequence comes from Bos mutus, assembly GCF_027580195.1. NCBI lineage: Eukaryota > Metazoa > Chordata > Mammalia > Artiodactyla > Bovidae > Bos > Bos mutus. Next base: position 21,562,728 of record NC_091620.1, on the reverse strand, counting down.
CCAAGCTCAAGCCAAGAGACCCAGGATGGTAAAGAATCTGCCTGCAATGCAGGAGACCCAGGTTCGATCCCTAGGTCAGGAAGATCCCCTGGAGGAGGAAATGGCTTCCCCACTCCAGTATTCTTGTCTGGGAAATCCCATGGACAGAGAAGCCTAGCGGGCTACAGGCCATAAGGTCACAAAGAGCTGGACACGACTGAGCAACTAACACTCTCAGACACTTTAGGAAGGAAACTTACAGATGGACACAGGACTGAACTGGTGGCTCTGTCACCACTCACCACTGACGTGGTCAGACCAACAGGCAGAAAGTTCATCACAAAACCTACCTGTAATTGAAAAGGCTGAGAATAACACCAAAAACCATCTGGACAATTCCCAGGATAACTGACATCTTCATCTTATAGGAGTTCAAAAATGTTAGCTTGTTTGAAGCCAAGTTCCAAATCTGGAAGGAAAACAAGACAGGAAACACATGAGCCCAAATGGAGAAAGCAGCCCTGACATGCACACCCTACCATGTACAAAACAGATAGCTGCTGAGAAGCTGCTATATCACACAGGAAGCCCAGCCTGGCTTCCCACTTCCATAGGGGTGTGATGGGGAATGGGAGGGAGGCAGTGTATGTATGATCACGGCTGATTTGCACTGTGGTATGGCAGAAACCAACACAGACTGTAAAGTAATCTTCCCCGAAAGTAAAGAAAGAAATACATGAGACCAGAGTCTAGAAGTTCTATCATCAAAGTCAGGCACCAGAGCCATGTCTACTCTGAGAAAGTCACTCGGGGAAGCACCTCCACTACCCTGATCAACCACTTTGGCATTGAAGCTGCACCAGGCTTGTCCTGCATCCTCTGCTTATCCCTTTGCTGGCTGGCCAATACCCACAGGATCACTCAACACGGTGAGGGCAGGGTTACCTGTACACTTTAGACCCAGCCTGGAAAAGCTAAAAACGTTCATGGGTAAGTACCAGGCACATACTAAGCCCTTTAAGTGTATTTATCTCATTTAATTCTAATAAAAACCTTATGAGATAGTTAAAAGTATTTCCATTTGACAGGTAAGTACAATTACAAAATCTCAGGGAGACTAAGTTATTTACACACTCAGGGAGAAATAATATAATAGCAAATGGGGCATTTATTCCATATGCACCAGATTCTTCTGGGTGTTTTACCTATAAAATCCATTTACTCTTCTGAGCAACTCTATAAAGACTACTATTACACCCAATTTACAGACGAGGAAACAGAGACACAGAGATAACGATTTGCTCAAAATCACATAGCAAGTAAACAGAAAAGCCAAGATTTAAACACAGGCTGTCTGATCCTAAATCACCAGCTTTTGGCAACCCACTCCAGTACTCTTGCCTGGAAAGTCCCATGGACAGAGGAGCCTGGTGGGCTGCAGTCCATGGGGTCGCCAAGAGTCGGACATGACTGAGTGACTTCACTTTCACTTTTCACTTTCATGCACTGGAGAAGGAAATGGCAACCCACTCCAGTGTTCTTGCCTGGAGAATCTCAGGGACGGGGGAGCCTGGTGGGCTGCCGTCTATGGGGTCGCACAGAGTAGGACATGACTGAAGCGACTTAGCAGCAGCAGCAGCAGTGTTCATTTATTATAAAATATTTACAAACACTTTTAGAAAGTCGCCTCAGCTCTGATGCTCAAATATTTTGCAATTTGATTCACAAATAGATGAATAACACAGTTAATAAATGCAGCTGTAGAAATTTACATTATGTAAAAATCAAACCCTTCATTAATATATATAAGTGCCATTAATAATATAAGCACAGAAATAATTCTATTAAAGAGATTATCTCTGGGGAATCAGATTGTAGGAACAGGAAAGGCAAGAAAGCCAACTCATTTTTTAAACAATTTTTGCATTATATGGAGTTTTAATCATGTATATTGTTGTTGTTGTTCAGTCGCTAAGTCACATCCTACTCTTTGCAATCCAATGGACTGCAGCATAGCAGGCTTCCCTGTCCTTTACTATCTCCCAGAGTTTGCTCAAATTCATGTCCATTGTATCGATGATGTATTATTATTTTATAGGAAAGAGACTAAAATATTTTAAAAATCTAAATGTTCCTAGGAAAAAATGTATTATTTTCAACATCCCACCTTGCCTTTCACCCTCACATTTTTCTAACTAGTAGGCTGATGACAAAATTGAATGCAGACTAGAGACTAGACCATTTCCCAGATAGCTAACTGGTACAGAATCTGCCTGCCAATGCAGGAGACACAAGAGATGTGGGTTCGATCCCTGGTTTGGAAAGATCCCCAGGAGGAAGAAATGGCAACCCACTCCAGTATTCCTGCCTGGAAAAGCCCATGGACAGAGAAGCCTGACAGGCTAGAGGCCATAGGGTCGCAGAGGAGCTGTACATGACTGAGCACACATGCAGAGACTGGATTACTCAGTTTTGAAAGGCTAAATACGCTATTCTCCCTTTGTCTGTGAGGAGCTAAACTGGGCAGATAGGATTTGCTGATGCATCAGATGGGGGCTGTGAAGGGAACAGACAAGACGGTAGGAGCAATGATATTCAAAGGAAAGAAAGGTCAACCAGACCTTAAAAATCACACCCATCTATACCCCTCCTCTGCCTGCCTGCTACTCGTGAAACTCCTAGGACCAAAGATAAAGCCTTCCAGTCTACAAAAATAACAACTTGTGTTTATTTTTAGCACCTTGCAGCTTACAAACCAGCCTTCATGGACTTAACCTCTTTTGATAAAACTTAAAATCCAAGTGCCGAGTAAAACCCAATCCTGGGTGATGCTCGCTGTTTTTATAAGAGAGGGGAGGCAGGCAGAAAGTGGGACGACTCAAAACTGAAGAGGGGGCGAACCCCAAGAGAGGAGAAACCAGAGAACCAATTTTAGTGCAGTATTATCCCTCAATTAAAAGACACTTGTTATTGGAAGGAAAACTGTGACAAACTTAGCATATTAAAAAGCAGACATCACTTTGCCGGCAAAAGTCTGTATAGTCAAAGCTTTGGTTTTTCCAGGAGTCATGTATGCATGTGAAAACTGGACCATAAAGACGGATGAATGTCGAAGAATTGATGCTTTTGAACTATGGTGTTGGAGAAGACTCCTGTAAGTCTCTTGGACTTCAAGGAGATCAAACCACTCAATCCTAAAAGAAATCAACCCTGAATATTCATTGGAAGGACTGATGCTAAAGCTAAAGCTCCAATCCTTTGGCCACCTGATGCAAAGAGCCAACTCACTGGAAAAACCCTGATGCTGGGAAAGATTGAGAGCAGAAGGAGAAGGGGGCGGCAGAGGATGAGATGGTTGGATGGCACCACCGACTCAATGGACAGGAGTTTGAGCAAACTCCAGGAGACAGTGAAGGACAGGGAAGCCTGGCATGCTGCAGTGCATGGGGTTGCAAAGAGTCAGACGTGACTTAGTGACTGAACAACAGCAACATTTTTCCTCTCAACTGTCAGCAAGTAAAACTGTGGTCTCAGATTCTCTTCCAACAAAAAGAGCATAGAGGAAACATTTATGAACCCTATCTACCAAGTTCAGGTCCAGATGCTTGTGCTCATTTGGAGCACAAGCCTGCCATCTGCTGGTGCTATGTACTAAGGCCATGGTACCAGTGGCTTTGCACGAACAGGCGCGCGTGACTTCTCGAAATCGCTTTGCACCTGAAGTTTGGGCAAAGGAACACCTTTGTCTGGCTCAAATCCAACTGAGGTAGATATAACAAACCAATTAGAGTTAACACATTTTTTTAAACTCTAATTCTATGCAGTAAAATAAAGCAAATATAAAAGCAAATCCATACTTCTCTAGGAAAAAGTTAAGATGTTAATCATTGGAAGAAAATGTCAAAGTTGGGAACCTGGCTAGGATGCTAAATTGCTTATCTAATAAGCATATTTTCCAGGCAAACAAGGGCCTTTTAAAGAAGCAATTGTTAACCACCAAGGGTCTGATTGAGAAGAAAGAGGCAGACGTTTGGGAAACTTCAGGGAAAATGACCCAGTGGCTGGATATAGGGTATATGCAGGACGTGCACTCGAATCTGGAGCAGTGTGTCACAAACACCTCCAAGACCTGCTCTTCTATCTCAACACATGTTTGTGGATTTCATAGGTTCTAGCACTTTCTTCCCCTCACACAGAGGAGGGGAAGAAATCTCCTGAGCAAGACATTTTACATAATAAATATTTAACCTCAGAAGACATTATTACCGGATCAATTCCAAACGGGTATGGATTTCCAGAGTATACTCCCGGAACGGCTGGGTCGAGCTGCAACAGTGGATTCGTTTTCAAGACCTGCATACTATTGAGAGTGAAAGGAAAAACAAAAACAAAACCAACGATCAACCAGAGGTAGGAAAGATACTACAGGAACATCAGTCATCCACTTGCAAGCAGCCAATCAAAGCCTAACTGTGGGTGTGACTCACCAACTGGCTCATTCAATTAACAAATAACCATGCTTCCCTGGTGACTCAAGGAGTAAAGACTCTGCCTGCAATGCTAGGAGACCAGGGTTCGATCCTTGGGTTGGGAAGATTCCCTGAAGGAGGAAATGGCAACCCACTCCAGTATTCTTGCCTAGAAAATCCCATGAACACAGAAGCCTGGCCGCTACTATCCATGAGGTCGCAAAGAGACTGAGTGACGTGTACTCACTGAATAACCACTATGTGCTAAGCTACAGAAATTACCCTCTGGCTCCCAAGGAGGTCACAGTCTGAGTTTCGCGAGGGCTATCAGCCTGATGAGGTAAAGAAAAAACTATCCTATATCAAAAAAGAGGCAGGGGGAAGGGGTGACAGGAGCATATGTACATGCACACTCAGCCGTGTCTGACTCTTTACGACCCTACGGAGTGTAGCCTACAGGCTCCTCTGTCTGTGGGATTTCCCAGGCAAGAATGCTAGAGCGGGTTGCCATTTCCTTCTCCAGGGGATCTTCCTGGCACAGGAATTGAACCCACGTCTCCAGGGTCTCCTGCATTGACAGGCAGGTTCTTCCAGCTGAGCAACCGGGGAAGCATAGAAGAAATAAAATCCAGCCTTGGGACCAGCCTGGGAAATCTCCCCTGGGGGCACAAGAGCTGATCCCAGAGGAGTGAACTGGCTTCCACATGTGGCCTCTGACCTCTGGGAACCTCAGCCCCTGAAAGTTATGGTCCACTGACTGCTTTTAAACCTGTGTCCCTTTCTCACTTAGAAGTACAAATGTCAATGAGCGGAAGCTTCTTACTGTCTGTGCAAACGTGACAGAACATTAGGGTTTAATTTTTTTTTTTTTTTTTAAGAGCACGTGTCTATGGAGGGACCCAAGACTGAGTAGTTGAAAGGATGAAGAACGGGACGTTGGTAACTTAGGCTGCCTAGAAATACATTCCCTCCCTCCTGCAGCTAGTGTGGTGGGGGTATTTGTAGCCCAGTGAGGGGAGTTCAGGAAGCCTTATTATGCTGACCAGGCCCTCAGTGACAGTGGAAGCAGCTGGGCCTGACTGGCCATCTCAGACCCAGACCCCTGTCCAAAAGGCACACCTCAGCGCAAATGCTTGGATTTCACTATCAGAGATGTGTTTGTGTGACAAAACAAAAAGAGGAAATTGGCCTGGTGCCCACAGCCAAGCCATAGTATCTGCTGTTGAACATAGCAATTTCAGGGAACATCAGATAAGGCCACAGGGTGACCGTGGTGGATCAAGACAAAAACAAGACCATTCCACAATCATATCTAATGTCAAAACATGGACATTTCAAGATAAGGACGCTGTCCAAACCACAAAAATGACCTATCCTTCCCCTTATCCTCCCTGAGGCCAAATCCTCGAAGCCCTTCTCATAGCCTCTTACTGAGAGTGGTGCACGGTCCGCAGTGAGGGAGGCTGTGACAGTGTCTCCAGCCCACTGTCAGGGTAAGCAGGCCCAAGACTCAGCTTGCAGCCAGTGGCCACAACCCGCCGCTGTGTCCTCTGCCACTCTGATGGATGCCTGTGGCTTCCCTTCACCGCCCTGCTCAAGCAAGTCTGCTTCATACCATCCATGTGTGGGCGTGGGACCCAGCCTGGGGCCTCAGTCTGGCATGGCCTCAAAGGCCTGGAACTGGGGGCAGGGGTCATTTGCCTGCACACAAAAGAACAATATTCTGACCCACATTTGCAGAGTGACAGCCAACCATCAGACTCAGACCTTTCCCAGGCACACTCCAGGGCAAATGAAAATGTGTGTGCATGGTTTGATAAAGTTTTGCCAATTCAATACATTTCCAAGCCCATCACTACGCTTATGAGTGCAAACCTGAAGAGCAGCACTAAGCAAGCTGTCTTCAAATGGATAACAGTTTTGTTCTTCGAGGCATCTCTTCAGGATACTAATTGCAAAGAGAAAAAAAAACAACCCATAGATATGGCCATCTGTAATTGGAATCCTGCAAAATGCTTTCTTCTTCATTTTTATTTATTTATTAACATTCCTGTCCTCTACTACAGGGCACTTGGACCCAGCAGAGGGACTAAAGGAGATTCACGGAGCCTCAGTGACACACACCCCTGCACTAGTATAGCCCTCCTGAGCCCCGCTTCAGTCAGCACCAAGCCCTCACACGCTCGTGGGATGCTCCACGTCAAAAGGAACCCTGTGTTGAATCTTTCCTAAGAAATCCTGGGATGAGATGGATGGTGTTTTCTCTCTCCCCACTTACAATATGCAGTTGGCAAGCAGGTAAGACCCTTGACATGCCTTCAATAGAAAGTCCTACTGTGCTTGAGAGAGAAAACACGGGCGAAGGGCTGTGCACCCGGTCAGGCGTCTGTCTCTCCTTTCTCGAAGTGCTCTCCTGTCACTTCCCCTGGACGCTCCAGGGCAAGACAGAGAAACCTGAGACTGAACTGAAGCATCTGTGGGGAAGACATGAGGAACATCACCTGAGGCTTTTCAGCCTCAGTATGAAGCCCCTATTCCCTGGTGGCTCAGTGGTAAAGACCTGCCTGTCAGTGCAGGAGATGCAGGTTCAATCCCTGGGTCGGGAAGACTCCCTGGAAAAGGAAATGGCAACCCACTCCAGTATTCTTGCCTGTATTCTTACTCTCTTTCCGATTCCAGGCCAAGCAAGAAAATGCCATCTTCTTCTCCCAAAGTCTTCTTGCTTCCACGACTGCTACTCTGATGCCCAGTTTATACCTGATCCACCTTGTTTTCACAACAGTGCCTGGGAGTGGGATGCACTCCAGGATACCTACTTAATACGGCTGAAGTTTTGAAAAAACTTTCCAGGCATTACAGTGACCAGCACAGTTAACTGAGGAAGTGATACAAGGTCTCACACTCAACAGATAATACTGAATTATTTGTTCAATTGGTGGGCGCACCTCTGAACAGAACCAGGCACAGAAGCCCCTGGCATGAGAACGATCACTGAGTCCACCTGGATGACCAGTGAGTGACCCACCTCTGTCCCAACTTACCTCCACGTGCCATTTCTGAACATGGGTTGGACACTCCAGGAAGAGCCAAAGATGTTCAAAGACTTGGCGAAGCAGTCGTTATAGATCAAGCCCGTGTAGATGGAGAAGATGCCCATGAGGAGGATGAGGTAGCGCCCATGGAAGAAGGTGTTCCAAATCTGGCCCCAAGAAGACAGAGGACAATCATCAGTGGGCTTTGAACCAGACCCCAGGGACGTGTTTACAGGAGGCCCCCAGCACCACTGGACACCTGCAGCCAAGACACGGGCATCCTACACAGAGGGGCCGTGTCGGTCACCAGGCAGGCGTCAAAGTGATCCAAACAGAAAGGGCACACCCACCCTGATCTTCCTGAGCTTCTAGAGCTGATCCAGAAAAGTCCTGAAATGGCAGTTATTGCAGAAACAAACCACACAGCCTCCCAGCCTTTAATTCAGCCTTGGGTAGAAAATGTAACTGAAGAAAAGTGTCAGCTGTAAAGGACGCACTTGAAAGTGAGTGACTGCTGCCTTACTCCTTCCAGGAGACAAGAACAGAGCTGCCACTTACGCTGCTGAGGTGTACGGCAAGTCAAATCTATACTCGTGACCTTGAGGGGGCTTCTCTGGTGGCTCAGACAGTAAAGAATCTGCTTGCAGTACAGGATACCTCACTTCGATCCCTGAGTCAGGAAGATCCCCTGGAAAAGGGAATGGCAACCCATTCCAGTATTCTTGCCTAGAGAATCCCATGGACAGAGGAGCCTGGCGAGCTATAGTCCATGGGGTCGCAAAGAGTCAGACGTGACTCAACTGAATTGATTAAGTTGAAACAATGCAGGCTTGAGTTGTCTCAATCTTCACAATACTGTGAAGGGACTTCATGGAAAATGTGGAAATTTAAAGTGTGAACTGATGTGAAGACATGATATTCAGGATTCCTCAGTGTTACATAAGGACATGGAGAACGGGCTGATTGTAGAAGGGCTCTGCCATGAAAAAATAGTTGTGATATTTTGAGTGAAAAAAAAAGGAAGCTACAAACTAACATGGACTATTTCATCTCAATTTTAGAAAATTATATACTTGTGTATAAGCACAGAAAAAAGCATTAATTGTAATTTTCTCTAGGTAGTTAGATTATTGTATTTTCCCAATTTTTACAAGAAACATATATTGCTTTTCTAATCAAAGGGGGAAAAAATCAATGTTGGAAAAAAAAAGTAAAGGAAAAGATCAATACTTTCTTGAAAAACATACAATAAACAAAGATGGTACTGTACCAAACCATCCAAAGGCTTTACCTTTGGCCAGGAATTTTTATGCTGAATTCTGGTCCCTTTTTTAACTCTCCAACTTTCCCTTACTTTTTAAAACAACACTTTATTTCCATGGTGAAAACAACAGACACATTTTTCATGTTCTATTTATAACCTCCCAAGAAAACAGGTGAGACAGTTGATGGGCACCCACCTCATTGGTCGACTTTTGAGCGAGCAAGTGTTTCTCATTAAGGACCATCCAAAGGGCTGCCAGGAACATCACAGTTCCATGACCACAGTCTCCAAACATCACGGCGAACAGGAAGGGGAAAGTGATGATGGTGTAGGGAGCTGTAGAGGTGAGACCACAATGGCCTGAGTCCTCCCAACATTCTTTCAGCCCCACATCAAAGATTTCCCTACCAGGCTCCATGACATAAAAGCTGGTCCCTTGCATCTTTCTGTGTCTGTCTTCTCTCACCATCCCCACCTCTGACACTCAGCCCTCACATACATTAACTCCTCAGTAGGTAAATATTTGGCAACCCACTCCAGTATTCTTGCCTGGGGAATCCCAGGGACGGGGGAGCCTGGTGGGCTGCCGTCTGTGGGGTTGCACAGAGTCGGACACGACTGAAGCGACGTAGCAGCAGCAGATAAATATTACTGCTGCTGCTGCTGCTGCTACATCGCTTCAGTCGTGTCCGACTCTGTGCGACCCCACAGACGGCAGCCCACCAGGCTCCCCCGTCCCTGGGATTCCCCAGGCAAGAATACTGGAGTGGGTTGCCATTTCCTTCTCCAATGCATAAAAGTGAAAAGTGAAAGTGAAGTCACTCAGTCGTGTTCGACTCTTCGAAACCCCATGGACTGCATCCTACCAGGCTCCTTTGCCCATGGGATTTTCCAGGCAAGAATACTGGAGTGGGTTGCCATTGCCTTCTCTGAAGGTAAATATTACTACTCCCCACTTTACAGATGAGCTGCGTTTTGGAGTAGCTAAGTGACCTTCTGAAGCTCCAATACTTTGGCCACCTGATGAGAAGAGTCGACTCATTGGAAAAAACTCTGACGTTGGAAAATATTGAGGGCAGGAGGAGAAGGGGCAACAGAGGATGAGATGGTTGGATAGCATCACCAACTCAATGGACAAGAGTTTGAGCAAACTCCAGGAAATAGTGGAGGATGGGGAAGCCTGGCATGCTGCGGTCCATGGGGTCGCAAAGAGTTGGACGTGATTTAGCAACTGAACACCACCAACAAAAGTGACTTTCCCCAAGATCACAAAGTTTAATGGGATTTAAAACCAGTTTTCTCTGTCTAAGTGCTTTCTATACCCTGTCCACTACCACCTTTTGTTTGTTTTTCAACCATTCACATGCACCACACACCTCCAGCAATTACTCACAGGACCCTGCAATACAGGTCACAAATTAGATTCAAACTCAGGCTGGAGAACAGCAGCACCATGAACTGCTTGGCTAAAGGACATCTGGTCTACCCTCTTACTTTACAAATCAGACTCAGTGATACAATATCACTGAGAATCCAGTCTTCTGACTAAAAGTCCTATCTGTGCCCATTGCCATCTCTCCCACACAACACTATGTGACTGTGAAGATGCCTAAGATGACCCTCTTTGAATCAGTAAGAAAATGAAAACTGAATTTGTCTGCCTGAGAACAGGTGAAATCCTGTCAAGGAGTATATCTAGCTAATCACCATTTTAAAAGACAATTAGGGGCATCAGAAAACCAAGTAAGATTTTAGGAATGTCACAATTCAAAGCAATGAATTGCCAAGGCCACCGCTGTGATAAATCTTGTTCAATTTTCATTTACAAGCTGCCTGATTGAGAAACACATCAGTTTCCTTTACCTGGGTTCATCTCCCGGTAACTGCCTATGCCATATGCATCTACAATATTCTGGAAGCCAGCTGTGAATTTATTTGTCCTGTTAAACGTGGGAGGAGCTGTTTTAGACTGCACTGCTGTCAAGATGGGGACCATGGAGGAGCCACTTAGTTCCTGCAAAAAGAACATATGAGAAGATGTTAGGAAGAATGCCATTGGCTGGGCGTAAGCACATGGCTCACAGCCCAACTCCTGTCACTTACTCGGTGAACTTGGGACAATTTCTTGATCTGAGACTCATGATTTCATCTGAAGTTAATACTTATGTAATGTATCTTAAAGGAAGTTGTCAAAGAGAGTAGAGTTCCTCCTGATTCTCTGGCAATCTCCATCCTCAAGCTCCTGCAAATGTTATGCACAGTTCTGAGCCCTCTACTCTTCCTTCTGACTTACTCTCTCAAGAGTTTATTCACTTTCCAAATTTTGTTCCTGTATTCCTAATGGCCTTGACCCTCTCCCAAATTTCCATGGGGCAAATAGGTGATGAGACAGGCCCCCCACTGGGCAGAGAGAGGACTCAAGAGCACGGTGAGAGTTACACAAGGTGCCTGAGTGCTCAGCACAATGGCAGGCATGGGGAGCCATCCACTCCCTGCCTTCTGGCTATTGTTGCAGGTGTCTGGCTATCTGTCTTTCCAGCCCGACAAAGCTAGCAGAGGGACAGCAGCATATCAGCACCCAGTACACTCTTGCTAAGATCAAAGAAATGTCACCTGTGGGTAAGACACTGAGAAGAATAGGCCTTTCTGACATGTGCCCACACACTGGGTAAGGACCAAAGGCGTAAAGATAGAGACAATCCTACCAGGTAAGGGTCACGTGACTTAGGAAGCTAGCAATCTGAACACCTGGCAGAGGGCCCACTCAACTAGACATGACCCTCCCCGCCCCCTGCCCCCTCCCGCACGCACCACGCCTTGCTCCAGCGCCCTCCTGATGCGCACGGTGTCAGCCACTGGGAACCAGATCTCAGCGATGACACACTGCTGGGTGATGTCAATGTTGCACAGGTTCAGGATGTGATAGATGGCCTTCATCTTCTGCACTTTGATGACCCAGGAGTGCCAGTTGGCAGCTGCTTCTTGCAGGAGGCTCTGACGGTGAGACTCTGTCTGTGTTAACACCTGGCCAAAAAAACAGCACCCAGCAAAACAAAGGACACTCAGGGAGATGACAGATAACATGGCAAAAATGCAGGACAGCCAGACCTGGAGGCGTCCTCGGCTCCTGCCTGCTCCTCTGCCTCTCAGTTCTCACCTGGCCTTGAACTCCTGCACTAGAGGTTAAAGCCCTGAGGCCAGGACTGTATATTTCTTTTCTTCTAAACCCCTAATAGTACTATTGTGATAGGTTGAATGGTGTCCCCGCAAAAGACATGCTGAAGTCCTAAGACTGGTAGCTGGGAACATGATCTTGGAAATATGGTCTTTGCAGATGTGATCAAGTTAAAATGAGGTCATGCTGGAGTAGGGTGCGCACTATTCTGGTATGATCAATGTTTTTATAAGAAATCTGGACACTGAGACCCACAGGGAAGATGTGTGTGATGGAGACAGAGACCGGAGTGATGCATCAACGAAGCAAGGACCAGCAAGGATGGCTGACAGCCACCAGCAGCTGGGAAGATGCCTTAGTCCACTCGAGCGGCTATGATAAAACATCATAGACCGGTGCTTTGTAACAGAAAGTTTTCCCAGTTCTGGAAGGTAGAAGTCTGAGATTAGCATGGTTGAAGGCCCTTGTCTCGGCTGCAGACTTCAAATTCTAACCCAACATGGCAGAAGGGCAAGCCAGCTCTCTAAGGTTCTTTTTAAAGGGGCATTAATCGCATGCAGGAGAACCCCAATCTCATGAACTAATCACCTCCCAAAGGCCCCATCTCCCAATACCATCATCCAGGGCATTAGGTTTTTGTGGGGTTTTGTTGCCTTTTTTTCTTTTTTGCTGCACTGGGCCTTCGTCGTAGCACACAGGCTTTTTATTGCTGCACTCGGGCTCTCTCTAGTTGTGGCAAGCAGGGGCTACTCTCTTGTTAGGGAGCACAGGCTGTAGGGAGCACGGGCTGTAGGGAGCACGGACTGTAGGGAGCACGGGCTGTAGGGAGCACGGGCTGTAGGGGGCACGGGCTGTAGGGGGCATGGGCTCAGTAGTTGTGGTGCATGGGCTTGCTTGCCCCAGCATGTGGTATCTCAGTTCCTGGACCAGGGATTCAACCCATGTCCCCTGCACTGGAAGGCAGATTCTTAACCACTGGACCACCAGGAAAGTCCCAGTCATCAGGTTTTTAACATTCAAATTTTGGGGTGATATATACATGCGAACTATAGCAAAACAGGCAAGCAAGGATCCTTTCCTAGTGCCTTCAGAGGAAGCCTGGCTCTGCTGGCACCTTGATCTCAGACTTCTCAAGACAGAACTGTGGGAGAATAAATGTGGTTATTTTAAGCCACCCAGTTTGCCGTAATTTGTTACATCAGCCAAAGGAAACATACATCTGTTGAAATGCCTTACATACTAAACCTCTCCAATAAATGACAAGTGAATTAATGAATGAAGGAATGATAGGTGATCTGGCCCACATAGGATTTGTTTAAATGGAACCAGTTTTTGTTCTGATGATACAACCCAGTAACACTTTCAGTAGCCATTACACAGGGCTACCCAAGACATCTGAAACCTAAGTGTAAGTCTAGCCTAACTTTCATCCTCCTCATGAGACTTTTGTTTTGTTTTGGCCATTCCATCGGGCATGCAGGATCTTGTTCCCTAACCAGGGATCGAACCCGAGTTCCCTGCAGAGGAAGCACAGAGTCTCAACCCCTGAACCACCAGAGAAGTCCCTCCTCATGCAGTTTTCATAAAACCTGGCAAAGTATTTGGGGAAAGGACTTCAAGGGTAATTGCTTCAGGGAAAGAGTCTCCCTGACGTGACAAAGAGGGAAGAGAGAGGATTAGAAAATCAAACACTGCTTTTTCTGGGAAGATGAACACACACACATCGAATTTCTAAAGATACTCATCAAGTATCTAGATTTGTGCTGATCAGACAGCAGCCACATTAAATACAAATAAAAATCCACTCCCCCAGCCACATTTCAAATGCTCAGGGGTGACACGTGGCTCACGGCTATGACACTGGACTCACATGCTATATAACATTTCCGCCACCACCTACTGGACAGAGCTGATCTGGAATATACCATTTGATATAGGCCAGCAGCTTTCAGGGATCACTCACAAAGCTTATTACTATTATTGAAGAAAAGTCCTATGTTTTGAGAGCCATCCTAGGTGACAACAGATTCAGTATGAGGATATGAACTGGGGGCGTGTTCATATGTGAAACTTGACTCGCTGCCTTGACAGAATTAATTGCTTGGCTCACACAACCGGGCAATTCCGTGCAGAAAAAAAATCAGCAAGACTGGCTGTTCGCCTTCATTGGCTAGTGAGTTATATCATAGAGGCGGCCTAGGCCAGTCTGGCAATAAAAGGTTCCTTCTATCAGCCTGGGGTGGGGAACTGAAGGCTGACCAGGGCCGTGGTTAACTCTAAGCCCCAGCAAAGCATCCCTGACAAGCAGAATCATCACGAGCTTAGTGAATGCCATCCATCTACTAATTAAGAAGCCTTCTGCAGCAACAGCGAGTCGAGCATAGCAGACATTCCAGCCAACCTTGGAGCAAGCGCCCTGGGAGACAGGACTCATAGGAAATGGCAGGTGTTTATGTCACACGCCTGAATGCCTCACTCACGGTGAGTAAATCTTCCAGCCTCATGTTGACGCCCTGCAGCATCTCTCTGCGCTCCAACGCCAGCTCTGGGCAGGGGTATACAGTGGCTCGATACCTGTGTTTCAAACATTCCATAGGACACACGTGGGTGATTGCCAAGAAGCATAGGCACATCCTTTTCTACTAACCCATCCTTTGTCCACTTTGGTTAGATGACCACCTTCCCCCACAGTAACCATCTAGCGAGCAGCCAGACACTGGATCTCGGCCTACGGTTCCCAACACATGGCTCACACCATCTGAATTAAACCTGTGGTTCTATTATATGAATGGGCTCCATTCAAACCACAAAACCCACCAGCTGGTGTATAAAAACGACTGCAAGCTTGACTAGTCTTGTCTTCTCCCCAGAACTTACTGTTTTGGTGTCTTTTCTCTACTGAATTTCTGCTTCTAAGGGCCTGCACATAAGATGATTCAGTAACCTCAGAAACGACTAAGCATGCAGTTTGCTTGTTGTTTAGCAGCTGATAAAGGGGTGAGAAGGAATCAACTGAAACGTCTTTTTCGACCTTTTAAATTTTACACATCAAGATCTCTCTGTTTCTATCCCCAGTTACTAAAAAGCAGTTGCCTTTTTAGCACTATTATCAAACGTGGGAAAGTTATTCAAAAACCTTAAGCAACCTCAAAGAAGCCCTACTCGAGCCTTGCTGTTGTTCAATTGCTAAGTTATGTCCAACTCTCTGTGACCCCCTGGACTACAGCCTGCCAGGCTTCTCTGTCCATGGGAATTCCCAGACAAGAATACCAGAGAGGGTTGCCATTCCCTTCTCCAGGGGATCTTCCCCATCCAGGAATTGAACCCATGTCTCCTGCACTGGCAGGAGAATTCATTACCACTGAGCAACCAGGAAAGTTTATTTGGATTTATTGCATAGACCCTGAACTAATCCTGATCCAAATAGCTGATGAAAAGAACCTTTAATAGTCGCTTACCCATCACAGACCTTCTTGATTTTCTCCCTGAGCTGTTCTCCTTGATAAAATATGATGAATATATTCTTTTTAATTTCTTCTCTCTGGAAAATCAGAACAGTAAAATGCATGTGTTTAGAATTTATTTTTTCTAAATTTAAAATTGGAAAACTTCAACTTCTCCCAGTTGATTCAAGTTTGTAATATTATGATTGAGGGCAAGGCCACGGAGGCAGGCTGGGTGGAGCCCTCAGGCAGGCTGATACAGCCTCAGAGGGACAACATCGCTGTCTGCTACACAAGAGGGATCACAGCCGAACCTTGTATTCAGCTCTGAGCCCTGTGTTTAAGAGATGTGTTAATAAACAACAAAACACACAGAAGAGAAGGAACCAGGATATGCAAGCCTTAAAGTAAAAGTAGCTGACCTAGCTCACCAAAGGTAACTCATAAACAACATTTATACTTTAGGGACGAATGGTATTTGACATTTAACAAAGACAGAGCCAGCAGTCATGCAGGGATATGAGAGCTGGACCAGAAAGAAGGCTGAGCACCAAAGAATTGATGCTTTTGAACTGTGGTGTTGGAGAAGACTCTTAAGGGTCCCTTGGACAACAAGACCAAATCAGTCAATCCTAAGGGAAATCAACCCTGAATATTCATTGGAAGGACTGATGCTGAAGCTCCAATACTTTGGCCACCTGATGTGAAGAGCCGACTCATTGGAAAAGACCCTGATGCTGGGAAAGATTGAAAGCAAAAGGAGGAGGCAGCAGAGGATGATGGTTGGATGGCATCACTGACTCAAGAGACCTGAGTTTGAGCAAACTCCAGGAGACAGTGAAGGACAGGGAGGCCTGCTGTGTGGCAGCTCATGGGGTCTCAAAGAGTCGGAGATGACTAAGTAACTGAACAATAACAACGAAGAGCCGGGTCTAATGTTTGACTTACATACTCACTGTATGCCCAAAGGAACACTAATTAAATGCATTTTTAAAGTCCAAGTCTAACATTTCATAAGAAAAGGAAAATAGGTATTTCACAAGCATATATGGAAATGTTCAACCTTAACTGTAAGCAAAGAAATGCACTTTTTTACTCTTATTTAGTTTGGGGTGGGGAGTGAAGGTAAAATTATGAAACCCGTTGTTGGAAAAGTGATAACAAATCCTACACACTCATTACACATGACTTACGTCTCAGGTATCTTTGGAATCAGGTATGACTCCACTGAAAAGCTTCTTGTCAGGACATATCAAGGGTCATGAAAATGCCCACACCCTTTAAGCCAGCAATCCTATTTCCTTGAATTCATATCATGGAACTAGTTCAGAAGTAAACAAAAATTCACATGCATGATGATGCTTATCATAGTGTCTATATTCTGGAGAAAAATTGGAAATTAAGTGTCTAAAATCAGATAATGAATGTCACATCAACTCAATGGAGACATTAGATACCAACTGAAAATATCAAAATGAATTGTCTCTTTGGTAGCTGCTCATGGGAGCAGGAAAGGGATATTTTAGGATTCGGGGAGCCGCCTGCTTTACATTATTTCCAAAGGTTCCCTCACCCATGGAGCACCACTCCCACCCACGGTCCTTTGCTGAATCTCTTAAGATCTTCTTGTCTCTGGATTCACCAGACCCAGGAATCTATTCTGACCACACACCATCTGCTCAGTGACCTTCAAAGTCATAGGCTAAAGTCATCTTACTTTATAAATACTCTCTTTACCACCAGGACTACAGAATGTCAAAATACGATTATGAAAAGTACTGATTCAATGTCACATTTTAAAATATTAATATTTATAGGACACACTGTAATACAGGAGGGCATTTATATTATATAAAATCAACAGAAGGCAAAAAAAAGATTTCCAGGTTTTAACTACAACCATATTAAATCATACCTGCCTATAGCTATGGATTACAGAAAAAGAGCACAAGAAAAAAATAAAAATAAAGACATGAAAATGCTGAATTTTTGTATTTTTTAAAAACAAACTTTTTTCTTATTTTCTATGAAGTTGTTTTCCATGAAATAAAGCTTAAAATTCCATTTTTAGCCTCTATTTTTTACACTAGATTATGATTTATTTTTAGAAATAAAGCAAGCTTCTTGGAATTAAAAAGTGGATTTAAATACTAACCAGAAGGGTGGAAGAAGCAAATCCTACAAAACTAGTAGCAGTAACATGTGGCACTCAGTGAAGGAGACCCTCAAAATCTTCATTCCAAACGTATGGTCTGCTGACGACCAGGAACCAACTGCAAGCTGGTTAACAATGCAGGCTCCTGGGCACCACCACAGACGCAATGAATCAGAATCCACACTGAACAACATCTTCTGCTCAAGAGCACCCTGGAGCTTGGAGCACACTGACCTACATTAGTTATCAGGGCTTTGTGATGAAGACACAGCTGCCGACCTATGTGGCACCAGTACAGCAAAGTTTCCAGGAACTTGTCCAGTTAAGTCATTTGGAGGAATGACCACTTATGAGGTGCTAACAAGACTCAGTCCTGGAACTGACCTTTCATAGGTATTTTTGAAAAAGGAGGGATGGGGAAGAAAAAAGAAAAGAAAGGAGAAAAAAAGGAAGTAGATATTAACTTCATAGAGCTAAAGACTCAGGATTTGAGAGAACAAAAGCCCCCTGGCAGGGCAAACCCCTCTGGTGGGGCTACAGGAAACTTATGAGAATGTTTTCCGCAGCCTGAGATACCCACTGTAACGGGATCTTCCAGAACTGTGTCCATCTCACTGAACTTTACGTAGATGTTTCCTCGGCAAATTCGCCACAGCAGCCTCTCAAAGGAAGCCATCCTCTCCCGGTTGACCACACCGGCTGTGAACCTGGGCAGTCAGAAGAGGAGATATTACTGAGGCACAGGGAGTGGGTACAGGCAGAAGACCCCATGGGATGTGAAGATAAGCAGACAGAAGGTAGAAGCCCACTGCCCTCTAAGCAGGAAGGAAGGACATGGCCCTGCTTAGCACTCTGGATCCCAGTCCCAATGAACCCCAACTCCCCTCTGACCTCCTGTTTCCTTTGACATGTCCACGTGTCCTTAATCATCCCAATACTATACGTTCACTTATTTGCAATTAACAATATGACAGACCATTCATTATATCATTGCAGCTAAAAGAAGCAAGTATTCAATCTGCTCAACAATGGTCTCTATGCATTTATACAAATAATGTACTAAGACTGAAATGTATGTATTGCTGTCTATACATCTCTACTTATACAATCATCTAGGTATCTAGATAAGTTTCTAACTCAAACTTTTCACATTAACTTAAAATGGTTACTTTCATTGGCCCATTATTGTAAATATATGTTACCCAGTATTACCTTCTGATTAAATATTTTCAATACATAGTTTCCTTTCCTTTCCAAATTCAATGTCTAGTGCTCAAATAGCAGTATCTGCTGAATAAAGAACTAGAATTCCAAAACTCACTCTCAATTTTACTTCAACAGTAAATGAAATCCCACCATTTTGAATCATCACACGTTTTGGTGGGTATTATCATACTCTATTACTTCTACTTGTGGAAGACGTGACTGCCCAACTACCACATTGCTAATTACACTTCAAACTTCACACTCCAAATCTATTATCAAAACAGTATTTTAGAGACAAAGCAAAAAAAAAAAAAAAAACAAACATGTATCCCATAGCCCTCCAGGGACAGTCGAGAAACCCTACCTAAACAATTTTCACTATATCCTTCCCACGTGGAGACAATACAAATGTGGCACTCTTCAGACTCAAGAATGTCAGTCTCACCATTAAAAAGATAACACTACCTACACCTCCACCAACCAGATAAGGTTAAACTTGGGTTTTTTACTGGATGGAGGCCTATAATCGTGTGAAACTGTCCTCTTGTCAGTCATGATTTGTCCATTCATTCATTCACTCAAACAGTCAGGGAAATCTACCACATGCCAGGCACTGAGCATGCAGACCAGGGACCCAACTACATATAACTTTCAGAGCAGGAATTTCACTGACCCCAGCTTTCCACTGATGTACGCAGGCGTAGGTCTCAACTCCAGGAGACCGGAAGTGTCTTCTACAAAGAAATCATCTGCTAAGTTGGCTTCTGTCTGAAAGTCAAAGAATCACTATTTTCATTTAAATGTACTTAGACTATCTTAAAAGCACCCACATTGCATGACTTCATCTGCTTTTACATAATTACTCAATTTTCTACAAATAGAATTCAGAAGACCTGATGCTTAAACCTAATTTAGTTTTCTGTTTCAAATAAAGATGTAACTGTGTATTTTTTTTTTTTAACTGTGTATTTAAAACAAGGTCTCTTCGTACCAAAATCCCAAATCTGCTCAAACTAATTGTTGTGCTTTTTTCTGACTTCCATTTCTCTCTGGGCCATTTGGGCCACGTACTTTATTAGTGAGCTCCTTAAGGCTGAGCACCGAAGAATCGATGCTTTTGAACTGTGGTGTTGGAGAAGACTCTTGAGAGTCCCTTGGACTGCAAGGAGATCCAACCAGTCCATTCTGAAGGAGATCAGCCCTGGGATTTCTTTGGAGGGAATGATGCTGAAGCTGAAACTCCAGTACTTTGGCCACCTCATGCGAAGAGTTGACTCATTGGAAAAGACTCTGATGCTGGGAGGGATAGGGGGCAAGAGGAGAAGGGGACGACAGAGGATGAGATGGCTGGATGGCATCACTGACTCGATGGACATGAGTCTGGGTGAACTCCGGGTGTTGGTGATGGACAGGGAGGCCTGGAATGCTGCGATTCATAGGGTCACAAAAAGTCAGACACGACTGAGTGATTGATTTGATCTGATAATATTTTTGCATTCATTTCAACCAATGCCACATGCCACCCTAACCCTCACCACCCACAGCCCAGCCAGACAACAGAAACATCACAATTTACTCATATTCCAAACCAACCAGTTGTCAAAATAGAAATTTGAGGTTCTAGAGAAAAGGGCCCTTGAATACACAGTGCCCAAATTACAACCTCAAAGAAGTCCTGGGTTTTCTTCAGGAGATGTTTGAATTCCGTCAGTTCTAGGAAGTTTTTCTTCAAAGCCTGATAGTTCTGATTGGCTTCCTGAAGCTCTCCTTCCAGTTTTTCTAGAGCAGTCTTTGCAGGAGGAAAAAAGAAAGTAAGCCAGGCAGAAAGCACTATGACATTTACTGTACATTAACCACAACAAATAATATCAAGTATGCAGAGCATCACAACGTAGCTTGAAGTTGAGAGGCCTGTTCAGTCAAACTCAACAAGACTGTAGAGCTGAAAGTACAGACATCACTTTGCTGACAAAGACCTGTATAGTCAAAGCTATGGCTTTTTCAATAGTCATGTATGGATGTGAGAGATGCACCATAAAGAAGGCTGAGCACCGAAGAATTGATGCTTTCAAATTGTGGTGCTGGAGAAGGCTTTTGAGAGTTCCTTGGACTGCAAGGAGATCAAACCAGTCAATCCTAAAGAAAATCAACCCTGAATATTCATTGGAAGGACTGAGGCTGAACCTGAAGCTCAGTACTTCAGCCACCTGATGCGAAGAGCCGACTCATTGGAAAAGACTCTGATACTGGGAAAGATAGAAGGCAGGAGGAGAAGGGGACAACAGAGGATGAAATGGTTGGATGGCATCACCAATTCAATGGATGTTGAGTTTGAGCAAACTCTGGGAAATGGTGAAGGACAGGCAAGCCTGGCATGCTGCAGTCCATGGGGTTGCAAATAGTCAGACATAACTCAGTAACTGAACAAGTCCAGCCATGGTCATACACTCTCAGGAGTTCCCTTATCAAATGGGGAGGACCAGAAAACACTCTGGGAAGGAAAATGAGCTACATGAGAAGTCAAGGGATTCCGGCAAGTCACATATCAGCAAGGGGATTTTTGCTTTTGTTAAACAGGTAACAAGTATATTTGTTTTCAAATTAACACTGGTTATTTTAGTACTCAGACATTCAGTCACGTCCAACTCTTTGCCACCCCATGGACTGTAGCTCACTAGGCTCCTCTGTCCATGGGATTCTCCAAGCAAGAACACTGGAATGGGTTGCCATTTCCTCTTCCAGGGGATCTTCCCAACCCAGAGACTGAACCTGCATCTCTTATGTAAACTTGGAAACAAAAATACTTGTTACCTGTTTAACAAAAGCAAATGTCCCTATGCTTGTCAAAGTTTAATGTAATATCAAAGAATATCCACAGTTATTTTAAAAGACTATTAAAACACTCCTCCCTTTCCCAACTACCTATTTTTCAAGACTAAATTCTCTTCATATACTTCAATAAGAACATATCACAACAGATTCAAAGCACACGAAGTCCATCTTCTATTAAGTCAAACATATAAATTTGCTAACAACATCACTCTTCACTAAAGTTTTTTCTTTGAAAATACAATTATTTTTAATTAAAAATGTTAACATGTAATGAGATATTATTTTTAATGAATTAATAAATATTTTACTTTTTTCAGTTTTAGTTCCTAATACAGTTGTTGTTGTTCGGTTGCTCAGTTTTGTCCAACTCTTTGCAACCCCGTGGACTGCAGCACACCAGGCTTCCCTATCCTTCACTATTTCCCAGAGTTCACTCAAACTCATGTCCATTGAATCATCCCCTTCTGCCTTCAATCTTTCCTAGCATCAGGGTCTTTTCCAATGAGTCAGCTTTTCGCATCAGGTGGTCAAAGTATTGGAGCTTCAGCACCAGTCCTTCCAGTGAATATTCAGGGTGGATTTCCCTTAGGATTGACTAGTTTGATCTCCTTGCAATCCAAGGGACTCTCAAGAGTCTTCTCCAGCAGTAAGTATCAATAAACATGAAGTGAAGTGAAGTCGCTCAGTCATGTCCGACTCTTTGCGACCCTGTGGACTGTAGCCTACCAGGCTCCTCCGTCCATGGGATTCTCCAGGCAAGAGTACTGGAGTGGGTTGCCATTTCCTTCTCCAATAAACATAACCCTCCTAAATAAAGCTCTTTGGGATCCTCAACAAGGTGTTAAGAGTAGTATACAATCAAGGAACCAGCCCAAGGAGCCTGTAGGACTTGAGAGGTAGGACAGGGCCAAGGAGAGCAGATTCTGCTGGCCAGGATGGACCTGACTCAGGCAAGAAGGACATCATCAACACTCTCAAGCAGGGAAGTGACATAGTAGAGCGATACAGTCCAAGGGGTCACAGAGTTGGACACAACTGAGCGACTGGGCATGCACACAATAACCTAGAAGGGAAAAGAATCTGGAAAAGAATCTATAAAAAGATTATGATGAGAACATGAGCCATTAAGCTAGCTCACAGTTCACAAGAACAGGTGTAGGTGTTTAGGAAGGTGAGGGGGATGGAGGCAGGAGTGGAGCTGGTAACTAACAAGGCTGGTGCTAGAACACCAGGGGAAAGACTGAAACTGGAGATGATCTTATGGAAATCCTATCTGTATGGATTAAAACCTTCTCCTCAAATATCCAGATTTTAATATGACCAGATCCAAAATATATTCAAGCAGAGTTGCCAGTCTTGTCAGTCTCATGACTCCGTTAGAGAATCTAGATTTATGCTACTGGTGGCTCCAACAATTTCAAGAATTTTAAATTATCTTAAAAGAAAACAAAAAAATCACATGAGAAAACCCAGCCAGAGATAAGGCTCAATCAATGAAGCTCTTCCATACCTGTTCACCTCTCTTAGTGAGCTCTTTCTCTTTTGAGGATAAAAAGTCCTTTTTTTTTTTTTTTTTTTTTTAAATGAAGATCAATAGGGCCTTCCAGGATTTGGATCTGCCCATCTTTTGACAACATGTGAAATGCCTGGCTGGATAAATCACAAGCTGAAATCAAGATTGCCCAGATTGTGGAAAACTGAAGTGGAGGCTTCTAATAGTCCCACTGACCAGTCCCAGTGCAATGAGTTTGTCTGAAAATGCTGGAAAGTCTGGTGCTTGGAGAGGGTGCCACTGTCTCTTGTACATAAGGTCATGATGTGTCTATGTCAAAAGTTCTTATATATTTCTTTTATAAGCTGAAAGAAGGTCTATTTTTATGTTTTTAGGTCTATGAATGGAACGTTGTAAATGCCTGTCAAACAATAAAAAAACATTGAAAAGTGAAAAAAAAAAAAAAAGATTGCCTAGAGAAATATCAAGAACCTCAGATATGCAGATAATACCACACTAATGGCAGAATGTGAAGAGAAACTAAGGAGCCTCCTGATGAAAGTGAAGAGGAAGAGAGTGAAAAACCTGGCATAAAATTCAGCATTCAAAAAATTAAGATCATGGCATCTGGTCCCATCAGGCAAGGTCCCTTCAAGGCAAACAGAGCGGGGAAAAGTGGAAGTGGTAAATGATTTTCTTTTCTTGGGCTCCAAAATCTGTGTGGATGGTGACTACAGCCAAGAAATTAAAAGATGCTGCTTCTTGGAAGGCAAACTGTGACAAACCTAGACAGTATATTAAAAAGCAGAGACGTCACTTTGCCGACAAAGGGCCATACAGTCAAAAGCTATGGTTTTCCCAATAGTCATGTACAGATATGAGAGCTGGACCATAAAGAAGGCTGAGCACCAAAGAATTGATGCTTTTGAACTGTGGTGCTGGAGAAGACTTTTGAGAGTCCCTTGGACTGCAAGGAGATCCAACCAGTCAATCCTAAAGGACTGAAGAACCCTAAAGAATATTCATTGGAAGGACTGATGCTGAAGCTAAAGCCTCAATACTTTGGCTACCTGAAGCCAAGAGCCAGTTCATTGGAAAAGACCCTGGATGCCAGGAAAGACTGAAGGCAAAAGAAGAGGGTGACAGAGGATGAGATAATTGGATTGGCATCGCCAACTCAGTGGACATGAGTCTGAGCAAATTCTGGGAGACAGTAAAGGACAGGGAAGCCTGGCATGCTGCAGTTCATGGGGTCGCAAAGAGTCAGACACAACTTAGCAACTGAACAACAGTAACCTTTTGACATCCTCTCCCCCTGGCTCACCCTCTCCCCTCGCCCCACAGCCTGCTCTCAAAGCTCCCAGAGGCAAGGCCATGTTTCACCAAGGTGCCTTGTGCACAGCAGATACTCAGTGTTTTACAAAAGCAAATTGACAGAGAAGGGAGAGAAAGAGGGAGGGGTCCTCCAGCCACAAAGGCCTTAGCCAAAGAAAACTGCTACCTTCTCCCACTTGACCTCAGAATCCAATCTGAGGGGATGCCTCAATCCAGAGTGGACCCAATGCATGAGACAGACAATTCAGAAGCAAACCACTGGATCCCACAACTGTACTTCTGGGTATATTTATCCAAAGGAAAGGAAATCATAACTGGAAAAGAAACGGGCATCCCCCTGCTCATCGCAGAATTGTTTACAATAGCCAAGACATGGAAACAACACACATGGCCACCAAAAGGTGCAAGAGTGACTAAAAACTGCACTTTAAAAACTGGGGGGCTTTTCCTGGGGGAGTAACACTGAAAAGTGGACCACCACATAAACCCACCCCCATGCCTTCAGCAATGGGGTAGAGGACCATGAGAGGCTTGCAGGGTTCACAGGAGACAGGCTTCGACACAGTACTCTGTTAAGTCAGAAAGAACCTACCTCCAGGATGATCATTTCCCGTGGGAGAGGGGTCAGCGGGGACTTCTCAGGCACCTGAATCTCAATCTCATCTTGCATCTGATCTTCCAGAAAACCTGAAGGATGAAACCCCACCAGACAGCGCAAGGTGAGAGTGTTTTCTCACACCTAAGCAATGGGGCCAAGTGGGACTGATGCGTTTCCCAGCTCAGCTGCCTGAATTGCCCTGGCACCTGCCACAGAACCTGGCCCCCATCTCTAGCCTCCTCTGCCCCCAACCAGGTCTGTCTCAACCTAGAGTAGCAGTATCATACATAGAGGCAGATTGCAGGACATCACCCCTGCAAACCATCTCCCTCCCTACCAGTGCACATTCAAACTGCAAGCAGAAAACTGGCTTACGCAGGATTCTCTCCAATGATTCACACCTTCTGACTTCATTCACAAATTTCCTCTGTAAGCGGCTCTCTTTCACATTTAACTAGAGGGAGAGGAAAGCCACAAGGCACACGTTAGTAGCAACCGCTGGCAACGTATTCTCTTTGGCTATTATTAATTATTAATGCTGCAGAATGTTGCTGGAATCATCTTAGGACTAGATACTTGCATGAACAAGACAGGAGAGTTCCAGTCAAAATATACCTTGATATTCTTACCCTCAGTTCCCCAAATGCCACAAACTCTGGCCCCTGTAAACTTTTCTTAAGTTTTAGCTGCACTTACTATCCAAATTGCTTTGAATTCCTCAATGGAGTCATGAATACAATAGGACCTTGAATATAGCACAGCTCCAAGCAGTGGATCCTGGTCTTCAAGAAAAAGACAGCATCCTTTTGTGCTGGTGACCCCTCAGCTCAGCCCAATAAGTGTTATTAAGGAGCTACCCCATGTCAGGTCCTGAGTTGGAACTAGGGCTGCAAAGACATGATCCTTCTCTGAAGGTCTTAGTTTTGACCGGACCTTAGTGGGAAAATGAGTGGAATTAGTGAGTCCCATTTTCTAAATTGAATTCAAAAGCTTTTGGCGAGGACCTCAACTGCCTCTGGGAAATGATACCCCGATTTACTTAAGACAGTCCTATGGTGACAGACCGGAGAAGGCAATGGCACCCCACTCCAGTACTCTTGCCTGGAAAATCCCATGGACAGAGGAGCCTGGTGGGCTGCAGTCCATGGGGTCATAAAGAGTCGGACAAGACTGAGCGACTTCCCTTTTACTTTTCACTTTCATGCATTGGAGGAGGAAATGGCAACCCACTCCAGTGTTCTTGCCTGGAGAATCCCAGGGACGAGAGGCCTGGTGGGCTGCCGTCTATGGGGTCGCACAGAGTCGGACACGACTGAAGCGACTTAGCAGCAGCAGCAGCAGAAGCAGCAGCAGCAGCATGGTGACAGACGGTAAACAGACTTATTATGGTGATCATTTGAAATGTATAGAAATACTGATATCCTGGTATTGTGGTGTGCTAGGAACTACCAGTGTTGTAGGTCAATCATACTTCAAAATCAAACAAACTCATAGAAAAAAAGATCAGATTTGTGATTACCAGAGGTGGGAGTTGAGGTAACAGAGAAATTGGATGAAGACCGTCAAAAGGTACAAACTTCCTTTTATTAGATAAATAAATTATTATTAGATAATTACAGAAATAATTTTATCTAGTTATGAGATAAATTATTAGATAATTAGATAAGTTAGTAGATAAATACGTACTAGGGATATAATGTACATGATAAATATGATGAACACTGTTGTACATTATATGTGAAAGTTGTTAAGACAGTAAATTGTAAGAGTCTTATGATGTAAGTCAAGTCATTATGCCATACACCTTAAACCTATACAGTGTTATAGGTCAATTATCTCAATAAAACTGGGGGTGGCGGGGGTGGGAAATACAGTCTAGCTGGAGAATATCACCCTCAAGAGACTGTGGACTCCCAAGATACTTTTTCCTCAAACTAACTGGTCTGGAAGCACTGTTCTTTGCCCTCATAATAAGATTGGCAATCCATGTGCCCACTGGTTATATCAAATGTCTTGAAGAGGTACATAGGAAATAAAGTACAATGTCATCTTTTTTATTATATTACAGTTTCAAAACATCCCTATAGAGGTGACACATAAGGAGGAAGGGAGAAATGTTTGCAAGTCAGTTGACCAATGTTATCACAAATTCTAGCCAGAAGAACAAGAACCACTGAATTCCATTACTCCAGCCCAGGGCGCTTCTCCCTGACCTTTATTCACCACCAAGAAGTGGAAACTCCACCTTCTTTTGGTCTCCTATGAATGAAGTACTTACATCTTTGAACTGAACCAATCCAAGCTCTCCAAGCTCAGCTACACAGCAGTATGCAGCCTCCACCTGGAGAAAGAGCTGTGACAAACACATTTCCTCACTTCGGAATATGGACGCCATGTTGGCCCAACCTTGGTCTGCGGGACACAAAGATATTTGAGGTAAAAAATGTGTCACTGAGTTATATTAAAATCCAACAGAAGAAAAAAGTGCAACAGGAATCTTTCCTAAATTTAAAAACATAAACAATAAACAACAAGGTACTACTTTTCACCACCTATCAGATTGGCAAAAGATTTAAAAATATGATTAATTAACTCACATTTGGAGAAGGTGTGAGGAAGCAGGCATTTTCAGACACTTGATACTTGAAGTGTACATTTGTAGAGCATTTTTTTGGTATAGCTTTTTTTAGAGAGCAATTTGTCAGTATCCGCCAAACTTTATGTTATTCATACCCATGACACAAGATTTCCACTGCTCTTCACCCAGATAAACTCGGAAATGTAAGGGAAAATGGACTCACAAGGATGTTTCTGACAACACTGTATTTACTAATTATAATAAATGGACCTAACCTAGATATCCATCAACAGGGGAAAGATTAAACTGATACAACAGACAGAACTCTGTGCAGTTAGCATGAATGAAATAAATCTGTATGTCCTCTATAAGGAAAAAGGATACTCACCTAGAACCCACTCTGACCCAAGACCCTCCAGATTGCCCTACTGCTGCCAAATCAAACTGTCTTCCTCAGATCCTAACATTTTGGAAGAACCATCACATATCCCAGAAGGAGTCCCTTTTCCTTATAATTTTATAATGTATAATCTACTATTTGCAAACACT
Organism: Bos mutus; assembly: GCF_027580195.1. Classification (NCBI taxonomy): domain Eukaryota; kingdom Metazoa; phylum Chordata; class Mammalia; order Artiodactyla; family Bovidae; genus Bos; species Bos mutus. Next base: position 21,534,621 of record NC_091620.1, on the reverse strand, counting down.
GGGTTTATCCCCCCTGTTTTAATCCTTCCATTGTCCCATTTTTCCCACAGATTAAATTCTAAAACCCTTGATGTAGCCAAGGAAGGGCTGTGTGCATCATCTGGCCTCGGCCCTCCCTTCCCGTTTCCCCGAATTTCTCTGAGAACCTTTGTTCAGGCTTTCCCAAGATTTAGAACCTAAACCCCTTCCTCCCCACCCTGCATCCCCCATACCCCACATACACCTGTCATTTCTCCCTCTTGGGTAAGAATCCTCTTCTTCCATACACCTCTCCCGATCCCCAACACTCAGAGCGAACTAAGCCCCCTTCTTTGTGCTCCTAGAATATGTTGCTTAGTGGCTAAGTCAGGTCTGACTCTTTGCCACGCCACAAACTGTAGCCCACCAGGTTCCTCTGTCCATGCGGTTTCCCAGACAAGAATACTGGAGTGGGTTGCCATTTCCTTCTCCGGGGGATCTTCCCAACCTAGGGATCAAACCTGTGTCTCCAGCACAGGCAGGTAGATTCTTTACCACTGAGGCACCTGGGAAGCCCTCCCAGAATATAATCGAATACTGCAATTAATCATCTGCAATTACTTGCTTCCTGTCTGTTCTGCCCACTAGCCAGAAAAGCCCATGAGATCAGAACTGTTTTTCACTCCATCACCAGTCTAGCTCAATCCCAAAGAAGAGGCTCAAAAAACATTTCCGGATTTACTGACTAGAAGCAAAAATCTCCTCCGACCCTCCCGAATGAAGACTCTGGTATTCCATTTGTGCCTGCTGACACCCAGATGAATGAATTTTTCACACGGCCGGTTCTAGCAAGCAAGGCAAAGTTTTCATAGAAAAGACACAGAAGAAGACATGAGCTTCCTGCAGACCCAAGAGGACAAGACAGAGACCCTCCCTTCCTACCCCAGCTTTGTCCGAGCCGGTCCTGGGCGCGGGACTCCCGCGGCTTCCTTGGCGGGGCCGGGAGGGTAGGGCTAGCGAGCGGCGGGCGGATGGGACCAGCCCGGGCCGCGGACTCCGCTGGCGACTCCCCTAGCGACCGCCGAGCCCCTCCCGCCGCTTCTCCTCCTCCGGCGCTCGCAGAGCCCGAGGCGGGCTGTGTTGTATCAACACCGGCCTGTCCCAGGCGAGGACGAACCTGCCCCGCCGGCCGGCCCTGCTCACACACCCCCCCTCCCCCCGCCCAACCTGTGCCCTCGGCCACGACCTTGGGGCCCCACCGGGGTCAGAGCCTTACTTCTCTAAGGAAGACACTTACCCCCTAGTGAGGGGAGGGATTGGGAAGAGCCGACTTGAGGCCTCAGAAGAGCCCTAGAGCTAACCTTCCTGTGTTTTAATATCTGTTGAAGTGAAGTGAAAGTCGCTCAGTCGTATCCGACTCTTTGCGACCCCATGGACTATCCATGGGATTCTCGAGGCCAGAATACTGGAGTGGGTAGCCTTTCCCTTCTCCAGGTCATCTTCCCAACCCAGGGCATCTTCCCAACCCAGGGATCGAGCCCAGGTCTCCCGCATTGCAGGCGGATTCTTTATCAGCTGAGCCAAATATCTATTGCCGCTGCTGCTAAGTCACTTTAGTCGTGTCCGACTCTGTGCGACCCCACAGACGGCAGCCCATCAGGCACCCCCGTCCCTGGGAGTCTCCAGGCAAGAACACTGGAGTGGGTTGCCATTTCCTTCTCCAATGCATGAAAGTGAAAAGTGGAAGGGAAGTCACTCAGTCGTGTCCGACTTTTCGCGACCCCATGGACTGCAGCCTACCAGACTCCTCCATCCATGGGATTTTTCCAGGCAAGAGTACTGGAGTGGTTTGCCATTGCCTTCTCCGAAAATCTATTACACCGTATTAAAACACTTCTTATCGCTGGAGAGATAACATTAAAAAATAGTTTTGGAAAACCAAAGGGAAAAAAAGAAAAAACACATCACACTCACTACCCTACCAACAATTAATTTACAAAATACTTCAAAAGGAGACTATACAAACCCATCTAAATATATACACTACAGCTAAAATTCAGCTTTATTGTGGCCCAGGTGAGTTGACACAGGCCAGCTGAGTGACGCACCCTTTCCTCACTGAGGACTGCTCTTTCCCGTTTATCTGGGAGAGCCATGAGGGGTGATTCAATGAGGTTTCTCTGCAGGAGCCACCTGAGTTCCCTTTGTAGAGTCTTTTCTCCAGGTGAGGTGAGTAGATCCCCCCACAGCCATGCTGGATGCCTGTAAAATGTACCCTGGAATAAGGAGGGTACCGTTTGGATTTTTTACACTTTATTATGGATAAATTAAAGCATCTTCACAAATAAAGAAATAGTATAAAGAACCACCGCCCCATGTACACACCACTCAGCAGCAACAGTTGTTGAATTTTGTATCCTCTAATACCTACCCATTTCTCCTACCCACTCTGGGCTATTTTGAAGCTAATCGTATACATCATATTTTTCTTTCAAAATATGTGAATACCAAAATATTCAAAAGGTACAAAAGATAAGGATTCTTCTCTGTATATGTTATACACACACACACAATACAATGGTCACATGCTAAAATTCAGTAATAATTTCTTAATATCAAATATCCAATCAGTGTTCAATTTCCCAGATTGTCCGAAATTTGCCTTTTTAGTAAGCCTTTTAGATGATTTTTGTGTATGACCAAATAAGAACCATTGCCTTTGAGAACACAGGGTGAAAATCTAGCTTTCATTGGGAGGAAACAGAGAAGGGTGAATGCAATTTGCAAACAATCAGCTAAGAAGCAGCTGTTTTGCACCCAGGACAGTAGAGTCAGGGCCTCTGAGAGCCCTGGAGGAAAGGTACCGCTTGGGCTTCTTAAGAAGCAGAGCTTGGCTACACCCATCCATCTCAACCCGGCAGACCCATTCAAGAGTCCAGACTCACCTGGGTAAAGCTAGCTTCCAAGGCTGAAAACAGGATTGGCAAACCAAGGCAGGAAGCTCAGAACTGAAAACTAACAAAGGCATTACCAGTGTTGACTCTGCCTCTGCCATCAGATAAGCTCCAGACCAAGGCAAGAGAAGCCCCCACCTCAGTCGGTGCCTCCCTCTTCTTTCTCACTTCTCCTCCCCACTTCCTTTCTGCTCTTCACCCCAACTCTGAGTGCTATATCTTTTGGTCAGTGGGTGGAACAGTAGTTCTCAAAGGTCCTGGTGCTCAGGAATTACAGAGAAGCAAACACAGAAAAAAGTACATCTTGATGGTTAAGAGCAGAGTTGAGATCCAAACTGCCTGGGTCAGGACCCCATCTCTGCCTTTGACCACATGTGACCTTGGGGAAGCTATTTAATCCCAGGGTCTCAGCGTCCTAGGTGGCACTGGTGGTAAAGAACCCACCTGCCTACATAAGAGAGATAAGAAACATGAGTTCTGATCCGTGGGTAGGGAAAATCCCCTGGAGGAGGGCATGGCAACCCTCTCCAGTATTCTTGTCTGGAGAAGCCCTTGGACAGAGGAGCCTGGCAAGTTACAGCCCATCAGGTCACAAAGAGTCAGACATGACTGAATGACTATCACTTTCACTTCACTCTCAGTGTCCTAATCTATAAAATAAAATAGGATCTTAGATATTTATTTAGCGTGTGGAAATATAGGAAGGAGAGATTATTTTCAGGTTTGCTATTTTTTTCTCCTAGAGCCCCAAATTAAAGGTGCAGAAGGCCAGCATGCCTGTATGACACTGGCAGGACTCTAAATTGGCGCAATCTGTCTGAATGGGAGTATGCTTGTCCTTTGACCCAGGAATCTCAGAACTCTCAGAAGTTCATCCTAAAAAAATAATCTAAGGATACAAATCAAAATTTAATTACAATCATGTCTATTGTAGCATTGTTTGTAGTAAGTACCTACTTGTAAAAGACCCAAATTCTTTCATCCATTCAGTATTTTTGAGAGTCTGTTATGTGTTGACAAAGGTCCGTCTAGTCAAAGCTGTGGTTTTTCCAGTAGTCAATTACAGATGTGAGAGTTGGACCATAAAGAAAGCTGAGTGCCGAAGAATGGATACTTTTGAACTGTGGTGTTGAAGAAGACTCTTAAGAGTCCCTCAAGACTGCAAGGAGATCCAACCAGTCTATCCTAAAGGAAATCAGTCCTGAATAGTCACTGAAAGGGCTGATGCTGCAGCTTAAACTCCAATACTTTGGCTGCCTGATATGAAGAAGTGACTCAATGGAAAAGACCCTGATGCTGAGAAAGACTGAAGGCAGGAGAAGGGGCCAACAGAAGATGAGATGGTTGGATGGCATCGCCGACTTGATGGACATGAGATTGAGCAGGCTCCAGAAGTTGGTGATGGACAGGGAAGCCTGGCATGCTGCAGTCCATGGGGTTGCAAAGAGTCAGACATGACTGAGCAACAGAACAGAACGGATTATGCCCTCCTGTTCTGGGCTCAAGGATAGAGCAGTAGATGAGAGACAAGGCCCTGCCCTCATGAAGCTTATGTCCAGATGCAAGGAGACAAACAGTAAATAAGTAATAAGTTAGCAAGATATTGCAGATTACAAAGACTGTAATTATAGAAAGTAGGCTTTAGAGAAATGAAGAGAGATTATTTTAGATAGATGGTCAGGGAAGATCTCTCTCATTTAAGAGGAGATAGCATTTGAGCTGAGGTGTGAAAGATTTTTTAATGGGCTGGTTTTGCAAAAAGAAGCTGCTGGAAGGGTATTCTAGGCAGCGGGAACCTGGATGTGAGAGCAGGGGTGTGACATTGGAGATCGACTTCATCACAATAGCTAGTATATCTACTGAGTTCTTGCCATTGTTTTCATGGCTGTAGAACACAATTAGATACTTTACCTGTATTAGCCCATTCAATTTTCTTAGTAACCCTACGGCAGTGTTCTTATTCTCATGTTACACATGAGGAAATGGAGGCACAAAGAAGCTAAGTCATTTGCCCAAGGTCACACAGTCGCTCGTGACAGGTCATTTGACACAGTGGTTTACATCCACTGCATGATATTGTCTTATGGTCTAAAAAGGCTCACCATATTCAAGAACAGAAAGGAGACCAGTGTGGCTGGAACATGGGAGGAGTGGGGAGAGGTCATATGAGGTGTGTCAGGTGGAGGCAAGGGCCAAGCCACGTGAGAGCTGATGGGCCAATAAGAAAGTTGGATTTTATTCTAAACACACCGGGAAGCCCTTTGGGAAATTTGAAGCAGGGGAGTGACATTACTTGATTCATTTTTTTTCTTTTTTTTGGCCTTGCCGTGTGGCATGCGGCAACTTAGTTCCCCAACCAGGGATCGAACCTATATCCTCTGCATTAAGAGTGAGGAGTCTTAACCACTGAACCTCTAGGGAAATTCCTAGATTAACAGTTTTAAAATATTACTTTGACTAATGCTTCTGGAAGGATAGAGTAGAAGTAGTTTTACTATCAAGAAGAAAAAGTAAAAACCCTGAACATTATATATACAATAAATATTAGAAGGCTCTAAAAGGTACAGAAAAGACAGACTATCTAAGGACCTCCTGGTCTGAGGAACAAGGCTGGGGTGTGTCCTCTGGGTTTTCTTCTGCCTCGTATATTCTAGATGCAGTGCTGCGGAATCCAGCAAGATATGCAGACAAAAAAAGAAAAAATTTCCAAAGCCTGCTCTCTCTAGCCAAAGGAACAGGAAGGGGGCAGGATAGCCAGAAAGACTTTGAGATAGGATCACTCTAACCCAGCCAAACATCCCAGAAAAAAACTGTGGCTGCAGGCCACCATGCCTAGACTTCTTCCCTTACGCAGTTACACCAAAGCCACACCCCCAGGGTAGTGTCAGAGAAGACTAAGTGGGGCGCCGGGACTCCCCGCCCACCTGTAGTAACAAGGCATTCCTGTTAACCTGTGTTGGGATACTGTCAGATGAGACAATCAGAACATTCACCTCTGCCAATTGGTAATGATGCCACCCCTCCACTGGGACGTGGAGGTCACCTGATTGGCCAAGCACTTCTCTGCTCCTCCCAGCCAGGGTGCAGCTGGGGCCCAGGGTAGGTCACCCCAAGTTGTACCTCAATAGCATGTTGGTGGTTCAGACAGTAAAGAACCCGCCTGCAACACAGGAGACCTGGGTTCAATCCTTGGGTCAGGAAGATCCCCTGGAGAATGGAATGGCAAGCCACTCCAGTATTCTTGCCTGGAGAATTCCATGGACAGGGGAGCCTGGCAGACTACAGTCCTCAGGGTCGAAAAGAGTCAAACATGACTGAGCAACTGGCACTCTGTTGAATTAAAGTTACTTAAGAAAGTCAACTCAAGTGGGGCACTTTGACACACACCCCCAGCCAGTCTCCCTGCAAGCAGGAAATAAGTCTCTTATGTGAAAGGTACTCTCTCTCCCTGCCTCTGGAGAAGGACACCCTTATCATCAAAGCCAGGGAACTCAGAAAGCTCAGGCAAACCTTGTGACTTCTTTAATTTACTGCCCCAAGCCCAAACGCTGTCTAGAGTTGTCCCTAGTTGGACACCCCAAATCTTTGTCCTGTCCATTCCTCACAAATACTGTTTCCTCGTCTATAACCACCCACTGGGAGGAACTTTCCAGGATCACTACTCTTGTGCTTTGCGGCCATGACTCAGTAAAATAAGGGTTTCAAGAACATAAGCACTCTGATACCCTGACAGCCAATCTGATAACCAACCAAGTGGGCTACCAAGTGACAGGCTGGGCAAAGGAAAGATTCATATCCTAGAAGGATGAAGGCAGGATGGCACAAGAGTTTATGACACGACTCAGAACAGTGCACAACTGAAAACCTAGGGACTATTTATTTTTTCAAATCACGGTTGACTGAGGGCAACTGAAACCACAGAAAGTGAAACCTGGGATTAAGAGGGACAACTGCATACAAGTCAATAGATGATGTCTAACACAGATAAATCAAGAATAGCAATGTGAGCATATTGTTCGAACATTCTGAAGGTAAACACAAGAAGAAAAAAGTCAAAAGTAGCTCTTAGGGTGACTTCCCAGCTGGTCCAGTGGTTAAGATTCCACCTTCCAATGTAGGAGGTGTGGGTTTGATCCCTAGTCAAGGAAGATCCCACATGTCTCTCAGTCAAAAAACCAAAACATAAAGCAGAAGCAAAAGTGTTACAAATTTGATAAAGACTTTAAAAATGGTCCACATTAAAAAAAAAAAAAATCTTTAAAAAAGAAGTCGTTCCTATAGAACAAACTGTAGATGGAGTAGGAGACTTTAGCATTTTTTTTAAATAAATCCTTCCTATTACTTGATTTTCAAAATTTGCATCCATTTATTAATATGAAGACAGTTAAACAATTAAAATCAAAGTTTTAATGGCAATAAAAGAAAATGTGCCAGGGAAGGTACTAGATGCTTAGAATAAAGCAGGCGAAACAATTCTGCTCCTGCGGAGCCCGGGAGAGTCGGACACAGCAATCCTAATTAATGTCAATGGCTAACACACAGATGGTGCTTCCCATGGGCTAATTTAAGACAGAACCCTAAGAAATAGGTAAGATTAGGATCCCTATTTCTTGATTGTTTGTTCTACAGATTCAGAAACTGAGGCAGAGAGAGGGGATCTATTCAAGGTCACTCAGCTAGTAAGTGGTAAAGAAAGGACTTGAACCAAACGATGGCTCCAGAGCTGAGACACTCTCACCTCAGTCATCAAATCATCTAATAACGACAGGGACCAACATGCCATATACTGGGATGAACACCCTGAAGGAGGGTACACGCGGTCTGAGCTGCATAGCCAGACCCAGCCTCGACTCAGGGAAGGCATTCTTGGGGAGAGAAGGCAGAATAAACAGTGTAGGGAGAAAGAAGGAGGCCTGTGAGATGAGGCTGGGGGACTGGGAAGGACAAGGAAATTCAGGATCCGTGTTAAAGAAGGTGTCTTTGGGACTTCCCTGGTAGTCCAGGGGCCAAGACTCCAAGTGCAGGGGCCCAGGTTTGATCCCTGGTCAGGGAACTAGATCCCACACGCTCTAACGAAGAACAAAGACCCTGCATACCTGGTGCAGCCAAAGAAATAAATAATAATTTAAAAACAGATGGTGTCTTTGTCCCGAGAGCAACAAGAAGGCCTAGATAGGTGTGAAGCTTTGAAAGTATTTTTCTAATGACAGGGTGGATTGAAGAGGAGGAAAAAATATGAGACTGGAGCAGTGGTCCAGGCCAAAGAGGACATTTTTTTTATTTTTAATATCCTGTGTGACAGAATGGAAAGCAGACATAAAACACTTCTACGGCATAAAGAAGAAAAGCAATTATTTGACGTGCAGGCTGAATTAGCTGCTATTTTCACTGAACAGCATTTTTTACTTGAAAGAGCAGCTGACAGATTTTGGCATTTGGCAGGCATTTTCTCAAAAGAGGATCCAAATGATTCTGTCACTTCAAAGGAAAACAACTGACAGCATTTGTTGCTGATGATAAAGATACAATTTTAGAAAACTTTTAGCTGCCACCAAGACTTGACAGCTTCCTAAGACTAGAAACTTTTCTGACGGGGCTATTTCTGTTAGGATATTAATAAGCATGGTCTTCTCTTAGTGCATCATATTATGAAATATGGCAACACTGGAAGATCTTCATAACTGAATGTACCAATATTTTCCAAATGACTAAAGGACGATGTTATAAAATCATGTGCAGGCAAATGATTCATCGAAAGTGAGTGATTAGCCAGTAGGTTTTAATGAAAAAGTCACTGATTTGGTTTCAGATCCCCCATTGCAACTAAGCTTTTAAAAATTACTACTTGTTAAGTTTTGGTGTAGTATCAAAGAAAAATATCCACAGCTCTCTGAAAAAGCTGGTAAAACATTTCTTCCCTTTTTAAAACCACAAAATCTAAGTTAGGCCAGACTTTCTTAATATACGCAAAAATAACAAATAGCAACAGACAGAATGAAAAAAACAGATGCAAAAGACGAAAACTGTCTTCTATCATCAGGCCTTAAAGAGATTTGTAAAAATAAAACAATGCCTCTCTTCTCCATAAATTGTTTGCTTTGGAAAATATATTTTCCTTAAAATATATATTTATATCAACATAGAACAGGTTAATATTATTTCAGATGACTTAATATACTTTTAAAGTATATTAAATTAATATACTTAAATTTAATATACCTAATTTCTCAGTTTTAATTTCTAGTGTGGTAAGTATCAAGTGGGTAGAATCCTCATAAGTCAGATCTCCTTGGGGTTCTCAGTAATTTTTAAGAGTATAAAGGGCTAGGAGTTCCATGGGACTGAAGGTTCAAGAGGGAAGAAATATATATATATATATGCTGATTCACGTTTTTGTACAGGAGAAACCAAGACAACATTGTAAAGCATTTATCCTCCAATTTTAAAAAATCCTATGATAAACTATTATGGAAAAGAATATAACTGAATCACTTTGCTATACAACAGGAATTAACAATATTGTAAATCAACTACACTACAATAAAAAAATAAATGAGAAAAAAAGAAACAAAAGAAGTTTAATATTTTAAATATATATATTTAAAATCCCAAATAACAGTTAAATTTGGCATTAGGTCTTGAGAGAAACTACCTTATTAAGTAGTTACTTACTGATGCTGAAGCTGAAACTCCAATACTTTGGCCACCTGATACGAAGAACTGACTCATTGTAAAAGACCATGATGATGGGAAAAATTGAGGGCAGGAGGAGAAGGGGATAACAGAGGATGAGATGGTTGGATGGCATCACTGACTCAATGGACATGAGTTTGAGTAAACTCCAGGAGTTGGTGATGGACAGGGAGGCCTGGCATGCTGCAGTCCATGGGGTCGCAAAGAGTCGGACACGACTGAGTGACTGAACTGAACTGAACTGAACCTTATTAAGGGCAAAGGAGTGAGTGAACAGTCGTGTCCAACTCTCTGTGACTGCATGGACTCTTGCCCACCACGCTCTTCCGTGCATGGGATTTACCAGACAAGAATACTGGAGTGGGTTGCCATTTCCTATGAGGGGATCTTCCTGACCCAGGAGTCAAACCCGCATCTCTTGTGTTTCCTGCACTGGCAGGTAGATCTTTTACCACTTAGAGCAAATAATCCCCTACATTATCCAAATGAACATTGTTTCTGACATTGAGTGTTTAATACCACTGTCCTCTATAGAAAGTCTGGGACACAATGCCAGCTGCAGCCACTACATACTTGTCCATGCAGGCTTGTAGCAAGACACTTTCATGCCCTACAGACTGTCTATAAACTGGCTCCTGAGAAGCTGAAGGGGGAAGCATTCACCTTACACACCTTCAAGGCAGACCTAAAACAAAGGGCCTCCTTTGTTCTCATAGCCGTGGACCTGGGATTAGGATGACGCTGGGCACAACCACATGTTCAGCTCTACTAGATCAATTTACAGGATATCATAATTTAAAAAATGAAAACGGTGTTGATGTATGGCAGAAACCGAAGCAATTATCCCTTAATTAAAAATAAATAATTTTTAAAAATGTTAATCACATCTTAAAAAAAATGAAAAGGGGTTAAGTGGAGAAAAGCCAAAATGCCTGCAAGAAATTTATGCCAGAAATTCCAAAAATAGGTAAGCTGCAACAGTAGCAACCTGATTTTTCTAAAACAATATCAGATCTCTCTGAACTGAAACCTGGCCTGATCACCTTCATTCAAAGAATTGATTTTACCATCCACTTACCTAGCACTTGTCCGCCTCAGGCCAGGCACTGAGCCCACCAGCCAGGAGCCTTCGCAACAGGCTCTAACAGAGAACGTGCTGGAGATGGAAAGAGAATGATTTGAAGTTGTTCAAACAAGAGGAAATGACATTCAGCTTCACACACATAACAACATGTACAGTCTGTTGACAGCAACATTCATGAGTCCAGGTTATCAGCACACCAATAACCGTATTATGTATGCTGGCTGGAGGCAGGACGGTCCCCTGCCGTGAGCGTTCCCGCTCCCACTGGGCCTTGGACCTGCTCCAGTGATGGGTCTCAGGATGTAGTGGTGCCACCCAGTGTCCGCTGGGCCCTCACTGTTGTTCTATACCTTTCCATCCTCTAGATCATGCCCTGAGTAAGAGCCTTCCCAGTTCTCTCAGGGACAGCAACGTTTTTCTTTCCCCTCCCTCCCATCTCACCACCTTTCCCACCCTCAGCCCATGACCACCTTCTTCCCAAGGTGCCTCCATCATGGCACCCTCTGGTTCCTCTTTTCTCCACCTCAGCGTGCCTCAGTCTTGACTCTGCTTCCCTTCATTCTTTCATTCTTCACTTGAAGTCACAGTCTGACTGGGAGTGAGATTTAGGAAAATAAAATTTCATCACAAAGAGCATATTACCTCTAGGTTTGTCATGGACAGACTTTACCTGCTGCATCTCTAGATTTTTCACTGGGTTTCTGTAATAATATTTACTCTAAGTTCTAGTAGGGCGTTTCCCTGGTGGTCTAGTGGTTAAGAATCCATCTGCCAGCGCAGGGGGCATGGGTTCAATCCCTGGTCTGAGATGATCCCACATGCCGTGGAGCAGCCAAATTCATGCACCACAGCTACTAAGCCTGAGCTCCAGAGTCCGAGAATCGCAACAAGAGAAGCCACCACAATGAGAATCCCTTGAAACATCATGAAGAGTAGCCTTTGCTTACTGTAGCTAGAGAAAGTCTGCATGCAGCAAGGAAGTGGGTCTTCCTTTTGCAGCCAAAAATAAAATAAAAGTCAACAGGGAGATGACATACGTATACCTATGGCTAATTCATGTTGCTATATGGCGGAAACTGACACAATATTGTAAAGCAATGATCCTCCAATTAAAAATAAAGTTTTTTTAAAAGAAAAATATTTTTTTACAAATAAATCCTCTGAGGGAGCTTCTTCCCAGCATAATTTCTACTTCTACTTTCTTAAAAAATAAAAAAAAAAAATCTTACTAGCTCATTTCTCTTTCTCCATTTAATATGCAATATTGAGCACAGAGTCACAGAATCATGCTGCTGGAAGAAAACTTAGAGATCTAATCCAATCCCTTTACTTTAAAGGTAAGCAAACAAGCCCAGGGAGGTGAAGGATTTGCTTAAGGTCACAGAGCTATTTAGGGACACAGTTGGGTGCAGAGGCCAGGGCTCCTAACACAAGGTTTTCCCTTCAGCCCCACAACTTCCAGTTTGTTTCTATATCCCTTTGTATAGGCACCATATGGAGCAAAATCCCTCTATCCCCTCTGGGGAGTCCTGAGGACCCCAGACAAAGGTCTTCCCACATTGGATTGAAGGCAGCATTTCCTTGGACTTTCCCCCATGCTTGAATTCTCCATTTCCGTGGATTTCCCTCCCAGAGGGACACCCACACCCACTATCTCTCTCGGGTAACATCATCAGCAAGGGGATGTGACTCCCCCAAGGTCCCATAGGAAGTGACAACATGAAAACTGGAATCCAGGACTCCTGACTCAGGGTTAGTTTTGCTGACCCTAAGAGGTTCTGGGAAGCCTGGGCAGGAGAGATGAGAAAATGAGAGAGAAAGAGAGCGATGGAACATGACAGAAGAGGCTGCAAGGCCATGGAGGAGAGAAGTCAGATATTGGAAATGAGATGGCCAACAACCTCTCACTCAGCTGAATACTACCTGGTCCTTTTTAGTTTCATGTAGACAAAACTGGAAAAAAAAATTGTCTGTTTATTACAAACATGCAGCTTATTTCCCAAAAACCTTAGCTTAAAATTACTTTTTGGGAACACACATCTCTGTTTATCAAACAAAGGATGAAGCCGACCACAAGCTCTGTTTTGCCAACAGAAGCGTTTTGCACAAATGGTCAGACTGGAAACTGAAGGGAGCCAGAGACTGCCAATCAGAGAGGCTGGGAGTCAAACAGGCTCTCCCTCCATTGCTGATTAACCTCACCTTAGTACGCCCTTCTGGGCTCCAGGCTAGTAACTCACTAACTTTGTTCCAGCTGGAGCTACCCCACCTTGGAAATGGCTGCCTTCAAAGTTAGTAATAAACCTGTCACTTGACACATTTTAGCGAAGTCCAAGTAATAACCTTGAGAGGTCAAACACTGCATTACCAAACTGTAAGCCACTACTTTTTTTGTAGGAGAGAATTCTTATGGGTGAAGGATTGGGCCAGGCAGCCTGTAGGTGCCTTTCCAACACTGAGATTCCATGTTGTTACTGGTGTTCTTTTCTGAGTCTTATTTCCAGTCTTCTTGGGTGTGTCTGCACTTTTGTTATATATCTTGGGCACCTCAAGCACAGAGACTGTCAATAAGCAGTTCTCTGTAGCATATGCAACTTGAAACTTCAGTAAGATTATTTTTAAAATGGGAACGATTTCCTGACATTGAAATTTTCCCCAGGCAATCAGACAGATGTTGCAAACTATAGTCTATCTATTCCATTGTGACTGCATTGCACTCCTGTGAACTACTGTTTTTAAAAATGTAATAACTTGATTTTATTTCCTGATTTAAGAATAATACACATTCCTTATAGAGGATTTGAAAGACATACAAAAATGTGAATAAGAAAATGAAAATTTTCTTTTAATTTTAGATATGACTACTGCTAACACCTTCTTGGGCTTTCCTGGTGGCTCAGCTGGTAAAGAATCCGCCTGCAAAGCAGAAGACCTGGGTTCAATCCCTGGGTTGGGAAGACCCCCTGGAGAAGGGAAAGGCTATCCACTCCTGAATTCTGGCCTGGAGAATTTCATGAACTGTATAGACCATGGAGTCACAAAGAGTCAGACATGACTGAGCGACTTTCACTTCACTGCTAACATCTTGGTAGGGTACTTGAACTTTTTTCTTTGTATATGTAGGTCCTACAAAACTGGAGTGATACTGGAATGTACAGTTTTATATCCTGCTTCTTCTGCTCTGTATTATATAGCAAGTGTTTTCCCAAATAATAAATGTTATTCAAAAATATCATCTTAATTTAAAAAAGTGTTTAACATTTTATTCCATTATAAGCCACTTCTAAGCTTTTGTCTTCATAAATATTGTAATGTTGAGATGGAGAATCTTGGGCATACATTTTGTGCATGTGTGTGTACACTCACCTCTGACTATTTCCTTTAGGAAAAAAATTTCTAAAGAGCTGCCCCATTGAAGGAAAGGTGACCAAAATAAGCTGACCTAAACGAAGTCTACAAGTCAGCTATAGTAAGTGAAGTCGCTCAGTCGTGTCTAATTCTTTGCAACCCCATGGACTGTAGCCTATCAGGCTCCTCCATCACAAGTCAGCTATAAATCATCTCAATTACTAAGCATGGACTGACGTAAGGGCATAGTGTTGTAACCACAAGCACCTGATTAAAGCAACCAAAAAAATTAAAAAATCATGTGTCATCCTAGGTCATCCCAGGTCTCAAGTTATTTCTACAAACAATTGTATGCAATTACAATTTTTCATATAATAAAAAATACACAAGGAAACACAACAACACGAATGAAAACCAGCAGAAATAATAGACAGTAGAAACAGACCAATGAGAGTGGGCAGATGCTGAGGCTGTCTGACACAGATTTTTTTTAAATTATGTTCACTTCAAGACAAATATCATATGATATGGCTTATACGTGAAATCTAAAAAAAAAGTGACACGAATGAACTTATTTACAAATTTACAAAACAGAAACGGACTCACGGACTTAGAGAAAGAACATACCATTACAGGGTAGGGAAGCGGTAGATTGGCAGTTTGAAACTGACATGGACACACCGCTATATTTAAAATAGAAGATGTGAGCTATTCACAATTAGCACTCTCTTTTTTTCCATTAGCATTCTTAATCTAACCAACTTTAGGCAGAATCCTGAAACCCCCCACAACTACACAAAACAGACTTTTCAAGTAGCATCAAACATTCATAAAAGTTGGCCATATGATGGTGGTTGGTTTAGTCGATAAGTAGTGTCCGACTCGTGCGACCCCATGGACTGTAGCCTGCCAGGCTCCTCTGTCCATGGGATTCTCCGGGCAAGAATACTGGAGTGGGTTGCCATTTCCTTCTCCATGGCCATATGAAGGTTCTTAACAAATAAAAAAATTAATGTCATCCAAGTATGTTTGCAGATTACAATTGAATTAAGCTAGAAATCAAAAACAAAATGATAACTGGAAAACTTCCATATGGTTGAAAATTCAGAAATATTCTCTGAGAAGATGGGAAATGATGAAATCCAGGGCTGAGGAGGAAAACGGCCTTTGCCAAGCAGAAGTCACATTCTTTTTTGTTAAACCCACCTCAGTCCTGGCCATGGTATCCCCAACCTCTAGTGCGACTGTGGAGTAAGAGCAAGCTGAATGGGTCACCCCAGGGACTGCTTGGAAATCTTCCAGTGGACTGGAACTTTGGTCACTTTGTTCCTTTTATCAGCTCTACGGTATGATCTCAAATTGGACTCAGTGTAGTTCTCCATTTTTCTTACTATGGTACTCCTCATTCTCTCCAAACCTTACACCCATAACTGAATGACATTGGGTGAACTTAAGCTCCTCCACCTAAACAGCATATTAAAAGCAGACATTACTTTGCCGACAAAGGTCCGTCTAGTCAAGGTTATGGTTTTTCCAGTAGTAATGTATGGATGTGAGGGTTGGACCATAAAGAAAGCTGAGTGCTGAAGAACTGATGCTTTTGAACTGTGGTGTAGGAGAAGACACTTATTAAGAGTCCCTTGAGCTGCCAGGAGATCCAACCAGTCCATCCTAAAGGAAATCAGTCCTGAATATTCATTTGGAAGGACTGATGCTGAAGCCGAAGTTCCAATACCAGGGCCATCTGATGCGAAGAACTGACTCATTGGAAAAAACTGTGATGCTGAGAAAGACTGAAGGCAGGAGAAGGGGACAACAGAGAATGAGATGGTTGGATGGCATCACTGACTCAATGGACATGAGTTTGAGCAAGCTCCAGGAGTTGGTCATGGACAGGGAAGCCTGGCGTGCTGCAGTCCATGGGGTCACAAAGAATCAGACACAACTGAGCAACTGAACTGAACTGAACTGAAGCTCCTCCACAAACCAAGTGTTGCTCAGGGGAAGGTTTGGTGTTCTAGTCCCATAAGCAACTAGCAACTGACATTGTTCTATGAAAAGGGATACTGACAAAGCCACACATAGGAAGAGCCAAAGACCTCATCTCTGCTGGGAAGTTAGGAGATGGCAGACACAAGTGTTGGTAGGACCATGAGTCTCAGAGTGGGTGAAGCAGAAATGAAAGCCCCAAGTTCAAAGTCAGTGGTCTCTTCCCAGAGATGGAGGGGCAGTTAGAGGGGCCAATCAGAATCACAAGGGGGGCTAGGGAGGGATGGATTTGGAGTTTGGGATTAGCACAGGCAAACTTACATATAAAATATATAGACAAGGTCCTACGGTATAGCACAGGGAACTATATTCAAAATCCTGTGATAAACCATAGTAAAAAAGAATAAGAAAAAGAACGTATATGTGTGCAACTGAATCATTTTGCTGTACAGCAGAAATGAACTATACTTCAATAAAATAAATTTTACATATACATATAAAATCACAAAGGAAGTTCTCTCAACATAAAATATCCTTCCCAAACGCAGAGACCATTCCAGGCCACAGAATTCTGGTTTTTAATCATTTAGTACAGGAAACACTTTGTCCCCCTTCGTCTCTTTTTCAAATGAAATTGTATCAAGGAAAACAGATAAAACTGGAGGCAGTAAGGGTCCTGGAACCCGATCCTCTAGGTCACCCAAACCCCAACTTGGAGCTTGGTCACAAGTACGTTAGCCTGGACTTTCAAGTGTGTGTAACCAAACACCCATCTCAACCACCGGAGAAAAAAACAAATCTTGAGGAAGTTCCTGTAGAATGTCTAGCTTTGAGCAATGCAACTTCCTGGTATAGTTTCCAAAGCAAACCTGATGTAAAATGAAAGATGAGGCAAGGTAACCAACTGCATGGATTTACTATTTATAGACGTGTTAAATGAAAGACAGCTAATAATGTGACCCTTATAAAACAGTGACCACACAGCCCTTCTTTGGAGAATTAATGAGCTATCAGAGACCAGTCAAGTCCATCCTATTTTAGGATAATAAAATCCTTTCATCAATTGATAAGGGAATGTTTGATTTTAAAATTGACTTGTAAACACCTATTCTAAGACAGGCCCAAATGAACTAAAAACATGTTTTTAAAAAAGGGGGGGTCATTGCCATCCCCTTTATTTAATTACTTCCTGTTGTATGACTTGATATGATGCTGTCTAAGTTGATGCGTCTAATACAATGCATCTAAGTTGATGGGTGTGTGCTTTTCAAACTCTCATCACAACAGTCCCATCCAGGGCTGATTCAAATCTATGTCCCAGGCTCTGACCATTTTGGATGGATATGTTCTGCTCACTTCGAACATATTAGAATGCATACAACATCCTACATTAAACTATTTCCACTTAAATGTTTGAAATAAATTACATAACTTTGCTTTTGAAATAATTTTTTTTCTTTTTTTTGGACTTGCCACAGCACTCCGGATCTTAGCTGCCCCCTACAGTGGAAGCCCTGAGTCCTAACCACTGATCACCAGGAATTCCTGAAATAAAATGTTTTTGCTGGAAAAGATTTGGTTGTTGCTGCTGTTGTTCATATTTTGGATCAGAGAACATTTTTCAGGTCTCAAACATTTTCGGGACCCTTGAGAATCCTGTAGACCCCACATACTGCTGTTGTCTTCAGTGCCTATTGGATAAACCAGCCCTAATCTGTGAAGCTCACTGCAGGGTGTACTGTGAGGGAAGTGTCAAGAACAGAGATAAAAGATGAGAGAAAAAAAAAATCTAAGAAAGTACTCAGTCTATTAAGTGATGTCATCTCTGTGGGGACCCAAGAGGAGAATGGTATCAAGAGCATCTCTCTGGTTCCTTTGCCTTTTCTAAACCCAGCTTGTACATCTGGAAGTCCTCGGTTCACATACTGCTATGTGAAGCCTAACTTCAAGGATCTGGAGCATAATCTTGCTAGCATGTGAAATGAGTACAATTGTGTGGTAGTTTGAACATTCTTTGGCATTGCCCTTCTTTGGGACTGGAAATGAAAACTGACCTTTTCCAGTTCTGAAGCCACTGCTGAGTTTTCCAAATTTGCTGGCATATTGAGTGCAGCACTTTAAAAGCATCATCTTTTACAGTTTGAAATAGCTCAAATGGAATTCCATCACCTCCACTAGCTTTGTTGGTAGTGATGCTTCCTAAGGCCCACTTGACTTCACACTCCAGGATATCTGGCTCTAGGTGAATGACCACACCATCGTGGTTATCTGGGTCTTTTAGACATTTTTTGTACAGTTCTGTGTATTCTTGCCACCTCTTCTTAATCTCTTCTGCCTCTGTTAGCTCCTTGCTGTTTCTGTTCTTTATCGTGCCCATCCTTGCATGAAATGTTCCCTTGATATCTCCAATTTTCTTGACGAGATCTCTAGTCTTTACCATTCAAGTGTTTTCCTCTAATTCGTTATACTGGTCACTTAAGAAGGCTTTCTTATTTCTCCTTGCTATTCTCTGGAACTCTGCATTCAGTTGGATATATCGTTCCCTTTTTCTTTTGCCTTTAGCTTCTCTTTTCTCAGCTATTTGTGAGGCCTCCTCAGACAACCATTTTTCCCTTTTGCATTTCTTTTTCTTGGGTATGGTCTTGATCAACGCCTCCTGTACAATGTCATGAACCTCCATCCATAGTTCTTCAGCCACTCTTTCTATCAGATCTAATCCCTTGAATCTGTTTGTCACTTCCACTGTATAATCATAAGGGATTTTATTTAGGTCATACCTGAATGGTCTAGTGGTTTTCCCTACTTTCTTCAATTTAAGTCTGAATTTTGCAATGAGGATTTCATGATCTGAGCCACAGTTGCCTCCAAGTCTTCTTTTTGCTGGCTGTATAGAGCTTCTTCATCTTCGGCTGCAAAGAATATAATCAATCTGATTTTGGTACTGACCATTTAGTGATGTCCATGTGTAGAGACATCTCTTGTGTTGTTGGAAGAGGATATTCACTATGACCAGTGCATTCTCTTGAAAAAAAACTGTTAGCCTTTGTTCTGTTTCATTTTGTATTTCAAGGCCAAACTTACCTGTTACTCCAGGTATCTTTTGAGTACTTTGCATTCCAGCCCCCTATGATGAAAAGGACCCCTTTTTCTGGTGTTAGTTCTAGAAGGTCTTGTAGGTCTTCATAGAACTGGTCAACTTCAGCTGCTTCAGCATTAGTGCTTGGGGCACAGACTTGGATTGCTGTGATATTGAATGGTTTGCCCTGGAAATGAACTGAGATCATTCTGTTGGTTTGAGATTGTACCCAAGTACTTCATTTCAGACTCTTTTGTTGACTATGCAGGCTACTCCACTTTTTCTAAGGGATTCTTCCTCACAGTAGTAGATATAATGGTCATCTGAGTTAAATTCACCCATTCCTGTCCATTTTACTTCACTGATTCCTAAAATGTTGATGTTCACTCTTGCCATCTCCTGCTTGACCACGTCCAACTTAACCTTGATTCACGGACCTACTATTCCAGGTTCCTATGCAATATTGTTCTTTACAGCATCAGACTTTACTTTCACCACCAGACACATCCACAACTGAGCATTGTTTCCGCTTTGGCCCAGCCACTTCATTCTTTTTGAAACTATTAATAATTGCCCTCTGTTCTTCCCTAATAAGCATATTGGACAACTTCCAGCCTGAGGGGCTCATCTTGTGGTGCCATCTTTTTGCCATTTCATGCTGTTCATGGGGTTCTCGTGGCAAGAATACTGGAGTGACTTGCCATTCCCTCCTCCAGTGAACCACGTTTTGTCAGAACTCTGCACTGTGACCGGTCCCTCTTGGGTGGCCCTGCAGGGCATGGCTCATAGCTTCATTGAGTTATATAAGTCTCTTTGCCACGACAAGCCTGTTATTCATAAAGGGGATATACAAACACACGTACACACACACACACGTGTGTGTGTATGTGTCTTTTGATGTCTGTCTGGGATTTCTGCAACAGCTTCTTGGATAATCTCTCTGAACCCAGCCCCGCCCTTTATCCTGTATTTTTTCTGAAATACAAAGCTGACCACATTTACAAGTTCCTTATAGGTACCCCAAATATGTAATAGACAATTTCCCAGTCTGGCACGTAGGCCCACTTACAATCTGTTCTCAGTCTAACCAGATACACAGTGACCCAGCCCATACTCCGAGGACAATAATTACTCCCCACACAAGAGGCACACAGTCATGCCTCAGAGGCCAAGCACACACTGGTCCCTTCTCCTGTGCCTGGCACACTACACATCTCTTAAGTTTCAGGTCAAAGTGCCACTTCCATTGTAAAATGTTTTCTGAATCCTCGAGGCCCCAAGCCCTCCTCACCACGCTTACTTCATTGGTTGTCAATATTCATCCATCTTCCTCATTGGACCCTGAGCTTCTTGAGGACAGGGGCTATGTGGCCTTACCCACATCAGACCCCCACCCCCTAATCCCCACTCCCAAGGGCCCGGATACAGCAGCTGCTTGGGAATTGCTGAATAGTCAAGTGAGTGGTAGGTCTAAACTGGACTTTGGTACACTGCCTGAAGATAAACATTCCTAAGGCACTTCTGCTCCCAGCTCCCAAACCCAAGAGTAGAGGACCACCATTAATTTGTACCTTTGGGTAGATTAGAAAAAAGTGTCTCCTCCAGGCTCATGTATAACAATGTGCTGTGCTTAGTCACTCAGTTGTGTCCAACTCTTTGGGACCCCATGGAGCCCACCAGGCTCCTCTGTCTGTGGGGATTCTCCAGGCAAGTGGGTTGCCATGCCCTTCTCCAGGGGATCTTCTCAACCCGGGAATCGAACTCAGGTCTCTGCACTGCAGGCAGATTCTTTACCATCTGAGCCACCAGGGAAGCCCAAGAACACTGGAGTGGGTAGCCTATCCCTTCTCCAGGGGATCTTCCTGACCCAGGAATCTACCAGAGTCTCCTGCATTGCAGGTGGATTCTTTACCAGCTGAGCTACCAGGGAAGCCCAATATATAACAATTAGACATCCTTATTCTGGGCTTAGCCATGGCTTACAAGTCCTCCTGGTAGGGAGCCATTGATTAAAACCAGCTGCCCTGGCCAGGCACAATGATAACCACTTGCATGGTTATCTCACAACAGGAGGTCTCATAAGGAACATGAGGCAGGTGCTGAAACCAACTGGGAGAATTCGGGGGCGGGGGGAGGCAAAAGGAGGAGGGAGGAGAGGATGTGCCCTGCCAACCTCCCAGAAGCCCTAGCACTGGCATCCATCTTGGTTGAGAGTTGCTTAAGCCCCCAGAAAGGACCCAGAGTCAACTACAGGCCAAGCACAATGATTGGCCAGAGTCAGCCCTGAAACTAACCCCATCACCATAAAATCCGAGACTGTGAACCACGTGGCAGAGCCATTCTCCTAGGTTTCCCTTACCTTTCTGCTTTCTACCTGGGCACCCCTCTCCAATAATGTCTCTTGCTTTGTCAGGACTTGTGTCTCCTCAAACAATTCATTTCTGAGTGTTAGACAAGAGCCCACTCTAGAGCCCTGGGAGGGGTCCCCTTTCCTGTAATGCTGCCACAGAGCTTTGAATGAGCTACACTTCATCCCTCACTCTTTCAACCAGACCCAAGCTTGCACAGAAACATAATGCCCACATCAAAACCATGGCGGCCAGCAGCACACACAGACAGTTCTCCCACCTTTGTAGGTGTCATTCCTTTCACTCAAGAGGTCCACCTACTCTCACCTGCACATGCGAACTTCAATACCCAGCCCAAAGCTCAGTTCCTCTGTGAATCTCTCCCTGCTCCTCTCAGGCAGACTTGCTGCTCCCTCTTAGATCCCCATCACCCAGGAAGATACCCACATTGAGTCCTGCCATATTGCCTCCCAGTTCTTTCCTCCCCACCTGGCCTCATGGCTGCACTGTGAGTGGGCATCAAGAGGAGAGGTTGAATCTTAATCATCTTTGGGTCTCGAAAGCCTTGGATCATGCCTTTCAAATATATGGTGGGCCTTCAATGAATGCCTTGGACTGAAGGTGGTGCTTCAATCCAACAACTGCGTGTGCGTGCCTTCTAAGTCGCTTCAGTCGTGTCCAGCTCTTTGCGAACCCTACAGACCATAGCCGACCAGGCTCCTCTAACCCACCAGGCTTCTCTGTCCATGGGATTCTCCAGGCAAGAATACTGGAGTGGGTTGCTATGCCCTCCTCCAGGGGAATCTTCCCGACCCAGGGACAGAACCCAGATCTCTTTTTGTTTTTTATTTTTTAATTAATTAGTTTATTTTAATTGGAGGCTAATTACTTTATAATATTGTAGTGGTTTTGCCATACATTTACATGAATCAGCCATGGGTGTACATGTGTTCCCCATCCTGAACCCCCCTCCCACCTCCCTCCCCATCCCATCCCTCAGGGTTATCCCAGTGCAACAGTCCTGAGCGCCCTGTCTCATGCATTGAACCTGGACTGGCAATCTATTTCACATATGGTAATATACATGTTTCAATGCTATTCTTTCAAATCATCCCACCCTCGCCTTCTCCCACAGAGTCCGAAAGTCTGTTCTTTACATCTGTGTCTCTTTCGCTGTCTCACATATAGGGTTATCATTACCATCTTTCTAAATTCCATATATATGCATTAATATACTGTACTGGTGTTTTTCTTTCTGACTTACTTCACTCTGTATAATAGGCTCCAGTTTCATCCACCTCATTAGAACTGATTCAAATGCATTCTTTTTAATAGCTGAGTACTATTCCATTGTGTATATGCACCACCGCTTTCTTATCCATTCATCAGCCAATGGACATCTAGGTCGCTTCCATGTCCTAGCTATTGCAAAGAGTGCTGTGATGAACATTGGGTTACACATGTCTCTTTCAATTCTGAGAACCAGATCTCTTATGTCTCTCCTGCACTGGCAGATGGGTTCTTTACCACTAGTACCACCTGGGAAGCCCCCTCAATCAAATGACTACTCAGTTCAAAATCTTCACAAAACTTCCTTTTGGTCTCTTGACAATTCAGCCCCCGAGCCTGACACACGGGACACTCAGCCTCTTGGCCACAGTGGACTTCTGAGCATCTCTTACCTCTGGGCCTTTGCTTGCCCATCCCTTCTGCCTATGATGCCCGCTTCTCCTCTTTGCCTGTCAAAACCCTAACCGTCCATCAAGACCCAACCCAAATGCTATCTTCCTTATGTGGCAGCAGGTGATGCCCACTGCTGCTGAGAAGCAAAGTGCTTTGTCTTTCTCAGGTCCTTTCTAAAACACTGCTCTGTATTTTAATGATGCATATTTGTAAAAAGGTACTTTGAGGACAGGTATTTCTAGACTTTAGCAAGAGAGAGTGTGTGTGTATGTGTGTTATAGTTGCTCAGTCATGTCCGACCCTTTGTGATCCCATGGACTATAACCTGCCCGGCTTCTCTGTCCATGGGGATTCTCCAGGCAAGAATACTGGAGTGGGTTGCCATTCCCTTCTCCAGGGGATCTTCCCGACCCAGGGATCAAACCCGGGTCTCCTGCATTGCAGGCAGATTTTTTACCATCTGAGCCACCAGGGAAGCCCCTAGCGAGAGGGCAGGGGCTCAGAAAATATTGGACAGGATGGACTAGGGAATATAGCAGTTAAGCCTGCAAGTGAAAGAGACAGAAAACTTATCTTCAAGGAACCAGCAGGGCCCAGATTGCCTCCCCTGTCCTCTTTTTTCTCAGCAGGGACAAAATGAAAGCTAAGTAAGAACCGCAAAAGTCACCATCTCTTCCTCCCACAGCCAACACAGCTCAGCTTCCCTCCTGGAGAGGTGAAAGCCAGGTGTGACAGCCCAAGCTCGCTTTGCTCCACCCCTCCCTCTCCCCCAAACACAGAGCAGAAATTCACCTCTGCCAGCGTTGTTTCCAAGCTCCCGCAGGACGAGACACACACGGGGTGCATGGCAGGTGGCCCTCAGCTCGCCTCTGCAGGGGCAGTGCACACAGAAGCCTCTCTCCTCAGCATGAAGCGCCTCCACCTGGCACCCTGGACCTCCCTGGTCCTTGGCCTGGCCTTCCTCTCCTTCCACCCGGTTTACTTGGCAGGTAGAACCGTGAGCTTTATTCTCGCCGCAATGGGAAGAGGGAGGGAGGGTGGGAGAGAGAAGGAGGCAGGAGGAGGATTCCTTGGCTCAGGTTGGTCCTGCTCAAAGGAAAGAGGAAATAGGGCTTTCTCATCTGAAGGATTAGGCTGGAGAGTGTAGGGTGGAATGGGGGTTTACCTAAGACCAGAGTCAGCCAAGATGGGAGCCACCACGAGTCCCTCCCGTCAGAGACGGGAGATGCACCTAAAACGGCATCTTTGGACTGCTGTTTCTCAGCGGCGGCTGCTCAGGGTAATTGTGTTGCAATTCCTTATTTTGTGGCTATCATCCTTCCTTTGCATACCCTCCTCTCACCTAAGGACATCCGTCCTTCCCTTGACCCTGGGCATCCTTTGCAACTTTCACTAAACCTCAACACAAGCCGCCGTATGCTGTTAAATCTTCCTCCATCTCACCCGGCTCAGGAGATGTTGGATTATCACCCCACTTTCTCAGGGAGGCCGAGGTGGGTGTTAGGAAGCGCCCTCCCAGGCTGGGCTCTGCACATCAGGGACCTCGCTCTCATTCTCATGCTCCTGGACTTTTGCCTTTGGCTTTGACCTGGCTCCTCAGAACAGTCTGCCCTGCTCCCTGGCAGATTCTCCCTCTCTCAAAGCCAACCCTCACAGTCCCCCACGCCAGGCAGTATCCATCTCTCTCCTCAGTCTCTCCTCGGGAGGTTCAGAGGGTGGGCTCTCAAGCCTCTGAGCCTCAACTCAACTTCGGCTTCCACAACTGACTAGTAGTGTGATCTCAAGCAAATTCTTTACCCTCCCTGAGCTTCAGTTTCCTCATATCTAATGTGGAGATAATCATAGTGCTTACATATAGGGTTGTTGTAAAGATGAAATAGGGTAACTGCACATAAAGAACTTTGAATGAAATAGCACGTGGTAAACACCCCAATGGGGCTTCCCTGGTGGCTCTCTCAGTAAAGAATCTGCCTGCAATGCAGGAGACCCAGGTTCGATTCCTGGTTCGGGAAGGTCCCCTGGAGGAGGGAATGCCAACCCACTCCAGTATTCTTGCCTGAAGAATTCCACAGACAGAGGAGCCTGGTGGGCTACAGTCCACGGGGTCAAAAAGAGTCAGACGCGACTGAATGACTAACACTTTCACTTCATTTCAAACACTCAGCAAAGGTTAGCATGCTCCTTTTACTTCTTCCAATATCGCCCCTCTCCAAGTAAGAGTGTTTTCTGTTTACCCTGGAGGTGCCTTGCTTATGAGAAGGCCTCAAACACTTGACCCATTTCACTGCACTGAACGGTTGGATCCTTCCAGTAGCCTTTACTTTGGAAGTGACTCCAAATAGGACCAGTCCCTGGCTGGCTTTGCTTATGAGGGAGGTGGGTGATGTTTCAGTTCTTCAGAATTTACACTAGGTTATTCGATTTGAACCATATAAAATGTCTGATATTGAATAATTCTGGACCTATAGAAATGGTGATTTCATATGGGTTAACAGTACTCTTGCTTGGAAAATCCCATGGACGGAGGAGCCTGTTAGGCTGCAATCAATGGGGTTGCTAAGAGTCGGACACGACTGAGCGACTTCACTTTCACTTTTCACTTTCCTGCATTGGAGAAGGAAATGGCAACCCACTCCAGTGTTCTTGCCTGGAGAATCCCAGGGACGGGGGAGCCTGGTGGGCTGCCGTCTATGGGGTCACACAGAGTCGGACACGACTGAAGTGACTTAGCATAGCATAACCTACTACTAGTGTTTCATTAACTTGATTTTTTTCCACACACCAGTTCTAGACCAGGACCACTTCCCTACTAGGGTAGAGGGGAGATGAAAGTCAGGGTCAAGGAAGTGATTCGGGTAACAAGGGAAATTAAAACATGGAGGAATCAATTTTTCCAAAGCAAATAAAAACCAAGCTCTGAGGCATTTAGCTGTAAATAATTTACAGTAGCAATCAGATTGCATCAAGGTAGTTACTATATTTCAGCAGGACACTGGAATGGCTAGGGAGGGGATGGTGTAAAATTAGCCTGAGCAGAAATTTCATGGCTTTAGCTAATCAAGAAGTTTCCTCCCAAGTTACTCTGCTATGTGACAGCAAGCACCTTTGAAGGACATGCTAACCTAGAGTCAGTGGGGCCTGGACAGTTTCCAAACTTTTTTTCTGTCATTTCCAAAGAAGCAGATTGAGCAGCCATACAATTTCCAGAAAGATTCTTTCAAAGGCTCTCTTGCTCTTGCTCTAGCTCTACCTAGGTCAGCATTGTCTAACAGAACTTTTTTTAAACTTTTTATTTTATATTGGAGTATAGCTGATTAATAATGCTGTAATAGTTTCAGGGGCACAGCATAGGAACTAGGCCATATGTATACATGTATCCATTCTCCCCCAAACTCCCCTTCCATCCAGGCTGCCACAGGACATTGAGCAGAGTTCCCTGTGCTACACAGAAGGTCCTTGTTGGTTGTCCATTTTAAATATAGCAGTGTGTAGGTGTAGATCCCAAACTCCCTAACTATCCCTTCCCCCACATCCTTGCCCCCTAGAAACCATGAGTTTGTTCTCTAAGTCTGTGAGTTTGTTTCTAACAGAACTTTTTTGATTGTGGAAAGGTTCCATGTCTGTGCTATCTTTCTAACATGGTAGCCACCAGCCACATGACTGAGCACTTTGCAAGTGGCTAGTATGACCAAGTAGCTGAAGTTTTCATTTAATTTCATTTTAATAAACTTAAACAGCCACTCTGGTTTGTGGCCACTATATTGGACACAGTGGACCCAGACTGCCTACCTTCTTATTCTCAATGATGAGAGGGAACACAGCCCATGATTTCTCTCCCTTGGGGATCCTTATGTTCATCTCTGTAATCCCTCCTCACTCCCCAAACTCTGATATTTTCTGCTAGAGTGCCTTTTTATCATTGTGTGCCTTGTTTATTAATCAAGGACTATATAATTCTAAGTGCTGTATACGCTGGAAACCTCTCAACTTGCTTGTAGAGTGTTTAGTTTTTCACACCCTTTTTCTGAATACTAACATCATAATCATCAGAAATAAAGAATCAAGGTCAGACTTCGATGTTTTTTAGTTCAAGTTTTTGAAGGAAACTGAAGCTTGTTATGAAACGACATGGCAGATTTTTAAGTGTCTGTGTTGGTATATGCTAGGAAAACAAAACAAAACAAAACACTTCTTAGATGTACTTATCTGCATAGAAAGCAGCTTAAACAGAGGCCCTTGGTGACAGAAGGGTGATGAGATATAAAGATAAAGCATCTCAATGGGAATAGGAAGTGGTTGGAAAAGGGGAGTGTGTGAGTTTGCTGCCCAACAAAATACCACAGCCTGGGTGGCTGAAACCACAGAAGCCTCTTTTCTCACAGATCTGGAGGCTCTGGGTGTCACCAGCTGTGTTTAATCCTGAGACCTCTCTCCTCAGCTTGCAGATTGCCCCACTCTGCACTGGGTCCTCATATCATCTTTTCCCTCTGAGTTTCCATCCCTGGTGCCTCTTCCTCTTCTCACAAGGACACCAGTCACACTGGACTAATTTAACCATTTAACCTTAATTTCCTCTTTAAAGCCCTATTTCCATAACAAAGCACTACCAAATCTGGGGCCATAGTTCAGGCTATAACAGAACTTTGCTGCATGAAATCTCAACATACCTCTACTGGAACTTCTATAATACTGTCATAATACTCACTACTGATTCACAACAAAAACTGCTAACTCCATGCCTGAGAATGGCTTTTCCTACTGCCTGAGACTATCATTTGTCTTTTCTTCCAGAAGCAAGCAGCGGCAGCAACTCAACCTCGACCATCCACCATCCAGAGAATCTTGAGACCCTGGAGCAGTGCCCCAGTAAGCTTCTCCCGGCAATTGCCCTAGCTCAGGGCTCATCTCGGAACAGGGAGGGACACTGAAGCCTCCTCACTTTCTGTTCATTGGCACTGAGTGGCTGAGCGCCTGCCTGGCCCTCTCGCACCCCACTGTGGTTTGTTCACAGCCCCAGAACCGTCTGCAGGGCACGTCTACAAAGCTCTCTTGGCCATGATCCCCATGTAAGCTCACACTCTGGTGCAGTTTGGCTTTAATGGCTCATCCTCAGGACAGCAGTCAAAGACCCCCTGACTTCGAATGCTTATAGAAGTTTGGGAGTGGAAACATCCTAAACATGAGCCAGTCCAATTCCTGCCCAATGCAGGAGCTTCATTCTCGTACCTGTTGCATTTTTCTGTTCATCTTCCACTTGAAGACTTGCAGTACTAAGGAGCCTAGTGCTTCATAAACAACCACTGTGGTGCATGTCTAATTTATAGGAAGTTTGCTTTATTCTAAGTTTGGCTCCTTGATTCTGCCCCCACTGAATGACCACATGTGCTTACTTCTGGACACTAACAAGGGAGAGTAACAGGCAGCAATATGTAGAGGCTACAAATGTGGCTTTGGACTCCTACAAACATGGGTTTGCGTTCTAGTTCTGCCATCTCGTGACCCTGGGCAGGTGACAGCTTCAGTTCCTGCATGTCAAACAGGAGGAATAACTGCCTATCCACTTGGTGAGGAATAAATAAGGGAACATGTGTAGAGCTCTTAGCACAGTGCAGGGCGTGCCTTAGTAAATGGTGCTATCCTGTTATTACTGGTCTTGATGGTATGAATATCAGAGAATAGCCTTGGGGGAAGGGAGGCTGGGGTGACACTGTCCTTCTCGCCCTCTCTTCCCCGCCAGACGTCGACTTCTGCCCACAAGCGGCCCGGTGTTGCCACACGGGAGTAGATGAATACGGCTGGATCGCGGCGGCTGTTGGTTGGAGTCTCTTGTTTCTCACCCTCATCCTGCTCTGTGTGGACAAACTGATGAAGCTCACTCCAGATGAGTCTAAGGACTTGCAAGCCTGAGACTTAGAACACTAGTCCCAAGAATGTCAATCACCAAGTTGTGGGTAATAGCAGGAGGGGAGAGCGCTGATGTGGTTTCCGATATTTCAAAGTCCGTTCACCCCTTTTTGTTTGTTTGGAGTTTTGTGGTTTTGTTTTGTATTTTGGCCATACTAGGTGGCTGGTGGAATCTTAGTTCCCTGACCACGGATCAAACCCGGGCCTTGGCAGTGGAAGCTCAGCATCCTAACCACTGATGACCATGGAAGTCCCAAAGCCTTGTTATCCTCATACTCTTCAGTTACTTTTAAAAAGGAAAGGAGACAGGGATCCAAGGAAGACAAGACCAGTGCTCCCAACACACCTAATTTCAAAATGTACTTGGGTCCTTTATAATCTGACATTTCCCTGATTGACTCCTTTGCTTGTATTTTTGTGTGGGGAGGGGGGAATTGCTTGTATTTTGACCATCGCTTTCTTCTGCGTTCCAAGTATGTGGTACACAAGAAACATGAACTTCAGTCTTAAAGTCACCCCATTCAAAACAAAACTCAGAACCTTCTTACCAAAAACAAGTGGTGGTGTTTTGTCCCTTATTTCAGTCAAGGGCATCACTGTCATTTCAAAATGTGAGAGCCACCTTGGCCGCTTCCTTAGTCCCACGTCCAATGCTTCCTGGGCTCTTGTTCTTCCTTTGACACGTCCTCGTGTCGAGCCTGCCCATTCTCCTTGCCGGCACCCTAGGTCTGGCCCTCGTTACCCCATCCCCCCACCATGTCAGGAATCCTTCACTTTGTTCTCACTGCCTTCAGGATCCGCCCTCCACGCCCTAGCTTGTCCCTCCCCTCATCCCAACATCTTCCACTTCTTTGCTGCCATTCCCTCTGCAGGGGTGGCTGCCTTCCACCTCCACCCCCAGAACGAAGGCCATTCCTCAAAGTCCAGCTCTAATGCTTGCTCTGCCTTCAAACTTCTAGGCTTGTCTTCTGGGGACCAGGAGTTGGTGGTCTTTGGGTACTTGTGTGGTGCTCTGAGCACAGTCACTGTGAACAACAGGCCTCTTCACAATCAGCTTGTACTGCCTCATGCTCCAGGGTATAAATAGCTCTTAGTGTTTGTCCAATGAATGAATGAATAAACAAACAAATGAGTTCCTGGCCTAAACAAATTTTCTGATCGTCGCTCTGCATCCAGAACCTCCATTTTTTTGGAGCTGGTTGACCAAACTGACCTCTGGAGGAGCCATTTGGCTCTGGCCAGCTTAGGGACAATCACTTAGGGCCCAGATGTCAGCATCACTGTGAACTCTTTCAGTGGGAGTCAGGAAGAGAGATGGGTGGGGTCATCAGAAGAAAGAAAGTGACTCTTGAAGAAAACATATTTGCCCTTCGACAGCAAATATGTGGACAAACTCTAAATAATCATAATACACAAAGGAAAAGTGAGAGGCCTCTGAAATGGGAAGAAATATTTTCTAGAGGTGGCAAATGATTCAAAGCCACCCTACTGCTCTTTCAGAAAGTCTGAATAAATTTCCCTGAACTGAAGGGATTGCACAGCACAGTTTGCTCTCTTCTGAGGATCCAGATCGTATCAGAATCTTAGTTGTTTAATCAGTGAAACAGGATGGACTTATTTCAGAGTGTTGATCATATGGGCACAAGTATCTATAAAAGCCTGAGCTACGTCATGGATGTACACATGGGTGGTGCTTCACTTTTTTAGAAATTCAAGGAGTCTCCACCATACATGATGGTTTAATTCTTTCAAGATGAAAAGATTCAGTGTGAAACCAACTTTGCTTTAATATCTGCAAATATTTTTTAAGTAAATCAGTGTGCAATAGTGAAAGAGCACTGTCTCAAAACGAAAAAAGCAAGAAGGAAGATTAAGATTTATTTCTGGTGAACATGAACAGAATTGACACGCTGTCTTGCTGAGGATCAACCTTCTAATTGGAAAACGTAAGAACTGGACCAAACGTGTATGCAAACCAGATTACAAAAGCTCAGGAAGCTATGTGAGGCTCTGCATGTAAGTGGGTGGGTGTGAGGCTCTTCCTTGCAACCAGAGCAGCGGGGCTCTCATCTCTTTTATGCATGTGTGAACCTCGGTGGCCAGACTGCATTTGCTGCTTTAAAGGGGGGAGAGTCACAGCACCAGTTGGCATCTGAGATGAGTAGACTCTTAGACTACACTGAAAAGAATTACATGTAGTTGCTGCCATTGTCACAGTGAAATTCAGGCACTCTGTGTCTTGCTTTTCTTTCACAAAAGGAAGGCTAGATCAGATCCAAACAATCACTCTTTTCTTTGAGACTGGAAAGAAAGATGGTTATATCATCTGATGGTTATGTGACCCAGATGCTAACTCTCAGATCTACCTTCAACATGGAACGTCTTTATTCTAGAAAAGCAAAGACTTGTCAGGAAATTTAAAAGGAACACCTGAGAGGGAAAACCAGGGACTGATGTCCATCTAAGAGTTTCCTGTGACAAGCAGCAGGACCTGTCTCATAGTAGATGTACTTTTCATTTAAAAAACTTTGTCCTCAGGGATCAGTGTGGTCCTCAGCACCGCTACAGACTGTGTAACACAGGGCATATCCAGTTTGAGGCATTTCTGTATCAATGTCCTATGCAAAAATAGAATCTTTAAACATTAAGGTGTGGCACAATTATCCGACTTTTAAAATCTATTCCTTTTTAGATGCATGATACCCAAGGACAAATAAACCAAATATATGATTTTTCTATTTAAAATGAAACACTATGCCATGCAAGATTAATAAAAAACAAGTCTTAGGGTAACTTGGGCCTCTTTTCCACAAAAATATATGAAAGCATATTTTTAAACTTAAAGAACAGTCTAAAAATGTTTTTGATGAAGAATGTTTCTTTCCGTCAGAGTCCTGACGTCTGTGTTGAAGTCACATATGGACATACAGTGACATTCCTGGGTCTTCGTCAGTGTTTGGCAGGAGGGCCGTGCAAACAACCCCTCCCTGGGTCTACAGCCAGCCTTACCTGACTCCGTCCATCCTCTGTACTTCTTTCCAGAGTGATCTGTCTAATCCATGAATAAGAAATTGAGTCACTCTCACCTGCCTAAAATCCCCCAGTGACTACCCATACCATATTTCTACCTGACCATAGGATCTTCTCTAGCTTTTTCTCTTCTGTATCCTTCACACACACCCAGTTATGAATTATTTCAGCTCTCTCTCTATCCTCCAAGCCTTCACTCTTGTTCACACAGTCTGAAACATACCCTTCCCAAGAGGCAGATTTGCCATGAACCAAGAGAACTTTGTCACCCTGCTAATTTAACTCATATGTAGAGTGCATCATGTGAAATGCCAGGCTGTAATCAAGATTCCCAGGAGAAATATCAGCAACCTCAGATATGCAGATAACACCACTCTAATGGGAGAAAGCAGAGAGGAACTAAAGAGCCTCTTGATGGGAGTGAAAGAGGACAGTGAAAAAGCTGGCTTAAAACTCAACATTCAAAAAATTAAGATCATGGCATCTGGTGCCATCACTTCATGGGAAATAGATGGAGAAAAAGTGGAAACAGTGACAAGTTTTCTTTTCTTGGGCTCCAAAATCACTGTGGACAGTGACTGCAGCCACAAAATTAAAAGATGCTTGCTCCTTGGAGGAAAAACTATGACAAGCCTAGACAGCCTATTAAAAAGCAGAGATATCATTTTGCTGACAAAGGTCTGTCTAGTTAAAGCTATGGTTTTTCCAGTAGTCATGGGTAGATGTGAGAGTTGGACCATTATGGAGGCTGAGCACCAAAGAACTGATGCTTTTAAACTATGGTGCCGGAGAAGACTTTTGAGAGTCCCGTGGACAGCAAGGAGATCAAACCAGCCCATTCTAAAGGAAATCAAACTTGATGCTGAAGCTGAAGCTCCAATATTTTGGCTACCTGATGTGAAAAGCCGATGGAAAAGACCCTGATTCTAGGAAAGACGGATGGCAAGAGGAGAAGGGGGCGGCAGAGGATGAGATGGTTGGATGGCATCACCAACTCAATGGGCATGAGTTTGAGCAAACTGCAGGAGAGAGTGAAGGACAGGAAAGCCTGGTGTGCTGCAGTCCATGGGGTCGCAAAGAGTTGGACACAACTTAGCAACTGAACAACAAGAAAAGAAGCTTTAATTTTGGTCCTCTTTCTTGTTTGCCCCTCTCCAAGACTGTCTATCTAGTTTTGTATTTCTTATTTTGTATCTTTTTTTTAGAAGAGAATACTCTAATTATGTACGTTTTAGGTCCCATAAACCGGGACCTGCCCTTGCTCTTCCCTCCCTTCCCCTCTGCTGATTGGATTCATTGGGTTTATTGGGATTGGTCTTTCAAGTCAAGTTATCCTCTCCTCTCTCGACACACACACATACACACACACATATACATGCACACGTATATGCACATGTATACCCTCCCTCGGTGGCCTGTGCTCACCTCCAGGGCAAAGACTTTCTCTCCCCTTAAGGGAGAAAAGGGAACCTTCCCACACTGTTGGTGGGAATGTAAATTGGTACAGCCACTATGAAGAACAGTATGGAGATTTCTTTAAAAACTAGGACTAAAACTGCCATATGACACAGCAATCCCACTACTGGGCACATACCCTGAGAAAACCACAATTTTAAAAGACACATATAACCCAGTGTTCACTGCAGCACTATTTACAATAGCCAGGACATGGAAGCAACCTAGATGTCCATCAACAGATGAATGGATAAAGAAGTTGTGGTACACATACACAATGGAATATTACTCAGCCACAAAAAGGAACGAATGTGAGTCAACTCTAGTGAGGTGAATGAACCTAGAGCCCATCATAAAGCTGAGTCACAAAGAGAAAAACAAATATCATATATTAATGCATATATATGGAATCTAGAAAAATGGTACTGGTTAATCTATCTGTAGGGCAGCAAAAGAGAGACAAAAAGACATAGAGAACAGACTTGTGGAGACACTGGGGGTGTCGGACAAATTGAGAGAGTAGCATTGAAACATACACACCACAATATGTAAAACAGATAGCCAGTGGGAATTCGCTGTATGATGCAGGGAGCTCAACCTGGTTCTCTGTGGCAACCTAGAGGGGTGGGATGGAGGTTCAAGATGGAGGGGACATATGTATGCCTATGGCTGATTCATGTTGATGTATAGTGGAAACCAGCACAACAATGTAAAGGAAATATCCTCCAATTAAAAATAAATAAATTATACATAGATAAAGAGAACCCACCTGTCAGTGCAGGGGACACAGGTTCGATGCCTGCTCCAGTAAGATTCCACATGACTCGGGGCAACAAAGCCCTCGAACTGGAACTACTGAGCTCACGCGCACCCCAAAGCCTGTGCTCTGCAACAAGAGAAACCACTGCAAGGAAAAGCCCATGCACTGCAACGAAGAGCAGCTCTCCGCAATTAGACAAAACCTGCATGCAGCAACGAAGACCCAGCACAGTCAAAAATGAAATAAAACTTAAAAACACACACACACACTCTTCCCTTGACCCAACTTCTTTGAGCCTTCTTCTCAACTATGCCTCAACTTGGTCTATACAAACTACAGACTCAACATAAATAACTTCATCCAACCCATCCCCCCATATTAAAGACTCAAATAAACACTAACCTAGTTTCTAACAGCTCAAGACTGCATCCCTAGGATGGCCCTATCCCCCTTTAAAGTGCCTGTCTGAGAAAGCTCAAGGTTGCCAGAAGAACTTGCTGGTTCTCCCAGCCAGTACCTGACAAGAGGCCCTGACCATACTTAGAGCATTTATTATAAAGGCCTTAGTTGTGAATTCTTCCTCTGTCCTTTCGAGATGTCTCTATCTAGATCAATATCTCTATCAAGATGTCTCTATATTGATGCTGTCTATCCATCCAGACTTTATTTTTGGGGGCTCCAAAATCACTGCAGATGGTGACTGCAGCCATGAGATTAAAAGACGCTTACTCCTTGGAAGAAAAGTTATGACCAATCTAGATAGCATATTCAAAAGCAGAGACATTCCTTTGCCAACAAAGGTCCATCTAGTCAAGGCTATGGTTTTTCCTGTGGTCACGTATGGATGTGAGAGTTGGACTGTGAAGAAAGCTGAGCGCCGAAGAATTGATGCTTTTGAACTGTGGTGTTGGAGAAGACTCTTGAGAGTCCCTTGGACTGCAAGGAGATCCAACCAGTCCATTCTGAAGGAAATCAGCCCTGGGATTTCTTTGGAAGGAATGATGCTAAAGCTGAAACTTCAGTACTTTGGCCACCTCATGCAAAGAGTTGACTCATTGGAAAAGACTCTGATGCTGGGAGGGATTGGGGGCAGGAGGAGAAGGGGACGACAGAGGATGAGATGGCTGGATGGCATCACTGACTCGATGGACATGAGTCTGAGTGAACTCCGGGAGATGGTGATGGACAGGGAGGCCTGGCGTGCTGTGATTCATGGGGTCACAAAGAGTCAGACATGACTGAGCGACTGAACTGAACTGATCCATCCATCCATTCATCCATCTGTATCTCCTACACCTCAAAACCTGAAAGCCATTCCTTTAAAACTTAATCAGAAGGATAGGGCTTCTGTCCCCCTCATCCCTGGTCTCTGTTGGGGGGCAGAACCCTGGCTTCAATGACTGCCAGAGAGCAAGCAGAGCTGACCTGATCAGCATTCACACTCACCAACTCTATAATTTCTCAATTCCCCAACTCTACTGAGATCCCTCACCCACCCCTGCTCCCTCATTTCCCTATAAAACACCCAGTCACTTCTGCACAGTTTTATCCTAGACTCTCTAATCTGTTGCAGTAGTTATTAAAATCTGTCTTCACCACGTTAGTGTCTGGCTCTGTTTAACTTGGACAACTGAGCACTGTGGAGGACAGTATCTCCCTGCCTGCCTCTCTCACTGGTCTCTCTGAAGGCAGAAACTACGTCGTTCACCTCTGATTCCTTCCACTGGCCCAGAGCTGGGTGCACAGCAAAACTCAATAAACATCTGATGAGTTAGTGCATCAGAGGAGACCCAGGAGCGTGGCCTGTGCAACCACCACAGTGAAGCGAGAGAGCTATGAAGACAAAGAGGAGGCTCTTGGGGAAATTTGAGGTTTGAAGGTCGGGAAAATTTTAAATTACTGTTTTCATAAGTTTATAACTATACATAATTAAGTCATTTGTGGAAACCAGTACCTGGCAGACCTACCCCAAAAGCTGATTCTGTGATAAGAGATTCAACATACAAAGGGACAAGGGCCAGATCATATATAAAAACAGAACTTCAACCCACAATCTGCAGCAACCAGTCCAGGAAGCCAACCCATCAGCCTCAGCAACTAATCCAGGAAATCAAGCCACCTCCACAGCAATTGGCTCAGACAGCCAGGGTTTGGTTAATAATGGACAGCTTCAGATAGTTTAGGATCAAGCATAGGAAGCCAAACATCTGCCCCCTGACCAGTCATACAGAATGCTCCACTCCTCCTCAGTCCATCGACAGTCATCCCAGGCCTACAGCCTCTGGTGGAGCACAGCTGAATATCTGAAGCCTCCCTCCTTTCACCATCAAGCCTTCCCATGCCCCTGCCCGCA
Source organism: Bos mutus (assembly GCF_027580195.1). Lineage (NCBI taxonomy): Eukaryota > Metazoa > Chordata > Mammalia > Artiodactyla > Bovidae > Bos > Bos mutus. Next base: position 21,497,986 of record NC_091620.1, on the reverse strand, counting down.
TCTGAGTCTCTGCCAAACATAAATGATGGTGGCTGACTCCTAGAATAAACAGTATTTTCTTGTTCTTAGTTGGGTGGTCTTTGCTTATTTCCACAGTGATGATTTATTGAACTCTTTGTTGAAATATTTGTCTTGTTCTTTGCATCTTGAAGGAGATCTTTTTATCTGGGAGATTCCTATTACCAGGTCAAAATGAAGCAAGCTATTGAGAGAGAGTATTATGGGCTGAGTATTCCATGTGTCCCCCAAAACTCATGTTGGAATTGTAACCCCCAGGACTTTGGAATGTGAACTATTCGGAAATAGGGTCATTGCAATTGTAATGAATTAAGATGAGGCTACCCTGGAACAGACTTCAATTGGGTCTCTAATTTGATGTGTCCTTATGTAAAAAGGAAATTTTCAATACAGACACACACACACCACACACGGGGAGGATGCATGTAATGAAGGCAGAGGTCAGGGTAATGTATTCACAAGCCAAGGATTTCTAAAGGTCATCAGCAACTGCCAGAGGCAGGGGGAGGGGTGGGAAGAGCCCCGGAACAGATTCCCTCCATGTCCCTCAGAAGGAAGCACCACCTTGCTCTCAGGTGTTCAGCCTCCAGAACAGCAAGGCAGTCCATCCCTGTTGGTCTCAGACACCCAGTTTGCGATACTTTCTTAGAGCAACCACAGCAAACTAATACAAAGAGCATGGCTTTTTGAAAAATGAGCAGCTTCCACTTGAAATCAAGGGGAGTCTGGTGCCCAGGGTTTGCAATGAAGCATTGAATATGAACAGATAGGCAGGATGCTTTCCTATGGAGCTTCAAGCCGTGGGCACGTGGAGTGTGAGTCACCTGTGGTGACAATTTTGCAGTGAACCTAAAGAAGGAATAAGGAAGGCCCAGGCCACCTTTCTGCATCTCTTCATGGCCCAGGATGGCTCTCCTCTCCACACCACACACTACCTGTTCAAGAACAGGTCAAGAGGGTGGAGATGCTGCCTCGGAAGATGCAACACCTGGAAGCGAGAGATGCCAGCCCCAGGGTCACACACAAACTGTGCATAGCATGAAAGCACCATTGCAGCCAGACTTCCTGTGTGAGAGCTGGGGGAGCCAGGGGTGGGGAACGCAGGACTTGAGGGCTCTCATGTCAGTCCTGGGGTGGCAGGAGGCCCCCTTCTAGAAAACCCCTCTAATAAACCCACACTGCACGCAAGGCTTTGCACACACTCAGGAAAGCACACACACAGTGTTGCCTTGTTCTGGCCACAACTAGGGTCCTTGAGCCCACTCCCCTCACTGGTCCTCTCCCTACTGCCTGACACTGCCACGCGAGGTCCTCCCCGCTCCCCACCTGAAGCTGAATGGTCCTAGGGAGAGGAACACAGAGTGTTTGGGAACCTAAGGCAGGGTGCCTGGGGCCTGGAGTGCGCATGAGCGCCAGAGCGAGTATGGGGCGGAGGGTGCTGCCCACTGGGATCTAGAAAGCTCTTCGAGTGTAGTTCAAATTATTCACATCCACTTACCCAGGTTTCTTTGAGAAATAGGCACCTTTTAAAATTTGCATTTTTCATTGCAATGAAAAATGCAGTTTTCATTCCAATCCCAAAGAAAGGCAATGCCAAAGAATTCTCAAACTACCACACAATTGCACTCATCTCACACGCTAGTAAAGTAATGCTCAAAATTCTCCAAGCCAGGCTTCAGCAATACGTGAACCATGAACTTCCAGATGTTCAAGCTGGTTTTAGAAAAGGCAGAGGAACCAGAGATCAAATTGCCAACATCTGCTGGATCATAGAAAAATCAAGAGAGTTCCAGAAAAACATCTATTTCTGCTTTATTGAGTATGCCAAAGCCTTTGACTGTGTGGATCACAATAAACTGTGGGAAATTCTGAAAGAGATGGGAATACCAGACCACCTGACCTGCCTCTTGAGAAACCTATACGCAGGTCAGGAAGCAACAGTTAGAACTGGACATGGAACAACAGATTGGTTCCAAATAGGAAAAGGAGTTCATCAATGCTGTATATTGTCACTCTGCTTATTTAACTTATATGCAGAGTACATCATGAGAAACACTGGGCTGGAAGAAGCACAAGCTGGAATCAAGATTGCCAGGAGAAATATCAATAACCTCAGATATGCAGATGACACCACCCTTATGGCAGAAAGTGAAGAGGAACTAAAAAGCCTCTTGATAAAGGTGAAAGAGGAGAGTAAAAGAGTTGGCTTAAAGCTCAACATTCAGAAAACTAAGATCATGGCATCCGGTCCCATCACTTCATGGGAAATAGATGGGGAAACAGTGGAAACAGTGTCAGACTTTATGTTTTTGGGCTCCAAAATCACTGCAGATGGTGATTGCAGCCACGAAAATAAAAGATGCTTACTCCTTGGAAGGAAAGTTATGACCAACCTAGATAGCATATTAAAAAGCAGAGACATTCCTTTGCCAACAAAGGCCTGTCTAGTCAAGGCTATGGTTTTTCCAGTGGTCATGTATGGATGTGAGAGTTGGACTGTGAAGAAAGCTGAGTGCCGAAGAATTGATGCTTTTGAACTATGGTGTTGGAGAAGACTCTTGAGAGTCCCTTGGACTGCAAGGAGATCCAACCAGTCCATTCTAAAAAAGATCAGTCCTGGGTGCTCTTTGGAAGGAATGATGCTAAAGCTGAAACTCCAGTACTTAGGCCACCTCATGTGAAGAGTTGACTCACTGGAAAAGACTCTGATGCTGGGAGGGATGGGGGGCAGGAGGAGAAGGGGACGACAGAGGATGAGATGGCTGGATGGTATCACTGACTCGATGGACGTGAGTCTGAGTGAACTCCGGGAGTTGGTGATGGACAGGGAGGCCTGGCAGGCTGCGATTCATGGGGTCACAAAGAGTCGGACACGACTGAGCTACTAAACTGAACTGAACTAAAAATTTGCAAAGAGGTGTCCTAAACCTCTATGCTGAAACCTGAGAAAAAAGAAATGACACATAAGGTGCAATACTTGGCTTCAGTTACATGCTTGTCTGGCTACAAAACACACTTGCTTTATAGCATATTTGGAAATGCCTTCTTTGAACTGTTCTGAAATGGGAATTCCCTGGGAGTCTAGTTGTTAGGACTTTGAGTTTCCACTGCAGGGGCCGTGGGTTCAATTCCTGGTTGGACAACTAAGATTCTGCGTGCCACCTAGCGTGGCAAAAGAAACAAAACAAAAACAAACTACTGAAAAGGCTAAAGTTTAAAAAAAAAAAATGAATTTTTTTGTTTGGCCAGACTGATACAGTGCCAGTGATGAAAAAAGCCACCGCACAGATGGCGACACTGTCTGGTGGACTACAAACATGCAGTCATGCACTTTCCACAGTCAAAGAAGCCATTCTTCCTCCCCGCTTAAAGCAGACAGGCCCACAAATGCATTCATCACATTTCTTCTGTGACATGTTCATTCCTACCAAGAAGGAGTAAGAGCTAAACTGATTCTGGAAGAGTAAGCAAATATTTCTGTTTTCACTGGTTGAGCAACTAGCTTTTTTCTCAAATTTTGTACTGTTATAAGCAATATATGCAATATAGGGAATAATTATACTTTGGAGATGATGAAATCAAATATTCTTTTAAAAACTGACAAGTTATCAAGTCATGCAAAGACATAGAGGAACCTTAAATGCACATTAGCAAGTGAAGGAATTCAATCTGAAAAGGCTACATACTAAATGATTACAACCATGTGACATTCTGGAAAAGGCAAAACTATAGAGACAGTAAAATTAAAAAAGACCAGTGGTTGGAGATGGGAAGGGATGAAGGGGCTGCTCATGGGGATTTTTAGGGCAGTAAAACTATTCTGTATGAAGCAACAATGGAGGATACATGTCATTATACATTTGTCCAAAACCATAGAATGTATACCAGGAGTGAACGCTCATATAAACCATGGACTTCAGGTGATAATGCTGTGTCAGTGTAGGCTCTGTCACAAATGTAGCACTCTGGAGGGAGATGCTGAGAGCCAGGGAGGCTCTGCGTTGTGGAGGCAGGGATCTATGGGAAATCTCTGTACCTTCTGCTCAGGTTTGCTCCAAACCTAAAGACCCAAAAAGCAAAAGTCTATTTTTAAAAGCAGATTTACAAGTATCTGGGAGAATCTTAGTACTCACTCCAGAGAAGGGTGGTTTTTTTTATGCATCAAATTAAATATCCTTGAATTTAAAATCTTGAACAGAAAACTACTTAGAGGAAGGTAACTTCTGTGTCTTATGCATTAGCACCAAACTTTAATGCCTAAATTAGTTTATCAAGTCCATTCTTAGGATCACTGAATAAATCAAAATGTTAAGTATTTGTTTTCTCTTAAGAGAACTGTACTCACTTATATATTTGGGGGGAAATGTATGATGCACAGTCAATGGTCAGTCCAGCCTGTCTTCATTTTACTCTGTATTCACTTTTACCCCCTTCTGTCTCATATTCTCCTGTTTCAAGACCCTGATGCTGGGAGGGACTGGGGCAGGAGGAGAAGGGGACGACAGAGGATGAGATGGTTGGATGGCATCACCGACTCGATGGACATGAGTTTGAGTGAATTCTGGGAGTTGGTGATGGACAGAGAGGCCTGGTGTGCTATGATTCATGGGGTCGCATAGGTGTTCTGTGATTCATGGGGTCGCATAGGGGTTCAGACTGAGCGACTGAACTGAACTGAAGGCAACCCTATAGTGCCTATACAGGCTTCTGTAAAATATAAAGTTCTATTATAAGTGTAGGTATTTTGAATTCACATAAGCTAGATCTCATCCTGCCTCTTACTTTGTTCACACACTGGTGATTTTTTTAAGACCTATTTGCTCTTCTATGTCAGTAAGACCAGAGAGTCTTGCTGCTACACAGGGTTCTACCAATAAGCAATCTCGGCTCACTTCCGCATTCCCAGGATGGACCCCTAGACTGGCTCCAGAGCCCACCTCCACACCACACTGCCACTGAAATCCTCAGAAGTTCCCTTTATGGGTTTGTGAATGTATTTCCCTGGGCAAATACTGCCAGCTACAGTAACGCTGTGTCACAGAAGAAGCACATTTTTAATTAAAGTATTACAGGATAACTTGCTTTTTAAATCAGCATACAGTTATTTCATTCAGTTGTCTCAGAAACTGAAATTGACTTTTCATTGTTTCTATCTATCTCCCTGTTCCAAGGATAGACAACCATCATTTCCACGCCTCATTCAAGAATATTACACATAACATTCCCATTGTTAGGTGCTGAATTCAATTTATTCAATTCAATTTTATCTTGAATCTGAAGATAGCATTGCTATTGATTTCCATCAGCATTTTTCTTTTCAATGTGATTTTTTTTTAAAGGTTATCTATAAGTGAAATTCTGGCTTCCGAGATGGCTCAGGGGTGAATTATCTGCCTGCCAATGCAGGGGATGTGGGTTGATCCCTGGGTCATGAAGATCCCCTGGAGCAGACATGGCAAACCCACTCCAGTATTCATGTCTGGAGAATTCCATGGACAGAGGAGCCTGGCAGGCTACAGTCCACAGGGTCATAAAAGAATCAGACACAACTGAGCATACACACTATAAATGAAATTCTGGGCAAGTGTGCATTTTTAGCTGAATTGAAAAATAAAAATTTCTGCCCGATTATTCCTGGCTCCAGGGCAGATTTCTCACCTTCAGATATGCCAGGGTTGTGCCAGGTTTCAGGAAATGCAGAAAAGCTGTCTTATTAAGAGAGCAACTCTGATGGATCGTTCTGGAACTATGATGATATCTCAGTGTGTTCTTCCCAGAAAGGAACCAAAAAGCAGCTTCTACTGGTCAGTTCTGAAAGTCCATCCCAGCAGTGAGAAGAAACAACAGAGTGGGCCACGAGGCTGGATGACAGCTGTGTTCCATGCTAAGATAAGGAGAAAACCTCAGACATAGTAACCTACAGGGCTTATACCAGGGATATTTCAGATTCTATAGAACACTTAAATGTAAATGTCAGGGAGGCAGGGGGTTTTCATAATTTTAAGAATTATTTTTTAAATTTTAAAATAATTCCATAGATGATACACCACTGCAAGAGTTAAATGTTCCAGGGGGTAAAAGGAACCTTCCAGAGTACCAAAACATCTCCAGTTTGCATCCAGAGATCTCAGCCTTCCAGCCCATCTCTGGATGAAGTCACGTGGAAGGCTGCCAACTCAACAGAACCAAACCTTACCTCCAGCTTTCCAAGGGCAATCCCCTTTGAAGAACCCCAAGAGTGGGGCTGGAGGTGGGGTGGGAGGTGGCAGGGAGTCTGGTGGATAAGACCTGTGTGATGGGAGCAATTTGCATGTAGAGCAAATCAGACTTCCACAACAGTCTGAGGATGAGAACATTTTTTGCCTTTTTCAGCTTTGTGAGTGAAAGTGTTAGTTGCTCAGTCATGTCCAACTCTTTGTGATCCCATGGACTGTAGCCCGCCAGGCTTCTCTGTCCATTATAATTCACAAAAATTTTATATATTTAAGGTATACAACATGGTAATATTTTAAATTTTTTTGTTCAGAGATGTTTAGCTTAACATTCAATGTTATTTACATACATTACTTTTACAGGCATCTGAGGGATTTCAATGAAATCCAGGGAGATAATGTGAGTTGACCAAAGTCATATCAGTCTAAGCAGCTCAGCTTGGATTAAAAATATTCATAAATCTAGGGACCTCCCCAGAGGTCCACGGTTAAGACTCTGCACTTCCAATGCACGGGTGTGAGTTCAATCTTTAGTCAGAAAACTAAGATCCCACATGCTGTGTGGCATGGCCAAAAAAAAAATAATAATAATAATAATAATAAACCTGATCCCCTCCAGGCTTGGAATTCTTTGCTTTAAATCTTCATCAGCAAGACTGCCTGGGATGTGGGGACAATGTAGTGAGTCAAAGACCTGGAAGGGACCTTAGAGGCCAAGAGATTCCATCTCCTTCTCTGCCACCCCTGCCCCCCCCCACCCCACCCCGCTCACACACATTTAATTACACCTTGAGAAAGATGACTTGTCTGCTTGATGACTTCCAGAAAATTATGTTCATCACACTATGAAAGAGTCCCTTAAATTCCATGTATATTGAAAGCAATTAATTCAAAGGGAAAAACCCTTAGGAAATAATCTGGAAAAGTAATAGTTGTTTCCAGTATTCACTATTGAAGATAATGTAACCTATTCAGAAAAGAACACTAAATAGCAAAAAACAAGGTCAAGGAAAGGTAATACAACTATGGGATATTATACAGATATAAAATGATAACTATGAGAAGTATGTGGAAACTATTTTATTGGTCAAATTATAAAATATTAAGTATACAAAAAAATATTTTATTACTCAATGCTGGTGAGGATATAATGAGATGTATTCTCAAGGTGGACCTGGAGGATATAAATTGGCCCAGGAATTCTAAAAAATAATTGATGATATGGAATATGACTCTTTAAATCTATTCAGATTATTCAACTCAGTAATTTCACCTCTAGGAATTTATTCTAAGGAAAGAATCTGAAAATTAGACAATTTATAAACAAAGATATTTATCACAGCATTATTTACAAGAGCAAAACATTAGAAACAACCAAATGTTAAACATCGGGGACATGGTTAAAATTATGGTAGATCCACAGACAGGAATATCATGCAAAAAACACAGGGCCCCTTTCACCATGAGAGGATACAATGAGAGGTGAGCAACCTAGAAGGGGTGCCTCACCCCACTATGCTGATACCCTGATCTCCAAGTTTTACCTCCAGAACTAATTATACTTTTCATACTTAGGCAAGAATGGTGAAGGAACCAGGAATTCCTTCCTTGAAGTGTTAAAGGAAACAGGAGTGCCAACCACAAAAGTTTACAAAGAAAAAAATGTAATCAAGTTACTAAAGGAAAAATGTTTTTAGTGAAGACGTTAACTCAGATATATGCAAGCTATAAGATAATGAATTATAAAGAAGTTGGAAAAAATACATCTATTTAGACAGGTCTAAACACAGGTCTTTAGTGACATGAGATACTGTTTATGACCATGCTGAAAAAGAAAACAGGATAGAATGCACATGGGCTGTCATATCTGATTCTGAGTCGTATCGGACTCCGTGCACTGTAGCTCGCCAGGCTCCTCTGTCCATGGAATTTTCCAGGCAAGAATACTGCAGTGGGTTGTCATTTCCTTCTCTAGAGGATCTTCTCGATCCAGAGATCAAACCCGAATCTCTTGTGTCTCCTGCACTGGCAGACAGATTCTTTACCACTGTGCCGCCTGGGAAGCCCCTACAGGGCTTTTTGAGCAACACTATATAGCAGAACAGGTATGTCTGGGTAGCACATGTGTATGTATTTAGCTGATCATCAAGCAATGCAACATGTAAAGTTGAAACTCTGTTACAAGGTATTTGTATCACCTGTGAAGCAGTATAGTATTTGCAAGTGGACTTGGGCTAGTCATAAATGTGTATAGCAAACTCTACTGCAATTGCTTAAGAAAGTAAAAATAGAAGTAAAACTGAAATGTTAAGAGAGGAGAGAAATGGAATGATATAGTGAGTGAGTGAGTGAGTGAAAGTCGCTCAGTTGTGTACGACTCTTTGCGACCCCATAGACTATAGAGTCCATGGAATTCTCCAGGCCAGAATACTGGAGTGGGTAGCCTTTTCCTTCTCCAGGGGATCTTCCCAACCCAGGAATCAAACCCAGGTCTCCCACATTGCAGGCAGATTCTTTACCAGCTGAGCCACATGGGAAGCCCTAAATGCTCATAAAAGCAAAGAAGGTATTAAAAGAGTGGAAGACAAAAAAACAGAAATGAACAAGTCAATGAATGAAAATAGTAACAAATAGGGCAAACATGTCATAATCACTTTAAATGTGAGTGGTCTAAATAAACCAATTAAAAGAATATCAGAATGGATAGAAAAAAAAGACTGAACTATATGTTGTCTACAAGAAACCCACTTTAAATATAAATACATAGATTAAACGTAAAGGGATGGAGAAAGATATACCATGATAACACTAATAAAAAGAAAGTTGGTACAGTTATATTAATTTCAGAGCAGAATTCAGAGAAAGAAATTTATCAGGGATAAAGAGAAGCATTACAAAAAGATAAAGAGGCCAATTTTCCAAGAAGATATAACAATTCTTACTGTGCATACTCCTAACAACAGAGCAACAAAATACATGAGGCAAAAACTGATAGAACTGCAGAGAGAAACAGATAAATCCACTATTACAGCTAGAGAGTTCGGTACCCCTCTGTCAGCAACTGACAAACCCAGCAGGCAGAAAATATCAGTAAGGACATAGTTGAACAGAACAGCCCCATCAATCAACTGAATTTAATTGACATTCATAGCCTACTTCACCCAACCACAACAGATTACACATTCTCCTCAAACTCACAGAATATTCACCAAGAGGGACTCTATTCTGGGCCACACAAAATTTAAAAGAAAGAGCTCCCTGCCACTCAGCCATTGTACGCGTCCTTAGTTGCGTCTGACTCTTTGCAAACCCCTGGGCTGTAGCCCTCCAGGCTTCTCTGTCCAAGGGATTTCCCAGACAAGAATACTGGAGTGGGCTGCCATTTCCTACTCCAGGGGATTTTCCCAACCCAGGGATTGAACCCATTTCTCGTGCGTGTCTGCATTGGCAGTTGGATGTGGCACTGGGCCACATGGGGAGCCCATGATACCTCAAATAACAAACACTATTAATTTGAATGTATCTTTCAAGCCAGGGAAAATGAAGCAGAGCTCATCTTATAAAAAGCACAAAATTAGACAATCTTTGGGCTTCTCTGGTGGCACAGAGGGTAAAACATCTGCCTTCAATGCAGGAGACCTGGGCTCAATCCCCAGGTCGGGGAGATCCCCTGGAGAAGGAAACAGCAATCCACTCCAGTCCTCTTGCCTGGAAAATTCACAGAGTCTCACACGACTGAGCAACTTGACTTCTCTTACTGTGAAATAATATTTTTGCTGCCTATTAAAAAGTCCTAAGCTAATAAATCTAAAGAAATGGTAACCTACTCATTTGAAATCAATTTTTTCTCAGAGCAGAAAGGTTGTCAGTTTTTGCATCTCTACAGACTGACCTGAATCTGGGCTGTGTTCTGTTTCCCCTCTTACACAATAGGATAATATTCCTACTCCCCCATTATCCACTGAATCCCAGCCTCCTCACTTTCTTCTCTTGTCTTCACTCCATGGGTCACCCCCATTAGCTCACAACATGTCTGGTATCCATTAATTTTAAGCTTGCCACGTTTAGCAAGTAAAAACACAGACATCTAGGTAAATTTCAGTGTCAGGTAAACAAGTAACATATTAGTGTGTGTCTCATGGAATATTTCAGTTCAGTTCAGTCACTCAGTTGTGTCCAACTCTTTGCGACCCCATGGACTGCAGCACCATGCAATATTTAAGACATACTAAAAACTGAAAACAAAGCCTTCCTACTTGTCTGAAATTCAACTTAATCAGGTTCCCTGTATTTTATTTGACAACCTTACATCATTCACCCTACAGCCCTGTCTTCCAGTTACCATCCCTTTTCTTCCCTTCTCAGCAAAGTGCCTGAAAAGAGCTGTCTGAATTCTCCCTTCTCTCCATCTCTCCCCTCCTAGTCCTCTTTCACTCTGTGTCCAAGCTAACTTCTTTCACCAGCACTCCAGAGACTGATGGCCTCCATGCTGTTTACTGGAGCATGAAATTGGTCTTATTCCCCAGTGTATTCCAAGTTCCTGGTGCTTATAACAGTACCTATCACAGAGCTGGTACTTGATCAATGTTTATTTAATGAATGCACTCATGTAGCTACAGTATTATCAGACGGGTCAGTTTTCAGCAAATTTATTTGCCATTCCATGAGATTCTCAATGTTGGAGTTGAAATTGTTCACTTTCATATACACATAACATGCCATGTTCTATCTATAGAAGCGACTCTTTAAGCCATTCAACTTTATTCACAGCTACTTCTTCAAGACATACTAAACAACATCTTGCCCTTCCTTCATTTTATGGCATAACTAAGAACAATGAAGCAGGGAGATGGACGTCCCCTCACCGTACTGACTCTGGGGAGAGCCTGAGCTCCTTGTGTTCAGTCCTATCCATAGCATCATCTCCGTTCCAGGTGTCCAGAGCCTCTCCTTCTTCCTCGCTGCCCCATGAGCATCTTGGAAAAGAACTGACTGGGAGGGAGGACTCAATGCCCAGAGATACAGTCCTTCTGCTGGAGGCCATGGGGGGACAGGCTTAGTGCCATGGAAGAAGGTCCTCACAAGAGGCCAATGGGAAGAAATTCTAGAGATGACTTTTCTGTGCCGACCTACTGAAATCATTGCTAAGTTCTTTCTTTTAACAGGGCCAAGACCGACTTTCTTGGGTTGATAGTTATGTCTTCCAGAATACAATCAAATACGTAAAGCAAGTCAATTCTCTTTCTCATGATGACACTTCGAACACGTGAAGATAGCTTTGTCTCCTACAAGCCTTCACTCCTCAGGGCAAACATTTAGCTTCTTGGTTTCTTTCTCAAAGGAGGTGGTTTCCAGTCCTTACATTCTGGCTCCCTTTCTCCCAGTCTTTCCATCCAATTCATGAGCATTTCTTTCAAAATAGGATGCCTGAATTCTTCATGTAACCAACCTGGGAGATAGAAATTCTTACAGGGCAACATGTTACTATTGATAATGTCTAAGTCAGGGTTGCTCCCCAAACATCTCCAGTGCTCCAAATGGTCCCTAGAATGTTAACATCCTCAAATCTTTTCCCATAAAATCCTGTTAGACCATATTCCCTTTATCATATATGCATATTATAGATTTTTTAAACCTAGGAGTAGAACTTCAAATTTTATAGGAATAAATGAAATTCTGTTAACATTCTTTTCCTGTGTTTTAGCCTGTCAAGTTCATTTGTAATTCTGCTTGCTGTTTGTCACAATACCATCCTTCTACATGTTGAGGTATCTCAAATTCAGTAAGTCACTCTGAACCCATTGATGGAAAGAGCATACAAACTCTTTAACTTCTGAGGTCCAGGGGCCAGTAACCTCAGAAGACAGAAATCTTAATTATCCAGAAAGGGGTTGAGACACGGAGGACTCTGTCATAGGCTAAAGCAACTTTTGATTCTACAGCAATACTAGAGATGTTACTCTTGGTTCATCCATCAGTGAGTTGGGGAGAGAGAGGTAGGCAGTCTGGGAGGAAATGTGTTATGGAAAGTTGATGTCTGTGCCGTTAGCCAATGAAGAGAAAGATACTGAGGCAGACACTTTTCACCAGGGTCCCCGCAAAGCAGTTTATGTGCAGAAGGCAGAGTTTTTGAGTTACCTTAAAGGCGAGAAATGGGACATTGTTTTCTGAACAGGCCTCTCTGTCCATGAAGTCCTCTATCTCAGCTACAAGCTCTGTGAAGTTCCTGCAAAATTCCACGTGTCAGGAGGTCAATCAGGCAGTGCTCCCCAGAGGCAGCCGCAGAATTAGCCACAAAGGGATGGGGCTCTCAAGGTGGTGGTGCCACTTTCCCCAGTGGAAGGTCCCCAGGCACATATCCCACCCTTCTTTCCAGTGTATACCCTGCACCAATTCTAATGCTTCTGCCCTCTTCCTGACCCTCCCCCAGCCCTTGTATACGTTGGAAACCAAATCAATAGCTTATTAGAAGAACAATTAGAAAGCAAATCACCTTGATCAGTCCCAATCACCAAACAAGATTAAATTGACTGAGATTTATTAAAATTAAAAAAATTTTTTTGACTGCAGTATCTCTAATGGTGAAGTTATATTGGTTTCTTTTTCCTTTTTTTGCTAACCTGCATTTTTTCCAGAAAAGATACAATGAAAAAGATTGGGGTTAATGGGCTACCTGCAGTAATATGATGTTCTGATTTAAATTTGATTACATCTTTTTTTTTTCAAGAACTTTACTCGTAACTTGTGTATCATATTTGTCTTGCAAAGAATCCAGAAAGAACAATATCAGCGAACTATAAAAGTAAAACAACATTCAAAACACCTGCTGGTTCTTGACTTTAAATCCAGGCCATGATTTCTTTCTTTCCCTGCCTCTCCACCACAGCCCACCCCCACCCCCTACTACTGATCCCCACACACACCGCTTTAGGAATTTCTAAAGGGAATAGCTACTTCTCACTTCTTCTAAAAGCAGAACATATCTACTGTTCTTCAAAAACAGGCACAGTGCAGAACTACTTTGGGGGGAAAAGATCAACATTTGTACTAAAATGCAGCAACTCTATTTGAGCTTTTAAGTCATTCTTAAACAAAACAAAACAAAAAACTCTTCATACTGATGTTTTCTTTAGAAAAATCTCAGAATTGTAAAATGCTAAATGAAAGAAACATCATGAGAAACGCTGGGCTGCATGAAGCACAAGCTGGAATCAAGATTGCCAGAAGAAATATCAATAACCTCAGATATGCAGATGACACCACCCTTATGGCAGAAAGCAAAGAACTAAAGAGCCTCTTGAGGCAAGTGAAAGAGGAGAGTGAAAAAGTTGGCTTAAAGCTCAACATTCAGAAAATTAAGATCATGGCCTCTGGTCCCATCACTTCATGGCAAATAGATGGGGAAACAGTGACAGATTTTATTTTTATTTTGGGGGGCTCCAAAATCACTGTAGATGGTGACTGCAGCCATGAAATTAAAAGACACTTGCTCCTTGGAAGAAAAGTTATGACCAACCTAGATAGCATATTAAAAAGCAGAGACGTTACTTTGCCAACAAAGGTCCATCCAGTCAAGGCTATGGTTTTTCCAGTGGTCATGTATGGATGTGAGAGTTGGACTATAAAGAAAGCTGAGTGCCAAAGAATTGATGCTTTTAAACTGTGGTGTTGGACAAGACTCTTGAGAGTCCCTTGGACTGCAAAGAGATCCAACCAGTCCATCCTAAAGGAGATCAGTACTGAATATTCATCGGCAGGACTGATGCTAAAGTTGAAACTCCAATACTTACCTGATGTAAAGAATTGACTCACTGGAAAAGCCCCTGATGCTGGGAAAGATTGAAGGCAGGAGGACAAGGGGACGACAGAGGATGAGATGGTTAGATGGCATCACCGACTCAATGGACGTGGGTTTGAGTAAATTCTGGGAGTTGGCGATGGACAGGGAGGCCTGGTGTGCTGCAGTTCATGGGGTCGCAAAGACTCAGACACAACTGAGTGACTGAATGAACTGAAATGAAAGAAACCACTGATTTCAGGAATATCATCACATCACAAAATCAAAATCTAAATACTTACACTAATGAGTATTCTCAGGGTACTGATGTAACCCCCTATGAGCCAGTTACTCTAAAACAACTTTATAATAGGAGTGGTCCAGATATGTTCTATGTTTCACACTTCTGTAATTCTATCCTTTGGCACAAGTATGACAAATAGTAGTTTAACTACATGAATGTGGGCTACTGAGATTTGTGACTACAATTGTTCCAGTCTCCCAACACCAGAGAGATCAAACACATACCACCTCCAATTACTCCCCCAGGAAGGTCCAGCAAGGAAGGGGAGGGAGATCTTTAGAGGAAGAAAGTTACTAGATAAATAGTGTGCAACTCAACAACAATAAAAATATTTCGTTAATCACCTAACCCAGGCACTGGACCAAGGATCTCTTATTTGTTTTTGCTTCTTGTTTTCTTCTTACCTGAAGCTGCGCTTAGCAGGTGCAACATGGAAGAGGAGGAAGAGGGAGAAAAAATGCCAATTTGGTTTTAATCCACATTTATGTCAACCTAGTGGTCAGGGTCTGGGCGTGGGACCAGCCTGACCTTTCTCCTAAGCCTTAGCTGCTTCTCCTAATTCCCTGTTCTACTATTTTGAATCTTTTTACAATCAGAGCATGTGAAATCTCCTAGGGGAACAGGGTGTGCCAGGTAGTCCCCTGGTTTTAATCTGAAGTATATCAGGGCTTTCCTGATAGCTCAGTTGGTAAAGAATCCACCTGCACAGCAGGAGACCCCAATTCGATTCCTGGGTCAGGAAGATCCGCTGGAGAAGGGATAGGCTACCCATTCCAGTATTCTGGCCTGGAGAATTCCATGGACTGTATATAGTCCATGGGGTTGCAAAGAGTCGGACATGACTGAGCTACTTTCAATCCAATACAATATTGATTAAAAAAGAACATAAAAGTATCTTAAAACTATCACATTTATTTCTTCAGGTATGTCTAAAATATTGGCATATCTTAACCAGTGTGTATATATGTATTTTTTTTAATCCCTTTATTTTTCTTTCATGGATTTTCAGTTTTGTCAGTGTGTTTAAACTTTCCTGATATCCTGTCTTTCTGTTTACTAGTTTTTTTTAAGCTCTGTAAACTTTCTTCATAGTGGTCTACTCCCTCCAATTTTTAAGCTCAAATTCTCCTTTTGGTTGATCCTGTGAACTCTCCGTCATGAAGCCTTATTTTCTGCCAAGACTTGCAATCATTAACTGTGGTTTCCACTTCACCAGGAGCTGACTGCCTTGAGAAGCAAGGCAAGTTGTGGGTCATGGATGCCCAGGGCAGACTCTTAATAGTCTCTGCGAGGACCTTTGGGCTTTATCTGTACCAGATTAGTTTTTAAAATTTCAATTAACTTTAGAGAAAAATTGCAAAAATAGAGTGTTTCTGTATACCTTTTCCATAGCTTCCCCTAATACTAAAGTTAGCAAAACCAATAAAGGAAACTCTGTACAATACTGCTAACTACACTGTAGGCTGTATTTAGATTTCATCATTTTTTCCCACTGATAACCTTTTTTGTTGTCCAGAATCCTATGCAGGTTTCCACATTTCATTCCTTTGTTGAGTTCCTCTGTGTTTTGCAGTTCCTCTTGCTTTTCTCAGTTTCAAGGGGTTTTTATTTTCTTGAGTTTCGTAAACAACTCCAGGTTTATCCTATTACCCTTCAAGTTTGCATAGGATCTTCTCAGTTATCTTTCTAGATTATAGTCCTAATCTTTTAATTCCAAAATGAATCTGCTCTTAGTGGAAGCATCAATTTGATTAGTGGAGAGCCTGTAAAGCAAAACAGTGAGTTGAAAGGAGTGGCGCCAACCACCTTGAGTGACAACAATTCTGCAAATTCCATGCACTGAATAGACTACTTTCAACTTAATTCCTTGGAAAATGAAAGCATCAGGTGTTCTCACGACGGACACAAAAATCAGAGAACAAGAAACACTGCATTCAACTTTCACATTTTGCACATGAGAGAACTATCATGTTGCAAAGGAAATAAACAGAAAATATCACTTGACACCAATTCAGAGCATTTATTGACATTTCCATTTAAAATGCTAGGAAAGCTGTATAAATTGTAAACATGGAAACCAAACACTTGCATAAATTATTTCAAAAACTCTACAGCACATTAGAAAACAGTGCAGCTAATTGAAGGTAAGAAACATAACCAGCAAAGAGAAGAGAGAGCTTGATTACTAAATCATTTACCCATACTGAAATTTAAGGGCCCATTTGAGACCAGCAAACCATGATTGTCAAGTTCAAAGCTGCAGGATTGATGCCACGAGTGGCCTCAATTTACTCTGCATTTTTTCGTACATTAACACTCATAATCTAGGAATGAGAGTGCAGGAACTCAGAAGAACATGGACCTTAACAAAGTCGGAGGTGGCCAGTGGGCACACCAGAGCGCTCGGTTTGACAGCCTGTCCTGGAAGGGTGCAATTCACCCCACCTCCAACGCTCCCTAGACCATGCCCTGGAGGAAGGCAAAGTGGAGAGTTTCTACTCCCCTTTTCTGAAATTAACCCTCTGCTGCTTAGAGCAACCGAGCCCACTGGTTTGCCTCTGTTCCCCTAGGGCCCCCTCCTCCTTCCCCACATTTGCAGAACAGTACAGGGAGCCTGGCTAGAAGCTGACCCGGCACTATTCCAACCTTGCACACTCAAGGAGTCAAGTGATGAACGCTGGAAACCTGGTGGACATGAGAAGGGGCATTCATGACGTTCCAAGTTGTCCGGAAAGATTCCGTGGAATCAGGGATCGTGAGACCTAAATCACTTCAATTTTTCTCTTTGTCCCTTTTATTTATCCACTCTTTCTTTAAATGTGAAGTGGCCCCAGAGCAGAAAAACCCGCAGAAAGAAGGAAAAGCAGAATGCATGATGATCTACCCTGTGGGAAAGTAATTTCAAGAAGGGTGTCTCAGAGGGTGACATTCCTTCCTTCTTTCACTTGCTTGCTGGTTCCCAACTTTGTTTCATGTTTCCAAGGCATTTGATACTCTTTTGCTAAATGTCAACGCTGCTGGCGTGTTAAGATAAATTGTCAAGTGTACTGTTACACGCACAGCATGGAATTAGGATCGTACCGTGAGGTTTCAGTTTTCAAGTCTTTTTCATAAAATTAGAGAAACGAATCTTAAACACCTCTTAAACACCGCAAATCACCTCCAAGGGTATCAAAAGAAACCTGAAATGCACACACTCCCTGTTCACTAGGTCACAAGTGTGAGCCTAACACAGTGTATGAGTGTGTTACAGCAGCTGTTGATGGAAACCCCCCTCACCTGTTGTAAGAATATCCGTGACGGTGTCGGATTAAATGTAAAAATGAAGTTCAGTTTACCATCCCATAAAAACAAGCTTTGTGTTCAAATGGTCTCCTTGCAGGTGCAGAAGTGGACTTCCTCACGCTCCTGCCTGGAACAAAGGTGGCTTAGGTGGGCTCTGGAGTCTGGCTTTGGGGACCTGCTCTGGAGGTAGAAATGAAATGGCTAAAACATCTACAGCTACAGTGTGTGTGGTACTGAAGACTGGAACCCCCTCCCCACCCACCCAGAACCTTTCACCAGCTCTCCTTCCAATCAGCAAATTAATTCATGTCTAGGAAGCTCACAGGAAAGGGAGAGAGAGATGTATTTAATGATTAACTCCTGAATTAACTACAAATGCCAATCTGTGTCCGAGTGGTTGGTTTGGTCACTGGAGCACTAAGTTGTGCAAACGCAGTGAACACTGACCCTGCACACAGTTCAATGGGAGGCTCGTAAAGCACAGGATTACCTGTTTCAGCCCGCAGCCTCCAGGCGTCCCTTCACCTGTGCCCTGCATCACAGGCCTCATGCCCTGAAAAATCGTGGTTGGCAGAAACTGGCTTAGTCTGCAGCTCAAAAGCCACATATGACCAAAATGAAAAGACGCTCTGAAATTAAATACAATTTGGAGGAAAAGGTGTAGGTAGCTGTAAAGTCAAATATATTTACTTATAACCCATTGCGCTCCACAAAGGATCAAATGCGGCTGAATGACGGACCCTTGAGATCTGCGCTTAGCAGCAGACCTCGGCAGACGTCTTTCACACTTGACACTGGCCCTCTGGCAGTTCTGGGACTCCCCCGTCCCCTCTAGGACAGACGTGCTCCTCCGCAGACCTCCTCCCAGGCCTGGTCATTTTCTTGTTGGGTTCTTGCAGACGTTTCCTCAGACCCTCACTTCTTCCTCTTTACAAAACTCCTTTGATGGTGCAGTTAGGGATTTGGTCTCCGTATTGGAGAACAGGTTCAAGGTTATTTTCAACAGCAGCTTCACCACTTTCTCCATCCTTCCCCAGGCCCACTCTCAGCTCTTCCCACACCATCTCACCATGTGCCTGGGAAGCTCTTGTCTTCCGTGGCTTCTGATGTTGAGTTCTCCCCAAGACCCCACTGTTTTCCAAACGTGTAAGTTCCATTCCTCCTTCCAATGTACTTGTGTACTTGGGTGCATTTTACTGATGTTTAAACCATGTTATTTTTCCATCTCTTCCATCTTTTACACCAGAGGGTGTTGTCTGATTCAGATCCTAAGATCTCAGAAGGCAGGGCTCGTGTTTGGTGCCAGAAACAGCAGAAAATCCGAACAATGCATGAGAACTGAAAGTTAATGGTGAAGGAAGTGAATTGAAAGCAAATCGGGAGGGAGGAAGTGGAGTCCCACGGGGCCTCTGGTGTTGCTCTGGTTTCCTCCACGTGAACTCACTCACTGGGAGGTCACCGCAGATCAGACGGTCCATCCCAGCACCATCACACAGACAGCCCACATTCTCAGTGCGTTGTGCTCCCTCCTCAAGGGATGTCTGCCCACATGACCACACCTGATCCTTGCAATGAGAAATCCGGGGCGGGGGAGGCCCGTTCTCACGTGGCTGATGGGGAGAGTGAGGCTCAGACAAGGGGCCTGACACAGCCGGGCAGTGACTGTGCAGAATCTGAAAATGATCATTTCAACAAACAGTCTCCTCTAAAACTCTGACTCAAATGTATAGCTCTTGCTATTACCATGAGAACTTTTAAAATCAGAAAAAAAGAATAGACATAAAATTTCAGTTTTCATTTTGCAGTGTTTCAATAAATGGAACGCCAAAGCCACACAACTGTCATGAGGACCTCTCGTTTAAGTAGATTCCATTCACTGAGTGTCTGAAGCCCCACTCGGGATGGTGTTCCCACGACAGCTGGTATGTTCTGGGTCAGTTGACGGTAAAACTGAGTGCAAACTGAGTGTGCTTTACAACCAACGCAAGAGTGCTGGGGATCTCACCGGTCTGCTCACACCCACCACATACCACCATTTATGTTACATGTCATCTTTGGTCTTGACGTTGGTTTAAAAGTATATCCCTTCTAAGAAGAAAAATAGAGACAGAATCCCGTTTTGCTAGTTTGAAAGGCATCAAAACTGCTGTCGCAGCCCCATTTAAAACAGAGGCCCATTTCTGCCGCGTGCTAAGGAGGTAACCACATTTGTACACTCCAAGTGTGAACACTTAGGATACTGAGCAGGATGGGAGGGGAGGGGCTATCAGCTGGCCCTCAATCTGAAGTTGCCAAAAGGTGTCCGAAATAAAAATCTGCAAGAATCTCTGAAATTCTTCCTTACACATTCAGGATCCTGGTATTTCTGAATGACAGGCAAAGAGACCCCTCCACTCTGGGCAAGTCTGGTATTAAATCAAGACTGAGAGGTAAGAGATCAAGCCCATATGAGGGTCCTCTCTCCCCTGCTCTTTGGAGCCCAGGAAGGGTACCTGAAAAGGAGCTCCCATTACTTTATTTCATATTCTCAACAGACATCCTTCTCACCTCTCCTGTTTCAGAGGCATAAAGATAAAAAATGCCTACATTTTAATTTCCCAGAACTGACTCTCCCTGGATTGTGAGACGAGTCTACATAACAGGCTTAATGCAGGAAGGGCAGAAACATAACACTGGAGCCCAATGGTTACACTTTGGGGAACTATTTTAGCTGCTTTGGGATTCTTAAAATCTGACACAGATACAGAGATTTTGATTAGTCAGAGCCCCAGATTCTGCCTGTGTATATGTTGTTTAATTAAAGATATTAATTGAGCTAATAAAAAAGGATTCATGGCAAAGTGTTATCTGCATCTGTTCTTCTTCATTTCACTCAGGTCCCAGAAAACAGAACAGCCCTTGTTACTCTAGTCCTCACTCCACTTCGGGAGGTGGAGAGATAGTCCCTTCAGGAGGCAATCTCAAGTGAGAGGACCCCTCCGTCAGGCCCAAAGGGGGTTTCAACAGTCACTCAGCACAGTTATACACAATGAAATCAGAAATTAGGAGCAACTCTTTCTCCCTCGTGGTCTCAAAGCTCCTCTTTCCTTTCTTGGCTCATTACAAAGAGGCTCAACAGAACTCATTTCCAGGTCTCGAACATAGGGAATGCGATTACCACAGATGCATTCACAAATAACTAACCATTCGGTGGTCCTAGGAACTGTGACAAAGCATTTTTGCTTATGTAAGATTCCTCATTCAAAGTTGGGAGCAACGTATCAGCAAAGTGCCAGGATTCGTCGGGGCCTCCTCAAAGCCTCATTCGATAGGACTGGCCTTGATGAAGATGTACTCAGATGAAATGCAATAGGCAGTTACCTCTGCCAATCAACAAATGGCAAATACAATTAAAGAGTGTAAATCTAAACTTTGATATGTACTTTGAATAACCAAATAAATATTAAGCTTTTCCTATGTGGAGAGGCTTTTTCCCTCCTCTTTCTAGAACAAAATGAAACCTTCCACATGTTCTTCCATTGAGAAAGCCAAAGTTGCATTTCACAGACAAGGTGAAGGGGCTCTTGGAGCTGTAGCACCAGAAGAAGGAAAATGCAGTTGATGGCTTCGTTTTGAATCATCAGGCTCTACAATCTATCATTTGGTTTCTCACTAGTAGCTTTTTAAATTCCCAAACAGTCTTAGTATTCATGTTGTTAATATTACTATTAAAAGAAGTTCCTAAGGAGGAAAAAGAGGGTGAAAATCAAGCAGTTAATAAAATGTCTTCAAAACTCTTTTCTCAGAAAACAAAGCAGCAGGTTCATCGTACAAACCAGTCTGAGTCACATCTTCCCACGGAAATACTAGGTTCCTTTAATCCCTACACCATCTACACATTTTCATCTTTCACCTTAAAAAAAAAAAAAAAAAAAGAGACTAACTTAGGAATTTCATTAGCTTAGAATTGTGGTTGGTCTTTTGTGAAGTGCTGCTGGCTTTTGGCCAAAAGTACATAAATTTCAACTGAACCTAGGTGGTCACAAAACTGCCAACATATGAAAAGCATCATGGGCTGTCACGTGACTTGGGGCATTTTCTAAAATTGCAACCTGTTCCCTTAGTTGGGCCCCTCGCCCTGGAGATGCTCCTTCTATTAAAAACACCTGCTCAGTTGACTTCCTTTTAGTCTTGCTTCCACAGGAAGCAGATACTTGGCAAATGTGCAAGGTGAGGCTGATCAGCTGTGGAAGTTCTGCACGGCGGTCTGCTTCTGCGAGAGCCGGAGGAGCTCCTCGCGGATCGCTTTGATGAGAGAGGCTGAGGAGTGGCTGGGCTGGAGGTCTTCCGTGGAGCTGGTGGGGTAGGCCAATCCAGCACCCGGCAGCCCCCT
This sequence comes from Bos mutus, assembly GCF_027580195.1. Taxonomy (NCBI): domain Eukaryota; kingdom Metazoa; phylum Chordata; class Mammalia; order Artiodactyla; family Bovidae; genus Bos; species Bos mutus. Next base: position 21,476,018 of record NC_091620.1, on the reverse strand, counting down.
GTGAGGGAGGTTCCCGGGAGGAGCTGAGGGCTCCCGGCCTGAAGTCCTTGGCACCTGGAACAGTGGTGATGAATACTCCTGATGTCCGAGCACGTGTGTCTGAAAAACCACAGCAAACACAGGAAAACAGGAGGGAAGATCAGAGGCAAACTGGCATCCAACGCTCTCCACCCACCTCCCAACCAACAACTCAGCCTCCCACCACCAGAACGCAAAGACGTAACTGCGGAGAAATTGTGCAAGGGAAAGTAGTCCAATAAAGAAGCCCCTGAACTTAATTTAAAAAAGACGCTTACTCCTTGAAACAAAAGTTATGACCAACCTAGATAGCATATTGAGAAGCAGAGACATTACTTTGCCAACAAAGGTCTGTCTAGTCAAGGCTATGGTTTTTCCTGTGGTCATGTATGGATGTGAGAGTTGGACTGTGAAGAAGGCTGAGAGCTGAAGAATTGATGCTTTTGAACTGTGGTGCTGGAGAAGACTCTTAAGAGTCCCTTGGACTGCAAGGAGATCCAACCAGTCCATTCTGAAGGAGATCAGCCCTGGGATTTCTTTGGAGGGAATGATGCTGAAGCTGAAACTCCAGTACTTTGGCCACCTCATGCGAAAAGTTGACTCATTGGAAAAGACTCTGATGCTGGGAGGGATTGGGGGCAGGAGGAGAAGGGGACAACAGAGGATGAGATGGCTGGATGGCATCACTGACTCGATGGACGTGAGTCTGGGTGAACTCAGGGAGTTGGTGATGGACAGGGAGGCCTGGCGTCCTGCGATTCATGGGGTCACGAAGAGTCGGACACGACTGAGGGACTGACCTGAACTGAATTGAACTATACACACTTGATTAAAGACAGAAAGAATGAACGTGCAGTTGGCCCCACTGGCTAATCCCTGTGCTGCCATGTGTGGAAGGAGAGTGGGCCACTGGGGAGCCAGGAAGGGCCCTGAAGAGCTGGACCGGGAGGGAGGCTGGAGCATCCCAGAGAGGGCAAGGTCTGATAAGGATGTCTGCTCAGAGGGATAAGCAGAAACTGGCAGATAGACTGATGGGAAGAGCAACTGCCTTTGCTCTGAGTCTGGAACCCAAGGAAGGGGTGATGAGAACACATATGGGGCCCGTGGAACGGCAACAAGATCACAAAGTCATCTTCCATCCTATCTGTCTGTCTGTGTGTCTATGTGTCAGTGCTCTGCACAGCTTTTTTTTTTTTTAAGCTATCTGCACAAAAGCATACACTAGCTTTGCTGACATTGGCAAAATATGGATTAACTGGGCATTCCTTTGATAAGAATTATACTTTTCAGTGATTTTTTTTCGTATTTTTTCAGTGAAAAAAAAATCTCTTTATACACACATACACATACTACATCTGTGATTTCACTTGTGGTAAGAGCAACTCGATAGCCTGGTAAACAGGACATTTGAGCCCTGGAATAACTTCCACATTTCACTTCTGCAAACTGTGACCAAGAGGCCCTCAAAAAGTGCACATTGGATTTGATGGGAAAACCCAAAACAACTCAGGAAACTAAGCCAGGCACAGAAAAAGCAAAACGTCAGCAAAGGTAAAGTGCAGACCTGAGACTGTAACGCATGCATGCACGTCTCTTCAGTCATGTCCAACTCTTGGGACCCCATAGACTGTAGCCCACCAGGCTCCTCTGTCCATGGGATTCTCCAGGCAAGAATACTGGAGTAGGGTGCCATTTCCTACTCCAGGGGATCTTCCTGACCCAGGGATCGAACTCACGTCAATCCAAGTTTAACCAAGTTGACCCAAGTTCAACCCCTGAGTCGGGAAGATCCCCTAGAGGAGGAAATGGCAACCCACTCCAGTATTCTTGCTTGGAGAATCCCATGAACAGTGGAGCCTGGCGGGCAACAGTCCATAAGATCACAAAGAGTCGGACACAACTGAAGCAACTTGGCATGCATGCATGACTGTGTGAAAAGAAAAATACACTCAAGGAGGAAAAAAGTGACGGAGCTTAAAACTTCATGCAGGTTTTAAAGCGAGATCTCCCACGCAGAAGCAGCAGCAGCTATACCATTTACCATTTGAACCATGCTTAAGTGGTTTTAAATACATTCACACTATTATGCAACCTTCACATCATTCGTCCCCATAGCTCTTTTCATCTTATAAAACTGAAATCCATATCCATCGTGTCTGAATTCTCAGCGATGATCCCAACACAAGATACTCACAGCCTCTCTCCGGCCAGCTTCGTCCTCCCCATAGGCAGGCCAACTTGGCCCCCCATACTGGCCGCCTCTGCTGGGTGGGATTTCCACTGGCTGAGCTCCGATTCTGCTGGCGATTCCCACCTGCGTCAGGTGCTGGATCTGAGAGCCTGGAGGAACACAGGGAGGGGCCCAGTGAACACCAGCAAGGGAGTGGAAGGCTACTCAAGTGAGATACTCTGGTTCTGACCTCGGCACGCCCTGGGGACATGAGCATTGTTCAAATGTGGCACCAATTCTACCCCCAGAAAAGACACTTCCTAAGAAAACCAGACCTGAGCTTCTGGGCTTGTGGGCTTTTACTTTCTCTCAATACAGTGGCTATTAGTGATGTTTCTATTTTCCTGGTCAGACATCAAAAGACGGGGAATAAAGGGGATAATGGAGGGCCCTTCCATTCATTTCTGTTGAGGCTACAGATAATGGGGACCTTATTCATTCAGAAAAAAAGGAGTGAAAAGTTTTGGAGCCATAAAGAAGCTGAAACCTAGTTCTTCCTTGCTTATGATTTTCAGACTCACAAGGAAATGAAAATGCAATATGCCTTTTTTTAAAAAAAAAAACAGGCAGAGTGTGTATTTGAGTTCAAAATGTTAAAGTACATTTTTGTTATATTCACATTGTTTTCAAAATTTAGTCATATCATAATTAAAAATTTAAACTATCCATGACAAATGGGCACTTGCCGAGAGCATGAGCCAGCGACTGAACAACTAGGGCATTTGTCACCTGCCTCTGAGGAGACCGAACCCTGTGCTATTGCAGCTGTTGACCTTCAACACCCCAAGGGAGTTCAGGGTGGAGTGAGGCACTCTGTGCTCCAGGGAATCTGGTGGAACAGGTCTTTAGATAGTTAGGTATTTTCAGGAACTGATTTCATGATCCCAATCTTTGCATCTCCTCATATCTAGAAAAGCACTAAATCCCTTCATGATGACATCAGCTCCCGGGGACTAGCAGAAAACCTCTTGTAAAGTAAGTGCCTGGTTGCACTGAACTCCCCTTTCACCAAATCATATATTGACCTTCCCCCGCTGTCTCTTTGAAGCAGTTTCTCAGAGCTATCTGAGGTGCTGTCTCCCAGGCTATAGTCCTCATTTCACCCGAAATAAAACTCACCTCTCAAGTTGTCCCTCTTTTTCAGTCGACAAAGCCACCCACCCAACCTCTTCATCGAGGTATACTGAAGCAAAGACAGATGATCTCTAGCGCTCATTCTACACTTAGGCACACCATGGCCTTGTGTGGCTGTGAAAGCTAGCCTTTAAATAACATATTTTTCTCTCCCATCAACTTTGGCATATGGAAATAACCCTATTCAACAGATCAAGGGAGAAAAAAAACAGATCTTCAAATGCTGTGAAATAAAACATTGATTTCCAAATGCACCTGGGATTGTCTCATTCATCTGGAATGCTCAGGCTAGTCCCACAAAGGTTCAGGGTTTTCCAGAGGTAAGACCTCTCCATCTTCCAGGCTGTTCCTACTCTAGTTACCTAATTAACAGCCTCTGTTAATCAAATACTTTTTTAAAAAATGTACTCTACAGGAGCACTTGTCCTGAAGCATTTGTTACTGAAGATTCCTAACACTATTAAAATTCTTAGAACCATCAGACAATGGACATTGCCCAACAGACATTGTTTGAGCAAATCTTGCAAAAGACGGAAATGCAGCACAGTGTTCGTCATCACTTGTGAAGGTTCAGACAACCTCACAGGGAGAAAAGCACACCTTTGTGTTAGACTTGCAACAGCAGTTGAAATCATAGTTGAGACATGATTCTGTATTTTGCTTTGTTCACTTAACGAGGCAGCACAGGCTCCCTCATGATTCAAGTGGCCCACCACCCCTCAGCAGGCAGGGGTTTGCATTCCAGCTCAACCACTGACAAGCCTGTGACCTTGGACACCCAGTAATCTTTCCAGCTGAGACTCAATGCCTCACTTTTCAAATGGAGATTAAAAAAAAAAATCTATCTCACAGTGCTATTTCAAGGATTAAAAGAGACAAAATAGGTCAAGTACCAAATGCATAGGAGGCAATCAGAAAATCTGAAATTCCCTTTTTCTGGCTCTGAGCTCTTCATTTTAGATAGCTGTACAAGTTTACTCGCTGATGCCCTTATAACTCGGTATTGAGGGAGCTCACAGTTGTTTGCTATTCTGAACAATGCTTCAATAAACATCCTTGCACATGTAGTTTTTCTCCAATATTTTGGATCTCCTCGGGGGACAGGGAGGAGCCCATATTCCCAAATTACCAAGTCAAAGGCTCATCAAGTTATATTGCCAAGCTGCTTTCCAAAAAGTTAATGATTTACACCATCACCAGAAATAAGAGTAGTAATAATAGCAGCTAATAAATATTACAATTTATGATATTCCAGGCACTGGCACCCCACTCCAGTACTCTTGCCTGGAAAATCCCATGGACAGAGGAGCCTGGAGGGCTGCAGTCCATGGGGTCGCTGAGGGTCGGACAGGACTGAGCGACTTCACTTTCACTTTTCACTTTCATGTACTGGAGAAGGAAAATGGCAACCCACTCCAGTGTTCTTGCCTGGAGAATCCCAGGGATGGGAGAGCCTGGTGGGCTGCTGTCTACGGGGTCGCACAGAGTCGGACACGACTGAAGTGACTTAGCCATAGCCGTAGGCACTATTTTAAGCACTTTATATCTGTTATCTTCTAAGACTGTTCTTTTAATGATGATTTGAAAGAGAGGACAGAAAAAACGTAGAACAGTTTCATGTTGTCACCAGCTTCCCCTGACCTTCCACTGCCGACTCTGCCCGTGAGTGACTGCAGAGACAGGACAGGCACAGAGGCATGCGGAAATGACACGGACATTTTAGAAAAGAGAAGAAGATCAAGGCAAAGGTAGAAGGGGAAAAACGAGGGAAGTAAGGCTCGAGGACAAAACCGTGGTTGTACCCTCCCAGAAATGACCAAATAAAACACTAATCTCCCTGTAGTCACCGTGGATCAACTTTAGAAACTGCCTTCCTTAAAATAAACGCTTGTTTTCATGCCATCGTAAGCACTCAGAAATAGGTGTTTCTGTTTCACGGTAAGTTTTCAAAAACGTTTTCCCTGGAAGACATGTGCTGGGAATTTCACATGAAGGGACTGTTTTCGAGACTCTGACTCAGGAACAAATCGGAGGCCCCAGGTCTTGGGATCTCAGCCACTCTGTCCTTTCCCACCTCCCAGCCATGCATCTCCAACAGGATCCGAGGGAACATAGCTCTTACCGCCAGAAGAGGCCAGGGCTGGGATGCTGACACCCGGAAGTCTAAAATGTTCTCTGCAGAACTTAGCCAGAAAGAAATGCCCACGTGTACCTGTGGTGCCCCCAACAGGCCGAGGCCGGGCCACTGACGGCCCCTCCTCAGAGTAGATCCCTCGGGCAGCAAATGAGGTGGCTTCAGATGATGCTTGGGGCTGTGGGGGCTCGGGAGGCACCAGCTCCGAAGACTGCAGCAAACCGGGTCCAAAACTGGGTCTGAAGGCGAAGCACACCCAAACATTAGGACCACACTTGCCTGGTTCTGGTATTTTATTAGGTCCACCCTCAGCCCTGAAGCAATATAAGACCTATGTGTCTGTTGGCTTATTAGCCATCTCTTCTCCCAGAACATGGGCTCCCCGAGGACAGGGACTCTACTTGCTCCTGACAAATCTCCTGTGCTACAAACTGTATATATACCGTCCAGTACACATGCAGGAACACAGCTGATGCTTGACTAATCTGCCAGATGACTGGAGAAAAAATGCTCTAGTTTACAGACCCAAAAAGGGTGCATCTCAAGCTCCAGGGCACGTTCATCTCTAGCAGTCGACTAAAGGAGTGGATCTCAACCCTGGCTATATATTAGGGTTATCTGGGGAACCCACACCACACCCCAGACCTCCAAAAAATAGAATCTTTAGACATAGGACCCACACCATGGTAGTTTTTAAAGCTCCACTGATGTCCCTGAGTTTCATCAAGGCTGAAAGCTAGTGCTCTAAAGCAGGGATTCTCAAACTATTTAGTCTCAGGACGTACTTGCATTCATGAAAATAAGGACTCACAAGTGAAAGTAAAAGTCGCTCAGTAGTGTCTGACTCTTTGCAACCCCATGGGCTATTCCATGGAATTCTCCAGGCCGGAATACTGGAGTGGGTAGCCTTTCCCTTCTCCAGGGGATCTTCCCAACCCAGAGATCGAACCCAGGTCTCCAGAATTGTAGGTGGATTCTCTATCAGCTGAGCCACAAGGGAAGCCCAAGAATTCTGGAGTGGGTAGCCCATCCCTTCTCCAGTGGATCGTCCCGACCCAGTAATTGAACCGGGGTCTCCTGCATTGCAGGCGAATTCTTTACCAACTGAGCTAAGAGTGAAGGATTCACAAGAGCTTTTGTTTATTTGGCTTCCCTGGTGGCTCAGATGGTAAAGAATCCGCCTGCAATGCAGGAGTCTGGGGTTCAGTCCCTGGCTCAGAAGATCCCCTGGAGGAGGGTATGGCAACCCATTCCAGTATTCTTGCCTGGAGAATTCCACGGACAGAGGAGCTTGGCAGGCTACAGTCCACAGGGTCACAAAGAGTCAGACACAACTGAGTAACTAACACTTTCAAGAGTTCTTGTTTATGTGGAGCATATCTACAGATAAATATCATGTTCAAAATTAAAACAGAGCAAATGAAAAATTCATTTAAAAATAACAATATTCAACCTATTACGTGTCAACATTTTTCACAGAATTAACTAATACTGGAGTGGGTAGCCATTCCTTTCTCCATGGAATCTTCCTGACACAGGGATCAAACCTGGGTTTCTTGGATTGCAGGTGGATTCTTTACCATCTGAGCCACCAGAGAAGCCCATATTTTCCTACATGCCCCCCACCCAAATTTAATGAGAAGTGTTCTACGTTTTTAAAAAAATTCCTTAATAGAAGATATCTGGATTCTCCTACACTTTGTATTCAATCAGTTTCCATCAGTTATTTTATGAAGAAAAGCATAAATATGTAGTTGGGAAAAGGAGGAAGATTTTAATAGCCGACCAAATAATATTCAAATAGTATTTTGGTTAAATATTCTTCTCTGAAACCACACCAAAACTCAACAATATTTCCTATGAAGGTTAGTGGCAATATTGACTCTGAAACTATCAATGAACTTTTCATCTTCTGTTATGTTAAAACTACTGGGCTTCCTTGCACTTTGAATAGACTTATGCATGATTGTATGACATTGCTCATTTGAAAATAATGGTTCACTGAATTATGCAGACTTTCTTGATATTGACACATTTTATTTTGCAGTAACCCAAAATCACATTCATTAATATCACCATCGAGCTCATCAGAAAAGGCTTTAAGTACTAAGAAACTGTCCGTTTCACCGTGGCAGACAAGTTTGTAAAATTTTAATTTCCAATTGAAAACTTAATTTGATCACTGGCAATAACTGCTGTCAGTTGTTTTCCTGCCCACTGCTCATTTTCAAAGCCAAACACTCAAGTCCACAGGCTGTTTGTTCAAGCAAAAACACGGCAACAGTTAGATCAGTTCTCTGATCAGCATAATCAGAGGCCATAATCAGCAAAAGTGCTTTATATGTGTCTCCTCTCCTGTCATCCAGACTGTTAAGAGACTCTAGGGTTTAGGTTTAATAAAATAAATTTTGGGGCTTCCCTGGTGGTCCCGTGGTTAAGAATCTGCCTGCCCATGCAGGGGACACAGGTTTGATCCCTGGTCTGGGAAGATCCCACATGCCATGGAGCAACTAAGCCCATGCACCACAATTACTGAGCCCTTGCCTCTAGAGCCCACAAGCCACAGCTACTGAAGAGCCCGTGCTCCACAACAAGAGGAGCTACTGCCATGAGAAGCCTCCACACCACAATGAAGAGTAGCCCCTGCTCTCCACAACTAGAGAAAGCCTGCACAGCAGTTAAGACTCACCACAGCCAAAAATAAATAAATCTTTAAAATTTATTTTTACTGTTTCAATGATATACTAACATAAAACTGGCATTTAAAAAAATGCTGTAAAAAATAAAAATAAAAACATCTGTGATTGCCCAGCAGTGAGGAAGACTGGAATGAGTCCTTGAACAGCTAGGTGTCACTGTCTGGATTCAAGCCAAGGCACCACAGCTTCACCCACCACTGCATTCATACCTCCGTACAAAGGTCAAAGCAATGAGAAAAGTCAGATGACATCTTCAAATTATTATAAAAATAGCTTTGACCTCACAGACCTCCCTCAACAGGCCTCAAGGACCCTCTAAGGATCTGAGAATCTCACCCTGAGAACCACTCTTTTAAAGATACTCAAAAATTAAAAAAAAAGAATGATGGTTTAGTTATAATTCCTTGCAAATGACAGTTAACCAGTAATTAATAGATTAAAACTTGGATTGCATGGAGATCAAACCAGTCCATCCTAAAGGCAATCAGTCCTGAATATCCCTTGGAAGGACTGATGCTGAAGCTGAAGCTCCAATACTTTGGCCACCTGATATGAAGAAGTGACTCATTGGAAAAGACCCTGATGCTGGGAAAGACTGAAGGCAGGAGGAGAAGGGGATGACAGACGATGAGATGGTTGGATAGCAGTACTGACTCGATGCACATGAGTTTGAGCAAGCTCCAGCAGTTGGTGATGGACAGGGAAGCCTGGCATGCTGCAGTCCATGCGGTCGCAAAGAGTCGGACATGACTGAGCACCTGAACTGACTAATAGATTAAACCAGTTTGATGAGAAAGTACACCAACTTGCTCTGATTCTACACTGTCATTTCTGGAGTACAGTCCATAAACTGAAACCCAGGCAACCTGTATTACTCTCTTTAAATAACTGCTGCTGTTTCTGACTGACCTCAGAAAGAGGTGTCTGACATCTCTGACCTTACAGATCTAAGAGCTTAACCAATACACACTCCTCCTTCCAGCCCTGTAAACTAGAGCTCACCTAAACTAATTATAATCTCTGGACCATTAACCTAGGAACAAGAGCTTGCCTTTTTATTAATGATTTCTGCTTTATCCAATCAATTAGCACCCTCCTGCTTATATCTACACCCCTTTCATCCTAAACTGTATACTCAGAGAGTTCTGTGTGATCCAAATACTCTAATTTACCTTGGGTGACCATAAAATTTAGCATCCAAACCAGAACACTTTTGAGAGTGGAATTTACAATTATGCTGAACAACAGGAATAAATTAGGATTGAACCAGGCAAAACCAGATCACGTGGCCCCCCGAGCATTAGCTTTTGCCCTGGATCATCGAGTCTCCACCTGTTCCCTTTACTTTGTTGCTTCTGGACCACAAAGCAGTGCGTGGAGAAGGGGAGGAGGGCTGGCGAAAAACAAAATCCTCTGAAAATGAGGGCAAATAAAGAGAAAGTAAGGAGAAAGCAGATAACACTCCTACTTCTGTGTGACTAGAGGGAGAGCTGAATCATTCAAGGGATAGTTGAATGTGATTTCTGAGACTAAGTCTTTATTACAATTCCTTCATTGTAATAAATCAATTGTCTATTCACATGTGGGTCTGATTATGAATGCTCTTTTCTGCTCTGTTGGTCTACTTGTCTTGCTTTACAGCAACACCACACTCCTCATTCCTTGACAGTAATTTGCAACATTTAGAATATAGTCCTAACATCTTACTCTTCTTTCTCAAAGTGTCTTGGCTACTCTTGGCCCCTTGCATATCTACATATGTTTTAGATGAGTTCGTCTATTTCCACATATTAAAAAATGCAACAGAGACAGCAAAAGACACAGATATAAAGAACAGACTTTTGGACTCTGTGGGGGAAGGCGAGGGTGGGATGATTTGAGAGAACAGCATTGAAACATGTATATTACCATATGTGAAACAGATGACCAGTCCAAGTTCGATGCATCAAACAGGGCACTCAAAGCCGGTGCACTGGGACAGCTCAGAGGGACGGGATGGGGGTTCAGGACAGGGGAACACATGTACACTTGTGGCTGATTCATGTCAGTGTGTGGCCAGAACCACTACAATATGGTAAAGTAATTAGCCTCCAATTATAATAAATGAATTAATTTAAAAAAAATAAATAAAAAATGCAATAAACTATTGGGATTTTGAATGGGACTACAATGACTCTGTAGACCATTTGGGGAGATTTGACATTTTAAAAATATTGAGTTGCACAATCCATGAATATCTTTCTTTAGAAGGCTTGACTATCTTCAGTTAGATTTATCCTGAGGTATTTCATATTTTTGAATGCTATTTTATATAGTACCTTTAAATTTTTTTTATTTTCTGTCATTGCTCATGAATAGAAGAGATTTTTGTATACTGGTCTTATAATGTATACTGATCTTGTTCATCTTGGTATCCAACTACTTTGTAATTTAATTATTAAGATCTTGCTATTTAGCCATCTTGCTAAAGTTCCTTAATACTAACAACTCATGTGTTGACATTTTAGGATTTTTCTACTACAAAAGTATATCATCTGTTAATAATAACAGTGTTAATTTTCTATTTGAATTCCTTAATCTTTCTGTTACTTTTTCTTGCGTTATTATACTGGCTAGGATGGCCAGGGCAATGCTGAATAGAAGTAATGCAAGCAGGCAACTTTGTCTTGCTTTTGCTCTCAAAGGGAAAGTTTTTAACATTCTACCATTAACCAGTATTTGCCAAGATACTTTTATCAGATTCCTATCTCTATGCTTCTATTCTGTGTTTACAAAGATTTCTACTATGAATGGATGTTGAACTTTATCAAATGTTTTATCTATTGAAATGAGAAGATTTTCCTCCTTTATTCACTTCGAAGTGGTGAATTATAATGATTTTTTAAAATATTACATTACTCTTGTCCTGCTGGAAAAAAATCCAATTTGATTATGATGTGATAGCGTATTGTATTATATTATACACTTGCTAATATACAGGTTCAAATTTTTGGCATCTATGTTCATGAATGAAAGTGGCCTTTAATGTTTCCTGCCTTGCAATGTCCTTGTCCTTTCTGTTTTTGGTTATCAAGGTTATGCTGGTCTCATAAAATGAGTCAGGGAGTGTTTTCTTTTTTTCTGTTCTTTAGGAGAGTTTGTATGATACTGGTATCTTTTCTTCCTTCAGTGTTTGGTAGAATTTACTGTTGAAGCCACTGGGCCCTAAAGTTTTCTTTGTAGAAAGAATTTTAATAATGATTTTAATCTCTTTAATAGTTATAGGACTATTCAGGTCTTCTCTTTCTAGGAGTTTTTCAAAGAACTAACTTTCAGCTTTGCTGATCTTCTCTAGTATGGCATTTGTTTTCTACTTCACTGATTCTATTCTTATTTTTATTATTTCCTTCCTTCTACTTCCCTAGGTTTTAAGACTTTTTTTCATATGAACCATTTTAAAAGTCTTTATTGCACCTGCTACACTATTGCTTCTGTTGTTTATGACCTGGTTTTTTGGCCATAAGGCACAGGGGATCTTTGCTCCCTTACCAGGGAATGAATCTGCACCCCCTGCATTGGAAGGTGGAGCCTTAACCAATGGACCACCAGTGAAGTCCCCCCAAAACTTCTGATACAGTGCATTTTTAGGACTCCAAATCTCATGAGTCTTGTCAAAAGTTTTGCTCAGCGTCTCAGCCACCTTGTCTGGAATCAGCAGTATCCGTGGGAGAAAGTGGACCCAAAAGCAGGGTTCACTTCTCTGGATTTGCTAGATCTTGGCTCCATTCTGTTTCACTGCCCTGATGGCTACCTGGTGTTTTGTTTTTGTTCTTAAATCTTGTCCAGCTTTTCCAGTTATCATGAGCAAATTATCTAGTCCGTCATTACTAGAAGCAGGACTTAAATTCTAACTTTTTTCCTCCTCTTCTGGTTACACCAAGATGACACTCAACTCAGAGTTTCATTTCTGTTCATATTAGCTAAAAGAAACAAAGCTGCAAAAGTTAAGAAAGAGCCTATGTGAAAAAATCCTGATACATTTTCTCCTAAAAACCTTACCTAGGTAATGGGCCTGATGGGGGAGTCATTCCATAGTCTTCATATCTCTGGAAGAAATTCAAAAGAAGATGAAGATTAACATTCAATCCTTATTATGAAGTGACAACAGCAAACTTGGAAATTTAGATTTGCAGGATCAGCTTCCAAGAGATTTATTTTCTCATAAAAAGTTAGCATGCTTTCATGGCATTCTGCCACCATGTAATGCTAGAAGCTTCAGTTTGGGGAACTGGGCTAATACACAACCAGCTTCCAGATCTTTCTTTCTTTTGTAAAAATATTAACAAGAGACAGGGTTCCTGCACCTGCCCTTCCCTACAGGCTTATCCTCCACAAACCTGTATCTTCTGCTAATCCGATGGGCCTTCATTGCCATATTTAGTGTAAATGACTCCATCAACACGGACCATAACGGTCACCAGATCTAGTGGGCACCTATTTGCAATTCAGATACACTCAAGAAACTAAACAATGCAAAAGTTGTTCCATGTTGTCCAATGCTATAAAAGAGAGAGAGATACTAAAAGATGAAGTAAACACATTCCGTTATGAATAATACCAAGGAGGTCCAGCCGTACTCCCTGCCCTTAAATTCCATAAGATGTCCATGTATCCTTCAATCCTCTCTTCTTATTTGAACTAATCTGCACTAACCAAGTGCTCTTTGACTAAAGCAAGATGGCACCAAATTTAAAGAAATCTAGACTTATGTTGCATTCCTCATGAAATCAATATATCCTAACCCTAGCATAGTTGGGACTCGGACTTTTAACACTTCTTTTCGACAACTATGTATCATGATTTTGGAGTCAGATATTTCAGTAGGATAGTAACTCTGGACAGCATCATACCCAACTCCACTCAGTTTACATTTCTGGCTCCAGGATAGGAGTTCCATATTAAGTTACTACATCAGCCTTGCTTCTGGACTTGCTCTCATATGAGATTTTTTTTTTAAGCTGCCATTTACTGAATTATTATTTTGCTATGCACTATATGAACACTGATTCAGGTCCTCAGCAATGCTAAAAAGTGTTCACTACCTACTGTTTACAGATGAAACCAAAACACAAAGAAATTAAACAATGTCCTTCTAATCTATCTTTCTGACTCCAAAGACTATGCTTTTAATCACTGAGCTGCACCACCCATGATTTTTAAAACCAGACTTTCCCTCTTAAATAAATTTCTACTGGTGGGAGGCAGGGGGGCAGATAGGGAGCAGCAGCTTTGGCATCAGACACACTGACCAAATCACTCTTATTTCCCTTGTCTCTTTCCTGAGGCCAAGAAGGACAAAACAACCTCTGCACCTCATAGAGTCTCCAAGGGATTACTAGACTGGAAACTGTACTCAAATTACTTCACCTCTGACCCTCACTGCTTCCCTTCCCTTGGCAAAGGGAGAGAAACTTAGAACCCCTCAGAGTTCCACAACTGAGGTAAAATAAGCCAAAGGGGATTATGGAAGAAGAGAGGAACAGGATGAAAAGGAGAGTCAATTTTTTTTCCAAATAATTAAACAGAAAGCTGAGACTGGATCAAGATTATTCTTTACAGAATAAAATGGCCCCTGTGCTTTCAACACAGTTTGGCTTTTTAAAAAAACATATTCATATGCAAAATAATATTTTTAAAAAAGGTCAAGACTTTACAGTTTATCTGTCAGGATTTCACAAGATCTAATAAGTGAAAAACTAAAAAGAAAAACAATGCAAAGTAGCTGACCACTCTTTACCAGATCTATTACTGCAGTGCTAGGCATTTCTACTCTACTGTAGTCAGAAAAAGGGTATTATTTTTCTAGAGACTGCTGCTGCTGCTGTTGCTTCAGTCATGTCTGACTCTGTGCAACCCCATAGACGGCAGCCCACTAGGCTCCCCCGTTCCTGGGATTCTCCAGGCAAGAACACTGGAGTGGGTTGCCATTTCCTTCTCCAATGTATGAAAGTGAAAAGCAAAAGTGAAGTCGCTCAGTCGTGTCCGACCCTTAGCGCCCCATGGACTGCAGCCTACCAGGCTCCTCCGTCCATGGGATTTTCCAGGCAAGAATACTGGAGTGGGGTGCCATTGCCTTCTCTGGGGACTACATGCCCCCAGTGATGGCAGGCATTTCCTTTACATGGGTCACACTTGTTAAAAATTAAAGTCTGGAGGACAAAGAGAATTTTAAGGTTGCAATCATCTAGGTGAATGAAAATCCCATTTTAATGCATTCTTTCTTTCTATTCCATATAAAACAAGCCAACAAAGCAAGAAAGACAAATGATGGGTGGAGTCTGGGAGAGGCCTGAGGTAAAGCAACCAGATGGCAAGGAGCGCTAGTAAAATCTCAGGTATTCACACCTGCCACTTGGAGGACAAATCCAAGGAGGTTAACTTTACCTAGGAAAGCAGAAATACTACCTCTCAAGTGGCCTGACTCACCAGTGCATAACTAACACTTTTACACTGGCAAGAAAGGGATAAAAGTGTCATCAGATGCTCTATAAACATTCACTGAAACCATCCTGAAATCCACATTTCAGTGGTTTTTACTATAGTCAGAAGGAGCAAATAAAAGGTGATCAGGTTCTTCCTGGCAACAAACGATAACTTTACAAACAATTTATAAGCATGTTTAAGTTATATTAGATATGCCCAAATACAACCAATGATCTGGTTTTCCGCTAGATTAAATTGCTACCACTCCCATCAAAACACTAAGGATAATCAACTAGTAGGGAAAACAATAGATATGACTTATAATCAAATCAATGCCTTCAATCATAACTGAAGGCAGAGAAAAAAGAACAACATAGCTAAAGCTGCAGATAAACTGAGAGATACAGAAAAGGGACAGAGATGAGCCAACACAAAAATAATTGTTATCTTCAACCCAACAAAGAAAACTGCTTCAGAAACGAAAGGAAGTTTCCCTGACATGAATGAAAGAATTGAATATGAAGATTAAATGGACACTGGTTATTCAGGGGGAAAATGATTCCGAAAAATTGGGTGAATGCCAAGAACTATTTATGCTTCCCAGAGGACAGGACACGTACATCTTCTATCAGGTAGGGAGCAATTAGGCCACAGATTTCTCCACTGATCAACTCAAGGAACAGAAAGAAGCAACATGTGGATGCCAGCAGCCAAGTGTAGGTTGGGAAGTGAGATGAGAATCCTCCTTTTGGAAAACACGAGACTAACCCAAGAGGCTCCTGGAAGGTCTCCCTCTTCACTCAAGTCCTCCTGTCCCCCATAGATACATCTACTGTGTTAGCCTCTCAGCTCCTCAAAACCAATAAACAGCATTTTACTTGTCAGCCACCACCCTGACATTCCACTTTCAAAACCAGAGGCAGGGAGGTGGTCAGGAAATCTTTCAATAATCTTGGTGAGAGATGATGATGACTCCACCAGTGTAATACAGTGGATAGATTTGAGAGGAAGAGTCTCCAAAGCTCTAGCATATTTAATCAAGCTCAGCTTCCTCCATTTCCCCTTTCAGTGCTGATCTGCCATCACTTCAACTCTACCCTCTGACCTGCACATCTCTTCCCGGCTGTCTTATCACCACACATGCCTGATAAAGCCCCAGTCCTGGATCAGTCCGATTGCCTATTCTCTCCTTGTCTACACCTGGGTATCTGAATGCTGGTAAACTACAAAACTTTAATTTGTGCCACTATAATTTCACGATCGTCAGTCTCAACAGCAGCCTCAAGACTAAGTGATTACTTCCAGGTCCCTAGTCTGCTTTCTCTCATTCTCCTCCATAAGTATTTCATGTTTCCACTCTCCCTCAACCCTCTTGCCTTGCCACACTTCTCTGATTCTCAAGAGATGACTCTGTTTTCTCTACTGTGAGAACAGAAACCAACGTAGGGAATCTGGGTTCAATCCTTGGTCAGGGAACAGGATCCCACGTGCTGCAATTCAGAGTCTTGCCACAACTAAAGATCCCATATGCCGCAATGAACATCGAAGATCCCAGATCCTGCATGCCACAGCTATTTAATAAGACCCAGAGCAGCCAAATAAATACCAATAAACTAATATTTTTAAAAGGTTGAATTTGATCTGTATCCTTTAAATTTTTCAATGCTTCTAATTAATGTGTTCAATCTTTCCTCTAGGTTCCTAAACATACAAAACTCCATTATAATAATTCTTTTAATATCTCTGTAATTCCATTATAATAATTCTTTTAATATCTCTGTCTACTAATGCTATTCTGCTGCTACTGCTGCTAAGTCACTTCAGTCATGCCAACTCTGTGCGACCCCATAGACTCTGTGTGACCCCACAGACCCCATAGACCCCACCAGGCTCCCCGGTCCCTGGGATTCTTCAGGCAAGAACACTGGAGTGGGTTGCCATTTCCATCTCCAGTGCGTGAAGGTGAAAAGTGAAGGTGAAGTCGCTGAGTCGTGTCCGACTCTTAGCTGTACCATTTTCTTGCTTCTCTGCTTAGTTTTGATTGGATGCTAGACATTATTCAGTTTACCTTGTTGGATGCTGTATATTTTTGGTTTTCTATATAAATATTCCTGAGCTTTGTTCAGTTTCAGGTCTTACTTTTTTCTGTGTTAGGCAGAATGAGAGCAGCTTTAACCTGGGGCTATTTGCCCCACTACTGAGGCAAAACTCTTCTGAGTACTCTAACTGATGCTCTGTGAATTATGAGGTCTTCTACAGTGTACAAAAAAAAAAAAAAAAAAAACTACTAGTCATCTCAGGCCGCCATCACAAAATACCACCGATTGGGTGGCTTAAAAAACAGAAATTTATTTTTTCACAGTTCTGGAGGTGGAAAATCCACAGTCAAGTTTCCAGCAGGTTCAGTTGTCGCTAGGAGCTTTCCTCCTGGCTTGTGGACAGCTGCCTACTTGCTGTGTCCTCACACGGTGGACAGCGAGCCCCAGTGTCTCTTCCTCTTTTTATAAGGGTACCAGTTCTATCAGATCAGGGATGCAACCGTATGACCTCATTTAACTTTGACTTCCTCCTTCAAGACTCAGTCTCCAATACATGTGCATGGGGGCTTATGCTTCAACATACAAATTTTGGGAGAATACAATTCAATCCACAGCAGGAACATTTTCCCATGCTTATGTGAGCTCTGAGGATTGTTCCCTTTAATCTCCTAGGGCGGTTCTTTCCCTCATCTGGGGTAGTGTCCTCACACCTTAAAACTGATCAAAACTCAAATGAAGATTTTCTGCAACCTCTGGAAGCATCTCTGTGTGCTTCTCTCTGCTTTCCCGCACTGTCTGTTGTGAACTCTAGCTCTCTTCTCCTTCCCACACTCACCACTCGATTCTCTCAACTCAGGGAGACCACGGAGTTCTCCCTGGAGTCTTCCTCCCTGCACCATAGCTAGAAACTCTCTCAAGATGGGAAGCTGGGGTGACTGTAGGGTTCTACTCATTTGTCAATGATCCCTCTTCTTTGTTGCCTCAAGTCCAATGTGGTGAAAACCCATACATTTTGTTCAGTTATTTTACTTGTTTCTGGAGGGAAGATAAATCCTGAGCCTTTCCTCCATTTTGTCCAGAAGAGGGGTTTGTACCAGATACTTTTGTTTCTGGGTCTCTGCTAGCTTTCCCACTACCCGGAATACTCTTCTTTAACTGAAACCACTAATTACCCTCAGACTTCCACTTAGATGTCATTCTGTCTAGAAACTCCTTCCCCAACACTTTCGGTCAGGGGCTCCTCCCACATACTCTCCTCCTGCCCGACACCCACCCTATGCTGAACTGAGTTACTGTTTCCACTGTCCACATACGCCCACTGGGATGCAGGAGCTGGAGTTGCAGGTTGTACACTTCTATAGCCCCAACACCTTGCAGAGCACTCAGCACAAAGCAGGTGCTTCAGAAATACATTTGAGTGAATAAACAAGTGAGATAAGCTTAAAGTAAATAGACAGCGGATATGGTCAAATTCATTTTCATTGCTGAGTTTTGTTGTGTATCATCCATTTGCTTAAAGATTATAAACTATTAGTTTATCATTACATACCACCTATAATTATGAAATGGTTTAACATTTACTGTTGAAACAATCTACATTTTAATACGTAAACCAACAATGACTAGGTTAGACAGTATTTTTCTCCTGCGTGGTGGCTGTGATCTATACCTCAGACACATGCTCACTATGCCTTGTAAAAAACTATCTAAGAGCCGACTTTGAAAATCCAAACCAATTTCAGAGACGAAAATTCTTCTTTAAAAATAAAAAAAAAGACGTATTTGTCTGTGCCAGGTCTTAGTTGCAGCATGTGGGATCAAGTTCCCTGACCAGGGAATCAAACTTGGGCCCCCTGAATTGAGAGGATGGAGTCTTAACCACCAGACAACCAGGGAAGTCTCCAGAGCTGAAAATTCTTTTAACATATGTTATGATCACCCAATTGAACCTTAATATAGTTAACAAAACTAGAGGAACCCTGGATAAACATTCCTTGAAGAAGAAATTTAAACTGTAAAATGTCAAATGTTTCGGTTTGATCATCTGAAATTAGTAAAAGATAATGTTTAATATTTTATCCTTGAGTTTTACTTCTTATCCATGACTTGAGAAAGCACCTTTGAAAGCACTGACCGAATATGAAAAATAAAGGATAACAAAAACAGATGAAGCACTGAAATGTCAGCTCCCGAGATGGAAACCTGGTGTTTGAAAGCAACTGTGCTTGGCTCCTCGTGGACTAGATGCCTGCACTCCCAGGGCCTCCCCTCCCCTCTTCAGTCCCTCCACTCCCAGGGCCTCCCCACTCCTCTTCAGTCCCAGGAGGCCTACAAAAAGAAGCTGAATGACTCCAGGGCATTCTTGACCATATCTTTTATGGAGACATCAATGAAAATTTTCTAGTTGTTGTGTTAGTCTCTAAGTCCTGTCTGATTCTTCCTCGACCCCACAGATTGTAGCCCACCAGGGTCCTCTGTCCATGGGATTTCCCAGGCAAGGATACTGGAGTGGGTTGCCATTTCCTGCTCCAAGGGACATTCCCGAACCAGAGATGAAACTCATGTCTCCGGCACTGGCAGATGGACTCTTTACCACCGAGCCATGTCTTTCCCGTGGTAAAGAATCCACCTGCCAATACAGGAGCTGGAGGAGATGTGAGTTTGATCCCTGGGTTGGGAAGATTGCCTGGAGTAGAAAATGGCAATCCACTCCAGTATTCTCGCCTGGAAAATCCAAGGGACAGAGGAAACCTGGTGGGCTACAGTCCATGGGGTCACATGAGTCAGACAGGACTGAACAACTAAACAAACAAAAAAACGAGAATATATTTTGACAGTTACTCCACATATATTTTATGACAATGAATTTCATACCTTTCATGGAGGCAAATTCAGGAAGGTATCTCCATGAAACGTCCAAGTTGCACAAAAGAATGTTTTCAACATTGAGAATTAACTTATAAGATAATAAAAACTAAAACTCATCATCCAAACTTTGATTCCAGTCGAATCCAATCAGGGTATTGCAGGGATCCTGAAAATGAGGCAGTCAAGCAACATCTTGCCCATGAGAGAATTCCAGAAGGTCCACACTTACACTGCATGGGTTGTTGGCCGTCTGAGCTGGGCTGTAGAAGGACCCCCACTGGGTGGCTCGTCTCTCTTCCCGGGAAGGGGTGCTGTTCACGGGCAGGCCGGCTGGGACGCCAGGGCCTGCAGCCGCAGCGTTCGGGGGCTGGCTGCTGGGGGCCACCAGGGCAAAAGCATCGTCCAGGAGGGAGTGCATGGTCTGGCGCGCCTCCTCGATGGACGGCTGGGGCGGGATGTACTGGGAGGCCGGGAAGGGCAGGCCTGGATACCTCCCCAGCTCCGCCGACGACGGCGTGGGCACATCAGCCGGGAGGTCAGGATCAGACTACAGCAGGGGAAACAGCAAAGTGGAGAATCACATTACTCAGCCAAAAACAGGAACGAAACTGGGTCATTTGTAGAGATGTGCATGGACCTAGAGTCTGTCATACAGAAGGAAGTCAGAAAGAGAAAAACAAATATTGCATACTAATGCATATAAATGGAATCTAGAAAATGGTACAGATGAAGCCATTTGCAGGGCAGGGGATAAAGAACAGACGTGGACATACAGGGGAGGGGAGGGTAGGATGAACTGGGAGAACACCACTGACACTTACACACTATCATGTGTAATAGAGAGAGCCAGTGGGAAGCTGCTATAGAGCACAGGGAGCTCAGCTCGGTGCCCTGTGGCAACCAAGAGGCGGCATGGGTGGGAGAAAGATCCAAGAGGGAGGGGATATATGTATACATACTGCTGATTCACTTCACTGAACAGTGGAGACAAACCCAACATTGTAAAGCAATTGTATTTAAAAAAAAAAAGAATCAGACACGAGCTTCTATGGAAAACAAAATTCTAGGACCAAGACAGAATTTTTAACCATTTTCACTGCCATTGAGGAATGGGTTTACCATAAAAATTTTTCAAATCACAGCCAAGGAATGTGTGTTACCTTTCATAGGGGCAAAAAGTTTGAAATCAGAAAAAAAGTAAAAATATTCAACAACCATTTGTCAGGCAAAACTCAATCAACTCCCTGAAAGATATCTCAGTACCTGGAAGTTCATATTTTTCCTGAGAGCCCCCAACAACCAAAAACGATGTGTCAGAGTTTACATACTGCTGCTGCTAAGTTGCTTCAGTCGTGTCCGACTCTGTGCACCCCACCAGGCTCCCCTGTCCCTGGGATTCTCCAGGCAAGAGCACTGGAGTGGGTTGCCATTTCCTTCTCCAATGCATGAAAGTGAAAAGTGAAAGTGAAGTCGCTCAGTCATGTCCGACTCTAGCGACCCCATGGACTGCAGCCTACCGGGTTCCTCCGTCCATGGGATCTTCTAGGCAAAAGTACTGGAGTGGGGTGCCATTGCCTTCTCCGTCAGAGTTTACATACTAAAATACCTAGTTGATGTTCCATAGATACAGAAACCCCCCACTAAGGCAGTCTATTGACTATTAATAACAGAACAGCCCTATACAACCCAAAAGAATTCAAAGTCACCACCATATTACAACTATGTGTGTATAAACCATTTTAATACTTATTGTGGCAACTCTTTATAAACAGTAAATAGTATCAATTATTTGTTCAGAAACTACTTTCTTAAAAAGGAGGTGTCCCTGGATAACATGAGCTGACAAGAAAAATTTAACTTCTATACCCAGTGTCTAAGAGGCAGGGACATAAGTAACAATTAAAAATTTTTAATTACAATTACTTCAACTGACACACTGAAAAGAGAAGAGGTTCTATTCAGTGGGCTGGTGACCCCATGTCCTCAAAGAAAAAGTTGTTGTTCAATTGCTCAGTCGTGTCCAACTCTTTGCAACTCCACGTACTACAGCATGCTGGGCTTTCTTGTCCTTCACTATCTCATGGAGCTTGCTCAAAATCATGCCCACTGTGTCAGTGATGCCATCCAACCATCTCATCCTCTGCCTTCTACTCCTGCCTTCAATCTTTCCCAGCATCAGGATCTTTTCCAGTTAGTCAGTTCTTTACATCAGGTGGCCAAATTACTGGAGCTTCAGCTTCAGCATCAGTCTTTCCAATTAATATTCCTTAGGAGTCTTCAATCCTTTAGGATTAACTGGTTGGATCTCCTTGAAGTTCAAGGGACTCTCAAGAGTCTTCTCCAGCACCACAATTCGAAAGCATCAATTCTTCAGTACCCAGCCTTCTTTATGGTCCAACTCTCACATCCATACATGACTAGTGGAAAAACCAAAGCTTGGATTATACGCACCTTCGTCAGCAAAGTGACGTCTCTGCTTTTTAATACACTGTCTACATTTGTCAAAGCTTTTCTTCCAAGGATCAAGTGTCTTTTAATTTCATGGCTGTAGTCACAGTCCACAGTAATTTTGGAGTCCAAGAAAATTAATTCTGCTTCTGTTATCACTTTTTGGGTGGGTACCTTTTCCTGGAGTTCTCTGCTTACGCTATAGGTCCACAGTTTTAGCTTCGCTAGCTGGATCGTCCCACAGAAGGGCCAAAGGAATTCCCATATTTGTTCGGATCAGTGAACCTCTTACAAAGAAAATCTCTATTCCAGAGTGACATCCTTACTTTTAGTCAACTGTCTGAAGCACTTCCTAATGACTATGGTCTGTCCACCGAGGATCAGTTATTATTCACGCCAGCATCAAACACTTAAGAGCAGCAGCTGTGTAATTCCAAACAGAGAGAAAAACAGACGAACTGGCAAACCCACCAACAGTTCACAAACCTATTTTGCTTGCCCCACGCAGTATTTAAAAAATAGTCAATATTTTAAAAATCTGAAAATTTCCTATGAAAACTCAGATTTCTGGATTCTCTCGGCAGACTCGGAAGCTGTGGCACCACTGGGCCCCCGTCCTCCACAGAAACAGGTGCTGTTGGGCAGAGACTGCTCCTGAGATAGGCCGGTGCTCTGTCCTTCACGACTGCAAGTGGGTGGTCTCAGTCCCTACAATACACACTGGGTCCTGAAAGACTACTTCTCCAAAATTACAATATTCTAGTAAAGTTCCACTAAGTGACTTCGTCATCGAGGAAGGATTTGGGGCTGCAAAGGTCTCCGGCTTATGACATAATACTGGAAAGACTCTGTGATCCTCTCCTTACAGGGTACAAAATGGCCCACACTCATGCCTTCTGCTTTTGGTTTACTTGAGGAGCAGATCAGGAAGAATGTGGTGAGTAGAGGGCCACCAACCCAACACCCCACGGCGAGAAAGAAAAGTATATCCGTAGAAACGTCCTACTGGTAATTAAGAGGGTCTCTCTAAAACCGGAAGCAATGTTCCTGGTGGTGGTTTTCAATAACTGCACTGCAAGGAAACGAGCACTGTGGCTACAGCGCAAACTGAAATTCAAATGGGGGACAAACCCTATATACATTTGAGGAGAGTCGCCCAAATAGAGTCCCCTACAGGCACTGCCAATCTCAGCATCAGTGGGTGTAACTTTAAAAAAGGTGTAACTTCTATAGCAAGAGAGACCTGTTGCAAAGGTGTGAAGTTAGGTTCCCTTGGAGTCTCATTGGTCCCATGAATCCTGCCATGAAGGCAAAGAGCCATAGAGCTATGATGTGAGAGCTTCCTGCTCTCTGGCCTTCCTGCTGCCCCCACCCCCCAAATTCACAGACTAGACTCTCAGCAACCTGCAGGCCAAGAGGAGGTTTTATTTACTTTATTTATTCCTGTGTCCCAACATCCAGCACAGTGTTTCACATGTAGATGGAACTTAACAGATGGTACTATAATCAACAGAAGTTGAGATCTACCTAGGATACTCAGGAGTTGGAATTTGAATTCCATTCTCTTGAATCCAAGTTTGATGACTTTGACATTTAGTTTGTTTCCTTGGCACAAATACATGTTCACCTATCACTCCCCAGAAATATATGAGAACTTTTTTACCTTTAGTTAAAAAAAAAAAAAAAAAAAAAAAAGGTATTTTTATGATGTATTCTGGTGCCTCTCTGCAAGCCTTCATATTATAAGAGAGTGATCATGTCCTATGGTTGGTCCAGGACAATCTCGGTTCATGCTTGTTATCCTAGGATAAGTAAAACCATCTACTGTCATCCTCACAAGGGTGTGACTTGGAAAATAAATTATATTGGGGTTGACAAACTTCCATAAAGGGCCAGAAAGTAAATATTCTAGGCTTTGTGAGCCATATAACTACTCAGCTCTGCCACCTTAGCAAAAGCAGTCATAGATAACACAAAAATGATGGGTGTGGCTGTGTTCCAATAAAACTTTACAAAAGCCAGCAGTAGGCTGGGTTTGGCCTGAGGGTCATAGTTTGCTGAATCCTGATTTATAATGGTAACCCTATTTACGAGAAATCCAGGAATATTTCTTTTACTTCAAGAGAAGAAAGCTCGCAAGAAGATATTTTGAGGGGAAAGCACAAAATTCAAGACAGTTCAAAAGCATGTATGCGTGGTATAACCTTCAAGATGAAATACTACCTATAAAAAGGTGAGTGCTCAAAAAGGCATTATCTTTGAAAGTATACATTTCATCAGACTCGCAGACTTAGAAAACAAACTTATGGCTTTATCAAAGGAGAAAGGTAGGCTGGGGAGGGATAAATTAAGAGGTTGGGATTAACATATACACCCTACTATATATAAAATGGGCTTCCCAGGTGACTCAGTGGTAAAGAATCTGCCTACCAATGCAGGAGACACAAGAGATAGGGTTTGAATCCTAGGCATGGAAAATTAATCCATAGAGTAGGAAATGGCAACCTACTCCAGTACTCTTGCCTGGAAATTTCCGTGGTCAGAGGAGCCTGGTAGGCTATAGTACATGGGGTCTCCAAAGAGTCAGAGGCAACTGAGCACACACACATATAAATTACATAATAAACAAGTACAAGGAACTCTACTCAATATTCTGTAATAACCTATATTGGAAAAGAATCTGAAAAAGAAAAGATGTATGTGTAACTGAATCACTTTACTGTACACCTGAAACACACACTGTAAATCAACTGTGTGTGTGTGTGCTCAGCTTGGTCCCACTCTTTTATGACCCCATGGTCTGTAGCCCTCCAAGCTCCTCTGTCCATGGGCTTCTCCAGGCAGGAATACTGGAGTGGGTAACCATTTCCTTTTACAGGGAATCTTCCTGACCCAGCGATTGAATCTGCATTTCCTACCCTGGCAGGCAGATTTTTTACACTATGCCACCTGGGAAGCCCGAAATTAACAACACTCCAATATAAAATAAAAATTAAAACAAAATCATACAATATAAGTATTAAAATAAAAAAGAAAGTATACATTTCAGAATTTTAAGGAGAGAAAGTAAAAAGTCCATGTAAGGAAGAATGTCTTCTTAGGGTACCTCTGCAAATTGGAGCCATTTGGGACGAAGCAGCTGATTGAGGTGGTACTCACCAGGGAAGAGCTTCTTCCCTCCAGCTGAGGGAGGAAACTCTGCAGTTTCTGCTAAGAAAAAAAGCAAAGAGAAGAAGGATGGTCTGGGCCGCCATGAAAGAAGCCTGATTTAGGATCAAGACAGGAAGGGGAGGACAGGTTCAGTTCAGTTCAGTCGCTCAGTCGTGTCCGACTCTTTGCGACCCCATGAACCGCAGCACGCCAGGCCTCCCTGTCCATCACCAACTCCCGGAGTTCACTCAGACTCATGTCCATTAAGTCAGTGATGCCATCCAGCCATCTCATCCTCTGTCGTCCCCTTCTCCTCCTGCCTTCAATCTTTCCCAGCATCAGGGTCTTTGCAAATGAGTAAGTTCTTCACATCAGGTGGCCAAAGTACTGGAGTTTCAGCTTCAGCATCAGTCCTTCCAATGAATATTCAGGACTAATCTCCTTTAGGATGGACTGGTTGGATCTCCTTGCAGTCCAAGGGACTCTCAAGAGTCTTCAACACCACAATTCAAAAGCATCAATTCTTTGGCACTCAGCTTTCTTTATAGTCCAACTCTCACATCCATACATGACTACTGGAAAAACCATAACTTTGACTAGACGGACTTTTGTTGGCAAAGTAATGTCTCTGCTTTTTAATAAGCTGTCTAGGTTGATCATAACTTTTCTTCCAAGCAGCAAGAGTCTTTTAATTTCATGGCTGCATTAACCATCTGCAGTGATCTTGGAGCCCCCAAAAATAAAGTCTGTCACTATTTCCCCATCTATTTGCTACGAAGTGATGGGACCAGATGCCTCAATCTTAGTTTTCTAAATGTTGAGCTTTAAGCCAACTTTTTCACTCTCTTCTTTCACATTCATCAAGAAGCTCTTTAGTTCTTTGCTTTCTGCCATAAGGGTGGTGTCATCTGCATATCTGAGGTCATTGATATTTCTCCCAGCAAACTAATCTATTCTTTAGTTTCACACAACACGGTCTCTGAGGTCCCAGATTAGACAAAAACAAAAGCTCCAAGGGACCATCCTGGGGAGCCAAGGATACATCCCTTCCTGGATCAAGCCAGACACCACAGACACCCAGACACCGGTCCAAAAACACAGAGGCAGCTCAAGATCGCCATCTACTGTGAGAACTGCCAATGCTGGTTCCCCAACCAGAGGAATTTATTCACAGCCTTCAGAAAGGACTCATTCATTCATCCTGCTGAGGAGCAAGGGAGCCTAATTTGTAGACCTTCCGGCCCTCGGGAGTTATATCAACCCTCACAAGCCAGTTAGGAAGGGACAGTCTTAGGACACCAGAATCACAATAAGATTCCAAGGAAAAGCCTGGGGAAAGAAGCCTGGGATCATCTCTCAGATGATCATGATGCAATTATATTTAGTCCCAATGTCAGTATGGCATTTGGCACATATGTGTAATTATGCTTAGTGTCTCTCAATGTTAGATGTGTGTGTAATTTGAGGGATAAAATATAAAACTCAAATAAAACATTGGTTATATAAGCTCTATCTGAAGTGGTCACAAGTTTGAATGAGTGAAGTGTGAACTGAAAACAAACTAAACTTTTTCACAGAGAGGGAGAAGGCACCCTAGTGTTTTTTGGGGCTCATTTCTTTAACAAAGATAGCTCTGTTCTTTGGCTAATCATTCTTGAGCATAGGTGTCTAATCGGAAGGGTCTTAATTACAGACATCCACTGTGTGTCCCAGTGCTGCCAGACACAGTGGATAAAAACGGATTAACAAGAAGACACCTGGGTATCTGGGGCTCCTCTCCGTCTTGGAGTGTTTTTATATCTGTATTTCTCATGGTCTGTTGAGGAGGCTAGCCCTTTCCTCCCTACTTAGTGGGGTCTGTATGTGTCTTAATGTTGTCAACATCTGCTTTAACACGTGCTTTTCCTTCCAAAAAAATTAAGCCCCTATTTCTTAATTTCCATTAAGCTCTTTCTTCCATTAAAATTAGAAATATATATATATATACATTGTTGTTTAGTCATTCAGTCATGTTCAACTCATTTGCAACCTCATGGATTGCGATTTTCCAGCAGGAATACTGGAGTGGGTTGCTACTTCCTTTATCCAGGGTATATTCCCAGTCCAGGCATTGAACCTGCATCTCCTGCACTGCAGGTGGATTCTTTACAGCTGAACCCCTGGGAAGCCATACATACACACACACACACACACACACACACACACACACACACACATATAGAGGGAACATCTTAGCGCTCCAAGAGCAGAAGGGGGCGCAAAACCCTAAATATCACTCCTACCACCGAGAAATCCAAACAGTTCCCTCAACCAGGGGAAGGGGAAAAAAACTTTCTGGACATTTCTGTTTTCCAGTGAATTTCCAAAAGTGCCCATCCTGAAGCCCGAGAGGACAGGGCTTGCACAGAGGAAAGAAAAACACTGAGCATGTTTCCAGAGGGCGCCCCCAGCAGCCCCCTGGTCCCCAGGACTCAAGTTTCTCCACAAATGAGCGGCCCATCCCTGCCCGCACCCACATATGCCCCACGACCCAGCTGGCCCCGGAGCATCAACACCACACGTGGCCGCAGCTGGCACTGCTCACTCATCTCC
The DNA here is from genome assembly GCF_027580195.1 of Bos mutus. NCBI lineage: Eukaryota > Metazoa > Chordata > Mammalia > Artiodactyla > Bovidae > Bos > Bos mutus. The sequence continues at coordinate 21,448,244 of NC_091620.1, read as the reverse complement.
AGATGGCCACCAGATGCAAGGGTCAGCGTTACGCACCGGGCAACCAATATAGGCAGAGTTGTGGACGCCAGGTGGCCTTTTGTACGTGCCGTCGCTGTCTGTGGTGATAAGTCTGTCCTTCTCAGCATCTCCGGGGCAGCCGTTGACCTGGTGTTTCCGGCGTGGCTTAGGGGAACGTTTTATCCTGGAGCTGCCAGGAGAAAAAGACATTATCTTCATAGGAAATTACTTTCCTGCCCTGGCTCATGAACTAAACTCTAAGGATTTTACCTAGGACCTGCTGGCCACTGTATGAAACACCTCACCAGATAAAAACAACGTGTAAGACACAGTCTCTGCTCTAAGAAAGGCACAGTCCACCAGGCAGACAATACTAACACACAGAACAATACAGAATAACATCATCGCTGGCTACTGGGACCTGACCTAGGTCTTGAAAAGGGATAAGGAGCTTTGGGTATGCCCAATTTATCCAACAAAAATAATAAATCAGGAGAGGTGGAGAGAGTGTGAGCTGCAGCTGGGATCTTGCCCAGGGCCAGAAATGGGAATGTAGATCAATGTCTGGAGGGCAATGAGGCTAGCGCCTGGTAGGGCGACAGGCCCCTCGGTGGGGAGCAGCTGGGTAGAGACTCGAGGCCCCACCAGGTACAGGAGCACGGGGTCCACCTGCAGGCAGCCCGAGCCAGCACAGGGTGAGCCGAGCAAGACACAAATGAGAGCTGACCTTACAGAAAACGCCTCTCCCTTAAGGGGCAGGGGTCTGAGAGACAAAGAAGACAGAGGCTGAGGGCAGCAGCGGGAAAAGAAATGAGCATCTACCAAGCACAGGAGGTGGTGACGACACTGGGGATGAGGGCAGGATGAGGACGGGGGAAGGGGGAGCCAGGACTCAGCGTCTGAGAAGGAAGGGGCTCCCATTTCAGAAAGCTGAATTCCAGGATACAAGAAACCCAGAAATGGCGACTCCTGGGGTAACCGGGGTGGAAGCGGCCTTCCCCACAGGTGATGGCCAGGCGGGGTCGCCCCCTCCCTGCCGCCCGGAGTCTTCCACAGGGTTGCCCACCACCCCAGCAGCACGCCCACCTCTTCCTGGGCTCGATGAACACGGAGGGCACGCTGGCCGTGGGGTCCAGGATCTTGTCGATCTGCATCTGCGCCCTGCGGTACACGCGGTGCCGCTCCCGCGTGTCGCCCGATGACAGCTCGTCCAGCACCGGGAACTCATAGTGCCCGCGGCGCTTGGCGCGCAGCCGGATCTTGTTGCGATGGTGCTCGATCTCAGATTTGTGCCGCAGTGCCGTCTGGATCTGGGGAGCGAGACGAGCCGACTGTTTGCATGTTTCCAGGGATCCGCGCACAAAGTAGTCTGGAGGCATCTTGTGTCTCTCCCCGGCCCTCTCTCCGACCCCACCCCCCGCCCCCACACCTGTCCTAGGCTCCCAAGAGGCACCAAAGGGGTGACAGGGGCAGACACACCCACACCAGGCGCGGAGAGCCGGCCACCATCCCCGAACTGCGTCCACACCCTCCACGTTGTGCATGCGAGGGGAGAAGCCTCGGTACTCGCTCACTCATATTTGACTCTTTGCAACCCCATGGACTGCAGCTCGCCAGACTCCTCCGTCCATGGGATTTTTTTCAGGCAAGAATACCGAAGTGGGTTGCTATTTCCTCCTCCAGGGGATTTTTCCGACCCGGGGATCGAACCCATGCCTCTTGCATCTCCTGCACTGACAGGTGGATTCTGTACCACTGCGCGACCTGGGAAGGCCAAAAGCACTCAAACCCAGGAAATCGTCCAGTAGCAACTTTGAAGATCCTGAGGGGCAGTGATTCCTAGATGTAATTCTTCCTAAGAAAAGAGTAAATATTTTCCATACCCAATAGTATCATTACCTAATACGTTTTTAAATTAAGACAGTTCAAAGACGATATTTGCACTATACAACAAAATAGCCATTTACTAATGATGTTTCAGTGTTACCGAAACAAGCCCAGTGACAGGAGACCCCTCTCCTCAATGAAGAAAATCAACAGGTATGGAAACATGTCCTCCTGGCTCCATGGGGCGCGAACTAGGTCTGGAAGAGTCGGGGAGGAAGGGTAGTGGGCAGAGGTTGAGGGCCAGAAACAGGAATGCAGATGCAGGTCTAGGGGAAGGAGGCCATGACTCCAGGAGCAGCCAGTCTGTTGGGCTGTGGTGGAGAATAGGGAATCCCTGCCTTCATCAACGTACATCACCTCATTTTCTAAGCCCTTAGCCCTGCTTCAGAGAACTTAACACCAAGTGAGATGGAGGGAGACAGAGGGAAAAAAGGGAAACCAAGATGAGACTCCAACCGGAAGAGACAACAGGACGCTGTCCAAGACCGGACATGGTCCGCCACACCACTGCAGACCAGAAGCCATGTCCTCCTTGAGACTGAGAAGGAGGGTCAGCTAGATGAGAGTCTCGACAAACTTCCCAGCAGGAGAGTTCAGGAAGCCCCTCTAACTCTTTCAGGATCTAACTGTTCTTTAAAATACGTGAGGTCTCACCGGAGGACTAAGATATGCTAGGAATCTGCACCAGAATCTCCTACGAAGAAAACATTTCCATTGAGATGTCTGTATCTACCATACAGGTAGGTCCACCAGAACTGATAACGCTCTTGTTCTTAAGTTGGTTTTTCATTTTATGCTTCATAATCAGTATATATGTTTCCCATACTATATGTATCCATCAAATACATTTGTAAAAGATAGTAAAAGAACAAAGTGGAGATGAATGCTTTCCAGTGGTGAGGCCTCAGACTGGTGAACTCATTCTCTTCTTTTCTTTCGATCACACAGAGAACCTACTCGAGATCGCTTACTCACGGCTGGTGTGAGATACCTGCAACACTGGACTGATGGAAACAGGTCTACGCTAGGATGGGGGTCATGTGAGCAACCCCAGGGCTCCCAAGCATTGGTGAGAAGGGACAGCACGTGCCACCTTGAACCCATGACACACGTTCTCGTGGTCACGACCTTGGCAAGGAGCCAATGAAGAAGAGACAGTGTAAGAACTCTTGATAAGACTTCTGTAAGATAATCCACTTTAAGGATTCAGTTGTACCAATTACTACTTCACCTAGCAGAACTCACAAGAACAGCAGGTATTCCTTAGAGGCAGGAAACTGACAGCCATGATGCTGTGATGTGTGTAGCCCTAAATACTTTTCCCTGCACTCATGGTCCAGCCCAGGTCAAACTTCTCAAGTTCAACTTAACAGTGACTTGAGCTGGCCTTCTGATTCCAGAATCTTAGGAGGAAAGCAGATCTAACTCACTCTTCCAGGAGTCACTAGAATAGGGTATTTTACCAATCATGATTTAGATCTTGAGGCCAGAGCAGCCCTATCAGAGTTCACAGAATCTACCGTGGTCCCAAGATTACTCAGCGTTCAGTGATTCACTGGGAGAACCCTCAGGACTCAGCATTCAGTCCAATTTATTGCAGCAAAAGGCTACAAAGCAAAACCAGCATAGGGGAATGGCACACAGGGTGAGGTCTGGAGGACCCAGGCGCAAGCTTCCAGGAGTCCTTCCCCGGTAAAGTCATGTGGGGTGTGCTGAATTCCTCCAGCAATGACCTGCGACAACACATGTGAAACGTCTACGAGGGAAGTGTATTAGATACTCAGGGCTCACAGGGTCTTTACTGGAGACTGCTCACACAGGCACCCTGTGCCTAGCATGTACCAAATTCCAGACTCCAGGAAGAGCTGTTCAGCATAAATCATGCTGTTTGTACAAAAACAGTTTAGGTACAGTGAGCCACTCCATTCTGGAAATGGTGGGGATCTTTCCAAAATCTAATTCCAAACCCCAGCCACGGGCTAAGGCGGACTTTCTAAGGATAGCCGGCCCTGGTCTTTAATCTGCATATCTCCAAATGTGCCCACTAGTGTCCACAATCAGTAACTGACCTAAAAATACTGAGTAGCAGATTTAAAATTAAGAATAGTTGTGAGCAGCTCATGGGACTTCTCAGGTGGCACTACTGGTAAAGAATTCACTTGCCAATGACAAGACATAAGAGACACAATTCTGGGTCAGGTAGATCCCCTGGAGGAGGGCACGGCAGTTCACTCCATTATTCTTGCCTGGAGAATCCCATGGACAGAGGAGCCTGGTGGGCTATAGTCCATAGGATCCCAAAGAGCTGGACACGACTAAAGCAACTTAGCATGCACACACGTGAGCAGCTCATATCATTAGCAACCTTTTAACACTAACTTTCACTCTTTTTTAAGCAGTGACCAAATCAGAATCTAAGGGTGTTTTGTTTTTTTTTAATACTGTACTTTTCCATAAAACCAAATACCTCTTTGTTAATTTTGTTGGTTTCTGCCACACGGTCAGCCAGGATGGGGTGCGGAGCCGGAGGAGCTGGGATGGGCTGCATGGCAATCAGCTGGATCTTACTGGGGACCCGCCGACTGGCCTCGGAGGAGCGGGAGATCCTGTCCACGTGCTCGAAGATGGAGGCTGATGAGTGCTGCTCGTTCCCTGAGCTGGGTGCTGGCCCTGGAACACAGGGGGAGCAGAATTAATAAACACCATCACCATAAGAAAACAGCAAACCTTCACAATTATGGATTATTTCCTAAAGGACCCTTAGATGGGTACCAGACCAAAAACACATCCACAACTCCATGGCAGAATATTTGAAATGTCACTCTTTGAGCCTAAACTGTCTGGGTTAAATAGTGTCTCCTTCAACCTCAGTAATAATTACAGATATCTGTAGGGAAGATAAGAAAATCATTATGACACTTTGTGTCCCGGATGGTCCTGTTTTGTCTAAAGGTGTTTCAAAGTCTTCAGTAAGACAGGGTAAAGGGTAAGAGGAGCCTGAGGTTGGCCAGCCAGGGGCGATTTACAGAACGTGGAGGACAACACTGCTAACAGCTCTGAACATCCATGCTTATCTGGAGTGAGAGTGATATAAATTTAGTTGCCAAGGCAACTTACCGTCGAAAAAACAAAAGACCAGGGGGACTGTGGACCTGCTAGCAAGTACTGGTTAATGGTGAATGCTGCTGGCTATTCAGTTCTAATGCAGCAAAAAATGACATTGAAGAGTCAGGAGAAGAAAAAGCTGCTGCTTCAAGGAATTAGTTCCCTCTTTACAAAGAGATGCAGATAACACTTGAAAAATGGTTAAAAAGGTAAATTGTATGGCTATATGTATTTCACCACAATGAAGTTTTTTTTAAGTAGTCAGAACTGCAAAGAAGAAAGACATTTAAATGTATAGAAAAAAGAAAAACACGTTACAATGTTAATAGAGACTGGATCTTGGTGTAATGGGTCATTTTCTCCACTTTTTTGTATTTTCTATAATGAGGATTTTCTCTAGTCAGTATTACTTTTATAATAGAAATAACCTCAATAAACTTTTATTTTTAAAAGGCAAAGAGAGAGGTTAAGAAGGGCCAAATAGATGAAAAGAACTCTCCAGTTACATGCACTAAGATCCCTGATGCCCTTCCTTTAAGCCACAGTCCCCTCTGGGCTACTCTAACATTGCTCGAAAATAAATGGCCAAACACCAAGAGAGGGGCTTCCCGGGTGGCGCTAGTGGTTAAGAATCCATCTGCCAATGCAGGAGATGCAAGAGACATGGGTTCCATCCCTGGGTCTGGAAGATCCCCTGGATAAGGAAATGGCTGCCCACTCCAGTATTCTTGCCTGGAAAATTCCATGGGCAGAGAAGCCTGGCGGGCTACAGTCCAAGGGGTTGCAAAAGACATGACTGAGCACACACACACGGGCCAAGAGAAGCAGTGAGGGCATGTAGAAACTGTTTCTAAACAAAAGCCTGAGTTTTGAAACCTCAATCATAAGTGAAAAATATAGAGGTTTTCCCCTCAGTGTAAAAAAGTGTTGAGCAAAGCAGTAAGGAGTAGTAGTTGATATTTTATAGAAGGAATGCACAGCAGTGGGACACAAATCTTTCTATTTCCTCTCAATTTGAATTATATTCATTTATGTTCAGTAATACTCATCCCAAGTAATTAGAAATTACATACTTAACTCTGTGAATGAAGATGTCTCTTAGCGAGGAGGCACTTGTCTGCATTCAGGCTGTTCCCAGGCTTTCTTTCCCTGCCTGGAGGGAGGCTGACCCTTTGTATAATGCAAACACAGCCAGACAGCACCTTTCACCAGGGAGCTACTCAAATTACAGGCATGGAGCCTAGTAGGAGATAATTAGCTCTACCAGATAAGGCCAGCCTTGCTAACCCAAACTTTCAAACCAACGGCAAATGTCACAAAGGGCGTCCCATTAAGTCACTGATACTGAAGGCAGAGGCGGCCTCCTCCAGGATGGTGGAAAAAAAAACCAGGGCGCAAAGGTGACAGGAAGAAAGGCCCGTCTGCTCGTGTCATCTGCCTGCCTGGGTCCCCGGGGCTGCAGGCCTCCTACCGACTCCTGCCCTGCCCTTTCCCACCCCTCAGTTGGATCCTCACTCTATAATTCACCAGCTGCAACAGGAGAAGCAAGAGATGCACAGAAAACCCTCAACTTCTAGACTGCCTGGAACTCAGCCCTTCATCCAAAGGCTGAAAAGTGCGATATGTTGTTTGCCATATTTATACGTTAAACAGACATATATATACCCCCATACATATATATATATATAAACAAATTAGATTAGTATACATATGTAACACATTATTTTACATATAATAATACATATTTTTATTGTTTGCTATCCACTGTACAATTTTTTTAAAAACTGCCTGAATAATAATGACAATGGAAAGTACAAGGGCTACGTAGATAGATCAATGCTGCATGAATACTGCTTACTTAAGGCAAGTAGGTGTTAAAATCTTTTCTCTTAAAAGACTGTTCTATACATCTTAAAAAATTAGAAAACAAAAATTAAGTAAGGATGAAATTATAGTGTAAGATGATGTCCACAGAACAGAATGACACAGGAAATGGCAACCTCAATTACTGCAATACTGAACCAACAGAATGTTTATAATGGAATATTAATTCCATTATCAATAAGTAAGTACATCTTTAAATCAAAATAGTGGCAGGTGAGCCTTCTAGGACCCACAAGAACGTCTAGGCCACTTGTCTCCTTCCACAGTCAACTCTGAGCCCCAACACTGACATGTTTACTACCTGGATTTTGAATATATGTTGAGAGTGATATTTGATTTTTGTTAGCCATGCATAATATACTGGTTCTAATACTTGTTAAAGGGCTTTCCTGGTGGCTCAGTGGGTAAAGAAACTGCCTGCAATGCAGGAGACACAGAAGAAGATGGTTTGATCCCTGGGTTGGGAAGATCCCCTGGAGGAGGAAATCACAACCCACTCCAGTATTCTTGCCTAGAAAATCTCATGGACACAGAAGCCTAGTGGGCTGCAGTCCAAAGGGTCACAAAGAGTCAGACACGACTGAGTGACTAAGCACAGAAGGAGTTAAAAACAGGAACTAAAGAGGAAGATTTTCTTAGACATACAATTAACAGAAATTAAGATGCTCCAGAGCTGATTTTTTTCCCCCAAATATTTCTTTCCCAGGATCAAAATTAGATTTTAATCCTGTCTATCTGAAACAGTACCCCTGTTACCATGGTGCTAATTTTTAAGATTCTATGAAATTAGATCATTAGATCTAAAGAAAAAAATTCTTCCCTTATTCTAAGGGATTTTTTTGCTTTTGTTTTTAACACCAAAAAAGAAACAAATGGAAGGCATCTCAAAAATCAGCTAGTTTAGTCCCAGAGGAGTTCCCACAACTGAGGGACATACAAGGTCACAAACATGACAGTGGATGAAATAGGCCCTCCAGCTTCTGTCCACAATCTCTTCACTTACAGAGTATGGTTCAGTCTGTACTGCAATTTCATAGAGATATTTGTAATGGAAAACGTAAGTATATAAATTACTATTAAAAATTATATCCTGGGAATTCCCTGGCAGTCCAGTGGTTAGGACTCTACAGTTTCACTACCAAGGGCTTGGGTTCAATCCCTAGTCAGGAGCTAAGATCCCAAAAGAGGCGTGACACAGCCAAATAAAAAAATAATAAAATGATATCCAGAGGCACTTCCATTTTCTTTGCACTACTAAAACACAACCCTGAAATATAAATAAAACTCCAGCAAGTACAAGAGCATTTATTTAACAGAATCTATTAAACTAACACCAAAGCTACCCTGTCATCAGGCCAAAAAAGGCTCCAAGTCCAGTAAGACCGATGAGCTAAGTTCTACTGCAAGACATATGAGTTTGAAGACAATACTGTTTAGAAGGGGAGTGAAGTACATTTCAAACCTGGCCTAAGAAACGACAGCATCTGACAACACACATAACTATCTGACCACACTCAACTATCTCCTGGAAGACAGACCTAGGACAAGGACCAAATATAATGCCCTTGGACCTAGAATAAATAATCAACGTTGTGACAGTGACAGCTGTGAAACACTTAAACAGGACCCTAAGAAGGTCACCGAATCCTGGATGCAGTTTTAGTTGGATTCCTCCTTGTCCTTTGAAGAGGAAAATTGTTAGGACCCCAAACTAGATTCAAACATGACCAGTAACCTCAAAACACACATAACTGAATCTCTTAACTTCTAGCCTGGCCCACCAGCTCAATGCAGACACTGATACAGTGTTAGATGGTGACAATTAATCTGAAAAATCCACTGTATGAATGATGAATATGCTAATGCACAGGGCTTTTTTACATTCTGCATTTGAAGTAGTATAAGAGCCTAGCCTACTGGAACCTCATAATGACTTTTTTTTTTTTTTTCACCACACCGCAGGGCTTGTGGGATCTTAGTTCCCTGACCAGGGATCAAACCCACACCCTCTGCAATGAAACAGCAGAATCCAAACCACTGGACTGTCAGGGAAGTCCCTCATAATTACTACTTTTAAAGTGGAGAACAAGAAGGGTCACAGACCACTCTGTGGGGCTCTGTGGGACTTGCCATCAGTCACGGCTCCTGCAGTCTTCTCCCCCGCTTCCCTCTCACTGGACTCTTCACTTACTGTGGAGTCGGCATCTGAGGGAGAAACTCTGCAGATACAAAACAAATGCAGATGTTAGGAAAAAGAAAGAAAGCAGGCAGAAAGGTCACATTCATCTGGATGTGGAAGTCAGGCTTCTGGGCAAAACTGAGAGAAGTCAAAGAGTCCAAAACCCTGTTTCGAGGCGCAGCATCTTCAAGGACCGCATTGACAGCACGGTCACCTTTTAAGGACAGCGTGAGATGCCCTACTAAATGGCTCAGCAGACTCATTTCAACAAATGGCTAGAAAACCAAGTATTTGCTGGAGGACAGTCCCCCCAGCTCCCAGTGGAAACCTGGCAATCTGGGTTGGATCAGAGGATCTGAGATTCAAGTTTGGTTAGGGGTTAGCTGGGCCTGCAAAATTTCTAGGAAGCCAGGGTCATTCTGTAGTCACCCCATATAATTCCAAATCTTTGGAGGAAGCCTACACTTCTAACACAAAGGCAATGATTATTGCTGTTAATTGATTCTATATATAAAAAGCAAGTGTGTCACAGAACCCAAGTTGCTCCAGGATTCACTGAAAAGCCTTAAACAGTTAACACCCCTTCTCTTTGAACTTTCTGAAATGCCCAGACATTCTAGTGCCCCTGAGGGATGCGAAACTCTGATATTAACCATGCAGAACATTGAGATGTTGTGACTAAGTGTCTAGGCTGAGGCTTCCAGAGGAGAAAAAAAGACTTTGTTAAATTGTACTAGCATATTCAATCATCTTTAATGATTTGATTTATTCTCACTCTGCAAAATAATTAAGCAAATGATCTCTCTCTACATTATTCATCTTCTTTTGTAAAGATCATGTTCTGACAATCATTAAATTCTTAAAACTAGGCCAGAACCCCTGGGGTATGTTTTCTTATAAATCAGAAATTACAATGTCATTTGGAATGTTGGTATGATCACACACTTTTCCCCTCTCAACAGAAAACCTGAATTTGGCATTCCAAAGTTCAAAAGAAGGCTGATAATTCGAGGCTTCAATACCAAAGCCTGATCACGCTTTGACCTAAAGCTAAGTTAATAAAACCTGACCCTGAACGTTGTCTTCTTTAGAGAAGGGCAGCCCGTCTCACAAGGTCATAGGGTCACAGTAGGTAGTCTGTTAGCAGCAATGCCCCATGTGCTTAATGTTGGTAAGAGGAATGGGAATTAACTGGGAAAGGGGAGCTGGGCAGGGGAGTGGGGAGCAGGGCGATGGAGAATCCATGCACACATGCTAAGGAGGGTGACAAGAGGGGCAGATGGAGAAAAGCCAAGCAAAGAAAGTAGGGTGTGACGAAGGTCACCTGCAGACCAAGAGAGGAAGCCCCAGCTCCAGCCGCCAGCATAACAGTCAAGGGCAGAGCCAATGCTGGCCGAGTGTGTATCATAAGCCATGCACTTTTTATACATTTTTGTACATTATTCCTAACATCACCTCCAGAGGGCCTAGCGGGGTCACCCCAGAATATATACCCTTGAGCTGGTCAATCCCTAATGAAGTTCCAGGGGGACCATCAAACCATATGGGTCGGTGATTCATAACCTTACCCACTTTGGGGCAAGAAAGCACATGGGCCTCCTCTGGGAGTCCATTAGAGTGGACCAAGGGCCCTTGAGTGTGCTGATTTTGGGGGCCAATCTCACCAGTCTTCCAGGCTGCAGACTTGGGCAACATTCACCGTCAGCCCTTCTGCTACTGGAAACTAACAAACGGAAAATAGAACCACAGGTCATGATAGAGAACAATACAGAAAGCCCAGTAAGAACCTTCCTCTGTGACGGATGTTCTTGGAAGGGATCTTTGCCTTGGGGCTTGGCACATCTCCGTTCTCAGAGGGCGTGGTGTGGTCCTTCACAGGTCCCGGCAGTGGTGCTGGCTCGTGAATGATCAGTATGTCGTCCTTATTGTGCTGACCCAGGTGCTGCTTAGCGAAGTCGAAGCCCTTCACACTAGGGATCTGCAGCTGAAACACACACATACGCACAAGTGAGACGGTCAAGCTGATGGTGAGTGCCAGCTTTCTGACCCAAAAGTGTGCTTGCAATCTTACCCATCAACTTCAACATGCATCTCTAGAACACTGATCCGGGCAAGAATTATACCTTGAGTTTGCAGAAAAGACAGATACTTGCTACAGATTAAAATACAAAGATTAAAAAGTTAGACCACGATACAAGACATCACAAGACTATGCCTGACCACTGTCACAGCAGTGACCCAAGCCCGGATGGCGGCATGGGGTGAGACTCTTCTCAGAGAACAGGGACTTGTGCCAGGACTCAGAGGACAGACCAAATATAGAAATAAAAAGAGGTGGCTACTCAGAGAATGTCCTCAATTACATCAGGGACCAGAGAAGACTTGAGATCTGGTAAAAGATCACATTAGCTGCACTAGAAGGGTCAGGACGGAGGCGAATGAGAGAAGGCCAGACTGTAATACCCAGGGGTCGGTATTAACTGTTTCCTTTACTCAACTTGCAAAGTAGAGGAAAATAAGCCACATATTAGTAAGTGGTCCCAAGGGTCTCTTTGGCAGGAATTCCCCATGCAATTCCATCAGGCTGAATTCTATACCCACAGAGAGTGCTATCGGTCAGAAGACAAAGTCCAACCCATCTAAGGAGCTGTTCTAGACAATATACTGCATGTAGAAGTGAAAGATTTTGCTGTATTTGCGCTAACTTTACGCACAGGTGAGTGACAACATCAGTGGCTTCTATTTGTGATCTCTAAGGTCTTTTCAGCACTAAAAAGCTAGGCTGGATGGGTAGAAGGAAAGCAGTCTGCAATAACGACTTACACCAGCAGAGGGGGACAGAACTTGATATAAATCATGCTTACAAAAACGCTGCTTGGAAACAAAAGGCAAAGACTGGCATGCCTATATTTTCTAAATTAATAACATCTTGTTACCAGCAGTCAACTTCACCACACACAAGCAGATTGTGCGTGGTGCACGTTTCTTGGCTCAAAAGTGTTGTTTTCCCAAACAATGAGCCCCAACCTGCATCTCCATGACGCCCCCTACGTCCCAGTCGTCTTCACTGGGACTCCGTGAATCTCTGGGACTGTGGGCTTCCCAGGTGGAGCAAAGGGTGAAGAGTCTGGCTGCCAGTGCAGGAGACGCAGGAGACAGGTTCACTCCCTGGGTAGGGAAGATCCCCTGGAGGGGGAAATGGCAACACGCTCCAATATTCCTGCCTGGAAAATTGCGTGGACAGAGGAGTCTGGCGGGCTACGGTCCATGGGGTCGCAAAGAGTCAGGCACAACTGAACGTGCATACACGCACACACCTTCCTGGGGGCATGTGTTCCTTTTAAAGCAATCAAACTCCAAACAGACAACCTCTGTAGATAATCTTCTGGTTCCTCCTTTCTCAAGAATCCTTCTCCTGCTTTACAGGAGAGGCACATCTCTCATCCATGGGGCTGCTTTTACCCCAGCTACACCTCATTTTAGTTCCATAAGTTTCCTCTAAATGACAGAGTAACAGATATAATCAATAGTCATCTAATCATAACCATCAAAATCTCCTCTTTTGAAAGTTAGATGATTTGCTTTTATCAAAATTGAAGGAAGAGCCACAGATTGCCTCCTCTAACCAAAGGTCTCTAAAGTGAATATGGGAAAAAATATAGACCGCATCGCCTCCTTGGTACAGTCTGTGTAGCCAGGTCTAGGAACTAAATGCCTGCCCTGATATACTCTTGCTGCTGCTGCTAAGTCGCTTCAGTTGTGTCCAACTCTGTGTGACCCCATAGACGGCAGCCCACTAGGCTCCCCCGTCCCTGGGATTCTCCAGGCAAGAACACTGGAGTGGGTTGCCATTTCCTTCTCCAATGCATGAAAGTGAGAAGTGAAAGTCAAGTCGCTCAGTCATGTCCGACTCTTAGCGAGCCCATGGACTGCAGCCCACCAGGCTCCTCTGCCCATGGGATTTTCCAGGCAAGAATACTGGAGTGGGGTGCCATTGCCTTCTCCGATATACTCTTAGGTTTATATAAGAAACATACGTAAGTGGGAAGCAGCTATATAGTACAGGAAGCTCAGCTCAGTGCTCTGTGATGACCTAGAGAGGTAGGTGGGAGGCTCAAGAGGGAGTAGCTATAGTTACACTTACAGCTGATTCACATTGTTGTAAAACAACACAACACTGTAAAGCAATTATCCTCTAATTAAAAATAAGTTTTTTTAAAAACTGAAAAAAAAAATAAAGATGAAAACCTTGGCAAGAAAAAAAGAAACATATATATACATCATAGGGAAACAAAATTTGCTACCCCAAATGTCTCTTGAGAGTCCCTGGGACAGCAAGGAGATCCAACCAGTCAATCCTGAAGGAAATCAATCCTGAATATTCATTGGAAGGACTGATGCTGAAGCTCCAATACTTTGGCCACCTGATGCGAAGAGTTGACTTACTGAAAAAGACCCTGATGTTAGGAAAGAATGAGGGCAGGAGGAGAAGTGGGCAATAAAGGACAAGATGGATGGCATCATCAACTCAATGGACATGAGTGTGAGCAAGCTCCAGGAGATGGTGAAGACAGGGAAGCCTGGCGTGCTGCAGTCCATGGAGGTGGGGGTGGGGGTGTGTGTCACAAAGCGTCGGACACTACTGAGCGACTGAACAACAATGTCTCTTTGGCAGGTGCATTATTGCAAGATGAAAACAAGCAAGGCCCAAAAGACTCAGGAAAAACTCTGATATTCACTCCCATCTAACTGCCTAAAAAATACAGACAGAGGACCTATTCCAGAAAGAGATTATCACCTTTCCTCTCTGGGCCCCTGTCTCTGCAAGACTCAGCAAGCACTTATTTACCAAACCTTTGCTTTTCCGTCTCCCTGTGAACTGCCTTCCTCCCCTCTACAGTCCCAACTGACTGCCTCTGACACCCTCTCTCATCTTCAGCTGCTGGTGTATTTAAAGTGAGCACTTTGGCCATTGTGGTGCATTATTCATGTCCATACGTGGGTCTCTCCAATGAACCCGTGCTATTGAACCTTTCTGTGATTTCCTCCTGTCAATCTGTCTCAGGTCAATTTAATTTGTAGACCGGCCAGGAGAACCTAGAAAATTCCTTCCTCCCCGACAACGTCAAAATGCTTCATACATGCCAAGGCACCGTACAAATGAGACTGACAGCAATATTTTTGCTGTTGGTCGATGAAAGATCAAGCAGTTGATATAAATAGTCAGTTGAGAGTTCTCAGAGACCAGGTAAAGCTATAGATATAAATTTAGATACAAAATGTTTTAATTCAGCAACGTGACCCATGGTAGACCCCCAATAAATATCTGATGACTGAACAAATTTTAAAAAGGTCACCAAACTTACTGAATTTTGTGGGGAACCAAGAAAAGGGTATCATCATATATGATACTGCAGACATCATAAATGAAATATACATCTGTTACAGCCTTGAAGTCCTGTTGGCTTTGGTTCATTCCAACTAGCATCTTTAAATACATTCATTAGATCCCTGACTTCTCTCAGGCTGGGTGAGTCGCCTCCTCCTATGACAATAGAAATTTGGCAACCAGTCTGTGCTTATACACGAAACAAAGGCCATCTCCACACAGAAGGAAAAAATTAGAGAAAACACTGTTCCCCTCACTTATGGAACTATTAACTCCCTTTGTTTCATCCCTGTTTCCCAGAACACTTTTTCTAGTTTTTCCATGTCTTAAAAAAATCTATAGCGTTAAGTCTGGTGTTGTGTGCTTCCAGCCTTCACATGCAGAAATAAGCATCAATTGGCATTTTATAAAAGAGCCAAGATTCATGAGCACTTTCAATATTCCTATTAGGACCCAGTTTTTCTAAGGAAAGACAGCTCTTTTGTTCCTTCTTTAATGTATCACAGAGGGGACAACCCCACTGTCTGTGTCTCATTGGAATACGTTGCTGACAAGTTGGGGTGGGCTGGTACGGCAGGTCAGCCAAGTAACAGGAGAGACGCCAGATGAATTTTAAAATGTGTGAGCCATAAATATAATACGACCCAGATGGAACAACGCAGAGTGAAGGCCCCAGGACTCGGGTTAGCCTGAGCCCCCTTAGGAAGGAGCAGTTGAGATGACAAGGGAAACAGCAGAGCTGATCCCCAAAGTGGCTGAACAAAAACGCACCACCTCCAAGAGAGCGCCATTGTTTCAGCGCTTGCTATTGGATAGATGTGGTCAGTGAAAAGCCACCACGGTCACCGTGCTGTTTCCATTGAAGAGGTGAAGACAAGGCAAGCCTTCTGCCACTCCAGGTCTCCACTGCAGCCCAGTGTGGGGCCGTAGCTCATCCCAAGGTCTAGGATGTGGGCAAGCAGCTCTCCAAGATCCTCCCACCCCCAGGCCCCAGCAAGTCCTGGTCAGCTGACCAAGGGCACCCTGGAACCACCAACACTTTAGGTGTTAGCATGATCCTTGCAGAGAAAGGATGAGATGAACTCTGTTCAGATGGAAGAAACTCTTCCCGCTTCACTTCAACCCGCTGATCACACTGCCCTCTTTAGGGACTGTTTCAAACATCAGTGTGTCCAGGGGATTCCCTGGAGGCCCCATGGTTAAGAATCTGCCTTCCAATGCAGGGGACATGGGTTCGATCCTTGGTCAGGGAACTAAGATCCCCTATGCTCGGGGTGACTAAGCCCATGCAGCACTGTAACTACTGACCCCATGAGCTCTAGAGCCTGGGTACCACAACAGGAGAAGCCCCCCTGGAACTAGAGAAAGCCTGGGAGCCACAACAAAGAGCCCACGCACACACCAAAAGACCCAATGCAACTAAATTTAAAAATAAAAACAAATCAATATGTCCAAGCTACTCTCCCCGCTGAGAACCCCTCAGTGCTCCCTCAAGCTGACAGCATCACCTCCACCCCTTGACATGTCCCATAAACCCTCCAAGCCTGGCTCCTGCCTACACTTGTCACCTCGGTGTTGGCTGTGCCCTTCGTTCCATTCACCTTCGCCCCATCCTTCCTGCCGTCCACACCTGCCCTACCCCACCGCCTGGGCCCACTTCTTCTGGCTTCCCCTCCTCAACCTCCAAGCTTCAGCCCCTTATCTGAGCTGCCACAGAGCCCTGGACAGACACGCTGCTGTGTGTCAGCTTTGAGCCACTTCCTCCCTCACGAAAGCCCTCGAAGGCAGGATGGTTTAGGTGGTTTAGTCGCTAAGTCGTGTCCAACTCTTGCAACCCCGTGGACTGTACCCTGCCAGGCTCCTCTGTCCATGGAATTTTCCAGGCAAGGATACTGGAGTGGATTGCCATTTCCTTCTTCAGGGGATCTTCCTGACCCAGGAATCGAACCCAGGTCTCCTGCGTTGCAGGTAGATTCTTTACCGACTGAGCTACAAGGGAAGCCCCTTGAAGGCTGGGACCACATGTTATCTGTGCTTGTCACCCAGCCCGACCTTGCTTGGCTGAGAGCAAAGGCTCGGCATTTGGTGAATGAACACGTGGCGTCTGAGGCAGCCCCATCCAGCTGCCCACGGTGCCCATGAGCCAGGAACCAGGTCCCAGGCCAACCATGGGGTATGGACTGTCCCCATCAGAGGGAACAAGTTTTCACCAAGCAGGCAACATCTAAGCCAATGGCGTTCATGTCTTTAAATAGAACCTCAACAGGGCGAGGCGGGTCCAAGCTATAATTTTACTGGTAGCAGTAAAAAGTGATGCCTTTGGGCTACAGATTAAAGAGAATACAGATAAAAAGAAAGACATGCATTAGGGTTTTTGTTTTTTTATCATTCAAAATTTTAAAAGACTCTGCCTCAAAATAGGACTGAATGGCTTCTCTCTCTTATCATATTTCAAAACTAATCTACTCCCAGACAATAGGAAGAGGTTTCCTTCTGGTTACAAGAAGAAAGGGGTGTGGATTTGGGGTCAGCAGATTTATTGTTTCCAGATGTTTGCAGCTCTGGGATTTGCTAAAAGATTTCAGAGAATAGCAGTGAAGCAGCATCAGGGGGCGGGGTGAGCAGAGCAGAGAGAGAAAACAGAGCCACACAAGAAGGAAAAAGAGCCTCTGCTCTTTTGAGTCACGGGGAAGACAGCATCTTTGCAAAGTGCCCTGAAGAATAGGCTAGAGGCACTTTACTATTGTCAGATAATCTTAGAAGAAACACTTATGAAGCAGAGATGCTTGTTTTTGAACTAAATGGATATCATCATTTTCTTATTAAAAAAACATGACAAGATCCAAATGACGGGCTCTTATGCCAGCAAAACAAAGACCCTGCTATGCTCCTAACCAAGTCAAGGACACCTGTTCTCTTGGGGAATCCTTGGTACAAAAAACCCTTCCTGAAAAGATGCTGTAAAAGTGAATACGCCAATCCATGCAGCACCTGCAGAAGAATACAACTCCAAAGGCGCAAAGTTCTATTGGAAACTGCTTATTTGAGGTATAGCAGCATCAGTGGTTAGAATATTTTGGAACAGTCCGTTGTGAACTTCAGGGATGTAGTTCTCTTGACAGTTTACTGAAGTGAGAGACAATGGATGGGTTTCCACAGGAGTGTTTATGTGAGGAAGCACAGCACAGTACAGACCCAAATACAGAACCATCCACACTGCGAAATCTCTCTGTAACAGTGCTCTTTCACCAGAGCCCGAAACATTTCCAAACCAATTGCTGATGTCATCATGGTAAAAGTTACATGATGAATCATCAAGGACTCTACCCCCCAGGTTTTTTCCATGCTATTCACCAGTCTGACAACAAAATAACCTTAGCAGACTATGTCAATAATAAATGAAGATGGGTAATAAATATAACCTTAATGTATAAACTGCTTCCAAAATGCTGGATAACCATAAGCTTGCAATTTAATCAAGAGTTTGCATTTCTTAGTTAAATCATAAGAAGAATGCTCTTCATTTACTTTTACAAGCAAAATGAATTTTAAATACTTTTTTCATCCATCAGAACTTCCCTGATGGTCTAGTGATTAAGACTCCACACTTTCGATGCAGGGAATGTGGGTTCAATCCCTGGTCTGGGAATTAAGATCCCATATGCTGCACAGTGTGGCCAAAGAAACAACCCCCAAAATGGCTTTAAATAGTGCTGAATTAATTTGGGCTTCCCTGGTGGCTCAGCAGGTAAAGAATCCACCTACAATGCAGGAGACCTGGGTTTGATCCCTGCGTTGGGAAGATCCCCTGGAAAAGGGAAAGACTACCCACTCCAGTATTCTGGCCTGGACTGTATAGTCCATGGGGTTGCAAAGAGCTGGACGTGACTTTCACCTTCACTTTTTTCATCCATCAGGTCTAGGTTTATTATATACAGGATTTTTTATACCCAGAAAATCAGAGTAAAATTAGAAGGCTAATAGGGTGATCCTTTATTTCCTGTTCCTCTGCCTCTTGCTTGCTTTTTCTCACCAAACTCTTAGAGTCCATTGAGTCCTCTAAATGTGTGACCCATAATGGATACATGTTATCAGAGCCAGCAACCACCACTTCTCATGCCCTGGGTGAGGCTACAGGTGTGCTGAGCTCAGGGTTTGCACCTAACCAGCTCTTCTCTTACTTGGCATGTTCATGCTTCACCGGAGGAGCCAGATACTGACCAAGATGCTGTGTCTTTGCTCTGAAACTTATATGTGACAAATACTGCAGACACTGTTGAAACATAAGCATGAGAAGGGAACTGCTATTATAAAAACTAAAATCTGCTATTATAAATTTCCAAGGAATGCCTTGGAAAGACATGGAAAAGGAGCTGCTAATAAAGAAAGAAAGAAACTGCTGGCAAATCAGGTGTAAGTTAATTAACTCTAAAAGACTGCAGAGTAGGGCTGGGTAGGGGGGATATGGAAAAAAAAAATAGAAAATTTTGTACTGAGGTTGTTTTGTTCTTCCCTAAAGTATCCCAATCTGGAAACTGCAGCTGATGCATTTTGTGTGTTGTTAACAAGAAAGACCACACAGAATTCCTTCTGGTTGACTAGTACTCCAAATTTTTTTTGAAGATTGTCAAATAAAGACTCATTATGTACATACACACACACACGCATATATAAAGTCAAAATGAAAAAGGCACATAAATGATTAAGTGCTGTTGATCAAGGTGGGTAAGTAAGCTTGCAATAAGGTAGACAGAAAATAAAGGAGCCGCCCGGCAGGGCTGTAGATCAAAGAAAAGCTTCCTTGGTTCTTGTTCTCTGAATGTGTCCAGGGTTAAAATAGATCAGAATTCATGCACAGAATGGATATGATTTTGTAACTGAATATCTCAAAAATAAAATTACAGTGGAACTCAGAGCCCACAGCATTGCTGAGCCTTTACACAGCTTCTTTGGGCAGGTATTGAACACTACAGAAGACCTGGGTCTCAGCAAACAAGCATGGAAGTAAAGGGACACCACCACTAGGGCCAGATTTCCTGACCAGCTCCTCTCCCTGTCCTTCAATACCAGGAATCTGAGCTCGCCCCATCCCGGCCCACAAGACGCTCATACGAACGTGGGGGTGGGGGGGCCGCCCCTTACCTTCTGACGCTGCTGAACGCTGGCCACGGTGTCGGGCTGAAAGTCCAGCTTGTCCGTGCGGCAGAGCTTCCAGTACAGGATGATGACGATCACCAGCACCACCAGCACCGGCACGACCACGCCCACGATGACCCAGAGGTTGCTGCTCTGGGCCTCGGGGGACGGCCTCTTCACCCTGTCCACAGCTGCACACGAGAAAGCAAGGTCTCCCAGTGAGTCCTCTGCACTCCTTTACTGGGCAGTGAACGCCCCCTCTACTAGCAGAAACCCTCCCACGTCATTTCAGCTCAAGACAACTGGGGAGGGATGATGACCCCCTGAAGACAAAAAACGGGACGCAGTAAACAACCCAGGATGTTCCAGCTACAACACAGCAAGGACCACAGTGACATACGTGACACGTCTAAAGGAAAATTCAACAGCCAAGTGAGGTTGATTCCAGGTCTCCTGATATCCAGTTTATTCTCCTGATGTCCAGCTTATTCTACCAGGTCCCTCCCTAAATTCTCACTGCAGGAAGATTTCTAATCCTCACCAAAAATCAGAAATCCCAGGAAGGGGTCTGTGAGCACTGTCTTCATCTGGGTCTCTCTCTAAGCCCTTGAAATAGGACTTTGCATTGAAACTGCTTTACTTAAGGGACAGTTGTCAATTTTACAATTACATTAAAATATTTAAGATTTTTTTTAATGTGGATCATCTTTAAAGTCTTTATTGAATTTGTTACAATATTGCTTCTGTTCTATGTTTTGGCTTGTTGGCATGTGGGATCTTAGGTCCCCAACCAGGGATCAAACTCACACTCTCTGCACTGGAAAGTAAAGTCTTAACCACTGGGCTGTCAAGGAAGTCCCCTCAACTAACATTCTGAATCCTCCACCCTCCGCCCCTCTACCTCCCACCGCCCCCCCGCCCGCCTCCATCTTCCACGGCCTTGCACGATCATGCTGCCATTACTCTGTCCTCCTCAACTTCCTTCACGGGCTCCTCCCCCTAACCCAGCCCCCCAGCACTGGGCCCTCATGCTCTTCATTTTGTATTCCTCCTCTTGCAAGATTCAGCTCTTCTTAAAAGCTCAACTCTTTTCGGTCCTTTTAAAGCTCAGGTTCCAATTACCAGGCTCTGGAAACCAAAACACCCCCTCCCCTCTGCCCAGCTCCCTCATCCATTATGGTCACTTCACAACAACCTCTCCATGACGATGGTGGAATCCCCTTGTCTAAGTTCTTTTGTCCTTGGATGTCTTTGTCTTATAAACAGTACTGTGCTATTGTTTCATGATGCATGTTATTACATAAATGTATCATCTTGATATACAATACCACTTCGCTCATTAATATGGTCATGACTAAGCTTTGTCTGTTCAAACACAACCTCAGTCTTCCTGGGCAGGGACTAAGTTTTATACTTTTTTCATATCCTGTAATGGTTAACACATGCTAGGGGATCAGAATGTTTTCACTCGAAAATGTAACAATAAAAAAAGATGCTTAGTGCTGGTTTAAGTCTGGATTTAGGCCCCTGAGTGACCAGGGAGGGGAGGAAGCCCTCTAAAGCACGTGCACTCTGAAAGAAGCACAAATTACAAAGCAAAGACTGCAGGAAATGGGGAAAGTGACAGGGTGTTAATATTTTGCATCTTTTAGTTTTCCATGAATATAGTTTGTACATGTAGTTTATTTTGCATGAAAACAACTGACAATACTGGAGTTACACAACCAAACTGAGGAGCTGGGACAACTAGAGACTCTTCTTAGTTCTAACCTAGTAAAACCCTGTGACTCATCAAAATGAGGGCCTGACACGGGGTCCACAGCTGTTTTGGGGGCTGGCTCTAGTCTTGGCTGAGGCTTCCAATCCCAGGACTGCTACCCCTGTGGTCTTCAGCACAAAAATGAGCCAAAGAGAGGTGCAAGAGCAGATGGAAGTAGCCTTGAAAAGTGCCCAGAGCCTACTGCAATGCATCGTTTCTAAAAAAGTGAGTGCTCAGCTGGAGTGGGGCACCCATCCAACAGTTAGAAATACCATCTATGAAGAAATGCAAGTAAGTGTTTCATTATTTTTTCTGGCTGCTTTGAAACAGAACACACCAATATATAATCATCTCTCAAATATACAAACACAAACCACCAGTGGTTAATTGCTTCAACTCTCCCATGATCACCTATAAAATGGAGCAAGTGTGCCCACTGGCCCTCATCTTTGTTAGTTTCCAAGGACAGCTCTTTTTACAAAGAACATTCTATTATTGAGGATCATTTCAAAGCTGTCATTTTTTAAGAACTGCCTTCATCGCTGAAATTTGGGGGAGATTTTCAACACTCTGATGCTAAATTCCTTCTAAACATTTAGTTATCCCTTTACTGTTGGGAGGAAATATCTCTCGGCTCTTACGAGGATTGCTCCTAGAAATATAAAGGAAAAACACCCACATTAAAATAGTAGTCTGATTCAGAAAGTCATATTTAGAAAAACATACTCTTTCATGTCTCTCCTTTTCTTACTTTTAAATAACCAAAATCTGTGAGTGGGGGGAAAAAAGGCATTGAGAATAGCCATCGTAGTGGAGGCGGGGGGCAGCAGGAGCCTAGACTCTTCCAGCAATAATAAAGAGATATCAAAACACCCCTAAATTATGAGTGGTGTTAAGGACAGGGTGGGAGAGAAACAGGATTGAAAAGGGTAAGGATCAAGGACTTCTTTGTGTTATAAGACCCAGGAGGAAGCCAATAAATTCAGAAGGTACCTCCCAGCTTCCTGTTTGACTCACTGTCCCCACCCCAACATTCAAAACGTGACATATAAGATTTTGGAATAAATACAGGGAAAACACATTATTTTACCTAGGATAAATTTTTTTTTAGTACAGGAAGAAGGGAAAAATATTAAAGTTAACTTAAGCTACTAAAACTCACTACAACACTATGAATATAAAATGCTGGGTAAGAAAATGAACAGTGAATGCTACAACTACATGCAACTGAAATAAAGAAGGTCCTGGCAAATTAATTTTAATGACTGGCCTCTTATATAAGTGACACCTAATAATAAAGGTATAAGACATAAATCTACTATGCACACATAAGAAAGCTTTAAATTCAGAGATTATCATCAGAGAAAGACTGGCTTTTGACCCCAGCTCAGCACAGATGACTATGAGAGGCCAAGCCTCACGCACTCACGTTGGGCAACAGCGCCTTGAATTCGGTAACCCAAGATGATGGCTGCTCTCTGGATGTCTATCTTGTTAATCAGATCTGAAGACTTGACTGCACTGAGTCTCTCTCCATCTTGATCCTCCACAAAGTAGATGAGCTGCACAGGATTGTCATCTCCCTCGAGCCTTGACACATTTACCACCTGAAAGATAACAGAAACCATTAGCATTTTAGAAGCTCACATTTCCAGATGCCCTTTCTTGGGAGCACTCAACCTTGACTGTGTTACCCAGGATTTATTCCTCCTATCCTAATAAGGTCATTACACCACTCCAGATCCCAGAATCCCCAAGACGCTCTCTTGAAGAGAAGAAAAACAGTTAAAATGAAAGCTCCTCTCTGCAGAATAACAAGTGTGCTTTGTTTTGCTCAAAGTCTTCTTTGAGATAAAACAGCAAGGAGGGCACATAGAATACACCAAGTCCAGTCTAGAACTGCTATCAACCAGCTCCAACAGGTCACGGGAGAGTGCTGTTGTCCTCCCAACACCCCTGGTTCTCTGAAACTATTAGTGGTTCTAGCCAATCCTTTCTCAAATCTACTAGCATTTTCTCCCTGTTCTTCTAGGGCAGAGTTTCTCAACCTTGGCACCATTGCCATTTTTGATCCAGATAATTCTTTGATGTGGGACTACCCCAAGTATCATAGGATGTTTAGCAGCATCTCTGCCCTCAACTCACTAAAGGCTGGTAGCAAAAGCCATGTCCTTCCTCACCAGCTGCGAAAACCAAAAATGTTTCCAAACATTGCCAAATGTACCCTGGGGGGCAAAATCATCCCCTGTTGAGAACCACTGCTCTTGCAATAATAAATCTCATTAATTTTTTAATATCCCACTCCCAACAAGAGATAGATCATCCAGACAAGAATCAATAAACAGCAGATTTGAACAATGCTGCAGACCAAATGAACCGAACAAACATACATAGAACATTCCATCTAATACAACACAATATACATTCTTCTCAAGTACACACGGAACATTTTCTAGTGCACATCATATGTTAGGCCATAAAACAAGTTTCAAGGTAGACGTGAGTTTCAGTATGTTGGTGATGGACAGGGAAGCCTGGCATGCTGCAGTCCAAGGGATCACAAAGAGTTGGACACGACTGAGTGACTGAATTGAACTGAACTGAACCAATAAAAAGAGACAGGACTCAAAAACTATAAGTGAAAGAGAAGACATTACATTAGATACCACAGAAACGTAACGGATCAAAAGAGACTACTGTGAACAATTATATGCCTATAGATTTGACAACCTAGAAGACATGGGTAAATTCCTAGAAACATACAACCTACCAAGACAGGACCATGATGAAACAGAAAATCTATTCAGACCAACAATGAGTAAGGAAATTAAATCAGTAATCACAAACTTCCCAGCCAAAAAAAAAAAAAAAAAAAGCCCAGAACTAGATGATTTCACTGATGAATTCTATCAAATATTTAAAGCAAAATTAATGCCAAACCTCAAAATTTTCCAAAAAATTAAAGAGGAGGAAGCATTCTCAAATTGATTGTATAAGACTAACATTATCTTAATACCAAAGCCAGGTATAGACACTACAAGAAAAGAAAACTGCAGACCAATATCTCTAAGAAACACAAATGTAAGACTTTTAACAGTCTTAGCGCACCAAATTCAACAATAAATCATACAATCATATCAACAGATACAAAAAAAAGCATCTGACAAAACTCAACATCTGTTTTTGATAAAAACTCTCAACAAATTGAATACAGAAGAAACATATCTCTATATAGAAAAAATCACATATGACAAATCCACAGCTAACACTGTGCTCAATGGTGAAAGGTTGAAAGCTTTGCTTTTATGATCAGGAATAAGATGAGATTCTCCACTCTCACTACCCCTGTTCAACACAATACTAGAGATCCTAGCTGGAAAAATCAGGCAAGAAAAATAAATAAAAGGCACTCAAATTGAAAAGGAAGAAGTAAAACTGTCTTTGTAGGTGACATGATATTATATATAGAAAACCCTAAAGACTCTACAAAAAAAAAAAAAAAAAAAAAACCTAGTGGAATGACTAAATTCAGTACAGTTGCAAGATATAAAATAAACATACAAAAATCCGTTGTATTTCTATACACTAATAACAAAATACCTGAAAAAGAAACAAACAGTCCCATTCAAAATAGCATCAAAAATAATCAACTATTTAGGAATAAATTTAACCAAGGAGGTAAAGATCTGTATACTGAAATCTATAAGACACTGAAGAAAGAAACCGAAGAATACACAAATAAATGGAAATATATCCCATATTCATGGATCAAAAGAATACTGTTAAAATGGCCATACTATCCAAAGATATCTATAGATTTAATGCAGTCCCTACCAAAATTCCAATGGCATTTTTACAGAAATAAAACAACAATCCTAAAATTCATATGGAACCACAAAAGACCCTGGTGACAAAAAAGCCAAGAATACTCAATGGGGAAAAGAAAGTCTTTTCAATAAACGGAGTTGGGAAAACTGGATATTCACATCAAAAACGTTGAAACTGGACACCATCTATACACAAAAATTAACTCTAAATGGAAACACCTGAAACCACAAAACTCCTACATGAAAACATATGACAAAAGTTCTGTCATTGGTCTTGGCAGTGGTTTTTGGATAAGACATTCAAAGCACAAGCAACAAAGCAAAAATAAATAAATGGGACTACATGTTAACAAAAAAGCCTCTATACAGCAAAATAAGCAACAAAATGAAGAGGCAATCTATGAAATGGGATAAAATATTTGCAAATCATGTATTCAATAAGGGGTTAATATTCAAAATATATTAAGGAACTGATAAAATTCAATAAAAAAAAAAAAACCTGATTAACAAACAAGCATCAGTTCAGTTCAGTTCAGTTCACTCAGTCGTGTCCGACTCTTTGCGACCCCATGGACTGCAGCAAGCCAGGCTTCCCTCACCAACTCCTGGAGCTTGCTCAAACTTATGTCCATCAAGTCAGA
This sequence comes from Bos mutus, assembly GCF_027580195.1. Taxonomy (NCBI): domain Eukaryota; kingdom Metazoa; phylum Chordata; class Mammalia; order Artiodactyla; family Bovidae; genus Bos; species Bos mutus. The sequence goes on along the minus strand of NC_091620.1, from coordinate 21,422,437 downwards.
GATGCCATCCAACTATCTCATCATCTGTTGCCCTCTTCTCCTCCTGCCTTCAATCTTTCCCAGCATCAGGGTCTTTTCCAGTGAGTTAGTTCTTCACATCAGGTGGCCAAAGTATTAGAGCTTCAGCTTCAGCATCAATCCTTCCAATGAATATTCAGGACTGATTTCCTTTAGGATTGAATGGTTTGATCTCCTTGCAGTACAAGGCACTCAAGAATCTTCTCCAACACCATAGTTCAAAAGCATAAATTCTTTGGCACTCAGCTTTCTTTGGGAAAAAAAAAAAAAACATAGCTTTGACTACACAGACCTTTGTCAGCAAAGTGTTGTCTCTGCTTTTTAATACACTGTCTAGCATCAGGGTCTTTTCCAATGAGTCAGTTCTTCACATCAGGTGGCCAAAGTATTAGAGCTTCAGCATCAGTTTTTCCATTGAATATTTCAGGCTTGATTTCATCTAGGATTGACTGGCTTGACCTCCTTGCTGTCCAAGGGACTCTTAAGAGTCTTCTCCAACACCACAGTTCTAAAGCATCAATTCTTTGGTGCTCAGCTTTCTTTATGGTCCAATTCTCACATCCATACATGAACACTGGAAAAACCATAGCTTTGACTAGATGGACCTTTGTTGGCAAAGTAATGTCTCTGCTTTATAATATGCTGTCTAGGTTGGTCATATTTTTTCTTCCAAGGAGCAAGTGTCTTTTAATTTCATGGCTGCAGTCACCATCTGCAGTGATTTTGGAGCCCAAGAAAATAAAGTCTGTCACTGTTTCCATTGTTTCCCCATCTATTTGCCATGAAGTGATAGGACTGGATGCCATGATCTTAATTTTTTGAGTGCTGAGTTTTATGCCAGCTTTTTGACTCTCCTCTTTCACTTTCATCATGAGGCTCTTTAGTTTCTCTTCGCTTTCTGCCATCAGGGTGCTGTTATCTCCATATCTGAGGTTACTGATATTTCTCCCAGCAATCTTAACTCCAGCTTGTGCTTCATCCAGTCTGGCATTTTGCATGATGTACTTCACATATAAGTTAAATAAGCCAGGTGACAATATACAGCCTTGACATATTCCTTTCCCTATTTGGAACCAGTCTGTTGTTCCATGTCCAGTTCTAACTGTTGCTTTTTGACCTGCATAGATTTCTCAGGAAGCAGATAAGGTGGTCTGTATTCCCATCTCTTGAAGAATTTTCCATAATTTGCTGTGATCCACACAAAGGGTTTAGCAAAGTCAATGAAGCAGAAGTAGATACTTTTCTGGAATTCTCTTGCTTTTGCGATGATCCAACGGATGTAGGCAATTTGATCTCTTGTTCCTCTGCCTTTTCTAAATCCAGCTTGAACATCTGGAAGTTCACAATTCACATACTGTTGTGAATTCACAATTCACTGGCTTGGAGAATTTTGAGCATTACTTTACCAGCGTGTGAGATGAGTCCAACTGTGCAATAAATAATTTGAGCATTCTTTGGCACTGCCTTTGTTTGGGACTGGAATGAAAACTGACCTTTTCCAGTCCTGTTTTTCAGCCACTGTTGAGTCTTCCAAATTTGCTGGTGTATTGAATGCAGCACTTTCACAGCATCATCTTTCAGGATTTGAAATAGCTCCACTGGAATCCCATCACCTCCACTAGTTTTGTTCATAGTGATGCTTCCTAAGGCCCATTTGACTTCACACTCCAGGATGTCTAGCTCTAGGTTAAGTGATCACACTATCATGGTTATCTGGGTCATTAAGATCTTTTTTGTATAGTTCTGTGTATTCTTGCCACGTCTTCTTAATATCTTCTGCTTCTGTTAGGTCCATATCATTTCTGTCCTTTATTGTGCCCATCATTGCATGAAATGTTCCCTTGGTATCTCCCTTGGAAACAAATGGGCATAGGATATGAATAGATATTTTTCCGAAGATACACAAATGGCCAAGGGGTTCATGAAAAGGAACTCAATATCACTAACTATCATGGAAATGCAAATCAAAACCACAGTGAGATATCACCTCACATCTATTAGAATGACTTATCAAAAGCATAGGAGATAAATGCTAGTGAGGATGTAGAGAAAAGGGAACCTTTGTGCACTACTGGTGGGAATGTAAGTTTGTATAGCCACCATGGAAAATAGTGTGGAGGTTCCTCAAAAATTTAAAACTAGAACCAGTATATGATCCGGGAGCTCCACTTTGGAGTACATATCCAAAGTAAATGAAATCACTGTCTTTGAAAAGATATCTGCACCCCAAGTTCACTATATTCAACAGGCAGGACATGGAAGTAACCTAAGTGTCCATCTATGGGCAAATGGATAAAGAAAATGGGACATGATACACACACATGCATGTACACACACAATGGAATATTACTTATCCAAAAGAAGCAGAAAATCCCATCATTTGCAACTATATGGGATGAACCTTGAATGCATTACGCTAAGTGAAGTAAGTCTGACAAATACTGTATTATCTCACACTTGTGGAATCTAAAAAAGTCAAACTCATGGAAAGAGTAGATTGGTGATTGCAAGTGTGGAGGGGAAGAGAAATGGGGTGATGGTGGTCAGAGAGGGTACACTTCTAGTCATCAAGTTCTAGGGATCTAATGTATAGCATGGTGACTACAGTTAATAATATTGTACTGCATACTTGCTGCTAAGAGAACAGACCTTAAAAGTTCTCACCACACACACACAAAAATATGTGAGCCATGGATGTGCTAACTAATCTTACATTAGTAACTGTTTCACAATGTATATATAAATCAATGGAGAAGGACATGGCAACCCACTCCAGTATTCTTGCCTGAGAAATCCCATGGATAGAGGAGCCCCCTGCAGTCCATGAGGTCACAAAATAGTTGGATGTGACTTACCAAGTAAACAACGTGCATAAAGCATATCATCATACTGTACACTTTAAATTCACACAATGGTATAAGTCAGTTACTTCACAATCAAGTTGGAAAAAATCTCATAAATTCACTATCTGCTGGGTCAAACAATACTTTGATTTGTCCCCAAATTTGTATCTCTCTGGTGTTAACAGGGAAGTCCTGTTACATCAGTACTTCAGAATCTAGGACACTTGATATATCACAGTTTTGCATAAATATAGCTTTCTATTTTGTTTCTATTTCTCTTAGTAATATGCAACAACTTTATGGCCCCTTCAGACTCCAGCAAAATAGTGGACTGACATTCTGAGAGAATGATCAACGGTAACCCCAAGCCCTCTATTTTAGACACATAATTTGAATGTTTGGTCTCTACATTTGCCATTGGCAAAACGTAGCTGCTACTTTTCTAGCCACAATACAGAACTGTAATAGTGCCCTGTGCTCTGGACATGGCTGTTGGCCTCTTTCTTCACCACTGGAAACTTCTGGCAAACTTTGGGCTGCTATTTCATGATTTCATTGTGAACGCCTACTTCCAGATCATGTATAAAGATCCTTAACATAGGTCCAAACTCCCATCCCTGGAGAACCTATTCTTTATACCTCTCATCTTAAGAATGGCTCACCTGTTCAGCCCTTCATTTGCTGTTTCTAGGCTAGTTCCTTGACCACTTCTGCTCCCTAACCACCTACTTCCTCCCCCAGAACTGTGCTGTAGTAGCTGATTTTCATTAGCCTTTAGGATGGAATACTACAAAGGGCTACTGAAACACAATAGATTATATCCCCCTGCCTGTCTACCTACGTGCCTATTTATTCCATTTTAAAGTTTGGATAAGTTTTAGAAATGCTTCTTCTTGCAGAAACCATACACCTAAATATCCAGTGACATCTACCTTGATTAAAAATTCTACATGCTTCTCTAATCTGAAAGTAACAGTCTGTAAAATCTAATCCCAACATCCTTTCTAGATGACTTCTTATCAGATTCATATCTGAAATCCATAAAACCAGGCTGTGACAGTCATCATTTGGGGCAACACTTTCTATTTTATTTTAAAAAAATATTTTCTGATTAAAATCACATATTCAACCATACAAATTATATGCTCATTGGAGAAATTTTGAAGAACAAGAAAAATAAGGATAAAGAATATAACAAAAATCACCTGAAACTCAATCAACCAAAGAAAATCATTGCAAATATTTTGGCATATCCCCTGTCACTTTTTTCATAATATGTACATTAATATTTGGATTACATTGCATATATTCATTTGTAGCCTCTTTTTACTTGAGCTTTTTTCTATATTTCCTCACTAATTAAAAAAAAATGATAATGGGACATTCTAACATAAAGATTTCACTACTGTTTATTTGCCCATTCTCTAATTGCTGGACTTTGAGTTTGTTTTAATATTTTCACTTTTACACATTATGTTTTTTTTTTTAATTTTAACACCAAAAATACTTTGTGTTGAGGTATAGCAGATTAACAACATGGTGGTAGTTTCAGGTGAAAAGGCACTAAACCATACATATAAAACATGAATCCATTCTCTCCCAAACTCCCCTCCCATCCAGGCTGGCACATAACATTGAGGAGAGTTCCATGTGCTATACAATAGGGTCTTTACACATTATGTTTTTTTCTTTTTTTTTTTAATTAAATTTATTTATTTGCTTTATAATATTGCGTTGGTTTCTGCCACACATCAACATGAATCAGCCACAGCATTATGTTTTGATGAAAAGTCCTGGTTGTACATAAATCCTTGCCTACGTCTCCATGTTTGGTCACTCTAAAGTGGAAGACATGGAGGGTATGTTTTCTAAGCAATTTATTAGATGGCACCATTAGCCCAGGATGACTTGGTTAACTTTCACAGATTCCACATTTCTATCTTAGGGAACTTACACAACTAATAAAGCATATCATTATGGAATTTTATGGTCCTCTACAGCTATTTTATGTGCATAAATTAACCTCCACCCAGACCTTGAGGTCTAAGAAGCCAAGGCTGCCAAATAAGGTAAGGCTTTTTATGTTCATTTTTATTCTTAGTATTATAGTTATTTGTTTAATATTGCTCTCATTTTTTTTTTTTTTTTAGTTTTTTAATTTCTCCATATTCTATAGCATCTGGCAAAGTAACTAGTTTAGAAACCTAACAACCACCTTTCTGGGAGGGAAAATAAAGTGCAACATATACAGGGGAAAACTTGGTAAAAGAGCTGAGGGATGATGGTGATGCCAGTTCTCAGCAAAATGGCCAGCTCCCCACCCAAGTGTCAGCTTCATATCTTTCTCTCTAAAGCCTCTAAACCACCAGCCTCCATGTCTCTGCACGCTGGGGTTTCACCCTGGCTTCTTGTCTCTGAAATGACATAGCTCTATCTCCCATTTCCCTAGCTTTAAAAGTCAGCATTTGGTAAAGACGAAAATCCAAAATAACGTAATTCATATCGAGATGGGAATTAATTACAGCCTCAACCCCCAACTCTGAGTATGTGCATTTTTAAATGGGTCACTTTTCAATTCAAATGGATCTGTCATTGCAACCTTTCTACCAGTTTATGTAGTGAAGACAACTTGGGTAACAAGAGACAATCAGGGCTGGCGGGAGGTGAGGAAGACAGAGTGCTGGAATAGAGGACAGTACGTTTTCCTCTTTCCCATCTCTCAAGGTCTCTCACAGCTGAATGATTTATCTCTACGATGCTATCAATAATGTGTACCATTCCATAAAATCAGGTCATCCAATGGCAATCCACTTATACATTCTTTTGCTGTGGTCCCCACAAGGCCATTTGCTGCACTGACCACTTATTAAGGACTCGGGAAATATCTGTCCAGACTCTAGCGGAACCGAAATCCTGACACATTCACTGCTGCTTAAGAGAGCAATCAGTCTATTTATCAACACTTTTCTCCTGGCATTTTCCATTTGCGTGAAAACATGGCCCATTTTTAGATGGCTGCTCTCTCCTTCCCCTCCCTCCTCCTCTGGCCTTCTTACCTGCACCATGTTGTTCCCAGCAGTGATGGTGGCCCTTCTCCACATCCGCCTTCTGGTGGAAACTTCACTGAGCAGCTGGGCCAGCTTGCGCTCCATCTCAGCTTGAAACACTTCATTCTGGAGTTGCTTCTCAACAACACCCAGGAGGACTACATTTAAGGTGAAACACACACAGGCCCCCAAACAAGTTAACAGTGGAGAGGAAAGAGTGTGTATAAAGGAAATTAACACGGGCTTACTATAAAATGCCAATCCCTAGGAAGGAGACATTAAAGGGGGAAAGAGGGAAGACGAACGGGGTGTGAGAGAGCCTCAGGGAGGGTAGGTCATGGGTCTTATCTCTAAAGTTCACAAAGACTGGTAGCCAGAAGTTCCAGGAGTTCAGCAATGCAGGGGCTTTGGAGCTAAGAGCTCCTACACAAGATCAAATGCTTTGTCTGCACTGATTCAAAATTTCTGTAAATGGTCTGAACTCATATTCTATCTTGAGATTCAGACTCATTAACTGACTTGAGATAAGGAGGCCTGTCTTCAGACATCTGGATTATCTAAACAGACAACGGCTTCTCAGCATGGTATAGAAGAAAAAAGTGAGTTTTTCAGCCAAAACTGGCTCACATCCCCTTTGAAATAGGACCACATGCAAGTCACTTAACCACTAGGAAAATTATTTCAAAAATAAGGCCACTGTACCATGCAAAGAGGTGGGACCTTTATCAGACATCATGCTGTACATGAGCAACGAGAACTTTCAGGGTCCAGGAACCTGTCCATAGTGATGATCCCCACTTTGCAAGCTTCCTCCATGACCAGTGAGGTACCAGGCTGCTCCCACACTGTCATAGGCTGGGCATCTTTTACTCTTTTGTGTCCCAAGTTAGAAAGCCTTTATTTGCAATTCCACGGCTATGAATATCTGATCCAGGCCCACAAGACTTTAAAACATGCTTCTTAACTGCTCACCAAGTTACCTTATTTGTCCTTATCAAACCAGACATATGAGGCTTTTAGGGGAAAAGAAGAGAGCCTTGCTTTGGAACCTTGTCCTGTTCTGGTCAGAAGATTGTCAATTTCTGTTAGACTTTGTCCTGGACTTGACATATGAATTTTAAAGAAAGCCAATCCTTTCTGTGCCATAACTCAGTGGGACATATTCTCGTGGTCAAATCTGAATCCCTTTTCTCATTCATTCTTTTGCCAAGAATCTAAGGTACATGTTGCCCTGAATTTAGGATTCAGAAACAGGAAAGGCAGTGTCCCTCTCAATATACCAGCACAGGCTTCTTCCTCTTACAGTTTCTCAAAACATTATGTAAGTTAAACATACCTGTTCTTACCCAGGAGGACTTCAACAGCTGAGATAAGTTGAGCTGCGGGTACTGGAAGGCTATAAGAAGGAAAGAGTTAGAAAAGGAGAAAGATCTGTTAAAAAAAAAAGTTTGCAACAGTCAGAAAGGTGAGTGTTCTAGGGAGCGAGGGATAAAGTCACAATATGCCATCTCTCCTTCACTAATCAGCTCTGTCTGTGGGCGCAAGGCTAGAGTGCCAGGCTGGGGTGAAGGCAGAGACAGTGACAGGGTCCTGAGCACATCAGCCTCTAGGAGAAAGAGGAAGAAAAGGAAAGAAAGGGCGACATCATGGGACACTGTTTCACAGAGCTCACCCATAAGCTCCCCTTGAAATGTCACAGTTTCAAAGCAACCAGCTTTCACTCCGTGTTCCTCAGAGCCCTGGAAATTCCCAGCAGTGACTCAGCCAGGGTAAAGTGACCCAATGTCTGGCATACCTATTAGTTCATCCATACCTGCACAATATATCACTGAAAGCTGCTATTCGTAAATAACAATTTCATCCCTGTCTACTTCTGCATTTTACAAGTTATTCTTTTTCATTTAATTAACACTACACTAAAATACGATAAGGGTTTCCCAGGTGATTCCCAGGTAGCTCAAATGCTAAGGAATATGCCTGCAATGCGGAAGACCTGGGTTCGATCCCTGGGTCGGGAAATCTCCGGGAGGACAGCATGGCTACCCACTCCAGTACTCTTGCCTAGACAATCCCATGGACAGAGGAGCCTTGCAGGCTACAGTCCATGGGGTTGCAAAGAGTCGACACAAATGAGTGACTAACACACAAAACACAGTAATAATCATTAAGCCATTTGGCTGTTCCATTCTGAAAAAGAATTTGATATCTTTCTTTCCCCTTAACTTCAACTCTGGAATCTACTGTTTTTTTGAGGTAAATATTTCCCCTATCCTGACTCCACTCCCTTTGTACCGTGAACTGAACTGTTTCCACCAGGAAGGAAGGTTTTGGTGGTTTTCATTTCTGTTTCTTTTTTCTTCTTAAATGTACACACAGTAAACCTTGGTCTTTTTGCTGCATATGTAGGTTGGTGCTGTATATTTAGGACTTCCCTGGTGGCTCAGACGGTAAAGCGTCTGTCTACAATGCAGGAGACCCGGGTTCGATCCCTGGGTTGGGAAGATCCCCTGCCAGTCCAGGACTATTGCCTGGAAAATCCCATGGACAGAGGAGCCTGGTAGGCTACAGTCCATGGGGTCACAAAGAGTCGGACACAACTGAGCGACTTCACTTCACTTAGGTTGGTGCAAGCATAATTGCGGTTTTGGACCATGATTTTTAATTCATTATAACTAGGCTCAAACACATCTTTATTAATCAAAATAGGAATCATTACAATCAATACATCTTTGCCAATGAGAAATGTTTGTTTATTCCTGTAGTGTGAAAACCCATGCTTCAGGATCTGATGAACTCTTGGAAAGCATTTTCTGCGTCCTGCTAGTGGTGGAAGCATTTTCTCTGCAGAAAGTTGTCAGGATGCTTGAAGAAATGGTAGTCGGTTGGCAAGAGGTGAGGTGAACATGGCAGATGAGGCAAAACTTCATAGCCCAATTCATTCAACTTTTAAAACATTGGTTGTGTGACATGTGGTCAGGTGTTGTTGTGGAAAAGAACTGGGCCCTTTCTGTTGACCAATGCTGGCTGCAGGTGTTGCAGTTTTCAGGGTATCTCATCAATTTGCTGAGCATACTTCTCAGATGGAATGGTTTCGCCAGGATTCAGAAAGCTGTAGTGGATCAGACCACCAGCAGACCACCAAACAGTGACAATGACCTTTTTTGGTTCAAGTCTGGCTTTGGGAAGTACTTTGGAGCTTCTTCTTGGTCCAACTGCTGAGCTAGTCATTGCTGGTTGTCGTATAAAATCCACTTTTCATCCCACGACACAATCTGATTGAGAAATGGTTCACTGTTGTTGTCTAGAATAAGAGGACACTTCAGATGACAATTTTTTAAAAATTTTCAGTCAGCTCACAAGGCACCCACTTATCGAGTTTTTCCACCTTTCCAATTTGCTTCAAATACTAAATGACTATAAAATCGTTGATGCTGAGTTCTTCAGCAACTTCTTGTGTAGTTGGAAAAGGATCAGATTTGTTGATGGCTCTCAACTGGCCATTGTCAACTTCCGAACTATGTTCCTCATCTTCAAGGCTTTCCTCTCCTTTGCAAAACTTCTTGAACCACCACTGCTCTGTACATTCATTAACAGTTCTTTGGCCAAATGCTTTGTTGATGTTGCGAGTTGTCTCTGCTTTACAACCCATTTTGAACTCAAATAAGGAAATCACTCGAATTTGCTTTTTGTTTAACATCATTTCCATAGTCTAAAATAAATATAAAATACACAGCCAGTAACAAGTCACTAGCAAAAAAAACATAAAGTGAGAAATGGGCATTAAAACGATGTACAACATAACCAAATTTATTTAAGAAGGTATTCCGATATCAAATGGCAAAGTTCAACAATGCAAAACCGCAATTACTTTTGCACCAACCTAATAGTTTTATGGGTTTTGACAAGTGCATAGAGGTGTATAACCACCACCATAATATACAAGACACTCTCATCACTACCCCCTCCCCCTACTCCAAGCCGCTTTCTTCACATCCTTCAGCCCTGGTAACCACAGATTTGTTACTCGGTCCCTCTGGTTTCACCTCTTCCAGGACTGGTATAATCCTGGATAGCACCCTTGGCTCTCTGAAGAGAATAACAAAGCAAGCCTCGGGGCAGAGGAGGGCTCTGGAGGCCCACCCCCGCGTGATTTGAGAAGCTCCAGTTTCATCTGATTTACATTCTGGATTTCTTCTAGCTATTCTGTTTGAAGAAGTCCACCAACGCAAGCATTCGCAGCCACATTCCCCGGGAGAGCACCACTCACGTTCAGCGATCTGCAGCACCGGGTACCCCAGGTAGAAACTGAACTCCACCACGCTCAGGTTTCTGAGCAGCTCGCTCACTTCAGATCCATTTAGAAACCCCTGCGAGCCTCTGACAGCAAAGACGATGTTCACTGGGCCCCGGCGAGGAGCCAGCCTCGAAGATCCCACAGTGATATTCAAGATCTGAAAGAAAGCAATTGGAATAAGATAAATTAAAACATCTAGCTCAAGGCCTGACTATGATTTCTCTCTCACAATTTCCCTCACCAAATTTTTTTTTAAGAATATTTTTAAAGGAAGAATAATTGGCTTCACAACCAGGTTCCCTTTTGTAATAATTTTAAACCTTCAGTTTATTGAAAACATTTTTTACATTAAGTAGAGAACTGAACACATACATGTATTTATAGTTTCTCCCCATTTCGTTCCCACCCCAAATCCCACTGAAATAATAATAAGATGAACAAAGGGGAATAAATCTACAAAGACACCGAGAAAAGAAGAAAACCAGAGATTCTGTCATATTACTGGAAGCTGGAGGCAGGGTGGGAATCATGTTGATACAAACCAGAACAGAGGGAACCAAGACCCCAAAACACACACATGCAGAGACCACAGTGGACTGAGAAGGGTCTCCTCCAGAGGCCCCAGGAGGCCTCCTCCCAGAGATCTGCAGGAACTGAGACCAAAGTGGGCTGCAGGACAGCCAGTGGGGTCACTAGGTAAAGACTGGGTGATTCAGATATCTCCCACCCCTCTCCCTTCCCATGTCACACCCAGGCCAAGTCGGAAGGGCTAGCAGCCCCAGGTTCACCCCAGGAAGCTGAAGAACTGCTCCCTGAGGAAGATGAGCTCCTGGTCTGAGAGGGCCCAAGACCTGTTGTGGGGCAGCCTCTAAGCAGGAAGGTGGATGAAAATAACCACAGTGCACATAAGAGACAAAGAAGGAAAAAGCATGAAAGAAGGAACTGTTCTGCCATAAAAAATACATCAACACACCCCATCCCCAGGATACAACCTCCTCATCTCATACGACTGTTGCCTGCCCCTGACCACATACTGCCCGGTACCCAGGGCTCCAGTGAACTCTCCTATCAGGAGAGAGGGCTGATGTAGAACAAGGTCCTAAAACCACCTTCTTCCTCATTCCTAAAGACAACCACTAACAGTCAGCAGATGTTTACAGAAAACTAATAGCATGAAAGTGAAGACCCAAGATAAACACAGAACAATGGCAAAGAATGCAGAGAAAACTTAGGACATGGAAGACAACTGATTAAAAATTCTAATTAACATCCTCAGAAACTTCCAAGGGACTCTTGTAACATCATTCAAGACAAGCCTGCATTATTATAGGAAGCCTGCAATGAAACAAAGAGCAAATAACAATGAAAAACAAATGACAGCTAAAAGAAAATTCAATAGAGGAAATGAATAACGTAATGAAGACTGAAGACACAGCTGAAGACTACATCAATAACTAGGAGGACAAGATTTAAAAATCTGTAAAAGCAGGGAATTTCAAAAACAGGTAGAGGGACTTCCCTGGTGGTCCAGTGGTTAAGAATCCACCTTCCAATGCAGGGCACTTGGGTTTGATTCCTGGTCGGGGAACTAAGATCCCACATGTCACAGGACAATGAAGCCCGTGTGCCTCAACTCCTGGGCCTGCCTGTGCCACAACTAGAGGGAAGCCCTCACACTGCAATGAAGAGCCTGCATGCCACAACAAAAGACCCCGCATGCTGCAACCAAGACCTGACACAGCCAAAACTACATAAATAAATATGAAAGAGAGAGAGAGAGATGGAAAAAGTAAGAAATATGCATGGGGGATCCAGGACCACCAAGATCTTTTTAACATGAATTTGAAAAAGAAAAAACAAAGAATATGGAGGAATAAACATCAAAGAAATGTAAAAACAGCTGTTTCCATGTAGTACAAAGCCTATTCTTTGATTAGCACTATATTCTGTTCATACAGTGAAGCACTGTATTTCATGGTATTCCATAAAATGAAACTCCAGTGTATTCAAGCATTCCCCTCATTGGATATTTAAGTTGATACTGTTCTTTTTTAGAACATTCTTACATTTCCCACGTAGGCTCATCTCTCTTCAGCTCACCATATCTGAGCTCCCTGGTTATTGCACCACTCTGCAATCTTTCAAATATACTTAGCCTACTCACACTCTGTGGGCTCAATGCCATGGAAAGAGATGCTCTCTAATCCATGAGAACCGAATCTCCTCTGCTGGAGGGAATTAGTAAGAGTGAAGTGTGTCTGAAACTAAACATTAAGAAAGGGGTTCTTCTTTAAAAGATAAAGCATCTTGTTCTGCACTCAAGGCTGTTCTCACCTGCACCGTGAGGTTATACCTCCCCTGGTGGTGTTTTCTCACTTCTGAGAGAGCTATCATCAGGCCTTTCTCGATGCGCTGGGTGAAGTTGCAGAAGCCGGTGTCCACACTTTGAGGCACAAACTGGAGTACTGAAAAAAAGGACAGCAACACAGTCCCCTGAACTAGGCATTTCTTCAGTATTTAAAATGAGGAGAGGGACAAAACAGTGTCTAAATCAACGAACTCTGTCCCACAGTACACAGTTAAGTTCTATAAAATTATTATCTTACTGAAGGATAGTTGATGTACATGATTATGTAAGTTTCAAGTGTACAACCTACTGATTCACAGTTTTTGAAGGTTATATTTCATTTATAGTTATAAAATACTAGCTATATTCCCTGTGTTATACAATATACCCTTGTAGCTTATTTATTTTATATATAGTAGTTCGCGCCTCTTAATCTCTCACATCTATACTGTCCCCACCCTTGGTTCTCTCTGCTTGTAAACACTAGTTTGTTCTCTATGAATCCATTTCTTTTCTATTTTATTCACAAAGACACAGTATTTGTCTTTCTCTGTCTGACTTAACTTCACTTAGCATAATACCCTCTAAGTCCATCCATGTTCTTGCAAATGGCAAAATTTTCATTCCTTTTTATGGCTAAATAGTATATAAATATATAGGGATTCCCAGGTGGCTCAACAGTAAAGAATCTACCTGCCAATGCAGGAGACACAGGTTCAAACCCTGGGTCAGAAAGACTCCCTGGAGGAATAAATGGCAACCCACTCCAATATTCTTGCCGGGAAATTCACACGGACAGAAGAGCCTGGCAGGTTACAGTCCATGGGTTTGCAAAGAGTCCGACATGACTGAACATCACCATTATATATATATACACACACACATACATATCACATCTTCATCCATTCATCTGTTGACAGGCACTTGGGTGCTTCTATGTCTTGGGTTATTGAAAAAAATGCTGCTATGAACACTGAGGTGTATGTGTCTTTTTTAATTAGTGTTTTCATTTTTTTGGATACACATCCCAGAGTGGAACTGCTGGGTCATATGGTAGTTCTATTTTCAGTTTTTTGAGAAACCTCCATACTGTTTTCTGTAGTGGCTGCACCAATTTACATTCTCACCAACAGTATACAAGAGTCCATGATGTATTATTTACATATATCATATCATGGAAATGTGGAAAGCCAACTGTCCCAAAGGACTACATGCAATGTGAAGGTGACTCATACCATCTTAAAATGGAAAAATACCTAAGATAATAACTGGGGCATCAAAAGATACAACACTGAAACATTTGAAATATAAATAAATTCACTAGTGATGAATTCTTAAGTATGTATGGGTGAAATGACATGGTATCTGATATTGTTTTAAAACACTCTAGCTTCCTCAAAAAAGTCTCTGTGAGATAAACAAAATTGGAAAAATGTTTGTATGCACATATGTGGGCTAATTACAGTATTCTTTCTACTTCTGTATGTTTTTAAAAGTCCATAATAAAAATTTAAATGACATTAATGAATTACTGTTAATTTCAGGGGGTGTGACAATGATATTGTGAATAGAAGTTTGTATGTATGCATATGTATGTTTTATGTGTGTGCATATATGTTTAATAGTCTTATCTTTTAGAGGCACAGGCTGAAATATTTATGAATGAGATGACAAGAGGCCATATCAAAATAACGTGAGAGGAGGGGGTTTATCTGAGGACAAAGATGTAACAAAACTGGCTAGGAGTTGAAAACTGTTGTGTGTTAGTCACTCAGTTGCGTCTGACTCTTTGCAACCCTGGGAACTGTTCCTTTGTCCCTGGGGATTCTCCAGGCCAGAATACTAGACCGCGTTGTCATGCCCTCCTCCAGGGGATCTTCACAACCCAGGAGCTTCCCAATCCAGGGCTTGAACCCAGGTCTCCTGCATTGCAGGCGGACTCTTTACTGTCTGAGCCACCAATTGTTGAAGCCATACAATGAGTAACTAGGGGTTCATTATATTATTCTGTGCACTTTTATATAAGCTGGAAATTCGCCATCATTATAAAGTTTTTTGAAATTCTGAATAACAAGTTTTGACACAATCCTCCCCAAACTATTTTAAAACATAAAAAAATGAAATGAAATTCTATTTACAAATCAGAACAACTATACTTAAGTCTTCGTACCTGTTTGAACTTGGAACCTGGACTCTGGCACAAGGAAGGAGGGTTTCACAGCCAAGATTAAAGGAGTTTGGTCTCGTACAAGTTTACTATTTATAAGTACATTGATGACAGATATTGCCGTGTAAACGAAGGGACCAGATGTTACCAGAAAAGTGAAGTCAGCAAATAGTTCATAAACCTATAAAAATAAAGACAAAAGACATTAATTAGAAAATTTGAGGGTAACATTACCCAAACTAAAGGAAGTTGTATTGAGTAGAAAAATAACAAAGTTAGAAAAATAATTTTAAATGAAGGGGTATGGTTTCAGAGATAATTAAAATTTTATTTTAATTTATTTTATTTTAATTATTCACATATCCATCAAATTTCTCAACAAAAGCACAAAATTACAAGAGCAAGGACTGTGAAAAAGAAGAATAGTCAATAACAGGAACCAAATAAGGAATTCAGAAAAATTCAAGGTGTTTTATTGTATTTAACCCACGTAAAAAGGAGCACTGACTCTATTAAGCAGAGCTATCCACAAGAAATATGTGAGCCACATATGTAATTTTTAAATTTCTAGTAGCCACATTTAAAAATATAAACAGGTGAAATTAATTTTTAAAACATTTTACTTAAACCATATATGAAATATCATCTCAATTGTAGGCAATGCAAAAACATGATTAATGAGATATTTTGCATTCCCTTTTGCACTGAGTCTCTGAAATCTGGTGTTTATTTTGCATTGACAGCACATCTCACTCAGGACAAGCCCCGTTGCACGTGCTCAACAGCCACACGTGGCTCACGGCTCCATTCAGGATGGCGCCAGCCTAGAACGTGGCTGTGTGAGCTCAGCAGGGGACAGGAGGCACTAGCAGGCGTCCAGCATAAAGCACCTAGAAACCCATCTCACTCAACGCACAGAAACATACATACACATTCCCTCTAAACTCTCATCCAAGCGCTTTCATGTAAATCAAAGGAAGCAAGATCCTTAGGCCATCACCCCAGACTCGAGTCTTAGAGCCCTTTGCTCCCACTCTGCCAACACGTCTGATGGACTAAACCTGGCCTCATCTGGGGTCAGAAAGGCTTCCTTGGAGAACTGGATGGTTGAGGGGTGATCCAAAGGAAAAGAAGGTGTCCACCAGGAGGAGGGAGGGGGAAAGAGGAAAACAAATGTCCTGCTCCCACTAAGACGAGCAATCCACCCAAGCTCCCCGTCCAGATTTCCACACCATGCAGACCCACCTTGAGCTCCACCACGCGGTTAAAGTGGGTCCTCAACACCTCTTTGATGGATGTGATGATATACTCCTGCACGGCTCTGCGGGCCAGCACTGCAAGGCAGGTTAGTGTCATTATGAACGTGCAGAGGACCCAAGGGCTCCCCTGGTCTCAGTGTGGAGAAAAAAGACCCAGTGTGTTCTCCTCCCTCCTCCCAGTTCCACCTTCCCTGACCACTCAGCTCCCTGCCTGCTCCTCCTCTCCTGCCATCTTCTTCCTTTCTATCCCTCATCCCCATCCCAAGCAACATGCAGAACCAGGTTGCTGATCAACCGCACATTATACTTCAGTGCATATGAACAGGACACTGGCTTGATGCACACTTGCCACTTCTCAGAGGAAAAGTGGGACAGTCTAATGGGAGACCACAGTCGCCAGACTTGTTCAGACATGACATCCGGGGTACTCCAGGTTCCTGTGACTTAAACAGCCAAGCAGCTGCAAGAGAAGCTGCTGCCTGTTGGCCAGTAACTCAGACAGCAGGCTGGGGAGAAGGTCAAGGTCTGTGACCCAGTTCAGAGGATACTAAGTCACCCCATGTTGCTCTCCTTGGCTTCTCTGATGGCTCAGATGCTAAAGAATCTGCCTGTAACGCAGGAAACCCGGATTTGATCCCTGGCTCAGGAAGATCCCCTGGAGAAGGGAATGGCTACCCACTCCAGCATTCTTGCCTAGAGAATTCTATGGGCAGAGGAGCCTGGTGGGCTAGTCTGTGGGGTCGCAAAGAGTCAGACACCACTGAGTAACTAACACTTTCATATAAAAACAAAGTTTCCCCTCTTTTCCAGGAAAAGTGAGAACAGTAAATGAATAAGAAATTGCAGTGGAGGCCCTTACACATTTGTCCAACTAACTGCTTGAACTAAACATGAAGGCATTTTACTTTAACTGTGTCATCTCTGTATCCAACGGGTTATGAACTCCAAAGACAAAGATCCCAGCAAACACTTCTAAGGCTCATCTAAATCTGTTTTCATTGCTGCTAATCTGTAATATTTTGTGGGCACTTACTAGATAAGCCAGGCACTAGGTTAAGTATTTTATATGCATTAACGCATTGAAATCTCTATAACAACCCAAAAAAGTTAAGTGCCACCATCCTCCCTGTTTAACAGTTGTGGAAACTGAGGCTTAGAGAAGCTAACTGTCTGGAGAACTCACGGGAGCTGGTAGAGCAGTGAGGAGTTGTCTGGATCCAGACCTTATACTCTGCCCCAAAGCTGCACATCATATACGCGTTTTGTATCAGCACCTTTGGAAGATCACCCCAACTGACAGAAGGGACGTGAAGCAGGGGCTTACCAGTTGTGATCAAATAGGCATCAGGAACTGTAATATCACACACGTATGGCGACTTGGTGGTGACCAGCGCTGGAGTATGAACTGATGCTTCGGGAGTGGGGGTGCTCACAGGATGAAGGGACAGTGCGGGGAGAACTGTGCCACCCTCGTGGAGATCCTGACTGGCAGTTCTGCTGTTCAGGGTGGTGTGGCCAGAATTCTCAGGGGCACCACTGGTATCAGATATGCTTGGTTCAGTGGAGGTGTTCCTTGGTAGATCCGCGGGTGTGAAGGACGGCCCATGCGAACCACCTGCAGGCTCTGCAGGCAGAGGCGAGGGGGTCACGTCAGAAACAGACGAGGATGCTGACGGCAGGTGCCTGGCAGTGACCAGCACTGTGCTGGCAGGGGTGACTTCCGAGAAAGAGGGTAAGACAGACATGTGATCGTTTACAGCACTGAGATCACCAGAAGGTGCCAGGGTTGAAAAGAGAGAAGGTTCAGTTAGAACAGGGGAAGTAGGAACAGCAGTCCAAAGTGACATGAAGTGAGAGTCAGCAGTCAAAACGGGCTCGGAGATGGAGGGCACCAGGGTGGTGACTGCGGATTCACGGGACGTGAGTGAAGACTCAACAGAGGAGGTAGTTTCAGTGAAAGCTGAGGTAAAATGAGCTTCAGTGTCTGTAAGCGACACTGTGGGCGCTTCAGAAAACTTCAGGGAATCAGAGGGGAAGCTGGAGTGTCGTGACATTGCAGAGTAACCAGGGAGAAGAGTGAACGTGCTTAAAAGAAAGTCTGAGCTTGGCCAGGGCTGAGAAAACTCCAGGTTTGTGGAACCGGGAACAGAGGGCTGCGGTGACTGAGAATTGATTGCGTCACTCAATGTAGGTGTCTCAACCAAGCTGGAAAACGCCTGAGAAACAAAGGTAGACAGATCCCTTGACCTCAGAGATGGAGAAGCAAATACTTCCGAAGATGGAGGGACGCTGCTGCTGTATTCCAGCGGTGGAGTAGAGAAAAAGCTGGATGCAGAACCCCAAATACTTGCAGTTTCAAGTTGGGAAAAATTGACAGGTTCTCGATCCAGGAAAAGCGAAGACTCTGCCGGCGGGTCCAAACTGTAAGATGTAAAAAGACCTGGTCCGCTGACGGCGAGCGACGGCGTGTTTCTGTTTGCTGTGATGGGGTAAGAAGAGTCTAGAAGGACCCCGGGGGTGACCAAGGACGGCACAGCTGTCACGCTGGACGGCATCACTTGAGCGACAGAGACGGAGCCCAGAGCAGCATCAGGTGACACAGGCACCGAGGGGTGGCCGTGGGGAGGGTACACCTGCACAGTTACAACACTGCTCATCTCCCCCTCGGCTGAAACACCGATGCTGGTGGCTGAGATTTCCCCAGATGGAGAAGAGAGAGGAACCATCGGCCTGGAGGGGAAAAGTGTATTAAATTCTTGAGAATCTTCCTCAAATTCAGAGAAGTCCGTGACAACACTGCTCAGTGGAGAGATGCTGCTGGCTTCCAAGGGGGTGGGGGACAGGGTCTCAGCACCATCGCCCGATCCCGTGTCCTTCTCCGTGAGGCTCGTTGACAGCACAGGCCGGGACAACACTGCAGCACAGGACACACACCACGTGTACGGTCTGAACGAAGACACCGGGCTCCAGACGTGAGAGTCACCCACACCACTTGGGACCACTGAGTGGCCAGGCAATTCTGATGCCTCACTGGAGTCGCCGGGAAGAAAGGGGTTATGTGACACGCCAGCTGATTGAGCAGAAAAGGATCCAGATGCCAGAGGAGTTGGAAACAAAGCCCAACGTGCACTGCTGCTGCTGAAAGCAAGGACCATCGGTGACAGAGCTGCAGGAC
Source organism: Bos mutus (assembly GCF_027580195.1). Taxonomy (NCBI): domain Eukaryota; kingdom Metazoa; phylum Chordata; class Mammalia; order Artiodactyla; family Bovidae; genus Bos; species Bos mutus. The sequence continues at coordinate 21,403,287 of NC_091620.1, read as the reverse complement.
GGTGTGTGCCTGGAGAGACGGTTTTGTCTAGACTCTGACCCAAAGCAGTGGTGACATCAGGGTACCTGTCCGTATCTGTGGCCAGAGCATCCTCTGGAGACGGTGAGACCTGCCCTGACGGGGGAGATGGCTGCTGAGTAACATCATCACCTGGTGGCCAGGACTCGGAAGACTGTGAGCTAAGAAGGAGGGTTCCTGAGCCCTCTGCTCCTGAAGCCATGATCTCCGGCAAAGTCCTGCTTGACACGTGCCCACAAGCATCAGAAGGATAAAACACCAAATTCCTACTAGGCATTGGAATTATGCCCTCAGAAGTGGGAAAAGCTGACTGAAAAGCATTGAAATGCCCGGGGAGCTCAGCATGCGTGGTTGGTTGTTGCTCTGTGTTTAGCCAGGCTGACGTCACTTCTTCATCTTGTAAAGGTATGACGGGTAACGATGGAGTCAGCACGGACTCTAAGGTTTCTTTGGGCGGCTCTGGAGGACTGACTGTGACGTATCGTACCGGAGAAACCACACGGGAGGTGGTCCAGTAAGTCTCTGGCAAGAAGTTGTCCATTTCATCGTCATCTAGGACCTCGTTGCTCGTCACTGCCACATAATTTTCCGCAAAGATGCTGGGATCTGCTGTACTTTGGGTCCATTTTCCTTGGTTAAAAAAGGCTGTATCAAAAGTCATGGTGGATGGAGATGATGTGACGTGGAGAGAACTGCTTTGCAGGGACCCTGGAGCGGTTTCTGTTAAGGCCACGTATGCAGTGCTGGGCACAGCACTTTCCCTCGGCATGAGCTCCACGGAGGAGAAAGAAAGATTGTGCTGTTCCAGAGGGAGCTCATCTAAGAAAATAACAGCTGAGTTCAGTTGAAAGGCAATGAAAAGTCACACTGATAACATTTTGTTTCAGATATGAAAATATTCTCCATCAACAGGTACCCACTCATTGAATATCCACAATTCAAAAACAACCAAATGAAAGCCAGAACTTGCCAGTTAACTGTCAGCATAACACTAGCAAACATTCATAAATTTGAGCACCACTTTTTACTTAAGCATGTTGTGTCTGTCTGTCTATATACACACACTGACATGTTCCTCCTGCCTTATCACACCACCACAGAATACTATAAATAGAGGAGGACGTACAGAGCCATCTCATCTCTTCTCACTTATCACTGAGAAAGAGAAGTTCGGAGAAGGTAAGTAAATCAGTTACATGACCACCCAGATGCAGGTGGAGCTGGAATCTTAGTAGAAGCCTGCCTTGATGCCCAAGCCCGTTTTCCTATTCGTTCAGAAGAGTTGGCTCTAATGAGAAATGAACATGACTACTTTGACAGCACCACCGGCTATGCAGGGAAGAGAGTTCAGCAGTTTCCTAGTTATAGGACCTTCCACATCCAGGCTGCAGACTACCTCCAGGCTCACTTCTCATCCTTCCCGGCTCTACTCTCACACCATCCCAACTACACTCTGGCTCAATGAGCTACCTGCAATTCCCTAAGCCCAGATCCTCTGTGGCTCAGTGATGTGCACATCCCTCTCCTTCGCTGCCTGGGATGCACTCCCTCTGCTCTCCACCTGGATTATTTCTACCAGCCCTGCAGATGCAGCCCAGGCACCACCTCCCTCCTCGATGCTCCAAAGGTGGGTGAGTGTCTCTCCCTACCTGTCACATCCCTGATCGTGTCCCACTGAAATGAAATGTCTGCTCATTACACTCTGAGCATTTGGAGGACAGAAACTATTGATCTCTCTCCCTAGTGCCTAGCACAGTGAGTGACTTATACTAACAGCTCAATAAGTCAAAAGTGAAAGTCGCTCAGTCGTGTCCGACTCTTTGCAACCCCATGGACTATACAGTCCATGGAATTCTCCAGGCCAGAATACTGGACTAGGTAGCCATTCCCTTCTCCAGGGGTCTTCCCAATCCAGGGATCAAACCCAGGTCTGCAATAGGCAGATTCTTTACCAGCTGAGCCACAAGAGAAGCCCAAGAATACTGGAGTGGGTAGCCTATCTCTTTTCCAGTGGATCTTTCCGACCCAGGAATCAAACCGGGATCTTCTGCATTGCAGGCAGATTCTTTACCAACTGAGCCATCAGGGAAGCCCTTTAAACTCAATATACAATATAAAATACACAGCAAACAGCAACTTAGACATAGCTGAAGATTTAGTGAACTGGGGAACAGACCTGGAAATTATTCAGAATGGAGCACAGAGAAACAAAACAAGGAGAAATACAAAAGAAGGCAGTGAAGAACATACAGAAGGCAAAATGAGATAGTACAACACACATTGGATTAAAGTTTTAAAAGAAGGAATGGAGGGAACTGGGTGGAGGCAATATTAAAAGAGATAGTGCTAGAAAAAAGAGACATGAATCCTTCAATTCAGGAAGACAAAGAATCACAAAGCAGGTGAATTTAAAAAAAAAAAAAGAAAAACCCATACCGACACACGTGATGATACCATAGGACACCAAAGACCAAAAAAATAAATTAATAATAATAATTGTGCAGGTAGTCAGAGAAAAGGAATGGCAATTAACCATCAGGTAACTACTTCACAGAACTAGGAGCCAACTAACAGTGAGACAATAACATCTTCAACATGCTGAGAGAAAATATCTGACATCTAGACTTGAATAACCAGCAGTACTCTCTATTTTTAAAAATAAGGACAGTTTCAGATTTTTTTAAAAAGTGGTTATACTAACAGAAGACCAATAGAAGAGTCTCTCTAAACAAGGATATACATCAAAAGAAAAGGTGATTATCCTGGAGGGAAGATCTGAGGATAAACAGAGAATAAAGGAATGATAAAATGTGGTTAAATCTAAACAAGCACTGATGTTATAAATGAACAATAAAAATACTACCTAATCTGTAAGGTTACAAGAGACCTAATACAGAATTAAGATAGCTTGTTACATGGCATAGAAGTCGAAAGAGCAGCATTTAGACAAAACTGAATAGATCTTCTGTGTACACACTAAAATTTGTAAATTATATTCAATCATAAATTTATATAGATGAACTATTTCTAGCTGGTTCCATTAGCATCTGAAAGTTAAAAATTTACACCAGACAGAAGCTGCTTACTTTAAAGCTGCTCACTTTCTATGGAATATGACTTTTAAAAATGAGTAGATAATTAAAGAAGAAAACTGTTTCTCAGAGATTTTAGGTTGTTTCATAGCAATATTTATTAGGCATCTGTTGCCTTCCATACAGCTAGGCTCTGGCATTTCTGGTCTATATGCTTTTACTATTTACCTGCCACATTCCAAGCATGGATAAAAGTAAAGGTGGTACTTACTACAAATACAGTAAAGTAGCAGCTGCTCTCAGAAGTGATACATTTGAGAGGTAATAAAATAACAATATGTGCAACTATGCAGCACATAGATTTAAAAGTTTTCCTAAGAATAAATTATTTTATGTGTTTGAAAACTCTGCCATGATTTATTTTGAAATAGAAGACCTGAAGAAAAAGCAAGATCCCTTCTTAATCGAATCAGAAATATACTCATAAGTGCACTGGAAAACTGCAAGAGAAAAAACAGCAAAGAGAGAAGCATTTAGTGGCTAATTTATGAGCCCAAGTATCTGATGCAACTTAGAATTCAATCAATTCTGCCTACAAAGGACAGGGAACAGGGAAGGCAAAGTGATCAAAAGAATGAAAAATTCTCCTGGCTAGTAAAACAGAGGAACAAAAACTTCCTATTAAGAACTGTGAGGTGAGCCAAGCCGTGGTGCTTTCTCCCCCCTCCTTTTGGCCAAGTCCCAGGAGAAAGAAATCAGCTCTAAAGAGACAGCCGCTGAAATGCCATGGGAATCACTTCTGTAGTTAATTCAGGAAGAGGTTAGAAAACCCAGGTGAGTCTCTCCCAGTAGAAAAGGCTTCCAAGACTAATTTCAAGCCCTGGAGATCAATTTTCAAGCTCTCAAGTTCACACAAGAGTGTAAGGTTTTCTCTTGGACAACACGGAGAAAGGAATGGGGATGATTACACGCGTGATGGGGGATCTTGTTAAGATATGGGCACTGTCAGGCAGGGCCGGGGCAGGAGAGGGCCCGCTGAGCTTCTGCATGGCGCCCAGGTGGGGCCAGACCCACCCACACCCTGAGTAACAAGTACTGAGCCACTTTCTCCTGTGTAGACGGTACAACGTACCTTGCACCCACTTCTCCTTTGTAGGTCCCTGCCAAGCTGCATGGAACAGAGCAGAAACTGCCCAAGTGCCACGCAGATTCATAGTGATGAAAATTCACAATGCAAACCCATAGAAAGCACATCAAAGGGAACTAGCCTTTGGGTGACAATGCTGTGTCAGTGTAGGCTCATTTACTGGAACAAATGTACCGTCTCGTGGGGGATGTTAACAATGGGGGAGGCTATGCGTGGGTGGGGGCAGGGAGTATATGGGAAATCTCTCTACCTTCCTCTCAATTTTGCTAACTGAATGAACCTAAAACTGTTCTTTAAAAAAATAAAATAAAATAAAATCTTGGGAATTCCCTGGTGACCCAACAGTTAGTCAGGACTTCATGCTTTCACTGCTGAGGGCCTGGGTTCAATCCCTGGTCAAGCAACTAAGATACCACAAGCTGCACAGTATGGCCAAAAAAACAAAACAAACAAATAAATAATATTTTAAAAAATAAAACTTTTTTAAAACTCATGTGTGAGCTGCCTGTCTCTAGGAAGTTGCTGGTTTCATTCACACATGCATAATCTGGTATTTATCCTTTTTGAAAGTTGTATTTTTCCATCTGGAAACCTTCCCTAAATACACCAGTCAAACATGGCATCGTGGACTTTTCAAGCTGAATGGATCCTTTAAGACCTTGGCATCCCCCTCACATGGCAAATGAGGCTCAGGGTTTAAGCTGACTTGCTCAAAATAGCATCAGGGCAGAGCCAGCCTAGAAAGGCAGGTTCCTAAGCCCTCACTGGTTGAATGCTCTTCACACCACACCAGGCTGAGGCAAATCAGCCTATTTCATTAAGACTGCTAGTGAATACATTACATTGAAAAACACGCTAAGTTGTGTTATAAATGAATTGAAAGTACATGCTAAATTCTGTGCCCCTGAAACCTATGCCAAGGCACACTGAGCTGTGAGGTCCCACCGTCCACGCGGGGCAGCTCACAGCTGCAGGCACGGGCGCTCAGAAAACAAAACATCCTCTGAGGGCTGGCCTGGAAAACCCAAGGGACAGCAACATCAAAAACCTCTAAAGAGCTTTCATCCAAATAGAACCATTACTTTAGCTTCTCTGCTGAACTGTGGAGTTTGCAAAGCAGGGTGAGTCATCTCCACTTCATGGCTATTAAGTCTGCCACAAAACAAGAGCCTGCTAGAATCTCTAGGTGTTTAAATACAAAAGCAGTCAGATAATTAAACCAATACCCAATGTGGCAAATCTTCAGCACCTTTTACCTACTTCTTAGGCTTTCCTAAGAGGGATTTTAGTGCCGTTCTTAAAACCATCCTCCTCCTTTTCCTACCTTTCATTTTTCTCTCCCTGGTTTAGAAGAGTATGCCTCTTCTCTTTCTTTCTCCAACCCCAACTGTCTATTAATACCTTCTACCAGCTACCTATCTTCTACTCTCTCCTCCAAGTGGTACTGTTGTTATTACCAAATATCTAGTAGATAAGAAATACTACTTATAAAGACGAATTTATCAGGTCACATATATATAGTAACATAAAGAACATCTGAGTTTTATGTGGTCTTTTGATGAACAGAAATGATCAGTTTTAATGTGGTTAAATTTATCAATCTTTTCTGTAATTGTTTGAGATTTGTGTGTCTGTGTCTTAAGATGGAAAGCTTAAATCCCTCCCTAGAGTAAAAGCCATTGTGATATCCTTTAAAAGCATAAAGCAAGAATGACACAATCGGAATAATGATCTAAAAGTCCCTCCTACTACAGCGTGAAGAACAGGTTAACCAGGGCCAAGAGCAGATGCTGAGTAAAGGGGCTCATGAGAACTCTGTTAATTTCGCAGCTTTGCTTGATGTCTAAGATGCTTTCCAAATAAAAACTAAAATAAGTCGGGTTCTCACTCAGCAGGTTGGGCCTGGGGCTCAGGACTCGGTGTGGGCACCTGTGTTTGCTGCTGTTCCTGTTGTGGTGGAATCTGTGTTTTGAAAACCACACCACAGGTAATACTAATGCCAAGCACAAAGACCCTTCTTTGTGAGGACCAGACTGGGAACAATGCTGACGGAACAACCCACAAGAGAGGAAGAAGTAAAAGGTGCAAAGCCCAGAGGGCTGGGAAGGAAGAAGGAAATGGGGTCCAGAGGGGAAGCAGACTTTGACCCTCACCTGGAAGAGAGGGTGAGTGCAGACTGGGCATGATGCACAGATTTGCTAGAGAGTACTGAAGGGGATTCTGGCCTAGGGTGGGGACGGCAGCAACCAGGTCAGTGGAGGATGCTGAAACAGGCATGAGAGGATATAGCCAGGCTCTGTCGGGGGAGCTACAGCCTGAAACCAGAGGGCAGGCTTCACAGGTCCCATGCGGTTTGGGAAACTGTGGTTCCCGATTCAGCGTTTCAGGTTGGATCTGGGGGCTCAGCCAAAGAACAATCACCAAAGAGCTCTCTGCACAGAAAAGACTCAAGCTCGAGGTGAATAAATAGTAACTGCTGGCCAGTCCTCAGTATTTTAAAGACCTCAGGTGGCACAAGTGGTAAAGAATCCAACTACCAATGCAGGAGATATAAGAGATGCAGGTTCAATACCTGGGTCAGGAAGATCCCCTGGAGAAGCAAACGGCAGTCCACTCCAGTATTCTTACTCAGAGAATCCCACGGACAGAGAGCCTGGTGGGCTACAGTCCATGGGGTCGCAAAGAGTCAGCCATGACTGAAGCAACTGAGCATGCTGGCCAATCTGGGTATTTTAAGACCTCAGCACTACATAAAAACTCTTTTTAGAAATCCTCCTTTGATATCCTTTGTTTCTCAACTATTATTAAGTCACAAACACCAGTAAACTTCCTGAATCGCCATAGTGCCCATCTGTCATGAATTGAACTGTGTTGCCCAGGTCTCTGTGTTGAAGCCCTAACCCTCCTGTGACGGTGTTTGGAGATGGGGCCTTTAGGGAGGTGATGGAGGTTAAAGGCAGTCATGAGGGTACGGTCCTTCCTGATCTGACAGAACAGGACCCTTTATAAGAAGAGGGAAACCAGAGCTCACCAGCTCCGGGTGCCCGGGCACGGAGGAAAGGCCACATGAGGACACAGTGAGAAGGCAGCATCTGTAAGCACAGGCGTGGCGCCTCGACAGACACCAGCCCTGTCGGCACCTCAATCGTGGACCCCAGCCTCAGAGCTAGAAGGAAGCCAATTCCTGTTGATGTCACACAGTCTGGCGTTTTGCCAGGGCGGCTCAAGTGACCAAGACAACACCATTCATTCCTGGCTCAAGCAAAAGGCTCTGTGATAGAGTAGAGACGACAGGAAACCTGTGGGCCTGAGGCCCGGCCCCGGCCCACCACGGGCCCAGGGGCTGCCGGCCCTGAGTAACTCACACATCCCTGGGTCTTGGCTCCCTCTTCTCCTCATGAGATACAACGTTCCTGAAAATGGGTGTGAAAGCGTGGACTTCCCCTGTCCAGGCCTGACATGTAACCCTATACTTGCCTGCTTGCTTGTGAGGGTTACTCAGTCAGGGTTCTCTGTTGTTCACAGTGGAAACAGCTCTGGCCACACAAGCACGAAGGGATTCAGTGGGAAGACACCAGAGGGTCTACGGAACGAACAAGGTGGCTCAGGCTCAGAACACAGTCAAGAGACAAGTGATGCCGACAGTGAGGGAGCCGGCTGGGGTCTCTGCAAGGAGAGTCAGCTGACACCGCCCGGCCGGAACCACGACTGGCACAGCCGTCAGGGGACCCTCTGGGCCTTTGCTTCATGACCTCACTCCTGCAAAGTTCAGAGTCCAGCCAGGAGTGCCCCACTAGCCTCACCCAGGTCACAAGCCACACTGCCAGTCAACCCTGCAGCCTTTGGACCTTGGACATAATATGGATTCCCCAGAAAGGGAAAGAGTGGTCCCCAAACTGGCACATGGCTACTACATCAGAGGTGGGGGCTTCAGTTTTAACTGGAAAAATAAAAGCTAATAAAAAGCACAGCACTGGCATAATACAATCCTGGTCAGAGAGGGAGACGACAGCTCCAGAACCTTCCACAGATAACAGAACTGGGTTCCGTTCTGTATCAAACTTGCTCAGCTCCCTAGAAGAAATCTGCTGTAGTTAGTCACATCTTCCCCTTCTTCCTCAAGAGATGGAGATACAGATAACAATTAGTGACATCACTGAAACAGGAAAAGAACTAACGAGCAACTTCAGAAAACAACAACTGCAACCATACAGTCCTGAAATAATGGGCCCATGAAGCTTTTCCACACGCATACTATTATCATTGAAACACCAGGATAGCTTCCCATTGGGATCTGGGCCTCTCTCTCTCTGTGCACGATTTTTTTATTTGAGGAGGTAAGGATATTAAAATGTTGGTTTAATTCAAAGCATGTTTGAATATTTGTTGGGAGATGTTCTGTCGCACTTTATCTTTTTCCTAAATAAAATGCAATCCTCTTTTACCAACCTGGAAAGCAAGGCTGTCAGCACTTTAAGTAACCAAAACAAACTCAACTAAATACTCAATTCACTAAGAACAAAGGCGAAAAAACTCTCAGTCGGCCATCTGTTTCTAAAATAATTTAATTCAAAACACAGTCCCAGAACAACAGGGAAAAGGACACCATCAGCTTCAAGATAATCTTCCATCTCCAATTTCACTCGGAGCTGGAATGGCACACGACATCCTGTGACTAAGCATGAGAAGGCACTTCACCCCCAAACATGGGAGCCCGAGGCCATCAGTCTCCGCGCAAACACACATGTCTGAAACAAAGTGACCAGGAGACACATCTGCCTCCTGGGTGGCTCCCCTCCCAACAGTCCAGAGCTTATGCTCAGTACCTTAATTCACCTCTAAGCTGAGTTTTGACTTTATATCAAGGGAGCCAGAGGCCTAAGAGAGAGAGTGGGGGGCCACGCTGGCTGGAAGTGGCAGCACGGACAAAGGCTCCACGTCTGGACAATGTGGGGTGTGTTTGCGTAACAAACAGTAGTGGCTCCACTTGGTTGGAGAGAACACTAGGAAAGCTGGCTGAAGAGCGTGAGAATGTCAGTGAACAATGGGGGAGCCACTGGATATTTGTAGCAAAGTGGGCTTCTTATCAAAATTACCCTGCAGAAGAAAAGAAAAAAAAAGCCTGGCAGAGCAGAGAGAAGCACAAAACTTCAATCGCACCCACAGGTACACAGCCGTCGGGGCCAGGAGAGAGGACTGTGTGACAGATGAGAATGCAAGAGAAGTTACAAGACAGACTGCACAGAAGGCCAGTAATAAAGTTAGTTACTGATGACATGGATGGGGCAGGAAAGAAGAGTCAGTCCAAAGCAATTCTGAGTCACAGATTCAACTGCCCGCTACAGACTATTCCACCTGGTTATCTAATGCATGTGTGCTCAGGCGTGTCTGATTCTTTGCAACCCCACAGATGGTAGACCACCAGACTCCTCTGTCCATGGGATTTCGCAGGCAAGAATACTAGAGAGGATTGCCATTTCCTTCTCCAGGAGATCTTTCTGACCCAGGGATCGAACCCGTGTCTCCTGCATTGGCGGACGGTTTCTTCACCACTGAGCCACCTAGGAAGCCCTGGGTATCTAAAAGGTACCTAACAGGCCCCTAAGAAAACCTGATCCTCCCTCTTTGGATATTAATAAGTCCTTCTCACAGTCAGGATCTTGTAATTCACTCTCAAATCCTTCGAGCCCTGCCACACTGAAGTCTGGGCCCTTAATCACTGCTTGATCATCATCAGCCCCTGTGAGGAGACGGGCTTTCCAAGGGCCTGGAGAGCACAGGAGGCAGGGATGTTCTGACATCCTGGACACAAAAGCTGCTTCCTTGCTCACCCTGAGTTTGGTTCAAGAACCAGGAGAACCCAGAGGATCCTTTAACATCCCTCTGATGGCAAAGAAGCGGCTGCGGTGACAAGTGCTTCCTGAGTGGTGTCACACACCACCAGTACAAGGAGTGGTGGCCCAGTAAGGGTGAACACCCCCAACGTGACAATTTCCTGTTCATCACAGCCTCCCGAGAGCTGTGACTACCTGCTTCCCATGTGCCCCAGCCCCTAGGGCTCTAGGCCCAAGAGGAGCCATGCTAAAAAATGCTGTAATTGTCAGGAAATTCAGCCTGATCAGAAGTGTGCTCCTGCCCAGGGAAATCCATCAGGGCTGTGGTCTCTCCCCACCAGCCACAACCCACCCTAAATTCCTGAAGCCTCTCCTAGCACCTTCAACCCATCTGGAAGGTGTTCTAACACACAGATCCAATCCTTCCATTTCTGTGCATCTGAGGTTTCTCTAAAGCAAGCAGAGAAATAATCCTTCCACGACATTCCAGTCTTAAGATCCTCCAAGGGTCCCTAACAGCCTTCGGAAATCCACAGTCCTCAGCTGTGACACAAGAGCCCTTATCTTCCGGTCACATCCTGTCCTGCTGGTGTCACCTCCCTGACAGCCAGCCCACACACTCCCACCATGCAAAGTTTTCTCTGACCGCCCTGCTTCTGGAAAGGCTGGTTCCTCGCCTACAAATACCCATCCCTCCTCCTTTCCCTAACTCCAATCATGCTCCCAGACTTCTTGTTCCCATCACTTCCAGAACCTCTGTGTGCTTTTCTCATACAACTTAAAACTGTAATTTTGGCTTACTCATCTCCCTCCCCGAGCCAATGACCAAGATGCCTGGAGGAAAAAACTGTATCGTTCACATCTGTCTCCCAGGTTTAGCCCAGAGCCAGACGTGTCCATTCATTCATCAATCATTCACTTGTAAATCCAACAAATGTCTACTGACGATGGAAGCAAAGTGCAGGGTGTGAAGTGTCAACCAAGACAGAAAGGTGTCCTGCTTGGGGGCCTCACAGTGGAGAAGAGGAGACAATCATTATAAATTGAGAAGACGGCTAAGGACATGGCTAAGGCAGGGCTGGCGAGAATGGCGCCCAAGGCAGAGCACCAAGAGCTGGTGTGAATGGTGCTCAGCCAGCATGGGGAGCCTCAGACGAGGCTGGCAAGGAAGGCAGGGAACCAAGTCCAGGTGGAGGGAAATGTGATTCTAGCGCCCAACTGAGTCATTTGGGCCAAGGATACCAATTTGGCGATCATCTACAGAGAGATGGTAACAAACTGAAGTCAAATGACTCCATCAAGGCAGAGAGAGAGAGAGAGAAAAGTTCGACCCCACACTCTACAGCGCTATGTTCATTTAAGGCGTGGTGGGAGAACCCTAGATTCTACACCAGTCAGAAGAGACCACCTTTAGCAATCATGACCAGAGTGCTATTTACATACACTTCTACAAGCCAACTCAGTCAAGCACACAAATTATTCTCCTCCTGACTTAATTTATTTCCATTCACTGACAATCTTCCCCAAACCCCCTCTTCTGCCTGTTTATTGGTATGAACAGCCTACTGATTAGCAATTATCCATAGCGTTAACTCTCTAAGTATCTGTAATTATGACTTCTCTTGGTTTATTTGAGGGCTCCTGGGGACTTCAGGATGAGGAATAACATGAAGTTAATGTAAATACTAATTTGCCAAGAAACCAACCAGACCAAATATGCAGATAAGCCAAAAGGCAATTTTCCAAAAGCTGAGGTTCTACCAGACTGGAGAGTTCTGTATTTGTTTTCACTATTTAAAGTGAAGTGTTTAAATGCCACCAGTAAACCAATTTCAGCATTTTTAACTTTTTATTATGAAATTTTCAGACATATAGAAGCTAAAAGACTGGAACACATTATCCAGTGTGAACACCAGCTTTCTCTATGCTCACTTCATCTACCCCTCCTCACAGCTTTTTTTTAAATGGAAGTAAAGCAAATTGCAGACACCATTTATTTCACTAGTATCTACTTCAGTGTCTCTGATAAGGACTTTTAAAAATCATAACCACAATCATTATCGCAGCCAACAAAATTAAAAGTAATTCTTAATATCATCTAATTATCTATCCCACACTTAGATTTCCTTGACGGCCTCAAAATATTTTTGTATAATTGCTTTTTGCAAATCAGGATTGAACGCAGGTGCACAACTGCTTAGGGTAATGTGTCTCCCAAGCCTCCTTTACTTGGTTAACAGGTCTCTCCTGCCTTTTTTCTTTTTTAAATCTCTCGTTATTCACTTGCTACAGAAAAAGGTCGTTTGTCCCTGTAGACAGCCCTTCTATATTTAGTTGACTATATTCTCATGGTGTCATTTAACATGTTCTTCCAACCCTCGAATTTTCTATAAACTGGGTGTTACATTAAGAGGCTTTATGAGATTCAGGAGCAATGTTTTTAGCAAGAGTACTTTCCAGGTGCCCCACTGCATCACATCAGGAGGTACCTGATCCCTGGCTGTCCCGCTGGGCAAGATACCAACATTCATCCGGGGCTTTAGGTGGTGACAGCCTGCTCTATCCGTCATAAAGCCCTCCATCAATGTCTCACCAAACAATGAAGCAGTCAAGAAGGCCACTGCTCACATCTGCTATTTCCTTAAGAAGGCTGAGTTTCTTAATCCTACTTACTCAAAGATATTCCTAACGCTCACAGATACAATTACAGAAAGAATAATTCTTATTTGGTATCTGAAACAATAACATATTTGTGTGTGTTTGAGAACATTTCTTAAGTCACCTAATTAAGAATTCAATACAAAGATGCTGACCCCTAGACTTTTCTTTAGAAAGATTACTTATAAATGACTAACTGTGCATGTAATACAGTAAAGTTCTATGTCTGTCTCTCTTTCTCTGGAGTTCAAAGTTCCAAAAAGACAGTGAATAAAGAATCAAGAAAACCTTAGAAAGTATGCCAATTATGAAAGAGCAAAGGAGGAGGAAATAGAAATGGCAGAATATTTCCCAAAGCAGTACATTTATTTTAGTCCCTTTCCAAAGGAGAGATTAATGAAGTACCAAAATAACCCTAAGACATAATGGTTAAACAGTTTCAATTTCTACTTCTTCCCAAAGCTCTTAATTAGAGTTTCTAGAAAACAGCCAAAAAGAACCTGAAATCTTTTTCTTCCCTATTCCGTAGTCAGATGTTAATAAACAGTATAATACCTGTGTGGACAGAAGCAGGAGACCTTGCCTCCAAAACTGGCAATGAGAGTTAATACCACCTGAAGAACCATGTAAGGACCCTGAGAAAGCCTCCATCAATAGCCAAGCCTCCCAGAACGCCTGCATTTTCCCTCTTGGGCTAGAGATCTTGCAGCTCACTGAACTTCACCAGCCTGGGGCAAGCAGGAGGGGAGGGGAGGGGGCACCTGTCGCCAGGTGTGACCTCCAGGTATGATGATGAGAGAGGCTAAATGCCACAAAAAGAAGAAATAACGCAATAATAAAAATGTTGCAATGACTGCCACAGAGTTGTATACTTAACAATCAGTGGAATGGAAACTTTTATATTATGTATATTTTACCATAGCAAACAAAACAAAATGTTGCAATGGCCAACTAAGAGGGTTACAGGCTCTTCTCAACAGTAACCACCACTCAGGCCAGCCACTGGATCCATTATCCTTCCCACCTTACTGGTGAAGGAGATGAGGACCCAAAAGATGAAGTACCTTGGTCAAGGCCCACGGTCAGTAAGTGGTTCGGGTTTGAACACGCATCCATCAGCTTCCAAAGCCCCTGCTCTCTCACAACACCACACAACCTCTCTGGGGAGGGTGTGTCGAACTGCACTCAAAAGTTTTCAAGGCACATTTCTAGATTATCATTCTTGAATAGCTATACGCAAAAAATCTTCATAATTACACAGCAAACAAGAATTCTGTTTTATATATATATATTTAAGATTTAAAATTTTTTATTTATTTTTGACTGCACTGGGTCTCAGTTGCTGCACAGGCTTTTCTCTAGTTGTGGCGAATGGGGGCTCTTCTCCAGTTGCGGCTTCTCGTTGCAGCGGCTTCTCTTAGTTGTGAAGCATGGGCTCTAGGGCTCGTAGGCTCAGGAGCTGCAGCATGTGGGCTCAGTAGTTGGGCTCCTAGGCTCTAGAACACAGGCCCAATAGGTGTGGTACATGGGCTTGGTTGCTCCGCGCACATGGGACCTCCCCAGATGAGGGATTAAACCCATGAATTGGCAGGTGGATTCTTTACCACTGAGCCACCAGGGAGGCCCCAAGAATTCTATATAATAAAAATGGCTTCCCAATATGTTCCTTACATGCCAATACAGCCCTATTGACTTGAAAGGCATTAAACAATATTTAAAAGAACGATGCAGTAAAAATAACATCTCAACACTAAATCCAAAGAGGCACGAAGCTGGCTCCTGGCTCAGCTCTGCATCAGGACCGCGCAGGGTGGTGCCACAGGAGGACTCTGTAAATGGTAAAAAGTTGCCTAGGTCCATGGGAGCCTTCCAGGAAATGGGCTTTCCTGGGCTTTGGGCTGGTAACACATTTACTCCCCTGACAACCCAGATAAACTAGAGTTTGGGCCGGAAGCAATGAATATAGAGGATCACTATCCCCGGCAACCTAGACACGGTTCCCCAGGGCCTCACACAGTAGATAGAAAACTACAATGTGTCCCTCCAGGTTGCCATCCTCAACACTAAGAAAGAAGCACAGATACAATGACAGAGCGCCTCGTTTGTGACAAAGACAAGGACAATGGCTCCAGAGTTCTCACTCTGTGCCCAGATGCTTTTACAGGTCCTTCCTGATGTTCACAAAGCCCTCCAAGGAAGCTACTGTTAGCATCGCTGTTGCACCAACAAGGCAGGCAGGCTCAGAGAGTTCTAGCTTGCCCAAAGCCCGGCAAGAGTCAGGACTAGGATCCTGGGCTCTCTGCCTCCAGCACCAACAACATTCAAAACTGTTACCCTACATTAAGAAGACAATACCCACCTCAATATATGGTGACTATTTAAAAGCAACACTGTTGCCAAAAAGCACAAGAAAAGATGCTCCATGTCATTAGGAAAACGCAAGTCAAAACCACAACGAGACACCAATTCACACCCACTAGGATGGCCGGAGGAGCCTGGTGGGCTGCAGTCCATGGGGTCGCTAGGAGCCGGACACGACTGAGCAACTTCACTTTCACTTTTCACTTTCATGCACTGGAGAAGGAAATGGCAACCCACTCCAGTTCTTGCCTGGAGAATCCCAGGGACGGGGGAGCCTGGTGGGCTGCCGTCTCTGGGGTCGCACAGAGTCGGACACGACTGAAGCGACTTAACAGCAGCAGCAGGATGGCCAGAATTTTTTTTTTAAACAAGAAATTAAAAAAAAAAGTCCTGGAAGATGTGGAGTAATTGTAATGCTCATACACTGCTGGTGCATCCACTATGGTAAAGAGTTTGCTGTTATGCAGAGAATCACCATATGACCCAGTAATACCATCCCTAGGTAAATACTTAAAAACACTGGAAACCTGGTGCTCAAAACCTTCTACAGGAATGTTCCCAGCAGTACTATTGACAATAGCCAATCCCTGGAAACCACTCAAACACTCATCAACAGGTGACTGGATAAACAAAGTGTAGTATATCCATACAATGCAATTTTATCCGGGCATAAAAAAGAACGAGGTACTCAAACACGCTTCAACGCGGATGAATCTTGAAAAGGTTATGCTAAGTGAAAGCAGCCGGACACACCCACAAAGACACATACTGTACGATTCTATTTACATGAAATATCCAGAATCAACAAACCCAGTGAGCGAGAAAACAGATTAGTGGTTGCCAGGGGCTGGGGGCGGGAGCAAGAGAACCAGACAGTGAATGCTGGTTACACACAACACTGTAAATGTACTTAGTGCCACAGAACTACACACTTTCAAAAGGTTCTTCAATGGTAATTTCAGGTTATGTGTGTTTCCTACAATTTATTTAGCGTTGCGCTGGGTCTTCATTGCTGCATGTGGGCTTTCTCTAGTTGCAGTGAATGGGGGCTACTCTTCATTGCAGAGGACAGCCTTCTCATTTTGGTGGCTTCTCTTGTTTCAAAGCACGGGCTCCAGGTGTACAGGCTTTAGTAGCTGCAGGGCATGGATTCAGTAGTTGTGGCTCCAAGGCCCTAGAGCTCAGGCTCAGCAGTTGTGGCTCACAGGTTTTAGTGGCTCCGCAGCATGTGGAATCTTCCCAGATTAGGGATTGAAATCGTGTTCTCTGCATTGGCAGGCAGATTCCTATCCACTGTATCACCATGGAAATCTTACATTTTTTTTTTTTTTTTAAGCAACCAGGCCCAGGGCTTGAATACAAAAACTCCTAGGTGCAAAGTAAACCTTATCCCAACTTACTTTTGGTAAGCTCTCATTATTCTCAGGAGAAGGCAATGGCAACCCACTCCAGTACTCTTGCCTGGAAAATCCCATGGACAGAGGAGCCTGGTGGGCTGCAGTCCATGGGGTCACTAGGAATCAGACACGATGGAGCGACTTCACTTTCACTTTTCGCTTTCACGCACTGGAGAAGGAAATGGCAACCCACTCCAGTGTTCTTGCCTGGAGAATCCCAGGGACGGGGGAGCCTGGTGGGCTGCCGTCTCTGGGGTTGCACAGAGTCGGACACGACTGAACCGACTTGGCAGCAGCAGCATTATTCTCAAGCTGTCTTTCCTTTCTACCAGTGCAGTGTTTCTCAGAGTGGTCCTGCTCTCAGAATCCCCTGAAGACCTTTTAAGAATACGGATCTCCAGGCCTCTCTCCAGACTCTCCAAGGGGGCAGGAATGCACAGTTTAACACCTGCCCCAGTGCCTCAGCATCACCTCTAAGACTCCCATCCCTGTCCTTCTAGCCAGCAGGCCAGTTACTGAAGCTTCTCAGAAGAAAAGTGTTAATCAACTTCTTTCCACCTGCTGGCCGTGGATGCCTGAGTACCACCTCTGAGCTGTTAGCATCTGCTGTGTTTAGCTCTCAGCTGCACTTTCCAAGTCAAGCCTCCCCACCTGACAAAAGCTGACACTGGCCCCACTATTCGAAGTTCTGTTCCACTTCTGATCCACAGAGGTGGTTATCCTGTTTTTGAGACTGATGAAGTGAAGTGACGTGAAAGTCTCTCAGTCATGTCCAACTCTTTGCGACCCCATGGACTCTACAGTCCATGGAATTCTCTAGGCTAGAATACTGGAGTGAGTAGCCTTTCCCTTCACCAGCGGATGTTCCCAACCTAGGGATCGAACCCAGGTCTCCCACATTGCAGGCAGATTCTTTACCTGCTGAGCCACAAGGGATTGCATTTCATCTACCAATGTTTAAAGCATGAACTCACACGTCTTACCCAAAGACTGATTTCTGACTACTCCCACTTCAAAACCAGACTGCTAACATGTTTTCTTCTAGGCATATTATTAATAAAATTCCTTCAAAACACAACAATTTTAACCTAAGTGGCAGTTTTAAAACGTATCCACAAGTCTAGGTCAACAGCAAGCTTGGCAAAGAACATATTTAAGCTGGTTCCCCCTCTCTGAACTCATTAACCCCACCACCACTCCCCCAGTCTCTCTCCATCCTTTGCCAGCCTCTCCCCAGTCCTGTGTTTCTTATCTGCCTCCCATCTTCTCCCTTTCCTCAACTGGAATAACATAAGATTATGAAATCAAATAATTAAGTATACACATTGTTACATTTACTGAGGGAGGTTTCTATTCTCTGTTTTTAAATACTAGTTACAATTTGTTCTTTTAAATAAACTTTTTTTTTCCTCCTGCTTGTGTGTAAGCCTTGGTTGATTTCTCTAGAGGCATCAGTGGCCTCTAAGAGAAAAAGGCTCTTGATTGCTGATGCTATTTAAATAAGGAACACAGGGTATACTCAGTGAGAATTTTAAACCACCCCACTGTCATGATACAATTCCTCCTTCTTCTGCTTGGCTGCAGAGACAAAAAGAAAAGGCCCTCATAGACCAAAGATACCCTGTGCGTGCTCAGTCAGTCATGTCTGACTCTCTGCAACCCCACAGACTGTGGCCGGCCAGGCTCCTCTATCCATGGGGATCCTCCAGGCAAAAATACTGGAGTAGGCTGTCATGCCCTCTTAGGGGATCTTCCTGACCCAGGGATCAAACCCGCATTTCCTGCTTCTCCTACATTGTAAGTGGATTCTTTACCAGTGAGTCCCCATGGAAGCCCCAAAATACCTTAAGAC
Source organism: Bos mutus (assembly GCF_027580195.1). Taxonomy (NCBI): domain Eukaryota; kingdom Metazoa; phylum Chordata; class Mammalia; order Artiodactyla; family Bovidae; genus Bos; species Bos mutus. Next base: position 21,384,988 of record NC_091620.1, on the reverse strand, counting down.
AGAACTTTTAAAAAATGAAAATGCAGTCCTTAGAGGCTTAGAGGCACCCAGAGGACCCCAGTTCTTTGGACTCCCAATCCATTGTCTGTAGTCTTCATCCCCACCCTGACAATGACAACAAACGCCCCTGCAACAATACTGGCCCAACGAAGAACCCCTGCTGTGTGCTGCATCTTCACTGGGGAGGCCTAGGGAGGGTAGAAAATTACCCCCAAGTCACCCTGGTGCCTCCATTGCCATCTGGTGTAGGAAAACCCACAGCAGAATCAGGAAAGCCACAGCAGTGCATTCACTTGGAGAATCAATGCTAATATTTATTGACTGCCCGCTATGTGTTAAGCACCCTGCAGGCATTATACCGTTTAATTTCCCCAACACGGTGTTTTACAAAGGAGGAAACTGAAGCTAGACAGGTTAGGGAACCTGCAAAGGCTGGCTGCTAGAAGTCATGGAATTGGGGTTTCCATGCAAGCCTCCAGCCCTGAGCACTTGACCCTCTGGTCAGATAGCCCAGGTGGTGGTCTCCAAACTGATGGGGTGATACACTCCGTGAGTAAGTGATGAACCATGTGAAAGTGTGACCTGCTCAATAAAAGGTTAATTTAAAAAAATTTTAAACAAAGTATAATACCATGCCTGCTGATTCTGGCTAGAAGCTTGTGATCCAGGGTTTAGATACACTTGCTGGAAAATGGTTAAGTTACTGGAATTAAGAAAATTCTCAAAGATACAAAAAGTGTCAGAGAGTCTGAAGGTTCTCCATTTGCAATCTCAGAACACTCTTCGACACAAACGCCTAGAGAAGCAAGGGGGAGAAGAAGTTCAAGAGTGAACCTTGCAACTTGCTGGAAAATAGTTAAGTTACTGGAACCAAGAAAAACCTCAAAGATACAAAAGTTTTGGAGACTTTGAAGGTTCGTTCTCTTTTGTGATCTCAGGAGACTCTTATACACAAGTGTCTAGAGACACAATGGAGAGAAGAGGTTCAGGAGTGAACCTCACAAAATAAAGGGGACAGGGTGGAGGAAAAGGGGTCACAGAGATTCAGTCCCAGCACAGTGCCCCAGTTGAGGAAAGCAGGCTTGGTGAGGCCAAGTATTAGTTCATTCCAAGAGAAGACACACATCTACATTTTGATGCGAAATCTCCTGATTTTTAAATGCTGGCAATTCTTCTGACATTTACAAATAATCTTCAAGTCAATGAAACCACTTCATCAGGTTTGAACTCAAAGTCAGTGTAGAGGAGATGTTTGTGTCAGGATGAAGAGGCCCTAAAGCTACCTAGGAGTCACCAGCACTCCCTGCAATGTATGCAGAGGACCAGGGGCACCCAGGACCTGGGAGAGATCCAGAACCACCTGCAACAGCCCAGGATCCCAGAGACCCATGGGTGTTTCGCACACACCAAGCAAACACATCTGAGCCACTCCCCGGCAGGGCACGGGGCAGCACAAGCCCACGAGTGCAATGAACAGATCTGAAGTCAGCTGCCCATGCCAAGCCACAAGCCTCCTAACTGACACTACATTTTCAGGAAGATGGCTGAGGCCACCTTCAAGATCTGCACAAAACTAACCCTAACCCTGGCAACAAGCTGTGGACAAGTTTGTGTATGACATGACTGCACATGCTAATTTACCATTTCAGCTCTTACACCAGGACAGGGATTACACTGGGAGAAGAGGACTCACGGCAGAGCTTTGGATGGGCAAGTGACATTCTATTTCTTGATTTCAGTGTTATTATACCCCTGTATTGTTTGTGCGGGGCTTCTCTGGTGGCCCTGCCTGCCAATGCAGCAGACATGGATTTAATTCCTGGAACATCCCCTGGAGAAGGGAATGGCAACCCAGTCCAGTATTCTTGCCTGGAGAATCCCATGAACAGACGAGCCTCCATGGGGTTGCAAAGAGTTGGACACAACTGAGAGACTAAACAACAACAACACTGTGCAAATTCATTGGGTTAAACACTTAAGCGTACTTTTCTACGTACACATGCGAAAATATAGACAGATAAGTAGAGAGAGAAATACATAAAATTTCAAAAGCTCGATTTCTATGAAACTTGAAAAATCCTTAAGACACTTATAAAGGATCCAAACACCCACACTAAGCTGCTCACTTAGTTAAAGCCACTCAACTACTGTTTGGAAAAGGAAAGGCTGGCTACAAGTCTTCCCTCTTTCAAGCCTTACTAGGCTTCAAGAAAAGAAAATACTCTGTGTGAGCTTAAATTTGGGCTGTGAGATGAATTCTCGAAAAGCTGTATGAAAACTGCCTCTGGAATCTCTAAATTCTATACAAAATGCCTTAGGGGACTTGTCATTTAAAAACTATTCAGCACATGAAGCGGAGAAGGCAATGGCAACCCACTCCAGTACTCTTGCCTGGAGAATCCCAGGGACGGGGGAGCCTGGTGGGCTGCCGTCTATGGGGTCGCACAGAGTTGGACACGACTGAGGCGACTTAGCAGCAGCAGCAGCACATGAAGAATCACTTCCAGGGACTTCCCTGGTGGTCCAGTGGCTAGGGCTCCACATTGCCAATGCAGGGGACCCCGTTTGATCCCTGGTCAGGCAACTAGATTCCACATGCCAGAACTAAGAGTTCACATGCTGCAACTAAGATCAGGCACAATCAACTAAAAAATATATACATATATAAAGAATGTGTGTGCTAAGTCACTTCAGTCATGTCCGACTCTTGACGACCCTATGGACTGTAGCCCGCCAGGCTCTTCTGTCCATGGGATTCTCCAGGCAAGAGAATTCTCCATCGCCACAGCAGCTGCCATGCTCCTGCTCTCCCCTGGGGCTGAAACCTCACACTCCCATCAGATCATCTCTCCTACTTTGCTGAAACTATCGGCACCATCTCACACGAGGTCCCTGCCACCTTCGCCCTCACCTCCACCCGCTCCGTCACCACAGTTACCTCCCTGTCGTTCCTTCATCCCCAAGGTCAGACGCATCTCTCCCTTCCCCCAACCACACATCTCCTCTGAATAAGCTGAACCCCAAACACGGCATTGCAGAAGGCAGGCTCTGCAGGAACCCCCATCAATTGACTTCTCTCCCTTTTCCTCAGGGTCTTCTCTCTCTCCTGCAAACAGCACAGGCTTCCGCTTTCTGGAGACCTCTCCTTAACCCTGTTGCTGCCCCTCACCCTCTTTCTCTTTCTCTTTCCCTTCCCTGGGCATTTCCTGGAACGCACCCTTGACCTCCTCCCCGTGCATGGCCTCTTTGCTAGCTCTGCACCCACGGGGCTGGCCCAGGGGACTGCTTATGTCAGTCTCCGCAGTTCTGCGAGAGCCACTCCCAGGTGAACAACCGCTCGGGCTTAAGCTATCAACCCACTCATTAAATGCTGCTCTCCCCACAGAACAACCAACTCCAGAGAAGCACAACTTTTAATAAAGTACCCAAAACTTAACTCATCCCCCTGGGATGGTGCACGGACTATCTGAGAGATCAATAATAAAATGCTAATCAGCAAACACTCCTGATCGGGCAGAAATTCTGTACGTCCCGATGTGCAGACTACAGGAGAAAAGAACACAATATAGATGCCTGCACACTAACCAGGAATTTAAAAGTACTTCCTGAACTGATGTTACAGAGTGACCTCTGTAAATACTGCAGGATGCCATTGCTCTGTTTTAATCAAACAGTCTGGCTCCAAAATATAACTGATAAGTACTGAAAGATCAGTCTCTGGAATCAGACAAACTACGTTTGAATCTCCACTAATGTTGGGTTGATCAATCCTGTCCTCGGTGTTTCCAAACATAAAGTGTGGAAAATACATGCTCCAGAGGGTCATTAGATAGATTAAAATAGCACAGGGGACCCTTGGCTGCCAATCAGAATCATCTGCAGCACTGAACAGAATACTGGTGCTTTGATCCCTCTCCCAGAGGTTCTGACTCAGTCTGTCTGGGTATACTCTGGAATTCTGAAACTCTGCAGATGATTCTAATGTGCATAAGGTCCAGAAAAACTGAACAAACATAGGGAAAGCTATCCCTCCAAAATGCCAGCTTTTAGTACGATCATTCACAATACGGCCTGGGAAAGGAAGAATTCGGGGTTCCAGGTCTAAACAAGATGAAGCACTTAAAAGAACCAGGCTAAGGCAAGTGAGAATTTTAATAACCAAGAACCTTCAGGGGAAATTAGTTTGTTCCGCTCTTCTTGGTTAGTAAAATCAGAAAGATGTCATTCCCAGGAATAAGTTAAGGACTCTACACATCAAGTGACATTCATGAAGATCACTCAGGATGAATGAGAAGGAACCTAAGTTGTTGGTGTGAATCCCCAGGGCCTGAAGCTCTACCCAGTCACTATTATAATCACCTAATGGGCCACTTTAGCAAAGTAGTTATACTCTAGTCCAAAAATGCATTTTTCACCCACTGAAATTTGCATCTGGCATCACAGACACTGCTGCTGCTGCTGCTAAGTCGTGTCAGTCGTGTCCAACTCTGTGCGACCCCATAGATGGCAGCCCACCAGGCTCCCCCGTCCCTGGGATTCTCCAGGCAAGAGTACTGGAGTGGGTTGTCATTTCCTTCTCCAGTGCATGAAAGTGAAAAGTGAAAGTGAAGTCGCTCAGTCGTATCTGACTCTTAGCGACCCCATGGACTGCAGCCTACCAGGCTCCTCCGTCTATGGGATTTTCCAGGCGAGAGTACTGGAGTGGGGTGCCATTGCCTTCTCCATCACAGACACTAACTCTGATCATTTCTGTCACTTTGTGATAATCTTGAAAAGATTCTTGGTTCCTTGATGAAGTGTGTTCTAGAAGGTCCTATAGGCTTTTTTTTTTTTTAAGGGTCACCTTCCTCCAGAAAGCACTGCTTCCACAAAAAAAAAAAAAAAAAACACCTTAATTTGAAAAAAAAATCTATAGGGAAAAACAAAAAACATGAAAGAAAACATGAGTGAAACAAAATGAGGAAAGCTGCATTAGGAAAGGAAGTAGTAGCACTCCATTCAGAAGAGGAGGTTATGTGATTCCCATTCCCAAAAACAGAAAGAATGGCAGTTTAAAATTTTCAAGAAATAAAATTTTAGGACCTTATCCTGTAATTTCATAAACTTTCTCGTCTATCTTCCACACAACACGAACAGAAAACAGACACACGTGAAACAAAATAAACATTTCACATCTATTATGATCCATTCATTCACAGACAAAGACATCTTTTTTTTCACAGTCTATAAGAAATTAGGATGCATTTGCAACCATGGGTGTGCTGTCATTTAAGTGGCAATGTTTTATCTTCATGATTTTTCTTCCTCAGAGTAGAGAAAATAACTAGTCCATCTTACTCTCGATGGCATCCTAGTTCCAATGAAATGTTATATTAGTCATCGACAATAATATTACTACAGGCAAGGCTTTACGCTAGCAAGGGGCCAATAATACAGTCACGGAGATAGGATGAATGCAGAGAAACTTAGATGAATAATAATTAAAATTAGTTCCAAACAAGGGGCTGTATGTAGTATGGGTGTTAACAGAGAAACTGCTAAAAGAATATGAAGCAGAGGGCATTCAAGCAATTGAACTCTGTCTGTAAAAATAAGTCCTGAACTTTGCTCTGAAGACGGTGAGAATTTAGCAGACTGACAAAGCCTGGGCAGGCGCTGCCTTTCGGGAAAACATCATGAGGAAGATGTTAAAGACGGAATACAGAGGGGCCATCTGGGGCATAATTAACCTGGGTCAGGTGGGCAGTTCAGACGTGTGATGGGAGACGGGGTGGATAACAGGATGAGACTCCTGAGGACCTGAACTGCCAGACTAAGCAGTTAAAAATTGATCGAACAAGCTGGTCTGGCATCCTGAACATCCACCCCCTGCCAAGGCGCAAGCTCTCTGCAACAGCCAAAAGAAATTCCCCAGGGTGCCTGCCCACTGGCCAAAAATGGTCTGCTTCCTCCGCTACATCTTTCAGGGTATTTCTCTGCCTCTGGGCCCCTCTACTCCCAAAGGATGCCAGAGTCAGTTTTCCACCTCAGCTTCCCCTCCAGAAGTTGTCTTCGGCCATCCTTGCTGGCTCACTAAAGTTTCTGCCTCTCCAGGAAGGGAATGAATCATACAGAGCTACTCAAGTTTCGGGGAAAAGTGGCCTTAAGCAAGAACCATAAGGAAGAGTCGTGTAGTGCAGGAGAAACTGAGCAGTGTCAGGACCAGGTGATGGGAACTAAGGTGGGGAAGAGAAGCCACACTTGTGAGGGGGCATCTGGAAGGCAGATCCAGCAACCCAGGGCAAGAAGAAGACAGCAAAGCCATGGAGCATTCGAGGCACGATGCCCCAGAGGCTGAGCACGGGAAAGACCCCCCCCAACAGATCGCCCAGGACTCAAGTCACCAGTCTCACTGTGTGCCAGAGACAGCACCAGGCTTCTGGGATCTGCAGGCACCATCCCTGTCCCTAAGTTGGTGCTAGTCTGATAGTAAAAACAGAACTAAAAATAAGTCACTGTAAGGGTTTCGCTGTGAGAGGATGAGCGATGGTTGCACGACAATGGGAATGCACGTAATACCCTGCAAACCCGTGCACTTAATCATGGTGAAAGGAAATCTCAGGTATTTTTACCACAATAACCAGTGAAGCACTGTAACACACAGTAGGAACACTCAAATAGAGACAATGAACACAGTTGTGGCACAAAGGAGGATCAGGAGAGAGGTGCTCAACAAAGTAAAGACAGCTGGGGCTGAACCCTGAAGGAGGAGCAGAAAGCGTGCTCCCAGAAGAGCACATGTTCCTCCCACTCCCATCCGTTCACCGCCAGATCATACTCCCCACGCCCGTCCCCCAGGAAGTAACGGCAATGGCTGTTCACATCCCCGGTGTGGCCAAGATTCCTAAATACCCTCTGACTCTTGGGCTCTGGATCTCGAGACGAGTGCACAGGGTAATGACTGCTTTATGGGTAAACATCTGTTCACACTGAGATGCAGTAGAAGACAATCAGACAACATGACTGGGAAGAAATATTAGTCCCGGCCAGGGATTCTCTTTCCGGAAAATTGCTGAACTATACAAACTATGGGCTTCCCTGGTAGCTCAGTTGGTAAAGAATCCTCCTGCAATGCAGGAGACCCTGGTTCAATTCCTGGGTCGGGAAAATCCCCTGGAGAAGGGATAGGCTACCCACTCCAATATTCTGGCCTGGAGAATTCCATGGACTGTATAGTTCATGGGGTCGCAAAGACAAAGACATGACTGAGCAACTTGCACTTTCTTCACTTTCATACAAACTATAAACCTGTTTCTAAATTCCCAAACAAGCGGCATATTTTGGGATAGTTCTTCTGGAAATGATTCTGGTTTACACACACACACACACACACACACAGAGGGGTTTTTGACCCAGTAATTCTCCTATAATCTCATCCTAAAGGAAATAACCAGAAGCCCAAAGATCTATGTATGAAGAGGTTCATCAGAGCATAAATGTATAAAATGGTAAGGATGAGGATCAATGTAGACCCCAAACTAAGAATGGCTTGAAAAATTCTGCTCTATAAAGGGATACTATGCAACCATTAAAAATATTTTAAAGGATATGTAATACCCGGGAAAATATTTTGCATTTCATTGCAAACGAAAATTGCAATAAGGAAAATTATACAGATAGTATGACCACATTTTACAAAACAGTCTATTAATTATATATACCTGTATACATGTTTTTGGACTGCAAGGAGATCCAAGCAGTCCATCCTAAAGGAGCTCAGTCCTGGGTGTTCATTGGAAGGACTGATGTTAAAGCTAAAATTCCAATACTTTGGCCACTGGATGTGAAGAACTGACTCATTGGAAAAGACCCTGATGCTGGGAAAGTTTGAGGGCAGGAGGAGAAGGGGACAACAGAGGATGACATGGTTGGATGGCATCACCGACTCAATGGACATGGGTTTGGGTGGATTCCAGGAGGTGGTGATGGACAGGGAGGCCTGGCATGCTGCAGTTCATGGGGTCGCAAAGAGTCGGACACAACTGAGTGACTGAACTGAACTGATACATGTTTTTTAAAAGATAAGAAAGACACATATCAAACTGTATATGAAATACTATAGTTATTGTTAGATGGTAAAAATAAAGGTGCTTATTTTCATCTAAATATATTTCCATATTTTCAAAGAATATATAAATAAGTATTATTTATGTGTGCTAAATTGCTTCAGTCATGTCTGACTCTTTGTGAACCTATAGACTGCAGCCTGCCAAGCTCCTCTGTCCATGGGATTCTCCAGGCAAGAATACTGGAGTGGGTTGCCATACCCTCCTCCAGGGGATCTTCCTGACCCAGGGATGGAAGCTGCATCTCCTGTGACTAAGTATTAGTTATAATCAGAAACAAATTTTTCTTACTCCACGAAAGAAAGAATCAATGATATGCAGGAAATTCAGTCACTGACAGGATTAAATTTAAAATGACATCTAACATCCACATGGGTTTAAGTTCAAGGACAAGGTCTGGGACAAAGATGTCCGAGAGGACTTTTGAGGCTCAATAATATAGAGGGGACTCCTGGGGCCAAGAGACTGAGTAAAATCTTCAAGAAAGAAAAGAGGGTGTGAAAAAGAGTCCTGAGTTAGGATTCAGGAGGAGGAAGATGGTAAGTGGCTTTAAGAAGCACCTGTTACATTCACTAAGTCATTATTCTGGTTCAATCAACCGTTCATATAATCACATATGGGGCTTTCCAGGTGGCACCAGTGGTAAAGAACCCACCTGCCAATGCAGGAGATGTAAGAGACATGGGTTCAATCCCTGGGTTGGGAAGATCCCCTGGAGGAGGGCATGGCAACCCACTCTAGTATTCTTGCTGGGAGAATCCCATGGACAGAGGAGCCTGATGGGCTATAGTCCACAGGTCACAAAGAGTCAGACACGACTGAAGTGACTTAGCACACACAGTACAATCACATATCTGTTCAATCTTTCACTGACAGCATCACTCCTCTCTTCAGTCATCCATTTAGTTAGTCAACAAACATTCACTGAGGGCCAGCCACAGTGCTAGGTGGTGAGGACATGAATTGGAAGAGGAACCATTTTTCTACCCCCAAGAAGCTTCCAATCTAATTAAAAACAAATTCTGCACAGAGTGGTCCGTGCTATCACGGAGTGTAAGCAGACCATCTAAACCTTTTTGGGATTTCTGGAAGGCTTCCTGCAGGAGGTGATATCTAGGCTGAGTTTTCGAGGATGGAGGAAAATCAAGGAAATGAGGAAGAGAAAGAGCATTCCAGGAGAAGGAACAGCATAGAGACAGCATGTGCAAAGGCACTGAGACATAAAGAACTCAACACAGGTCCCCTTATGGGGAAGGAACGTGTGGCCTGAGCGGTGTCGTGGAGGACAGGACACGAAGCAGGAAAGCGAAGGAAGGCTGTTCCACTGGCAAAGGCAGACCGAGAGAAATGAAGACTGAACAGACCAGGAACACTGCCACGTGCGGCATCACGCTGCCCTTCTGATCCAGTGAACTCAGCGAACATGCTGACTAGGAACACAGCCAAGAGGCCCAAGAACAAAAAGACAAGCAGAAGCCCAAAGTCAACTAATGAATCGCAGCCAACTACGTTGTTAACGCGTGTAACTGTGGACCCTTTTCACACTCCATGTCACTTGCTGTCCCCTCCTTATCTCTGCTGTCCCCTCTACTCTCTTCCTCATCCACCCTCTACTATTCAGCCTTCCTGCCCCATGCGTTCTCTCTCCAAGCACCCACGCACTCTGCCAAGGGCATGTACTCCCCAGTCTGTTTAATCATGTAGATCCATGTATCTATATATGTGTATTTCTGTATGTGCTACTATTAACCTATGTACCTGTATACAAGATGCTTTTTTATGGACTCGTGTGTCTGTGTATGTAGTATTTGTGAAAATGTCTGTTAATACATATTTCTGTCTTTCCTCACCTTTTGAGTGTCTTCCTCTGGATGTACATACATGCATATTTATCTGTGAGTACATGTATGTATGTAAACAGGTGAAAAGATGTGCTGAGCGTGAGTGGGGATGTGATCATCTGCAGTTTCAGCCCACCTGGCACCCACTCCCCCAGTATGGCTTTGGGGAACACTCCTTCCTCCATGATCAAGGTGCCTTTGTCACTAAAGATGCCCATTTCCTCAGGGCCAAGGGACAGGCACCTAACCCAACCCCCATGCTCTCCCCTCAGAATTGGAATCCTGAACAGAAAAATAATAAAGGCTGAAATTCACCCAACTGGCTGTTCCCTAAAGAACGGTCTCCGTCTCCTACAGCCTGGATCTCCAAGGTGCAGGCCCCGGGGCATCTTGTCAGGGCCACAGAAGTAGAAATTGACACAGATAAGAATATTTACACACCTTCCCAGCTGCAAAGTTCTATGGTTCAGGAACTATTTAACACTCTGTCATATACTACCCATGACAACAGTTTTGCCTGGGATTATTTTTAAAACTTGTATTTCTCCCTCCCCGGTTCAGTTTCTTGCTGCCTCACTATCCACCACCTACTCTTCCTCTCCCAGGTCCGGAGACGCCCAGCTTCTGTCTAGTCTCGCCTGACTAATACAGACGGCAGACACTCTGCTTCACTCAGCAACAATCCAATATGACCCAAACAACGTGGCAGAGCTCAGAAACTGTTCCTGTTCAGGCAGACACACAAGTTACACTATTTAAAGAAATACAGATTTGTTTTTTCACTGTGGCCAAAAGTTCTAATTCACATTTCTTTTTCCTTTTGGCCGCTCTGCAGGACATGTAGGACCTTAGTTCCCCGATCAGGGATCAAACCTGCAACCCCCTACACTGGAAATACAAAGTCTCAACCACTGGACCACCAGGGAAGTCCCTCTAATCCATTATTGTTTAACTAAACAACCTTAAGTATTATAAAAACCTGGTGTAGGTTCATTTATTCCCTCTTGGCAATGAGCCACCTATTAAAACTAAGACTACCAGAAATCATGACCATAAACAACTAGGAAAAGTACCAATGATAAAAAAAAATTTAATAAAAAGGTAATAAATAAATAAGCACTATTGATGATAAGTCCTCATTCATTTACTAGTGCTGGGCCCTGTGGAATACAGATGACTAACTCTAACAGGGATCCCACCGTGGGGAACAGGGAGTGAGGGTGTGTGGCTGAGAGGCCCAAACTGCACAGGGTCTTCGTATTCATTTCCCATAAAAAGCCTGCAGTTAGAACTTATAGTCAGATTTTATAAATGGAGAAAATGTAATCACTGTTATGACCATCTTTAACCCTGACGTCGTGTGTTATCAATTATTTCAGCATGAAATGTATCTTGAACGCTTGTTTACAAAATAAGACTTAAACTTATGGTAAATTAGAAACTTTTTCTTGATTAGAGGATCCATTAACAAATCTCTTTATAAAATTATGTAAGTGCTACTGTCAAAGAATTCTAACTTTGTAAATTCCAAAGAGCTAAACCACAGGGTCAAAGGGTATGTGATGATCACAGGGCAGCTGGGTGGGAACTGTGTCTCTGAGCCCGACGTGACCCGTCTTTAAACACTCCAGGACTAACAATTTTCAACAAATGTCACAGCTGTGTTGTACAGGGTCAGTGCTCAGGACTAGAGGGCAAAGACGGAAAAGACTGCCAGTTCCCTGACATGGATAAGATCTGGTCTGGTCAGAGGCTTCAAAAGTTAATCCAGGATATGGTGAATCAAAGCAGGAATTCGAGTGATGTCCCCACCTCAATTGTCAAAGGCTGATGGGGCTACCAGGTCCAGGAGAAGCAGAGTTGACCCCTGAGCTCCGTGGCATGGGAGAGAGTACAGACGACGTGCCTTATAGCTTCCTGCTCTGCTCTTTCTGCTGTGATCCACAGACACTACACTTAAAAAACACTTTTTGCACAAAGTTCAACCTGGCCCTGCCCCATCACACCGAAGTGATGACCATCCTACCATCAAAAAGAAAAAAAGAGGCAATCCGACACTAAGTTGCTCCACAGCATCATCTCCACGCCCTCACCTGCACCCACCCACACCTGTACCCATCGCTCCTTCCAGTCCGTCTGTCTCCGTGGAAGCAGCACCATTCTTCCTGTCCAAGAGTGCCCCGGAGTTCGAATCTGTCCCCTTCTAGTTATTAGATGCGTGACCTAAGGTGAGGTACCTCATCTTCTTGTGTATCAGTTTCCTCATCTGTAAAATGGAGTTAATAGTTGTAGCTGATAGAGTTGTTGCCAGGACAAAATAATACTATTAATCCACGTCAAGTGGCTAGAAGAATGCCTGGCATAGGGTAAGTGTACATTAAATGTGAGTTAGCTATTATAATAGGGCAGCAGAGGATAAGATGGTTGGATAGCATCACTGACTCAGTGGACATGAACTTGGGCAAACTCTGGGAGATACTGAGGGACAGGAAGCCTGGCGTGCTGCATGGGGGTAACAAAGAGTCAGATACAACTTTGCAACTGAATGACGAACAAGTTATTATAATTGCTATTGCTTTATAATTTACTTGTGTCTCTTCTGAGAACTTGCCCTGGTGATTTTACCTTTTCCTCCTTTATCCTCAAACAATTTGTGCTTGTGGTAGATAATCTTGATGATCACCATCAATTCATAAGCATATGCTAGTCCATCCACCAATGGTTAGCTTCTATTCCCGCCTGCCACTTGAATCTGGGCTGGCCTTGTGATTTGCTCTGACCAAGAGAATGCACCAGGGGAACTTTCAAGCCCCAGATCTTAAGTGAACTGGCAGCTTCTGCTTTATCCCTATGGAAAGCCAAATATGATGTCCTACCATCCTGAGACCACTACATTTTGAAGAAGCCCACGACAGCCACATGGGAAGAGAGCAGGAGGGTATGTGGAAGAGCATAAAAATACTAGACAGGTAAGGGAAACCCTCTTGGACCTTCCAGCCCAGTTCCAGTACCAACCACAAGCCAAGTCAGGAACCACAGTCCAGGCTATATGGAGTAGAAGAATCGCCCATCTGAGCCCTGTCCAAATTCCTGACCCACAGAATCACTAGAAATAAAATACCATTATTGTCTTAAACCACTCAATGTTGGGGTGATCTGTTATGCAACAAGAGATAACTGAAACAATGCTCCCCTTCAGCACTAAAAGAATGTTCCATCATCCATCCCATCTTAAAACAAAATATCCCACAGTTCTTCAACCCTACGTTTACCACCAGTTACTGACTTCTTTGTATCACCACTGCAGTCTTCTATTATAGCACTTAGCACACTGCTGGATAGTTATTTATGTATAGGACTCTCTCTCCTACTGGACGGAGTTCCTTGGGGCCATGACTAACTGTCATGTTTATCTTAATATCCTCACGTCTAGCGCATTCAGCAAGTGGTAGTGAGTGCTCCAAAAAAAATGTTAGCTGAGGGAATTCCCCTGGAAGTCCAATGGTTAGGAGTCCACCCTCTCACTGCCGAGTCTCTGGACTCAATCCCTGGTTGAGGAACTAAAATTCCATCAGCTGTGTGGCATGGAAAAAAAAAAAGGTTAATGAATAATGTATGCACGTATAAAATAAAAGGAACCTCCATACATCTGGTTTACCCCAGACATGCACTGGAAAACCCAAGATGAAGATGGAAACAAATATAGGAACCAAGAAAGCAAAATTTCTAGAACCAGACAAAAATCAAAAGGTGCAGGAAAGAGGTAAAGAGTAAAATCAGCATGGTGGAGTCAAAAGCACAGAATGAAAGCCACTGGAGTTTGAGGGTTGTTTCTGCAGCACAACTAGCTTATCCTGACTGACGGAATACATTTTCTACAAGTATATGTTGTTTTGTTCTCATGAGGAGCTGAACCCTAAATTGGAAGGACAAGAGGAACGTGAAAGATGTCAATGGTCAAAGTCAATAAAAACTCTGATTAAAAAATAGGTAAAACAGTTTCAGGCCTAAGATTTCTGGAAAATTATTTAGAAGGTTAAACTTTAAAGCCAGATCCAGACAAGAACTCAAGGTATGAATACACTGTGTTTTATTAAGAACTAAAAAGGCTCAAGGGGCATATAAAACAATGAAAGTAGGGCAGCTTGGTGCACAGGTTGGGTTTCAGACAATGTATTAATTTTAAGGCCTCGACTTCCTCCCACCAAAATTTCAAAGTTAATGAGAAATTGATTTTAAACCAGTGGCATACACCAATTTATTAACAAAGAGGATGTATAACAACCCACACACTATGCTGTCAGAAACAAGCCACAGAAAAATAGTATAGTCAAAAACAAAGTAGAAATAGTATCAAAACCACAAGGATATGATCCAGGACATGATACAAAAGGAAATGCAATAAGAAAATGTCACTTGGTATTAAGAAAATGATTATCCTCTGTGTTGGAGGATATGGAATATGGGTTCATAACATGAATTTTAACTTTCTGAAACTTTTTAAAATTTTTAATATGCTAGTGTTAAAAAAAATGGCACCTTCACATAATATCCTAACTTTCAAAAGCCTGCCTCCTTCATTTCTCTTAACCACTATTTGGTGAGCACCTTTCCGTATGTGCTGAGCCCTGGGCTGGCCTTCAGAGCCAGGACATCTGACACAGGCAGGGGGCTGGCAAGGGGCCATGGATGGCTGTGACCACAGCTCTGGGTCCATAGAGCTCACTCAACCAAGCAAGCAAAGCCTATGAGCGGGCATTGTAATGACAGAGATCACAGAGTCATTCTGTAACTAGACCCAGAGCAAAAGAAACCCCCAGGGTGAGGAGGACTGCTGCTAGTTGTATGACCGTGAGCAAGTCTGTGAACATCTCTAACCTTTATTTCCCTCATCTGTAAAATGGGGATAATAACAGTGCCCACCTCGTATTGTTCTGATATACATTAAACAAGATACACTGTGCCTAACACAATGCTTGGCAAGCAACTAGCACTCTATAATTGTTGGGTATTATTACTCCCAGGTTAGCCTTGAGCTCTCTACAAGGGAAACCAGAGAAAGGAACACAAAGGCGGCCTCAATCAAAGGCCTGACGGGACTTTCCTGATGGTCCAGTGGTTAAGACTTCCCTTTCCAATGCAGAGGGTGAGGGTTCAATCCCTGGTCAGGAAGCTAAGACCCCACATGCCTCATGGCCAAAAGACCAAAACATAAAATAGAAGCAATATTATAACAAATCCAATAAAGACTTAAAAAATGGTCCATATCCAAAAAAAAATAAAAGTCTTTAAGAAATGAAAAAAAAACAAAGGCCTAAGTGCCTACTAACAAACAAGGAAGTACAACTTTAAAGGAAATGTTTTTTACCTATGATTTTGGTAAAAATAATAAAGATTGGGAATAGTCTGTATTATGGAAAGGTAGAATAAAACTGGCACTCAATTCACCGCTAGGGAGAATGCTGATAGTGTCAACCTTTTGAGAGACCAATTTGGTAATATATATTAAAATTTAATACATGAAGACTGTCTAGTCCAGCAGTTCTATTTCTGGGAATTTATCCTAAGGAAATAATTAGAAAAGTGTATAAAGATAGACATACAAAGACACTCATAGCAGTGTTTTTTAATCACACCAAAGCTGAAAGCGATGTAATTATCCATCAACAGAGAACCGATTAAATAAAGTATAGAACATCCACAGCATCGGGTAAAATCACGATGTGGACCTGTATTTCCTGACAAGAAGGTTCTATGAGCAAGTGTGAAGTGATAAAAAGCAAGTCAGCCAGCAACACGTGGAAGACAGTACCATTCCTTCACGTGTATGTGCTTACACAGCTAAAAAAAAGTCTGAAAGGAGAGACACCAGAGTGGCACAGCGGTTATCTCTAAGTGGAGGGATCTGGGGTGGTTTTCACTATCTTTTTATACTAAAAGAATGCATTTAATGTACCATAAATCTGACATGTTAAGCCTCATCACATCACTCCTCTAATTCTCACCTTACCTGGGGGTGATGATGAGTCCTGTGACACCTACGATGCTCCACCCAACACTCACTTTCTCCCACGCCTGAGCCCCTGCCCCCTACTCCTCACCTCCACCCTCTCTGCTTTGGGCACATTAGCTTTCCTCCCATTCCCCCACCACCACCCCCCCGCCCCAACAACTGCACTCTCCTGTCTTTACACTGATTGCTTCATCCACAGGAAACACTGTCCCCCAAAGACCTAGTCGGCTGGCCCCCTGGCCTCCTTCAAATCTTAAGAGTAAATGCAACTGTCACAGGTTGAACCATGTGCCCCGTCCCCAAATTCACAGGCTGGAGTCCTAACCCTGAGTACCTCAGGATGTGACCTTATTTGGAAACAGGGTCATTGAAGATGTAAGAAGCTAAGATGAAGTCATACTGGAGTAGGGTGGGTCCTCAATTCAATGGCTGTCCTTACAAAAAGGGGAAATTTGAACACAGGGAGAGCCCCATGAGAAGACTGGATGCTGCCACAAGCCAAGGCCTGCCACAATCCAGGAGAGAGGACAGGACAGATGCTCCCCACCCCCCACCTTCAGAGGACTGCAGCCCTGCAGACAGAGGACTTCTAGCGTCCGGCACGGGGCTGCAATCAATTTCTGCTGTTTAAGCTGCCATTTTCGTGGCCCTTCATTATGGTGGCCCCAGCAATTAACACAGTCACGGGCTCAAAGAGGTCTCCCTCGCCACTGGACTCCCACTTCCATCCCTTGCTCCCAAGCCCTCTACCTGCTCCACTTCTTCACAGCATTTACCAAGAAGTAACACGCCATGAAATTACCTTTGTTCACAGAGGCATCCCCAGGGCCCAGTACAAGGTCTGCACAGAGTAAGCACTCAAGAAGGATCTGCTACACAGAGAAACAACACAGGACAAGACAGATCAAGGCTGGCCCAGCCGAGCTTACTCTCTAGTGGAGGGAGAGAGAAGCAGCAGACATGTAGAAGGTGATCAAGGCTGGCCCAGCCGAGCTTACTCTCTAGTGGAGGGAGAGAGAAGCAGCAGACACGTAGAAGGTGATCAAGGCTGGCCCAGCCGAGCTTACTCTCTAGTGGAGGGAGAGAGAAGCAGCAGACACGTAGAAGGTGATCAAGGCTGGCCCAGCCGAGCTTACTCTCTAGTGGAGGGAGAGAGAAGAAGCAGACACCTAGAAGGTGGTGACAAGCGCTGTGGAGACCACCAAGACAGTGTCAGGCGCAAGGAATTCAGGAAGGGCTGCTGTTTCTTTAAAACAGAGTCAGGGAAGGCGTCTCTGATGACGTGACATCTGAGCACAGACCTGAAGGAAGGGGCGCCCGTAAACCATGGAGATCACAGCTGAGATAAGAATGTTCCAGGCACAGAGAACAGTAAGTACAGATTAGTTCAATAAACACACACCATTTGTATAATCAGAATAGAAAAAAATAATAATAATAAGGCTATTGTAAGTCTGAAAATGCATCCAAATATTTAAAAGCCCAATGCCAAGGGCAAGGAAGAATAATCCGATTTTATAAATTCTTAAGACTCTACCCTGGCCCAGGCTGAAAATTTCAACCCCTTCCCAGCCCTGTCCCCAGCCTATCCTCCAACAAAACGGGGGGAGTGAGACGAGTTGAGAGGTTAAAAGTGAGGTGAAAGTGGAAGGTGACAACTGAGGTGAGAAGCTTTGAGGTAAGGTGAAATGAGGTGAAAGGTGAGAAGAGAGATAAAGTATACGGTGAAAGTGCATGCTTAGTCACTTCATTCGTGTCCGACTCTTTGCGACCCTATGTACCGAAGCCCACAAGGTTCCTTTGTCCATGGGATTCTCCAAGCAAGAATACTGGAGTGGGTTTGCCATGCCCTCCTCCAGGGGATGTTCCCGACCCAGGGATGGAACCCGTGACTCCTACATCTCCCACACTGGCAGTAGGTTCTTTACCACTAGCACCACCTAGGAATGTGAGGTGAGGTGAATCAGTCCTGAGGTTGAGAAGCCTGGAGATCCCTGATGGTGCCTTAGGGCCAAGAGCAGGTAATGTGACTGCTGTCCTAGCCACCAGCCACCGACCAGTCCCCATCAGGTCTGGCCTCTGCTGGTCACCTGTGTCAGCCAGCACGTTCCCACAGCCAGCACCTGTCCTGTGCTCCAGCCCTGCCCTAGGCCACTGTGGATCCCAGCTCTGACGAATGTTCACTCCAGCTACCCGACCAGCTAGTTCCCATTCAGCCTCACTTCAGGTTTTTTTTTTTTTTTAATTGCAATTTTAAAAAACCCCACATATCATACAATTTACCATAGTGTTTGGTACATTCATATGATTGTACAACCCATCCCCAGAATGCTTTTCATCCTGCAAAAGTGAAACTCTGCACCCACTGAACACAGCTCCCCCTGCCCTCCTCCCCTCTGCCCCTGGCCAGCTCCACTCTACTTTCAGTCTCTGCAATTCTGGCAACTCTAGATACAAGTGGAACCGCACAGTATTTTGTCTTTTTTGTGACTGTCTTATTTCACCTAGCATTAATGTCAAGGTCCATCCATGTCGCAAGCTGAGTCAGAACTTTCCTTTTTTTGTAAGAAGGAATACTAAGTCCCTTGTATGGACAGATCGCATTTTGTTTATGTCTGCTGATGGACATCTGAGTTGCTTCCACCTTCGCCTAGCTTTTGACACTTGTTTCCTTCAGCTACCTCCAGGTGCTCCTGTAATCCTTGGGGTTCAAGATCGGTGCAGGGCAACCTAGGGTGGAGCGGAAGGCCTCCAAACATGCCCAGGCTGAGGGAAAACACGGAGCAGGGGCGGTTCTGAGCTACACGACCTGCCAGACACCAGCCCAGTTCTGAACCTGCTGCTGCTCCTTCCCTGCTTCCCAACCAAGTTAAAACCTGAATTTTTACCAGTTAAAGACTCCTTACTGATAGGTGAAACCAAGTCTGGGAAATGTACCCATCCTCAAGGACACACTGCCAAGGCCAGAGCTTCTCAAACCTGAGTGTGATAAGTCCCTCTCATGTCCAACTCTCTGCAACCCCTATGGACCACAGCCCACCAGGCTCCTCTGTCCATGGGATTCTCCAGGCAAGAATACTGGACTGGGTTGCTGTGCCTTCCTCCAGGGGATCTTCCCAACCCAGGGATCAAACCTGAGACTCTTACATCTCCTGCACTGGCAGGCAGGTTCTTTACCACTAGCACCACTTGGACTTAAACGGTATACTCCATAGATCCAAGTAGACCTGGGCAAGAGCCTTCCTCACACACTCCCAGGGAGCTTTGGGGACCGCTCCATGCCCCGTAGCCTGCAGGAGCAAAGGCCTAGCAACTGCCCCCCGATTCACTCCTGTCTCCTGGGCTCCCCGTTAGCTGTGTGTGTGCAAGGCGTCCCTCTACTGAGGCTCCCCCGCCGTGTTCACATGGCCCTTCAGGCTGTGTGGCTCCAAAGTGAATCCCGGCACCACGGTGAGGAAGGGCTCCCTCCGCGGGACCCGACTCGAGAGCAAAGAAAGGAGCTGAAGGGCTTCCCCAGGACTCCACAGGGCCGCCAACACCTGCCCAGCACCAACAGCGGGAGCACCCGTCCGGCCCGACCCCGACCCCCTGGCAGGACGGGCCACCCACCGCCCAGGGGAGCTGTCACGGTGCATGTCCGGCCTCCGGGCCACCAGGAAAGGCAAGCGGACAGTGCCTGCCTCGCCCACTGCCAAGACGGCCTCCCAACTGCCGCCCACACTATTTGAGGCCTGAAATCCGTCCACTCTACTCCTCTCGGCTTCCCACCACAAACCAGCGTTATTTCCTCACACTCGCTGTCCCCTCTCATACCCGCCTTCTTCTCAGCAGAGGTCATCGTCCGCCATCCCCAGGAACGGTCACCCGCTCCTCAGCCCACCGCTGTCCCCCCACCACCTAGCTCCAGCTCTCCTCCACTCTCCCCTGCGTCCCCCCCAAAGCCCGGGAGCCTTCGCTGCTACCCTCATCACCCTTTCCAGCACCATCCATCTCCTCTTCCAGGCCAGCCCCTCCTCACCGGCACTCGGGGGCCCCTACCTGCCCCTTCTTCGCTTTCTGCTAACTTGCTGCCCACTTCATGCCCCAAAGAAACCAGGACCCCCCAAAGCAGGACTCGGCTTCCCCCCCCCCACCTCCCTCCCCCTCCCCCAGCCAGCCAGTCATCCTCAAGTGCATCCCGAGGTTGAAACCACGGAGAATCTGAGGAGGGCGACCCTCAGGCGTCAGATCCTGTCACTTCCCCCTCTCGTTGGCCCTTTCCAGCACAATCGTTCTGGAGACCCTGCACCCACCGTGTGCACGTTCTCGTGAGCGCCCCCCTCCTACATCCCTGTTCCCACCCCTGTCACAAGCCTCATCCTGAGCGCCCAGGCTGTGGACTTGGACTTGAAGGAGCATGAAATCGGACAAGGCCCCCCCAGGTGTTTCAGCGAGAAAGTGATGATGTGACCTGAGCAGACTGGTTTCCACAAGGACCTCCAGCTGAAGTGGGGAGATGAACTGGCTGGAGCCAGAGTAGTAACGGGGGAAAAGAGGACGGGAGCATGGACAGGGGCAGTGGTGATGGAGAGAGGGGTGGAGAGACTAAAGGGCCGCTTCCTCCCCGGCCCCGGAGGTCACAGCCCTTCATTCACTGAGTACTCAGTGCCCAGCTCCCGGTTCTCTCACCTCACTCCTGGCGAATCTGGCACCTACAGAGGATTCACCCAGAGCCTGCATTCACAGTCCACTCCAACAACCGATCCCTGCAGCCACACCCCACACCCTTAACCAAGACCAACACCAGTGCCGATTCACCTCTGAAACCGCCATCCCTCCAGCCCACCTCCCACCTCGCTGCTATCTGGGATCTCCCCGGACTCCCCTTCTCAGTCCTTCTCCCCTCCTCCTCCCCTTCCTTCCTCACCCAGCCCAGACTCTGCACCCCACCACCAGACCATGTCTTCACAAATCCCCCCACTCCCCTTGGCTCTTGACCACATCTGCCCAAGATTCCCCACCCTGGCTCAAGCCAACTGCCCACCTCCCCTGGCCCCACACGGCCTGTCAGATGCTACAGGACAAACGCCATCACATGTGCCCTGGCAACACCACCGCTATCTCCCGTCGCTTCAGGCTTCCCTCCCACCAGTCCCCTCCAGTTCCTTCTCCCATTATTATTTCTCTCCTACATGAGCTATTTTAAGCCTGCCTGCCCAAAGGAACTTCTTCACTTTGGAGAAATATCCTTCAGAAATATCCTTCTATGTGCTCAGTCCTGTCCAACTCTTTGCGAGCCTGTGGACTGTAGCCTACCAGGCTCCTTCGTCCATGGGATTTTCCAGGCAAGAGTACTGGAGTGGGTTGCCATTTCCTTCTCCAGGGGATCTTCCCGACCCAGGGATCAAACCCGGGTCTCCCACATTGTAGGCAGATGCTTTACCGTCTGAAGCCACTGGGGATTCTATGTGCTTCTACTCATTCTTAAATTTTCAACGACTGCTTTACTGATTCTTCCATGATGCCCATGAACATAACCTATGAAGCTTATATATGTTTTCAAAATCTCCATCAACTCCATGAAGTCAATAAGTGGCAAATCTGGTCACCTCCTGCCCTCCTTGCGTCTGTAGGGCCTCCTGTTTTTCTCAAGATCCCCCAAGTCTGAGTCCACAGCCTGTATTCTGTTAGGAGGTTTATGAGCTGGGGTGGGAGTAGGCACCTAGGATGCTGGGGCTTATGAGAAAATTAACACAGTGGGTGTCCTGGGGGTGGGGATGCAGGAGGGAAGAGTATTTTTTTTTTTTTAAGAAGAACTGAACACAATGGCCTTCGGTAGGTCACTGGGCTAGAACATCTACAGGACGGTGAGATGGTGACACAGACATTTGGTAGAAGCAGGACAGTTGCTATAATACATGCATCCCAAGGCATCCAACCTGTGGACCTGAAACATAAGAGCTAAAGGGTACTCAGAGATCATCTCAGCGACCCCTTCTTACACTGATGGGATAACCCAGAACAGGGTAACCTGTCCACAGTCACACGGCAAGTCATCGGCTGAGAAGAGCACACTCAGGTTAGCTAACTCACAGTTCGGTGTGCTTTCCAACAAATCATGCTGCCTAAGCACATGAAAGAGAAATCATGTCACTGCAAGCCCGCAGATGAAAGGTGGGTGGTCACAACTTGGAAACAAATTAGATCAGTGAGAACAGCATCTTTCTAGCTGGGAAAATCAACCTAGTGTAATTATAATTACAGTAATTAGCTGCCTCTAGCACCCAGGGCACTGAGAGAAAAACCTGTGGCTCCCAGGTCCCCCGTGACTTTTCACAACCCCTGGCTGGGTTCTGTTTTCAGGATTAAATGAGGCATTTCCTGACAAAGACTGCAGCAGCTGTTCCCAAGGGGCTGGGGAGGTGAGGATTTAAAATGATGTCCTCCATGCCCTTTGATTCTCAACCCAGAGACAACCAAGCAAACAAGATAGAATCCCAAACAGTTTCAACGTCGTGGTTTTAAATCAATTGTTCTAACAGTGAAAAGACAGTTGCAAGATATTAAGTGGAATATACCCCATATGCGATCAACTTTCAACTAGGGGTTTATGGTGTCTGGATTGGCAGTTCCAAAGGTCAAAGTGCCTAAAAATAAGCTGTGAACTTGTTAAAAAAGGAAGATTCCCAGTTACTAACACCAAAGATTCTGATGTAGGTGAAGGGAGAGCCGCAGAAATCTAAATTCTTAACAAGCACCCCTAAGTCCCCAAAGGATGATGATGATGCAGGGGGTCCAGGCATCACACCTTCGGAACATTTATCTAAGTCTTCGTTTATAGGCTACTACACCACTCAAGAAGTATAGCAAATATTCAACTGAAAATGCTCATTATTTAATAAAACAGTGCATTAAGTAAGATAAAAAGTTAACATGCCATTAGGCATACATGCAATGAAAAATAAAATGGCAGATTTTGCTAACCAAAATAATCAAAAATTTCAAGACTATATAAAATTTAAAGGAAAATCCATTAGGAGGGGGAGAATACAACAAAAAGGAGGGGGAAAAACAGTTGCTATCCTTTAAAAAAATTTACATATATATGTGTATATACATATATATTGCAGCCATGAAATTAAAAGACGCTTACTGCTTGGAAGGAAAGTTATGACCAACCTAGACAGCATATTCAAAGGCAGAGACATTACTTTGCCAACAAAGGTCCGTCTAGTCAAGGCTATAGTTTTTCCAATAGTCATGTATGGATATGAAAGTTGGACTGTAAAGAAAGCTGAGCGCTGAAGAATTGATGCTATTGAACTGTGATGTTGGAGAAGACTCTTGAGAGTCCCTTGGATCTCTCCAGTCCATTCTAAAGGAGATCAGTCCTGGGTGTTCTTTGGAAGGAATGATGCTAAAGCTGAAACTCCAGTACTTTGGCCACCTCATGCGAAGAGTTGACTCATTGGAAAAGACCCTGATGCTGGGAGGGATTGGGGGCAGGAGGAGAAGGGGACAACAGAGAATGAGATGATTGGATGGCATCACTGACTCAATGGACGTGAGTTTGGGTGGACTCCGGGAGTTGGTGATGGACAGGGAGACCTGGCGTGCTGCAATTCATGGGGTCGCAAAGAGTCGGACACAAGTGAGCGACTGAACTGAACTGAACTGACATATATATTGGGCTTCCCAGGTGGCTCAGTGATAAAGAATCCGCCTGCTGATATCAGAGATGAGGGCTGGATTTCTGGGTCGGGAAGATTCCCTAGAAATGGAAATCCACTCCAGTATTCTTGCCTGAGAAATTCCAAGGACAGAGGAGCCTGGCGGGCTACAGTCCACAGGGTCACAAAAGAGTCAGACACGACTTAGTGACTAAACTATACGTATATATCATGGATAAATAAGCAAAAACAGAAAATTCACAGACTACAACTACAAAATAAACAAAAAATATTCAACTCAAAAGTAATAAAAAATTAAAGTAATGTGTTACAAATTTAACAAGAGTTTTAAAAGTAATAATGCTGGCGGTGATGAAGTCAAACAGTAAACTGCATAGACTGCTTGGGGTAATTTCAGCATTACAGTTTTACATGAGAAGCTGATTCCTTTAACAACCACCTACTGAGACACGTATTAGACACCCAGCACACCAAACAAAATATGCAAAGATCCAGGCTGGTGGATTTAGATCTAAACTATAGTCTAATTTCCCTTCTGGAAATGTATTCTAAGTGGGGAAAAGAGCCCATACACAAAGAAATCTAGACAAAGCCTTACCTACATACCTATTCATTACAGCGTTATTTATAACAGGAAAAAAAAAAGCTGGAAATAATAAAAGGATAATTGAGTAAATTATTAGGATGGAAACTGTGTTTTCAAACAATATTTCATGAATAGAGAAATACTTAAGTTAAATATTGAGTGAAAAAAGTAAATACATAAATTCAATTTTTTTTTAATGTTAACAAAGACAAAGTTATTTACAGAGTTGGCTATAGGTTGTGGGATTAAGGATACCTGTTATCTGTACCTTCCAATAATTTTCAAAGTTTCAATTTTATAATAACTATTATCTTAAGAAAGACTTACCCCTGAATAAAATGAAGAAATGGGGTACAATCTTTTCCTTTTACATCATGGATGTAGGATTCCTAAAGCACTCCATTCAAAAACAAGTCCAAAGCATTACAACTTGTTTCCACAACAGTGAACCATCAAGACCAAACTTATAAATGTTTAAACGAACCAAAAAAAAAAAAGCACATTCAAAATGCTGAATGAAACAGATATAGACAAGAAATCAATAAGACACAGAAATTTACGTAAAGACTGAAATATGGGGATAACTGGAGAGCGGACTCCATTTAACAAAGTTACCAATGAAAGACAAACCTGTGGAAGGAGGAGAGAGTCTATAGGCAGCCACAGAAGGAACAAGTGCCTAACCTAGGAGACCCAAGGCAGGAGAAAGACACCACACTTTCTAATGCCACTTACTCTTCAGAAAGAGAACCAGCACAGCAGGGTTTGGCATAGCCTCCTCCAGCCCCACTCCAGTGGGGAAAATACAACACTCAGGACGAGAAGCCCGAGGGTCCTAGTGGCACAGAGAAAGACGTGGGCCAAACAACTGAAACGCAGCATCTCCTCGGGGTCACATGCCACTCACCATGCCCAGGTGTCCTACATTAGAAAGCCACCCTCTGCCACTATCACTCTCTCAGCCTTCCAGAGGATCGGTGCCACCTTTTAAGAGATCTTCCCTGGGAAGCTGTTTCCCTTGCTGCCTTTCCTGCCCGGGGACAGCCCACGTGGAGTCTGCTCTTGCTTATGAGCTGCTTTGGGTCCCAACAGGATCCCTGAGGACAGGCACCGTGTCCTCCCCTTCTTCAGTTCCCATCCTATGACAAAGCCTAGAAGCAGCTGTGCAAACCAGAGGGGCCCAATACACCAACCAGAGAAAGGATGAAGTCTCTGCTTCCGTGATGTTGGCTCTAGAGCGGAAATAAAACGACTTTCAAGTCTCCGCGTTTAATGTTTGCATTGGAGGTTACGGGGAACAGGAAAAGACTAGAGAAGAGAAAATTATGGAGGGACAGTACAAACAGCTCCATTTACTTTAAATTTATCAAGAGAATTACTTGTATTACTCACAACATCTACAGCACATCCAGATGGCCATATTCACATGAGGAAGCTGTACAGAGGTTACTGTACATGGAGTCTGGAGTCAAACTAACCCAAACTCCTGCAGCCTTAGTATTCTCATCTGTAAAATGGGGATAACAATGCCTAACTCACAGCGTATCAGATCGTGTATGTAAAATGTGGCACCTGGCACACAGGACGCACTCAGTAATTGGAAACAATCAGTTTGCCATGTCCCATAGCAGATGAATCCATTAGTATCAGATGGGCTTTACTGCTTGACTAAAGCCAAGAGCCCACTTCATGATTGCCTCTTCTCACAAAAAAACCTAGGATCTCCATTTCTCTGGACACACAGGCTAGAACACACTGGAGCAAGACTGAGAGCTGAGGCACTGGGTCAGGCAACACTGTCTCTTTCAAATGCCTGAAAGAGACCCATTTTGTCCCCCTGGTTCTGCTGTGGCTCCCTGAGCAGGGTTCCACCCAGCTATGGGAAAGCTATGAGGTGGTCTCAGGTGTGCCTAAGTTCACAGGTTAAGCGCCATAAGGCGAATGGAAAGCAGAGGACTCTGCACCAACTAGCCTGTGACCTTGAGCAAGTCAGTTATGTGTCAATTTCCTCTTCAGTAAGAGAAGCAGTTCCAGTCTGTGATCCCTCAAGTCCCTTCCTGTGCTTTTGTGTCCCATCCTCTATGTGGCACTGGTTATAATTCCGACAGTGAGGTCCAGGGACACCTTCAAACGTGTTCCATTTCCTCCCAGAGCCACTTGGCGGTCCTCTGGCACTGCTCCCACCAGAAGGGAGGGTTTGGAGTTGCTTCCACAGCTTTCTGGTTTTGTTCAGCGTGCAGCCGCTCTGCACACTGCTCACTCCACCTTTCCTGCCCCCAAAGTGGTCGTGCGTGTGCGCGCTTGTGTGTGTGTGTCTGTTTCTGTGTGTGTCTGTGTGTGCACGCGCACGAGCACGCGCTAGGGCAATCACCGGCTTGCATCATGTCAGCTCAGAGATGGTTTGCAGACCATCCTGCGTGTATGCTCAGGGTGGACAAATAAACATTTCAGAGGAGCAATATGAATTAAATCATTTCCTCAACAACAAAACCCGCCCACATGCTTCTTCATAAATCATGCCTCTTAATTCCACGCTGACTAACAGTCAGTAAACTGCCTCTATTATAAACAACCCTTACTCCTTTCATGCCCTGACACTTAAGAATCACAATATTTTCACACTCTATTGTACTAATGCCTTTGCAGAAGTAACAGCAATAGCTATTTCCCTGGAAAGATCCATGGCCAGGGCGCTTTCCAAGAGATATTCTTTGAATGTTCTTTGTGTCCTGGTGCACTGGGGGACACGGCCAGCTGCCTGCATCTGGGGGACGCAGGGCCACCCAGAGTAATGCAACACTGTTTTAAAGCACACACACCGAATGTACCCTTTAGCCCCGACCATCAAGTATTTCCTCAAATTTGCTGTAACCACATTCATACAGCCATGCATTACAATTTCAGTGCCTGCGTTTTGCAGGGAAAAATAAAGACACATTCTGAGATGAAGCCGCCAGACCCGCCTCGGGCTCCGTGGATAGCAGAATAAGCTTTGCAGACTTTTTGGCAAGACTGGCCAGAATCTGCTTGCTTTTTCGTATTATTTTTTCAGTGCCTTTATCTGCTGGGCCCAACGAGAATGGAAAAGCATCTCCATAAAGGAGGGCGAGGGAGCGGTGGAGAATAAAAGAGGATGGGCGGGGAGAGCCGGATTTTGAAAAGAGCAGCGATAAAGGAAAGGCAGGGTCGCGCCGGAGGGTCTCCGCGGAGCTTACCTGGGGCGCACGAGGTTGGCCGGGCCAGCAGTAGCAGCCAGAGGCCGGGGAGCAGCAGCCCCGAGCGGCGGCGGCGGCGGCGGCGGGCGCGGCGGGCGGAAGGCCCGCGGCCGCTCGGCCCCGGGACCAGCGCGACCCCGGCGCGGGTCTTCCCCTCCATGGCCGCGCCTCGGCGTCGGCGCCGCGCCCCCGGCAGTCCCGGCCGGCGCCCCGGCCCGGCCTCGCGGCTCTGCGCTCTCAGGCCCGGGAGGGGCGGCCGCTGCGGCGGCGGCGGCTTGGACGGGACGCCGCGCACCGGCGCGGAGAGAGGCCGGCGAAGCGGGGGCGGGCCGGGGGCCGGAACCGCGGACGGACGGGGGCTGCCAGCCGCACGCCGGCCTCGCCGCTCCGCCCCCTTCGGAGCCTCCGAGGCGCTGCCCGGCAACGCGCGGGCCCGGGCGCGGGGAGGCGAGCACCACCTCCCGGCCGGCCGGGAACCTGCCTGAGGGGCGGCCAGGCGGCGGGCGCGGGCGCGCGGGGGCTGCGCGGCGCAAGGCCCGGGCCCGGCCCGCCCCCGGGATCCGCCTCCTGGGAGGGGACGCGCGGGACGCGGGAGGCCTGGGACCAGGCGGCGGTTGGCGCCGCCCGGACCCGCACCGAACCCCGGGTCCCGCCGCCCTGGTGGCCCGGCGTCCAGCCCCTCGGGGGCGCACGGAGGGAGGGGGAGCCGCGAGGAGGGGTCAGAGCCGGAAAACCTGGCCCGCGCGAGCGCGACGGGCCTCTTGCTCCTCCTCTGGCTCCAGTCGGTGCGGGGCAGCAGGTGTGAGTAGGGCTCCTGCGTTGGTAGGACAGCCTTCGGGGCTGCAGCGGGGACAGAACGAAGGCGAAATCGGCGGCCCGTTTCCAAGAGTCCGACGTGCAGTAGAGGAAAGCGCGCGCACAGCCCTACCCATCCTGTCTCCCGCCTGCAGGTCTTGCCTCGGGACCAGGTGACTGGGAAACGAACAGACAGGACGCTCTGCGCCCGGGAAGCCCGCAAATCTCGCACGTAGTAGGCCTGCAGGAGGCGCCTACAGAATCGAATTGAAGCAGAACGCCGAAGAATCGATGCTTTTGAACTGTGGTGTTGAAGACTCTTGAAAGTCCCTTCGACTGCCAGGAGATCCAACCAGTCCATTCTGAAGGAGATGAGTCCTGAGTGTTCTTTGGAAGGACTGATGCTAAAGCTGAAACTCCAATACTTTGGCCACCTGATGCGAAGAGCTGACTCATTTGAAAAGACCCTGATGCTGGGAAAGATTGAAGGCGGGAGGAGAAGGGGACGACAGAGGATGAGATGGTTGGATGGCATCACCGACTCAATGGACATGGGTTATGGTAAACTCCGGGAGTTGGTGATGGACAGGGAGGCCTGGCGTGCTGCAGTCCATGGGGTCACAAAGAGTCGCACACGACTGAGCGACTGAACTGAACTGACTGGGGAGAGAATCACGCACGCCCAGTCTCTCTTAGAGAAAGCAGTGGTCTTGGGAGGGGAAGAGAATGTCAGAGGATTGTTCGGACTGGGTGCGAGGATCAGAAAAGCGAGGATATGAGTTAACATTTGTCTGGTGCCTGCTGAGCCTGCGGAGGGTCTAACTCCGCGGACGCCCCATGGACTAAAGGTCTTGGAACGCGGAATTGACAGTTTTGGATCTTGGCGTCCTGTTGGAATGCTTGCCCCAGTCAGATTATGAAAGGTGTGAGTTGGGGACACTGTGTATTGCCCCAGGAAACTACAATGAACTGTGGAGAATGTGAATCACCCGCAAAGGATGCAGGTTGCTTTCCAGTCCGCTTTCCCTGCTAAGCCCAGCCTTGCAGCTCCAGCCCAACTAGGCTTCCTGTCTGGTGGTCAGAGTATTGGAGAATCAATAATAGCCCTTGCTCAGAATAAGGCTGAGGTACCTACCTATAAGTACCTACCTGTTAGTTTCGAGGAGGATATTTGAGTGCTTCGGCAGCACATATACTAAAGATTGGGAGAAAGATAATTGAGAATAAAGGTTAAAGATAACTTTTGTTGATACTCCTATTTGGTTTTGTACGTTTTAATCCCTCCTTATCATAAACAGTCCTTGTTCTTAGCACCTGATCACCTCCCTTCATAGATAAAGTGAAAGTGAAGTCGCTCAGTCGTGTCTGACTCTTTGTGACCCCATAGACTGTAGCCTACCAGGCTCCTCTGTCCATGGGATTTTCCAGGCAATAGTACTGGAGTGGATTTCCATTTCCTTCTCCAGGGGATCTTCCCAACCCAGGGCTCAAACCCGGGTCTCCCACATTGTAGACAGATGCTTTACCATCTGAGCCACAACATCACCACTCTTCATAGATAAGGAGCTTTGCAAACCTTACTTCCAGCTCCTAATCTGCAGGTTAGTGCTCAAATGGAGATACTGATATCCATGCACGTCTGGTCCTTGGATATCATCCCTAGATCTTCATTTTCTGATTTCACCTCATTTGACCACAGACCCCTGCCTTGGGTGATTCTTAAATTGTCTTGTCCTGTTAATGTTATCTTTTATGAATTTATGCTTTGTGTCTCCAGCCAAATTAATAGGAAATTCAAAGATGATGTCATCCTGTTAGCACTGCCCATAGCACCAGTCAACCCTTGTTTTCCATTTGTTGATTTGAATCAGAGAATCCACCTGCCCAGTGAAGAGGTTCAACTTTTCAGATCTTGCCCTAGCCTCCAGGAGGCTTCCACCTACCCTAGAAGACAGGGTGTGAGGGAAAGGAGGTGCCCTCACAAGTTGCGAGTCAATTCGAGAAAAATGAAATATTTGCCCAGACATTAAGAAAGGATCAACATCAATTGGAAATAGACATTGCAACTTCAATAGGAATGAGGCAAGGTCACCAACTCTCTAAGGAAAATGAGATTCCTAGTGTCCCGTAGTTTCCCATCTCTGAAGGCATAAAACTCAATGTTTGGGGACTTCCCTGATGATTCAGGGGTTAAGAATCCATCTTCCAGGACTTCCTGGTGGTCCAGTGGTTGAGAATCCGCCTGCCAATGCTGGGGACAGGGGTTTGATCCCTGGTCAGGGAAGATCCCACATGCCAAGGAGCAAATAAGCCCATTTGCCATGACTACCAAGCCAAGCTCTAGAGCTTGTGAGCTGCAACTTCTGAAGCCCTCAAGCCCTACAGCCCGTGCTACCCAAAAAGAGAAGCCACGGCACTGAGAAGCCCCTGCACCACAACTGGAGAGTAGCCCCTGCTCGCCCCAACTAGAGAAAACAGAGCAGCAAGGAAGACTCAGTACAGCCAAACATTTTAAAAAATTTTAAAAAGAATCCACCTTCAGTGCAGGGGATGTGGGTTCAATCCCTGGTTGGGGAATAAGACATCACCTGCAATGGCTCAGCTAACCCTGCAAGACACAACTAGAGAGCCCGCGTGTCAAAACTAAGACCCAACGTGGAAACCACCTAAGCACTCATCAACAGGTGAATGGTAAAGTAATCACACACACACACACAACTATTATTTAGCCATGACAAAGAAGGAAATCCTGTTATTTGCAACAACATGGATAGATCTTACAGGCATTATACTAAGTGAAATAAAGAAAGACAAATACTGTATGATCTCATTTATTTGTGGAATCTAAAAACATGGAGCTCATAGAAACAGAGTAGAGTGGTGGTTACCAAGGACTGAGGGAAATGGGGAGACGTTGGTCAGAGAGTACAGACTTTCAGTTAAAAGATGAGTAGTTCCAGGGATCTAGTGTTTGGCAAAGTGGTTGTAATCAATAATAGTTTAAAGTTGTGAGCACAGAGCTTTAATAGTCTTAACATAACAAAATAGTAATTATGTGAGATGAAAGTTGTGTTAACCTTATTGTAGTAAACATTTCACTATATATCTAAGCATCAAATTATCACTTTGTGCACCTTCAACTTATACCTTGTTATATGTCAGTTACACCTCAATAAAGCCGGAGGGGGTAAGAATCATTGAGCTAGAAGTTTGAGTCCAACTTTCTACTAAAAATGATAAGACAGAAACTTAGTAGAGAAGCTGGGATAGACTAAGGACTCAAACACCTGGCTAAAAGGTCTAGACTTAACTTTGTAAGCAATTGGGGTATCATTAATGATTTTTTTGAGATAGTATTACAACTAAACACAAGAAGGATTACTCAATTAACAATATATAAGATGATTTGGAGAGAGAAAAGACTGCAAGTGGAGAGACTGATTAGGACAAGATCTTAACAGTGCATGACTGAAATAGAAAGGATCATAGGTTTTTTCACCATCAAATAGACCTTTTAAAAAAATTGATTATATCCATTCGTGCCAGAGTGTGGGGAAACAGGCACTCTCAGATTCTAGTGGTGGAGGTGTAAGTTGGCATATCCATTTTGGAGGATGATTAAACCTTATCTATCAAAATTTAAAATTAATTCACCATCTGGTGCAGAAAATTCCATATATACATATATATACGTATGTGTATGTATGTGTGTGTGTGTGTGTGTATATAAAGTGAAGTGAAGTCCCTCAGTTGTGTCTGACTCTTTGCAACCCCGTGGACTATAGCC
The DNA here is from genome assembly GCF_027580195.1 of Bos mutus. Lineage (NCBI taxonomy): Eukaryota > Metazoa > Chordata > Mammalia > Artiodactyla > Bovidae > Bos > Bos mutus. The sequence goes on along the minus strand of NC_091620.1, from coordinate 21,352,976 downwards.
TACCAGGCTCCTCTGTCCATGGAATTTTCCAGGGCAAGAGTACTGGAGTGGGGTGCCATTGCCTTCTCCAGGGGCTCTTCTTGACCTAGGGATCAAACCCGGGTCTCCCACATTGCAGGCAGACACTTTACCATCTGAACCACCTGGGAATATATATGCTTTGGTTTCTGCTTCTTTTTCTTCCTTTCTTTTTCTTCATTGCTTTTCTTTTTTTAAATCAAGCTTAATTCAGACAGGTAAATTCAGTCAAATAATTCAATCAGATAAAATTCATTTCTTTAAAGTATACCTACAGCCCAGTGAATTTTGACAAACTAGTAACTGCCACCACATTTAAGACACAGAGCATTTCTACTGCCCTACAAAGTTCCCTTGTGCCAGCCCACAGTCTATCCCGTGCCCCATCCCAATCCCTAACAACCACCAATCTGATTTCTATTTCTATAGCTTTGCCTCTCCCAGAATTTCGTATATAAATGGAATAATATGATATGTACCCTTTTGTGACTGGTTTCTTTTGCTTACTTTGAGATTCATTCAAGTTGTTGCATTTTGTCCAGCAATTTGTCCCTTTCTGTTGCTAACTAGTATTCCGTTGAATGGCCATACCACAATTTGTTAATCCACTCACCAAGTGATGAACATTTGGCTTGTTTTCAATTTTGTTTTGTTTCAGCTGTTATGAATACAGCTGCCATAAACATTTGCTTCCAAGTCTTTGTGTGACAATGTTTCCATTTCTCTTAGGTAAAAACCTTGGATTTGAGTTGTTAGGTCATGTGGCTAATCTAAATTTAACTTTACACGAAACTGTCTTCCAAAGTGGATATGATATTTTACATTCTCACCAGCTATGTATGATGGTTTCAGTTGTTTCATGTCCATGTCAGCACTTGCTTTTATCAGTCACTTTAATTTGTACCATTCTAGAAGGCAATGGCACCCACTCCGGTACTCTTGCCTGGAAAATCCCATGGATGGAGGAGCCTGGTGGGCTGCAGTCCATGGGGTCGCTGAGAGTCGGACACGACTGAGTGACTTCACTTTCACTTTTCACTTTCATGCATTGGAGAAGGAAATGGCAACCCACTCCAGTGTTCTTGCCTGGAGAATCCCAGGGACGGGGGAGCCTGGTGGGCTGCCGTCTATGGGGTCGCACAGAGTCAGACACGACTGAAGCGACTTAGCAGCAGCAGTAGGCATGTGGGGCTTCCCAGGTGGCTCAGTGGTAAAGAATCCACCTGCCAATGCAGGAGATGTGGTTTTGACCCCTGGGTCAGGAGGATCCCTGGAGTAGGAAATGGCAACCCACTCCAGTGTTCTTGCTTGGAAAATTCCATGGATAGAGGAGCCTGGTGGGCTATGGTCTATGGGGTCACAAAAGAGTCAGACACAGCTGATCGACTGAGCACACACACACACAGTAGACATGTAGTGATATTTCGTTATGGTCTTTAATTTGCATTTTCCTAATGACTGATGTCATTGAACACCTTTCGTGTGTTCATTTTCCATTAATATTTCTTTTTTGATGAAGTGCTTGTCTGAATCTTTTACTCATTTTATAATTGCACTGTTTTCTTATTATGAAGTTGTAAGTATCTATTTATCCTGGATACAAATTCTTTTTCAGACAACTATTTTTGCAAATATTTTATTTGAATCCATAACTTGTCTTTCTGTTCTCTTAACAATATCTTTTGAAAAGCAGACATTTTTAACTTTGATGAGGTCCAATTTATAAATATTTTTGCTTTTGCTTTCTATGTCCTAAGAGAATTTTTGTCTAACCCGAGGTCCCAAATATTTTCTCCTATGTTTCCTTTAAGAAATATAATGTTTAGCTTTTATGTTTAGCTCTTCAATTCATCTGAGTCAACTTCTATGTATTTTGCTAGATAGAAGTTGCCATTAACCTTTCGCGTACAATGTCCAGTTATTATAGCACCATTTGTTAAAAGACTATCCTTTCTCCATAAGAATCAATGTTATACTTTTTAAATTTTTATTTTATTAATATAATAATTATAGTGTTAATTAATTTTTTTTTTACTGCACCGAGTCTTCGCTGCTGCATGCTGGTTTTCTCCAGTTGCGGTGATGGGGGGCTGCTCTCTAGTTCTGATGTATGGGCGTCTCCTTGCAGTTGGTTTTTTGTTGCAGAGCACAGGCTCGAGAGCACATGGGTTTCAGTAGTTGTGGTACACAGTGTTAGTTGCCCTGCGGCATGTGGAATTATCCCAGAGCAAGGACGGAACCCACGTCCCCTGCATTGGCAGGTAGATTCTTAACCACTAGACTACAAGGGAAGTCCAATTTTATACCTTTTCAAAATTTATTACAATGTATATGTGGGTCTTTCCTTGGACCTTCTATTCTATTCCATGTGAGATCTATATACCTCATAAGGGAGGAGAGAAAGCAAGACAGTATAGTGTAATCCCATTAATGGAAAAAAGTGTGTTGATTGGAAATTTTTTTTTTCCCCAGTTTTCCCACTGGGAAAAGAAATAATATTTGGAAAGAGATTGAAGAGTAAATATTTGAAGAGGAATGTTCACTTTTATGGAGAGGAGCATTCATTTGTTACTCTATATGTTAATACATCTGATTATAGTATAATAATATATCATTTGCATTTTTAACACAAGCATAATGCTTTTGTATTTTAACTAAAATCTCTGTGTGTTTGAGTGGAAATTAGAAAACAGATGAGACACACACGTCTCTGGGAGATAGTGAAGGATAGGGAAGCCTGGCGTGCTGCAGTTCGTGGGGTCACAAAGAGTTGGACATGACTTAGTGACTGAACAACACCACCACCACTCTGGATGTTAAATCAGCTGATGAAATAAGAGGAAAGAAAAGAATAAAAGATGATTCAGAGGTTTTGAGTCATATGTGCAAGGGTAAGCCAAAGGAAGCCAGTGGAGAGACTGGGGTGGGGGAAGAAGAAGGTTGGGAGCTAAATTCGAGGAGCTGGGTTAGCACCCAGTGCTAACAGGGAATGATGTTAGCACAAGCAGTGGGTGGTGAAGGTGAGCCTCGGGCTTAGGGGATTGGGCCAGTAGGGTTAAAAGTACACATATGGAAATCATTTGCACAGAAGTATTCTGCTTTATTGACTACGCCAAAGCCTTTGACTGTGTGGATCACAATAAACTGTGGAAAATTCTGAAAGGTTTCTTGAGAAACCTCTATGCAGGTCAGGAAGCAACAGTTAGAACTGGACATGGAACAACAGACTGGTTCCAAATAGGAAAAGGAGTATGTCAAGGCTGTGTATTGTCACCCTGCTTATTTAACTTATATGCAGAGTACATCATGAGAAACGCTGGGCTGGAAGAAGCACAAGCTGGAATCAAGATTGCAGGGAGAAATATCAATAACCTCAGACATGCAGATGACACCACCCTTATGGCAGAAAGTGAAGAGGAACTAAAAAGCCTCTTGATGAAAGTGAAAGAGGAGAGTGAAAAAGTTGGCTTAAAGCTCAACATTCAGAAAACGAAGATCATGGCATCCGGTCCCATCACTTCATGGGAAATAGATGGGGAAACAAAAACAGTGTCAGACTTTATTTTTCTGGGCTCCAAAATCACTGCAGATGGTGACTGCAGCCATGAAATTAAAAGACGCTTACTCCTTGGATGGAAAGTCATGTCCAACCTAGATAGCATATTCAAAAGCAGAGACATTACTTTGCCAACAAAGGTTCGTCTAGTCAAGGATATGGTTTTTCCTGTGGTCATGTATGGATGTGAGAGTTGGACTGTGAAGAAGGCTGAGAGCTGAAGAATTGATACTTTTGAACTGTGGTGTTGGAGAAAACTCTTGAGAGTCCCTTGGACTGCAAGGAAATCCAACCAGTCCATTCTGAAGGAGATCAGCCCTGGGATTTCTTTGGAAGGAATGATGCTAAAGCTGAAACTCCAGTACTTTGGCCACCTCATGCGAAGAGTTGACTCATTGGAAAAGACTCTGATGCTGGGAGGGATTGGGGGCAGGAGGAGAAGGGGATGACAGAGGATGAGATGGCTGGATGGCATCACTGACTCAATAGATGTGAGTCTGAGTGAACTCTGGGAGTTGGTGATGGACAGGGAGACCTGGCGTGCTGCAATTCATGGGGTCACAAAGTCGGACACGACTGAGCGACTGAACTGAACTGATTAGCTAAAGATGTGAAAGTAAATGACTATGTCTGGGAAGAGGGGAAAGCAGAGAAGAGGGCTGAGGATCTTCAGAAAGACCTTCATTTTGGAAAAATTAAAAAGGAGGTTACGAAAAAGCAGAGAAAGACTCTATCGAAAGCTGAGGAGAACGAAGGAAATGTGACATCACCAAGGGCTTGGAGGACTGCTTCAGAAGGGCATGGTCAATGTCAGGGATGATAACGATTGAGATCTTTTTGGACTTGATGATGTGGTCATTAAAAGGAGACTGCTGAAATGGGGATGGAGGAGGGTAATAACAAGAGTAACAAGAATGAACTGATTGGAAAACACTGGAGGCTACAGAGAATGGTATCAGCAGGGTTGAAATATGTTTTAGGTTAGATAAGCGTGAACATCTCTGTAGGTAGAAGAGAAGGTATCCTCCTCCAGGGGATCTTCCCAACTCAGGGATCAAACCCAGGTCTCCTGCAATGCAGGTGGATTCTTTACCAGCTGAGCTACCAGGGAAGCTCATATGTTTTTATACTTTTGTCCAAATCCATAGAATGTATAACACTACTCACTTTAAAGTGAACCCTAAGATGAACTGGGGGCCTTGGTTGATTCTAATGTGTCAATACAGTTCATTCTTGATTTTAAAAAAAATGTACCACCTGGTTGATAATGGCTATATATTCCAGTGGAGGGGGTACATGAGGAATTTCTGTACTTCTTGTCATTTTGTTGTGAACCTAAAACTGCTTTTTAAAAAAGTCTCAAAAAAATTAACACTCAGAGTAGACATTTTTGGCAAAACTTTTGTTTTACTTTTACTTATGTATACACATTATGTGTGTGTGTGTGTGTGTGTGTGTGGGTTGTGATGTAAAATCGATCTCTTAGGTCAAAAACTTTGCAGGCCACTGTAGTTAAATTATACTGGCAAATAAAAGCACAAATTAACCTCAAAAAATACAAGGGAAGGACAAATTCTCAGAATTCAGAGGAGATGGAATTAAGAGCAGCATGTAATTCTTTTGAAAAATAGAGCCAATGGCACCCACTCCGGTATTCTGGCCTGGGAAATTCCATGGACAGAAGAGCCTGGCGGGCTACAGTCCATGGGGTCGCAAAAGAGTCAGACATGACTTAGTGACTAAACAACAACAACACAGATTTTTCCGTTTCTGTTATGTGAATACGGTAAGAAGCTAAATAATTAAAAGCATTGTTTGTGATTTAAAAAAAAAAATGAAAGGAAGAGCCAGCAACCTCTGTCCAGTATCAGGAGAGTGGCTTGATATAATTATATTACAGTAACAAGAGGCAGTGTTATGCTTCCCTTACAAGAACTGTGAGGAAGCTAAAGATGTGTTTGGGTTATGATGTTAAATGGAGAAATACTAAAGTGGTTTATGAGATGATGTAAAACAATGAGTATGACTGGAAAGGAATGGTGTAATACTTAAAATTGTTGTTGTATTAAGATGATGAGATTGAGTATTCTACCATCTGAGCCACCAGGGAAGTCCATTCTCTCTTTAGATGTTGTCATATTTGTGTTTTCAATAAAAAAGTGTTTAGAAGTGTCTTCCTCCAAGAGAGGAGAGGAAAGGACAGATAAAGATGAGTTCAGATGAAGGGTTTGGTGGTCTTTAATATGATTTCTCCCTTTCCAACACCCTAAGTCTCAGTGTTACATGGCAGGTTTGGGACTATAAATTTGGCGGGGGGAGGTTGGAAAACCCAAATAACAGTTAAGACTCCACGCTTACACGGCAGGGGGTGAGAGTTCGATCTCTGGTGGGGGTGGGAATGGGGGCACTAAGATCCCACATGCCTGAGCAGTGTGGCCAAAAAGTTTTTTTGAAAAAAAAGGAGAGAGGGTATTGCAGAGAAAACAAGGGTAGGAAGACAAGGCAAAGAAAGGTAAGATAGAAATTCTAAAAGCAAGAAGGTAGAAATAAATGGAATGTGGGCACAGGATGGGACACTTGTTAACTGGAGGAAGAGCTATTTAGAGGAATTTGGGGAGAAGAACAAATAGGTGTGGTCAGATTGTAGCAAGCAGAGTTTAGACCTGCCATGGTCTAAACCAAACAACTACCTAAATGACCTCAGTCTCTAGGAAAGACCTCCTGCCCATCAAAAGGGAAGCCAGTGGAGAAAAAGATCCTCCAAGTGCAGGGAACCAAGGGTACAAGGATCCTGGTCTCAGATGGATTGAGCCAGAGACTTCTGTCTCTCTCGCACCGTTTGTTGGCCATAATGACAATAAGAACGTTCCTGAAGCAAGCTTCCCAGCCTCACCTCCCTGTCTGTTGCAGTTTCCCTTACCTCCTTCCCCAGTCCCCTCCCCACAGCACACAAATGGCCACAGATCAACCAGCTCAATCCTCTGCCCACACCCTCCTCGGCCGTTTCCCACAATAGCCCCAAACCCATGGGCAGCTCCCCTAAGATGTGCCAAAAAAACCCATAGGAGAACCGTGGCAGCAGTTGGTGAAAGCTGTTTTTAGAATCACCCTCTTTCTCTGGCATTCTACTAACTCCAACTCACATATGACTGGGTTCTAGAACTCATCGACTCTGGCTCCACTTCAGAGAAGGAGAATGATGATCACTCAATTCCCTTTCTTTTTCTTCCATTTGGGCCTGAGTGAGAATCAATGACCTAAGTAAGGAAAGCCAAACCCACTCTGGGGATTTGTCCTAATCTCCCTCCTTTTCTAAATAACTCTTTGCTCACGCACACCCCTAGATGGATACCCTTCCTAGGAGAGATCTGCTCTTGAGCTGTATCCTTCATTTCTCCACTCATTGGTCCTTAATCTCCCCAACCCGGATCTGTTGCCCTCCCTCTATGTTCCCACAGCCCCTGGGATACCTCGATCAGGGCACTGACCACGTGGAGTAAATCTACATGTGTCTGCTAGTTCTTCAAGGGCAGAGACCAGCTCATTTCCACCTCTTTCATTCCTGGATGCCTAGCATAGCGCTTGGCAGGTTGTAGGGCTCAGTTAATACTTGGATGTACAAGAACTAAGCTCCAAGCTCACCCTTCCCTGCCGCCCATGAACAATTAACCTAATAAATTAATTAGGAGAGCATGAGTTTGTCCATTGTCCTTGGGTACCAGAGCCAGAAAAATGTACCAGGGCATCTTCTTATCCAACTTTACACACAGAGTAACTTCTCAGACTTCAAAGTATATCAAGAAATGCTGGGACCTCCCTGGTGGTACAGTGGATGGAAACTCACCTGCCAATGAGGGGACACAGGTTTGATCCCTGATCCGGGAAGATTCCACATGCCTCAGAGCAACTACGCCTGTGCACCACAACTACCGAGCCCGAACTCTAGAGCAGACGAGCCACAACTATGGAGTCTGCATGCCGCAACTACTGAAGCCCGTGGGCCTAGAGCCTGTGCTTCACAACAAGAGAATCCATTGCAATGAGAAGCCCACGCACTGCAACAAAGGGTAGTCCCCGCTCGCTGCAACTCGAGAAAGCCCATGCAGAGCAATGAAGACCCAGCACAACCAAAAATAAATAAAATTTTAAAAAAAGGAAAGAAATGCTGGATTCCTCTTCTCTGCACTATGAACCATCAACCAGTGATTGCTTAAAAGAACATAAAAGGTCACTTCAGACATGACATTAGCTCAGCCTTGTATAGAGTTTGGTAAGCCACAGTCACTGGCATCAGCAAAAGCTTATTAAATTTAGTGAATGACTTTAAAAGCTCTTCACAGAAAAAGAGAAAGAACACAGTCTCTGCCCTTTAGGTGATGACAATCTCCAAACAATGAAATATGCTTACAAAATTTGAATTTCATAGGCTCTGGTGAAAATTGTGAGAGGCTGGATGATAAAATTATCCACCCACAAACAGCTGTGTGTGGAGCTCCTCCACCATTTAAAAGAGCAAATTAAGAAATTCCTAGGCCAGTGCTGTCAAGAAGAACTTTATGCGATGATGGAACTGTTCTATAAATCTGTTCTGTCCAGTGAAGTAGCTGCTATGAGCATCCAAAGTGTGACTAAGGAGCTGAATTTTTAATGTTATTTCAGTTTAATGAATTTAAAGCTGAATATCTTATGTGGCCACCATATTGGATGGAACAGCTCCATCATGAAAACAAAGTACAATGACTGCTGTGTGATAAGTTGAGTATAGAAACTGCCAACTTTTAACTTACCATTCACATTTGCTAATAAATCCTAGACTTGGTCCATGATGGGCTTTCCTGGTGACTCAGATGGTAGAGAATCTTCCTGCAATGCCAGAGACCTGGGTTCGATCCCTGAGTTGGGAAGACCCCTTGGAGGAGGGTGCAACCCACTCCAGTATTCTTGCTTGGAGAATCCCCATGGACAGAGGAGCCTGACTGGCTACAGTCCATGGGATCACAAAGAGCTGGACATGACTAAGCACAGCATAGCACATGATATACACTATTTTTTGTATTCCCTGGTATCTCAGTTGGTAAAGAATCCACCTGCACTGCAGAAGACCCTGGTTTGATTCCTGGGTTAGGAAGATCTGCTGGAGAAGGGATAGTCCACCCACTCCAATATTCTTGGGCTTCCCTGGTGGCTCAGCTGGTAAAGAATCCACCTGCAATGCAGGAGACCTGGGTTAGATCCCTGGGTTGTGAAGATCCCCTGGGGAAGGGAACAGCTATTCACTCCAGTGTTCTGGCCTGGAGAACTCATCCAGGGGTTCACAAAGAGTCAAACACGGCTGAGCGATTTTCATTTTCACTGGTCCATGATGGGTATTTGACATCTATGGCAAACACCACTTTCTGTACCTTAGTTTCTCATCGGAAAAATGGGAATAATCATAAAAGTAAAGTGAAGAGAAAGTAAAAAGCGTCTTGATGAAAGTGAAAGAGGAGAGTGAAAAAGTTGGCTTAAAGCTCAACATTCAGAAAACGAAGATCATGGCATCTGGTCCCATCACTTCATGGCAAATAGATGGGGAAACAGTGGAAACAGTGTCAGACTTTATTTTGGGGGGCTCCAAAATCACTGCAGATGGTGACTGCAGCCATGAAATTTAAAGACGCTTATTCCTTGGAAGGAAAGTTATGACCAACCTAGACAGCATATTAAAAAGCAGAGACATTGCCAACAAAGGTCCATCTAGTCAAAGCTATGGTTTTTCCAGTGCTCATGTATGGATGTGAGAGTTGGACTGTGAAGAAGGCTGAGAGCTGAAGAATTGATGCTTTTGAACTGTGGTGTTGGAGAAGACTCTTGAGAGTCCCTTGGACTGCAAGGAGATCCAATCAGTCCATCCTAAAGGAGATCAGTCCTGCGTGTTCATTGGAAGGACTGATGTTGAAGCTGAAACTCCAATACTTTGGCCACCTGATGCAAAGAGCTGACTCATTGGAAAATACCCTGATGCTGGAAGGGATTGGGGGCAGGAGGAGAAGGGGTCGACAGAGGATGAGATGGCTGGATGGCATCACCGACTCGATGGACATGAGTTTGAATTAATTCCAGGAGTTGGTGATGGACAGGGAGGCCTGGTGTGCTGCAATTCATGGGGTCGCAAAGAGTTGGATGTGACTGAGCAACTGAACTAAACTGAACTACCTCATACAACCCTCACCACTTTGCCTCTCTAACCTTCTAAGAATCAATTTGAAATTCCACGTTTGGGTATGAGGGGCTGTGTGCCTGAGGCTCAGCCAGAAAGGAACTCAGCCACCGTCACCTGTGACCACAGAAGATGCTGGTGTGAGTCCCATTGATAGAATGGCTTAGCCATCAGGTGAATAAAAAAATAAAAGACACCTGCAGATGAAGCATCTGTAGTGAACAAAAACACTCCATAAATAAAAAACTGAAACTTTGAAATCTCCCCATCACTCTTCAAATAAAACCAGTTGCTTGGCCTGACCAGCAAATGTTCACAGACTCCTTCAGGGATGTGCAGTGTCTGGGACTATCCTTCCAGGCACTGCCCCAGGCCCCTTCACAGGCTTTCCCACTAGCCCTGGCCCTTCACCCACCCTTCCTCTGATGGGCTTCTCCTCACTCCAGCCTTCCCTGACTGCTCTGTCCCCATCTAAGTAAGCCATTCCTGTTAGTCTCTTCTACCTTTTTTAGCATTTACTATTTGAAACCACGTATTTAATTTTGTGTTTGGTTTTATGTCTGTGTTTGACATTACATCATAATCTTCCTGAGGACAGAGGGCATTGCTTTTTGTCTAGAGAGGGGCGTTTTACACAATGGTTATTTGCTCAGACTCTTAGGTCAGAGTTACCTATATTTGTGTCACAGCCCCACCACTTAGTAACTGTATGATGCGTTAGCCCCTCTGTGCCTCAGTGTTCTCATCTATAAAATGGAATAGTAACAGTCATTATCTCGTGGGGTTGTATAAGAACTGAGTTGGTGTATCTAAAGCACTTAGAAGAGTCCAGTCTAGCATATAGCAAGCTCTACATTAATGTCAGCTGTTATTATCCTTTGACACTGTTTTGGCAATGCCTGACACATGGTATGTTCCCAGTAAATATTTACTGATTGAATTTCCATACTATATGAATGTTCTGATTTTTTTCCTAACTACTCTTGCCATCTTAAAAGCAATGACAATAATCCCTAAAAATATTCTACATAATTATGACATTGACCAGTTAATTTGTGGTTAATCTGATGCTGACCTTTTTTTTAAATGAAGTATAGTTGATGCACACATCTTAACTTGTTTTTATTTTTATTTTTTCGATATTTTTTCGAACTTTAAACTCTTTATTTTGCATTAGGGTATAGCTGATTAACAATGATATGGCAGTTTCAGGTGAACAGCAAAGGGACTCATGTATATGTATGGGACTCAGCCATACGTACACACATAGCCATTCTTCCCCAAACCCCCCTGCCATCCATATGTTATGGATGTTGGAACACCCATAATGTTATGCTGGCACATAACATTGAGTAGAGCTCCATGTGCTATACAGTAGGTCTTTGTTGGTTATCTATTTTGAATATAACAGTGTGTACATGACCTTCCCAAACTCCCTAAGTATCCCTTCTCCCCCAGCAACCATAAGTTTGTTTTCTAAGCCTGTGAGTCTAACTCATTTTAAAGATATAGATGCCAAGTTAATGAAGTATCTACCTGGTTTTAGCTTCGTAGAGTCTTTTAAATATTATACAATGCCTGTGCGGTGTTTACAATCTTCTGATGTTCATTAATCATTCTGTTGTTGACATGAAGTAATGTATTCAGAGTTTTCTTTGTGATCTGCTCATATTATACTTGGAGATAAGTTCTATTTAGTCATAGTGTGGTTAACAACACAGATTTTATTTATTTTTTCATTTATTTTTTAATTGGTGGAAAATTGCTTTATGATTTTGTATTGGTTTCTGCTATACAACAATACAAATCAGTCATCATTTTTTATATATATATATATATATATATATATATATATGTATCCCTCCCTCCTGAGCCTCTGTCTCCTCCTCGCATCCCACCCCTGTAGGTCATCACAGAGTGCCAGGCTGGGCTCCCTGAAACACAGATTTTAGATGAAGACAGATCTGACTTTGAATACTGTTTTGTCATTTAATAACCACATAACTCGGAGAAGGCAATGGCACCCCACTTCAGTACTCTTGCCTGGAAAATCCCATGGATGGAGGAGCCTAGTAGGCTGCAGTCCATGGGGTTGCTAGGAGTCGGACACGACTGAGCGACTTCACTTTCACTTTTCACTTTCATGCATTGGAGAAGGAAATGGCAACCCACTCCAGTGTTCTTGCCTGGAGAATCCCAGGGACGGGGGAGCCTGGTGGGCTGCCGTCTCTGGGGTCGCACAGAGTTGGACACGACTGAAGTGACTTAGCAGCAGCAGCAGCAGCAACCACATAACTTTGAGCATGACTTTTCTGAGCCTTGATTTCTCTGCCTAAAAATGAAAATGTTAATACCTACTTGATAGTGTTGGATGAAAAAGATAGAGAGTTGGGTAAGTCACTCAGTATTGTTACCTGCATCTAATTATATACAATAATTATTGTTGCTCAATTCTTTGCTAGAATTTCATTGAAGAATGTTGTAACCATGTTCAAAAGTGAAATTGGCTTCTAATAGAATTTTTAATGAATTTTCCTTATCAGTTTTAAGAATAGCACCTATTTAACTCACAGAATTAATTTGGGATTATGCCGTATTTCTCACTTTTCAAAAAATAACTTTAATTTTTTATTACACATTGCAGAAAAGGCAGAATATACCAAAAAGCAAAGTTATGCCCTATAATCTCACCACCCCAAAAGAAGCACTGTTAACATTAGACTGAATATTCTTCCAGACACTACAAATGCATATGTGTGCGCATGTATGCATGCACGTGTGTGCACACACACACACAATACTAATATAAAATTGGGTTCACGCTGTAGATAAGATTTTGTTTCATTCAACACTATATTATGAATATCTTCCCACCTTAGTAAATACTTGCAGACATCATTTTTAATGGTGGCATTGTATTCCCAGATATGAACCTAAGTTGTTCAGGAGTTCCCTAATGTTGGACATACAGGCGGTTTCCAATATTTTACCATTATAGGCAATGCTGCATCAGACACTGTGTTCGATGTTTTTTTAGCCTGTGTCCATCCCGCACTCTCCACCATGCTATTTGCTTCAGGAAGCTGACCTTTGCCAGACTTCATCGTTGACCTTCCTTTTTATCTGGCCTCCTGTGGGTTCAATCAATGGGAACAAGCAATTAGACAACAGAGAAAAGGGAGACAAGGGTATTTATTCCCCAGGTCCTCCCTAAAGGGCTTCTAGTTGTTGGTGTCCATGAGTGAAAGAACTTGACTGTACCCAGTGGGAGGTTCTCTCCTGTGGCTACTCTCCCTGGGCTCCTGTAACAGGCCCTCACCTCGCACCTTCATGATCAGGTTGGCACCCTCATCACCGCTAGCCCATGTACTCCACTGACCCCGGTAGGTTTCCCTTCACCTGACCATTTTTCTGTAAATAGTCCTTCACTAAATTCACCCCACTTATCCAGTTTAAGTGTGCCATGTCTTTCTCACCACAACCCTAACAAACATAAACAACTTTGTAAGTAAATCCCTCTACGTGTTTTTTATTATTATCACATGATAAATTTCTGACACTGAAGTTATTTGATCGATGACATGTGTATTTTTAAGACCTTTTATGAGCTTGCCAACTTGTCTTCCAGTGGACGCTTTCCCCACAGTGCCTGATAGTGACAGCCTTCAAGCCCCTTGTCCAACTGGGTATTATAATTTCTCTATCTTTTGCTGCATTCGTAAACGTTTCTATAATATGGAGGTCATCTTATCTTTGAAAGTGTGTTTTGGGGTTAGAGATTACCTATTAATCATCGCAGTCTGTTTGTTTTGGCTGTTCTTACATAACTTTCTGTGTTTTCCTCTGCCACACCTATTATAAATTGACATGCTAGCCCACAATTGGCCTTTAGGAATTTGTTAAAATGTATGTGATTTCATCTTATCCATTTGTATGGGGGCCATTCCTTCCCTCATGCTCTTTCAAAAGTGAATTCGTTTTTGTGTCACGTCTCTCTTCGCAGAATCGTGTCACTCTTTGGATTTCAGTGAAGTTGACTGACCTGTGACCACAGCTCTCTTTACGAACCCAAGAAAGGTTATGGTGATTCCCTGGTGGTCCAGTGGTTAAGACCCAGCACTTTCATTGCCAGGCCCAGGCCCTGGGTGGGGAAACAAGATCCTGCAAGCTGGGTGGAACAGCCAAAAAAGAAATGAAAGCTTTAAAAAAGACAGAAAAGTTATGATTTTGTAGGTGATCTGGCTTTTTCTTGCGACTTTCTGCATCACGAGGTTCAAGTGCAACTCCCCATTCAATTTTTAGTTAAATTTAGTTAAATCTTAAGGATTCTTTAATAAAAATAAAACATCAAACTATTCAATACCCAATTCAGTGTCCATGTAATGCCTAAAGACTCAATATCTTGTCTCATATATTACTGGAAAACTACTTTATAAATGTTGAAGAGTAGTATGGCTTGTTTAATAATGAAAAATGTTCTCCAGCCTCTGTGTGCACTAGCAGCAAATACTATTTAATTTGTGTCTGCAGAACTGCTGACTGGAACACAAAGAGGAAGGGAAATGGACACTGGAAACTACTGGGAAATGTTATTTTATTTTGAAAGATTCTATTGCATCCCCTCTGACAAGCAGGACTTGACAAGTTCGTTTGTTTTTGCTTATGTTCATGTTCGCACAAGTGAAATCCTTTGCAAAGCCTAAAACCATACCTGTCTCCACTGTTGGCAGGGGTACAACCCACAGACCTGCACAGCGTTTAGAAGCGATCACTTTGTTTTGCTGCAACAAGTTAGTTGCTACATCCCGGAACTTTGTTGGGTCATGAGGGATCTTTCGTTGCAGCGCAAGGATTCTCTAGTTGTGGCGTGTGGGCTCAGTTGCTCCACCACATGTGGGATCCTAGTTCCCCAGTCAGGGATCAGACCCAAGTACCCTGCTTTACAAGGTGGCTTCTCAACCAACCACGGGACCACCAGGGAGGTTCTGCGATCACCGTTTGTGTGAGGACATAGTGTAAGAGAGGTAGAGAAAGATTTTCCTGGGACCTAAAAAGATGTAAATCGTCAGCAGAGAGGAGCTTCTAAAGTCGAGGCCCAGTGCAGAGACACCCTTACCCAGTTCTAAGGGCAGTACTGATCTAACTCATCTCTGTCTAACTCATCTCTGTTTGGATAATTAAATAAGGTAGCCTATTTAAAGGACTTAGGGAACTTCCCAGGCAGTCCAGTGGTTAAGACACCACACTTCCAACGCAAGGGCATGCGAGCACGCTAAATCGCTTCAGTCGTGTCTGACTCTCTGTGACCCCATGGACTGCAGCCTGCCAGACTCCTCTGTCCAGGCAAGAATACTGGAGTGGGTTGCCATGCCCTCCTCCACGGGATCTTGGTCAAGGCTTCAATCCCTGGTCAGAGAACTAAGATCCCACATGCTGCGTGGCCAAAAAATAAATCAATTAAATATATTTTAAAAAGGACTTAGGACTTTCCTGTCACACAGGAAAGGTACAATGAAGGGAAGCTGTTATAATTATCACTATTTCTCATCACCGATGAAACCCATTAGCTCAACATATCTTAAAGATCCTGATTTCAGTCCCTGTGGCCTTTTATTTGGATTTCAAGTCCCGAAATAATTCTATTTGATATTTCTTTCAATGTTTACCCCTTCTTGGTTGCTTAAAGCATTCTTTCTAAGTTCAGCAAGTTAAAATATTTATTCAGGTTTCTTATTTTAAATGATAGTACTTGACAGGACCCCAGGTGTACTTTTGAACTTCAAGCACAACTTATTTGTTTCCAGTCCTAGGAAATGCTCTTCTATTACAATGCTGTTTATGCAGCTAGATTAGCACTTTCTCAGAAATTGTTAATCTTCAGTTGTATTTCTGTGTTCTGTTGCCTAATTTTGCTAGTCATACTATAACTCTTCTTACTCAATCCCTCTGTGTCTTAAATTTGATTTTTAATTAATCTTCAGCATTGCTGATTAGATATAGTATCAGCTACTATCAGTAGCTCAGTCGTGTCCGACTCTTTGGGACCCCATGAATCGCAGCACGCCAGGCCTCCCTGTCCATCACCAACTCCCGGAGTTCAGTCAGACTCACGTCCATCGAGTCAGTAAGCACAAACAATTCAGTATTATCTTAATTTTTATAGCACTTACAAATACATTAAAATATTTTTCATCCTAATCTGTTTTTCCTCTAGCATTTTAATGAGATCCCAAGTAGATCTAACATTCTGCTTACGATTTAATACTTCCATAATTACTTTGGGTATTGTTCTTTTTGTAAGATAACTTTTTTCCCCTCAGGCTATTTTCTCCCTTCCCTCATTCTGAGTGTTTTTCTACTGCTTTTTGACGTTGAGGTTTTTGTTTCAAATGCTTTCACTGGTATTTTAGGAGATCTTGTCAGTTTCAGCAGATACTACAAAAAAAAGTGTGCTTGCATTTTATCGGTAGGGCATCAATTCTATCTCAGAAACAAGCTAAAAAAAATGTAAATTCAATCTTGTTTAGGGCATCAACCGTGTTAGAAACCTTCAGTTCACGTGATCAACCTTTGAGATTAAAAAAAATAGTAACAAATGTAGAATCATTACTGTATTGTTCTTCTTAATATTAACATAATTAATTCTATCAATATCTTTATAAAATATTTTAACTAAATGAATATGAACCAAGAAGCACAGTTAAGGAAAATGTTTTCAGCTCTTTTCCTTTTAAGAACAGACTTAGTTCCAGAGAACTGGCTCTTTGTGCCACCTACTTGCACAAGAGCCTTTCCTTACTGAGAAGTTTCACCAGTAATTGGTCAAATATCAGACTGATCTTATTGAACTGTGGAAGGGTAATCACTGGAATAAATCTCTGTGTCCTGTTTGTGAACATCCTAGTTCATTATGCTCAGTAGACTGTGACCACCGGCATTGTTCTGGGTTTGGTTTCTTTTTTCCAATTTCATGCCATTAAAAAAAAAAAAAACAACTTTTATTGTGTTTATCAAAAAAATAATTGTAATTATTTTTTAAAAATCATATAGACAATAAAGTAATTGAATCAATAATGAATAGTCCTCCAAAACAGAAAGCAAGAGACCCAGAAGGGTTCATCGGTGAATTATACCAAACATTTAAGAAAAAAATTATGCCAATTCTGTACCGTCTCATTCAGAGAATAGAAGCAGAGGAAATAATTAGTAACTTATTCTACGAAGCCAACATTAACCTAATACCAAAACCAGATAAAGCTACTATAAGAAAACTTCCCGAATGGCTCATTAGGTAAAGAATCTGCCTGCAATGCAAAAGACACAGGAGACTCAGTTTTGATCCCTGGGTCAGGAAGATCCCCTGGAGAAGGAAATGGCACCCATTTCAGTATTCTTGCCTGGAGAATCGCATGGACAGAGGAGCCTGGTAGGCTACAATCCAGTGGGTCGCAGAGTCAAACATGACTGAGCGACTAAGCATACACAGATCAATATCTCTTGTAAATGCAGATCCAAAAGTCCTCAACAAAATATTAACAAGTTGAATCCAAAAACGTCCAAAAAAATTATACACCATGACCAAGTGGGATTTATCACAGATACACAAGACGACTGGGTCAACATTTGAAAATCAATTACTGTAATCTATCACATTGACAGACTAAAAAAGAAAAATCACATGATTATATCGATAGATGCAGAAGAAACATTTGATAAAATCCAACTCTCAGTGATGAAAACTCTCAGTAAACTGGAGTGGAAGGGAACTTTCTCAAGTTGATAAAGATTGTCTACAAAAAATCTACAGCTAACATCATACTAAATGGTGAGAAATTCAAAGCTTTAAGACAAGAATGTCCCTTCTCAGCACTTCTTTTCAATATAGAACTGAAGTCCTTGCTAATGTGGTAAGGCAAGAAAAGGGTGGTACAGTCACTTTGGAAGACAGTTTGGTGGTTTCTCATGAAACTTTTAC
Organism: Bos mutus; assembly: GCF_027580195.1. NCBI lineage: Eukaryota > Metazoa > Chordata > Mammalia > Artiodactyla > Bovidae > Bos > Bos mutus. The sequence goes on along the minus strand of NC_091620.1, from coordinate 21,335,228 downwards.
CATATGATCTAGCAATTATACTTCTTGGTATTTACCCAGTGATGTTGAAAAAGTATGTCCACACACAAACCTCAACATGGACATATTTAGCAGTTTTAGTCATAATTACAAAATTGGAAGCAACCAAGATGTCCTTCAGTAGGTGGATGGATAAACTGCGGTACATTCAGACAATGGAATATTATACAGCACTATAAAGAAATGAGCCCCCAGAGACATGGAGGAACCTAAATGCATATTACTAAGTGAAAGAAACCAATCTAAAAAAACTATGTACTGTACAATTCCAACTATATAACATTCTAGAAAAAGCAAAACCATGGAAACAATCAAAAGATCAGTGTTTGCCAAGTTGGGGAAGGGAGATGATAGGCAAAGTGCAGAGACTTTTTAAGGCAGTAAAAATATTCTGTATGGCCCCTGGTGGCTCAGATGGTAAAGAACTCACCTGCAATGCAAGGGCCACAGGAGAGGCAGGTTCAATCCCTGGGTCAGGAAGATCCCCTGGGGAAGGGAATGGCAACCCACTCCAGTGTTCTTGCCTGGGAAATCCCACGGATGGAGCAGCCTGGCAGGCTACAGTCCATGGGGTGGCAGAGTCATACACAACTGAAGAGACTGAATACATACACATTATTAATATAACGATGGATATATGTTATTATACTTTTATCTAAACCTATAGAGTACACAACACTAAGAGTGAACCCTAAGGTAAACCATGGACCTTAGATGATTCAGATGTGTAAAAGTAAATTTTGTTGTTGTTCAGTCTCTAAGTTGTGTTCAACTCTGTGCAACCCCAAGGACTGTAGACTGACAGGCTCCTCTGTCCATGTGGCTTTCCAGGCAAGAATACTGGAATGGGTTGCCATTTCCTTCTCCAGAAAGGAGGTACATTCTTGCTCAAAAATATACTATTCTGGGAAGTGATGTTCATAATGGGAGAGACTATGCATGTATGGGAGCTGAGGGTATATGAGAAATCTCTACCTTCCTCTCATAAATATAAAACTACTCTAAAAAAAATCATGTACTAAAATATAATAATAAATGCCCAACCATAGAACTATGATTAAATAAATGATACCTTAAAAATATAATGCAGCTATCAAATATGAGTGCTTTCTATTGTGTGGGGGGAATGCTGACAAAACATCAATCCAGAAGTGCATAATATGACGTTGCACTTACGGTATACTCTCAGTGTTTAAGAATATATGCATAAGGGACTTCCCTGGTGGTCCAGTGGCTAAGTATCCACCTTCCAAAGCAGGGGATGCAGGGCCAAGCCCTGGTCGAGGAACTAAGATCCCACATGCGGCAGGGCAACTAAGACTGCAAGCCACAAATACTGAGCCACGTGCCACTAGAGAGACGCCCCTGCTACACCACAGAGCCCACGTTCCACGACTAAGACCTGAGGCAGTCAAATAAACAAATACTTGAAAAAATGTTTATGAAACAAGATTGAGAAAATATCCTAAATTATCAACAGTGATCATCTCTACACGGTTGTATTATGGGTGCATATGTCTTCTCTTCAGAGAAGGCAATGGCAAGCCACTCCAGTACTCTTGCCTAGAAAATCCCATGGATGGAGGAGCCTGGTGGGCTGCAGTCCATGGGGTCGCTAGGGGTCGGACACGACTGAGCGACTTCACTTTCACTTTTCACTTTCACACAATGGAGAAGGCAATGGCAACCCACTCCAGTGTTCTTGCCTAGAAAATCCCATGGATGGAGGAGCCTGGTGGGCTGCCGTCTATGGGGTCGCACAGAGTCAGACACAACTGAAGCGACTTAGCAGCAGCATGTCTTCTCTCTTACTACTTAATTTTTGTACTCTCCAAAACGTCTACAATGATATGTTTTTCTCCCCAAAAAATCTTTTGGAAAAATATTCCCAAATAATAATACAGTAATTAAACGATACAGTAATCCATTATTCTAAAGTTAATAATGAATGTGAGGGGATGGATGTGCTAACTAGCTTTATCGTGGTAAACAGTTTGAAATATATATATGTATACAGATGGATCAGATCATCTTATACATCTTAAACTGACACAATGTTATATGTCATTTACATCTCAATAAAGCTGGACAAATATCTTAATAAAAATTATAATAACATTACACATCAATTCACAAAAAGTCAAAACAGTACCTAGAATATTTTTTTCAGAATATAGCAATAAAAGGAACTTACTACACACACATAATATATAAATGAACTTTATTTATGAATGTTTAGATGTATATACTTGAAAATTACCAAATAAGATAAAACAATACATTAAAAGAATATATACCATTATCAAGTGGAGCTTACTCAAGAATTTAAAGATGCTTTAATATCATGAAAACCATTAATATAATAATATTAGGTGATTTAAATGATTAAAATTATGATTATATCGAAAGATACCAATTCCTACCAAAAGCTTTCAATAAACAAGAATAAAAGATGCTATTTCCCTTATTATAATAGAGAATATTTATTTAAAGCCAACAATTAACTTCATATTTAATGAAGAAATATCCAAAATATGCTATTACAGTTTTATTTAACCAAAGATATAACAGAAATACATGAAAAGATAAATACGAACCATCTAATACTGATAGGATGAAGACAATTCATCTAAAGACAAATATTTTGAAAATCAATAGCATTCTAATGATAGAGAGTCCCCATGCTGAGTAGTAATACTGACATATTTAGCCAGGACAGAATTTATGCAATAAGGTATATTCGAGATCTAGACAAAAACATGAACAAATTATAAAGAAAGAAATCAAGAAATATGTCAATAATGTAGACTTTATTCCTTGATGGAAGGAATTAGCATCATAAACATAGGTCATAAAGAGGTACTTTTAGACCTAGACAATGCAAATTGAAGTATCAAAAGGGTGTTTACTTTATATAAGACATTCCTTATGGGAAAAATATTTTTTAGTATTAAAAATATGTGAGGAGAAAGAGAATCAATGAAGAGCAATATGATACTGACTCAATAGATGAAAATGAAGAGTTTAATTCATTGTATGGCAAAAAATATTTAACTACCAAGTGTATAATTTTGCAAGAAGAATAAATAATGTCTTTGCTCAAAGCCAGGGAATAAAAACACAAAGCATTGCAATGTAATGTAGTAAGTGCTAGAGCTTGGAGAACACGAGGAGAACTGCCTGTCTTGGGGTCAGGAAAGGCTAACCTGGAATCTTAAAGAACCTAATTTTGCCAGGTTTTGAGGCAGGAGGAAGGAAAGAGCGTTATTTAGAAGAAGCATCACTTACAAACAGAATCACAAGATAAAATGGCACATTCCAAAAACTGCAAGTAGGTCAATTCACAAAATACTGACCTGCATTTTAAAAACTCAACTAAAAGTCAATATTTAAAAATCAGCAAACCGCTCATAAAAATTTCTGGATTTTTGGCTTCTTTTAAGAAATTGGACGATATGTCAAATTGGGTCCCGCATTCCCACGTGGAAGCAGGTGGCAGGTGCCCCTTTCAGATGGGACAATATGCCACAGCACTTCCTCTCTCCTCCCATTCCTCTCACATCCATCTCACTTTGTCCATTTACCTTAACTTTCTAGTCCCTGCAGGGATTTGAGTTTTATGACTTCTACTCTCCATAATGGGGACCACTGAAGGTATGGCAGAAAAAAGCAATGCCATTAGGTCTGCATTTCAAAAGGTTAACCAGGCAGCAAAGGGAGAGAAGGGTGGTAAGGAGATCAATGACAACAGGAAAGGCCTGCTGTATGAAAAACTACAATGGCACTACCACCCTTGAAGTTCACGTTACAATGGGGCTACCAACTCTTACCACAAAATTCTCACAAGACAGGACTTGAAAACCACAGTTATCCATCTATAAAATAAATATAAGAAGTGATGAGGGCTTAGATAAAGGCAGTGGGTTGGGGATGCAAAGAAAGGGGTAGAGAAGGGCAAAAATTTGAGAGATTTTTAAGGTGGAAAATCCTCCAACATGGGGTAACCAATCTGACACGGAATACGGAGAAAAGAAAAGTATAGGACACTTTGCCGGGTTTTCGCTCAAGTCATTTGGTGTGGACACTTCAACATTAAGAACAAAAGGAGGAACAAGTCTGAAGGAAAGTCAGTCATTCAATTTAGGGTATTTGGAATTGAGGGAGCCTATAGATGTGCAGCTTCATCTAAGCCCTGATGGATTGCCAAAGCAAACTCTAACCTGATACCTCTCCAACAGCTGACTCATCAAGTTAAAATAAGAGAGACAGGTACGAGCACATAAAATGTTTATAAGAATGACTACTAATGGAACAAAGATTACAACGGAATATTACAGAATTGAATAAAATACTGCAACAAAGGTTAGAGAGTCAATAACTTGACTCTCTAATATGTATAAAGGCATAATTATAAGAAATACAAAAATAAAATTTTAAAAAGATATACAAAAAGAATACAATAATGTACAAATCTACCAAAGATGTAAAGAATATGCTTCTATACGCTACACTGTTTCCATTAAGGATTTAACATGGCTTACAAAAGAAATATAATAGTAAAATAATAAAATGTAAGTGATAATAAAATGTGAAGATTTTTCTTAAAAAGTTATCACCAGAAGAAATCATAACAAAGAAAAAAGAAACAAGATATGCAAAACCTAAGAGTTTTCAGAAATACTGTTGTTGGCAATCAAAGTGAAGGGATTAGCATTAAGTTGCATGGCTCTTTATTGTCCATCAGAAGAAAACAGCACTTTCTCACTTTACAAAGGACATATTTACTCATTTCCCTCAAAGGAAAAGAAAAATTTTCATGATTAAAAGTTTTCTAAATTAAATAAATTTAGCTGATGAAAAGCTCACCAATTTGGCCTATTCTTCAAATGTTATGTTATTGCCAGACAGTTAAATTTTTAAAAAAAGAAAGAAAACAACTTTACACACCAATATTTGGGCTATTACGACAACAAACACAGTAAAGAAACTCACAAAGCTGATCTCTGTGGTATCCCTTGGTGAAAACAAAGAACCAAACATGGGGTATAACTCAACAGAGACAGCTGGGTAGGCAGGGGCAGAGAGAAAGGAGGAAGCAGGAAGTCAGTACTGAATGGGCGAGGTATTTAGATTTCTGATGGTTTGTCTTAATCACAGAAAGAATGGACACAACTTGGAGGAATGTATGAGCTACACTTCCTTCACACTGTAGGAATCTGAGGTTTGGTAAAAGTTTAATAAGAAATGGAGAATAGAAAATGAGGTAGAAATCTCCGGTGAGCACCCGAAAGTTAAATTCTCTGCGGAGTTGGCTGAGGGTGGATCCGCAAGGGCTGGATATCATATCATATACAGCCATCATCATTTTATAAAAACTTTAAGGAGCCTAATTAAAGGCTAACTCACATCAGCACAGAGGAGGGCTCCAGCAATTCAAGGGCACGTACAAACCGTACAAAATAAAGACATATAGAAAGAAGACACACAGAAAAGTATTTACTGGCGTACAGATATAGATAATATATTTTTGACTCATGCCCCCTGCAGTGGAAATGCAGAGTCCTAACCACTGGACCACCAGGGAATTCCTGCATATATTTTTAAAGAAATTAAAATCAAGAGTTATCATTCAGCAACTATATAGGTGAAGCAAAAGCAAAGAATAACTTAAAAATTAATATTATGTGGATTTTAAGAAGAACTGTATTCAAAATTTGTTGGGAAGAATCAGAATATCCCAGAATAATGGGACTAGTGAAGCAAAGGATGATATATGAGTGTATCTGTGCATAAAAATGATGATGCTTGATAAATGTGAACACATATGGAGAAATGCTTATGGACTATTAAAAAAAAAAGCAGCATGAAGTGTGTGTACTCTCTGAACACAAGGTGAACTCTGTATACAGACGTATAGATAGGCACTTGGTTGGGTTGCAGAACAGGTCAGCAGGAGTCTGTCTCTTTAAGAGCTCTAGCCAGCCAGCCTGGGAAGGCTCTCCAGAACTGCAGGATTTGCCCAGACTGACCTCATCTCCCTCCAGGTTTTACCTCTCTTAGCCTGTTTAACATCCAACCTCACCCCCAACCACTCAGCCCCAATTTCATCCTCCCAATCTGACATTTTCTCCTTTCCCATCTTCTCTTTCTCACCACAACCTGTGAGGTAGGTATTATTATGGCTATTATTAATAAACGATTAAGTGAATGAACAGTTACAAATCGAATCTCAACAGAAGCTTTGTTTTTAGACCTTCCGATTGGACAATCTTCTTATCTTGCTGACGTCCCTTAAGGTTTGCCTGCACGCGGCTTCTTGGCTGACGCAGCAGGGCCAGAGACCAGAGGTCGGGCCTCTGCACCCCCAGCTACGTGTCCTCCTCGTTTCTCAAGGTCCTGGGAATGCTCAGCAGGAGAAGCTGAATTAAAACAGAAGAAGAAAGAGATGAGGTTTCCTAAGATACTCCTTTATCACTCAAAATTTCATTTTATGTTGGGACCATCAGCCCAAGCTAGTCAGATCTCTGGTAAAACTCCCAACGCTCTGGATTTAGAGAGTTCATGTCTTCTGGATTAAAAAAATTACATATGTACTTATATACTCGACAGCAAGCAGAAAGTCACAATTCATAGTTAGGAGAGACCCATTAAACAAGACCAGATGAAGACAGGGACAGGCCCTCCTCATCAAATAGTTTGGGAGGGCCTTGCCACCATTCAGGGACCCACCAACACAGCCTCTGACACTGATACATACAGAGTCCTCCCTACCTTCAAGCCACCACTCATCAGGTCATTCTCTACTATTCCAACACAAGGAACTTCCATGTTAAAGCTTAGAGGCTCTGATTCTGGATATCTGGTTTTTCCGTCAGCAATTCTTCCAAGCCTACTACCCCCTGATTTTCAGCTATAAGCAAATCTCATGGAATAAATACCCTCACACTATAATTAAAAGACCAAACCACACTTGGTTGTTGTTTAGTCGCTAAGTTGTGTCCGACTCTTTTTCAACTTCATGAACTGAAGTCCGCCAGGCTCCTCTGTCCATGGGATTTCCCAGGCAAGAATACTGGAGTGGGTTACCATTTCCTTCTCCAGGGGATCTTCCCGACCCAGGGATTGAACCCAAATCTCCTGCATTGGTAGGTGGATTCTTTACCGCTGAGCCACCAGGGAAGCTCACACTTTATAGACCTTAATAAAGGATAGACTATGCAGCAATATGGGATGATATTTATGATGCTGTATAACATGAGAACGAAAGGTACTAAACTGCTGCAGACTCTGACCACCACTGGACTGGTATTTTCTAGTAATAGGACTGAAGGGCCTGTAATTAAATGGATTCAGAAAACAAAGATCATGGCATCTGGTCCCATCACTTCATGGGAAATAGAAGGGGAAACAGTGGAAACAGTGTCAGACTTTATTTTGGGGGGCTCCAAAATCACTGCAGATGGTGACTGCAGCCATAAAATTAAAAGACGCTTACTCCTTGGAAGAAAAGTTATGACCAACCTAGATAGCATATTGAAAAGCAGAGACATTACTTTGCCAACAAAGGTCTGTCTAGTCAAGACTATGGTTTTTCCAGTGGTCATGTATGGATGTGAGAGTTGGACTGTGAAGAAAGCTGAGCACCGAAGAGTTGATGCTTTTGAACTGTGGTGCTGGAGAAGACTCTTGAGAGTCCCTTGGACTGCAAGGAGATCCAACCAGTCCATTCTGAAGGAGATCAGCCCTGGGATTTCTTTGCAAGGAATGATGCTAAAGCTGAAACTCCAGTACTTTGGCCACCTCATGTGAAGAGCTGACTCATTGGAAAAGACTCTGATGCTGGGAGGGATTGGGGGCAGGAGGAGAAGGGGACGACAGAGGATGAGATGGCTGGATGGCATCACTGACTCAATGGATGTGAGTTTGAGTGAACTCTAGGAGTTGGTGATGGACAGAGAAGCCTGGCGTGCTGCGATTCATGGGGTCGCAAAGAGTCGAACACGACTGAGCAACTGAACTGAACTGAAGTGAATTATTGTGGATTAGGGTGAGTCATATGTGATTTTTATTTCTACTCTCTATTTTCCAAATTCTTCTGTAGTGTGCTTAAAATTTCCTAAAAATTTAATAAAAAATTTTTTAATTCAACTTAATAAAAGAAAGCCATCTCTACATTATCCTTATGTTTCCAGTATGGATAACTATATATGTTTCTAGCCCACCTTCCTCCTCTTTTTTCCTGGTGGTTTAGTCGCTAAGGCATGTCCGACTCTTGCGACCCCACTGACTGTAGCTTGCTAGGCTCCTCTGTCCATGGGATCTCCAGGCAAGAATACTGGAGTGGGTTGCCATTTCCTTCTCCAGAGGATCTTCCCGACCCAGAAATCGAACCCAGGTATCCTACATTGCAGGTAGATTCTTTACTGACTGAGCTACGAGGGAAGCCCTCTTTTTTCCTAACAAAGAGGTTAAGGCTGTTCTTCCTACTTCCTGATCCCCAACTTACCAAGAAGCTACACTGTCCAAACATTTGGTGGCAGTGCTGAAAATAAACTCGAACCCGACCCTCCCTCCTTTGGTTAGAAGCACAGTTCGATATCATAAAACACTGACTGATGAAGCCTCCCAAGGACCCAGCAGCCATCAACCTACAAAGTGCTTTTTCCCCAGACTCACTTCCAGCTCAGCACTACACTGTGGATAGTGTTTTGTTCATCTCTGATAGCCTCACCTTTATTTTCTAGCATCTTGTGCAGCTTCATGTGCTTGTAGGTGGAAATGATCTGAAAATTAACGACGCTTGAGATCTCCAGTTCTTGGTCCTGCAGCAGCTCCAGGGATGTAGCATGAATGAGTTGATGGGACCGCTTGCACTTCTGCAGCCTGCACTCTCCCCTGACGAAGGACTTGCACACGTGCAACTTGGTGCATTTATCCTTGAGGCTGCAGTAACCATAGAGGGCTTCACCTTTGTTGTAGAGCAAACAGACCTGGGACAGAAATGAAGCAACACTTAGGATGTTTGTTTTCACTGTATCTCAAGACAGTAAAGGACAGTATCTCTAAATGGCGCCCTCTGATCATTGATGGCTGTTGAAGTCCCCATGGGTGAAAGGCAGACGGGCATAAAACAGTTCCTCCACTCACATCTCTCCCATGCAGACTCAGTGGCTCAGTCGTGTCTGACTCTTTGCCACCCCAGGGACTGTAGCCCACCAGGCTCCTCTGTCCAAGGAGTTTTTCAGGCTGGAGCAGGTTGCCATTTTCTACCCCAAGGGATTTTCCTGACCCAGGGATTGAACCCACGTCTCTTGCCCTGGAAGGCAGATTCTTTACCACTGAGCCACCTGGGAAGGCCCTCATCTCTCCTAGCTGCAACTAACATTCAGCTGCCCCTCTCTGACCTTCACTCACAGTTGGCCTGCCCTCCTCTCCCAAAGCTGGTAGCCAATGAGTGACTTCTATGCAGGTACAAAAGGCTGGACCCTGCCTCAAAGTTAGAACCTCAAAGTTAGTAATATTTGCTCCCAAGCCTCTGTGTGAATCAGGTCAAGGCCATTCCATCTTGCTTGTAGCTCTCCCCTCCCACTATTTTACCTTACAGATTTTTCCCAAGGATCCCTTCTTCAATATATCACACGTACCTCAATCCCTATGTCAGCCTCTGCCTCCAGGGAAACCAATCTGGACAGGCAGCGTGATCAGATAATTTATTATCCAGACAAGGGCATTTTTAAAGGAGCACTATTAATATTTGCATTGGGACCAGACATTGTGTACCTCCTGACAAGATGCAATAGGAAATAGGACCTTTTAGCAGGAAAATCTGACAAGGCTGGAAACCCCTCAGTCCCAGGTAAATGGGGACCATTAGTCACCCTAACAATATACCACATGTACAAAAAATTTTTGCTGCATAATTCAAGCCTAAATCCAATCAAAGCTCCAGATCAATCAATTTACAGTAAATTCAGGAACATGTTAAATGATACTAGAGGAACACGTTAGTCAAACCTAAAATGTGTGCAATTCTACTGGACACAAATGACCAGATGACCAGAGACTGACACCACAAATGATATCAAAGAACAAGGGGGTGGTTGCCCAAGGACAGAGAGGTGGAGGATGGGCAAAATAGCGCAAGGGAATTAAGAGGTACAAGCTTCCCATCTTAAAGGAAGTCACACAAATATAATATACAGCATAAAAACATGGTCAATATTGTATGGAGTGATGCCATCCAACACATCATTGATTTACTGGACATGAATGAACTTGGGCAAACTTGGGCTCACAAAGAGTCGGATACAACTTGGCGACTGAACAACAACAACAAAAATTGTATGGAGACAGATGGTTATTAGACTTATTTGGTGATCATTTCATAATGTATTTAAACATGATGCATGCGAAACTAACATACTACTTACTGTACATCAATTATATCTCAATCAATAAATTTTTTAAATGGCTTCCTACCTGCAATTGTGATGCCAATTTTCTGAAATGAACACACAATTTTAGTGCAATTCCTACTTCCCCCAAAGAATTCCTATAAAACAGTTAGGAATTCAAATGACTGTAAAAACTTACCTGAAAAAGGAAACAAGTGAGAATTGATTAAAGGAAAAATGTTTGAAAAAGAGTTAAGGGCATAGAGACTTACAACATCATATCTTAAAATATAACATACTTTCATTAAACAGTATAATACTGGTTCCAGAATGTACAGGAGATCAAAGAAAATAGATCCCAGATCTAGCCCCCAAATCAGAATAATCTGTTCCTTCAAGATACATTAAAGTTGAGCAATAGATCCGTAAGGGCTTAATACTCTCTTGTAGAAGACTTACCAAACATTCTGATTTTGTGAGTTTTTTACATTTTTATTTGAATGCTTTTATTTTTTTAAAAAATGATTCTGGTTTCCTATTTCTTCTTGAATAAATATTGACATGCAATATTTTTCTAGAGATCTGCCCATTTCATGAAAGTTTTCAAATGTATCAGCAAAGTATATTTTCATATTTCCAATGTGTGTGTTTTCCAACACCACCAAGCAATTATCAGCGGACACTGACCAGGTATCCCACAAATTTAACTCAAGTCTGACATGATCTCCAGGAGACAGACTTGGAGTGGCGTCAGGTCACACAGTTTAAGGGATAGGGCTTGGTCCCACAAGCCTAGGACTTCCCTGGTAGCTCAGTGGGCAAAAAAAAAAAAAAATCTGCCTGTAGTGCAGGAGACCCGGTTCGATCCCTGGATCGGGAAGATCCTCTGGAGAAGGGAATAGCAAGCCACTCCAGTATTGTTGCCTGGAAAATCCCATGGACAGAGAAGCCTAGCAGGCTATACAGTCCATTGGATCACAAGGATACGACTTAGCGACTAAACCACCACTCACAAGCCTGACCTCACTTCAGATACAAATCATAAGTCCAGGTTAACACCTGTGCTTTTGATCTTTCAGCTATAGATTAGAAGTTCCCACAACCCCTTCCCTGTGTCCAATTAATTTGCTAGAAAGGCTCACATAACTCAAAGACACATTTTATTTGCTAAATTTCCAGTTTATTATCCCTGCAGACTGCAGCCTGCCAGGCTCCTCTGTCCACGGGATTTCCCAAGCAAAAATACTGGAGTGAATCGCCGTTCCCTTCTCAGGGGATCTTCCTAACCCAAGGATCGAACTGGTGTCTCCTAGACCTCCTCCTGCACTGGCAGGCCAGTTCTTTACCACTAGCACCAGCAGGGAAGCATCAAAGGATATAACTCAGGAACAGCTGGATGGAAGAGACACAAAGGGCATGGGGGAGGGGTATAGCTTCCAGACTCTCTATGGCCACCACTCTCCCAGGACCTCCACGTGTTCACCAGCCTGAAAGCTCTCTAAAACCCATCCTTTTGGGGTTTTATGGAGGCTTCCTTGATTAAATCACTGGCCACTGGTAACTGAACTCAACCTCAAGACCCACTACCCTCCCAGGACTGGAGGTGGGACTGAAAGTTCCAACCTTCTAATCACGTAATCGGTTCTTCAGGAAACCAGTCCCCATGTCACCTAGGAACTTTTCAAAAGTCATCACATGAACATAACAAAAGTAATATTTTATTGCTCTCAACATTCAGGAAATTTCAAGAGTTTTAGGAACTCTGTGCCAGAGACAGAGATGAAGAGCAAATATATATTTCTTATTATAAATCATAATATCACAATATTTGGGCTTTCCAGGTGGCACCAGTGGTAAAGAACCTGCCTGCCAATGCAGAAGAAGTAAGAGATGCAGGCTCCATCCCTGGGTCGGGAAGATACCCTGGAAGAGGGCATGGCAACACACTCCAGTACTCTTGCCTGGAGAATCCCATGGATAGAGGAGCCATAGTGGTCCATAGTCCATAGGGTCGTACAGAGTTAGACACAACTGAAGCAACTTACATGTCCATACACACTGCGATATGTGGGCCCGCTGGTTTTTTGTGGGGGGGGGGCGCCACATGGCACACAGGATCTTAGTTCCCCATTCAGGGATGGAACTTGCGCCCCTTGCAATGGAAGTGCAGGGTCCTAACCACTGAACCACTGGGGAAGTCCCACCCCTTACTGATGTTGTACATACACTGGACCTGCACTATGTGCTGAATCTTTGGGAGAGAGGTAAAAAGGGATCATCAGGTATTTTCACACATGAGACTCGAGGTACCATTTCTGCCTCACCCACCTGCTTGTCCATGGTCCCTGCTGTCTAAGTGGCCGTGTTTTGCATCACATGACTGTGCTGTGTGCTAAGTCGCCTCAGTTGTGTCCAACTCTTTGCGACCCCATGGACTGTAGCCCACCAGGCTCCTCTGTCCATGAGATTCTCTAGGCAAGGATACTAGAGTGGGTTGCCATGCCCTCCTCCAGGGGATCTTCCCTACCCAGGGATCGAACCAGGGTCTCATTATGTCTCCTGCATTGGCAGGCGGGTTCTCAACCACTAGCACCACCTGGGAAGCCCCCATGACACACACTACCAGCTTCAGATGATCAACGTGAAGGCAGGCTCCTGTCATAAATGCAGCCAACCCATCAGCTGCTCACAGAACACTGACATAGACTAATACAACAGAATGAGGCTGGACCCAGACACTCGGGGAGAAGCCATAAAGAAAAAAATTCAGTAAGTTTAACAATATAAAAACGCTACGTTTCTATTAGTCAAAAACAAAAAAATCCATAAACACTAAAGGTAAGTAGAAGTGCGCTCTCCCCTAGGTGCCGCATCCTCCTCTCCCTTCCTGCCAAGCACCTGCTCCAGCTGCTGCTGGGACTGCATCAGGCAACATGGCTGGAATGAATCTGGCTCATGACATACCAAACCTGGCTTCAGAACCTGAAATCAGAAAGCACGTGGACACCGAGTAGAAGCCTGTTGGCTCCTAAGGCTGACTCCAGACTTCTGAGTATAGACTGCTGCCTGGTGGGCAGCCTCTACCAATTACCAATTTTTGAGCTCTACCCATTTTTGAGCTACCAAAGATTCTAGCTCAAACCCCCCCACTACCTTCTGAATTTCTTCCCTGTAGACCCTGAAATTCCTCTGAGTTAAAGTGGGACCACAATCATGAGCTACTCTGTTTTCCTAACATCCTCCCTTCTTCCCATCCCCTTTCTGGCAAGGTGTGTGTGTGTGATAAGTCATTTCAGTCATGTCTGACTCTTTGCAACCCTATGGACTGTAGCCCATCAGGCTCCTCTGTCCTTGGGATTCTCCAGGCAAGGGTACTGGAATGGGTTGCCATGCCCTCCTCCAGGGGATTTTCCTGACCCAGGGATGGACCCTGTGTCTCATTATGTCTCCTAAAGTGGCAAGCAGGTTCTTTACCACTAGCGCCACCAACATAGAAAGTGTCTATGACAGAATCATTGTGCTAGATTAGAAAACTCTACTTTTAATTGGAGACTTCTTGTAATATCTTCTTTGGTGATTCCAACCCTTTTTTTTGAAAATTCTTTGTGTATAGCTAAACAGATATAAGTGTGCTAATTTTGCCATTATAGCAGTTATGATGAGTACTTTTTAACCATTTGAAACCACATTATGGAGTTGTGAAGCAATTAAAATTAATGTCTCAGTTCAGTTCAGTTAAGTCTCTCAGTCCTGTCTGACTCTTTGGGACCCCATGAATCACAGCACACCAGGCCTCCCTGTCCATCACCAACTCCCTGAGTTCACTCAGACTCACATCCATCGACTCAGTGATGCCATCCAGCCATCTCATCCTCTGTCGTCCCCTTCTCCTCCTGCCCCCAATCCCTCCCAGCATCAGAGTCTTTTCCAATGAGTCAACTCTTCACATGAGGTGGTCAAAGTACTGGAGTTTCAGCTTTAGCATCATTCCTTCCAAAGAAATCCCAGGGCTGATCTCCTTCAGAATGGACTGGTTGGATCTCCTTGCAGTCCAAGGGACCCTCAAGAGTCTTCTCCAACACCACAGTTCAAAAGCATCAACTCTTCGGTGCTCAGCCTTCTTCACAGTCCAACTCTCACATCCATACATGACCACTGGAAAACCATAGCCTTGACTAGACGGACCTTTGTTGGCAAAGTAATGTCTCTGCTTTTGAATATGCTATCTAGGTTGGTCATAACTTTCCTTCCAAGAAGTAAGCGTCTTTTAATTTCATGGCTGCAGTCACCATCTGCAGTGATTTTGGAGCCCCAAAAAATAAAGTCTGACACTGTTTCCACTGTTTCCCCATCTATTTCCCATGAAGTGATGGGACCGGATGCCATGATCTTCGTTTTCTAAATGTTGAGCTTTAAGCCAACTTTTTCACTCTCCTCTTTCACTTTCATCAAGAGGATTTTTAGTTCCTCTTCACTTTCTGCCATAAGGGTGGTGTCATCTGCATATCTGAGGTTATTGAAATTAATGTCTAAAGTCCCCCAAAATAAATGGGGGTGAATACTTGTAACAAATGTGACCCAAAAAGGGATTTGTAGTTAAAGATATCTTATGAATTAACAGAAAAAGACAAATGCCTGGATAGAAAAACCAGCAAAAGTATAAACAGGTAATTTACAAAACCGAGGCTTCATAATCAGACAAAACTAAACTCAAATCTGCCATTTACTATGTGACCTTGGGCAAGTTATTTAATCAAACCTCAGTTGCCTCACCTGTAAAACGGGAACAGGCATACTTCACTCACCAGTTACTAATAGCTTAAGATAATTGAACTATCAATAATTAGCATTCAGTAAGAACTCAAAAAAAAAAAAATTCCACAAACCATTATTATTATTTCTATCCCACACAGGTCCATCATTCCTTGTATGTCAAGATGTATCAAAGCCCAATAAAATCTGAGAGTCCAGGAAGGTCACCACTGTACCACACCCGCCCCCTTCCCCTCAGGCTGTCCTGGGCAAGCAAACATTTGATGTTCTTCTCCGACTCTTTTCACGAATTTGGGCAATATGAGGGCGACTCACCTCTGGTAGAAGGCAGGGGTCATTCTGTAAAAGCAGGACCCGAAGCTGGGCCTCGTTGAGACCAAACAGTCCCTGTTTTTTCAGAACCTGGATGTTGACAGGCGTGTGAATATCATGAGAAAGCGTGCAGGTAGACCTAGAACCACAAAGGTCTGGATCAGAGGCCCAGATGAGGATGGAGCCAGATCGTCAAATCCCTGTCCTCGGGTGGCTTTCAACTACAGTCTGGCGTGTATCCTGTGTGTTAGTCGTTCAGTCGTGTCCCACTCTTTGCGACGCTATGGACTGTAGCCCGTTGCCATTGCCTTCTCCAGGAAATCTTCCTGCCTCAGGGACTGAATCCCCGTCTCCCGCATTGCAGGCAGATTCTGCATTGCAGGCAGATTCTTTACGGTCCAAGCCACCAGGGAAACCCTGGACCCCCTTACGGTCTAGTAAGCTCTGATAATAAGAAAGCTGGGATAAAGTAACTCCCCTCCCAAAGCCATTTCAGGCTGAACAAAGACACTTTACGGCCAAGGGGACCCTCTCCCCCAGTCACCTGCTTTGACGGAGGGTCCCAGCCGGTGGGGTCTGCAGACGTCTGCACTGGCCTTCTCCACCCCAAACGGCTGCCCAGCCCACCATCCCCCAACCTTAAAAAGAATGCATGCCTCCTCCCCCACCCACTTCGGGGCGCTCGAGACGACCAAGGAAGACTGGAGTCAGGAGGCAGACTAAAACGACCTCACACAAATCACCCCACCCTCCGTTTCCTGGCGGGGGTCGACCTAGATCGCGCGTTCTAAACCCACAGAGCACAGACTCTCTTCTGCTGAAACTGTTTAAGTGGGAAAAGCCGATTTCTTCGACAAAGGATCCGTGAATTCCACGGGTCCGTAAATGGCGGCAAAAGGGCCCCTGAAGGAAAGGAACTCAAAAGTCCAGATTTATCCCGGCCCTGATGTGGAGGACGGGGGGCGGGGAAGGAGAAGAAGCTGCAAATTTGGGGCGGAGAGAGGTGATTGAGAAACCCAAATTGAGACGATCTTCCGTCTCGTTCCGCAGCTGGGAGCGCGGGGGAGGCCTCCGCCCGAAGGACGCGGAGGGGCCCCTTCCCCGGGCTTCTCTTCTGCCCTTCCAGAAGGGGTCGTCCGGCCCGGATCGACGACCCTCGTTCTCCTTTCCTTCTGGGTCCAGCTCCCGGCTGGACGGGTCAGGCCCGCGGCCTCCGCGCCGAGACCTTCGCGTCCCGCCCGCCGCCCCGCCCCGCCCCGCCCGGCCCGCAGCCTCACCAGCAGTCGCGGTTCGGGCACTTGCCCTGCATGTGGCGGCGGCAGAGGTGCAGCTGGTCGCAGCCCTGGCACTCGCCGCGCTGGTAGCGGGCGCAGAGGCGCGCAGAGGACACGGCCACCACCCGCCAGGCCGCAGGGCCGCCGCCGCCGCCGCCCGCGCCGGCCGCAACCTCGGCCTCGGCGTCCCACGGGCCCTCCCGCACCTCCACCTCCTGCAGCAGGAAGCGGTCGGGCCCGGCCTGGCGCAGCACGTCCCGCAGCCGGGCCTCGGAGAGCTCCACGTGGCCGCGCAGGTCCTGCAGGAACATGCGGCCGCCGTGGGCGCACAGCACTTTGGTGAGGAAGGAGCACACGGTGGGCTCCGCCATGGTCTCGGCCCGGCTCCCTGTGCGGAAATCCGAGGCGGGCAGACTCCTCCCAGTCACGTCCACGACTTCAAACCCGGTTCCCGGGAAGGGCCTGGGAAAGGGCGGGCGAGGGGCGGCCGTGCGAGAGAACAGCCCCGGGGCCCGGGGCCACCTGGGGCGCAGATCAGGCGAGGACAATCCTGATCCGGCGCCTGCTCTACGTCAGGCACCCTTGAAGGTTAAGTCCTCACCTCGAGGGACTTGTATAGTCGGAGGGAATTGGGAGATACTAGCAAGGGCTGCAAAGAAGATGGAACAGGTAATGTGGTAGAAGGTGTGGTAGCTGGGCGGCCTTAAGGAGGCGATCTCAGGACTTAGCCGCTAGCCACAGGTGGTTTTGGGGTGCTTGAAATGTGACCAGTTTGAAGTGGGATGTGTGAAATATACAAAGACTGGATTTGGAAGCTTTAGAATGGAGAAACTAAAATTTTATATTAACGATGTTAAATTGATAATATTTAAATAAAATGTTATAATTTCATCTGTTTCTTTCACTTCTAAGGCAGCTATGAGAAAATGTAAAGTTACACACGAGGCTCACTTAATGCTTCTGTTAGACAGCACTGGTTTAGACCTGTAGGTTTGTTAAATGTTGGTGGCTTAGTCCTATCTGTCTCTTTGTAACCCCATGGACTGTAGCCTGCCAGGAATACAGTCTGTTCATGGAATTCTCCAGGCAAGAATGCTGGAGTGGGTTGCCATTCCCTTCTCCAGGGGATCTTCCCACCCAGGGATTGAAGTCAGGTCTCCTGCATTACAGGCAGATTCTATACTGTCAGAGCCACCAGGGAAGGTTTGTTAAAGAGCTTTTTGCCCAGGGCCATGCTGATTTAATGAGCATTTTTTGAGCCAACTCTTAGTGCAGCCATGGAGTACTGAGATGGATAAAACATGATTGAGGAACTCACCTGGTCGAGTTGCTATCTTGCAAGGTGGTTGTGAAGATTAAATAAGTTAATGGCATGTGAAGAAGCTAAAGAGAAAGTCCACTGGCCAGATGCTCAAAGATCTTTTCTGCCATGTTAAGAAAGTTGGACTTCAGAAGACTTTGGGAAGCAACTGAAGGAATCTCAGCTGGGGAGTGACCCTCTGGCTAGAATGCTCCCAGGCATCCCTATCACCATCTAGTAGTCTTTTTGTCATTCAAAACTGAGCTTAAATGTCTTCTCTTTGGTAAGGCCTTTCCTAACCTCCCACTCTAAAGTAGCATCCTGGTCTCTGGATGGAACTTACCGCTCATGTTTTTCTTCTTGTTTATTTATATATTTGTAGAATTCAAGCTTGTGAGAGCAGAAATTTTGTGTTCCTTGCTGTATCCCCAGCACTTAAAAACAGTGCCAGGCTAGGGGCTTCCCTGGTGGCTCAGTGGTAAAGAATCCGCCTGCCAGTGCTGGGGACACAGGTTCTCTCACTCGTCCAGGAAGATTCCCATGTGCCAAGGAGCAACTAAGCCATGCGCCACAACTACTGAGCCCACAGGTGGCAACTGCTGAAGCCCGTGCGCCTAGAGCCTGTGCTCCAAAACAAGAGAAACCACTCCAATGAGAAGCCGGCGCACTGCACCTGAAGGCCTTCACGCAGCAGTGAAGACCCAGCACAGCCAAAAATAAATAAATAAATAAATCCTTTAAAAAAATCCCAAAAAACAGTGCTTGGCTATATTGTAGGATAAGTGTTTTTTTATGATTATTTAATGTTCTATTATTAAATTATTATATATAATATTACGTATAAATGTTATTTGATTTAATACTTATTTTTGGCTGTGCTGGGTCTTCATTGCCACTCGAGGGCTTTTTCTAGTTGTAGCTAGCAGCGGCTCCTCTTCATTGCAGTGCACAAACTTCCCACCGCAGTGGCTTCTCTTGTTGCGGAGCACAGGCTTCAATAATTGCAGCACACAGGCTCAGTAGTTGTGGCACATGGGCTTAGTTGCTTCTTGGCACGTGGAATCTTCCTGGATCAGGGATCCAAACATTGTCCCTTGCACTGGAAGGCAGTTTTTTAACCTCTATACCACCAGGGAAGTCCCAGGGTAGGTGTTTTTATTTTTATTTTTTTTAATTAGTAGTAGACAATTTTTCAAGCAGGAAATTAGAAGATAGTGAAATAAGCACCCATATATATCGATTTCCTCGAGTTATAAAATCTTAACACTTTGTCCTATTTTATGTGCCTGACTGTTTTGGCTGAGAATTTATAAGTTTCAATTTGTAGATATTTCTAGATACTTCAATCCTAAATACTTCATTAGGCATGACTTTTAAAAATGGTAGATTTCCCTACATAATCTTTATTTTCATAATTAACAAAAGTATCTGTCATTTTCCTGAACACTTCTAATGTGGGATAGAAAGGTGTTTTGGAAAGATCTCTGGCCGTAATAAAGAATGGATTTCTAGAAAACCAAGACAAAATTAAGAAAAAAACAGAAGAGAAACAGCTGAGGGATTATTATCTTAATTTTTATTGTGTTGAGTTTGCAGTGAATGGTCCATGGGGAGGTGCTCAGTGGGCTGTTGAATTTACAGGTCAACAGCTTAAGAAAGATTGAAGAGAATATTGATTTGAGTGTCATCAGAGAATAAGGAAACTGGAGCTTTGATAGTTGATAAGCTCACTCAGCACAAATAAAGAAAAGCAGAGGTGGGAGGATCGAACCTTGGGGAGTAGCAACATCAAACATTTCTGAAAAATTTGAGAGCCTGCTATGACAAATAATCAAATAGAACGTAAACTAAATGGAAAAACTCAAAGCATTTGCTTGGTTTGATGTCACTTCTATATATTTGAGTGTGGGTGCTTTGACAGTGATGAGTTGGCTATATATTATTTCCATTGAGGTCCAAATCAAATGGCAGTTTTACTTTCACTTTAATTATATCTGTGGACATGAGTTTGGGTAAACTCCAGGAGTTGGTGATGGACAGGGAGGCCTGGCATGCTGTGGTTCATGGGGTCGCAAAGGCTCAGACACAACTGAGTGACTGAACTGCACTGAACTGAATGCTACTGTATTTCCCAGGTGGCTCAGTGGTAAAGAATCAGCCTGCCAGTCTAGAAGACTCGGGTTCAATCCCTGGGTTGGGAAGATCCCCTGGAGGAGGAAGGTGCAACCTACTCCAGTATTCTAGACTGGAGAAATCCCATGGATAGAGAAGCCTGGCAGGCTACAGTCCATGGGGTCACAAAGAGTCATGCACAACTGAGCAGCACATGCTGCCATATAGATGTTTTCTGTCTCCACCCAAAGCTTTGTGATTAAAAACAAATGGTTGGGACTTCCTGGAAGTTAGGAAGTGCTAGTGCTAAGTCATTTCAGTCGTGTCCGACTCTTTGCAACCCCTCGGACTGCAGCCTGCCAGGCTCCTCTGTCCATGGGATTCTCCAGGCAAGAATACTGGAGTGGGTTGCCATTTCCTTCTCCAGGGGATCTTCCCAACCCAGGGATCGAACCCGTGTCTCTTTTGTCTCCTGCATTGGCCGGCAGGTTCTTTACCACTAGCGCCACCCGGGAAGCCCTAGAAACTGCCTGCCAGTGCAGGGCACATGGGTTCTATCCCTGGTCCGGGAAGATTATACATGGCCTGGGGCAACTAAACCCATGTGCCTAGAGCCCGTGCTCCGAAACAAGAGAAGCCAATATGATGAGCCGCCCACGCTTTCTGCAACTAGAGAAGGCACACATGCAGAACAAAGACCCAGTGTCACCAAAAATAAATAAAAATACTCCTTCCTGAAAAAAAAAGAATGGAGAAGGACTTTTGAAGGCGTTACTAATTGGACAACTCTGCTGATCATTTACATTTTTAGCTGCCTCCCACTGGCCCTGTTCCCACTCCTAAGGGGTGTCAGCAGTTTCCACTGTCTCCCTCTCCCCTAAACAGAAGATGTACCAACCCACTGTGGGCTTCTCCATCACCACCACCCAGTCTTCCCCTGGCGGTATGCTAAAGGCTCCTTGGTCACTGAGTCCAGGAATGATGAAGCCGGAAGGGGCAATTCACATCCTTTAGCTGCCCCGCCCCATTGAAAAAACAGATGTCTGCAGGTGACTATCTTTTAGGAGATACCTGGAAATAGAGCAAATACAAGCAGTGGAGCCGAAGTTAATATTTATTTTCTTGTATTAGAATCTCAAATGGAGTTGGGAGGAGAATAAGAAGAAATACAACTCAGCTACTGAATTATAAGAAGTTGAACTTTATTCAACAAATTTTATCCAGTGTATCAAGCATTCAGCTGGGTATGCAGTGTGGCACAGTGAACAAGACAGGTTGACTCAGCTCTCATGGAGCTTACACGCTAATGCAAAAAGCGGACAACTTTAAGTCAGGTGCTAAAAATGATCAAAGCAAGATGCAAAGTGTTTTAAAAACCAGGGATTTGGGAGGCAAGCATCCAATTTAATCTATAGGAGGACTCCTTATGGAGGCTAGTAAGCTAATCTAAAGATGCTAGATATTAACTGAGTGAGTCTCACTGTGGTCTTTTGGAAATTGACGACTTGTTGGTTTTGTAATAATTGAGGGCTTTTACTGGCATTGAGTGGATGTGGCTAGGGATAAGAGATGCCCCTATGGTGTATGGGTCAGTCCCATACAAAGAAGACTTATTCGGTACTCTATACGACTTCCTAAGGTCCTACTAGACACTTATATAGGACCAATAGCTCGCCTGAAAGGATATAATTCTTTTTTTCCTCTTAGACAATCTGTCATTTGTCTTGTCCTGCTAAACTAATTTCAATTAAGATAATTTCGTTCTTCCCCTAACTACATACAGAAAAGGTATATGGTCTGTTGTAACTTACCCTAATACTGGTTCTCATTCTGGTGTCACTTATACTTCTAATCTTTCCAGTACTTCTTTATAGGAAGTAGCCTCCAATCGACCCTTAAATCCAAACCTATTCATTATCAGTAAAAGTAAATATCTATTTCATGATGTCGTATAGCGTGGTCATGCTGGAGCATTTACATATTGATATTCATTTTATCATTATTACAAACTTCTTGCCTTCTGGTTCTCCATTATAATAGTTAGGGCAATAAATTGATTTCTTAAGAAAAAAATTCATGTAGATGGTAGTATCTGAATCATCTCAGGACAGCAAAGGGGATGTTATCATACAAATTATTTGCTCTGAAAATGGTGAATAGATCTGATAAGGTTTGTTGTTGCCATCATAATGGGGGTGGGGGAGAGGGCGCTACTGGCATTTAGTATGTGAGAGCCAAGTATGCTGACTATCTTGCAGTACACTGGACAGCTGCTCACAGAAAGGAATTACTCTGCACCCTATACGAATGTAGAATGTCTCCCTAGACATTCGTGTATGACCTACAGCTCGCCTGCAAGAATATAGTACTTCCTCATTATCTCCATTTCGACAATCTGTAGATTTCCTTTTTTTTTTTTTTTTTTTAAGGTTTTTAACTTTTTTTGGTCTGGTCACGTGGAATATGGGATCTTGGTTCCCTGACCAGGGTTTAAACCCGTGCCCCCTGCAGTGGAAGCCTGAAGCCTTAACCTTTGGACTGTCAGGGAAGTAAGTCCCTGTTGGAGCCCTTTTAAGCCAGAGAGTTGTAGAGATCTTTGCACTGATGTAAAACCTAATATAAAATCAACTCTAATGCTAATTAATTTTTATAACCTATCTGCTGGAAGTAATTATAACATGAAATGTTGGCGACTGGTATGGAATGTTGAAAATTGGAAGGAAAACCCTCATTCATAATAAGAAAGGCACTCTTGGTCCAGGCACCTCAGCTGCTCTAAAAACTGATTGTGCTACAATTCCACACAATCTGTTATATTTAGAAAAAGAAGCCCCTCGCAGGCGCGAGGCTAGTTTGCGGCACTGTTCCCTTCGTTCTGATTCTGTCTCCCTAGGAAACTAACCTCACCTCCTTAGGGGGCCTGTGCTTTAGTTGAATGGCCCTAATTGCTTGGTGAGCTTCAACTAACATAGCGAACGACTACAACAGCACTCGGATTTATCAGTCGTGATTGTGTGAATCTGGTTACTGCAACTCGGTCCACTCAAAATACCAGCACTTTATATATGTCTGACCTGAAAAAAAGCCTTCTCTGTAATCATATTAGTTAGAATATAAATGTCTACTTTGCCCAAATGGGCAGTTAATTCCAGTTGGTTGCTGCGCTCTGAGCCATATTTAGCAGCTCTTTTTATTGCATTTCAGAAAGCGTCAACTTGGATGAATACCCTAAATAAACGTAGCGATAAAGAAATGCATGCCCTCAAATCAGTGTCACCACAGAGATAAGGTACAGTACTGCAGTTATGTCTTGCTAGCATTTAAATTGCCCTTACATTTCTGCCCCCCGCAACTATATTCCTATGTATTTTCCCCCAGCTTTCCACAATTTTCCAAGGCTGTACTGTCTTATGTCCTTATTTCAATAGTAATTTTTAGATTTCACTTAAATTTCCCAAATAAATTTTCTTTCAGTTTAACCAAAACAAAACCAAATCATGCAATCAATTAAGAGTAGTTGGGGGAGAAAGGTTGCAGCATTAACAGAAGTTTTAGAAGTGAGTCTTTACCGGTTACATCTAAGGTAATGAGTGATTCCCAAACTTATGACACATTTCAATCCTCTTCTTGGCTGTCAACCCCAAAAAAGTGATTTAGTTGGGGTGGTGTGTAATCTGGACAGCGGAAATTTTTTTTAAGGCTGCATGGACTGTGCAGCATGCCAGATCTTAGTTCAGGGATCGAACCCATGCCCCCTACATTGGGAGTGCGGAATCTTAACCACTGGATCACTAGGGAAGTCCCCTGGACAGTGAAGTTGTTTAGCGCTTCCCAGATGATTCAAATGTGCAGCAAAGTTTGGGAACCACTAATCCAAGGCATTTATAGGAGAGAAAACGTAAGTTTAACTATTATCTTTGTGGAAGATCGGGTCCTGTAACAAAATGGTTATGGCATCCTATATGAGGCTGTAGCCATCATTTCTAACTAATCAAGCAGGGTTTCTCTGATCTCTCTGGTTCCGTATATTCAATCACATATTCTGGGTAAATCTGATCTTTCTGAAAGATGACAAAAACAGAGGGATTCAATCTTGTATCCACACAGCTGTCATACTGCAGAGGGGGACTCCGGTAACTTGTATGGCCTTCAATGAAATTTCCAACCAGGACTCGGGCTACAAACATAACGATGTTTCTGGAATCAAACGGGCAATTTTTATGGGAACTAAAGGCATCTTTTGTGAAGTAGTTTCCTAGAAATAATCAGAAGAAAAAGGTTAAGAATTATTATAAAAGAAGGTATGTAGTTATAAGATTATTTACACATAATCAGATGATAGGCATTGACCAAGTATATGTCAGCAATACCTTATTGATACTAATAACTTTCCTTTGTACTTAGGAAAATATTTATTATGCAAGTACACTTGAATACAGTGTATAACCTGACAGAATTAACAGAAACATTTGTAACTCTGCAGAATTCATAGGTACAATGTTGAGCCACTGGGTAGAATGACTAACTGTTGATATCACAGTGGTCCAGTTCATGCAAGCAAGTTGAGTTGTAACTAATAAACCAAAGATACTCCAACAAAGGCCATTTTATATTGTGTACATTTTAAGGAAGAAACATCATTTATTACTGTGCGAAGGTCTTGGGGAAAGGAAAAGGGAGAGATGAGAGATGTGACATGAGCCAACAGTTGACCCTGGCAGAGCTGGTCAGACACTCAATCTATCGTCCTCAACTACAAGACAACCTCTGATAATCACTGATATCTCCACACTCACCAGAGCAACAACCATTTCCTGACAAATTCAAATTTCCTATTTTTATTTTTATTATTGCCAAGGGAACAAAATAACCTCTTGACAAGGGTGAAAGAGAAGAGTGGAAAAGCTGGCTTAAAACTCAACATTCAAAAAACTAAGATCATGGCATCCAGTTCCATAATTTCATGGCAAATAGATGGGGAAAAAGAAACAGTAACAGATTTTATTTTCTTGGGCTCCAAAATCACTGTGGATGGTGACTGCAGCCATTAAATTAAAAGACACTTGCTCCTTGGAAGAAAAGCTATAACAAACCTAGAAAGCGCACTAAAAAGCAAAGATACCACTTTGCTGACAAAGGTCCATATAATCAAAACTATGGTTTTTCCAGTAGTCATGTATAGATGTGAGAGTTGGACCACAAAAAAGACAGCATTGAAGTATTGATGCTTTCCAATTGTGGTGCTGTAGAAAACTCTTGAGAGTCCCTTGGACTGCAAGGAAATAAAACCAATCAATTCTAAAGGAAATTAACCCTGAATATTCGTTGAAAGGACAGATGCTGAAGCTGAAGCTCTAATACTTTGGCCACCTGATGCAAAGATCTGACTCATTGGAAAAGGCCCTGATGCTGGGAAAGACTGAAGGTGGAAGAAGGGGGCAACAGAGGATGAGATGGTTGGATGACATCACTGACTCAATAGACATGAATGTGAGCAGATTTCAGAAGATAGTGGAGGACAGAGGAGCCAGACGGGCTTCGGTCCACAGGGTTGCAAAGAATCAGACATGACTTAACAACTGAACAACAGAAAATGTCTTTCTGCCCGTTGAAGGAAAGGAGTCTATATTGCAAAATCTGATATTCTGTGAAAAAACTAATTGATATTGATAAACTATTACTTGTTGCCTTAAGGTGAGTGATTCTTTGGTTTTTGTTTGGTGGGTTTCTGGATTTTGAGATGCATGAAGGAATTTAGGAACAAAAAGAAAGCCAAAAAGATTTGGTGTGACCAGCACGGCCTGTGATGGGAAAAGACCTCATCTCCATCTTTGACTGGAATCCATCAGTGGAAAGAGAAGGGATGGACATAGGTCAGGAAGAGCCATGGCCAGAACTGAGTAGCAGTGGTAGACAAAGTCATCAACAAAAGAGAAGATTTTGCAAGATATATGAGGTGCTCTGGTCTCCGCACCCCACCCTTCCCATAAAACACAGAAGACAGGAAGGAAGCCGGGCTAAAGTGCAGGAATCAAGTCCCACCGTGATTTCCCACTCTAATTTGGAAATTTCAGATTAACATGAGCTTATTTTTTCTCCAGGAATGCAAAAGCCTGCAGGTACTGGTTAATACAAAATAATATATCTCATAATAGGAGAGTGTATAGTAGAGCCAAGTGTTGGCTCTACTTGTTCAGCTTCTCTATTCCATACAAACCTTTTCCATATTTGGTGTCGTGACTTCCATGTAAGAGCCAGTCAAAATTATTCTTACAGATAGACGCCACGTTGCTGCGTTCTGTTGCACAAAATAGGATTTGCTCTTCTTTCTTCATCTCGTTTTTCTTGCTAATACGGAAAACGTGAGACTTAACATGGAGAACATTCCTCACCCACTCCAGTTAATAACGTAAATCCCAACTAAAGTCTAATTATCTTAAAATTGTATTCCACCAGCTTTCAGAATGGAGCTACTAACATTAAGGCAACAGCTATAAAAAAAATAAATATATGAAAACTTTTAAATGATAGACACATGAAAGCATTTAATTGTAAAGCTAAAACTGAAACAGAGAAGTTTGAGCTTACACTATGAAAACACAACTAGAGATTGAAGAAACTGTTGACCACTAAAATAAAAAAGTGAATATAAATCTTCAAAGATAGGTCTTCACTAATCCTTTCAAACTTTATGTCAAGAGAAGCCCGTTACGGTGGCCACCCACCTTTTAAAAGCCTCCAAGAGCTGTGCGTTCTGGACCTTCTTTATCTTTTCAATCTTGAAATTTCTCATGGAAGCTTTAAAATGATCACTCACTTTAGCATATTCTGGAGTATTGCTAGGGATTTCAAGCAACTGAAAGAAATTTTAAAATATGTAAATGTGAAGCAGGAAACACTTAAGGCATGATGGGGCTTCCCTTGTGGCTCAACTGGTAAAGAATCTGCCTGCAATGCGGGAGACCTGGGTTCGGTCCCTGGGTTGGGAAGATTCCCCTGGGGAAGGGAACGGCTCCCTACTCCAGTATTCTGGCCTGGAGAATTCCATGGACTGTATAGTCCATGGGGTCGCAAAGAGTCGGACACGACTGAGCGACCTTCACTTTCACTTCATGTCCCTCTGTGGGCTTCCCAGGTGGCGCTAGTGGTAAAGAACCTGCCTGCCAATGCAGGCGATCCAAGAGACTGGGAGCTCGATCCCTGGGTCAGAAAGAGCCCCTGGAGGAAGGCATGGCAACCCACTCTAGTATTCTTGCCCAGAGAATCCCGTGGACAGAGGAAACTGGAGGGCTATAGTCTATAGAGTTACAAAGAATCGGACACGACTGAAGCGACTTAGCACAGCACACGTCCATATGTGTGGCCGTCTATGCCATGGAGTATCCTTGCCAGGCCTCTGACAGCAGGTAGGATAAGCTGGCTTAGGGTTTCCACATCTGATAGTTCATTCCAGTGATGAACTAGATGGCCCGGAGCCCATCTGTTCAAGGCTAACAGAGCATTAGCCTGAAGGCAAACACTCCTCCCCGCCCCACACCCCCAGGTGTGTGATTCAGTGACCTGTGACTCACCAGTGACCTGGTGAGTTCTTTGCTTAAAGCCAGTGCGGGGGCAGAGGCAATGGAGGTACCCAAGGAGCCCAAGCAGAGTTGGCTGCACCCAAACCTAGCCTCTGATGTGGCTAAATGATCCAGGAAGAACCTTGCCCTGGGACTTCCCTGGTGATCCTGTGGTTAACAATCCGCCTGCCAATGCAGGGGACATGGGTTCAATCCTTGGTCCAGGAAGATTCCACATGCTGCAGGGCCACGTAGCCCGGCACCATAACTACTGAACTCGTGCTGAGGCCTGCATGCCCTAGAGCCCGTGTTCTGCAACAGGAGAAGGCCACTGCAGTAAGAAGCTTGTGTACCACAACTAGAGATTAGCCCCTGCTCACCGCAACTAGAGAAAACTAACAACAAAGACCCAGCACAGCCAAAAATAAATAACTAAATAAAATTTTTAAAAAAAGAGTCCCCCCAACCAGGTAAGCTGAGGCCCACTTTGAGTCCCATAGAAACCTGCTTTTTAACTCCAATTAATGAACAAGTTGCTCTTACTGTGAGTTCCAGTTTGCTCATCTGTAAGGTAGAGAAGCAAATATCTATTTTACAAGTTTGTCATGAGCATCTGTCCCAAGCAGATCGTGTGCGCCAGAACTCTGGAAACAGTGAGGTGCCCTTCTACTTTGGGAAAGTGGCACGTGACACAGTCACCATTTGGATGTTAGCCTTTGAATCTCGTTTCAAGAGTTTTGCAGAAATGATTCATTCACTCATTCATTCATTCAACTAAACACATTTGTAGCAAAGTACTTTGTTTCATCTTTAAATAATTCACCCAGTACAAAGTAAAAAGCAAGTACCTCAAAGCCATTCGAGCCTGGGACGCTTGTGTCCGGTTGGGGAAGATATATCTTGATGAAAGGTTCTGATGAGGTCTGCCCCTGCTGAGGGCTGGAAACAAGAGAGAGAAAGAAATTCATCTGGCTCCCTGTTTGATACACCCAAGTGATTTTCTTTGCTTAACTTCAACTAAGCTGAGGTTCCTCTGGGAATTTTCTAAGTCCTAATGTGTTAGCATTAAGTAAGGCTAGGGGGCTTCCCTGGTGGTCCAATGGTTAGGAATCCATGCTTCCAATACAAGGGGGACATGAGTTTGATCCCTGGTGGGAGAACTAAGATCCCATGTGCCTTGTGTTGTGTTAGTCACTCAGTCATGTCCAACTCTTTGCGACCCAACGGACTGCAGCCCACCAGGCTCCTCGGTCCATAGCATTCTCCAGGCATAGCCAAAAAGTAATATTAAAAAAAAGTAAGTTTGTCTTACAGCTTCTCTTCCAAATGATAAATATTTAAATACTTTAGTGGTATAGGGAAAAGAATCCTGCCTTTCCTGTATGAACTGTATTTCAGGAAGAGTAACCATACATTTGAGGGTTCTCCACCCTCAAATAGAGAACCCCTAACATGTACATCAGAGAAGGCAATGGCAACCCACTCCAGTACTCTTGCCTGGAAAATCCCTTGGACAGAGGAGCCTGGTGGGCTGCAGTCCATGGGGTTGCTAAGAGTCGGACACGACTGAGCGACTTCACTTTCACTTTTATGCATTGGAGAAAGAAATGGCAACCCACTCCAGTGTTCTTGCCTGGAGAATCCCAGGGACAGGGGAGCCTAGTGGGCTGCCGTCTCTGGGGTCGCACAGAGTCAGACATGACTGAAGCGACTTAGCAGCAACATGTACATAGGGGTTTATCACATAATTTTCTTTAAGTTTGATATTTTCCATTTTGAGAACATTACATTTTAAAAAATGCTTTAAGGAAAAAACTCTTTAAAAACCTCCTTTCATAAAATGAAAATTCTTTTGGAATGAAAGAAGCTGGCCCCAGTTTATATGTTAAGCTCTGATTTTCATACTGTACTAGTATAGTACAAAACATTCAATATGTTGTAAGGAGCTCATCAAAAATGCTATCGTTCACTTCTCTTCAGATTGTCCAGAGTAGCACTCACAGCCTTTATTCTATCCTAAAGCCATGTGTCTCCTCTGGGTTTGTCATAGCAGGATTTAAGCTCAGTTCAGTTCAGTCAATCAGTTGTGTCTGACTCTTTGTGACCCCGTGGACTGCAGCACACCAGGCTGCCCGGTCCATCACCAACTCCCAAAGCTTGCTCAAACTCACATCCATGGAGTTGGTGATGCCATCAACCATCTCATCCTCTGTCGTCCCCTTCTCCTCCTGCCTTCTATCTTTCCCAGCATCTCGGTCTTTTCCAATGAGTCAGTTCTTCACATCAGGTGGCCAAAGTATTGGATTCAAGCTACTTCTTTCCACAAACACCCACAAACAGTTTTCTCAGTTCATTTTGTTTTATATTTATTTATTTGGATGCACCAAATAGTCGCGGCATGCAGGATCTTTAGCTGTGGCATGTGGGATCTTGTCCCCGGACCAGGGATCAAACCGAGGTCCCTGCGGTGGGAGCATGAAGTCCTAGCCACTGGACCACCAGAGAAGTCCCAGCAATGTCGTTTTGACTGGGTTTCTGTGAGCAGACAGAGCTGTCACACTGAATCCCTTAGCAAAATTTCCTTTAAAAATGCATTTTCATCAACTTTATCTTTCCTCAAAGGCTTTACCAGGCAGCTGCTACATCCCTTTTTTCTCTCCATTTCTCCCTCAAACTCCCACCCCCTGTAAATCCATTCCACAAAACTAAAGATACTCAGAAGAACCCAGAACAGAACAAAAACCCAGTAACTGTGCATCTGATTCTTTCCTAGGCACAGCCAGCCATTCTCAGCTGAAGAAACTGAACCCAGAGTAAGAGGTCTGCTCAAAGTCCCCCGTGAATCTGAGGAAAAGACAAAGTTCCTACTCTAGAATGCTTTTAGTCACACTGTACTACTTGGTCAGTACCTTACTCATAGTTAAAGCAAAAGGAAATTGCAGTGTTATGTGAGCATGAACATTTCAGAAAACAGGGTCCAGATTCATGAGTGACTCGAACATTGCAACGTGTGCCAGCAAGCACAGACACTCACTCTTGTCTGCGTTTCACCTGCTCCACGTCCCAGTAAGACACAAACGTCGGCCTTCTGATGACATCCTTTTGGGTCTTGGAAGCTATATTTGTCTGAATCATCCCTTCAGACAGAAAAACAAAGAGAAAACACAAATCATGAATTGGTCCTAGGAAATGATTTATCTTTATTTTTCAGAGACTACTAACATAGCTAGTATTCATGACTCAACTATACATGCATGAATCGAGAAAATCCTTTCAGATGGAAACCGCTCATGATAAAAATGAATATCCTTCACTGGCCTTAGTATAAGATCCAGAAAACAAAGAGGTACATGGGCAAATTGCAGTTAATCAAATCTTTCAATCAAAGTCAGGTGGGAAAGGGAACTAGGGCAGCCAGATTACGTCACCCATGACCACTGGCCTCAACCAGGCATCAGTGATTATGAGTTGGAACATGGTAGGTATATTTTGAAAGTATTTTCCTACCTCAAATGTGAAATGTTAGTTTTAATTCATGCATGTTGTATACCTGGGTCTACACTGCAGCATGAGTTCTTTAAAAAGTAAATCATCATACATTGTGAATAAAAGCATAAAATGGCACAACCACTTTGGAAAAGAATTTGGAAGCTTCTTACCAAGTTAAACATACACTACCTATACAATCCAACAAATCCACTCCTTACTATTTATCCAAGAGAAATCTACATCCACACAAAGATTTGCATTTCAATGTGCCTAGTAGCATTATAATAAGCAAAATGTGAAAACAATCCAAATATCCATCAACAAATGAATGGTTAAACAAACCATGGTATATCCATGCAATGGAATATTACTCAGCAACGAAAAAGGACCGCTTTACATGCAATAATATAGATGAGTGAAAAACAGTATTCTGAGAGGAGTCAACCATATGAAGAGTACACACCACAAAGTTCTATTATATGAAGTTCTAGAATAGATTAAACTAAATTATAGTGACAGAAAGTAAATTGGCTGCAGAGGGGAGACTGACCACAAAGGAGCATGAAAAAACTTTCTGGATTGATGGGAATGTTCTAGATCTTGATTAGGATAGCAGCTGCATGCATTTGTCAGTACTCATCCAACTAGACACTTAAAATGGATATACCTGATGGTAGCAATTATGCCTCACCATAGGTTTACATCCACACCAACAAAACAAAAAACAAGGAAAAGAGCAATCAGATCCTGCCACAACTCTGCTCAAAGCCTTCTGGACGTTTCCAGCTTGTAAAATATTTAAGTTTCAATGTCTACTCTCAGCTCTTACACACATCCCTGCCACATGCATGGGCTGCCCACTCCCTTCCAAAGTGTCCTCCTCAGATAAAAGCAGGCACCCTCCCACGAGCCCTCC
This sequence comes from Bos mutus, assembly GCF_027580195.1. Lineage (NCBI taxonomy): Eukaryota > Metazoa > Chordata > Mammalia > Artiodactyla > Bovidae > Bos > Bos mutus. Next base: position 21,303,081 of record NC_091620.1, on the reverse strand, counting down.
ATTCTCTTGCAGATTCATCACATTGCTTCATCTTTCCTGTAGCTGTTATTCTTTTCTGAAGGTGCCTGGTTTGCCAGCATTCCGATTAGTGCCTGGCAACAGAGCTCAAATACTAGTTTAATGAACAAGAGCATATTAGAAATAGAAAGGAAATAGTCTGGAATGCTGAAAACTTCTCTGGACTGGCTTCTATGAACCAAGGGAACAAATATATGGGATTAAAATTTCTCCAGATTCAGGAACAAGATATATTGGTTTTCATCTCTCCACCACCTTTTTAAACAGTCAGAACAATAGAATACCACTTCAAAAAAAATGTTTTAATTTAAGTCCATTTTTAATTTGACGACCCAACAGAAGAAATTTTTACTTTCGTCCACTGCTTTCTAGTCTTGGTTCATATGCACACATTGTTGCACTTACCACACACATTAAATTTTTAAAAAAATTCATTCCTGAAAAAAATATTTATCTCTGTTTTAATTACAGAAACATAAACTTGGGGTTTGGCCTTCTTCACTTAACAATATCAAATTTTGCTTTTACAGCACAGTTTTCACAATCATAATTTTTAGCAACTACCTAATACCCCACTGAAATGTACTACTTTTATGTGTTCAGTCACAATCCTACCGGTACACAGGCTATTCCTATTTGCTAGTACTATAAGGAGGCTTTAATAAAGACCTTTATTTCTATAGCTTATTTTTTTTCTTGTGAATTATTTCCTTAGAAAGATTCCTGATAATAAAAAAGTAAGCATATTTGAATATCTCTTGATATGTACTGCCAGGATGCTTTCCACAGTAGTTAGTAAATGCTCCCTCAAAGCTCTGTGACTTGGGGTCTTCCCTGACAGTCCAGTGGTTAAGACCCTGCACTTCCAATGTGTGGGGCACAAGTTCAATCCCTAATTGGGGAGCTAAGCTCCCACATCCCACATGGCACAGCGAAAAAAAAAAAAAGAAAAAGAACGAAAAGTTATGTGACTTAACACAGTAACTGGTACAGGGTCCAAATCTCGGGTACCACCTGGGAATGTCAAGGAGCTGAAAAAGTCTCTTTCATCTCTTTCAAAGCATCTATGAGGATAGTCCTGAAAGGGCACATATCTGACCATATACAGGGCTGGCGGGGGTGCAGAGGTGGGGAGTGGGATTTGGGGGCAGGGGGACACAGAGGCAGCCCATGGGACACTACATTCTGAGGGAGAACAGTTTCTGCCCTGGTTTCTTACTAAACACAACAGGCAGACAGGCAGAAGGTAACCAAATCTTTCTATGGGGGCTCCAGTAAACATGGCAGAATGCAAAGTCTTTAGAAAAGGTGACGGATAAAAGCATTGACCTAGATGACGAAGTCTAAAAGGGACAGCATGGGTCTAAAATTCTGAAGGACCCACAGTCCCAAGGCCTCTCCTGTAGTTGTTAACACCTGAAATCTGTGTCAGGGAAGCAGCCCACCTAGAATAAGAAACTTAGAATGGCAGAACCAGAAGTGTCCACAGAGACCATGTAATCCAATCCTCCCCGGTTTACAGGGTGCCAGGTGCTGCTCCCAGCTCCTGTGTGTCACAGTCAAGGCTTAGAGCACAGCCCTTCTGACTGCCATCGGCTCCCACCCACTGGTCCTGCCGTGCTAGAAAGAACCTGGTCCCGAGTGCAGGGTCCCCATGGCTCTATTCCCACTCCCCCATGGATGCCACAGGCCAGACTGAAAAGACAGGCACCGCTCCCAAATGCAGACACTTACCTTGAAAACTCAGCTCGTAGTTTTGTGAACCCGCCTGAAACGGCACAATTCCCCTCGGACAGGATAGAAAAAGAGACTCAAGGTATGAAGAGTCAATGCTCGAAATTTGCTCATTGTCTTTCTATTAAAAATAAAAAGGTAAAAACTTCAGGATAGGCTTTTAAGAAATTTCTATCATGATATCTTATGTAACTTTATTTCAGCTCTGGGATTTGAATAGGAATGCATCCTGCCATCCAAACCAGATTGTAAAGGATTCCTGGTGGGGGCAAGTCAACACCCTTCTGTAGTCTCCACTGTACGGGGTCTATGCTACTGAAACTGACGATACCCTAGGTGGAGGCCTGAAAAATAGAGCTGTTTTGCAATAGTCCTTTCACATATTCCATAAAATATGACCCAAGTGTACAGAGCAACTTGTACCCAATACAAGAATGTCTAACCAAACCCAAAACGTCATGAAGTAGACCATCACAGCTATCGTCTCATCACACAATGATAAAGAACAGTCTAAAGCTGGAAAGAAGGCACATAAAATTCCAACAGGTGCATCGTTATTTAGCTGCTAAGTCATGACTCTTTGCCACCCCATGGGCTGTAGCCCACCACTCTCCTCTGTTCATGGGTTTCCCAGGCAAGAATACTGGAGTGGGTTGCCATTTCCTTCTCCATCCTATAGGTGTATCGCTGTCCAAATGAGAGGGCAGGGGTAAGGAACACCCCCAAAATGTAAAGATATAATCTCCAGCCATCTCCAGGACCTTCCTCTAGCCCTGCCCTCACTGAACTCCAGTTCTGAACGAGAGCCTTCAATTACATATTCTCCAAGACTTGAATTTATACCTCAGTTTCAGCAACCAGGTCTTGTTACTTTTGCCTTGGGCCTACATGACAGCCTTGATTTTGGCTTTCTAGAGCTATGGCTCGCCCTCACCTTGGGCAATTCCTTCAGGGCATGCACTCCTGCCCCTCAAGGCACGCTACTAAGCTTGACTGTGTGCTGCATGCTAAGTCGCTTCAGTTGTGTCTGACTCTTTGTGACCCTATGGACTGTAGCCCACCAGGCTCCTACTGGAGCAGTTTGCCATTTCCTTCTCCAGGGTATCTTCCCAACCCAGGGATCGAACCTGCATCTCTGGCATCTCCTGCATTGGCAGACAGGTTCTCTACCACTAAACTATCTGGGAAGCCCCAGGGATCTTGTAATAGATTGTGTTTCTTTGATTGCTTTGGCAGCTTGGGAGCTCAGAACCAAATGTATGGCCCAGCAACTTATGCTGAGATATCCTCATCCCTTTTTTGTCTTTGGCTTCATTTCCATTTCTTGCTTTTCTTTTCTCTTTCTCATCACTCCAATTTCATTGCCTACTTTAGCTACCTCCCTCTCTGTTTAATCATCTGAATCAAAAGGGAAAAGGCACACTAGACAGAACCTCTGCCTGTCTAAATTTCTCTCCCCTATTACTATGTCCCCGTGTTCAGACTTACAGGTGTAAGTCTTCCGATTTCTCACTCTTGCCTACTTTTCTGGCTGAAAGGGGTAGTCTCTGCCCATTTATATACTAGTACATAGAAAGCTATCTCAAGGTTCTGCCACAGTCCCTGATAATGAGGAAAGAGGGATATTTGACTGGCTCGTACATCAAGGAGTTTCTTAAAAATAGTTATAATGTTTTATAATGCAATCGGAATACATGCTTGCCGAGTATAATACAAAAAAACACCACTTTCTCTACCACATCCATGCTCCATGGGTAATCACACTGGTGTCAGACACTGTACCACTATATTCTTCTGAAGTTGTCAAGTTTATACAAGAGTGTCCACAAAAAGGAACGGCACTCACCTTCTCCCCATATGGAACCCATTTAGTTCCGTTCCTCCAGTACCAAATCCATTTTGTGGTCAAGAGAGAACTGGGCGGCTGTGTGACGGATGAAGGTGTGGAGATACGTCGGACAGGATTAAAATCACAAATCATCTTCTGGAAATTGATGTTATAAGTGCGAACAGAAACGCTGAGAGGGAAAAGCTTAGCATTAATAAAATGCTTCACTGAAGCAAAATGCTTCTGTTTTCTCTACTCTGATCTTCTTAATAAGAGGGCAGAATTAAAAACTGAGAGTTGAAAGTGGTCTCTGAATTCCCTTTATACAGCTTACGGTCTTACACACAAAAGAAAAAACTGAAATACAGAGAGGTAAGGCAACCTGCCACATATTTAATGGTATCGCAGAATGGGTTCTTCCCTCAAAAAATATTCCCAAAAGAAATCAAATGATTGGCTCAATGTCAGAAACTCTGAAACTCACAATAGGTCAGTTTTTTCAATTATTACACATTATTTAAATAGTTGGGCTTCCCTGGTGGCGAAGGCTTATAAAGAACTACTTTCAATGCAGGAGACTGGGATTCAGTCCCTGGGTCAGGAAGATCCCCTGGCGAAGGGAATGGCTATCCACTCCAGTATCCTTGCCCAGAGAATTCCATTATCAAAGCGTAGTTCGAGATCTTTTCAAGGAGTCAGCAAGGTCAAAGTTCTTTCATAATAATATTAGGACATTATCCACCTTTTTCACTTTCATACCCTCACAAGTACACAGTGGAGTTTTTCAAGGCTACACAATGTTTGATTTCACAATAAAGAGATTTGCAAAAATATAAAACAATGTCATTCTTCTCAGTGAATTTGGTTTGGTTTGGTTTTGGAAAAGTTATTTTTATAGCTATACTTACATACATTTATGTATGCATGTAACTATATATAATTATCTAAAAATGTTATGTTAACACGAATGAGTTTATTATCATTATTTTTAATGAATCAATAATTTTTCTCAGTTGTGATTTTTAACATGGTAAATATCCATAGCTATAAATCCACATAAACTGAAATCTCTGGGATCCTCAGTACATTTTAAGAGTATCAAGGGCTCCGGAAACCAAAAAGTTTGAGAGTTACTGCTCTACAAAATACCTCCTAGATCAGCGATGTTCAACCAGGAGTGATATCAGACCCAGGAAACACTGACAATGTCAAAAGATATTTTTGTTTCTCGCAACTGGCATGTAGTGGGTAGACACCAGGGATGATGCTAAAATACTCCAGCAAACCAAAGAATTATTTGGGCCCCAAAGTCAACAGCGCTAAGGTCGAAAAACCCTGCTTCAGATTTACCTGCTGGGGGAAACAAAACAGCTGACACCACCCTCTAGTGGCAAAATGCAGCAACACACCCTCCACCAGAAAAGTCACTAAATTTGAACAGGGTGACAAGTCCTTATTTTCCCTCCTAAAGTATTTCCTTATAAAGTAGGATGCAGCTTATAAATATGGCCATGGGTAGTATCACCCATATCAGCCCTAACAGAAGCAGAAATATAAAGTAGCCTTTTAGAAATCTCCAGGATAGAGAAAATAGCAAAAATAGAGGCAGGTATAAAATGCTGAAGTATGTAACAAAATTCTGCCTTAGAACTATATGAAATGACTCAAATCATTTTCTCAAACAATGAGATTAAGCCAAAGGCTCTTCTGAGCTCATAGGTTTGCAAACCAACCTATGCATTTTTGTTGTTCAGATACATATTAACTGAACAAATATTTGTGTCCCTGTTTATTTCACCTGAGTTAGCAAATATTCCCAGAGTCCCTCGTATTAGCCAGGCTCTGGGTGACTTCAAACCTGCCCCACTTATTCCTTTATCTTTATTAACTCAGAAGTCATTTGCCATTTTAATCTCAGGAGTTAACCTGAATGGGATTCTGAAGGAAAACTGTTTTTTCTTCTTCCCATTAGCACAGCACTAGGCTCTCCTTTGATGATGTTGTAGATTTCACAAGCCAGACCTGCCACCAACTTACCTGCAGTTTTTGGGGTCACAAAAGGCCTTCTCAATATCCTCCATGAACGGAAGGTCCACCCAGCTGTTTGCAAGTAACATCTGCCACCGGTAGGGCAGGTGGAAATGAACTTTGTTGCAGCTCTCTACAAAGAGAGAAAAGAGGTCTAAGCAATTCGACCAAGTTCACTGCTGACTCTCCCCATCAAGGCCTGCCTTTCTCACCCTACCAGCCCTGTAGGCACATTTTCCAGCTACACCTGTGCTCATGCCAGCCCCTACCTGCATCATGTCAAGCCCCTCTCTCCACATTCATTTACTACCCACATAGACTCGTCAGAAAACAAAATTCTCCACTCCCCCAAAAGCTATGTTCAGTTCAGCTCAGTCGCTCAGTTGTGTTCAAGTCTTTGCGACCCATGGACTGCAGCACGCCAGGCTTCCCTGTCCATCATCAACTCCCAGAGCTTGCTCAAACTCAAGTCCATTGAGTTGGTGATACCACCCAACCATCTCATCCTCTGTTGTCCCCTTCTCCTCTCACCTTCAAAAAAAGAACCATATTACCCACATGGAAATCTGAGGTCATTAGAAATTTACAATTATCCTTTCTGCTGCTGCTGCTGCTAAGTCGCTTCAGTCTAGATGGCAGCCTACCAGGCTCCTCTGTCCCTGGGATTCTCCAGGCAAGAACACTGGAGTAGGTTGCCATTTCCTTCTCCAATTATCCTTTCTGCACCTCCCTCTATATGCTTTTATTGAGACAAACTGCTCTCTATTGGAGGCAACTGCCTGTTTTCTAGGAAGCCCTGGCCTAGAATTCATCTCTTCCGGAATTCCCTCACTGATCTTGTGCTCTTCTGACCTGACTTGTGTTTTATGTTCCCTCAACCAGTGCTCTAGACACACTTTGTGCTTTATTAGTTCTCTAATTTGTGGATGTTCTGTTTGTTTTGGGCCACACTGCACAGCTTGTGGGATCTTGGTTCTTTGACCAGGGATTGAACCCAAGCCCTTGGCAGTGAGAGGGCACAGACGGGACTAACCACTGGACTGCCAGGGAATTCCCAAATTTGTGGATGTTTTGATGCCCAGCTCTAATGACAAACTTGGGCTTCCTTCGTGGCTCAGCTGGGAAAGAATCCGCCCGCAGTGCAGGAGACCTCCGTTCGATCCCTGGGTTGGGAAGACCCCCTGGAGAAGGGAAAGGCTGCCCACTCCAGTACTGTGGCCTGGAGAATTCCATGGACTGTATAGTCCATGGTTGCAAAGAGTCAGACACGACTGAGCTACTTTCACTTAATGACAAACTTACTGAAGAAAGGCCTGCGTCATTGTTTAGCTTATGTCTCCTTGCTTCACTGGCAGAGGAGTAGGCATGCAAAGGATGCCCTTTCAATGACTGCTTGTTGAATAATGAATTAATGTTAGAAGCTCATAATACAGGAGAACAGAAAACAGTTCTATTTTTCACAGTTTGCATTGTTTAAATCATTTTGAAATGTCACTGCCAGGAATTTAACTGATTGAAAAATATAACCTTCCTCACACCCATTAGAATGGCTGATATAAATAAGCAAACAAGAACAAATTTACAAATGTTGGCAAGGATATGGAGAAATTGGAGCCCTTGCGCATTGCTGATAAAAATGTAAAGTGATACAGCTGCTATAGAAAACTGTGTGGCAGTTTCTTAAAAACTTAAACACAGATTTACCACATAATCCAGCAATTCCACTCCTGGGTATATACCCAAAAGAACTGAAAGCAAGAACTGATATTTGTACACCTGTGTTCCCAGCAGCATTATACACAATGGCTAAAAGGTAGAAGCGACTCAAGTGCCCATCAGTGGATGAGTGGATAAACAAAATGGGATAGAATACAAGTGAATAGTGTTCAACCTTCATAAGGGAGGAAATTCTCGCAAAGGCTATAACATGGGTGAACCTTGAGGACACTGTGCTAAGTGAAATAAGCCAGTGTCAGAAAAGACAAATATTGTGTGAGATCACTCATATGAGGGACATAGAAGAGTCATATTCGTAGACAGAAATCAAAATGGCAACTGTCAGGGGCTTCCCTGCCAGAAGGGGGAAATGAGGAGTTGTTGTTTAATAGGTACAGAGGTGTTGTTTTACAGAGGACCAGTCCTGAATATCCATTGGAAGGACTGATGTTGAAGCTGAAACTCCAAAACTTTGGCCACCTGATGCCAAAAGCCAACTCACTGGAAAAGACCCTGATGCTGGGAAAGACTGAGGGTGGGAGGAGAAGGGGATGACAGAGGATGAGATGGTTGGATGGCATCACCGACGCAATGGACATGAGTTTGAGTAAGTTCCGGGAGTTGGTGATGGACAGGGAGGCTTGGTGTGCTGCGGTTCATGGGGTCAGAAAGAGTCGTACACGACTGAGCGACTGAACTGAAATGAACTGAACTGATGCTGGGAAAGATTGAAGGCGGGAGAAGAAGGGGACAACAGAGGATGAGACAGTGGAATGGCATCACCGATGCAATGGACATGAGTTTAAGTAGCTCTGGGAGTTGGTGAGGTACAAGGAAGCCTGGCACGCTGCAGTCCACGGGTTCACAGAGGGTAGGACACGACTGAGCGACTGAACTGAGGTAGAGCTTCAGTTTAAAAGGATGAAAAGAGTTCTGGAGATTGGTTGCACAGCAACAGTACTGAGCAGTACACTTAAAAAGGTTAAGATGGTAAAATCTATGTGATGTGTTTTATCTTAGTTAAAAATAAATTTTGTTGAAGTTAAAGATTTTTGATTAAGAGAACACAGGGCAGAATCTCCTCCTTAGACACAGGCGAATGACTCTAAGACCACTAAGTGATCAAACAAATGAATCAGACATGCTGAGAAGGCCTGGGGTAGAGACATGAAAGGAACAGTGTGGCTCAAGAGTGACAGGGAAGCGCTGTGTCCCAAGCAGTCCCGTGGGAAACAGTTCTACACGAGGCTCGGTGAGAGGGAGCAGTAAACAGATGCCGGAAGCCTGGCTGCTGCAGTCTCTGGGGTCACAAAGAGTTGGACGCATCTTAGTGACTAAAAAACAACTGTTACTTCTGTTTGGTTTTAGTATGTAAGACGAGGGGTCCCTGATTAAGTGTAAGAGTTCAACTAAACCTGAATTGTAAAAGGAGAAAGTATAATATAACACAGTGGTGAAGCGGTTTGGGATGAACACCCAAGTTCTATTTGTGTATGTGTAAAATGAATTAACAACAGAACCTAAAGTTGACTTGAAGGTTAAAGAAGATGCATGTAGGATTCTCAGCACTGCACTCCACACATAGGAAACACTCAATAAATGCTAGCCAGGCTACTATTAATAATGTTTCTGCTTCTAGAAAGTCCTTAAGGTAGTTACTCACTAAGTTGACAACTCTTATACAGATGGTCAAGACAAATTTCGTTTGAGCTGTGTTCATTCATCGTGGAAGATATGGTACTGGCAACATCAGGTACAGAATCTACAAAACAGAAGAGGATGCATGTAAGCGAATTATAACATTTAAACCAAAAAAACAAGATATTTGGTCTAACAGTGGGAAAGAGCATCTGAAATGGGGGCCAAGTTCAAGAAAATTCTTAAGATTCATGTGCTGCTCATGAGAGCCCAGTCATGAAAACCAACATGAAAGTCAGGGTTACTTAGTGTCATGCTGCTTTCTTAAACCATGGCTGAACTGCTCCTGTTCTCAGTAAATGGAGCAACTTACTCTACACAGTTCTAGGGTTGGTCCCCCTGTCTTCCTATGTCCTCATCAGTACCACTCCTTAACCAAAACCCTTTGCCCTTTAGTACTGCTAAGGAACATCCAAAGAGAAACCACCAGCCATGGCCACTCTGCTCAAACACGAGACATGGGGCCCCACTTTGTCCCTCAGTGATCACACAGAACCCAGCCTGGAGCCCGCCTGGTCATCTCACTGGCGTGGGTAACTGGGATTTGAGCTGCATTCTGACCATGGGTCCCCTAGGCTGCAGCTCTGTTGCTTAAGGAAGTGTAAAAGAAGGGACCTTGGTAAAAATGATGTTTATGAATCCTTGTACCAAGGTGAGACGTGCTAAATTATAAATCAGTAAAAAAAATGTATGTAACATAAAAAATTGCTTATGCAGTATCATCTTAGCTATAAACAAACTAGGTATAGAAAAACGTTAAAGAATATAAATGAAAAGTTCATTGTACATTTCTTTGTGTAACTGCAGTGTCTTTACTTACGTTAATATCAATTAATAATATTATAACATCCTTGTATAAACTATTATGTTTATAGAAAAGAAAAAGAAGGGACCTTGGGGAGAGCAAGTGGTGCCTTGTACGGGGGCAGAGGGCTCCCCACATGTGGGCAGGACCTGCTTGTTAACCCCTGAATTCCAGAGCATAACACATCTTTCTTCCCTTTGACTGCTGCCATGAAGCCAAGCCCAGTGGCACCAGTTTTACCTATATCGGTAGTTTTATCCATCACTTTATCCATCCATCTACTGGCACTGTGGACAGACTGACTAGCCCAGAAGGTCTCTTCTGTGTGATTACCGTTAACAAAGGCTGCGGCTCCATCCCCAGTCATCTGGCCAGCGGTGGGCAGATGACTCCGAGGTGTTCCGGTGTCTGGATTCCTAGGTAACGATTTTTCTCTCTGTCTACTGCTTGGAGTTTGGTAATTTGCCAGTCTCGTGGAAGTGGCATCTACAGCCATGCCATCAGCCTTATCAGCAAAAAGCGGGAAATGCTGGCCATCTTGATTCCCACTCCTGCGCTCCGCATTCACATGGTCAGAGGAAAGGACAGCGGTGGTCTTTCTGGTGGTGATGGTTTCAGGTGTTTGTGGAGAACCAGGAGAAGAGGAGAAGACTGGACTGGAGGGAAGCCAACTCTTTTTACCGGTGTCCTGGTCATTCTGCCAGGATGCAGGGCCCTTCCAGTCGAAGGCTGGTTTCAAATCAAAAGTGAGGGGAGCATGGCTATGATTCCCATAGAAAAGATCCTTTGCACTGCCGTTCTCTGCAAGCCTCTGGTTTCCTCCTCCTTGAGGGGTTCCTCCAAGAACGACAGCTGCAGATGGGTTGGAGGCAGGCGGGGGGCACTCCTGACTTCCCAGATGCGAGAATTGGCGGGCAAGATCCTCGACAGGCCCGTCACTTGCGACAGAGCCGCGGTGGCCGGGAGGCTCTGGGCTGGGTGAGCAGGACCTCTGGGCAGGAGCTGAAGCTGCTGGAAGAAATTCCTTGCTGCCCCGGTCTCTGCTCTTACTCCTCCCTCTGAATGCCAGGTCTCTACGATGGGGAGGAGGAGCTGGGAAAGAAAAATCAAACCACAAAAGGTAACTTTAACGTCACTAACTCTGTACCCGCCTCCCGTTCGGCCTCAGAGGGGCCGAGTGAAGTGAGAGTGGGGTAAAGCAGAAACAGTATCAGCAGGAGAGAAGAAAAGGAGGGACTTCGTCAGCGGGCAAAAGAAGTTCAGATGTTTTCTTGGGTAAGTATATTTGGAGGTCTAAAAGTCTTTTCAGGAATTCCCCAAGACCACTTTTAGGGATCTCACTCTTTCCACCTCGGAGCCCTAAACCTTCACACTGGAGAAGCAGTGAATTAACCAGGCACCGTTACTCGGCAATCCTGTAGAGTCAAACGCCGCCACGGCTCGCAACAGCCAAGACCTGAGCTGTGCTGTGCTTAGTCGCTCGGTTGTGTCTGACTCTTTGCAACCCCATGAACTGTAGCCCACCAGGCTGCTCTCCGTGGGGATTCTCCAGGCAAGGATACTGGAGTGGGTTGCCACTTCCTCCTCCAGGGGATCGTCTCGACCCAGAAATCGGACCAGTGTCTCCTGCATTGCAGGCGGATTCTTTACCTGCTGAGCTACCAGGGAAGCCCAGCCACGACATGGAGGCAACCTAAATGTCCATTGACAGAGGAATGAATAAGAAGATGCGGTACATATACACAACAGAATACTACTCAGCCATTAAAAAAGAATGGAATAATGCCATCTGCAGCAACACAGTATGTATGTTGCTTGTTGTAGGTTGTATGACAACCTAGAGGGTCATACTACTTCATACTAGAGTGAAGTGAGTCAAATAGATGAGACATATCCTATGACATGCCTTATATGGGTAATCTTAAAAGAAATGATACAAATGAATTTATTCACAAAACAGAAAAGGACTCGTAGACTTAGAGAAGGAACTTATGATTACCAGCGGGGGAAGGATGGAGGGAAGGGATGGTTAGGGAATTTGGGATCAACATATACACACTGCTATATTTAAAGTGGATAACCAACAAGGACCTACTGTGTAGCACAGGGAGCTCTGCTCAGTGCTTATGGCAGCCTGGATGGGAGGAGAGTTTGGGGGAGAATGGATACATGTATATATAAGGCTGAGTCCCTCTGCTGTGAACCTGCAACTATCTCAACATTGTTAATTGACTATTCTCCAAAATCCAATAAGAAGTTTAAAAAAATTAATTTGTGTGAAAATCTTGACAAGGTGGTTATGACAATGGAAGAATCCCCGCTCTCTGCCAGCCCAGCAGAAAACACCACCTTTGGCCTAGGATAAAGGCTGAGCCAACCCTGGCTCTGCTCAGCTTCTCTCATGGGACTTAGAGGTAGCTCCTCAATGCCCACTGTCTTAGGTGGGGCTGTCCACAGTCCTCAAGTTCAAGTCCACATTCACCGCTAGGGTGAATGGAGAGACAGACTAGTGCTCATCAGAGATGAGTGCCCCCAAATCACTAAGAGTTCACCCATATTGTGACACAGGTGTACCTAAGCTAAGAAGTCACAACACTTAAAACAACAACAAAAAAAGAAAATAAGGAAAGGTCTGATTTCATTGAAGCTTGGAATTATCCAGAGTTGTTCATCTGGCCCCCAAATGCCCAAGCTTAAGTCAGCGATATCCAAAATTTAAAAAAAAAAAATTGACCTCTTTCTAGAAACATGTTAAGTCACAGCCCTGGGAAGCAGAGAGAAGCGAGGGAGTGAGCAAGTGTGTTCGTGTGTTCAAAAAGTGTGGTGTGCTTGTATGTGATGTTTATATGTGGGGTTCACATATGTTTATATGAAGTGTGTGCGTGTGTGTGTGATATGCATACATGCTGGACATGTGAGGGGTTTATGTGTGTGTACGTGAGGTTTGCACATATGGTGTGTGGCACATGTCCGTTAGTGAGAGGTGCATATATGTTGGCAACGTGCCCGAGTGTGAAGTATGTCTGTGTGGTGTGGATGCATGGAAGAGCATGAAATCAAATTGCAAAATCACACATATACTATGATCATAATTATGTAAAAATTGTGTATGCATATCGACAAGGTCTGAAAGGCAAAATAGTTTTACACGATGAGGTAGGGTGAGTATAAGTAGAGATTTCCTCTCCTTGTGATTTCTGTTTATTTCCGTTTATCCTGTTAAGAAGGCCACCACGCTTACCTTTCCATGCTGAGGGCTTCTTCTGGCGGTGCCTGCTATTGCAGATGTCCTGGATGTTCTGTACTACGCTTGAGCTCAGCCCGTGCTCCCTCATGACGGCCAGCACCCTTCTGTCCATCAGGTTATGGGACCGGAAGCAGTTGGCATAACCACAGTTCCCTCGGGTAAAATGTTCACAGATGTGGAGTCTTTCACACGGGGGCTGCTGGTTACAAATCTGTCTTCCACCCTCGCCCTTATAATTCTTGCATATCTACAGAAGAAAGAAACAAGCGCCAGAAAGAAAACATGTTTCTCTATATGCCACACATTAAGGAAAGTTCGTATAAATATAATGATCTATATGGGAATAGAATCTAAAAAAGAGTGGATCTATGTATCAGTTCAGTTCAGTTCAGTCGCTCAGTTGTGTCCAACTCTTTGCGACCCCATGGACTGCAGCACGCCAGGCCTCCTTGTCCATCACCAACTCCCAGAGTTTACTCAAACTCATGTCCATTGAGTCAGTGATGCCATCCAACCATCTCATCCTCTGTCGTCCCCTTCTCCTCCCACCTTCAATCTTTCCCAGCATGAGGGTCTTTTCAAATGAGTCAGTTCTTCCCATCAGATGGCCAAAATATTAAAGTTTCAGCTTCAACATCAGCCCTTCCAATGAATATTCAGGACTGATTTCCTTTAGGATGGACGGGCTGGATCTATGTATAGGTATAACTGATTCACTCTGCTGTACACCTGAAACTAACACAACATTGTAAATCAACTATATACTCCAACAAATATTGATTAAATAAATAAAAAATAAAAATTCTTTTTTTTTTACTTCCTGGTAAGAAAAAAATTCATATTTTCTTATTTCCTGGAAGAAAAAGAAAAAAACAGAAGCACAGATATAAACTTCCCTGATGACCCAGCAGGTAAAAAAATCTGCCTGTAATACAGGAGCTGCAGGAGACACAGGTTCAATCCTTGTGTCAGGAAGATCCCTTGGAGAAAGAAATGGCAACCCTCTCTAGTATTCTTGTCTGGGAATCCCATGGGCAGAGGAGCCTGGTGGGCTACAGTCCATGGGGTCGCAAAGAGTCAAGACACGACTGAGCACGTGAGCAGAAGCAGAGACATATCTAAGGAAAAAAATGTATGTGCATAACTCTATAATCTCTATTGAGTTATATTCAATCAGTGACTTATTTAGGGTAGAAGAGGTCTACAAACTAACTTAAAGAAACTTGACTTTTATTAACCTCTTTTGGAAGAATCAATATAAGACGGCCAGGTATAGATAGAACAAAACAGGAATCAAAGGGAGCCCTACATATAAAGGAATCCCAAAGAGGAAGGCCCACCTTTGGATATCAACACATCTTCAATTAAAAGACCATCCTCAATTAGAAGAACACTGCAGGGGGCACTGTGTGCCATGTAGTACAGTCAAAAGGAAGAAAAAAAAGGATGTGAGGTCTTGTCTTCAGCTGCTGGGAGCTAGGCAGAATGTGGCAGTTTCTCAAAAGACCAAGTGATAGCTGATCATTTTTATATGTAAATAGGTATATCTACATATCTAGCTCTACAGAGATGTAATTCTTACTGAAAGGGAAGCAGGAGAAGTATCGTCAGTGAGGCCAGACCCTGTGATACAGGACTAGAGGATGTTGGTTGAAGTCTGCAGCTGGAAGCAGCTATACATGACTTCACATCTGAGTTACTTACTTACTCCCAGCCTCTTGCCCTTGCTGTAAAAGACAAAAATATTTGCTCCCCTCACCTAACCATGTTGTAGAGCAGGTTAAATAATAAAATACGTAATGTCTTGAGCACAATACAAAATGTGATGCAAATGTTTGAATCATTACACAAAGAGGCTTAAACACAAACGCATTTGTAAGTTGTTTCAACAGACTCTGAGCAAACCAGATCAACATGGGCCACTGTGGTGTATCCAGGTGGGAAAGACATGGATTCAACCATGATTGAGCCATACAAACAACTTCTAAACCTGATGCAAATACATATCATTGTAATAGAGTCTATGAGCCAGAATCGAGACTCTTGGCCAACAGTTCTCAAAGTGTGGTCCCTGAACCAACAGCATCAGCTCCAACCGAAAACTAACTAGAAATACAAACCCTTGGGCCCTTCCCCGTATCTACAGTCAGAATGGCCAGAGGAGGAGCCCAGCAATCTGGGTTTGACAAACACTCCTGGTGATTCTGACCCACACTAAAGCTTGAGAGCCAGAATTCTCGAGGCTCAAGTAAAACAAGGATTATTAGCAACTTCACAAATGATACTTTGATTAACATTCCTAGTACTATTCTGATGTTTAAGAAAGACTGCTCCTGCCAGAACAAATGAGACCCATTTCTCCCTTTTAATAAATGCACTTCAATTATCCATGTTTATTTACCAGGAAGTTCAGGTTTATGCTTTTATGTTCTCACAGGTTAAGCAAAGTGGAAAAGTGTGAACGTGTTCGGTATTTGAGGGCAGGCGTCTGCCTTGTCCACCATTGGCTTCAGGATTTAACTCAGTGCTACCTTTGCACTCCTGAGTGTTAGCTGAATGAGTGCAAAGCAAACAGTAAGTAAAGTGAGACCCTGAAGGATGAAATGCCTTGTCCAAGATGACATACATAGTTGGTGGCAAAGACAGAACTTAGAGACGTGGAGGAACCATCCTTGATCAACTATCCTTGGAACTAGCTGAACTCTGGCTAACCACTCCCCTCCCTTCTAAAACCTTGAAAATACTCCGCCCTACTCCCCCAAGTTAAAACGCTCCTTTAGAGACAACTCTTGCCCAGAATAGTCAAATAGAGACTTAGGTCATCGATGCTCTAGTTGATTCCCCATCACAGGAACCAGCTTCTCAGACCTCTGGTCCCAGGAAACAGTGCAGTCTGCTAGTCTGTGATCCTACCCCAACATGTGGCAAGAGGCAATTAAGTTATCGGCTAAAAATAAACTTCAAGCACAAACCGTTCCACCCTACCCTCTAAGCACGGTACCGAATTCTTAAAATCCACGGACACTGTAAGGGAGCCTCAGGTGACACTTAAGACTCTGTGTGATTAACGTCAGCGTCCTCCTACGAGAAGCCTCCCAGCACTTTTGTCGATGGGCTTTTTCTGGGCTAAGTCAGCAACAGCACCATCTAGGAGGGTTCTTTCCTAGAGAAAGGAAGAGCCACCAGTCCTTATTCTCCAGGGACGTGATATAGCAAGTCCTTGGTGATTCTGGAGAACAGAAGCAGAGAGCTGACCTGGTGAGTGACGTTTCCAACCCTGCAAGTTTAACACTAAGTTGGACCCCGGGCAACCCCATGACTCTCGAGAGTCATGATAAGCGTTCAACTGTCATCATTCTTCCACATGAAAGGGAAAGGAGAGGGTGCCTCTGTTAGTCAACGTGACCTTTAACAAGTTAGGGTGTAAGGCATTTTCCCCATACTGGTAGCCAGGAAGGACTGCGCTGGCTGGCACATAGGCCAGGGGCTATAGAGATCCTAAGACCTCTGAACCTTGGGTTCCTGGAAACAGAAAGAGAGAGAGAGAAACTCACGTACATAAATGAAAGAATGCCTGGGGAAGTGAGTTACATATAGTTAAATATTTCTCCTCCACCCTTCCTCTCTGAAGACATTTTTACAGAGTATCTTGCATTCCTATCTTGCCTAAGCTCAGTAATCAACGCAAAATCACCCCACATGTCCTAAGTTTTCCTAAGTCCTCAGGGAAACACACTGAGCTTAGAGTCAAAAGATGTTTAACCCTCCAGATGTCCCTAATAGCTATCTTGTCATACATAAAAGCACGACCGAATTTCAACCTTGTTATCTTATCTCAGTCCCTTCCACCCTCTCAACCTGAGGCTTCCATTACGTTTCTGGGCCTCTCTTCCAATGTGAGGCTAACTTCTGTACACAAGGATTTTTCTTAGATCATTCTCAGATACCATTCTTTAAGCAGAATCATCTGATTTTCAAGTCAATATTCCTAGGTGGATGAGACTGTTAATTATCTGAGATTATTCTTATCCTTCTTCTAATAATAGAAGCTTCCAAGTTTTAGCTGGATATATAGCTATCCAGCCAGAAAACTACATTTGCCAGCCTGCCTTCTCCCCAAGTGCAGTCATGTGATAAGTTCTGGCAAATGAGATAGAGCATACAATAAATGAGATATAATATCCAAGTCACATCTTTTTATTTTTTTTTTCACATCTTTTTAAAAAGGAAGCAGCTTGTCTTTTACTTACTCCTTCTCTGCGTTCCAGTTGGCTAGAAAAATGATGACACTGAGAAGAGCCTCCTTGTACCATGAGGAGGAAGCCATATGTTAAAAGAGATATCTACTGGTCCAGTAATAAAACAGATCTATTATATATAAGATAACAAGGCTGACCTACTGGCCTGAGTCCCTACATGACATCATGGAATTCAGCTGCCTAACCATCAGACTACCTGCCTGCCTACCTCTAGGCAAGACCAAAGGTCAGCAAACTATTAGCATAAATGATCGAATAGTAAATATTTTAGGCTTGGCAGGCCATCAATCTCTGTTGCAAATACTCATCTCACTCTTGTATGAGAAAGTGGTCATAGACAATATATAAATGAATGAGTGTGGCTGTGTTCCAATTAAACTACGAAAACAGGCGGCAGGTGGGATGTGGTCCATGGAGTACAGTTTAGTGACCTCAGATCTAGACTACTGAGAGATGGAGAAACAAAGTAATATTTTACTTGAATCACTACATTTTGAGATCTCTTTGCTACAACTTAGCCTCAAGCAATGTACCCTGTCACCTTCCAAAATCTTGCTTCAAAGCCCACCTCTTCCAGGAAGTCACTCGGATGTAAGGCATCAATTAGTCTTATTGCTAGTTCTTCAGATCACACTTGCTCACACAGGGTTCCCTAGCAGCCCAGGGGAGGAGGCATTCCAGACTCAAATACTTATTAAACTTCAAATAAGAAGGAAAGTGTTGGCATCTCCAGGTCACTTAGCAACAACCACCTGCTGACTGCCACCTACAGAGCCCTGGTGCCAGGTTTTCTCTGCCCCCATTCCAACACACACAGGACACCACACTGCCAAGGGCATTCTCCTTGCTTTTCAAACTGAGGAATCAGAACTTACCTCGGGCATAAAAAAAGGGTCACTTTGGAGAAGGAGCACAGCTAATTCCTCTTGGTTCAGTCCAGATAGCCCATGGTTTGTCAGGACCCTGAAGTTATCTTCTGAGAGAACCTCGTGAGAATATTTGCATAAATTCCTGGAAGAAAATAACAATAGTCAGCATTTCCACTTCACAGAAAATAAAGAAAAAGCAATCATCCAGGAAACCTTTCAAATGAAAATCAATGCTCACATCCTTGGGTAACTAACACAAGGTTGGTCCAGCTTCAAGAATACACTTTAAAAATATAAATTGATGAAACACGTAGATAGGAAAAGAGAATATGAGGATCTCTTCATAAGTTATATACATGTATTCTTTTTTTTTAACTTTTTATTTTGTATTGGGGTATAGCTGATTAACAACATACACGTTATGCTTTAATTTATCGCAATCCTTCTTTAAACGTCTCCTCTAGTATATGTTAATTACGTAAGATGAGGAAAAAGTAGCAAAGGAACTGAAACCAATTTAGTGGAAATGACTGCCCATTGAGAGGCAAATAATAATTAGGACAACACATTTATGGAATGACAATAAAATCAATGGGATAAAAGAATTTCATTGATCAAACTAGACTAGACGAAACTGTCCCTTGCTTTATCACTTCTATGAATGTATACCTATGTGATTTCTGACTACAAACGAATGGAACAAGCTTATATCACATTCAAACAACTTTACCAAAAAAGTGATAAAAATCCCCTTCACTTTAAGACTGATGATTCAGGTCTGACAGAACTTTCTGTGATGATGGACTTGTTCTATAATCCGAGCTTTCTGAGATGTAAGCCATGCATGACTAAGGCACCCTTGAAATATAGGTAGTAAGACTTAGGAAACTAAATTTTCCATTTTATTTCAATTAATCTAAATTTGAATAGCCTCATATGACTAGTGGTCACAAGACTGCATGGCAGAGATTTAAACATTTGCTCTTAAAAATGTTGGAGGAGTAGCTTTACCATTATCACAGATTTAGAATATCCCAGGCCCCACCCCAGGTCAAGTGAATCAAAATCTGCCTTTCAACAAGACCCCCAAATTATAATCACACTGACGTCCCACAAGCACTGACTTATTAGATCAAGCACTGAGACATTGACACTGATGGGCACTGATGTTTTCATCAGACAAACATAACTTGACAATTACCAATGTTCCCTTTAACGAATGTCTTCTACTTCTTAACTTATATACGTACATTCCCTATAATATCATCACCATCCTCAGATTTATGGTTTTAATAGTTGCTAATGTGATGGGATCTTAATATTTTCCAGTTTGTACAACCATTATCAAATTGTCAGGTGGTTAGGTAATGGACAGATATTCACTATACCACCTTTATAAACCTTTCCTCTTTCACATTATTTTCTTGAGATTTATTTGAGAGTATTGCCTATGTGGTTTGTGTTTCATTTTGATCTCCTGCTCTGCAGAAAACATATTAGTAAACCTAGAGAGTGTGTCTCTTTCCCTCCAAACACATTAATATAGAGTTTTATCACTTTTGCTACTTAACTAAGAAATAGATTCATGCTTTTAATTTGCACTTTATTAGCAAGACTGAAATATTCCAAATGTAGGTTTGATGCTCATACTTCCTCTTATACTATTTGTTCATATCTTTTAACTGTTTATAATTTATAATTGTTCTTTATATTTTAATACTAATCTTTACCAGCCTTGTTTATTTCAAATAGTTTTGCACTTTTCCCTTTTTATCAAGAACTTATTAAGCTTTCTATTGCTCAATTTTTATGCAATCAGATCCTTCCAATTCACCACTTGTAATTTAGCCACTGTTTAATACTTGAGAAATTAATTCCTCCACCACAGCTGGGTAACTATAATATATCATTTTGTTTCACTTTTAAAAAAGATATTTTCAACTTTAAAATATCTGGAGCTTATTTTGAAAACCAGCTTCAGAGGAGGACAGAAGTGCTTTATATCTTTTCTCAGTAATGTCTATTGAATAGGATTTCTTTCTTACTATTTTGTTGTCCAGAACTATTGTTTGTTAACTTTTTAGTAAATTTAGAATGCAGGGAATCCTTATTATGTTTTTATCAATCTACTATTCTGCTTTGCATCTGATACCATACAATATAAATGTCCTTTGTACCACATTTTAAATGTTAACAGAATAATCTAGCCTATTATTGGTTCATTTCTTTTCAAAAATTTCCTTAATGTGCTTAACTATTATTTTCTCTATAGAAACTGTATTATTGTTTTGTCAATTTCCACAAAATATCATATGGAAACTAATTTGTGTTAACTCCATACATTAGATTATATATTATGTCATCTTACTATTTTAAATCTTCTGATTCTAGGACCAAAAAAATCTCTTCATTTATTCAAGTCTTATTCTATTTTTCTTACTGAGAATTAAAATCTTTCTTTTCATAGTTCTCTTTCATTTCCCAAATATTAAACATAAATCAGTTGTCACCATTGTTTTTCACTGTCACTGTAAACAGAAATGCAACTGACTGCAAAATTATCTTATTGAAATTGACAGTGATTTTTGTAATGTAAACACCTACATAAAAGTTATTCTCTAAGAATTGGTGTTTGAAAGTCACTATTCAAATGCCACTATCTGTGTGTAGGGCATTTCTGAAACACTCTGGCATTGCTTTTGGATCTAGCTCTAGGAACCCCAAAAGAAAAGTCAGAATCAACAACCATGGCAGCCACCGCCCGAGCCCTTAAAACCCAGCCAGCCCTCCCACACTTCCTGCCTCATGTAAAAGTCAAGGGCAGGTGGTCAGGCTCTGTTGACAGCGTGTATCCCAGCCATTTTCTAGGGCGTGCACTCTCCTGGTTTTCTTCACCAGGAGTCCTGGCTTTTAGTGTGTTTCTGGCACTCCCTGATAAAGCTGACATCAGCTCTCTGCTTGCTCTTGGGGTTTGTGGTTTCAGATAACTGCTCCCCCACAGCCCCCACTCCCCAGAGCCCTCAGCGGCTAGGCAAAACTACACCTTATCTCTTTCCCAACCATCACGGGAGGGGGGCATCTATGAAGAGATTCTACAGCAGGAAGGGGCCCAGCCTCCACCCCAAAGCAGGAAACCCCTCCAGTACAGCTTTTACCAGACATGTGTGAGCCTCCCTACCTCTCTAGACCTCTCACTCCCCTGGGCATTGCCACTAATGACCCTCTCAATCCAGAGCAGAAAATGAGCTCACTGAAACACCCCACCGCTAGGCAGCTTCTACCCTCCAGCTCAGAGATATCGGACAGCGGGTAGGTGGGAGGAATTAAGAACCTTTCTTTCCTTTGAGCTTCAGTCCAGATGTTATGGTCACAGTGCCAAGACAATCGTACTTCACCTATGGCCGAATTAAGGTCATACTTGAAGATCCAGCTCCTCTCCAGATTCCAGCAACATACAGCCTTGGTCTTACCTGTCTTGCACCTACTCTGCCCTTGCCAAGGGGCAGTGGGGCACTTCCAAGGTCCTGGAAGTCAGTATTTCCTCTAAAGAACTAAAGGCAGCCAGGCAAGCCTATGGAGAAGCCCTTTGCCTGGAGCCCCAAGAGTCTGGGCTTTCCCAGCCCACCTAAGACACTCATGCCCATAGGAGGAGCCCATCCAGCACACATGGTGCTGGCTGGGTCCTTGATGCTGCCTGTCTGAGGGCCCAGATCACTCTTCATTTCTCATCTCCATCCTCAGGCAAACTATTCATTCCTCTAGATTCTATAATCCTCACCTTGAACCCAGCTTCAGTCAGCAACATGTCATATCTAGCCTTGGGTTCTGACCTGCAGCTCCATCCCTGGGAGGCCCTGATCTGTTTTCCCACATTTCCTAGACTTTTCCAAGCTTCTTAGAAGATTTATCTCCACCCTAATTTCAAAAAAGTGGGGCAGTTCTCACTCACTTATCTGGGGAGTAACTAAGACCAAGGACTTCCCAGGTGGCACTGGGAAGTGGTAAAGAACCTGCTTGCCAGTCCCGGAGACATAAGAGACTCGGGTTTGATGCCTGGGTTGGGAAGATCCCCAGCATTCCCCAGCGTTCTTGCCTGGAGAATCCCATGGACAGAGAAGTCTGTGGGCTACAGTCCACAGAGTCAGACACAAATGAAATGACTTAGTGGGCACCCCACTCCAGTACTCTTGCCTGGAAAATCCCAGGGACGGCGGAGCCTGGTGGGCTGCCGTCTATGGGGTTGCACAGAGTCGGACACGACTGAAGCGACTTAGCAGCCGTAGCAGCCCATATGCATGCAAGTAAGACCAGAAGTACGGACACTAACACTTATCACATATTTTCTAAGTGACAGGTACTGGATCTGTTTGTTATTTATAGCCTATGAGGAAATATTTTACTTTTTATTTTGGAAAACTGAGGCTAGGTAACATGAGAAATAAAAGGTGACTCATATAAGAGGAAAAGCTCATCACTGAACCCAGAACTCAAGAAAATTAAAAACACAATCTGGAAAAATAAAAACAAACAGGACTGAAAATTTTCCAAACCAAAAAGAAAAAAAAAGAAAGCCATGCTAGATTATCCCAGTTACTGTTCCCTTGTTGCTGTTATTGTTTAGTAGCTAAGTTGTGTCCAGTTCTTTGCAACCCCATGGACTGTAGCCCACCAGGCTCTTCTGTCCACGGGAGGCAAGAATACTGGAGTAGATTGCCATTTCTTTCTCCAGGAGATCTTCTCCAGGGATCGAACCTGGGTCTCTTGCATTGCAAGCAGATTCTTTACCATCTGAGCTACCAAGGAAGAATATGGTGTAGGAGGGACACAATAAATGATAGAAACTGTTTCTTGGGACTTCCCTGGCAGTGCAGTGGTTAAGACTCCATGCTTCCACTGCAGGGGGCACAGGTTCAATTCCTGGTTGGAAAACTAAGATCCTGCATACATGGCAGAGAGGCCAAAAGAAAAAATGAAACTATTTCAGGCTTCCCAGGTGGTGCCATTTGGTGAAGAATCTTCTTGCCAATGCAGGAGACTCAACAGGCGAGGGTTTGCTCCCTGGGTCAGGAATATCCCCTGGAATAGGAAACGGCAACGCGCTCCAGTATTCTTGCCTGAGAAATCCCATGGACAAAGGAGCCTGGTGGGCTACAGTCCATGGGGTTGCAGAGTCAGACACAACTGAGCAAGCCCACTTATGCTAGTCTATTTTCTATGGCAGTTCCCAGATCCATAAAGGCTATGTCTAGTACTTCATCAAGCAAACATGAACATTTAATAAATTATTTTTTTAAAAAGAAAAGAAACTGTTTCTCATGATTGGCATTGAGGAGACAAGTTCAGCAGCTGACTGATTCAACCTTTAGCCCAACCTGTTATGGTCAGGGCTTGATGGAGGTCATGTTTAGGTTTAAGATGCAGAAGCTTCCTTCTCACTTTCTTCTGATCACTCTGTCTCAGTTCCAGGTCCCTAATACTGGCTATGAGGCTTTAGCCAGGAAACGGTGTGAAAATCTCCCAAGGCCTCTTGGGGTTCTCAAAACCAGTGGTTCTCAAAGTGAAGTCCCCCGATCAGCATCACCTAGGAGGTTGTCAGAAACGCAAATTCTCAGGCCCTGTCCCAGACCTACAGAGTGAGTCTCAACTTTCTAGCTCACATCAGAATGGTTGAGAAGGTTTGTTAGAGCACAGATTGCTAGACACCACCCCCAGAGTCCCTGATCAGGAGGTCTGGGATGAGGGCTGAGCGTACATTTCTCACAAGCTCCTAGGTGATGCTAATGCTGCTGGACCAAAGGGCACACCTGGATAAGCATGTTCAAGGTGACCTTCTCGTGACTCACAGCCATGGGACTCCCCACCTCCCAGCACAGAAAAGAGCTCACCCTTATAAGCCCTTATGAGCTGCCCAGGGGGAGACAAGCGTTTGCAGAAGGCTGCCTGCCCTTGGAGCAGATAAACTTCAAAGAGCATGAGTTGGGACAGGAAATGATAACTTTGCTAAAAAGAGTGAAGATGGCCTTGGGAGAGGCAAGAAGGTCTCTCAGGAATCTCAAGCCAAAAGCCTAAAAACAAATGATCTTTTCATTCTTTTCTTCCAGCCACTGAATGAAAGGTTATTTTAACCCTGGCAGGAAGTGCTCCCCAACCACAGATGAGGTCTAGCCTGCAGAGAGGTTCTCATCCCTGGCTACACATAATAACCAACTGGGCAGTGCTGAGAAATACCTAAGCCTGGCCACACCCTCAGAGACGGTTATTTAATTTGACAGGAGGTGGGACCGCAGATGATTTCAGTGTGCAGTCAGGCTGGGAGTTGCTGGTTGGGCCTGTTGGATGAAATTCTAAGCTAGGTTCCTGAACTAGATATTCACACGTGTGAGCTTTGGCACTTCGCAAGTCAATAAACATAGGGTCAACCCTGGGCTCCACAACCAGACCAACGAGAAAACGATAACCTTAGGGAGAGTCTTGGTTTTAGTTTATTTTTATTTTTTAAAATAATTTTATTTCTCTCTCTCTCGCTCTCTCTCTCTTTTTTTCGCCTGTGCTAGGTCTTCATTACTGCAAGCGCGTTTCTCTAGTTGCGGTATGCAGAAGCCACTCTCTAGTTGTGGGGGATTCTTTATGCGGTGGCTTCTCTTGTTGTGAAGCAGTGTGAATCAGCCATATGCATATCCTTCTTGAGCCGCCCTCCCATGCCACTCCTGTAAGTCATCAGAGCCCTGAGCTGCGCTCACTGTGTTACGCAGCAGCTCCCCACTATCTATCGAATTTGCACGTGGTGGTGTATAGATGTCAGTGCTTCTCTCAATCCATCCCACTCTCTCCCTCTCCCACTGTCTCCACACATCCATTCTCTAGAGAGTCTTGTTTTTCAAGAGTTGTTTGTATCAAAACACCTCTTCCTTTCACCTGCTCTGCTCCCCAACACCTCATGGGGGGAGGGTGGACAGAATCAAAGAGCTAGTCAGTTTGTGTAGAATACAGGAAATAGCTCACCACAATGCCAGCCAAGCGAGAAAGAAACCAAGACCTGTGAAAGATAAAAATCTAGAGAACATTAGTCTGCAGTATAAAGTGGCGTCAATCAAACCAACCCTGAAAAATATCCAAGTCATGAGACTCCTATTCTCTATACGACTGTACCTCATGTTTGAGATTCGACTGCCAGTTACTAGAGGCAGGAATGATTCACCAAATCTGGAACCCCTAGTAAGATGGGGGAAAACCAGAGTAGACCAGCGGAGAACACAGGAGCAGTCTAAGGTACAGTGTGCGGGAAGGGAAAGGGTGGAGCCGAAGAAACTGGTCTGCTTTAACCACAACTGTGTTACCCAGAGTATACCGGCTGCAAAGAAGAGGCGCCCCCTGACTGCTGACTGTGGTGAGCCGCAGGTGCAGTTGGCCAAGGTTCCCAGAATGGGAGAGGTGCAGGGCGGAGGAGCTGACTGTAATCTATGACTGTACCAAAAGCAAGGCGAACTGTACAGGTGCCACAACACTGTAGACAACTCCCCAGGTTGACCTATTTCTCTGGTCCTTTTAACTAGGGGGGTTCTCAAACCCTACTGCCCATGAGAACCACCCATGGCCTTTTTTTAAAAAATAATTTTATTCATTTATTTTGGCTGTGCTGGGTCTTGGTTGCTGTGCAGGCTTTTCTCTAGCTGCGGAGAACAGGGGCTGCTCTCTAGTTGAGGGGCGAGAGCTTCTCGTTACTGTGGCTTCTTCTGTAGTAAAGCACAGGCTCTAGGGCGCGGGCTCAATAGTTGCAGTGCACAAGCTTAGTTGCTCCAAGGCATGTGGGATCTTCCCGGACTGGGAATCGAACACCTGTCCCCTGCATTGGCAAGGCAGTTTCTTTACCACTGAGCCACCAGGGAAGCCCCACCCATGGCCTTTTAAAAAACCCCAATGCCCAAGTCATACCCTATACCAATTAAATCAGAACGTCCAGGGGTAGGATCTGGGCACCAGCATCTTTAAAAGATTCCTCAAGTGATTCCAATGTGCAGCGAAAGTTTGGCATCATTGCCCTAAGTCCACATCAGGACAGAGAAAAAGCATAGCAAGTGAAGACAGTGAAGAGCAGGAAGTCCTATGTAGCATGTGGGATCTTAGTTCCCTGACCTGGGATCAAACCGGCCCCCCCTTGCAGAGGAAGCCTGGAGTCCTAAACACTGGACCACCAGGTAAGTCCTTGGTCTGAAACACATTAAAATTTTTTCTCAGTGAGGAAGCATTCAAAGATCATGAATGAGGTCTCCACTTTCTTCTCCCAAACCGAGTCCATCTTTCGTGCCCCAATTTGGTTAAATTGATTTCTCATTGGACTTGAGAGCTGAAGTTCTTCTTTTATTCCTTTTCTAAAACCATCTTGGGACCTTGCCAATTCTAAAGTAGTCTGTAGGTAAAGATCACTGATTCTTTGTCACTCCATGGACTGTAGCTTGCCAGGCTCTTCTGTCCATGGGATTCCCCAGGCAAAAATACTGGAATAGATAGCCATTCCCTTCCCCAGGAGATCTTCCCAACCCAGGGATCGAACCCAGGACTCCCGAATTGCAGGTGGATTCTTTACCATCTGACCTACCAGAGAAGCCCAAAGGTCACAGATACTAGTTTGGAATAAATGTGGTCAGGAGCAGTAATCAATTTAGAACCTTTTTATGTAAACAAATCTATACTTACCTTAAACGTTTAATTCTGCCACCTCTACATTGAGTAAAAAGCAGAAAATATTTTGTTATCAGATATATTTTTTGGTCACTTATTTAAAATTTCAGGAAGACTCCACAGGCAGAGCACAATTAGTAATAAAGGGAACTTCCAGGGAGATTCCTCCTGGGTATATACCCTCACAAAAGACATGTAACATGCAGAAGTAAATGGCAAACTTTGAAGACATTATGCTAAGTGAAAGAAGCCAGATACAATAGGAAAAATAATGTATGTTTCCATTTACAGGAAACTTCCAAAACAGCCAAATCCATGCAAACAGAATGTGGATTAGAGGTTACCAGAGGCTGTGGAGAGGAAAAAATGAGGTGTGCCCATGGATGGGTGTGGGGTTTCTTTTTGGGATTATGAAAATGTTCTGGAACCAGAAAGTGGAGATGGTTGCACAACATCGTGAATGTACTTATTGCCATTGAACTGTACAGTTTACCATAAAAAATAAAATACAATAAAAGCAATTACAGGCAAAAATATATTGCTAAGAGGACAGAAAAAGAACAACGTAAATAAGAAACAACTGCCAAGAATCAGACACCACATAAGACAAACTTAAAAAACAAGCATTAGGCCATAGCAATATTTTTCTTGGATCTGTCCCTTGAAGCAAAGGGAATAAATGCAAAAAGAAACAAATGGGACCTAATTAAACTGAAAAGATTTTGCACGGCAAAGGAAACCATCGACAAAATGAAAAGACAACCTACTGAACAGGAGAGAATATTTGCAAACACTATGACCAACAAGGGATTAATAGCCAACGTATATAATATCCAACACATATAAACAGCTCATACAACTCAACATCAAAACAAAATCAAACAATTTAAAAATGGGCAGAACTGAATAGACATTTTTCCAAAGAGGAAATACAGGTAGCCAACAAACACATGAAAAAATTCTCAGCATCACTAATTATCAGGGAAATGCAAATCAAAATCACAATGAGATAGCACTTCACACCTGTCAGAATGGTTATCATCAAAAAGAACACAAATAACAAATGTTGGCAAGGATGTGGAGAAAATGGAACCCTCATACACTGTTGGTGGGAATGTACATTGGTGCAACCATCGTGGAGAAGCGTATGGAGGTCTCTCAGAAAACTAAAAATAAAAACTACAACATGATCCATTAATTCCACTACTGGGTATATATCCGAAAAAAGCAAAACCATCAATTTAAAAGGATACATACCCAACATTCATAGAAGCATTATTTACAATTGCCAAGTTATGGACGAAACCAAAGTAGGCATCAACAGACAGATAAAGAAGATGTAGTATACTTTGGAATACCACAATGGAACACTGCTCAGCCATAAAAAAGAACAAAATTTTGCCATTTGCAGAAACACAGAAGGACTTGGAGGACTTTACACTAAGTGAAATAAGTCAGACAGAGAAAGAAAAGTACTGTATGATATCACATATATATGAATCTAAAAAAATACAACAAACAGTGAGTATAACAAAAAGAAGCAGATTCACAGATATAGAGAGAACAAACCAGTGGGGGTTTGGGAGGAGAAATGTAGCAGTAGGAGATACAAACTATTAGGTGTAAGATAGGCTCAAGGATATATTGTACAAAATGGGGAACAGGGTCAATATTTTGTAATAACTATAAATGGAAAGAAACTTTTAAAAATTGCATAAAACTTTTAAAAACGAAATTTTAAAACAAGCAGTATGACTTCAAAGTACTAGAGACTAACAATATATAAACAGTATATAAACTAACAATATATAAACAATAAATTTATATAAACAATATATAAACTAACAATATATAAAATATATTTATATAATATTATATAAATACTATTATTATATCAGATCAGATCAGATCAGTCGCTCAGTCGTGTCCGACTCTTTGCGACCCCATGAATCGCAGCACGCCAGGCCTCCCTGTCCATCACCAACTCCCGGAGTTCACTCAGACTCATGTCCATCAAGTCAGTGATGCCATCCAGCCATCACATCCTCTGTCGTCCCCTTCTCCTCCTGCCCACAATCCCTCCCAGCATCAGAGTCTTTTCCAATGAGTCAACTCTTCGCATGAGGTGGCCAAAGTACTGGAGTTTCAGCTTTAGCATCATTCCTTCCAAAGAACACCCAGGGCTGATCTCCTTCAGAATGGACCGGTTGGATCTCTTTGCAGTCCAAGGGACTCTCAAGAGTCTTCTCCAGCACCACAGTTCAAAAGCATCAATTCTTCGGCACTCAGCTTTCTTCACAGTCCGACTCTCACATCCATACATGACCACAGGAAAAACCATAGCCTTGACTAGACGGACCTTTGTTGGCAAAGTAATGTCTCTGCTTTTGAATATGCTATCTAGGTTGGTCATAACTTTCCTTCCAAGGAGTAAGCGTCTTTTAATTCCATGGCTGCAGTCACCATCTGCAGTGATTTTGGAGCCCAGAAAAATAAAGTCTGACACTGTTTCCACTGTTTCCCCATCTATTTCCCATGGAGTGATGGGACTGGATGCCATGATCTTTGTTTTCTGAATGTTGAGCTTTAAGCCAACTTTTTCACTTTCCACTTTCACCTTCATCAAGAGGCTTTTTAGTTCCTCTTCACTTTCTGCCATAAGGGTGGTGTCATCTGCATATCTGAGGTTATTGATATTTCTCCCAGCAGTCTTGATTCCAGCTTGTGTTTCTTCCAGTCCAGCGTTTCTCATGATGTACTCTGCATGCTGCTGCTAAGTTGCTTCAGTCGTGTCCGACTCTGTGCGACCCCATAGACAGCAGCCCACCAGGCCCCGCCGTCCCTGGGATTCTCCAGGCAAGAACACTGGAGTGGGTTGCTAGTACTCTGCATATAAGTTAAATAAGCTGGGTGACAATATACAGCCTTGACATACTCATTTTCCTATTTTGAATCAGTCTGTTGTTCCATGTCCAGTTCTAACTGTTGCTTCCTGACCTGCATACAAATTTCTCAAGAGGCAGATCAGGTGGTCTGGTATTCCCATCTCTTGAAGAATTTTCCACAGTTTATTGTGATCCACACAGTCAAAGGCTTTGGCATAGTCAATAAAGCAGAAATAGATGTTTTTCTGGAACTCTCTTGCTTTTTCCATGATCCAGTGGATGTTGGCAATTTGATCTCTGGTTCATCTGCCTTTTCTAAAACCAGCTTGAACATCTGGAAGTTCATGGTTCACGTATTGCTGAAGCCTGGCTTGGAGAATTTTAAGCATTACTTTACTAGTGTGTGAGATGAGTGCAATCGTGCGGTAGTTTGGGCATTCTTTGGCATTGCCTTTCTTTGGGATTGGAATGAAAACTGACCTTTTCCAGTCCTGTGGCCACTGCTGAGTGTTCCAAATTTGCTGGCATATTGAGTGCAGCACTTTCACAGCATCATCTTTCAGGATTTGAAATAGCTCAGCTGGAATTCCATCACCTCCACTAGCTTTGTTTGTAGTGATGCTTTCTAAGGCCCACTTGACTTCACATTCCAGGATATCTGGCTCTAGGTCAGTGATCACACCATCGTGATTATCTGGGTCGTGAAGATCTTTTTTGTACAGTTCTTCTGTGTATTCTTGCCATCTCTTCTTAATATCTTCTGCTTCTGTTAGTTCCATACCATTTCTGTCCTTTATCGAGCCCATTTTTGCATGAAATGTTCCTTTGGTATCTCTGATTTTCTTGAAGAGATCCCTAGTCTTTCCCATTCTGTTGTTTTCCTCTATTTCTTTGCATTGACCGC
The DNA here is from genome assembly GCF_027580195.1 of Bos mutus. Classification (NCBI taxonomy): domain Eukaryota; kingdom Metazoa; phylum Chordata; class Mammalia; order Artiodactyla; family Bovidae; genus Bos; species Bos mutus. Next base: position 21,272,411 of record NC_091620.1, on the reverse strand, counting down.
TGAAGAAGGCTTTCTTATCTCTCCTTGCTATCCTTTGGAACTCTGCATTCAGATGCTTGTATCTTTCCTTTTCTCTTTTGCTTTTCACTTCTCTTCTTTTCACAGCTATTTGTAAGGCCTCCCCAGACAGCCATTTTGCTTTTTTGCATTTCTTTTCCATGGGGATGGTCTTGATCCCTGTCGCCTGTACAATGTCACGAACCTCAGTCCATAGTTCATCAGGCACTCTGTCTATCAGATCTAGGCCCTTAAATCTATTTCTCACTTCCACTGTATAATCATAAGGGATTTGATTTAGGTCATACCTGAATGGTCTAGTGGTTTTCCCTTCTTTCTTCAATTTAAGTCTGAATTTGGCAATAAGGAGTTCATGGTCTGAGCCACAGTCAGCTCCTGGCCTTGTTTTTGCTGACTGTATAGAGCTTCTCCATCTTTGGCTGCAAAGAATATAATCAATCTGATTTTGGTGTTGACGATCTGGTGATGTCCATGTATAGAGTCTTCTCTTGTGTTGTTGGAAGAGGGTGTTTGTTATGACCAGTGCATTTTCTTGGCAAAACTCTATTAGTCTTTGCCCTGCTTCATTCCATATTCCAAGGCCAAATTTGCCTGTTACTCCAGGTGTTTCTTGACTTCCTACTTTTGCATTCCAGTCCCCTATAATGAAAAGGACGTCTTTTTTGGGTGTTAGTTCTAAAAAATCTTGTAGGTCTTCATAGAACCGTTCAACTTCAGCTTCTTCAGCGTTACTGGTTGGGGCATAGACTTGGATTACGGTGATATTGAATGGTTTGCCTTGGAAACGAACAGAGATCATTCTGTTGTTTTTGAGATTGCATCCAAGTACTGCATTTTGGACTCTTTTCATAGCCATGATGGCTGCTCCATTTCTTCTGAGGGATTCCTGCCCGCAGTAGTAGATATAATGGTCATCTGAGTTAAAATCACCCATTCCAGTCCATTTCAGTTCGCTGATTCCTAGAATGTCAACATTCACTCTTGCCATCTCTTGTTTGACCACTTCCAATTTGCCTTGATTCATGGACCTGACATTCCAGGTTCCTATGCAATATTGCTCTTTACAGCATCGGACCTTGCTTCTATCACCAGTCACATCCACAGCTGGGTATTCTTTTTGCTTTGGCTCCATCCCTTCATTCTTTCTGGAGTTATTTCTCCACTGATCTCCAGTAGCATACTGGGCACCTACTGACCTGGGGAGTAGGTCTTTATATATTATTATATAATAATATATAAACTAATAATATTGAAACCATAATGAGGTGCAACTTCTCATTCCTTGTATTGGCACAATTTGTAAAAGGCTGATGGCATCAATTGGCAAGGATGTGAAACAAAGGGATGCTCATATTTTCCTGGTGGGACTAAAACTTGGTGTGCACACCTGGAGGTTTGGTATTGGCCCCTAAAACTTAAGCATGGGAATTCTGCTACTAGATACCTAGGTAACTCTTCCATGTATACACAAAGGAAGATATTCTAAATTATTAGTTTATAATAACAAAAAACTGAAAACAACCTATATTTTAATAACAAGAAAACTGATACAAAAATCGGGTACATTCGTACCAAAGAAAGCAATTGCTTATACAAGAAAGAACTAGAGCAGTCCCTCTCTTAAAATGATGGGGTGTGGAGGCCCGTGTTGTTGTTTAGTTGCTAAGTCGTGTCTGACTCTTTTGTGACCCCTCAGACTGTAGCCTGCCAGGTTCCTAGGTCCACAGGATTTCCCAGGTAACAATCCTGGAGTGGATTGCCATTTCCTTCTCCAGGGAATCTTTCCAATCCAGGACTCAAGTACCTAAACACTTAGAAGTAATTAATCAAGCTAAGAAATGGTTCAATAAAATATGTTCTCTCTTCCTATCTTGACAAACGCACTATTATAATGACCTGGAAGGCCAAGTTCAAATTTAGAACTCTCAGACTCCTTTGAGTGCTGTGATAGAATATATTAACAGGAAAATGAAGAAAGTCAGCCCTGGCTCCCACCTCCAGCCCATCACTTCTCCTCTCCCCATCAGGCTCTGTCCCACGTTGCTAGTGCCATCAGACAGAGGCGATGAACATGCCAGCCTGTACATCCAAATTCCTTCCGCATGTCAGAAGACCCAGGGAAGAGGCCCACTCAGGCCCTGGAAACGGGCTTGGGAATTCTAGGGTTCTGGGAACCCACAGCATAGTCTAGAACGATGAGGGGGAGGGGGAGGGCCCCAGAGGGAGGCCACACGGTCCAGATGAGCACGATTCCTTAACTCCACAGACTCCTCAAAAGGTGAGTGGGTATACACTTGGGCTAGAACTAGGACCATACAGCAGAGGGCACAGGGCAGAAATTTGTCTTGCCTAGGCCACAGGGTGGTATAGAAACAGGGCTTTGTTAGCAGGAGTGAATCTCAAACATTAAGCTGTGCAAACAAGACGAAATAAAGCAAATATTTGTATACCCAATCACTGATGTAACTATAGCCTTGAAAACAGGCAAAACAATCCTCAATATTGCTTAGAAATAAATACATGTGTAGAAAGATAATAAACATGTGGGAAAAAATAAATATCAAACACAGAACCGTGTTGTGGGATTGTAAACTGGTATGGCCATTATGGAAAACAGAATGAAGTTCCTCAAAAAATTAAAAATAGAACAACATGTGATCCAGCGATCTCACTGCTGGGTGTATATCCAAAGGAAATGAAATCAGTATCCTGAAGAAATATCTGCACTCCCAAGTTGATCGCTGCATTATTCACAATAGCCAAGACATGGAGACAACCTGAGTGTGCATCTGCAGATGCGTGGATAAAGAAAATGTGGTTTAGATGTATAAAATGAAACATTATTAAATCATAAAAACAAGAAAACTGCCATTTGTGACATGTGTGAACCTAAAAGACCTTCTGCTAGATGAAATAAGCCAGACACAGAAAGACAAAAACTGCATGATCTCACTTACACACGGAATCTAAGCAAGTCACACACATCAAATATGGGAGTGAAATGGTAGCTGCCAGGGATTTGAGCGCGGGAGGAGGGACGTTGGTCAAAGGGTACAAACTTTCACCTATAAGATGAAGAAGTTCTGGATCTCTAAGGTACAGCTTGGTGACCATAGTTGATAATAAATATCGTATACTTGAGACTTGCTAAGAGAGTTGTTACTAAAAGTTCTCATCATTTAAAAAAATGGGGGTAAATAGGACTTCCCTGGTGGCCTCAGTGGCTAAGACTTCCCACTCCCAACTTGCAGGGCCCTGGTTTAATCCCTGGTCAAGGAACTAGATCCCTCATGCCACAACTAAGAGTCCGCATGTCACGATGAAGATCTAAGATCCACGTGCTGCAACTAAGACCCCAGCGCAGCCAAATGAATAAATAAACAAACTTTTTTAAAATGGGGGGTAAACAGATGAGGTGATAAATAGGTTAATCAGCTTGACTGAGGGAATCACTACACAATGTATACATATGACTAAAATACTACATTGTAGATCCTAAATATGCACAATGTTTATTAGTCAATCGTACTTAAAGCTGTTCTGTTTACCACCAGTTATCACCTGTAAAATGGGGGAGATAATGAAAGATGATGCCATCCAACCATCTCATGGCATCACTGACTCGATGGAGATGAGTTTGAGCAAGCTCCGGAAGTTGGTGATGGACAGAGAAGCCCGGTGTGCTGCAGTCCACGGGGTCGCCAAGAGTCAGACACGACTGAGCGACTGGACTGAACTGATCAAAGGTGAGAATTCTGGGGCTTTTAACTGGTAATATTTTATTTCTGAAGCTGATTTGTGGGTACACAGATTTTCACTGTATGTATATAGTGTCATAAGCAAATAAATAACACATATTAAAAATTTTCATAAGAAAATAATTTTATAAAATTAAAACAATGAGATACGATTGTATACCCTTCAGATTAGCACAAATACAGTCTGGGCAGCAGTTCAGTCCCTAGTCAGGGAACTAAGATCTCACATGCTGCGAGGTGCCATCAAAAAGTTAAAAAGAAAAGAGAAAAAGAATTCCCTGGCGGTCCAGCAGTTAAGACTCTGCGCTGCCACTGCAGAGGTTGCAGGTTCAATGTCTGGTCAGGGAACTAAGATCTCACATGCTGCATGGTGCAGTCAAAAAGTTAAAAGGAAAAGAAAAGAAAAAATCTGATAATACCAAGTGCTAATTGTCTATAAAATCAGGAAAGTGAGACTACCAAACATGAAAAATGTAAACTGGCCCCATGGTTCAGATGGTGAAGAATCTACCTGCAATGCAGGAGACCCAGGTTTGATCTCTGGGTCAGAAAGATTCCCCTGAAGATGGGAATGGCAACCCACTCCAGTACTCTTGCCTGGGAAATTTCCTGGACTGTGGAGCCTGGTGGGCTACAGTCCATGGGGTCACAAAGAGTCAGACATGACCCAACAACTAACACTTTCAAGGTAAAAGTACTTTCATTACATTGATTTGTCAGAATCTGCAAAAGGTGAAGCAAACACTGAACCCAGCAATTCCATTTCCTAATGGATTTCTGTGGTGACTCAGACAGTAAAGAATCTGCCAGACATGCAGGAGACCTGGGTTCAATCCCTGGGTTGGTAAGATTCCCTGGAGGAGGGCATGGCTACCCACTCCAGTATCCTTGTCTGAAAAATCCCATGGACAGAGGAGCCTGGTGGGCCACAGCCCATGGGGTCGTGAAGAGTCAGGCACGACTGAGCAACTAAGTACAGCATAGCACAATGATATACCTTGGAGAAGCTTTTGCCATGTGCACCAAGAGAAAAGTATCCTTTTGGCAGCATGCTTCTTTGTAGCAAAAAATTAGAAATATTCTAAATGTCCATTATTGTGGGAATAGATACAAATCATTTGATGAAATGCTATACAGCTGTTAAGAGGAATAAACTAGATCCGTGTAACGGCATGAATCGATCTTCAAAACATAACACTGAGTAAAAATTCTAAAACACATAAAGCAACACTACATTTTGTCTATGAATAAAAACATAGATGAGAGGAAATTTTAAAATCATGGACACACACCAAAATCATTGTTTCTGGGTAAAGAGGTAAATAAGATGAAGCGAAAAAAACAATAACCTTAGGCATGTTATGGTTTTCATCTTATTTTAAAATAAAAGAAGCAAAAATAAAAAATGTAAATATTTATTCTGAGAGGTGAATTATAAGCTTATTATACTATATATTGTTTTATATAGTGTAGCTTTTGCAATATCCTCAGGATATATAGACTCTGATGCTTGTTATACTATTCTTTGCATTTTTTTAAATTTATGAAATAATCGATTCATTCTCTTCCTATCTACCCACCCCCACCCAAAGTTTCAATTACGCAAACAGGAAAGTCATACAAACAGGAAGAGCCCAGAGGATACACCCACAGCAGCAGAAACCGCAAAGCTAGTTGAAGGCACTCAGTCTGCTTTAAACAGTTAAACAGAAAACATGCTTACAAAAAAATATCTTGAACCTGAATTAATGAAAGATCACACTTCCTACAGCTACCTGACAATGCCAGTAGCTAAGTTAAGTCCTACAGGGGACTGCCCTGGTCCAATGACTCTGTGCTCCCAGTACAGGGGGCCTGGGTTTGGTCCTTGGTCAGGGAACTAAGATCCTGAAATCCACAACTAAGACCCACTACAGTCAAGTAAATAAACAAATATTTTTTAAAAAAGAAGAAGTTGTGTACATCTGGGTTCAACACTAACTTTGTCAGCTATCTGCTATGTGACCTTTGGTAAAATTTTAAACAGCTCTAGGCCTGAGTTTCCTTACATCAAACTGAAACTGAAACTGAAGCTGAAGCAAGCCCTGTCATCAACTAAAATGTCTACCTAAAAGCAACTTAAAAGATCAGAACTGCAGAATTTATAGGAGAAATCCAATCTATAAATAATAGTAATACAGAGGAAATTTTATAAGCCCAGCAAAAGGCAAACAGTCCTCATGCAAACAGAGAACAGTTACTGAACTGAATATTAATCTCAACCTGGGCATCGATTGGTCAACAGAGCCCATCACCCTGTAATCCACAAAGAAAACCCTTAGACTCCCATGTGTCAAACCCATCTTTTAGAAGATGAGGTTTTATAAGTTGCTAAGAAAGGGAGAATATTTTAAAACATACTTGGGGAAAAATATATTTTCTAGACTTTGAGGCAAAAGAAAAAGAATTCTTCCAATGGTCCTTATTATGAGGACATGATTTACATTAATAGATTAATCCTCAAACTCAAAAGTGATATATAAACAATTTTAAAATATGACTAGACCAATAAACTTAAGAAATAAGACTTTATCACTCAACTGAAAAAAAGAAAAAAGACTGATGAATTCTCCAGAAAATCCACCCAAACTTGCATAAACTAAATTATTCCTACAGACCATATTATTCATATAGAACATATTATTCCCCCTTTAAAATATAGAAAAGTGCAGGTCAACTACCCAATTTGTGAACTTAAAACAGTTTTGATGTTTCAAACAACAAAGAATGATAATTATAAAGCAACAAACTAAAGTTTCTAAATGTACTGTGTGTGATAAAACTAAGTTTCTAAGTATATTAGATATATTGCAACATATTAAAACAATTATGGATTATGTCTGCACAGGTTTTATTCCCTGTAAATGCAAGTCTGAATATATGGCAGCAGAGAAATTTGAAAACCGACTGGATATTATATGATATTAAAATTATAATTGTAAAAAAAGTGATCATTGCACTGCAGTTATATTAATAGAGTCCTTCATCTTTGGAGATACTATTTACAAAGCAACTAAACTCTGGCATTTGGCTTAAAATAACACATTGGTGTTGGGAATGGGGATGGAAAGGGGAGAATAAATGAGCCAAGACTGGCCTTACTTTGAAAACTGTTGAAACTATGGGTACATAGGGGTTCATCATTCTCTCTTCTCTACTTTAGCGTATGTTGAAAATACTCATAGTAAAAAAAAAAATGTAAAGACAAGAAGCCTATGTATTTAAAACTAAAAGCCAGCACTAACTGGTGAAGAATTTTTTATAACAGAACAGAAAAGATCACAAAGCCTTTCATCCCCGTTGTTATTTGGTAGAGCACTAGAATGTTCCTTCCTTTTTTTTTTTTTTTTTCTGTCTTACTCTCCACCCTGTTACTCCTTCCTGGTTTCATCTGTTGCTGATTTAGATGACTTCTTCCAAACTCATACCTTCCTAAAACTCAGAAACAGACTTTCAAATTGTTGCCTCGCAACATAATAAATATTTCTTTTTAATAACAACGGAGCATATTTTGAAAACTTTGCTCTAAACGAATATTTAAAAAATCGCCTCATCTAATCTCATCCATTTACAACCTGTCTTGTATGTTTTATCACACGAATATTGGGAGTGAGAAATCTAAAGTTCTTGGTGAATATGTGCAGGCTAAAAAGTTTGAAGACCACCATTTTGGACACTAAGACACCACTGGAGGAAGTGTGACAAGTGCTACATCAAGAAAAACAATAGAGCAGAAGTACATACAGATAGGAAAGATGGGGAGAAGGACTGTGGTCAGAGAAAATCATTCACTGATTCAACAAGACATTCATTTAGAAGTGAGACTGAAAAGTAGGAAATAGGGAAGGCTCAGGAGTGCTCAATGAAAGGACTTACTGATTAATGATTAAGGTAATGTGAAGAAGGAAGAAGAGGTTGAGAGGAGTGTCAGAAACTCTGCCCTGGGGAAAAGAAAATGGGTTTGATTCATTGGCAGGATATTTAGACGCAGATACTTCTCAGACACCTGGAGATGAAGAACCTAGAGCCTTTGCCCGTGGAAGTATACAAGGAAGCCATCTTTGTAAATGTGACAACTGAATCCAGTGGAGTCGGGGCTTTCGGGGAGAGAAGTGGAAGACAGGCCAATCAAAAAGGTTAACCCAAACGTTGGGGCACACCTATATTTCAGGAGACGAAACAAGTGGAAACACAGAAGCGGCTGCCTGGGAGACACTGCAGCACTGTCTCAAAGTGGTCCCAAGAGTGGTTTGGTCAAAGGGTGGTTGGCCAAAGGTGCAGGCCACCCTGGCGACCACGAGGAAGGATCTCTGAGCGGACCATCGTTGGTAACCTTGGATAGGACCCTTCTGGTCCGGTGGAGCGGTCTAGAGGCAGATATCAGAAAAGGGATAATAAGAGGGGTGAGAGAGGCGTCTAGGAATGGAGGGCCAAGCAGAGCCCGGCAGGCGCAGCGATAGAGACAGATCCCGGGGCCCAGGCGCGCCTGGGGGTCTGGGAAGACCACACAAAAACCCCTAGCGGGTAAGGTAGCCGAGAGGGAGAGACTCAAGCTTCCAGAGAGTGGAGGCATTTTCGGTCGTTCCCAAACCTGCCTCTAAACCCTCTAGAACCTGGAATGCCCAAAAGAAATTTATTCTTACGAGAAAAGCGAAAGTGTTAGTTGCTCAGTGGTGTCCGACTCTTTGCAACTCCATGGACTGTAGCCCCCCCAGGCTCCTCTGGCAAGAGTACTGGAGTGGGTTGCCATGCCCTCCTCCAGGGGATCTTCCCGACCCAGGGATCGAACCCGGTTTTCCGCATTGCAGACAGAGCCTTATGGAAGTGGGGAGCTCATCGTAGTCTTCACCGGGGCAATAGTGCCCTAGCCATATTGGAGGAAAGGTCCGACGGCGCTGGAGGGGAGGAAACCTCCAAGAGAAGAAGCGCGCCGCGAGAAGCAAGGTAGAGGCATAGAGCGCGCGGTCCCAGCTAGGGCGCGCCCCTCCCAGAGCAGCAGCCGCGGTCCTCCCAGAGCCGGGACCGGGGGGAGCCGCCCCTCCCGCTCAGGGCACTCACCGCTCCGACTGCGAATAGTGGCACCGGCCCAGCAGGTTGAGCTTACAGAGGTGCAGGTTCCCGCAGGGTTTGTTGCAGTACTTGCGACGGCAGACCCGGGCTCGAGTGGTGGCTACCACGGACCGGGTGACCCCTTCCTTGCCGCCCATCTCCAACACCACGAAGCGGTCGGGCCCGGCCTCCTCCAGCACCTCGCAGAGCTGCTCCTCGGAGAGCTGCATCTCGTGGAGCAGCTCTTCCAGGGCCATGCGCCCCCCGTGGGCGCACAGGATCTTGGTGATGAAGCAGCACACCCCGGGGTCCGCCATGGCGCGCTTCACTGGCCTGACCTCCGCGCGGGACTCGGCTGCTGGGAGAATCGAAACTTACTAGAGTCCCTGGGGCGGGGGGCGGGCGCCGCGCGGGCTGGGCGCGCCCGGGGCCAGCGAGCGAGCGTGCGCTGTCCGCCGCCCGTTAGCCGAGCCTGGCGGTTTCGGTTTCAGAAAAGCTCGTGTCGAGAGGCCAGATCTCACCGACCCCGGTCCCTGCGTCAGAGCAAAAGCAGATCGCGACGGCCACCTCGTGCAAAGAGAGCGAACGAGTGCGGGCTTGTCTGCGGGCGACCGTGGAGACCACCGGACGGCTGCCCCCTCGTCTCCAGTCTTCTGGAGGGTCAGGTTCCCCAGATGGGCGCCGAGAGTCTTCTTCGGAAAGAAGAGAAACTAAAAGGGGAAGGAAAAAAAAAAAAAGACCTCTGGGCTCCGGCAGAGCTTTTATAAGCCAGACGAAGCGGCGAATGACGCGAGTCTTGGGAGCCCTCTTGAGGAGCCCTCTGTTCTCTACCCCACCCATCCCCGGAAAGAACGGACCCAAGAGAGCGCCTGCTCTGAGCCCCGCGCCCTGCCCCCGATATTAGTTGTTGTTTGTTGTTCAGTCGCTCAGTCCGACTCTTTGTGACCGCAAGGACTGCAGCCCGCCAGGCTTCCCTGTCCTTCACCATCTCCTGGAGTTTACCCAAACTCATGTCCATGGAGTCAGTGATGCCATCCAACCATATCGTCCTCTGTCGCCCCTTTCTCCTCCTGCCCTATCTTTCTCAGCATCAGGGTCTTTCCCAGTGATTGAGCTCTTCACATCAGGTGGCCAGAGTATTGGAGCTTCAGCTTAGGCATCAGTAATCTTCACAGCTCCACGAGTTAGATAATATTATCCTCACTCTCCTCCAGGAAGTAATCTGAGCAAACAGCCGACAAGCTGGAGCCTGAATACTACCCAAGGTTTCCCAAATCTGGCGCCCAGACTCCAGGTCGAGGTCCGCCTGGCCAGGACCGCTGGGTAGTGTCTCCCTCAGCATCCGACCTTCTCCAAGAACAATCATTATTGCTCTCTCTTTTTCACCTTCTTTTAAGCTCTTTGAAGAACCACTTCTTGACACATTCTTGCCTGTCTATAACCATTAACAGAGGTGCCCCAGACACAGCTTAATTTCTGATGGCAATTAGTCACAGTCGGGCATGCTTAGACAGATCCCAGGACTTCATCTAGATTTCCTGTCTTTGAATATTTGGACACGATCTTTTCCCCTTTGGTGGGGACTCCCTTAAGCCTGTAGAGTTGGTATAAAAGAAAAAAGTGAAAGTGAAAGTTGCTCAGTCTGTCTGACTCTTGGGGACTCCATGGACTGTAGCCCACCGGGCTCGTTTGTCCATGTAATTCTCCAGGCCAGAATACTGGAGTGGGTAGCTGTTCCCTTTTCCAGCAGATCTTCCCAACCCAGGTATCGAACCCAGGTCTCCCACATTTGCAGGCAGAGTCTTTACCATCTGAGCCACCGAATAGAGATTAAAGTGAAAACGTTTGAGCTACAGAGGATGCAGAAAGAAATTTATCTGAATTTCTCTTAATCTGAGTAAAGCAAAGGCCTCCAAAAAATGTAGCTACCTTTCACCCCCTTCCAAGGGAGTTTCCTGCTAACTCAATTGCCCTGGAGACAAAATATCCATTGCAGTTAGCATCAAAAAGCCAGATAGAACCTCCCATACCCCTCTGCTGCTGCTGCTGCTGCTGCTGCTGCTAAGTCGCTTCAGTCCTGTCTGACTCTGTGCAACCCCATAGATGGCAGCCCACCAGGCTCCTCTGTCCCTGGGATTCTCCAGGCAAGAACACTGGAGTGGGTTGCCATTTCCTTCTCCAATGCATGAAAGTGAAAAGTGAAAGTGAAGTTGTTCAGTCGTATCCGACTCTTCGTGACCCCACGGACTGCAGCCTACCAGGCTCCTCCATCCATGGGATTTTCCAGGCAAGAGTACTGGAGTGGGTTGCCATTGCCTTACCCCTCTACTGAAGTCCTAAAAAAGAAACCCTTTTGTTAATTGAGATATATAAAGTGATTTCAGGCAATTCCAGGAGGTTTCCATTATTGGAAGCTTCCCCCCACCAATGCTAACTAAATCTCTTTTCTCTTTTTATTTTTTCTTTCTCTTTTTAATCTGTCTACTGCCAGTTAATTTGCAAGACCCAGTGATTGAAGAAAGTGGAGAAAATCAAATCCCTTATGATTATACAGTGGAAATGAGAAATAGATGTAAGGGACTAGATCTGATAGACAGAGTGCCTGATGAACTATGGATGGAGGTTCGTGACATTGTACAGGAGACAGGAATCAAGACCATCCCCATGAAAAAGAAATGCAAAAAAGCAAAATGGCTGTCTGAGGAGGCCTTACAAATAGCTGTGAAAAGAAGAGAAGCGAAAAGCAAAGGAGAAAAGGAAAGGTATACCCATTTGAATGCAGAGTGCCAAAGAATAGCAAGGAGAGATAAGAAAGCCTTCCTTAGTCATCAATGCAAAGAAATAGAGGAAAACAACAGAATGGGAAAGACTAGAGATCTCTTCAAGAAAATTGGAGATACCAATAGAACATTTCATGCAAAGATGTGCTCAATAAAGGACAGAAATGGTATGGAACTAACAGAAGCAGAAGATATTAAGAAGAGATGGCAAGAATACACAGAAGAACTGTACAAAAAAGATCTTCATGACCCAGATAATCACGATGGTGTGATCACTCACCTAGAGCCAGACTTCCTGGAATGTGAAGTCAAGTGGGCCTTAGAAAGCATCACTACAAACAAAGCTAGTGGAGGTGATGGAATTCCAGCTGAGCTATTTCAAATCCTGAAAGATGATGCTGTGAAAGTGCTGCACTCAATATGCCAGCAAATTTGGAACACTCAGCAGTGGCCACAGGACTGGAAAAGGTCAGTTTTCATTCCAATCCCAAAGAAAGGCAATGCCAAAGAATGCTCAAACTACCACACAATTGCACTCATCTCACACACTAGTAAAGTAATGCTCAAAATTCTCCAAGCCAGGCTTCAGCAATACGTGAACCATGAACTTCCAGATGTTCAAGCTGGTTTTAGAAAAGGTAGAGGAACCAGAGATCAAATTGCCAACATCTGCTGGATCATGGAAAAAGCAAGAGAGTTCCAGAAAAACATCTATTTCTGCTTTATTGACTATGCCAAAGCCTTTGACTGTGTGGATCACAATAAACTGTGGAAAATTCTGAAAGAGATGGGAATGAATACCAGACTACCTGACCTGCCTCTTGAGAAATCTGTATGCAGGTCAGGAAACAAATGTTAGAACTGGACATGGAACAACAGACTGATTCAAAATAGGAAAAGGAGTATGTCAAGGCTGTATTTTGTCACCCTGCTTATTTAACTTATATGCACAGTACATCATGAGAAACGCTGGGCTGGATGAAGCACAAGCTGGAATCAAAATTGCCGGGAGAAATATCAATAACCTCAGATATGCAGATGACACCACCCTTATGGCAGAAAGTGAAGAAGAACTAAAGAGCCTCATGATGAAAGTGAGAGAGGAGAGTGAAAAAGTTGGCTTAAATCTCAACATTCAGTAAACTAAGATCATGGCATCCGGTCCCATCCCTTCGTGGCAGATAGATGGGGAAACAGTGAAAACAGTGTCAGACTTTATTTTGGGGGGCTCCAAAATCACTGCAGATGGTGACTGCAGCCATGAAATTAAAAGACGCTTACTCCTTGGAAGGAAAAGTTATGACCAACCTAGACGGCATATTAAAAAGCAGAGACATTACTTTGCCAACAAAAGTCCGTCTAGTCAAGGCTATGGTTTTTCCAGTGGTTATGTATGGATGTAAGAGATGGACTACAAAGAAAGCTGAGCACCAAAGAATTGATGCTTTTGAACTGTGGTATTGGAGAAGACTCTTGAAACTCCTTTGGACTGCAAGAAAATCCAACCAGTCCATCTTAAAGGAGATCAGTCCTGGGTGTTCATTGGAAGGACTGATGTTGAGGCTGAAACTCCAATACTTTAGCCACCTGATGCAAAAAGCTGACTCATTGGAAAAGACTCTGATGCTGGGAAAGATTGAGGGCAGGAGTGGAAGGGGTCGACAGAGGATGAGATGGTTGGATGGCATCATCTTCTCGATGGACATGGGTTTGGGTGGACTCCAGGAGTTGGTGATGGACAGGGAGGCCTGGTGTGCTGCGGTTCATGGGGTCGCAAAGTGTCGGACATGACTGAGCGACTGAACTGAACTGAACTGAATGACTGGATTCAAATTGGAATAGGAAAAAGGTTTTCCTCCTAACACCCCTGAGTGGAACGTCATTGATCAGACAAGTCATAAAGCTTTTTTTTAAATGACAGAATTCAGTAGTCAAACTAAAAATTCTTCAAAATGATGAATGGGCATTCTCAGGTTGGTAATTCATGACTGATGAACAGTGTCTTAGAAATACAGTACTTTGGTATGAAAACCAGGAAAATCTGGGTTCCTTCTAGCTGTTACTTTATAGTTGCCTTTGATTCACTTGGCCTGATTTGTGGTCTGACAGGTTCCCATAGACTTTTCTCTTTTTTCACATTTGTATTGGAGTATAGTTGGTTTACAATGTTATACTAGTTTCAGGTGTACCCCAAAGGGGATCAGTTATACGTATATCCACTCTTTTTTAGGTTCTTCTCCATATAGGCCACTACAGAGTATTAAGTAGAGCTACCTATGCTATGCAGTAGTTCTTTAGTAGTTACCTATGTTATATACAGTAGTGTGTATATGTCAATCCCCATCTTCCAGTTTATCCCTCCCCTCTTTACCCCCTGGTAACTATAAATTTGCTTTCTACATCAGTAACTCTGTTTTTGTTTTGTAAATAAGTTCACTTGTACCTTTTTTTTTTTTTTTCAGTTTCCACATATAATCATATGGACTGGACTTTCCATATGAAATTAGTTAAATTCACCACAATATCTTCCCTGTGGCTTTTACTTTACTTAGTCATTCTGAATGTTTCAGAGAAGAATCAATTCTAACTCCATGTTGGAACTGATTCTTTGACTTGCTTTTCATTGCTGTTGTTATTATAATCAAACATAGTGGCCTGCCTCTATGGCCCCTGCCCCTCTGCCTGACTGTTAAAGTGTCTTTGTTCAGTTGATAGATAATCTGACCCTGCCCACCTGTGAAAAGGAGATTAACACATCCCTTCCAAAGGCTGGCCAGTCCCATTCCCAGAGATGTTTTTCAAGACTGATGGTTTTTTTTTACTTTACTTCCTCACCACCTCTCCTCCTCTGTTCTGCCCCTTGACTTCAGTTCCTCAATGTTTCTCTCTCTAGTTCTATAAAAGAACTTGGCATCAAGACCCCAAGAAGAAAGTTATTTTGAGACATTAGTCTGCCATCTTGTCAGCTGGCTTTAGGAATACAGTCATATTCCTTGCCTCAACACCTGTCTCTTAGATTCATTGGCCTGTCATGCAAGGAGCAGTAACATGAACATATAGAAGTTTAAGAAATCATCCCTATAGTCAAGGACCTTATGTTTGGAAAGAGATAACAAACATTAAAATAAAAGGGAATCCATGGTTAAATGCTGGGACAGGTATACAGGACACTGGAGAAGAATAGAGTTTGGTGAGAGTGGTTGGGAATAGAGATATAAAATTCCCCTCAGTTTGAAGATCTGAGAGACAAATGTAAGGGGCTGTGGAGAGGAAAAAAGCAGAGATTTAGGAAATTTGTGTTGTCACAGGTTGGATTCTCCAGGAAGCAGACACTGTTACGGAGTTAAAAATACAGAAGATTGCTGGAAGGGTAACACCACAAAGTCAAGGGAAGAAGCCAAGATTGGTCTGTGGGAGCTATCAGGCTTCGTTGTAGACGTCACCAAGTCTCTGCCAGTCCAACTTGAACAGGAGGTAGCCTAGGCCCTCATACCACTGTCTGAGATGGCAATTGGCAGGGGCCGCTGGAGAAGTACGTGACTTCAGCTCAGTCACTGAGGTGAAGCCTGAAAGAGTGGAAGCTGGGTGCTCTCAGGTAAACACACTCCTTGCAGCCAGGGAGCAAGTCCTGGCTTGAAGGGAAATCTGAGTGACGCCATATCCACCCTCTGCACCATGTGGATCCTGTTTCTCCACCTGTACTCAGGGAACAGCTTCTTTAGGGCTCACTGGGCCACTCTTCCTGAAAAGAAACTTAGAAGAGGGAAGTTAATGAAGTGAAGGGCTTCCTCGGTGGCTCAGATGGTAAAGAATCTGCCTGCAGTGCAGGAGACCTGGGTTTGATCCCTGAGTTGGGAAGCTCCCCTGGAAAAGGGCTTGGGCCCACTCCAGTGTTCTTGCCTGGAGAATTCAATGGATGGAGCAGCCTGGCGGGCTACAGCCCATAGGAATGCAAAGAGTCAGACAGGACTGAAGTGGCTGAGCACACACAATAGCTTCTGCCACTGCAGCTGGTTGTAGAAACTGCAACTGGTCCTCATTTCCCTCCACCACTATCCATTTCTTTTTCTTTTTACTTATTTTATTGAATATAGTTGATTTACAATATTGTGTTAGTTTTAGATATACAGCAAAGTGATATGGTTATGCATATGTGTATATATATATATATTCTTTTTTGATTCTGTTATTATATATTGCAAGATATTAAATATAGTTTCCTGGGCTGTGCAGTAAATCCTTGTTGTTTATTTTATATATAGTAGTGTATATCTGTTAATCTCATACTCTTCATTTATCCCTCCCTCCCTTCCCCATGGGTAACTGAGTTTATTTTCTATGTGAGTCTGTTGCTGTTTTGTAAGTAAGATTGTTTGTACTCTTTTTTAGATTCCACATGTAAGTGATATTATATATTTGTCTTTCTCTGACTTACTTAGTATGATAATGTCTAGGTCCATTCATGTTGCTGCAAATGGATTTATTTCATTTTTTTTATGGTTAATATTCCATTGTATGTACATCTACTTTATCCATTCATTTGTTGATGGACACTTAGGTTGCTTCAGTGTCTTAACTATTGTAAATAGTGCTGCTAAGAACATCAGGGTACATGTATCTTTTCAAATTAGAACTTTCATCTTTTCCAGATACATGCCCAGGAGTGGAATAGTTTGACCATATGGTACTTCTGTTTTTAGTTTTCTAAGAAACCTCCATTACTGTTTTCCATAGTAGCTGCAACCAATTTATTCAATACATTCCCACCAACAGTGTAGGAGGGTTCCCTTTTCTCCACACCCTGCCCAGCATTTGTAGACTTTTTGATGACTATCCATTTCCAATTTCCCTCAGCCTAGGTGAGGTGACTCTCAGTAGTCCACCAGGGTGGGTACCCCAAACCTTCATTCCTAAGAGGTCCGAACACCTTCACAGACCACAGTTGCTGCTCTTTTCTTGTCCATTCTCAGTCACAGTTGGGCAAAAGGTACCAGCTGACACCCAAATAGGTCACTGGAGTGCATGCATATTTCTCCTTCCCCCTTCTAACAGCAGCCCTACTTCCTCCTGCTGACCACATTAAGGTATCTCTGATAAGACAGTCATTTCTTATCTTATTTCTGGTCTCTGACCATCAGGAGGTCAAAGTGTCTGGTGGCAGCCATAATGTGCAATCCAGTGGGACATTTGCTGTATCCTCAGGCAAGAATGTGTCCTTTTTGGGACCAAGACCTCTAATTTTGCAGAGCCTGGATTTGTGAGGAAAAGTGGGAGACCAGTGGGTTTGTAGGAGACCCACACTCGACACCCCCAAAATATCTCCTTAGTATGAGGATCATTTCCAGTTGAATATAATTAAGATCCAAAAGACTCAGGAAGAAATTCTGACCTTCCCACAACTGCCTAAAAAAATTTCAATTGAGGGTATGTTCTGGAATAGGGCTATCACCAGAGGTACCTGTAGAGAATACAGGCTGTGGCTGGTGGGGGAACTCTAAACAGGGCCTAGAGATCAGAGTCCATTCTGTGACCCCTTGTCTCCGTGACCCAGCAAACATTTATTTACCAAATATTTGTTTTTCCATCTCCATGTGAATTGCCTTCCTCCCCTTTGAAGTTCCAAATCACCACCCTCAACATCCTCTTTTATCTTAAGCTAAAGATAATATTTTAGGTGAAGGATTCAGCTATTTGGAGGAGTTACTTAGCTTTCCCAAGTCTCTTTCAAGGTGTCTTCCACATATGCATGCGTGCTAAGTCACTCAGTCGTGTCCCACTCTGTGTGACCCCATGGACTGCAGCCCGGCAGGCTCCTCTGTCTGTGGGATTCTCCAGGCAAGAATACTGGAAGTGGGTTGCTGTACCCTCCCCCAAGGGACCTTCTCAATCCAGGGATCGAACCCAAGTCTCTTATGTCTCCTGCACTGGCAGGCATGTCCTTTACCAGTAGCACCACGTAAGAAGCCTGAATCCAACATATTCATGTTATTAAACTTTGCTTAATTTTCTTGGGGGCTTCCTTGACGGTCCAGTGGTTAAGATTTTGCCTTCCAATGCAGGGGATGTGGGTTCAATCACTGGTCCAGAAGCTAAGATCCCATATGTCTTGTAGCCAACAAATGAAAGTGTAAAAAGAGAAGCTATATTATAACAAATTCAACAAAGACTTAAAACAAGCAAAAGTTCAGTCAGTTCAGTTCAGTCCATCAGTCATGTTCCACTCTTTGCAGCCCCATGGACTGCAGCACACAGGGCCTCCCAGTCCATCACCACCTCCCGGAGTTTACTCAAACTCATGTCCACTGAGTCAGTGATGTCATCCAATCATCTCATCCTCTATCATCCCCTTCTCCTCCTGCCCTCAATCTTTCCCAGCATCAGGGTCTTTTCAAATGAGTCAGCTCTTCGCATTAGATGGCCAAAGTTTGGAGTTTCAGCTTCAACATCAGTCCTTCCAATGAACATTCAGGACTGATCTCCTTGAGAATGGACTGGTTGGATCTCCTTGCAGTCCAAGGGACTCTCAAGAGTCTTCTCCAACATCACAGTTTAAAAGCATCAATCCTTTGGTGCTCAGCTTTCTTTATAGTCCAACTCTCACATCCATACATGACTACTGGAAAAACCATAGCTTTGACTAGACGAACATTTGTTGGCAAAGTAATGTCTCTGCTTTTTAATATGCTATCTAGGTTGGTCATAACTTTTCTTCCAAGGAGCAAGCACCTTTTAATTTCATGGCTGCAGTGATTTTGGAGCCCCCCAAAATAAAGTCTGACACTGTTTCCATTGTTTCCCCATCTATTTGCCATGAAGTGATGGGACCAGATGCTATGATCTTAGTTTTCTGAATGTTGAGCCTAAGGCAACTTTTTCACTCTCCTCCTTCACTTTCATCAAGAGGATCTTTAGTTCTTCACTTTCTGCCATAAAGGTGGTGTCATCTGCATATCTGAGGTTATTGATATTTCTCCCGGCAATCTTGATTCCAGCTTGTGCTTCATCCAGCCCAGCATTTCTTGTGATGTACTCTGCATATAAGTTAAATAAGCTGGGTGACAATGTACAGCCTTGAGGTACTCCTTTTCCTATTTGGAACCAGTCTGTTGGTCCATGTCCAGTTCTAACTGTTGCTTCCTGACCTGCATACAGATTTCTCAAGAGGCAGGTCAGGTGGTCTGGTATTCCCATCTCTTGAAGAATTTTCCACAGTTTATTGTGATCCACACAGTCAAAGGCTTTGGCATAGTCAATAAAGCAGAAATAGATGTTTTTCTGGAACTCTCTTGCTTTTTCCATGATCCAGTGGATGTTGGCAATTTGATCTCTGGTTCCTCTGCCTTTTCTAAAACCAGCTTGAACATCTGGAAGTTCATGGTTCACGTATTGCTGAAGCCTGGCTTGGAGAATTTGGGCATTACTTTACTAGCGTGTGAGATGAGTGCAATTGTGCGATAGTTTGAGCATTCTTTGGCATTGCCTTTCTTTGGGATTGGAATGAAAACTGACCTTTTCCAGTCCTGTGGCCACTGCTGAGTGTTCCAAATTTGCTGGCATATCGAGTGCAGCATTTTCACAGCATCATCTTTCAGGATTTGAAATAGCTCAGCTGGAATTCCATCACCTCCACTAACTTTGTTCATAGTGATGCTTCCTAAGGCCCACTTGACTTCACATTCCAGGAAGTCTGGCTCTAGGTCAGTGATCACACCATCGTGATCATCTGGGTCATGAAGATCCCTTTGCACAGTTCTTCTGTGTAGTCTTGCCATCTCTTCTTAATATCTTCTGCTTCTGTTAGTTCCATACCATTTCTGTCCTTTATTGAGCCCATCTTTGCATGAAATGTTCTATTGGTATCTCTAATTTTCTTGAAGAGATCTCTAGTCTTTCCCGTTCTATTGTTTTCCTCTATTTCTTTGCATTGATGACTGAGGAAGGCTTTCTTATCTCTCCTTGCTATTCTTTGGAACTCTGCTTTCAAATGGGTGTATCTTTCCTTTCCTCCTTTGCTTTTCACTTCTCTTCTTTTCATAGCTTTGTAAGGCCTCCTCAGACTGCCATTTTGCTTTTTTGCATTTCTTTTCCATGGGGATGGTCTTGTTCCCTGTCTCCTGTATGATGTCACAAACCTCTGTGCATAGTTCTTCAGGCACTGTATCAGATCTAGTCCTCTAAATCTGTTTCTCACTTCCACTATATAATGTAAGGGATTTTATTTAGGTCATACCTGAATGGTCTAGTGGTTTTCCCTACTTTCTTCAATTTAAGTCTGAATTTGGCAATAAAGAGCTCATGATTTGAGCCACAGTCAGCTCCCAGTCTTGTTTTTGCTGACTGTATAGAGCTTCTCCATCTTTGGCTGCAAAGAATATAATCAATCTGATTTCGGTGTTGACCATCAGATGATGTCCATGTGTAGAGTCTTTCTTGTGTTGTTGGAAGAGGATGTTTGCTATGAGCAGTGCATTCTCTTGGCAAAACTCTATTAGCCTTTGCCCTGCTTCATTCTGTACTCCAAGGCCAAATTTGCCTGTTACTCCAAGTTGCTTAATTTTCTTATGAATTTGTCTCATGTCAGTGTAATTATTAGACCAACCAGAAGAACCTAGAAGGGGAGAGGGAAGTTTCTTCCTCCCCAGTGGGTCACTGGGATGATACTAACTGGGGTCACTCACACTTCCACCTATTGTGAAAGATACAAGTATTCTTTCTATGGTGGACACAGTACCATCCTATGTTATCTGATCGAAGGGGTTTGCTCTGATGTCCTGGAGGAAATGTCATCATGATATGGTGCAGAGCTCTGTGGGGATCCTGAGCACAAGGTCTTTAAGCCCCAATTTCTTTGATTATAGGGAACAGCCTTCAGTCAGCCTCCATGACCTTCCCTGAGCTCCAATGGGCAGATTCAAGCCATTGTTAATTAGGGAAGGAAGGGAATGGGAGACCAAGGAGAAGCAAACAGTCAAGAGCAGCCTTGGACAAAGTCCCATTTCCCCATCAAAGGATACACACAACAATATCTTTGAGCTATTTTGCAAATACTGAAACCCCCTCTAGGTGGGAGAAGTTAATGATTCATGATGGTATGCTGCCCACAAGCATATAGACCCAGAGTAGTCAGACCTGAAGGTTGACAGTGTGAACTCACTGCTACTTAACTCACCACCAACTCATCAGAAGAAAGTCTACCAGCTGATCATACCCTCTGTGAACAATTGCTAGAAAACTTGTCACTATCTTCCCCAAGTTGGGACACTTGTTCTTGAGGGCATTAATTCCTCTTTGCCTGGCAAAGCAATAAAACTATCCTTTTCTGCATCACCCAAAACGCTGTCTCTGAGACTTGATTCAGCACCAGTGTGCCAGCACCTAAGCTTTTGGCATCAATCACTGCAGTGTATCACCTCCATGATGGAGCTTCCGCTGTGTCTCTAACTGGCTATTCCAATATTTCATGCATACCCAGCTGCTTTGAGTTTACACAGTGATGTGACCTGCAGATCCCATGTTCATGGGCCCCTCCTACTTCCTGTGATGGAAAGAGTTTTCTGGTCAAATACTGTGTTATGTGGGATTACATGTCTGTGGATTAAGCACCCAGAGAATGGCACTACTGAGGTCCTGCAGGCAGGAAAGGCAACCCCCATACCTGAAATCAGTGTCTGTTCCCGAGAGAGCAAAACTCTGGCCCTTCCAGGAAAAAAGAGGTCACAGTGCAGTTAGCTGGTCACCAAGTATCCTGTGGGTTTCCTTAAGGAGTAGAATAGCCTCAGTCTATCAGATTAGACATCTAGAATTGGCAGTAGTTATATTTGGTATGCATCATTCAGCAGTGGTGGGAGAGTGGCTCTGACAAAGCCTTACTGCGTCAGCTGGCCAAGTTATTTTGTCTACTTGGCATATCTTTTGGAATAGGTATTTACAAATGGGCTTAACATGGGATACGAACAACTTCCCATGTTGCGCCCACTCCTTTATGTCCATCCACAAGTCTCTACGCCAGCTCTTCTTGTCTCTCGATTTTACAATCTTTTTCTCTCAGGTCCTCCACCCACCAGCCAGACCACACATCACTGTCCATGAGTCCACACTTGTTCAAACCATAGGCCATCATCCTTACACGCAACTCAAATGACCAGGTGCACACCTCAGGGTTCCTCCTATTGGAGAGATTTCTGTCACCACCGTCTTTCAAGGGCCCCCCTGAGTGTGACTTAATGTAGCTGCCTTCCCTGTTCAGCTGGTACCCACATGCTGAGGTGACTCATGCGCACTCCCAGCTTGGAATTTTTCTTCTTTCTTTATTGGTTATATGGGAGCCCCCTCATATAGCCATAGGTAAAAGCTGGTGTATCTGGTTGCAGGGGGGAGGGGTGGTTGCTGGTGCAAGTGTAATGAGTGATATAGAGATCTGGGCTATCTGTTCATACAGCTTCCTTGGAGGTGGAAGTGTTAATCGCTCAGTCATGTCTGACTCGTTGTGACCCCCTGGACTATCACCTGACAGGCTCCTCTGGCCATAGGATTTCCCAGTCAAGAATACTCTCATTCCCCACTCCAGGGGATCTTCCTGACCCAGGGATCGAACCCAGGGTCTCCTGCATTGTGGGCAGATTCTTTACCATCTGAGCCACCTGGGACAGCTTCCTTGTACCGCGCCCCCTTAAATCCTATATCCTGAGAGAGTGCTCCTTTGTCAATAAAGTCTGTATACAGTTTTATATTCCAGCTTACTTGATGGAGGCAATTTCTCAGACTGGTCAGGTTAGAAATCAAAATACATCACTCATTTTAGAGGACTGATAAGGAGAGGAGAGGGGAGGAGAGGAATTATTTGCATAGCCAGGGATTTTTTTTTTTACTGAACTCAGTCTTCATTGCTTCTCACAGGCTTTCTCTAGTTGTGGTGAGTGGGGGATACTCTGTAGTTGTGGTGTGTGGGCTTCTTATTGCAGGGGCGTCTCTCATTGCAGAGCACAGGCTCTAGGTGTGCAGACTCAGAAGCTGTGGTGTATAGGCTGGCTTAGTTGCCCCAAGGCACGTGGAATCTCCCTGAACCAGGGATCAAACCTGTGTCCCCTGCATTGGCAGGCAGATTCCTAACCACTGGACCACCAGGGAAATCCCTACAGAGACTTTTTGTTTGCTTGCCTACTTATTGCTGTTGTTTTACTGGCAGACCTGAGGCAAGTGTGAAAATTTCAAAGAAATACATCTAGGGAGGGAGCAAAACTACAGTTGCTCTGACATGTTAGCAAGAAATCAGGCTACGTGATTCAGTTGAACCACCAATCGGGGAGGGAAGCAAAACATACACAAGGCAGTGATGAGTCAGCTATGCCAAGTCATAGAAATGTAAAGTACATAAGCCTTGGAGGATTGAGTCACATGTGGTGTTCAAAGTCCACGGCAAACAGGTGTTCTCCAGGAGCTAGAGGAGTCAGAGGAGGCATTAGTCAGCCAGACAGGGGAGGGCAGAGGAGGGGAGCAGGCAGAAGGGATTTCCCTAGGTTGAAACTGCAGCAGCAAGGCTCCCTCTGAGGAAAAGACCTGGGAAGGGATGGAGCTGGCATAAACAGGTGGAAGGGCTGACTTCAGAGTAAGAAGGGTCATTTCTTTCTCTGAGAATGAATTTCTAGGCTTTGCTCTGGTGGTGTTAAAATCAGGAACTTCAGGCTGCAAATCTTGTTGTTAACACTGGTTTGAAAGCACAGGAAACAGGCGTTTAGACAAGGGCCTGATGTGACAGCCAGAGAGACCTCAGGGAATCTCACCTCCTGATATTTGCACCCTCCCACACTCTATAGGACTCATCTGCATAATTCATCAGTGGGGTAGGACAGTAATGAGAGTGTGGTCATAAAAAGCATTGTGACTTCCTGATTCACTCTTATCACTTGCTATGGGGAAGCCAGTTGATATGTCATGAGGACACTCAAGCAGCCTTTGGAGAGGTCCATATGACAGGGAACAAAGGCCTCCTGTCCACAGCCAGCACTAACTTGCCAGGCATATGGATAAGCCCCATAGAATGGGACCCTTCAGCTCCAGCCAAGCAGTCCAATAACTAGAGCCCCTAACTAACAGCTTGGTTTGAACCTGAGGAAACACTGGGCCAGAACCACCCAGCTAAGTTACTCAGCAGTACAGGAGCTACTCAGTAACTATGGGAGATAAGAATATTGATTGCTTTAAGCTATTAAGTTTGGGGGGAAATTGTTATGCAGCCATGGATAATTAATATAATATACCCAAACACACAAAGTAACAAAGGTCCCAAACAAAAAGCAATGTGAACTGTAGAAGGCATCTGGGGCGATCATCAGACCCAGAGGAGGAATCAAAGGACAGATTAGTGAAGAGCGGATGACAGGGAGTGGATTAACAACAGGTTATCAGGTTGTGTGTGGCTGGGGAGAGACAACTGGGAACTCATGGTTTGTAAGAACACCCTATGGAAGATCAAGGCAGGACTGGGCAAGGCAGAGTGACAGCCCAACAGGCTGTGTGTGGGTGACCTTTCACAGCTTGGGCCTCTTCCTTGAGTACTAATCCACTTGGGATAAAATGGGACTGGAGCGGTACCCTGAACCCTATGGTATGGGTGGGATGTTGATAACACCACCAGGCCCTAAGCATTTGCTGTGTTAAGTGCTTTAATGAATGTGACATAGTCGTACTGTGGAATATTATTCAGCTATCAAAAGGAATGTGCCCTGTGACATGATTGAGACTGGAAAACATTACTCTAAGTGACAGAAGCCAAAGATAAAGGGTCACACACTGTATGATTCCATTTATATGAAATGTCCACAGAGTCAGAAAATAGATTAATGATTGCCAGGGGCATAAGATAAGAGTGAATGTAGAGTGACCATTAATGGGTACAGGGGCATTTCTCTCAGAGGTAATGAAAATATTCTAAATTAGATAATAGTGATGTACATTCTTGCAAACATACCAAAACACCATTAAATTGTACACTTAAAAATAGTGAATTTTATGACATGAAAATGATATTCCAATAAAAAAATAATATGAAGATGGAGGCATGTATAATAGCACTGACCATGAACCTGACATGGAACAAAAGACTGGTTCCAAATTGGGAAAGAAGTACATCAAGGCTGTACATTGTCACCCTGCTTATTTAACTTATATGCAGAGTACATCATAAGAAATGCCAGGCTGGATGAAGCACAGAGTGGAATCAAGATTGCCAGGAGAAATATTAATAACCTCAGATATGCAGATGACACCACCCTCATGGCAGAAAGTGAAGAACTAAAGAGCCTCATGACGAAAGTGAAAGAGGAGAGTGAAAAAGTTGGCTTAAAGCTCAACATTTAGAAAACAAAGATCATGGCATCTGGTCCCATCACTTCATGGCAAATAGATGGGGAAACAGTGGAAACAGTGTCAGACTTTATTTATGGGGGCTCCAAAATCACTGCAGATGGTGACTGCAGCCATGAAATTAAAAGATGCTTGCTCCTTGGAAGAAAAGCTATGACCAACCTAGATAGCATATTAAAAAGCAGAGACATTACTTTGCCAACAAAGGTCCATCTAATCAAAGCTATGGTTTTTCCAGTAGTCATGTATGGGTGTGAGATTTGGACTATAAAGAAAGCTGAGCACCAAAGGATTGATGCTTTTGAACTGTGATGTTGGAGAAGACTCTTGAGAGTCCCTTGGACTGCAAGGAGATCCAACCAGTCTGTCTTAAAGGAAATCAGTCCTGAATGTTCATTGGAAGGACTGATGTTGAAGCTGAAACTCCAATACTTTGGCCACTTCATGCGAAGAGTTGACTCATTTGAAAAGACCCTGATGCTGGGAAAGATTGAAGGCGGGAGAAGGGGACGACAGAGGGTGAGATGGCTGGATGGCATCACTGACTTAATGGACATGAGTCTGAGTGAACTCTGGGAGTTGGTGATGGACAGGGAGGCCTGGCGTGCTGTGATTCATGGGGTCGCAAAGAGTCAGACACGACTGAGCAACTGAACTGAACTGAGGATGATTTAAAATTTTTCAGTATTTAGACATATGGTATGTGGACCTCTGTATGGCTTCATTTTTATGAAATGTCCATAATAGGCAAATCCATAGAGAGAGATGGGTTAGTGGTTGCCAAAAGCTGGGGGAAGAAGGGGAAACTATGCATATGCCTGTTGATGTGTCTTTATCCATGTCTGTGTGTATGTGCTGTGCTTAGTCTGGAGAAGGAAATGGCAACCCACTCCAGTATTCTTGCCTCAAGAATCCCAGGGACAGAGGAGCCTGGTGGGCTGCCATCTGTGGGGTCCCACAGAGTCAGAAACAACTGACTTGACTTAGCAGCAGCAGCCATGCTTAGTCACTCAGTCGTTTCTGACTCTTTGAGACACCATGGACTATAGTCCACCAGGTTCCTCTGTCATGGGGATTCTCCAGGCAACTATACTGGGGTGGGTTGCCAAGCCCTCCTCCAGGGGATCTTCCCAAACCAGGGATCGAATCCAGGTCTCCCACCTTGCAGGCAGATTCTTTACTATCTGAGCCACCAGGGAAGCCCATGAATACTGGAATGGGTAGCCTATCCCTTCTCCAGGGGAATCTTCCTGACCAAGGAATCGAACTGGGGTCTCCTGCATTGCAGGTGGATTCTTAACCAGCTGAGTTACCAGGGAAGCCCCGTTTGTGTGTATACAAAGCTGTATTTATCAATGAATGAAGACAAGTAGACACTCATTTACTCTCCAAGTGTTTGGGAATGGGATGGGGGGCAAGAACTGGAGCACAAAGAGGATGAAGAAGAATCTAGGAAATCATACCTTCCTTCTGTGAACTTTGGAGAAGGAAATGACAACCCACTCCAGTACTCTTGCCTGGAAAATCCCATGGACGGAGGAGCCTGGTAGGCTGAAGTCCAGGGGGTCGCTAAGAGTCGGACACGACTGAGCAACTTCACTTTCACTTTTCACTTTCATGCATTGGAGAAGGAAATGGCAACCCACTCCAGTGTTCTTGCCTGGAGAATCCCAGGGATGTGGGAGCCTGGTTGGCTGCTGTCTATGGGGTCACACAGAATTGGACACGACTGAAGCGACTTAGCCACTCTGTGAGCTTATGGTACACCTGAGTCTTTATATAGGCAAGTTATTCAGGGGGGTATGTAATGTAATTCAACTATAACACAACAGTCTATACACTTGGGAGAATTACTTCACTTCTCCAGATGTTAGTTCCTTAGTCTATTAATTCTGAGGGTTGGACTAGATGTCCTTTAAAGGTCCCTTCCAGCTCTAATATTCCATGATTTAGTGATTTTAGATTACCCTTGCAGCTGTGTTTACTGGATTTGTTCCCAGTGAATCTGAGGTTCTTGCATCATCATCAAAGAATTTGGAGAAGAAGTGGATATATTTAGAGAGAAACACACTCCACAGACAGAGTATGGGCACCTTAGAAGGTGCAAGAGAGCTTCAATATATGGCATGGTTAGTTTTTATGAGTTGCATAATTTCATAGGTTAATGAGTCGGAGGTTTATTTCAATTATTTTGGGGGAGGGACAGGGACTTCCTGGAATTGGGCTACCACCCACTTTTTAGCCTTTTATGCTCAGCCTCAGAACTGTCATGGCACCAGTGGGTGTGTCATTTAGCTTATGTTAATATTAGAGTAGGACACAACTTAGCAACTAAACAGCAACAACAGCGTATTACAAGGAGGAAATTATGCGGCTCCAAGGTCTACTGGAAGTCGACTGTTCCATCATCTTGGATCCAGTTGGTTCTAACCAGACTTTGTCATGTCCTATGGCTATATCATTCTTTTAAAGGTTGTGCCCTGCCCCCTTCTCTCCTGTTTCAGGTTCAGGAGTAAGATAAATTAAGTCACCCAAACAACACATATTATAGTTTCTTACTGTGTGTGGGTGTCGTAAGACAAAGCAACAAGGCCAAGTAAGAATCATGGGATTGAGAAGTCATAAAACATGTCATGAGCCAATTGTGTAAGAAGTTCAAATCATTCAGCTTATTGCACTCAATATATTCAAATTAGTCACACCCAATAGTAAAGAAAATACAGGATTTAAGGAACCACTCTGAAGAGGGATCAGGGACAAGAGGCATTCTCAATGCAGATGGCAGGCACAGGTTCTGCATGTAGGCATGGCAACCAGTGTGGCACTGGCTTTTCTCTGCAGTTACCTTCTACTCCGGCAGCTTCTGACATGGGCAGTCTCCACTTTAGTACGTATGCTCCACTGAGACCCTTCTTCAGCAAATGTATTCAGTCAGTTCAGTCGCTCAGTCATGTCTGACTCTTTGTGGCCCCATGGACTATAGCACACCAGGCTTCCCTGTCCATGACCAACTCCCAGAGCCTTCTCAAACTCGTGTCCATTGAGTCAGTGATGTCATCCAACCATCATATCCTCTGCTTCCCCCTTCTCCTCCTGCCTTCAATATTTCCCAGCATCAGGGTCTTTTCAAATGAGTCAGTTCTTCAGGTGGCCAAATTATTGGAGCTTCAGCTTCAGCATCAGTCCTTCCAATGAATATTCAGGGTTGGATTTCCTTTAGGATGGACTGGTTGGATCTCCTTGCAGTCTAAGGGACTCTCAAGAGTCTTCTTCAACACCACAGTTCAAAAGCATCAATTCTTTGGCGCTCAGCTTTCTTTATGTGTTCACACCCTATCTTTTGTAAGGTACAGTCCGTAGGGTGCAACAGTTACAATCCTGGCTACAAGGAGCCTTACCTCTGGACAAAACAATGTTGTCTTCTATTTCAGTAAAGAGTGCTGTCTGCCATCAAACCAACAGTCATTGCAGCTGTCCTAACAGTGCCTCTTAAGTGGAATTCAGAATGGAGAAAAAGAGGACACTGGCCCTAGATAGTGAAGATGCATATCAAAGGAATAATTTCAATGAGCCCAGTCACTTCCATTTTCCCATACATAAAAAAGCACTGAAGTCTTTGAGATGTTGGGGTTTTTTTTGTATTTAACAGTAATCTTTTGAAGTTTGACTACATTTTGTTCTCCAACAAAACCCCCTATATATCCTGGCTCCTCGCTTATCTCTTTGGAACAGTTCCTCAGAGCCATCTGAGAGGCTAATTCCCAGGCTATAGTCCTTCATAAGTTTCCCTGAATAAACATAACTCTCAACTTTTAGGTTGTGCACTTTTTAAAGTCAACATACAAGCATGTATGTGTGCATGTGTGTGTATATGTGTGTTTTAGTTGCTCAGTCATGTCCAACTCCGGAGAAGGCAGTGGCACCCCACTCCAGTACTCTTGCCTGGAAAATCCCATGGACAGCAGAGCCTGGTAGGCTGCAGTCCATGGGGTTGCTAAGAGTCGGACACGGCTGAGCAACTTCACTTTCACTTTTCACTTTCATGCATTGGAGAAGGAAATGGCAACCCACTCCAGTGTTCTTGCCTGGAGAATCCCAGGGACGGGGGTGCCTGGTTGGCTTCCATCTATGGGGTCGAAAAGAGTCGGACACGACTGAAGCGACTTAGCAGCAGCAGCAGCATGTCCGACTCTTTGCAACCTCATGGACTATAGTCTGCCAGGCTCCTCTGTCCATGGGATTTCCCAGGCAAGAATACAGGAGTGGGTTCCCATTTCCTTCTCCAACATACAAGCATAGATCCCCCCAAAATCAGGATTGCTAAGACAAAGATCATTGCTCAGCACCCATTTCCACAAGGGTTCATTTGTAAACTCACCACATTTCGTGACTGACAGTAGGACTCGGAGGAATTTAAGGCAAAAACAGGATGAGGCATCTGTGCTTTGGATGCACATGAATATAGACAGGTCCCAGGCTTTGGGTAGCTCAAACAATAAAGAATCTGCCTGCAATGTGGGAGACCTGGGTTTCATCCCTGGGTCAGGAAGATCCCTGGAGATACTCATGGCAACCCACTCCGCTTATTCTTGCCTGGAGAATCCCACGAACAGAGGAGCCTGTTGGGCTACAGTCCATAGGGTTGCAAAGAGTCAGACAGGACCAAGTGACTAACACTTTCACTTTCATAGGTAGTCAAAAGTATATCTCAGGAAGAATTTTAATGTCTCTAGATTCTTCAATCCTCCATACATAGAAAAGCTAAAAAGATTAACTGGAGACATCTGTTCTTTACGATTAGCAGTAATCGTACCAAGATACATGCTTGACTGCAGGTATCCCCCAGCCAAAAGTAATGTATGAACTAACTTTCCCCTTACTTCTACTGAGTGGTTGCTTCGGAGTGCCTAAGTGGCTGTCTCTTGGGCTTTAGTCCTTAGAAAGAGCCTTACTAAAACTTAAACTTAAACTTACTACAACTTACACATCTTTAAACCCTTTCTCCACATCTTTAAAAAATTTTTCCTGGAATTCCCTGATGGACCAGTGATTAGAATTCCTCGCTTCAGGAGGGTCCCGGCTCCATCCCTGGTTGGGTAACTAAGATCCCACAAGCTCCGTGACACAGCCAAACAACAACGAAACTTACACACACACACACACCACACACAGCCAAAACAAATTTAATTATTTCACTCTAGTTATCTTAATTTACATATTCAAAATATTACATCAGACCTTTAGAAACAAGACGGGTGCTGCATTGGCCACTGTGACTTTATCTTGTGTTTCCCTATTTCTAACGAACGAGAGGTTCCATTCTAAATTCGAAGTAGGAATTACAATGTCACATCACAATGGAGATGTATCTATGGAAATCAGAAATCGTATTCAGGGGAACTCCCGCCTCCAAACATCAGCATCCTCGCTCCGGCAGAAATTTGATTCTAAGCCGCACAGCACAGGAGACCCGCGATCACGCGCCAGTCGGCGCCCAAGGCTGCTCTGGAGCCCAACGCGGAACAAATCGGAAGTGGTTCCTTGAAAATGACTTTCCCGGGAAACCTGTTTTTGAAAAACCGTGTCATTTTAATTCGCTTTTCCTAATATGAACTCATAGAAATACAGACAAACTGTCGCTCTCAGAACAGAGAAAGACACCTTCATCCGGAAAGAAAACCTTTCACGCCCGGCAGCAGCGATAAGCCTATGGGAACCAAGATGCGCAGGGCACCAGTTCTCCGGCGAGCGCTACTCCGGGCAGGACCAGTCCCCTGGCGGGGTTGCCGTGGAGACCAAGCGAGCTTCATGGATGCTGAGGCGCGCTGAAGCCAGGCCTTCTGTTGTCTGTCTGCAGAGGGTGTTCACAGGACCGGCGCCAAGATGGTTAGTGGCGTCGAATAGTGAGGAATAAGTTTGAGTAGGTCCTGGGACTGGAGATTGGAGATTCCTAGCACACTTCTGGTTTAAGTCTAGGAGTGTTAGCGGAGGCAGGTGTCTGTGCCCGCTCCCGTGTTCCCACCGGGGACAGGGCTGCAACTGTAGATACATCGTTGCTTTCTTCCCTCCTGTTTCTCCGTTTTCCCACTCCTGAGCTGCGCGTGAGATGGGAAGTGGACCAAGGGAAGGCTGAGATGACAACAGCTCCGCGAAAGCATCTTTTACCTCATTCTCGTTGGAGGAGATGAAGAAGTAGGGAATAGCGGTTTCGTTCAGCTCAAGCACCGGGTGACGGACCTTTTAGTAAAATACGTGTTACGGAAAGAGTTTAAATAGGCTTACAAGGGGTTCGTTGTTCAGGACTTGACTTATGAATCCGGGAGCCGTCACTCTCAGTTTAAAATTGACCACGGGATTGGGATCATACAGCTATCTTTGTTTTTTCTTTCACAGATGCTTTCAAGGGCCAAACCTGCTGTAGGCGGGGACCCACCGCACACTGACAAAAGGAAGAAGAAAGGTAGGAAGATTCCAAAGCTGGAGGAGCTACTTTCACAAAGAGATTTCACTGGAGCTATTACCCTGTTGGAGGTAATGTCCAAAGAAAGTTGCTTCTTAGGACGTAAATAACCAGAATATAGAGGAATGCATGGGTGAATGCTGGTTGCTATGCATGGAACAGGTGGGTGCATTCTGGGACTTCCTGTAAATCTAGTCAGGCACAGATTCCAGGTTAACTATAAACCTGACTAAAGATGAACTAAAAAGATAGACTTCTTTCTCTCTCTCTTTTTTTACATGATAGACTTATTTCTTGAGGGACACTTTTAATTATGTCTAGTTCCACTGATGGCAAATCTAGCCTAAAAATGTAGAGGGACATTTAATACAGTGTCAGTTCACACATTGCCTATTCCACCCCCTGACCAGTTTATGATTTATTCCTATTAATATGTTATAACATTTTGATCAAATTTAAATAATTCTACCATGTTTCATGCTTATTGTGTGAAATACTCTATCTTCAGAAGATATTTCAAATCTCTATGGCAGTAGTTCTCAACTTTTAATACTCAAGGCGATGGCACCCCACTCCAGTACTCTAGCCTGGAAAATTCCATGGACGGAGGAGCCTGGTAGGCTGCAGTCCATGGGGTCACGAACAGTCAGACACGACTGAGCGACTTCCCTTTCACTTTTCACTTTCATGCATTGGAGAAGGAAATGGCAACCCACTCCAGTGTTCTTGCCTGGAGAATCCCAGGGACCGGGGAGCCTGGTGGGCTGCTGTCTATGGGCTTACACAGAGTCGGACACGACTGAAGCGACTTAGCAGCAGCAGAGTCACTTGTGGTACTTGTTTAAATGTGCATTTCTGGACTCCTACCCTGTGTGTGTGTGTATTAGTCTCTCACTTGTGCCTAACTCTTTTCGACCCCATGAACTATAGCCCGCCAGGCTCCTCTGTCCATGGGATTTCCCAGGCAAGAATTCTGGAGTGGGATGCCTTTCCCTTCTCCACGGGATCCTCCCGACCCAGGGATTGAACCCGGGTCTCCCAAGTTGCAGGCAGGTTCTTTATCATCTAAGCCACCAGGGAGACTCAAGAACCCAGTATTTTGGGCAAATAGCCTAAGTGCTGATGTAGATGGTCCAAGGATACGTGCTTTGTGGGAAGCACGTGTTGTAGGAGAAATGAATGGGGCTCACCAAAGAACGAAGAGGGGAGGAGTTTTGACGGCACAGCCTGATTGTGTTGTGCCATAATCATTTCTCTAAAGCACTACAACAGCTGTATTACTCTATCAACAATAAGTGTTTTAATCAGCTTTATATATCTTTCTCAGTCTTGCATGTAAAGTCCTGTGTTTCTTGCTAGTCCCCTGGTGTTGAGCACATTGCTTAAACTTTTCTGGTGTTGGATTTCTTATCTTTAAATCAGGGGAGCTGCCTTGGAAGGGCCCTCCTGCTCTGTAAATCAGTGGAGTGAGTGGTAGATACATGTGTGATTTTTGTTAGTCTCTTTTTCTCTTCTCTCTTTTCACTGTGGCTCCAGGGAATTCCAGGAGCAGATTCAGGGAGACCTCAAATAAGAGTTTCTTCAGACTTAAGGCACTGCACTCAGATTCACAGTATTTGGTGAGAGGTTGTTATTGTTTAGTCGCTTCAGTCGTGTCCGACTCTTTGAGACCCCATGAACTGTAGCCCACCAGGCTTCTCTGTCCTTTGGGTTTTCCAGGCAAGTATACTGGAGTGGGTTGCCATTTCCTTCTCTAGGTGAGAGGAGAATTTCTAATATTATAGAGTTAGCTACAAGAGTAAGTTTTTATTTAGACAGAGTATCAATAGATATCTTCATCTTGTACTGGTCAAGGCACCTTAAGTTTTGTAACAATGATTGGTTTTTTAAAATTTTATCTTATTTTTATTAGAGTATAGTTGCTTTACAATGTTGTTAGCTTCTACTGTACAGTAAAGTGAATCACTTATATGCATACATATTTCCACTGTTTTTTAGATTTCATTTCTATTTAGGTCACTACAAATCAACAATGATCTGTTTAGTTTTTGCTTTTTCACCTATGTTTTTGACTTATCATCACATAGAGTGGAAAAAAAAAAAGCTCATGGTAATTCAGACTTCTTCAGGATCTCACACCTTTCCTCCAAAACAGGACTTTTGTTTCATGGATGATGAATTCATGAATATTTTTTCACAATGGACATAAATGATTAGGTGGTCTTCTAAAATCTTTAATTCTTATAGGCCCTGGCAAGCCTGTTCAAGGGTAATAGAATGATTTAATGCCTTGTCTTCAGTGAAAAGTTATAACCTATGAATAAATATATGTGTGTGCTCATGGGACAGGTTTAAAGTGTGAAGTTAAATGCAGTAGAACATGGGATAGGGGGTGAAAACATGGGCTTTGGAGTCAGTTGGCTACGTGGTCCCTTCCACCACACTTACTGGCTGTGTGTGGCCTTGAGGTCATTGCTTAATTTCTCTAACCTTCAGTTATTTGGCATTAAATATTTCAGAGAGTTCTTATGATCTTTATAAATCACCCAGAATTTTTTGAGGATAACTCTTAGATACTTCCTGGAGTAGGGTGTCAATAAACACAAAAACAGTTGTGAAATATTTGAGGAAAAGGTAGTTAATTGTGCTGAGTTCTGTAGGTATAGTTTGATTAAACTGAGATTATCTTGCTTCCATAATTTGCAATTTCCTATTGTTCATTAATAACATAGTTTTTTAAACAAGGGCTTACCATTCAAAGTATTCATGATTTTTTTTTTCATGAAATTTTAACATCAAGTTCAAACGTCATGTTGGGGAACAAGAAGAGGATACTAATTTGTGGATTGGATACTGTGCTTTTCATCTGGGTGACTACAAGAGAGCTTTGGAGGTTAGTTTAAAGTTTTTTTTTTTTTTTTTAAATAACTGTAGGGTTCTGAAATGTTTTTAAGTTTTGTATTATAATAATACATACTCATGGTAAAATTCAAACAATATAGAGGGGAACAAAGGAAAAAGGAAAAAAGTCACCCAGTCTGCCTTCCTCCATCCTATTTCTTTGTTAACAGGAGTAAACATTGGATCTTTTTTGATGTATTGCTTCAGAAATCTTCTATATATGTTCAAATATATATAGCAATGTTATTTACTTTTTCCTTTTAGATATATACTAATGAGATTGTTCAATATATTAATATTAGTCTTTCTTAAGAAAACCTTTAGGAGAAGAAAAATAAGCCCTTTTGATTAAAAAGTTTTATGATTCTTTTCTCAAAAAAAAGTTCATGGTTATTTTTTAAAGGTTAATTTTAGACATAGGAAATATTATTTTATCTTTATATTTTAAAATATTTTAATATATTATTTATTTTTTATATTTTTAAAAATAGAGTTTTGAAAGTTGTTTTTCTTGGTCATTGTAAACCCTACAATGTAATTAACAATCTATAGAATTATGGCTGTACATAAAATTGTAGATGCCTTATGTCAATGATTTTTAACTCATAAATGAAATTGTTTTGACCTTTCTTACATATTCTCACTCTCAAAATGTAATTTAAGGATATTAAAAACCTGCACTACTAAAATGAAAAATATCCAAGATCACACAATGAGAAACTGATATGAACAAAAGCAACAAAATCAGTGAAGGAAAAGTGAAGATGTGAAGAGGGCAGAATAGAAGCTGGTAGTATTTGTGAAAGATTTAGGAGAAGAGAGAGTAGTTCAAATGGAGTAAAAAAGAAAATAGGCATGTGGTAAACACTGATAGTAAAAGAGTATATGGAAAATGTAGTTGACAAAGTGAATTTCAGAAACTATCCTTAAAAGGGAAGGAAAAAAACCCTCAAAGACCAAATTTTTAAAATGTAAAGCCAAGTAAACAAAGCCAGAAAACAATTAGAATGAAATCAAATTTGTAGCATATTAAGGTATCGGATTTTAAGTTAGCTGAAACTATGCATTTTTAATATCTTTTTAAGTTAGCAAAAACAAAATATTTTAGTTGTTTTTCATTTCTGCAGTTTGTTAGCCCATGTCAGTATTAAAAGGGAAAGAAAAAAAACAAGTGTAGGGTTCTATGGGCAACAGTCCCACATGGGTAGGCTTGAGCCCTAACTGCAGTATTTAATATTACAGGTATAGAATATAAGGAGCACATGTGTGTACGTGGTAAGTCGCTTCAGTCGTGTCCGACTCTTTGTGACTCTGTGCACTGTAGCCCTCCAGGCTCCTCTGTTCATGAGATTCTCCAGGCAAGAATATTGGAGTGGGTTGCCATGCGATCCTCCAGGGGATCTTCCCGACCCAGGGACTGAAATTACATCTGCGTCGGCAGGCAGGTTCTTTACCACTAGCGCCACCTGGGAAGCCCTAAGGAGTATATAGAATTCTCCTAAATGTGAAGTTGCCCAATCAAGAACTCCAGTACTCTTGCCTAGAAAATCCCATGGGCGGAAGAGCCTGGTAGGCTGCAGTTCGTGGGGTCGCTAAGAGTCAGACACGACCGAGCGACTTCACTTTCACTTTTCACTTTCCTGCATTGGAGAAGGAAATGGCAACCCACTCCAGTGTTCTTGCCTGGAGAATCCCAGGGACGGGGGAGCCTGGTGGGCTGCAGTCTACGGGGTCACACAGAGTCGGACACGACTGAAGCGACTTAGCAGCAGCGTGTAGTATAATATAACTATACTATAAGTCATAGACAGGAGAAGGAATGGCCCATTGATTGCTTTACTGCTATATGGGATCATTGCTTATTGTATATTTCAGGAATATGAAAATGCAACAAAAGACGAAAATTGCAGTCCTGAAGTCTGGGTGAACCTAGCCTGTACGTACTTTTTTCTTGGAATGTATAAACAAGCTGAAGCAGCTGGATTTAAAGGTAAATGAGCCCTTTTAATATCTGAAATTCACCACTAATACTAAGAGTCATTTTGGAGATTTTTAAACTTAATACCTTTCTCGAGGAAAAATCAAGTGACATTAGAAAGCTAAAAAAAAAAAAGAAAGAAAAGCTCTACTCTTCAAAGCATATTGGATCTTAGCAACTTTATATTTAAAGACAGAGTTAATCTCTGTATGCCTTACCCGTACCCTCCCCACTTCACTTCCCCAGAATCTACAGCCAAAAAGCAGAAGGATGAGAGAAGAAAAAGACAAGGTGCCTTTCTTAGGCCCTCCTGTGGTGGGACATTCATGATGTTGGTAGCAGTTGGGTATAGTTGGTCAAGCTCTCATGAATGTGGATCTTATCACTTCTTGCCCTACTTCGAAATGAGAAGCCTAGTGATTTGAGGTTGAAGAATCCAGATTTCTTCCCTTTTGTTTGTTTTATGAAGTCAGTCATCTTAGGAGAAGTGAATTCAAATTTGCAAATAAGTGTAGGGCAGAATGGAAATATGGGAGGAAAGATTAAGAATAATTAGAGTATGAATCAAATTAAAATCAAAGAAAAATAGAGAAAGTGGGCAAAAGAATGTTTGTTAGGAAATATGTGAGTGATGAGTGTATTCCAGGGTAGAATTCTTAGAGAATTAACTGGCACATACATATTTAGATAGAATTCCAGTTCAAGGTCATGGAAAATCTCTTGATTTGTACCCAAGTTGTTTCAATTTACTGATGTAGTTTTTCCCAATTCATTTATAATGGTCTGTGAGTTATTTATCTCATGTTTCTAGACTTTGTGCGTAGAACAGTTAGATGCATGTGAGATGATCAAGGTACCTATCTCTCTTTCCATGCATATTTTTTCTTTTTTAACATTGAAGTATGACTTTTTGTTGTAAAGAGATAGATTAATAATATTGAGTGTCCAGAATTAGGAAGATTCTCCAAGAGCACAAAGCGGATCTGGAATTTAAAAGATGTTAACTTTTTTGCTTGGCTACCTCTTTTAGATGGTACTATTATCATGCCAGAAGATCTGTGGAGAATGGGCTAGTATTTAGGGAAATGCATATGAGTGTTCTCAGTTGTGTCTGACTTTTTGCGACCCCATGGACTGTAGCACGCTGGGCTCCTCTGTCTATGGGATTTTCTGGGCAAGGATACTGGAGTGGGTTGGCATTCCCTTCTCCAGGGGATCTTCGTGACCCAGGGATCAAACCTGCGTTTCCTGCAATGACAGGCAGATTCTTTACCACTGAGGCACCTGTGAAGCCCAATTTAGGAAAACATGGCAGTGTAACTATGAAAAGAAGAGTTCAGAAGGAATTGACAGCACTGGATTCCTACATGTACTGCTAGGACCACAACGTTTGCTTCCTGTGTTTGGTTCTGCGTGTGAACTACACAGGATGGGCTGCTGCGGGCACTGTGAAGAGTGCAGGCTGTGCTTTACCACGAGAGTCAGGAGGAACCAGTGTGGGCACGAGCAGAACCCTAGAGTGTTTTTCTTCTGGTTCTTGATGATGTTCCTTCTACTGCAGTAGGACTAGACTAAAATAATATATATTATACAGAGACATAGCAGGATCCCATGGGTAAGGATTTGGGAGTATCCTTATCTGAGTCTCATGTCACTCCTACAAGGGACTAAGTGCCATAGACAATTGAAATCTTTAATAAGCACCTTGGATTCTTTCCTCAGCTCCAAAAAGCCGACTTCAAAACCGCCTCCTCTTCCACTTGGCTCACAAGGTATTTCTCTGCTTATTTCACACTTTTTTTTTAATGTAAAATTTTGTTTTTCTTTTTTAATTGACATAAATTAAAGCTTTTGTTTTTAAAATATTTTTCTCTTTCTTTCTTGTTACCAGCATGGGTGAAAGAGAATTAAGTAGAAATTCTTGTTAATGATATGTTTAGAGCAAGTAGAATACAGGTATTAATTTTATAGGATTTTTCTCCCCCATTAATGTTTTTTACCCTGGTAATTTATTCAGAGATGTTAGGTTTTAGTTCTTCTTAAGCAGTAGTCTTTTATGATTAGTTTGTTTCCACCATCTTATTGTCTCTTAGGAAACAGAAGCAAAGATGCTTGTCCTGACTCCCGAAAATAAATACATACTTTTCTGAATTGCCTGCCTTATAGCAATAATTTTGATCAT
This sequence comes from Bos mutus, assembly GCF_027580195.1. NCBI lineage: Eukaryota > Metazoa > Chordata > Mammalia > Artiodactyla > Bovidae > Bos > Bos mutus. The sequence continues at coordinate 21,233,884 of NC_091620.1, read as the reverse complement.
CATCATCAAATTATTTATGAATACTTTTTCATATTATAAAATTCACACATTCTAGTAATCAAAATATAAATATGCAATAAAAAGATATTGTTGTTGTTGTTGTTCTGTCGCTAAGTCATATCTGACTGTGACTCCATGGACTGCAGCATGTCAGGCTTCCCTTTTCTTCACTATCTCCCGGAGTTTGTTCAAACATCTACCATATTTAAAGTTAACTATATTTCAACCTTTGGGCATATCCCTTTAGGGATAATTATTTTTTATATGCATAGTTGTATTTTTGTTCATTTGTTTTGCAGAATGGGATTTATGTTAAATATATACTTTTGTATTCTACAACTTACCTTTAAATTATGAGCGTATCCCTGAGTCACTAGTCTTCAAACCCGTCCTTTTTAAATAACAATCCACCATATGTGTGTGCCACAATTCATTCAGCATTTCCTAGTTATTTGGCTTCAAGATTGGTTTCGATTTTAATTATAAAAATGTAATTCTAACACCCTAGAAATAGACTTATTGAGTTATTGAGTATGAACAATAAAAATTTAAAGCTGTTAACTGATAGTGCTAAACTGTTTTACAGGAAGTTTATCTATAGGTAGTATTTGAAAATAATTGTTCTTGGTGTATTTAAAATTTTCATGCTGTAATTATCTCTCTTTGTTTAGTTCTTTCAATTTTTGCTTTACATGTTTTACAGACTCTCATTAAGTGCATACAGATATAGAATTGTTATGTCCATCTAGTAAATGGAAACATTTATCATTATCATTATGAAATGCCTATCTTTATCTCTAAAACTCTCTCTTCATGTAAACACTACTTTGTCATGTTTGTGTAGCTCTATCAGCTCTCCTTTGGTTAGTGGTTGCCTATTACATCTTTTTATATCTGTTCATTCTCTACTTTTCTATGTCCTATTTTAAATGTCTCTCTTATAAACAGCATATAAAAAAGATAGAAACATAGAAGATAAAAAGGGAGGGAGAAGATATAAAGAAAGAAATAGAAAAGAAACAAAGTAAGAATAGGGGGGGTCAAGTAGTTAATGAGTTGTAACTAAAGACTAAGGCTCTGCCTCTAGAGACTATTTTATTCTGTGTCTGAAGGAGAGATAAAGAAGACTGGGAGCTGAAGAGAAATAGGGAGAACAGAGGCAAGTGGCTGAAGGGTGGATGGAGTTAAATTTGTGTTACATAAGTGTTGGTTTCTCTAACCATTCTCTAACATGAATTTTTATGTCTTTTTTCTCTCTTACAATTTTAGTTTAACGATGAGAAGAAATTGATGAACTTCCATCAGAATCTTCAGGATATCACAGAAGATCAACTCAGTTTGGCCTCAATCCACTATATGCGATCTCACTACCAAGAAGCTATTGATATTTACAAGCGAATACTGCTAGATAACAGGTGTGTGTCCTGTTACGCCTCCTTGAACTCTCATTTTGTTACTTTCTTCTGTACCCCAGTTTGGCTGAGAACCTAGTGTCCTTTGGTTCTAATATCACCGTGTATTCAAGTCTATTTAATAATCTGGTGAGATTAAGAACTCCTTATAGTCTAGACTCATTGTGTAGATTGTCTTTCCCCCTCTTAATTGCCCTCCTATTAAGTTTCAGTACCACAGGTATATTGTATATCTGGTTATGTACTATATGTATATCTGTATACAGATATATGTATAAGTACTGTATGTATATGTATGTATGTATATATATATAAAATAAATATTTTTCATCTCTCCATAAGAACCAATTTTCGCTCCTTTGGGGGTGATATCACACCTGTTGAAAATGCATGGTCTAGATGTATCAATTTCAGTGTTGTAGTTACATTGAAGGTAATTTGCTGACAAAATTAGAAACAAACTGTTCTAAAGAACTGGCATTCCAACTTTATCACTGACTACTTGGTCTCTCTTCTGTATCCCAAAGTATCTCGTCCATCTCCCTTCTCCCTCCTTTTGCATTACTGTCATAGTCTCCCACCTGTTCCCATTCTCAGTCATCAAACCTACTTGCCTTGTCTGTCCATCTTCTGTACGGTGTCAGCTTATTTGCATTTATACTTCATTACTGATTATATTAGTTTTGTTGGTTTTTTTCCTAACATGAACAGGTAGTAGTTGAACTTTTCCCTTTCTCCTCTAGTTGTCACTTTTTACTCTACTTATATCAAAACACTCAAATATTATAACACAAAAAGAAAAAGACTACACTGATCATACTGCCTTTTTCTTTAAAAAAAGAAATGTCCTCTTTGCCTTACTGTCCAGTTGAGCCATTAAAAATGTCTGTAGTTTGACAACATTTTTGTGAAGTAGACTTAAATTGTTAATCCTTAATTTTTTCATCTAATAGGGAATACCTTGCCCTCAATGTTTATGTGGCCCTGTGTTACTACAAGCTGGATTACTATGACGTGTCTCAAGAAGTTCTGGCTGTTTATCTTCAGCAAATTCCCGATAGCACCATCGCACTCAATCTTAAGGCCTGTAATCACTTTCGCCTTTACAACGGCAAAGCTGCTGAGGTAGTGATGAAATTTGTTCTTAATTCACTTAATTCCAGTTTGAATTACCCTGTACTTCCTGGGTTATTCATAAAACTAGTATCTGTTACTCTTGATTAATATCCCTTTGTTATTGCCAGTGTGATTCTATAAGAACCCAACTGTATAAGTATTTATATTTACCAGATATTCTAAAAAAGAATGTTGACTTCTGAATTCTCTGTGTGCATCTGATATGCTGTAGATGATCTTTATCTGTGTCTTACATTACCTTAAACATGTTAAAAACCAAATACTTCTGCTTCTTTCTCTGAAATACGTTTGTGGCTCAGAGTCATCAACATGTAATCAGAAGGCTGGAGTGTCCCTCGCTCTCTCCTCCTTCATCCGCACTCTAATTTTCTCCCGGTTCCTGTCATTTCGGTTCTAGATACCTCTTTTCCCTGTGCCGTCTCCTTTGCCACTGCTCTAGTTCCGGCACTCCTTACCTCTTGTTTCAACTCCTTAAATAATTTCCCTGCCTCTCGTCTTTGTTCTCTTCAGTCCAGTCATTGAGTTTGTTTCACACACCCATATCCTCCCACTGCCATGGCTTTGTACACTCCTTTCTGTTTCCTGGAGTGCCTTTCTCTGCTCAGTGATACTGCAGTATCTCCTTTAAGGTTGCCAAGAAGCAATAGTGGGAGGCATTTTATAAGTAGTTAGAAAGTGGTTAACTTTTGGCCCTGTGCAGAATACTTTGTATCCATTATTTAAAAGTAGTTAGAAAGTTAACTTATAGGCCCTGTGCAGAATACTTTGTATCCATTATTTAAAAGTAGTTAGAAAGTTAACTTATAGGCCCTGTGCAGAGTACTTTGTATCCATTATTTAGTTTCCCTGACAATCCTGTGGATAAATTCTGTTAAACAGCTCTCTCTTTTTTTCTTTTTTTAATTTTTTCCCTTGTTGTTATAGCTCTTGTTTTATTTGAAACTCAGAATATACAGGAGTCCATACATTATGATCTCATTTTATTAAACTACACACAAACACATGCATACACACATATATACATAAACATAGATATAAATAGATCTATAAATAGATATATAGATAGCATGTTCTATACTATATCTATACAGATTCAGGTATATATATTTGAATATACTTTATGTACAGATATGCTTAGGTTAACCCTACGAGGGGGTCCATGAGTACAAATTACTTCCTTGGCCATTACTTTAGTTGATGTCAGAAGCCACCAAAATTTAAATTCAAAATTTCTTTATGTGTCAATACCCTGCCCAAAAGGTAGTGTATGTGGCATCGTATCAGCCTAGAGTAGGGGAAGGAATGATTGTGCTCAGTCGTGTCTGACTCTTTAGTGACCCCATGGACTGTAGCCCGCCAGACTCCTCTATCGATGGGATTTTCCAGGCAAGAGTATTCGAGTGAGTTGCCATTTCCTCCTCCAGGGGGGTCTTCCCAACCCAGGGATCAAACCTGCATCTACTGCGCCTCCTTCATTAGCAGATGGATTCTTTACCACTGCACCACCTGGGAAGTCCAGAATAGGTGGAGGAAGGGAGAAATTGAAACTGGAAAATTAACTACTATATCAAAGCAAAATTTATTGTGTAATAGTAGGAAGCACTATTAATACACTTTACACTAACAGCAGATTGAGTTGGTGAGTGAAACAGCATTTATCACCTGGTGGATAGAGAACACATATCCTTAACATTTGCTCAGGTTCACTTTTCATGGCTTGTGTTGATAAAGGTGCTCACTTGAGGCAAAAGAAATGCCTACAGTTAAACTGCTTAGTATGCAATGGAACGGTTGCTTTATGTATGAAATAAAATACATTCTTGGATATCCTCATTTCAGCTAAAGTCCCTGCCTAATTGACTAGTTCCCAGCATCAGCAGTTTAATAGTAAACTGGATTTGCAATTTGATCTTTAATTAGAGTTTTGGTTAAAATAAATAAAAGAAGTATATTTTTGTCTTTCTATATTAAGTCCGTCTTGGGGGCTTTGCCAATTTTGGCATAAGGTCCAACCTATTAAATGCTTATATTTTGTCTGCACATGTTCTTTCCATAGTCTGGAATGGGTGACTTGGCTAACCAATATGCTATCTAATGCTATCCAACTCAGGACAGCAAATTGTACTTCTTGTTCACTAAAAGCATGCTTTTTCATTTGAAAGTGTGTCCGTGCAGATTACATATTGATTGTATAATGTTCTCCAGCAGTAGATAACTGTAACAAATGTACCCTAAGGAGCTTTCTTTTTTTTTTTTTTTGACAGCAATAGGATATAGTTTGTTTTTACTTACGATAGTTTTATTAAACCTTCTAAAAGCAAGCATTCCTCTAGAATCTTTTATAATGGGCTCTATATTGTATAATTCATTCTCTTCTCAAACACCAAAGCATTCTGCTCTTCTATAGTAAGCATGAAATATTATGTAATGATTCATTCAATTCTTAAAGTCCTTTGAATAACTCACTCAAAGTTATACAACTAACAAGTGAGAAATTCAGATCTCTAAAGCCCATAGATGGCTGGTTCATGTTGATGTTTGACAGAAAACAACAAAATTCTATAAAGCAATTATCCTTCAACTAAAAAATAAATTAAAAAAAAGAAACAAAACAAAAAATAAAGCCCATAGACTTAACCACTAAAATTTAATGCAAATTTAGGTGTGCATTCTTCTTCTCTGCTCTAAACTTATATATATATAACATATATATGTATACACACATACACATGTAATAATACAGCTACCAAATAACAAGAATGATTTTTATATATATATCAAACAATATGGTTATTATATCTTACCAACAGATAATTGGTAATAATATGGCTATTATATATGATTCTATATCTATATATAAAATCATGCTTACTGTTTGGTAGTTGCCTAATTACCTTTTTTTTCCTGAACAAGTTTTATTATTCACAGAGAGGAAGGAGCTCTGTCCTTGGCTGCGACTCTCCTCGTGACTACCAGGACATTACTCAGCTCCTCTCCCTTCTTCTTGGCATGGATGTGTGTCCCCACCCTTTTCTTGATGAACTTGAGGCTCTGTTCTCAGAGACCTTGAGCAGCTCCACGGCTTGCCACTCCTAAAGAGTGAAGCTGCAGACCTCTCAGATCATGAGGCTTGTTCTTGGTGAGGTGCCCACAGGAACAGTGGCTATAGCTCTGTTGGCTCACGTTATTATTCATCCTGTAGGCCTTGCTGATGCCCGCAGTCATGGGGTAGCACAGAGCCGTGGCACTGAGCTGCATGGGGGCCCTTAGGGTCCAGATGGTGGTGAGTCCTACTGGAGCAAGGCCTCATGAACCTGCTTTAATTATCTTTAATCTAGATAAGCTTATTGAGGGTTGAGCCTTGTGACATTTATATCCCAAGACCTGGCACAATGTATATACAAAGTTGATGCCAATGAAGTAATGGTTGAATGAGAAATTTAAAATATGACTAACAGATTAAGGGCGAGTCATGTTTAAAAACAAGAGGACGTTCAAAACAGGTCAATAAAGATGAAGATTAAGAAAAGGCCATTGGATTTCATAACTGGTATTTCCTATGCTGATTAGGGTATCATTATTATTGAGTGTTGAAGCTAGATGTCAAGGAGATAAGGAGTGAATGAGTAACCTCTTGGACTGAGAAATGTCCTGAGGGATATGGCAAAAGAAAGACAAGTAGATGATGAAGAAACAGAAGCAGTGAGTATAGGATGCTTGTGAAAGGAAGGAATAGTTTCAGAGGATAAAGAAATTTTATCCAAATTCCAATCTTAGGTTACTAGCTATGTGGTTCAGTACAAAGTATGCAAAATAACAGTACTGAATTATTGTAGGTTTTTGGTAGATAGTGAACTGAGCAATTATCAAAGATTTTATAGGCTGAAACATAGTCAGATTTATCTTTTTATGTTTAGTGCTTTTCGTATTTTGTTTAAAAAAATATTTCCTAGCCCAAATGTTGTTCTCTGATATTCTAAAAGCCTATTGTTTTGCCTTTTACAAATCCAAATTATCTGTAATTATATCTACAAGGTTTTGTTTCTCAATTAATGACAAAGATTGACAAGTTAGATTGAAAAGACAAAACCCTAATACATGTTTTAAATATTATTGTTGCTGTTGTTGAGTCATTAAGTCCTATCTGACTCTTTGGGACTCCATGAATTGCAGTACTCCAGGCTTCTCTGTTTATCACCAACTCCTGGAGCTTGCTCCAACTCCTGTCCATGAGTCATTGATGCCATCCAACCATCTCATCTCTGTTGCCCCCTTCTCCTCTTGTTCTCAGACTTTTCCAGCATCAGGGTCTTTTCCAAAGAGTCAGCTCTTCACATTGGCTGGCCAAAGAATTTGAGCTTCCGCATCAGTCCTTCCAATGAATATTCATGGTTAATTTCCTTTAGGATTGACTGGTTTGATCTCCTTGCTGTCCAAGTGCTCTCAAGATTCATCTCCTGCTCCACAGTTTGAAAGCATCAATTTTTCGATGCTCAGCCTTCTTTACGGTCCAACTCTCACATCTGTATATGACTATTGGAAAAACCATAGCTTTGACTATGCAAACCTTTATCGGCAAAGTGATATTTCTGCTTTTTAATACTCCGTTTAGGTTTGTCATAGCTTTTCTTCCAAGGAGCAAGCATCTTTTAATTTGGTGGCTGCAGTCACCGTCCACAGTGATTTTGGAGCCCAAGAAAATAAAATCTGTCACTGTTTCCACTTTTCCCCATCTATCTGCCATGAAATGATGGGACCAGATACCATATCTTCATTTTTTGAATGCTGAATTTTAAGCCAGCTTTTTCACCTTCCTCTTTCACCTTCATCAAGAGGCTCTGTAGTTCCCCTTTGCTTTCTGCTATTAAAGTGATATCATCTGCATATCTGAGGTTATTGCTACTTCTCCTGGCAATCTTGATTCTAGCTTATGCTTCATCTAGCCCAGCATTTCACATGATGTACTCTGTGTATAAGTTAAATAAGCAGGGTGACAATATACAGCCTTGACATACTCCTTTCCCAATTTTGAACTAGTCCATTGTTCCATGTCCAGTTGTAACTGTTGCTTCTTGTCCTGCATACAGGTTTCTCAGGAGGCAGGTTAAGGTGGTCTGATATTCCCATCTCTTTAAGAATTTTACATAGTTTGTTGTGATACACACAGCCAAAGGCTTTAGCAATGAAGCAGAAGTAGATTTTTTTTGGAATTCTCTTGCTTTTTTCTATGATCAAGCGTATATTGGCAATTTGATCTCTGGTTCCTCTGCCTTTTCTAAATCCAGCTTGAACATATGGAAGTTCTCAGTTCATCTGCTGCTGAAGCCTAGCTTGAAGGATTGTGAGCATAGTCTTGCTAGCATGTGAAATGAGTGCAATGGTATGGTAATTCGAACATTCTTTGGCATTGCCTTTCTTTGGGATTGGAATGAAAACTGACCTTTTCCAGTCCTGTGGCCACTACTGAGTTTTCCAAATTTGCTACCACACTGAGTGCAACACTTTAACAGCATCTTCTTTTAGGATCTGAAATAGCTCAGCTGGAATTCCATCACCTCCACTAGCTTTGTTCATCGTAATGCTTCCTTAGGCCCACTTAACTTCGCACTCCAAGATGTCTGGCTCTAGGTGAATGAGTACATCACTGTAGTTATCTGGGTCATTAAGACCTTTCTTGTTCAGTTCTTCTATGTGTTCTTGCCACGTCCTCTTAATTCCTTCTACTTCCGTGATTCCTTGCCATTTCTGTCCTTTATTGTGCCCATCTTTGCATGAAATGCTCCCCTGTTATCTCCAGTTTGTTTGAAGAGATCTCTAGTCTTTTTCATTCTGTTGTTTTCCTCTTTATTCACTAAAGAAGGCTTTCTTATCTCTTCTTGCTATTTTCTGGAGGTCTGCATTCAGTTGGGTATATCTTTCCCTTTCTCCGTTGCCTTTTGCTTGTCTTCTTTTCTCAGGTATTTGTAAAGTCTCCTCAGACAACCACTTTGCCTTCTTGCGTCTCTTCTTCTTTGAGATGGTTTTGGTCACTGCCTCCTGTACAATGTATAAGCCTCCGTCCATTGTTCTTCAGACACTGTCTACCAGATCTAATCCCTTGAACCTAGTTGTCATCTCCACTGTATAATCATAAGGGATTTTCATTTTAAATATAGGACACAGAAAATTTGAATGTGAAAGCATGTATATCATGAGGAATATTTCTTACATGATTTCTATCATGTTTTTGTACTTTTTTTTTTTAACTTTTATTTTATTTTTAAACTTTACAATATTGTATTAGTTTTGCCAAACATTGAAACGAATCCGCCACAGGTATACCCGCGTTCCCCATCCTGAACCCTCCTCCCTCCTCCCTCCCCTACCCTCCCTCTGGGTCGTCCCAGTGCACCAGCCCCAAGCATCGAGTACCGTGCATCGAACCTGGACTGGCGACTCGTTTCATACATGATATTATACATGTTTCAATGCTATTCTCCCAAATCTCCCCACCCTCTCCCTCTCCCACAGAGTCCATAAGACTGATCTATACATCGGTGTCTCTTTTGCTGTCTCGTACACAGGGTTATTGTTACCATCTTTCTAAATTCCATATATATGTGTTAGTATACTTTATTGGTGTTTTTCTTTCTGGCTTACTTCACTCTGTATAATAGGTTCCAGTTTTATCCATCTCATTAGAACTGATTCAAATGTATTCTTTTTAATGGCTGAGTAATACTCCATTGTGTATATGTACCATAGCTTTCTTATCCATTCATCTGCTGATGGACATCTAGGTTGCTTCCATGTCCTGGCTATTATAAACAGTGCTGCGATGAACATTGGGGTACATGTGTCTCTTTCCCTTTTGTTTCCTCAGTGTGTATGCCCAGCAGTGGGATTGCTGGATCATAAGGCAGTTCTATTTCCAGTTTTTTAAGGAATCTCCACACTGTTCTCCATAGTGGCTGTACTAGTTTGCATTCCCACCAACAGTGCAAGAGAGTTCCCTTTTCTCCACACCCTCTCCAGCATTCATTGCTTGTAGACTTTTGGATCGCAGCCATTCTGACTGGCGTGAAATGGTACCTCATAGTGGTTTTGATTTGCATTTCTCTGATAATGAGTGATGTTGAGCATCTTTTCATGTGTTTGTTAGCCCTCTGTATGTCTTCTTTGGAGAAATGTATGTTTAGTTCTTTGGCCCATTTTTTGATTGGGTCATTTATTTTTCTGGAGTTGAGCTGTAGGAGTTGCTTGTATATTTTTGACATTTTAACTCTAAAATAAGATGACCTACGTCTTCTATTTATACCTCAATGTTTTAACAGCTTTATTGAGGTATAACTAACGTACCATGGAGTCACCCTTTTGAAATATACAATTCTGTGGGGTTTAGTGTATTCACCACTGTGTTTAATCTTCACCACAGTGAATTTTACTCACTTATTTATTTATTTTTAAACACTTCCCCCCCCGCCCCCTATTTTTGACTACACCATGCAGCTTGCAGGATCTAACTTCCCTAACCAGGGATTGATCCCACACCCTTGGCAGTGAAAGTGCTGAGTCCTAACCACTGGACTGCCAGGGAATTCCCACCACAGTCAATTCTAAAGCATTTCCATTACTTCACAGAGAAACTCCATAATCTATAGCTATCAACTGCCATCCCGCCAACCCCAAACAGCTACTAATCCACTTTCTGTTTCTATAGATTTGTGTGTTTTGGATATTTCCTCTAAAAAGGAGTCATATTTTAATAATATATCATCTTCTATGATTGGCCTGTTTTACTTTAGCTTAATGTCTATGAAGTTCATCTTGTTATAGCATGTTTCAGTACTTTATTCATTTTTATCACCAAATAATATTCCATTGTATGGATATACCACATTGTATTTTTCCAATTGTCAGAGATGGATATTTCGATTGTTTCCACATGCTTCCTATTATGATAATGCTGCTGTAAACAGGTATATACATGTTTTGGGGCACGTTTTGTATAAGTTTCATTTATCTTGGGCATATACCTAGAAATGGAAATCCTGGGTCATATAGTAGCTATATTTAATTGAGGAACTTTCAGACTATTTTCCAAAGTGGCTGCACCAGTTTCCACTCCCACTAGCAATGTGTGTAAGAGTTTCGAGTTTCAATGTTTCTACATCCTTACCAACAGTTGTTATTATCTGTCTTTTTCATTCTAGCCATCCCCGGGGATGTGGAGTGGAATCTCACTGTAATCTTGATTTGTATTTTCCTGACAGCTGGAATGATGTTGAGCATCTTTTCATGTGCAGTGAGCACTGCTTTGAATTTTGTGCCCTGTGCATCTCACTTGCCTCACCTTTCATCCTGGCTAGCCAAAGATCAAAGCTAGCCTCATAATACTAAAAGATTTTGTCTTTTCACTTTCATTCACTTTTGAGTGTGCAATGATGTTTTCCAGGGACAGCATGATTTCAAAATAGATTGATTACAGGCACAGATATGCCAATCAAGCTGTCATCTGTTAAGGCAGACATTGAAGAGACTTGCAAAAATAGATAACAGTACCATTCTTGTCGCTAAATTTATGTATTGGTAAATACAGTTTTTTTTTTTAATGAAAAACATGTTATTTGTGTTAATGTGTAGTAAGTTTATTAGTACTTTTGATTAATTGAATACTTTAAATTTCTGTTTTAATTTCTAATACAATATATATGAATGGCTGTAACTCACATAAACAAAAACTCTTTGGGATCCTTAGTAATTTTTAAGGTTTAAAAAAGATCTTGAGATCAAAAAGCTTGAAAACTGCTGAACTAGCCTAATATTACCCAAGACTTTGGAATTCCTGCTGTAGACAAGAGGAGATTAGTAAAAGGTTGCTAAATAGGTGTGCATTCCCATATGATATCAGGTAGAACAAGTTTGTAGTGCTTAGTGAGAACAGTCAAGAATTTAATTATTTTATCCAGAAAATCTTAGGTATCCACGATGGAGGTAGAAAAAGAAGGTGAGAATTAGTCAAAATTATAGACTGGCAAGAGGGAATAGCAGAAAGCTGAGGGAGTGGATAAATAAGCCTCAGACATTACTAAAGACACTGTAGAAATGGCTGACCATTTGTTCTAGGGGAAGTTAAAGAAACAGGATAAAACAAAAGAGATCTGATAGTTCTGATAAATAGTAACATAGAGGGGAGAAGGTACATTAATTGCATCATGTAAATAAAGGCCAATTCAGCAGGAAGAAAGTATAGGAAAATTCAGGACACAGGTGGAATGGTCAGATTGAAGAATCAACCTTAGTGGACTTCCCTGGTGTTACAGTGGTTGAAAATCCAACTGCTAATGTAGGAGACACAAGTTCAATCCCTGGTCCAGAAAGATTCTGCCTGCCATTGAGCAACTAAAGCCTGTGTGCCATACCTACTGAGCCTGAGCTCTAGAGCCCTTGACCACAACTACTGAACTACTGAGCCCAAGCCTTGCAACTACTGAAGCCCAAGTGCCTCAACCCCGTGCTCTGCAAGAGAAGCCTATACACTTCAGTGAAGAGTAGCCCCCTCTCACCACAACTACAGAAAGCCCACGTGCAGCAGTAAAGACCTAGGGCAGTAAAAAATAATAAGTAATAAATAAATAAGTTAATTAATTTAAAATGTTAAATAAAGAAAAATAACCAACCTTAGTTGTTAAAAGTTGATCACCCAAAAGGAAAGACTAACTGTGCTGCTGCTAAGTCGCTTCAGTTGTGTCCGACTCTGTGCGACCCCATAGATGGAAGCCCACAAGGCTCCCCCGTCCCTGGGATTCTCCAGGCAAGAACACTGGAGTGGGTTGCCATTTCCTTCTCCAATGCATGAAAGTGAAAAGTGAAAGGGAAGACGCTCAGTCGTGTCTGACTCGTAGCGACCCCATGGACTACAGCCTACCAGGCTCCTCCATCCATGGGATTTTCCAGGCAAGAGTACTGGAGTGGGGTGCCATTGCCTTCTCCGAAGACTAACTCTAGGAGTCTTCAGACTTGGGTTCACCAGTTTCAGACTTGCTGCGTAGAGGTTCAGTTGTTTAACGTTTATAAGCCTCAAGGTTCTCATCTGTAAAATAAGGAGAATAATAATTACATTATTTCTCAGAGCCCTGCAGAACAAAGGAAGCAGCATGTTAAATTCTTCGTAAGCTATAAAACTTTGTAATTCTTACAGGTGATGTAAGAACTATACACTTGTCGTTTTCATAAGCCTTTCCTTTTTTTAATTTCAGGCAGAACTCAAAAGCTTGATGGACAACGCTTCTTCTTCCTTTGAATTTGCTAAAGAGCTCATCAGGCACAATCTGGTGAATAAGAGTTTCTAGTCTTGATGATTTGAGGCCTACCCTATTTTGGGTACATTACAGTGGTTGGGAAGATGAATGAAGGGAGATATCTCGACAAGTATTTCTCTACTCTAAGTGAACTCTTTCTTCTTGTGGAGGAGAGAGAATGAGTTTAAGATACCAGGTTCTTTCCTTACTGGGAAGGCAGTAACACATACTTAACGTTTAGAAAGAAGTGTGAGGCAGTGAGATCCAAGTGTTCATGTTGTTGGCAAAGACAAAGGAACATATCCTTTACTTTCTGATGAAAGTGAAAATCCTTTACTTTCTGATGAAAGTAAAACTTGAGCTGGTCTTTGAAGAATGACTTGGATTTAAAGGGTTCATTTGTGGCAAGGACATGGATGAATGAATGAAGACGACATATGTGAGCAGACTGAATTTACTGGGACAGAAAATTTGCACGGGGATAGTTGCTAAAAAAAAAAAAAGATTCAGATGAAGTTTCAAGTTGGATTCAATTGACTCAGCAGTAAAGTGGGTGCAGAGCAGCTGTATTCAACTCAGACACCTGGGGACACTGAGCAAATTACTCAGTATTGTTGAGTTTCAGATTCCTCGTGTGAATATGGCAGTAGTAATAACTACACCTTTTCCTTCTGATTTCTCTGCACCTTCATTAGCACTAAGTCTCCCAGTACCAATGCTGAAAACCGTAGCTGGTTTAGACTCTCTCTTCCCCTTTATTTCTGATACTCAGCTGCTTAATCCTATTAATTCTTCTATTTATTCTATTCCTCCTCTAACTCAGGCCTCCATCACAGGGTTTTCTGAGGTTATTTTGCATTATGAGCTTCTGCCTCTAACCTTTTCTCTTCTAATTAGTCTATAAATTAAAGCCAGATTAATTTTTGTGGAGAATATGATGTTAGAGAGAGTAGTCTGGAAATTAAACTTGGAAAGAGATGAAGACTGGAAGATTAAGAGATTAAGATTTAGGAGTTTTCATAAGAGTAGGGATAGCTGAAGAAAAGGTTAAAAAAAGAGAAATACGGTTCCAAGAGAGTGTTTGTATTTAAGGGGCTGAAAGAGGAGAATAAGAAAATAAAAAAAGGCAGGCAAGAGAAAACACCTACATAATGTACAACCCCTTCTGCAGCACAGGTTTGAAATGCATGGGTCCACTCATACACAGATTTTTCTCAGTCGTAAATATTATACCATCTGAGGTGGGTTGAATCCTCGTATACGGAGGAACCCTGCATGTGGGCGGCTGACTGTAAATCACATTTGAATTTTCAACTGTGTGGAGAGTCAGTGTCCTTAAACAATCTCCATCACCATTGTTCAATGGTCAACAGTCATTTTATAAAATTTTTCTAATTTTTATATAATTTTTAAAGGTTATACTCCATTTACAGTTATTACAAAATATCAGCTATGTGCTCTGTGTTGTACAAATACATCTTTATTCCTATCTTACACCCAATAGTCTGTACTTCCCCCAGCCCCCACATACTGCCCTCCCCACTGGTAACCACTAGTTTGTTCTCTATATCTGTGAGTCTGTCTGCTTCTTTTCTGCTCTATTCACAGATGTGTTGCATCTTTTTTAGATTCCACATATAAGTGACATCAAGCAGTATTTGTCTCTCTGTCCGACTTACTTCACTTAGCATAATGCCCTCCAGGTCCATCATGTTGCAAATGGCAAAATTTCATTATTTTTTATGGCTGAGCAATATTCCATTGTATATACAGACCACATCTTCTTCGTCCATTCATCTCATCTGTTGATGGACACGTAGGTTGCTTCTGACTGTAATGTCATTGTGTTGTGCTGTGCTTAGTCGCTCAGTCATGTCCGACTCTTTGTGACCCCATGGACTGTAGCCTGCCAGGCTTCTCTGTCCATGAGGCTTCTCCAGGCAAGAATACTGGACTGAGTTGCCATGCCTTCCTCCAGGGGATCTTCCCAATCCAGGGATTGAACCCAGGTCTCCTGCATTGTAGTGGATTCTTTACTGTCTGAGCCACCAGAGAAGCCATCATGGAAGTTGTAATGTCATTATAACTACACATTTTAATCACCCAGGGGATTTTTAAAAATATTAATGTGTGAGATTTTTATCGAATGGTTGGGCTAAGGTTCAACTATCAATACTTTTCTTAAAAGTTTTCCAAGTGGATATAATATACAGCCAGAGTAAAGAACCTTTATATATACATATAACTGGAAGGTGCATATTAGCTAGTGATGGGAGTTATACTTGGAGGGTGGGATTAAAAAGAAAAGTGAGAGAATGGTAATTTCCCTTTTGCCTGTTGTAATACTATATGTAAGTTTTTTCTAGTAAATACAGATTAATTTTATAGTTTAAGACAAAACCTGAAAAAAATATTAAGCAGTATAAATTGTTACTGACATCAGCTTTTGCAGTCAGACCTGATGTCAAAATCAAGTACACGATATACTAGCTTTGTAACTTTGGGTAAGTCACTAAACACTGATGAGTCTCTGTGTTCTCTATGTAGAATAGAGGAAATCACAGCACCTACCTCATTTCCTTGTGAAGATGAAAGGAGGTAATATATGTAAGGTGCCTCAGGCAGCATACAGCATACAGTCAGCATTTAGTGACTAGTGCTTTTATTGTCATGCTATGGCCACCGGTGTCAAAACTGCAGATATGTCATGGAGCAACAAGAGAGGAAAGTCTATTGAATTTGGTCAAAGGGGTTGATATTTGTGACTTGTAGAATGGGTTTATTAGTGTGCAGAGAGCAGCAGCAAGTTTTCTGGGAGGTTAAGGAGAGGAAGAGAAGTTGAAACAGCAAGCCACTTACTTTTCAAGTGTGGCATTGAAAAAAGGAGAAAAAGTACGATGCTGTTCAGAGGGAACAGTGACACCAAGTGAAGTGAAGATTTTTCAAGAGAGTAGAAACCTTTGTGCATATTTAAAGTTGAGAAGTGGGACCAGGATTAATGAAATAGAATATTAATGCAGAAACAAAATCCAAATGGAGTTAAAATCATGACATCAAAGAAGACAATTGTAGGAATTAATCTTGGCAAGGGAAGGGAGCATCTTAGACAAAGAGAACCAAAAAAAAAAAAAAAAATGACCAGATGGATATTTTGATATAGAAAGAAGAGATTAGGTAGTTTATGCCTGATTGCCTTGATTTCTGTATATTTGTGATATAATTTACTATGTGTCAGACACTGTGCTAGGCTGTGGGTACAAAACAGCATGTAAACAGTCCTTTCATGGATGGTGTTTTTGTTTTAGCTGTCCTCTGTAGCTTTTATTATTATATGACAACATACTTAAGTTTGCTCTTTGAAGGTCTCTCCTCATTTGAGTATACAGACAGGACTATATAGTATAATATCGGAGAAGGCAATGGCACCCCACTCCAGTACTTTTGCCTAGAAAATCCCATGGATGGATGAGCCTGGTAGGCTGCAGTCCATGGGGTCGCTAAGACTCAGACCTGACTGAGCGACTTCACTTTGACTTTTCACTTTCATGCATTGGAGAAGGAAATGGCAACCCACTCCAGTGTTCTTGCCTGGAGAATCCCAGGGACGGGGGAGCCTCGTGGGCTGCCGTCTCTGGGGTCTCACAGAGTCGGACACGACTGAAGCGACTTAGCAGCAGCATATAGTATAGCATAACTATACTATAAGTCATAGACAGGAGAAGGACTTTTTCCTGGTGTAGCCCTGGTATTACAATACCAGGCATATAGTAGGTGTTAATGAATATTTACTAATATTTTAATAAAACAAAATATAACGTATGATATGCCATGCATGTAGCCCACTTTAACTTATTTCATCCTTATGATAACTCTGAACATTACTAATGCCATTACTAATTAGATGGACATTACTAATGCCATTTAGAGATGAGGAAATAATCTCAGAAGGATTTCATAAATTCCTTCATGGAGTTTTTAATGTAGAATATCTGTCTAGAAAGAAGTTTCATTAATTATTGGGTACTTTAAGAGTTTCGTATAGTTCTTATGAGGCAAAAAGGAAATATATGCAATAGGGCCATGCCTTTATTCTATTTCTTACATTTAGGATGACTTTTTTTTTTCCTGGCTGTGAAGCACATGGGACTTAGCGCCCCAAACAAGGATCAAATCCATAGCCCCTACATTTGAAGCACAGAGTCTTAACCACTGGACTGCCAGAGAAGTCCCTAGGATGCCTTTTTTTTTTTTTTTTAATGAGGTCAAGGTCATGTGTGTATAGAAAAAGCTTCAAAAATATATTCCTCCCTTCAAAGAGTAACTGTTGTGTCAGGTCCGTGTGTATTTCCACCAGTAAACGTACTCATATTTGCTGCCATAATAATGGCTTTTCTGTCTTTAGGTAGTCTTCCGAGGAGGAGAAGGGGCTTTGCAAGTTTTGCCTCCCCTGGTTGATGTCATTCCTGAAGCTAGGCTAAACTTAGTGATTTACTATCTTCGTCAAGGTAAGAGAAATATGTCTTGATCTTGCCTATGTAAGATATTTTAGAACATTTACTCTCCAACTGAACTACTTGTTTAACCTTTAAAATCACTTCATAATACCCAAAAATATATTTGCAGCAGGTTCTCAGGACAGAGCAAACTTATTGATATTTATCTGTTGTGCCTTTTCTCTTCATCTCCTCTTTCCTCTTCTGTTGCTTCCAATCTCTCGCCCATTCTGGTTTTTGCTTTCCCTCTTATTTTTCTGCCCTTTGTCCTCTATTCATTTTATTTCAGGTTTTCTGTTGTTTTTCCTTTCCCTCCCTCATTTCTTCTTTGTTGTGTGTTCCTCTGTGTGTAAAGTCCATCTACTGTTCCTTGGGTCTTTTCTTCCCCATCATTAACTTTTTTATTTGCTCTAATTATCTGTCTTTCTGTTTCCTTGTACCCCCAGCTCCTGCAAAATATGAAGATGCAAAATGAGCATGGTATTTGTTGCCCTGAGTAAGGATAAATTGTAGGCACAGGCCCAAGCAGCGTGTTGTCTCACAGTTGTGAACGCGGGGTGGGAGCTCCCACGCAGAGGCGCTGGCACTCAGTCATGGGCCTCAGACTAAGTGTGGGCCTTTTAAGGTGCACGGTAGGAACCAACCAGGCAACATATTCCTCACTGAGGGAAATGTGAAGTGTTTATTAACAGGAGACCGTGAACTTGCAAATAGTTCTCTAATTTGGTACATCAGCGCAAAGAAATAAGCTTTTGGACAAGAATTAAAGAAACACCTTATATATTTTACAAACTAATTTTTATTCTAGGAACTTTCAAACACAAACAAAACAAGTTAATAGTATGAACACCCAAATAATAACCCCAGATACAATAGTTTTGTAGATATTGCCAGTCTTTCTTAATTTATCCTCCTTCTTCCAGTTTTGTTGTGAAATATTTTAAAGCTTAATCCCAGCCTTCGTGTCATTTTACTCCTATGTACTTTTTGTATATATATATATATATATATATATATATATATATATATATACATACACACATATAAATAAAATGGATGTTTTTCTTATATAATTACAATGCCATAAACATATACTTCCCTGTTCCTTATTTTTAGCTTGAACCCTTAAGTGCTTCGTGGCTTAATACAGGTTTCCTACAGATATTTGGTTATCTACTACTAAGCATTGAACTTCATGGAGAGTTAAGAGACAAGAAAAGCAAATCATACTTCTCATGAATATTTGAAGGACCTTATCATTTGGGGCAACTGTTTGCTAGGATACAGACTAATATGGCTACATATTTCTTATATTTCAGATGATGTACAGGAAGCTTATAACTTAATTAAGGATCTGGAACCTACTACTCCTCAGGTAATTGACAATGTGTTACATTTTTACTAACCAAGTTCTGTTAAAGGTGGAATTTCTGTTGAAAGGTAGTTGGAAGGCATATTAGGGAAGATTCCTGCTTGTAGACTCTCAGGAAAGTTTGTGTATGTTGATCTGGGAATATTACATGAGACTTTTGATATGAGAATCAATATTCTGGGCTTTTTTGAAATTTGTAAACTCCCATAAATATGGTCATTTCCTCAAAAGGGTGGAAGTTTGAAAATACTGAAATCTAGAATTCTGATGAAACTAGACACGGGAACTCAGTCACCAGGATGCCTGTCTGTGCTGTGTCTGTGTCCCCTGCTGCGTGTCCACTCCCTGAAGGCAGGCACTGAGTTCGTATTGTGTCTCCAGTGATACGAACGCTAAGCATGTACTAGGCATCCCACTCATGGGGTGAAAGGCTGAAAAATATTTCCAGGTCTAAGTTGGTATATTTCTCAAGTGTATTAAAAGCTTCAGCATTTTTTGTTTTATTCTTTTAAAGAGCTGTCTTAAATAAAAATAGTACTCACATAAAAATCAGAATTCCCTGGTGATCCAGTCACTAGGACTCCATACTTCCACTGCAGGGGATACTGGTTTGATCTCTGTTCATCGAACTAAGATCCTGTGCGGTGCAAAAAAAAAAAAAAAAATTCATAAAGCTAAGGAGAGTATCTGTTAAAGAATAGAACCAAGTCTAAAGGAGATACAGATAAGGCCTCAGGACTCCAAAATGAGAATACCTTACAAATGAGAGTCAGAGGATTATTGTTATTAATTAATTTATTTTTGAAGAAAGGAATCACTAGCAAAGGAAGGTTATTATATCATTGGAAAGGGAAAATTATATATGTGTGTGTATGTGTGTGTGTGTGTGTGTGTGATATGGTCACAGAAAATGGCAGTGGCTGATAAAGTGTAAAAATTATTACATAAACATTTTATGGTTAATTTTTCCACTGAATTGAAATAAAAACAAAACTCCTATGCATGTCCACTGAGTTTTTCCCCTTATGATTGAGAATTTACAAATATGATTAATTCTGTTATATAAACACTTTCCTGAGAACCAAATGAAAGTCTCCTAATTCTTTTATTCTTACCAGGGATAGAACAGAGCAAAGTGACTTTGGGTAACTTTTGATAATATATATAAAGCATTGAGTTGATGCAAATGATTTTTTTGAGTGATATCTCTTAGTTTTATGTTCCTTTTAAATTAATTACTGATATTTCACGTTTCCAGGAGTATATCCTCAAAGGAGTGGTCAATGCAGCCCTTGGCCAGGAAATGTGTTCAGTGAGTATAAAACCACTGGTATCTATAGTTTGTAAAGTTACAGTGTGTGGAAAAAATAAAAATGACTTTCAAAGTTCAACTAGTAATAAGCTTACTATAGGCTCCTCTGCAGTTCCTTTTATTTCTCCATATCCACCAATCCAGATTCCATTGTGACAGAATTCTGTGTTATTTGAAGACAAAAAAAGGGAATTCCCTGGTGGTCCTGTGGTTAGGACTTGGCACACTCATTGCCAAGGGCCCAGGTTCAATCCCTGGATGGAGAACAAGATCCCGCAAACCAGGTGGCTTGTCCAAAATATAAAGCAGAATAGAATAAAAACTGAAAAAAAAAAAAATAGAAAGCTATAGCCTTAAGAATTACTGCTTTTTAAGGGGAAAAAAAAGCCCAATTGTTGAACAACGTGTTTATCTAATAACAACAGCAAATCATTGCAAAACTTCATTCTTACTTTCACTGACTTTTTTTTTAACCTTGTATACCTCTGAGCTATAATTTTGGCATCTGTAAAATGAGAATAATTGTTTCTTTGGGAAAGTTTTTTATAAATACAAAACGCTGACTAAAATTAAGCTCTTATTCACCTGAATATGGCATAGTAGGTTCTTTTTGGAACGAAATGGGATGTAAATAAATCTTTTTATCTCCAGCTCACTCCAGATTGCCTCAAATAGGCAGTAAATAGCTATTGAATAAATTAATGATTCTACTTAGTAAGTTACTCCTTGTTCTAGCCATAGCTCCTACCACAAGGTCTGATATATGATAAAAGCAATAAATATTTGTTAAATGAATGAATGAGTTCATTTAATAAAGGTACTTTTAAAATAGGATTTGGGAATTGAATTTTTTTTTTCTCTTCTTTTCTATCTGATCCTAATTAAGTTTTAATTCAATTATAGATTGTTACTTTTTAATTGGTGATGCTAATAAAAATTAGTACTGCTGATTTGAGAATTTAAAATTTGTTAGATCCTGACAGATATGTTGAAACCATAGAGTGTAATACAAATAATGTATTTTCAGTTTATTCCTCTTATCAGCTCTGCTTGGTTTTTTAGAGGGATCATATGAAAATTGCCCAGCAGTTCTTCCAGTTGGTGGGAGGATCAGCTAGCGAATGTGGTATGTTTGAATCTGTACATGTGAGCACGATTTATCACTGGAGTTGGTCGTATATTGACTGGTGAAGTTTGATTCTGTGTCCAGGGATATATCTGTTAGGTTTCCCATTATAAAGCAGGAACCCAGACATAGGAGAGAATATTAGATTAGCCCTTCTTAGCAGCTCAGCTAAAATGGGATGAGAGGATACATAAACAGAGGAGAATAAGTATATTCTGTAGTTCATAAGAGTTTTAAAATTTTGATTCTGTTTTTTATTTGAAATGTTCACTTTGATTGATTTCTCAAGAGCTCTTTAGGTATAGAGCTTTTGTCATGCTGTAGATATTTTTTCAGAAGGTCATTTGCTTTTAATTTTGCCTATGGTATTTTTCCCATATGAAAACATTTAAATCTTATTTATCTTTTCTATAATGATTTATTACATGGGTATCAAGCTTAGAAAATGCTTTTTTATTCCTGAAGTTATGTAATATTCACCTATATTTTGCCAGTAGTTTTGTGGCTTCATTTTTGTTATTAAACTATTGATCTCATCACTCAAAATTCAGTGCAAGTTTTGAAAAAGGCATCTAAACAGGACTGATAGTTAGCCAGTATAAACCAGTATGGCTGGCTGTACCTGTCTTCAATGGCTGGCATCTATTCTGACAAACAGTGTTCATGCTGAAGTTATTATTAAATATTCTGATCACCCCGGGGATTCATTTTCTTTCAAATGTTTCACCAAAACCATTTATTGGATAATATTTTCTTTCCCAATTTCACTTCATTCTTTAAAACAAAAATTTATTGAGGTGTTAGGGATACAGCAGTAAACAAAACCAGCCAATTCCCCCACCCTTGTGCAGTGTTCAGTCTAGAGAGAACAAACTATAGACATAAGAAATAGATTATTTAGTATATCTGACTGTGATAAGTGTTACAGGAGAAAAAATTGAACAGAGGAAGGAGGATCAGGAGTGACCATGGTGAAGGTAGGGTATTACACAAATCCTCTGCCACTTCAAATAGGAATCTGTTATCAGACAAGTTGGTCAGAATCAGGATCAGATGGTTCCATGGCCAAATATTTCTCCATTTGAGATCGGAAGTGTTAGGTTGTCCTAGGTGAGTAATGATGGATACTAATTCATATTCGTTGAATGTGCAGGTGTTGGAGCTGAATGAGAGAATCAAAGCCCTGGAAAAAAGACCTAGGGAAAACTGTAGCCCGAAGGACACATGCTCATGTGGGACTCGCAGGAGAGATTGCTGGTCATTCTTGAGTACTGTGACTTCCACATGCCGAGGTTCTGTCCAATGAACAGAATCTAATCTCAGAATCTAGAAAGATGTCTTGGAATACATTTCTTATTGCTAAATTATGAAATAACTCAAATTTCAGCTAAAGAGAACTTTTAGTTTCAGGAATACACCTGATTTTTTTCCCATTCCATTTCAGATACAATACCAGGAAGGCAGTGCATGGCTTCCTGTTTCTTCCTGCTTAAGCAATTTGATGATGTCTTGATTTACCTCAACTCATTCAAGGTCAGTGTAGTTTTCTAGGTGATTTTGTATACAAAATACTCTAATATGTCACAGATAAGATACTTTTGGAGATGACCCTTTTACTGTGGGAGTAGTAGTGGTAACTGTTGTTTTTATATTTTATATGTTAAAGCTCAATGTGACCTGTTCTTGGGATGTTTTTCAGAGTTACTTCTATAACGATGACATCTTTAACTTTAATTATGCCCAAGCCAAAGCTGCAACTGGCAATACCAGTGAGGGTGAAGAGGTAGGTACCTGCTTTTGAAGACTTTTGAATGATTCTATCTAAAAACATTATCTTTTTCTCACGGAAATACATGTTTAAAGTTAAAGGATTATTGACAGTTCCATTGTTCTTAGGTTACATTAAAAAGTACAATATAAATAAACACATAGGTTATGACCACATTCATGTTTTCCTTTTTGGATAAATTTTATGGGGCTTCCCAGGTTGTGCTGGTGGTAAAGAACCCACCTCTCAGTGCAGGAGACATAAGAGATGCGGGTTTTGATCCCTGGGTGGGGAAGATCCCCTGGAGAAGGAAATGGCAACCCACTCCAGTATTCCTGCCTGGAAAGTCTCATGGACAGAGGAGCCTGGCGGGCTACAGTCCATATTGAGAGACATACATGTATAACCACATTCATATTTTCCTTTTTTGGATAAATTGTATAAAGACATAACATACATGGAGAAAAGTATACAAATCAAAGTACACAGCTTGATGAATTTTTAAAGTGAACATACCCAAATAGTCAGCACCCAGATTGTAAAACAGAATTTTATCATAACCTAGGGAACCCTCTCAGAGAAGGCAATGGCACCCCATTCCAGTACTCTTGCCTGGAAAATCCCGTTGACAGAGGAGCCTGGTAGGCTGCAGTCCATGAGGTCGCTAAGAGTCGGACACAACTGAGCGACTTCACTTTCACTTTTCACTTTCATGCATTGGAGAAGGAAATGGCAACCCACTCCAGTGTTCTTGCCTGGAGAATCCCAGGGACAGAGGAGCCTGATGGGCTGCCGTCTATGGGGTCGCACAGAGTCAGACAAGACTGAAGCGACTTAGCAGCAGCAGCAGGGAACCCTCTCATCCCTTTTGGAGTCAATCCCTTTCCCACAAGGCTAACCACTATCTTGATATCTAACTCCATAGATTGATTATCCAAATGATTCAAAATATTTCAGTTAAGTTACTTAATTCAGTTTTGTTATTACTCAACAAATGACTCAACTTATTATTATTGAAATTCTAAGTGTTTTCCAATTTCTATCGTGTTTAGAAATTATCTTTTTATTATCTTTAAGTGTGAGTTATTTTAAAACATGTTTCATGATTTTCAAGTTATGTATGTTATCTTTTCCAGGTTTTTTTTTTTTTATTATTAATATATTTTTATTGAAGGACAATCTTTACAGAATTTTGCTGTTTTTGGTCAAACCTCAACATGAATCAGAAGGGGAAATATATATATCCAGGTTATTTTGATTTCTAACTTAATTGTATTGTGGTCATAGAGTGTGGTCTGTATAACATGAATCGTTTAAAATCTGTTAAGACTTACTTTATTGCCCAGTAGCATCTGCAGTTGTTAATTATTCTGTTCAAATCTTCTATTCCTTACTAACCTCATGTCACCTTATGATATCAATAACTGAGTGCTCGTCCTTAGTCACTAGGTCGTGACTGACTCTTTGCAATCCCATGGACTGTAGCGCATGTTCCTCTGTCCATGGGATTCTCCAGGCAAGAATACTAGAGTGGGTTGCCATTTCCTTCTCCAGGGGATCTTCCCAACCCAGGAATCAAACCCAGGTCTCCTGCATTGCAAGCAGATTCTTTACTGACTGAGCTACGAGGGAAGCCTCAATAACTGAGAGAAATGTGTTTAAATCACCACAATTTTATCCTTCACTTTTCTCAGCAGCCTGTGTAGAATTTGGTCATTATAATGCTCATTAGTCTAAGGCAAGCTGCTGTGGATATTTTCACTGTAAAAGCTTCTGTATGTTTGTTCCCTTTTCCCTCCTCTTGCAGGTTTTCCTTTTAATCCAAAGTGAGAAGATGAAAAATGACTACATTTACCTCAGCTGGTTAGCTCGGTGCTGTGAGTCTTCTTTTAAACGTTATAGACGAATCTTCCTTTTATTGAGTGTTTTCTGGTTTTGTCTTGTAGAATGGTTAAACTCTGAGATTGTGTTGTTAGTGCTGCTCAGTAAAGGTGGCCATGTGTGTGTATGTATACGAGTGTGCCTTGCGGTTAGTTCTTCCATATGGCCGTGACCTAGCACCAGCAGTCCTAAAAGATGCCAAGTTCTTTCTTTAGCGTGTTCCGCCTTCCAGAATCTCAGTTTACTTTGCTTTTTTTTTTTGCTAAATGATATTGTTATGTTAATTTTACCTTTTCACTATGGTACAGGCCTGAAAAGTAGTAAAATGTCAAAAACGTAATTTTTGTGTGCTGTATATATATAGCCTATCACCTCTGTCTTTCTCTCTCTCCAGTGTTTTTTCTTGTTCCTTTTTTTCACTTGGATTTAAAATGTTCACTAAGTTTTTGACGTCTTAGGAAAATTTTAGCAATTAGATCTTCTAAGTGAGGCTGAAACTGTATGAGTCGGATTGAATGAATGATAGATGACTTTTTAAGCAGATGAGCAAAGTGAGAACTACTGAAAATCAACTCAGTCTAAAAAGACATACTTACCTGAAGCCTAACAAGTATTTTAAGCACTGTATATAGAGTCCTGATGGGGAACCAGTTTAATGCCAACATTGCAAGCTTTCCATGTAAAATGTTCACTGTCTACTATTACTTAGTATGTTTCTAACATAAAACCAAATCCATAGACTAGCAAGATGCAGAAGTGTACTTCTTGTACATTTAGAAAACATAAATCTTTGTTTCTCTTTGTAGACATTATGAATAAGAAGCCAAGACTAGCCTGGGAGCTTTATCTCAAGATGGAAACCTCTGGCGAGTCCTTTAGCCTCCTACAGCTCATTGCTAATGACTGCTACAAGGTGAGTCTGAGTGAAATCTAAGGGGAAAGTGAAGATCAGTATTACATTGGTGCATTGACTAAATGTTAGGGGAAAGTGTCCTAGAGACTAAATGGTCATAGGTGAGAGAATTCACATAGTGATATCAGAAATGTCATCCCTTTTATAAATGAACTGAACTCAGAGATAGGCAGGATTTTATGTATATATAAAACATGTATACATATAAATGAAATCTGAAAATCATATGTACGGAAATAGTGGTTTAGATAGGAGGTTTTAGATTTCTAAAGGCTATGACTCTTTAGGTATCATGCAGGTAGAGATATTCATCTGGTAGTTGGAAGTTTGGTTCTGAAGCTCAAGAATGATGGCCTCTGGATTTCCCTGATGGTCAAGTGGTTATGAATGTGCCTGCCAGTGCAGAGGTCATAGATTCGATCCTGGTCTGGGAAGACTCCACATCTGCCGGGCAGCTAAGCCCAGCTGCCACAACTACTGACCCTACCTGCTAAAACAACTGAAGCCAGCTTGCTCTAGAGCCAGTGCTCCACAACAGGAGGAGCCATCGCAATGAGAAACCTGCACACTGCAACTAGAGAGTAGCCCCTGCTCATGCACAGCAATGGAGACCCAATCCAGCCAAAAATAAACACATTAGAGAAAACAACAGTGTCCTCTGACACTGAGAGACAGATTTGGAGAAATCACCACTTCAATAGTAATGCTGCTGCTGCTGCTGCTAAGTCTCTTCAGTCGTGTCCGACTCTGTGCGACCCCATAGACGGCAGCCCACCAGGCTCCTCTGTCCCTGGGATTCTCCAGGCAAGAACACTGGAGTGGGTTGCCATTTCCTTCTCCAATGCATGAAAGTGAAAAGTGAAAGTGAAGTCACTCAGTCGTGCCTGACTCTTAGCGACCTCATGGACTGCAGCCTACCAGGCTCCTCCGTCCACGGGATTTTCCAGGCAAGAGTACTGGAGTGGGGTGCCGTTACCTTCTCCATCAATAGTAATAGATGCCCTGAAAAATAGTGAAATTTCCCAGATAAGGGAGTCAAGTAAGAAGAATAAAGAGTTGCAAACCAAACCTTTGGGAAACCTTGATGTAAATAGTAGACAGGAAGGACAAAGGAACCAGAAAAAAGTAGAGTCAGATTTAGTAAAAGAGGAGCTTTGTATGTGTGTGTGTATGTGTGTGTGTGTAGGGAGTTGGAAAGACAGGGAAGAGTTTGGGGCCCTATCCTATAGATTAAAAGCTTTTTACAAAACTAACCTCAAATTCTGAAAACTATTTGGTGAATATTTCTTCCTGCTCAAAAGACAGGAAAACATTAGGTAAAGAAAGTCTAGTATCAACTTAATCAATAATAGCTCATTGCAAAGTGAATCATTACAAAAATAAATCACCATCAGTGATTTATTTACTTTGCTCATTGCAAAGTAAATCATTACAAAAATAAATCACCATCAGTGGAAAAGGTTTTAAAACATAGGAAACTTGAAAATGTTTAATATAACTTAGTGGACGGCAATGATATTAAGTAAGTTAGAGAAGGCAGAAGGAAAGAAAACACTAAAGGACAGGAATTTAGTTCAGTTTTAAATGTATTAAATCTGAAGTATGTTTGGGGCTCCCAGGTAGAGATATTATAGTAGGAAATACGCAGGGTGAACCCAGAGCTCAGGAAAGCATGTGAAAGGTTTGGATTAAATATGTGACTTCAGAAGTTAACAGAAGTTAATGGTGGAGGTGGTTGTGGCAGCGGCAGAGTATGGGAAAGAATGAGAGTAGCCAGTGACTGGGGTGAGGAACCATGTGGAACACCAATCAGTATTTAAGGGATAGAAACAGAGGAGTTAGTAAAAGAAACAGACGATGAGGATGAACAGAAGGGAAAGAGAAGAACCAGGAGAGAGAGAAAAAAAGCCTTTTTCCTTATTCTTTTTCTTGTTTCTATTTTATCAAATGCCAAGGAAGGAAAATGTCGAATCTGCAGCTAGATTGACTTGCATGAGGCCTGAGAAAACACTACTAGGTACAGAAGAGAATTGGACTAGGAGACAGATTGAACGAGAATAACATAACCCATAATCTTTAAAAAACTGATATATGATTTCATATGTATACATATATATATATATATAAAGCATTCTTGAAATGACAAAATTATAGAGACGTAGGAAAAAATTGATGATTGCCAGAGGTTAGGAATGGTCAGCTGGGAGGTACAGATTTGTGGTGATGTAATAGTTCTGTCTTGCTGGGGGTGGTGGTTATATGAGTCTGACACACTTGATTAAATAACAGAAATGTACACATACATTGTAGTGATGTCAGTTTCCTGGGTTTGATGTTCCATGGGACCACTCTGTACTATCTTTGTAACTTCCTGTCAGTTTATAATTATTCCAAAATAAAAAAGGCTTTAGCAAATGACCCAACTAGGGCTATATCCAACAATATAGACAAATTGTAAAAACATATACAAAGATACAAAATAATATTTACAGCATTATTTCATATAGTTAACATACTAAGAGGCAGCACTCAATTATGTTGTCTAAACATATATACAAAGCTGATACAGCTATACAGTCAAAGAACTGATGACCATAAGAGTCAGACTAGTAGTTATGAAAATATGGGAAGAGAGGGCTGTGGTATAGAAGTGAAACACAGAGCTTTGGTTTTGCTCTCAATGTTTTGTTTCTTGACATGGGTGGTAGTTACACTTGTATTGACATTATAGTCATTAAACTGTGCATGTATGTTTCTCACATCATTTGGTGTGTTTCTTTACCAAAAAAAATATTTTAGGTGAACATAGGAAGAAGGATTAACCTTGAAAAGGAATAAGAACACTTCTTTCTGTGAGATAGGCAGAGTAATGAAGTATAATTTGAATGGAAGGCAGGAAAGTTGTGTCTTCCCTATGAAGTAGAGAAAAAAGCTAAGCTAAGAATGCAATAGAGATCTTAAGGAAATTGGAAAGGTTTAAAGCAACAGTTTATGGAAAAGGAGAAGTAATTAAACCACACTAAATAAGGGAGGATTTCCAAGCAACTTGAAGACTTCAGTGAAATTGGTAACCCTATATATTTATGAGACTGCAGCCATGAAATTAAAAGATGCTTGCTCTTTGGAAGAGAAGCTATGACAAACCTAGACAGCATATTAAAAAGCAGAGACAGCACTTTGCCAACAAAGGTCCATATGGTTTTTCCAGTAGCCATGTACAGATGAGGAGTTGGACCATAAAGAAGGCTGAGCCCCAAAGAATTGATGCTTTTTAACTGTGGTGCTGGAGAAGACTCTTGAGAGTTCCTTGGACTGCAAGGAGATCAATCCAGTCAATCCTAAGAGAAATCAACCCTGACTAGTCATTGGAAGGACTGATGCTGAAGCTGAAGCTCCAATATTTTGGCCACTTGATGCAAAGAGCTGACTCTTTGGAAAGACTCTGATGGTGGGAAAGATTGAGGGCAAGAGGAGAAGGAGACGACAGAGGACGAGATGGTTGGATGGCATCACTGACTCAATAGACATGAGTTTGAGCAAACTCGAGGAGAAAGTGAAAGACAGAGAAGCCTGGTGTGTTGCAGTCCATAGGGTCACAAAGAGTTGGACACAACTTAGCAACTGAACAACAACAGCAACATCTAAGCAAAATTTAATGATAGCATACTGTACAAGGCCATGGGAGTGTGTAGTGTGTTTGGGAAAGAAGTTTGTCAAAAGGAATTAAATATTTAAGAGGTTTGCTGTTTAGGAGTCAGTATACATCTAGGTATTCTGAGATGACAGGGCAAAGGTCAGGGAAAGATCATTCTCTTGGGTGAAACATGATCAAATAAGCAGAAAATGAATGAAAGTAGTCAGCTTTGGAATGTATTGAGGAAACTTGAAAAATAACCAGTCTGGATCAGTCATCAGTATTTATCCTCAAGAACAGAAGAATAGAATTAGAAGAAATGACAAATGTGTTGATTATAGCATAACTTGACTATATGTAGAAGAAATGTTGTATTGCTGAAAACTTAATGAAGGTAAGGGGATTTAAACTGAACCCATGTACACAAACTGTGATTTCCCTTCTCGTTTTAATAAGGAATAGAAGTTAATTTGCTAACTAAGAATGTTGTCATTACCCATACACGTGTTTTATGTACTTATGTTATGTTTCATGGTATCTTTACATTTAGTTTCATTTTGTGGGATCTTTTGACTACAAGTATTACCACAATACTTTCTTTTATTCAGATGGGCCAGTTTTACTATTCAGCCAAAGCATTTGATGTCTTAGAGAGGCTGGACCCCAACCCTGAATACTGGGAAGGCAAGCGGGGTGCCTGTGTGGGCATATTCCAGATGATCTTGGCTGGGAGGGAACCCAAGTAAGTAGACAGACAAGAGACGCTATTCTGTGCACTTGCTGGTTTCCTGGGGGGGTGACAATTGTTTTCCTGGCTAACATCCTCTGAAAACTAAAAATTATAAAGCAATCTATAGATTCAATGCAATAAAACGAGTATACTACCCAAAGCAACCTATAGATTCAATGCAATAAAATGAGTATACTACCCAAAGCAACCTATAGATTCAATGCAATAAAATGAGTATACTACCCAAAGCAACCTATAGATTCAATGCAATAAAATGAGTATACTACCCAAAGCAACCTATAGATTCAATGCAATAACACGAGTATACTACCCAAAGCAACCTATAGATTCAATGCAATAAAATAATGACGTTTTAGAATGATGAATGAAAGTTTAAGTTTTATACTGCCATTTTCACAAGCAATGTCTTTTTCAATCTCTTCTGCTCTTTTCTTTGCCTGTTGGTTTTTTTCTTGTGTCTCTTAGTTTAGACCTCAAAGAATTAGAAATGGAGTGAGTGTGGTTAAAAATTAATTTTTTTTGCCTTCTCATATTTCAGGAAATACTGAGACATTAGACCACACAAAATTACATGGCATATAGTTCCATTTGTAATAACAGTTAAACTACTGAAAACTAAATTCCATTTTCTGAAAGTAATTTCATGGAATGTATTTGTTACTGATCTATGATAGAAGATAATGACTATTTTATAAGTAAATAATCTATCAAAAATTAGTTCCTACCTTGTATATATTTCTAGTACTGTTAAAAGTTTAAAAGAATTTGGGTAGTTGAAAGAAGACACTTGAGGGAAAAAGGATAAAATATGAGCGAACCCTTAGGGAAGAGGATCAGTAGGCAGTCATCTATAGATCTGATGATGTAACAGGGAAGATTTAGTATGTATTACTTAAAACATGAGTTTTAATTTAAATTAAATTTAAATTAGTTAGATATAAATATTGAATATTTGCCAAATCATGGTCCTTAACTTTCCCCTCTTCTGTATTTATTAATGTGTCACTTTTCTTGAAGAGATCATCTACCCCAGCTTTCTGACATTTTCCATTTATGGCAGTGACACCCAGTTTGGGGTGATTACCACATTAAACAAAGGAGAACTCTGGGACTCAGTCAAGTTAAGTGACCTGTTAGCACAGAGCTAGAATTTGAACCCAGCTCCTTAATACACACTTTCTATTCTGTCCTACAGAATAACGATAGAAACAGAAATATTTATGTCATATTCAGACAAAAAAAATATGTGTATATGTGTGTGTATGCAAACAAAGAAAACTGAGATTGGTGAGGAGTTCACAGAATTTCCATTTTACTATGGCACCATAAGAATAGAAAGCTAGGAAGTCTGTGATTGGTTTATGAAAACACAGGAAAAGGGTAGGCAGATATGCCTGCTAGAAGGATGTGAAGAACCGTCACAAGTTATTTTAGCTGTTAATTTGCATTCTTGTCCTTTCACACCGTTTCCTCAGAGAGACCCTTCGAGAAGTGCTCCACTTACTGAGAAGCACGGGTAACCCGCAAGTCGAGTACATCGTCCGGATCATGAAGAAATGGGCCAAAGAAAACAGAGTGCCTGTCTAAAACAGCCCCCAAGTCCTCCAGAACCCATCACCACTTTGACATAAAATTGGAGATCATTTCCCTCAAGTTTATGTTAGAGACAAGGCTCTGTTTATTGACATCTCCTTCCTTGGTCTCCAAGCCTCCTGATCAGTGACAGGCTAGCTTAGACCAAGCCTCCTGGCTGAGTTAAGAGCTGTAGTCTGGGCTGTGGCTCCCATATGATCCCATGAGCAATAAGACTTTGGACTTGTCCAGTGCCTTTATTCTAAAAATACTCAGAGCACTCTTATGTAATTTACTGACTTAAAGGAGAATGACATAAACTTTTTTTATTTATTAGCATTCCATGGCATTTTCTCCAAGTTGCAATAACAGATGCCTTTACTGCTCAAGGGTCACATCATTTCTGTCATCTTAATTTTAGCCATCTATGTACGTGATCCTGTGTTACTGGGGAAATCCATAAAAAGTTTTGTAATGCATCTCTGAATCTTAGGAGAGCAGAAGTTATAAATAGCTACCTGGTTCTAAGAATGGCAGTAAGAACCTTCATCAAACTGTCCAGGCACTAATAGATAATAGACTTATGGGGTTATTCTTTTGATAGTTGAATTGTTGATGATAATAACATGTTACAGCAGAGTAACATGTATATTGCAGTTTTTAAAAGGTGAGTTCTATATGAAGAAAATCTGTGTGGGACATTTTAAAGATATTCAGGAAACAAAGTATACAGGTCTCATCAGTCACTTCTCCGTTATATTTTAGGTGGTCTTACAGGTTAGGTTTTCCTTCCTCTATCTCACTAAGTAAATATCAATTTTTGAAAGTAGGGCTCCAAAGATTATTTTATTTATTAATGCAATGATAATAGAATATGAATCATGTAAAGTTCTTTGAGGGATTCCCTCCCTAATGGATGGACTTTGTCCTAAGTCCTATTCCAGCTCAATGTTGCTGAGCTCTCGCAACACAACTTATACAACTGAGCATTTTTAGGCTCACAACCCATTTTTGGAAGATCGACCTACACATTTTATGTACCAGGTTACTTTGTTT
Source organism: Bos mutus (assembly GCF_027580195.1). Taxonomy (NCBI): domain Eukaryota; kingdom Metazoa; phylum Chordata; class Mammalia; order Artiodactyla; family Bovidae; genus Bos; species Bos mutus. Next base: position 21,201,177 of record NC_091620.1, on the reverse strand, counting down.
CTATATTACATACTTTGTTTCTGCCAGTTGAAGGTACCAGCATTACATAAGCGCAGAGCCATTCCTCTCCAGCAGGAGAACTCAAGGTCACCATTCCTTGAAGCACTAAAGACAAGAATTCCTATAAGCACTGAGTCAGGTTTTCCACCCCACCCCAGCATCCACTGAGGATGAAGGAGTTGCATAGGATAGAGACGGGAACGTGGCAGAAGTCAGCGCAGCGGAGGTGAGGTCAGTGATGGCAGAGGGTTCTGCCTTCTGGACGATTATGAGGGTTCTCCCACCTCCACTCAGGAAGGTGGCCAGTTCTCCAGTCTTTTATTAGACCCAGATCTAATCAAGTCAAAGCACAAATCAAAATAAACTGGCCAGAATAGCTGAGTTTTAGAAAACAAAATTACACCGCAATTTTTTATATACAAAAGCTTCTGTTCCTTATTATATTGTTTCTGTTTTTTCACTAGTTGGTCCTCAGTATCTAAGTTACTAGGTGGGTCAGATCTGGACAGAACCTGCCATAATCTTTAGAATCCTTGTGATTCTTACTTACCTCACTCAAAATATTAGGAAACATGACAGTAGAGAAAGACGTATGGACCTCTTCAGTGGTTTTTGGCAATGAAATTTGTCTTCCAGTTAGTTGCTGTTATTTTCAAATTTCCTATACTTGGAAAGCTTTTCCACGGATAGTGATTTACTTTTAAATGAGCTCTTGTTGATCTTAATGCTCCAGCTTCTCCCTGCCATTTTTCTGTCTCCTGGAAAAAACATATTCCAAAAAGAGCAATTCCCAGAATTTTAGATTAACTTTTTAAAAAAGTTTTTTATCTATAGAACCGACCCCCCCGCCAAAAAAAACCCCATAGAGACTAGTTTAAGAGAGCTACTGCCCAATTCTGTTATTAAGGATTGCTACTTCTGAAGTAGCTTGGCCCCTTGACGGGGCCTCAAGATTGCAGAGTAGTGTTGCATGGAGAGGAGAGGGTCCAGGCTTGGGAATGGAGTGATAATGTGTACAATTCATAGCATCAATGTGCTCTTTATACTCTGTAGCAGATACTACTTGCAAATGGAAAAAATGTTATTTTTATACTTCAAAAGAATTGTTATGTTCCACTGTAACATATTTAAATTAAAGCTTATTATTTGGTTATTTATGGTATTCTCTTAAGTGCCGTGAGTAAGGGTGGTGGGTTTATAATGTGCCTTCTCCCCTTTCTTTCCTGACCTCAGAGTGAAGGGGGAAACACCAAGTTTTACTCTCCACAAGTTACTCTTTCTGAGAGGAGAATAGACAGCCCTAAGAAGCCTTGTCTACTAAGGCTTGTATTTCCTGCTTAGCCATGTTAGGTTTGGCTCTCTACTAAGTCACAGTGCATTCCAGAAGTTCATTATACAACATTAACAAACGTTATACAACACTATACAAGTCTCATATATAGAAAGCTTCCAAATACTTGACTGAATAATTTAACGTAGTAACTGGAAGAGCAGGGTACTTGTGAGATCTGACCTCATGGATTCTTGTTCCCATCTAATTTTTTTTTTTCCTTTTGAACTTTTTATTTTGTACTGGGATATAGCCAGTTAACAATGATGTGATAGTTTCAGGTGAACAGTGAAGGGACTCAGCCATGCATATACATGTATCCATTCTCCCCCATACCCTCCTCCCATCCAGGCTGCCACATAACACTGAGCAGAGTTCCCTGTGCTGTACAATAGGTTCTTGTTAGTTATCCATTTTAAATATAGCAGTAATTGTTTTCTGGTGTGCCAAGCATATACTGGGCTTCCCTGGTGGCTCGGACAGTAAAGAATTCACCTGGATTGTGGGAGACCTGGGTTTGATCCTTGGGTTGGGGAGATCACCCAGAGGAGGGCATGGTAACCCATTCCAGTATTCTTCCCTGGAGAATCCCCATGGACAGAGAAACCTGGTGGACTACAGTCCATGGGGTTGCAAAGAGTTGGACATGACTGAACGACTAAGAACAGCATAGCACAGCAAGCATATGCTAGGTGCTAGAGATGCAGAGAACGCACAATCCTGATCCTTAAGAAACTCAGTCTAAAAGAAGTATACCCACCGAAACACAGTAACATGTGATTGTTGTCTCAATAGGAACAAGCTACTGAGAGATATAATAAGGCAGTGGGAATGTCTGTATCCTTATATAGGAGACACCTCCTTCCCCATTTGGGAGAAGCAACCAGAATGGATCCTAGAACTCAACAGCTACCAAGACGCCCAGACCTCTGCCGTTTGTGCAGCACATGCAACATATATCCAAGTACACAGAAGCCAAAGGACTGCTTTCCTTCTTTATGGCTTGATACACTTAAAAAGTTTCAAGCTAGTGGGCATTAAATCACAATAGTTATATCTACTTTCTAATAACAAAAATGAATTTGTGATTTCCTTTGTTGTTTTTATTCAGTCACTAAGTTGTGTATGACTCTGAGACCCCATGGACTGCAGCACGCCTGACTTCTCTGTCCTTCACTAGCGCCTAGACTTTGTTCAGACTCGTGTCCATTGAGTCGGTGATGCCATCCAACCATCTCATCCTCTGTCATCCCCTTTTCCTCCTGCCTTCAACCTTTCCCGGCATTAGAGTCTTTTCCAATGAGTTCGATCTTCGCATCAGATGGCCAAAGGATTGGAGCTTCAGCTTCAGCATCAGTCTTCCAATGACTATTCAGGGTTGATTTCCTTTAGGATTGACTGGTTGGATCTCTTTGCTGTCCAAGGGACTCTTAAGAGTCTTCTCTAGTGCCACAGTTCAAAAGCATCAATTCTGGGGTCTCTGGGGTCCTTCTTTATGGACTTACTCTTATATCCACACATGACTACTGGAAAAACTATAGCTTTGAGTATACAGACCTTTGTTGACAAAGTGATGTCTCTGCTTTTTAATACACTGTCTAGGTTTATCATAGCTTTTCTTCTAAGTAGCAAGCATCTTTTAATTTCACTGCAGTCACTGTCTACAGTGATTTTGGAGCCCAAGAAAAGAAAATCTGTCACTGTTTCCAGTTATTCCCTTCTATTTGCCATGAGGTGATGGGACCAGATGCTATGATCTTAGTTTTTACTAATTTTAGTGATTTACTAGTTTTTGTATTTATGACTCCCTTAATATGACTTAGATAAATAGTTATCTTTCTTCTTCATCCTATAAAATACTTCTCAGGTTTGTGTGTATTTTATGATAATGTCCAAACAGTCATCTGCTTATTTAGAGATGCTCTCAGAAAAGCAGAGCTAGAGACCTGATGATGTGCCCACAACCTGCCTCGACTCTGGAGGAATATGTGATATTATGAGGCAGCCACACACCAAAAGGATGTGTGAACACAATCAGCTGATGCATGTGTATTGACTGTGTAGTGTATAGACAACCTTGCACTCTTTTCTGCATCAAACCCCTTCTTCGGAGAAGGCAGTGGCACTCCACTCCAGTACTCTTGCCTGGAAAATCCCATGGGCAGAGGAGCCTGGTAGGCTGCAGTCCATGGGGTCGCTAAGAGTCGGACACGACTGAGCGACTTCACTTTCACTTTTCACTTTCATGCATTGGAGAAGGAAATGGCAACCCACTCCAGTGTTCTTGCCTGGAGAATCCCAGGGACAGAGGAGCCTGGTGGGCTGCTGTCTCTGGGGTCACACAGAGTCGGACACGACTAAAGTGATGCAGCAGCAGCAGCCAAAGGACTGCCTTGGTGGTTGGGGCAAAAAGAGAAATGGAAGCAGACACAGCAGGCCCACCACTCAGGCTACCGAACAAGGCAACACAGCTTACAAACCTCAGATACAGGAAAGCAGGAGGCTGCTAGGTGAACCTCAGGAGAGAGGGCAGTGGGAAACGCAGATGTGAGCATCCATACTGCAAATTACAGAAGCATTTGATTTAATTCACCTTTGTGTGTGTGTGTAATGATTCATGTATTTATTTGGTCAGTTACTTCTACTGTGTTCAAGAAACAATTAGAGATAAATTAGCAAATATATATATATATATATATATATACATACATATATATATAACAAATAGAAGGCATTTAAGAGTAAAAGAAGGAATACCCTGGTGGCCCAGTGGTTAGGATTCTGTGCTTTCACTACGGAAGGTCTTGGTTTGATCCGTGGTCAGGGAACTGAAATCCCATAAGCCATGCAGTCTGGTCAAAAAAAAGGAAGGCATGAGTAAAGTTAATACACAAAAATACATACCAGAACTATGAAAAATGGGCTGTAAATCTACTTTCAAGCTTCCCACAAACCAAAGCAAAAAGAGAAATACAAGCAGATAAAAAACTCAGTCCACTTGTGTAAATGAACCCTTTCTCCTTACAGGGAAAAAAAACTGAGATCTCTGTTGATGGGGTTCTGAGTTGGGTTTCTGCATCATAACTTAGACATAGCTATATGTGTAACAAAAATTTCAAGGGAATCTTATTGCATCTCTAAATATGTATAAGTCTTTCCCACTATGTATAAACTACACATACATATTATGTACAGTTAATTACATGAGCCCTTCCAATTTTTCATTTCCTCCATAGACATATAATTATACCCTCCTTTGCTAGTTTTAAACTGAGAAGTAGCTATTAATATGGTGGTGATGAGACATGTTATTCAAGTCTTAAAAATTGAAAGTGTATGTTAGGATGAAAATGTAGATAACAGCAATCTAAAGAATAATTGCAAGGTACTGTAAAAGCAATGAAATGATAGGATAGTATAGCTTATATTAATACATTTACTGAGAAAATGTAACAGGGGAAAATACTGTGGATGGGTCACACACAAAAGGCTACATAGGGGAAGTGCATCTTAAGATGAAACTTGAAGTACAGACTTTAACCACATAGAGAATAAGTCAATAATTATGTCCAATGAAGATAACATAAATGAAGGCTTGAATAATATTTATAAGATGTTTAATCTTAACTTTAATTGTTCCTATTTACCTACTTTCATTTATTCTTTGAGAAACAGTATGGCCTTTTTTGCAAACTTTAGCTTCATACTATGACCCAGGAATTCCACTCTTCTGTAAATGTTCAGGAGAGACTCTTGGATGTCCTTGGTGGTCTTGGGGTTAAGAATCTGTTGCCAGTGCAGGGGACATGGGTTCGATCCCCGTTCCAGGAAGATTCCACATGCCATGGTGCAACTAACCCCGTGTGTCACAGTTACTGATGTCCAAGCACCTAGAGCCTGTGCTCTGCAACAAGAGACGCCTGTCATGTCAGGAAACACGTGGTGTGTAGACTCTCCCACTTGAGAAGAATTCTATTCTTGTTAGTAGACTTGTATTACCAAAAAAATTGTGGTCAGTTTCTATTTTTAATTTCATCAATAAGAAATTTGGGAAGCTTTGTTTTCTCTCTTGTTAAGTAAATAGCTACTGAATAGTCTCAATTTGCCTCTTGGTCTGCAAAACCTAAAGTATTTACTAACTGATTCTTTATAGAAAGAGTTCTTTGACTCTTGCCCTAGAATATTACCTTATTTTCCTCAAGTGAAACTTTCAAGCAAGGTGTGGTTGCTTGAAAAAATTGTTGGGACTTCTCTGAGCTCCCATACTGCACAATTACACTTACATGAAGTATCCAAAGCAGTCAAATTCACAGAAGCAGAAAGTTAAATGGTAATTGCCAGAGGCAGGGAGGGAATTGTTTAATGGATATAGAATTTCTTGTTCTCCAAGAAGAAAAAGTTCTGGAGTGTACATTATGTATGGTGGTGGTAGTGGTTTAGTCGCTAAGCTGAAACTGTTAGTCACTCAGTCATGTCTGACTCCTGTGATCCCATGGACAGTGCCCGCCAGGCTCCTCTGTCCATGGGATTCTCCAGGCAAGAATACTGGAGTGGGTTGTCATTTCCTCCTCCAGGGGATCTTCCTGACCTAGGAATCGAACCCTGGTCTCCTGTATTGCAGGCAGATGATTTACCAACTGAGCTATGAGGGAAGTCCGTATATTATATATAAAAGTTGTTAAAAGAGTAAATCCTAAGAGTGCTCATCGCAAGGAGAAGTATTTTTTTCTATTTCTTAATTTTTGTATCTATATGAGGTGATGGATGTTCACTAAATTTGTGGTAATTCATGATGAAGTCAAATTATGCTGCATACTGTAAACTTCTACAGTGCTGCTGTACATCAACTGTCTCTCAATAAAACTAGAATAAAAAGTAAATAAAACATAAAAAAGTTCTGGAGATCTGTTCCAAAGCAACATGAAGGTACTTCTGAACTATACACTTAAAAATGATTAAGATCATCAATATTATGCGATTTTTAAAATCACTATAAAAAAAAAGGAATGTAAAAAGATATACCATACAAATAATAATCAAAAGCAAGCTGCCGTGTCTATATTAATAACCAGGCAAAGTAGACTTTAGCTTCCCTGGTAGCTCAGCTGGTAAAGAATCCACCTGCAAGGCAGGAGACCCCAATTTGATTCCTGGGTCAGGAAGATCCCCTGGAGAAGGGATAGGCTACCCACTCCAGTATTCTTGGGCTTCTCTGGTGGCTCAGCTGACAAAGAATCTGCCTGCAATGTGGGAGACCTGGGTTCAGTCCCTGGGTTGGGAAGATCCCCTGGAGAAGGGATAGGCTACCCACTCCAGTATTCTGGCCTGGAGAAACTGTATAGTCCATGGGGTACCAAAGATTTGGACACAACTGAGCAACTTTCACTTTCACTTCAAAGTACACTTCAGACCAAAGAGCCCACAGAAACCACTCAAATCATTTGCCTTGTTTTTGGACTGACTCTTGATGTTGCTCCCAATATCTTAGCTCCTTGAACAAAAGGCTGATTTATTCTATTTGCATACATTTTTCATCAACTGCTACAAGCAAACACAGTTTAATTAACTCTCCATTGGTAAATGGCTTTCCTTGCTTGACTAACAGATGAGCCACTCAGAAACCACTGCAGCCTCATTTTCACATTTTATTTTTGTGAAGAAATTCTGCTGTAATGAAACATTGTTTTAAATTTTCCTGTGTTTTCAAACTTTCCTTTCCTGTGAGCTGGAAATAGTGTGGGGACTGCTTAATCTGGAAATGTGACATATTGTGTTCTTCTAGAATTACTACACTGTTATTACATAATAAGCATGAAGCTTTGACATCTAATTTGACACAATAATTCACACTCCACTGTGCCTTAAAGGCTCCAATATCCAGGGTAAGAAGTCATTGGGGTTTCTCCGTCAAGTTTGTAGATCCTGATTATATGTTAAAGAAAGGGGAAATGACCACAAAGTGGGTCTGCCAACCAGCAGACCCACAGTAAGATGGACTTGGACCAGGGCTGCACTTATTACTTAGTTCCCAGACTCCAAAGCTGTACCAAAAGGGCAATGGTACATCCTGGGTCTCTGTATCAATGTCAACTATGACTTTGAGTCTCCCAGTCCTCAGAAAAGTCAAGTATTCCTCAGTTTACTGTCATCTGAGTAAATGGCCATAGGTCCTTTTGGGAAAGGACTGGGGAAATCACCAAATGTATGTTTTTTATGGTTCGACGGTTTTGCCAAATGTATACAGTCATTAGTTCAGTCACTCAGTCGTGTCTGACTCTTTGTGACCCCATGGACTGCAGCACGCCAGGCCTCCCTGTCCATCATCAACTCCCAGTGTTTACTCAAACTCATGTCCATTGAGTTGGTGATGCCATCCAACCATCTCGTCCTCTGTCATCCCCTTCTCCCGCCTTCAATCTTTCCCAGCATCAGGGTCTTTTCAAATGAGTCAGCTCTTCGCATCAGGTGGCCAAAGTATTGGAGTTTCAGCTTCAGCATCAGTCCTTCCGATGAATAAAATATATATGTTATATATAGATTTGTTAATATATATATATGCTTTTTTTTAAAATAAAAAGCTATTTTTAAAAAAGAATACAGGGACTTCCCTGGTGTTGTCAGTGGTTATGATTCTCTGTTTCCAGTGCAGGGGGTGTGAGTTCAATTCCTGGTTGGGGAACTAAGATTCCACATGCTGCAAGGTATAGCCAAAATAATAATAAAATAAAAAATAGAAATAAAAAAGAATCCCAGGTATAAGTTCATGCTCACCTGCTATGGTTGCAACCACTGTTTGGAAACTGGCATGAGACCTGGGCCATCTGTCCAGTGTGTCAGTGGAACTAAAAAAGATAATTACTGGAACACTGGTGACAAAGAGAACTAAAGCTTATGATGGGGAAGGTCGGCACAGATTGCAGACAAAGGCACTGGCGACCCACTCCAGTACTCTTGCCTGGAGAATCCCATGGACGGAGGGGCCTGGTAGGCTGCAGTCCATGGGGTCGCTAAGAGTTGGACACGACTGAGCGACTTCCCTTTCACTTTTCACTTTCATGCATTGGAGAAGGAAATGGCAACCCACTCCAGTGTTCTTGCCTGGAGAATCCCAGGGACGGGGAGCCTGGTGGGCTGCCATCCATGGGGTCGCACAGAGTCGGACACGACTGAAGCAACTTAGCAGCAGCAGCAGCATCCAAAAATCAAATTGATAAATGGCCTTGGACTTCTCAGTAGCAACTCTGGAAGCTTTAAAACAGTGTTGCAAAGCCTTAATAATTCTGAGGAAAAACTGTCTCCAACTAGAAACTGTCATTCAAGTATTCAGACATGTATTTAATTTCATAAAATTAGCTCCTGAATTTTGTGCTTTACTATCTGTTCTTGTATTTCTCCATTTTTCTATTAGGTTATTGTGTGCCTGCGTGCTATCTCTTCAGTCGTGTCTGACTCTTTGCAACCCTATGGACTGTAGCCCGCCAGGCTCCTCTATCCATGGGATTCTCTAGGCAAGAATACTGGAGTGAGGTGCCATTCCCTTCTCCAGGGGATCTTCCTGACCCAGGGATCAAACCCACTTCTCCTGAGGCTCCTACACTGCAAGCAGATTCTTTACCACTGAGCTGCCAGGGTACTGTTGTTGTTTCTCCTCGATTATTATCAGGGTAATTCACCCTTTGTGAAATGTGTTATAATTGTTTCTTTCCAATTTGTCTTTTGACTAAGGCTATTTTTCTTTCATAAAATTTAAATAGTCAAAATTATCAATCATAATTGGAAAGGCCTTTCCTAGTGTGAGTTTTTAAAAACATCTCAGCTGATTACTTCTAAAGTTTCTTTTCTTTTTTTTACATTTAAAATTTTGATTCACTACGTATTTATCCTTTTGTAAGGTGTGAAATAAAATTTTATTCTTGTCTCAGATTTGTCTCTTGCCTCTTTCCCCATCTCGCTTACTGTGCTCCAGCCACTCTGACCTTTTGTCCCACTTACTCCCTGCTGCTGCTGCTAAGTCACTTCAGTCGTGTCCGACTCTGTGTGATCCCACAGACGGCAGCCACCAGGCTCCCCCGTCCCTGGGATTCTCCAGGCAAGAACACTGGTGTGGGTTGCCGTTTCCTTCTCCAATGCATGAAAGTGAAAAGTGAAAGGGAAGTCGCTCAGTCGTGTCCGACTCTTAGCGACCCCATGGACTGCAGCCTACCAGGCTCCTCTGCCCATGGGATTTTCCAGGCAAAGTACTGGAGTGGGGTGCCATTGCCTTCTCCGACTTACTCCCTACACAGACCTTTTGCACTTGCGTTTCTTTCTCAGTGATACTCTGCCTTTGGATCTTCCCAAGACATTCTAGTCTTAAACCTGTCATTCTCAGAGAGGATTAACATAAAAGGAACTAACATGACACTGAACTGTCTTTAAATCTACCTATTCATGTTAATTCTGTTTGTCTCTGCTATTACCATTTAAGATTTTCCTATTTAACTCCACAAAGCAGCTGTTTTAAGCTTATTGCTAAATTCATTCTGGGGAAGACATGGATTTGGGGACAATCCTGCTGCTCTGCCTCTAGGACAGAACATTAAGGGAAAGGCATTAAATTAAGGATCAGATTGACCTGCTCTTTCTCTATAAGTACAGTTCTCCATAAGTGTAAGATTACCGCACCCTGGACAGAATATTAATCCTCAACCTGAGATTTGAGAGTCTGTAAAGTTATCAAAATTGCTGTGAAGATGTTTTAGATAGTAATTATCCATTAAAAAGGTATGAGTAGCTTGATCTCATGGATATTTTATAGATAACAAAGAATGCCTGCGCTCACAGCCGCTATGTGGGCTTCATTTGTAGCTCAGCTGGTAAAGAATCAACCTGCAATGCGGGAGAGCTGGGTTAGATCTCTGGGTTGAGAAGATCCGCTGGAAAAGGGACTGGCTACCCACTCCAGAATTCTGGCCTGGAGAATTCCATGGACTGTATGGTCCATGGGGTTGCAAAGTGTTGGACACGACTGAGGGACTTTCACTTCACAGCATTACAGTTAGATAACATGAGTATCTGACACATTTTAGGTAATCTAGTATTTTAGACAAAGATATTTTGACTTTGAATGAGAATTGACTTTGACCTCTTCCCAGGTTCTTCAAATGACCCCAAAACTAGGATTCTCATATTAGCTTAGCAGTTGAGAGCTGGGAGGGAACATCAGAACGATCGATTCCAACACCATCTTTATACAATATGAAAGTATTAATAATAAGAAGGCAAAAAACCCAGAACCAACTCATAACTCGTCTACAACATCACACTGACTCAAAGTCACCCACAGGTGTTAACACTGTTAACCTGGTTAATGGAATTAACAGAAGGCGTGGAGGGCAAGCTATCAGATTTGTTTTCCATTAAATGTATTATTAATCAAATGGACCGTAACCCTCATTCTTTTAAAGGTGAATTTCAATTAGTTTATGACAGGTGTGCCTGTGAGTCGTTTCCAACTAAGGTTCCTCTCCTACCAGAAATGGGTCATGTAGCATTCCGCTTTCAAGAGAGTTTCATAAAATACCACCACACTCTGTTGAGAAGGGTTTTTTGTAAATTAAACAGTTTAGACTTTATGAATGAGTCCAGAAGTGTTCATTGGCTGGTTCAATTTCCCAACTGCAAAACGTTACTGGGCATTTTATGACCCTGTGACACAATCCGCGGCGCAGTCCGACCAAAAAAAACAGAGGAGTCGGTTTAGGAAAGGGAGGCCTGTGGGAGTCAACGTCGCGCTTTGCGCAAGGAAGCTGCAGGGTGAGTCAGGTTGGAGTTAGCCATTTCCTTTCTTCCCCTGACATTTCGGGCTGCCGGGGCGCTGGGCGGGCAGACACCGAGGCTGGTGTTTGCGGCCTTCTACTCTTTCCCCGCATCTGCCTTGACTAACCAGCTGACAACCCCAACTCCCTAGAAGCGACAGAGACAGAGAGAGACAGAGACAGAGAGAGAGAGATGACCGGGCGCCATAGCTAGGTCGGTCCCAGGCACATCTCCACGCTCGCCACTGAGCGCCCCTCGGGTTTCCAGGTGCGAACAGGAAGCTTCTCGCGAACCCCCAGACCCCTCCCCTTTAGAAAGGGCGCAGACAGCGTCTCTGTTTCCATGGAAACCGGTCCTGCCATGATGTCACTTCCGCTGACCTGTCTGGACTCCAGACTGTTGGGAGGAAAAGAGGAAAACTGAGCCACAGCCACGACGGTGGATGCGAGCGTCTCCTGTCTGCGCATGCGCCCGCTCAGCGGCCTGCTTCTATTTATGTGGGGGATCCAACATGGCGGCTGCGGCGACCCTGACGATGGCGGTGGAGCCCGTCAGAACATAGTGGCGGGGAAGGGGGCACAGTCCGCACTCACGGTGGCGTCGGCGGAGACGGCTGAGGGTGGTGGAGGGAAGAAAAGCTACAGAGAGCAAAAGGAAGGGCAGGCAGGCAAACAACTCGGCGTAGAACCGAGCGCCGGCTCGAGCGAAGGCAGAGGGCCAGAACAGTGGGGATGGCGGAGCCACGCAGAGTAGCGTTTATTAGCCTGTCACCGGTGAGGCGGCGCGAGGCCGAGTTCCCAGGGACCGAACGCGAGCCCGAGTATCCTCGCGAGCCTCCCCGGCTGGAACCGCAGCCGTACCGCGAGCCGGCCCGGACGGAGCCGCCGGCCCCGCGGGAGGTTGCCCCCAGGTCGGACGCGCAGCCCCCGCCGCGGGAGAAGCCGCTCCCTCAGCGCGAGGTCAGCCGCGCCGAGCCGCCCATGTCGCTGCAGCGCGAGCCCCCGCGGCCCGAGCCGCCGCCACCGCCGCTCCCGCAGTTGCACTTGCAGCCGCCCCCGCCGCGGGAGTCGACTTCCCGGGCCGAGCCGCAGCCGAGGCCGCCGAGGGAGACGGTGCGCCTGGAGCTGGTGCTCAAAGATCCCACCGACGAGAGCTGCGTGGAGTTCAGTTACCCGGAGCTGTTGCTGTGTGGAGAACAACGGGTACAGAAGATCCCTCCCTCATCCCCCAGACCCCGGGAGCCTCGAGACCCGTCCGCCTCCCCCCAGTGGTTTGCACCTTCCGACGCCCACCTTGTGCGTCTCGGGTCTCCGCAGAGGGTGGCTGGAAAGGGCAGGGGCCGAGCGGGTGTGCTTTTCTCTGCTCCCCTGGGTTGGCCCCGAGGCTCCTACCCGCTCCACCGACCATCCTCCCCTACCCCCCGCATCCTGCTCTCGCTCCCGCTCCAAAGGCTGTTCGGATCTGGCTTTCCCTTGCACCTTTCGAAACCTCAGGTTTCCTCTGTGCCTTCTACAAAAAAAACCTGGGGGCCCTGCAAGTTGCGTTGTTGGGTTTTGCTTGCGGACCTCCAGCAGTCGGTAGAAAGGAAGAGAAAACCTGGGGGACACGCCCCCCAGTGTGAAGCAGAGACATTGTGTAACCCCTCCAGGATCATCTTCACCTTCGTCGCTGTTTGTTGTTGTGGGCGCTGAGATGTGCTTCTGAGCGTGGGGTATTTTTCTTAATTGAAGGGGATTTAAAAGTAATCTAAACATTTTCAGACTAAGGATTCCACTTTAGGAATGAAGGATACCTGAGCTAGTTATCTGGTTCCTTATTTTTCTCTTTCGTGTTGATATTGGTAAACCTTTTAAGCTTTGTTTTCTCTAGTGTTCATGCAGCAATTGAATGGGAGGGTGTCTCTCGTTTTATTTGGCGCTTACCATCATATTCTTATTTGAGTGTACATATCATTAGTTTATTGGTTCTAGTTGAAGGATATTGCACTTGGCCATTGTGATTTTTGGATGATGAAAATAATGTTAGCTTTGAATTTCTAAAAACTTTATTAAAAATACCTAGGTATGCCTTTGGTGGAACTGGTGAACAATGGAGATAGGAGAGGGGCTTGTTGGTAGCTGTAATTTTTATTGTTGGTTGGTGATCTTCAGAAGTAAGCTAGAAAGGGAAATGATGGAGTAAGTGTAATAAGAACAATTTCCTCTGTTGTTTAGAGACTATTCTGTTTATTAGGTTTTGCTTTAGCACTCGTCTAATGGACCCCAGAAATCACTTGTTTTATTTTCATCCTTGGTTATCTTTATAGTTGAAATGAATAACTTAGTTTAAAAATACCATATTAAACAGTGTCATTAGATTTTGTTTGTTGTAAAGCCGGTCAATCTTTTGATCATTATTTACAAATACTGTTGTGTGATCAAATCATTACTAAGTGTTTGCAACCAAAATGAATTGTTAAGGATAGAGATCATTTTGGTCATTTCTACACAACATTTTGCCCTTTAGACTCACTTTAGTGCCCATGTTATTCATAAAGTGATGGCATATTTTTCCTCCAAAGAATTTTGAGAATATTGGACTGAAGCATTTTTCCAAAAAATTGTGCTATATTTGATCTTCTAATCTAAAGAAGGTTTGCAGTTGTACTCCCTAATCTACTTCATAAATTATAGGTGATTATATTGGGGAAAAAATACATAATAATGACTAACATTTACTGATTTCTCACTGTGTGCTAAACACAGTTCTAATTGTGGCTTGTGGAGTTTAAGTCCAGCAGAACTGCATGAGAAAAAACCTTCATCCCCAATTTACAAAGAGGTGGCTGGTTCCCAGAGTGCTCATATATCATCTTATTAGTACTTTTTCCCATATGCTAGTACCAATTCTTAATAAAAACAGAATTCTTACAATTTACTCATATAGTATAAATTTAGAAAGTCCTGCCCAATTGAACTGAAAAAGGAATTATAGTAGAAATACAAAAACCTCTGTTATGATCTTTATGCTATAATATTCATGGGATGATAGACTAATAATAGATATGTATCTTTTAATTATTAAGTTGATTTTGACACCCTACCCTATTAATTTGATAATATCAGAACTAATAATTAAATGTACTAGGAGAAAGGTGAATAATTCATTTAATTTTTCTTTTACACTATCAGTTTGTGGTGTATTAGTCTAGTTATCTTGTACATTCAGCCATATATCATTTGACATATTCCACTTAACCAAAATATCCATTGTTTATACATACAGTGTGCCTTTGCAACAAATATTTGCCAGATTTTCCTATGATTATTCCCAGTGAACATATTTATTACATAAGGAAGTATAGAAAACACCTTTCTAAATGAAGTTGTCACATTTCCATGAAAGGAAATCCTGGGAAGAGAAACCAGGAAAAGGCAAAATGTAAGCAATAGAATTAATCTGCAAAGTGGAGATTCCCAGCTTTGGTTTTTCTTCCCCTCAGGAGGAGTCCAGTTTATTTTCAGTGATGATGGAATATTTTCAAAATAGTTTTTAAATTTTGTGGTGACTTAGTGGCTAAGTCATGTCCGACTATTTCGACCCCATGGACTGTAGCCTGCCAGGCTCCTCTGTCCATGGGATTCTCCAGGCAAGAATACTGGAGTGGGTTGCCATTTCCTTCTCCATGGGATCTTCCTGACCCAGGAATAGAACCCAGGTCTCCTGCATTGCAGGAGATTCTTTACCGACTGAGCTATGAGGGAAGCCCTCATTTTGCCTTATTGTAATTGAACAACATACTATGTAGCAGGTTAAGAGTAGCAAGGGAAGGAAAAGAGATCTTGTAAAATTAAAAGAAGGAAACTTTCTGCAATATTGAGATAGCTGTCTATTACCCAGTAAGATTTTACTTGATAGATATGTAAGTATAAAAAACCTGTTACATGTGAGTACAATCTGTACTGGGGTGAATTTAAACCATCTTTCATAAATATATAACAGTAAAACCCCTATTAACTAAATGCAGTCAGGAATTTTTCTAAACTTACTTATTTATAAGGGAAAACATAATCAAATGAGCAGGTGTTGGCAAAATATGGAAAACAAAACCCGCTCTAGTTGTCAGAACACAGATTAGCTAAACCCTTAACCTTGTCTGCAGAGCATTGATCCTGGTTGAGGTGGAGGCACTGTAATCATCTCTATCCTGAAAGAGTAATTTGTTCACCTTTTCTGGCTCAGGGGAATTGATACACAAGAAATTCTTTTTTAACTCTTAGTAAACCAGAGAATCACTTAACCAGAAAACATCTTCCCTTAAGCATGATTAATTGAGCATTTTGTATAAAAATAAATGATTACAGTGGTAATGTGATTATACTGTTACCAGAGCATTCTGTGGTATTCCATTATTTGTCATACTGCATATTTTGGATAACATATATGAAAGCTCTTCTGAAAATGGTGTTAATTAGTTAATCAAAGGAAAGAATTGTTGCATCAATTTTGCCTATGGGTTGATCGGTTATTTCGGTATTTACTAATTATTAGGTCTTTTCACCCCAAAAATGTAAAGCTTAGAGCCTTAATTTTGAAAGTGAGTCAGTTTCCTTAAATTTACTTTTATAGATTATCAAGAGTAAATAAGTGATTTAATTTTGCTGCCTATATAAAAATCCACATATAAAATATTTGATAATGGTTTATAAGGTGATTCTTATTTAAAATATCTATCCATGTGTTTATATTTGCTCATATAGAAGTGGGTCAGATCAGTAGTGAGATGTAGTATTTGGACTCCATCGTGATATGAGGAACAGTTTATAATGGCAAGGCACAGTGGTTGTTGACTGTCCTTAACTCTGATCTCATGTTAAGGCTGTCCCCTGCACATGCCTGGTGCTTCTTGTTTCATCACCTTTCTGCTTGCTTGCTTGCTTTTTTTATTTCTGTCATTTATGTTTTGTTTCTTTCCTTTCTTGTTTCATCACCTTGCTGCTGTTTTGTTTCCTTCAGGTCATATTTATATTTTCCTTTGATAACTCCTGTTGGGATAAAGGACTGTACATGTTATTTAATAGATAATTTTCAAAATTGATTTAAAAGTTCCTTTAAGCTTTAAAATGTATCCTTTCATTCTAATGCCTCCTAAGTATGATGAATTGTTTTGTATTCATTCTGTCCATATTTTTCGATTAATCATGTCTCAGCCTTTATAGCCAGGATAAAATATCTTGGTTTCAAAGTTTGCAAAACGTCATCCCTTCTACATTTTTTCTTGACCTTCAGGGCAAATCTGTGTCTAATATTTCAGCTGTAATGTACTCTCACTTTAATTACTGCTTGAAGATGGTACGTCAGTTAAAGCATTTAGCCTTTTTTTCCATGAACTTTCTAGTCAGTTGTTCATAATTAGATTATGTGTAGCTCCTTGTTTTGTTTTTTTTTTGTATATTGAAATGTATCTATCTATCTATCTATCTATCTATATATATATATGAAGTGTGTCTGTGAAATAGTAAGCTTGAGTAAAAGATGTGATGTGTCTTTTTGTTTATTTTGATCAGTAGGTGGTAAATGCAGGATCCTAGCTGTATGTTTTAAACTGTGCTTTATAGTAGATTTTAACTCTACCTGCTAAAAGGAAGCCTTGATAATGTAAGCTGTAGCTATCAAATTTTTCTGCCTTGTTTAGAAGTCGTATGAATTTCTTGAATGGATATTCATTGACAGGATGTAGATGATATAGAGCTTGTCTGTGCTTGGCCTCAGCAAAAAGCTGTAGCAGCTATAGATACTCCAGTGCTAACTCAGGGCAGATGATTAAATGATAATTGTAATAAACTTTTAGAAGCAAAAGATTTTCTGACCAAATTGGTTAATCTTTGTTGGGAAGTTATAGGTGTTTTGTTTTTTTTTTTTAACCTAATTTTCTTGGGTTTCTTTGGCCTTTTTATTTTGGATAGGGTAACCATAGATCATTTTGTGACTGAAGACAATTTGAATTGTTGAGTTTTTAACTGTTGAAAAACTTTAAAATGTGTAAGAGTCCATTAAAACTGCAAATATTTTTGCTATAAACCAACATGTCTTTCTAATTAGTTTTTTTTTAATTTTTGAATTTTTAAAAAATTAAAATGGATTTTTCAAATGAAGTGTAGTTGATTTACAGTGTTAGTTTCTTTTTTAATTACTTTTTAATGCTTCTAATTTATTTGTTAATATTTGGAAAAATTGACTTATTTACTAAATTTTAAAGATATAGTCAACTGTAACTGAAGTAATACTAATACTTCTGTTTCTTTTACCATTCACTTTGAATCAGAAAAAGCCTGTTTACACAGAAGACCCATTCAATGATGATCATCAAGAGAGGCAAGAAGTGGAAATGTTGGCTAAGAAGTTTGAAATGAAATATGTGAGTATAATAAACTTCACTCAGGTAATTTTATCCTATTGGCCTATTTTTTTTTTCCCTGTGACTGGTTGGGAGGGCTTATGACATCCATTGCTCACATTATCTTGTTCTAATAAATTGAACCCAGATGAATGGTTAGATGATCAAATAAAGATTCCAATAGGTTTGTGGTGGCTATAGTAGTAACTGTCATTTCTTGTACTCCTTCTGGAGTTTCAGCAGTTTGCTTATCATTACCTACAATCCTTGTAACAGCACTGCAAGGTAAGTGACATTGACCACATTTACAGATGAGGAAAGAGGTCTGAGCTTAAGGTTAAATAACTGATCTAAGGTCACATGTACTGATGGCAGAAATGAGACTGCATTTCCAGGTCTGTTTAGCTTAATCCTTTGCTCTTTCCACTGCCATTGAGAACACTGCTTTAATTCCTTTGGTGTAGTAGTTCTTAAGCCTTCCTGCCTCTTAAGTGTTTAAGAGATTTTGAATGTGTGTCCTTCTAGGCCACTTACAGGATCAGTCAAGAAGCAGCATGAAATTTCTTTATAAGTGCCTTGTCTACCTTAAAAATCCATGTGCATTTTATAAACTGTGCCACAATAGATTAGTGTTTGTTTTAATATAAAAATAAATTTGAATTTCCTGATTGTGAAATTGCTTACTATTATTCTCATTTTTTCTGATATAGTTGACTTGGTTGGAAAATCCCTCCCATACCCTTCCCGTGTTTATTCTATGGCTTTAACTACCCCTGTCTCATTGCTCAGACCTGACCCAAGAGAAGCAAGACCTTACCTCTCTTGTGGTTCCCCTGAGAGCACTGGAAAGTATCTCACAGAGATAGGACATCAGCTCACACTAGCCCCGTCATTCGTGTTATCTTCAGAGTGCAGTTAGGGTGGCAGTAGTAGTAACTGTCATTTCTTGGTGATCTTGGTGAGCACTTGTGAGGAAACAGTTTGAGGGGAGGAAAATAGATGAGAATGTTTTGAAATGTGGGTCAGGTTCTAGGTCATACTTTGCCAGCTGCTAATTGTATCCATTGGTGAGTTTATTTAACCTCTTTGTGCCAAAGTTTTCTTCCCTGTAAATTTGAGAAGTTCAGATTTTTCCCATCCTTCTCTGGCTCTGTATTCTGTGGCTGTATAATATCCTGAGGGGTGCACTGATGGAAAGAATAGCCAAAGTTGTTACACTGATTTGTAGTGTTAATTATAATGCAGTGTTCTCAGATTATAAATCCTGAAATAGCTGTTTATAATTTTTATACAAATTAATAAATACTTGGGTTAAATTTAGTGTTTTAACCAGCTAGTACATTTTACATGGTTCAAATTCAAAAGTATGGAATGAAAAATCTTCCTTTTATTCTCTTGTCCACCCACCTAATCTCATTTCCAAGAGGCAAATAGTGTTCTTGAGTGTCCTTCCCAAAGATATTTTATGTGTATCTTTCTGTATACATTATTCCTTCCCCTACCGCCACCCTTTTACACATATAGCAGAATACATGATTCTGCTCTTTGCTTTTTTCATTTCCTATATCATGGAGATTTTTTTTCATATCCAGGCAAAGGGAGCTTTCTCTCTTTTTCAGAGCTACATGGTATTCGGTTGTATGGAAATATCACAGTTTATTTAACTAGTCCCCACATAATTGCAAAATTGTTTCCAAAAATTTGCTTTTCTAATAGTGCTACAGTAAATTATTTAGTAGCATGGCATTTCATACTACTTCAAGTTTATCTGTAGAACAAATTCCTAGAAGGGGATTTTTTAGGTCAAAACATTTATGCATATATATTTTTGGTATATACTGTATTATCAAATTAGGAGTTTCAGTTATTACTCTCTACTCCCTCCAACACTCTTATTAAAATGTTTTTTTCCCCCATGGGTTATAAAACCAAGGGTTACAATTGCCCTTTGAAAATGGAAGACTCCCAGCATATCCTATAAAGAAGGAACCTCACAGTTTGCATTAAATCTTATTGGAGATCTTTCCTGGCATAGACAAACCAGTGTCCAAAAGAAGTTGGTTGATGTGTAAAATTGTTTTATGTGATTAGGATATACTCAAGCACTGTCATTTTGCAAGGATAAAATGTTACTCTTGTTATCATTGAATTTAATGGACTATATTTCTTCCCTAGTGTTTTATTTTGACTGCTGACTCTTTTATTTCATTCTAAGTAGAGATTTAAAATATTCTGCCTCATCAAGGTTTTATGTACATAAATCTAAAAGCATGCCATGAATATCATAACAGTGAATGTTATGTATGCATATTATTACAAGTTATTTGGAACCTTTTAAGAAAATCATCAGACTCTTAAGTGACCTGTGAGAAGATACCTTGTCCGCTCTAGGCTCCAGGCTTTGTAAAAGATCACTCTTAAACAGCAGAGATTTTCATTGGTGTTTAAAGACAGTATATGTAGATGTCTATATGTATAGTTATACATATATGACAATTGTTTATATAAGCACCATATGTGTATTTATATTTTAACTAAAAGAAAATCTTTTAGATATTTGCAAAATGTTAACCCACCAAAGTTCGATTACTTTTTGTGCATATGACAAAAAAATGACTTAGTTTTTTGAGGTTTATAAAACACAAATAAAACTTGTATCCCTAGCTACCTTTTCTTCTTACTTTTTTCCCTTTTGTAATATAACTTAGATGTCCTTGTCATTATTTCTGAAAATCACTTAAGGTTATTTCTGACCTTTTGTTTCTTGGAACAAGAGATGGAGATAATTTGTTAAATTCTGTATATAAATAATGAAATATTTGAGTATTTATGTTGGACATACAAAGAATCATGTTATTTGCCGCCTCCTGGAGAAACTTTAAAAATAATTGGGAAGACAAAACATATGACACACAAATGCAGTGTCTGTGGAAATGAATGACTCTCCTTTGGGGACCTAAAATTGAGTAGAAGAGCCAGTCTCATTCTTGAAATTGGGAGGAATTTTGGAGACTTGAATGGATCCTTTGAACCTCCTTTCCACCCTTTGTAGACTTACACTGGATGAGAGGCAGCAGCAGCAGCGGGCTGTAGTGGAAAGAACCCAGGGTTATGATTTAATGAAGCTGCATTCTAATCTTCTCTTTGCCATAACTAGCTGGGTTACCTTAGTGAAACCTCTTGGCTTCTTTGTGCTTTAGTATGTGTGAGGTGAAAGTAAGGTCTGCTTAGTCAACTTTATAACACAAAAGTTTTGTCAACATAAGATGAAAAATAGATTGTTAATGTTTAAAATGTTTAAAGTGCTATCTAAATGCGAAATGCTGTTTAGTCACTTAAACATATCATTCTTTTCTCTGAAAAATAATTTATTTCAGGAAATAGCAAGTAACAGATTAATTTTGCAAAAAAAGACATTAAAACACCAATATTTTTCTCTCTCTTTTAGGCAGATATATTAACCTGGCCTCCTGATTACCCAGAGGGCTAGACCTATGCAGAGAATTACTTCATTGGATAAAACAGAAATTAAAGCTTATCATTCTTGTGGAGAGTTGCTTTATTCTGTACTTGTCGTAAATTCTTTGTACATAAACATCTGTGTGGTTTTAACCTCTTAATTGACAACCCCACTGATTTTGATCTCCTTCAGGAATTTTGTTCCATGTAGCCTTTATCTTTGGTCCTCCAATCACTTGTTACATATTCTTCTTAACTGTTTTGTCTTCTTACAGACCACAACAGATTATTTGGAGCCCTTTAAGAAAAATTATTGGCCAACAATGACTTGGGAGAAGATATCTTTTCCAAGCCTAGACTCTCACAAAAAAGAGTACGGTTAAACAACAAATGGGGATATTATTGCCCTATAGTTTATACTGTCCTGTAGTTATTTTAGTGTTTGAAATTCAGGAGTAGCAAATTCAGATGTCCTCAGTTGTGCACTGATCAATCAGTGAAGCAAGTCTGATGGACACTGAAAGTGGGGGATTCTTCCAAACGGAAGACAGACAGCACATGCCCTGTCTGAAGGGGACACTGCTGCTCGGTTCCAGCCTTTGTTAACTTTGCAGGAATTTGGCCTTAGGGTTGCCAAATCTTTCCATTTCTCAAAAGAATGCTGAAATCTGCATTTTACTCTATTATTCTTACTTTTAAATGTTGGCTTCTAACTAAAACACCTCCTGGGCTGGCCAAAATATATCTGAGGGCCGTATTTGGCTCTCAAGCTTTTGTTTGAGACCTCTGTATACTTGGTTCACCTTTTTTTTTTTCCCTAATACATTTAACTTGTCAGTTCATCTACTTTTTACATTCTGCCTTTTCTCTTCTGTGAGCAGGGTGGCTGGTGGTACGTGTGGGGGCCTATACCATTTCTACTGTGATGGAGCATGCATTTGTATGAAGATTCAGAGAACTGGGCAAGCTAAACTTAAGGAGAAAAATAGGATGCATTGAGATGTGGCTGGGTCCAAGAGAGATGTTAGTGATAAATTCTGTGATTTGTTGGAAAGCCTGTGAGGCCAGTTTGTGGGCTTTTTGTATATATAGCTGTTACTTATGCTGGAGAGGAGTTATGTGAAGGGGGAGCAGGTGACCACCTAAGGGAGAAAGGAAGACTGCCTGTGGCGTATAGGATGCACTTTATCCTGCTGCCGTTGCTTGTGGATAGAAGGACTAAGACAGCTTTGGTAGTTGAAAACCAGTGATAACAAATTATGGGGCATATAGAACCCTGTATTGAATGATTGGTTTGTGTTTTTCCCCCCTTCTGTCCTATTTTTATTGTCTGTTGTATTTCCTGTTACATTACTTGTCAAATAATGTGACAGTGTGTCAGTTCAGTTCAGTTGCTCAGTCATGTCCAACTGTTTGCGACTCTCACATCCATACATGACTACTGGAAAAACCATAGCCTTGATTAGATGGACCTTTGTCAGCAAAGTAATGTCTCTGCTTTTTAATATGCTGTCTAGGTTGGTCATAACTTTTCTTCCAAGAAGCAGGCATCCTCTAGTTTCATGGCTGCAGTCACCATCTGCAGTGATTTTGGAGCCCAAGAAAATAAAGTTTGTCACTGTTCCCATTGTTTGCCCATCTATTTGCCATGAAGTGATGGGACCAGATGCCATGATCTTAGTTTTCTGAATGTTGAGTTTTAAGCAGCTTCTTCATTCTCCTCTTTCACTTTCATCAAGAGGCTCTTCAGTTTCTCTTCGTTTTAGGCCATAAGGGTGGTGTCATCTGCATATCTCAGGTTACTGATTTCTCCAGGCAGTCTTGATTCCAGCTTGTGCTTCATCCATCCCGCCATTTTGCATGATGTACTCAGCATATAAGTTAAATAAGCAGGGTGACAATATACAGCCTTGACATACTGCTTTCCTAATTTAGAACCAGTCTGTTGTTCCATGTCCAGTTCTAACTGTTGCTTCTTCACCTGCATGCAGATTTCTCTGGAGGCAGGTCAGGTGCTCTGGGTAGTCCCATCTCTTGAAGAATTTTCCACAGTATGTATTTCCTCAGTATGTGACGGTATGCATTCAGCATCAGTTGCTAAATTATTTTTTGGAAAAAGAGCGATATAGGTATTCAGCACTTACTTCTACCTAGAATATATCAAAATGGTTGTTGTACACTCATGATAAATAGTTAAGTCCAAGTTTTGACATTTGACATTTGTCGTGTTGGTTATTGTAGGCAGGAAGTAGAATACAGTTTAAAGAGACCACCATAACTTCCTCATTCCCAGTCTTAAGACTCCACATGTTGAGGCTAAATATGTATAGTACTTCCCAGTTCAGTTTTTAGATATTTCTGGATTGTGTATGTTTTTCTGAGGCCATGTATACTCTAGATTAGAGCATGTAATGAAGTTTGGTTTGATGGGTGTAGACTTGTTCTCTAAGCCTGCGAGGCCATAGGATGACATGTGATGGTTGGAAGATTTGTTTTAGTGATTTTTCTCACTTTCTTACCCCAGCATCTTGAAAGATCATGCTGTCCTAGAACTGGATATAACTTCAATAATCTAAAGGGAAGTGCTTAACCCAATATCTGATACCTTGCAGTTAAAACTGTTTGAATCTCAATGACTCTCTAAACAGGAAGACATGTATTCTTCCAGGCATTTATTAGCCTTTATAAAGTCACATTGTGACTTTAAAATCTGCTTATTATACCACAAAGATTTTGAACCCACCTCTAGTGCTTTGATTTTGGACTTTCTGAACCCTTAAGTGGCTTCATATTTATTTTAAAAGAGAGGATAGGGGTAGATTTGATGGTGTAAAAGTTATGAGCAGTCTTATAAGTAAGGCATTTGATGGAGTTGAGTTAACACTTTTTAGTAAAAAAGTATATAAAAAGTCATTCTTTTGGTATGGCTTTTAAAACTGATTTTGTTCAATTATGTTTTAAAGAATGGCAATGTCTTGGCATAACTAATTTTCAATGAAATTGGCTTCTTCATAGTATATACTAAACTGAGTTGAAAGGAAATATATTTTTGTACTTAAAATAATTGTAAATTGTTTGAAAAGTGTCCTCAAATGTGAGAGTGATGTAAGTGGATATCAGAAAGCATTTATGTGCCCTGTCTGGGAATTTTAAGGATTCTGTCTGCTCTTCATATTATTAGATCATCATCCACACTTGCTGAGGCATTTGAGCTTCCTTGAGAACTTCCTGGGAGAAGGCACTGGCACCCCACTCCAGTACTCTTGCCTGGAAAATCCCATGGACAGCGGAGCCTAGTAGGCTGCAGTCCATGGGGTTGCTAAGAGTCGGACACAGCTGAGCAACTTCACTTTCACTTTTCACTTTCATGCATTGGAGAAGGAAATGGCAACCCACTCCAGTGTTCTTGCCTGGAGAATCCCAGGGACGAGGGAGCCTGGTGGACTGCCGTCTGTGGGGTCGCACAGAGTCAGACACAACTGAAGTGACTTAGCAGCAGCAGCAGCAGCAGCAGAGAACTTCCTGGGCTGGTTTTCCTCTATTTGTTTTGGCCTTATACTAAATCTTGTCCCTAAGAATCAACTTGGTAAAGCAGTTTGGGCCAGCTTGTTAATACTACCACAAAATGAATTCTACTTAAAAAGCACATGTATATTTAACTTCTGTTGACCAGTAATAGTGTGGTACTGCAAATACAATAAAAATGTAAAATAATAGCCTTTTAAAGCAGTCTGATGGGTGTGGTTTTTCAAAGGGCAAGAGAGAATTGTCCCCTCAAATAATAGTTTCTTTATTGCAGTTAACAATTCTAATTGCTTGCCATGACATGCCTTTTTAAGTCCTTGGCCTCTTTAAGCTAAATAAATTTCTCTTCATCTTCTTTAAATCCCATAGGAACAGTTGAGAATCAGCAGTTTTAGGGTATTTGGGAGGAAGGTTCTGTATCCATAAGTGGTGATTATAGAAATCTGAGTATACTGTTTCTTTGTTGTTAAGTCAGCTCTTGACTGACTTTCCACTGACTTAAATCTCTGCCTTTTTCTGTTGGTAGGTTAAGGAAATTAGTAAAGGTGGAAGATAAGGTTGTGATAGGGCTGCAGCAACTATCTGTATGACCAGTAGATATTTTCTTCTTGGTTATCAAACTGGAGTTTTGGCAGTGTCATGCTTCTGTCTTCCGTAGGTGATCAATGAAAGTTGGTTATTAGTTTAGGGTTATTATAACTTGGAGGCAATAGGTGGTTCTGTAAGTTTGTTTTCCATTTTGGTGTTCCAGTATAATTAGACTTCATTGGCTTGAAACACTGATTATCAGGTTAAGTACTAATGACTCGGTAAGCCATTTTTTTCTGAGTCATGGTATGTGAACTAGTGCCCTCTAGGAATAGATTTAAAGGGATTTCTTCATCTTATATGTAGCAAAATTCAAAGGCTTTTAAAATTTGGAAAATAAAATTTGCATTGCTTTAAGATGCATTTACTGTGTAAACTATAATATCAATAATTGCAGGAGGCCAGACAATTTATCAGGTAAGGGTTTGATGCTACTGAGAAGTATTTTTGCTAAAGATACTGGACAAGAGAGCAGCTCAAAATAGGCCTAGTAGGAAAGACATGATAATACAGTCCTTTGCCAATCTGTCTTGAGTTTCTTTAGGTGAATTTAATATTTTTAGATTAAAAAAAAAAGAAATTTCACTGGTGGCCTAGAGGTCAGGATTCCAGACTTTCTTTGCTGTAGTTCTGGATTCAGTCCCTGGTTGGGGAACTGAGATCCTGCCAGCCAAAGTCTCCCTTCACTGCTACTTCCAATTATATCCCTTCCACACTGGTAATAACCATGGTTATCCACTGGTTATAATTCTTTGAGCTTTATATATATAAAGCTATATATATAGCTATAGATGTATATTGTTGTGTTTTTCTTAAATGAAATCCTTCTGTTTGTATGATAGTTGAATAAACAACTTGTTATTTTTAATGTTGTCTCTGTGATTACCAGTTAGGTTGAGCACTTCCAGATACTTAGTGAATATCAGTATTAGTTTTTCTGTGAATAGCCTGAACTATACATAACACTTGGTAAATTGTTCTTGTTACCTTCTATATTATTGAATAGTCTTCTACCACATTGTTTTAAAATGGCTGTTAATATTGAATAGGTTTGTCATAGTATAATTTATACCTTTATCATTGTTATGGTGCTATAATTGATATGAGCTTGGGAAAATCCTTATACTTCTAAGATCCTATTTTTAGAGGCATTTTAGTTTGATTAATACTCTTAGGTAAAGAATTAGCCATTTTGGTTGCTATCATTGACAAGTGTCACATTTCCTTATTTAACCATTTTACTGAATATAATAGGGATTCAGCGCTATCATTTCCATTGGTAATTACTGGTATCTTTGACTAGACTTAAATGTTCCTAAATCTCTCTACTTATGTGTAAGTTACTAGACTTATGCATAAGTCTCATTGTGCTCATTAAAATAGAACCTATTTGTTTTTCAAGATTTCCCTGGATAAATCTTTTATAGGCAAATAATTGTGCCTAGACAAAAAAATACATTAGGAGAGCAGAAAAAGATCATTGTGATTTTGAGTGGAAAACATCTAGGAGAAAAGCTTTACAACTTGGGCTAAGTTGTAAAGGGTGGGAGTATTCAGAGAGGAGTAAGAGATTATTCCAAATAAGGGGAAAGCATGAGGAAAGATAAGCCAGCATGTTTGGGAGGAGAGTGGGTATATAAACTGAATGGATTAAAGTGCTCAAGTGAAAAAAAAGTTGGAAAGGTAGTTTTGAGTTAGCATGTAGAAGGCATTTAATTAATGCCATAGTAAGAGTTTTGGATTTATTTTGTAATACGATGCTTCTGAAGTATTTTGAGCAAGGAAATGAATATGAAATGATATTTTAGAAATGTTAAATGATATTAAGCAGGATGAATGAAGGATTAATATGAGGAAATAACGTGACAAAACTAGGCAGCATATTAAAAAGCAGAGACATTACTTTGCGGACAAAAGCTATGGTTTTTCCAGTAGTCATGTATGGATGTGAGAGTTGAACCATAAACAAAGCTGAGCGCTGAAGAATTGATGCTTTTGAACTGTGTTGGAGAGGACTCTTGAGAGTCCCTTGGACTGCAAGGAGATCAAACCAGTCAATCCTAAAGGAAATCAGTTCTGAATATTCCATTGGAAGGACTGATGCTGAAGCTGAAGCTCCAATACTTTGGCCTTCTGATGAGAAGAACTGACTCATTGGAAAAGACCCTGATGCTGGTAAAGATTGAAGGGAGGAAGAGAAGGGGACAACAGAGGATGAGATGGTTGGATGACATCACGGACTCAATGGACATGAGTTTGACATCACCTGGAGTTGGTGATGGACAGGGAAGCCTGGCATGCTGCAGTCCACGGGCTCACAAAGTAACTGAACTGAACTGAATGGGGAAATAAAATGTTTGATGAACCGCACTGAACACACTCTAATGTAAACCTCATCAATGGGAACTGTGAGACAAGCACTGATTCTGTATATATGACTAGCTTCCCAAAGCCCCTGTCAGTATGTCAATGAGCAGAATCTTTATTTCTCTGAAGGGCTGATACAACAGACTTTGAGATGGAACTTCTACTATTATACAGGAAGTATCAGTGGTTTAGTAAGTGTTGTATTAGTAGTCAGTCGCTCAGTCATGTCTGACCCTTTACAACTCCATGCACTGTAGCCTGCCAGACTCTTTGGAATTCTCAGGCAAGCATACTGGAGTGGGTTGCTATTCCCTTCCCCAGGGGATCTTCCTCACCCAGAGATTGAACCTGGGTCTCCCTCATCACAGGCAGATTCTTTACCATCTGAACTATCAGGGAAACCCCTTAATATGAGGAAGGAGATGCTAGTTAAGGTTTTCATTACATTTAAGTGAAAACAATGGCCAGGATTATAAGCAATGGCAGTTAGAATGGAGAAGAAACTGTAGATGTGAATAATTATATGAACAAAGGTTTGTGGGGAGAAAGAGTTGAAGTAGAAGTATTAATGAAGAGTTTTTAAAAATTGTTATTGGAGTATAATTTAGATACAATTCATTCATTTAAATATACAGTTTGGTGAATTTTGATAAATGTATGCTGTCCTATAACCACTACAGCAATGATGATACAGAACAGTTTCAACATCCCAGAAAGTTCACTTCTACCTCTCTACAGATAACCCTCTCCCCTCCAGCCCTGGCCCCTGGCAACCTCTGATTTATTTTGTGTTACTATAGATTTTCGGGTTTTGTTTTTTCTTTTCTAGTGTTTCCTATAAATGTCCTCTTACAGTTTTTTGTATATGGTTTCTTTAACGTGGTATAATGCTTCTGAAGTGCATCCAAGTGTTGCATGTTATCAGTAGTTATTTTTATTGGTGCAAAGCATGTGGATGTAACACTGGGTGATGGGCACTGGGTGGTTTCCAGATTGTGGTTGCTAAAAGTAAAGCTGCTCTAACATTGGAACATAAGTGTGTGTGTGTGAACATATGTCTTCATTTCTCTTGAGGAAATAGTAAGAGAGGAATTGTTAGGTCATATGATAAGTGTGTGTTTAACTTGATAAGAAACTGTCAAACTTTTCCAAAGTGGGTGTATCATTTTGCACCAGCCACGAGGGTTTGAATTGTTCCACATCCTTGTTAATAATAAACATCCCAGTGTCATCAAATTGTGTAATTTTAGTTAATAATGAAACTTTAAGGCAGAAAAATAGAAGAATAAAATGGAACGTCTAGTGGGGAAGCTAATTTGGAGATGATTGACGGTAGGAACACTGGTGTTTTGTATTGAGTTTTATGTGTCTCTGAGTGGAAAAATGACCCAGAGGTTCTATAACTTCTCTTACAGAACTTTTAAAAAAAAACTTTATTTTTAATTGGAGGATAATTGCTTTACAATACTGTATTAGTGTCTGCTATACATCAACATGAATGAGCCATAGGTATACATATGCCCCCTCCTTTTCTTACAGAACTTTTAATAGAATAATACTTTAGAGTCAGATGGTCATGAGTTTGAACATTGACTCTATTACTTTCTCTATGATCTTGGACAAGTTATTTATCTTCTCCAATCTTTAGTTTTTCCCATTTGTTAAATGTGAAATAATACACAGTTGTACTTAGTGTCGGTGCTGATGCAAGTTAGCACTCAGTGGATGGTGGCCATCGTCTTTATCATGATTGGTACTTAAGTATATATTTTATGCCCCCAGTAACTTGTGACTTTCTTGCAAATCTCTGCAGTTTTTCTTTCCTAATTGATCTCCTCAACTGTGTTCATTCCCCACCACTGTGGCCAGAGTGATTTTGTTAAAGCACTGATCTTTCTAGGTTATTTCCCAGTTCCAAGTGAACTGGTTACTTCCCAAGTGAACTGGGCTTCCACAAGTGATTACTTCCTCTTATCCTTGTCTGGGCATAAATATCTCAGGAAAGGCTTGATTTTGTCTTCTGTTAAGAAAAAAACCCAGTACTACTTATATTTTCCTATTTATCATTTATTTATCTTTCTCTTCTCCACAATACTATAAAATCCATGAAGGCTGGCATTTGATAGGTGCTCAGTTAATTTGTTGAGATTATTTTCAGGTTCTTTCAGGACAAAGACTTCTTACTTAAACCTAAGGTCCTTCTGACGTCTAACATTTTTTTTTTTTTATATATACTCACTTTTTAAGAGAAATTTTATTTATTTTGGCTGTGCTGGGTCTTTGTTGCTTCATAGGCTTTTCTCTAGTTGTGGTGAGCAGGGGCTACTCTCTAGTTGCGGTGCACGGGTTTCTCATTGTGGTGACTTCTCTTGTTGCAGAGCAAACTCTAGGGCAGGGGGGCATCAGTGGTTGTGGCTCCCTGGCTCTAGAGCACAGGCATAGTGGTTCTGGGACCCAGGCTTAGTTGCTCCATGGCATGTGGGAATCTTCCTGGATCAAGGATCGAACTTGTGTCTCCTGCATTGGCAGGTGCATTCTTTACGACTGAGCCACCAGGGAAGCCCTGCTTTCTTCTTTTTTTAAAATTATTTTTTCTTAAATAATTAAGGTATAGTTTATTTGTAATGTTGTATTAGTTTCTGCTGTACAGTAAAGTGAATCAGTTATACATGTATTCACCTTTTTTTAGATTCTGTTCCAATATAGGTCATTATAGACTATTGAGTAGAGTTCCCTGTGATATTCAGTAGGTTTTTATTAGTTACCTATTTTATACATAGTAATGTGTGTATGTCAATCCCAGTCTCCCAGTTTATCCCTGCCCCCTCAGCCTTTCCCCTTTGGGTAACCATAGTTTGTTTTCTATATCTGTGACTTTATTTCTCTTTTGTAAATAGGTTCATTTATACCATTTCCTTAGATTACACATATAAGTGATAACATATAGTATTTGTCTTTTTATGTCTGACTTCACTCAGTATGGTGATCTCTAGATCCATCCATGTTGCTGCAGATGGCATTATTTTGTTCTTTTTTAATGGCTGAGTAGTATTCCATTGTGTATATGTATAACTGTTTCATGTCTTGGCTATTGTAAACAGTGGTGAAATGAATATCTGGGTACATGTACCTTTTCAAATTATGGTTTTTCTCTGGTTATATGCCTAGAAGGGAGATTGCTAGATCATATGCCAGCTCCATTTTTAGTTTTTTTTGAAGAACCTTCATACTCTTCTCCATATTGCTTCTACCAGTTTATATTCTCATAAACAGAGTAGGAGGGTTCACTTTTCTCCACACGCTTTCCAGCATTTTCTGTTTGTAGATATTTTGATGATGGCCATTCTGACCAGTGTGAGGTGATAACCTCATTGTAGTTTTGATTTGCATGCCTCTGAAAGTGGAGAGTGAAAAAGTTGGCTTAAAGCTCAACATTCAGAAAACGAAGATCATGGCAACCGGTCCCATCACTTCATGGGAAATAGATGGGGAAACAGTGTAAACAGTGTCAGACTTTATTTTTCTGGGCTCCAGAATCACTGCGGATGGTGACTGCAGCCATGAAATTAAAAGACGCTTACTCCTTGGAAGGAAAGTTATGACCAACCTAGATAGCATATTCAAAAGCAGAGACATTACTTTGCCAACCAAGGTCCGTCTAGTCAAGGCTATGGTTTTTCCTGTGGTCATGTATGGATGTGAGAGTTGGACTGTGAAGAAGGCTGAGCACCGAAGAATTGATGCTTTTGAAGTGTGGTGTTGGAGAAGACTCTTGAGAGTCTCTTGGACTGCAAGGAGATCCAGCCAGTCCATTCTGAAGGAGATCAGCCCTGGGATTTCTTTGGAAGGAATGATGCTAAAGTAGAAACTCCAGTACTTTGGCCACCTCATGGGAAAAGTTGACTCATTGGAAAAGACTCTGATGCTGGGAGGGATTGGGGGCAGGAGGAGAAGGGGATGCCAGAGGATGAGATGGCTGGATGACATCGCTGACTTGATGGACGTGAGTCTTGGTGAACTCTGGGAGTTGGTGATGGACAGGGAGGCCTGGCGTGCCGCAATTCATGGGGTCGCAAAGAGTCGGACATAACTGAGTGACTGATCTGATCTGATCTGATCTGATAATTGGTGATGTTGTGAATCTTTTCATGTGTTTCTTAGCCATCTGTATGTTTTCTTTGGAGGACTGTTTGTTTAGAATTTCTGCCCATTCTTTGATTGGGTTCTTTGGTTTTTTATTTTTTTGATACTGAGCTGCATGAGCTGTTTGTGTATTTTAGAGATTAATACTTTGTTTGCAAATATTTTCTCTTATTCTCAGGGTTGCCTTTTCATCCTGCTTGTGGTTTCCTTTGCTGTGCAAGAGCTTTTAAGTTTAATTAGGTTCCATTTATTTATTTTTGTTTTTATCTTCATTACTCTGGGAAGTAGATCAAAAAAGACCTAGCTGTGATTTATGTCAGAGAGTGTTTAGCCTGTGTTTTCCTCTTAGGGATTTATAGTATCCAGTCTTACATTTAGATCTTTAATCCATTTTGAGTTTATTTTTTGTATGGTGTTAGAAAATTTTCTAATTTCATTCTTTAACATGTAGCTGTCCAGTTTTCTAGTACTACTTATTAAAGATACTGTCTTTTTTCCATATTGATATATTCTTGTCGCTTTTGTCACAGATTAGGTGACCATATGTGCGTGTATTTATCGCTGGAGTTTTATGGCAGTACCATACTGTTTTGATGACTGTAGTTTTGTAGTATAGTCTGAGGTCAGAAATCCTAATTGATTCAGCTCTGTTTTTCTCAATATTGCTATGGCTATTCAGGGTCTTTTGTGTTTACATAAAAATTGTAAAATCTTTTGCTCTAATTTTATGGAAAATGCTGTTGGTTATGATAGGAACTCCATTGCATCTGTAGATTACATGTTTCTTTCCATACCATGCACTTTTATCTGATACTTTTGGATCTAACTAGTGGTTCAGAGTAAGTTGAATTATCAAGTCAAATATGAAGTTTTAAAACTTTAGTTCTCAGTTCAGTAGCTCATTCCTGTCTGACTCTTTGTGATCCCATGGACTGCAGCATGCCAGGCCTCCCTGTCCATCACCAACTCCCAGAGCCTGCTCAAACTCATGTCCATTGAGTCGGTGATGCCATCCAACCATCTCATCCTCTGTCGTCCCCTTTTCCTCCCATCTTCAATCTTTCCCAACATCAGGGTCTTTTCCAATGAGTCAGTTCTTCACACCAGGTGGCCAAAGTATTGGAGCTTCAGCATCATTCCTTCCAATGAATATTCAGAACTGATTTCCTTTAGGATTGACTGGTTTGATCTCCTTGCTGTGCAAGGGACTCTTGAGAGTCTTCTCCAACACCACAGTTCAAAAGTATCAATTCTTTGGTGCTCAGCTTTGTTTATGGTCCAACTGTCACATCCATACATGACTACTGGAAAAATTATAGCTTTGACTAGATGGACCTTTGTCATCAAAGTAATGTCTCTGCTTTTTAATATGCTGTTTAGGCTTGTCGTAGCTTTTCTTCCAAAGAGCAAACGTCTTTTAATTTCATGGCGGCAGTCACCATCTGCAGTGACGTTGGAGCCCAACAAAATAACGTCTGTCACTGTTCCTCTTGTTTCCTGATCTATTTGCCATGAAGTGATGGGACCGGTACCATAATCTTCATTTTTTGAATGTTTAATTTTAAGCCAGCCTTTTCATTCTCCTCTTTCACTTTCATCAACAGGCTCTTCCATTCCTCTTTGCTTTATGCCATAAGGGTGGTGTCATCTGCATATCTCAGGTTACTGATATTTCTCCCAGCAATCTTGATTCCAGCTGGTGTTTCATCCATCCTGCCATTTCACATTATGTACTCTGCATATAAGTTAAATAAGCAGGGTGACAACATACGGCCTCGATGTACTGCTTTCCCAATTTGGAACCAGCCTGTTGTTCCATGTCCAGTTCTAACTGGTGCTTCTTGACCTGTGTACAGATATCTCAGGAGGCAAGTAAGGTGGTCTGGTATTCCCATCTCTTGAATTTTCCACAGTTTGTCATGATCCACATAGTCAAAGGCTTTGGCAGAGTCAATAAAGCAGAAGTAGATGTTTTTCTGGAACTCTCTTGCTTTTTTGATGATCCAGTGGATGGTAGCAATTTGATCTCTGGTTCCTTTGCCTTTTCTTTCTTTTTTTTTTTTAATTTTTATTTTTAAACTTTACATAATTGTATTAGTTTTGCCAAATATCAAAATGAATACGCCACAGGTATACATGTGTTCCCCATCCTGAACCCTCCTCCCTCCCCATACCATCCCTCTGAGTCATCCCAGTGCTCTAGCCCCACTCATCCAGTATCGTGCATCGAACCTGGACTGGCATCTCATTTCATACATGATATTTTACATGTTTCAATGCCATTCTCCCAAATCTTCCCACCCTCTCCCTCTCCCACAGAGTCCATAAGACTGTTCTATACATCAGTGTCTCTTGCTGTCTCGTACACAGGGTTATTGTTACCATCTTTCTAAATTCCATATATATGCGTTAGTATACTGTATTGGTGTTTTTCCTTCTGGCTTACTTCACTCTGTATAATAGGCTCCAGTTTCATCCACCTCATTAGAACTGATTCAAATGTATTCTTTTTAATGGCTGAGTAATACTCCATTGTGTATATGTACCATAGCTTTCTTATCCATTCATCTGCTGGTGGACATCTAGGTTGCTTCCATGTCCTGGCTATTATAAACAGTGCTGTTATGAACATTGGGGTACACGTGTCTCTTTCCCTTCTGGTTTCCTCAGTGTGTATGCCTAGCAGTGGGATTGCTGGGTCATAAGGCAGTTCTATTTCCAGTTTTTTAAGGAATCTCCACACTGTTCTCCATAGTGGCTGTACTAGTTTGCATTCCCACCAACAGTGTAAGAGGGTTCCCTTTTCTCCACACCCTCTCCAGCATTTATTATTTGTAGACTTCTGGATCGCAGCTATTCTGACTGGTATGAAATGGTACCTCATAGTGGTTTTGATTTGCATTTCTCTGATAATGAGTGATGTTGAGCATCTTTTCATGTGTTTGTTAGCCCTCTGTATGTCTTCTTTGGAGAAATGTCTATTTAGTTCTTTGGCCCATTTTTTGATTGGGTCATTTATTTTTCTGGAGTTGAGCTGTAGGAGTTGCTTATATATTTTTGAGATTAGTTGTTTGTCAGTTGCTTCATTTGCTATTATTTTCTCCCATTCTGAAGGCTGTCTTGTCACCTTGCTGATAGTTTCCTTTGATGTGCAGAAGCTTTTAAGGTTAATTAGGTCCCATTTGTTTATTTTTGCTTTTATTTCCAATATTCTGGGAGGTGGGTCATAGAGGATCCTGTTGTGATGTATGTCAGATAGTCCTCTGCCTTTTCTAAGACCAGCTTGAACATCTGAAAGTTCTCGGTTCACATACTGTTGAAGCCTGGCTTGGAGAATTTTGACCATTACCTTGCTAGCGTTTGAGATGAGTGCAGTTGTGCAGTAGTTTGAACATTGTTTGGCATTGCCTTTCTTTGGAATGAGAACTCACCTTTTCCAGTCCTATGACCACTGGTGAGTTTTCCAAATTTGCTTGCCTATGGAGTGCAGCACTTTCACAGCATCATCTTTTAGGACTTGAAATAGCTCAGCTGGAATTCCATCACCTCTACTACCTTTGTTCATAGTGATGCTTCTTAAGGCCCACTTGACTTTGCACTCCAAGATGGCTGGCTCTAGTGAGTGATCACACCATCGTGATTATCTTGGTCGTGAAGATCCTTTTTGTACAGTTCTTCCATGTATTCTTGCCACCTCTTCTTAATAGCTTCTGCTTCTGTTAGTTCCATACCGTTTCTGTCCTTTATTGTGCCCATCTTTGCATGAAATGTTCCCTTGATATCGCTAATTTTCTTGAAGAGATCTCTAGTCTTTCCCATTCTATTGTTTTCCTCTATTTCTTTGCATTGATCACTTAGGAACGCTTTCATATCTCTCCTTGCTGTTCTTTGGAATTCTGCATTATGATGGGTATATCTTTTCTTTTTTCATTTGCCTTTAGCATCTCTTTTTTTTCTCAGCTGTTTGTAAGGCCTCCTCAGACAACCATTTTGCCTTTTTGCATTTGTTTTTCTTGGGAATGGTCTCAATCACTGACTCCTCTACAATGTCATGAACCACTGTTCATGGTTCATCAGGCACTCTGAAAGTGAAAAGTGAAGTTGCTCAGTCGTGTCTGACTCTTTGCGACCCCATGGACTATAGCCTACCAGGCTCCTCTGTCCATGAGATTTTCCAGGCAATAGTACTAGAGTGGATTGCCATTTTCTTCTCCAGGGGATCTTCCCAACCCAGGGATCGAACCCAGGTCTCCTGCATTGTAGACAGATGCTTTACCATCTGAGCCACCTATCAGATCTAATCCCTTGAATCTATTTGTCACTTCCACTGTATAATCATAAGGGATTTTATTTAGGTCGTACCTGAATGGTCTAGTGGTTTTCCCTACTTTCTTCAATTTCAGTGTGCATTTTGCAATAAGGAGTTCACGATCTGAGCCACAGTCAGCTCTGAGTCTGACCGTATAGAGCTTCTCCATCTTTGGCTGCAAATATATAATCAGTCTGATTTGGTATTGATCATTGGTGATGTCCATGTGTAGAGTCATTTCTTGTGTTGTTGGAAGAGGGTGTTTGCTAAGATCAGTGCATTCTGTTGGGAAAACTCTTGTTAGCTTTTGCCCTGCTTTGTTTTGTACTCCAAGGTCAAACTTGCTTATTACTTCAGGTATCTCTTGACTTCCTACTTTTGCATTCCAGTCCCCTATGATGAAAAGGACATATTTTTTTCGGTTTTATTTCTAGAAGGTCTTGTAGGCCATCATAGAACTGTTCAACTTCAGCTTCTTCAGCATTAGTGGTTGGGGCATAGGCTTGGATTACTGTGATATTGAATGGTTTGCCTTGGAAACGAACAGAGATTATTCTGTTATCTTTGAGGTTGCACCCAAGTACTGCATTTCAGACTGTTTTGTTGACTCTGAGGGCTACTGCATTTCTTTTAAGGGATTCTTGCCCACAGTAGTGTATATAATGGTCATCTGAATTAAATTCGCCCATTCCAATCCATTTTAGTTCACTGATTCCTAAAATGTCAATGTTCATTCTTGCCATCTTCTGTTTGACCACTTCCAATTTATCCTGATTCATGGACCTAACATCCCAGGTTCCTATGCAGTATTGTTCTTTACAGCATCAGACTTTACTTCCATCACCAGTCACATCCACAACTGGGCATTGTCTTTGCTTTGGCTCCATCTCTTCATTCATTCTGGTGTTATTCTCCACTCTTCTCCAGTAACATATTGGGCACCTACTGACCTGGGACTTCATCTTTCAGTGTCATATCTTTTTGCCTTTTCATCCTGTTCAGGGGGTTTTCAAGGCAAGAATACTGAAGTGGTTTGCCATTCTTTTCTCCAGTGGACCATGTTTTGTCAGAACTCTCCACCATGACCTGTTCATCTTGGGTGACCCTACATAGCATGGGTCATAGTTTCATTGAGTTAGAGAAGGCTGTGGTTCATGTGATCAGTTTGATTAGTTTTCTGTGATTGTGGTTTTCATTCTGTCTGCCCTCTGATGAATAAGGATAAGAGCCTTATGGAAGCTTCCTGATGGGGACACTGACTGAGGGGGAAACTGGGTCTTGTTCTGATGGGTAGGGCCTTGCTCAGTAAATCTTTAATCCAATTTTCTGTTGATGGGTGGAACTGTGTTCCATCCTTCTTGTTTGGCTTGAGGCCAAACTGTGGACCCGTGCCTCCACTGGAGACTCCTGGACACTCTTAGGCAAGTCTGACTCAGTCTCTTTTGGGAACACTGCTCCTTTCTCCTGGCTACTGGTGCACACAAGGTTTTGTTTGTGCCCTCCAAGAGTCTGTTTCCCCAGTCCGGTGCAAGTTGTGTAATCAAATCCCACTGGCCTCCAAAGTCAGATTCCCTGGGGGTTCTCAGTTCCTTTGCCAGATCCCCAGTTTGGGAAATCTGTTGTGGGTCCTAGAATTTTCTTAACAGTGTGAGAATATCTTTGATATAATTGTTCTGCAGTTTGTGGGTCATCTGCTCAGCAGCTCTGTGGTGGGTATAGCTGCATGTCCTAGGTCTACTGCAGCCAGAGCTAAGAGTATGGAAGAATCTTTGCAGATTCTTTTCGATTGCTTTCCAAGAGTTTTATTGGTATACTCTTGAAACCATTTATCACAGATTGGGACTTGAACCCATGTACTGGGACTTGAACCCAGCCAAAACCCAGTTTGGGACTCAAATCCACATGGCTGTGACTCAAACTCAACCAGAACCGTGCTTGGGACTTGAACCCACATGGCTGGGACTCAGTTCAGTTCAGTTGCTCAGTCATGTCTGACTCTTTGCAATCCCATGAATCACAGCACGCCAGGCCTCCCTGTCCATCAGCAACTCCTGGAGTTCACTCAAATTCATGTCCATCGAGTCAGTGATGTCATCCAGCCATTTCATCCTCTGGCGTCCCCTTCTCCTCCTGCCTTCAATCCCTCCCAGCATCAGGGTCTTTTCCAATGAGTCAGCTCTTCGCATGAGGTGGCCAAACTATTGGAGTTTCAGCTTCAGCATCAGTCCTTCCAGTGAACACCCAGAACTGATCTCCTTTAGGATTGACTGGTTGGATCTCCTTGCAGTCCAAGGGACTCTCAAGAGTCTTCTCCAACACCACAGTTCAAAAGCATCAATTCTTCGGCTCTCAGCTTTCTTCACAGTCCAACTTTCACATCCATACATGACCACTGGAAGAACCATAGCTTTGACTAGACAGACCTTTGTTGGCAAAATAATGTCTCTGCTTTTCAATATGCTATCTAGGTTGGTCATAACTTTCCTTCCAAGGAGTAAGCATCTTTTAATTTCATGGCTGCAGTCACCATCTACAGTGATTTTGGAGCCCCAAAAAATAAAGTCTGCCACTGTTTCCACTCTTGCCCCATCTATTTCCCATGAAGTGATGGGACCCGATGCCATGATCTTCATTTTCTGAATGTTGAGCTTTAAGCCAGATTTTTCACTCTCCTCTTCCACTTTTCATCAGGAGGCTTTTTAGTTCCTCTTCACTTTCTGCCATAAGGGTGGTGTCATCTGCATATCTGAGGTTATTGATATTTCTCCCGGCAATCTTGATTCCAGCTTGTGCTTCTTCCAGCCCAGCGTTTCTCGTGATATACTCTGCATATAAGTTAAATAAGCAGGGTGACAATATACAGCCTTGACGTATTCCTTTTCGTATTTGGAACCAGTCTGTTGTTCCATGTCCAGTTCTAACTGTTGCTTCCTGACCTGCATATAGGTTTCTCAAGAGGCAGGTCAGGTGGTCTGGTATTCCCATCTCTTTCAGAATTTTCCATAGTTTATTGTGATCCACACAGGCAAAGGCTTTGGCATAGTCAATAAAGCAGAAATAGATGTTTTTCTGGAACTCTCTTGCTTTTTCGATGATCCAGTGGATGTTGGCAATTTGATCTCTGGTTCCTCTGCCTTTTCTAAAACCAGCTTGAGCATCTGGAAGTTCATGGTTCACATATTGCTGAAGCCTACTAAGAATATAATCAATCTGCTTTTGGTATTGACCATCTGGTGATGTCCATGTATAGAGTCTTCTCTTATGTTGTTGGAAGAGGGTGTTTGCTATGACCAGTATGTTCTCTTGGCAAAACTCTGTTAGCCTTTGGCCTACTTCATTTTGGTCTCCAAGGTCAAACTTGCCCGTTAGGCCAGGTATCTCTTGACTTCCTACTTTTGCATTCCAGTCCCCTATAATGAAAAGGACATCTTTTTTGGGTGTTAGTTCTAGAAGGTCTTGTAGGCCTTCATAGAAGCGTTCAACTTCAGCTTCTTCAGCGTTACTGATTGGTGCCCAGACTTGGATTATTGTGACATTGAATGGTTTGCCTTGGAAAGGAACAGAGATCCTTCTGTCATTTTTGAGATTGCATCCAAGTACTGCATTTCGGACTCTTTTGTTGACCAGGATGACTACTCCATTTCCTCTCAGGGATTGCCCACAGTCGTAGATATAATGGTCATCTGAGTTAAATTCACCCATTCCAGTCCATTTTAATTTACTGATTCCTATAATGTCGATGTTCACTCTTGTCATCTCCTGTTTGACCACTACCAGTTTGCCTTGATTCATGAACCTAACATTCCAGGTTCCTATTACCAACCTAGACAGCATATTAAAAAGCAGAGACATTACTTTGCCAACAAAGGTCCGTCTAGTTAAGGCTATGGTTTTTCCAGTAGTCATGTATGGATCTGAGAGTTGGACTATAAAGAAAGCTGAGTGTAGAAAAATTAATGCTTTTGAACTATGGTGTTGAAGAAGACTCCAAGAGTCCATTGGACTGCAAGGAGATCCAACCAGTCCATCCTAAAGGAAATCAGTTCTGAATATTCATTGGAAGGACTGATGCTGAAGCTGAAACTCTAATACTTTGGCCACCTGATGTGAAGAACTGAGTCATTTGAAAAGACGCTGATGCTAGGAAAGATTGAAGGCATAAAGAGAAGGGGACAACAGAGGATGAGATGGTTGGATGGCATCACTGACTCAGTGGACATGAGTTTGAATAAACCCTGGGAGTTGGTGATGGACAGGGAGGGCTGGCATGCTGCAGTACATGGGGTTGCAAAGAGTCGGACATAACTGAGCGACTGAACTTACTGACTGATGCAGTATTGCTCTTTATAGCATCGTACTTTACTTCCATCACCAGTCACATCCTCAACTGGTTGTTGTTTTTGCTTTGGCTCCATCTCTTCATTCTTTCTGAAGTTATTTCTCCACTGGTCTTCAGTAGCATATTGGGCACCTGTTGACCTGGGGAATTCATCTTTCAGTGTCCTGTCTTTTTGCCTTTTCATACTGTACATACTGTTTGTACTGAGAAATCTGTATGCAGGTCAAGAAGCAATAGTTAGAAGTGGACATGGAACAACAGACTGGTTCTGAATTGGAAAAGGAGTATATCAAGGCTGTATATTGTCACTCTGCTTATTTAACTTATATGCAGAGTACATCATAAGAAATGCCAGGCTGGATGAAGCACAAGGTGGAATCAAGATTGCCAGGAGAAGTATCAATAACCTCAGATATGCAGATGAAAGCACCCTTACGGCTGAAAGCGAGGAAGAACTAAAGAGCCTCTTGATGAAAGTGAAAGAGGAGAGTGAGAAAGCTGGCTTAAAACTCAACATTCAGAAAATGAAGATCATGGTATCTGGTCCCATCACTTCATGGTAAATAGATGGGGAAACAATGGGAACAGTGACAGACTTTATTTTCTTGGGCTCCAAAATCACTGCAGATGGTGACTGTCAGCCATGAAATTAAAAGACGTTCGCTTCGTGGAAGAAAAGCTCTGACAAACCTAAATAGCATATTAAAAAGCAGAGACATTACTTTGATGACAAAGGTCCATCTAGTCAAACTGTAGATTTTCCAGTGGTCATGTATGGATGTGAGAGTTGGACCATAAACAAAGCTGAGCACTGAAGAACGGATGCTTTTGAACTGTGGTGTTGGAGTAGACTCTTGAGAATTCCTTGGACTGCAAGGAGATCAAACCAGTCAGTTCTAAAGGAAATCACTCTTGAATATTCATTGGAAGGACTGATGCTGAAGCTGAAGATTCAACACTTTGGCCACCTGGTGTGAAGAACGGACTCGTTTGAAGAGACCGTTATGCTGGGAAAGATTGAAGGTGGGAGGAAACGGAGACGACAGAGGATGAGATGGTTGGATGGCATCACTGACTCAATGGATGTGAGTTTGAGCAAGCTCCAGGAGTTGGTGATGGACAGGGAAGCCTGGCATGCTGGAGTCCATGGGGTCGCAAAGAGTTGGACACAAGTGAGCGACTGTACTGAACTGAACTCAGTCATCTTATCCAGCAAAATAAAAGGGTTTCCACTCTGTGTTGGTATGGCAGAAAGTGAAGAGGAACTCAAAAGCCTCTTGATGAAAGTGAAAGTGAAGAGTGAAAAAGTTGGCTTAAAGCTCAACATTCAGAAAATGAAGATCATGGCATCCAGTCCCATCACTTCATGGGAAGTAGATGGGGAAACAGTGGAAACAGTGTCAGACTTTATCTTTTTGGGCTCCAGAATCACTGCGGATGGTGACTGCAGCCATGAAATTAAAAGACGCTTACTCCTTGGAAGGAAAGTTATGACCAACCTAGATAGCATATTCAAAAGCAGAGACATTACTTTGCCAACAAAGGTCCGTCTAGTCAAGGCTATGGTTTTTCCTGTGGTCATGTATGGATGTGAGAGTTGGATTGTGAAGAAGGCTGAGCACCGAAGAATTGATGCTTTTGAAGTGTGGTGTTGGAGAAGACTCTTGAGAGTCCCTTGGACTGCAAGGAGATCCAACCAGTCCATTCTGAAGGAGATCAGCCCTGGGATTTCTTTGGAGGGAATGATGCTGAAGCTGAAACTCCAGTACTTTGGCCACCTCATGCAAAGAGTTGACTCATTGGAAAAGACTCTGATGCTGGGAGGGATTGGGGGCAGGAGGAGAAGGGGACGCCAGAGGATGAGATGGCTGGATAGCATCACTCACTCGATGGACTTG
Organism: Bos mutus; assembly: GCF_027580195.1. NCBI lineage: Eukaryota > Metazoa > Chordata > Mammalia > Artiodactyla > Bovidae > Bos > Bos mutus. The sequence goes on along the minus strand of NC_091620.1, from coordinate 21,159,045 downwards.
AGTTTGAGTGAACTCCAGGAGTTTGTGATGGACAGGGAAGCCTGGCGTGCTGCGATTCACGGGGTCGCAAAGAGTCAGACACGACTGAGCGACTGAACTGAACTGAAAATCTTGAAACGTGAGCAACTACTTTATCTCACACCAAAATGACACTCTTGCTGGTGATGGTATTGTAATGGTTTTATTCAATGAAAAGCATACAATGAAGTCATAGTTATGGGGGGTAGGTTCTTTTTAACATTAATATGCAATACAAACAAAGCATTTACTCAGAATTACCTTACAAAATTACCTAAAAAGGAAATATTTTATGTTGGAGACATTTCTCAGTAAGTTTGTCATAATTTTTTTTTTAATGTGAACACTGGAAGAGATCCCCATTTCTTCACGTGGAAATAGATGAAGTAATTTGCTTTCATTTGAGAGCCATGTTGCAAAAAACTCAGCCATCTTTCACCGGTGGAAGAAATGGTGAAATGAACTGTGCATTGAGAGACACATGCACTGTGGAAATATAAGCCATAGGAGAGTTAGGTCTCATGTATTACAGCCTCTACAGGGCTCGTTCGCACTCAGTGGTGGCATGTGGGCAGGCAGTACCCTTAGCACTGTTGGTTTTCTCTCTGCTTTCTGAGCCTTCTTTTCCTGACTCCTGCTTCACAGCAGGTTTGACGTGGTTTTTCTCAGTAGTGACTTAACTATAGTTACCAAAACTAGGAAATTGGCATTGGCACAGTCCAGTTAACTAGACTACAGACTTTACTCAGATTTCACCAGTTTCTCCATGCATTCATTTTTTATTTTCTTGTATGTCTATGTGTATAATTAACTCTAGGACATTAAAAATACTTTTAAGAATAGTTTGGATTTACAGAAAAGTTGAAAAGAAAATACAAAGAATTTTCATATAGTTTTCACCCACTCTCCCCTATAACATCTTATGATTCTATAGCAGACTTGTTACAACTAACAAACCAACTTTGGTACATCACTATTAATCGATGTTGCAGTTTATTCAAGATTTGCTTATTTCCCCCAGTGTCCTTTTTTAGTGCCTGCACGCCAGGCAGGAGAGCAGATCACATTTCGTTTTTCTATCTAAGCTTGTCTAGACTATGACATTTTTCAGATTTTTCTTGTTTTTTATAATCTTGACCACTTTGAGGAATACTTGTAAGAATTCCTCAAATACTGGTTGCTTATAAGAATGTCCCTCAGTTGAGTTTGGTGTTTTTCTTGTGGTTCTGTTTGTCATGATGTTTATCTCACGGTTAACCGATAACTGAGGCGACAGGCTTTTGAGAGGAAGACTGCAAAGTTTCAGTGCCATTTGTGTCGCATCGTGTCAAGAGTAACGCTATATCAGTATGACTTATACTGTTGGTGTCGACCTTGATCATGTGGCTGAGTAACGTTAGCCAGGTTTTTCACTGCAAACTTACTTTGAAAGTGAGTCCCTAAGTACAGCTTTCGTTCAAGATGTGAGGGGATTTAAATTCAACCTCCTGAGGGGTATTATTTACAGAAGTCATTTGCAGATTCTTCTGACAGGTATTTTATAATTTAATGGAAACAACATGAGTACTGATTCAGTCTAACATATCTGTTCTTCACAGGGTGGGAAGCCCCGTAAACACCGGAGGGATCGGCTACAAGATTTAATCGATATAGGCTTTGGCTATGATGAGACAGATCCGTTTATTGATAACTCAGAGGCTGTGAGTAATTTGTCTTTAATATAATAGCACTTCTTTGTTTATTTGGGTAGTGGAATTCAAAGTTAAAGTAAATGTTTCAGCAAGTGTTTTTACTAATTCCCTTTTGATGTATGTCTAAATCAGTTACAGTTTGGGTAATTCCCTGGCATTCCACTGCTTAGCATGCGGTGCTTTCTTGGTCGGAGCCTGGGTTCGATCCTTGGTTGGGAAACTAAAATCCCAAAAGCTGCATGGTGTAGCCAAAGAAAAAAATAAGTTTCCAGTTTTATGTGCTTATAAGTAATTGAGCCATCAGTAATATACATTTCTCTTTGTGTACTTGAGTATGCATGTAATATAATTATAGTTAAAATTATATGTATAGGTTAAGTTTCTAGTAGTGGGATTTATTGATCAGAGAGTATTTCCATCTTGAGTTTTTAATCGACGTTCCCAGGGGCAGGTGTGTTTTGAAACGCCTTCCAGATCAGAACCATGAGATTTTGAAGACTGGGGCTGCTGGGTTGTAGTTAATCTGGCAAATACCTTGAAATTGTGCTTCATGGTTTTATTGCTGCCAATCCTTACTACAGTGGTGATAGTTGAATGCTGTCCTTCATCACAGTCTGTTTTGATGAAGCCCTACAGCTTTCCCCCTGGAATCTTCTTTCTCTTATAAAGGAAGAGGAATTCAGGAGAGCATTTCACAACTACAACAGTGCATTGGTCACATAGCAAATAAATAAAGGCATGTCATGTTTAGGGGTTGGTAAGTTGTATGTTCTTACATTCTTCTCAGCGTGCTGGAATAATCTAATCCCTGCATTATGATATCCCCTGCACTGTGTAGTGACTGCTTAGAATATACAGAAAGTGACAGTAAGGTGGCCGTTGGACTACCCACAAATTCGTACCTCTTTTTCCTGTTACTACAGTGCTTGGTTGTGTAGCGGATGACAAGGCGTGTAGTGGTAGGGAAGTGATAGGAAGGACTTCCAGCATGAGGCGTACATACCCTGTCATACTCCTATGTTACTTTGGTTTCCTGACATAAACTGGTTTGCAAGCCTACTCTGTAGGAGTAAAATGTTGACAGTATCCTTTGGAGTTGAGAGGACTTTGTGTTACCAAAAAGGTTGTCAGCCTTTTTGTAGGTTCGGGCATGGAATGGTCTCAAAGAGTTTTGACCTTGATTTGACATTGAAGTCAAAAGTCCTAGATTCTAGACTCCACTTGTTTTCTAATTCACTATGGACCAGGAGCAAGTCTTTTATTTTAGCATCACCCAGTTTTCTCTGTTACGACTGACTTGCCCAGCACAATTATGTACTCTGAGACTCAAGATAATGACATGCTGCAAAGCCTGCGTAGGTGCTCAGTCGCTTCATTTGTGCCCAGCTTGTTGCGATCCCATGGACCGTGTAGCCCATCACGTTCCCCTGTCCATAGGATTTCATAGGCAAGAATATTGGAGGGGTTTGCCGTTTCCTTCTCCAGGGGATTTTCCCAACCCAGGGATCGAACTCATCTCTCCTACTGCTCCTGCAGGTGGATTCTTTACCAGTGTGCCACCAGGGAGGCCCATCGAAAAGCATAAAGCAAGTATAAAGCAACGGTACTGATGTTAACACTCTATGTAAAGTAGATTTTCAATTCTAAATAACCCAAGAGGAAACTCAGCCATGGCCATATATAAATGAATATTGCATGTACTCAGGCTTACATAAATAGCATTTAAAATTTTTTAATTAATTTTTTTTATTGAAGGATAATTGCTTTACTGGATTTTGTTGTTTTCTGTCAAACCTCAACATGAATCAGCAATAGGAATACATATATCCCCTCCCTTTTGAACTTCCCTCCCATGTCCCTCCCCATCCCCGCCCCCAGTTGATACAGAGCCCTTGTTTGAGTTTAATTAGTAAACCTAATTTTTTTAGAGCAGTTTGAGGTTCACAGGAAAATTGAATGGAAGGTGCAGAAATTGCCCATATACTCCTTGCCCTCACAACATGCACTGCTTCCCCCATTATCAGTGTTCCCCCACCAGAGTGGTATACTAGTCACAGGGGGAAAATCTGCATCAACACATCATCACCCAGAGTCCACAGTTGACCTCAGATTCACTCTTGGTGTTGTACGTTCTATGGATTTTAACAAATGTATAATGACATGTATCCACTGTTATACTGTCATACAAGATAGTTTCACTGCCCTAAAAAAAAATCCTCTACCTATTCATCCCTCCCTAACACCTGCAACCACTAATCTTTTTATTGTCTTCATAGTTTTGCCTCTTCTCCAGCGTCATACAGTTAGAATCACATGGTATGTAGCCTTTCATAAAGAGCATTTTTAGTATTTTCCTTTTGTAGCATTCCAAATATTTGAATAAAAGTGTTTTTCAAACTGATTTTTGCGAACTGTAATTTCTTTATGTATCGATTTAAAGACTGGCCAGCATTTTCAAAGAGAATGAAATAAGAGTAGGAGGTGTTATAGTAATCCACTGATACGTTATGCAGTTTTTATTATGTGTGTGTGTTTATACACATGCACTGGGTTTTGATGGGTAGTGTATTTTCCACTTGGGCTGGTGAAGAAAATTTGCAAGCCACTGCTTTAATAAATGAGGATAACTTTTGTAGGTATAAGTTGTTGTTATATATATATATATTTGTTATATATATGTGTATATAACTTACACAGTTACTGACATTTATAGGACAATTTTGGTCCCTATTTTATAGGAGGAAATTGAACTAAAGCACAGGTTGTTTATTGACTTGCAAAATAATTTTGCATCATTTTCTTTAACAGATTATTTCATTTTTACATGAAATAATTCAGTGATTCAAACATAAAACACTTATGAGCCAACCAAATGATTTTCTTGTTTTTTTTCAATGGGTATATTGCCTATAGGCTTTTTTTTTTTCCCTTTGAGTCACCTTCATGGGATCTTAGTTCCCTGACTGGAAATTGAACCTGGGCCCTTGGAAGTGAAAGTTCAGAGTCATAACAACTGGACTGCTAGGAAATTCCCACTAGTAGGCTTTCTCTGTTTGTATATTATTCAATAGGGATTAAAAATAATCTGGTTCTGATTCACTTTAAGAATTGTGTACTATTAATACTTACTACTGTAATATCTGAAAATAAATGCTTTTGAAGATTATTTTTAGTCTAACAAGCATGCTGCCAAATTTTTAAAAAACAAGGGAAATCTTTTTATTGTTGAAATAATACCAGACATGATTAATGGTTTTATTTCGGTTATGTCTTTTAAATTTCTCTAGAACTTAGTGAAGTAAGTAATACTGAATCTTTTTTACAGCTGCAAAGTATTGATGTGAAGTGATTTATTCTGGGTCACAATAGCTAGGCATCTCTGTTGGCAAAGGATCTAATAAGTGTGGTTTGCAGGTTCAGTGATCCATTGCCTCTTAATACATTGTACTTAAAAGGCTAAAATTATTGCAGAAGTAGAAATGTCACATACTCATGAAACTTATGTAAGGTTATAAACGAGTGTTACCTTAACAAAAACAACCCCAGAATATATCCTGTACCTTTCAAGAAAAAAAAAATGCTTGGCATGTTTATAACTCACAGTGCAGTAGAAGCTGTGTATTAATCCTTGCTCTGTCACGTTGCTTGTGTCATTTTAGTATGGTTGCCAGGTTTATCAAACACAACTGTAGTCCACCTGGTTATATTTTTTAAAAAAGGCTAAATAAAATATCCATAAAGAGTTTGTTCTCCTGAAGAGTGTTTTGATAGGGAAAGCTCAGCAGAATACTGCAGAAGATAGGCACTGAGCACCTCCACATTGTCCGGTAGCCTGGTGATGAGTGTGTTTCTAACGCGAGATGCTGCTTACTATAATGGATAGGTTGGGAAAAGTCAGTGACACTGCCATAAACCAATACAGTTACTGTGGCAAAGTTCTTAACCTCTCTGAATTTGGTTTTCACTTATAAAATGGGAGTAATATTTGCCTTCCTTGCCTCAAAAGGGGATCAGGGGAACCAAGTGAAATAATTTATATGAGGAAGCTAAAAATTGTAAAGCATTATACAAGTTTATGTAAGCAAAAAGTGCAGGTGTATTTATATTATCACAATTACACATTTTCAAAATAATTACTACAGAGACTTTTCACTTTTTAAAAAAATTTATTTATTTTTGTCTGCTCTGGGTCTTCATTGCTATGCGTGGGCTTTATCTACTTGGAGCAAGCCGGGGCACCTCTCTAGTTGCAGTGCATAGGCTTCCCATTGCAGTGCCTTCTCGTTTGTACCGCATCTTCTTTATCCATTCCTCTGTTGGCCATTTAGGTTGTTTCAATGCCTTGGCTTTTGTAAACAGCGCTACAGTGACCATTGGGGTGCATATATTCTTTAGGATCATATTTTTCTCCAGATAAATGTGGAGATTCCTAACCACTGAACCACCATGGAAGTCTGATCTTTTCACTTTTAATTCTTTACTCCTCACATCACTCCTTTACTTACAGATAGTACTGGGCCCTATCAGAAGGTCTTAGCTGTAGGTCTTTGTAGTAACCCCTCAAGTGGAGCAACAAGAAAGGAGTGCATTCCTTTTTTCTTTTTCTAACATCATTCAGTTTTGGTTCAAAATCATTAAATGTACAGTCTTTCTCCATTCTCCATGTAACTTAAGAGGATACAGTTTAAAATCACAAGTTTTGTACTTAGCCTTAATATGTTTAACAAATATGTTATGTATATTTTTTGCCCGTGGCGAAAAAATTTTCCTTACAAATACGACTTTCTTAAAGACTAATTATATAATATGAAGAGAACCCTTAAGTAGAGTTCTGGGGACCTCAGGTAGCGGGTATCTTGCTTCTGTTAGACAAGTAGTTCCTTTTTTTCTCTTTTGCCATGAACACCTTCATTTACTTAAGATTGACCTTCCATTTAATGCTTGTTTTTTCTTCTTCAGGTGAGATAAGATAAACCTTGAAATCCAGACTTCCACAACTAGAGAAAGCCCATGTAGCAACGAAAGACCGAGTGCAGCCATAAATACATACATACATAACATTTTAAAAAATTGAAGCTTAGAGGACATCAGCTTACTGTGATATTCTAGACCAGATCTTCATATTGATTTATACAATTTGAATCTTTTTTTCAAAGCAGTACCTGGATTCTCAGTGTATGCTTACTGAACAGGACAGTTCTTTTTCTACTTCCCTTTAAAACTTATTTTTGTTTTATATATTTAAAAATATTCCTTACTTAAAAGCTTAGAACTAAGGCAGAAGAAATAACCTTTAATTTTTACAATCTATCTATGAATAAAATTATATATTAATACCAATATTGGTAAGAAATGAAGTTCATTTGTCGTCTGGCCATTTAGTCTTTTTTAACTTGTTTTGATTTCTGAGCAGAACCATTTGTCATTAAGAATAGCAGTGATTGTTAAGTTTTTCTCAGCAGACAATATATTTAGAATTAGCTTCAGTGTTGAGAAGTTTCTTTTTTTGACAAATACTGAATGATGATCAGAGCTCATTTCTGTTCCAGATACTAACTTTTTCTAAGTTTATTCACAGACATCTTCATTGCAGTTAGTTTTGTAGTTAAGATGTAAGGAAGATGCTGACAGGATTGAATTTCTTTGACGTATTTATAGAATTAAAGATAGTAAGATACATCTGAAAAATTTTTTTCAATCTAGTATGACGAATTAGTTCCTGCTTCTCTAACAACAAAATATGGAGGCTTTTATATAAATACTGGCACTCTCCAGTTTCGCCAAGCTTCAGATACTGAAGAAGACGATACCACAGACAACCAAAAGCACAAGCCACCCAAAGTGAGTTTATCCAATACTGCAACAGCAATGAGAGGATTCAATTAAAAAGATGTGGTTTTTGAATTTTACTTGTGCTTTACAGCTGTGAATATAAGGAAAAGTAAAATGCTAATCATTTTTTAATGAATTTATAGTTAATTACATGCTTTAAAGTAAAATTATATAAATATGGGGAAATATATTTTTATATCATAATAAGTTATATTTTCTGTTAAAACTTCTCTCTCCATATCTAGTCTAATAATCCACTATTTCTGGATAAGGTTGTGGTTCTAGGATAGCTTAAGACTTAATATGGAAATGACTGGTTTAGCAGTTGCTTGTTCTATGATGTAAAGCAAATTTTATAGAATATGTATATTGTATTTAAGAAATGACTAAAATGTCTTTAGATGTTTCCTGAAATGTGAGCCAAAGACATATTTTCACCAGAATTATCAAAATGTTTGTTAAAAATGCAGATTAAAAGGCTGTCCCCCAGATAACCAAAACCAAGGTTTGGGAATTCTCATGGACCCAAAGAATTTGCATTTTTAATAAGTAATTCTAATGCACCCCTAAATTTGAGTAAAACCATTTTCCCTGGATGCTGGATTGATACCATCAAAGAGTAAAGCAGTAATACTTAGGTAAGTGATGTACTTTATCATTTTATAGATTCCCAAAATAAAAGAAGATGATATTGAGATGAAGAAGAGGAAGCGGAAAGAGGAAGGGGAAAAGGAGAAGAAGCCAAGAAAAAAAGTACCCAAACAACTGGGGTAAGTGAAAATAGACGTAATGAGGGAACTAGTATTGTAGCATGACAAGCACTCTTTTTTAGAAAGATATATTTAACATTAATTAGTTCAACTTAGCTGGATCTAATTTAATACAGTATTTATAAATGTCAGTGACCTATTAACTTATATTTTAGTATTTATTATTAAGTAGCAGTCATCTTAGAGACTTTAGGTGTTTTAGATCAGATTTACATATTTGTTCATGAAGTATTTTGCTCATTACAACATTTTATCAACAAGAACCAGTTTGAAAAATGGAACACGTTTTCTTAATTTTTTGCACTAAAACAAATACCCGGGGTCTGAGAATTGGCAGTAGTCTTTGTGTTAATGATTGATGGTCGTTTTAATATTTTTTTAAAAGTCACTCATTTTATTTAGCTATTCTAAATGCTGGTCACAAGTCATAAGAGGGAATTCCTTGGCAGTCCAGTGGTTAGGACTTGGTGCTTTCACTGCCAGGGCCTGGATGCAATCTCTGGTTAGAAACTAAGATCCTGTACATCGAGAGGCACAGCCACAAAAAAAAAAAAAAAAAAGGAGAGCGAGGGAGAGAAATGGAATAAAAAGTCATAAGAATAAAATGTACCTTGCAATTATGAAACTACCAGTTGTCCCTACTTCTCTATGGCTTTTTTAAATAGAGCCCAGGGACAAAAACTTGTGAGAGGCTGGATTTTTCTCCCCTCCTTAGCAGAGGAAGAGGTACATCTGAATTTGGGACTCTCAAAATCCCAAGAGTTAATATAAGAACATATTTAGCCCCTCAGGTGGCGCAGTGGTAAAGAATCCACCTGCCAATGCAGGAGACACAGGTTCAGTCCCTGGGTCAGGAAGATCTCCTACAGGAGGAAGTGGCAACCCACTCCAGTATTCTTGCCTGGGAAATCCCATGGACACAGGAGCCAGGCAGGCTACAGTTGGTGGGGTCACAAAAGAGTCGGACACGACTGAGCGACAAACACACTTCCTGCATACCAGACACTGTCTGGGTTTTGGATATATAATAGTATGAAATGAAACACTGGCCTACCTTCAAAGCACTAATCATCATTTTTAGTTTCTGTAGTGCCCATAGAAGCATATAAGCCAATGAAATTAGAAAAGATTTTTTAGAGAAACTGATGGCTAAACCAAGACCACCCTTGCCTTATAATCCCCACAGAGAGAAAGTTGTCACTGAAAATTACATGTATCTATCCGACACCCTCGGAGAGAATGGAAAGTGAAGAAGTATCAGAAGGTAGTAGCAGACAGAATGAGATCTGGATAGATGACATGGTGATGAATGAAGGCTCACAGATTGACACAGAGGATTTTGCATTCCTTTGGCAGTTTGTAGCACGAACCACCTGGGGTACCAGTTTGAAGGTATACTATGTAGGCTTCTCTGGTTGTGATTAAAGTCAGCTCTGTTTTCAGCAAAAGTGCAATTCTTTACTTCATTAATTCTTTAGGTGACTACTTTATAGATGTGGCAAAGAAAGAACATTCCAAAAGGTGTAGAAGTTTAAGTTCATATACTTTACTTTTTTTTTTTTTTTTTTTTTTTGACTTGCGGGATCTCAATTCCCTGACAAGGGATCAAACCTGCACCCTTGGCAGTGAAAGCGCAGAGTCCTAACCACTAGACCAGAGGGACTTCCCTAACTTTGTGTACTTAATAAACCAGAGCTCTATTCAGTGTTGTTTATTTCTGTTGACTTTATCCCTTTCATTTTATTCACTCTAATGGCCATTTACCCATCTGCCTTTCATAAATGACAGTCCAGATGATGAAGATGATGTTCCTTTAAGTCTATGCCTCCTTATTTCCATGAGGTTTTAACCTATGAAATCATACATAGCCTAACTGATCACTATTTTCTTCACAGAGTTATGGCTCTAAATTCACACAAATCTGAAAAAAAGAAGAAACGTTATAAAGATTCTCTTTCTCTAGCTGCCATGATAAGAAAATTTCAGAAAGAGAAGGATGCATTAAAGAAGGAATCTAACCCTAAAACCCCACTGAACTTCTCAACCTCCTCTCTGAATAAACCCCCCTCTGCTGCTGTAGCGTTGGGAAATGATGTCTCAGACCTGAATCTGACCAGTGCTGATCCGGACCTCCCCATCTTTGTTAGCACAAACGAACATGAACTATTTCAGGAAGCTGAAAATGCCCTGGAGATGCTAGATGATTTCGACTTTGACAGATTACTGGATGCTGCTTCTAATGGTAGCCCCCTCTCGGAGTCAGGGGGAGAGAATGGAAACACCACCCAGCCAACCTATGCCTCTCAAGTTATGCCCAAGGTGGTACCTACACTCCCAGAGGGTCTGCCTGTCCTCCTTGAAAAACGTATTGAAGACCTCCGTGTAGTAAGTGGGATAATTCTCTTTTTTTTATTTACTGCATAAACATAGCAATAAATACTTATTTTCAAGCAAAAATAATAACCTGTAATCCTAACATACTTTTAAGTAACTTTATTTTCTATATTTCCTTTTAAGCATTGGATCTGTGCATAGGCTTTTTAAGTATAGTTATAACATGGGAATGGCAACCCACTCCAGTATTCTTGCCTGGAAAATACCATAGACAGGGGCACCTGGTGGGCTACAGTCCAGGGCATTGCAAAGAGTCGGAAGTGATTGAACACAAATGCACACATGACATGGATATAGTTCACTGTTTTATTACCTCACTTCATCTTATTTTTCTGTATAATTTTCATAAATATAATTTTTATTGGCTTACATAGCCTGGTAAAGAAAATACAGGGAAGGTAGGAACAAATAACTGTACCTGAACTTGGTCCAACTTTGTTGACTAGTTATTCTACAGTTGATTTTACCAGCTAGTCCTGACCCACTAATCAGCTTTAGTAAGCACACATTGTGTTCTCACTAGACAAACTTTTAAGAGTTGAGCTTTTAGCATTTCACAGTGGATTCCTCTGCCGATTGACTTGGATACATAATCTTTGTTTAGCTGCAGGTTCAGGTATGTGAGTACACTTTTTCCTTTAATCTCAGGGAGATATTATTTTGACTTAAAATGTTCCAAACATAGCTTAAAATGCCCCCCCCCCCTTTGTTACTCCTTTGGCATGTTTGTCTAAACCCATGCCATGTTTTTAGTCCTCTTTTTTTCCCCCCCTGATTACAGAAGTTATATATTCAATATAAGTTGTATTTTTCACTTAGGGAGGGAAACATGCCCGATAATCAGACATTTTCCACCTCCAGTATGGGACAACCCAAAATTTATATTTAAATTTTAATTTAAAAATAAGTTAAACTACTTATTTTTCTGGATTTTATTTCATGCATTTGCAAATATGTTATTAAAAATAATTATTGTGATTATTAAAATTATTAATTACTGTTAACAGAAGTATATTCTATAACTTGTTTCTTCTAAGGTTATAGTAGCCATTTAAATCACATTGTAAATTTATTAATCATCTCCATGTTGTATTTATTTCTCTTAACTCTTTCTAAATTTTAAGTATCTGATTAGGGGAGCAAGAGATCTATCTAATTTTTCCAACAGGTGACTCATGGTTTTAATTATCAATTTTATTTTTTTTCTATTTTTTGTTCTTTAGCATTTCTTCTGAGCTCATCACTTATTAAATTCCCTAAAATTTTTACTTATTTTAAGGTAATTTGTTAGTTCAGGACTTACAGAAGTGTGTTCAAGTATCTCATTGCCAGTGTTTTTTAGCTTATGGCTTGTATTACCGTAATTTTTGCTTTATGTCTATGCTGTGTTATTTGTTGGCCCATACGGTTCTTGCTGGCTAGGTCTCTGTTGTGATGTGTATCATTTGAAGATGGCCCTGTCTGTGCTATTAATGTCTCTTACCGCAAATTCAGTATTGTCTGATTTTACTGTGGATTCCTTTCTCTTTATTTTTGCATGGAATAGCTTTTCCCATCATTTCCCTTCATTTTAGCTCTTTTTTGAGTTCATTTGTTTAAGATTCTCATTAAGATTTTATCTTACTTACAGCTGTTACAATGATAATGACATAATCTTTATTCTGTCATTTTCTTTTATATTCTGTTTTATTCCCTCCCCCTCTTTTGTTTTTCACTCTTGCTATTTTCTGTGCTTATCATCATATAGTTTTTTTATTTAATCTTCTTAACCAGTGTATGAAGTACAGGTATTGTTTCCTTTTTATAGTTAACAAACTTAAGTGGAGGTAGATTAAGTAGCTTGGTCAGGTCCCACAACTAGTAAGCGGTGGAGCCCTAATTTAAACACAAGGGTTCACCTGTCTCCAAGGTATGTGCTTTTTCCTATCCCATATGGCTCCTAAAATCTTTAGTTTCTTTGATGGTTTAAATATAAAAGTGCTAGGGATGTAATCCAGGTTTTTCAACATGTAATTAATAATAACAGCTATTATTATTAAGAAATAGCAAATAGTTATTAGCAAATAACTATACTGTCCACTGAGTGTAGTGCTCCTGGGACCCACAACTTCACAGGAGCCCACTTACTGTTGAGGAGACAGTGCCCTGAGTGGAAGTGGCTAAGCTGTGATGCAAAGTCAGAATTGAAAGGGAGGCCCATCAAGCTTTATATAACTTGCACTCTGCCCACTGTGTTGTGTGCCATTCTTTCCCACTGAATAAACAAAACTGATTAGCAGTGAGTGTGCTTCAGTTTTGTCAGGTGCTGTCATATAAAACTCTCTGTAGTAGCCATGGCAGGACTGAAACACCTACTTCCTAACCTCTTAGGAAGTGATCAGTAAGAAGGTTAATTTCATTTGCTAGTATCTGTAAATTCTCCATATTTTTCTCTTTCAAATAGGACATAGTATTTTTCCTCATAAAGTAAGGATTCATCATTGCCTGCAGTGCTCACCTCTGTCTGATAAGGACTTTCTTCTTGTAGCTCTTTTCTCACTTTGTAACATTCTTCCACTGTTCAGCCTCTGGAAAGTTTAGTTTTCATTCTGGCTTTCTTTCTATATTTCTTCTCCCTACACATACCCAGTCTTCTTCCTTTCTAAGAAATGCTGAGGCACATCCCCCAAATTGTGTTCATCTATTTATAGCATTTGAGGTCGTCAAACAGTGTAAAATTATCAACAAAGTTGACAGAGTCAGCATATTTCTTGCTCAGATTATTGGATCAGGATGTTTTACATCTTGGGTGTCTTAAGATAAACTGTCTTTTGTGATTTCCCCAGTAAATTTTACTTATGGTAGTGTATTGGTTTGCATACTCTTTGTTTCTGGTAAACTGGTTAAGAGACACAGTGATGAAAATATCATTCTTATCCTTGTTGAATTGATTTTCGTTTATTCCTTGGTAATGACCGTGGCCAGTTTTTTCATTGTTAGTAATTAAGTGGAACCCAGACTGGCTGCGGGGCTTCCCTTGTGGCTCAGATGGTAAAGAATCCGCCTGCAATAGGGGAGATCTTGGTTCAATCCCTGGCTTGGGAAGATGCCCTGGAGAAGGGAAAGGTTACCCACTCCAGTATTCAAGCCTGGAGAATTCCATGGACTGTATAGTCCATGGGGTCACAAAGAGTCGGACATGACTGAGTGACTTTCACTTCACAGACCGGCTGCAGAAGCTGAGTATCTTTGTATAGAGTCACAGTGTTATACAGTTGAAGTCAGAAAGCTTCTGGTCTGAGTCTTGGATCCACCACTTACTAGCAGTGTGATTTGGGGGCATATCACGTAATTTCTGTAAGATTTAGGTTCCTTGTTTGTAAAATGGGAGCTATAATACCAGTGTCATTGGCTGTTATGAAGATTACACATGGTAATGTGTACAGTATATAGAATATCAGACATATTGTTAGACAGTATTGTCTAGTAAAAAGTGAGACAGCTGCTTTCTGTTATCTTAGAGATAACAGAAAGAATTAATAAAACTAACAGATATTCAAAATACACAAGACACCCATAGCACTAAAAAATCTTATATGTAAAACTTATTGAATTTGGGAAAATTCAGAAAAATGAAATATAGACATAAAATTAGGAAAGAATGTTATGTATGCTAAATTTTGTTTCAGCACCCTTTAATTGCCTGTCATGCCAGGTAATAGCTGGGATGTGAAGTGAAACTAATCCTAGCCCTGCCCTCAAGGAGCTTATTCTAAAGTAAATAGATATGGAAACAAATGTGTTTATTGAGAGTTATATTGACAATCTTGTGTTTCTGTAGGCTGCCAAACTTTTTGATGAAGAAGGAAGGAAAAAATTCTTTACACAGGATATGAATAATATTCTTCTGGAGTAAGTAATTTTCTTCTTTGATTAAAAAACTGTAAGAATTCTTTGAGAAATATTGTAGACCTTTGAGGTGCAGATGCTGCTTGCTTGGTTAGTCTCAGGCCTTAGCTCTTTCCTTTTGGCCTCACGACATGTGTGATAAAGTTTCTTAGCAAAACTATGTGTCTGTGTACAGTGACCCCTTAGTATAATCAAAGCTTCCAATGTGAAAACCGCCAGAGCAAGTGACCACTGTATGGGTTGAATGTTATCCTACTTTTAAATGCATTCTTTGTCATGTTATATGAAGATATCTTTTTGAGACATCTCTGATTGTTTACATTAAAATTCACACAAACATTTTATATCCAAATGGAAAGTATGGTTTAACGAAGAATCATTGTTATGGGATAGAGTGGAGCAGTGTAGAGACGACAGATGTTCAGTTGGAAAGGAAAGGGTAAAAGCTGCTGTATGATGCAAACAGTATTTAAATTAGTGATAATCTTCACCCTTAGGTAGAATTTGATGTTAATGAAATTGCAGGTTCTAAGATTGTGGTCAAATAAGCTGTATTTATAAACCTATTGGCTTATAAATTTTGACCATGGTTCCAGAAATTGAGTATATAATTGGCTACAGGCAGGAATGGGCAAAAGAGAAGTGGTCCTGGGGAAAGCAGTAAATTCCTTTCTGATGAAAATAATGTATGCCTACTTTTGGTGGTTTAGTAGCATCATATATACAGAAACGAGGCAATGTTTCCAATACTGTGATTCCTGTCTTTTAAATGTATAATGGAGATAGTTTCTCATGAGATATAAAGGATGAGTTGGTTTACTGGTTTTGATAACTATTTTAAATAATACATTCTCTCTTTTTCCTGAAGTACTTAAAAAAATCATTTTGGTCCCATGGACTCATAAAACACATAACCTAGTATGCTGCTAGCATGGAGACAGAGGAATTTCTTGTTCCTATTATTTATTTTAGCCAGGGGTTTTCAGATTTACTCAGTTTGCTTGCAAATGCTTCCTGTCAGTGCCACCTCCTTTTACCTAGCTCTCCTCTAAACCTTAGATTCAACAACCAGTGTAACCATTAATCATCAGAGCTGCCCCAGATTCCAGGATCAGGGATCTAACTAGCTCTTTTTCTTTTTACCTAATAGCCCAAGTTTACTAGATTAGGTCTTTTTACTGTGACAGAGAGTGTGCCTGTAATTCTACAAGCCTTAGTGTTCAGGCTTTGAATTTTTTTCCCTTTTAGTAACTTTCTTACGCTCTCTTGTCTTCTTACACTTTCCTGAACAAACAATCCCTTATTTCTCTGTACTGAGTTGATTGTCTAAGGGCATATGATACACGATTATTTGGGGTAGTAATTCCATGAATTTTTTCAGATAAATTTTAGTCATCCCCATATACTAAAAGCAGAGAAGGCAATGGCACCCCAACTCCAGTACTCTTGCCTGGAAAATCCCATGGATGGAGGAGCCTGGTGGGCTGCAGTCCATGGGGTCGCTAAGAGTCGGACATGACTGAGCGACTTCACTTTCACTTTTCACTTTCCTGCATTGGAGAAGGAAATGGCAACCCACTCCAGTGTTCTTGCCTAGAGAATCCTAGGGACGGGGGAGCCTGGTGGGCTGCCGTCTATGGGGTCGCACAGAGTTGGACACGACTGAGGTGACTTAGCAGCAGCATATACTAAAAGACTGGAATTATTAGAAAAAAATATTAAAGTATATATGTGAGGGATGTGTACTTAAACTGCTCTCAGATACGAATTTGTATCTATTTGGGATAGACCAATACAGTCAGAAACCTCTAGGGTTAATCCTTTTCTCTAATTTTTGCCTAATAGGGGCTTGGGAGCAGAGTCAGTGCTTTCTGAGTTACCCCCTCTTTGGAAACCACTAATTTTTATAAGTAGGTCATTGATTTAATCTGTTCTTACTTGGACTCTCTTACTATTTGAAGTTTCTATTTTATTTTCAGCTTTAACTAACCTTTTATGATGGGACAAGCCTAAAATGCCTCCTACTCAGAGTCTAGACTTTTAATAAGTTCTAACCACATTATTTAACCAGATGTTTATACACAGAACTCATGACCATAGTGATTATCTTCCATATGTACCTCCTCTGCATTTGACCCTCTGGCTCTAGTAGGTCTTAAACTTTTGTTCGTTTATTTCTTTATTGGGTTGGCTTCTCTAATACTGAAAATTTTATACTGTCGATTTTAAGGCGTATAGTTAGTTTTCCACATTTCATTGTTTCTGAAATTGCAGTGTATATTTTAAGTGTTAGGTACATTTGATCTGGCAGGGATTCTGGTTTCTTTTTTTCTCCAAAAGCTGTTAATTGAATCTTTGGATGCACCTACATTTGTGAAAGTATTTAAGTCTGTCAGCACCTTCTATAGAAGAACATGATGATTTGGACATAATTTGCTACCAAGGGCCCCAGTTTGGTCTTGGCCTTCAAATTAAAATCTGTTCTCACCTTTCTACAGTAGCAGCTGCCAGATATAATGTCTTCCATCTTAAAGAAACCTCAACTATTTATTATAGACCTGTCCTGCTAAGAATATGGTGGCTGTTACAAAATCTTTTTTTTTTTTTTAAGCAACTATTTGGCTAAATAACCTTTAGGAGCTGGAGAATTAGAATATATTGAATAAACTAATAAATACCTAGTTTGTGCAGTGGAGGCACAATAAGGCCAATAAAAGATGGATAAAATGATCTGTGTGTGTAGCCTCTTCTGAATCTATAATTTTTTCAAACACCTTTAAGGAAAATTTACTCTGAGAACTTACAGAAATTGTAACTCTAGTATAGCGGCTGCAGGGTGGTGAGGGGAATTATGAAATCTCTTTGATGAAATGAGTTTTTGGTTAATAGTGGAGTTCCTGTGCTTTATGCAAAAATGGAGACTTTATCCCTGTCATTAGGAAATTATCTGGTTATAGCTGATTCACGTGGTGGTGGTGTACAGCAGAAACCAACATAATGTTGTAAAGCAGTTATTCTCCAATTAAAAGTAAAAGACCCCCCCAAAAATTATTTGCACGGAAGGGGAGTAAATTAGGAGTTAAGGACTTTTTTTCTGGCCATGTTGCGTGGCTTGCGGGATGTTAGGATCCCAACCAGGGGTCAAACTTTTGCCCCCTGCAATGGAAGCATGGAGCTCTAACCACTGGACTACCAGAGAATTTCCAGGAATTTAGGGGTTAACAGATACACACTGCTGTATGGTAGAGAATATGCTTGCAGTGCAGGAGACCTGGGTTCAGTCACTGGGTTGGGACGATCTCTTGGAGAAAGGAATGGCTGCCTACTCCAGTATTCTTGCCTGGAGAATTCCATGCCTTGCTGGCTATAGTCCCAAGGAGAATTCTTTGCCTGGCAGGTTACAGTCCATGGAGTTGCAAAGAGTCAGACACAGCTGAGTGACTAACATGAAGATGATACATAAAATAGATAAAGATACTGTATAGCACAGGGGACTATATTAAATATCTCATAATAACCTATAGTTGAAAAGAATCTGAAAAAGTATATATATAAAACTAAATCACTTTCCTGTATAACTGAAACTAACACAATATCGTAAATGGCTATATTTCAATTTAAAAAAGGAAAGCAAATTATTTGCTATCTTGTTTAGGGTTATAAATTCTACTCTTAAACTAGATTCATTGAAAATTTTTTATAGCATTGTTATTTATGTTGGTTTTTTTGTTTTTTTACTTGAACAATGCTGTCTGGGAAATCAGGGAAGTATAAAATGAGAAAAGAATCTGCCTCTGTCTCCTTGCCTGTTTGTTACTACCTAAAAGAAATTCTCTGCTACATATTTGTTATTGTTTTTGGTCAGCATTGAGTTACAGCTGCAGGAACTAGGCCCTGTCATTCGTAGTGGTGTCTACTCCCACCTTGAAGCTTTCGTGCCATGCAATAAAGAAACACTGGTAAAACGTCTGAAGAAGTTACATCTCAATGTCCAGGTAAGAGGAGGAACAATAACAGCTGCATCTGGGGTTTTAGAACCTGTAAGGAGACTGGTTTCTGTTTGCTGCTTTTGCATATTAATTGCTTTATAGTCATAGTATATGTATTTAATAAGCATAGAATGTTCTTTTTAAGGCCTGGGATACAATTGCTTTTCAACAATCGGTAAGTTTCAGTCAGAAATAATGTTTTCTGATGCTTCCTGGATGAGGTAAATAACTTCATTCCACAGGTGACACAACTTTATCCTCAACAAATAATCTGACATGTGTCACTCAATTTTCTTATTCCTGAAATGGACCTGTATAGATATACTCACTCACACAGGTATGAAGACCAGTGGAAAGAATCACAGGGTTGCATGTAAACTCAAAGGTTATTCATTGTGATCATCGTTGTTTTGCTAGGTTCTTTTCCACTACAACCCCTCTAAGTGTTTCATTACAATATCAGGAAGTTCTTCCATACACTGGGCCAGATCCAAGTCCTTTCCCTCCTTTCGACCCTAATTCTGCTTTTGGCATGGAATTCTGTGTTACAGGTTGTATACTTCCATTAATAAAATAGTTCTTTTGAATTGAGAAACAATTCAATTCTTTCTCAGTTCAAGCAGGTTAATGAACAAATGAAATTTATTCGAGGTCGCAGATTTCCTGGACTGTGGAGTGTTAGCTATGGAAGAAGACATTTATCTAACCCTTGCTTTTCTTCATGTGGTATAATTATGTACCTTTGTATCCCTAAACATATTATGTGGTTTGCATGTTTTTGACCTTCATATAAATGGAGAAAGAGTGTCTGTTTTCTTCTTCAGCTTGCTAATTTACACTCAACATTATGCATTTCAGGTTTATCTGTCTTTACGTGTAGTGGGACTCTTATTTTTACTGATGTGTGTACAGTGTTCCATTATATGAATATATTTCAGTTAATTTATTTATTTAACTGTTGATGGATACTTGACGTTTTCCCAGGCAGATAGTCTCAACTATATAATTCTTAAGATCATCAAGAAACCATGATACTGGATTTGCATTTTTAAGAATGGTATTTTATAGCAAACACTGTCATGTGTGCTGCAATGTTAATTAGTATGCATGAAATAAGTAAAATGCTTGTTAGTAATATTTGTGTTTTATTTTTATTAGATTTTGGTCTCTATTTAATCATTTTATTACTGTTAAAGTGTCCATATAATTTACTGCCCAAACATGGAGTATTTTTAAGAATGTAATTGAACACTATTAATTATGCTGAGGCAACAGGCAAATGGAAGGAAAGTTACGACCAACCTAGACAGCATATTACAAAGCAGAAACATTACTTTGCCAACAAAGGTCCGTCTAGTCAAGGCTGTGGTTTTTCCAGTGGTCACGTATGGATGTGAGAGTTGGACTATAAAGAAAGTTGGGCGTCAAATAATTGATGCTTTTGAACTGTGGTGTTGGAGGAGACTCTTGAGAGTCCCTTGGACTGCAAGGAAATCCAACCAGTCCATCGTAAGGGAGATCAGTCCTGGGTGTTCATTGGAAAGACTGATGTTGAAGCTGAAACTCAAATACTTTGGCCACCTGATGCGATAAGCTGACTCACTGGAAAAGACCTGATGCTGGGAAAGATTAGGGGCAGGAGGAGAAGGGGACGACAGAGGATGAGATGGTTGAATGGCATCATCGACTCAGTGGACATGAGTTTGGGTGGACTCTGGGAGTTGGTGATGGACAGGGAGGCCTGGTGTGCTGCGGTTCATGGGGTCGCAAAGAGTTGGACACGACTGAGCAACTGAACTGAACTGAACTGAACAGGCAAAAACTGGGACTCTGTCTGGCTGTCTGAGAAGTATGGTTATCCTAATTTTATATCTAATGTACATTATGAAAAGTCAGCGTTGTAGAAGAAATGTTTGAGTATGCTAACATTTCAATTGTGTGATCAATATCTAAAACCCAGATTTCATCTTTTGAGGATCTGCTTACAAAATAGGCTATGTAAATATGCTTGAAAAAACTTTTAGTTTTTTTTCCCTCAGGATGATCGTTTAAGAGAACCTCTGCAAAAGCTGAAACTGGCTGTCAGCAATGTCATGCCTGAACAGCTATTCAAATACCAGGAGGACTGCCAGGCTCGTAATCAGGCTAAGTGTGCCAAGTATGTACCTCTTCTATTTGGACTGGCTTTTGCACTTGAGAAATACTTGTTGCTGTTAGGGATTGGTCTTAGGTAGAAATCCACCTAAACCACTAGAGTGGTATAATTGAATATTTTCTAAATGGTAAATCACTTCCCACTCAGTTGCTTTGGGGTAAAAGGCAAAAGATCTTTTGATGTTGTGTATGTGTGTGATCAAAGCTAAAGCTGACACTGGTAAGACATTTCACAGGTTGACCTACTTGACTGGTTGCAGTTGGATACAAAAGATAAGTGTTCATGCCTTTATATTAGAATTTGAAGATCTTATTTACCAGAGTGCTATATAATGCACTTCAAATTCAAAGTATTATGTGGAAAGTTAAATTCCTTATTTACCCTGTCTTTGAAGCAATTCAACAAGTATCCAAGGAACATATTATAGCAATGTTGGGTTAAAACTTTACTGCATAAAATGTTTTCCATTTTTAGGTTTCAGACAGATGAAGAACGAGAAAAAAATGGGTCCGAGGAAGATGACGAGGAGAAACCAGGGAAACGTGTCATAGGACCAAGGAAGAAATTCCACTGGGATGACACTATTAGGTAAGGTTTAACGAAAACCTTCATTTTCAACCAAATAGATAATGCAGAAGTACAGTGTTTACGGTTTCTCATTAAAAAAGACTCTATAGTAAATGGAAAATTCGATTAGAAGCAACCAAAAGTTAGTGTGTAGGAAAATTTTATTCAAGAGAAATTAATTTGGTTCTAATATCCATACAGTTCTATCACTTTTATTTTCATATAGTACTTTTCATAAACCAATCTTATTATTGAGTAAGTTATACTGGTTTGAGAGGTGAAGTACTCAATATGTTTGTGTAACGCATCATCTTTCTTACCAGTATTTCTGTACTCCGAGTAGAGGGTTTAGTTGTAGGACTACTCCTTTTAAACTTTGGTGCCTGGATTAAAGGTACCGAAGGGAATTATCTCATACTGGGGATTTGGCTATAGTACACTGAATGATGTATGTTAGAAATTATTTATCTTCATGTCATCTTCTGAATTCTTCAGATAATATTCTTTATTATTGCTGTCAGATTTGTGTGCTTTAAAAAAAATCTGTTTCAAGCTTAATTTTCTACAATTTGCAGTCAGATTTATATATAAATATATATTTTTAATCTGTTTAGAACTTTGTTATGTAACCTTGTTGAGATCAAATTGGGATGCTATGAGTTAGAGCCAAATAAAAGCCAGTCTGCTGAGGATTATCTTAAATCCTTTATGGAGACAGAGGTGAAACCATTGTGGCCTAAGGGCTGGATGCAGGCAAGGTAAGAAATGTGACATCCTAGATTTTATTTTACTCTCTTATTGCCGTTGTTAAAGACACATATATACACACACATTACATTGATTTTCCTAAGAACCTAGTGTGTTTAACATTCTGTAAGTCATCTCAGATGATGCCTACTCTGAAAGCTTCACTCACTTAAAAGAAAAATGTCATATGGACATAGAGATACACATAAAAGTGATTCTCTTTAACCGACCACTTTTTGTTTTTTGCACCTAAATCTTCCTAATAGAGAAAAATGGAGGGGGGAAGAAGGTTATGAACTTTGGGAGGGGGACTTTATATGGATATCTTGAAGATAAGTAACTGAATACAAGATTTAGACTGCAAAAAAAGAGGCACAGCCTTAGTTCTGTTGAAAATATAGTCAGTGTAGAGTGGTATCTCAAAAACTAAGGGTAGCTCAGTTTAAAGAGTTAAATATAGAATGTTAAAATCAATAGGCCTGGTTGTCTCAACCTGTCATCCTAAAGTGTTCATCTTAAATCAACAGAAATCTGTCAAAATATTTAAATAAAGAGGTAATATAAAATTTTGCATAATATAGGTTATTGAATTTACTGTACCATTGTAAGTCTTTATTTGGTAAATAGCAAGTAGTAGCCTATTGAGTATCAAATGATTAAAATGACAAAATGATTATCCTGTTATTGTCTGCTATGGAAAATAACTGTTTTTTTTTTTTAATTTTTCCAGAATGCTTTTTAAGGAAAGTCGGAGTGTACATAATCATCTTACTTCTGCTCCGTGAGTAAATGCAGACCCTAGATTTCTTCGTTTATTTTTATTCACATTATGATATTTAGAAAACAAAATATTCATTAAATGCTAGGTAAAATAAGACTTAAACATACAATCTGTCTTAACACAGCTTAAAAAAACCATTTTAACTGTTGACTCTCTAGACCTAAGGACACATTTCTCTATTAAAAAACTTCTCAGGCTAGTCTCTAAAAACTTGAATCCATAATGTAACATATTGGCTTGAAATCTGGTGGTGAGAAGCCATTTAAATAGGAAGGCTTCAGTGGTTTCCTTTGTTCCTGGACAGTCTGCCCTCCAGTTCTTCTGTATCCTTTTTCTTGTCCTCTTAATGACCATCTACAAAGGTCATCTGTTAGCCTCCTGCTTTCCACTACAGTTCTGTATATATCCTACCTAGCCTTGCCTTGCAGAGTGTTTTATTCCACAAGATTTATGTACTCTTCATGTCCTTCCTTCTGTCCCAAAGTGGATCTTTTCATTAGTGATGTAATTACTAAAGAAAGGTCTCTAGTAAAAAGGCAGATTTTTCTGTGGTTATATTTTTGGGTGAATACTGGTTATCTTGACAAGGATTCTATTTTTAGTTACAACTTAAGGCTCCTTCTCTATAGCCTAGAAGTGTAGTGTTAAGGGTTAATAAAATATAAAATTATCAGGTCACTGAGAAGTTACTGAACAACTCTAGTTCAGTACTCCATTAAGAGGTCTGGATAACATCTGGGTAGTGTTACAAAATTCCCCCTCTCCTTATATATAATTGTAGTAGATAGAATTTTTTTACAGCTTTTAGGAAGGACACTTTGTTAGTATACTATGGTAGATATATTGAAGTTGGTTTTGGTTTTCAGATCTTGCTATTTTTGTTTTTTTGGGGTATAAATTTGGAGTAGTTTGGTTTTATTTGTTATAGGTTTACTTTGTTGCAGGTGATTTACATATCCTAGGGTCAGTGTAAATGTATTTTTTTATGCACTTAGGTGTATTTATGTCAGTATTCTAGGCCTTTAATTTCCCTATAGTCCTAAAATCCCATTACAATTTAAGTATAGAAATAATTTATTTCTTTAATTCTAAAACATAGAATTTACATAGATCCTTTCCCTCATTTTTTTGTCTTTTTTTTTTTTTTAGTAACCTCATTATTATGGCTAACTTTTTGTTTTGTTTTGTATCAGAAAGTAGGAATCTGTGTGGTAATGTAGGCCTGGAAGTCATGAATATTACTGTTAACTTAATGAAGTTGTAGATTGACTGTAAACTTTTAATTAAGACATTTGTTAATTTAACTTAGTGAAGTAGAAATATTCAGACAGTTTTAGCTTTACAACCCTTTAATTATTCAGCAAACATATGAGTACTTTCTTGTGCTGAAGAACCTGTAAGAGTTTTTTAATCTTTTCACTTTTTCACACTGGTTCACAAATGTTCTAAGCGTCCATGGTATTTTTTTATTGCCCTTTTTCTGTCAGCTTTGAAATTTTTTATTTGAACTATTATGTTAAAAATAACTTTCTTAAAAAACTTGAGGATTTTTTTGTTTTGTTTTTTAAATAGTATCTCGTTTATAACCTCTTAGCATGGTTTCATTTGAGCTTGAAGTTCCTTGAAGCTCTTTTCTATAAATAATTACAAATTCCTACCAATTCTTTGAAATAAGTCTCCTTTAGGCACCTTCATTACCCTGTTTTGAGTTTTAATTTTTATTTTTAGTAATTATATTTGATTAAAAAAATTTTATTATCTACATTTTACTAATGGTTTGACCTTTATTGTAGTTAATTGAGATTAGTAAAAATATTGGTGTATATTCACATATAAACTGAATACTTACATATGAGATTATGTGTTACCATTTCCTAATGAGTGACTTAACTGCTACTGAGATAACCTCCTTTTTAATCTTTTCTCTTAGGGCAAAGAAAAAGGTGATTCCTGCACCTAAACCCAAAGTGAAGGTAAGTATTGAACCAAATCTTTAGTTAGTGATAATTGGTGACTATTGAAATATGTTCTTATGATGAAAAGGTTATATGGCATTTAGCATAGATTTAGGTACTGTTCTCTTAAGATGGGTATTTTTAAGCATTGTAAAAATCCTGGAACCATTGTATTTGGGAGAACAGATGACTGTGGCGATGGGAGGTTTATATACATTAATTGAATTCTAAGGCTTAGTACTACTTAGAAATGTTGAATAAAATATTAATATGATAAATAGCTTTTAAAAGCATGGCTGGGATCTTGAATGAGTGAAATCCATGTCTCAAAACAAAGGAGAAGCTGCCAGAAAGTTAATCTGTCACTGAAACTTCAGTTGCCCTTAGGTGCATTTGCTGGTTTCTGTCACCTTTCACAGCACAGCTGATAAGATTTTCTTAGACTTAAATAGATTGGGAATTGGAATGAAGCTCTCCATAAACCTGGGACTCTGAGAGGATGACATTTTTAGTAAAAGGACTAGAAAAGGAATCCATTCACCAGTAGAAAGATTAAGAAATTTGTGTTTTGGCCTTGGTTCTGAATTAGGGAAAGAAAGTCTTTCCTGAAAATTTTCCATGGATTAGTTTATACAACCTGCGTGATCTAGGAAAACCTTAACTTAAAAGTTGTTAGATTAGTATTAACCCAGGACACTGGCAAATCACATTCTTTCTGGAATAACGTACCCTCATCCCAGACCTCAAAGGCTTATTACATATGTGCTTAGTTGCTGAGTCATATCCCACTCTTTGCGACCCCATGGACTCTAGCCTGCTAGGCTCCTCTGTCCAAGGGAATTCTCCAGGCAAGAATACTGGAGTGTATTGCCATGCCTTCCTCCAGTAAATCTTCCCAACCCAGGGATCAAACCCAAGTCTCCCACATTACAGGCAGATTCTTTAGCATCTGAGCCACCAGGGAAGCCCCAAAATACTGAAGTGGGCAGCCTATCCCTTCTCCAGGGGAACCTCCAGACCCAGGAATCAAACTGGGGTCTCCTGCATTGCAGGAGGATTATTTATTAGCTAAGCTGCTGGGAAAGCCCAAAGAAAGGTTTCCCTGACTGGGAAACGAACCCAGACCATGGTGGTGAAAGCGCCAAATCCTAGTCACTGTATATACTGTGTCAAACATCTGAAAATATGGGATACGTGAGAAAATTGTGAGGAAGTGTTCCTATGAGTGGGTCAGCAGAGACAACCAATAGAATTGGTTGTCTGAGAACAGCAAGTGATGAATTTATTATGTATAGGACATAAAATAACTTAAGTTATTTAATATTTAAAAATGTAGAAGCGGGGGGAAAAACATCAAAATAGACAAGGCAGAGTTGAACCAAGTATTGGGTTGGCCAGAAAGTTTGAGTTTTTCTGTAGGCTGTTATGGAAAAAACCTAATGAACCTTTTGGCCAACCCACAATAACCTTTAGAAGTGAAAACTATAATCATTTGAAATTAAAATTGTAATGAAAGCCCACACCTTTTAGATTTCAGACTTTTCCCATAGCCTTCACTCTTTGCATAGAGTTTCTTTGCTTGTGAGGTTATGGCCAGAAGATCTGTATTTGCTACTCTATGGTCTTCTTAACTTAATAGTGTCAGAGGCTTTTTGAATACAGATGAAGTAGTCTTCTTTTTCTTGGTTAACCTTCTTTTAACTTCTGATCCAAATAATATTGAGCCAGTATTTGATTAAATCTATTGGTTCATGCTTTGTTTTGACATTTGACTTATTTTTAAACTCCTAATACCCACCATAAAGAGTTGGTTAAATTTTGATACATCTATTTAAACATACAATTGAATTTACCAGAACTCCGATAACGGGTGTGTTGGGATGGTACAGTGGGATTGTCCGTTATGTTCATCTTAAAAAAAATTTTTTTTAATTTATTTTTGGCTGCACTGGGTCTTTGTTGCTGTGCACGGGCTTTCTCTAGTAGCTTTGAGTGGGGGTACTCTTCATTGCGGTATGCGGGCTTTTCATTGCTATGGCTTCTCATTGCAGAGCACAGGCTCTGGGCACAAGGGCTCAGTAGTTAATGCTAGTAATTGTAGGGCATGGGCTTAGTTGCCCCCAAGGCATGTCAGATCTTCCCAGGCCAGGAATCAAACCCATGTCCTCTGCATTGGCAGGCATATTCTTAACCACTGAACCACCAGGGTAGTTCTGTTTTGTTCATCTTTGGATGAATTTACCTTTTCTTTTCCCCAAATGGAAAAAACTGTATTCTGATTTGTTTTTTCTTTCCTGCTCTAATGCCCCTTCAATACCTATTTCAGTTATAAAGGTAATACAAGGAATGCTTACAGGAGAAAATGCAAACAATATAGAAAAGTGAAGGAGGAAAGTAAAAGTATCCTGAAATTTCTGCTCACACAGAGGGAAAAAAAGCTTCTTACTTTCTGGTACACATCTGCCCTCTGTCCTTGCCTCCCCTCCTTCCTTCTGAATCCATCTGCCCATCCAGTCATTGATTTATCCAGATTGAATTAACATTTTATATAAAAGGAATAACCTGTTTTTTCCACTCAAATATATATCCTAAACAATTTGCCAGTATAAATCTACACAGTACTCTCGGGTGGATTAAATGTTATTTTTATAAAGAAAAATATTAAAGAACTTACTTTAAAATGGCAGTTTTATACTGGTAACACTACCAATATTATTTTGATACCCTCCCTCACTCTCAGTTTCTGTCCTCTTTATAGTGATGGAGTTTTTGGTATGTCAATGCCATCGTGCCTCATCTGCATTTCGTCTTAGCAGACAGGCTTGGCCTTAATGTAGCTACACTTCAGACTGCTGAAAGGCACTGAGGCTTTCAGTCAGGGCTGTTTAGAAGTTTTAGAGAAATTGCTAAGAAAGTTAGAGTGCAGTGGCATTCTTAAGAGAAATAAGAATTTACTATTCCTATTTATTGTTATCATAAAACCTTAGAAGGTAGATGGTAGAGACTCTTTTTCTCCATGCTTTCCCCACTATAGTTAAGGTAAGTGCTATGGTGGTATAAATTAATAGATAAGGCTTTGGTTTTATTTGGATTTGTCTCTTTTTTAAAAACTAATTGAAACTTTGAAATGATTTTTATGTAGTTTTCTTTCTTCTTAATTATAAAAATAAAATGTCAAGTACTTCATATTTTTCTTGAGAAAGACACTTTTTTAATGCTTTCGCTCTTTAAGTATTTTAAACTGCTCTAATTCTATCTCTTCCTTGAATTTTAAGAAGGTTAAATTATTAATTCTCTCTTAGGTATTTAGAGTTTTAATTTCTAATACTCTTGTTTTCTGAGCATAGTACCTTGCTCATAGTGAATATATATGAAATAAATTATGAATGACTTCTACCATAATGAATAGAAAACATAATTTAAGTGTGCTTGAATTGAATCATCTACCAGTTTGATGTACCGGTTTCTCTATGTACTGTCTGTAGGTAGCTGTAAGACAGGCATACAAAGAGGCCAAAATGCAAGGAAGCAGGGAGTGATGGTCTGTATCATCGCAAACTATACTACATAAGATGCGTAAAATCCTAAGATAAAGGCAAAGAGACCTGTAGAATTTTAATTATGAAAATTCTAATGCTTTAAAAACTAATACTGTGTAAATTTTGATTAATTGTTTTTATTTTTCCAATATAATGCTTCTTATGCTAGGAGTGTAGTCCAAAAAAGGACCAGAAAACTCCTGCATCCTCAGTGGCTTCAGTTGGTGGTCCTTCAACAAGCTCTAGCACATCGGCCGTGGCCTCTACCAGTTCTGGCTCCACGCCAGTGCAGGAGACCATCTGCCTCGATGACTCACTAGATGAAGAGCTTTCCTTTCATCCCCCTGCACTGGATCTTGTTTCTGAAGCCTTAGCTGTTATCAACAATGGGAACAAGGGCCCTCCAGCTGGCTCAAGGATAAGTATGCCAACTGCAAAACCTCGTCCAGGACTGAGAGAAGAAAAATTAGCAAGTATCATGAGTAAACTGCCACTGGCTACACCCAAAAAACTAGATTCTACTCAGACTGCACATTCGTCGAGTCTCATTGCTGGCCACACGGGGCCAGTACCAAAGAAACCCCAGGATTTAGCTCATACTGGCATCTCTTCAGGCCTTATTGCTGGTTCTTCAATTCAGAACCCAAAAGTTTCCTTAGAACCTTTGCCAGCCAGGCTGCTTCAGCAAGGACTACAGAGGTCAAGCCAGATTCATGCTTCTTCCTCTTCACAGACCCATGTCTCCTCCTCTTCCCAAGCCCAAGTTGCTGCCTCTTCTCATACTCTGGGAACATCAGAGGCCCAAGACGCTTCTCCGTTAACACAAGTAACAAAGGTGCACCAGCATTCAGCTGTCCAGCAGAACTATGTGTCTCCATTACAAGCGACTATTAGTAAATCACAGACCAACCCAGTGGTGAAGTTAAGTAATAATCCCCAGCTTTCCTGTTCATCCCCACTTACTAAGACTTCAGACAAGCCACTTATGTACCGCCTTCCCTTATCTACACCCCCACCTGGAAATGGTTCTCAAGGGTCCCACTCCCTGGTTTCTAGGACAGTACCTAGCACCACTACCTCCACTAACTATTTAGCCAAGGCGATGGTGTCACAAATCTCCACGCAGGGTTTCAAGTCCCCCTTCTCAATGGCTGCATCCCCAAAACTTGCCTCATCTCCAAAACCCGCCACGTCTCCTAAACCCTTGCCCTCACCTAAGCCTTCTGCCTCACCCAAGCCCTCTCAGTCAGCTAAGCCTTCAGTATCAACTAAACTTATTTCTAAATCCAACCCAACTCCCAAACCTACTGTATCCCCAAGTTCTTCCAGTCCAAATGCACTAGTGGCCCAGAGTAGCCACTCAAGCAGTAACAACCCAGTCCATAAACAGCCCAGTGGAATGAACATCAGCAGACAGTCTCCCACCTTGAATTTATTGCCCTTGAATCGCACTTCAGGCCTTCCGTCTACAAAAAATCTTCAGGCCCCTTCAAAGCTAACAAACTCACCATCCACTGGAACTGTTGGGAAGAATAGCTTGAGTGGAATTGCAATGAATGTACCTGCCAGCAGAGGTAGCAACCTTAACTCAAGCGGAGCTAATAGGACTAGTCTATCTGGGGGAACAGGAAGTGGAACACAGGGTGCTACTAAACCGTTGTCTACTCCACATAGACCATCCTCTGCCTCAGGGTCTTCAGTGGTAGCAGCCAGTGTGCAGGTATGTATGTTAGATGCACTTACGTGATGAAAACGTTAAGGTGGTGTAATTTCTCTCCATTTAATGATCTTATTATAATGTGTCAATTGTTTATAATTTATAACTTATGGATGTTGACATCACAGTGATGGATAATCTTGGGGACAAAACTTTTGTTGGGGTGTGTTTTTTTAATCACATGTTTGCTTTCAAAATTTTTGAAAAACACAATTTAAAACTGTATCTTATCAAAGTCCAGAACAAAATCATCACTTATGATTTTAACATACCTTCGCTTGTCTCTTCTCTTCCCTGTCCTTGTCCCTTTCTCCTGTCAACTTTCATAACTTTTAAAATCAAATTTATACATTCATATTATTTTTTTCCTTTAACTGCGTCTTTTTGAATAAAATTTTTATTTTTTATAAATTTTGCAGTTGTTCATGTATAATTATCTGTCAAATTAGTATCAGTAGTCTGTTTATACCATACTTTCCCCATTCATGAGTTTTTCATTTAAATTTCTCTCTCAGTTAACAGGAGTACCTAATTCAAGGAATCTTTTCAGAAAGGCTAATGTGAAAGTTGTTCTACTTCAGCACTTATATACCTGATGATTTCTGTCACACTTGAATAGATAGACTTCTTGGGTCACTAAGTGTCTCACTCCAGATTTTATAAATACTGCTCCACTGACCCTTACTATTTAAGGTTATAAAAAAGTTTGAGGCCATTCTGACATTTGTTCCCTTATAAGTAACATATTTTCTCTGCCTAAATGCTAATCACATTTTATCTTTTTCCTTGAAAATCAAGTGTTCCCAGATAATGGCTAGGTTTATCTAGATAGTTTTCAGTAATTTTGTACTTAGAAAATAGTAACATCTTTCAGTCTCTGACCCACCCATTTTTTCAGCTCAAGAATATTTTATTCTATTATGGGCCTGCTTATCATTTCTGATCCATTTGCCTAGGTTTTTGAGAGCTCTATTGCTCATATATTTCATCTCTCTGCCTTTCATGTCATCTTTTCTGTTATTATTTTCATCTATCCACCACGTATTTGTATTCTGAGGTTTTCTCAGATTTGTTCTTCACTTTACTCATTTGGTTTCTTTAACTTTTTCCCCTCTCCCTTGAAACATAATCCATGTTCACAGTTGGTAAAATTCAGAAAAAAATTAAAAAAGAAAGAAAAGTCATGTATCATCTCACCAGTGTTGATGTTTTCCAGATACTTTTTTTAGACTCTTCAAGAAAGTAGATTTTATATAATAGTATGTTTCATAAGCTTTTCTAAAAATAGCATTTTATGATGTTATTTCTTAGCTTCTCAATTATTCTTTGAAAATACGACTTATTTATGAAACTCTGTTGTCTAAGAAAGTGCTCTAACTTTGTACTGCATCTTATTTATGTGGAATAGGAACATCTAATGAAGTAAGTTTCCCCATGGTATCTGAGAGATTTCCTGCTGTTCAGTACAAGCTAAGTGTTGGTATTCAATGTACACCTAAAACCCAGATCATCACTCTGCCTCTACTATAGGCTTAGGAATGAATGAATTCTAAAATTCTAATATAGAACAAAATTCCATTAACTGACACTTCATTAATTGAATCTAGGATTTATAGATATTTTAGCCATATGATTTTGCTTTTATCAGAAATAAGAAAATAGCCAAAAAAACCCCTAGGGATCGTATGTTAAAATTTAAGTTATAACTAAGGTCTAGGAGTTCGTCTGCATTCTTATTTTATTATCTTTGTTAAAATATTGACTGCTTTTGAAATCAATCTTTAGTTTGATTTAATTTGATGAGAGGATTATAACCAAAATGACAGTTCCATGGCCCATATCCTCCTTCCTATTGTCAACTACTTTAACTGTTAGCTTTTTCTCTTGTGTTTTTTAAAAATAAGAATGAATGGAAGTCTCTTTTAGTGTTATCTTTCAGCTTCTCATTGTGATAAATAAGGCTTTTAACTGTCTTATACTTCTCCCATTCTCTTCAGAGACTAAAATGACAACTTTTGGTTAAATCTGTGACTTTGTAAAAGATTGTCTAGTTGAGCTATCTATTGTGAACTGTGGTTTCAGTCATAAATTTTTGGCTTGTTTCCTGGAGTTAAAATTTGCTTGTTTTTTTCTTTCACTTACTTTGTTTTCTTTAAAGTTAAATCTCCCTCTGTCTTTTATCATCTCCAGAATCTATCAGTTCTGTTCCCCACGCCCCCCCACCCCCACCCCGACCCTGGAAAACTTCCTACAGTTGATCATTTATCCCAAAAGAACAATTTGGTTTATTGTTTACCGGTTAGTTTCTTATCAAGGAAGCTACATGGCAAAATTTGTGTTTCTAAAATGTAACTCCTTCCTTCTGATTTCTTCCTCTCCAAAATGGCTTTATGATTTGGAGACCTTAATGTTCCTGCCTCATATCTGATCCTTTTTGTCTTTCTTATTGGTTTGACTGAAGAAAAGATCAGTAATTGAATAAGGTTATTCCTAACTTTTGTTCTCTTTTTTAACAGAACATCTTATTGATGTCTTATCAGCTACCCTGTGGCCCCTAGATCCTGTCTTTCTAAAGCTAGCCAACACGAAAAACAGATTTCCTATCTATGTCTGTAAAATATTCCACTTGCCTCTGAAAGATGTCTTTAGCTGTGTGCAGATGTGAAAATGACAGGTCCTGAGGTTAGCCAAAGTTAAAGTCTTTATAGGTTCAGATTGATCTCTACCTGCTTTGTATTTAATAACTTTGCACTGAAGGCTTTCTTGTTCTTTCTTGCCCTTCAGCTTATTGATTTTCTGTGAATCCAGTCTTTGCCACTCTATAATTTCCAAAATAATTCACTAAGCAAATATTTACTAAGTGTTTAATATGTGCCAGGCACTCTTCTAGGTGCTGGGAAAATTGGGGTGAGTCAAGATCAATATATGCCCCCTCTCATGGGGCATATATTCTAGGACGAAGATAAGCAAAACACAGTATTTAAAAATACTTTGTGCTATAAAAATAAAAACAGAATAATATGATAAAGTGCGATTGCTGCTAACATGGATAAGGGAGATGGAGAAAGCCTCTTGGAAGAGGCAACGTTTGAGCTGATAATTGAATGACTAGGACCAAGCCTTTTGGAGAGAAGAGCAAACAGCCCAGGCAAGAAAGGGAAGGTAGATGTGAAGACACTGAGATAGGAAAGAGCCTGACAGGGCTGGACAGTTGGGAAAGATGGGGGGTGACAGGTCAAAAAACAACTCCAGACCATGTGACTGGGGACCTTGGGGGCTACAATAAGGACTTGGGCTTTTACTTCGTGTTCAGTGGGAAGCCGTTGGAGGGGAGTGGTATGGTCTGATACACATTTCAAAAAACCACCCTGGGTGTTATAGAGAATGTGGGGGGCAGATGTACTCACCAAAATGAAACATGTCCTTAAAAAGAAGTCTAATGCCCACCACGAAGAGCAAGGTGTTCCTTTATATTTTCCCCTGGGAATGAAATGTGGAGGTCATGGAAAATATTTCTGATTATGGGGCATTATCCTGAACTGTTTGCCTGCTTCATGTTGATAGCTTCTCCTGTAATGTTTCTGAATAATACCAACAATGGGATACCCCGCTTTTAAAAGGTCTCCATCTTCTGTGAGAGAAAATTATAACTGCGATGTAACATTTAGATAATCTGGTGTTTGATTTTAGTTTTGTAAACAAAAGTGGATATGGAAGGTTTTTATAAGTATAAAATGTCAGACAGTTAGGACCTGGTGCCATTTTTTTCTTTTGCTAATACACATAACTTAATTTTGGAAGTTGCCCTAATTTACATTTTCTGTCAGCTTTAATGCTTCAGTGAACCTGCTCCAGAAAAGCATAAGAGTTCTCCTTATTAGCAGTATTTAATGTTCCTCACCAGGAGGGCTCTGCTTGGGGAACATGGTTTTAGAGTGTGTTCCCCATATTATCCTGAGACAGTAGTAGAATGTTGATGAAAAAAGAAGAGAAAACCCTTGTTAACTCTTGATACTGATCCTTTTTTTTTTGCTTCAAACCACTGTTGTTTCTAAGTCAGTAATTTGTTCCCAAATCACCCATTTTTAATATCATGGTTGGCACAGTAGAGGGGAACAACTGGCAAGTAAGAAAAACAGTTAAGTCCAAGTGTAAATTTGTAAAGATTTGCACTTAAATGTGGGAGAAAGTTGTGATTAAAAAAAAAAAAGGATATGTTGAATATGAGATCATCTTGTCTTTCATTTTGTGTTGCTTAAAAACTAAGGTTTCAAGCCTTGAGTGGTGGGAAAGAATTGAAACTACTGATCTTAGCAGTTAACATATATGGGAGGGAAATGATTGTAACAGATGATGAGTTCAATTCTGGGCATACCAATTTGGTGAGGTTAGATATCCAAGTGGAATTCTTCACTAAACCATTAGCTAAACAGGATTGCAACTGAGGTGAGAGGTCAGAACTATAGGTACAAATTTGACACATAAATAAAGGAGGTAAGGGAAGGCAATTGGAGAACTAGTGAAAAAACAATAGAAAGCTTTTTAAGAATGTTTTTCATTTTTTCATTCAGCAGTGGTGTGGACCATTGAGTGTATAAATATGTGAGATGATGTGGCATTTTTGCATGGGAAAATCACCTACATTTTCCCTATAGATTAACTGAGAAATAAAATGACCAGCCCTTTATTAATAATATTTACTGGTAGAAATCATCAGTATACAAAATAAAAGTAACAATTGCTAATGCTTGTTATTGATTAACAAATATTCAGAGAATTCAGTTTTCTTGACCAAACTTCGAACTG
Source organism: Bos mutus (assembly GCF_027580195.1). NCBI lineage: Eukaryota > Metazoa > Chordata > Mammalia > Artiodactyla > Bovidae > Bos > Bos mutus. The sequence goes on along the minus strand of NC_091620.1, from coordinate 21,124,196 downwards.
TGAAAATTTTTTACCACAGAAATTTGGAGTTGATAAAATAAGGCTATAAAAAAAAGCTCACAATTGCAGATGTAGTTGGTAATATCTGATACTGAGAAATTTTGGTTATAATCTTTATTAAGTACACAAAAAAAGTCGGAATGGAAAAAAATGTCTACTTGCTGTATAGGAAATTGTTCAAAGAACTAAATTAGCTTTATAAAGTATATTTCAGTAATTTCTCAATGAAAGCTTATCAGTGCTGGCATGTTTTGAAGTGTTTTTCTTCATAATGATGGCATCAAAGCCCAAGTTGGGGAGTGTCAAAACACTCTGTAATTTACCTTTTGCCTTAGGAGTCTGAGTTCAGAAATGTAGTGGAATTGAAAATCAGCTTTCAGGGGTTAAGAAGAGATGAGATAGTGTGGAAAATGAAGGTTGCCATTCAATAAGTTTGATAATAAAAGAAAGATACATAAGTCAGGTTGTTGCTAGGGGTTAGGGAAGAGTAATGGTTGGTTGTAAGACAGTTGGTTTTAAGATATGTCAGCAGTCTCTGTATATGCAAAAGCAGAGGAAATGCAGAGAAGGTGCAGTGCTTGGTTGACATCTGTGACAGAAAGTTCTGCAGGGGTGGTATTCATGGCATAGGTCAGGTGGTTAGCTTTTGAGGAAGAGGCAGATAAAGCTTTTGAAGAGGAAAACACGGATGGCCATTAACGATGAACGTACAGGGTACTGAGTTGAGGGATCTGAGAGAGTAATAGTCTAGAACAGAAGCTGCAGAGATTGTGCCCAGAAAGACAGTTAAATTACAGATCAGAGACCGAATTGAAATTATATGGAATTAATTCCCTGTGTCAGATGTAGAGATAAGAGCAAAAGTGGAAATCCAAGTTTAGAAATTAAGAGAGGAATGGGTGTTAATACAGACATTGCAATAACAGTTAAGGAAGCTTAACTGGTGCTGAAACGTAGAAGTATTTCCAAAGCCAGTATTGGTCACTCTTTGAAATGTAATTTACACTTCAGCCTTCATTTCTGTCTCCCAGAGTTTGTGTTAGAGTAGACGTAAGACACAGTCTCACATTCATGAGGATATTAAGTAAAATAAATCAATTCAGGTTAAAGACTTGATTTCTTATGTATTTTGACCCCTGGTTTCTGCAGTCCACAGCAGGAGCATCATTATTGGCTAATGCCTCACCTCTGACTCTCATGACATCACCTTTGTCTGTAACAAATCAAAATGTGACTCCTTTTGGGATGCTGGGTGGCCTTGTTCCAGTGACCATGCCCTTCCAGTTTCCCTTGGAGCTACTTGGCTTTGGAACGGACACAGCTGGAGTGACAACCACCTCGGGATCTACCTCAGCCGCTTTCCACCATAGCCTAACTCAGAGTAAGTGGGGCTCTTTTTCTTACATGGCTGCCTAGTCTTGAGAGAACAGGAAACCTTACAAATTTATACTAATTGAGAGCAGTCTAGTTGGAGTTAGTGGAGATTATAGAATTTCTTTTTAAAAGAAATCCAGTTTATTTCTTGTGTATATATAAAATAAGTGGAATTACTGGACTCTGAAATTTTTTTATAGTTTCTAAAGTGAACTGGCTATTCCACATTTCTATCTTAATGAAATTTATAGTAAGAGAAAGTCAGATTTCCTGGGTTATTTGCATGCACATTTATATTTATACACATAATGTATGTGCTCTAGTTTAAAAAAACCTTTGAAGTCGAGGCCTGTGCTTGCATTGGATAAATTATTTTTATTTTTGTATCTAAGAGTGCTCAGGTCTTAGTTTGAAGAAGATCACTGACAAGTGTGTTCTTCCCCCAGATTTACTAAAGGGTTTACAGCCAGGAGCTCAGCACGCAGCAGCGCTTTCCCACGCACCTCTGCCTACACATGTACAGCAAACATTTAATGGTAAGAGAGCCCCCCGTTTCTTCCTCTATCTAATATTTATACAGATTTACCAATATATTAAATCTTTCCTGAAAACAATGTGAGAGAATGACAAAGATTGGAAAAAGTAATTTTCATATGAGCAAATCCTCATCGGCAACAAACGCCTTTTCAGAGAAAGGAAACAGGTAAAGGAGATCTTTTGTTACATGTGCAGAGAGCCTTTTTGAAGGTGTTTGTTATATGGGAATGAGGACAAAGAATAGGATTCATAAGACAGTATACAAAAATCATGTCCAGTAGTTAATCACACTTGACCTTTATAGAAATTTTCCAAAGTGCCAGATAGTCTTGTGACACACATATTAGTTAATTTAATCCTTAAAATAAACCTGTGAATGAGATCACAGTTCCCATTTTACAGATCAGGAAATGGAATCAGAGGTAAGCAACTTGCCCAAGTTGATGGGATAATAAGTGTTTAATCTGAGATACAAATCCAGGAAGTCTGACTCCATGGCCTGTATCCTTAACTATCACTCTTCTCTGCGTCTTAGCCCTGATTAAACCAATGTGATTTCAGACTCTCTGTGTTATATACTTGCAGCCCATCTAGATTCTCTGAGATCTGGAGTTGGACAGTGGACACTGCACCCAACCCTGGCCTCCAGATTCTCGCTCTCATCAGCAGCTGACCCCAGTAAAATGCTGAAACTATTTTGAGGGCCATTTTCAGCATCTTTGAGCAGCTCAGCTGCTCTCTTAACTTTGAAAGCTGACTAGGGCCTCACTGTTCTTTTTGGCCACTGCATTTAAAATGGTTGTTGAGCAAGTTTACAGCTGACCACAAAGTGGAAATGGGAGCTTCAGAGCAATCATGAGGCAGTAGGTTGTACTAAATGCTCTAAGACACCCGAGTGTTGAGCTGCCCCAGACTAACTCCTTGAGAGAATGAACACAGGACCATAGTTGTGCCAGCGTGGGAACAAAGTGTGAGTCGCTCGGTCGTGTCCGACTCTTTGTGACCCCATGGACTATAGCCTGCCAGACTCCTCTGTTCATGGGATTCTCCAGGCAAGAATACTCAGGCCTGGTGGAGCTTAATTTTCCTTGATAAGGCAACAAATGATAAGAGATTTTCTACATTTTTTTTGGGCCCTCGAGGTCACCCAGTCCTACTCTTGTCCAGTTTAAGTAGAGTGATTAGCATTTTCCCAATATAAGTTACATAGCCATATGTAAAACTAGAAAAATCATTCTTCCCATAGCAGGCTTTCCTACCTTTTACAATGTTTGCCAGGTTAGGACTAAAAGATGCAGCTGGAGTTTTCACTCCCAGTGTGGTCCAATCATTTACATAAATAATTGAGAGTTATTAATTACTATGTCATGGCAAGAAATTTTCACCTGCATGAAAATGAAATCGACCTTGAAGTTGACCTTGTTTTCTAAGGGAATCAAAAAATGTGATAAGTTCCTTGAAGGAGGGGGACTGATTGTGTTTTTGCGTTTCTTTATAATCCTCGCAGCATTTGACACAGTTGACTATAAGGTAGATAACAAATACTTGTTGAAATAGTATTTGTAGGACACTGGAAACCAGTTAAACCATAGTCATTTTGAGATAAGAGAATCATTCTTCTTTATATGTCAACTTCTCTGTGTTGTAACATGTAAGGTACTAAAGGTTATCTTTCTAGCAATGTCGTCATCCACGTGAAAATTAGAAGTTAATTGTATGTTTTGCTTCATATGCTTTTATTTTTTATGACATGCCGACCCATACTGATTAAACACCTCTTTTCTCAGATGGAGGCCAAAGTAAAGGGGACACTAAATTACCACGGAAATCTCAGTGACTTCCCAGCAAGCGAAGGAGATGACACACTTGGCTGGCTGTTGGAACCTACCTGATGGGAAAGTACTCGTGTGGTCATAGGGCTGCTGTTCTGTCGATGTTTACATTCTCTCGTCCCAAGCACTGTGGTGAGGAGGAAAAAGAAAAGAAAACATTACTTGAGTAAAGCCAGGTGCAGGAGGAAGAAATACTTTTGTGCAAAGTTAAGTGTGACCTTTAGTCTCTTCTAAAGAAAGACAAAGTTACCATATTAACTGACTTGAAAGAGACTCAGTTGTCAAACCCACAGAAATACAAATTTGATTTTTCCCTGGGCAGGAAGAAGGAAATTGAGGATTTGGGTAAACTCCATCCATCCTGGGGGTTGGATCTGAACACTTGTAGACATAGTTGCATAATAAAAGGCAGTATACCCCAAATTAGGCGTTTGTCAGGAGTAATGGTCATGTCTGAGTGGACTATGCAGCTAATTTGCCACAAAAAATATTTAATGGCCCTATGTCTGATGCAGACAATAGCTGAGTATAAATCATGTACCCTCAAAAATCCTGAACAAACTTGAATCTTCTCCAGTGTGTAGCAACTCCTGTGTAAATCAGTGGACTAAAGATGTTTCAGGAAAGTTATTTTAGCACAGTGATATATATTACATTTTTTTAAGTCAAAAAATTGAGCCTGTTGCTCATAACAGATGAAACTTAGATGTCCCCTTTTTGTAAAAGGGTCAATTACATCTTCCATTCAGAAGCAGGTACTTAACTCTCTTCTTCAGGTGATTTGTGCATCTGGTGTTGACTGGTTAATTCTTATTTCCATTCTTGATGTTAAAATGTGACTTGTGTTCACATTTTCCTCTTGAGAAATGGGGATCTTTGTTGTAGGACTGCAGCTTTGGTCCACTTAGCCTTTGCAGGCCTGCCAGTATGAACTGTCAATTTCCCCCAACATCACTTTAGTTCACAACCTCTCCTTCTGTTCTTTTAGCTAGTGGTATTTCAGGTGATTATTAACTATTGATATAAACAGGTATAAGTGTGTATTGCAGTGCTTCTTCATTGGTCATTCAAATGGCATATATGTATTTGGGGGGAATTTTGAAGATGGTATTTTAAAGGGAGGAATTAAATTAGGATCATTGTGTACAGGGGATTATTTTTATAACAATCATAGTGTATTTTTACTCCCTATATCCATTGTAGTGAAACTGATTTGGAGCATTTGAGATTTTAAAGTTTTACTAATACTTAGAGTATTGATATATGAGTAAACCTGCAGATAATAAAACTCCGTTACTAGAGCTTCCTCATGCAAATTGCATGTTCAACAAAGGATGTTAAGGGAGAGATTTATAGTGTTTAGATACATTTTGTTGACTTTTTTCACCTCATCATTGTTCTAGTCTTTTTCTTCCTGTTTAGGCTTCCGAATGTTTTCAAACTGTTCACAAGAATGGTGTAAGCTTGGTCCATTAATAATGCCAGACACCTAAAAAAACTGCACCAGATTGGTAGTAGCAAGATTTCTTACATATGTTTTCATTACAAGTCCCCCAGTACCATTAATATTTATCCAGATAAGGGTATTAATCGGGCCCTTTTTTACTTTCATAAGCAAAAGTTGCAAATAGGCTTTAGGACTGAATAAATTAACACAATGCTTTAGATCTGTAAGCCCATATTTTGACTTCAGAGTCATATTGGCTTACTTTACAGTGGAAAAAAAAGTTAATAACTGAAAACTTTAGTTCCAAGAACTTGTTACAATAAGGGGAAAGGGTTATTTCAAAGGAATCATTGATATAATTACTTGCCTCTAAGAATTTAGTTAATCAGTAAAGCAAATAAGAATGTCCTGTCAACCCTAGTAGATACTTTGGAAGGATACTGGGATGTTGCAGATAGGTTTGACTTGAATGGAGAATGTTTGATTAAAGTTTGTTCGGTTTTTTTAACTAGGGAAGCTTATCCAGTTCTTGAGTTCTTCCAATGTAGCATACCTCTTGCTTTTATCTAATTTAGAGAGGGAAAAAAGTCTGCTAATCTTTAGGAATTTTCCTTTGAGAAGCCACCTTCATTTTACTTCCCTGAACAAGGAGAGAACACAATGCAGATTCATCTCTCTTCTGGTGGAGAGTGGTGCGTGTATTCATCTGTGTGTGTATTTTTGTACACATATATTTATCGATAGATGAGTTCAGTGGTAGTTTAAGTTGAGGAATGACAACTTTGTTAAACCCATCAACTCAGTCACACCATATGAAGACCCCCCATGATTCTGTCTTCATTCGAGAAGAGTGGGATTATCAGTTCCTCCCCCATATCGAAACACCTGAGGGCTCTGGGCTCTGAGGCCTCCTCTGTGGAGATTTTATTCTGTTCTCTTCAATCCTGATTCTGTGAGAACTGCTGCCTCACCCCCATCACATTTTCATTACCTTCATCCATTTCAATCAGACTGCCCGTTTATGTTGTACAAATCAAATAAACATCCTTATATTTCTTAAAAAGTATGATCAGAGAGTTACTGCATGTAAATACCTGTTTCTTTCCTAGATCATAACATTGAAAATGGTGTCCATACTGTACGGTCACCTATTTTTACAGCTTTTCTTACTAAAAACATACATACAAATCAGTTATTTTTTAGCACAGAGGCTTGCAACTCATATTCTATTTTTGCACTTGAAAATCAAATTATGTTATTTTTTAAAGTGGGGAGTAATTGGAAAGGCTATAGAGCAATGTGTCTTTTCTGAAGAGCATTAGCAGCATCCCAGTGTAAAAGTAATCAGCACAGTTACATCCCATGCCATGGGATTCTTGATTCAGGAAAAGGAAGCTATTTTCAACGGTCTTGTATTTTAAATTGCCTTCGCTGACGTATAAGCTGTTACTGTACATACAAGTTAATCCTCAGTATTCACAAGCAATAATGAATGATCAGCAGAGCTGTCTCCAGAGATAGCAGTGCTGAGCCTCGGCTGGAGACTGAGAGCAAAGTGTCAAGCTCATTCAGAGCCTCCACAATCGATGTAAGCAATAATTTCATTACCAGTTGGTTATAAGTCTTTCTCATCTGCTTCTGAGATCAGAGGGTAAAAGAAATCATGATTTTAAAACCAACTGAAGAGATTAAGTATTGGGGGAAGAAGTGAAGTTCATCTGAGGTCCCCAAATCTTGATTTTGAGGGACTCAGAGCATTGTGTCAGCACATTCCTTCATGCCTGCCACCCCTTTGATGGATGTTGTTAGCCCAAATTTCTTTCTTTCTTTTTTTTTTTAACATCATAGAAGCTGAATAGGGTTTATCATATCACCCAGCTAGACGGAAGAACCGGGCACACACCTGTTTGAATGCTGTGGGTTTGACACCTGTATGAAAACAACTTCTACTGAAAAGATATTTAACCCAGGATTTCCCCCCGACCCCCAAAGCAGATTTAAATTGTTTACTACCCAGGTTTGGAAAGGGCAGACACCTCTAATCTTTCTCCTATCGTTGCCCTCTACCACACCCCCTTTCCACCTCTACTTGGTTCAAGACATTTTCTGAAATGGAATTCTACTGTTATTCAAACTACCATTGATTACGCGAATACTGTGTCCCTTGGGATCATCTCTTAGCACTCCAATTAATCTATCAGATTTGCTGCTACATTTGTAAAATGAACTTTGCCTGTAATGTTCAACTTCAATTTACATTTCTTTATTTCTGGGAGGCTTTGTCATATAATTTGACCCATGTGTAGAACTAGGATACTTTAAGGGTGTACCATAAAAGCACACTGGTCCTTGTATTCTTTTCATCATTGAGGTTTTGGATTTTTGTTTGCTCTTTTTGTTGGTCGATGTTCATTTTGTCCTGTTTTAAATTAGAAGAGTGAGAGAAATCTGCAGTCGGGCCAAACTTGAGACCTTGCCCCCGTGCTGCAGCGCTGCAGTTTCTGCTGACTTTACGTTCTCAGAAGGGCACTTTTACTTGCTGTTGTGTATGTATGGTTGTTTTTGTTTGTTTGTTGTTTTGGTTTTTGCTTTTAGGGGGCTTTTGTTTTTCTAATAATGATGCAGAAGACAAATGCAGTAGTAGGTAAATGATTAGAAACATGTTAGACAGTTTTATTTTATAAAATTTAAGAGGAAAGGTTTAACTCTGTAAATCATTTCTTAGCTCTGGTAAAATGGCTTATACTACTCCTCTAAAGCATATTCAATTCAGGCCTTTGTCTTTGTTAAGTGCCTTTTTTGCTTTCTTTTTTCCCCTCTTTGGAAACTATTCTCAGATACCCTAAAGTGAAGGCTAATAACGTCAGGGGATTCAGGAGGAAGAATCTCAGAGTTGCCAAGATCATGTCATGCTGTAATATTCTTCTTTTTCTTTATATGTATATGGATATATGTGTAAGATACACACATACATGCATACATATATATGTGTGTATATTTGTATACATATGTAATATATATATATATATATATATATATAAAACTGGTAGCTGCTGTACCATTGCATCCTTTCCAAGCACTCCCCTTTTAATGTTTGCAAAATTTTTGCCTTGTTTATTCCATTGCCTTTAGTTGATTTGAATGGGTAGATTGGGAAATTGTCTTCTCACAAGATACTGTGTTCGCCCTTTGAATATCTGTTTGTAGAAGTTAATAGGAACAACAACTACATATAAAACAAGTCAGTTACTATAACTAAAATAAATTTAGTGGGCTCATTGGCTGCTCCTGGATGTAATCCACTGGTCTGTGCCCTTCAGACTTGGCATGTGTAATACTAGAGAAAGCATTGGAATAACAAGAGTCTTTCCAGGTCAAGTTGATAAGGTACCTGATGTCAGGCAAGACTAAAGACACAGGAGAGCTAGAGTTAGAACCATGGTATTGTTTCTGAGTTTCGAAGCAAGTTAGCAACTTTGTCCATATTAAAAATGCACCATATACTCTTCTGGAAAATGGGTTTTGAAGAATTCATATAGCTGCGTATCTGTTAAAAGGGTAATAAACTTAGAAGCAGAAGGACTTCAGATATGGAGGGAAACACTCATATAACCCATGGCATTCTTGAGAGAGCTTCAGTTTTCTCATTTGCCAAATAATTACATTTGGCTTAATATGATTTAATGGTTATTTATGTTTCTCCCTTGAGCAAAATAACATAATATCAGTAATTAGTGTTCATCTGTTTCTTGTTGAAAACAGATGTGACATGTGAAGGGAGACTAAGTTGAACCAATCCTCAAAACCCAGTATAAATATATCTAATAAATGCCCCCTTTTAAATACATTTTAACTGAGGAGACTGGTGGCCAAAAAGGAGAAAGCAGAGGCTCCTGGCAGTGTTACTTGATAGCAAGACTGTTATCAGGTGGCCTCAGTTCAGTCATGTTACTCTTGAATTATTGTGTTTAGGGGGAATATTGTTTAACCTTTGTGCCTCAGATTACCCATTAGAAAATTGGGTATAATAATATTCACCTACCTCCCAGGGATATCAGAGACTTTTTCAAAAATATTTTGAGTTTTTCTAAAATGTCCTATATAATTTAAAAAAGTATTATCATCTTCCTGCAGAGGCTAAAAAAATGTTTCCCTATGATGGGTATAAAAAGCACCATATGATTTTTAGGTTTAAAAAAAAATCACTGGAATTCTAATTTAGATACATATGTGTTATTTAAACATATTATATTTGTGGTTGGATAAAATGCTTAGTTTCAGGTTAATAAGAGGGGAGGGGGTAAATAACACTAAGTTTCCTAATTATAAGTAGTTTTTTTGTTTTTTTTAAGCTGTTTATGGTATTATTACATGTGTGATTTTTGCCAAGATTGTGGAGCTGAAGCTAGCTAAAGTGTGAATGATTGGTTACTAGAGTTGATTAATGATCCCAAATGTTTTATCTGCCTCACTTTGCCATGTTCTCAGCCTAATTTCCTTATATTACTTGTTCAGTGATGAATATAGCTAAGGTTTTAACTTTCTAAGAATGAATGGGGGTCTCCTTGTAGAGATTGTGTACTATTCCTGTAACCATAGGTTTATCCAGCTTTGCACTGAAGGGGCAAGCACTACACAGTCTGCTAGGTGTACTTTAGCCAGTCTACCTTTGTCATTTATGCTTCTTTAACGTGAAAGAGTTGGAGCCATCAACTGCTCAGGTTGTAGAAAAATGGGAGAGAGGAGGCAGGTTTCTCTTCCTAGCTGGGGCAGCCATGGGAAGGGTCGGGGTACAAAGAAATATATTTTGCCCGGCTCCAGGGACGAGAGGAAGGTCATCTTATCCTACCCTCCCTCCATCGGGTATATGAAGCAGTAATACATAGAATTTTCCTTTTATCATTTAAAACAATAACAACAGGAAACATTGGATGCTGCTTCTCTGTTAGAGCTAGATGCTGAGCACCATTTGTGAGGACATGTGTGTAGATTTTGTAGCACATATTCAGGGTCAGGAAAGAGAATGTCAGGTGATTAGGAACAAATGATCCAGTGTTGAGTGAGTCGGGAGAAGGCCCCAGGCCCAAGAAGACAAAGCCTCTGAGTTAATTCCCAGAACTGGCTGAGGCCCTCTCTAGTGATAGGATGTTTTTCCTTAAAAGTCACTTTTTGGTTTTTTGTTGTGTTTTCCAGATAAAGCCTTAGTTAGTAGCCTCTAAATATCAACTATGCAGATAAATATACATGTTTTCCACATTCTTCCTCTTTTTTTCATTCTTTAAATAACAGATGTTAATTAAGACTTCTACCCAAAGAAATAAGGCATAAGGGTTTTGTTGAATGTGTGTTTGTTCCTCTCGGGAAAATTAATGGAAACATAAAAATAGAGATATTTTGTGTGTCCATCTGTCCTAAAATGTGAACTTTATATTCAAAAACTAAGTACAGATTCTGGTGCACACTGTAGTTAGAATCATGGAATGTCTTCGGGTTGTTAAGATAAAACCATCCCAGTGTTCAATTCTGAGAAAGTTTTAGATTCTCTGGCACAGTGTTCAGGTTTGTGGAGCTAATAAACAGATGGTCAGACTATCATTATAAAGTGGCATTAAATATTAATGTCAGATTCTCATTCTTTCTTCACTTTCTTTAGTTTTCATTCTTCTTTTCTCTAGTCTGAGCTCTCAACCATTTCATCAACCAGTGGCTACACTAGAATAAAAGTTGCTAAGAGTCTGGGGAGGAAAGGTTAAACTTTCACCTCCTTTTCTCATTCACATTGGTCATCTACGCTGGGTCCCCACTGAATTTGAAAGTAAAGACTACAGGCATGTTGTAGGAGACTGTTTACATCCCAGCACACTCAGACAGGGACTGGTAGGATTTTAATCAGGCTGCCTTTGAAAAACTTGATATTTTTCTCAGATATTCCCAAAGTACCATTTGCTTGAAAGTAGCTATTTGCGATCTTTATTTAATTTCCTCATACTGTAATATGTAATACTTATGCTTTTCAGACTTTCTTTCATATGTCCATTTTAGAGCAGGTTAGTACTTAAATTTTGGACACTTTTCCGAACTGTTACCCAAACAGGTCAAGAATACTTAATAAATAAATAAATAAATCTCAGTAGTATAATTAAGGGGGTCTATATGTCCAGGACTTAGAATCATCACTGGTGACCTGAATTTTTTTTTCTCTTCTCCTTTGTGTTAAATAGATTTCTCTACTATATAATATAGTAGTAGCTACATTGCATGGCCTCTTCTTGATACTTTTCAAGGTTATTCAAAAGAGAACTCTTATTTGTTTTTATTATTTGTTGGGCTTCTATTTCACATAATAGTCTGCCTTGCTTCTTTTCATTAATTCCTCTGGAATAAACCTACTTTACAAAGTTCTGCGTCAGAAAGGCCATATGAATCCTTAGTACCAATTTTAGGTTCCTCAGAAAACTCTTGATATATTATTTGTTACTGTTTTGCCAATAATAATATAATCCTATTTTATCTTGTCTAGTTTTAAAATATTTTATAACAAAGCACTAACAGAAACTTAATTGAAACACAAGCAAGGTGACTATTACCTTAGATAACGTGGAGGTACTGTTTTTTAATTTAACAGTTCCATCTACCCTCCAAGCACATTTAGGAGTTGGCAGTAACCAAGACTAGCCAAGTGGCATATTCTTCTATGTGACAGCCTGCTATATTACATTTCATGGCCTTCTGGCTATAAACTTCCCTCCTTTTTCGCTTCTCTCATCTGTTTGCAGGAGTAGTGTGCCCTGTGCCAGCATATTGGGTTTTCTTTCTTGTACCTGTGAAATTACCAAGAATTACCCCCAATTTTGGCCAGAGGCATTAAAAGAGAAATTATTCTCAGTTGACAGAGTTATTACTGTTTTATATAGGTGGTCGGAAAGTTGACCAAGTTTGGCCAACTTTTAAAATCCTGGCTATGCTTACATAATTAATTACATAGACCTTCTGAGACTTGTAGATAAGCAAGGGGCCCTTGCACCAGTAGAGGTAGGTTTCCAACATACACACAATTTTTTTGGCCAGCCTCCAGAGAAGGGATTCAAGCTTTGTACTGCTCTATTGTTGGCTGTCTTTGAAAAATTATATTACAGAATGTATCAAAAATATCTAATTGTTCTTAAGAGTATGTAAATCTTAGAGCTTGCCCTTCCTTATCTGTTGCTTGCTAAACACTGGCAAGCTGAAAAGGAAAGGAAAGGAAAGGAAATCTCTGGCTGGTGAAAATTTTGTGCCCCAAACAATAAGTTAATCAAAGTCTCCCAAGGTAACCAAATGATGAGTGTTTTCTCGTTTATTACAAGCAAGAAAATTTATTTGCAGTTGTAAAAATTATCGTGGGACTGCAGACCGATTTGCTATAACTGATTGGAAATAAGGATTCTGATTTTTAGTCTGGGTAAGCACATATTTCCAACTCTTGCAGTATGAATTTTGATAAAGGAAAGACTTTTGTTTGGTAACAGAAGGAAAAACGGGACTTATTTATACAGTGAATGCTCACTGTATAGAGGAATGTCCCTCTGGTTACACAGCATCTTCTTTCTTGAGCCACCTCCCCGCTTTATATAGATGCCAACAGGTTTTATAATGCATCTTGAAGGAAGGAGCCTAAATAATTGCTGCTCCTCTGGGTGAACGGCCCTGACTACCATATTGCAGTTGTTTTTAGGGAGGTGTGTTTTTGCTAACTTGAAGGGATATGCTGTATTTTAAATTTAAATAAATGTGTGACTTAATATTTTGGGAATTTTTTTTTCCTCCTTTAAAACTGGACCTGAACACAGCTTTGAGTTGATATTTGTAATAATCTCAGGACCTGAAAGATTGTAGCATTTAGTGTGTCTTAAAAATTATGTACTGTACCAGCCATGGATTTTTGTAAATATACCTGTCTCCCTTTTTTGTATTATTTTAGTAAAAAATAATAATAATAAATTTAAATAAAAGGGGGTGGTGATGAGATGTGAATGGGTGTGGGTATGTATGTGTGTATGTTTGTATAAGGCTCTTTTGAGATGAACTGGTGCTTGTTTAATTTCCGGCTCTAATGAGAGCAGGAATATGGACAAAACTGCTGCTACCGAACCCTGCACTAAGCCTAGATGTTTCCATTGTGTTTCCTAGTGACTGATCAGGAAATGACTAAGTTAAATTCTTCTTCCCACTGCCATCTTGCCTTTGAATTCTCAGTTCTACACACTTTTTGGACTTTAATGGTAAAGTTTTCCAAACTTTGGGTGGTTTGCTGGTCTCTAGTTTTTAGAGAGCTCTTGTCACTATTTTCTAAAGACAGAGGAGGACAGGTAAAATTTTTTAACCCCCCAAAAAAATCACATTTCATAAAACCCTGATGACTTTTGGATATGTGAGAGGATTTAAACATTCCTAGATGTGGATCTGTGAATTTAGTAAATTGACCCCATTGATATATATACTCCTTCAGTGCAGGGATTTTTTTTTTCTTTTTTTCGCAACAGCCTTGCTCATATTCCAAGTGTAGCTAAGCAAACCCCTGTTTTAAAGCAGGAGCCTTATTTGATTGTGTAGATGTTTCCTGTCTATCCTTTGCGACAGGGCCTTTTACATGAGTGTTTTTTCTTTTTGTATGTGTTACGTGTTGTTGTATTAAATAAAGAGGAATGTACATATTATTCTTGTGTCTGTTGTATCATTGAGTTAACTTGAATTTTAATATCTCATTCTTTCAGTGGTGCTGAAGTATCTCTTGCTTGTAACACACTGTGCTGGGTGTTATGGGATACAGAAATCAGAGGCATGTATTTACCTACCTACCCTCCATGTATTTACAAAGAGTCTGCAATCATATGACAAGTTACAGTTCAAAATGTGTCACAAAGGTGTGGTCCATGGCCACCTGCCACTTGAGTTCAGAGCAGGGGAGAAAATAGGCTGGAAAGATCTGAGGAGACCTTGTCAGGTTGATGACATTTGAACTGGGCCTCCACGGATAAATGGGATTTGACTGGGAAGGAGGAAAAGGGAGCATCCTGAGCAGACTCAGGAAGAAACAGGAAGGCGGCCAGGCTGGTGTGAGGTGGGTGCTGGGGTGACTAGAGGAAGCCAGACTGTGTGAGTCCTGGAACGCAGGCTTACTAGGTTCTTCCTTCAGATTAGAGGGTGTGTGCCTGTGTAGGCGTATGCCTGCCTCCAGGGTCAGGGCTTGCAGTTGTAGATGCAGGATGCTCACCTAGTTGCATAAGTGAGCATCTTTTAGTCTTACTTGTAGAGGACTTCTTTAGGGAAAATATTGGCATGAGAAAAAAGTGAAAAAAAGAATTTAACCTTAGAAATCCAGGTAGGGACTGGGAAAGAGGGTGAAAAGGTAGCAATTTGTGAGAGAAATCGAACAGTTTCGTCATTTATAACTGTATATGTGCATATAAGATACAGAAAAGAACATATGCCCTCAAATATAAACAGTCCTGGTATTTAAGTGTATTTTCAATGCACTGTCATTAAGATGAAGAAGTTTAAAGACATGGTCCTCAGGCAGGAGAGGGTAGGCTGCAAGTGCTTTTACGAAAAACTAGTAGTTTTGCAAAAGTGTGTTTTTGGGAGTAACAGCCCCTCAAATTTGTAGCTAAGTAATCTGACTACCATCTTGCAAATGTGGATTAACGTATTAAAGCTGCCATTGTTAAATAGGATTTTTTAAAGCCATAATTTCCTCAAGCTTCGACTGTGGAATACTTTTTTTCATGTAACTTTGATTAACATTAAATTATATATAAGGCATGTGAAGCACTTAGTACAGTGACTCATAGTGAGTACTAGATAAATGTTAGCTTTTATTATCATTTATACTAGTTCTGTGTTATTATTGATTGTATGGTGTGTGTATGTATGTGTGTGTGTGTGTATATATATATATATATATATATGAAGTTTTTAAGAAGAAAAAACATGGCCCAAGGAGTTAAGGATTTCAGACTAACCAAGTCAATTTAGAGCCAAGAATTAAACACGAGATGCAGCCTGTTCTCTGAGGCTGAATTGAATGAGGGACAGATGTCCAGAGGAGTTGGTTCACAGGAATACAGAAAACTGAAGCAGCAAGTGTGTTTTATACTTGTCCATGTAGTCAAGAAATCATCTCCAACCTTAGCTTTAGTGCAGAAAAGTGTGAGCTAATAACTGCTCATGCACATGCATATGCACAGAAAGAAAATGGACGTACACTGCAAAATACAGAGTGGTGAGAGAAATGCTTTATCTTTTTACATAAACGGGTTTTCAATGAACGTGGATACCGTGAGTAAGTTTTTGGTTTGGGAGTTTTGTAAAGAAACAAAGAGGTGGGTTTAGTTGGAGAAAAGGGGAAAAAAATGGGAAGGAGCCTCTTGCTATCTAATCACTTGGAGAGGGGAAATAAATAATTTATTTCTTCCCACTCAGACCCCAAAACTGGATCTGGTTTAGAGGGAAGACACAACTGAACAGCTTGATATAAAGATTTTAGGGGGAAAGATCATTCTTGCACTTGGGTAGAAGAAAAAAAACACCAAATACATGATTGACAGTGAGTGCAAAGCATCTTTCCTACCCTTGTCCCCCTTTTTCTCCCCAGACCAACTACTGCCACCAAGTTCTCCAGTTAAAAGCATAAACATGTATCCAGCTTTTTAACATTATCTTGGAGGTTATTCCACCTCAGTACATAGAGATCTGTCTTTACTTGTTGACAGTTCATATAGTATTGCATAGCTACAGTAGCACAGTTATTGATGAGCGGTTAGCTAGCTATGACAGGTCTAACTGTGCTGTCCTTTAGGTATTTGGTGTCTGTTTGCATAACCAAACCGGCAGTCGCACGTTTGTTTTGTAATAGGCCTGACATTCAGATTTGAAACTCAGTGTCTGAATCTGCAACATTGCTTCATATCCATGTAAAGCTTTAAGGAATATTTGAGAAAATAAATATTTTTTAAAGAGTTTTGAAAATTGGAAGTAAAAGCAGAAGAGCTGATTCTGGGTGCTCGAAGGATTGCATTACATTGCAGGTGAGGGCACGAGCTTTTCAAAGGGCAGTGACGGGTATTGGCTCATACGGTAGTTCTTCCTCATCGGAACGTGCCCTGATGTGGCTTGTTTTTTTTTCTGTCTCTGTGTATATTTACCTCGTCTGTGTCCCTGTGTCTGTCCCTTCACTATTTCCCCACTATCGTTTCTGTACTAGGATGGCACAGTGTGCAGAACAGGCTGACATCAGACTTGGGCTCTGAGGTCCCCTTTATGAAGGTGGCACTTCAGACAAGATGTGGCTTTCCGTTCAGCCTCCTCATTTCTGCAGGGATGATTCCCAGTGGAGGGTTTTGTTGTTGAATTAAGAGACAAGGTATGGAAAGCACCTAGCATAGTGCCTAGCACATGAGAACTAATACAGGGTGGCTACTGTTATTCTGTCTCTTCTGCCTCTTTTTTCTCCCCTGCATAAATTCATGCTTCCTCTTGCTCTAATATTCCCAAATATATAAGTGAAACCAGTACTTTTAAAAATCTTAAAAAATATATATTTAAAAGTACAAGAGTGGATAAATACCAGTTAAGATTTCTTCCATCACAGGTGTCAGTCCCTTGGCATATAAAGTAAAGGGAGACTGCTCTAAAAGTCTGTTAAGCAAAACAATTAAGGGAATCTTTTGGTTCATGTAATGAGCAGTCTAGAGGTAAACCTAGCTTTGTTGCTGTTCATTTGCTAAGTTGTGTCATTCTCTTTGCAACCCCATGGACTGCAGCATGCCAGGCTCCTCTGTCCTTCACTGTCTCCCAGATTTTGCTCAAATTCATGTCTATTGAGTCAGTGATGTTATCTATCTCATCCTCTGCCACCCCCTTCTCCTTTTGCCTTCAATCTTTCCCAGGATCAGGGTCTTTTCCAGTGAGTTACCTCTTCCCATCAGGCGGCCAAAGTATTGGAGCTTCAGCATCAGTTCTTCCAGTGAAAATTCAGGGTTGATTTCCTTTAGGATTGACTAGTTTGATCTTGGTATCCAAGGGACTCTTAAGAGTCTTCTCCAGCATCACAATTCAAAAGCATCAATTCTTCGGCACTCAGCTTTCTTTACTGTCCAACTCTCACATCCATACATGACTACTGGAAAAAGTAGGTTTGACTATACAGACCTTTGTCAGCAAAGTGATGTCTCTGCTTTTTAATACGCTGTCTAATTTTGTCATAGCTTCTCACCGTCCACACTGATTGGAGTCCAAATCACCACTTCCACTTTTTCCGCTTGTATTGGAGAGAAGTAAAGCTTGACGTGAAGCCATGAAGAGAAATAAAGCTTTATCCAGTGATTCAGTTTCACCTCTGTCTCTGCCCTTGCACTCAAAGTGTCAGGTTTCACATGTAACCCTCTGACAACTACTGCCTCTCCCATCATAGTTTGCTGCTGCATTTTCAAACTGTGTGTCAGTATGTGTTGTATATAGTTCATTTCTGCTTTACTGTACCGCAAATGCAAAGCAGTGCATTAATTGTGTGCCTTAATCCATAGCGCATGGTTTTCATCTCTTAATAGAAGCTCTCGTTTCCTCATTTTATGATAAATTAGGTTTCTCCTTCCTTTCTTACTTCCCCACTCCCTCTATCCCAAAGGTACCCACCCTTAGTTTTGCTTCTTGTTCCGCTTCTTGTTCTTCATTTTTAAAAATCCTCTTTCATGTCTTCTAGTAAACCTTTTAAATTTTCTCTGTAAAGGTATTGTTTATGTATTGATTTCTAGGTACTTTAGATTTGTTGTTTTTAGAAATGGTTATGTTAATCTATTTTCTAGTGGTTTTCTTGGGATCAATGCTTTTGATTTCACAAATTGAGTTAGTAATCCAGCAGCTTTATTCTCTTCTAATTACTTGTCTGATTATTAATTTTTTAACTGAGTTGATCATATAATTATAAATAATGGCACGTTAATTTCCTCTTCCAATTTTTTCACTTTTTTTTTGGTCATGCCATGTGGCTTGTAGGATCTTTGCTCCCTCCTCAGGTATTGAACCTGGGCCCACGTAGTGAAAGTGCCAAGTCCTAGCCACTGGGCAGCCAGGGTCCCCATCTTTGTTTCTTATTTTAATGGGAAAATTTTCTCTTTTAAGTATAGCATTTATTCTATATTTTTGGTATATAGTTTTTATGAAGTTAAAATTCTATTCCTAATTTTCTGGAAATCTTGTTAAGTATGAGTTGAATTATGTCAATTGCTTGTCCTATAGCACCTATATACAATCAATCCACTTGTAGACAATTTCTTAGAAGTGTATTAAAAATATTTTTATTATATAATCTCTGTTGCATCTGTACTTGTTTTCCTGCTCTCATTCTCTGTTTTTGTTTATGTGCATCTTCTTCCTTTTCCTTCGGTCTTGGCATATATTGAGTGAATATATGTTCATTATGGTTATATCTATTTTTTTTTTTTTTTCAATTGAGGTATAGTTGATTTACAATGTTGTATTTGTTTTGGTTATATCTTTTTGATATATTTTTCTTTTCAACAATATATAATGTTGCTTATCTTTCTTTATATTTGGCCCTAATATTAAATTTAATATCCAAGCTATCTATATCCCGAATAGTATTTTGTATGAATGTATTACATTTTTATATATCCATTTATTAGTATAGATACTTGGGCTGTTTCCACTTTTTTAATATTATGAATAATGCTGCTATGAACATTTGTGTACAAGCTTTTGTGGAGTATATGTCTTCAGTTCTTTTGTATATATACCAAGGAATGGTATTCCTGGGTCATATGGTAACTTTATGTTTCATTTTTTTGAGGAAACATCAAACTGTTTCCCACAGGAGCTGGACCATTTTACATTCCCAGCTGATGTAAAATACTGTATATTATAGTATACAATATAGTGAGTCATAATTTTTAAAGGTTATATTCATTATTATAAAATATTGACTATATTCCCCATGTTGTATAGTATATCCTTGTAGCTTATTTTATACCTAAGTTTGTACTCTACCCACTTCCCTCTCCCCACTTGTAACCACTAGTTTGTTCTCTGTATCTGTTGAGTCTGCTTCCTTATAATACACAATTTTGCTGTATATTTTAAATTTCATATGTAAGTGATATTATACAGTTTCTGTCTTTCTCTGACTCATCTCACTTAAGCAGGAGGGCTTTCAAAGAGACTTTTTGTGCTGTAAATTTTCTAAGGCCCTGTATGTCTGAATATATCTTTCTGTATGTCTGAATATATCTTTCTGTCCTTACATTTAAGTAATAGTTTAGCTGGATATAATACTCTTAGGTTATTTTCCTTAGGAAAATATATTCTATATTCACTTAGAATTCACTTCACCAGTTTTCTTGTCTCCATTGTATTTCTTAGGAAGACTAGTATAAATCTAATTCTTAAGCTTTTGTGAGCTTTCTGCTTCTTCTCTCCAGAAGCTTTTAGCATTTTGTCTTTTAAAAAATTTTTATTTTTAATTGGAGAATAATTCCTTTACAATGTTGTGTTGGTTTTTGCTGTCCAACGATGGGAACCAGCCATAAGTATATACATATCCCCTCCCTCTTATATTCTTAAATATCATGTAATATGTCAAAATTTTGATTTTTCCATAATTCTTCTATTTGGTGCTCCATGAGACCTTTAGAGTCCTTTTTATCTTTAATTTTTGAAAGTTCTTACTTATGATTTAAGATCTCTTCCCTAAATCCATTTTCTCTCTTTCTGGGTGGGATTCATGTTGTTCAGATATTGACTTATTATTATTTCTTAAATGTTCTTTCACATTTTCCATCCCTTTCCAATACTTTCTAAGAAAATTCCTTGAGCTGATCTAGATTATTATTCATTTTTCAGCTAGGTAGCCATTGTTTTTATCCACTGTATTGGGTTTGTTCAGCTATTACATATTTCATATATATTTCCATTTAGTTCTACATAATTGCTTGTTTCTTACTGTTATCCTGTTTGTGAGGACTTTTATTATGCTCAAGTTTTTGATCAGTGTTGTTCCATTCTGGTTTGTCTAGCACGGTATGTTGCATTTATTGTCTCTGTTGTGATTATACTCCTCAAATATCTCATTTTCAAAAAAATGAGCTTATTTTTTCCTGGGTTTAGCAGTATTCTTAGCTGGTGAAGTGTACTAAAGAGAGAGACCAAGGTCAGGGCCCTAGCATGTGCTTAGTGGGTTGGGAGCATCAGACCCATAAAGTGTACTAAAGAGAGAGACCAAGGTCAGGGCCCTAGCATGTGCTTAGTGGGTTGGGAGCATCAGACCCATAAAGTTCTAGACACCAGAGTAAGATCTTGAACCAACTGTAGGTCCAGTCCTACAGTTTTTCTACTAACTTGCTTATACTGGCTTATTTCTGCATGTGTTTGGTGATTTCTTCTTCTTCTTTTTTTAATGCTCCCCTGCACTTTGACTTTGTGCATTCTTTGAGGCCTGGATTTAAAGTGTGTTCCTCTAAAGAGTATTTGAGTTTGCTGCTTCCAGGTTTCTAGGGACATTGCTAATCCAAGACCATTTCAAACTAAATGTTCAGCTTAAGGATTTCAAGGCCACAGAGATAGGATAACTTTCCAGCCACAGATGTATATGAGTGGTTACTGCTGGTCGTTAAGAATTCTTGTATAGAAGCTTTTCCCCACGTGCCACCCAGCCCTGAGCTGAGACAGAAAAGTCTCCTCTCGGTGAGGTCAGGGGATATTGTTTTCATTCCCAGCAATAAGGTTAATTGTTGGGGGTGCCATCATTTTGTAAGAGTTTATGATCTGACTTGGGCTTCCCTGGTGGATCTGTGGTAAAGGACTGCCTGCCAATGCAGGAGATATAGGTTCAATCCCTGGGTCAGGAAGATACCCTGGAGGAAGGAAATGGTAACCCACTCCAGCATTCTAGCTTGGAGAATCCCATGGACAGAGGAGCCTGGCAGGCTACAGTCTGTGAGGTCCCAAAGAATTGGACACGACTGAGGAGCATAGCAACATGATCTGACCTCCCACCAAGGTGATCTGAGGCTTTCTCTTTTTTTTGGACTGCCTAAGGCAAATTAGAGCTTCCCTTGTGGCTCAGCTGGTAAAGAATCCGCCTGCAATACAAGAGACCCCGGTTCAATTCCTGGGTTAGGAAGATCTTCTGGAGAAGAGGAAGGCTACCCACTCCAGTATTCTGGCCTGGAGAATTCCATGGACTGTATATAGTCCATGGCGTCCCAAAAAGTCAGACACGACTAAGTGACTTTAACTAAGGCAAATTAAAATCCACACTCTAGGCCACCAGGGATAGCAGGCCACCAGGATTATCCCTCAGGGTAAATGCTACTTTTATTGTTCCCTTTCTTCCTTTTTGACTTGTGGTTATTCTGGCTTCTTTTACTCATTCCCACGTTGAAAAAATATTTTTATGTGTATGGAAATTTCACCCAGCACTTTAAGGTGTCTTATATTGAGATTTCTCTGCACATCTAATCTTCCACAATGTGAAAAACGAGTCTTACAGTAATTTTCAACTTCTAGGAAATATTTCAGAATGTCAGCTAATACCTTTGCACAAAGATTTTCACACCAGCACTGTGTTTAATCAAGAAAGAGTTCATAAATATCCAACAATAAAGGAAGTATTAATAAAATTCCTTCTAAATTATATTTATGGAGAATTTTTATAAGGATATTTTTAAGACGTTTTCATGATGAGATTAAAGGTATGATTTCATATCGCAAAAAAGAAGTCTTATACATAGTTTTCATAAAAATAGCTATCTCTCTATATAAACATATGTTAAGGTCAAGGTCCCTGTCCTCAGTCGTGTCTGATTCTTTGCGACCCCATGGACTGTAGCCCGCCAGGTTCCTCTGTCCATGGGATTCTCCAGGCAGGAATACTGGAATGGGTTGCCATTTCCTTCTTCAGGGCATCTTCCTGATGCAGGGATTTAACCCACACCTTTTGCGTCTCCTGCACTGGCAGGTGGATTCTTTACCACTGCACCACCTGGGAAGCCCCATAAACATATATAATATTGAAATTTAACAAGTCAATAAGATATACTTAATAATTAATATGTAAGGGCAAAGAAACTGCCTGCAATGCAGGAGACACGGGTCCAATTTCTCAGTCAGGAAGATCCCCTGGAAAAGGGAATGGCAATCCCCACTCCAATATTCTTGCTGGGAAACCCCATGGATAGAGAAGCCTGGTGGGTAACAGTCCATTGGGTCACAAAAGAGTTGGACATGACTTAGTCACTAAAACGAAAAGACAAGTATTAATAGTTCTGTATTAACTGTACATTCAGGCAGTCTAGTTCACTAGTCGTGTTGCCTGCAGTGCCTCAGGCATCCTGATGAAAGAACAGGGGTTCCATAAGGAAGGTCTGACAATGGTACCTTCATTTACTAAAGTGGGACTCTCTCTGTGTCAGTTTCACCAGAAACCCCAAAGGCCGAGAACAAAACAGTAGGTGCCAAGTCCATCCACGTTCTAAAGGGAAAGGGAACTAGATTACCTGTGCACCACGTGCTAAGAGACTGTGAAGCGGATCCTGGGAAGCACTAGCTCAGTGCTGGGACGGATGAGCTGGCTTGGCACCTGCCTCCAGGCTCCATGAGAAAATGTGAGAAGATTCCTCTGGAAGCAGTTGTCAATATGCTGGACGTTTCCCTTCTGCTGCCCAAGCAGGAGAGGGTCAGGGTGCTTCCTCTTCAACTCGTGCCAAATGAGGGGGCCCCTCCACAGGACTGTTTGGAGGGCTTGACCCATCTCCAGTGGAATCTGAGGGACATAGGAGTCTGACTTACTCCTTAAAGTCTAAAGACAAGTGAGGAGTAGGTGATTAGCTCCTGGAGAAGACATTAGAGGAGAGAAGGCTGCATGGGGAGTGTGGCATGACTGCATGCCAAAGTTCCTGAGTTCCTGTGGGTCCGATGTGGTTCTCAAGAAAGGGAATCAGATTTGCTCATTTTAAGAAGGAACCCAGCCAAAGGGAACACCTGGATGGATGAAATGACTTCAGTGGAGGGGCGGATCCTGGAAACTAAGCGGCGGGTGCAGGCATCCTGAGTAACTAGAGGACACGGCCCACAAGGGACTGCAGCTGAGAGATCCCCAGAGAAAGAGGAACTATTGAGCTATAAAAAAAGAAGCAACGCTGCAATCTGCTGCTCCTAGAGGTCACAGACACCAGCTTATCTCTCTACCAACGGAAAGAAACCTCATCTCTTCTCTCCCTTGCTGCAACTGCTGCTGCAACAGCAGCCAGCAAGGAGGCAAGAGGGGGTGAGAAACAGAAATGACACTGACCCTGGTCCCCCTTCTCTTCACATTTCCAGGCTGGAGGAGGAGAGAAATGTTAAATCAAAACTGGCGTTTGCAGTTTTGATCTGATACTGGATGAGACTGGTTCATACCTAAAAAGAAGACTGTTTTTAAAATGATAACTCTTTAACCTGTTTGTCACCTAAAAGAAAAAAAGCCATGAATTTCATCCAAGCATAACAAATCATTACAGCAAGTGTGTAGGGGCACTCCTGAGAAAACAACTTGCTTTCTGTTTATACAAATCCAGCTTGTTCCAGGAAGAGGTTACATTTGAAGAGTGGGAGAGTAGTTCAGGGGAGATGGAGAAGTCAGCTCCATCCTGCAGTCCTAACTGCTCACCTTCAGCCTGTGGCAGCCGCAGCTGACAACGGGGAAAAGTTTTATGGAAACAAGTTTGGAGTTTTAATGTTAAACAGGTTGAATTTTTTAAAAAACCAAAGCAGGGTCAGTGGGGGGAGGGGAGGGAAAAAAAAAAAAGCCAACTGCCTGTTATTCCCTGGAAAAGCTATGTGAACCACCCAGGATTTCATGCCAGAGAGGAAGAAGTCCATGAGCAGCAGTGGTGGGAGGGATAAATTGCATTCTGCTTACATCTAGCAAGTCTGGCTTGCTGGTTAATAGGCACCTTTGCTTCTGAGTGTTATAACATACTGCAGTCTATATGCTACAGGATGTTATTGGTAAGGTTAATGTTTAAAGTAAGACCTTTAAAAAGCAGAAACTACCATGTAATGGGAAGTAGACTACATAAAAATACATAAGCTACACTGATGCAGTGATTAGCTTGCTTAAAAGGATTTACAAGAGCTGTCTAACTTAAAATTTACCTATTTTTCTTATACGATAGGGGCGAGTGTTTCTCACTTGCTGTCCCTTTCTGTGATGACCAGAGGCTCAGGAGTATGCTGCTGTGTGGGCTACAGCCTGGTTTTTGGCAGCCAGCATTCATTCCTACATCCTTTTATGTATCACAGGGATTAGAATTATGGAAACATTTCCCAAACTCCTTGCCTTCCAGGTTCTGGATGTGATTTCTTTCTGCCAGATGTATTCATAGGCTATTTTGTGGATGGGAGGGAAAAGCGGCAGCGCCTAGCAAAATGGGCCATCCGTGGGAGACTTAAAAGTTCTCCGCAGCTCACATGTAATCTCCTGTCAGCTCCTATATGAGTACTTGGGGGTGGGGTGAGCAGCTCTGATCAGCACTGGGGGGGTTCCCTGTTATTTTCTGACCTATGTAAGAGCAGCAACCTCCTGATACTCTGAACTGCTGAATGTGAGTAGCGACTTCCCCTGGCTCCTGCAGGTCCTCTAATAGCGCCATCGGGCATCTCAGTGCCCTGCACTTGACTGCTTTCTGCTTGAAAAGCCTGCAGTTGTTTCTCTTTTTCTGATTCTTCCCTGATGGATACAACTGCCTAGCTGATCTTCTGAAAGAAATGAACATATTTAAAGGTTCCCTTTAAGTTAAAAGTAATTTTTTAAAACTGTAAGTGACTGCCTTTTTAAAAGAAGCTCATGCAATGAAGAGAGAAATTTGAAAATGGATGTTTAGAAATGTTTATCACTATGTGATCTTGTTGCCCCAAATGTGTTAGACCAAGATTTTAAAAATAATAAAATGTATTACACTGCATTTTCAATAAAGTATGTTCATCTTTCTTTACTGAGAGAAATTAGGACTTTGTTTTTTACTGTTAATAAATAACAAAAATGTTTTCAAAATACTGTTTTTCATTTTAAAAAATTTTATTTCTACTTTGTGCATGTTTTAAATATATATTCTACACTAATCAATAGTACATGTATGTGATTTTAAAATAAATACAAAGACTTATGGGGAGGCACAAGATTTTTACCACTGTGGATACACAAAGAAGTTTAGAAATCACTGACTGATGGAAGCAAGTGCCTATGTATGTCTCATCTCAGAATCACCCTCTTTCATTAGTCCCGTCTCTTTCCCACTAAAATTTCCTCCAGATTCCCACGTGCATGGCCAGGTAGCCAGTCACTGCTGTAGTTGCAGAGTTAAGACTAGACCTCCTTTCTCTGGGCATAGAAAACTTGTCCCAGAACTTCTCCTGTACCTCACAGAGCTTGAAGGACAGAATAGCGGTGGCCTCACAATGGGTGGGAAATGGAGGCAGGGTCTCTACTTAAAATGTGGGCACACATACACACAAACACACACAAACACAAGCTGAAGATGCAGTTTCTACACATCATTTGGGTCTCTGCTCAAATGTCCTTACCTTATCCAGAAGGACCGCCCAGAACCCGTAATAGGGCTTAATCCCTGGCCCCTGGCTTTATTTAGTTATTTTTCATAGCACTCCTCACCATTTGATAAATTTTATGTTCTGCTTGTTTATTTGCTTATTGTCTGTCTGCCCCTTTCTAGAATGGAAACTTTGATGAGTAGAGGAAAGGTTGACCTATACTACTTGTGCTTCTGTTTCCCTAGCATCTAGAAGTGCCTGCCTCATCAGATCAGATCAGATCAGTCGCTCAGTCGTGTCCGACTCTTTGCGACCCCATGAATCGCAGCACACCAGGCCTCCCTGTCCACCAACTCCCGGAGTTCACTGCGACTCACGTCCATCGAGTCAGTGATGCCATCCAGCCATCTCATCCTCTGTCGTCCCCTTCTTCTCCTGCCCCCAATCCCTCCCAGCATCAGAGTCTTTTCCAATGAGTCAACTCTTCGCATGAGGTGGCCAAACTACTAGAAGCTTAATAAAATTCAATGAATGACAAAGTATTTGCTTTCCCAGCCGCCTCTGACCAGCATGGGAACATGACCCAGGCCATGTTTATTAGAAGTACTCAGCCCAGAGCTCTGACTCTTAGGTAATGACTTTCTCCATTCTGGCACAAGTTGGCTTGGTGCCAGTGTCCAGACCCTGTGCAGCGTCCCTGTGTCAGCACTGCAAGCTGCAGTGACTGCTGTTTTCACTGGACCACTTCTGGAGCAGGCTTTTAGGTGAGGTTCTTGGCTGTGTAGCTTCCAAACCTAGTCTCTAACCTTACCCAGTTCTGATTATGATACCCCACCTCTTTTTCATAAAAATCCCTTTTCTGCTATAAAACTTTAAGTTTAAAAAATAGGCTTTGGAGTTAAGACTGCCTGAGAGCAAATGTTGACTTTATCACTGAGCAGTCAGTAAAGCTGACTAAACCATGAAACTGCCTTGAGCTTGTTCCCACATTTCAAAGTAGGTAAAATCAGAGTACTACCTCATAGGGTCCCATGAGACATTGCCTGTGAAATGCCCTGGGACACAGTGTAAACTTGCAACCTTAGATTATATAAGGTCAACAGAAGTTTTTTATTGGACAAACAGTATTGGTTTTAACTGACTGCTAACACTTTTAATTAGAGAAGCATTGCATTGACTGATTTGGTTTTCTGTTGACACACAGTTGTTCTAAAATTTAGTGGAATTTATTCCCAAACAACAGTCATGTTCTTTTAACGTTTCTTTGAGTTGACTAGATTCATCTGGGCAATTCTCTGCTACATATGACACCAGTTAAGACTATCGTAATTTGTGGGTGCTACTGGATTGGAACATTCAAGATGGCCCACTTCTCTGGTTGGTAATTAGTGCTGTCAGTTGAGAGCTCAGCTGGGCCTGTCTCAGGATTCTTCTATGAGCCCTGTAGTTTTCATAGCATGGTAGCTAGGTAAGAAGCACACTGTGAAAGCTAACAGTTTTAAAGCCTGAGGTACCATAGAAGTTCCAGAACATTCTACGTATTAGTTAAAGCTAGTCACAAAGCCTGCTCAGATTTAAGAGCAGGAATGGTGGGAAGGAGGGGTAAAACGCTTCACCTCTTGTTGTAATAAACAATGTATGTATGAAAGGGGAAGCTTGTTTGGAGGCTGCCTTTGGTTAGAACTAACATTTTATGATTATCTATTTACTCTGCTTCAGTCTAAAAATGGAAGAAGAGTCCCTTGGCAGTTCAGTAAAAAGGACTCAGAATTATGTCTTACCGCCCCTTACCATAACATACCAACAGTTACTGAAAACCTACTTCCAATTCTTCTTCTTTCTCAGAGCATGCTTAAATTTGCAACATCTTTGAAAGCTGGATTAACAAATTTCAATTCAGGGGAGAATATCTGAAAGAGACGGGAATACCAGACCACCTGACCTGCCTCTTGAGAAATCTGTATGCAAGTCAGGAAGCAACAGTTAGAACTGGACACAGAACAACAGACTGGTTCCAAATAGGAAAAGGAGTACGTCAAGGCTGTATATTGTCACTCTGCTTATTTAACTTATATGCAGAGTACATCATGAGAAACGCTGGGCTGGAAGAAGCACAAGCTGGAATCAAGATTGCCAGGAGAAGTATCAATTACCTCAGATATGCAGATGACACCATCCTTATGGCAGAAAGTGAAGAACTAAAGAGCCTCTTGATGAAAATGAAAGAAGGGAGTGAAAAAGTTGGCTTAAAGCTCAACATTGAGAAAACAAAGATCATGGCATCTGGTCCCATCACTTCATGGGAAATAGATGGGGAAACAGTGGCTGACTTTAATTTGGGGGCTCCAAAATCACTGCAAATGGTGACTGTAGCCATGAAATTAAAAGACGCTTACTCCTTGGAAGCAAAGTTATGACCAACCTAGACAGCATATTAAAAAGCAGAGACATTACTTTGCCAACAAAGGTGCGTGGAGTCAAGGCTATGGTTTTTCCAGTAGTCATGTATGGATGTGAGAGTTGGACTATAAAGAAAGCTAAGCGCCGAAGAATTGATGCTTTTGAAGTGTGGTGGTGGAGAAGACTCTTGAGAGTCCCTTGGACGGCAAGAAGATCCAACCAGTCCATTCTGAAGGAGATCAGCCCTGGGATTTCTTTGCAGGGAATGATGCTGAAGCTGAAACTCCAATACTTTGGCCACCTGATTCGAAGAGCTGACTCATTGGAAAAGACCCTGATGCTGGGAAAGATTGAGGGCAGAAGGGGACGACAGAGAATGAGACGGTTGGATGGCATCACCGACTCAAAGGACATGCGTTCGGGAAAACTCCCGGAGTTGGAGATAGACAGGAAGGCGTGGCGTGCTGCAGTCCATGGGGTCGCAAAGAGTCGGACACGACTAAGCGACTGAACTGAACTAAACTGAAGATACAGGCAACGGTCAATTTAGGTACGGTCCAGCGGTCTTAAGTTTACTGGCAACGGGGAGCCACTGCGAGATTTTAAGCAAGGGGTAATGTCGCTGAGACTCAGAAATGAATTGTCCGATTTATGCAACTAAATAACCAAAATAAACTCCTATTTGTTTCCAATTAACTAATTCTTAATTAACTAATTCCAATTCCCTGCTGTCCCATGTTTCCCACTGAACAGCCAATTCAGAACGCAAGATAAACATTTCTAACTGGCCCCTTACCCTGCGGAAATGGCCTCAGAGTTTCAACCGGAAACAGAAAATGACCGCCAGAAACGCCACCTAATGGCAGGATGGAGGGCAAGCTACGTCCAGAAAGCCGCAAAGCCGGAAGGGGCCGGCTGTTTCCGGAGAAAACCCAACGCGACAGAAACTCTAGAGGCGAATCTAGAAGAGTCAGCCAGCGTCCCAAGAGGGTTCGGCTCCGCGACGTCGTATGTGCGCTTCAGCGCAGGCGCGGGGGCACCGCGTAGGAAACGTGTACACAAAACCGTGCGCGCGCCCGTTGTCCGTCCGGCGCATCGGTGCTGTTTTCGAGGGTAAAACCTTTGGAGCTATAACGTGGGATTTTGTTTCTTGAACTACAACTCCCAGCATGCCTCGTCCCCCTATTATTGGTACTAAGTGTGGTTTCCTAGGATAGGTTAAAAGGAAACTGACATGACGTACGAAGAAGGAAAAAAAATTGAAAACGTTGTCTGAGCGCGTTATTCACAGAAGCCCCAGTGGCCTAATGGATAAGGCATTGGCCTCCTAAGCCAGGGATTGTGGGTTCGAGTCCCATCTGGGGTGGCAAAGTTTTTGTTGCCTTTAAAATGAACTTTTCAATAAAACTTTTACCTTTTCCGCTTCTTAAACAATTATAGCGAAATATGCCAACTCGATTTTACTTTTTAAAGATGGGAAGTGTATGCGTGGTTTTTCTAGGTTTGGGGCTACATTTTGCGATAATCAATAGACTCCCATTTCCTTCTGAGCCGTAATCTCGTTAAGATTTTGGGAAAGCCGATAGGCTGAATTTTGATATCCCCTTTAGAAATAAAACAAAATCTCAAAGTTTTCTATTTTTAAGTTGACACCCACTTGCGATATGCCCTCATTTTCTCCAGGTTCAGCGGTGCTCCGTCAGCGAATGGCGTCTGACATGACGCAGTCAGGAAACGAACAAGGACCTTCTTTCTCTCCGCCAGGCTTTTTCCAGGCCATTCAGTTACACTCGGCTTTCGTTTGCTTTTCTCTTAGGAAGCCGCTCGGCGTTCGATTAATGCTGCTCGGCAGAGAAGGGAAGTGAGACATCCCACTGTCCTGCAATCGATAGGGGGAGCCTGCAGTCTGGTCCCAACCCTACCATTAAGCGGCTGGGCAGGAGGGTGAGGGAGCAGGAGGGTCGTAGGGCGCCATCCCGCAACCGACTCGGCGACTGGAAAATGGCGGCCTTAGGGTCACCGCTGCGCACTTGGCGAGGCCTTCTACGGGAGTTGCGCTACTTGAACGCGGCCACAGGCCGACCCTATCGCGACACCGCGGCCTATCGGTATCTCGTCAAAGCTTTCCGTGCACATCGGGTACGGAAGCCTGTGTCCGGGTGCTCAAGCGTCCCCTTTCCGGGGAGGGCGGGAGAGTCGCGTCTGGGCGGGACGGAGCGCGCCTGGCCTTAACCCGCAATTCTGAGGCCCAAGCTTCCTCCAGACAGACCCAGGCCCTAGGCCCTGGTCTAAGACCTAAGCCCAGGGACTAAGCAAGGACCGGCGGGAGAGCAAAGTCGTCCTGGGGTGGAGCCGTCCCTGGAGATTGCACTGGCTGTCTTTGGCCTGTGTGGATGGGAAGGTTAGAGGAAAGTGAAATGGAAGAAACAGAGGGACAAGCAGAAAGATGAGTGTAGGGTTACTAGTCACAGCATCTATCCAACACACACCTTCACTAGGAGAGCTATTCTGAGAAGCAGTTGTAGATGGAGCGAGGGATATGGGAGCTACTTGAAGAGCGTGACTATGCCGCCACTTTTAGCTGGCTCAGTGATAAAGAAGCCGCCTGCTAATTGAAGAGACGCGGGTTCAACTCCTGGGTGGGGAAGAGCCCCTGGAGGAGGAAGTGGGGGCTCATTCTTACCGGGTCCCAAAGAGTGGGACAGGACTGAGCACGCACGTTGTAGAGCTGAACTAGACACCTCTAATGAGGTGGTACTGTTGAATGTGTGATGTATGACCAAGTAACAATTTTTCCATCTGTAGCAGATAAATATGAACATCCATCAATTCAGTTCAGTTCAGTCGCTCAGTCGTGTCCGACTCTATCCATCATCCTTGGACAATTCCTTTATGAATTCTGCACTCCAGCACTCTGTTTACCACGGATAGGCAAGATGGAATGAAAGATAGTTTCTTTTTTCAAATGGGGCAACTGAGACTCAGGGACAGTTGAACTATACAAGCCCAAGTAGATTTAGAGTTACTTATCTGACTTGGAAAGAATTTGCAACCTATCTCAGAAGTTGAATAATTAGCTTGGGCTTTAGCGAAGGAAACCTGGTGTCCTTTGAACAGTGTGGAAAGGGGAGAACCATTATCTTAAACTCTTGATTGTCTGAGCCATGGAAGTTAGAATGCAAAATGTTAAAACTAAAGTTCAACTAAGTTTTGAAAGGTCACAATAGTAGGGACTAACAGGAACTTGACTAAAAATGACGAGTAAGATCCACATGGGTCTTGTCTTTTAAGAAGCTTGCATTCCACCTGAGGAGCCATTTGACCAAGGACTTAGAATAAACAAATGCTAAAGGAGTAGAGACCCCGGAGTCCTGGTATATAGAAGAGGTAGGCTTTACAGGATGGAATTTATTAAAATTTATTACCCAGGAACTTTAAGAATATTAGAGTTAGCAAGTAAGTGAGGGTTAGTAAAAGTCCAAGAAGCTGCACAACTGAAAGTCAAGAGGAGAGAGGAACTGACAGTTGAGAGCAGCTGAAGGAGTACGTCAAGGCTGTATATGTCACCCTGCTTATTTAACTTATATGCAGAGTACATCATGAGAAACGCTGGGCTGGAAGAAGCACAAGCTGGAATCAAGATTGCCAGGAGAAATATCAATAACCTCAGATATGCAGATGACACCACCCTTACGGCAGAAAGTGAAGAGGAACTAAAAAGCCTCTTGATGAAGGTGAAAGAGGAGAGTGAAAAAGTTGGCTTAAAGCTCAACATTCAGAAAACAAAGATCATGGCATCGGGTCCCATCACTTCATGGGAAATAGATGGGGAAACAGTGGAAATGGTGTCAGACTTTATTTTTTGGGGCTCCAAAATCACTGCAAATGGTGACTGCAGCCATGAAATTAAAAGACACTCCTTGGAAGGAAAGTCATGACCAACCTAGATAGCATACTCAAAAGCAGAGACATTACTTTGCCAACAAAGGTCCGTCTAGTCAAGGCTATGGTTTTTCCAGTAGTCATGTATGGATGTGAGAGTTGGACTGTGGCGAAAGCTGAGCGCTGAAGAATTGATGCTTTTGAACTGTGGTGTTGGAGAAGACTCTTGAGAGCCCCTTGGACTGCAAGGAGATCCAACCAGTCCATTCTGAAGGAGATCAGCCCTGGGAGTTCTTTGGAGGGAATGATGCTGAAGCTGAAACTCCAGTACTTTGGCCACCTCATGCAAAGAGTTGACTCATTGGAAAAGACTGATGCTGGGAGGGATTGGGGGCAGGAGGAGAAGGGGAGAGGATGAGATGGCTGGATGGCATCACTGACTCAATGGACGTGAGTCTGAGTGAACTCTGGGAGTTGGTGATGGACAGGGAGGCCTGGTGTGCTGCGATTCATGGGGTCGCAAAGAGTCGGACACAACTGAGCGACTGAACTGAACTGAAGGCTTACGGTGTGGTGGATGAAGTGGAGGAAGATAGGTAGGCAGGAATTTAAACTTTATTTTAATTGTAACAGGAAGTCACTCTAAGATTCTTAATGTGACAAGATTATAGTTTATACCTTATGGAGGCAACATTATTTGCCCTTGAGAGAGCCTTGGAAATGGCTGTGAAATCCCTTGGGAATAAATGTGAAATTCATGCTAAATATTCTAGAAACAACTCTCTGGAATGCATGAGAGGAATTGGGTATGGTTTCTATTTCCTGCTGGCTCAGAGCTAACTCAGTAATCATCTTTGCCCATTGTCTCTCCTTTCTTTAGGCTGAAGGGATTCAATTAGGGAAAGATCTCCCCTTTCTCTATAGGGGAAATACAGCTTTCTTTTTCATTAGATCTCTTGATCTCTGGTGGTTCATTTACTACGTTATATTACTGACACTTCTTTCCTCATAATTCAGGCTTAGCTGAATCAAGATTGGTTATGTGCTGTCTTATACTAATGTAGAGTTCCTATTTAAAATTCTATCAAACTAGACTTAAGAGATGAATGTTACTCTTTGTTGATGCTTAACGTTAGTGTTGATCTCATAAATTTTTAATTATAAAAGTTAAATTGAAAAAAAAAGTTAAAATAGATGAATTCTGTTTTTGAGCAGCTTATATTTTCATATATATGATCTGCAGATCTTAAATCAGACATATTAATTTTCAGATTCCAAACCTAGATATTCCAGTAAAGAAAGGTCAAAGAAAAGCATATGTAGGCAGTGGTGCCCAGAGCTTAATCCACACTTGGTCAGGGCTCCTTAAGTCATTTGAGGCTGTGCACACATCTCCCTCTCACCTTTCCTACCCCTTTATCAAGCCTCAGAACATAAAACTTGTCAAGTAAAGTCTGTGTTTTAATGTACTTAATTATGAAAGTTAATTATGACCAGCTTAGGTCATCAGAATATAGATTTTTTAAATGAAAATGTACATTGTGAGGGAGTATAATTAAGTAATATCAACATATGATTCTTATATAAAACCTTCATTTTGTTACTGGTGAAGACAAAACTATTTTTCAGACAAAATAAGTTTTTAATTTTTATTGAAAGTCATGTGCCATATTAACCAAAGTCAACAGTCACATAAAATAAAGCAGTCCTTCATTTTTTGAAGGGTAGAAAGTTCTGTATTTTATTCCTTAGGTGACATTAATGATTAGTGACCTGACTATAGTTCCCCGTCTCTGCATTAACCAACGATGGAAACTCTCTGGGCTTTAGATCCCTCATTCATTAAATGAGGATGTTGAAAGGAGGTAACTTTATTTTTCCAGTATTAAAATTTGAGGACACTCAATGAAGTGCTTCAGTGAAACTCGTAAAATTCTTCAGTTAACAGGTGCCCAAATGACAGATGTATTAAGTATACACAAACATATGTTTGTATTTCCTGTGTGCAGTTTACTTTTATTCTGGAGAATGCTTGTTTAATAATGCTCTCAATACAGTGCCCCTGTATCTGCAGCTGGGCTGTTAATAGACTATCTGACCTTGCTACTTCTCCAGGTCACCAGTGAGAAACTGTGCAGAGCCCAGCATGAGCTTCATTTCCAAGCTGCCACCTATCTCTGCCTGCTACGCAGCATTCGAGAACACGTGGCCCTTCATCAGGAATTTCATGGCAAGGGTGAGCGCTCAGTGGAGGAGTCTGCTGGCTTAGTGGGTCTCAAGTTGCCCCAGCAGCCTGGAGGGAAGGGCTGGGAGCCATGAAAATGGAGAAATTCCTTGGATGCTGTCTTCATGCAAGAGTTTACTAATTTTTGTCAATATGTATTTATCATTAAATTTTTTTTTTTAATTTAGGGGTTTTCTCTGAAATTTTGTTGACTGTTTCTCAGGGAGGTTTCATCTTTACTCTCTGAATTTACTGAAGTTCTTACACTGGGCTGATTGATGTTCTTGATTTACTTTGAAAACTCTTAGTTATTTTTCAATTTAGAAAGTAATACAGCCTATTATTAAGGAATTCAAATAGTATAGACATATAAAATAAAGCCCTCTCATCTTTTCCCTGTATCTCCCTCCCCTCTTCCAAACCCATTACCAATCCTACAATTGCTAACAGTTGGTGTGCATCCTTCTAGATGTTTCCTATGCACAAACAAATAATTATACAGATGCATGTTTTATTTAAAAATACACAAATACGACGTTAAGATCCTGGTAGGAAACAGATGGTACGTTCAAACAGGGTTATTGAGAGTTAACGACGGGATATATATGTATATGTATGTGTGTGTGTGTATATATAAAGATATGGTTTGAATTAAGGTGAACGAGACGGGCTACAACAGTGGAGAGCTAGTGCCTCCCTAGGCCTGACCCTTAGGTAATGAGAACACAGCCACCACTCAAGTACAAGCTGCGGAAAGACCAAGGAGAGGGTGATGGATTGAGAACACTGACTTCTCTCCCCTCTGCCTTCTACCCTTCGTGTCAAATTGCTCTTCCTCTTGAATTCTTTATCAAGGTGAAGGACTCTACCATGCACTTGGCTGAAAAAGTCAAGAACTTGGGCTTCATTCTGTATTTCTCTTTCTTCTCACTCTCCACATCCAATCAATAAGTTTGGAGTGAAAAACAGTTCTGCAAGAACTGTTAGCATCACTATCTCTGTCCTAGTTGAAGCACTGGAAATCAATGGGCTGAACTATTAAAGTAGACTCCTAAATGTTTCCTTTGCCTCTAACATCCTGAATTCCTTAAATAAAAATTCTCCCTGAACTACCAATAATTCTTTACCTGTGCCCG
The DNA here is from genome assembly GCF_027580195.1 of Bos mutus. Lineage (NCBI taxonomy): Eukaryota > Metazoa > Chordata > Mammalia > Artiodactyla > Bovidae > Bos > Bos mutus. Next base: position 21,088,781 of record NC_091620.1, on the reverse strand, counting down.
CTTTGTGGTATATGTCAGTTTCTTCTGGTATAATCGTAGACATATAACCTCTTTTTCCCTGAACTACCAGCTCCTTTACAGTAAGGAAGACACCTCTTTCATTTTTGTATTCTGTAAAGCGTCTTCCACAGTGACTTACATAGACAGTTATTCAGTATTTTGAATGCACGGCTCAATTCTACTCACTAGGAGTACAACCTAAACACTCACTCGTAAAGTACTTCAAAACATCTTTTTCTTCTAAGAGATTAACATTAAAATAACAGTATTGAGAGTCAAACCAAGCATCTATTCAACTGAACAGATCAAAAAAGTAAAAATGTTTAATATCCTATCTCCCCTGTTTTATTTCATATATGCATGTGTGCTCTGTTGCCTCAGTCGTGTCTGACTTTGTGACCCCATGGACTGTAGCCCGCCAGGCTCCTCTGTTCATGGGATTCTCCAGGCAAGAATACTGGAGTGGGTTGCCATTTCCTCCTCCAGGGGATCTTCCCTACCTAGGGATTAAATCTGCGTCTCTTCCATCTCCTTGCCCTGGTAGGTGGGTTCTTTATCACTAGTGCCACCTGGGTATATTATTATCTGAAGATGTTTTACTTTACTAAGATGAAGAAAGCAAAAGGATTAAGATAGACCAATCTTTTGATTGCTTTTGTTATATACCCAGCAGCTGTATATAATTTTTTTTTTTTTTTTTTTGGTTACGTGGCTTGTGGGATCTCAGTTCCCCGACCAGGGATTGAACCCAACACAGCAGTGAAAATGCCAAGTCTTAACCACTGAACTGCCAGGGAATTCCCATAGCATTTTTAAAGAATGAGATTTGAGGCAGAATTGCATAACAGGGTGGTTGTTTAGTCAGTAAGTCCTATCCAACTCCTTTTCAGCCCCATGGACTGTAACTTACCAAGCTTCTCTCCATGGGGTTTCCCAGGCAAGAATACTGAAGTGGGTAGCCATTTCCTTTTCCAGGGGATCTTCCCAACCCAGGAATCAACTTGTCTCTCTTGCTTGGCAGGTGGATTCTTTACCACTCAGCCCCAAGCCCTGAATAGCAGGATAAGAAATACTTACTATGGGTTTGAAATCATATAGTATACATGCTCAGTCACTTCAATTGTGTCCTACTCCTTGCGACCCCATAGACTAGCCTGCCGGGCTTCTCTGTCCATGAGATTCTCCAGGCAAGAATACTGGAGTGGGTTGCCATGCCCTCCTCCAGGGGATCTTCCTGACCCAGGGGTTGAACCCACATCTTCGGCTCCTGCACTGCAGGCAGATTCTTCACTGCTGAACCACCAAAGAAGCCTGAAATACAGACGTAGGCTTTAATCCCACCTTTATAATTTACCACCTTTATAATGTGCGTGATCTTGGCTAGGTTAATTGACCTGGGCTTGTTCCCTCTTCTGTAGAATGAGAATGCCAACAAGGTAGTTATAACAAATGAGAATAATACTTACATAAAACATTTGCACAGTACCTAAGTGCTTGACAAAGAAAATCTTGTGTTCATCTCAAACCACTGCACCCTTATTCTTTTATCACGAACCCTTCTCTAAGCCCTGGAGAAGGAAGTGGCAACCTGTTCCAGTATTCTTACCTGGGAAATCCCATGGACAGAGGAGCCTGGCAAGCTACAGTCCATGGGGTCAAAAGTCAGACAGGACTTAGCAACTAAACAACTTCTCTAAGCCCTATTGCTACCAGTCTTCTGAAATAAATTATTTCCCATGGTTTAAATGATTTGCTTAGGCCATTTCTGTCCATATATAACCAACCTGTACCTCTTATCAGTGGTCTTACTATCCAGAATTAACTGAACTCAACATTTGGAAGGAACCGATTGTGGAATATGAATTGTATTGGCGATAACCTTTCTATACTTGGAATGTCCCAAAACTAGGGACTCCTGAGGTTTGGGCACTTGTTAGCTCACTATTCTAATTTCTGATGTGGTACGTGCTTTATCATATTCCTTCACTTTAGTGTCTCTTACCTGCTATGCTTTAACTGCTTCCTTTCACTGAATTTTATTAGTATTTAAATATGCTCCAGGCTCTTCCATCTAAAAGCAACTATAATTGACTCTTGAACAATTTGGAGGATTAGGGGCACTGACCCTCCACTCAGAACTCTGAGTATAACTACAGTTGGCCCTCCATGGTTCTGCATCTGTGGATTCAGCCAACTACAGATCCGGTAGTACTTTAGTATTTCCCATTGAAAAAAGTCCAGGTGTAAGTGGACCAGCACAGTTCAAACACCTGTCATTCAAGGCTCAGTTGTAGTCGGCTTTATCTCAAATATTTCTTCAGCTGCTCTCTTCTAACTTGTTCCTCTTTGCAAACGAATGTATTCAATGAATTGAATGTATTCAGTGAATTGAATGAATTTTCATTCTCTACATTAAAATTTTTTATTATTTATTTTTGGCTGTGCTGAGTCTTTGTTGCTGCATGTGGGCTTTCTCTAGTTGTGGCAAATGGGAGCTGCTCTCTGGTTGTCTGCGTGCTTCTCACTGCAGTGGCTTCTCTTGGAGCAGAGCACAGGCCTTTAGTAGTTGTTGCGCTTGGGCTTGTCTCACAGTATGTGGAATCTTCCTGGGCCAGGGATCAAACCTGTGTCCCCTGTATTGGCAGGCAGATTCTCAACAACTGGACCACCAGGGACGTCCTCACTTTCTATATTTTTTAAACTTGTAAAATAAGTTGTATTGAGGTATAATTTACATATAATAAATACGCAGGTCAACAAATAATGACAAATGAATGCACCTGTGGATTAACCACCCCAGTAAAGCCATATAATATTTTCACCACCCCTCAAAGTTCCCCTATGCCCCTTTGCAGACATCCCTCCTTCCCCACACCTGGTCCCAGGCAACCACTGACCTGCTTGTTGTCACAGTAGATTAATTTGGCCTGTTCAAGTATTTAATACAAATGCAGTCATAATATGTATGTACTGTTTTTAAGTTGGCTTCTTTGGCTCAGCAGACAGATTCTGAAGTTAATTATCTATGTTGTCTCATGACATTTTCTATTTTTCATGGCCATTCATCCTTAATCCGCTGCAGTCTGGTTTCTCCCCTACTAGAACTGCCTTGCAAGTTTACAAATGACCTTCATCCACTAAACCCAATGGATCATTCCTTATCTTGCTGAGCTCTAAGGAGCATTTGCCACTATTAACCATTCCTTCCTTTTTTCTCTTGGCTTTCGTGATACATTTTGTTTTCTTCTCACTCGAGCCATTTGTCTTGTGTCCTCTTCTGTATATCCCTTACGTGTTGGTATTTCTTGGGTGCAGACCTAGGTCCTTAACCTCATACTCTACGTGCTTTCCCTGGTTGATCACCTCCATTTCAATGCTTTAATTACCAAGAGGCTAACTCCAGTCTGTGCCCCCCACCCCAGTCAAGTTATAAAAACCTGTATGTCCAGTGGCCAGAAACCACTACTTAGATGACTCAAAGGCATCTCAAATTCAGTGCATGTAAAATGGAACTTCCTCATTCCCCCATAAATCTCTCTGGCATTCCCTAACATTTTTACTCAATCACTCAAGTCAGAAATCTGAGTTATTCTAGACTGCTTCCTTACCTTCACATCCTCAGTTAAATAATCACTAAATTAGATTCTACCCCCTAAGAATCTTGAACCTCTATTGCTACTACCCTATTGCAGACCTACCTTATGTCTTGCATCTTTTCTCTGAAACTTTGCCATTCCTAATTGGTCTAAATTCAAATTATGCTCTTCAATCAATTAATATTCCATAATGTACAGATCTGATCTTGTCTCTCCAGCTTTTAACCCTTCAAGCTAAACTTAACAAGGTCCTCTAGGATTTGGCCCTTGCTAAATCTCTTTAGCTTCATCTCTCCTCTCTTTACATCTGACAGTCTAGCCATACAGAAATTCATTCAGTTCTAGAAGCCATGGCTCTCTTTCAACATTCTGTTGTTCCATATGCATGGAAAGTTCTTTCTCCCAACTATCCCCCACTTCTCAGACTAATTCCTATTCACTCTTTAACTCTCAGGTTAAATTTTGCTTTCTCTCTTTTTCTCCTTCTTCCTTCAACAAGGTTTTTATTTTTTTGCACGTGCTGTGTGCCAACCAGGGGTTGAACCCTGGGCAACAGCATTGAAAGCGCCGAGTACTAACCACTGGACCGCTAAGGTATTCCCTCAACAAGCACTTTAAAATGCCTATTATGGGGCTGACTGTGGCTTCGATATCTTCTTTTCACTCTTTAAAACCTCTGTCTTTAATAGACCAATCAAGAAGCTCACTCAGTTTAGGCTTGGTTCTTGCTATTTCGGTCAGTTCACTTGCTCAGTAGTGTCCGACTCTTTGGGACCCCATGGACTGCAGCACACCAGGCCTCCCTGTCTATCACAAATTCCCAGAGTTTACTCACACTCATGTTCAATGAGTCAGTGATGCCATCCAACCATCTCATCCTCTGCCATCCCCTTCTCCTCCCACCTTCAATCTTTCCCAGCATCAAGGTCTTTTCAAATGAGTCAGTTCTTAGCATCAGGTGGCCAAAGTATTGGACTTTCAGCTTCAACATCAGTCCTTCCAAAGAACACCCAGGGCTGATCTCCTTTAGGAGGGACTGGTTGGATCTCCTTGAAGTCCAAGGGACTCTCAAGAGTCTTCTCTAACACCACAGTTCAAAAGTATCAATTCTTTGGCGCTCAGCTTTCTTTATAGTCCAACTCTCACATCCATACATGACTATTGGAAAAACCATAGCTTTGACTAGACGGACCTTTGTTGGTAAAGTAATGTCTCACTATTTCTCCTCTCCATAAACTTCAAATGTTTATGAATTTTGACTAGACTGTTTTTGTCTGGTTTTGAGTCAGTACTTTGGTTGTCCTTTGTATGGACAAATGTTCAGGACATAAATACAAACATAATAAGAACAAAAGGTTCACATATTAGGATTATGTGGGATGGAGAAAAAGCAGTGTAGTTTTGAACTAAAGGCAGACTAATCCAAGGCACTTTATGTTTGTAAGGTAAATTTTTAATCACTCAACTAAAAAGATATAATTTACATTGATTTTTTGGGGGGTGGGGGTCATGCTGCATACAGGATCTTAGCCCAACCAGTGCTTCCCTGAGGTGGAAGTACAAACTCAACCACTGGATCACAAGGGAATTACCCCAGAATTTGAATTTTTTAATTTGTATTTAAATTAACAGGAACATGTTTATAAAATTTGTTATTAGGTAGGTACTCATGACGAAAGAATCACTGCAATATTAAATTTTACTATATAGCCTTTATTTACTAGATTAATTTATAAATTACAATAAAATGAAGAGTTGTCTGCTCTGGATGGCTAGCAAAATGTATGCTATTTAGGTTGGTGCAAAAGTAATTGTGGTTTTGGATCATGAATTTTAAATCATTATAACTAGACTCAAACACATCTTTATTAACCAAAATAGGAACCATTACAATCAACATATTTTTGCCAACAAGAAATAAGTTTGTTTATTCCTGTGGCATAAAAATCCATGCTTCAGGATCCCATGAACTCCTGGAAAGCATTTTCTGCCTCCTGCTGGTTGTGGAAGCGTTTTCCCTGCAAAATTTGTTGAGATGCTTGAAGAAGTGGTAGTTGGTTGGCGAGAGGTCAGGTGAATATGGCAGATGAGGCAAAACTTCGTAGCCCAATTCGTAGTACTTTTGAAGCACTGGTTGTGTGATGTGCAGTTGGGCATTCTGGTGGAGAAGAACTGGGCCCTTTTTGTTGACCAATGCCAGCTGCAGGCGTTGCAGTTTCCCGTGCCTCTCATCAATGTGCTGAGCATACTTCTCGGGTGTAATGGTTTCCCAGAGATTCAAAAAGCTGTAGTGGATCAGACTGGCAGCAGACCAAACAGTGACCATGACCTTTTTTTGGTGCAAGCTTGGCTTTGGCAAGTGCTTTGGAGCTTCTTCTCAGTCCAACCACTGAGCTGGTTGTCATATAAAATCCACTTTTTGTCACATGTCACAATCTGATTAAGAAATGGTTCGTTGCTGTTGCACAGTATAAGAGAAGATGACACTTCAAAATGCCGGTTTTTAAAATTTTCGATCAGTTCATGAGGCACCCACTTATCGAGCTTTTCACCTTTCCAATTTGCTTCAAATGCCAAATGACCATAGAATGGTTGACGCTGAGTTCTTTCAGCAACTTCTTGTGTAGTTGTAAGAGGATCAGCTTTGATGATTGCTCTCAGTTGATCGTTATCAACTTCTGATGGCCAACCACTGCACTTCTCACCTTCAAGGCTCTCATCTCCCTTGCAAAACTTCTTAAACCACCACTGCACTGTATGTTCGTTAGCAGTTCCTGGGCCAAATGGGTTATTGATGTTTCAAGTTGTTGCTGCTGTTTTACAACCCATTTTGAACTCGAATTAAGAAAATTGCTCAAATTTACTTTTGGTCTAACATCATTTCCTAGTCTAAAATAAATATAAAATAAACAGCAAGTAATAAGTCATTACCAAAACAGCAAAGCAAGAAATGTGCATTAAAATAATGTATAATATAACCACATTTAAGAATGTATTCCAATATCAAACAGCAAATTTTAACAATGCAAAAACTGTAATTACTTTTGCACCAACCTTGTACCTATTCTAATTTTTAATTACCTAGTTGATGGCATGTATAGATTAAGAGTATATACTACTCTTGTAAGTTCCTGTTTCCTTATGACAACTTATTCCTAAAGGAATGGATATCATTGCTAGGATGTACACAAAGACATATTCACAGGTTTTGTTTTGTTTTTGGATAAGAGTAATACACAGTTACTAAATTTTAAAAATTAAAAAAAGTTTACAAAGAGAACAAACTTCTAATTCTGTTAATGACAGTCTAGGTAATTTAGATTAAAACTTGGTTGAACACAGCTAAAAACCATGGATGAAATATTTTAATTCTTAAAATCATTAAAGAGCTATTAAGATAAGTAGGAAATAGTAGACCAAATCTTAAAAGACAAGAACCAAGAAAAGTGCAGCACACAAAGGCACAATTTTGGCCTCAGGGCATTTGCCAATTTAGTAGCAATAGCTTCAGTTTTGGAGAAGGCAATGGCAACCCACTCCAGTACTCTTGCCTGGAAAATCCCATGGGCGGAGGAACCTGGTAGGCTGCAGTCCATGGGGTTGCTAAGAGTCTGACACGACTGAGTGACTTCATTTTTACTTTCATGCATTGGAGAAGGAAATGGCAGCCCACTCCAGTGTTCTTGCCTGGAGAATCCCAGGGATAGGGGAGCCTGGTGGGAGGCTGTCTATGGGGTTGCACAGAGTCGGACATGACTGAAGTGACTTAGCAGCAGCAGCAGCTTCAGTTTTGAAATTAACCTGCACTTTTGGTAGGATCATAGAGGTTAGGGAGGCAAAAGGCAAAGTCTCAGGCCCACCAAGGTGGGCATTCTAAGAAACCCACACTGACTTTAAACTAGGACTCTGGAGTTAACTCTCAAGGGTGAACTGGAAATAAAAAAGTCCTTGTCAGCCTTTCAGACTAGATTTTTGCCATTTTGGTATCAAGAGAAATTAAAGCATTGAATTTGTATTATGATGATCCTTGACATGTATTTCACATTACTATCAGAAAAAAAAAATAAAAATCCTCTTTGGAGAAAGACAGCATTATATCCTAAACATATTTTTTCAAGTACATGTTCAGCAGACGAAGAGAATCAGATACATAAGAAAACAAGACCCCAAAAGAGAAATCCAGGAGAAACAACAGACACAGAACCATAGGAAACTTCAGATATTATAATTAGCAAACTCAGATTACAAAACAATTATGATCACTGGGTCAAACAATAGCCAGCCTTGGGAATTTCATCAAGGAACCAGAAACCATAAAAAATTACTTAGATTTGAAAAACAACCAAATAAAAATTCTGTAACTGAAAAAATAAAGAATTCATCAGATAGGTTTAACAGCAGACTAGATACAGCTGAAGGGAGGTTAGTGAACAATAAAACTCATCAGAAAAAAAAGCATGAAGAAGGGAGCTTGGCACAACAAGGTGGAAAATGCAAAGAGAATAAAGAGATACAGAGGAAACAATGAAAACTTTATTCGGAGGTCAAGAAGTTGATGAACGACAGTATTCAAGAATAGCTAAAAATTTTCCTGAAATTGATTTAAAAAAATATGTCAGTCCACTGTTTCTAAAAGCTCAATGAATCACAAGCAGAATAAAAATAAATCCACACCTAGATAGAGTTAGCTACAGAATAATACAGGCAAAAAGAACACAATTTGAAAGCAGGCAGCCCAGCTTTCTTCGAAGGAATGACAGCCTGAGAACTGACTTCCCAGGAGCAAGGAAGGCAGCAGAATGATAGAATCTATGTGCCAAAAGAAAATAACTTTCAACCTAGAATATCCATCTAGAATTGAGAAAGGCAAGATAAAGGTCTTTTCAGATCAACAAAAATGGCAGAGTTCTCTACTAGCAAGCCAATAGGAAAGCAAACTCGGAGGCAGGGCAGGCAAGTGTCCGCAAAGAGATAGACAGTAAATATTTCAGTCTTCCAGGTCATAGGGTATGGTATCTGCCAACCACTTAACTCTGCTGTTGTAGTCTAAAGAAACTGTAGACAGTAACAAATGAACAAGCCTGACAGTATTCCAATGAAACTAGTCACAAAAATTGGCAATGGCCTGGATTTGATGAGTGAATTGTATATTGCTGACTCCTGTCCTAAAGTTTAAACATCAGACAAAAGGGAAATGATCCCAGATGGAAAGGCAGATTCCAGAAAGAAAGAAAAAGTGGTAAATAAACAAACATTGATATGAAATTTGATTTTAAAAAGCCATAACGAACTGGGAAATCCCAGGTTGCCCAGTGGTTAAGACTTCACCCTTTCACTGCTGTGGGCCCAGGTTCAATCCCTAATCGGGGAGCTAAGATCTTGCAAGCCCTGGGGTACAGCCAAAAAAAGAAAAGAAAAAAAGAAACCAAAAATCTAAACCATATGATTAACAAGTGCATTTATCTTGGGAAGAGGTTTAAATGTAGTGTTTTCTTGGTTCTCCGTATTAGCTCTCTGAGTGAAGTGTAAAGGCATTGATTAGACCTTGATACATTAAAAATGCCCCTTATAACTTCTAGAGTAACTACTAAAAGACTAAAATTTCCAAACTACCAGAAGTGGAAAAAATGAAATGATTAAAAGGCAGACAAGAAAGGAGAGAAAATTAAACCTATAACAGGTGAGATAAATAGCCAAGGGCTTTAAACTCAAGCACGTATGTAATTACATGAATATAAATGAGTAAATGCTTCAATTAAAAGGCAGTGAATATCAGATTATTAAAAAAGACAAAAACTATGTTTTCTGAAAATGAGATTTATCTAAAATGTGAGCAATCAGAAAGGTAGAAAGTAAGCGAGAGATAAGAACTAAACTCTCTTCACTAACACAAACCATTTCAATATTTTAGTGTATTTTCCTCTTAAGGATGGCGTGCTGCAGTCCATGGGGTCGGCCAGAGTCGGACACGACTGACCGACTGAACTGAAGGATACTTACTGTGCATGTAATAGTGTTAGTTGTTCAGTCGTGTCCTACTCTGACCTCATGCGCCACCAGGGACGGCCATATATAATAGTGCATTTCTCTCACACGTATTAATTTGTAAAGTTTTCTTTTACTGTAAATAGTTTCCAAAGAATGACATTCCACGTATTTGGAGTTGTTTGAATTTTCAACTTTCTGAATAACTGGTAGGAAACTATCTTTTCAGTTACTAAACACTGCGATGATTCTAAGATAGACCCAATATGCTTTCAAAGGATCTCGGGGGATATTCCCTGAAGGTGGGGCCTGTGGTTAGTTCTCAGAGCCTTCCCTCCCAAGCTGCACCGTAGGGCCGAATAAAAAGGGTGTGGTGGGGGGCACCTTGAGACCACAATTGCTATTTCATGTACATTTTTTTACTGATCTTGCTAATAAAGTTCAAAGGCAATGTATATAACACTTTAATGAAACAAAAATTTTCACCATTATTTACCTGTGTCTCCTCTTAAGGAATTATTATTTTACAATAAAAGTTAAAACATCGGGACAAGGCTCTGGGATAAGCATTTTCTGTGAGCTCATTTAGTCCTCACATACGTATAGCTTCATCGGAGGTTGAGATTTAAGGAAAAAAATCACTTAAGGTCCCACAGTTAGGAATCCGTCCACCTACGTCTGGAACGCAGGGTGATGGCTAAGCTAAACCCACAGGCTTTCTTTTCCATTGTCAAAGCTGTTGATATACCAAAAAGGCCTCATCCTTCAAATTTAGCTGTCAAATAGGGGAAAAAATTCTCTACAAAATGACCTCCTTTCCTTTCTTAGAATAGTGCTTAATTTTTATAGCTTCTAATTTAGACTAACAGCCTCCTGCTATATAAGTTACGATGATAAATCCGAATGGGTTGGATGGCCTGCTCCTAGTGTATTAATTTCAGGCGTTATTTCCTGAACCTAACTTATTCCAGTTGGGCGGCTTCAAGCCTCTCTGCATAGATTAAGGAAAATGACCCAGCTGTCAGATCTCCAGGGCTTCTTTCGTAGAGGGTCGGGTCACAATGAGAAAAGGGTTGAGTCTACATGATCACAGGCCCCTGGGCCTGTGAAAACGAGTTAATTGGTCAGGTCAATGAGTATTGTCAAGATTACGCCCATAATAGCTACTAACGGTGCTAACCTCCGTCGAAATGCCAGATATGGTTTCTACTTACTTTCGACTCTGGCTAACCCTCTGGCCCACTGGCTAACTTGGGTCTGGCTCGCCAGCACACCGTGCGGCGAAGCCCTAACGGACCCGCAGCCGGGAGAGCGAGGTTTCGCGCCCGGGGCGGATCCAGCTTGAGGCATCCGAGTCTCGCGAGATCTGGAGGTAGGGGCGGGAGAGGCCGGCGTGCACGCGCCCGAGATACGTTAGGGTGGAACCCCTCCCGTGCGGGGCGGGCGGAGCGAATACAGTTAGACGCCAGTTGGTGGAGCCCCCGCGGGAAACGACTAAGCGCGAGGAGCGTGCGCGCTCACGTCGCGGCGACGGTGGCGGCGTCAGAACTTGGAGGGGGGGCTGACGTCTTCTGGCGGGTGGCGGTGTTGGAGACGAGAGCTTGGTTAGCCGGTATTGCTTCCGTCCCAGGAACCGACGGAGAGAGAGGGAACGAGGGTCGCTTTCGGGGGCTGCTGACTTCCACGTACGCGTCGTCGTGAGGAGCCGCAGCCCGGACTCTCCTGCAACCCCTCCGGCTTCCTTTACGCACGCCTCGAGGCAGCGGCGGCAGAAACAGGCTTCCCCCACCCCTTCCCCTTGTCCCCCCCGCCCGAAAGGGCCCTTTCTGCGCCCCACCCCCGCCCGCCCGCTACGCCGCCGCCATGTCGGCGCAGGCCCAGATGCGCGCGATGCTGGACCAGTTGATGGGCACCTCCCGGGACGGTAAGTCTCTGCCAGTGCCCTGGGGGTGGGGGAAGGGATGGGGAAGGCGAGGGGAAGGGGCTCCGCGGGCGCACCTGGGCTTGTGTGTGTGGCTGAGTAAGGGGCTCCCAGATTGGTAACACGAGGTCCCGGCTCCCGTCCCATCCAATGAGGGTTGGGCAGGCGGGCCCGGGGGGCGGCGACCGAGCGGATTGGCGGGAACTGCTGCCAATGGGGTCAGGCGGGGCCTGGAGCCTGAAAGGAGAGTTTGCGCTCCGAGTGTTGACTTGGCTGGGACGGGAGCGCCCACGTCTCTCCTGCGTAGTCGGGCGGCCTGTCTTGTCGCTGGTTAGGTACCTGCGGACCGCTAAGGCCTCCGCCCCCTGAACCAATTCCTTAACCCAGAGCTGTGGGATCAGCTCTCGCCGCCGCCCTGCGGAGTATCCAGAGAACTGGTCCCCACCCTCCACTCCTTTACCTGGGTCCGGAGAAAACCTTTCCTAGAATCCAGTCCCAGAGATGAAACCACCATTCTTATGGGAAAATCTGACCCAAACCATGGTTTCCTGAAGCGGGTGTGTTCGGCCCATTTTGTGAAAAGAATGTTACGGCCTGTTTTTTCCGAGAGACCTCCATTTTGTTAGGCAATTTAATAGAAGCTTTGTTCAGTAAATATTGACGAACTTTGTATGTGCCCCGAATAGAACCATTTTGAAAATGTGCCCAGTGAAGTAGAATTGAGGGAAACAACGATGCTTTTAGGCGCTTAGGTTAGTGTTTGTACAAAGAACCACTAATGGCTGGTTATCTTTTTGTCACAGAGAATTTCTAGGTAAGATGAAATGCTGTTGCTTTTTTGATGATGGTAATTAGTAATATACTCTTTGAAATTCGAGTGAAGCCCATGCTAATATGGAGGAAGAGTCTAGTCCACTACTTTCTTAGAAACAAAGCCAATACTTGCTCATTTTTGTATGTTGCTTGTTCAGGCAAATAGTTTCATAGCCATTAAACCAATGCTTTTTTCTTGACAAGTTACTTAAGTTGTTTGATGTAAGAGAAAAGGCACACTCTTAACTTTTGAGCAGTCGCTGTTATAATTTCCTTGAGTGCTTTGCAGCAAAATGTGAGTAGATTTAAAACATTTTATTGAATTCACATGTTTTTAGTGCATAATTTGCATGGTTTATCAGTGTTCATAATTCATTTTTAACAAAAACCCACATTTGGAAGTTTTCTTCTTAGAACGTATAGAAAAATAGGTGTAGATCGCAAACCTACTTGTGGTTGTGTATAGAGGAGGGAGGATTGGGAAGGAAATGAATTTTATTTATGTAGTAAACCCTTGAAAGTTAGCATTAATTAAAAATGCCACTGGAGAAATTTCTATCAGTTAACATTTTTCACTTTTAGGTTAGAGTGGTTTTTATAACAGTAGCATGTTTTAACATTGCTCCTTTTCCATTATGAAGCTGGTGTTGAGAAGGGGCTTAATTCAGGATTTTAACTAACAGAATAACTAATCTTTGTAGTATAATTATAGAAATCATTTTGTTTAAGACGTACTTTACACGAGCCTATTAATCCTAGTAGGGTGCCATTTTTGGTCCCTTCCTCATGGATTTAGATTCCGAATTTTACTGGATGGGTAGTTGAATCAAAGCAACTATTATCACCTGATAAATTCCAAACTAGACTGCAATCTACTATTGCAAAACTGAATTAAAATATATGTGTGTGTGTACTCACTCACATATAATACATACATATTTTTCCTATGTGTGTAGTCCACAGAAACTTGAGTTTCTTAAAATCCACTCTGCTTTGTATACAGATAAATTTATATTTTTATGTGTCTGTTACTGGATTTTTTTTGCCTCCAGACTGATTTACCAGTGAACTCAGGTTTACAAGTCCACGATATTATTTTAGCTGAAATGACTGGATTTTCACTGCTGTGTTGGGCTAGAAGTAAGAAACATACTACTTTCAAGGAGAAGAATGTTTTTTAGATACCCAGATTAGTTCTTTTATGTATATAGAAATCAGAGCATTCTTTTCCTTCTTACCACATAGTTAATGAGTTTATATACTCATCTTATTCAGGACCTTCAAATAATTAGGATTTTTTTTTTTTAAGTGTTCAGTCAGCTTCAAGTTATCCAGGGATAGGGGATATGGACGCCTTCCTGAATAATACCATGTAATTTGAAATTATATAATGGGAAGCTTTGTATGGGACACAGGAACAGCTTAAGGGAATGGTTTCTAAGAAGTGGAAATGGGGTTCAAGGGGTGGGAGAGAGATGGAAAGGGTAGGTTGGAGAGTATTTAAAGCAGCTGTGTCCTTTTTTTTTTTTTTTTTTTAATCCTAGAGACTAACTATAAAGCAACCACTGTCTTTTTGTCAGGGTGGCAGTAACCACCCCCTCTACTCTTAGAGTGCTGTCTGTGAGGGAATCTGAAGTGGCACAGGAAGCCCAGGGCACTTTCTCTTTCACCTCCTTTGCCCCTCTAATGAAAAATTTATTTCCTCTTTTCCATCCCCAAATCAGAATTTTTAATTAGTTCCTTTTTAAACTCCTTGGAGATTTGTCTGTTAAATGTAAGTTGGAATTACTCAAATCAGTTAATCATGTAGATGACCTAAACTTTATGGAAATTCTCAGAAGAGGGACTTTTAGTAGGGAAAAGGAGAGGTAATTTTGGATCACTGGGCACTTCCAGAAAGGACAGTCCTGGGTGAGTGGTGGAAGTGGGAGGCTTTGAACAACCAGAGGGCAGCATGATCGCGCTGGGAGGCTGGGCAGGGGGATGACAGGAGGTGGGAGAGGAATGCATAAGGGAAGTGGGAGGGCCAAAGACAAACTTTGCCTTCTTTGCAATTTTGCCTAGGGCCCTGGTGGTGGCAACCGCCTGTGTGCCACTGAAAATCGTGCCGATGCCTGGCATACTGCATAAATGGAAGCAGGGTACCGCGTGAGTTGAAACATTGGTCACACTATATAAAGTTTGTATATGTGAATCAGTGTAACTCATACACATGTAACTGGGGGTCTGACTGTATTTGGATTTTTCTGATAAGGCATCATGGGCTAAGGAAAAGAGCACTGGGCTGAGACTCAGGAGACCTGGTTTCTAGCCCCAGCTGTACCTCTAATTGTAACCTTGGGTAAGTCACTTAACCTTTTTTGCCTCAAGTTAAATCTATACTTTGTTAAATGAGAAGCCAAGTAATTTCTTATGTTATCCTCAGAAATGTTGACAAATAAGTATATTTTAAAATTTTTTAAAGGAAGAAACCATAGGTAGATATTAGCATCTTATTTTAAGATACATTAAATTTTATAAATACTTTGTTTTAGTTGTTAGCAGTGACAGAAAAGAGAGGGATAATTTGTTTTCCCCAAAATATTCCATTTAAAAAGCAGGAGCAACACAGGAGAAGTAAAACAGTGGTTCAGTTGAATTGTCTGTGATGGTCGGAGGAGCCTAGTGTCCCCACACAGACTAGCCATTTTTTGTTGTGTTGGTTTAATTGAAAGGGTGTCCCTTAGCTAAAGCCCTTTCACCAGCAAGTATGGTTTAGTTATGAGAGGTCTCTAGTCCTGAGCCCAGAAAGGTCTTGCAAGATTTGAGGGATAGGAGTTAAAATTGAGGGTGTATATTTAGATTACTTTCTAAGTTTAGCAACTAGGGAAGTTACAGAAGGTAGTTCTAAGGATTCCATACCTCTTGAATTGCTTATAACTCTTAAATGGGAACAGAGTCCATCTCTGAAAGGTTATATCAGGCCAGAAATGGCAATCTGCCCTCAAAAACAACCAGTAGAATTCAGAATATAGATAAGAATTTTACAGCATCATTTGTTGTCCATTATGATTAGGGAATGTTAGGGCAAGTTAAAGCTTTCGGGTAAGTTTAGCT
The DNA here is from genome assembly GCF_027580195.1 of Bos mutus. Classification (NCBI taxonomy): domain Eukaryota; kingdom Metazoa; phylum Chordata; class Mammalia; order Artiodactyla; family Bovidae; genus Bos; species Bos mutus. The sequence goes on along the minus strand of NC_091620.1, from coordinate 21,073,370 downwards.
GTTTTGGATGATAATCTTTCTGAACCTATGATGTACTTTCTCAGTTAACAGAGTACATTAACCATAATTAAATATTTTTGCTGATCATTTATAGTGTACAGTGGTTGTATCTTATGGGATGTAAAGTTAAAGGGACATGCATCCTAGGAGATAATCAGGAAAATACAGTTCAGAAAATCAGTTACTTGTTCCTGGTACTAGTGATACATAAGTGTTGAACCTATAGGACAGTATGACCATGCTGCTTTTCTTCAAAATAAATAGTGAATCAAAGATTGTAGTGTTCTTTTCAGTGGATTTTCTTCATAAAATCACCTTGACTGTAATCTGTGTTCCTTGAGTTGTCATCAACATCGAGAGCATTTTCTCCTCATTTTCTCTCATTAACATAATGGATCATTTATTTCTTGGTCAGTTGTAAATCATTTCTTCTCTTCCACTTGGATTGTTCATTTTAAGTGAAGGAGGCGTAGCCTATAATGTGTAAGCACACAGTTTTTGAAATGATAATGGGATATATCTAGTTTTAGAGCTTGTGAATTCTTTTGACATTTTAAGAAATTTTAACAAACATTAAACAGTTTTAGTAAATATAGGATTTTATCAGAGGTCCAGGCATATCAAAACACCGAAAACTGTTAACACCCACATAGTGAATTCATTTAAAAAAAACTAGTTTTGAACTCTGGTATTTCTGACTACAGTACAATTCAGAAAACAATAATAGTATCACCTCCTACAACTCTGCATCGTTCTTGAATTTTCTACATTTTAGCTCTCCTGAAGGAAACCTGTGCTTTTGAGACATTCTTGCTTCGGGTAAAAAATAAATAAATAAAACCAAAGAAATCATTTTGTCTGTCAGTGCATAAGCTTTATAAGCAGCAAGTAAATATTTTGATTTGGTTTGATTAAGATGTCATATAGGGATAAATGTTAGTGAGCTACATCTTTAAGATGGATAGCAGGAAGTTAAGGGCAAGTAAGGTGTCATGGATGTGGGTGAGGGTTAGTGAGTCAATGTTCAGTACCAGGTGGCTCATATAAACATTAAACCTCGGAGTTGCTAGGGATTCAGGCAAATTCGGGGTTGCAAGGATAGGCAGAGGGCTTAAAACTGTGGGCAAGACTAGATAAATGAGACAGGTACTCCTCAAGAATGGAATTCCAGAAAGGTGCTTGAAATGGACTGAATCCTAAAAGCTCAGGGCTATTAGTATATTCATTGAGGACACATACATGACTGTACTACCCAACTTAATAATCAGTGTATGGGAAAATTGTAGGTAAGAAGATGAAGAAAGTTGAAACATTTTGCTGGAGAAAGAGTGAGGGAGTGGGCGGAAGGGTAAGTTTATGACAGGAATCTTATGGATTCAGCACCTGCAGAAGTCATTCTATTCCTTTCCAGTTTAAGTTCTCATACACTAGCAGCTGCTAGGATAGAAATTAGAAGGCAAGACCTTTTGATCATTTAATCAGTTATGTAAGATTATTGAGGATGTAGAGAAAAGTAGTTTGTAAAAACTGAATTTAGGTACAGTTTTGTGTTTTAACTTAGTAGTGTAAGACTTGAAAAGTCAAAGCCATTAGAAAATAACATGTAACTCAGTCAGCTGAATAAATGTTATATTTTGCTATTTAACATGGGCTAGAGAAAGGAGTCTTTAAAACTTTTTTCTTAAAAAAGCACTCACTAGATACTGATCCTTATGTTCTAATTTAGTTGTGAACCGTGTGCAATGATGTTTGACCTCTGTGATTCTACATGAAAAGAATTTAACCAGCTGCCCTTGCTGAATCTTTTGTCATGTCTCCTGAATGCATGGTAAATTGTTTTGTTTTTATTTTCTTGAGACCTCAGTTTTCTGCAGACATCAGTTTTTTCTTTCAGAGTTAAACTTTACAAAACTTTTCCTTTCAATAAAATTGGTTAGATATTGATGGATAGTGTCTATAGTATACGTACCTTGCTGTTTGGTGGCTCCTATATTCTGTCCTACTGCTGTGTTATACATGATACTCTTCTCTGTCTCTTGAGGGTGTGTTTTAGATCGGGGTTGGCACGACGGCCCACTCGCTTTTTGTAAGTTTTGTTGGAACATAGTTGTGCCCATTTGTGTATGTATGGTCTATGGCTACTTTGCTTTGCAGCCGAGATATATAGCTGGTAAGTTTAAAGTATTTGCCCTCTGGCCCTTTAAGAAAAAGCATGCTGACCATTGTTCTAGATCAGTGTTTCTCAAAAGTGTGGTGCCTGATCAACTTTAGCATCACCTGGGAACTTGTTAGAAATACAGATTCTTGGACCTACCACTCCAGGCCTACCAAATTAGACATTCTGGGGTTGGGTGCAAGCAATTTGTGTTTTAAGAAGCCTTCCACATGACTCTGATGCACATTAAAAGTTTGAGAAACCCTGTTCTAGATAAATGTTTTCCAAATGTTAGTCACACATATCACTTTACTATTTTTTACCCTGTTTTAACATTTTTAATTGTCAACTCACTTTCTGAAAATTTAAGGTAACTTTAAAGTGAAAGCTTACGTCACCAGAAAAATAAATACAGTGAAAACAACATGGTGTTATAAGAGAAAACTAGATTCTGCTGTCATTTACCTGTGCTAAAAATTAGAGCTCGTTAGACATATTAATTAAACACATACTAGGCAGTAAGTGGGAACTTTTTCTTGACTTAATCATGATATAATAATCACCACCAAGTGATTGGTGTTCAAAATGTCATGCTGGTGAAATTATATAACACCTAAAATCACTTTTTGTACAAATTCCATACTTTAGGAAATGCAGTTCTAGTTCCTTACATGGAAGGAAAGCTGTTTGAACTGTACATATCTAAGCCCCTAAGTAGAAATGACTTTTCCTTAGAAATACACACCCATAAGATGGAATGATATAGAAGTCCCTAGAGAGGTCCATTCAGCCTTCTAGGATGAAATTGCCTATTTAGCTTGATCTTAGCTCTCCATTAATGTTCCGGGCTGTGGTGGTCAGTATCTCTGCAGGATTTCACCAGCCTGTTCCACAGTGGGATTGTGAAAAGGTGCTGGTTGTTTGTCAAAGAAGACTCATGGACTAAAAACGGGAGAAGTGCTGTGATTCTGCATTATGGGCAGGCTAAGGAAAACAGTTGATTCACCTCAGATTTTAGAAACCATGTATTTTGAGAAATTATGGTGTGAGAATAAATGATTTAATATGCCTCATAGTATTACAGGGAATACTTTCCCAGACACGGTATTCTGATACTGGCTGAAATGTTTTAGGATGTAGTAATTGTTGGTGCGACTAGAACCTGAATATCTCTAGGTTGCTGGCTTGCTTCAGATTTTTCTTGCTTTATTTTTCTTAGAGATTATGGACATATTTGCTGCTTTTGTCATTTGACTCTGCAATAAAGTAGTAACATAAGACTCTGACCCTAAATGGACTGAAAGTCTAGTAGGGAGTGAAGATGTATAGTAAGTGATAAATTCTGTATGCTGATTACATATATAGATACCTAATTTTGAAAAAATGTTAATAAATATAAAAGACCACCAAACACCTCTAAGACTGAACAAATGTTTTGTAAGTTTCCCTTAAGTTAAAAAAAAATTTTTTAAGTGTTACAAATGAAGTCTCTTAGGTTCTCCTTCACAGTTTTAGTCCTTTCCCCCAAAGGCATTTTTTGTGAATATGTCAGTGGATTTTCCTCTGTGTTGTTTCAGTACTTATAAGGCTCAGTCTCCTTCTTCATGCTAATCTGTTTTTTCATTTTAAATTCCTTTATCATTGAGTTGTCTGTCACCTCTGTCCTTTGATATTCTCATTTCTTTCCATTTTTGTTTCTTTACTTTGTTTTAGATTTGGGGAGGCTCTGCTTAGCTTTTATAGCAATCACCAACCATTGAAAACTTGCCTCATTAATAGACAGATCTGCCAAATACTTTTTCTTCTGCTCTTTTCAGCTATTTTTTCATAGCCAGAGATAGCTTTTGTTACTTCTAATTTTGTGTATAAAACATTGTGGATGATAGAAGGCACCAGATATCTAGAGTATGAGTATTATTGTATCAGAATTGCAGCTCTGTAAGTAAGCATCAAAATATAAAATTTAGCAGGCTACAACTTTTTAATAATTGACTTCGCTTAATGGCATATACCATAAAACAAAGTATATGTAATCCACTTTTAGGACTACATTTGTGGATAACTATTTATTCAAGACACACTTCTAATGTGTGCCTTAAATCTAAGAGGAGCGACATGTTGATTTCCTAAAGCATATATCCCCTGGCGGAAATGTGATGGCACTGACCCCTGCCAGTGGCCAAGACTGCTTTATAATGAGAGAAAATAGGGTTGTGGCAAGGGGTGGAATAGGATTCTTGGAATGCAGCTACTTTAGTATTTATTTTTGAACGTTTCTTTTACCATTCTGTTAGCTCTTAAAGACTCTGAGTAAGCTTTTGCTCTTGCTACAAGGCTGTTTCTCTGTTTCATTCCTTATAATTTTTTTGATATGGATTTTCACAGACAAATAGACTGGAAAATTTGAAAAATTATTTTAGCATTATTTATCTCTGATATTCAGCAAGAACGAACTTTCTTGGAAATTTCTTCTGCAGTAGGCATTGCATTTTAAAAATGGGCTTGTCATGGGGAATATGATGGTGGGGGTGATACAAGTACCGATTTGTGATGATAAACCTATAGGACCATATGAAAGAATTAAGAGGGCTAGCCTTGTAATACCCTAATTTTTTTGGATTTTTCTAGAGGAAAGGAAAGCCTCTACTAGTACTCAGGATGATTTCCTAAGTTCTGTTAGAAAGAAATGACTTGATATTTCATTTGGAAGGGAAAATGCCCTCATTAGTTTTTCCTGCTGCCGTATTTGACTTGAGTATTTTTTCTTTCCTTATATAATAAATATGTTCCTGGAAAGTTTCATATGTACCAGGTCATATTAAATATTTTCAAAGCATCAATAATCATTATTTTAAGACATGGTAGTGAATGCTTTCGTAAAATGAACTTATACTTTGTACTGTATAAATATATGATGAATTAAACTGAGTGTATTTATTAACAAGGTAAATGGAGTAATGAGTTTTTTCTTTGAAGATTATTTTAAAAGGATCCTTATAGGTGAGCTTTAGGCTAAATTTAGGCTGTAGATGAGCTTCAGGCTAAAGGAACAACAAAGGTAGGTGGGAGAAGTTAGGGGTTGGTGAGACTGTTGCAGAAAGCTGTAAAAATGATCAGATTTGTTCTTTACTATAATAGTTACTGTGCAGCAGTAGCTGTTATCTTGGTTCCACAAGAAGACCTAAGAGTTTCACGAAAAGATATGAAGATGAGTGTTTGCCAGTACAGGACAGGTCTCTTCCCACTCTGTACTAGATTAGAAATTGGTGTTTATATAGTTTCCACATTCTATGGACTCATAGCTTATGTTGTAAGAAATGGTAATAAGAAGGTGAGACATTTGAAGATATGAGGGCACAGGGAAATAAAAAACTTTAAGCTTAAAGAAACTTAAAAATTATTCACTGCTCTTTCTAGCTCTGGCTTTTCTTTCACTGAAAGAGTATGGAAATTATTTCAGAGGGAGTAAGCCTACCCTGCTCCAGCCAACAGTGACACATGGCCCCAACAAGTATACCTGTGGGGAGGGGAGGGATTTGATTGTCACATCAGAGAACGTGGGAGAGCTTTTCCCCTCTTGGCCCCGTTTATAAACTACGATGCTTCTGTTTGCTTTGTGTGCTGTTGAGTTTTTCCCTCTCTGTTTTCTCTAAGCTAAGCTTTAAGCTAATTCTGTACAAAAGAAATACTAATTAGTTGTTTTTATAAATTGCTTGCCATTAATGCCTGATAAAATGCAGTAAAATAAGGATTCTGCATACCATTATATATGTCAAATATTACAAACTTTAAGGTTCTTTTGAAATTACAATACTAAACTCAGTTCACTTTTGCTTAGCCTTCACAGTTGTTGATCACATAGCATGGTCATCCACTCACAGCTTAAAAAAATACAGGGAGCATCGGAGAGAATGGGTAAAGTAAAATTTTGATGTTTTTAAAATAGCACCTAAATCTATGAAAATTGATTTGATTTATTGTTTGTATGGGGGGGAGAGGGTGGTTGGCACTCGAAGGGAGGGGGTGGATATTGGGGAAATAGCATGCACCGTGTAAAATGATGTTAGATATCATATAGGCTAAAATTATAAGTGTTGCTACTGCAGTTTGAATACAAGTCTGTTTCAGAAGAGGCAGGACCATACAGTGGCAGTGTTGGGATTTACAGTGGGCCTAGCTTTTTCTCCCTACAGATTGAAGGGGATTTTGAGAATAGCAGTTTTTGAGTAGTTTGGACAGAAGTCGCCTTTTTAGAGTGACCTGTCCATATTCCCTGAATGAAGCTGCTTTGGTAGCACCTCAGGTTCCGTTAATGTTACTGAGGAACGTTGTTTAAGAGGAACAATGTGCATTCTAGTTTTTATTGTACACCCGTGACTCAGGTGTTCCTAAATATAGGTTAGGATTCATGAAGCCCTTGAGGGGGTTGAAGAACAGAGAGAGGTTACTCTGAAGTTAGTTGTTTGGTAGAAAAAATAGAAATTTTGGGGCTTCCTTTCAAATGAAGAATACTTTTCCTTTCACAGTTCTAAATCAAGGTTTTAATCTCAATCCTTAGCATTATAGTTATCTACAAAGCCTAATTAATTAGTATTGTGGAGGTTATAGGGAAGAGAGTCTGCCATGTTTTTATGGGTAGGGCATTTTGTTGTAAATTGTGTTGACTTGATCTAATCTCTGCCTCATTATTTTTAAGCTTTTCCTTTGTTTACACATTTAAAATCTGGGGGAAGAAATTAAAGAAACCAGATTTTACCCTAAAAATATTCTTGCCTCAACTTTGCTATTCCCCTACATGAAACCACTTGCCAAATCCAGATAAGATAGATTTACGTACTGTTTCCCAAACCTTCCTGCCTTCCTAAGCTTTGTCAAAGATGGTATGCCAATTTGGAATGCTCTTCTTTCCCCATTCCTTTGGTCTAAGTCCTATCTTTCCTTCAAATAATGGCTTCTATGTATTACACAAAGCTTCCTCTAACCTCTTCAGTCCTTGTGGTCATTCTAGTCTTAGAAATCCTGAAGTACTACTATTTAATAGTATTCCATCCATTTTAGACATTCATTTGGCACTTGGATCATGCCCCCTTTTGTTGTTACTGTATTTAAATACCCTCTCTTCTCTAAAAGTGATGGGCTCCTTGAGGGTAGAGAGCTTGTCTTAATGAAATGCCTCTTTGTAATCCCATTGGCTGGCACAGAGGATATCTTCAGGAGTCGGCTTGATTCTTTGATTTGGATCCAGTATTAGTATAACAGGACAATTGTTTAACTTAGGTTATTTTAATAGTGAGTACATACCCAGAAACCCCAAACATAAAGTACATTTGAAGTACATTTGATTAATAAAATAATTTCTTGTATTGTAAGGACATTTGGTTCATATTTGTTTCTTATTAATTACAGCCCTTCTCCCCACCTTTGTTTTTCAGTGGGTGCTGTTTTACCTAGTTTCTTTTGAAAAACATGGTTTGGGCCAGATATATTGACAGAAATCAAAATTACTAGTATTTTTATTTTAAAATTCTTTGATTAGTCAGATGATACTTTCATGGTATAAGCCCAAATAAACTTATTAAATACTACATGATAATATAGCCAAATTATTTTAAAATGTTAACCTTAAGGTCTCTGAAGTAAAATTTTAAAAATACCAATAGACAGATACTCAGTTGCTAATCCTTTTCATTTCTGTATCTCAGATTATTAGGAATTTTATTATTTCTTTGTTTATAAAGATTTCTTTACTGTGCAGGCTGATGTTTGATAACTGTGTTTATTGTGTTTGCTGCAGTTATCAAATAGAGCAGACGTTTATATGCAGTGAAGAATTAATTAAAAATACTTTTTGATGTTTATAGAAACGGATGCTTTTTTTAGTATCCCCACACTCATTGGGGATGCTTTTGTTTAATTCATATTTGAAACTGTTTACATTTTATCTGATGGCAGTATCTTCAAGGCACATATGTTAATATTAGGTTTATGTTGTGATTTCTTACAAAATGCTCAACTAGTAAAACTTCTAAAATCTTAATTTTACTCTGAAGCCTGGCTTATAGTATTCTTGAGCCATTAGTTTGACAAAGCACTGGAACGATACTGCTGTTGCATTACTGAAAAGCTTAGATAATTGTGGCAGGGGACTTGTAGAATATATGATTTTCTCCTCTTCAAAAAATTTTTTTTTAATTTCTTACCTTAAAGGTAAAATATTTTTTCTTACATGTGAGGAAGCAAAAAACCTCTAATAATGGCATTGCCATTCTGATGTGAGCTCATCAGAGTACCATTCTGACATGAGCTTAGGGCCCTGATCAGTATGAAATACGCTTTATAAAAATTTTTTTTCCTAAAACCCCAGTTGGCCCAGGGACCACTTTACAGAGCTCCAGCCTTGGACTTTTACCTATGATCAGTCCTATTCTTCTCCAGGGTTTATACTTGTTAAGTCAATATTAAAACACAGAAAACACCCCCCCGCCCCGATTTTGTTCACTTTTGTTTTCATATACAAGAATCTTAACAGTGAACATGTACTTCTAGATGCTGTATTGAAATTGCTGGCAGAGTCTATTCTATACAAACTGAACAATCTGGCCCCTTGTTTTATTTGTAAAGGTTCAATGTATCTATGCCTGACTACTTCAATCTGCAAGGGAGTGTCAGAAAGGCCCCGCATTCGCCGAGCCGTGAGTTATCACTAACTTTTCAGATGTGTTAATAAATGTGGAACAAAAAGCAGTTGTGTTTAAAAGGAAAAAAGGACCATCAAAATAACCTCTATTATAGTAGCAGGCGTGAACACTAAATGAATTACTCCAAATTGTGGTGTCAAAAATAACATTAACTAGAGACTAGCCTCTAGAAAACCTATTGTTGAACTGCTCTGAAGCTGTTGTTTTAGCCAAAAGTTACTGTTCTTAAAGTTTTATAAACCATGATTGCAAATTAAAATGTTGTTTAAGTCTTTTGAACCAAGTTAAAACAATCTGAACAAAATCTTACCCTGCCTAAAAATGATAGTATTTAATTGACTTTGAGTTAAGCTCTTTAAAATAATACCATGTTAAAGGGGTAAAGTTTTAACCTTTTTTGTTACTCACATGTCAAAAACAAACAATTGAATCTCTTCCTTGAAAGTTTTAGTACAGTGTTATTTACAGTCTGTTTTGGTACCAACAGTTCTTGCTTCAGTAATTCACCAGTAGGTTTTCATTCATCAATGACTATGTCAATTTAAGGCTAAAAATAAAACACTTTCATTTCTTAGGGCTTAATCAGTCTCCTTAGAGGAAACCATCCTTAAGAATTCCCCCCTCCCAAAGAGATTTGAAGCAAAAAAAAAATCTAACTAACATCTATTTTTTTTTGTTATTAGAGATAGTTAACTTTCTTTTTCTTATATTCTTTCAAGTTTTGAGTAGATAGGCCTATTTGACTAGCAGGTCGGAAGCTTCTGTTGCCTAGGAGGTGTATTGTGTTAAGTGAAGACAGAATAAATTTAAATGGACCCAGTTTGGCCATTTATAGCACAGACTACCTAAAACTTGGAGATATGGGACCTTTGGAGCCATTAAGTTAAATGTTTCATTTAGGCAGTGTGCCTTTGTTTGACTGGTGTGTAAGTCCTTCTTCCAGGTTTGTACACTCGTAAACACGTCATTCTACCCTCTCTAACTCCTCCCAGCAGCAAAAGGGAGACACTTCAGCTGGAACAAAATAGTGGAAGAAATGGCGTCTGGGGTTCAGTGGGGATTCGCAGTGTGTATGCAATGTTTGCAAGATTACTTTTTATGTTTTTCAATTAATGTAAATAATTACAGAATGAATCAGTGCTTAGTGTCAATGTAGGGAACATCGTATACCAATAGAAATTCTCCTAGTGGGTCTGCTGCAAGTCGTTTAACCTCTTGGGTCCTCAGTTTTCTCATCTACAGTATGAAGGAGTTGGACTCAATAATCTTTAAGGTCCATTCCTGCTCTAAATCCTGTGCTTTTCTGAAGTACTCTATTTAACAGAATGCATTGCTTTCCCACTTTGACTGTTTGAATTACATGTGCAGTACATGTACTGCAACTGCATGTTGTCTAAAATAGTTTTTCTGTAGGATATTATATGAACTAACCCCTCTTGAGGTGATTTATAAATGTGTGTGTATAGCCACACATAAAAAGCTAGTGTTAGTAGGGCTCTCAGAAAATACATATTTTCTAAATGTCTAACCTTGAATGTCATTAACTTTCCTCTATTACAGGAGATACTACTCGTCAACGAATCAAATTCAGTGATGACAGAGTGTGCAAGAGTCACCTTCTCAACTGTTGCCCCCATGATGTCCTGTCTGGAACTGTATGTGTTTATTAAATCTATTATTTTATTGTTGGTATACTACAAAAACAAACTACTTGATAACGTCTTAGTTTTGTGTCAAATTACTATGCAGTGATTTTTTTTAAAAACACTTGTTAGCAGAGCAATTTACATCTATTATATTCAGGTTGATTATTTAGGTCTGCAATAATGGGATTCCTCACAGAAATTATTGCTATTTTACTTTATAATATTTTCCATTCTTTAGAGCATTTATTTGGAACAAAGAGACAGTTATAATACATCAGTTACATTTTTAGTTTAGAAATAATGTAGATGATTTTTTTAATTATTTGCTTCAGTGTTGAGCATAGGAGACTTTTATCCAAAACAGTTTACATTTTCATTAAGATTTCTGCACATTTGTAGACATTATTGTGAAGCAATATATTGGTAATTACTTAAATTCACAGTAAAGTTTGTGAGTAGTGTTGTTGGTTAAAACTCACTTATATTGCTTACTCCTGATAATACATAAAGCTCACTTAATTTATATTCTACATCTAGTGATGTTAGTTTATCTTAAAGTATTATAATTTTTAATTTGATGGATAAATCACATGATCATGGATCTGTAGAACAAAGGATTTTGTTACCTGGGTTTTGGATTTGATTGAAATGATACTTTCAAGAGCTCCTGGTCACCCGGATAGCACAGGAGGGCTGGTAGGGCTAAATATTTAGCTGATTTTGTCATTTTTCTAAAATGAAAGGATTTCATACTTCATTTGAAGAAGCAGTGAGGTCCCTTAATTAAAAATGTCTAAATGAATGGTTTCTTCTGCCATAGGATGTGGGATGTTAGTTCCCTGACGAGGGATGAGACCCACGTTCCCTGTAGGGGAAGTGTGGAGTCTTGACGAGTAGTGTCTTTTTGATAGGAGTAGAATACCCCAAATGTATAGGTATCCAGGCATTTTTGATTTAAAAAAGCACCTGTCTTTTGGGGGCTTCCCTGATAGCTCAGTTGGTAAAGAATCCACCTGTGGTTCAAGAGACCCAGTTTGATTCCTGGGTCAGGAAGATCTGCTGGAGAAGGGAAAGGCTACCCACTCCAGTATTTGGTCTTCCCTGTAGCTCAAATGGTAAAGAATCTGCCTGCAATGCAGGAGACCTGGGTTCTATCCCTGAGTCAGGAAGGTCCTCTGAAGGGAATGGCAGTCCTCTCCAGTATTCTTGCCTGGAGAATCCCATGGACAGAGGAGCCTGGTGGGCTACAGTCCATGGGGACCCAAAGAGGCATACATGACTGAGTGACTAACACTACTACACTTGTCTTTTTCCAATAGGAAAGACCATTGAAACTGTGTTATATAAGTTAATAGAAGTGCTAACATTTAAAAAAATATATAAATACTTAAATTTATTTTTTAAGTATCAATATATTACAAGACAAGCATACCGGTTTCTCAGGGCTTGAATTAGGACTGTGACAGATATCTCTGTTAGACCCTCATATCTACTCTTTAGAATTTGCATAATTAAAATATTCTGCTCTGCTGTAATATTGAAATCTATATTATCTGTAGTTATCTGTGGTATTATTTGATTCTTCACATTTACTGTTTAACTCTTAATGATACTTAATGGATAAATTATCACTTCAAATGAATTTTGAGAACAAGATTAGTTGATAAGTGGCAGGATTTCAGTTTTTGGTACTTTAAAACCAGCAAGAGCAAGACTTTGACATATTATTACATTCTTCAGTTATGGCATTTAATAATAATTTTAAAAATCTGACATCACAGTTGTGCTTTTGCATTTTATAATTATATAATTCAGTTACACTCATTTATTTCTCTGTTGGGTAAAACAATTTGTTGAGTATATGTTCCATAGTTAGCCTTAATGATAGTAAAGTGATTTATTAAAAATTATTCAGTTCTGTTGATTTAAAGTAAAACTGGGACCAAAGCCAAATTTTCTGAGGTCTAGTTTTATTCACTCTAGTTTTATTTACTCTGTAGGTAATACTTAATCCTTCATCATGTTGGTCTTAGACTTTCATTGTAAAATTCTTGCTGGTGGATTTGTAAGAAGCACATTTTTTCAAATTTCAGTGTTTCTGTAGTATGCATCTTAAAATTGATGATAGAAAAATACTGTTTTAATTTGTAACATTTTTCTTACAGTGAGGCTTAAAATTGGTGTTTTGGATCACATGAAAAATAGCGAATGACCTTTGAAAGGCACTTGTTAGAGAAATTCTATATGAGACCTATCTTCTTTATGTCAGCTTAATAGGCAAGAGATTGTCATTTATGTAAGGATGGAGTTAAGTCCTTATGAGCCTCTGAAGCAAAATTTTCAGGGCTGGCTCTAGAATTTTGTAAGAGTCCAAGGTTGTCTAGAGTGATGAACTTGAGAACCTGAAACCACCCATGAGTGACTGTCTCATGACGCTTACTGTAATACTAAAAAGGGCTGTTTATAGCAGTTTTTGGAGAAGGCAATGGCACCCCACTCCAGTACTCTTGCTTGGAAAATCCCATGGACGGAGGAGCCTGGTGGGCTGCAGTCTATGGGGTCGAAAAGAGTCGGACACGACTGAGCGACTTCACTTTCTCTTTTCACTTTCCTGCATTGGAGAAGGAAATGGCAACCCACTCCAGTGTTCTTGCCTGGAGAATCCCAGGGACGGGGAAGCCTGGTGGGCTGCCGTCTATGGGGTCGCACAGAGTCGGACACGACTGAAGTGACTTAGCAGTAGCATAGCAGTTTATCCTGTGTGCGTGTGGTTTTTACCTACAGAGCTCTGACTTCTTGAGCAACCAGTCTCTGTAGGGCTAATGCTTTTCTGGCACAGAATCTAATAGTTCACACCTCTGTATGTTGAAAATATTTTTTTGACCTGTTAGATCACAGATGAAAAGAACCAAATTGTAATTATTGATTTTATAGTGCTTTTTGTCTTTTTTATAACTAAAAGTTGCCCTTTAGTTTTCCAGACCTTGTTCCTCAGATCTGTCACTTCCAAGAGAATATGACTCATCAGTGTTCTAGATTATTTAGCAGAAGATAACCCAAAAATATATTCTTTGGCTTTTCTTTATTATTATTGTAAAAAGGTTGAACTTTATACTGAGTACTTGGAGAGAAAGGGTATGGTTTCTGAAAACATACTCATAACTGACAAATTGGAATATTTTTGAAATTCACTTTGATGAAAATGGCCCTGTAGCATTGTACCTTTCTTTAGTCTGGTACTTTGGTATAACCTTTTCTTTTTTTTTGGAGTATAGTTGATTTACAAAGTTGTATTTCAGGTGCTGTAGCCCGCCAGGCTCCTCTGTCCATGGGATTTCCCAGGCAAGGATACTGGAGTGGATTGCCATTTCCTTCTAATTCAAAAGCTTGGATTATTTTCCTATTCATCTAGAACTTTTTGTTTGTCCCACTCTTTTCATCCTTTGGTCCATTTAGTTGTCTCCTTATATTTAGCATGCATAAAGTAGACAGCACCCCCTTTCAGATTTAGGCAAAACAAAAAGCCTAAGAGTTGTCATCTCCCCCTGCTCCCTCCCTCCACCAAAATAAACCACATTATTTCTGGTTCATATATTCCCTAAGGAAAGATAAGGATATTGAAATGCTTAAAAAAATCTTTGCATCTAGTTCTTAGGAACCTGGGGAAAAGGTATGTAATAGTAGTAATTTACAGAAAGCATTAAATCGGAAGCAGGCGGCATCAGAGATTGAAATTAAGATCTGCAGGGATAGGGATGTATACTCATAATACATTTATCCTAAATTCAAAAATGGCCACTATTAATTTTCTTACAGACTTCATCATAGGATAATTTTAGTGTTGACAGGCCATCATGTCTTCTAGCTTAAGGCCATCATTTTATATAGATAGAAAAATTAAGATTCAGGGAAATTGTCTTTGTCAGATGTCTCACAAATAATCATGGTATATTATGCCACGTGGGAATCTTAGAGTTATTTTAATCCAAATACTTCTTTAATGTTTTATGTTTGTAAAGAGCTGATCTTGAGAAATACTTCAGTTCAGTTGCTCAGTCGTGTCTGACTCTTTGCAACCCCATGGACTGCAGCACGCCAGGATTCCCTGTCCATCACCAACTCCCAGAACTTGCTCAGACTCATGTCAATGATGCCATCCAAACATCTCATCCTCTGTCATCCCCTTCTCTTCCTGCCTTCAATCTTTCCCAGCATCAGGGTCTTTTTCAGTGAGTCAGTTCTTTGCATTGGGTGGCCAGGTACTGGAGCTTCAGCATCAGTCCTTCCAATGAGTATTTGGACTGATTAACTTTAGGATTGACTGGTTTGATTTCCTTGCAGTCCAAGGGACTCTCAAGAGTCTTCTCCAACACCACAGTTCAAAAGTATCCCTTCTTCAGGGCTCGGCTTTCTTTATGGTCCAACTCCCACGTCCATACATGACTACTGGAAAAACCATAGCTTTGATTAGACAGACCTTTGACAGCAAAGTCATGTCTCTGCCTTTTAATATGTTGTCTAGGTTGGTCATAACTTTTCTTCCAAGAAGCAAGCGTCTTTTAATTTCATGGCTGCAGTCACCATCTACAGTGATTTTGGAGCCCAAGGAAATAAAGTCTGTCACTATTTCCATTGTTTGCCCATCTATTTGCCATGAAGTGATGGTACCAGATGCCATGATCTTTGTTTTCTGAATGTTGAGTTTTAAGCCAACTTTTTCACTCTCTTTTACTTTTCATCAAGAGGCTCTTTAGTTCCTCTTTGCTTTCTGCCATAAAGGTGGTGTCATCTGCATATCTGAGATTATTGATATTTCTCCTGGCAACTTTTATTCCAGCTTGTGCTTCATCCAGCCCGGCAATTTGCATAATGTACTCTGCATATAAGTTAGATAAGCAGGGTGCCTATACAGCCTTGACGTACTCCTGTCCCAATTTGGAACCAGTTCTGTTGTTCCATGTCTGGTTCTGACTGTTGCTTCTTGACCTGCATACAGATTTCTCAGGAGGCAGGTAAGGTGGTCTGGTATTCCCATCTCTTGAAGAATTTTCCACAGTTTGTCGTGGTCCACATAGTCAAAGCCTTTGGTGTAGTCAATAAGGCAGAAATAGATGTTTTTCTGGAACTGTCTTGCCTTTTCTATGATCCAGTGGATGTTGGCAATTTGATATCTGGTTCCTCTGCCTTTTCTAAATCCAGCTTGAACATCTGGAAGTTCTCACGTTCTGTTGAAGCCTGGCTTGGAGAATATTGAGCATTACTTTGCTAGCATGTGAGATGAGTGCAATTGTGCAATAGTTTGAACATTCTTTGACAGTGTCTTTGGGATTGGAATGAAAACTGACCTTTTCCAGTCTTGTGGCCCCTGCTGAGTCTTCCAAATTTGCTGGCATATTGAGTGCAGCACTTTAACAGCATCATGTTTTAGGACTTGAAATAGCTCAGCTGGAATTCCATCACTTCCACCAGCTTTGTTCATAGTGATGCTTCCTAAGGCCCACTTGTCTTTGGACTCCAGGAGAAATACTTAGGGACAGGGATAAGGTAAAATTTTATCTGCTTCTTTGAAGTGATTGGATGGGAGTATTGGTTGTCAAAATTCCTGAGTCGATTTTATGGTGTCCGCAGTAGGTTCTGGGTTTTATCCAAAATGAAATTTTTATTAATCAGAACTCCTTTACTGCTTCTCTCTTGAGACCTGGTTAAAGTCAGTTCCTTGAATACCTCCAAACCTGAACTTTACAACTGCTGAAGTGTGTTTGATAGTACAAATTTAAAGGAGCCATGAAAGTTTAGAGAAGCATTATAAGAAATAAACCTGCACAAAATTTTCTCAGCCACTAAGTAGAATGTAAATTTCATAGTGAGAGCAGACCTGTTTCCTTCAGTGCTGTATCTAGCATCTAGAATGGTGTCCTTCCCTTGTGTTAACATGAATAATCAATCACCCAGAAGTAGGACATGGAACACGTGTTGTTCAGAGCAAGCTTTAAGTTTCAAAAATTAATTATTGTGGGAAAAAGTGTTACCTTCTAATGGATAAGGAGTGTATCTTGATTTTGGATTACTTACCAAAACATGACAGCAGTGGTTTTACATATATATATGAAAAGTCTGTAGATAATTTAAACTCATAACCTTTTCTCTGGAAAGGGTTTGTTTTGAGACACTTAAGATTTTTAAGCAAGTGTTTGTTTTTTTAATATAAATTTATTTATTTTAATTGGAGGCTAATTACTTTACAATACTATATTGGTTTTGCCATACGTCAACATGAACCCACCACAGGTGTACACGTGTTCCCCATCTTGAACCCTCCTCCCGCCTACCTCCCCGTACCATCCCTCTGGTAAGCAAGTGTTTTTAACATTAGGTTCCCTAGTGATCTAGTGGTTAGGATTTAGCATTCTCACTGCCATGGCCTGGATTCAGTCCCTGGTCAAGGAACTGAGATGTCCCTTAAGCTGTTGTGGCATGGCTAAAATAAAAAAAGAAAAGAAGGAAAGCAAAATAAAACACACGCCTAGATAACTAGCTTGAAATTTTTTCCCCCTAATTTCTATGACCCCCAGTTTCTAGAGCTTCCCAATTTATGAAACTGCCAGATAACCCAGGTTTTTAGCAGAATTGGCTTTTGAGATGTTCTTACATTATCAAACTTGCTGTTTGTATTTTAGTCTCGGTTTCTTAGAAAAATTCCTTTAACAAGCAGTTCTAGAGAATGCCTTACACTAAAAATACATTTGATGCCTAGGAAATCAGAGGCACATTAAGAGCTTCCCAGTGAATAATTTGATCTTTACTGCCACACTTCACAGAGAAGGCAACGGCACCCCACTCCAGTACTCTTGCCTGGAAAATCCTATGGACGAAGGAGCCTGGTAGGCTGCAGTCCATGGGGTCGCTGAGGGTCGGACACGACTGAGCGACTTCACTTTCACTTTTCACTTTTCATGCATTTGAGAAGGAAATGGAAACCCACTCCAGTGTTCTTGCCTGGAGAATCCCAGGGACGGGGGAGCCTGGTGGGCTGCCGTCTACGGGATCGCAGAGAGTCAGACACGACTGAAGTGACTTAGCAGCTTAGCAGCAGCCACACTTCAAAAACCTAGTCCTTTTTATGGCTGACTAATAATATTCCATTGTATGTATGTAGCACAACTTCTTCATCCATTCATCTGTTGATGAACATCTAGGTTGCTTCCAAGTCCTAGGTATTGTAAATAGTGCAGCTCTGAACATTGGGGTACATGTTCTTTTTCAGTTGTGGTTTTCTCAGGGTATGTGCCCAGTAGTGGGATTGCTGGATCATATGATAGTTTTATTCATCGCTTGTTAAGGAAACTGCATACTATTCTCCATAGCGGCTGTATCAGTTTACATTTAGGGAGTTCAATCGTGTACAATGTGACAGGTATAGGAATGGGGAATGGCCGGGGAGGCTCAGGAAGGAAGGGGAGGGGTCATAAATGTACTTGTGTCTGATTCACACTGTTGTATGGCAGAAGCCAGCACAATATTGTAAAGCAGTTATCCTACAATTAAAAAAAAGAAAAACCCAGTCCTGGGGACTTCCCTGGCAGTCCTAGTGGTAAGGAGTTCGCCTTCAAATGCAGGCGGTGTCGGTTCAGTCTCTTGAGCCCAAAAAATGAAAACATGAAACAGAAGTAATGTTGTAACAAATTCAAAAAAGACTTAAAATGGTCCACATTTAAAAAAAGAAACAAATTTGAAACCAAGTCCTGAATATAATTTGGAGTATTATTGACTTGGGATATGAATACCCTGAACTGTTCAGCTTCAGGTGGTTCTGTCCTTTGGAAATAACCTTTTTCTATTGTTCTGAATAATCTTGCAGTCATTCATTTCATGTTCCTAAAACAAGTTAATATACTTTAGGCTTGTGGAAGTAATCTTTTAAAAGGAGACCCTGAGACCATCTCTGGGTCTTGTTCTACTTTAGTGTCTCTAGTTAAGATCAGTCAGCATATTTGTCCATGACACTTGCATTAATGGTTAAATACAAAAGTACATATATGTAAATATATGTGCATCTATTGTGCTCATGTCCAGTCTTTGTAGATCAAATACAAATTAATTTTACTTTTCATTTTTATTCTGTGCTGTTGAATCAGTTTGAGGGAAAAAATCTTTTGAAACTTAAATTTCAGCTATGTAAAAGTAGAGTTGTATACTGAGCTTCATCTCCCCATATTCCAGCTTCATAAGTATTTTACATACAACTACCTTATGTCATTTATAATTACTTAATGTCCTCTTCATCCTTTTGTTTGTTTTTTGAGGTAAATCTTAACATTTTGGACCTGTCATTTAGGATAACTCTTGAAACACTATAAAGTAGCAAAGACCAGTAACTTCCAAGCAAAGAAGAATAAGGTCTGGAAGTCATTGTTCAAGCAGATTGTTTTTAATACCCTGGTACTTGGTCAGTATATTTCACTGTCACATTGGTTTTTCTTTTGGGGGCGGGGCAGGGTGTTTTGTGGGATCTTAGTTCCCCAGGGATTGAACCTGGACCCTCCACAGTTAAGAGTGTGGATCCTAACCACTGAACTGCCAGGTAGTTCCCACACATTGGTTTTTCTGTACAATGGCTCTCAATAAATGTTTATTATTTAAAAACTAGGAATCATCACTCAGTAATCTCTTGAACATTTTAGGTCTTTTTTAGACGTAGGAACAGTTTTAAAAATTGCATTTTAACAAATCTGAATTAGTGTGTTCTCTGAGGCTATTCATTGAGAAAGGTGGGATGGAGTTATAAATGCATTGTTTGGAAGAATCAGACTGTGAACACAAAGCAAACATAGTAATAAATGAAAACTTAAAACATATTTTTATTGTACAGGTAATTAACCGCAGGCATCAAGCAAAATCATAAAATGTCTTATCACTGAAAATGTTTTTTTTTAATGTGATGCATTCTACCTTGATGTGCTGGTGGCAAGGTCAAATGACTTAGTATAATCCTTCCTTATTTAAGGGTAGTTACAAAGGAAACTTTTAAAAACATTTGATGTTTTACTCTGATTTATATTGACTAAAACATCTTGACTATATATTACCCTATAGCCTTTTTGTTGGTCTATAAAGTCAAAAAATATAAGCATATATGTTGATGTGTTTGTATAATGCAATTTTGTAAAATATCTAACTTTAGGTAGATTTTTGTGTGTTCCCTACCCCTTTTGTATTTATTATTACAGTGTTTGGAACAATGAAATTAAGCAGAGGAAGAAATAGAAAAGGGTGAGCAAGAGTATCAGATTAATGAGGGTTAGATGGAAAATATAAAGAAAATTCACAGTAAAAATTAACAGAAAATTCTCTTTCAAGAAATTAATTTTTTTTTTAATATCTGGGAGTGTTGCTGATTGCTGAGATCAGCATTCATTCATTAATTCACTTAACAAATACATATTGAGGACCTGCTCCGTGTCATATGCAAAAATGCTGGAGATAACAAGTATATCGGGGTTTCTCTTTCAGTGATGGGAGCTTACCTTCTAAGGTTCTTTCACAATCAAGTGTGAAAAGAAACACTGTGATTTCAGGAATGTTGCAAGCCCTGTGACAAAAATGCGTGGTTAGATCTGGGATGGTGGGCAAGGGGCTGCTATGACAGGATGACTGGAGAAAACATTTTGATGAGATGACATTTGAAGAGTTCTAAATGTGGGGAAAAGAAGCCAGTTATTCCTGAGAGGAAATAAATTTGGCATATATCGCCTCCACTCAAAAACTTTTGGTCGTTCCCTATTATGTATTTATATATGGTCAAAATTCTGAAAGTCTTCAGTTGGATCTGTCTCTTCTTTGAATAAATAAATCAGTTTGGTCCTCTGTTTGGACCAGACTGATTTTTTCATTGTTGTCTCACTGCTGTCCTTGCCCAGCATGTTCATTATTGCCTATCCGCCTTTCTATGCCTGGAATAACCGTTTCTCTACAAATTTAAATCCTGCCTAGGACACTACATGTGATTTCTCTGAACCCCAGGGGAGCACCTACCCTCCATATTACCGAGTGGTCACTTGTTTTATCTTGTTTATATATATCCTTTCTCTCCTTGATTAGATGGTCTTTGTGAGGCAAGGCCTTCTGTTTTAATCTTATCCCGTTATGTTTGCATATCTAAGATTAGAAATGGATGAGATATTTCCTACTGTATTCATGAAAAAACATTCATTAAGAAATCGTAAACAAAGAGCTTTATTTTTCTTTATCCACTCAGGAAAAAGTGAACTTGGAGGAAGAACATTCAAGTGAGAATGGGCAGTTAACAAGTGGGGAAGTGGTGGAAAAGCAGGAGCTACTTGGTGCGTTCACAGTGGGCCCCATTCCTCTTCATTCGCCACTCATGTTTAGTTTGTTAGTTTTGAGTGCCAGCATTGGAATTAGGATGTTAAAACATCCTAATTAAAACATCCTTCTTAAAACAATCGTGGCATAACTGAAACTCGTGTCCAGGTTTTGTCATTTCAAGACTTCTTCCGAAGTTTTTTCAGCTTTCTCTTGTTCTTAAGCTGGGTCTTAAGGTGGGCACTGAACATGGATGGAAGAGCAAGATTTTATCATTGTGAGGAGGAGGAGGAAGAAAGTGAAGATGTAAAATGTGAAGATGTGAACGTCAAAGTATAGATGATTTGTGTTTTGGAAAATAGCGTTGGCATTGGAACCATGCATGGAATGGTTCAGATGCTAGACTAAGGGTTTGTATTTGCTGTGCTCTCTCCCCTGCTGTCATGGTTTTGTTTTACTTTTTCTTCAGTTGGTATGTATTCCTTTTAGTACTTTACCAATATTGCTGTCCATTCTTAAATTGCTTGCTGTCTGACAAGGATGTTCGTCCACCTAGTAGTGTGGTGTTAATGCTTCTGAAACAGGTTTTATCATGTCATATTCCTGTCCAAGTAGTCCAGCATTCTTCTCTGCCGCAGAGAAAGTTCTGCATGTGTTGATTCACATTCAGAATCTTCCACAGTGTAGTCAGTCTGTAAGTAAATTGTGCTGCAGTCCTGAAGTTCTGGAGAAAAGAGAAGTTCTGAGAGATTAAGTGAATTTCTCACAGTTAAATGGATAATGAGATACGGGATAATGAGAAAATGGGATATTTTCTGAGTTCAGACCAGGTCAGTGCCTGGTCTGTCATATTTTATTTATTACTTTGGCAATATAGTCTTCAAGTAGAAGAGGAAAAGCATAAAACATAGAAGTTTCCCCTTGTTCGTCATACCCCTCTTCCCAGAACTAAACCCTGTTAACAATTTAATGTACATCTTCCACTCTCCTTTCTGTGCATTTACGAGTATGTGTGATGTGTGTGTGTTTTAACAAATAGCATCTTTGAATTTTTCTCACTTGTCTTGGAGAAGTTTCCATATCAGTGGTCTATATTTTTTAAATGCAGATATAATATTTTACAATATAGCCATTCCCTAAGTTACTTATCCAATGACTCTTAATTGCTCTTGTTTTTGGTGTGCAGTATGGCAGTGGAATGCTTGTATATACATCTTTATTTACATTTAATTCAACCATTATCCAAAAATCTAAACAAAATATTCAACCTCACAGCAGTGTCTCTTTAAAAATGGCTAAGTTGTGGGTTATGCAAACCTGATCTGTGTTGGAATTTCAAAAGAACAGTTAAAAAGCACTTAACAGAATCAGCTTTGTTAAATAGTAAAACATAAAATGTTGGGAGGTTGTAAGAGAATTCTGTTACCAAGATCAGGTATAGTTATTTGATCAAGACTTCATGGAAAAAGTGGATTTAGGATGGAGAGGTCAAAATGCAGAACTGAATTTATCCATTTTCCCAATAATCTAAGAATTTAAATGTGCATTAATTAAAACACCAAGAGTAAGTTTGTGGAAAGAATTTATGGAGTAAATTACTTGTTAAATTTAAAAATTTAAAACTCTTCCTGTGGCTTTCATCGTAAATAGTTATTTTAAGTTAAAATAAATGACCAAACATTTTATTTTGTTCAGTTTGAAGCTCAACTATTTCAAAAGAGAAGCAGTAGCAACAGAAAATATCCGTGCACTTAGTGTTCAAAGCACTGTTGCACCATCAGTGATGGAGTCAGGTTCATGCTTAGTCATGGTGTGGTTCTACCATGCTTGGCTCTGGTGGCTTTTTAATTACATTACTAGGGTCATGAAGAGCATTACTATACTTTCCCTTCACTCAGTTTTACAGTGGCAGGTAATTGTTGAGTTTATTTTGGCTTCTTAAATACTCATGTGCACAATATGACGCCAGTGTAAGTGCTTAGTAATGATGTTACAGACTGAAGAAAAAACATGGCTAGTATCCAGAATTGAAAATCTGCCTTTTTACACATACTGTCCTGATAGGTCCCTGAAGAAATAAGCACTGAGGCTATTGGGCTGGGGGGGTGGTGGGGGGGAATTTTCATCATAACTAGGCTCTTTGAGCTCCTACAGCTTTGGCCCCCCAAATCTACTTTGGTGAGCTAGACAAGACTAAAGCTGAAGATGCTTTTAGCCCACCATAGTGAAAAGCCCAAGTAAGTCTTCCTCCTGGAGGAGAGGAGTGCATAGGGAAAAACAGAAGAGTAGCTCAAAACAGTTAAGAAGAAAGGGAGCCTCCAAAAGGATAAAATCCAAGGAGAGGCTAAGAAGACCTTCCCTTTTCAGAGCTCAGACCAATTTTGCCCTAGTCCAATTTTGCATCTTGACCACCCTTGCTTAAGGATAGGACCCTCTGTGCCAAATGTTCTTCTCTGCCCAGTTTTGTTCATTCAGTAAAGGTTAAATATTTCAAGCATTTTGATGTATAGACCCAGATATGTAATGGATAAAGTAGAAAAAAGTCTTTATCCTTGTGGAGCTCACATTTTCCCTTCCATGAGTCCCCCACAAGGCACATATTCCCCCAGCTCTACTCCTTTCACCCAGATTCCAACTTTGCTGTAGTGACATAATTGGATCTTTTTTTAGTGTTCATTGTGTTCTTGATCCACATAGTTGCTTTTGTTTTGATTGGTTGTGTGGTGTGAATTTAAAGATAGACGAGGGCGGGGGGCGGGGGGAGCCTGGAATTCTTGCCAAAGGATAGTATGGGTGGACGACAGATGTTTAGGTTAAGCGCAGTGAGGCAATTAACATGTTTCTGAAAACAGATTGGAAATACAGTTAAGCACAAGGTAAAAATAAGGGAGATTGCTGAAGTAAAGGCATTAGACAGCTGCTTTGAATATCTGCAGTACAGAGCTTTTTTAGATGTGATGGGGAATGATTGTCGACTAAAAATACTAAAAGATAAATTAGCACTGAAATAATTGGAATTAGCATAATAAAGCAGAAGAGGTGTTAGAGCAGAAATCTCTAACCAGATTTCCTAATGAGTGCCCTGAAGAAGGCAGTCTGTGTGCTTCAGTTCCGTCCTCTTTGAAATGGGGATAAAACTAGATCAAATAGTGAGTCACAACACTGTGCATTAAAAACTTCTGGGGGACTTTTACAATTCAGTTTTTGGAGGTTAGGGCTTGGGCCTATTTTCAGAAGCTTCCACTGATAATATTTAAATCCAAGTTCAGATTCAGAACTGCTCCCAAGATCAAAGGCATTTCCAACTCTGACATACTAACATTTGATGAAGTAAGTGTAGCATGAACAACTATAGCTGTGGAAATATGTGTAAATAGGATTGTTGGGATGAGTAATATTAAGATATTATTAAATCAACAGGCTAGTGTAACAGAGGGGAAGAACATTCTTTTGCCATTAACTTCTTTCATTCCTCTTATTTTCCTGCAATTTTTTTAAAGGGTATTAAGTGTTTTTCTAGTTATTTGTTTTGTTTTGTTTTAATAAGCATTGCCTAATAAACAGCTTTGAATTTCCAGACATCTGTAGAAAGTTTCAGTTGCTGTTGCTTCTCACTGGAAATCTCCTTAGTTTGTTAATCCATGGACTAATGATTGAGAGTAAGCATTGGAGCCTGGAAAAATCTCAGCATCCTCAGCATCACAGTGACACTTTAGTAGTCCCCAGCCTTTGGATCGGAGAAGGCAATGGCACCCCACTCCAGTACTCTTGCTTGGAAAATCCCATGGACGGAGAAGCCTGGTGGGCTGCAGTCCATGGGATCGAGAAGAGTCGGAAGCGACTGAGCAACTTCACTTTCACTTTTCACTCTCATGCATTGGAGAATGAGATGGCAACCCACTCCAGTGTTTTTGACTGGAGAATCCCAGGGACAGTGGAGCCTGGTGGGCTGCCGTCTATGGGGTTGCACAGAGTCGGACACGACTGAAGCGACTTAGAAGCAGCAGTAGCAGCAACCTTTGGATACCAAGGACTGGTTTCATGGAAGATAATTTTTCCACAGACTGAATATGAAGGACTGGTTTCAGAGCGATTCTTGTAAGGAGCAACCTAGATCCCTTGCATGTGCAGTTCACAGGCTGGTTCCCACTCCTGTGAGAATCTGATGCCACCTCTGATCTGACAGGAGGTGAAGCTCAGGTGGTAATGCAAGCAATGGGGAGCAGCTGTAAATACAGAAGAAGCTTGGCTTACTCGCCCACTGCTCACTTCCTGATGTGTGGCCTGGTTCTTAACAGGCCATGGACTGGTTCCAGCCTCGGGGTTGGGTTCCAGCCTGCTTTAAACCATTAGTGTGATGACTTTTATAATGGTGGTGAATAGTCCTTATTATTTCCCAAAGGATAACTTTGAGGACATTGTCTATTTATATTTTCCCATTCATTCCTTTACATAATTAAGAACCAAGGTAATACAGTTTTGAGAACCTTTTTTTTTTTTTTTTTTTTTCCAAAGATAGTCATAAAATCTCAGAGTTGGAAGAAAGACTAACAGTTACCTGATGTTCGAATTCTTTATTGAGTACCCCAAAGAAGTAGTTGTCTAAACAGTATTTGAATCTCTGTTACCTGGAAACTCAAGTAACTGCCAAGAAAGCTTGTCCATCTTTTGAATAGCATTAGATTAGAATGTATTATGTTAAGATGACCAAAGTGTCTCTGGAGTCCCTTGGGGCCATAATACAATCTTTGTCTGATTCCATCTTAAAAAGTTCTTCAGTTGACTTTTCACATCTTAATTCTCCAGTTTAGTTACATCTGTTCTCTGGCTATTTTGTAAAGCTTTGTTTTGAGACACTGATTTATTCATATCACTTTTGAAATGTGTTAGCACACAGAATGTGTGTTTTGGAAGAGAGGGACTTGCTTTTAAACCAGCTTTCAGTAACCGTATTCTCACTTGCTCATATTATATCCTATAAATTACTATTGTATCACTTAACTTAATCTCAGTCATGCCACCCTGTAACCCTTACTCTTGACTAGCAAGTTTTTCAGTTTGTCTGATTTTTTTCCTTATATTTAGTTATTTATAAATTTCATTTTTTGATGTAACTGTGAAAGTGAAAATATTAGTCATTTAGTCATTTCCGACTCTTTGTGACCCCATGGATTGTGTGTAGCCCACCAGGCTCCTCTTTGTCCATGAAATTCTCCAGGCAAGAATACTGGAGTGGTTTGCTGTTTCCTTTTCCAGGGGATTTTCCTGACCCCAGGGGTCGAACCTGGGTCTTCTGCATTGCAGGCAGAGATTCTTTACTAACTGAGCCACCAGGAAAGTCCTTTAGAACTTTGCACTTATTTCTTCATATTAAATTTAATCTGGTATATCAGTATTTTTGAATCTTAATCCAGTAAATTCACTATCCTTTTTCGCTTGGGATATTGCACAGAATTGTTGATCATATCCTTCTATATGTCCAGGTGGTTGCAAAAATGTTAAATAGGCAGAGTCATTTTTAGGTAATATATACAGAGGTAAGACCCAGACCTGTGTGCTATAGATACGTTAGTCCTGTTCCTTGCTTCTAGAAACTTCCCTCTTGAGTTACACTTGTATATATTTTCTTAAAGATCTGCTTTCTAAATCTGTAAAACTGAAAGACTCTCTTCTTAGCTTTCCCTAAGGTTAGTCTGCTTCCTCTCACTTTTCTAGATCCAGTTGGAATGTAGCCTCATCAGAAAGGGCTTCTCTGACAACCTTATCCCAAGTAGCTTCCCCTAGTAATAGGAATGTTACTGTTTTGCTAGATCACTTAACATTGTTCAGAGATACAAATATGGTTTATTATTAACTTCTCCTCTTCTAGAATGTCAGCTCCGTGAGGTCAGAGACCAATATCTTTGTCATTTAGTGCTATGTCCCTTGCACCTAACATAGTGCTTGGCACAAGTTGGGGACTCAGTTGAAGGAATAATTTTACTGCTGCAATGTTTTTTTGTAGTTTTACTTTATATATATTTGTGTAATAAATACAAAAGGAACATTTAGCTTTTTGAATTACTGTATTCCCTTTTACCACCCTTATAGAGATTCTGTCACATTTCAGTGATGGGATATCATAACTCCAATTGGAAAATCTGCTTTGCTCTGATCACCTTTCAGTTCAGTTCAGTAGCTCAGTCCTGTCCGACTCTTTGCAACCCCATGAATTGCAGCACGCCAGGCTTCCCTGTCCATCACCAACTCCCGGAGTTCACCCAAACTCATGTGCATCGAGTTGGTAATGCCATCCAGCCGTCTCATCCTCTGTCGTCCCCTTCTCCTCCTGCCCCCAATCCCTCCCAGCATCAGGGTCTTTTCCAATGAGTCAACTCTTCGCATGAGGTGGCCAAAGTACTAGAGTTTCAGCCTCAGCATCAGTCCTTCCAATGAACACCCAGGACTGGTCTCCTTTAGGATGGACTTGTTGGATCTCCTTGCAGTCCAAGGGACTCTCAAGAGTCTTCTCCAACACCACAGTTCAAAAGCACCAATTCTTCGGCGCTCAGTTTTCTTCACAGTCCAACTGTCACATCCGTACATGACCACTGGAAAAACCATAGCCTTGACTAGACGGACATTTGTTGGAAAAGTAATGTCCCTGCTTTTGAATATGCTATCTAGTTTGGTCATAACTTTCCTTCCAAGGAGTAAGCGTCTTTTAATTTCATGGCTGAAATCACCATCTGTAGTGATTTTGGAGCCCCAAAAAATGAAGTCTGCCACTGTTTCCACTGTTTCCCCATCTATTTGCCATGAAGTGATGGGACCAGATGCCATGATCACCTTTAATCACATCTAATTATCTTTACAGCGAGCCCATTTTTTTTTTACATAATATGCTTCTAAAAGAATTTCATGAAAGATCTTATCAGTTGTCCAGATACATGTAAAAATGGACAGATTTTTAGAGATTTTTGTCTCAGATACGAGGAAATCTTCTAATTGGGTGAAAAAGTAAAACCATTAGACTCCAGTCCTGTTGACTGGGGACTCTGTGACTCTGTGGACTCTAGCCCTCCAGGCTCCTCTGTTCATGGGGTTTTCTAGACAAGAATACTGGAATGGATAGCCATTCTCTTCTAAGGGATCTTCCCGATCCAGGGATTGAACCTTGGTCTCCTATATTGCAGGCACGTTCTTTACTGTCTGAGCCACCAGGAAAGGTAAATAATGTCGAATTGGAATTCCCATAGAAGGTTCCTACTAGATTCCTTATTGAAATAAATACTTAACTTGGTATAAATAAATACCAAGTAGGTATTTATTTTCCTGACATATGCTAATCATAGTGGGGCTAGATACTTACTCTGTCAAATTGTTATGGGTTTTAATAAAGTACCTCTTTACTAGTTCACCTGGAGTCTTGTCTGGAATCCATATCAAGATTACCAGTCTGTTGTTTGAGGACTTCATCTTTATTTGAAAGTTAGAATGTTATTCATAAAATATTGAGTATAATTCAGCAGTTTGGTTTACACGTTCTGCTAGTTTGATTTTAAATTTATCTTTTTTTGTCTTAAACAACCAACTGAAATGTCTTGAGGTAGAAGTGAGAAGCTTTTTTCAGTTTCTGACAGGCTTTTCCTTTTCTATTTGTTCTTAAGTACAAAAGTAATCATCTTTCCCATCTGTTGGTAGATAGAATTCATTTGGGTTTTTTCTGGCACCTAGTTTTATAGTTGTCTATGAAAGTTTGCATGATTCGAAAAATCCATAAATAAAGAAGCATCTGTATGACTCAATAATTATTCTGAAGAGAACTGTGATTGTTAATGAATTTTTGAAAAAAGTGTTTTCTGTTTTAATAATATGTGTCTTTTTTCCTCCTCCAGAGAATGGATCTTGGAGAATGTCTGAAAGTCCATGACCTGGCTTTAAGAGCAGATTATGAAATCGCATCCAAAGAACAAGATTTTTTCTTTGAACTTGATGTATGTGATTTTGTTTTAACAAGTTGGATTACCTTTTGCAGTAAAATATTTTGAATATAGATTGATATTTCTTAATGGAAAAGCCTCTTAGAAAAATCATCTTATTTTTGTGGTTAATATGAAGGATGGTTTAAGGGAAGTCCACCAAGAGTCAGACACACAGCTGAGTGACTAACACACACAACACACACATGAAGGGCAATACTAAACTAGTAGGATTATGTACTTTCCTAACGATAATTTTGAAAAATATGAGATGAAACTGCATATTTTAAGAAAGTGTGTGAAAGTTGTGTAATTCATACATTGATTTGAAAATTAAGGATGTTCTTCCCAATTAGGTATTTGTGATTAAGAAAATAACCATTTTAAATGTAGACAACTTAAAAAAAAATGTAAACAACTAATTTCTAGTGTATATAAAACCCTTTAATAATTAACTGAATTTTTATATTCATACTTGCTTTTGTATCTATAAGTATACGTGTAAAGAGAGGGAAGATATTAAGGGCAGTGTTTTTATTTTTTTTTTTTTTTTTAATGTGCTTAAGAGAAGAAATATTAGAGGAAATAGAAGATGCTATATAGGTATCTAAAAGGCTCAAACTTGTTATACAAACATGAGAGTAGTCGTGACTTTTTTTAAAGTAGAAGACATACTAATCAGCATTATATAAAACATACTGATGACCATAAACCTTATGGTATATTTTATCAGTGAGGTAACAGATGGTTTATTTGGTTTGGGAGAAAAGTAGTAAATAGCCACCTCCCCTCCCCTGCCCCCCATTTACTTCTTTGAACTTCCAAGAATTTCTGCTAATGGAAATGAAGTCATCTATGTAAACATAATTTTAATATGGGGCTGGAGCAGTTGGGGAAATGCCTTAAGTGAATTTGTTATGATTTAACGTACACTGGGCATAAAATACTGCAGAAATTCACCAACATCTAGATGTATGGGTGTGGGGTTTTCAATCTTATACTCCCACAAGTATGTTTGAAACTATTTCCCATATGCCATATAGTGTGTTGGTCACGATTTCCTTGCAGCTTTAATAAATGAAATGGACTATAAGTACAATTTTAATTTGCATTTCTTATTATAAGTAAGTTTGAAAATTTTTCATGTATTTAAGATCTATTTATATATCCTTTTCAGTGAACTTTCAGTGTACATCATTTTGTGTGTATGTGTGGGGGGTGCTATTTACTAATTTCAGATACGTGTGTGTGTGTGTGTGTGTTTTAATTTTTGCCATGTGGCATATGGGATCTTAGCTCCCCAACCAGGGATCAAACTCACACCCTTTGTAGTGGAAGCAGGGAGTCTTAGCCATCAGACTACCAGGAAAGTCCTGGATGTTAGTATTTTTCTACTTGATTTGTACTAAATAGCACCTTACATATAATGAAAATTAGTCCCTTATCTCAGATAATATGTTGTGGTTTTTTTTCTATTTCTTTTTTGGAAGTTGTGAGTTTTGCAAAATATTTGTGTAGTTGTGTCGTTTATTAACTGTTAAAAATCTGTTAAATTAAGTCAAAAGGCCTTCCCTGTCCTGCTGTGATAAGAATTCTGTTTCATTATTTCTTCTGGTATTTTTATGGCTTTGTTTTATGTATTTGAATCTGTGAATTAAATTTATTCTGTTACAAGGAATTGAGGTATAGGTCTCACTTTCTACATAGCTGCTTAGTTGACCCAACACTATTGATTAGTTCCATCATTTTTTAAAAATAAAATTTAAGTTAATTAAGAGTTAAATAACTATTTCTTTTTCATCACAGATAAAAGGTTTTACATTTTCATGAAATTCATGGGTTAAATAACCATTTTTAGAATTTTATGTGTGTCTAATAAATTTATATTTTTAAACATTGAAGTTTTGAATTAGCTGTATTTCTGTACAGTAAGATATGAAAGTCTAAATTGGTTGGGTTGGGAATACATCTTTAAAGCTTAGTTTTATATGAACTGTGATTTATTTATAGACATACTAACATATGCCTGATAAACATCTATGTAAATACTGATGTAGATTTTTACAAAATTCTCAGTGGTTTATTCTTTGAGAAAAGAGCAATTGTTCCTGATGGTAACATTTTCATTGTGGAAAATTTGAAGGACACAGAAAAACAGATTACTAAAAATTATCCATATATTCAGAAATTGTTAATATCTAACGTATGCTTGTCAATTTTTCTACTGTTTTTTTATTTTACAAAATTGGGCTCGTACTGCATATACCATTTTGTAACTTTATTTACAAATGAAGCATGAGCATTTTCTTAGGTCCTTACGTGTTCTACTAACACCTTTTTTAAATGACTGAAGATTAAGTTCTCTACATGTTACCTGGATATTTCCCCATTTAACACTGTGAAGAACATTTTTGAATATTAATTTCTCCATATACCTCTGATTACTTTCTTAAAATGGATTCCTAGAAGTAAAAGTTACTAAGTCAGGGCATATTGTTAAGGCTTTTGATAAAGATTACCATATTGCCTTTTTATTGAGCCTGCACTGGTTTGTGATTCCTTCAGCAAAGTGTGAGAGTGGCGGTTTCCTTACAGCCTTACATTTTCTGGGAATTTTTATGTTTGTTCTTTGTAGATTTGATAGATGATGATAGTGGTTTTCAATTTGTAGTTGAACTCACTTTTTTTTTTTATTCCCATAGTAGCATTTAAAATAATAAAGTATACTTTTTGAGTAAAGATATTTACAGATACAGTTGATTTTTCTTACAGTAATTGTCTTAATTAAACTTTGTAGGCTATGGATCATCTGCAGTCATTCATTGCAGATTGTGATCGAAGAACAGAAGTGGCTAAGAAAAGATTAGCAGAAACTCAAGAAGAAATTAGTGCTGAAGTTGCAGCGAAGGTAAGATGTTCAATTATTTCATTAATACAAAGTAGTTTTACCTTACTATACTTTGAGGTATACTTTTTATGACTTTTTATTTTTTAATAATTATATTTATAGGAGGCCTGGTGTGCTGCAATTCATGGGGTTGCAAAGAGTCGGACACGACTGAGCGACTGATCTGATCTGATTTATAGGAGATTGCAGAGACATATGTAGAGATTTTGCATACTCTTCCTCTAGTCCTCCCCTATGTTAACATCTTACATAATTAATAGTGTCAAAGCCATGAAGTTGATAACTGGGCCAGTCCTTACATTTTATTCACATTTCATTAGTTGTGCATGTGTGTGCAGCTGTATGCAATTTCGTCACATGTGTAACGGTTAACTACCACTGTAATTGAGATACTTAACTGTAGCATCACCACAATACTCCCTCATATTACCCCTTTATAGCCACATTCGTTCCTGTATCTCTCTAGGCCCTGGGTACCACTAATCTATTTTCCATCTCTGTAATTATTTTATTGAATATTGCATAAATGGCATCATGCAGGTTGTATCCTTTTGAGATTGGCTTTTTATAGTCAGTACAACGTCCTTCAGTTTCATACAAGTTGTGTGTATCAGTACCTCATTCTTAGGCAAAAATGTTTTGTTGTGAACTTATGCATAAAGTAGAGAGAAAAGTACAGTGGATCCCAATGAATTCAAAGGCATCAGTCTTCTGCTATTTCATTATTTGAAAAGCAAATTGTAGATGTCATATCATTTCACCTTTAAAACATAACCACAAAATTACATTCATAAAGGTAACAAATTTTTAATATCATCCAATACCCAGAATGAATTCATTTTCCTATGTAGAGTTGGTGTGTTAAATCAGAGTTCCGAAGTCCACATATTGACTTTAGCTGATTTGATGATTCACTGCTTTATAATGTTGTGTACCATTCAGTGTAGTCTGGCACATTTTATGAAAATGCAGAATGGAGACAAAGTTATCCAATAGAGTTTAGGTAACGTCATTAAATGTAGTGCTCAGATATGTGTATACAAAGTGAAATGGATCCCTTGTCTGAGGAGAGGATTATGTATAACCAACTTTTTTCTGGAAAGTTTTCTTAATATGGGGACTATAAAGATAGGTGTCCTAAAGTACATGGGATTTCATATCTCCTGGTAGGAAGAGATCCATAGCAGTTGGCTAGACCCCAGCTATATTGGTTTATAAAGCTTTGTATTAGTTACCCATCACTACAAAAATGCTGACAGGTTACCTCAAAACTTAAAACATTAAGAATTTATTTAGCTCATGAGTCTGTAATCAGTAACTTAAGCTGAAATTGACTAGGCAGTTACTCCTCTAAGCTGGGCTCACTCATGTCTTCTAGTCAGCTGGAGGCCAGAAGTCTGGCCTGAACATATTCTCATGGTGGTAGCAGAGGTGCAATAGTATCAAGCCCCATCGTACAAGCAGTTTTTAAGCATTCCCTTATGTCATATTTGCTACCATCCTGTTAACCAAAGCCAGTTAGTTACATGGCCAAGTTCAGAGTCAGCGTATGATGGTGTTCACATAGCAAAGGGCACAGGTGCAGGAGGGTGAAGAGCTTTGGTCACTAATGCAGTCTTTCTGTGGCAGATACTTGAGGAAAATACCATTTTGTTAAAGTAGGACAATAGTGATAATACAATTGGAAATTTCTTTGAGGGACAAATATCTTGGATTGAGGGAAATTTAAGGAGTAAAGATTATTGGCACACTACTTTGTTGGGATTGGATGTCAATATCAAATCAAAACCTTTTTTGCTAATTGGCCATATAGGCTGAATACTTACTTTCTAGCCAGAATAAAGACTGTCATGTGCCATTAAAACAATAGGAATGAACTAGATACCCATAACGGTGGTGATGAGGTGGTATATCAGAAGACAAGGAAAGAAATAATCCCAATGGAAAGGGATGGACCATGGGAGAAAGGTGCCATGCTGGTATACTGAATATTAGTAATATGCCACATGCATATACAAGGCACATTTTCTCATCTCTCACAACCTTGAGAGATAGGTATTATCCCTACTTCTCAGATGAGGAAGTAGATTCGGGTGTGGTAATCTGGCCACAATTACATAGCTGTTAATTGGTTTGGCCATAAACCAGATAGATATGTTGGACTTTAAAGCCATATCTTCACTTTAAAGAATATCCCCCAATTCATTTCTTTTACTCATATTTGAGCGTATCTTAGGCATTGGAAATACAAAAATGGCATACAGAGTAATGTGATACAGATAAAATTGTCATAGAAGATACAAAGATGGCACAAAGGAGTGTATGATGCTCTCTGCTTAAGTGTCTTAAGTGAGGGTGAGGTGTGACTATTGATTGTTCACATAATAGACTGTTCAGTTGGATCTTACTGAAAGGATAGACACGCATGAGGCAGGTAAAGGAGATAATGGACGACATCCTAGCAAGAGAGAGCAGTATGTGGAAAGTCAGAGAGGAAGAAAACAACAGGGTGAGTTTGGGAAACATAACAGATTTGTTGTGAAGTCAGAGAACAGAAAGAGATGGTTTGGAAAGGTACAGAGTTCCAGAATGTGGAAGAAAATGTATTTTATACTTGGAATACACTGCCAAAGCAGAGGTTAAAAAGCAGTAGTTATATTGAGATCAGTTGTCTCCCTGAACTCACAAGTAAAGGCAGGCAGGCTCAAAATACTCTAATGTCCACCAATTCATTTATGATATGCTCAGAAAAGCATTAGTTATATTGCCTTAGATAGCTCAAACGTCTTTTCTGAACACTTACGAAATATTTTGAACTTTAGTACGTGCTGATTTTTATTCATGATCATCTTTTCTGTTTCTTTCTAGGCAGAACGTGTTCATGAGTTAAATGAAGAAATTGGCAAATTGTTGGCCAAGGTGGAGCAGCTAGGAGCTGAAGGAAATGTGGAGGAATCCCAGAAAGTAATGGATGAAGTGGAAAAAGCACGGGCAAAAAAAAGAGAAGCAGAGGTAGTTTATAGTTACAGTTTCTAGAGCCTTAGCATCTGTACTTCCAAAAGAACATATATTTGATCAGAAGTTACTGAAAAGTTAAAGGAAATTTAAACCAGTTTAAAAATAAATATCTAGTTTATGTCGTGCCAATGGGTTATATATCAAAACTAGTGGTTGTTTTGGAATTTAGAGTCATTGATCTGTTGAAATTGAAATTACCTAAACAACGTCTCAAGGAGATCAGCCCTGGGATTTCTTTGGAAGGAATGATGCTAAAGCTGTAACTCCAGTACTTTGGCCACCTCATGCGAAGAGTTGACTCATTGGAAAAGACTCTGATGCTGGGAGGGATTGGGGGCAGGAGGAGAAGGGGATGACAGAGGATGAGATGGCTGGATGGCATCACTGACTCGATGGACGTGAGTCTGTGTGAACTCCGGGAGTTGGTGATGGACAGGGAGGCCTGGCGTGCTGCGATTCATGGGGTCGTGAAGAGTTGGACACGACTAAGCGAGTAAACTGAACTGAACTGAAACGTCTCTCACACACACAGACACACACATACAGTATTCATATCCATGGTCACTATGATACCCTACCCCCTTCTCCATCCCCATGCAACTATAGTATTCTCCCTTTTCTTCCTTCCTCATTATAGTCTGCTAGCACACTGGAAGCCTCCTCTCATTCTTCTTCGACAGCACAGCTCAAAATCTGCTATCCTGCAGACAAAGTTCTATTTTTTTTTTGCCCCTCCCCCCGATATTTTTCAGGAAATCAAATACCTTCAAATAAGATTGTACTCTCCCCTTTTGCTATAGTCTCCATTGTTTTTAACTGTATCACAGCTGGGTGTAATTTGTTCTTTTTTTTATAGTGTTTTGAGGCAGAAGCTTAGAGCATTGATTCAGTTTATTTTATTGATTTATTTTTCATTTTTTACTTCTACTGAAGTGTAGTTGATTTACAGTGTTGTGTTAATTTCTGGGCTTCCCAGGTGGTGCTAGTGATAAAGAAACTGCCTGCCAATGCAAGTTAGACCTAAGAGACACTGGTTTGATCCCTAGGTCGGGAAGATCCCCTGAAGGAGGGCATGGCAACCCACTCCAGTATTCTTGCCTGGAGAATCACTTGGACAGAGGAGCCTGGCAGGCTACCGTCCATGGGGTTGCAAAGAGTCGGACACGACTGAAGCAACTTAGCAGGCCCAGCAAAGTGACTCAGTCATTACATATTTTTTTTCTTTGCCATTATATTTTATCATGAATTATGAAATATACATATAGTTCCTGTGCTATACAGTAGAACTTTGTTGTTCATCCATACTGTATATCATAGTTTGTGTCTGCTATTCCCAAGCTTCCAATCCTTCCCTCCTCCAACCCCCTTGGATCATTCTTCTAACCACAGCAATAGCATCTCATAGATTTTCATATGTTGTGTTTTTATTTTCATTCATTTCTAAATATTTGCTAATATTGCTTATGATTTCTTTTCTGACCTGTGGGTTTTAAGAGATCTGTTTAGTCTTTATTTTCACTGATTTTAATTCTGTTGTGGTCAGAAAACATGTTGTGATTTCAGTTCTCTTAAATATGTCAGTACACTGGTTTTGTGACCCTGCCTATGGCCTGTCTTAGTGAATGTTCCATTTGCACTTGAATGATACTCTGCCTTGTTAAATGAAGTGTTCTGTAAATGTCCTTTGAGTGAAGATAGTTGATAGATTTTTTCAACTTACCTATATCGTGTTGGTTTTCCTGCCTACTTACTCTGCTATTAATATT
This sequence comes from Bos mutus, assembly GCF_027580195.1. Taxonomy (NCBI): domain Eukaryota; kingdom Metazoa; phylum Chordata; class Mammalia; order Artiodactyla; family Bovidae; genus Bos; species Bos mutus. The sequence goes on along the minus strand of NC_091620.1, from coordinate 21,036,895 downwards.
TACTGAGAGGAGTGGTTGAAGTCTAATTGTAGATTTGTTTCTTTATGCTTTCCATTTAGTCACTTTTTGCTTCATCTATTTTGAAGCTCTGTTATTAGCTTAATACACATTTAGAATTTTTATGTCTTTTGATTAATTTAACCCTTTGTTTTGAAATGTCCTTCTCTCTCCCTATTAATGTCCCTTGTTTTGAACTATCCTTTGTCTGATTATAATAAAAGATTCTAGCTTTTTTTACAAGTTGGAGTTGTATACTATAAACTCTAGAGAAACCACTGGAGCAGAAAAAGAGGTATAGTGAAAGTGAAGTCGCTCAGTCGTGTCCAACTCTTTGCGACACCATGGACTGTAGCCTCTCAGGCTCCTCCATCCATGGGATTTTCCAGGCAAGAGTGCTGGAGTGGATTGCCATTTCCTTCTCCAGGGGACCTTCCCGACCCAGGAATCAAACCCGGGTCTCCCGCATTGCAGGCAAACACTTTACCGTCTGAGTCTCAATAGTCCAATTAAAAAGAGATTGTGAGACTAGATTTACAACAAAAAGAAATAAGACTTAACTGTGTACTAGCTGCAGGAAACCCACTCTAAATACAGAGACACAGATTAAAGGTTCTAGGCTGGGAAAAGGTATACCAAGTAGCCATTCTAGGTAGTTTTAATTTCTTAATATTAGGATTTTTTAAAATGTAGTTAATGTCAATGCAGAAAATAAACAGTTTGTGGTACCACCATGGTCTCTAAGCCTAAAGCCTTTCATTTCTCCCTAAGCAGAAAGAGGAGGAATAATAAGGCACAAAAATTGAGTTGACCTGTGCTTTCTTGTGCTTTCGGATTTTCTTTTTTAAAATATTTTATTTTGAAATATTTTAAGAAAAGTAAAAAAAAAAAAAATCAGGTGAAGAATTCTCTATATCCTTCACACAGACTCTTCAAATGGTAGCATATTACCACATTAGCTTTATCATTCTCTTCCTACATCAGTGTGTGTGTGTATTTGAACTGTTTGACAATAAGTTATAAAAATGATGCCTATTTATCCCTAAATACTTCAGTGTGTATTTCATAAAAACAAGGATATCTTACTATATAACCACAGTACCAGTTGTCTGAATCACAGAATAATATTGTTACAATACTATTAATCTGAAGACTTTGTTCATATTTTACCATTTGTCCCAATAATGTTCATTTTCAGAAAAGAAAAACTTTTGCTTAAGATCCAGTCCAGGATCATGTATTGCATTTTAGTTGTTATGTCTTACTCTAATCTTATTTAATGTGGTACCTCAGTCTTTGTCTTACATGGTCTTGACCATTTTGAAAAGTATAGACCTGTTATTCTGTAAAATGTCCTTCACTTTGGATTTGCTCAATATTTCTTTCTCATTAGATTTTTGAGAGGAATACCACTGAAACAATGTCATAGCCTATCAAAGGCATGTGTTAGTGGTTTGTTTACATGTATACCTGTACCTCCTCCCTCTAGAGCCTCCCTTCCACCCCACCCCTTTAGGTCATCAAGGACACGGTGCCATACAGCAGCTTCCCACTAGCTGTCTGTTTTACACGTGGTAACATGTGGTTTTGTCGTTAAGTCATGTCCGACTCTTGCAAGTCCATGGACTGTAGCCTGCCAGGCTCCTCTGTCCATGGAATTTCCCAGGCACGAATACTGGATTGGGTTGCCATTTCCTTCTCCAGGGGATCTTTCTGACCCAGGAATCAAAGTTGGGTCTCCTGCATTGCAGGTAGATTGTACCAGCTGAGCTAATAGGAAATCCCTAGAAATGGGAGAAATGTCTTATTTAGGAAGAAAATATTTGCAAATGAAGCAGCAGACAATGGATTAATCTCCAAAGTGACAAACAGCTCATGGAGCTCAATATTAAAAAAAAAAATCAAAAAATGGGTGGAAGACCTATATAGACATTTCTCCCATTGCCTGTTTTTTTTTTTTTAAAAAAAAAAAGAAAAAAAAATTGGTATACAAAAACTGGGCCCAAAGTGGAGACTGCATTTTATTATTTTTTGAAAAAATTTCACTCGTTTATTTTTGGCTGCATGTGGTCTTTCTCTAGTTGTGGAAAATGGGGGCTACTCTCCAGTTGTGGTGCAGTGGCTGCTTTTGTTGCGGAGCACGGGCTCTGGAGTGCTGGCTCAGTAGATGTGCTGTGTGGGATCTTCCCAGACCAGGGATTGAACTGGTGTCCTTTGCTTTGCAAGGCGGATGCTTAAAGAACCTCCTATAGATTTTCTCCAGCAGTGTCCACTTATATTTCCTTAGCCAAAGCTATGTGGAAACTTGGAAATGTCATGCTTTTATATGGGCATGCTGCTGCCTCAAACAAATCAGAATTCTGTCAGTATAAGGAAAAAGGGTAGAGTGGATGCACAAATATACTAATTTATTATCTCCTTAGTATAAGTAAAATGATGAGTCCAAGACCTCTTAATCTCAGTAAGGCACCTTTCATCTATGTCTTATAGAGCTGCTCTGTTTGAGGCGAAGTTTTTTGTAGGCCTTGTCTGTATTTACATCGTGGGGAGAACGATACGTGGAAGGAAGCTGTAACAGTATGGAAGGCGTGCATTCCTTTTCTGCAAGCATGGGCGGCGACTACCTTGATTCTTCACTAGTGTATATTTTTGAGGTTGCTGCATCTCATTTTTAACAAAAAAATACAGAAAACAGAAAGAGAAAACCTTTGAAGAAAGTTATATCCTGTTAATGTTATTGTAGTTCTGGCAAAAGGTAATTTGAGGCTCTGATCTTTCATTTCTAGTGGAGAAGTCTTGAGGACGGAGGATGGGAGTAAGGGGGGGAAATCTGTTTCATGACAAAATAGCCATACTTTCGTATGTTCACTAGAAGCATTTTTTTTTGTATGAACATAGTGAATTTTGTTTAATTGTGTGATTTGAATGCAGTTTATATGAACATGGTTTTTCTCACTTTTGTTTAGGAAGTTTATCGGAATTCTATGCCCGCTTCCAGTTTCCAGCAGCAGAAACTTCGAGTCTGTGAAGTTTGCTCTGCCTATTTAGGTCTTCATGATAATGACAGACGACTGGCTGATCATTTTGGGGGTAAACTGCACCTGGGATTTATTGAAATAAGAGAGAAGCTTGAAGAATTAAAGGTACATTGGTAAATTAATATCCCACACTTTTTACAGTTATAGCCACTCATTTTGTGTAGTATTTTTCTTTGATATTGAAGACTATTCTTAACTGTGATTCTGTTAATAATTCAGATTATAGGATTTTGTGTAGGATTGTAAATGGAAATAGCTTGTTTAATGGATATCTGACAAACTTTAAAAATCCTCTTATTGTTGGTGGAGATAATATTTTCTCTTGGACATTATATTGAATCAGGTAGGAATCTTGCAAACTGGGTTAGAAAATCCTACAAGCCCCTAAAATTTCCAATGATACTTTCTTTAAAAAAAAAAAAAAAAAAAAACTGGTAATAATGTTAATATAACATTTAAAGGAAGATTAAAAAAATGATAATATTTTAAATATTTTGCAGTTCACTAAATAGCAGATTTTAAAACCTCTAGTTTTATGCTTCTGCTCCCACTTGAGAAAGCTTAGAAACCTATTTTTTTAAATGGACAGTCTGTGTCATTTAAATAGGCTGATGTGAGAAAGGCAACACAACTCTTACTTGTCTGCCAAATTCTTCTGAGAAGATAAACAAAGACAGAAAAGGATATTTCTAAACCATTGAAAGTGAGCACAGTCAATGGATAGGGCCAGTTTACTTTTCAGCAGTCTGATGTGGCTAGCTGTTTTTTGTCTTTTTTTAATTGGCACTGTCGCATTTTGTCATGAATTGAGGACTTTCTTAAAGATGGCAAACACCAGTAGTGACTTCTTGTGTAGTTATCACTGAAATTAACCCAGCATCCGTAGCTGGGCATTTAAAATAATGTAGAATCAAATCACCTAGGGATTTCTCCATATTTTTAGTTTAATGTGAGCTCTTGTCCAGTATTCTGAGTAACTTAGATGATCTTGGGTAAGTTTTTTGAAATTACAAATGTGTCACCATAGCAAATGATCATTGGGCTCAAAGATAAAAATGGTACCTGATTGGGTACCAAATACAGACCTAGAAGCAGAACTGTTGAGCATTTCACTGGTATTTTTATTTTATTTTATTTTATTTTTATTTCTTTTGTTGTTAGTTTATCACTGGTATTTTTAAAAGTAGTAGCATCAGGATTGTAACTAGAAGTCAACAGAAGACATTTCTGTGTTGGAAATCATAGAGCATGGAAATAGTGATTTATAATGATTGATTTTTTTAAATCATTTTTAAAGAATTTAGAAGATAAAAGAGGAGAAAAATCTTAAAAGTGATTTTGAAATATCATTAAGAAGTCATAGAGAAATATGAAATTTTATATGAAAGGGAGGAAAGATTTTGGAAACCAGACTTGTAAGTGTAGTGATTAAACCTGACAAAACTTCAAATTGAATTGGTATTAAAAAGTTTTGATATTCGATATGGTAAAGTTGAGGATAATGCTAAGAATGGGCCCGGTAAATAATGCTTCTCATTTAATATTATTTTGAACTGTCGTTGTGTTTTAAGAGAGTTGTAGCTGAGAAGCAGGAGAAAAGAAACCAAGAACGGCTGAAAAGAAGAGAAGAAAGGGAGAGAGAAGAAAGGGAGAAGCTGAGGAGGTATGGCGTGATCACTGGAGTGGTCCAAGGACCTGAAGTGGGGCATAAAAAAAGATGTGATGGCGCATAAGATTTTAGACATCAGTAAATCTGGACTTGGGAAATTTCTGTTTACTCTTAAAAATATTACCATATGAAACAGTGTTTATTCAAGTATATTAACTAAAGACTGTTTAAGTCCAGGAGATTTCCTTCAAAATGTATGGAAGAGGGAGCCAAGAGCGCCTCACATCTTTGTGTTTAGTAAGATAACAAGGCCCGTTTCTAGCCCTTTGATTACCATAATAGGCTCACTTGGAGCTAGACTGGCACAGAACTATTTTATGGTACATACTTGTTGATAGAAGGGCTGGGTGTTTTTTGTTTTTTTTTTAATCTGTTTCACTGATTATTTTACATGCTACTTTGATTATCTATTTGTTCAATTTAGAAGCTATAAACTGTTAAAACTTTTATTAATTTAATAGCTAAATGTGCACAGTTCTTTTTATATTGGTATATTGATAAAATCAGGATTCTTCATATTTAGAACGTGTGCATGTTCTGGATCATTGTTACCCATTGGCAGCATGTTGTGTGATAACATGTTTAAAAACTTAAACAATTTTCAGATGGAGGGATGTGCCAGAAAAGATTTACCTATCATTCTAACTTACAGTGTTTCCTTAATGATATTATATTGCTCTGAAATTTAAATAGCTTCTCTTCAGTAGATGTTCCTAAGTTAATTAAAACCTTTGATAATATGTGACTCAGCTATGTCACCTTCCTCCAAGCTTTGAGATTGTTACATGCAATCTATTTCAAGACACTTAAACTGACTTCATTTTTGTTACATGGCTTGTAACAGGTAATCTCTTTGCACTTTGATGACAAAAATGAAACAAAGCTATACATGGACATGTTCCTGTTTAGAGGAGGTGCTTTTCTTCTTCCATTGATACATTTTCTTCATTTACTAGTAAATTTTACCTTAGAGCTTTATCCCTGTTCTCTTTTGTGTATACTAAGTTTCCATGGAAATAGCACCCAGTATTGTAATATTTAAGATAATACAAATGGAATTTGAATCTCAGTTTAAGTTAAAATTCAACAGAATATACTGCCACTAATACAAATTATACATCTGAGATGACAGCCAAATAAGAAAAAGAATTCTTTGCAAGACTACATTTTCACATCTGTCAGAGATGAAAGTACATCACATCTTACTCTTCTAATGCCACATTTCTTTTAATATTGGTTATGAAATGTTAACGCTATTTCAGAAATGTTTAAAAAAATTTTTTTTAAACTATCTGTGAACTTGAAGGACCCTAAGTATGGAAAATGAGGAAATTACTAGTAAGTATAAAATTATACACAAAATGGGATTCCAACTATGGTGTTGAAAGGATAATGATAAAAACTATTATCACTTTACTAGATGCTTACTGTGTGCCAGATACTGTGCTAATAAGTAAGACTTCCTGTATTTATTTATCTATTACTTGAAAGCTCCCGGTGAATTTTTTATTATTATTCCTCTTTTTCAAATGGCAAACTAAGCTGCAGGAAGATAAATAATCTGCCCAGGCCACACAGATAGTGAGTGATGGAAACAGTTATGGCTTACATGAGGCTCAGTCCACATTCATGTTCCAACCAAGCTATATACACTCCACTAAAAAAAACCTTTTGACTTCCTGGTAACCGTAATACTTGCTCTTACTATCTGTTGAGCTTTAATTGTGTACTGGGCAACATGAAGAGTACTTTGTATCAGAGAATTGTGTGTCATATTAAGAAACATTGTAAGATTGAATTGAGTGTTCTAGGGGTTATTGTATGAGGTGATAATTCCAGGGTATGTGCCCCTCAGAAGTTCTGATCTAAGAGGGAAAGACGAAATGACAGATGTAAATAACAAAGAATTCTTTCCAGGTTGGGAGGTGGTTTTTGGAGAATTAGTGAATTGCATTGTGTTTTTAGTCTTCTAAGAGCCAGGTAGCCTAGGTAAGGGATGTGCCAGAGTGAGAAAGTCTGTAAAGTTTGTGGTGCTTTTTGGGAAAATTTGTGTATACACACATGTGCCTTGTATTTATAAAAGTAATATAAAAATTAGAAATGGGAATGTAATTTTAATACCACATTGTACCCTTTCTTCCTTATTTATAGTTATTTTTCTAAAAACAGAATTCTTTTTTTAGGTCTCGCTCACATAGCAAGAATCCTAAAAGGTAGGTATTATACAAGATAAGTGGTGAAGCTGTGTTTTCTGAGGGTAGTGAATGAGAATTTATTAGTTCTCTTAATTCTTTTGTAGTGCATATTTGAGCAGTGTCATTTGAGAAGTTGGTCAGAAGATACTCATGAGCTACAGTTTAATTTTATCAGAATAAATTATATACAGTGCCCTGAAGTTACAGAGAAAGCTAAAAATATTTCAGAATATTTCATTAAAATCTTATTTAGAAGCTGAGTATACATGTGACAAGATTTATTTTTTAAAAATCAGTTTGGGTGGTACATCTAAGAAACACATTCTAAGAGGTTGTATCTGTTCAAAATACAAATAAATAGTTGGATATGTTTTGAATGAGGGAATCCATGGTGAGTTAATTAAGGGAAACGAAAATGTTGGTTTGCACCCAAGCTAGACTTGGGCTTTATTACTTCTCCCTTTGCACAGGTATCACATAAAGCTTTAATGGGGCATTTTACACCCATAAAAGAGGAAGAGGAGAAGACTTAATTTTGATCTTTGGCCCTAGTATTGGTGGACTTTTTGAAGCTTTTTCCCCAAATTCTTCCATTGCTCTCACTCAAATCACATCTTCTTCTTGAAACCTTCTACGTATTCTTGACTTTAAAGAATAAGAGCATTTGCTGTTATGAAAGCAAAACCTTGTGTTTCTATTAAACGTCCCTTAGTACTTTTTAGTATTTTTTTAGTACTAAGTACTACTTAGTACTTTTTTTTGGTGGCAGGGAGAGGGTTCCCTTGTAGCTCAGTCGGTAAAGAATCCGCCTGCAGTGCAAGAGACCTGGGTTTGATCCCTGAGTCAGGGATTTCCCCTGGAGAAGAAAATGGCAACCCACTCCAGTATCCTTGCCTTGGAAAATCTCATGGACAGAGGAGCCTGGTGGGCTGCAGTCCATGGGGTCGCAAAGAGTTGGGCATGACTGAGCGACTAACACTTACTTAGTACTTTTTAGCATCTTTCAGTGGTATTTCTGCATAAAACACTAAAAAACTAAGACATTAGTCAGGACCAGTTGTATCAGCTAATTTATATGGTTGTGAGTTTCTCAGTCCAGGATGAGAAGTAGAAATATTAAATGATGATTTTTTTTTACTGATTGGTTACTGCAGGCTTGTCCCTTCATTGGAGAGAAATTTAAACTCTTTGTACACAGAACATCCTTAGATATTCAGGCTAGAAATTTAATTTCTGCTACCCTAGTCCAAGCCACTTTTTACCTCGCTATTTACAGTAGCCTTTTAACAAGTCTCTTAATTTCTGTTCATGTCCACGTCCCTTTTTGGCCTCAATCTGTTTTTTACACATTAGCCAAAATGTATTCTTTTAAAAAGTGGACTAAAGCAAATCAGCTCTGTCTTCAAACCTTCTAAAGGTATTCCGTTTCACTCAGGAGAAGTTGAAATCCTCACCATGGTTTTTAAGTAGAGTGATCAATCTGCCCTAGGAGAGTTACAGTTTATTTCTTGTCTCAGCATGTTTATTAATAGCTCCCTCTTTTCCTCTGTATAATTTAATACTGAAAGCATCCTGGTTTGAATGACAAAGTCATTCAGGTCAAGCAGGTCATCCTGCTTATTAGACTCCTGATATTACTCCCCCTTGCTAATCTCATGACAGCCAGAAGGGTGTCTCGTTCCTGTGAACTTTCCCCCCCTCAGGGCCTTTGCACCTGAGTTCCCTCTACCTGAAGCATTCTTCTCTGTGCTCCCTGATTAGCTGGTAAACCTTTTCCTGCCTATTCTGTATAAAAGAGGACCACCTAATTTTACTCTCCTTTTTTACTCTTCTGTCATGTCCTTACTACCTGACCTATATTTTATTTGCTGCCTACATGTCTGGAGGCCTCTTTCTGGACTTTAAGCACCATGAGGAGGTTAAGGACTTTGCTGTATGGGCTGCTCAGTCTCCCTAGGACCTGGAACAGTGCAGTAGGCACCCAGTAAATGTTTCTACCAGACAGTTATTGTCAAGTAAAATGAAGTATGCCTTGGGGAAATAATTTGTTACAATAGCCCAGAGTGAGTGATAAAAGAAAATACCATTTGATAAAAACACATGGACTGGATTTTCTCTTTTCCCTTTGTTTCTTCTCAGAAATACTCAATTGTGGAAACACTGTATTCAGCTGCGATTGATACTGGATCCATAGTAGATGCCTTTCTTTCTAATGTTGATAGAAGCTGAATACTTTTAAACCGTAACAAAGTAATCATTTGAAAATAAACCCAGTTTATAAATTACCTGAATAATGTGCTTTTGAACTTACTGTAATCAGATTACGAGAAAATACTTCATTATTTACACACCATTTGATAAGTTTACCTATTTAAGTTTGCAGGTTGATTTTTCAGTAAATTTTTATGTTGTGCAACTGTCACAATCCAGTTTAAAACATTTCCATCACTCTTAACAATATTCTGGAGAAGGCGATGGCACTCTACTCCAGTACTCTTGCCTGGAAAATCCCATGGCCGGAGGAGCCTGGTGGACTGCAGTCCATGGGGTCGCTAGGAGTCGGACACTACTGAGCTACTTCACTTTCACTTTTCACTTTCATGCATTGGAGAAGGAAATGGCAACCCACTCCAGTGTTCTTGCCTGGAGAATCCCAGGGACAGTGGAGCCTGGTGGGCTGCCGTCTCTGGGGTCGCACAGAGTTGGACACGACTGAAGCGACTTAGCAGCAGTAACAATATTCATTCATTTCTTCCCATTGTTCCCCAAATGTTTTATATCCTCTATATATGTTGTCCCCACCGTGACCATATACACAATACATAAATTAGTTTTGTAACCCAATAGAGGCTACAGAAGTGTTTTTCCTTCTCTGTATGCCTACATACTTGTTGTAAATTATTATTATTATTTTGCAGTATAAGTAAAGTTCTCTAAAATGATTTATGCATGTAATCTTTTTCTTCCCAATAAATTATGTACTACTTGCAGAGAGAACTGTCTTAACTGTTTTGATTACACTGACAAGACACATTGTGGGCATTTGTTTTGATGTTCATACAACCTTTCCAATTCAGCGAGTTAAAACTTACCCTAAACAATATTCTTTCTCATGTGTCTCCTCCCTTCTGTCCGTGTTCACCAGGTACATACTTTGTTTCTAAAGTATACTAAAAATCATAGTTAAATCCATAGAGATTTAAAATTAAATCCATAAAACATCTAGGTAATATAGTCCTTGGCATGTAGTAGTATTATAGATTGTTTCCTCCATTTAAAAAAATATTCCTAATGTAAATTTATACAACACTGACCTGAGAACTGTTTATTTCAAAATTCTAGTATGTAGTTATTTAATATACCAGCAGTTTATTTCATTGTAGATTTAGCTGATTTGAAATAGTACTGGCATTAAGTTTCTCTATAAAGAGTAGGCTTTAGTAAATGAGAAACTTAAGTGCCAACGAAACTAAAAACTAAATATCTTTTATAGATCCAGGTCCAGGGAGCATCGCAGACATCGGTCTCGCTCCATGTCACGAGAACGGAAAAGGAGAACTCGATCCAAATCCCGGGAGAAACGCCATCGCCACAGGTCCCGCTCCAGCAGCCGTAGTCGGAGCCGCAGCCACCAGAGAAGTGGGCACAGTTCTAGAGACAGGAGCAGAGAGCGATCGAGGAGGAGGTACTGAGGTCCATAGGAGGATATGGAACTACCTTTACAGTTTAGACTTGGAATACTAGTGGTTTGAACTTGCATCTGGTAATTTGTACACATTTGTGTGTGAGTGTATAACTTTTTTTTCCTGATTATATGGGTAGTTCAGAAAGAATATACTTATGAGCCAGAGTAAGAAATTGGAACCAGTACATGCAGAGGTTATTGCTTTTCTCTGGTTAGTGTGTCTTGGGGAAAAGTACTTTATGGGCAAATAATTTTAGGTACCAGTACTGTGAGAGCTTCTCCAGTATGTATTGGAAAATTAGGGACTCTGAGAAGTCCTTTTGTTAAGAGTTGTTTGACTTACTGTTTTCTAAACTTCCTGGAGCTGGTGTACTTTTTCAGAGCAGATACATTCAGTATATTCTTGTTTATTCTGCACTATAGGTATGCAATGTTACATACAGTTAGCTTGGCAGGGCAGGTTCAGAATTTTAAGGAAGTTAGACATCACTGGCATGAAAATTCAAAACATGCAGGGAGGGCAGACCCAGGTTGAGGTATGTTTAAGGACTTGGTTTGACAAAGGACAAAGGATTAGAATGTGATGGAGCCTTTGCACTCATGGTCTGTATAAACCAAGCTCCCCAAACTTCTCAGGTCCCATCATGGCCCTTGAAGAGCCAGGTCATTTCTAAGGAACAGAAACATTTTTTTGAGTGCCTAGTATCTACTAATCTCAAGCTTTCTATGGATTATTACTCCACATGAAACCTGTGATAAATTTTTAACAGCTTTCTGCAGATTCCTTTTTTTTATTTTTGGCGCCTTAGCCAGCCATTCCCTGAAACTGCTCACAGACTGAGTTGGATATGATAGGCCCTTTTATTTATTCTTTATTTTCTTGCCTTGTTCCAAGTAGGTTCCCACCCCCTCCTCCAGCTTTACTGAGGTGTAATTAACAAAGTTGTAAGATATTTAAAGTGTACATTGTGGTGATTTGCTATACAGGTACATTGTGAAAGGATTCCTCCCATCTAGTTAACACATCCATCACCTCACATATATTTTTGTTGTTTTTGGTGAGAACATTTATGTTCTACTCTTAGAAAACCAAGTAGTTCTTCTACTGCACTAGGCCTTATATATATATATAAGGTAGTTGAGCAACTTTATTCAAGTGAATTAGGGCATAGGACTAATATTTTGACAATAATGAGGTTGACCTAAGCGCTAAACTGGAATCAGAGTAAACAGTATGGGAGTTTAGTGCTAGTGCTAAGTCGCTTCAGTCGTGTCCGACTCTATGCGACCCTAGGGATTGTAGCCTGCCAGGCGCCTCTGTCCCTGGGATTCTCCAGGCAAGAATACTGGAGTGGGTTGCCATTTCCTTCTTCAGGGGATCTTCCCGACCCACGGACCGAACCTGCATCTCTTATATCTCCTTTGTTGGCAGGCAGGTTCTTTACTGCTAGCGCCACCTGGGAGTTTAGATGAGGGAAATATCAGAGTAATTTTAAAAGATAGCTTCAGGGAGTAGCCTAAAGCCTAAATAGAGTAGGTATAATTTGAATAGATAAAACCAGGTAGGAAAGAGATATTTTAGATATTACAGGCACATGCAGAGAATGAGCTGGGAATTTGTGAATTTTTAAGGGACAGAGTTGTTCATAGTGTGCTTTTAGGTCCCTTATCTCATATCCTTAAAACTAGGCACACAGTACAGTGCCCAGAAAAATACATCTTAAAAAATTCTCCGTGAATCTTACCTACATTGTAAATTTTAAGAATCATCTTGCTGGTTGGTAGAAGGTCTAGATAATTTCTCTTGTCACCTTGGCCCCCTGTCATTGTTTTGGTATCTCTGCACTCTTAAATGTTGTCATTGGTGGTGGGGATGGCGGGATAGGCATGAAGTCTCCCTCTTCCGGGACCCAGTCTCTAATGTTTCCCGCGTTTATGAAGATATATAGGAAATTTGACCACCATGCTACCTGACAATCCCTCATCCAATATTTTCAGCATATTGTTCATAAAGAGGATTATTTTTGTAGAAGTATTTTTTTCTCAAGAACACTTCTAATCTTGATACTCAGATTACTGTCTCAAAGCAGTATTTTGTTTTTTGCCGAAAATGAGCAATTGCTATTGAAATCTACTTGATATAAAAGAGAATATCAAGTTATTGCTACATAGTACCAGTTTTAATTTCAAAGTAAAAATCCCAGTTAAAGGTCTTTTATGACTTGGCTTTCTTCTGCTTCAGCTATGAAGTACTGGTCTCAGTAGAGTCTTCGTGCGGCTTTTGCTGGGAACTCCCACCCTTGGTAAACGAGGACCATGTGCATTTTTCTGCTGTGTTCAGGCGCATACAGTGCAGACTTCAGAGTCAGACTACTTGGATGAAAAGGGCCTTGGCCAAATTATCCAGTTACCCCTCCTGTCTCTCCTCATCTACTTAGTAGAAGAGTACCTGCTTCATCAGAATTACTGGTATACTGAGTAGAAACTGCTTCTGTACAGGACATTGTAACCTCTGGCAAAATATTAGTTGATACTCATCTCATAGTTTGTCATCGTTTCTCTGGGGCTTAGTACATGTCCTTATTCTTAGGCAGCATCTCAGTCTTCTCTCTCCATATTCCATTCCTACAAAGACATCCTACAAAGGTAGGATGTGTGGAGTGATTTAACACATCATTTTTAAATTAAGCTTATTAAAACCTTAATTCAGTAGAATGCTCAAAGTTGACATTTAATCTTTCAACCTTTCTGGTTTAGTCTTTTTAAACGATATTTCTACAGCTGCCTAGTATAGTAGTGTTTTTTTCCCCTTGCCTTAGTAGTTGAAAGTATTACTTAATTAGGCTTCAGATCCTAATTCTAAGCATGGATTAAGTGAGATAATTATGTAAAAGTACCATGTCACCTGTAAAGAACCAAATAAATATGATATGTTCCTAATTTATTCTAGATGTTGAAGGTATAGAAGATTCCATGTTAATTCTGATCCCCTAGTGTCCTTTGGTTTTCCTTCTGATTGAATCTCTGGTATGAGCTTATATTTACCTTTCTTACTGGCTGGGTATGGGAATGGAAAGGCGGTATTAAGAAACAGTCACGGTTAATCAAGATTGATTAGTGTGATCACCTGTCTTTTATTCTGTTTTTTTTTCTTTTGGTTGAATGAGCTAACTCAGGAGGAATAAAGCAGAGTTTTAAAATAATCGATGGTTACCTAAAGCCATATCATTGAGTAGTTCTCTTACCTAAGTTGAATGTTGGCAAACTGTTGCCTGCAGGCCAAATCTGGTCCATTGGCCCGTTTTTATACAGCCAGGGAGCTATGGATGATGGTTTTTATGTTGCTAAGGAGTTGACAAAGGGAAGAGGAAGAATATACCACACTTACATGGCCTGTAACACCTAAAATCTTTACATCTCTGGCCAGACAGCAAAGAAAAATTAGTTCCTGACTCCTATCATAAGTCAGTGCTTTCCATCTAATTTGGAATGTACATTCTGTTTTTAAAATGTTGGATAACATTTTTAAGGTATTATCTTGTATATTTTCATATGAAATACATTTGCTGTGAGCTGGAGAAGCTCTAGGGTTGCCTCTGAGATAATGAGACTGTCTTGGAAATCATTATTTTGGCTTACGGTTTTTTACCCTTAGCTCTTTGTTTTCACCCATCTCCTTATTTAGTCCCCTTAGCAAAATACAGTAGTTCTCTTTTCTGTCAGAAAACTGACTCCTCTTTCTTGGTTGTATTCTGTGTATCTTCAACTAATCAGTACCTTAATATTTATCCGATTCTTTCATTTGGGTTTTGGGTTTCCCAACACATTTTGCTCCTCAAATTAATATTTTTCAGATCCTCAAAAGAAAGATTCAGAGACCAAGACTTAGCATCACGTGACAGAGACAGGAATTCAAGAGACAGATCACCTCGTGACAGAGATCGAAAAGATAAGAAGCGGTCCTATGAGAGCGCTAATGGCAGATCAGAAGACAGGAGGAGCTCTGAAGAGCGCGAAGCAGGGGAGATATAATTAGCTGTGTACATATCCTCAATCCTTAAGCTTCTTCTGGAGTTACATACTATTGTTTAGTTTACAGCTGTTCGGGGTGGCACAGTGAGCAGTTCCAGACACCGATCCAGCTAGGCTAGGTGTACAGCATCTTAACTCAGTCTGTACTTGTTTTCTTTGATGAAGCCTAAAACTACATCCATAGTTTCTGGTGAACCTGTAATACACTTCTGAAAGTCCAGTTTTATATAATAAGACACAGATGTCTTTATTCTTTCTAGTAGGACTGATAATGGGTGAATTGTGTTACTTGCCTTAGGATTTTCTGAACATTTGTAAAATGCTGTCTTCCTCTCTAGTCCCAAACAACAGCGACTTTGGGTATTTCTTTTTAATCCTTCTTCCTTTGACTCTATATCCCCTGACACTTCTACCCTCTAGTGGTAAGAGAAAGGGGTACAAGGAAGCAATATAACTTCTGTTCTAAGGTTCTATGCCCATTATTAATTAGTAGCTGATTACAGTTCAAAACATTTATACTGGAATGTGTGCTGGAGAAATTTAAAATACGAAGAGTTTTGTTTGTCTAACGGTGCCTATTTTAGAGTTGGAAGTTGAACAGCTGTTGCATTACATACTTTGCTTTTTTATTGAAATTTTGAAATCAAACATGTCTTGATTTTTCTGTTCTTCTTGAATAGCTACATTCAGGATGTTTTGAGATGGGGGTGGGGGCAGGGACTTTCATAAGCACTTGTTTTATTTTGTGTGTGTGGAGTACAAAGATGACACCCTTATTGTAAAAAATAATAAAGTGAAAGAATCACCACCACCATCATTAAACTGTAACTTGTCTAGTCAATTGTCACTAGAGCTATTTGCGGTGGCCATTTCTATTCTGTTATTATAGTGCCTTACTGTGCAAGGCACCAAAGGAAATAAATATATACTTACAGAGATTCAAGCTGAATTGTTGCTCCACCTGGGCCCTTGCTGATTATATTCCAGCTGCTTCAGGACTGTAACAACCACTGTAGAGAAGGACCAGACCTGCAGAAGAAATTGGGTTTGTTTGTTTTGTTTTTCTTCACATTGAACAAACCGAAATAAAAACATGGTGTAACCAGTGTAAAGAGACTTAACGATTTCTGCATTGAAAAGCTGTATATCCATTCATGTTGAAACAGTAGTTAAACTTGTGATTCTAGAAAAGCTGAGAAAATATTAAGTAATATAAGGATCTGTGAGTATAACTTAAGATCCTTTCAAGGATCACATCTCTCAGGTTAGGCTGTGGCACAGCTGAGAATCTTTGGAATCTGATCCAGCACAATATGCTGTACTGATATTCTGGGGGAAGAAAGTTCTTGTCTGTTTTTCCTATCCAAAAAGAAGCTGTTAACATCCATTATTCATTATACCTCAATTACTGGTATTCAGATTTTCCCCGGTATAAATAAGGCAATACAAAGTTGTTCTGTTTTTTCTTTAGCTGTTGTAATTTGAAAATGAAAATAAGGTCTCACCTTCAGCAGAGGTAGGGAAGGCAGGAGAGGGCTGAGAACAGAGGTTTGGTGGCAGAGGCTGACTTGGAGGGCCAGGCAGGGGACTGCCAGTGGAGTGAGTAGTGCTGGGGCCACAGGTGAGCAGGACTGTTCTGAACTTCAAGGTGGGCCTTCATGTTTTCCAGGTATCAGCAGAGACCAGGATGTCAGAGGTTTGGGGTCTATAAATACACCAAGGGTCAAACCAAACCGACAGCATAACAGGGTTCAGGCTGCAAGTAAGGCATTCAGACTCGCAGAACTGGGCTATCGGTCGAGGATTCAGCCAAGGGAAGCCTTGTAGGAAGCGCCCACACCTGAATCTGCTGATACTGCTCTGGGAGAAGCTGCTAGGGTCACTCCTGTACCTGGGTACTGCTGACTGCTTGTAACAGAAGACCCAGCTCCAGCAGCCTTATACAAGGAGATCACTCAAAACTCAGCTGCTTGAGTTCCATGTGACAGCTCCATTCTCAGGGTAGCACCAGATAACCCAGATGAACTGTTCCCAAACCAGCTTCATCTTGCCTGACACACGGAACCAAAACGCTGACATGCCAAGGTTTAAGGCAAAAGAGGGTTTCTTGGCAAGTCAGCTGAGTGAGGAGATGGGAGAACAGATCTTAAACTGGCCACCCCAAAAGTGTCAGAGTATTGATTGGATGATGAGTTATGAAGCAGGGCAGCATGCCTTGCCTTGGAAGAATTGACATTGTTAAAATACCCATTCTACACAAAGCATTCTGCAGGTTCAGTGTTCTGTCAAATTACCCATGACGTTTCTCACAGAACTAGAACAGTCCTAAAATTCATATGGAACCATAAAAGATCAAGACAGATGGAGTAGAAGGTTGGTGTGAAGGTTTGGTTTTTGTTTGGTTGCTTGGGGTTTTTTGGGGTTTTTTGGCTGCACTGGATGACTCTTGGGGTCTTAACTCAGCGACCAGGGACCAGACCCAGGCCCCCTGCAGTGGTAGCGTGGAGTCTTAACCACTGGACCGCCAGGGAATTCCCTGTAAGCTTTTATGAACAAAGCCCTATTGTATAGCACAGAGAACTGCATTCAGTACCCTATGATAAACCATAATGGAAAAGTATTAAATGTGTATGTATAACCAGATCACTTTGCTATACAGCAGTAATTAACACAACATTGTAAATCAGCAGTACTTCAATAAAAAGAAGCGGAGGTGTGGGGTGCACGGGGAAAGGTGATTGGAAAACGTGCAGGGGTCATTCTGCGCTAGTGGAACTCAGCTACAGGCCTCTGCAGGTTGGAAAGGTCACCAGGCAGGTGTCTGAGCGTGCTCCGCTGGAGGTGGGTTGGGGGGTGGTCCTCGCCAGCCTTAACCAGTTCACTTGCACCAGGTGCGGTTGAGACTCCCAAGTGCCTGGGAAGGAGCCCTGCCAGCCATCTTAGTGTTCAGGCTCCTGGCCTCTTGGGAAACATACAGATGTTAACCGTGACAAGTGAGGCAGGTAAAGCAGATTTGACTAATCCTCATGCACCATTTCAGCCCACTGCATCTTTGGATCATTCTTCAATCTTTTATTTAAGTGTTAAAAATTTAGTTTTTTGACTGTACCACATGGCTGTGGGAGCTTAGTTCCCTGAATAAGGATCAAACTCGATTCTCCTACAGTGGATACGCATTTTCTTAACCACTCATCCATTGAGAAAGTCCCTTGTTCCTCAGTCTTGAGGAAGGAATGGCAGTGCCCACTCTGAATACTTTTTGCTGGTAAGGGGTGTGTAGACCTAACAAGGACTTAGTAATGAAGCTGTTAGCACTCATTTGAAAATACTCTTACTCCTGATTTCAAGTTAACATTTTGACCCCAATAAGCAAACGGCACCTATGTGCCAGCTGTCACAACATTTATAGGCCAAAGTTGGTCATCAAAAAGATGTACCTTGGTGGGGAGGGGAGGGTAAAGCACACAGAATGTAAGTGCGAGACATATTGATAAACTTCACACATCAAGTCAGGGGTCAGTGGCTTACTTTGACCTAAAGTGCCTCAGTTGTTAACCAGTTTAGCTGAAACACTTAGATGCTAAATATGGAAGGGACATGGGCAGGGAAGATTAAGTATGATTGCTACAATATTCTGACCAAGTGGACTCTTAAAGGGGAAGGACACCCAGGGTTATTTGAGGACACAAGGAGAGGACCAAGTTCCAGCTTCCGGGGGACTGGAAATTGGGTTGATTAGTCCAACCCGACCTTAACATCTGAGGGCTCTTTTCCTAAGTGTCTGTGAAGGTAGAGGTGGTGGAAAATTGCTGACCAGCATAACTAAGGGGTCAGCATGATCAAATATATAAAAAGGTTTGGAGTAACATGTCCAACAGCTAGAGAGAGTCCCTGCTTTTGCCAGAGTCTGAGAAATCCTAATCATTGTTCTTCCAAGCCCGGGAGGTCAAAAGAACAGTCATTCTGGTAACCTAACAAGTTACTAAAGTAACTTACCTTCTGAAGAATTTTAACCAAAGCCAGCACTGCAGCAGTCTTGTTCAGCTTAGTTTCTTTCTCACAGCTTCTTTCTGGAAAGCAACTTAAGATCTGCTAGGGACTCCCTTGCCCATTCAGAGAAGTCAGTGTCAGGGCTATGGAACCAGACAAGGTTTGGATGACCTTGGGCAAGGTTTGTTTCCCTTCTGCAGCAGGGTCTCTTTTTCCCATTGTGTTCATCAGAAGGTCTAGTCCAGCAAGGATGGCACTGGTCTTCTAGATGTTTACCCTTCTAAGATTTCAGGGCAGAGGTTCATTATCTCCTCCTCTTAAGAGTTTCCTGGGGAACTTACGCCTGCCAATACAGGGGACACCGGATCAATTCCTGGTCTGGGAATATTCACGTGCCACAGAGCGCATAGCTGCTTCGGGGAGGCACTAGTCCAGGCACCAGTTAGATCCTTGGCACTTTCACTGACAAGGGCCCTGGTTCAATCCCAGGTTGGGGAATAAATATCCCACAAGCTATGTGACTTAAAATCGTAGCTGCGTCACATGAATCTTCCCCATCTGACGGTCTAGAGACTGGAGACCAGGCTTTTCAAAATTTCTCCAGACACCTTAGTTATGAACATAGCCTCAAAGCTAGATATTTGAAACAGAGTAAGTGGCCCCCATATTGATCAGAAAGTCCAAAAATTGATTTATTACTGTCCTAGTCCTGTGAGGTTCCATATGCTGGAAATTGATGGACTTGGCAGGACTTAGGGGAGCCCTTGGGTTCCTTGGTCTCTATCATTCTCAGCTATCTCAGCCATCTGATGTGCCACTTGTCTTACTATCTTCTTCCAGAGTCTTCCTTAGAATGGCACAATCTTTTCTGGGGTCCCTCCTGTTTGAAATATGCACAGTGGTGGTGGGGGGTGTCTTTTTTTTTTTTGGTTGTGCTATGTGGCATATAGGATCTTAGTTCTCTAACCAAGAATCAAGCCCACACCCCCTGCAGTAGAAGTGTGGAGTCTTAACCACTGGATCGCCAGGGAAGAGGTCTCACTATTGATTGCCCCATTCACATAGAAGCCTGGGGCCTCCTACCTTTTGCCAAGTGCCTTGTAGGGTCTTCACCCTGGTCCAGCTCTTCCCTCTGTGAAGACAGAGTGGCCTGTTTCATTCTCTTGTTCTCTTCTGAGCCTGCCCTGCCATTAGAAACTGCAGGCAATCTCAACAGGTTAAGACATAGGCATTCCAAGAGCACCTTCCATTTTTTGTGTATGGTAGAAGTAGGGGGGGGGCACTCTAACCAATAAGTTTTATTAACCACCTTTAAGTTCTGGGGCCTCAGGGTCTGTATCTGTATAATGCCTCTTAGCTTTGAAGACCCTTGCTAGAAATTCTGAAAGACCCTCATTTGGGTTCTGTTTATCTCTTGTACTTTTAAAACTTCTTCATTTGAGCATCCCTCTTTGAATCAGTCTCAACTTTTGGCCTATCCCCAGCATTCACATCCCACTTATCATCTGCTGTTGACATAGCCATGCTCACAGCCTCCCACACCGGCTTGTCAGGGCTACATAACTGCCTCCTCACGAGTTTTATCCAGCACCATTCTGCGATCTTCTGAAATGAGAAGGGTATTGAATGAAATTCTGAACATCTGCCCAGGTCGGATTTGGAGTTTAAAAAAAAAAAAATTTTTTTTTTTTCTTTGACGAAAAAAGAATTCTTCCATTCTCTCTGCTTCATCTCTATAAGTTGGCATATTGTTCTTCCAATTAAATCTGAAGTTGAACGTGAGACTGGACCCAGATCATCCCCATCAGCTGCCCGGTCTCAGCATTCACATCCCCAGTGGGGACTTGCCTTGTTGGACGCTGCCCCACCTGAGTTTGCATAGCTCCCTGGCCCAGTCAAGTGACAGGTATGAGAAGGGCAAGATCACTCCTGTGGGCCCCTCAGAGACCGGAGGGCCCCAAGCCTGAGGCTGTGCTCAGGGGAAAGAGCAGCAGCCGCCTTGGGTAGGGTGAACAGCAATCCCCCTTTCCGTTAGGATTAAGCAAAACAGGTTTCTCTGCCTTCCCTTCCTGTTGGACCATGACCTGACGTCTTTGCACAGGCTTATTCTGATTCAGTCACTGTACCTAAGGTACTTCATCCCATTTTTCTTCCCATTTACAAAGTAAATCCAGTTGCAGAGGGATACTGTAAATGCAGGATCCATTTACAGGCCATTTTGCTCAGGAATCTACAGGATATTGTGGTCATGCTCTGTTACCAAAAATTAACATCACTTTCTTTTCCATGGATTCATACCTGAAAGTCTCCCAATTTTGGAAAATGCAGTCTAGAGGGCTGCAAGGGGGAACTGAGTACTTCCCGTTTTGAAGGGGCTTTGCTTCCAGGTGGTCTCAGTAATGAAGTCTTTCTAAGGGTCCTTGCTGCCATTACCAAGCTCAATCCCCAAGTGTCAATTCTTTTATTATTTACTTATTTTTGGCTGGGCTGGGTCTTCATTGCTGCACACACGGGTTTTCTCTAGTTGCAGAGAGCAGGAGCTACTGTATGTTGTGGTTCACGGGCTTCTCATTGCGGTGACTTCTCCAGTTGCGGAGCGCAGGCTGTGGGGTGCTCAGGCTTAATTGCTCCATGGCATGTAGGATCCTCCCAGGCCAGGGCTCGAACCTGTGTCCCCTGCATTGGCAGGCAGATTCTTTACCACTGAGCCATCAGGGAAGTCCCCCCAACAGGCGATTCTGAACAACTGAAACAATAAGATGAAGATGGACAGAGACAAGACCCAAACAAGATCAGCAACCAAAAACCCTTGGCCTCCAACGCAGGTAGAGGGTACCTCAGCAGCTGTGACTTTTGTATTGTCTGCCAGAATCCTTCCAGGTAGATGGGCCCCCAGCCCATGACCTGGTCAGGGTTATCGGATGGTTTAAGCACTGCTGGATTTCTTTGATGCGGTTACTCACCCACAAGACATCTTCCAAACTAGCTTCTGTGAAATGAAATGTCGGTGGCACCTGGCAGGGGAGATTCAGGGGAGGTCCTGGAACAAACGGACCAGGCAGCTGCTTGGACCCATCCGCGGGCTCTCAGTTCCAACCAAGGGCCAACAAGCATAAAGTCCACCTGGGCTTCCCCTCCTACCAGGCTCCACAGATGTGTTACCAACTCAATGTGTTACCAACTCAGCTTTGTCCTGCCGCATTGCACAGAGAGCCAAACACTGAGATGCCGAGTTTGGGGACAAAGAATGGGTATATTCCAGCCAAAAGAGGAGATGGGATAACAGATCTCAGATCTCGAATCTGCCTCCCAGAAAGGGAGGGGCTCAGTGTATATACAGGACGACGAAGAGGCAGAGCTGATGAGGGATGGGGAGAGGAGACAGGAAAGAGGTGCAGGAATCTTCCTGTGCACAGGTGCAATGAAGCTACAAGGAGGTTGTGGGAGCGGGCACCCACTCATGCTGGGGGAGGTGGAGGGTGGGTGGTTCCATCCAGCCTTAACCGGCTTAGCTGAGGCTCCAAGGTCCCGGAAAATAACCCAGGCAGACACTGTTCAGGCTACCTGCTGCTTGAGAGAACACCGAAGTGTCCTTGATTAGTGGAGACAGGTGAAATGGATTTGATCAATCATCACGTACCATTTCAAAACCATTGCTCCTGTGTCTGTAAAGAGCAAGGCCATCTTTGCTTAGGTCTATGGCCCAATTGAGTCAAGTTCCCATTTGGAAACCAAGCAAAGTGGACAGAGTTAGTGACATCCCTAATTGACTTCGGTCTGGACTCCTGAACCAAACACTGGCCAGAGGGCTGGGACCACACGACGAACGTTAGGCTTAGATGTATCAGGTGCCTCCCAGGTTATCGCTGCTCACCTCCACCTGCAAACTGGCATCACTGCCAGACCACACGGCTGTCCACGGTGGCGGTAGGAGGTTGGAGCTTATAGGGAGAAGCCCAGTATCCCCAATGATTCCTTTGCCTGAACACACACCCATACCATACAACCCAGTAACCCTACTCCTAGATATTCAAGAAAATTGACAGCTTCCTTCCACACACAGACTTACATTTGAATGTCCATAGCATTGTATTCATAATGGCCGTAAACTAGAGACAACCAACTAGAGAGATGATAAACAGATTCTGACATCCCTACAAAGAAAGGAACTCCTATCAGTAAAGGTGGCAACCTGAACATGTCCTTAAAAGCTCATGCTGTTGCTAAAGAAGCACACAGTACATAATGTACAGTTCATGTGAAATCCCAGAACAAGCAGTTTGCCTGGGGCTGGAGGTCAGGAGAAAGAGCACTGACCACAAACGGACAGGAGGGAACTTCCTGGAACTACTCCATGTCTTGACTGGCAGTGGTTTGGGTGCCTACAGTCTTCAGAAGGTACCCTCTTGATTTTTCATTTTTGGCCATACCATGAAGCCTGTGGGATCTTAGTTCCTTGACCGGGGATCGAGCCCATGCTCCCTGCAGTGGATTCTTAACCACTGGACCACCCAGGGTAGTCCCAAAAGGTACTCTTGAGATGAGGTTATTTTCTTCTTTGCAAAAATATGCTTTTCCTGGTGACAATATGGACTCTTAGACAGTGTGTCTCACCAGGAAAGCTGGTTAAAAACCTGACTTGGGGGTCGGTACCCACCCCCTGCCCATCTCAGGATGAGTTGTGTGTGCTGCACTCTGGTGACTTGCACAAGCGAGGTGGCCTCTGAGCTCTACCGCAGAGGCCGCTGTGACCTGCTAGGCCAGCCTGTGTCAGAGACTGTTCTCCAAAGCTCCGAGAAACAAGTGGGTGCCGGTGGCAGCGTTACTAGTGTGGTTTTCAAACAATAGCAGTTGGCAGTGCCTGGTGGGAAAAGAGCCTAGAGAAACTACTCAAGAGGAATTCCATGCAGACCAACCTGCTGTGTAACTTTTCCAGCTTCCATTTAGTAGAAAGGGAAACACACGCTCTGAAGGTGAGGTGAGGCTGAAAGTTGTGAAAACGTATCTTGATGTAAGAGATAATTACAGGTTGTAAGAAAAGGCATTCCAGTCACAGGAACCCTTTCTAAAATGAGTAGTTCTCAAGCCAGGCTGCACATCAGTCTCTTTAGGACCTTTAAAGCATTTCACTTTCTCTTTTTATCGAAGTAGTACACAAATACAGGTTTTTTAATTATTTTATTTCTTGGCTGCATGGTACAGCAGGAGGGATCTTAGTTCTCTAACCAGAGATCGAACCTGACCCCTCGAAGGGGAAGCTGGGAGTCTTAACTCCTAGACTTACAGGGAAGTCCCAAACACAGTATTTTTTTTTTTGAACTGAATATGGTTTTAATAGTACTAAAGGATGTATGTTTTAAAAAAAGAACAAACATCAGTCCCCTTGTAATCTCACTCCTGTTCCTTAGACATTTAAGCTTTTTAACCTTAAGTGTACAGCTTGATGAATTTTTACACGTGTATCCACCTAACCTCACCCAGATCAAGATCCAGACCATTCCAGCATCCTCAAATACTCACTGGTACCTCTGTCCAGTTAATACTGCCTTGCCTCAAGACAAGTACTGTCACCATCAAATAGTTTTAAGGTGACCATCTGAAATGATTTTTGCCATTTCATCTAGTGAAGTGAAAGTCACTCAGTCCTCTCTGACTGTGACCCCATGGACTGTATAGTCCATGGAATTCTCCAGGCCAGAATACTGGAGTGGGTAGCCTTTCCCTTCTCCAGGGGATTTTCCCAACCCCAGGACTGAACCCAGGTCCCGCATTGCAGGCAGATTCTTTACCAGCTGAGCCACCAGGGAAGCCCATTTCTTCTAGTACTTTCTCCATAATTCTAAATAATAAGTGTACACTGCTATTCCTTGGTTTGCCAACTTTGGACAGTAACTAGGAGCTTCCTACTTTGGTAGGTCAAACTTCACTCGTTTACTCACCTTCCTTACCCACTGACGGAGAAGGCAATGGCACCCCATTCCAGTACTCTTGTCTGGAAAACCCCATGGATGGAGGAGCCTGGTGGGCTGCAGTCCATGGGGTCACGACTGAGCGACTTCACTTTCACTTTTCACTTTCACACAATGGAGAAGGAAATGGCAACCGACTCCAGTGTTCTTGCCTGGAGAATCCCAGGGATGGCAGAGCCGGGTGGGCTGCCGTCTACGGGGTCGCACAGTCAGACATGACTGAAGCGACTTAGCAGCAGCAACTTACCCACTGAAGCTGAGAAACTCTCAGGTTTCTACACCGCAGCACCACACCACCCACCCTGGGCACCTGGGTACTTTAAGCACCGCAGGTGATCCTAAGTGGCACTGAGCCCAGAGGGCCCCAAGCCGGTGGTGACCCAGAAACTGACATGAAACCAGCCTGACAACGCCAGAATGTTTGCCAAGAAGGGCTCTGATGATAGTTAAACTAGGACACGTCATCAAGCTCTGGACTAATTTGTAGTTGGAAGGAAGTCATGAGAAACACCAGCGTGTTTCTAAGATTTTTACTGATCATCATGTGTGTTCTCATGGCTCTCCACCCCTTTCTCCCAGGCAGCCACACACTCTGTACAGTTAAACTCGACCAGTAGAGCTTTCCCTGAGGAGTGCGGGCACCGGGCCTGCCTTAGAGGAAGGCTGGTTTGCACCTGATCGGCACCATAAGCAGGGCAGGCAGTCTCTTTCCTTTGGAGGAGCCTCTCCAGCCTGGAAGGGCCTCCCAGGTGGTGCTCGTGGTATAGAATCTGCCTACCAAGGCAGGAGGTGCAAGAGACGTGGGTTCAACCTCTGGGTTGGGAAGATCCCCCTGGAGGAGGAAATGGCACCCCTCACCCCAGTGTTCTTGCCTGGAGAATCCCATGGACAGAGGAGCCTGGTGGGCTATAGTCCATGGGGCCTCAGAGAGCCGGACACAACTGAATGAGCCTGTGTGCATGCGCGTGCACACACTCTCCCTTCCCCCCACTTTGCTGCCATGCCCTTCAACCCGAAGACCCTCACTGAACCTCAACTGGGGAGCATCTCCAGGCTGTGTCCCCACAACTGTGAGAGGCAGGGCTGCCTCGCGCCTCCCCACATTTCTGATTGCTTTTTCTCACTCAGACCCCAAGCTTTGCAGCAGCTTCATCAACCAAGAGGGGGTGCTCCCTTGGTTCCCCTTGCCTGGATGGCTCTGTCCTCGCCACATCCTCAGCCTCTGGCATCAGCTGGGCGGACGCCCCACCAGCAACCCACCGATGCTGGTCTGCACAAAGAACCTTACTCTCTGCCTGCTCCCAGAGCAGGGATGGGACCTGCTTCCTCTCTCCTCCGAGGCGGCCCTTTCTCCTGCCCCGTCCTCCACATGCTGTGGGTGTGTGGGTGCGTCTGACCACCTGGAAAGGGTCCTTATAGCAATGACGTCATTGCTGCCAAATCCCAGGCATGAAATAGGAGCCTCCCTCTGTGGGCTCAAGAACCCAGGCTGGGATCACCTGTGAGTCCTCTCTGTTCCTCTCGGAAAGGGCATGCACCTGTGAGGCAGCAGGTATGTGAGAATGGGGAATGGCCAGTTTAACGAGGGAGAAACAGGCTTAGAATGCTTTAAACACACACACACACACACAAGGTCACAAATGCACTTCAGCAGCTGGAGATCCAGTGGGGGGCTCAGCTTCGGGGCCACGGTGGCTCTCCTCTCCCGTGGACCCCATCTTCCTGTCCCAGGACATGCTCCCTGGTTTGCTGAGGCAGGACTGTTAAGCACCAAGCGGGGAGACCTGGGCACCCCGGTCCAGGGAGGAGGCTGCCCCAGCTCTCAACCTGGCCTCCCCGGGGAGCCACAATCCCCCAGCAGACTCAGGGCTGGCAGAAACCTAAGTCACTTGGTGCCCTTGGCACAGACCCAGGGTCTGGGGGAGGCACAGTCCGAAGCCACCAGCTTGCCTCCCTCCAGGCACCCGCACTCGAGATCTGGCTGGTCCTGGTCTTCCTCTGGGAGCCTGGGGAAGGGTGAGAGCACAGAGAGGCCTTCAGGAGGACGGGCCCTCCTGGCCTGTGCGGCCGCTGCCTGTGTACTGCTGGGATCGCCGCCTGGAGCCCGGGGTCGGGGAAAGCCCTGGGGCAGGAGCCAGGAGGCTGCACCCCCTCCCCCCCGCCCCAGGTGTCAGCTGGGTGGCCCTGGGCAAACCACCAAACCTCTCTGAGAGGCACACTCCTTATCCAGAGAAGAGGGTGACAGTCCTTCTTGGGCAAATGCGTGGGGGACCCAAACAAGGGATGGCATGATGGGGACCAAGTGAAACTGAAATACCCATCCTAGGAGGGGGATGGAGAAGGGGAGGGGGGTGGGAGAGGACTCAACTTGGGGACAGGTGAAGGGGAAGGCTTCAGGGTCCTTCTGGTGCTGCTGTGATGTCACACTGGTCACACAGGGGGGCCAGTACTAGCAAACGGGACAGAGGGGCCAGCCACGGTCACTCACAGCTGGGGTGGCAGGGGGGTCCCGTCGATCCAGTGCCAGCCCTGGGGGCCTCGTCGGGCTCCCACCCAGGAGTACTTGGTGACCGGGTGTCTGCTCAGGAAATCCTGAGGGAGGAAAGCAGTGAGTCATTCTTCTCACGTCACTGGGACGGCTCACCTGGGCTTCCATCCCCGTCCGATCCCCCCACCCCGGCTTCCACAAGTTCCCAGCTCCCCAAGCCAGAGACGTGACTCATTTCTCCCCAAACGCCAGGAAGTGGGAAGCTGTCTTGGATGCTTGCTGGTTGACAGGCACTGTGCTCAGGGCTGGGGACCAGAAATGGGGCGATCCCCTCTCAGCCTTCAAGGGGGTAACGGATGTGATCCTCCATCCCCACAAGCAATGCATGATGGGTACTGAGCAGACAGAGAAACGAGGAAGCTCTGAGAAGATGGTGAAAGGCATGGGGAAAGCTGGGAGCCTACGGAGAAATCCAGGTGACAGACAGCAAGCAGCCTCACTGGGCGGGAGGCTGCAGAGGTGGTCAGGGAACAGATGGTCACCACCACAGTTGCCAGCAAGAATAATAAACTACATTACATCCACTGGGGAAGTATTGTTAAGACCACTAAAGGGGACTTCACTGGGGTGAAGTGCGTAAGAACCTTCCAATGCGGGGGGACAAGGGTTCAATCCCTGGTTGGGGAACTAAGATCTCACATGCCAAGGAGCAACTAAGTCTTGAGAACCGCAACTACAGAGCCCTCACGCTCCAGAGCTTCTGTTCCGCAATGAAGACCCAGTGCAGCCAAAATCAATAATAGTAATAATAAAAGATGTTTTAAAGAAAGACCATTAAAAATAAGGGTGAGTATGAAATCCATGGGGCAACATGGGGAAAAGTTATAGTATGTGAGGGGTTAGAGTCCATGAAAAAGCTGAATTAAAGTTGTGGCCTGATTATAAGAATGGAAAAAAATGTGTACACCCCTGGACACAGACACATGAGGAACAACAAAACCAAAACAAGGATGTGCAGGGAGCTGTTGGAGATGCTTTTTTCTTTTAAATACTTGTCCTCAATGCCATGTTTTTAGCAATGAATTAAAGCAAAAAAAACCCGTGTTTAAAAATGTTGACAGGGGGAGAGTGGGAAAGAGGCTCAAGAGGGAGGGGATATATGTATATTTATGGCTGACTCACGTTGTAGTATGGCAGAAACCAACACAACATTGTAAAGCAATAATCCTCCAATTTAAAAAAAATCTTCAACTCGAAAAAAGATGTTTCCATATCCTAAGCCCTGGTGTAGGGAACTGGAAGGTGGAAGGGCGGGGCAGCTGTCCATACCAGCCGAGTCTTTCCAGAACATAAGTTGTGCTATGTCACAAGAGCGGTATCATGGTTCCTATTGCTCAGATGGGTAATTCCACTTTAGGGAAGAAATCCAAGAACAGAAAGAGAAAATGAACGTTCTCAAAATTTCCTGCTGCTATTTATAAAGATAAAATGGAAACCACCCAAATGCTCAGCAGTCAGGAAATAACTAGGCAAATTATGGGATATCAACATGATGGAAAATTACAGTGCTCTTAAAGATGACAGGCACACCAAAGACACAGTTAGGCAAGAAAAATGTAAATATGAAATCATGCCAAGTGGAAAAAAGCAAACCATGCCAGCAAGCCCATGGCGCTCACACATGGCAGCACGCACATTAGTGATGACAGGAAGTGGCCTGGCATACGTCTGACATAGACTTAGTTCCTCTCTACCAGTGTTCAGGATGACAGAGACAAAAGTTCTATGTTTGACCCTGGGGACTAGGAAGCAAGCACGGGGACTTCCCTGGAGGACCTATGGTTAAAACTCTGGACTTTCACTGCAGAGGGTGCAGGTTCAAGCCCTGGTAGGGGAACTAAGATCCAACAGGCTGTGCAGTGTGGCCCCAAAAAATAAAACCCACAGAAAGGAAGCACAGAATGATGCCTGCCCCCTTGATGACACTATTTGTCCTTCGGGTCTCAGTTTAAAGGTGACTAGGGACACCACGGAACCCCTCCCCTGGATCACTACAACCTTCATAGTTTGGAGCGTGATATGAGACACTGACCTTGTCAGTTTTCTGTATCGGTGAACTTGGTGAGGACTGGGGGCCTGCCCTATTGGTCACTGACCGTGAGAGCCCAGCACACAGCAGACCAGCCCAACAAAATGCACCCCCCAACCCACATGTCCCTGCCAATAACCAGCAAGGGCCACAGGTAACACGCAAGCTGTGAGGCCAGCCCTGCACCCAGAGCTGTTGGTGCAGACCCATCCCCACCACCCCTTTCAGGAACATCAGCTGGGAGAAGAACCTAAAAGAACTTCCAGACTGAGGGGTGACAGCCTTACCCCTTTTGAAACCCCAAAGACCAGAAGACCAGACTGCACAAGGCACACAGCCATGCCTGGGCATTTTATTTGCTCTCTGGCTGGACTCCACAGGCTGGGGCCCAGGGGCAGGGCTGGAGGGAGCTTTGGAGGGGATGAGAAGGAAACTGGGCTGGCTTTGAGGCAGAGGGCAGGCCAGCCCTGAGCATCTTGCAACTGTGGCTGCAGCAGACCGGCCTCCTGCTGCCCAGCCCCGGCCTCCTGGGAAGAGTCACTGCCTAATCACCAGATCTTAGAGCTTCTTCCAGTGCTGAGAAGGAAGCTATCACTGCAGAGCAGCGCTATGGGGCCTGGCCACCCCTTACTCAAATTCTGGTTCTGTGACTTGCAAGTTACGTGACCTTAGGCAAGTTCCCTGACTTTTCAGAGCTTCAGTATTATCCTCTGTAAAGTGGGGGATGAGTGCAATTGTGTGGTAGTTTGACCATTCTTTGGCTTCGCCTTTCTTTGGGACTGGAATGAAAACTGACCTTTTCCAGTCCTGTGGCCACTGCTGAGTTTTCCAAATTTGCTCGCATATCGAGTGCAGCACTTTCATAGCATTTTCTTTCAGGATTTGAAATAGCTCAACTGGAATTCCATCACTTCCACTAGCTTTGTTCATAGTGATGCTTTCTAAGGCCCACTTGACTTCACATTCCAGGATGTCTGGCTCTAGGTCAGTGATCACACCATCATGATTGTCTGGGTCGTGAAGATCTTTTTTGTACAGTTCTTCTGTGTATTCTTGCCATCTCTTCTTAATATCTTCTGCTTCTGTTAGGTCCATACCATTTTTGTCCTTTATCGAGCCCATCTTTGCATGAAATGTTCCCTTGGTATCTCTAATTTTCTTGAAGAGATCTCTAGTCTTTCCCTTTCTGTTGTTTTCCTCTATTTCTTTGCATTGACCGCTGAAGGTTTTCTTATCTCTTCTTGCTATTCTTTGGAACTCTGCATTGAGATGCTTATATCTTTCCTTTTCTCCTTTGCTTTTCACTTCTCTTCTGAAATTTCACAGCTATTTGTGAGGCCTCCCCAGACAGCCATTTTGCTTTTTTGCGTTTCTTTTCCATGGGGATGGTCTTGATCCCTGTCTCCTGTACAATGTCACGAACCTCATTCCATAGTTCATCAGGCACTCTGTCTATCAGATCTAGGCCCTTAAATCTATTTCTCACTTCCACTGTATAATCATAAGGGATTTGATTTAGGTCATACCTGAATGGTCTAATGGTTTTCCCTACTTTCTTCAATTTCAGTCTGAATTTGGCAATAAGGAGTTCATGATCTGAGCCACAGTCAGCTCCTGGTCTTGTTTTTGCTGACTATATAGAGCTTCTCCATCTTTGGCTGCAAAGAATATAATCAATCTGATTTTGGTGTTGACCATCTGGTGATGTCCATGTATAGAGTCTTCTCTTGTGTTGCTGGAAGAGGGTGTTTGTTATGACCAGTGCATTTTCTTGGCAAAACTCTATTAGTCTTTGTCCTGCCTCATTCCATATTCCAAGGCCAAATTTGCCAAGCCAGGCTTCAGCAATATGTGAAACGTGAACTTCCTGATGTTCAAGCTGGTTTTAGAAAAGGCAGAGGAACCAGAGATCAAATTGCCCACATCTGCTGGATCATGGAAAAAGCAAGAGAGTTCCAGAAAAACATCTATTTCTGCTTTATTGACTATGCCAAAGCCTTTGACTGTGTGGATCACAATAAACTGTGGGAAATTCTGAAAGAGGTGGGAATACCAGACCACCTGATCTGCCTCTTGAGAAATTTGTACGCAGGTCAGGAAACAACAGTTAGAACTGGACATGGAACAACAGACTGGTTCCAAATAGGAAAAGGAGTTCGTCAAGGCTGTATATTGTCACCCTGCTTATTTAACTTATATGCAGAGTACATCATGAGAAACGCTGGACTGGAAAAAGCACAAGATGGAATTAAGATTGCCAGGAGAAATATCAATAACCTCAGATATGCAGGTAACACTACCCTTATGGCAGAAAGTGAAGAGGAACTAAAAAACCTCTTGATGAAAGTGAAAGTGGAGAGTGAAAAAGTTGGCTTAAAGTTCAACATTCAGAAAACGAAGATCATGGCATCCGGTCCCATCACTTCATGGGAAATAGATGGAGAAACAGTGGAAACAGTGTCAGACTTTATTTTTCTGGGCTCCAAAATCACTGCAGATGGTGACTGCAGCCATGAAAATTAAAAGACACTTACTCCTTGGAAGGAAAGTCATGACCAACCTAGATAGCATACTCAAAAGCAGAGACATTACTTTGCCAACAAAGGTCCGTCTAGTCAAGGCTATGGTTTTTCCTGTGGTCATGTATGGATGTGAGAGTTGGACTGTGAAGAAGGCCGAGCGCTAAAGAATTGATGCTTTTGAACTGTGGTGTTGGAGAAGACTCTTGAGAGTCCCTTGGACTGCAAGGAGATCCAACCAGTCCATTCTGAAGGAGATCAGCCCTGGGTTTTCTTTGGAAGGCATGATGCTAAAGCTGTAACTCCAGTACTTTGACCACCTCATGCGAAGAGTTGACTCATTGGAAAAGACTCTGATGCTGGGAAAGATTGAAGGCAGGAGAAGGGGATGACAGAGGATTAGATGGCTGCATGGCATCACTGACTCGATGGACGTGAGTCTGAGTGAACTCCAGGAGTTGGTGATGGTCAGGGAGGCCTGGCGTGCTGCGATTCATGGGGTCACAAAGAGTCAGACACGACTGAGCGACTGAACTGAACTGAACTAAAGTGGGGGAGATGTTTGCAATGAGGCCTGAGATCATGTCCACAAAGCCAAGGGCGTGTAGTATACACTCATTAAATGAGGAGTCTCCAGTCTGCTGGGTGGAGTGTAAAGCTTCGTGTCTCATTCCAACATACAAGACCTCATCTGATGTTTGCCAAGGTGATCCTGCCCTTCTCTGTCAGCCCTAGGCCATCAGGCTCTCTCCCTGGGCCTTCCCCACCCAGCTCCACCCATTCCATTCCTTGCAGCTCAGACTCCACTAACCTGTTCCCATTGTTAGCGAAAACTGTGACGTGGGAAAAGCACTGTTTAGAGATAAAAGTTTAAGAGAAGGAAATGGCAACCCACTCCAGTACTCTTGCCTAGAAAATCCCATGGATGGAGAAGCCTGGTAGGCTGCAGTCCATGGGGTCACAAAGAGTTGGACACAACTGAGTGACTTCATTTTCACTTCACTTTCATGCATTGGAGAAGGAAATGGCAACCCACTCCAGTGTTCTTGCCTGGAGAATCCCAGGGACGGTGAAGCCTGGTGGGCTGCTATCTAAGGGGTCACACAGAGTTGGACACGACTGAAGCGACTTAGCAGCAGCAACAGCAGAGATAAAAGTAAATTCTAGAAATTTGGGGGGCTTCCCTGGTGGCTCAGATGATAAAGAATCAGCCTGCCATTCAGGAGACCTGGGTTCGGTTCCTGGGTCGGGAAGATCCCCTGGAGGAGGGCATGGCAACCCACTCTAGTATTGTTGCCTGGAGAATCCCCATGGACAGAGGAGCCTGGCAGGCTACAGTTCATGGGGTCGCAAAGAGTCGGACACGACTGAGCAACGAAGTACAGAAACTTAAGAGTAATTTACAGCTCAAAGGAAAGCTCTGTAAGGGCGGCGCTGACGCTGGGCCTCCACTGTCTCTAGCTGGTATGTCTCCAGTTTTGCTACCAATGTGGGGGTGGGGGATGTGATCCTGATATTACCTGAAAGCTTATGCTCTACATCTTAAAATTAAGGTAAACTACTTACCATGCTTTCATACATTTCTTCTTTAAAAACTGTGGTAAAATATACATATAAAATTTACCATTTTTAAGTGTGTGGCTCAGAGGCTTTAGGTTCACTCACTGCTTTATGACCATCACCGCCCCCCTTCATCTCCAGAACTTTTTCATCTTCCGCAACTGAAACCTTGCACCCATGAAGCAACTCTGATTTCCCCCTCCCCCGGCAACCACCATTCTACTTTTTGCCTTCAAACATTTGTGTTAATATTTAAATGTTTTAATGTTTAAATGTTTTAAGCTGAATCCTATGATATCTATTTGTGTTTTCATCTTTCTGCACTCAAGATGTGGCTTACAGTCGATGTGTACATTTCAAGAATCTTCTTCCTTCCCCATTCAGGAAACTAAGATCATGGCATCCAGTCCCATCACTTCATGGCAAATAGATGGGGAAACAGTGGCTGACTATTTTTCTGGGCTCCAAAATCACTGCAGATGGTAATTGCAGCCATGAAATTAAAAGACGCTTACTCCTTGGAAGGAAAATTATGACCAACCTAGACAGCGTATTACAAAGCAGAGACATTACTTTGTCAACAAAGGTCCATCTAGTCAAGGGTATGGTTTTTCCAGTGGTCATGTATGGATGTGAGAGTTAGACTATAAAGAAAGCTGAGCACAGAAGAATTGATGCTTTTGAACTGTGGTGTTGGAGAAGACTCTTGAGAGTCCCTTGGACTGCAAGGAGATCCAACCAGTCCATCCTAAAGGAGATCAGTCCTGGGTGTTCATTGGAAGGACTGATGTTGAAGCTGAAACTCCAATAATTTGGCCACCTGATGCAAAGAGCTGACTCACTGGGAAAGACCCTGATGCTGGGAAAGATTGAGGGAAGGAGGAGAAGGGGATGACAGAGGATGAGATGGTTGGATGGCATCACTGACTCAATGGACATGGGTTTGGGTGGACTCCAGGAGTTGCTGATGGACAGAGAGGCCTGGCATACTGTGGTTCATGGGGTCGCAAAGAGTTGGACACGACTGAGCAACTGAACTGAACTTCCTCACCCCTGGGAAACCCAGCTGATCTTAAACCAGTGGCTAGTGAATCTAATGATTGATGGCACATGTGTGCAAGCTAAGTTGCCTCAGTTGTGTCTCTTTGAAACCTGTGGACTGTAGCCTGCCAGGCTCCCCTGTCCATGGGATTCTCCAGGCAAGAATACTGGAGTGCGTTGCCATGCCCTCCTCCAGGGGATCTTCCTGACCCAGGGATCGAACCTGTGAATCTTGTGTCTCCTGCACTGGCAGGCAGGTTCTTTACCACTAGTGCCACCTGGGAAGCACTGAAACTTTCTCCTTTCCTCTTAAACTCTTGAGGAAGAGGAGCTGTGTGTATCATTGGGCTGTGTGTGCTACTGGCACTTTGGCGTGTCCCATGAGTCTGTGCCTCCCAACTCGTGAGCCCAGCCTTTGCCAACCAGCCCAGCCCCTCTGCCAGCCGCCGGGCTGTCCTCAGCCGCTCTTTCCCACCTCCGCCTCGGTGCCTCCTGCAGCTTCTGGCCCTCATCCAGAACTCGGGACAATTCTAGAACTCCACAACCATGATATTCAGGATTTTAACTGCTTGAGACCCAAGTCTTCACTTTGGTCTTTTTGCAAAGGGCATTTTGGAAGTTCCTTTTTGAAAAAAGCTTATTGAAACTTTGTGATATATTTTCTGATTATATATACTTGTGTCACAAATGATTGATCCTATGTGCTAAGTTTTAAAAGAATTTAAGATCCATTTGCAATTGGGATAGTTCAGCCCATCTCCCCTCTTGGAGGACCCCAGTCACCGGGAGGCCATTTGTTCAGGTGACATCCAAAGTCATTGTGGACCAAACCTGTCTGATGTGAGGCCAGAGAGCAGGGACCTTTTGCTTCACCAGTTTTCTGATGACACTTGCTGTGCTGAGTGGGTCTCAGGAGATGGGCTGCTAAGTCCTTGCCCAGTTCACCCTCCACCCTCCATCAGCTCCAGGCACTCTCTAGGGACCCAGCAAGTTCTCACTGGCCTTCACTTTGCAGACCCAGCCAGGCTGGGTCTGGCAGGAACCATTATATTCTGATCTCTTGGGCTACCATTCCTCTACCATTTCCCCCTACTTCTAGAGCACACTATTTGTGGAACACCTAGAACATTCCAAAAAGCTGGAAAGAAGAAAAATTATCACTTGTGGCTCCAGTGATAACCATTAGTATACTTCCTTTCAGTACTTTTCATGCCCCTCCCCTGCCCACCTACCCACTTCTCACCTGAGTGTGTCTCAGCAGGGGTAGGGTAGCCTGGTGGGCTGAGCAGAAAGCCTGGCTGGTCTCCCAGGCCTCGGCTTCGGCAGCGAGGTAGTAGCACTGCCCCTCGGACCACATCCAGCCCTGGGGGCATGGTCGGCATCTGATCCCTGCAGCACACAGGGAGACCGGAGGTGAGCACAGGGTAAACTGTACAGAGCTCAGGGTTGGTATGGATGTTCAAATATCAGGGGGCAGGTGCGGAGACATGGAGCTGGCGAGCCTGGAAGGGGAGAGGGAAACGAGCACGGTGGGGGCGGGGCGAGCACGGGGTGGGGGGCGGGGCGAGCACGGGGGGGGGCGGGGCGAGCACGGGGGGGGGGGCGGGGCGAGCACGGGGGGGCAGGGCGAGCACCGGTTGGGGCAGGAGCGGGGGCGGCGGGGCGGGGCGGGGCGGGGCAGGTCCCGGGAAGGCTTAAGCACAAGCTTCATCCATCATCCATCCGGAACGGGCTCTAATCCCTTACCTTTGCTCACTGAGCCCCCTATCTTTGTGCATCTGCCCAGGGGGGTGTCTTTTTCTTTTTTTTCCTCAAAAGATTTTTTGGATTTGGCCCATTTTTAAAAGTCTTTATTGTATTTGTTACAATATTACTTCTGTTTCATGTTTGGGGTTTTTGGTCGCGGTGGGAGCTTAGCCACCCAACCAGGGACTGAACCTGTACTCCCTGCGTTGGAAGGCTAAATCCTAACCACTGGATTGCTAGGGATGTCTTTTACTAATTTCACAAAGAAGCTGGAAGGACTAGACACCCTGCTGGTGGAGCAGGGGAGGAAAGGGAGGAAAGGGGATGGGGAGGAGAGGGGTGAGGGTGGGGAAGAAGTTCCACACCTGTTTTTGAGGCCAAGGCCACAACAGCCACCGCCAACACCGCCAGGAGCACGGCCATGACTGCCAGGGCCCAGCGCAGGGACCTCATGTACATGGGCAGCCCTGGGAGGAGGGGAGGGGACAACCAGGAGACACAGGTTAGGGTGTCATCACAATTCAGGACCATGCTGAATCCTACAAGAGCATCACACCCACCTCAGCACCCACCCCCTTGGCCCATAACACCATTCAATTTAGGTCCAAACTTCATATTTGGGAGAAAACTGCTAGAAGATATTCCACTTCTTAAATAACTAGGAGACACGAGATTCTTTTCAAGTGAGAGAGTTAAGTGGCTAACAGCCATTAACAGAGCACCTGATGTGCACTAGAGGCAAGGCACCAACAACACAGAGGAGCGGGCAAGGTGCCTGCGCTCAGGTTGCTAATGGGACAGGCAAAGATGCCAGGAGATAAAATTCCACAGGAGAGAGGGCCCAGGGCTAGATTCAAAGTTCAACAGACCCTCCAATTCAAGTTCAAGTCCTGACTCCAAGGGCCCCTCAAGTGTTCTTGGTGTTGTCCCATTTTAATGTTGGACTCACACCTGCCTCTGCTCTCTCGCTCCAGGTCACTGGAGACCACTGATGAAGCATCAGGCAAAGAGTGCTTTGCAGGCTGCAGAGCACTAGACAAATGTGAGCAGTCAGCCGCTCAGGGACCAGGGGACCAGATGGCTGGAATGAGGCTGTGGAGGGGAAAGGAAGACAGGGGACACTCCAGGAGGGAGGAAGGACTCAAAGATAGAACGTGTTCAGAGGTCACATCCTACCCTGTAGACAGACTAACTGGGGAGACCAGAGGGGAACACTTGGAGAATAAAACATAGTCAGTGCTTGCTCACAGACATCGATAGTTATAAGCAGCTTTCCACCCAGAAAGACACGCGCATCTGAAGTCACTGAGCACTCAGGATGGGACCTCGGCCACAACTCCGGTGTGAAATCAATCAGAGCAAAAACATCTTGCTGCAGGGGGCCCTGGACCTACCCAGATCTTGGGGATGTGGGTCAGGAATGTCACATAATCGGTGTGAGGGTATTAAGAAATCAGTCATATTTCCCAGAGTCTAGAACAGCAGAAGTAAGTCTGTGGCAAATATTTCATTATTTTGAAAAGACCAATTCCATTAAAAAAAAAAAGAAGCTACGTACATTGTATATACCCACCGTCTGATTCCCTTTTTGTATCTGGTATTGACATCTCTGATGTCTCACCCTGTACTGCTATTCATCACAGCTCATCCATTGTCATTCTCTATATTTTGACTACCTTTCCCAACCCACAACTGAAACACTACCTGCTTCCTCCTGTAGCCAAATCCCACAGCTGGGGTAGAGCCAGTTTGGGGGGACTCACAGTTTATTCACCTGGGGCAGCTGAGGGGCATCATAAAAACTAAAATACACACTTCCAAATACAAAGCTTGCCAGAGGACTCAGAGGGCTCCTGCCACTGAGAGACCTGCAGGTCAGTCTACTTTGGCCGGTGGCCTCTGTCCCTCTGGCTGAGCTCAAGCATGCTGGACACCACTCTCTCGGCTCCACTTCCTCCAGACACTGAGAACATTCTTCCTCTGAATGTCCCCCACCTCCCCCCGCCATGCCATTGCAGATTGCCAGGCCCTTTTGTTTTCTCCAGAGTAAGGACTGCCAGAGGGCAGGGGCAGGGCTCTGTTTCCTCCTATCCTCTACCCCTGACGTGCTGAGCACAATGCCACCAGCACCAGCGGGTTAGACAACCACTGAGATCCAGCTGCGGCTCTCCTGCCCCGACAGGGCTGGGGAGGAAGCGTTCCTGGCACATGCTCACACTCTGAAGTTAGTGCCATTCATTGAGTATTGATTCGCAGAGCACTGCCAGGTGTCAGAGATTTGGTGAAATGTAGGCTGTCACCAGCCATGCCCCGCAGGGCTCGGGAACCCTGAGGACACTCACAAGAGGGATGCTAAGCTGGGCAGCACAAGAGCCCGTGGAGCACAGAATAGAGACACCTACCAGCCTTGGGACCAGATGAGGTGACTCTAAACCAGCACCTAAGGGGGCATATTCTCCATCTGAGGATCCAGCTGTCCCCCCAGTTTTAGGCTGTCTGCAAAAAGTGACTTCTGGTCTGCATGCTGCCATAGAGAACATTCCCTGAGTCTGTGTTTTTTTTTTTTTTAATATTTATTAATTTGACTGTTCCAGGTCTTAGTTGCAGCATGTGGGATCCCAGGGATTGAACCCAGGCTCCCTGCATTGGGAGCTCGGAGTCTTAGCCACTGGACCACCAGGCAAGTCCCTCCCTGAGTCTTCGATTTTTCAGTTTACATGGGGCCAGCGCCTCTGGGACATTTGCCCCCCAAAGCAGTGAAGAGACAAAGCAGTGATGTCCCCTAAATCTCTCCACAGTGGCTTCCACCCTCTCAGGTTCATAAGGAGGGGACATGAAACAGCGGGGTGGCAGCATTACTGTGCTGGGGGTCTGGGCAAGTCCCCCAGCCTGTACCCTCGAGTGCCCTCTTGTTAAGGTCACTAGCTTGATCCCTCGTGGTAAAGGCCATAGCAGGCAGAAACCACACGCAGAGTTCCTCATCCAGGCAGCCTCCCTCAGACCAAGCCTCAGGCAGGTGCTGGGGACCTTACAGTTCTTTGATCCCACACTTCCCAGAGAGCAAGCCCAAAGCACCAGTGTCTGTGTGCACCCTGCAGTATTTTCTGTTAGCTGTCTTCCCCCTATACCCTCAAAATTCGTCCCCACGCCCCCAGGTTCCTTGCCTCATGCCCAGAGCTCTGTTCCCACGTGGCAGCACTCCCTGAGTCTGCCTCTCCCCAGGACACTGCTGACCACATCTTCCTCAAACTTTCTCCTTTTGCGGCTTCTTTGTATCCTGATTCTCTCCCTACCACCTATACTTTTCTTTCCCAGTCTGTGACCGGCTCCTCTTCCTTTTGTTTTTTGGTGATGCATGGCATGCAGGATCTTAGTTCCCAGGTCAGGGATCGAACCTGAGACCCCTGTAGTCGGGCTTGGAGTCTTAACCACTGGACTCCCAGGGACGTCTGACTCTTCTTCCTTTAAATGACATCACTACCTGGAACTCCCAAATGCACCTGCTTATTTCTTCCCCACCTCTTTCCCCATTCTCCACTCTGGAAGGATAACCCAATGAATCCATCACTCCGCTACTCAGATCAGCAACTTGGGGGGTATCCCCACTCCTCCTGTTCGCGCATCTTCATGGGCACAGTGGCCTCGCTCACTAATCCTACCTCTTGGGCCCTCCCTCCCACCCCTGCCACAGATCAGGCCTTCATCGTCTCTGGTTGAACAACTGCTATCACCTCCTAAGGTCTGTCTTCCTTCAACCTCATGCCTGTCCCAACCTTCCTCCACAGTGTTGTCAGAGCTCACTTTTTAGTCATTTCCTTGTTACCCCACCCTTCAGATGGTAAAGAATCTGCCTGCAACACAGAAGACCCTGGTTCAATCCCTGGGTCGGGAAGATCCCATGGAGAAGGGAATGGCAACCCACTCCAGGGTTCTTGCCTGGAAAATTCCATGGACAGAGGAGCCTGGAAGGCTACAGTCCATCGGGTCATAAAGAGTCGGACATGACTGAGCAACTTATATTATTAATCTCATAAAAAGCTATAGACTCATTATGGTAGACAGAATAACGTCCCCTTAAAGATGCTGGTAAAGAATCCACCTGCCAATGCAGAAGATGCAGCTTTGACCCCTGGGTCGGGAAGATCCTCTGGAGGAGGAATGGCAACGCACTCCAGTATTCTTGCCTGGAAAATTCCATGGACAGAGGCGTCTGGCGGGCTGCAGTTCATGGGGTGACAACAAGTCAGACACAGTTGAGCACACACAGCACAGCAGCAAAGACGTCCACATCTTAACCCCTGGGATCTGGGAATATGTTAGGTTACAGGTACATGGGGATTACGGTTTCCTATCTGCTGACCTTGAGATGGATTTCTGGGTGGGTCCAATGTAATCACAAGGGTCCTTATAAATGGAAGAGGGAGACAGAAGGACAGGAGAGTCAAAGATGGCAGTGGGAGGCTTCAAGCAGACATTGGTTTTGAATATACAGAGGACCATGAGCGAAGGAACTCGATCACCCTTAGAAACCAGAAAAGGCAAGGAAACAACCATCTCCTGAAGCCCCCAGAATGGATCACGGGGGTTGATAACTGGACTTTAGACCACTGAGCCTACATCAGATTTCAGACTTACAGAACTGCAAGATAATAAATTAGTGCCATTTTAAGCCTCTAAGTTTGTGCCAGTTTGTTACAGCAGCTCCAGAAATCGACTACACTTCTCATGCACAAAGTGTGCTCCCACCCAACTCTGCACAAGTTCCTGAGTGATCAGAGTCGTTGAACTCTACTGTCCAAGAACAACCTACTCACCTCTGGCATAGAGCCCCTCGGGATTTGCAGCCTGTCCAGCTGAACCGTCCTTCCTCTCGGCTGGCCAAGCTTTTAGCAATGTGTCTGTGTCTAGCTCCATAGGGTCCCTGTTCCCGTTGGCTTTCTACCTAGGAGGAGGCTACCACCCGCAACTCCTTAAGCTTTCAAGACTTAGCTGAAGGAAGCTTTCCCATGCCCTCAAGTTCACCAACCACTCCCTTCTGCTTCTGTGTCCAGGATTTTTATATTTAGGATCTTTCTTCTTCCCTGCAAATCCCCACGCCGCGGGGCACGCCCCACCCCCACCCCGCCCCGTCTGGCCTGTTGTCCCCCCCGCAGTAGCTGCTGAATGGATGAGTGTTAGGGGCCAGGTGATCCCTGATATATGGGAGGGAAAGAGGAATCCTGGGCCTAGAGAGGTCGGCCAGCCAGAGCCAGGAGTAGGCTGTTCTACCCGGTCGCCACCACCGTCACGTGATCCTGAAAGCCTTCCTCGCGCCTGGAATCCTTCCACCCCTACTTCTCAAAGATGCTGCGCACACTAAGATGGAACGCTTAAGTTCTTAGAGGGTCAGGGAGGGAGAATAGTGGCTTTATTTTTTTACTACCAACAATTTGAATGATAATTACGTAGACCTTAAAGTTATTGGCTCTAAGCCAGAGGGACCGGGTTGGGGTTCCTCCGCCCCAGTGGCTCAACCCCTACCGGGCAGCGCTGCTCCCGGCGCCCGCGCGCTTACCTACGCGCTTTATGATCCGGGACATCTTCTTGTCTCCGTCCAGCTCGGCGTGGGGCAGGAGCACGGAGTCCTCCCGGCAGCGGCAGCGGCACATAGGGGAGCCCGAGGACTCTGCGCGCCCCTCCGCGGGACTGGCGCAGCCCTCGACGTCGAGGCCGCGCTCAGTCCCGGCGGCGGCCGGCGGCGTGCCGCGGCCCCACGTGCCTCCCGGGGACGGGGTCCGCCGCAGGAGGGTGTGCGCGGGGGAGGCGTGGCGGGAGAAGCCCGGGGACTCGGGCACTGGGACGGTGAGGAAGCGCGTGGAGGGCGCCGGCGAGGGCGCGCGGCTGCCGCCGGCCGTGCCCACAGACTTCACGCGCACGTCTACCTGCAGTTCCACCGGGGTCCAGGCGCCCGGAGCTGGCTCACCCGGCGCTGCCTTGGGTATCAGCTCGGTCTCCGGCGTCTCGCCGTCCCGGGGCTGCTCGGCCGCGGCGGGGTCCGGAGACGGCGGCTCCGGGCCGGTCGACGCCTGGCGGCGGAAGGCGCCATAGCCCAGGCTGGGTGGCAGCACTCGCAGGGGCGCGGGGCGAGGCGAAGGCAGCATCTTCCCGCCCGACAGGTCCTGGCCCGCGCCCGCCGCCTCTTTGGCGGGGGCCAGACTCAAGCTGTTCTCAGGACTCTCAGGGCGTCTTTCCTCCGCGGGATCCTGCGGCTGCTCCAGCTCCGGGACCTGGTTTCCCAAGGAATCCATTTCGAACTCGGCTCCGGTTTGGTCTTCCTTCGACGCCCCCCACGCCGCCCGGGCCCCTTCCATCCTGTGCGCAGAGGAGCAGAGAGATGCCGAGCGGGACGCACCTGGGCCCAGGTAGAGGGTTAACTTCTCCTCCCGGGTTGGGATTGGTCCAGAGGAGTCGCGTAAGTTGTTAAGCCACACCCCTCCCTGTCTCCACACCCACTTCCTCCTCCCAAACCAGGGCCCGGCTGGGATGGGCTACGGCCCGAGTTCTGTTGGCCACGCCCTTCAGACTCCCTTCTGAGGTTTTACTCAGAAAGACAGAGCTGCGAACAGACTCATCCCAGAGCTCAGACTCTTCTCTCTTTCTTGTCCCTGGCCCCAACCGTTTCTCCCTCTAGCGCTCTGGACTGTGCTGATTTTTGAGAGTTATAGCTTGGGCGGAGAGCGATTGGCCAAGCCTGTAGAAATCCTGGGACCTCAGTAAAATCAGCGAGTCCAAAGGAAATGGGCCTGCTTGTGGAAAGGAGCAGAGCTGAGTATCCGGACAACGTAGTGGGGGAAGGAGCGGAACACCTGACAGGTCACCCCCAAGGCAGAAGTCGCAGGGACATCTACTCTGGAGGCCCGACTCCCACTATGCGAACTCAATAAAGACTGAGAGATTAATAAGCTTGAAAATGTGTATTTTCACCGGGACCAGTAATCTAAATACCGTTTAAAAATATAGATTCCTGGCGGACTCCTCCTAGACCTACTGAATCTCATAAGGGGATAAAGAGGGCAATTTTCAACAAGTGCCCCAGGATTCCCAGGTGGTGCTAGTGGTAAAGAACTTGCCTGTCAATGCAGGAGACATTTGGTTTGATCCCTGGGTCGGGAAGATCCCCTGGAGTAGGAGATAGCTATCCATTCCAGTATTCTCGCCTGGAGAATACCACGGACAGAAGAGTCTGGCGGGCTACAGTCCGTGGGGTCGCTAAGAGTGGGATTTAGCACACACGGCACAGCACAGCCCCAGGGCAGGATTGGCAGATACAATACAGATCACTCAGTTAAATCTGAATTTCTGATAAAAGTTGTTTTTTTGTTTTTTTAAGTATAAGTACATCCCAAGTATTTATGTCCCTGCGACTTCTGCCTTGGGGGTGACCTCTCATGTGTCCTGCTCCTTCCCCCACTACGTTGTCTGGATACTCTCCCTTTCTGGAGAAGGAAATGGCAACCCACTCCAGGATTCTTGCCTGGAGAATCCCATGGAAGGAGGAGCCTGGTAGGCTACAGTCCATGGGGTTGTAAAGAGTCGGACATGACTGAGCGACTTCACTCATTCACGTCCCAAGTGCTCCCTTATCTGAAATTAAAATTTAACCTGCCTCCTATATTTTTCTTTTTTTTAAATGATGTGATTGTATTTATTTACTTTTTTTGTCTTGGCCATGCTGTGCAGCATGCGGGATCTTGGTTCCTCAACCAGAGACTGAATCCGCACCTCCTGCATCAGAAGGTGGAGTCTTAACCACTGGACCTCCAGGGAAGTCCCTGCCTCCTATATTTTTATTCACGAAACCAGGCAACTCTACTTCCAGGGACTTCTGCTGGAGTGGTCTTGGGAACAGCATTTGAAAAGACCACTGACTTGTTACTCCTGGGGTAAAGAAGGAAGGAGGTGGTGAAGGGGAAGGATCTTAGGAGGGCAGTTAAACTACTAGAAAGGAAGCTCCCTGAAGACAAATGACTTCGAGAAAAAGTCCAGCAGAAAGAAAACACAATATGTAAACACTTTATATTTAATGTCTTCCAAACCCAGGCTATATATTTAATGTGAGGACATATATATGCATGAAAATGAATTTTAAAAGATATGGAAAGATACATACCAAAGTGATAATACTTTGCTGTATTTGCTGTAGGTTGTTTGGAGGGTGGGCGGAGGGATTGTCTAGGAGACTTAACCTGATCTGCAATGTTTCCACTTTCTTGAAAGAGAACGGATTTATTGTATGTATTTGTTGTTCAGTTGCTCAGTCGTGTCCGACTCTTTGGGACCCCACGAACTGCAGCACAGCAGGCTTCCTTGTTCTTCACTATTTCCCTGAGCTTGCTCACACTCATGTCAACTGAGTCAGTGATGCCATCCAACCATCTCATTCTCTGTCACTCCCTTTTCCTTTTGCCTTCAATCTTTCCCAGCATCATGGTCTTTTCCAGTGAGTCTGCTCTTCACATCAGGTGGCCAAAGTACTGGAGCTTCAGCTTCAGCATCAGTCCTTCCAATGAATATTCAAGGTTGATTTCATTTAGGATT
This sequence comes from Bos mutus, assembly GCF_027580195.1. NCBI lineage: Eukaryota > Metazoa > Chordata > Mammalia > Artiodactyla > Bovidae > Bos > Bos mutus. The sequence goes on along the minus strand of NC_091620.1, from coordinate 20,992,300 downwards.
TGTTTGATCTCCTTGCTGTCCAAGGGACTCCCAAGAGTCTTGAGAGTCTCCAACACGATAGTTTGAAAGCATCAACTTGTTGGCGCTCAGCCCTCTTTATGGTTCATCTCTCACATCTGTACATGACTACTGGAAAGTATGTATATTCTTACATAAAAATTCAGTTTTTAAAGAGATGGCATGTACTAATAGTAAGTTTTTTTAGTGCTAGACAGGGAGGCCTGGTGTGCTGTGATTTCACAGGGTCACAAAGAATCGGACACAACTGAACGACTGAACTGAACTGAACTGAAAGATTACTATAAAAATGAAAATAGTTCAACAAGTATATTAAATATAAAGACCCTGCTGCTCCTCCTTGAGTCTGCTCCCAGAGCTCTCCACCCTCCGTCATGTCAGGGAGTCTCCAGCTCTCTCTCCAGCCCAGATCTTTCTCCTGACCTTGACCATAACAGCTGCGCCATGGGTTGGATTTTGTCCCACAACCCTGTCTTGCCCCAAACTCATATGTTGAAGTCTTAACCCTGAGAGCCTCAGAATGTGTCCATATCTAAATTTAGGTAATTAGTTAAGATGAAGTCACACCGCATTAGGGTGGGCCCCTAATCCAATATGACTGGTGTCCTTATGAAAAGGGGAGGTGTGAATACAGACACACACACACTGGGAGAACACCTTCTGAACACGAAGGCAGAGATCGGAATGAAGTGCCCACAAGTCAAGGGATGCCAGAGATTGCTGGCAAGCTACCAGAGCTCAGGGAGAGGCCTGGGACCAGTTCTTCCTGGCAGCCCTCAGGAGGATCCAGGCCTGTTGATGCCATGATCTTGGACTTTCAGCCTCCGGAACTGTGAGACAATAGATTTCTATTGTTTAAGCCACTGGGCTTGTGGTACTTTGTTACAGCAACCCCAGGAAACCAATACAAGGGTCTCCAATTCAGATGGCTCCCTGTCAGGGGGACAGCTTACCCTGATGGTTCACTGCCTCTGACTCAGCTGGGCCAATCGGATTGTCCCTTGCAGGAATTTGGCACTTGATTCTGAGAGACCTGGAACTGGGAGTTGTCATAACTCCCTAGAGCGCCACAGCTCCACAGCTCTCTAGAGACAAAGGGGCTTCCCAGGTGGCGCTAGTGGTAAAGAACCCGCCTGCCAATACAGGAGACGCAAGAAAACTCACTGGTAAAACTTACCTAAGCCTGGAGTTTGTAGGAAAAGTTTGATAAGAAATTCAATTTCTATAATAGATATAGGACTACAATATTCAGATTTTCTGTTTCATCATGTCAGTTTGGGAAAATTGTGTTTTTCAAGGAGTTTGTCCATTTCATCCCTGTTTTCTAATATATTGGCAAAACATTGTTCAAAATACTCCCTTAATATTTAAAAATTTTTTATCTATTTATTTGGCTGCATCAAGTCTTAACTGCGGCATGCAGGCTCTGGGGCAAGTGGGCTTCGTTGCTCTGCCATATGTGGGCTTTTAGTTCCCCAACCAGAGATGGAACCCATGTCTCCTTCATTGGAAGGCAGATTCTTAACCACTGGACCATGGGGAAATCCCTCCCTTAAATACCTGTGGAATCTGTTATGATATTCCCTCTCTCATTGAACTTGATATTTTCTTAGTCATTACTCATCTGATGGGTGAAATTTCAACTTGCATTTCTTGAGACGTGAATGAGGTTGAACGTGCTTTGTTCTCTGCGTTGCTGACAAGTTCCTTTGGCAGCCTCAGTGAAGAGGGCCACGGAGATTCCCTCTGAGGCCCGTTCCAGATCACGAGTTGGTTCCAGGAAGTGGCCGAGCTGGTTCCCTTGTCACCTACTGGCAAACCACAGAGCTCACTGCTCCAGGAGGCTGATGGTATCTGGCCTGTCTGAGCGTAAACTGAACCACAGCTGGTCACTCCCAGAGAGGGACCAGACACGCCCAGTCCTGGCTCTTGGCTGATGTCACCCGCTGCGGCATCCTGAGCCCTTCCCGGGCCCCTGGATGCTCAGATGGGGAGGGGGAGGTTTCTGCACGGCTGGCTCACTGGCACGGTCCATCTTCAGTTCACATTCCACCTGCTCAGAACCTGAGGGCCCGCCGAGCCAGTGTGGCACTCCCACCCCTGGGGCCCTGGTCCCTCACCTGTGACTGTCTTCATAGCACTTGGCACTGTCTTGGGCCAATGTGTTCATATATTTATTTTGTCATTTAATGTTTGTCTCCGGGCCTCTAGCAGCCACTGTTTTGTATCCCCAGGACAGTACCTGGCAGGCCCCTCTGTGGTTCTCTGCTGACATTACCCCTGGTGACATATCATTAATATTTATGAAATAAACATTGCGGAATGGGTGCTGGGCGGGGTGCTTGACATATCTTGTCTCATTTCTCCTTCCTCCCCCACCCTCCTCCAATTTTTGACAAATTTTAAACATTAAGGAAAATGGAAAGCACATCCCGTGAACACGAACACTTGCAGAGCCTCCAGCGGTTAGCATATCATCATATTTGCTTTGTGGTTCTCGCCACACAAATGTACTTTTTGTTGGTGTTGAACCACGTGAATGAGCTTCAGACCTCAAGAAAGTTGTGCCTAAATCCTTTAGCATGTTATCACCCACGAATATAGTGTTCTATGGAGGTCCATTGGCTTCCCTGGGGCTCAGTGGTGAAGAATCCACCTGCAATGCTGGAGGCACAGGAGCCACAGGTTCAGTCCCTGGGCCACGAAGATCCCCTGGAGGAGGGCATGGCAACCCACTTCAGCATTCCTGCCTAGAGAATCCCATGGACAGAGGAGCCTGGCGGGTTACAGTCAACCGGGTTGCAAAGAGTCGGACACAACTGAAATGACTCAGCACAATATGGACCATCCTTGTGCCAAGAAATGAACAAGTACTCCACACCAGATGATGTTACAGAGACATTCCCCCAGTGAAATCCCCCCATTTTAAATTCCCCCAATTAGTCTCAAACTAGGATCCAGTCAGTTTATTTTGGTACAGTGCATTTGGCTGTGAGGTCTATTTACTCTTCACCTTAATAACCCTGTGGAGAAGACACTAAAATTACTAAAATTCCTACTTTACAGGAAATTGAGAGTGAGAGAGGTTGAGGCACTTGCCAGGGTCACATGACCACGAAGTGGGAGACTCGGGATGCAGTCGTGTATCTCTGAACCCCAGACACGGCTTTTCTCCCCATTTCCTACTTCTTGCCCACCCTGGCCCTCGGAGGTTTCTCTCCCAGTCTCTGGAGGCTCCCTGCAAGTCATGGGCTGAGGCCAAGGTGAAGGAGCTGACCCAGTTACTCGGCAATTATTTGCTTTCAAGTTCCTCCAGCCACCTCCTCACCCTGATCTTTTCTCTGTTGCTCTCTGAGATGGTAGCTGTCGGCTGAGAGTGACACGGCGTCCTGCTTCTGCCTCGGTTATTTGGTGGAGGGTCCACCTGAGCTGGAGGAGGGATAAATGTGGATCCAGTGGAGGAATAAGTGGTGGCCTTCAGTCAGGTGTGCAGATACAGGGAGGGCTGCAGCAGGGATGAGAAAACGTCCCACCTGGAAGCATGCAGGCTCACCAGAGGAGACTCAGGAGCCATAAACAGGAAAACAGCTCCCTGAGTCATTGGTTGCTCGCTCCCTGCGAGTCGAAACAAAGAGCCTCCCTTGCTGGGAGCTCCACTCCTAGAATCTGTTCCCCTACAACACAGCACACTGAATGCTCTGCACTCAGGCTTGAAAGTGACTGACCTGTGTGAACAGAGAACCCTGATGAATAGACAGTGACACGTGGGACAGACCCAGCCCTCCTGTGGATTAATGTTCCCACTGTAGCTGACTGCTAGGGGTCTGGGGCTCCACACGTGGAAAGACCTGGATTGGGGCAGGTGCAAGGAACAGGAGACCAGGGGCGGAAAGAGACAAGGAGGGGCAAAGGGGATTGCTCAGCCTCTATAATGCGATGAGCCGGCTCCTGATTATACATACAGGAAAAAAAAAAAAAAAAATATATATATAGGAAATATATATACACGTATGTCTCTAATGGGCCTCCCTCGTGGCTCAGGGGTAAAGAGTTTGCCTGCAAATGTGGCAGACTCAGTTCTGATCCCTGGGTCGCAAAGATCCCCTGGAGAAGGGAATGGCAACCCACTCCAGTATTCTTGCCTGGGAAATCCCATGGACAGAGAAGCCTGATGGGCCACAGATCATGGAGTCGCAAAACAGTTGGACATGACTTAGCGACTAGACAACAACAATATGTCCCCAATGTTTCTGTCTCTCTAAAGACCCTGACAAATCCAGCTTTTGTGGTACAGACTGCCTCTTTCCTGCCGTCCTTCCAGGGCCGCACCTCCCAGAGGCAGCTCCACACCTCCACACCTCCCCGGGCTGAGGTCCTGCCCCTCCCTGACCCTCCTGGGCAGGCACCTGGCACTTTAGGAGTGCCTGTCCCCACCCAGTCCTCGCCAGCCTCGGGCTGTTCTTTGGACTCAGTCCATGGAGTCTTCCTCTATCCAAAACCTCTTGTGTTATGATTATTTTATGAGTCCAGGCAGGCTTTTTAAAATGAAAGCACTCAACTCTCCCCTGGGGCTAGGAACAATTCAATTTCTAGGACACAAAGTCCAACCGCCCTCTGAAGAGGAAGAAGCAGAAAAACACTGCTCTTTTGGTAGTGAGTCTATTGGAAACCGAGGTGGCTAACTTGAAATCAGACCATTCCTACCTGTCAGCTTTGTCTCTTCCTGCTGTCGGGAGCAGAGGTGATGAGATGCTGGGCTTGCACTCACATCAGAGTCCAGGGGAGTTCATGGCCTGCACTGTTGAATGCACACCCGCCGCTGAACTCTGTGCCCAGGCCCCAGGGGTGAGTGACCACAGTGGAAGATGTGGGGGTCTCCCTGCAAGACGCCAACTACCTTCTCAAGGCCTACTGTGCAGACCTCAGATCAGATCAGATCAGATCAGTCGCTCAGTCGTGTCCGACTCTTTGCCACCCCATGAATCACAACACGCCAGGCCTCCCTGTCCATCACCAACTCCCAGAGTTCACTCAGACTCACATCCATCGAGTCAGTGATGCCATCCAGCCATCTCATCCTCTGTCATCCCCTTCTCCTCCTGCCCCCAATCCCTCCCAGCATCAGAGTCTTTTCCAATGAGTCAACTCTTTGCATGAGGTGGCCAAAGTACTGGAGTTTCAGCTTTAACATCATTCCTTCCAAAGAAATCCCAGGGCTGATCTCCTTCACAATGGACTGGTTAGATCTCCTTGCAGTCCAAGGGACTCTCAAGAGTCTTCTCCAACACCACAGTTCAAAAGCATCAATTCTTTGGCGCTCAGCTTTCTTCACAGTCTAACTCTCACATCCATACATGACCACTGGAAAAACCATAGCCTTGACTAGACAAACCTTTGTTGGCAAAGTAACGTCTCTGCTTTTGAATATGCTATCTAGGTTGGTCATAACCTTCCTTCCAAGGAGTAAGTGTCTTTTAATTTCATGGCTGCAGTCACTATCTGCAGTGATTTTGGAGCCCAGAAAAATAAAGTCTGACACTGTTTCCACTGTTTCCCCATCTATTTCCCATGAAGTGATGGGACCGGATGCCATGATCTTCGTTTTCTGAATGTTGAGCTTTAAGCCAACTTTTTCACTCTCCACTTTCACTTTTATCAAGAGGCTTTTGAGTTCCTCTTCACTTTCTGCCATAAGAGTGGTGTCATCTGCATATCTGAGGTTATTGATATTTCTCCCGGCAATCTTGATTCCAGCTTGTGTTTCTTCCAGTCCAGCGTTTCTCATGATATACTCTGCATATAAGTTAAATAAACAGGGTGACAATATACAGCCTTGACGAACTCCTTTTCCTATTTGGAACCAGTCTGTTGTTCCATGTCCAGTTTTAACTGTTGCTTCCTGACCTGCATACAAATTTCTCAAGAGGCAGATCGGGTGGTCTGGTATTCCCATCTCTTTCAGAATTTTCCACAGTTTATTGTGATCCACACAGTCAAAGGCTTTGGCATAGTCAATAAAGCAGAAATAGATGTTTTTCTGGAACTCTCTTGCTTTTTCCATGATCCAGTGGATGTTGGCAATTTGATCTCTGGTTCCTCTGCCTTTTCTAAAACCAGCTTGAACATCAGAAAGTTTACGGGTCACATATTGCTTAAGCCTGGCTTGGAGAACTTTGAGCATTACTTTACTAGCGTGTGAGATGAGTGCAACTGTGCAGTAGTTTGAGCATTCTTTGGCATTGCCCTTCTTTGGGATTGGAATGAAAACTGACCTTTTCCAGTCCTGTGGCCACTGCTGAGTTTTCCAAATTTGCTCGCATATTGAGTGCAGCACTTTCACAGCATCATCTTTCAGGATTTGGAATAGCTCAACTGGAATTCCATCACCTCCACTAGCTTTGTTCATAGTGATGCTTTCCAAGGCCCACTTGACTTCACATTCCAGGATGTCTGGCTGTAGGTCAGTGATCACACCATCGTGATTATCTGGGTTGTGAAGATCTTTTTTGTACAGTTCTTCTGTGTATTCTTTCCATCTCTTCTTAATATCTTCTGCTTCTGTTAGGTCCATACCATTTCCGTCCTTTATCGAGCCCATCTTTGCATGAAATGTTCCTTTGGTATCTCTGATTTTCTTGAAGAGATCTCTAGTCTTTCCCATTCTGTTGTTTTCCTCTATTTCTTTGCATTGATCCCTGAGGAAGGCTTTCTTATCTCTTCTTGCTATTCTTTGGAACTCTGCATTCAGATGTTTATATCTTTCCTTTTCTGCTTTGCTTTTCGCTTCTCTTCTTTTCACAGCTATTTGTAAGTCCTCCCCAGATAGTCATTTTGCTTTTTTTTCATTTCTTTTCCATGGGGATGGTCTTGATCCCTGTCTCCTGTACAATGTCACGAACCTCATTCCATAGTTCATCAGGCACTCTATCAGATCTAGGCCCTTAAATATATTTCTCACTTCCACTGTATAATCATAAGGGATTTGATTTAGGTCATACCTGAATGGTCTAATGGTTTTCCCTACTTTCTTCAATTTCAGTCTGAATTTGGCAATAAGGAGTTCATGGTCTGAGCCACAGTCAGCTCCTGGTCTTGTTTTTGCTAACTGTATAGAGATTCTCCATCTTTGGCTGCAAAGAATATAATCAATCTGATTTTGGTGTTGACCATCTGGTGATGTCCACATATAGAGTCTTCTCTTGTGTTGTTGGAAGAGGGTGTTTGTTATGACCAGTGCATTTTCTTGGCAAAACTCTATTAGACCTCAGTGAGGACAAAGAGCCTGGTCTTCCCAGGAGGGTGGGCTGCTCCAGTGTGGCCCGATGCTAGGCTACATGATGATGCTGGAGACAGCAGGCAGCCCAAGGCCACTCAGGACAAAAACGTCGAGATGAGAGGTCTCAGCAACCCCATAGCCCACAAGGGGGTCCCCCGACTGTCTTTCAGGCCCTAGACTTGGCTCTGTCAGGGTTGAACTGACCTGGTTACTTCTGCTGGTCAAAGATGAGGGGCCGCCAGTCTCAGGCATGGAGTCGTCTGCCTCCCAGGCCCCGGCCCATCCCAATTCTCTAAGGGCTCCCTCTCCCCGCTTCCATCTGTCCCCTGAGTCCCTCCACCCACCTCAAGACAGGTGGTGCTTCCCGAGACCTGTCTCAGACACTGGAAGTGCCCCACACCCTCAAGGACTTTCCATGTGAAAAATAAGCGGGTCTCACGCTTACACTGTGACGCTCCCCCCTGAGATACCCACCCCCTTCATGAGGGAGCAGCCCCGGGACACAAGGGATTCCCCACACACTGCCCTCAAATCCTGGCCACCTCTCCTCCCTGCCGACCTGATGCCAGGACACCGCATGGCCACAGAAGCAGGCCTTGTGAGGCTCCTCCCTGCCCAGGTGAATAACACTGGTAATGATCACAGCCTTCAGGGGAGGCCAGGAGCAGGTGACAGTGTGACGCCCTGGCACTCATGCCCGTGAGGAAGTCTAAGCCGGGGAGGGGGTTTTCATCAGACCTGGCTCTCGGTGATGTCGTACAGATGCTTTCCAAACAGTGAGTGTCTTTGTGCAGACCCTCCCCAGTCCTGCACCCGTGATGCGTGTGACTTGGCTGCCAGCCTGTCAGATACAAGGAGAGGGATGGCTGAATGGAGATGCTCACAGCACAGAGTGAGGTGGAGATACTCCCAGGTGTGGTCCACATGCATCAAAATACCCCAGCTTTCCAGAAGATGTTAAAACAATAATGCAGGCAAGTAGAAAACAAGAGGCTTTCTCCCCCCAAAATAAAAGCCAAATTCATCCGTTAGTGAAACACTGAGGTCTGATGGGGAGACTATTGGAGATCTCTGGCTGTGAAGGAAACTTTTAGGAAACTATTAGTTTTAGGGAACTATTTAGGAAACTATTTAGTTTAAACAGCTTGCTAAAATTTCTTTTATTTCTGTAAAATAAATCTGGCAGGGAAAGCTAGATTTTTTATAATAATGCAGACTGAGAACTTTCCCTACCATGTACCATGAAGGTATACAGCTATCTGTCTAACATCTTTCTTTCATCTATCCATTTACCATAGAGGAGAGTAGTGGCAGAGGGCTCCCTAGGTGGCGCAGTGGTAAAGAATCTGCCTGCCAATGCAGGAGACATAGGAGACTCAGGTTTGATCCCTGGGTTGGGAAGATCCCCTAGAGAAGGAAATGGCAACCCACTGCAGTATTCTTGCCTGGAAAATTCCATGGACAGAGGAGTCTGGCAGGCTACAGTCCATGGGGTTGCAAAGAGTCAGACAGACTGAGCATGCCCACACACAGTGGTGGCAGAGGGTGAGACAAATGAGAGACAGAGAGAGAGAAAGAGAGACAGGGAGAGCAGGACCAACTTAGTCTTAAATACAAACACTGTGAATCTTTGGTCAAGTAGAAGTCGTCGGTCACTCAGCTCTCACTCAGCTCACTCAGAACAAAAACCCTCTAGAGAGGCAAACTTCTAGGGAAAGGGTCTTACATCGCTGTCAGTCTTGGGACCAAGCTCATGGACTCCATCAAGGTCCATCTTTCTCTACAAAGGAACAGATATTTCTATTCCTGGGGACCCATAGAGAACCCAGGCCACAGGGACCACACTGCATGCTATTCTGTGACCACAGAACCTAGCCTGCATCAATCCAAGTTATAGAACCTCATACACAGCCCTGAAGTTCCTTCGGGGCTCAGATAGGGAGACAACCATTGTCAAGATCAATTCCCAATTTCACGATGAACGTCTATGCTTTAGAAGAAAATTGAATCTACTCATTTACCCTAAAGATGTGTGCGGGGATGAGAGTTTTTAGGACAGTATTTCTTAATTGGTTTATGTATAGATTCCTTTGACTCTGCAGTGAATCCTGGGAACATCCTCCCTGCTGCTAAGTCACTTCAGTCGTGTCCGACTCTGTGTGACCCCATAGACAGCAGCCCACCAGGCTTCCCCGTCCCTGGGATTCTCCAGGCAAGAACACTGGAGTGGGTTGCCATTTCCTTCTCCAATGCATGAAAGTGAAAAGTGAAAGTGAAGTCGCTCAGTCATGTCTGACTCTGTGCGACCCATGGACTGCAGCCTTCCAGGCTCCTCCATCCATGGGATTTTCCAGGCAAGAGTACTGGAGTGGGGTGCCATTGCCTTCTCCATCCTCCCTAGTAAAATATATATACTTTGCAGTTTTTGGTGTTGGGAGGCGGGGTCACAGATTCCCTGAAGCCCACCCATGAGCAGCAAGGTAAGGACCCCTGGTCTACAGGCTGAAGCTCTAACCATCTGGCTTATCTATTCCACTGCGTTTTTGCCCATGAAGCTTCTTTCATAGGCCATCGGAAGTCTGGTTTCCACCTGTCTCCTCAGACCCTCAAACTGGGATTACATGACTTAAATACCCTGACGCAGACAGCAGGAGAGCCAGTCTGGTCACTGTGCCTGAGAATTAGACACAGAACCGTGCCGTTTCTGCAAGCAAAATACAACAACTGAAACAGGCATTTAAGCTATGGCTAATTTTGAAGAGACCTTCACTGCGATGATTAAGACAAGGTATAATTTAAAAAACCTGAAGGGGTAAACGCCTGCAAGGATGATGATAGCTCTGGCCAAGGAGGCCAGCTTTTCATAGCCTTATGTTTCTTTGGCTGCTGAGACAGCTCAGGGTCTGTTTGGGCTACAAAGCCTCCTTTTGCTTTGGGGTCTGGAGACACATAAATTTGAGACTGTCTGGCTTGTTTATCTTAAGAGATTTTATTGGAGATCAGACAGGTTTCTGAATCCAACCTGACACAGAAAGAAAAGCTTTCTAGTAACTTTTATGAGCTGAATTTCTCTGTCCCTCCAGCCTCCCCTCCTCCCATCACCATGGCAATGGAGGAGAAGATGAGGGGTTTAGTGCTATCTTGTTTGGGGATCTTAATGGTATCTGCTGAACTGTGTCCCCACAAATTCATATGTTGAAGTCCTAATCCCTAGTAGCTCAGAATGTAACTTTATTTGGAGCTGAGGTCCTTGCAGATGTAATTAGTTAAGGTGAGGTCATTAGGATGAGCCCTTCGTGCACGCATATATGCTTAGTCACTCAGTCAGGTCCGACTTTTTGCCACCCCATGGACTGCAGCCTGCCAGGCTCCTCTGTCCGTGGGATTCTCCAGGCAAGAATATTGGAGTGGGTTGCCATTCCTTCTTCCAGGAGATCTTCCCAACCCAGGGACTGAACCAGTATCTCCTGTGTCTTCTGCTTTGCAGGTGGATTCTTCACCCACTGAGCCATCAGGGAAGGTCCTAATACATCATAAAAAGGGGAGGTCTAGACACAGACATGCATGCAGGGAGAACGCCACGTGAGCATAAAGGCAGATGGGGGAGACGTGTCTACAGGCCAAGGAACACCAAAGATGGACAGCAAACCACTGGAAGCCAGGAGAGAGGCAAGATTCTACTTGACAACCCTCAGAAGGAATGAACTCTGCTGATGCCTTGACCTCAGACTTCTAGACTCTGGAACTGTGAGACAGGACATTTCTGTTTTCTAAGCAAGTGATCCCCAACCTTTTGGGCACCAGGGACTGGTTTCACGGAAATCTTTTCCACGGACCGGGGAGGGGATGGTTTCAGGATGATTCACGTTATTACATTTACTGTACACTTTATTTCTATTATTATGATGTCAGCTCCTCCTCAGATCATCAGGCATAAGATCCCGGATGCTGGGGACCCCGTTATGTCACCTCGTTTATGATACTTTGTTACAGCAGCCCCAGGAAACAAACACACTGACCCGGGCCTTTGGTAGCCCACAAGGAAATGCCTCATTGTCCCGTTTCAGACATCATCAAAAAGTGCTCAACTACACAGATTTTTATAGACCAGGTGGTGGGAACATAAACTCATTCTTGGCCCACCTTAATCTCTGTCTGCCGGAACTGTAACGACATTTCTATTTACAGAGGAGTGTCTGTATATCTGAGATAGTCTGGGAACAAGAGAAATGAAGGTGAGCCATTCACAGCTTGGCTTGAAGAGCTAGGCTACAGTCAGCAGAATGGTGCAAGCACGTTTTCTGCCTGAAAACCTTATGATCAAATACAGAGGTAAGAGTCTTGACGTTACACACCGCAGCTGCACCCCCTGGTGGAGACCACAGGCACAGGAAAAGATTTGCCACTCCAGCTAATACACGGAGCAACTGGGGAAGGGATTTCTACCTGTAGGAGAACACAGGTGAGAAGGGGTCCGGAGAAGCCAGGGAGTCATGAGCTGGGACTCCATGCAGGAGCCTGTTCTCCAAGGAGCCACCTAACTCCCCGAAAGCTGCAGTTGGCCCCTATCTGTGAGAATTAGGAAAAGCCCCACCACTCCCATCCACTGTGGGCAGGCTCACAGAGAGCAGGTGGATTTGAAAAATGTGCCCTTTCCTCCAGGTGACATGGCTCTGCGATCAGGTAAGAGCTGAATTCCAGGTCCTAATGGCTTCACCACCCCCCGCCCAACGCCCCCACCCCCGCCCCAGGCCAGGCATCGGGTGTTCAGTGAGCAGCTTACACAAACGTAAGTAGCCTGTTCTGATTGCTCTCTTGGTTCTCAGTCTGTATCTGCTTCTATTCATGCACTTGTCCCACATGGGTGGGGGACAGCCTGTTGCTCAAGAATAACAGCCGGGACTTCCCTGGTGGGCCAGTGATTAAGACTGGGAGCTCCCAATGCAGGGGGCTTGGGTTCAGTCCCTGGTCAGGGAACTAGATCCCACATGCCACACCTAAAGATGCCACATGCAGCAACTAAGACCCAGCACAGCCAAGTAAGTAAAAATAAATATTAAAAAAAAAAAAAAAGAATGGCAGCCAAGGCTCCAAAAGTGGGTAAGAAGTTCTGGGTGGTCCACATTTTAAGTCCAAAGAGGCCAACAATCAGACCAAGCCTATCCACAGGGCTTACTGAGTGGTGCCTATTGAAAACTTTCCCTTTTCCTCATCCTCCTCCCCAACAACCCCCTCCCCCCAGTAGGGAAGGAGGTCAGCAGCCTTTGCGAGCTCAGTGCTTGTGGGGAGAAGCTATTCTCTTAAAAGGCGGGTGGTGCCTTCCCTCCGTGAAGCCAAGTTGGGGACTGCAAGAAAACCCCTAAGCGGGGTGTCTGAAAAGAGGAGAGTGGAGTCCTTTTCCACCTGATTGTTTGCTGAGCTGCAGAAACCACTTGCCTCCTGAGTTTTTTCTGGAGCAAGTGGGCTGGTGGGGATGAGGTGGTTTTCTGGAGCAGGTGGGCTGGTGGGGATGAGGTAGCTCAGGGCCAGGCCGGCCCAGAAACTTCGGAGGTCGGTCCGGCCGGGTCTTCTGAGTCTCTAACCCGGGTGCACTCAGGGAGGGTGCACTCAGGCTAACCCTGGTGATGCTCCCTCTGACACCCTGGTCTCCCCGAACACCTTCCCCAGTCCCGACAAATAGTGGGGTATCTTGAACCAGAATTCTCCCAGAGAGGTCTTATGCCTAGTGTGGCTCTGAGCCGACCTCTGTGGGGCCACCGGCCTGCCCTGCTGAAGAGCAAGGCATCCTCAACAGGAGGCCTGACTCAGGGCTTGGACCAGACCCGCCTCCACCCGCGGAGATGGCCCCAGGCCGCGTGTTGTTGTCGGGCAGGGAAGCGCCATCCCTCATCCGCCCGCAACAAGGCCTTTTGGAACGGGGTCCAGTCCGCTCCACAGAACTTTCCCGCACTCATCAGAACGTTCCACAGGTGTACTTCGGCCACCCGAAGTTAGAACGTGGTAGTATACCCTTAGATATCGCTAGATGGCGACCCTGCGTTAAGAGAAAGGGAAACATCGCTGGCAACAGCGCCGCTCACGGCCTGCTTGCCTCTCCTCAGAGGCGGGGTCCCTGGAGGGAATCGAGACGGTAGACGGTGCAGGAGGAAGGTGCTGGCTTTCGGGTTCGCCCGGGGACTCCGGGGGCGTGGCTCCTGGGGGCAATTCCTCCCCCAGACGCCCCGGGAGCGGGTGCTGTCCTTCCCCAGGAGCGCGCCCAAACGCCAGCCCAGCTTCCCGCGGCTCCGGAGCTGTGCGCACTCGCGGAGTGGCTCCTCGCGTTACCCGCTGGGGACCGGTTTTGCCCCTAAAGGCTGTTTTCAGGTGAAGCCCATCTCAGGGCAAGGACGTGAGCCCTGCGAGGGGGGAGAGAACACTCTCAGCTGAGCACCGGCCTCCAAGGCACAGGCTCAAGGCCACGGCCAAGGTGGCGCCCGCGCACCGCAGCAAGGTCAGACCCCGGGCGGGTTCCTAGAAAAACCAGAGTGGATCTGTGTGCTCGCAACTGTACAATTTAAATAACAACAACAACAACAACGGGCTTCCCAGGTGGTGCTAGTGGTAAAAAAAACCTTCCTGCCGATGCAGGAGATATAAGAGATGCAGGTTCGATTCCTGGGTGGGGAAGATCCCCTGGAGGAGGGCTTGGCAACCCACTCTAGTATTCTTGCCTGGCGAATCCCATGGACAGGGGGGCCTGGTGGGCTACGGTCCGTAGGGTCGCAAAGGGTCGGACACAACTGAAGCGACTTCGCCAAAACAAACAACAGCAACAATAATGAAAGCTCTGCAGTGTTTGGAAGCTTGTGGAATTGGTCTGAGGGTCCTCAGTTGTGTCCGACTCTTTGTGACCCCATGGACTGTAGCCCCGGTTCCTCTGTCCATGGGATTTCCCAGGCAAGACTCCTGGGATGGGTTGCCATTTCCTCCTCCAGGGAATCTTCCCCACTCAGGGATTGAACCTGCGTTTGCTGCATTGCAGGTGGATTCTTTACCAGTGAGCCACAAGGACGCTGTCTGGGCATATTTGAAAAGTGGCAACTGGAGGCCGCTTTCGAATCTTCACCCTTTATATTAATTTGCAGTACTATATATTTTGTGTATGTTTCATTTCAGTCCTGAAACTCCCTCAGGGCGATGGGGAACAGAGCTTTACTGCAGGGAGGCAGTGGAGAAGGCAATGGCACCCCACTACAGTACTTTTGCCTAGAAAATCACATGGACGGAGGAGCCTGGTGGGCTGCAGTCCATGGGGTCACTAGAGTCGGACACGACCGAGCGACTTCATTTTCACTTTTCACTTTCGTGCATTGGAGAAGGAAATGACAACCCACTCCAGTGTTCTTGCCTGGAGAATCCCAGGGATGGGGAAGTCTGGTGGGCTGCCGTCTATGGGGTCGCACAGAGTCGGACACGACTGAAGCGACTTAGCAGTAGCAGCAGCAATGGTAAATTAATAGCCCAACTAGGGCCGAAACTAGTCCGTGCCGTATCACAGGAAGCTTTTGCCAAGATGGCTTCTGTGCTAGACGCTGTGTAAGGTTCAGGGAATTCAGCACTAAATAAGATGCCAGGTTCCTCTTTTTGATAGTTGATAGTTACTCAGAGAGATGTTGGGCCCTGATCACCCCACCTAAAACAGCGCCCCCTACCTGCCAACAGTCATTACTCTGTCTCCTTAAGTCTCCTCATAGCAAACTACCCCACCTGGGTAAGGTTTATTGCCTATCCCTCCCCCCACTACAGCATCCGCTCCGGAAGCCCAGGAAGATACCTGCAAGTCTCCAATCTCCAACCCGCCCCCTCACCCGGGCTTTCTTGCTCAACCTCTCTTTGGGCAGGGCTGCCCCAGAACTTGCAGTTCTCTAGACGCGTTCCCTGCCACCACAGCTGCTGCCCCAGAAACCGAGTTATGGGTTTCTTGTTTGGCTTCTGGCCCCCAGAGGACACTCTCCTTCCCTGTGGGCTATTCACTGTGCCCCACTGTTGCCAAATTCGGGCTTCTTGTCTGGATGAGGGAAAACATCTTACAGTAACTACCGGAAGTCCAAAGCAGTTCACATGGTTGGGGGAAGAGTCCCCAGCAGCTGCTTTGTCTTCAAGAGACCTGTTTCCCAGGGGCTTCTTAAATCTTGAACTGTTCAAACATGGCAATGGCTCTAGAGAATTTAATGACTGTCACAAGTGTGTGTGAGCGTGTGTGTGTGTGTGTGCGCGCGCGCGCGCGCGCGCACGCTAGTGACATCTAGTGGATAGACAGACACCAAATTGATGCTTTTGAACTGTGGTGTTGGAGAAGACTCTTGGAAGTCCCTTGGACTGCAAGGAGATCCAACCAGTCCATCCTAAAGGAGATCAGTCCTGGGTGTTCATTGGAAGGACTGATGTTGAGGCTGAAACTCCAGTACTTTGGCCACTTGATGCGAAGAGCTGACTCATTGGAAAAGACCCTGATGCTGAGAAAGATTGAGGGCCAGAGGAGAAGGGGACCACAGAGGATGAGGTGGTTGGATGGCATCACCGACTTGATGGACATGGGTTTGAGTGGACTCCGGGAGTTGGTGATGGACAGGGAGGCCTGGCGTGCTGCAGTTCATGGAGTTGCAAAGAGTCGGACATGACTGAGTGACTGAACTGGACTGAACTGAATGGTGTCATTAGGGCTTCCCTGTAGCTCAAATGGTAAAGAATCTGCCTGCAATGCAGGAGACATTGAACCCAACCCGGGTTCAGTCCCTGGGTTGGGAAGATCCTCTGGAGAAGGAAATGGCAATCCAGTCCAGTATTCTTGCCTGGTGAATTCTGTAAACAGAGGAGCCTGTTAGGCTACCGTCCATGGGGTTGCAAAGAGTCAGACATGGCTGAGCAACTAAATTTCACTTTTCATTTCATGCTGTCATTACACATCCCACATTGCACAGGACAGCCCCCCTCCACCCACCTACTCCAGTAACAAAGAATCATCTAGACCAAAATGTCAACAGTGCAGAAGTTGCAAAACCCTGGGACATGGCTTTTTGGGTTTATTTGACTCCTGAATTGCTCCTTAAAAAAAAAACAACTCAATCTGAAAGAAGTTTTGGTGTATATATACATAACGGAATATTACCCAGCTGTTAAAAGAGTGAAATAACACCATTTTCAGCAACATGGATGGACACAGAGATTATTATACTAAATGAAATAAATCAGACAGAAAAAGACAAATATCATATATCACTTATATGTGAAATCTAAAAACAAGAATACAAATGAATCTATTTACAAAATAGAAACAGACCCACAAACATAAAAAACAAACTTATGGTTACCAAAGGGGAAGGCAGGGGTGGGATAAATTGGGAATATGGAATTATCAGGTACACACTGCTATATATAAAATAGATAAGCAAGAATGGTTTACTATATAACACGGGGAACAATATTCAATATCTTGTAATAACCTATAATGTAACATAATCTGAAAAATACGACTGACCCACTTTGCTGTACACCTGAAACTAACACAATATTATAAACCAAATATAGTTTAAAAAAATCTCAATCCAGAGTGTTCCTGTGCTTATTCTCATACTGCGAGTTAACTACTTGTTAACTTGTCTACTTGTTACTAGTTTCTTTTTTACTTTGTGACCTTTTTTCAAACCATCGTGCCAGTTTGTATCATTTCTGGAGCATCGCTTAATGTTCAGTAATATACTGCATGCATGCCTGTGTGCTAAGTCGCTTCAGTGTCTGACTCTTTGCGACCTTATGGTCTGTAGCCCGCCAGGCTCCTCTGTCCATGGGATTCTCCAGGGAAGAATACTGGAGTGGGTTGCCATTTCTCCTCCAGGGGATCTTCCCAACTCAGGGATCCTCCAGGGTATCTTTGCAACCCAGGGATGGCACCTTCATCGGCTATGTCTCCTGTATTGGCAGGCAGGTTCTTTACCACCAGCGCCACCTGGGAAGCCCTCAGTTATGCAGGGACAATGGCAGGATTGCAGTGAGAGGTGGATGCTGGCTAAGTGAGCCCCACTCACTGGATAACTGTTCTACACCTTTGAAAAACTACACACGACTACATATCATGGCACTTTGGTCACACAAAATGAGAACACTAAGACTCAGACTCACTACAACTTACCCAGAGTCTTCTTGGGTTCTATGGTATTACTTTTCTTTAAGAGGTTTAGACTGTGAGTATTTACTGGGTGGGTTTAGAGGAAGTGAGAAACTAAGCAGGAAGAGATACAGCCCCTTGTGTGAGGACAGGTGCTGACACCTAAACGCCTCTTGGGGGCGCTGCTCTCTCTTCAGAACAGCACTTAGTAGGAGTCTGAGGGCTTAGGCTCACCTGTGGTCCCTTCCCTCCTGTGATCAACTGATGTGTTCAGTCCATGAATGATTCTGATGCTGCCATCAAAACCCTTCACACATTCCCGTCAGTGAGGTCAGGGAGACCCGGTTCAGAAATCCTGCTTTGCTGATTTCCTGTCCTCAGGAGGAAAGTGGAATATTTCTGACCAGGCAGTGCAAAGGCACGAAGCATACCCTTGGGCACACTTCAACTCTCACTCTGAATAATTAATCTTGTGCATTATTTTATAACTCTCGGCTCTGCAGAATGTTTACTCACAGTGTTTTGAGTTGAACCATTTCAGATAACTTTTTACCCAGTAATTCCCCTTCTAGAAATTTCTTCCACAGAAACACCTGTACAGGGCACAGAAGTAAATGTGCTGGAATATTTATCGCAGCACTGCTCGTACTATTTAAAAAATTACAAATAATTTAAATGTCCATCCATAGGAGAATAATGAAGTAGTAATAATTATGGTATCTCCATACTGTGGAATTCTATATGTTAAAAAAAAAAAATGCTATAGAGCTATAGGAAGTGACACAAGAAGCAAGTTGCAGGATGTATTAGCTTCATTTTTGTAAAAAAAATCATAAATACTTATTTTACATATATTAAAAGGTGTTTAGAAGCACACGAAGTATACCAAACTCTAGCAAAAGGTTATTTAAAAATTTACATATTGCCTGCATGAAAACATTTTCTGTATTAGCTTTATAATTTAAAAAATGTGTTTATTTTGGTTGTTTTAGAAAAAAAGGCACAAAGTCAGATTTGGTTTTCATCTTCAGCCAGTGTAAGTTTTTTGTGTCCCTTACAGGTTCCTGTTACCCTCCAGGGAGAAGGCTAATGCATGAGGCAGCGGTTTGGAGCAGGATTATTATTGAAGACATCATTCTTATCCTAAAGTCAATCTTTTGGCCAACACTAGCTTTTTTTTTGGCTGCAGAGCATGTGGGATTTTGGTTCCCTAACCAGGGATCAAACCTGCTCCCCCTGCACTGGGAGTGTGGAGTCTTAACTGCTAGACCACCAGAGAAGTCCCAAGACTAGCTTTTCTTGACTGCAGAAGTTGCTTCCATCAGCAAATACAGCTCACTGTCAGAGCTGGTACCCAGGACGCTCACCAAGCGACCCGGCTTCCACGCACTGGTGGGGCCCTTGTCATGAAGCTCTGAGTGCCAGGGCTGGGTGTGTCCTTGGCCTCTGTGTTCCCAGCACCCAGTGCCCTGCTCAGTGTGTATTTGCTGCTCAGAAACTGTTAACAGAATTTGTTGAAGGAAGGCTGTTTGATCTCTTTCGGCTTGATTTTCAGATTTTGGGGCAGTGGGGTGTCTGTGAAGGTGGCTGGAAGTTCCTGGGTCATGGGTGTCTCCTGGGTTCCTAACTCTGTACAGTTGTGAGTTGGCTGAGCCACCTGAGCAGCACCTGGTAAAGTCTTAACACACAGGAGCAGACACTGTCCTGGATTCAGACAGGATGCCATGGAGTTGATGTGACGCGTTTTAGCAATTTGCAGAATGTTTCTCCTACACAGTTGCTGTTGTGTTAGTTGTTCAGTCATGTCCAACTCTTTGCGACCCCATGGACTATAGCCCGCAAGGCTCTCCTCTGTCCATGGGTTCTCCAGGCAAGAATACTGGAGTGGGTTGCCATGCCCTCCTCCAGGGGATCTTCCCAACCTAGGGATCGAACTTGCATCTCTTATGTCTCCTGCTTTGCAAGCAGATTCTTTACCACTAAGCCACCGAGGAAACTGTGATGTAAATGGTAATCACCTTAAATAATGGTAAGTGGGTTCATGGCTGAAGCAAAATCAATCACTTCTGGGGTGTCTTTGGAGCCTGGGTGCCAAAAAGGGATCTAAGTGGACTTGTAACTGCTCTGAGCTCCTTTCAAAGATGCTCTGGACTCCAAATCAGGCCCACCCACATGCCGACTCTCTCTCTGTTTCTGAAAAAGGAGGGTGGTCCCCAGTCGTGAGCTCTCAGAGCTGAGCCTCAAGCTCCCCTTCCTTCTGAAGGTCTCCCCAGCCTCCACCCCTGACACAGAAAACATGACTGGTGGCCCTGCTTTGCCCAGCTCCTGGCCCAGGCCCCTGGCCTTGCTATCCCAGGTCCGTTGCCCCTCAGTCAAAATCTCAGCCAGACCTCAGAGTCCTTACTCCCAGTGATCTTTCCCGGCTTCTGTGAGATAAAAATTCTGACATAGGTGCTCTGAATGCAACTTAAATATGGGGCCTGTGGTCGGTTGATATTTAATGAAAATGCGCAAGAACTGAAAACAAAAAATATTCTTCCTTCCACACCCCCTAGTTCTACTGTACAGAGATAAATATCCATTAACCCTTTCTTGTGTGTTCTCATAACTATCTTCACTCCCGTGCCAGCGCCCACGCACACATCCTCGCCTTTTGGTGGCCAGAGATGGACACACCCTCTGCCAGTCTTATGCATCTTCCTTTTTTTTTTCTTTTTTAGCTTAGCTTGGAGACTGCTCCAAATCAACAGACACAGATTTACCTTATTCTTTTTTAAACGAACTTCTATTTTGAAAGAACTTTATTTGCCTGCACTAGGACTTGGTTGTGTCCTGTGAGATCTAGTTCCTTGATCAGGGATTGAACCTGGGCCCCCTGCATTGCGAGCACAGAGTCTTAGCCACTGGACCACCAGGGAAGTCCTTACCTTCTTCTTTCTAAAGGGCTTTCCTGTTCCACTGTCTATATGGGAAACGCTTGCTGTATTCTTCCTGCCCAGCAGCCTGGGAGAGTAGCATTTCGTCCTTTGAGAGTTCCTTTGTCTCCTCCCCACCTTCAGTCCTATGACTTGGGTGAAGATGGCCTTGACCTCAGCTACAGCCTTGGACATACGACCCAGATCTTATCATTGAGACTAGTTCAAGGGTGGACACGTGACCCAGATGCCAGCAAGGTCAGTGAGGGCCACAGTTTTATCTGAATTATTAAGGTAAGAGAAGCTCTCTTTCTCCTGCTGAACATGCAACCAGGAGAATGTGGTCCTGGAGCAGTTTCCATCGTGTGGAGTCTGAGAATGAAGCCTATATGAAGAAGAATGGAGCCAAGATAGGGAGATGCTTGTCTTGATGGCATGGTTTTAAGAGTCTGGTTCAGGTTTACCTGGAGCCCTCCCTCTCCACCCTGAACTTTTAATTACATGTGCCAATGGATTCCTTTTTTGCCTAAGCAAATTGGGCAGGGCTTTCTGCAGTTCACCCTAGGAAGAGTCTTGCTATAGAAACTGGCATCAAGAATGAGGAATGGCAAGACTTCCTGGTGGTCCAGCGGTTAAGAATCTGCCTTGCAGTGCAGGGGACATGGGTTTGATCCCTGGTTGGGGACCTGAGATCCCACGTGCCTTGGGGCAACTAAGCCCGTGCACCACAACTACTGAAGCCTGCATGACCTGGAGCCCACACGCCACAAGGAAAAGGTCCCACATGACTCAACAGAGATCCTGAGTGCTGCATCTAAGACTCAATGCGGCCAAATAAATAAATGAGGGATGGCAAGGGACCCCAGCATGCTGAATCAGCCCAGTCAAAGAAGGTGGAGATCCTTCTCTTGGTAGCAAGTTGGCCATTCTTATCACATAGTAATGAAGCAACTAATTAAATTGTGGCCATTCAGACTAAGGGCACTGTTCTACTTACATGAGGTGCCTAGACTAGTCAAATTCAGAAGGAGAGAGAGTAGAGCAGTGGTTGCCAGTGGCTGGGGGAGCTGGAAACAGAAAGTGGTTGTTTGCTGGATACCGAGTTTCAGTTTTGCAGGATGGAGGGAGCTCAGGAGATGGATGGTGGTGATGGCTGCACAAAACGTGAACGTACTGAGAGCCACTGAAAAATGGTTAAGATGGTAAATATTACTTTGCATGTATTTTAGTTAAAATAAAACATACACGGATGGAAAGAAACACAGCTCTATTAGGAGAAGCCCCTTTTTGCCTGGGACCTGCAAGCCAGTATGGCTGAGAGTCTGGTCAAATTCTATTGGAAAAGCTGAATTTTCTGCAACAAGCTGAGGGCGCTGCAAGTACAGGCTGAGAGGCAGAAAACAGCCAGAAGAAGGTTGAGACTAAGGAGGCTAGTCACACGACCCGACACTTTGGTGTCTCTTGTATGGTTCACATCTATGAGCTCATAACTCCTAACAACCCACTGGAGTAGATGCTGATTTTCAGATAAGGAAAATAAAAGCAGGAGGAAGTTAAGCAAGGAAATCCTGATGAGGTAAAGCACGGAGTCCTGGCTATGACCTGGGCAGTCAGTGGTTTCTACTCCATGGCACTTGGGAAGAACAGCCTGGAAGCCCCTGGAATCCCAACTGGATTGTGTTGTCAGAGAAACCAGCGCTGGCTCACGAAGCCTCTGCCCCAGGGCAATCTCCAGGTCCTGCTGCACCAGCCTGTGACCCGAGGTGCAGAAAAGCCCCAGCGTGGGGATGTGACGGCTGCCCTGTGCCCCCTCTCCTTCACTCTCACATGCTTCAATTTCCATGGACTCTCCTCTTACCCGAGAACAGTCTATGGAGAAGTTTTGGAAAACCGCTGGCCATACAAAATTATTCAGTGCTTCCAAGATTCATTCACCACAGTCCTCTTTTTATTTATTTATTTTTTTTTGGTGGGGATGATATTAAGTTTTTCTTTAATTTTTAAACTTTTTATTTTGTATTGGAGGCTTCCCAGGTCGTTCTTGTGGTAAAAGAATGTGTTTGCCAATACAGGAGACATAAGAGCCACAGGTTTGATCCCTGGGTGGGAAAGATTCCCTGGAGAAGGGCATGGCAACCCACTCCAGTATTCTTGCCTGGAGAATTCCCAGGGAGAGAAGCCTGGAGGGCTACAGTCCAAGGGATCTCAAAGAAGTAGACACAACTGAAGCGACTTAGCACACGCATAGCTGATTAACAATGGACATCAAAGGGACTCAGCCATACATAGACATGTATCCCTTCTCCCCCCAACTCCCCTCCCATCCAGGCTGCCATATAATGTTGAGCGGGACCTGCTCAACTCCATTGAGCGGAGTTTCCTATGCTATACAGTAGGTCTTTGTTGGTTATCCATTTAAAATATAGCAGTGTGTACATGTCGACCCCAAGCTCCCTAACTATCCCTTTCTCCTATAGTGTAAAGAAACACTATTACAGCTGTCTTTTTAAATTTTTTATTTATTTATGTGGCTATGCCGAATCTTAGTGACAGCATGCAGGATCTTCCATCTTTGTTGCCACAGTGGAATCTTTAGTTGTGGCATGCGAACTCTTAGTTGCAGCACGTACTATTTAATTCCCTGACCAGGGATGGAACCTGGGTCCCCTGCATTGGGAGCACGGAGTCTTAGCCACTGGACCCCTAGGGAAGTCCCTCACCACACCCTCTTTTGTTGTGCACAAGTCCAGGAACTGACACTCATTTCCTTGTTTCATGTGTCTCACAGTTGACTCTGGGATTGGAAAATCTCCTGACTGAAGTCTTTTGGCTATGCTCATTACTTCTGCTTGAACAATCTGCTTGTGTGCGCTACTTGGGGTCCTAAGCTTAGCCTGTGTATTAGGGTTACGTTGAGGATGAGAAAAAGTCAGAGTCATCATCTGGCCTGATTGAAACTGGCAGAGGACAAATCACATCACTGGGGACCCAGGACAAAGAAAGACAGGACAGGGGAGTGGAGACTTATTTCAGCAGATGAGCCATGCTCTGGAGAGAAACACAGGACAACTTGACAGGGGGTGCTTTGCCCCAGTGGAGAGGAACCTCAACAGATAATGTCTCTTCTGTGCTACAAAAAGGACAATGACTTCCCTGGTGGCTTAGAGGGTAAAGAAGCTGCCTGCAATGAGGGAGACCCGGGTTCAATCCCTGGGTCGGGAAGATCCCCTGGAGAAGGAAATGGCAACCCACTCCAGTATCCTTGCCTGGAGAATCCCATGGACAGAGGAGCCTTGTGGGCTACAGTCCATAGAGTTGCAAAGAGTTGGACATGACTGAGCGACTAACACTAACTAACTGACTTCCTGAACTCAAGAAAGAAGGACCTTGAATACCCCATGATTCCAAGCAGCATTATGAGTCATATGGCAAGACTCACATGGACTTGACAATGAGAATTTGATTGTTGACAGCCAAGAATGGACTCGTGAAGGAGATGATGCCAAAATAAGTCATGTGACAAAATATATTCTACTACCAGGCTTTAGTTTCTCCTTGTGTTGGCTTCACAATTTTTTACTTTATTAACTTATGGACAATAAAGTGAATTATTTATGTTTGTTATTATAAATGATCTATTCCTATTCCTCTTATTGCCAAGAGCAAAGACCTTCTTGGTATCCCACGGTAATATGCAGTCTGCTTGCAGATCTCAGGTGATGCCATTGACTTATGGGGAGAAGGTAGTGTGATTTCTCAAGCCCAATCCAAAGGAATAAGAGGAAAAACCTATAACCAGTATATAGGTTCAGCCTTCATCTGTATGGAAATGCCTTTCCTAATATCCTCCCAGTTCAACACCTGCTCAGCCATAAGGACCCCCACACCCTATGCTCACATAATAAGCAGTGAGGAAGTTTCCTTCCAGATGACGGAGACAGGCCAGTAAAGGAAGCCCTTGCCTATTAGGAGACAATTGCTCTCATGGGTCTCATCCAGTGACCATTTTTCCTAGGGGTTTGTGATGTCTTGTGTTATATGGGGTCCCTGACATCAAGTATGAGATGGCTGGATGGCATCACTGACTTGATGGATGTGAGTCTGAGTGAACTCAGGGAGTTGGTGATGGACAGGGAGGCCTGGCGTGCTGCGATTTGTGGGGTCGCGAAGAGTCGGACACGACTGAGCGACTGAACTGAACTGAACTGACATCAAGTATATCCTTAAATCAGAGACTGTCAACTGGTACCTCAGAGGCTGAATCAATCCTGTAGATGTGTGTGTGTGTGTGTGTGTTGTTATTTTTTTGGCTTGTACAAGTTTTCTATTAAAATATGAATTGTTTGCCAGAACTAGAAATGATGAAGTTTCATATAACCACTCATATTTCCAACTCCTGTGGAAAATACCCAAACGCTGGGAAGTGCTGATAACAGTGGAGTGGTGTTCCCACTTGGCCATGACCTGCTGACCTGAGTGAGGGGGTCCTCCACAGTCCCCCACTGATAGGATTTACTCCCTCTTTCCTTCAGATGTCTGCCCCTGGGCATTTGGGTTCACAATTCTGTGCCCTCCTGGTCTAGCAAACACCATAGCAGACACCATCATTCCAGAACAACTCTGCACGTGAGGACACGGGTGCAACATACATCACACTCTAACAGCTAGCAGAAAAATAACCTGTTCTAATGACATTTATTTGGCAGCATCAGGTCTTAGTTGCAGCATCCGGGATCTTTTGTGTGGCCCACAGGTTTGTCTAGTTGCACACGCAGGCTTAATTTCCCTGTGGCATGTGAGATCTTAGTTCCCGGACCAGGGATCAAACCCATGTTCCCTGCATTAGAAGGCAGTTCTTAACCACTGGGCAACCAGGGAAGACCCTATTCTAGTGAAATTTTTGTTTGACAGTTTACGTATTTCCTGTGCCTATTCAGTTGCTCCAGTCATGTCCGATTCTTTGTGACCCTATGGACTGTAGCCCGCCAGACTCCTCTGTCCATGGGATTCTCCAGGCAAGGATATTGGAGTGGGTTGCCATGACTCCTCTAGGGGATCTTCCCGACACAGGAATCAAACCCTCGTCTCCTGTGTCTCCTGCATTGCAGGCAGATTCTCTATCCACTGAACCTGATTGTAAGCAATTCACCAGGCTTTGTATGTCCTTGCCTTAAGAATTTTGGTGGGGCAGAGAGCACAGCAGCTTGAAAATGAAGCTGATTTATACTAAGAACCTAAGGTCACTGATGAGATGATGGGGTGTCCTGGAGAGTGACCTTGGAGAAGTGGTGGAGTGAGGAGGGTGGGCCCCAGCCCAGGAAGGGCAGAGAAGTCTGGAGGCTCCTTCAGGGCAGCAGGGCCACCACAGCTCCATGAGAGCCTATGGAGGGGCCACATGGCCCAGTGGCCTGGAGAGGCAGCTCTGGCCCCAGCACCCCAGGGCTAGCAAAGACTCCACATCTCATGAAAGCCAGGAAGCAGAGTCTGCTCAGCTCAGAGGACAGGTGTCAGCCAGGATGTCCCTTGTAAGCTTTGGGGATTCTGATACAACCTTGAAAGGACAGCAGCTCTCAAAACAGAACGAGATGAAAAGGAATGAAGGACTGACACGTGCTACAACCCAGATGCTGCTCAAAAACAGGCTAAGTACAAAGAAGCTAGGCACCAAAGGCCACATAGTGTATGACTCCACTGATGCAAAATATCCAGAACACGCAATCTCACAGAGACAGAAAGCAGCTAGCAGTTGCCAGGGGCTGGGGGAGAGGGGGATGAGGCGTAACTGCTTGATGGGTACCAGATTTCTTTCTAGGATGGTGAACACATTCTGGAATTAGGTAGTGATGATGGCTGTGCAACGTTGAGGGAGACTGTTAGGAGGCTGGGGTTGCAATCAGACAAGAGGTGAAATGGACTTGTGTTTGGTGAGTGGCTGCAGGAAGAGAGAAGGATGGACAGATGGAGCCACTGAAAGGGAGAATTCATAGGAGTTGTTGGTACCTTACTGGATTTGGTGGAGGAGAGAGCAGGAGGGCTGAGAATGAGGGATCATAGACTCAGGAAACAGATGTGGGATGGGGCCTGGAGAAGGACATGGCAGCCTCCGCATGGAGCCTGAGGTGACCTGGGGTCAACCACAGAAAGAGCCCGGCCCGAGTGAAGACCATCCAGGAAGCCCTGGCCCCAGAATAGAACAGTGGCCTAACACGCGCCTGCACGGTGCTGCCTTCAGCATCGCTCTTGACCTCTCTAACTCCCCGTTCTCAACCTAAACTGAGGATGTTGTCAGTTAAGTTTTGTAAAAAAAAAAACTCCTGGCACGTATTAGAGGCTCAGTCAACTTTAAGTGAATCGGAAATGCTGTTCCACGCGTCCCCTCGGCCCTCGGCTCTCTCGTGCTCACCGATTCCGTCGTTTCTCTCATCTGCCAAGAGTCTGGGCCACGTCCCAGCCCTCACCCTACTGCTCTGGCTCCAGGGTGGCCCGGAGGAAAGCCCCTCATCTTCCTTGAGCCTCGCTGCGTCGGCCGCGGTAACTTGATTCCCGTTTTAATAGAAACTGGCAGGTGGACTGGGAGCCAGGACTCCGGGCTCCCGGCGCCGCGGTCCCCGCTCCGCAGCATCTGGACTCCTGCCGAGGGGGCGGGAGGCCGGCGGCCCCAGGCGGTGGGGCCGTTCGCGCTCCCGGCGCCTCCTCCCTCGCTCCCTGCCCCCGCCCTGCCCGGGTCCCCGCGCCTCCCCGCGCTCCTCCCCCGCGCCTCGGTTCTGCGCTGAGGTTGCGGCTCCGCCGGGCAGGCGCGCGGGGACTCAGGCGGCGGCGGCGGCGGCGGCGGCCACCGGGTGCAGCGGGTCCGGAGCGGGGAGCCGGGCTCAGCCCCGGCCTGCACGAGCCGCGGCCCTCGCCCACCGAGGCCGGCCTGGGGGGCCCGCAGGGCGCGCGGAGCGCCGAGTGCGCGTGGGGCTGGGCCCCGCACCCCGGCACAGGAGCGCGGGCGCGGCGCGGCGGAGCGCGGGGCATGGAGCCGGCCCGGGAGCCCCCCGCGCGCACCCGGCCGCCGCCGCCTCCCGCCGTTCGCCCTGCGCCAGCCCCTGCCGCCCCCAGGCCGCGCTCGCCCGCCGAGGCGGAGGGCCGCGGTCCAGAGGGGCTGCTGCGGCGATCGGGGTCGGGCTACGAGGGCAGCACCAGCTGGAAAGCGGCCTTGGAGGGTAAGCGGTGAGCGGGACGCGAGAGGCGGGACAAGAGTCACCTTGGCCGATCTCCCGTGGGGAGGGCGGGGAGGGCAGTGAGGGCGACTCTGGACCCCCGAGGATGGATGTCAGGGCATCGGATGCCACACTGCGGGGCAGTGGGGAGGAGGTAACTGGGGACCACCTATCTCTGCAGCTAACTCACACTCTGACCTTGGGAGTAGGTTTCTCGCGCTGAGCTTCAATTTCCTCATGAGTGAAGGGGGCGGTTACTGTCCCGCACTCACCTGGGAAGCATTGAGAGAGTGGCTTGACCCTCCAGCAGTGAAAACGCCCTGGGCAAAGCTCAAAAGCTGTAGACCCCAGTCGCGGTGCTAATGCCCTGTGAGAAGGGGTTGGCTGGGAGGTGGGGGTGAACGCCTGGAGGTAATGGACTGGAGAACCTGCAGGGGTCCCACCTACCTCTTTCAGTCGGAGGGGCTCAGGAGGTGACCCCTGACTGGCCAAGGGGGGCGGTTACCAAAGTGGAAAAGAGAGTTTAAGTTCATGAGTTCTCCCAGTCCGCTTGGGTGGCCACTGGTGGTGTGTGGTGTGGGAGGTGTGGCCAGAAGGCTGGTCCTTTGGAAGTTTCTTGGTAAACTTGACACCCAGAGTCCCAAGGCGGAGGACCTGGACAGCATCAGCTAAGGGAAGCCCTTAGCTGGATTACCCAGCCATTAGGGAAGGAATATCAGGATAGGAGGACTTCCTGGAGTAGGTGACCTCATAGATATATGGAAAGAGAAGGAGTGACATGTTCAGGGGTCAAATAGTGAGAGGTAGCCTGTCCCTTGTGGGGAACTGACCTTCAAAGTACAGGATCGGGGAGGGGTGAGAAGAGAGGAGTCCGGAGGACCCAGATTGTGAACGGCGACCCAGGCCTTGCCAGAGTTTGGACTTTGTCTGAGGCAACTACTGAGAGATTTAAAGCATAGAATGAAAATGAAGCGGGTTTCATTTTCCAAGCGAGTTTAACCTTGGAAAAGTGATGGTGGCCCAGAGGGGTCAGACCAAGGCTAGGTCAGCGAGGAAGGTGGAGCTGTGGTCGGAGGAGGGACATAGCCAGTGGCAGCCAGGGCAGGGGCCTGGCCGAGGAGGGAGAGATGGGGCAGCCGTGTCTGCATTTGGCCCAAAGGTGGGTGGACCAGGAGACATGGATGGCCTGAGGGCGGGGTGGGGAAGTGCAGACTTGGGGGAAAGCTGGACACCTGGGTGGTGATTTGGGACAAAGGAGGCAAAGATGTTGGAACTTGGAGAAGAAGAACTTTTGCAGAGAGGCTTCGGGCTGAGAAGGGCTGAGCCCTCTTCTCAGGATAAAGGTGGACAGACCCCTCTCTTTGACGTGCGTCTCCAGGCACATTGTTAGATTTGCATGTGACACCCTGCTTCCCTCCCACCCAAGTTATTTCTTGGTTGCTCACGCCTCTTATCTGTATTCTCCACTCATTCATTTGTAAGCATTTCTCCAGCATCTGCCCCAACCTAGCTCTAACCCCCAGGGGTTAGGGCCATTTCAGAGGTGGTGTGGCCTCTTTCAACACCTCTGGCTTGCCACCTCCTGTCTTATTCCTCATCCTGACCTTGGCCCCGTCTGCTTCCTACTCCCAGGGGTGACTGGGCCAACCACCTGCAAGTTAGGCTGAAGAAGAGGCTGCACGCCCGGCAGGAAATGGTCCAGGGGGTCAGGACACTGGGTCTTCCGGGCCACCCTGTGGTCCGTGTTTACCTGTGGCCCAGCCTCATCTCACCTGTCCGGGCATGGCTCCCTACCTCGCCTGACTCTGGGTCTCGGGGCAGCTCTGGTCCCTTGCCCTTGTTCACATGGTCCATCAGAAACAGGCCCACTCTGATGCCTGTGGACCTTGGGGGCTCAGCCTCCGGGGCCTATGGGCCTTTCCCATTGTTTTAGCACGTGGAGTCTGTGTCCTTGCCAGGGGCCTCCCCTCTGCCAGTCCCCTGAGCATCTCCTGGGTGTTCCCTGGGTGCCGCATCTCCCGTGGGGAGAGGGGAGCTCTCAAACCAGGATGGTGCTCTCCAAGGTCCTGCCCTGTGCTGGCCGCCACACCTCCCCACCCCAACTCATTCATTCTTCCTCACCTCCCACACACACTCCTGGAGGGCCCACTGTCCTGGCGCACCTCTCGGCACAGGGAACATCCCTGTGCTTGAAGAGATCGTGGGGCAGGGGCCGAGGCAGCCTGTTGAGGGGCAGAGAGAACGAATTCTGGGGTTGGCCAAGCCTGAGCCAGATCCTTTCACTGCCAGTGTGCTGGCAGGTTTTCAAACTTGTCCGAGTCTCAGTTTTCCCACCTGCTAAGCTAGAGAAGGATTTCTGCCTCTCAGGGCTACACAGACAGAGGTGCTGGGGTGTAGGGTGTGTGCAGGTGACCCCTTTCCCCAGTCCCTAGAGCCCGGTGGGGGAACCCAGGCAAAGTGTGTGACTGTCTGCTCAACCAAAATCCTTTGACTGCTGGTCTGCCTACTGAGTCCACAGCCCACCCTGAACTGTGTGCATGCTAAGTCCGACTCTTTGCAACTCCACGGACTGTAGCCCGCCTAGCTCCTCTGTCCATGGGATTCTCCAGGCAAGAATACCGGCGTGGGTTGCCATGCCCTCCTCCAGGGGATCTTTCCGACCTAGGGATTTAACCCAAGTCTCCCACATTGCAGGCGGATTCTATACCATCTGAGCCACCAGGGAAGTCTAAGAATACTGAAATGGATTGCCATGCCCTTCTCCAGGGGATTTTCCTGACCCAAGGATCAAACTGGGGCCCACCTAATAAGCCCATGATGAAACCCTCGTTATGGAATGAGTGGTCTGCCATGTCTGTGGACCAAGAGATCAATTTTGCAGCCCTTGCTTAGCCAAGCATCTGTTTTGAGACTTCTTCTTTTGGCTGAGCTGCAGGGTATGTGGGATCTTAATTCCCTGACCAGCTATTGAACCCTCACCCCCTGCGTTGGAAGTGCAGAGTCCTAACTACTGGACAGCCAGGGAAGTCCTTGTCTTGAGACTTCTTGATTTGACCAAGCTGAGCCCTCAGGGGAGCTGTGCTCCTTTATTACCACGTGCTGAATATTTATCAAACCCCTACTGTGTGCCAGCCCCGTGCTGGGGCTTTCCTATAACCGTCACATTTAACCCTCATGTCTGCCCTTCCACGGGCTGGGTAAGTGTCGTGTGTATTTTATACAAGAGGAAACTGAGACTCAGAGAGGCTCAGTGTCTTGCCCAAGGACACACATCGCTCTGTCACAGGTGAAACCCCATTGGGTTTGCCACGAGGCCCTCTGATGTGAGAGCTCTTACCCTGTCCTGACCTGACCAAGGGCATGGGGCTCGGTGAGGCTAATTGGAGAGAAGTTATGCTTGTGACGCACGCAGCTCTCCTCCGTGTGCTCCTCAGATGACCCTGCTGCCTCCAGCAGATATTTTTTTCCTCTTCACAGGTTAAGTGACGTGGAAAACATCTTAAATCTAAAGCTGAGATTAGAGCCCAGGTCTTTAAGACTTTCCTTTGATGAACAGTTAGCTTTATAAATAGGAAGCCAAACAGAAATTCTTCCAATTGAGTCCTCTCCCTGTGGCTATTAACCTTTCCTTCCACCCTCAGCCTTGGGGGACAGGTTGCAAAAGTGATCCAAAGCTGCCATCTGGGTGCTGGAAAGACTGGAGGTGATTGGAGATGGGAATATTTCTGGCACTGGGGGTGCGGGGGTGATGAAAAGCAGCCTGGGGGGTACAAGAGGGGGGCCACAGATGATTCTGCAAATCTCAGGCTATAGATTTTTCAGTGCTCACCAATTCTGAATTTTTAATGTTGAAAGTTTCTTGATTAGGCATAAACCCACAACTTCCTGCTCAAAACCACACACACGCATTTAGCAAAGCCTCTTAAAAATTTAAAAATTACCAAACTCTACATTTGAGAGTTTTTGACTGTCAACTTAGGGACGTCAGCTATGAGTCTCTTTTGTGCTGTGATATGAACGTTGTCGGGATTTGTCTGGGCTTGGAAGCCAAATTTTTTTCAGTTGTTCTTTCTAACATTAGGCTAAATCATATGCATTTATAACGTAAATAAACTGCACCCTCAAACTCCATTTAATAAAGGCCAGTGCATACAAGGAAGGATTGCTGAGTTAGACATTTGTTCTGGCTTGAATTGTATCCCCCTAAAAGATGTGTTGAAATTGTAACTCCACAGTTCCTCAGATTATGACCTTATTTGGAAATATGGTCACTGCAGGTGTAATTAGTTCAGATGAGGGCATACAGGAGTAGAGTGGGCTTCTAACCCAATGTGACTGGTGTCCTAAGAGATGGTCACATGAAGACAGACACACAGGGAGAAGGATGTGACAATGGAGGCAGAGGCTGGAGTGATGCAACTGCAAGCCCAGGAGGGCCGGAGATCACCAGTAAACCAGGAGAAATGAGGACAAAGCCAGGAAGAATTTGCCTACAGGTCTCAGAGGGAGCATGGCTTGCTGACACCTTGACTGTGGACTTCTAGGCTTCAGAGCTATGAGATGACACATTTCTGGTGTTTTAAGCCACCTAGTTTGTGATGGTTTGTTATGTTGACCTAGGAAACTAATACCACATTGTTTGGGGTTGTCCAGCTCCAAGGCCACCCTCGGGAGTGAACGAACTGTCAGATCCTGTAGCGTGTCTTCTGTCTGTCCACAGCACAGTGTCCAGGGCAGTTATCCCGTGAAAGACGAGGAGAGTCCTCCATTCTGGTGATGCTGGAGGTGCGGGCACAGACTCCGCTTTCTCTGAGAGCAGGTGTATATACACATGGTCAAGGGCATTGTCATTCAGGGCAACTAGATTCTCTGTGCGTTTCCAGCCCCAGTTGGTGCTCTGTAACATGCCAGGCGATGACTGCGCCCTGTTAGAGGGAACCCAAAGGTGAGGAAAGTACAACCCTTACCCCAAAGGACCAACTCAATGGACATGAACTTGGGCAAGCTCCAGGAGATGGTGAGGGACAGGGAAGCCTGGCGTACTACAGTCCACGGGGTCGCAAAGAGTCGGACACGACTGGAGGACTGAACAACTGCCCAGAAGGAGCCTGTGGGCCAATAACCATCATGATGGTAGTTGTTGACACTGAAGGAGAGCTTACCGTGCCAGGCACTGCTCTAAGCACAATTTGTTGAATTCTCATAAAATTCTAAGAGGCAGATACTATAATGACTTTGTCTTAAAGACAAGGAAAATGAAATAGAAGCTAAGTAACTTTGCCACAAGAAAGTGGCAGAGCTGGGATGTGAACCCAGGTGAAGTGGTTTACAATGCGGACTGAGAGGTGTTTATGGAAGGAAAAAGAAGGATTCACACAGCGTACTTGCCATGGGCGCCACCATGCAGCTCAACGGCATCAACCTTACAACACGCAGCCCCTGGGGACGGCAGAGCTGACCCAGATGGGGTTCAGCCCTCTGCTCTTAACGGGCCTGGGGCCACCCGCCTCTGGATCCTGCTTAGTTGTCAGTACAAACCATGCCCATAGCAAGGACTCCCGAATGTCTGTTGGACTTGCAAATAAAGACGGCAGACTAAACACATGCATTTTTCTTTCCCTTCTGAAACTCACTAATACAATAGTAAAAGGTTTTTATTTTTTTCCTTTTATTTGGGAGGGGGTCACTGAAGCATGTAGGATCTTAGGTCCCTGACCAGGGATCGAACCCATGCCCCCTGCAGTGGAAGCACAGAGTCTTAACCACTGGACCGCCAGGGAAGTCCCAATAAAGGGACTTTCAAGTAAAGATGGCAGACTGAAGACATGCATTTTTCTTTCCCTTAAAAATCCAATAAAGGGATTTTTTAAAAAGACCACAAGAATAATAAGAACAGGAGAGAAAACAATAGCAACACAGTTGGGAGCTAGGGATCAATGATGATGATCAATGATGATCAGTGATCAATAACTGACACTGACTTCCCTGGGCTTAGAAAGTTCAGGAAGCAGAGGAGCACGCAGGACCCCACACTGGTCAGCACAGCAGTGAGTGAAGAGGGAGCTGATGTTAGGAGGGCTGGGTGAACCCTTGTTAGGAAGACTTCAGGTCCCCAATCCTCTTCCCACTCTGTGAGCCTCTCCCCAGCCCTCTGCCCTGGGGAGAGAGGACATCCAGACACGAGAACATTTGAGAGCAAACGAG
Source organism: Bos mutus (assembly GCF_027580195.1). Classification (NCBI taxonomy): domain Eukaryota; kingdom Metazoa; phylum Chordata; class Mammalia; order Artiodactyla; family Bovidae; genus Bos; species Bos mutus. The sequence continues at coordinate 20,958,541 of NC_091620.1, read as the reverse complement.
GCAGCATCTGCGGCTTGAGGGCTGAAGACGGCCTCCTCACCTCTTGTCCCAGCCAAGACTACATCCTCCAGGAGTGAAAACAGAGGGACAGCCCCCAGGGACGCTGACCCAAAAGGAGAAACCCAAGAAGGTCCACAAACAGAGAGCTGGACTTCCCTGGTGGCCCAGTGGCTAAGACCCAGTGCTCCCAAGGCAGGGGGCCCAGGTTCAATTCCTGGTCAGGGAACTAAGATCCCACAGTCAAATAAATAAATATTAAAAAAAAAATAATAAAATCAAGTGTTAAAGAGAGAGCCTTGAGGACTGACCCAGCCAGGTCACTCTGCTGTGACCTCCACAGTTAATAAGCTCCTCTCACGGTCTCAGAGGCGCCAATACAGTCTTATTCCTCCTGCCTTAATCATGAACAAATAACCAAGGATCTTGAGATGTATGAGGAAAGTCCCTGACATGGAAGCTAGAGATTAAAACACATGAATGGGGGGGTGGGGGAAGCAGTTTGGAAAAAACAGCGATTATATAGACTAAACTTTCTGCCCACCTCTCCCCCAACCCTCCTGCTTCCCCCACAAAATATCAACTAAAAAACTGTCAGTATTATTCAGAGAGAGAAGAGAAAATTTCGCATCATTAAAGAACAGGATGTTTTAAGAGGGAGTATTCAGGGAACAGCAGCAACAAATCCCCCAAAACCTTGCAAGTTAAAAATAATCGTAAAAATAAAAGATTCAGTAGAGAGTGGGAAGGTAAAGTTTAAAAAAATCTTCAGGAAATAGAGCAACAGGCAAAGTGGATATGAGGGCTTCCGCTGTCTGCTCTGGTGCCATGTCCTCTTCTTGTAAGGGCATTAACCCCACCATGGGAGCCCTGACCAAGAACAGATCTGCTGGTAACCTTGATCCTGCACTCGCCAGCCTCCAGAACTGGGGGAGAGATGTGTTGCTTCAGCCATCTAGTCTGGGGATTTTGTTAGCCTGTGAAGACTAAGACAGAAGTGGAGTAGAATTCCTGATTTTGCCTCATCAGCTTAAAGGAGCTTTGGAATTGAAATCAGGATGAGCACACAGAAGTGTAGGCAAAGGGAAATAATTACTTACAGGGAAACAAGAAGTTGTGTAGAAATAATACGCTGCATAGCTTGCTGGGAGCAGCATTTACATTGTCGTAAGAAAAGAACACTCAACTTCCCTGGTGGTCCAGTGGTTACGATTCCTCACTTCCACTGCAGGGGGCGCAGGTTTTATCCCTGGTCAGGAGAGCTAAGATCCCACAAGCTGTGTGGCATGGCCAAAAAAAAAAAAAAAAACCACAAAAAACCTCACCAAATTATCAGTCCAACCCAAACTATGATGTTGAGAGGGTAAGTAGTATGTGAGTGGTCAGGGTGGGACAATAATGCAGAGAATTAAATCTTCCTCATTGTTGTGGAACGTCAATAAGTAATGTCTTAAATAGAAAAGTTGAGCAGTATTGACTTCTTGACACAAAGCTTTTAGAGATTTGGAGGTAAATACCGAAAGAATTTGCTGAAGGAATTGGAAGTAGTTGCCTCTATGGAAGGGGCGATGTTGTTTGGTTGTGTAGTGAAGCCTGGTAGAATTTCTTGACTTTGGATCTGTTGCTTTGCAGATCCTTGATAAAGGACCAGGTTTCTTTTCCCAATCTGTTGTGAAGTACCATACAGATGAATTACTAGAAACAGTATCAGGCACTTGGATGTCACAGGAATGCTGAATTGCTGTAGACGTTTCTACTAATAGATACTTCCTCTTGACTTTGGTACTTAGTTCATACGGGTGGACAACCCAGTGGTGGGCTGTGGAGGTGGTTCTTTCATCTATGCACATATATAATATAAAACAATTTTAAAGGACTTAAAAACAAAAAGGAAGTTCTCATCTACTGGTGGCTCAGCTGGTAAAGAATCCGCCTGCAATGTGGGAGACCTGGGTTTGATCACTGAGTTGGGAAGATCCCCTGGAGAAGGGACCAGCTACCCACTCCAGTATTCTGGCCTGGAGAATTCTACGGACAGAGGAGGCTGGCAGACTACAGTCCATAGGGTCGCACAGAGTCTGACACGACTGAGTGACTTTCACTTTTCACATCTACTAGGATGGCTATAACAAACAAAACTGGAAGCTAACAAGTGTTGGTGAGGAGATGGAGAAAGTAGAACACGTGGTGTCAGCATCTCTGGTAGGATGCAAAATGGTGTTGCAGCTGTGGAAAGCAGTTTGGTGTGTCCTCAAAAAGTTAAATGTAGAATTATCATATGATCCAGCAATTCTACTCCTAGGTATATACCCCAAAGAGTTGAAAATAGGGACTCAAACAGATCTTTGTTGGCCAATGTTCACAGCAGGATGATTCATAATAACTAAAAGATGGAAACAGTCCATCTAACTGTCTGTCAATGTATGGATGGATAAACAAAATGTATGTAATCATACAATGGAATATTATTCAGCCACAAAAAGGAATGAAATTTTGATACGTGCTACAATATGGATGAACACTGAAAACAATATGTTAAGCAAAAGAAGTCAGACCCCAAAAGACAGATATGATTTCATTTACATGAGGTACTTAGGATAGGTGAATATTAGAGTCAGAAAGTGAATGAGAGATTAGCAGGGGCTGGAGAGGGTTGGGAATGAGGCGTTAATGCTTGATCAGTACAGAGTTTCTGTTTGGGATGATGAAAAAGTTTTACAAGTAGATCATGGGGATCAATGCACAACTTTGTGAATGCAATTAACACCATGCATCGCACCCTTGAGCATAGTTAAAAAGGCAACTTTTATGTTATGTGTATTTTATCACAATTAATAAAACTTTCAAAGACCCTGTGTCTAAAGTCTATAAGCGTTCTTTCATTAAATATCAAATTAAATGCCATTTGCAGCAACACGGATGGATCTAGAGATCGTCATACTGAGTGAAATAAAGTCAGACAGAGAAGTACAAATATTGTATGATATCGTTTATATGTGGAATCTGAAAAAACAGAAGAATACAAATGAATTTTTTTACGAAACAGAAACAGACTCATAGATTTAGGGAAGGAACTTATAGTTACCAGTGGGAAGGATTGAGGGGAGGGATGGTAAGGGAGTTTGGGATTGACATGTACACACTGCTATACTTAAAATAACCAACAAGACCTACTGCATTGCACAGGGAACTCTGTTCAATATTATGTAACAACCTAAATGGGAAAAGAATTTGAAAAAGAACAGATATATACATATATAAAATGAATCACTTTGCTGTATACACCTGAAACTAACACATCATTGTTAATCAATTACACTCCAATATAAAATAGAGAGTTAAAAAATTGCTGTGCAGGATTCCACTGAATGAATGCCCAACATTTTATCCATTCTCCCTTTGACAAATATTTAGCTTCTTTCCATTTTCGCACTGTTATGAATAAACCTGCTATGAGCATTTAAAAAATCAAATTAAAATTTGGAGTGAGAACAATAAATAAATAACAATTTAAAGGGAGAAGCCAGAGGATCAGGAAAGCCTTCCTGAAGAAGATGGAGGGTGTGGGGCAGAATTTCAAGAGACAGCAGTGGAAGAGGAGCACTTTGGGAGCAAAGATCCAGCCACAGGGCTAAGAGAGCGAGCTGGGTATTTCAAGGAGTCTGTCTGGCTGACATTAGGGGTGAGGCAGAGAAGCAGCAGGAGATGAGAGACAGCCACAGAAAGAGTTCAAGTGCGTAGCCTTGAGGGAGGGTTTTTAAGCAGAAGTATCACAGAATCAGACAAACCTGTGCTTGAGAATGGCAATTCAGACTTCAGCACCAGGATGGCCTGGACCAGAGGTCTCCAACCTCCAGCCTGTGGACTGGTACCTCCTATCAGATCAGCATTGGCATTAAATTAGAAATAAAGTGCACAATACATGTAATGCACTTGAATCATCCCCAAATCATCCCTCTCCCTCATGGAACCCCTCATGGTCCATGGAAAGATTGTCTTCCACAAAACCAGTCCTTGGTGCCAAAAAGGTTGGGGGCCACTTCCCTGGAGGGCTTGTTCAAACACAGAGTGCTGGGCTCAGCCCCAGTTTCTCAGTGTCAGGACTTGGGGTTGGCAGTGGGAATGGGTGGTAGGGATGGGCCATAATCAATCCCTTTCTCTCTCCTCAGATACCACCACGCGTCTCCTGCTGGGGGCCATCGCAGTGCTTCTGTTCGCCATCCTGGTGGTGATGAGCATCTTGGGTGAGCATGGATGTCAGAGCATTTGTAATTCATTTCCTACACACCTTTCAAAAGCATGTCTAATTAGGTCAAGAAAGGTTCCAGACATATCGTCAACTTTGTGGGGGTCAAAGTAAATAGGAAATAGAGTGTTGGCTCTAGATGACATTTTAGCCTAAAATAATATGTTCACACATCGATTATATTCATCCCCTTAACTAAGCCATGCAGCGAAAGTGGAGACGTTACTTAGGTACCATTACAAAAATGCTTCAAGAACGCTGAACAAACTTGGTGTGCGTTAGGCGGGCAGTGCTTCATGAAAGAGACAGTTTGGGGTTAAGGGCCTTAAAGATCTCATTCACTCACTCAACAAACAGTTATTGATCCTAGCTGTGTGTTAGGCCCTGGGCTAAGTGCTGGAGATATATATATTTTTTTAAAGTGTAGTATGACATCAACTCCCTTGTCCAGTGATAGGGTATTGCCTGGAGGTCTCCCATGTGGTAAACTCTGAAGAATGAATAGTTTCCTGGAGACCAGGAGGAACACAGACCAGGGCATTCTGAGAAGGAGAGTCCAGGGAAACACCAGTGGCAGGCAGGACTGAAAGGGTTGAAGGAGGAATAAAAAAGAGGAAACTGCTACAAGTAAGGCAGGCCAGGCTATATGACCTGGGGCTTTGCTGCTTGTAATGGATTCAAGCCAAAGTGATTTCAGGACCTCTGTCTTTAATCTTTGAGAAGCATCCCAAGACCTCAAAATGGGAGGAAAATCCACGGATAATATCAGTTCTATTCAACCCGCACTTGCAAGGCATGCAGGCTAAGCAGGGCACTGTGGGTGTTTAGAAAAGAAGGTGGTGACCACCAGCTTGGATCCACCTAGACTAATTGCTACAAATTAAACTGTTCTACTGCTGTGTTGGGAGGCCAGGGCAATGTGTAAACAGAGCATATTGTGATTGGAGGAAAGCACAGCAGTCTTCGGACATCCTCATGGAAAAGCATGGCCTATACTTCTAGGTGAGCCTGCAGCTCACTGAGCAGGAATGCCCAAGTGCCCATTAATTAATTAATTGGTGTTGGCATAGGGGTAGCTCCCTTGGGTGCTTGAGTACCATGGGCCTGTTCTTGACTCTGTCCTGGTCTACATTTTAATCAACCTTCTTATATGAGAACAAATGAAAAAAATATGCTTATGGAATTTGTAGGCAATACAACCCAAAGGGGGATGTTCCACAGGCCAGGTGAAAAAGAAATCGAGATTAAAATTCATCCTTAAAAACTCAAATGAGCCAACGTGAATGAAGCGACTGTGTAAGAAATAAACACAAGACCCTGCATTTAGATTTAAATGTGATTTACACGTGTTCTGGGCAGGGGGGCCTGGTTTGGAAGGAGATCATAGGAAAATAGTTGAAGAGTATGGCTGAATTCCTTTTGGCAAGGAGGCCCTTAGAGAATTGCATGGAAGCTCCGGGCTTCCTTCCCAGAAAAGTGCACCTATGCACATACCCACAGATTCTCCTCATTGGAGAGTCTGCAGACTGGAAAATCCACGGCAGCCGGTAGGGGTATGGCGATCACTGCTGGGTGGCAGAGCACAGCTGATGTATCGCAGCCTGTGCTGGTGGCAGCGTTTTAGGGGTGATGTGGGCGCATCACAGTGAGGCAGGCAGGATGGAGAAGGTCTGGAGAGCATCCCCTCCAAGGGATTGTGGAAGAAACGGTGTCTGTTCAGTTCTGGAAGAGGGGGATGTGGGTCCTTCCTCAAGGAGAAGGCAGAGCAGGTCTGTCCGGGTCACTCCAGAGGCAGATCCTGGGTCCGCGGTGCTAGGTCACAATGGGAAGGCAGGTTGAGACTCAGCATTGAAAAGGAATTTCCAGCGCTTCCTCAGCGTAGCCGATGAGGGTGTGGCCAATGAGAGCGGGTGGGAGTGGGGGTCAGAGGTGGGGGGGGCTGCAGGTGGGAGTGGGGGGTTATGGAGCCCATGGAGTCTGGCATGGTTCCCACCCTGGCTGAAGAGAGAGGATGGTCACCAGGTTCAAGTCCGAGTTTCTAGGATTCCACGGCCTCCAGGAGCTCAGAGAGAGAGGAGAACATAACCTGCTATAATACTTCCCCTCACAGGGGTGTCCCTGCCAAATTGCTCTTCCTAGTTCATGTAGTCCTCAGCCTCCGACCTGCCAGGCACTGTGACAGGCCCTCCCCTGAGATGAATGACTGATGGTCACCAAAGACAGGGGAAGTGGGATTTTGGGGGGCCAGGCAGAGGCTCTCCGTGCTGGCAGCTACTGAGTCCCTCCTTTTCCCTGCAGCCTCCAAGGGCTGCATCAAGTGCGAAGCGCCCTGCCCGGAGGACTGGCTGCTGTACGGAAGAAAATGCTACTTCTTCTCGGAGGAACCAAGAGACTGGAACACGGGCCGGCAGTATTGCCACAGCCACGAAGCGGCACTTGCTGTGATCCAGAGTCAGAAAGAGCTGGTGCGTGCGGGGCGGGGCCTGGGCGTGTCGGGGAAAGGGGCGGGGCCACCCGGGACAGCCACGCCCAAGGACATGGTGCCCCTGTGACCTGTTTCCAGACGGGTGGGGTGTGCACGTGGGCTCCACAAGTGGAATCTGAGCAGCTCCACGAGGGGCTCTTGTTCTCACTGCTCTTGTCAAGGCCAGCTGCGTCCATTCCAAGGCTGGTTTGCTGAGCTCAACACAGTTAAGTGTAAGCATTACAAATTATACAGGCACTTGTGAAATGTGAGGGCTTCCTTGGTGGCTCAGACAGTAAAGAACCCGCCTGCTATGCAGGAGACCTGGGCTCAATCCCTGGGTTGGAAGGATCCCCTGGAGGAGGGCATGGCAACCCACTCCAGTATATCAAATTGGCATCTTCAACTAGTCCATGTCAGGATCTGAGGTCCCACCTAACACCCCAAACAGTTATATCACTAGAAATATGAATGTAACACAATGAACAGGTCTCTTGGCCATTTTTGGATTTTGTAGGCAACAGTTCGTGCAATTCAAAATCTAAAATCACTTCTGTTTGTCTCTGATACACAGTCTAATAGCCTCTTTCTGCAGAGAAAGGCCCAGGACAGCCAGTCCCAGATAATCCATCAAGCAATCCCAGGCTTCCTGAAAATCAGGAATGTTGGCATGCTGGGTCCCCAAGCTAAGAGACAAACCCTGTTCCAGGGTTCCTGCCCCATTGGCACATCCCCAGAGTCCAGGTACCTTGAAGGCCATTGCAGTGCATCTGTAAACCCAGCTCCTCAGTCTTGGGGTGCAGTGAGGTGTCTCCTTCACGGTGTCCACACATCTTGAGAGCCAGTCTTCCAAGTTGAGGTTCATCTGTGGATGTTTGAGCAGTCAGGAGGCCACACCTGACTCTGCGGTTTCCCTCTTTCCTTGGTGCAGGAATTCATGTTCAAGTTCACACGGAGGGAGCCCTGGATTGGCCTGCGCAGAGTGGGGGACGAATTCCACTGGGTCAACGGGGACCCATTTGACCCGGACACGTGAGCTGAGGCTTCATCTCCTGGCCACCGAGCTTAAACCGGGGAAGACCTAGCCTCCCAGACGAACCCCCTGAGGGAGAACTTGGTTTTGTGTTAGCTAGAGCCACTCACCTGTAGGGTCAGGAGTGAGGGACAGAGACCTGGGCGTGGGAATGGCTTTACTGTTCCCTCCCCAGTAAAGTCCAGCCTGGTTTGGTGGTCCTGTCCCATGTAGGCATCAGAGCTTCCTGCTGCTGGAAGGGGCCCAGGCTCTTTCCATCTTGTGACTCCCTCATCCCTCTGCACAGCTCAGTGTGGCTCAGAGAAAGGGGAGGACATCCCAGGACAGCCCTCTGCATTGGGCAGAACTTAGCCATATGGCCCCACCTGACAGTGAGAGAGGGGAGGAGCTGGGACTTCTCTGCTGGGCAGTCACATGCTACCTGAACAGTTTTACTATGGAGAAAGGGGATCTGAACTATGGGTCCCAGGAGGGTCCTCTTAGAGAAAACACCTTGAGGGTGTTGGTGGTGTGTGCCAGGATGGTATTATTTGTGTGGCCCACGTGGTGTGGCAGCGAGCATCTGATTTGTGTGGTGCATGTGTAGGGTGATGGTGGCAGCAGAGAGGGGGGCACTTTAGGCTTAGGGAGACACAGGTCAGCACACACAGGGGCGTAATAACCTCAGCCTCTGATCTAGACCCTAAGGCTGGAGGACTAGGCCCGAGGAGCTGGGTGCGGGCACAGCTGCTGACCTGATGTGACCCTCGGGCCACGAAGACTTCCCTGTTCCTGTGTCTCCCTGTCTCCTGCACTCTTCATTCGGTGCCTCTCTCTGTCCTCACTGCCCCTTCCTTTTTTCTCCTTTTTCCTTGTCCTGTCTTCATCCCCAATCTGTTCTCAGAGCTGCTGAGAAAGTCTTACCTTGCTGCTGCCCCTGCCTCTCCCCTTCTGGAAGCTTCTTGCTCCCAGAACCCGGGGAGCCCTGGAGGCTGGGACCCCAGGATGTTGACCACCCAGCAACCAGCAGGCCTTGGGGCCACGCTTCTCTGACCACTCTGACGTGGTTCTGGCCTCCCCACTCCCTCTTGGGGTCCTTCTGATGCCCTCTGAGACCCCTGTTCTGACCTTGGTGGTGGGAGGCTCAGGTCAGGGTGACCAAATGAGTTTAAGAAGAAATGTTGAGATTCAAAAGGGATGATTTTAGGCAGGGAAAAACCCCTGTGCTATTAATAGCTGTAAGAGGTGCAGGCAGGGTGCCGTGGGGAGGTGGGGTCAGGGGAGGCTTGTCCTAGATAGGCTCCCAGTCTCCTGGCATGAGTGAGCTGAGCCTGGCAGGATGGGGAAGCCGGATGGGGAGTGTAGGGTGCGTCCAGGACACGTCTGTGGGCGTCACCAGGGCGATTGGAGCTGTGGACAGAGTTGGGAGATGGTGGGAGCCACACTAGCAAGGTCTATGGGGCGGACTGTCCCAGAGCAGGGCAGCTCCAGAGGGAAGGATGAGTCACAGGGCCTCCGGGGCTGCCCAGCGATGGGTGGCATCTGCCAGCGGTGAGTGCCTGGTCTCGTCTCTCCCGGCCACAGGTTCCCCATTGCGGGCCCTGGGGAGTGCGTCTTCGTGGAGCCCACCAGGCTGGTGTCGACAGACTGCCTGATGACCCGGCCCTGGGTGTGCAGCAAGATGGCCTACACGTGAGGTGGGTCACGCCAGAGGCCACCCTGCAACCAGGCTCCGAGACCTGCTGGCCCGGGGCCCCACTCCAAGGCAAAGCAGCGAGGAGGATGCTCTCTGCCCCTGGGTGCTCTTCCCCAACCCCTGAGTCCTGGTCCCTGGTCTCCTTGGCCCCAGGCAGGTCCTGTGGCTCAGCAGTCAACTCCCACGAGCTCAGTAGTACAGTAGGCACCTGTCCTCAGACACACACGCACACCAACGCACTTGCTTATGCACACATGTGCACACAGCGCCCGCTCAAGTTCACAGTCTACCCTTAGTCAGCCCAACAGGTCTCTCCCTGGCCCCACCCTGGAGCATTTCTTCCTCTGGAGGCCCCGGTGCTCTGAGGAAGGCTGGGGGCTGACAGTCTGCCATACTGTCTGCACACACGGACCCCCCTCCCCAGGCATCTCTCTTCTGGCACCTGGGGAGGCAGGAAGGGCAGCCCCCTCACCTGGCCCCTGCATCCACCTCTCTGGCCTTGCCCGGAGTCTCAGGCAGGCCCCTGCTGTGTCCGTGGTGCTGCTCTGTTGGCCACCGGTGGAATAAAGAGATGACTGGCGTCCAGAGAAGTCGGCTGCTGTTTGTTCCATGGTCGTGGATTGGGGGAGGGGCCATGGCTCGGGAGGACTGTCTAGGGAGGGACCACCAAGAGGCACCTGTGTGGCCGGAGACACATGTAGGAACCAAGGCCAAAAACACGCTCAGTGGCCTCAGGGCACTGTTTAATGTTGCCAGGCCACTGTGTTATTCTTAGATGTCTGAGGGGTGTGCTCCATCTGGCGGCGTCATTACTATTCGACTCAACATGACAAACATTTATTCACACCTATCATGTGCCAGACACCACACCAGGCAGGGGGATCAGCAGCTGTATCCCCCAAGTGAGCACACAGGGAGTAGAGGGGCCAGCTTGGGAAGCACCAGAACATTCTGGGACATGGCCGGGGGATGGCTTATTCTGCCTTAGGAGAGGATGGAGTGAAGAAGGCGGAAGGATGAGAGGAGATCATGTGCATGTTGGGCTGGTTAAGAGTTTGTGCAGGTCCAAGGGCCCCTTCCTGTTCTCCCTTGGTCTGTGGGGAAGGAAGGGGGGATGGGGCAGAGGCTGGCAGTTCCCCTGGGCCTGCAGCGGCTGCAAGTGCCACCCTCTCCAGCACACACCTGGAGCCCTGAGCAAGCGGTGGGGCGGCCTGGGCCTCCCCAGCCCATGGCCGGGTGAGATACAGGCGGGAGCTGCCTCGGAGTTGCATCTGTGAATCTGGGTCCTGGCCCCTTTTCTGAGAAAAGAGCTTGGAGGGAAACACATCCTGCTCTGCTCTGGTCACTTTTACTGTCAGTTTTCAGACAAAACTGTCAGCTTCGGTTTTGTTGATTCTTCTGAAAGCTTTCCAGATATTTAGTAAAATATGGGTATTTTGTGGTTTCATATTTTATCTTCATGGGGACCCAGTGTAGAATCTGTGTAACGAAGAGGTTAAAGGAATGCAGTGTGGTGGTGGTGGCCTGTCGGGGGTTGGCTGAAGCCCACTGCCTTCCCAGCTCCTGTGGGGAAGTGTTTTGAGGGGCTGAGGACTGAGGAAGTGGTCAGCTGCTGTTGCTGCTGCTTGGGTTGGGCAGGAGCTGAAGGGTGAGTAGGGGGGTGTCTCACACTCACACCTGTTCTCAGTCATACACAGGCCTGGGGTTCTCACCAGTATCCTCCCATCAAAGGCTTTGCTGTTGTTGTTCAGTCACCAAGTTGTGTCCGACTCTTTGCGACCCGACAGACTGCAGCACACTAGGCTCCTCTTTCCTCCACTATCTCCCAGAGTTTGCTCAAACTCAGGTTCATTGAGTCAGTGATGCTAGTCTTACCTCATTTAATTCTCTTAAAAAGGACCTGAGGCGGATTATGCTGCCACAGATGACCCAACAGTACCCAGGCAGGGCCCCAAGGCACAAGGAGCGGGGCTGTGCTCTCATTCTGTTTTGTGGGTTCGAGTGGGAAGAAGGGAGCCATGAGGCGGCAGGGAGGAAGCACTGTGGGAGGGCAGGGAATAGGAACCCAGGCCCTTGGGATCTGATCTTTCATTCAGCGCGCCACAGCCTGCTGCCTCAGGGCACACTGGCAGGTGAGCTCGCCTAACCTTGGGTTTGTCCTGGGGTGGCTCAACAATTCTAAATCAGTTCAGCAAAGTTAAAGGAACTCTAAAGCTAAAAGAGATCAAACCAGTCAATCCTAAAGGAAATCAACCCTGAATATTCATTGGAAGGACTGATGCTGAAGCTCCAAAACCTTGGCCACCTGATTTGAAGAGCCGACTGACTGGAAAAGACCCTCTTGCAGAAAAGATTAAGGACAAGAGGAGAAGAGGGCAACAGAGGATGAGATGGTTTGATGGCTTCACTGACTCAGTGGACATAAGTTTCAGCAAACTCAGGAAGGTAGTGGACAGGGAAGCCTGGCCAGCTGCAGTCCATGGGGTCGTAATGAGTCAAACAGGACTGAGCGACTGAGTAACAACAAAAGGAACTCTGACCCAAGGTCATGGATGTTTTCAGAGCTTTCTTATCTATTCCTACCCAGGAAGGAAACACAAGAGCAAAACAAAACACCAGCACGCCAAACTTGAGAAACGTTGAAAATCCTTTCCAAGGTTATAAACCAGCCAGGGACTTCCCTGGAGGTTCAGCGGTTAAAATTCCGCCTTCTACTGTAGGGGGCGCGATCCATCCGATCTCTGGTCGAGGAAGATCTTGCACACTGCCCTGCGCGACCAAAAGCAAAACAAAATACCGATAAACCCACCCAGGCACCCACGCCATCCTGGTGGGCAGTGAGCCAGGCTGGGTGGGCATGCAGTTCCTCCTGAGGCCCCAGGCGGCAGCATGGAGTCCAGACCCTCTGCGGGTTTCTAAGCCTGGAGCTCAGAGCTGTCTCCCTGGGTCGGGGGCTGGGGGGTTGGGTGGGGGTGGGTAGGGAGAGGCCTAGGGTAGGGCTTCCCTTGTGGCTCAGCTGGTAAAGAATCCGGCCGCCATGAGGGAGACCTGGGTTCGATCCCTGGGTTGGGAAGATCCCCTGGAGAAGGGAAAGGCTACCCATTCCAGTATTCTGGCCTGGAGAATTCCATGGATTGCATAGTAGTCCATGGGGTCGCAAAGAGTCGGACATGGCTGAGCGACTTTCACTTCACTTCACTTCAGGCTAGGGAGAAGGGTAGGGGCAAGGTGCAAAGATCCACCCTTCTGCCCCAAAGGACCACCCTCCAGCCCCACTCCTCAACCCCTTTGGAAGATTTTCCCTTCTGAGGCGACTCGCCTGGAGTTGAGAGTGTGCTTAGCTTGGAACCTGGGTGGATTTGAAGCCACACCGCAGCGCTGTCCTCTGAGTAGCCCCTGGAGGGGACGGAAAGGCTGGAGCTCACCTCCCAGGCCACCCTCAGACGTTGGCTATGAAGATGGCGCGAGGAGGGATTTTATTAGCAGGACACAGTGCGGGGTAAGGTTCGTTGCTGTGCTGGCAGGTTCACTGGTGTTTGCTTAGTAAATTCTCTTACAGCCTTAACAGATGAAGAAGCAGGTTCAGGAACGTTAAGGGGCTTGCTCTATCTACATCACAAGCCTAGGGGGTGGGGGATAGAAGGAGCCAAAGGAGCCACCTTGGGAGAGGACGTGGGGTGCCCCTCGGCGATTTTTTTTTCCTGCGCACTTTTATCGCTTTCATATGGTTTTCAGGAGGAATTTCCCATAGAGCGTGAGTGACGCAAATACTGACTACTGCCCTTCTCTCGCTTCAAGGTCCAGTTCGCACTCCCTGGGACTGCTTCTGGGTCGGCAGCAGCCCTCGGTGACCACGCCTTCCCCCAACACCTCCAGCACCGAAGACTGAGCCTCTCACACGGCCGAGTGTGTGGAACTTCTCATCTGTGACGCATCTCTTCACTCATCTGACTGCTCTTGTCTGATTATAAGCCTCTGAATAGCAGGGATTATGTGTTGCTGGCTCTTTGTAGCACACATAACATATGCTCAAAAAAATTGTTGTTGGTGACAATAAGATTGCTGGCGAGTGTCATCTCTTCACCCTTTGCCATGGGGGCAGACAGCCGTGGCTGGCTGCCTGTTAGAGACTTGCCTTTTAGGCTTTAGTGGGCGTGGCATGATTTTAGAGGTCCGGCCAAGATGAGATCTTTAATTTGTTTTGCTTCAGCTAAGTGAGCTCACTCACATTCCCTAAGCACGTACATACTGGGCCGCCTGAGTGGGGGTGGCCTGGAGCACGTGAGCCGAGAGGGAGAAATCCCTCCACCTCTTAAGATGTTCTTTGCATCATACACAGAGGACCAAGAGACCAGGCCCAGGGAGGGCTTCCAGCAGTGACTGGGGTTGGCTGCTGAAGATTCCTGTGATCTCCAGGATAATTATGCTAATGTCGCTGTTCTGTGTGTGAAAGACCACTTGGTTTTCAGAAATGTCCACTGTCAGCTGTGTACTTACACCAGGAGGGGGTAAAGAACTTCAAACTGGGAGCAAGTATGAGATTCACACAGAAGGGCATCCGGAAAACTTCCTGCCATACCCTTCAGAGATACATTCTCAGCCTGGAGGGGATGTGCTTCCTCTTGGCTCTGAAGACCTGCTGGAGTCTAGTCTGGACTATCTCTACCAATGAGCAGGTGTGCAGCTCAGACTGCTGTGCTCAACCTCCCAGACCCCAGGCTTTACTTCTAATAAAGTAGAAATCGTGCCTGCCTGGCCTACCTCACAGGGTTATGAGAACTGTAGATGTTAGAATTTCAGGGATAAAAAATGATCAACCCTGTTCTCACTATCCATGAGGCCCAGAGAGGGTTAAAAAACACGTCCAAGGTTGCGCATCTAGTGGCAGAGCTAGACCTCAGGTCTTGTGGCTCCTCTCTTTGTTGATCTTCTTATTGTTGCACGTATCATGCTTTATTTGTTCACTTGTTCACCATCCACACGGAAGTGTAAGCCCCTAGAGGGTGGGGATCCACTCTCATGCTCCTTTGTTTCTCTGGAGCCTGGTGCATACTAAAGGAACTTAATAAATGTGTGTTGAACTGATCTTGGCTCCTAATTCACATGCTCCTTCCCTCTATACCATGCCGTCTCTGATCTCAGAAATCTGCACTGCCAGTCCAGCTGCCCTCAGAAAGTATGAAAACTTGCAGATGTTTTAGAGAAAAAGAAAAGATGCTCAACTACCTTGCAATGTCGATTAGCATCTTTTAGAGCACAGAATCCATCTGAACAAAGACATACACATCTAAGACAAAATTGGAATAATAACAATGAATGCTAATTAAGAGCTTATAATAAGGCCAGGCATTGTGCGAAGCACTTCACACACATAGTAAGTGCTTAATAAAAAGTTATTATCTTTTTTCACTATGATGTAAACTGAGTAGGGGGTTGGAATATGCTAGCTTCTGTAATACCTGCATTTCAGAGGCTTACCTGAGTAAAGATCTCTTTGTGGCTCACACCGCAGACTAACGCAGGTCAACCACATGGAAAAGCGTTGCTGCATCCAGGGCTTTTGAACATAGAGGCTCACACAGGACGTGTTTTAGGGGATGTGGTAGATGAGGCTACCAGGTACCAATTTTTCCTTTCCTTTCCTTGTGGGTATGTAGAAGGACTGCACTTCCGGGTCTGTTTGAAGGTGGGTGTCAGGTGACACCAGAGCTTTAACCATGGAAAGGTGACATGTCGTTTCCTGGTGGAAACATTTAAGAACCAGTGCACACTCCTCCATATTCTATACTGCCCCCTCCTCCACTGCCAGTCATAATTTTTCTATTTGGAGGCTTCCTAAGACTGAAGCATTCTGAAATGCTAAGTCAGTATGTGGAGGATGGGTTCCCTGGAGGGTGTCTGAATCTGCAGCAGATGTGTAAGGGAGAAAGCCTCTGAGATTTTGGATTTGTTGTGATCATAGCGTATCTTACCCTAGACTAGACAGAGACCTGGAGGTGGCACACGTTCCATCCACAGTTCATTGACCAGGAAGGTTGTGGGAGGCTGAGAAATATCTTCAGCTGTATGCCTGTTGTATGCATGAGATTCTTTTTTTTAATAAATTTATTTATTTACTTAGTTTTGGCTGTGCTGGGTTTTTGTTGCTGCACGGACTACTCTCTAGTTGCGGTGCCTAGGCTTCTCATTGTGGCGGCTTTTCTCCTTGTGGAACGTGGGCTCTAGGGTACTCAGGCTTCCGTAGTTGCAGTGCATGGGCTCAGTAGTTGTGGTTCCCAGGCTCTAGAGCACAGGCTCAATGGTGGTGGCACACGGGCTTAGTTGTTCCTCGAAATGTGGGATCTTCCCAGGGATCGAGCCTGTGTCCCCTGCATAAGCAGGCAGATTCTTTACCACTGAGCTACCAAGGAAGCCCTGCACGAGATTCATGATTCTAAAAGTTGAGGTTTTCATAAATTTTGGAAGATTCCTTACCTTTGTCTCTAAATATTTCTCCTGCCTGACTCTTTTCTCTCCTTCCCGGACTCCAATTAAGGCTGTTGGGTTTGTCATACCTTTTATCCTGTTATCTTACCAGACTGACTTGTTAGTTCTATATTTCAGCAGACTGATCAGGCTTTTTAATTGCACGTGCATCCAATGTTTTATTAAAACAAAGCGTGGGTCACCATGATTCCAACTCCTGAAATCAGCTTCATTTCTCTGTCCAGCTGCTAAGCCAGTGCCATGGATTTTATTTTACCTGTTTGCTACAGTAGTACCTCACTTTCAGAAACCAATGTCTATATTAGTCAGGATAGGCTAATTGCTATAATTTATTGTTGTCGCTTAGTGGTTAAGTTGTGTCTGACTCTTTGCGACCCCATGGACTGTAGCCTACCAAGTTCCTCTGTCCATGGCATTTCCCAGGCAAGAATACTGGAATGGTTTGCCATTTCCTTCTCCAGGGGTATTCCCAACCTAGGGATCAAAACTGCAATTGCTGTAACAAACAACCCGAAAATTTCAGTGGCTTAAATATTATAAAAAGGCTTTTTCTTACTCTTTGTGGCTTTGTCCAACGTGGTTTTATTAGGAGGCCATGAAGTCATTCGGTGGTCCCACGGTTCTCCGAGCTTTCAAAGTCCTTCATTAGCTCTTCCACACTTGGCCAGAAATTGAGGAAAGAGAGCTCGGATAAAAGTAGGAGAGTTTTTTTAGGGCTATTTAAAAAAATATATTTATTTGACTGTGCTGGATCTTAGTTGCAGCACTTGGGATCTTTGGTCTTAGTTGTAGCACACGGGAGCTTTTAGTTCTGGTGTGTGAACTCTTAGTTGCAGCATCTGGGATCTAGTTCCCTGACCAGGGACTGTACCCAGGCCCACTACATTGGGAACTTGGAGTCTAGCTATTGGACCACCAGGGAAGTCCTGGGCCAGCCATATCTATATGCAAAGAAAGCTAGGAAATATAATCTGGCTCTATGCTCAGCAAGAAGAGGAAACGACTTTGAGAGTATCCAATTAGTCTTTGCCACTGTTGGCATTATCCCTGTTTTACAGAAAAGAAATCTGAGGCTTGAGAGGTTAAGTGATCTCTCAGCTTTTACCATCATAAACAACAGAGCCTGGAATTGGACCCAATATGGCTGACTCCAAAGCCATGCTCTGAATTGCTCTGTTACGGATAATGCCTTCTCTCTTATGCCTCATTGGCCAGTGCTATCTTAAGACCTGGGGCAATCGTTTCTCCTTTAGAAGGGCTTCTTCCAAGCACCCACTTTTTCTCTTCTGGTTCTGCCTTTTTATATATCAATGGGTAATTTTTTCTCTTATAAGCAGTCTGGTCCATGGGCTTTTCAGTTCAGTTCAGTCGTTCAGTTGTATCCAACTCTTTGCAACCCCATGGATGGCAGCATGCCAGGCTTCCCTGTCCATCACCAACTCCCAGAGCTGCTCAAACTCACGTCCATCGAGTCAGTGATGCCATCCAACCATCTCATCCTCTGTCATTCTCTTCTGCCCCTGCCTTCAATCTTTCCTAGCATCAGGGTCTTTTCCAGTGAGTCAGTCCTTTGCATCAGGTGGCTGAAGTATTAGAGCTTCAACTTCAGCATAGTCTTTCCAATGAATATTCAGGACTGATTTCCTTTAGGATTGACTGGTTTGATCTCCTTGCAGTCCAAGGGACTCTCAAGAGTCTTCTCCAACACCACACTTCAA
Organism: Bos mutus; assembly: GCF_027580195.1. NCBI lineage: Eukaryota > Metazoa > Chordata > Mammalia > Artiodactyla > Bovidae > Bos > Bos mutus. The sequence goes on along the minus strand of NC_091620.1, from coordinate 20,940,922 downwards.
AAGCATCAATTCTTCGGTGCTCAGCTTTCTTTATGGTCCAACTTTCACATCCATACATGACTACTGGAAAAACCATAACTTTGACTAGACAGAACTTTGTCAGTAATGCCTCTGCTTTTTAATATGCTGTCTTTGGTCATAGATATTCTTCCAAGGAACAAGCACGTTTTAATTTCATGGCTGCAGTCACCATCTGCAGTGATTTTGGAGCCCAAGAAAATGAAGTCTATCACTGTTTCCATTTTTCCCCATCTATTTGTCATGAAGTGATGGGACTGGATGCCATAACGTTAGTTTTTTGAATGTTGAGTTTTAAACCAGCTTTTCTACTCTCCTATTTCACTTTCATCAAGAGGCTGTTTATTTCCTCTTTGCTTTCTGCCATAAGGGTGGTGTCATCTGCATATCTGAGGTTATTGATATTTCTCCTTGTGATTATGATTCCAGTTTGTGCTTCATCCAGTCTGGCATTTCGCATGATATTCTCTGCATATAAATTAAATTAAGTAGGGTGACAATATACAGCCTTGACATACTCCTTTCCCAATTTGGAACCAGTTCCTTGTTCCATGTCAGATTCTAACCGTTGCTTCTTGATTTGCATACAGGTTTCTCAGGAGGCAGGTAAGGTGGTCTGGTATTCCCATCTCTTGAATAATTTTCAACAGTTTGTTGTGAGCCACACAGTCAAAGGCTTTGGTACAGTCAATAAAGTAGATGTTTTTCTGGAACTCAGTCTGCAGCAGATAAACAGTCTGAGAGCCACAGCAATAAGACATCCAAACAGAATACAAAAAGACATAGAAGCGGAAGTTAAGTGGTTCTGGAGAAGGGTACCTGCACTCCAGTGTTTTATATGTGCTGTCAAATGCCGAGTGTGTCGGTAGATGGGACTAGATCTATAGATGGACGTGTGTAAAGAGAGCACTCATGAATGGAATTAGATGGTCGTCTTACCAAACCAACGTTGTCTTGCTGATGCACAGTGATTGGAAAAAGGTTTGGAATCACTGTCTGTGCAGATGTAACCAAGCTACCAGCCTCTGCAGGGGTCCAGCTGGAGGGTCGCTGGCCTATCCATTTTACCGGGCTCAGTTGAACTAGATGCAGCTGCAATTCCAAATTCCTAGAAAACGACTCAGGCAAAGATCTTACTGTTCAGGTTAAAAGCTGCTTGGAGGACACGTGATTGTGAAAGTGCTCTGGATCAGCGGAGGCAGGTGGAATGGACTTGATTAATCATTGTGCATGGTTTCAGGCTCACAAGACTGGAGGACTATCTGACTTCTGGCTGTTTCTTCTCTGTAGAGTGAGGATTGGAGAAGGCAATGGCACCCCACTCCAGTACTCTTGCCTGGAAAATCCCATGGGCAGAGGAGCCTGGTAGGCTGGAGTCCATGGGGTCGCTAAGAGTCGGACACGACTGAGTGACTTCACTTTCACTTTTCACTTTCATGCATTGGAGAAGGAAATGGCAACCTACTCCAGTGTTCTTGCCTGGAGAATCCAGGGACGGGGGAGCCTGGTGGGCTGCCGTCTCTGGGGTTGCACAGAGCCGGACACGATTGAAGTGACTTAGCAGCAGCAGAGTGAGGATTAGGGTTGTTGCTGAATAGGGTGTTGGGGGGGGGGGTTGGTGGTGGGAGGGAATGGTTTCCAACCTCAAGCAGCACCAGGCAGTGTAAGGAAAGTAGATCTTCTAAGGAAGATCTGTTGGAGGATGTTTGCATGGCTCAAGTTGGGCCTACATCGTGCCAGGTGGGGGAGGGAGGGCCCAAGGGCAGAAGGGAGGGACTGAACACAGTGAAGAGGTCATGAAGACACCTGCCCCATCACTGTTACATTTACACTTTGCTCTTTGTGTATTCTCTGCTTTTACACTTACTTGATATTTGCTTGTGTGTGTGTGCTTAGTTGCTCAGTTGTGTCTGACTCTTTGCAGCCTCATGGACTGTATAGCACGTCAGGCTCCTCTGTCCATGGAGATTTTACAGGCAAGGATACTGGAGGGGTTATTTGCTTAAGCTTAGCTATTCCTAGGGAACAGTTAGGAAACATGTAAATCAGACTCTTGCCAAAAACGTAGTGCACGTGGCTGTTCGGCAGGACCTCCAGGACCCAGCAATATGCCCCCAAAGGAAGGGGAGCTTTGTGAGGTGAGAGCACCTCCCCCCAGAAGCAAAGCGCCAGGGAGCAGAGTCCAGAGCTGCCTGCTGCGTGAAAGCGCCACCTACCTCCTGGCTTGGCCTTCCTCTAGGGGCTCCTTGGCTCTGCTGGGAAATAGTATTTATTATTGGCCTCTAGAGTTCCACTTTCTGTTCATCATCAGTTCAAGGAAAGCAGTGTTTGTTTTTTTTTTTTTTTTTTTGCTTGGAGGAACATATTGACATCAGTAGCTTTGTCTTTTCACTTATTATTTTACAAATTTTATTTATTTATTTTCCTGCTGTACAACAATGTGAATCAGCCATGCGTATGAGCTCAGTAGTCTCAGCTGTGTTGACTCTATGCAACCCTTTGGGCCATAGTCCACCAGGCTCCTCTGTCCATGGAGATTCTCCAGATAAGAATACTGGAGTGGGTTGCCAAGCCCCACTCCAGGGAATCTTCCTGACCCAAGGATCGAACCTGGGTCTCTTACCTCTTCTGCATTGGCAGGCAGGTTCTTTACCCACTGAGCCACCTGGGAATATGTGTGTGTGTGTGTGTGTGTGTGTGTGTGTGTGTGTGTATATATATATATATATATATATATATATATATATATATATATATATACATATATATCCCCTGCCTCTTGAACCTCCCTCCCACCCATTTCCCCATCCCGCCCCTCTAGGTCATCACAGAGCACTGAGTTGACTTCCCTGTGCTCTACGGCAGCTTCCCACCAGCTATCTATTTTACACACAGTGGTGTCATGCAAAGAGTTGACTCATCGGAAAAGACTGATGCTGGGAGGGATTGAGGGCAGGAGGAGAAGGGGACGACAGAGGATGAGATGGCAGGATGGTATCACTGACTCAATGGACATGAGTTTGGGTAAACTCCGGGAGTTGGTGATGGACAGGGAGGCCTGGCGTGCTGCGATTCATGGGGTCGCAAAGAGTCAGACACGACTGATCGACTGAAGTGAACTGAAGTGAACTGTCAATGCTGCTCTCCCAATTTGTCCCACCCTCACCTTCTCACTGTGTCTACAAATCTGTTCTCTATCTCTGTGTCTCTATCCTTGCCCTGCAAATAGGTTCATCGGAACCATTTTTTGTAGATTCCATATGTATGTATTAATATACAATATTTGTTCTTCTGTCTTTTCACTTTAGATTTAAATAACTTTCCAGAGACACTAATGGTGAGATCTTAAACACAGCTGCCCTGTATCTCCCGTTGACATGCTCTTATCTCACTTGGAATATAGGCTCTGCTTCTTCCTCCATTTCCATGGGCTGTGATCCCTGGAGTGCATTTCTCACTGAAGAAGATTGTTGGACGAGTTCTGAAGTTCTGTCAAAATTTTTTGCATGGATTTTTACGGAACTTGAGTTTTGGTTGAGTTGCATTTAGGGTTTATTTGTCCTGAATTCTGGGACACATGGAATTTGGCCAGCGGGAAGGTGGGTTGATTGGGCAATGAAGGCAGCCTGATGTAGCGTGTTCATTTATCCAAATATTTCTTGACCTCCTACTCTGCCTAGCAGGGTAATAGAAGGCATGGAAATAAGAGATGAGAGAAAAATCCTTACCTGCAAGGAATTTGTGGTCCCTGGGGAAGGAAAATCAGGGAAAAAAGGTTGACAGTGTGGCTTACTAAGAAGTATGCACAAGAGGTTGTGGTCAGGGACACCCACCCTATCAGGAGCCTGAGGACGAGCCCACCAGAGGGATGACTCAGGCTGGTTCTCGAGGGGCACCCGGTGTGAGACAAGCAGGAGAATCCCAGGTAAAGGGCAGATGCTTGACAAGAAAGAGCTCTGAAGAGAGGAAGGGACTCTGGGTGCAGGCCCTTCTTCCTCTGAGGCTGAAGGGAGAAAGGCTTGTGAGGCACAGGCTTCAGGAGGGCGTGGGATTGAGAGAGCCCTGTGGGGGCCTGGATTTCTCTGGGTGACTCTGCAGAGTAGGGATTGTGGCTGGAGAGAATGGCAAGTTTTCAAGCAGCCACACATGGAGCCAATGACGAGCACAGATGCTGGCCCAAGGTCCCCATGGTTCTGGGAGCCAGGGTGGAGAAGCAGAGCCATAGATGGTTGAATTCACAGCGAGTAGGTGTAGCAGGAAGCTCAGGGTACCAGCCAAAAGGGTGTGCATGCAAAGTCACTTCAATCGTGTCCAACTCTGCAACACTATGGACTGTATCGAGCCAGGCTCCTCTGTCCATGGGATTCTCCAGGCAAGAATACTAGAGTGGGTTGCCATGCCCTCCTCCAAGGGATCGTCCCAACACAGGGACCAAGCTGCATCTCCTGTGTCTCCTGGATTGGCAGGTTCTTTACCACTAGCATCACCTGGGAAGAAGGGATTCCCTGGTGGTCCAATGGTTAGGACTCCATGCTTCCACTGCTGAAGGCATGGGTTCAACCCCTGGTCAGGGAACTAATATCCCTCAAGCCTGGTGGTATGGCCAAAAAAAAGAGAAGGTGGGTGGGGAGAGTTTAGGCTGGTTGGGGACCTTATGAAACCTGGAGACACAGAAAATGGAGGCCCAGGAGCCTGGCATTCCTGAGGCCTGAGAACACTGGCCACGCAGGACAGGATAAGAGTGCTGGGTGAGGAAACTGGAGTTGCCGGGGGTGTAATATGGTACAGCTGCTGTGGAAAATTTTGGCAATTCCTCAAAAAGTGAAGAATCACCATATAACCCAGCAATTCCACATTCAGGTATTTATCCCAAAGAACTGAAAGCGGGGACTCAGGCGCTTACATCCCCGTGTTTCCAGCAGCATGGTTCACAGAAGCCAGAAGTTGAGTCGTTACTCACTTGTCCATTAACAATGAATGGACAGACCAAATGTGGTGTACACAAACAATGGAGTGGCCCCAGTCTTTGAAGGGAATGAAATTCGGATGCGTGCTATAACATGAGTAGACGGACCTTGAAAACGCTGTTGAGTAAAAGAAGCCAGACACAAAAGGGCAAATATTGTACTGATCCACTTACATCAAGTGTCTTTGTTGTTGTTCAGTCTAGAAAAGGAAAATTTAGAGACAGAAAGTAGGAGGTGGTTTGGGACGATGAAAGTTCTAGAAATAGCTAGTGGTGAGGTTTGCACAACGTTGTGAATGTAACTAATTGATAGTACATTTTAAAGTGGTTAAGATGGTAACTTTTATGTATATTTTAACCACTTTAGAAAAGATTGCTGGAAGGGTGAGAAGGCCCAGTCAGAGGGATGTGGAGTTTCTCACGGTGGTAGAGTGCTGGTGGGCAGTGCTGGGGGCCCTGGTGCTGGTGAGTGGGGGGCTGCCTGGCACTGAAGTCTGGTGAGATGGTGGGCCTGGGTGCACAGGATGGTGACCTCCCACTCAGATCTGGGATGACTTTGGGGAGTGCTTGGGACAGCAGATGATAGCAATGCCTTAGCCCTTAGGGATGGAGCTGGGAAACGGCGAGCTGAGTCAGTGGCAGTGAGGAGACGACCCCCTGTCCAGCTGCCCTGTCCAGCTGCCCAGGAGCAGGTAGTGACATGACCTCAAGACCTCCCCTCTTCAGGCACATACATTCCTGCTGGCAGATTTAAAATGCAGTGGTGGGTTATGAATGTGTTCAGAGGTATTAAATATTTTCCAGAGGGCTAAATAACTTAAGCTGTGACTCGTATTAACAACCTCTGCAGTCTCAGAACTGGTCTGGCTCTAGAATAAATAAACGTGCCAGGGCGAGTGTACAGTGATTCCAAACAGTTTAATGTAATTCCAAGACAAAGTGTGATTACATTTCTACACATATACAATATGCATATGTGAGTTTACAAATTTTAATTAATAACTCGTTTCACCTCAGAGACCGAAAAAATGATCAAAAAGAAACTGTGAGTAACAAGCTATAACATAGTTCACCACAACGGGACCCCCCCCTTCCTCACCCTACAGTTAGTAATATTACAATTAAAATAACTATATTCTTCTATAATTTTTTTCTGTTAAAATCATCTCATAAATTTACAATGCTATTATTAGTTTCCAAGACTAATATAAATTCACTCCATTTTTCTACAACAAAAATGATCATTAATTTAGAAGCACACGACGTCATGATGAAAAACACAAGCATTTTAGTAGCAAGGACTGGATCAGTTAAGAATTATTTTTCTTGTAAAACATTCTAAAGCCAAGTAAAATATCCATTCTTATAACATACCTATAATATGAGACTAAGGAATAGGTTACATATAGGCCTACGACACATTGGTTTGTCTTTTTTTAAAAAAAGTAGACATTTATAAATAAAAAAAGAAAAGAGGGACAATTCACATAGGAAAAAGAGGTACACGAGAAAATACTGTTGCACGCAATAATTTTCACAAAGATTAACATGGATTAACACTTTTTTTTTTTTTTTATTACAGAAACCGTACAGTGAAGGAACACAACAGACCAGGGCTTCTGTAGGGTAACTGAGCTGAGATGACCTGGTAGAGAGAGATCTGGGCGAGATGGCCCTGGGGAGGAGCCACGTTCCTTGGACCGGTGACCGAGCCTCACCGGATCTCCTCTTCCCTGCTCTCTTTCTGGGGAGTGAGTCTTTCTATCCAGAGTGTCCTGATGTGTGGGCAGTTGAAAGGTAAACATTTCTACAGATGCCTTCTCTTTCCATCCTAATGGATACCATTTTTGGAAACGGGATATAATATCAGAGGCTGCAGCTCAATACATGTGGTCAAAGCAAAACGGGATGGAAAATTCCAGTCATTCTGATGTGCTGTACCGCCCTCCCCCACCCCCCAACACTCATCTCTGCCCTGTTACTGGGGACCCAGAGAGAGCAGCAGTACCCTTCGGGGCCACCGGCCTCCACTGCAGCCCGAGGTGGTGCCTGGGTCCCCCGCATCCTGCTTTTCCAGTCCATGTGCGACGGCGCAGCCTGGGTCATCCCTGGCTCCTCTGATATACCAACCAGCTTCCAAAAGCTCCTCTCCTTCCTCATCCATAAAGCTATACTTTTCCTATCCAAAATTTGGTTTGATATATATATATACACACACATATATATCAACATCTATTATCTATACAGTGATTCTCCTAGACTAGAAATCCTACCGCCCCAAAGTATGACTTCCGGGTCTACTTCATTTGGTTAAAGAAACGCACACAAAGAGGATGAGGAGGTGCTTTGGGGGCCAGAAATGATTGTGCCCTGGAAAAGCCATGGGAGAAAGCTTTAAAGGAGCAGTAACGCAACGGTGAAAGGGTAGAAAGTGACGATGAGACGGCAGGGAGAAACCACGAGCCATGGAGGCGTCTACAGGAGTCTGCCGGAAGGGAGGAGAGGGAACTGGGGTGGGGCACGCTTTAGGTTCCATTCAGAAGTCACAGAAAGCTACGAAGGATGGGCATGGTCAAGTCACTTTCCATTTCCCAAGTTCTTCCTTATAACCTGAGCCAAACTATTAAAATAATAATAATAAAAATAAATCCATTGCCCCTTCAACCAAGCAGGCGAATAGCTAACAGGGAGGCAAGACCACCATTGGCAAGGCTAAGTGGATCCTTCTTCCTGGCTCTTGAGAGCTTCCTGGGCGTTCTGGGTGCCTGGGCATGGATGGGGCTGTGGGGACATCAGGGCGGAAGCCAAGGTGGCCACGTGTGGGGGCGGTGGGGGGAGCAGTGCCCCAACACAAGAGGGCAAGGGTGCTGGGAGGTTTGCGTGGAGGCTGGCTGAAAGGAAACGAGAGAGAAGGCAGAGCCCTTTTTTCAGATACAGCATATTTAATAAAAAAAAAAAAAAAAAGCTAATTTCTATTCCTCTGTTTTTTTAAAAATATGATTAAGCCCCAAAGACAATGACATAAAATATATTTGGTTATTTAAATCACGGGAGAAAACCAGAGGAAAGTGATAGTTGAATTAGGAGAGGCAAGACAAAAACTATTTTACAGTGACATTTCCAACCGAATACTGTGATAAGAACGTGCTATCAACAGAGTTCACAAGGAAAAAGCAAGTGCATTAAGAACCACCACCAGTTCCCTGGTCCCAGGTGTTCTGCAGCTTTTAAGGTGTTATTTGCTAAAGGAATGCCCTTTGGATCACAGTAGGTCCTCTGCGCTAAGGTTGTGGCACAAAAGAAGAAATGAACCAAAACATTTAGGGCAACTGGTGCCCTCCAGGCTGCTTCTGCATGGCGACGGGGCCTCTCAATTGTGACCTCTACTTGGATAGATCTCATCATCTGCCCCCCTAGCTGCCCTTCAGTCTCCAGTCCCTTCCTCCTGCTCAGCAGCACTTACAATCTCTAGAAAAAAAGAGTCTAGGCCTCTCCTTTGGGGTCGGCCCACCCCCACGCCTGGAGGATGTACTACTTACCCTCTGTTTACTGAATAAAACACTGAGCTGTTAAAAAAAAAAAAAAAAAAATCTAGATCCCACCTCCTAATGACCTAGGCTTCAAACAGAAGTTTGATAAAGAGTAAAAAGTAAACATATCCTTTTACACTTTGTTTTAAAGGACAAAAGGAATTAAATGACAGCAGATATATGGAAAACTCAACCAGTAAATATAGGCACGGGGGTGTATGACTCTCCCCTGCAAAACACCAATCAGAGTATTGCTGGGGCCCCAGAAATAGCAGCTGTACCCTTGGGGCCACCTGAATCCCAGTGTCTTCTACTGCCTGGTGCCTGCAAGTCAGTGGGTCGATTAATAAATTAAACATTCAAATCAAGACAAAATCAATGAACCAGATGTCTATTCTCTCTGCCTCTTCCAAGATGTCAAAAGGAAGGCCTTGACCACCAGTGTGCATATCACGTGGCAGATCTTCGCACCTGGCCCAGGCTGTGGACTCACCCCTTCCTGCTCAGCCTGGAAATCCCTTTACATTCTCTCGAGTTCCCATGGAAACCAGCAATACGGATGGAAATGCTCATGGTGTGCTACAGTAGGGGCAGAACACGCCTGCCTTGGGGGAATGTGGCCTCCAACTGAAGAGGCAATTGCTGGGGTCCGAAGATGTCAGTTATAAACAGAAATTTTCTTTAAAAAGTACCAGTTTAAATGTAAACTATAAAATACTTTAACTATAAAACGTGGCCAGAAATATGTTTAGTTATCCACAGTCAATTGTTTATAGTTTATGCACTTAAAACGTGACTCTCTTGATATCTTAGAAGGCTAACAGCATTTTACAGTAGCTAAAAACATATATACTTAAACATGTGCATTTGAAACTCACATTTGAAAACACAAAGAATATTCTCTCCCTTGGTTTAATTTCTGTTGTAAAGATTACCTATTTTCAGAGTTCACTTAAGCAACAACGACCAGGATGTGCAGTAATCATTGTTTTCAGCCCACACAGAGTTTATATTTATAGTCTTTTAAATTCCAAGAGCAAGCTGGCTACATGATTTCAAAAAAGGCTAAAACCAGGATGAATGCCCACATTTGAGGTAATTATTGCCATCAGGTCACAGTTTGTGTAAGATAACGTATCTAAAACCTTCTTAAAAAAAAAAAAAAGAAGTCTTCAGGTGTTCTGTCAAGAATTCCAGAATACCTATTCAAACCAACCAGGATCTCAAATTCTGATTAGCTGGGTTTGCTTCCAATGGAATTAAAGCTCTAGAAGACTCTAGAACTTGTGTAAACTACCTAAGAATTGAGGCAAACATGTCTGGAGCCAGTCAATAAGGAAATTTTTAAAGGAAAAAAAAAAAGAAACTGAAAACCCCATTCCAAACAACTGCAGAGATATTTCGTAACAAATGGTAATGGTTTTCCACAAAATGAAAAATCTAGTTCTAAAGCATTGCTAAATTCTTGCCACCTTTCAACCAAAGGAAACACGTTTCTACCTTACTGTTAATCTCCCACCTCAGCCAAAGGCTCCCCTTCCTTGTATCCTGAAAGTTGGCTAATTTTTCTTCAGTTTGCACAACATGTTGCTTCCCATTTCTTTGAGAAGGCTATCTTGAAATAAAACTTAATTTTGTTCCTCTTTCTAAATATCATCTTGATCTTGTCTCTTTTTTCCTTTTTTTTTTTTTTTAATTTTTTAAACACAAAGAAAAAACAGTTCCTGGACACCAGACTCACACGTGATTATTTACAAATTTGGTGTGAATCCTGCCTTTGGTTCTACCCAGAGCTGAAGGGTGGATTAATTACAGAGACCAGAGTCGTTATGATATTTATCAGTGCAGTAAAAAATAGTATTTTGAAGAAAATATATACTTTTAGTATTGCCTTTCTAGAATTAACTATAAGCAAGAAAAAAATATTTTTTTAAAAGAAAAGAACACTTTTTTTTTTCTTCACTCTTATAAGAGTTTGTCGCAGCAGCAGCACTGCTAAAGCTAGTTGGTGCACTGAAAAGGAATCGAAAATGAACCCTACTATGATTAATCAAAAGAAACTCCCCTAAGATTTTCTCTAAAAGTCAAACTAATTCTGCCCTTGCTGCCTGGATCAGATTCAGGACTCCCTCTACATACAGACCTTCTGCTGAGCTCTTCGCACAGGGCAGGGGTGGTGCGGGGCAACGCTCCTGTGAGGCCCTTCTTCGCACACACTCCCAGGAGACAGCTGAGGCCAGCGTCTGTGAGCTGGGCAGACCCAGGTCACGGCCGGCCTTCCCTACTGGCTTGTGTGACCCTGGGCTGGTTACCAGTTCACCAAGCCATCTGCCTCATCTGTAAAGGGACTAGTACTGCCGATTTCATAGGGCTGTTATGAAGACGAAATGAAACGGGATAAACAGGAGCGACTTCCAGCACAGTGTCTGGCACACAGTCAATGGGAGCATCATAGATGGATCACCAGAAACACGAGGCCACTCACTGATGATTATTTAACAAGGGAAACAAATTCTGTTAGTAAAGGTCTCAAGAACACAAAATTTCACTAGAAGCTCGGGGATTTGGGGCCACCCCCAATCCTTGTATTTCCTTTCCTTAACACAGCCTACTTTCTCAGAGAGTCGACTGTCTCATCAACTTCCTCCTCTGTAAATGGAGGAGAGGGGTGTTGTGAATAGGGGTGGGTCTGAGGGTACCGGGAGGCCGTGCTCACTAAGGGCTTGGGATGAGCCTGGTGTATTGAAAGCATTCAACAAATGTTGGCTCCTACTCGAAGGACATGGCAAGTTTTAACAAAGAGACAGTCAACGTGAAATTCTAATGCAATGAGAGTGCAATTAGGGGCTCGCAGAGGCTCCTGGGACTCAAGCTGGGGCGTCAGGAAGCTCCCTTCTGGCAGAGGTACCCTGAGCAAGCATGCCCCGCAGAAGGGTCACTTCTCTGCAGATTCTCACTGAGTCTCAAATGAAGAACTGGCTCAGAGCTGGCTCTCTTGGACTTTTGGGAGCTGCCAGAAGGATGGGAAAAACTTCTCCTAGGTTGGGTTGCTCAAGTGAGTGAGGGTGCCAAAAGCCTTCAAGGGGTTTCTACTGCCTTTAAATATCAGTTCGCCATCTCCATCTCTCCACTGAGTCCCGTCTGTGGAACTCAGAAGTGAGAGTCCTAAGGCATCGAAGTGGAAAAATACTGACCCCCCTGAGCCCGGTCCTGGCGTGCACCTGACCCAGATAGAGCCGCACCTCCTGGCTGGTCTGCTCCGGCAGATACCCGAGGTAACTCAAGGTGAGTTCCACCCACAGATCCATGCAGTACTTCCAGTTTCCTGACAGCAGCAGCATTTGGGGGTTATAAACCTCCACTCCACTTACAAGATGAGCACAGTTTTAAAATAAAGTCAAAAACAAAAAACCCAAAACAAGTCAGGCAAGAGGATATAAACGGGATTGCATCACTGACAGAGTCATTATTGCCGGGAGAGGAAGGACAGAGGAATGCCATTCTGTCCACATCTGGGGGTGTCTTTGAGGAGAGGGTCTTTGGCTAAAGAAAGGAACACTTTCACTTTCCTTTCCAATTTGGTTAGGACAGCTCTAGCTTGCTCAACTCTGAGCCTTCCCCATCTGAAATCTCTAAGACACACCGGAAAGAAAACACAGAGAAGGGGCGAGAAGCAAGTTGGGTCCCTGGGGCTGGAATATTTCATGGCAGAATCGCTTGGGCTGGTGTTGAGCAGTGCTGGGCAAGGTCTGCGACCCACAGAAGGAGCCCTGGCCTCTCTGCTGCTCGAGGGCACCTCGTTTTTCTCTTCTGTTCTGTCCCCGCAGCTACTGAACAGGCCATGGAGAGCCCCACATCCCACCCCACCCCCAGCACCAGAGAACCCAGGACGAGAGCTGGGGCCGGCCGGTCAGCCCACCATGTTTCATCAACCACAGCCCATCAGCAATATTTCCTTAAGCCTCCTCATCTCCTTCTTCCAGTTTCCAAGAAAGTCTGCTCCACTCACTCACACACACTCACACAACCCAAATCCTCCACCACGAGCTTGTTCAAAAATGAGTGTTTGCAATTCCAGAGATCCGGTCGAGGGAAATCTGCCTGTCAGCAGCTGGGCTGATCTTTCCTTGCCTTCCTTACATCCCACAATCTGGTGTCTGGGCGGGTAACGTCTTCCAGCTCCCACAGCCCACCAGCCACTCACCACCAGTAAGGCCAGAATGCAAAGACAGTCCAGGAGACAACCAACCCTTCCTTTCCCTCTGAATTCGACCAACCACATGCTCCACGTCACAGTATTAATTGGCACCAAGCCTCAGACCCTCCCACCCATCGGCCTGCTCACCCTTCCCTTGGAAACAGCCAAAACATCATGAAAGGAGGCACTAAGCACAGAGATGGCGGTGCAAATACCCGAGGCGCCCGCGAGACGACACGAGCAGAAGCAAATCAACCTGCGGTTCCCAGGGCTCCGGTTACGAGGCTCCCCTTGACCTGTCTTTTTTAGCCTGCCCCTCTGAGCCGTGACCATGTTGCTTCAGTAAAGGAGGATGGAGCCAATTCCAGAGCAGATGATGTTCTAGGGTATTTGTGGTCTACATGAAGACTAGGTTGGCATCTCTCCACTTGGGAGCTGGGTCCTGGGGATGGGCAGCCTTTATTCAGCCTATCTGCCAGGGCGACTCAGGGTTGGAGGATGGGGTGGGAGTTCAAGCAGCTGCTGAGGAACCCACAGAGGGGCTCATCTCTCCCACTAGGGCCTTCTCCGAGGGCTTCAGACCCACAGCTCTGTGCTTGGGTTGGAAGAAAAAGGCAGGCGGGGATGCGGGGAGGATACTAATGTTCGCTGAGTGGTGGGGGGCTGGGCATGGCCTGGCGTCTCCCTTCATTAGCCTCAGTGAAGCCCGTCATTCCAGGCCTTATTTCACCCACCTGGGGCCTGGTAGTTTCTGGGTTTGGTGGGCGGTGTGTGGGCACCTCAAGCTGATTTAGAAAGCCCATGGCACCCAGCATGGTGGCCTAAAGGGCACAGTCAGAGCCCAGTGGGCATCGCTGTAAGGCCCCACTGTGCCCCTCCACTGGCCAACGAGTTCATGGGGGCAGCAGCTCACACTGTCCGAGGACCTGCCGGACACGGTCAGTGCTCTTCTGGCCTCCTACTATCCCTATTTATTATTTTTTTGGCTCCACAGTTTGTCCCTAGAATTGTGTGCAGAGATGTACTGGGTGGGGGCAGGGACTGAAGAAGTGGGCAGTGTGGTTTGTGAGGGGCAGGGAGGCTGACATCTCCCAGGGGAAGGTACCACCTGCCTAAGCACCTTCCATCAGCTCGTTACCTTCAATGGCTTCTAGGAGGCAACATTATCTATACACTGAAGGGTATAAGCCACACTTCTGGTGGGCTGATGGGAAAAGGGGGGACTTTTAGGGAGGGCTGGGTCAGCTCTGGGCAGAGGGCTTTTTTTTTTTTTTCCTTGACAGGTCAGTATCAGATGCGAGGCAGGCCCAGGGTCTATTTAGCAGATTTCAGAAGCACAGGGAAGGTTGGAGAGGACCATGCTGAGGGTTCAGCCTCCAAGGAGCCTCCTCAGATCTCTTCCCAGGCCACTGAGAGTCTAGAAAAATCTAGTCTTGATGGTGACCACGAACCATGCTGTCCAGAGCCCAAGTTGGCTTACACAGAGATAAAGGCTTTGATTCTTCTTCAGACTTTTGTTCTCTGGTGGATCATTCTTGACAGCTTTTTCCTGATTCCTGAATCCTTCCTTCTTTTCTTTTCTTTTTGGTCTGACAAAACTGGACATCTGGATGTCCCTCCTGTCTACTCAGATACTCACAGATACAATAAAATAAATTTAAATATTAAAGAGAAAACACAAAGATAACTTGGAATAAATGTGCACTTTAAACCCCCAACTAAAATATCAAAATGATGATTAGGATAATAATTACAAAGGTTAATAACCAAAATAATTAGTACAATAATATTATCTTTATGAGCAGCATGAAACTTTCATTTCCTGATCAGGAAGGAAAGGAAAGAAAATGTCAGGTGAAAGTAACTTCCAACTTAAGTAGACAAAATAATTTTCATTAAAGTGGAAGGCTACGTTGTCTTTTCCTGTTAAAAGATCAGATCTAGAAAGCGCTGGAAGTGAACAGTACCAGGGGTCCAGTATGCTACCCAATAAGGCAAAAACGCTGGCTCGTTTGCAGCCATGACTTGTGCGACTGGGCACGGGGAGGGTTGGACGGGGCACTGCTGCCCTCTGGATGCCGCGAGTCCAGAACAGAGATCCGTCCGCAGGCTGGCGTGGCTCCGTGAGTGCTCGGGCTCACGAGTCCTCTGGCACATTCCCCGCCCCCACCCCCATGGACCACTTTCTGGTTGTCTCAGAATGGCGGCACTTCCCCACGTCCAGATAGAAGATGCATTGACTGTGGCGCCATGAAGACACCATTGTGTCCTGCTGTAGGCGGCTCCCCGGCGGACACGGGGTCCTTCCTTCCTTCCAGGCTGAGGCCGGGACTAAGCTGGTTCCAACCTGGGGACCGATTTCTTTGTCGTTTAAGTAGAATTGATGCATGGAGAGGGGATATTTTCCAGAGTTATTTCACATTTCACAGCTAAGAGCTAAGGTAAGGGCTGGGCTTCGTTACTGAATTAGGTCGGATATCAAGATTAAAAACACCTTTCACAGTAGATCGTTAAGGGATACCGCAGGACGGGGAAGGAAAGTGAGGGAGGCGGGTGCGGACTGCTGTTCGAACCCGGGAGCGATCTCTCTGCACCTTGGAAGCTTGGCTTTGGGGTCAGGGGCTCCGCATCAACCATCGAACAGTGAGGACCACAGTTAAAAATCCCGTCTGGGACCAGACAGCACCTCCCAACGTTTTCGTGTGTAACAATAATTTGCTATGGATAGAGACACCTCTCCACCCCCACCCCCACCAGTGTTCAAAGCCTGAGGAAATTTCCAGAACGTTATCAACGATGCACAGAGGGCAAACGGCAAACTTCCTTGGAAATTTGACTGCCCGTGGGCGTGTTTTCCCAAGGGCGGTCCAAGATCACCGGCTCACCCTCGTGAATGTCCCTCCAGCCTTCTGCCCACCCGAACCCTCAAAGACCAGAAACGAAGGCCTGCCTGGGGTAGGCCTGGGTAACGCGAGGAAAGATTTAGCAGCAAATGACGGTTGGCGGTTGTCTACAGAGAAAGGGATCAGGCAAAATGGTTGAGAGAAAAACACAGCCTGGTGGGGTGGGAGGGTAGAAGCAGAGGCCAGATGGGCTGGGCTGGTGGAGTGGAGTGTGGGGCGGGTCTGAGAACACGGGGCGGGCCCCCAGGCCTGCTCTCCGCCCTGCGGACAGGTGGCGACCGACCCGAAGCCAGTGCCCGGCCTGGAGGCTGCAGGCCACTCCTCTCCTTTGCTCCTTGCGTCAGAAGCAAAGCCAACATTCCTGAAACTGAGATGGGATCTGTGATCCCACAGATGGCAGAGCTAGCCCGCTGGGGGCAGAACTGGGTGAAGGTGCAGGGTGGGGAGTCAGTCTCTCTTGCTTTGTCCACCAGGCGAAGAGCCACGCCAAGCCATCTCCAGCGTCAGCCTCACCCACCACCATCCACCTCCCGCAGCCGTCTCCTGACCCACTGGCTCTCCTAGCCCCTGCCAGTTCCCTGACACTCCTCTGCTAGCAAACAGCCCGGGGAAAGACAACAGCTTATTAAAATAAAATTAAAATTAAAAAAAAAAAAAAGGAAAAGGAAAAGACCAGAGTAAAATGTTGCAACAGCACAGAAGAAGGGCTGAGAGGCTGAGACTCGCCTCAGCCGGCTTCTTGGAGTACCGTGGAAGTAAACCCTCAACCGCGTCCCCGGTCGCTAAGGCACTAGGAGGAAAGGATGTAAAAACCAAGTCTGCGAGAGCCGGAGGCGGTGCCCGGGGGCGGGAGGGCGCACCTGGACCACCGCGCGGGGGACGTGCCTGCAGGAGATCGCCTTTCTTGTGCAATTACAGTGAGGATAGTCTATTGGTATCAATGGGGTGAACGAAAAGCAGCACAGATAGGTGCACACTGCTACATTTACCAGGGTGCTGGCCACGCCGCGAGCCCTAGGCTATGAGACGCGGGATGCACTCAAAGAGAAGAGACGTTTTCAGAAAAGACCAAAAAAAAAAAAAAAAAGCGAGTTTGCAACACACATCATTAATGACATTTTGAGGAATATCATTGCTTAGGGATTTATCCAGAGTGCTCAGAAAAACACACCCTCTCCCGGGGTCCTCCTTCAGCCCAGCTGCCTGCCCGCCCTCCCCAAAGGTCCAGGCAAGTGGACCAGAACTAGGCTCCGCCAACCCCTAGACACCAGCCTCCTCAGGCCACAGCCTGGCCTTTCCAGAGGGCTCCCGACCCTTTATAGAGTTCTGGAAAAATCCCTAATCCTTACGTTCAATCATTAAAAATCTATTGGATTTCCGTATCAGGTGTCCCTGACAGCAAATTCTTAAACGCCACTTGCTGCCATATGAAAATAATCTTTGCAAAGTTCATAAAGTTCTTCAAAAACGGAGGCCCCCCTCCCCCTACTTCTGGAATCTTCTGTGGCTCTTCTTCTTCTTTCCAGTTTGGTGCCGAACGGGTTCGTGAGCTGTGGTTTTTTTTTGTTACTGACGTTTTATTTTTAATTTTTTTTCCTTTTTCTTTTTTAAAATAAAAAGCATAATTTTCTCCCCTCCTTAAATCCCTTCCTTTTCAAAATGTTCTCTCCTCCGCTCTCAGTCCTCCTACTTCCTAGTTCAAGTTTCATCTGTGTCCCGTCCCTGCCCCCTGCCCCCCACCCCTGCCCGTTTGCATTGTTTCTGTGCGGCATCTTCAGTACAGAAGCCCCAGATCCCCTCTCCGTCCCTCCTCCTCTCCCTCTGGCCAGCCTCCCTCCCATCCCCTCCCCTTCCAGTGTTTATATGTAAGGGTACTGGTTGACCTTGGCTGGGCTCAGTGGGTATCCAGTGTAGACTGTGGAGGCTGGAGAGGCGCTGATGTAGGTCTGGTGGGCAAACTGGGCTGGATACTGACTTGGGTGTATGGTGGGTGAGGGCAGGACCCGGGGGCCCATGCTCACGGGGACCTGGTGGACGATGCTGGCGGGTAGGCAGTGTGCTGCACGGTGTGACGCGCCGAGCCTTGGGAGGCCACCAGATGGGCCACGGTGCCCGTGGAGCCCAGGGCCGCGGGTGCTGTGTAGGTGTAGAGGTGGGGCTGGGCAGGGAGGTGGGCGGCGGCGGCGGCGGCCAGGTGGGGGTGCACAGTGCCGTGGCTGGGGCTGTTGTGCGGAAAGGAGTATGGAGCCTGGGCCATCGTGGGAGTGATGTAGGCCTGCTGACGTCGGTGGCTCCCGGCGCGGTCTGCGGCAATGTGCTGTTGAGCCTGGAGAAGGACCAGGAGGACCGCGTTGAGGGGGGTGGGGGGACTGGACATACGCATGCGCAGAAGAGCATGGGGCGGGAGCGGGCAGAGAGGGAGGAAGGTGGGGGGAGTGGGGAGGAGGCGGAAGTGAGGACTTGGGAGAAAGCGGAAGTGAGGGCTGGGGAGGAGAGTCAGGAGGAGGGTGGGGAGGGCAGTGCGGCAGGGATCACAGAAGATGCCTCGTTCACATGCTGGGAAAAATATCAGTCAACCTGTCCGAGAAGCAAGGTGGTGCCCTGCTGTTTCCTGGGCCGGGTGACACACCGACAGAGCCAGCTGCAGAGGCAACAGGAGACAGCATGTCTCCCGAGGACATCCTGCAGCTGTGAAGTGTCACACGGGCCCGTCTCTGAGTGCGGACCACTTTCCTGCCTCACCGTGAAGTCCTGCTCCCCAAACAGCAGGCTCTCAGAAACGTTGCCGTATTCTGAAGTCACATACAAATGAAGCCACCTTCTCTCAGCCAGAGACTGAGTCACAACACACACGTGGTCTTATCTTACCTCCCAGCTACTAAGGAAGCAGGGCTGGAGTCCACTTTGCAATTCAGACCTGAGTGATCCTAGACACACAGGCTGAGTGCTGCCCCTGGAGACACCGCCTGGTTGATACTCCCCTGAGTATCAACCACTGTCTCCCAAGTTTACCGGCTCTTTTCCTGGGTTTGGGGTCCCTGTGTGAGGCCTCCTTCACTGTAATGACTCAGGAGGCCTGGCGTGGTTGGACTCTAGGTCTGTCTCTGGGGTTCTGGGCCGAAGTGGGCCCAGACCCAGTGTTTTACCCTTCGCTGGGCTGAAAAGGCAACATGTGGGCCAGACTATTTTTAAGCAGGCACCGCATCACTAAGGGCTTTGGAACATTAGACAAGTCATTTTGCGTTGGACTGGCTCTCCATGTATTGAGGATCCACCTTTTCCAAGGTGACCTGCAGCAGAGGGAGACCACCAGAGCTCACCAAGGCACTTCCTGCTACCCCAGGGCACCCAGTGAGCTGGTGGGAGGAGAGGGGCAGGGGAGCGTGGCATGTGTGCTTACCTGGCTGAGATTGAGAGGCTGTTGCTGCTGGAAGTGTGGTCCTGGCCGCTGTTGCCGGTAGGCAATTGCTCCAGACGAGCTCCCTGAAGAGTGACCGCTGGTGGAGGTCACGTTGCTGGAGGACTTGGACTTGAAGGAGGACGAGTGGTGACTGGTGTTGACTGTGTCAGGAGGAGGAAAAGGGCACAGGTCAGTCACAGGTCCTTGGCTGCCCGGAAGACCCTGCCCTAGGGGGACAACAGCAGTCTTCCGAGGACACAGTCCTGAGACTGGACGATCCCCATCAGCCGCATTGCCCCCAGACTCGGTGATGATGTTGACTCGGGACTGACACCTGGGCTGCAGCTTGTTCCACTGGTTGGGAGCAAACCCTGATGGACTTTAGAATTACTATCTGGTGACACTGAAAAGCCTAAAGGTCATCTAAGAGGTGGAAGGAGAGCTCTCTGAGGTTCCTTGTGTTTCAGCCAGGGGTGCAGTGGGGGGCCACCTGCCAAGATGCAAAGACACAGTGACAGATGTAGCAGAGTACAGAAAACTGAGTCTCAAAAAAGGGACTGTGGTCTCTCAGACAGCAAGGAGACCAAGCCAGTCAATCTTAGAGGAAATCAACCCTGAATATTCATCGGAAGGACTGATGCTGAAGCTCCAATACTTTGGTCACCTTATGTGAAGAGCCGACTCACTGGGAAAGACTCTGATGCGGGAAGGATTGAGGGAAAAAGGAGAAGGGGGCAACAGAGGATGAGATGGTTGGATGGCATCACTGACTCAATGGGCATGAGCTTGAGCCAACTCCAGGAGATAGTGAAGGACAAGGAAGCCTGGAGTGCTGCAGTCCTTGGAGTCATGAAAAGTCGGACACAACTTAGCAACTGAACAATAATAATATACCCAGGGGTAGGGGGAACAACCAGAATAAAATGAAGAGGGGGAGGCGGTTTATATTAAAGAAACCATTTCAGTCATTATTGGTGCCGAGTGACCTGTCAAATTCCCAGCAGAGTGGGACTTGTGTCTCCAGGGGGCAAAGTCAGAACCGCATGCACGGACACAGGACATATGGAATTGAGAGTGACCGCTCGCCTACCTCTCAGTGTCTCTCCTGACATCAGGTATTCCTGTCCTGAAGCTTTGTCTAGATGAAGAGGAAGTGATCCACAGTGAATGCCAAGAGGCCTTCAGCACAGGGAGTCCGGACACTTGCCAAAACCTGCAATGTCCTCAGCAGACTCCCCAACCCTAAAACCATCCATGTTTGAAGGAGCCTCCCAGAGTAGGGACTTTAAGAGAAGACCCCAGTAAAAGGAGAAGCGGCAAGACGAACCCAGGACCTCAGAAGGCAGGGCTATTTCTCGTGCTGTCAGTTGTGAGAATTTGGAAGATTTATTGGGGATGAGCATCTTTGGGAAACACAAAAGCCTAATACAGACAGTCTCAATCAGGCACCCCGGGACTGTGAGTGTAAAAAGAGCACATCTGGTCATTCCCAGGTGGCGCTAGTGGTAAAGAATCCGCATGTGAATGCAGGAGACACAAAAGATGCGGGTTCGATTCCTGGGTCTGGAAAATCCCCTGGAGGACGGCATGGCAACCCACTCTTGCCTAGAGAATCCCATGGACAGAGAAGCCTGGCTTGCTGCAGTCCGTAGGATCGCAAAGAATCGGATACAACTGAGTGACTGAGCATTCTCTGCACTCTCTGGCTGTTTTAGGGAGTAGGGATGCTAACAATTAATAAAGCACACTTGACATAACTGGGTTGGATCAATTCTATTACAAATCCCAGGGTGATGAGATCAAAGTCATGATGAGGAGATGCCTGAGGCTGGGGCCAGCAAGAGAGAATGCTGATTAACTGTTGATGGAGACAAAGCTGGAGAGTGAAGGCCAATCAGGAACCTGGGAGCAGGAGACTGGGGAGCACACTGAGGGTGAGAGGAGCCTCCTACCCGGAGGCAACAGCCACTCCCCCCAACCTCCCTGCCCCAGTAAAAGGAGAGCTACCTCCCTGGGAAGGGGCGGGTCCTAGCAGAGACCCCAAATTCAACTGTGCATCGGTGCCCAGTGGCCCTCCCATCCTACCCAGTGAAGCATGAGATGCCCAGGAATTTGTATTCTTCGTAAGATTCCAGGAGAGCAGGAGCCAGCCTGGCCCTGGTGGACACAGCTGACCTGCATCATGGAATCAGGGTCTGTGCTCAGGCCAAACTTAGACTCTCAAAGGTCCTCCAAAACCTGGGGGTGGGGGTGGAGGGAGGGGTTCAGGGGACCCATTGTAGGGTGAAGGACGGAAAGCTGCAGATGTTGGCAACTTCAGGACAACTTCAGTCTCCATCGCTCAGCCATAGGGCTGCTGTACTGGTATTCAGTTCCTCCCTGCCTTGTGGATCACCAGCTGTGCAAGCTTCCTGGGCCCAGCTGGGGATGGCACCTCTCTGCTCCTGTGTCAATGCTCTGGGTACTTTGTAGTAATTATACTTGAGGGAGAAACTCTTAAGTGCAAGGGACCCATAGCTTGAGCCTGTAAGTTAGAGAGCTTCAGATGAAATGGATGTGACAGGGCCAGGCCACCATCATCACAGGGACAGGGGTGGGGGGCTGGGTCAGAGCTTGTCAAGTCACCAGAGTAGGGGACCCCAGAATGAGGGAAGAGGGTCTTGAAAGGGACCAAGAGACTAGGAATTTCCTCCTGCGGAGAGAAATGAAGTGACCTCGGAGTGGAGAAGGCAAGTGCTGAGGGTCAAGTTCTTGGGGCATATTTTGGAGCTGGAAGGATGTACAGAGCTCTCTACCTAAGCCTTGTTATTCAGTCCCTAAGTCGTGTCCGACTCTTTGTGACCCCATGGACTGCCGCATGCCAGGCTTCCCTGTCCTTCACCATCTCCTGGAGTTTGCTCAAACTCATGCCATTGAGTCAGAGATGCCATCCAACCATCTCATTCTCTGTTGTCCCCTTCTTCTCTTGCCCTCCATCTTTCCTAGCTGCTCTCAAAGATCCACTGCTCGGGAACAGGCCTGGGTTCACGGGTGGCCCCTGGTGGCCCTGTCTGCACAAGGCCGGTAGCAGAGTGCTTTAGATGCCACATGAACCCTGGAGGGCCTCCTGCATGGCCGTAGTGAGTTAACCTCTCTGTGCGTCTATATTCCTATGTGGAAAACTGGGAAAGTAATGGAAACTACATTAGGGTTGCTGTGAGGACTACCTGAGTTAAAGGACGTAGAATGCTTAGTATCTGGCACGTGTTCAGCTCTTAACAGTGTTAGCTATGGTTGATGTCTTTATTATTGAGCCCTGTTCCTTGGCTAAGGCTGATGCTCAAACAACAGATGTCTGCCCCAACTTGGGACCATCAAGTCCTGTCTCCTGGGGCAGGGAAACTGGGAGCCTGGGGGTCACTGGGTCAGGGTGACGCAGTGCCCAGAAAGCAGGCGTTGGGCCTCCAGTGGCTCAGATCAAGGAGTTCTGTCCCATCCGGGACTTGGTGGTTGACCCTAGTCCTGCATTTTCCTTATAACAGTGCAGAGTTCATTCTGTTGCCGTCCAGAAGAACCTTAACTACCCCAAGAGATCTGAGGAGGCTACGTGAGACATTCTCAGGGATCCTTTCTGAACTGGGACCCACAGAGGGTATGAGCACTGAGAGAAAATGGACCAAAACAAGAATGAAAGAAAATGGACTGTTGGCTGCACGGCCTTTTGTCTTGACCTGAGAGGGCTCAGGGAAGCCCGGGACCCCTGCAAAGGTCCATAATGGGGCCAAATGGGCCCCAGGAGGCCGAGGAAGGCTGCTCTCCTGATTCTTCTGAGCTGAGCTAGGAGGGTTGTGCCGCTAATGGTGGGTGTCAGTGTTGACAGACACCACAGGCTGGTGGGCTGACAGGGACCAGAATGAAGCTCCTTCCTGCCTCCTGCTGTCACTAGGAAGGCAGGTCCTCACAGGGGAACGTATATCTCTCTTTACATCAGGAAATCACACCACGGGCTTCCCCAGAGACAGCAGCATGAGGTGCTTTAGAACCAGCAGCCTTTCTGAGAATTCTGAGAATAACTTCCTTTTTTTTTTTTTTTTTTGGTCCAAAGTATCCCTGAGAGATTCTCATCCCTTCAGCTCTAACAATCTCTGTGGAAATGTAGTGGGGTGAGTCCTCAAAACCACCATGGGCGGCCCACAGCGTGACAGCTGATGGTGGAAATGGGCAGTGGAATGTGAAAGAGGTGACCGGTGGGCTCCACAAAGCCGCCTCTGTCCACCTCGCTGTTGTTCTGGGTCCTAACAGAAAACTGCTGTGTTAGGCGGGGCAAAGCTGGCCTTCGGTTTCCTCACCTGTTTCAACTAGGGATCGGACCACCTCACCTTAACGTTTCAGTAACTCCCAATTTTGCCAGCACCAAGACCGACAAAGCTCTGAGCTGGAAGATGCCTAACCTTCGATGATATGGTCACTGTCTCATGCATCCTCCTCTGTGTTTAAACGGCCAAGGGAATTTCAGCATCAGTTACTTGTGCACCCCCACCCCTGCCTTTATGAATTGCCAGAGGACCTGGGTAAGGTCTGTTCTGAGCCAATTCTTACAGACACTGTCCTGAATTGTACAGGGGCCGTTACTGCTACGGAGTTCCTCTGAGAGGTCCTGGAACACGGGCATCCTCAATTTACAACGCTCATCTCATTCTGTAGATCGACAATCTCCGATTGGAAAACCCTAGGGTCAGACACTTATGAAATAAAGACTTTCAGATTTTAGAAGGGAATTTGATACATATTCAACATTTTAGGTTACCCCCAAAGGAGCCTTGGGCACTAACCACATAATAAAAAGAAGTGAATATTTCTGTTATAAAATACGGGACATTTCACTAACTGGCACAGATATGACTATGACACAAACAGGAATATGACAAAGGGACTTGCAAACAGCCTCTGGTTAGTTCAGGTCTGGGTTTACCAGCCGAGTTTGCTATGAACTTAAAATCTGGTTTTCAGAGCTTTTTGGATTTTGGATTACAGATGAAAAACAGTATGTCATTCTCTTTTTGCTGGTCTTAAGGTTTTCAACAACATAGTCTTGACACCTTCACTGTTAATTAAGCAGGAGAGCACACACCAAGATGTGTGCATTTAAGGCTGTAATCTTTATAAATGGGCTACATGCAGGTGACCTGAGGACTTAAGGGTGTGAGGCAAGGAGAGGTTTGAGGGGTCAATGCCCAGATTCTTAACTTTCAGATGTATCTTTTCCTAAATGGGTGCACTGGCCCTAGGACCCACTGGTTCCCTTAGCCGCCTTCTCTCTCACATTCACCCCTCTTACAAAAGAAAGGCTCCCTTCTCACTCTCCTGAATGTTTGCACTGCCACCAGGTGTGAGAAACCTAAGAAGTGCCCAAATGGAATAATTCCAGAACATATGGTTCCTGAGAATGGTCCCTTGAGAGCAAAGAAAGCCACCCTCAGTAGGAAACATTGAGGGCTGACCAGGCTTGTTCCCACTCAGGCGACAAACTCTTTGCAAACTCCCCACCCATCCATCCATCCATCCATCCACCCATCTGTCCACCCATCCGTGAGATAGTTTAGAAATGAGGCAGCCGTCATCACAGGGAGGACTTTTTGTGACAGATATGAGGTCATCTCTGGCCGCCTTGGCTGACAACAAGGAACCTTCTCAAACAGGATCCTTGGTAAAGATCTATTAACCACACACTCCCCCGACCCAGGGCTTATTAAGTGCTCCTGTAACAAGATTGCGAGCCACAGGAAGCAGAAAACCAGCCTCGAGAGAGATGCTCCTGGCAGCTCCGCCCCGAATTACCTGGCCCCAAGCTGTCACACTCCACCAGCACCTCGCTGGCCTGGGTTTTCAGGGGGGGCACGATGATGGTCCGGGGGTTCCCCGTGCAGTGTGGCTCCAGGCTCCCCTTGGTGTCGAAGGTGGTGGTGGTGTGCCCGGCGCGGTGCTGCACGGAGTAGGGGCTGGTGTTGCTGGAGGAGTCGGAGTAGGGAGAGTCGTGGACCGTGACACAGCTGATGACGTTTTTTCTCTGCTTGGAGACAGTGCTGGAAATGCAAAGAGAGAAACAAGGACCATGAGAAGCTGTGTGGTCAGACACCTGACCGGCCGGGCAGAGCTGCACTTGCTGCAGGCAGGGGCAGGCAGAGCAGGAGAGAGGGTGGGAATGTGACTTCTGCTCTTGAGAACCCTGATGGGGAAACCCAGGTGTCACCAGTCTCACCGGCGGGGTTGGGGGTGGGGGTGAGGATGATGCGAGGACAAGAGAAGAGGCTGGAGTGGGGCCCACAGAAGCTTCTGGAAATGGGGTGAACCTTCCGGGCAGGCCTGGGCTCTCCCCCATTCATCAGGGCTCAGCAGACCTGCCGGGGAAGCACTGGCAGCCCAGAGCTGTGTGGCAGCTGTCCACTAAAAAAACAGGCACAACTCTCTTGAAATTGAGAGTTATCTTTTGTTTGGTGGGAATTCCTAGTCCTTTGGACCACTTGGCGATCAAACCATTCAATCCTAAAGGAAATCAACCCTGAATATTTACTGGAAGGACTGATGCTGAAGCTGAAGCTCCAATCCTTTGACCACCTGATATGAAGAGCCAACTCACTGGTAAAGACCCTGATGCTGGGAAAGATTGAGGGCAAGAAGAGAAGGGGATGGTAGAGATGAGATGGTTGGCTGGCATCACTGACTCAATGGACATGAGTTTGAGCAAACTCTGGGAGATAGTGAGGGACAGGGAAGCCTGGCGTGCTGCAGTCCATGGGGTTGCAAAGAGTCAGACACAAATGAGCGACTAGACAACATCCACCTAGGACTTGGGAGTCCGAGAGACAGCATCTCAAGTGATCCTGAGATAACTGTTCCGAGGAGGTAGCGGGAGGAATCAGGTTATATAGAAGTTTGTAGCAAGGGGCAAGTAGTCTGAACATCAAAAGTGTTAATTAAGGAAAAATAGCTAGGTTGTGACATCCCTGTTTACTATGGCAGAAAATACTCCATTTGACATTACATTTGGAGGCCTGAAATCTCGGATGGCTGTGACATTCTTGTTTACTGATAAGGCAGGAGATATTCCAATTCACACAAGTGCCCTCTGAGCCACCAGGGAGGGACAGAAAAGCACACGGAGCACCCAGCCAGACCCCAGCAACGCGAGGCTGTGGTGTGGAAGAAAAACACCCCTGGGAAGGAAGAGCATAAGCTTTATTAGGCTTGGGGCCTGGGAGACCCCGCCAATTTAGGCAAGGGAGGATAAGACATCCAAGAGGGGCTGCGATGCAGTGAGAGGGATGGGAGAGCGAGGTGCTGACCCTGCTAATCCCGCACACAGCTGAGGAATTGGAGCTGGACCCCAGAGCATCAGCCACCTCTCGGCTCTGAGGACGGGAGGGGCGATGGCTTTGCCGTGCAGGCCACCTAAGACCCCCAGGTCCCCATCTCAGGGAAGTCCCAACCTTCCTACAGCTTCTCCACTGCCGGGCCGAGGGTGGGGGGGCGGTAAAAGATGCCTGTGAGGGCGCTGCTCTGAACCCTTGGTCTTCGTTCTAGAACCGAGACTTCATACACTGATGGGGAGGAACACACTTTGCCTGGCTCTTGGCCAGCACGTTTCTTTTTTCCTGAGATATTTATGTTTGTCACTTTGGGAACCAATTCTGTCTGCCTCGCAGCTCAGTGAGAGGCTGGTGGGATGACAGATACGGAATTGCTTGCTTATTGTGAAAGGTGTAAAAATGGATCACATCTATTTTTGTATATTGATCATCTATTTTTAAGAAATATCGATTGCCTAAGTAAGATGGTCAGTGTCCAACCACTTGGCTAAGAAGCCGGTATTTATAGAGCGCCTAATGGAGCCACAATACTGCCACCTCCCAACCCAGGTGTCTTGCCCAAGGTCACACAGCCAGTGACAGCCAGATTCCAAGATTGATCTCTGCCCCACCTGAGGGCAGTGGAGAAATGAGAAACTGGAGCCCCAGGTCTGCTGGTCTACAAAAGGCTGAGGGGCTGGGAGTGAGTCCACAGGAGGCCTGATGCCTTGCTCCCCGAAGCCTGCACTGCTGACATCTGGGCTGGATAATTCCTCCTGGGGCTGTACCTTCTGTCCCCCGGATCAGGGTGGAAGGGTCCCTCTCTGCATCTGTGGGTAAGGACACAGGCCCGGAAGACAGATGTCTAACTTCAGCAAGTGCTGGTGGCCTTGGGCGACTGTTCAACCTCCAAGAGAGTCAATCTCCTTACCAGTAAGGTGTAGATAATAATAGTACCTACATCACAGGCTTGTTCTGAGAATCAAATGAGAAAATACACGAAGTATTTTGAATGGTACACAACACAGAGTAAGTATTCTATGAAAACTAGCTTCCATTATTAGTGTTACCTCATTTAACATGTGGAAACAGGTTTGCAGGCAAAAAATATCTCTAGGCAAAGTGAGTTCTATGAAGGTAACAGACTTGCTGGAAAAGTTTCCAGTCTAGGAATAAACCAGAAGACTGATAGGAAAGAAGTTAAAACTCATCAGTTAGAATCCTTGGCAATCTATGCTAGGTGGTACAGGGAATTTCAGTATAAAGAAATATAATATGTGTCTCCGCCCTAGGAGCTGATTAAAATCTCAGTGAAGGATTGTATAAAAACATGACAAGTTGCACACTAGAAGTTTTAAAATAATCAGTTAAAGAGAAAGGATGTCATAAAGGCTTCCATGATGAACTGTCAAGTGAGCTGTGCAGATGATAATTAAGAACTCAGAAGAAGGCAAGGAATGAATTGATTGCATACACTTATAGTTCTTCATTCTAACTGATAAAATGGATATATCTTAATTAAGAAAAACTACGTGCATGTGTGCTCAGTCGCTCAGTCACGTCCGACTCTGCAACTCCAATGGACTGTAACCTACCAGGCTCCTCTGTCCATGGGATTATCCTGTCAAGAATATTGGAGTGCGTTGCCATTTCCTCCTCCAGGGGATAAAGAACTACACTTTCTACTTGTAACAGCTGAAATGCAAAAGGCCCACATGCTTGTTGCTCAAACACAGTTTGAGGTAAACAGTTACTGTATGACCCAGTGATTCTGGTCTAGGTAAGTACAAAACGGAATTGAAAGCCAAAACAGACACTTGTATGCTAATGTTCACTGCTGTAGTATTCACCATAGCCAAAAGGTGGAAATAACCTCAGTGCCCATCGGCTGATCAACAGAATAGTATTCAGCCATAAAAACGAATAAAGTTCTGATACATGCTACAATATGGATGAATCTTGGAAATGTTATGCTAAGTGAAATAAGCCGGACACAAAAGGACAGATATTGTGTGATTCCACTTATACGAGATTCCTAGAATAGGCAAATTAATAGAGACAGAATGTAAATTAGAGGTTGGGTACCAGGGGCTGGGGGGTGGGGAGAGGAGTTTGGGGAGTTGCTGCTTAATGGTACAAAGTTTCTGTTTGAGGGGATGGAAAAGTTTTGGAAATAGTGGTGACGGCTGCACACATGAACGTATTCAGTGTCACTGAACTGTACACTTAACAATGGTTCAAGTGGCACACTTTATTACGTATGTACAGAGAGATGGGAATACCAGACCAGCTGACCCGCCTCTTGAGAAACCTGTATGCAGGTCAGGAAGGAACAGTTAGAACTGGACATGGAAAAACAGACTGTTTCCAAATAGGAAAAGGAGTACGTCAAGGCTGTATACTGTCACTCAGCTTATTTAACTTATGTACAATACATCATGAGAAACAATGGGCTGGATGAAGCACAAGCTGGAATCAAGATTGCTGGGAGAAATATCAATAACCTCAGATATGCAGATGACACCACCCTTATGGCAGAAAGTGAAGAGGAACTAAAGAGCCTCTTGATGAAGGTGAAAGAGGAGAGTGAAAAAGTTGGCTTAAGGCTCAACATTCAGAAAACTAAGATCATGGGATCTGGTCCTATCACTTCATGGCAAATAGATGGGGAAACAGTGGCAGACTTTATTTTCTGGGGCTCCAAAATCACTGCAGATGGTGATTGCAGCCATGAAATGAAAAGACATTTACTCCTTGGAAGGAAAGTTATGACCAACCTAGATAGCATATTAAAAAGCAGGGACATACTTTGTCAACAAAGGTCCGTCTAGTCAAGGCTATGGTTATTCCAATAGTCATGTATGGACATGAGAGTTGGACTATAAAGAAAGCTGAGCGCCAAAGAATTGATGCTTTTGAACTGTGGTGTTGGAGAGTCCTTGGACTGCAAGGAGATCCAACCAGTCCATCCTAAAGGAGATCAGTCCTGGGTGTTCATTGGAAGGACTGATGTTGAAGCTGAAATGCCAATCCTTTGGGCACCTGATGCAAAGAGCTGACTCATTTGAAAAGACCCCGATGCTGGGGAAGATTGAGGGCAGGAGGAGAAGGGGACAACAGAGGATGAGATGGTTGGATGGCATCACCGACTCAATGGACGTGACGTGAGTTTGGGTAAACTCTGGGAGTTGGTGATGGACAGGGAGGCCTGGCGTGCTGCAGTTCATGGGGTTGCAAAGAGTCGGCCACAACTGAGACACTGAACTGAATCTGAGTGCCACAACTGAAAAAAAAAATAATGTAATAGGCCCCGAACCACTTAATTGTATACTTTAAATGGGTGAACTCTACGGTACTCAAATTATCTCTCAAGTTTTAAAGTCCATTTGCTTATTCAGGGACAAGAAAGCAAATGGGACTCACAGGGTAGGTGGGGATGAATGACTCAGATGTGGCAGAACTACAAAGTGGGGCACCGGGGAAAGATCCCCAAGCCTGCACAGCAGGGACAAGAAATCTGAGAGCAACAAGAGTTCTGGAAAGCTGTGGAAATGGGATGGACCACTGGGGCTTTCCTGATGGCTCAGCAGTAAAGAATCCGCCTGCAACGCAGGAGAAACAGGAGACTTGGGTTCGATCCTGGGTTGGAAAGATCCCCTGGAGGAGGCAATGGCAACCCACTCCAGTATTCTTGCCTGGAAAATCCATGGACAGAAGAGCCTGATGGGCTACAGTCCAGGGGGAGGCAAAGAGTTGGACACGACTGAGTGACTAACCCACAACACACTGGGAGGAAGGAGAGCTGCCTTACAAAAAAAAAGGAACTGGTGAGAGAAGCTACAGCTGCTCTCTGTGGGGGGGTGGGGCGGGCCTGGGAGCAGTCTGTAGTGTAATAAGATGTTATTACAGGAAACGCCCCCAGCTCTAACCCCCAACTCCTGGCACCATCACAAAATGCTCCCAGGACCAGGGTCAGCGCTGGGAGACTGAGAGCGTGCGGCTTGCCTGCCCCGCCCTTCACTCTCAGCCTCGGTCACAGCCAGTTCCGCCTGATTAAATGACACACACACAGTGACTCATCTGGTCACCTCACTGAACGCAGAAACGTTCTGCTGCAGGTGCGCAGACTGTGGGTGGTGGACCCCACGTGAAGGACAGAGGCTGGCTGTT
This sequence comes from Bos mutus, assembly GCF_027580195.1. NCBI lineage: Eukaryota > Metazoa > Chordata > Mammalia > Artiodactyla > Bovidae > Bos > Bos mutus. The sequence continues at coordinate 20,910,412 of NC_091620.1, read as the reverse complement.
GCCAAATGTGTCCTCAGAGCTGGCGCTCTGGGCCTGGCGCGGCTGTCCATGTCATTGGTGTGACCTTGGGCAGTGGCCTGGATATACTGGGGTGACCCTGGATGTCCCTCCAGCTCTAACCTGCTATGAAACTGTTAGGGAGAGTGGCATTAAAGGAGCCAGTTGTGGTCCCCTGAATATTTATTATTAAAGACATTTAAAAGAGGATTTGCTTTACTAATTTGGAGAGAAAATAAATCCTTTTAGTAAGTGTATTTTTCACGGAGACCCAGACCAAGGCAATCCCTGCTGACTACCATCCTCCTTAGGTTCTGAGTAGTTTATTAAATAGGGCTTCTGCGGTGGCTCGGACGGCAAAGAATCTGCCTCCAATGCAGGAGACATGGGTTTGATCCCTGGTCAGGAAGATCCACTGGAGAAGGAAATGGCCACCCATTCCAGTATTCTTGCCTGGAGAATCCCATGGACAGATGAGCCTGGAAGGCTACAGTTCATGTGGTCACAAAGAGTCAGACACGACTGAGGGACTAACACACAAATAGAAAACGGGCAAATTAAACACACACACACCCCACCCCCACTAATTCTGGTCAAGCTGTAACCGAATTCAAGGTGGACATACTTGGAATTCTTTACTCAAGTTTAGAAATTGCAGAGAAGCTTCAGCTCAATACGAGTTAAGAATTTTCTGACAACTGGAATTATCTGAACATACAGTGGGCCAATTTGTGAACCAGTGAGCTTCCTGTCACAAGAGGATGGCTTTCTGGCAAGAGTCTTATAAAGCCGACAGCTGATCTAGATGACCCCTCAGAACTAACAAGTGGTGAGTCTTTCCACCAAAAGGGTAGAGGAATTCTGCGTGTCATTTTCTTGATATCTATCAGGAGTGTGGGATAAAACCTCTGAGCTCTTCAGGGATTCCTCCCTTTTTTTGGAGCTGGAAGTCCCCATGCCTGACGAGCAGACAGGTACAACACAGTCTGATGCTGATATACCTACGTTTTTGGGTTTACATGTGACAGGTTTGGAAGAGGTGAATTAATTTGATAGCTCTGTTTCTAATATCTTCTATTGTTAGAATCTCTGTGCTCTACTTGATGTACTATGCAGATTAAAGAACAAAAGGGAAGCTGTTAAATGAGTCAATTTAAAAATGAGCACGCATTTGACACGATGACTACGGATTCTTTTAGCTCCTACATGTCGATTCTGCTGGGATTCATCCCACGACACTGTCTAATTATTATTGATAGCTTATCAATCCCATTACAAACTGGTTAATGGAAGTGAGACAGTGACAAGAGCAGAATGAGAAATCCTTGCTTAAATGGCCTCGACAGAACATCACTTCTGAATAAAGAACAAAGCTGCCAGAGCTCACGACTGCACTGTGTTGTCATGGCAGTAGACGATTTTCATCATTTTCAAGTGATGAAACAAGGAGCTAAGAAGCAAAGAAATCAGCCCCAGTGGAGAACACATGGCTGGAGAATCAGACACATTCTGCGACCCCTTCTCTGTAGGACCCTACCTGGAATATGCTTCTGATTTCCATTTGCCGGTCAATTCCATCCTGCAAGACCAGAGTCAAAACTCATCTCCACCAATGAACTTTCCATGCCATAATCAACACTATATGTGAAATGACATTGATTACTGAATATAGATAATGTTTACTGAATGCACAACTACTATTCAAAATCCTTTACATGTTTTATCCCCTTGAATCCTCACAGCCAGACTATGAGGTGGAGAAAATTATAACTTCCATTTTGAGAACAGGAAAATGTTGGGTGCTTTAGGTCACTTGGATGTTCAAGGTCACATAGCTGGTTGGGGACAGAGCTGGGCTGGAACCAAGCGTGAGCATTCTTCTTCTGCTCCTTTTTCTTTTTGTGACTGAGTGTGGTCTTAGTTTATTTAAAACTTTATATTTTATTGTGGTAAGAATATGCAACATGAGATCTACTTTCTTAAAATTTTAAGTATACAATACGGTATCAGTGACGCTATATAGCAGACCTCTGAAGCTTATTCATTGTAACTGAGATTTATGCCTGTTGATTAGTGACTGCCCATGTCCCCCTACTCACAGCCCCTGACAACCGAGATTTAATTCTTTGATTTTGTGAATTAGACTATTTTACATAGCTCATGTATGAGGTCGCATACTGCACATTTTCCTTCTTTTTAAGGCTGAACAGCATCCCACTGTCTGCACAGGTCACCTTTTTTTATCCATTCATCTGATGGACACTTAGGCTGCTTCTACATCTTGGCTACTGTGACTGATGCTGCAGTCAACATGGGAGTGTAGGTATCTCTTTGAGGTTCTAATTTTAATTCTTTTGGATAAACACTCAGAAGTGGGCCTGCTAGATCACATGGCAGTTCTATTTTTCACTTTTTGGTTGTGCCCCACAGAACGTGGGATCTTACTTCTCTGACCAGGGATCGAGCCTGCACCTCCTGCATTGGAAGCATGGAGTCTTAACCACTGGACTACCTGAGAAGTCCCTATTTTTAATTTTTGTGAGGAACCTACATACTGTTTTCCATAATAGCTGCACCAACTTATATTCCCACCAGCAGTGTCCAAGAGTTCCAATGTCTCCACTTCCTCCATCAACAATGATCAGCTTTTGTCTTTTTGGTAACAGCCATCCTGCCATGTGTGAGGTGATACCACACCATGGTTTTGCTTCGCATTTCCCTGATTATGAGTGAGGCTGAGCACTCTTCATATGGCTGCTGGTACATCTTCTTTTAAGTAAACTCTGTCCAAATCCTTAGCCCACTTTTAAATTTGGTTTCTTTTTTTTTTTTTTTTTCTGTTGGGTTATCCGGAGCCTGCACTCCCTCTTCATCACCAGCTACACAGCTCCTCCTACCCATGAGCACTGAGAATGTAAGGCAACTCAGAGTCCTCCTTCAGGTTCCACCAGGGGCCGAGTCGGCGACAGTGGCATGGGACGTGGGATTGTTCACAGGGACAGCTGCCCCAGCTGATGGAGATGACAGCTGCTGGCCCGGCCACCTGCATGGGGGTGTGAACTGTTCACTGTGCTGTTCCCACTCCCTTTCTACCCAACCAGAAAGAAATGGCCAACAGCCTTTGACTAGCCTGTCACGTGAGTGGAGGGGCTGGGGTCCAATGCCACCAGGCCAGCATGCTCCTTCCAATGTATCACATGGCCTTCGATTTAAAGAAAGCTGAGCACTGAAGAATTGATGCTTTTGAACTGTGGTGTTGGAGAGGATTCTTGAGAGTCCCTTGGACAGCAAGGAGATCCAACCAGTCAATCCTAAAGGAAATCAGTCCTGAATATTCACTGGAAGGATTGATGCTGAAGCTGAAACTCCAATAGTTTGGCCACCTGATGTGAAGAACTGCCTCACTGGAAAAGAACCTGATGCTGGGAAAGATTGAAGGCAGGAGGAGAAGGGGATGACAGAGGATGAGATGGTTGGATGGCATCACTGACTTGATGGACATAAGTTTGAGTAAGCCCTGGGAGCTGGTGATAGACAGGGAAGCCTGGTGTGCAGTCCATGGGGTCGCAAAGAGTCGGACATGACTGAGTGACTGAAATGACTGAGGACCAAAAAAAAAAAACCTCTACATTTTAAATTTGGTGCATACATTCCATTTGAGTTACATTATCCATATATATATATATATATATATATATTTCTCAATATGGACTGTACCTTGCCAGGCTCCTCTGTGGGATTCTCCAGGTAAGAATACTGGAGTGGGTTGCCATTTCCTTCTCCAGGGGATCGATCTTTCTGACCCAGGGATCAAAACCCACATCTCTTATGTCTCCTGCACCAACAGGTGGGTTCTTTACCATTAGCGCCACCTGGGAAGCCCCAAGATATGCATATACACGTCACCATTATGATCACTTTAAACTTGACTACCTTCTGGAGAAATCTGAAACGGGGTCTGGAAGGAGCCAGGGGTGGCCCTGGTCCCCAGGCATCACGCATAGTAGCCGGTGTTCACTCTGCCCCCGCCTTCCACATGCCTGCAGGCCTCTCCTGATCACGCTGGGTCCGTCCCCCGGGCATGGCTCTGCCCCGTGCTTTCCAAGCCGCTCCGGCCCTCCTCCCTCTGCCCTGTGGAAGGCAGGCAGGACAGCAGGTCGTCGCTACACGTCAGCAACGGCTTTGTAACACGGGGAAGTGTAGGACTGGCAGCTGGGGACAGCCGGGTGCAGTATCTTCTCTTCAAGATGCAGTCTTTTCATAAAGTGCAGCCCTTAACCACTGGGGTGTTCTGAATGAAGCCCAGGAAAGAGGAGCCACGGGGTACTCTCCTCAAAACTCACCTCTCCCGGGAAGAGTCAGGTGATGGAAACTGGTTCACTGGATTTAACTTAACACCGCAAAATAACAAGCCCTCCAAATGACACTGCGTGCTGGGTTCCTTTGCTTCTTTCCTCAAGCCTGGCTCTGATGCCACCAGCACAGCACGAAGTTGGCCTGAGTGGGTGTGTGCGCTTTCCCCCGTTAACTGGATGTTAATTCTTCAGGCCGTCTTTTGGGCAGCAGCACATCAGCTTCCTGACTGTGACTTTTCTATAGTAATTTATCTGGATTTTCAATTTAGTGTCAAAAAGAACATTGGGGGGGTGGTGTCACACTTTTGGGGGATAAACAGTTTCAGAATGACCCCTAAAATCCTTAGGGATAATGATGAATCAATCTCCTAGGGAAGTTCACATTTTGGTCAGATTAGCTGTAACACTCAGCATCACTTGCAAAGTGATGCAGGATACAGTGGTGCCCTGATGACCTTGGTAAATGAACCCCGTCTACCAGAAATAGATAATTGAATGAGCAGATAAATGAATGAATAATGGAGACCAGGCAAAATGATTTCTAGTGGATCAGCTGAAATGAGCCACTCTGGTCACACACTCTGGAAGCCTGTATGATGTAGCCCCATGGCCCCTAAAAGACAGCTTCAGCACAAGACAAGGTTGGCAGAAAGGTCTGAATAATAAGACGGGCACCCATAAACTTTCTCCAAGGGAATTTCAAGGGAGAAAACATGGCTTATTCAGCACATGCAGAGAGTCAGCTGTTCCTCTCATCAAAATCATTTATGTGTATTTAAAGTAATTCTGGTTCTACTACCTAATCCTGGGGAATCCAAAAAATATATCTGTTTTCTATCTTTACACAAACAACTCTAGCCATGACCACAGAGCCCCCTCATCCAACATGGAAAAAGAGGAGGCTACTGGGTCTTGCCTGGCCTCCTCGCTTTTTCAAACCTTCTCAAAGAAATGAGAACAGGTGAATTCTGCCTGGCCTGCTGCTAGAGCAGCTGCACTCAACCAATGCCTGGCCTGAGTCAGGGCTCAGTGAACATGCCCTGGACTCCCCACTGCCCTGGCCTGGTGCCCTGCACACAGCAGGTGAGACCATGGGTGTGGGCATGGTTATGGTCAGAGGAGGCTGAGGACATAATTTATAATGTGTTGAATTAATGACTAAGGAGAAATAAATTATTTTTGCCAGTAATTAAGATTACCATTTTCTCACTGTCACAAAACCTGAATCCCAATTCTGCTACTTGGAACCTTTGCCAGTCTGGGTCACTTATTTTTCTCAGACCTCAGTTTCTTCATCTATTAAATGGGACTACAACTACCAGCCTTGTGTCATCTCATCAAATGATGCAGAGACAGTGCAGGTGAAAACTCCTGGGGGATGTCTGTTATAACACCCTTCCTGTCTGGTTCACTCGCCCCCAGCCTGCCCCTCACACTCTGGAGTCCTTCTTATAAGCAGGAGCTGTCGAGTGTCCATCTGCTCTGGCAGCTAACAGTCCCACATGCTGGGGGTCGGGAACGAGAATTTTGCCTTGGCATTCCCCTGAAAATTCTAGACAATGTCACCTGGTCCTGGAGATTTACTGACACGCTTGCGCTTTTGTGCTCAGTGGCTAACTCATGTCTGACTCTTTTCGACCCCATGGACTGTAGCCCACCAGGCTCATCTGTCCATGTCATTTCCCAGGCAAGAACACTGGAGTGGGTTGCCATTTCCTCCTCTAGGGGATCTTCCTGGCCCAGGGATCGAACCTGCATCTCCCTCGTCTCCTGCATTGGCAGGTGGATTCTTTACCACTGAGCTACCAAGGACTACTTGTCTTAGGTCAGCTTTAAAAGTCGCTGCCACGTGATCCCATGCTCACCATCCCTGTGAGCATCACAGGAACCCCCAACCCCCCTCCTTCAACTCTCCAGAGGCTGTGATGAGGCTGAGGGGAAGCCATCGGCATTTGAGGCAGGGTTACAGGGCTAGTACTGGGGCTGAGCCGCAAATAGGAAATGAGGTCAGAACACAGAAGAGCAGAATCAAGTTGCTCACAGCTGGGAGAAATTAGGTTTGGGAATGAGGACGGTGAGGGTCAAGGAGGGACGCGTCCACGGTTCACACTGGAGCCCTGACGGGTAGAGAAGCTTCCAGTCCGAGGGCAACCAGGCGGCTCCCCAGTGGCCTGCCCTGGGGGCATGTCCCATCCTTGTTCTCCCAGAACTGATGCTTTCTTGGGAGCTCCTCAGCATCTCCTTGGAAAGCTGGCCACGCCTACCTAAGGGGAGATTCCCCCCAAATCCCCCTTTCCATGCTGAAATCCCTTTTGTCCTGACCTCCCACTTTCTCTTATCAGCGAACCCCACCTGTTCTTGATCCCCTCTGCCCACCTAAGGCTCTGCCCACCTGTGAGGCTCTGCCCACCACTTATCTCACTGGAATTTGCAGTCTCACCTCCTCTACCCATTGTCTAAGCATATCAGGACCACTGACCTTGAAAAGCCCCCTCTCCCCTATTTCCTCAAGCTATTCCCCCTTTGAATCCCTACAGTTCTCTGCTAGTTTTTAGGGGCCTGGTAACCTGTTTTGTATTATGAAGATTTGTACGTGTCTTATCTTGCTTATTACCCTGCAAACCTCCTGAGGACAGAGACTGTCTACCTTATTTATGCAGCACCTGCGGTTCCGAGCATAATATCTTACCAGTGGGGCCAATAAATATTTACCCTGTTAAATTTTATGATAGTCTGATTTCTAAGAATGAGTACTTGTATTTCTCCCTATCTTTTTCCTCATTACAAAATGCAGTCACATTAATGTGGTCACATTACATGATGGTTTCTCTATAAATAAAATAGCTACCGGTTTCTGTTTTATCCTCCTCAGGTTCCAATACCCTCTCCTACCTTCCTGGGTCCTCAAATGTTTCTTCAAGGCAACAGTTATTTGATCTCTCTGGAAAACACTATTTTCTCATTCTGTGAGCTTCCCATCACACCTGTGGACAGGTGACACCTTTCTGGGTTTCGCTCTGGCCTCAGACTGCAGCCTCCCATGTTTGACGGAATGTCTCTGTGCATCTTGTTACCCTGGGCAGGAGGCAGGCCTGCATCTTCCATGTTATGAATCTCCGGTACTCAGCAGTCCACTGTCACTCACTATCTCTGGTTGTCACACTCGCACCTGCCCATCGGCCCCTTCCCTGCCCTCCCCTAAGTCGTGACTCATCGACACCAAGGTCCTCCCATGCTGCCACATGCTTCCGTTCTGTTCTTTCTGGGCCCTGGGGCTGCTGCAGAGGCAGCCTGTACTTCCGGCTTGCTCTGTGCTCTCGGCCCTGGCAGCGGCATGATGGGTGGAGAGATGGTTTGCTCATCCTCCTTCCCCTCAGATCCACTATTCGGTTCTCTCCTGAGCACATATGTTGAGATTCCGTGTCAATTCAAATGTTAAAATGATATTCCAATCTAGTCAACTGTCAGATTTTAAAATTGCCTTTTTCCACTTGTGGCAAAGGGCCCTGTGAGGTTGCCTGTCCTTCTTATGCCTGATGCCACAGATGTGTGGGCACACTGCTCCAGGCCAGGGCCCAGGCTGTGGCTGGGAGGAGCCTTTCCCTTTGGGAAGTGACTGGGGGGCACGGGCCATGGACTCAGCTTGGGACTGTTCTCCTAAGGAAACAAAGGAAACTGAGTCTCCAAAGGAAACTGAGGCCAGCTCTGGAACAGGCAGGCTGGGAGGGAGGCACTACACCCCAGCCCTCAGCTCCTCGGCCCCTCTGCCACCTGACCCAATGCTAGGACAGAAATGCTCCATCACATGCTTCTCTGAGACACACTGAACTGAGCTAGGCCATTAAAGAGGACACTGGAATGAGCGCTACACAAGCCTTCTCATGAAAAGAAAAGATGCTGAGCTCATTATAAAGGTGGGAAGGGAATACCCCATGCAGCTAGGAATAGTTGTAGTGATAATGTTTTAATCAGTCTATCTGTACATCGCGCAATGATTTCAAAGGTAAGAATTTATTATCTAATCAAAAGGATTTGTGATTATAATCAGTGACATTGTATCCAATTAGGAATTAATAATTTGGGCCTAAATGTGAATGTTATCTTCACATTGGGTCACAGGATGTGCTCTGACTGGCAGGCCTCCCTTCCCGAGTCCTGGGTCCCAATGGGAAGAGCCAGCAGGTTGGGGTTGTGAGATTTCAGATCTACAAGGTCCCGAGGCCCAGGGATGCTAAGGGCCAGAGGACCAACTGTTTGGAGGGAAAAGTTCCAGGGGACCATTAGACAGCTCAAACTTACACCAAACTCTGTTTCAGTCTGGCTGGCAAGTATAGGAAAGAGGCTCTGGCACCAGGCTTAACAGTCTTGCAAATATAATAAATATTTCTTCCCTCTCCCCCAGAAGCATACAGCGAGTGAAATGAGTTCTTACTACTTTGGGAATAAACAGTAATGTTCTCTGGGTAAAAGGCCACGTGGCAGTTTGAAAGACTGGGTTAATCAGACACAGGGAAATTTCTGATTAGTTGGACAATTACCTCAAATTCTGAGCACCGAGGCAATGTTTGAGAAACAGCCTGACCAACTGGGAATACGTTCAATAGCCCGAGGCAGAGATTTTTTTAGCTTATGAGGGCTGAAATACAACGGCACTGTGTGCCTGACTTTCATGGTCTCACGTCCCCCAAATGTAGAGGGCCTATAACTATTTTTTAAGACCAAATTGACTCAAAATTATTTTGGGCTTTCAATAATTATAGAAATCTGTTTGAAAAGTAGAAAGTGAAGCGTCATTCAGTTATGTCCAACTCTTTGCAACCCCATGGACTGTAGCCCACGAGGCTCCTCTGTCCATGGGGATTCTCTAGGCAAGAATACTGGAGTGGGTTGCCATTCCCTTCTCCAGGGGCTCTTCCCAACCCAGGGATCGAATGGAGGTCTTCTGCTTTGCAGGCGGCTTCTTTACCATCTGAGCCACCTGAGAAGCCCAAATCTATTGGACGATCCCCTGAAGTCACTTTAGGGCTCCAGGACATGGCAAGGCCAGGATTCAGGGGCCAGGAGAGAAGGATGGATCATCACTTTGGATGACGGGGAAGTGGTCCAGGCCCACCACCGACTATCTCTGGGTGAGCCGGCCATGCACTGTGCACCCCGACTCTGCTCCTTCCTGGTGTCTGAAGGCATCACGGCCTCACCTGGTGGGGGCGTGCTTCTGCTCCTCCTCCTCGTCCGTGTCACTGCTGATGGTGATGACGCTGACCGTGGGGCTGGGGGTGTCGGGGATGACAATCGTCTGCCGCTGCCGCTCCCTGGTGGTGCTGGAGGCCCCGTCACCCCAGCCGCACGTGACGGACGAGCTGCAGGCGGGGCTGCTGTGCACCAGGGCGCAGCGCGGAGGCGTGTTCTCCTTGACGCGCTTGGACCGCTGCGGGGAGCTGACGGCCTGAGAGGAGGACACCTCACAGGTGGAGACGTTTCTGGAACGACAAAGCCACACCACACTCATGGAGAAGGTCAGGGCCGCCAGGTCCTTGCAAGAAGCCCAACTGTCTAGAAACACCAGCATGGCCAAATTGAGAGGATCACAGGCAGGAAGGCCAAGGGTCTATAAACGGAGGAAACAGGCTGCAAGTGTCAGACATTTCTCTCTCTCTCCCTTAAGCGGCAGGAGGAAATAAACCACAAGTGTCAGAATTTTTTCTCTTAAAATTCTGTGTTGCCATGACAACACCTAGTTCCACCTGAACTTAAACTTTTCTCAAACCTTGCGCTAACCAACGCATTTTTCTTATGGAAGTGTTTTTCTTAAGCTATGTTAATGAAACTATGTGTTTGCTTTGGAATTTGCCTTTCTTCAAAATGGTTCCACCTAAGACTAACTTTTGGCTGATAACAGCTCAACCAACCAGTATTCATATCAATTGTTTTATGGCTGGGGATGACACACCTCCTGCCATCCTATCTCAAAAATGCATATTGTGGGAGAGGGGCCTGGTGAAACTCCCTCAGGCTTGAGGGGTCTCTATCTGATTAATAGCTTTCTAACAGACAGAAAACAGCTTGCCAAAACTAGCATGGGGGCCACTCCTCCTCCCCCTTCTGATGTTTGTGTCAGAAGCTTTCTCTGTCCATTTTTTATACTTTAATAAAACTCTGCTATATGAAAGCTCTTGAGTGCTCAAGCCTGGTCCCTGGTCCTGAAGTTATATCTTCTTTGGAGATCACGAATCCGACACCATTCATCGTAAGCTCTCCATAAATCGGAGAGAGACCAGCACACTCGGGCTTAACCAGACTGCAGAGGCGGTGGCCTGTGGGACTTTCTTTCAATTGCTACACAGATAGGGCAGCATCCTGGCTTCTCTGGGCTCTACCCGCTGAGGGACAAAGTGGGTAGCCAGGGCTCTCAGGAGAGGACAGAGGACCATGCCCAAGGACTGGGCCGGTCTTGCGGTGGGGGCAGATTTCAGGGGTGTCTGCCCCAACGCAGCCCCCTGCCTTCAGGGTCAAAGCCCAACTATGTAAGTTCAATCTCGTCATCCTCCCCAGTGTACTGAGTTAGGTCTTGTTTTGGAGGGAGGTGGAAGAAAAGATATTTGCACATAAAGCTTTCATTTCCTTGCTCACGGCTGGTTTACCACTGATTCAATGACCACACTCATTTCCTAAGACTTCCTGGAGCTAAAAGATCTAAGGTTAAAGTGTAGCTTTGCCTCCTTCCTCCTCTGGGAAAAGGACATAACTATAAAAGTATCTGTGCGGGTATAATTTTTCAAAAATTAATTTTTCTGGGGACTTAATGAGCGGTCTAGTGGTTAAGACTCTGCCTTCTAATGCAGGGCACATGGGTTCAATCCACGGTTGGGGAACTAAGATTCCACATGCCTCACAGTGCAACCAGAAACAAACCCAAAGAAAATCCTGGATTTTGACACATGAGCCTCACAGGAAGCTTACCAGTCTGTTTCAATCGTAATGAAAAACCAGGAAAAATGCAAAACGAAAATGTATGCTTAAGGGACCTGTAACTCTTGATTTTGATCAACTAGAAATTAACTTATCAAAAAGCCAATGTAGTTTCTGGTAACTTTAGAGAAAGAAGACCTTACCTTTCCCCTCCCCATCAACTGTTGATGACCTTGGTTGTATCTATACAATGAGACCAAAGCCAGCCTATAATGAAACTTAAGAGTGTGATATGTCCTTAGAGATTCTAGCACCTTCTAGCTAAAGGGAAGGTAATTAGATGAAAATAATTCCATAAAGGTAGGTCTATTTAATTTTCTATTTAGTCGGTATCACATGTTGCTTGTTCCTTTTGGGGGGCTCCTAATAAGAAGTTTCACTGATAAAATTGTTCTATTATCTGTACTTACCATAGAACTTTATATTTGTTATTACTAACATGGTACAATTTTGAGATTAAGTTTTCACTACTCGAGCAGTTAAAATATGTCTACTTGGCATTTTTAAAGAAAACTATGCCTGATCGTACTGCCTGCCAAAGGGGAGAGCCTTCTGGTTTTTCCAATTGTTTTGCCTAAGGCATTGGTCTTAAAAATAGGCAAACCCATAATTTTCACCATAGTCCCACTGATCTTGAAATGCACTGGCGGTGAGCCTTCTAAAGCCAGCTGGGTGGTAAGAAGGCCACAAAGAGGGACTTACCAACAGGTCAGAGGCTAAGGGTTCTTCTTGCCCCTACCTGGCCAGAGTGAGCACTGAGACAGGGGCCTCTGGGGCCACCCAATCTAACACAGACATGGGTATTCTATCACAGAGCTGTCAAACAAAAGCATTCTGGAAGCCTGCCACTGATCTGACATGAATTTCCCTAAGCTGTCAGAAACAACCAAATAAGAATCTTGTTCAGGAAGGATGACAACTTCAGGAAGTCAGCTCTTGGATTAGTTTTCAAATGAAAAGAGGCAGATCTAATTTCTGGCATCTTGCTATCCAAGGACGTTTAAAAAATTCACTAGACATTTCATGTATTACTTGACTTCTCTTGATTAACCTATTCCAAATAAACAATTAGGGACCGCCAAGCCACTGGAGAGAGATGTAGGAACAATTTTACAGCCATACAATTTTGATCTCGATTTTTTTGTTTGTTAGGAAATCTCTATTTTTTTAAGTAAGGTATATTGAGGTATCATTTACATACAGTGTCAGACACCCCTTTGAATTGTTTGATGAGTTTTGACAAATGTACAGTCATGTAATTCCCATCACAATGCAGATACAGAAATTTGTCATCACCTTGAAAAGTTCCCTCTAGTCCTTAGCAGCTCCTGATCTGATCTGTCTCTATAGTTTTGTTGCTGTTCAGTTGCTCAGTTGTATCTGACTCTTTGTGACCCATGGACTGCAGCACACCAGGTTTCCCTGTTCTTCACTATCTCCCAGAGCTTGTTCAAATTCATGTCCATTGAGTCAGTGACTGTCACCCAACCATCTCAACCTCTGTCTTTTTCTCCTCCTGCCTTTAATCTTTCCCAGCAACCTTCAATCTACACACTCTATAGTTTTACCTTTTCCAAAATACCATATAAAACGAACAAAAGGACATGGCCTTTGGTCAGTCTTAATTTTTTTTTAAGAGTTCATGGAGATGAAACTGGATTTAGAGGAAATGGGAAAGATCATTGTTCTCCTGGTAGTGTCTATGATTAACCAAAGTTACTGCTTATATTTTAGCAAATAGCTGAATCAGTTAAATTTCTGACATTAGACTCAAATAAAACACATTTCTCTACTACTTCTAAAAAAAAGTTATGGTTTCAAAAATGCATCTTCAGAGGGCAGTCTGAGTGTTTTCTAGATAAGTGGAAGGGGAGAGAATCACTCAAGACGGGAACACGGAACACTGTGGTCTGAGGGCCCCACCCTAGGGTGCTGGTAGGGCCAGCACTCACATAGACCTCAAGATGCGTGCCTCCTTCAAAATCCCATTCCAGGGATCCAGATCTTTAACTTCCAATCTCCTTGAAGTTTTCTTTCTCTAACACTTCTTACACACCTACCTCGCAGAGGACTGGTGTTGCTTATTCTTCCGGGAAGAGGTGGTGCTGGTAGGTTGCTGCCGCATCACGTGGGCCACGCCCACATTTAAGGGTTGAGCTGCTGGAAGGGTCACATGACCAGTCAACAACGCAGGCTGCTGCATGATGGGATTGTAATGGCTGCCATGAGCATGCGTGTTCCTGAAAGGGAGACAGGAAAACAGATTCTTTGATGGTTTAATAGAAACAGAGCTCCTTTAGAAGATAAAGTTCCCTCTCGCCCATTCAAAGTCAAATTAAAATCAAAAGGTAGTCCTCACACCGAGGGGAGAGTTGTTGAAGAGATGAGCCTTCCCAGGTGACTTCATTGAGTGTCTCTGGTGTAGGAATGTTTCAGTGGCGTGGACACAATTTGTTCGTGAGTGAGAAAGGGCACATTTCAAGTGGGGAGAATGCCAAGTAGGCGGACTCAGCTTAAGTTCTGGGGAGAGGAAATAAATATTCCCTTCTGCTCTTCAAGACCCTAAATAGCTAACTGGGCTATGTATTTTATTTTATAATTTAAAAAGCGCCTTCAATGGGTTGTTCCACTCTGTGAGGTAGGCAGGATATCTTAGTAATACCGTTTTGTAAATGAGAATATCAGTTATGTGAAAAACAAACTTTGAAGTCTGGGAGGTATGTCTTTCTGGCATTAGGAAGTGCTAACATTCTTTAGAATTCTCTCAGCAGTTAGCACAATGTTCAGGAATGTAACAGCTGATCAGTGAGTTACATGCTTTCTGAATGAACAATTAGATTAACTGAAGGTTGACTAGACATGTATAGAGTTTGGTACTAAGTGAAAATTAGTAACAGACACATGTTGATAGAAATATTTGTAGCCATAATCCTGAAAATGGGTTATGTGAGATCTGGGTTGTATGGTGCTGTTAGGCTTATTCCCACAGAAATATTAAGAGTGATGATGAATTTAGAGAGTTGCCCATAAAAACCCATTTGCTGCTGCTGCTGCTAAGTCACTTCAGTCGTGTCCAACTCTGTGTGACCCCACAGACAGCAGCCCACCCGGCTCCCTTATCCCTGGGATTCTCCAGGTAAGAACACTGGAGTGGGTTTCCATCCAGAAGCCCTTTCCTTCTCCAATGTATGAAAGTGAAAAGTGAAAGTGAAGTCGCTCAGTCGTGTCTGACTCTTAGCGACCCCATGGACTGTAGCCCACCAGGCTCCTCTGTCCATGGGATTTTCCAGGCTAGAGTACTGGAGTGGGGTGCCATCGCCTTCTCCGAAAAACCCATTTAATACATGGTAAAATGAAGAGCTATAGGAGAGTTCATAGGAATTTTTAAAATATTATGAAATTTAGGAAAAAAGTTGAACACAAAGAAAAGAAGTAGGGAGACACTTTTGTAGAGATCCTGATAGGCTTTTGGACATTTAAGTGAACTTTAAAAACTGATGTTATAGCTCCTTTACTTTGTTGCTATTTCTTCTACAGACATGGCATTTTTCCCTTTGACATAGGTCTAGCACTAGCCATGATTCCAGATGTTCTCTGGGCTACATATGAAATGGAGAAGAGACTGAAAAGAAACTGTTGGCTTTAGGTCTCTCCTGTGGTAACCAGGTAAGAGATGAGGAGGGATGAGAGATAAGAAGATGTGCATGAATGAGTTAAGAATGTCAGTATCTCTGAAATTAAATAAGCTGTAAATGCTGAGAGACAAAGGAAAATGGAAGTACAGCATATGTGTGGTCTTCTGGGAGAAAAAGGGGTAAGGAAAAAAACAAGTGGTCAAACAGCTTTCCACTTGGTTGCTGCTGCTAATGAGCTGGAGAGGGAAGGTGGTCTTGCTGAGCGTTCATGCTGTGAACGGGGGAAGGGCAGATAACAGATTTATTGCTGCCTGTCATGGATCAGGCGCTGGAATGAAGTGAAATGTTATTCACTCAGTCGTGTCCAACTCTGCGACCCCATGGACTATAACCCGCCAGGCTTCTCTGTCTGTGGGATTCTCCAGGCAAGAACACTGGAGTGGGCAGCCATTCCTTCCTCCAGGGGATCTTCTCGAATCACGGATCAAACCCAGGTCTCCGGCATTGCAGGCGGATCCTTTACCCACTGAGCCACCAGGGAAGCCTGGCGCTGCATGGTACATGTTAAATCCAGTCAAGTGCTTTGTCTTTTATCTTAAATTTAAACCTCCCAACAATCCGATGATAGGCATTACTGTCCCTACTTTACTGAAGAACTGAGGTTTAGTAACTTTCCCAGGTCACGCAGGGCCAGAAATGAGCCCAGTTTACCTGGCTTGAAAGTGCTTCCAATGAGAGGCGGTGGATGTGGGGGGTGGTGTTGTCAGTGGAAAGTGAACGGGATTGTGATAAATGGCCTCCGTTCCTCTCTTCTTTCTACTAAATTAGAATTAGTAAATTAGTAAGTAGAAAACTAAATGGCAGGACAGAGGACGCTGCAGTTGAGGCTGGACTGGGGGCCTGTCTCTTTGCCTTTCATCAGAGCTCTTCACTCACAGCAGCTTTACGGGACAGAAAAAGAATTGTCGGGAGGTTCTATGGCTGGTTTGAGGACTGTCAGAGGGTGAAGGGTGTGTCCTACCCTGATGCTTCGGCTGAAAGAAAGACAGCCCAGAGGGCCATGAGAAGTTGGGGCCAACTTGGGGGACTGCCATTTGGCTCTGCACTGGTGAAGGTGGGCACTGAGGGTGGTATTGGGATGGCATGCTGCTGCTGCTGCTAAGTCGCTTCAGTCGTGTCCGACTCTGTGCAACCCCAGAGACGGCAGCCCACCAGGCTCCTCCGTCCCTGGAATTCTCCAGGCAAGAACACTGGAGTGGGTTGCCATTTCCTTCTCCAGTGCATGAAAGTGAAAAGTGAAAGTGAAGTCACTCAGTCGTGTCTGACCCTTAGTGCCCCATGGACTGCAGCCCACCAGGCTCCTCCATCCATGGGATTTTCCAGGCAAGAGTGCTGGAGTGGGGTGCCATTGCCTTCTCCGTGGGATGGAATAGGTGGCAGGTATAAGGAAAAGTGGAAAGTGGCCATAAAAACAACAGAGCCACATGTTAGTGATGAAGTTGGTGAGCAAGATGGCATGGAAGGTTCTGGAAACAGATGCAGGGGTTGTGGTGTGCTTGTGGCTGTCAGCTGGATGTCTCTGGGCTCTGTGGAAAGTGTACTTTGATCTCAAAGATATGAGCATCAACTGAAGAGACACACTCAGCAAACAGAGCAGAGTTTACCAGTCCAAATAAACCCCTTTCTGTCAAGCTTTCCCCCAGGAGGTTGGATGTGACTCCAGCGTGCTCACGTGTGAAAACACCTCGAGAACACTTCCTGGAATTGCTAAGGAGCCCCTGGATCTCTTCTGCAAAGAAACAACCAAAAATCATCCCAAGCCAAGTCTGGTAAATCACACTGGTGATCAGATAATGGAACTGAATTTGGAGTTCAAAATGACAACAGATCCTAAAGTAACCAAGCTGGTTTTCTGGTGTCCTGGTATGCTGCTGCTGCTGCTAAGTCGCTGCAGTTGTGTCTGACTCTGTGCAGCACCATAAACGGCAGCTCACCAAGTTCCTCTGTCCCAGGGATTCTCCTGGAAAGAATACTGGAGTGGGTTGCCATTCCCTTCTCCAGTGCATGCATGCATGCTAAGTTGCTTCAGTCGGATCCGACTCTGTGCGACCCCATGGACAGCAGCCCAGCAGGTTCCTCTGTCCACGGAATTCTCTAGGCAAGAGTACTGGAGTGGGTTGCCATTTCCTTCTCCATTATACATTTATTTAAAAACAACCTCTCATTACACTGCAGTTTTAGGCCACATGGTGTGCTCAGGTGCTTAGTTGCTCAATAGTGTCTGACTCTTTGCGACCCCATGAACCGTAGCCCGCCAGGCTCCTCTGGCCATGGGATTCTCCAGGCAAGAATACTGGAATGGGTTGCCATGTCCTCCTCCAGGGGATCTTCCCAAACCAAGGATCGAACCCAGGTAGGCCACATGCTACTCTTTTTAATTTAAAAAGCCCTCTACAAAGCAGGGGAGTCTGGTACTGGCCAGCCTGGCCGCCCTCTGGGTCAGCAGTGGACGTGCCTCCCATCCCAGCCCTGCCTGCGCCTTGCTCACCTCCAGTCGGCCAGCTGCTGGGTGCCGGCCATGGTCTCAGGAATCACAGTTGCGTGCTGCACCGAAGTGTGCGTGGCCACGCCGGTCAGCTGTTGCCACGCCGGGGGAAGCAGGATCTGCTGGGTCCCACTTGGCCAGGCCTGCTGTAGGACAGAGGACACCTGCCATCACTATGTTTGACGATCATATATCAGTTGGCATGAGTCAAGCGCTTATTCTTTGCTCAAGGTTATGCTAGACCCCTTGACAGGTGTGACAGTGGAGACCTGCTCTCTGACCTCAAACACCACGGCAGATAAAATGAGCACATGTGAACTCAATAGAAGATAGTAGGTAGGTATATGGGCAAAGAACTATATGGAAGCGATTCATTCACACTGAAGAATGATTTATTTATAAATCTGCTCTAATGAACCACGTTTAAAATTCCCCAAAGTTCACTTATTGATTTCTTTTGTGACACAACTGTGCACAAGAGATTGAGGGGGTTGAATTGGGTCATACAAGGGTAACTCCTTGCCCTCAAGAAGTTTTCTGTCTAGTATCCTTTATTTAATATCTTACCTTTTGTTTAGCAGTTAGAATGTAGAGGTGCAACTTGTGTTATCTTCTGAATCTAAGTTAACGTAATTCTGAGATCACCAAGTATCTGACACCTGCCTATATCCAAGGGCAAACAGGCATGAAGTAAAATTCTTAGCTGGGATCTTGAGCTTAACTGAGAATACCTTGACTCCTCAAGGCGAAAATGAAACAGTGAGGAAGTCAGAGTTCGATTTTTTATAAGCACCAAGCTATAAATCAGGAACTTTCCTGATTCCTCCTTGAATAGACTTATAGGTGTGCGTGTGTACACGTGTGTGTGTGTGTGTGTGTGTTGTGTTTTGAGCCCTCTGTATCTTCAGTCACTATTCTGCTTGCCTTTGGTTATTGAATGATTCACTCTGAACATAGTTGTCCAAAGTTGGACACTTGAAGGAATGCTGCTAAGGGAAAATACCTCTTGGGAAGGTCAAGGATTTAAAGACTTGGGATCTTAGCTCTTTCTCTCTCTTTCCATCAGGCTGGAGATGACGAACACTGGCTAATTAATATAATGTAGTGCTCCACAAACTGTGCATATGTTCAATATGTGTGTTTTGGCTCATATCAACAAACAAGCACTTCTAGAAATGGATTATAAATTTGAGTCAAAACTTCATAATCAGTGATGTGTACTAAAATGATACAACTTCCTCTTAGATTTGAGTGCATAGTTCACCTGGTCTATCCTATTACCACTGTTGCACATGAGATTCAGTGAGATCTCTTATACCTTTTAGATATTTCCTGTTTGTTTACTGATCTTTTAATATATAGTCAAAAAGCTCAGGGACCACAGATTATACAATAAGTGCTTAAGAAATGTTTGTTGATAAAATGAAAGAAGCAATTCTACCAAGGCAATTAGCTATACTTAACTGTATTTCAGGTTTACTGAATTCAAACACAGTAAGCAGAAAAATAGTTTAATTGATTAAAATAATTATGAGCTCAAAAGCCTAAATGAACAATAGTCTCATTGGCAGTAAGAATTCTACTGTTTTGTCTGGAACTTATTTCAGATCCCATGAAAAGCCTGTGTTTTGACTAATGTCATTTTGAAATAATAAATCTTGATATCAAGCTAAGGACATTATTTCTTCCCTGTTTCCCTAAAATGAATCTTAGCATTTTACCTCAAAGAGATGGGGTAAAAAGATATTTCTGGACCTCTATCCCTGATGGATATGTTCAACTCATTTGAGACAACACTTTGCATCAGGTATTTCTATAATTTATTGCTACTTTATAATCTGTAAGGTTAGAGCCAATATTTCTGGATGCACATTGTGTGCCAGGCATAGAACTAAGACCATAAGTGGATTCTCTGACTTTATCTTAACACCAATCCTGTGACATCGGGGCTATTCTCCCCTCCTATTTTTCAGGTGGATAAACTGAAACACAGAGAAGTTAACTAGCTTGCCTGGACACATAGTAAATTAAACATACGTTTACAGCTCTCCCTCTTTTAAGCCCAACTAAAATGACAGTGAAGGAATGAAAAAGTATATATAGATCCATAAGGACACAGAGAACAGTGAGGGACAGTAACAGTTAACAGAATTTTAGAAGCTGGAAAACAGATGAGAGTGATTACCAAGTTAGCAGACTGAAGGAACAGAAGGTAAAGTCTGACTATCAAACCCTGGGATTCTGTCACCCTCAGATTCCTGGTATGAAGGATTGTTACCCCCTCACCCGCCACCCCCAATCTTCAAGCAGGAACCTGGTGGATTCTCTCCAGGGAAACTGACTATTCCAAGAGAAAAAAACTACAGATACTTTCGATGAGAGGGGACCTGCCAATGAAAATGCTGAGCTCACTCCTTATTATCCGATAGAGAAATCCACCCCGCTGCCCCTGAAGCGTTCCAGTTTTTAGTCCTTCAGTCTTAGATATGAATGAACAGCCAAGGGTCACCAGACTTTAAAGGAAGTTTCTATCATGAAGGAGACTAAAACAAAAAATGAAACTCTGAGGAACAACAACAGTACAGGAATTGGAAGAAAATCTAAAAATATATGTAATTAGTGTCCTCAAAGAGGCTAAACGTGTATATATATCCATGAAACAAGATATAAAGGATATATATCTATATTCTGAGAACAAGAAAACTCTTGGAAATGAGAACAATGACAATAGAAATGAACAATTCCATACAGATGGGGAAATTTTAGAAAGTAGCATAGATAGAATATATACAGGGAAAAGGTGGATGGGGGTGAGGGTGGGAGATATGAAAGTCATTAGATCAGTTCAGAAGTACCAGCGCTCAACTAGCAGGAATTCCACAAAGAAGGAACAGAGAAAATGTAGGGGAAGAAGTTAACAAGGGCAAAAATAAAAGAAGAAAGTTCTCCAGATAAAAAGGGCAAAAATAAAAGAAGAAAGTTCTCCAGACAAAAAGGGCAAACAGGATGTACCGGACAGTGTATTCTAAAAGACTCATGAGAAAGCATGGAGCCGTGAATCTCACGGACATCGTGTCCACCATGGACAAGGAAGGTCTTAAAAAACTTTCCGAAAGAGAGGAAAAACAACAGCACTGAACTTCTCAATGTGCTCAAAGACACCAGTACATCAAGCACACAAGCCTTTGAGAGCTCTGGAAGACTTCGGGGCTGCATAATAACACATACAGAGGAAACTGACCCAATGAAAAGATGGGACAATACTAATTCCAGGAAAAACAACTTATACAGGAAAGGAAGCAGAATCGTAGTACGTTATGAGGCTCAGCTGAGAATAATATAATACAATATTGATGATAATGATAATGTAGATAATATAAAGTGGTCGAATAAAAACTTACAAGGGAGGAAAAGGGAGAAAGGAAAAGTGAGAGAGAGAGGAAGAGAGTGTGCATGCGCGTGGGCCTGTGTGTTCTGGGGATGGAGGGTTAGAGGGCTAAGCATTCTTCCATGGTTGATTGATACCTAAAGTGCAAAATTCAGTAAGAAACAGTTCAAGAATGCTATTTAGAAACATGGATTTAAATAACTAAATGAAACAGTTAAAAAAAAACTGTTTTATTTTTGGATGACCAGTCCAAGTTTGATGCATGAAACAAGGCACTCAGAGCCGGTGCACTGGGACAGCCCAGGGGGCTGGGATGGGGAGGAGGGTGGGGGGCGGTTCGGGACGGGGTAGGGGGGGACACATGTACATCCATGGCTGGTTCATGTCAGTGTATGGCAAAAACCACCATAATATTGTAAAGTAATTAGCCTCCATTTAAAATTAATTAATTAAAAAATGATAGTTTGGGGGGAATGGAAATTGGGGACGGGATAGGCAGGAGACTACTATTTTCTTAGCTGTTTATGGTGGCATTTAACTGTAACAATTAGACACATGTATTACTTTGAAAAAGAATTAAAATTTAAATTCAAAATAACTTCTCCAAAGTCAAACAGCCAGTGAGTGCTGGGGCCGCTATCTGAACATGGGCAGTGGAATTCCAGAGCCCATGCTCTCAGACAATATGCTACACTTTCTGTGGAGGTGACACATAAAAACGACGGCCCAATTCAGGATCAGGTGCCTAAGAGTCGTATGAAAAAGTCTTCCTTATTTATTAGCAATATCAGGCACCCAGCAAGACTGACACAGACAGCAAGACAGAATGGTGGGAAAGACTGGTTGCTGAAAATGACCAGAGAAGGTTTTGAGAAGCGCTGGAGTGGGATCTTCCGCCTCTGTTGTGGCAGGCAGCATCTTCAGTTGTGGTGTGTGAGCTTCGTTGTGGCATGTGGGGTCTAGTTCCCTGGCCGGGGATTCCCAGCCCCCTGCACTGGGAGCGTGGCATCTCAGCCACTGGACCAGCAGGCAAGTCCCTCACTCACAATTTCTGATGGTGGTCAAGATACCAGTTCTTGGCTGGGGGCTGGGCAGACAGAGGTGAAAGCTCCTTTTAGGCGATACCAAAAAAGCATTACTGGTAAGGCGATCCACATGATCACCCTTGTGTTACTGAAATGAGAGGGTGTGATTATTTCCGGACACACATCTTTGGGGTGCACCAGAGAGACTGTTTTCCATTTTAGGGACATATGATGCTACTGGCAAGGGGGGGTTGGAAAATGGCAGAGCAAACAAAGCTAACATGAGGGTGGATTCAAAAGACTATTTCTAAACATGCACAAATTCCTTGAAAAGGTTTAAACATTTAGATAAAAAGAAATATACTGAAATTTGGGGATATATTTAAAGTAATAATATTTGGAGTACCTCTGCCTGATACCTAACCTAATCCCAAGAAAAATGAAGGGGTCAGTGTTAATGTTTAATTACTGCTTTAAAAAAATAGCTGCCATACTAGTTTTTTAGGGCTTCCCTGGTGGCTCAGAGGCTAAAGAATCTGCCTAGTTTTGCAAGTTGCTTATTTTTTTTCCTTTGAAGGGATCATTAAAAAATATCTAGGAGAAAGCTCCACCTTAATAGGCTAACATATTGGAATGGATTGGGTGACAAACAAGAAAAATCAAAAGCAATCAATAAACAAAAAAGACACAGTGACACTGGATAGAACAGGACAGTTCTTTTTTTTTTTTAATTTTTAAGTTAATATCTCTTAGACAACTCTGTATGTTAAGACACTTTGGTCCATCACGTCCTTTTCCAATGGCTATATGGTGTTCCATTTTATGCCCTTACCAATTTAAACAAATTTTCTACCGATGAACATTCAAATTGCTTCCAGCAGTTCCCTGTTATAAGCACTGTAGCAATTAAAATCCTTGTACATGTAATTTTGGTTCACTTCCCCACTTAGAGCTGTAGGTTAAATCCACTTGGAGATTTATGGTGCTCTAAGGACTCCTTTTCAAGTAGGCAGTTGGTAAAGCCCTTCCCTGCTGTGATTAAAGGACTAAGACAAATTCAGAAATGCTGGGCCTGTTGGTTTCCACCGAACTGAACAACGAGTAATATCTACTTTAGCTAGTATGCGATGCTATGTATCATTTCTTTCAGAGATGGTTCTTGGCTTACAGGGTTAAGTATGCAAACACAAAAAAAGGATCTGTAAGTACCCTTTAAGAGTACATGTGAATTCTGCAGGTTTTGGCTCACAGAGGAGCAGCACTGGGAAACTGGCCTGAATTTTGGCTCCCAGTCAGATGAAGTGTGAACAGGCTGCCGTGCCCCTGGAGTGAGTGGTAGTTCTCTTGATCTACCAGGGCTTTTTCTGAACTCCGTACTACCAAACTGTGCAAACAAAAGGGAGCTATGAGGAACAGAGAGGGGAAGGAGTACAGGTGTGCTTTATATACGGAAGGTTCTCTGTTTAAACCTTCAGCAAGACAGAATTTTGTGTGCCACCAGAAACTAGTGGAAGTGGGCATCTGCAGTCTCAATCTGGACATAAGAACAAAGAGATTAAGAACGGCTAGTGTCAATCTCAAACAAGCTGTTCTTGAAAACAGAAGAAGAAGTAATAATATCCACCGTGTCTTATGAGCCTGGGTGTGGTCTCCATGACCAAAGCAGATGAAGATTCTATAAGAAAAAGAAATCTATGCCACTTCCTCACGTACGAACAAAGATGCAAAAATACTAACTGCAGTATTCACAAACAATCCAGAATTGAAAAGCACACAAACACATCAAGTACCACATGATCAAATAAAGTTCACATTGAAAATATTGATACAAAGATGATTTAACGTTACAAAATCTATTAACTTGCTACATTAACAGTTGAAGGAACAAAAACACAGGAGTATTTCAATAGGTGGAGAAAGAACATTTGATGCAGTTGAACATTAATTCATTAAAAAAAATTTAGCAAACTTGATAAAGTGTCCCTAACCGCTCTTTAAACAAAATCTCTAGTGGCAAACAGCAAGAAGAATTTGCTTTAAAGTTAAGTTCAAGTTAAGAATGCTCAATATCAACGCTCTTATTAAACACTGTTTTGGAGCTACTGTTGGCACGGTGTCATGAGAACAATAAATAAAAGTTATAAAGACTGGAAAGGAAGAAACAAAATTGTATCCCTTGTAAATGAAAAAATAGTCTACACAGAAAATCCAAGGGAATTCACAGAAACAATCAGAACTAATCAGAGTTTGGAAGGTGCTGGATAACAAACTCAATGGAGCAAAACCAGTTATATTCCTATTAACCAAAGACAAATAAT
The DNA here is from genome assembly GCF_027580195.1 of Bos mutus. NCBI lineage: Eukaryota > Metazoa > Chordata > Mammalia > Artiodactyla > Bovidae > Bos > Bos mutus. The sequence continues at coordinate 20,886,180 of NC_091620.1, read as the reverse complement.
AAGAAAATATAGTTAATAAAGTTATTAATAACAGAAGTGTAAAATATTTAGGAATGATTCTAACAAAAGAAAACTCTAGTGAAAGGAATAAAAGGTAACCTATATACAGTTATGACTTCCCTGGTGGTTCAGACAGTAAAGCATCTGCCTACAATGCGGGAGACCTGGGTTCAATCCCTGAATTGGGAAGATCCTCTGGAGAAGGAAATGGCAACCGACTCCAGTATTCTTGCCTGGAAAATCCCATGGATGGAGGAGCGTAGTAGGGTACAGTCCATGGGGTTGCAAAGAGACACGACTGAGCAACTTCACTCACTATATATAGTTATATACCATGATCAAGGATGAAATGACAATATTACAAAGATGTCAGTTTTCCTTGAAGTGAATATAAATCCAGTGCAGGTCCAATACACACAAATCAGGGTTCTGGGCTTTTGTCTTGTTTGTTTTGGAATGAAAACTCTTATGTAACAGTGAGGATAAAATTCACATAGAAAAGCAAAGGGACAAGAACAGGGAAATTTTGAAGGACGTGATAGGATCAGGGCTTTTCCCACCAGATATCAAGACATACGTTAAAGTTATAAAATCAATAGCAAAGACAATAGGATATCAGAGAGCCCAGTGGTCTAGAACGGACTGAGTCCAAAATTGTTGTTGTTTAGTTGCTCAGTTGTATCTGACTCTTTTTTGACTCCATGGACTGTAGCCCGCCAGGCCCCTCTGTCCATGGGATTTCCCAAACAACAACAGTGGAGTGGGTTGACATTTCCTTCTTCAGGGGATCTTCCTGACCCAGGGATCAAACCTGTGTCTCCTGCATTGCAAGTAGATTCCGTACCACTGAGTCACCAGGGAACCCCATGAGTCTAAAATAGACCTATGCAATTTGACTACATTAAAATTATCCCCCAAACTTCTGTTCAATAAAAGACACTATAAATAAAGTGTCTTTGGGAACCAACTTCATTTAAAAAACAAAGGTGCTTTAAACTAACAACATTTCAGTCAAACTATCCTTGACTCCCAACAACAGAAGCCATGATAAAGAAACAGTACAGCAAATGATGGGTTAAAATACACGTGCTGGAGTCAGACTTCTTGGGTTTGTGTTCTGGTTCTGTCACCTAATTGCTGTGTGACTTTGAGCCAGTGCCTGTGCCTTGTTTGGCAAAAGGAGACAAACACCTTACCATATTGTGGGGATTAAATCAATAGCAACTATGAAGTGCTCAGCACAACGAAGATGTATTTGTTATTAATGTTTGAGTGACATTAAGGATCGATTACTTATTATCATTACACCACTTTGTTGCCTAAAATTTTCACAACACGTCACAAATTTTCAACCAGTTTCACCTCTGTGATCTTATTTGAGGAATCTACCAGAGTACCTATGTGAACAGATAAGGAAGCTTCCAGCCCAAAGCCTCTGTGATCCTGGTTTTCAACTAGGAAACAAAGAGATAATCTCCAAGGTTCTTTTTCTGCTTTCAAAAAATAGTTTCAATTTATAATAAGGAAATGCTAACTGACTTGCCTTGGGTCACAGAGAGTTATTAGTAGAGTTAGGATTAAAACCTAGGTCTCTCATATTAATCTACATTACAAAGAGACAATAATAATAATAAATTTCTCCAGACTCCCCCTGTGTCTAAATTTCTTCTTGGAACTGTAAGCTAGATACTTAGGAAGGTAATTCACCTGGGGATCATTCGGAATATTACTGATATATTCTAATGACTTGAGGCATCTAACTCACTGCCAGGGAGGGAATTATCAGAGATATATCTCTTTTGTGAACAACATTAACATGTGTCGTGGTAATACCAGTGATAATAAAAAAAGAATTACCTGGGCAAGCAGACCTGGTTGGATCTGAAGAGGCTGAGCTCCTGGGGCTTGAGTGACGATGGGAACGGCGTTTTCCATTCGCACAGAGTAGCCAGCATGTTTAGAGGGAGAGGCCTGCAATCCTAGTGCAGACAAGGGGTGAGGGGGAGAAGGGCTGAGTAACTGGCAAGAGCTGGATGAGGAGACCTTCCTAGCCCACTCTGTCAGCCCTCAGCTTCCCTTTGCACTAGTCCCCACCAGACACTGCCTGGTCCTTTGGAAGTCTTCCCTGCCTCAGTTTTAACTTAAAAAAAAGTCTGTGGTTTTTTTTTCTTTGGCCATGCCACATGGCTTGTTGGGATCTTAGTTTGCTAACCAGGGATAGAACCCAGGCCTTCATCAGTGGAGGCGTGGAGTCCTACCCGTTGGACCACCATGGAATTCCCTCTAATTTAAAATTAAAAAAAAAAAAAAAAAAAAACCAAACCAAAAAACAACCTTTTTGAATGTTTTCAAAGATTCAGTCAAATTAAGGAGTCTTTAAAGCCCAAAGTGAAACAGTTATGCTGACAAATTACAGCAGGAAAACAGCTGCTTTTGTCATGAAGACACATCTGACTGGGTCAAAGCCGGGGAGAGAGGGTAAGGCTGCTGAACAGCACTTACTCAAACTCAACCACGCAGACTTACACCAGGGGGTTTTCAGAACCAAATTCTCGAGTTTTCAAGGTAAACTATAACAAGGTACCCGGTCAACTCTCGCTTAGAATTTTCAGAAGAGTGCCGGGGTGCCTGGCCAGAGGTGGGGGGCACTGGCCAGGAAGTATTTTTCAGAGAGGTTTACACTCTTCACAAGAACGGGGACTGGTGCGCTGTCAGAGGCTGGCAGTGTGCTGTCGATAATCCACACAGAGGTTATCCCACGGGAGAGCTGACATCAGCATAACAACGGGAGCGCACACAATGTGCTGATTTATAGACGGTGGCTGAGCCAGGACAAAACCACTGGCAGGTGGTGCGAATAACAGGGAACGGACTTGACGCAGAAGCCTAAGTCCATTGTTTCTAGGTTGGCTGCCGCAGGATGGGGGCCCTCAAGTTCAGGGATGCCAGGGCTCTCGCGGAAAGAAACAAAGAGGGCTTTAGCAGGACAGAAAAGCATGAGGCCAGCACCGCAGAGGCGGTCCTGGTGGAAGCAGGTGGGAGGCTGGGTCCACTCTGCCTTACCTTGGAAGCCGGGTGGACACACGATGAGCGCTTGCTGGAAGGGGTCGGGCCGGGCGCAGATCTGGGCGGCTCCCGTCTGCAGGGGCATGCTCCGCTGGGCCACCGCGGCCATGGATGCCGCTGAGGGCTGGCAGAGTGCAGATTGGTAGTTTAGTATGGAGACCTCGGGATTGGCTAGGGAAAGAGTGGCACTGGTGGAGGTGGGAGCCTAAAGGAATGGTGGGGATTAGACAAAAATAAACACAAATAAAACATGAGGGAGATGGCATGCTGGGAGACATGGATCCAAATCAAATAAATGAACTCAAAGAAGAGCAAACGAATGAACGAAAACCACGAGCCAAGAAAAAAAGCAAAAACGGGGGAGTGGAAATACAGTTGGAAAGTCTTAGGGGAAAGCAGGCACCTGCAGCCCAGGACACAGAATCACCTTCGATGCTTAGATTCAGGCCTGTTCTTAATATTTTCAGGGCCTGTTCCTAATACTTGCAGGGCCTGCAAGTGCACACGGCATGCCTGCCTGTCAAGTCTAAACAGCAGAGTTAAGGACTGGCTGGAAAGAATTATGATCTGCCCTTCCACGCAGACACAAACACTTTCATAACCACCTGGAAGGCTTTGGTTTCAGTCTGAATCTGGATTCCTTGGCTTGGGCCCTGGAATATGGAGCCGAGTGCCTGCCTGCCTTCTCTCCAGGCTCCAGCTCTGTCCCACAACCTGAGGGCCTTTGGGTGCAGGTATTTGGACTTGGTCTCTACTGGGGAGGATGAAACTAGAAGTGGCTCCTCCAGGCCCCGGGTCTCAGATTCCCGGAGCTTGACACGGAAGCACATGCACTCGGGGAGAGCCTGGGCAGCAAGCCCTTCTGCTCAGGTCTAAGGGTAGCACTTTTACAGATGCCCTTAGATGTTCACAGAGCACAGTTACTGCGAAGAAATAACACTACAGAAATAGAGATAGAGGGGGACATGCTGAGGCTGGGGTTACTTGTTGGAATTCGGTGCATTCTTGTGCTGGCATTCAGCAACTAAGCCTAAAGGGCAAGGAGAAGATGCCAGGGGGTTAAGAGAACTTGAGATGGGTTAAGTTAAATGGAGATGGGTTAGACAGACACTGAAGTTATGTCCTCTCTCCTTTCTTTTTCAGAAAGAGATAGCATTTGAGGTTGAACTTGCATGTGAAGCAAGGCCATGGAAGGAAAAGGAATTCTACATTGGGAATTCTCCAGTTTCAGCCCATCTTCGTGCTGATCCTTCAGTAAGATAGGGGGAGTAACCCATGGCTTCAATTTCAACCTTGTTTATGAGATTTTGCTACTAGAGGCTATAAGGACTAAAAAAGTAAAAAGGGAAAGAGCCACAAGCCTATCGGGAAACATATAAAATTAGGACCTTAGGAAAGGTATGCATATATGTCAAATTTGATGAAAAGGATAAAGTCTCATTTTACATGTCTTTTATATTTTATGCTGAATTTCAGTGCAAAGCATAGAATTTGTTTGAAAGTAATCACCACATTAGGTACTGCCCATGTTTAGATTTTAAGATATTATTTTAACAGCCAGCGTCTGTGCAGCATCACACAGTCAGCCTCCAGGCAGTGTGACTGGGAATGCATGTGTGGCACATGTAGGCCAGCATCTCTTATCACTGTTTTTTATTGAAGTGTAGTTGATTTACAATGTTGTGTTATGTATATATATCCTAACAAAAGGAAACTCTAGTGAAAGGAATAAATATACACGATTTTCCTGTTCCTTTCCATCACAGGTTACTAAAAGGCACTAAATACAGCTCCCTGTGCTGCACAGTAGGGCCCTGTTGCTCATTTTATACATAGTCATTTGCATGGGGCCAGCATTTTGTGTTGTTACCAACGGCATGACTTGTGTTTCCTTTCTGCTCTCTCTGCAGCCTCACCTCTCCTGGAGGCTCCCCTCAGACACACCTCCCACTAGCCACTTGCCCTCTACACACCAGAGTCCACACTCTCCCCTCATCTTCCTGCCTCCTGGCTTCCCTCTTTGGGGCACTGGCAGCAGTCTCCTCCAGGTTCCCACACGGGTGCTCAGTGGCTCCCCCTTCTGGCCAGCCACTGGTCTTGCTGCTCCTTGCTTCCAAATGTCCTGGGAAGGCTCTCCCTCTTTTTAATGACTACTTCCTTCGCTAAGGCCTTCTGTCCTGGTGCCTGGGACCTGTAGGGCCTTGACTAGTGATGTTCTGGTCTCCACTTCTTCTTTTCTAATTCTTCTTGGGCACAGAGGCTAGAACATTCTTTCCAAATGACTACTTTTTGTGTGATACCACCTCTGCTCAAAAGTCTCCGGTTGCTGCCTAATGGGCACTGTGTACGCATCTTAGGCTGGCCCTCCTTCCCATCACAGTTAGGCCCAACTTCCCATCTCAATGTATCTTCTACCCTCCCTGCTCAGGGCAGCAGCCAGACGGCCTGCTCACCGTGCTGGGACTCTGGAGACAGAGAGCAGAATCACAGTGGTTATTCTGTCCAGGAGTTCACCTGACTGGAGGTGGCTGTCTTAGCCTGAGGACTGAGCTAGGCACTGGGTGGGAATGTTTATCACAGGGTACTCCAGGCCTTAGAGAAATGAACTCTTTTGGCTGAGGAGAACGGTAAGGACACCAGTGGCCTCCAGGGGGCAGCAGATTCTAGACGGCCTTTCCTAGAGGGTAGGCAGAAGGGGAGAGGAACAGGCTGGGAAGGAACGCTGGGCCTTAGCAACTAAACGTTCGGGGAATGGCCTGGGAAGCAGGGTCTGTGACTCTTCATGGGAGCAGGGGACCTGTCAAAAGAGTGGATGGCCAGGCAGAATATTCCCGCTGGAACATACATGCTCTGCTATCGAGGGGTGTGGGTGTGTGTGTGCGTACACAGGTGTGTGGTCATCATTAAAGACTGATACTAAGACTGAAGAAGATCTAGGGACACTTTCTTTGGGGAAACTGGTAGGTAGGAATAAAAGTTAAAGTCTCTTAGATACCAGAGGCTGCCTGAGCGAGGCCTTGGAGACTCTTCATGTAGTACATATTTCCTGGGTGTCATCCATATTTCCAGCAGTATATTAGGTGCTAGATTCTGCAAATTTTCTGTAAGAGGTTTGAAAGCTGTGGGTCCCCTTTTAGTTCTCACTGCTGGGATTCTGGTGACAAGACCTGGAAAAGGGCGGGTTTTTTTCTGTGTTGAAAGGAGATCATGTGGACCCGGCAGTGTGGACAAGAGGAGTGGGGGCCTGAGCTGGATGACCGCTAGCATCCATCCCTTCCAGTTCTAGAATTCTCCATCGGGCAGATGTCAGACATGAGAGGATCCCAGCATCTCCTTTACCTTATTCTCACAGCAGGGCAGGGAAGCAGTAGGAGGTACCATCTCAGAAATAACTCTCTTAGTGAGTCATTTCTGGGACCTTTCAAGGGGCTAGGAGTCAATACAAAGAATTCCTGAGGATCTCAAAGGAAAATAATGAAGACAAACACCTTCTTGCAGAGTTGAACGTGACAGTAGAGGGATTTTGTCTGTTGTATATGATATTGGAGTTTTGTTTTCTGACTCAGCTTGGTGGGAAAACAGAATTCCTGACCTTTGCTGTCAGCCCCGTGTCTGCCTTCCGCTCTGCTCCCCACTCACCTGGTTGTGGACAGTGTTCAGCTGGTTGTTGAAGGTCATGGTCAGGTTGGTGGATGTGCTGGGGGCCACGTGCGTGATGAAAGGGGTTTTGCTCTGGTTCACCGTGTCATACATGTTCACCCGACGCTTGCAAATCTCCATGTTCTGGAAACATGATTTGACGCTGTTCATGCACAAGCAGAGACAAAGGTGTCAGGAGAGAGTAACATGGAATTACAGGGGAGAAAATGGAGAGAGAAAAAGAGAGTTAATCTAATAAACGAAAGAACCGAGACACTTCACTTTGGATCTCAAGTTCCTGGATTTCTCAGGCAGTGTCTGCACTTGCAAAAGTTGGTGGTATTTACAGGAATTCCACCCTCCCCTGCCCCTTCCCCCCCACACCTTCTCACTGCCTCCTCCTCATCCTGGGTGGGTAACAGTTCTCCACCAACACAACAGACCTCTTGGCTCTCACTGCATTTCCTCCTGCTGCTGATCTGCTTCCCAATTTCCACAGCTCATTCTTGGCTTTTAAAGTGGTTTCTGGCCCATAAATAAACATGTAAGTTCTCTGATTGGCACTGGTCATCAACGGATGACCTGCCGCCATCTTCCTTGCCCACGCCCTTTCCAGCTAACCCAGGACACCAGCGCCATCTAGGGGTCAGCCAAAGAATAGCCAACCCGGTGTCAGGACCTATTGGCACTCTTGCTCCTCCCTGGATTGTGCAGGGAATGAGCGAAGGGTTCTCATTGGAAAAGACTCTGATGCTGGGAGGGATTGGGGGCGGGAGGAGAAGGGGACGACAGAGGGTGAGATGGCTGGATGGCATCCCTGACTCGATGGACGTGAGTCTGGGTGAACTCCGGGAGTTGGTGATGGACAGGGAGGCCTGGCGTGTTGTGATTCATGGGGTCGCGAAGAGTCGGACACGACTGAGCGACTGAACTGAACTGAACTGAATAGCGGTGAAGCTTACTGACAGCGTGGCGGCTGTTCGCAAGCACTCTTTCACTCAGTCCTACAACCACCACGAGGGGAAGACAGACAACTGTTGCCCCTATTTTGCGAATAAGGATAAAGCAGAGAAGGGATAGGTAATTTGCCAAGATCAAGAGCTGGTTAATGGTAGTCTTCACATAGACACGTGCATTCTCTTTAACTTCCTTCATTCTTCATTTCTTTTCTTATTGTTACCCAGTTACATAAAATTCTCTCCCTCTTTTTCTTCTTCCATTGCATTTTTGAATCAAAACAAAACTCTCAATTATGAAATTCAAGTATAAAAGTGTTGCGGACACCAGCATCAAGGACAAAGAAAGCCATTAGTGGCCTTGACTGGGTGTTTCAAACCCCACCACAGGATTTCCAGTTGTTTGTACATCGCTTCTCACTCACGTCCCCGGCTCCCAGGTGGTGTCCAGGTCAGGAATCTGCCTGCCAACGCCGGCCACGCGGGTTTGATCCCTGGGTCAGGAAGATACCCGGCAGGAGGAAATGGCAACCCACTGCAGTATTCTTGCCTGGAACATTCCATGGACAGAGGAGCCTGGTGGACTATAGTCCACGGGGTCTGAAAGAGTCAGACACAACTGAGCACGTGTGCCACGCCAAGTCTCATTCACTTCTGGGTCATCTTCTAATTAAACTCACTTTTTCCTCAAATGCTAATATTTAGGATAGCAAGATCCCACTGAAATTTCCATTTAAAATACTTATTTTAATTATAAGTAGTGTAGTAACAATAAAATTCTACCATTTTAAGATGACAGCTGCATACTGTACTACGGGTAAGCTAGATTCTGGGCCAGGCAGGTGCTTGCAGGCTATCCCGAAACATCCGCTCCATGAAAGGTCCTCTGAACTGACTTACACGTTTTTTGTGACTTAATCATGACTGACACTGGCCACACAATGCACACGAAGTAAACAATGACTGACTGATGACCCTAGAGAGAAGGAGAACGGATTCCCCGCTGACCAAGAGCTAAAAACACTAATGCTACAATGCCAACACGTTTTGAGCATCGACTCAGTACCAAACCTACAGCTAAGTGCTTGGAGGCTGAAAGAATAAAACAATGGATTTTGTGTTCTTCTGGACTGTATTTAACACATCAATGGTTTTTCGACAATTCAACACAAAGCTTTCAGACTCAGGATTCTGTAACTGAAACGATCGAGTTTTTAGTTTCAGAGGAAAGTACTTTCACACTGGGTTAATGTTGAGAATGGTTTTTAAGGAATTCGAGCACTAGAATCTTGGCATGGAGAAACGAGTGGAGTCTCTTTCATCTGATAATCTAGATGTTGGGGCAGCCCTGGCCCAGCCGCGGGTTTCTTCTGGCCCCAGACTTCTTCATGGTCTGCCCAGCAAATTCTAGGGTTGCTTGGAGATCAGGCCTACTTTGTGCTCAGAGACCCTTCTTTCCTTCCGAGGCCTATTTTCTGAAATCTAAGTTGTCAGTGCTTCCCCTGGTTCCACACCAGGTTCTGAGTTAGGAGCCAGCTGATGCCCATGGTTTCCGTGCTGGGTCTTCACCTACAGTGAAACACCCTGATTTGCTTCCATGCAGAACTAAAAGACAGACGGCACCCTGAGGTCATTCAGCCAAGCCTCAAACTTTATGCATGTGACTGTTCACTGACAGTGCTGGGGGCTTTCCAGGTGGCTCAGTGGTAAAGAATCCACCTGCTGGTGCGGGAGATGCAGTAGATGTGGGTTCGATCCCTGGGTCAGGAAGGTTCCGTGCAGAAGGAAGTGGCAGCCCACTCCAGTATTCTTGCCTGGGAAACTTCTTAGAGGAGCCTGGTGGGTAGCAGTCTATTGAGTCACAAAACAGCTGGACACAGCTGGGCATGCACGAATGTCTCACTGACAGTGCACACGGCTACCAGGAACCCTCTAACGAGCACCCCTCCATCTCCTATCCACAGCTGTTTCTCAGCCATCCCACTTCACTCCTGATGACACGAAGACTGATCTTATGGGGGCCTATGCAGTAAATCACCAAGTCTGCCTTTCCTCTGTGGTTCAGACTGACACCCCTTGACTTACCCCTCCCATACCCAGAAACAGGACAAATCCCGTAATGAGAGCTTGCAAGGGATGGGTCCCAGTTCCTTCTCTGTTCTCGAGTCTGGTTGTTGCAAGCATGCTTCTAAAGTAGAGGCACTATCTGGTTGTTGCAATACAATCTGACTTGCTCAACAGCAGCTAGTAAGGAACAGACCGAAAAGAGAGGAAGCACCACTGGTGATGGGTGCCACACCCTCATTTCTCGTATGCTGCTGAGGGTCAAATCCAGCCTTGAGACTTGACCTGATCTGATTCTGGCTGTGGCGGGGCCCATGGTGACCCATGACTGTCTCGGCTGCAGGCTCTTTCCATGTATCCCTCTCTCTCCTGATGCCACCTGAAACCTGCTGCTCTCTTGAGCACCCTGCTTCTCCCGGCAGACACCCAGGGAGAGGGCTGTTTATTCTTTCATGCCCCAAGTGCCTCAGAGGTTGAAGTGATCTCTCTCCTGACTCTGTTTATAGGCTGAACCGTGCCCCTCAGATTCACATGTTATAGTTCTAACCCCCCAGTACTTAAGAATGGGACTGAATTTGGAGATAGGATCTTTAAAGGTGAAATGAGGTCATTAGGGCGGGCCCTGATCCAATTCCTTAGAAGGAGGAAGAAATCAGGACACAGACAGCGTAAGAGGAAGACCACAGGAAGACTCGGGCAGAAGCCGAGGAAAGAGGCCACAGAAAAAGCCAACTCTGCCGGACACCTAGATCGTGGGCTTCTAGAATAAGAAAATGAGTGTCTGCTGTTCATGACACTCGACCACTTGGTGGTGCTTTGTGATGGCACCTCCTCAAACTAATCCTCCCTTCTCTTCTCTCCCCCTCAGTCACCGAGGCCGGGCCACTTGCTCAGTCCTGCCCATCTGGGAGACTTCGAAAAGTGAAAAAGTGGAAGTGTTAGTTGCTCAGTTGTGTTCGACTCTTTGTGACCCCATGGGCTGTAGCCCGCCAGGCTTCTCTGTCCACAGAATTCTCCAGGCAAGAATACTGGGAGTGGGTTGCCATTCCCTTCTCCAGGGGATCTTCCCGACCCAGGGATCGAACCTGAGTTGCTTGCCTTGCGGGCAGATTCTTTACTGTCTGAGCCAACAGGGAAGCCCTTCGGAGTCACCCTGATTCCTGGTCAGACTCCCTGGCTCCTTAGTTCCTTCTCATCTCCAGGGACCTGTTGTCAATTCCAGCCACCCCATTCCTTGGACCGTCAAGCCTGAAACCGTGCCATTTCCACAACCACAAATTCAAGCATCCCACCTCCTGGGCACACTTTCCACCCATCTGGCTAGTTCAACTATGACTATACTAAGCGTTCTCTGAGCTGATCAGACCACTCAGTCTCTTTGGACCCCTCCCAGCTTCACTTCCTTTTTCTTTTAGCTAAGCCTCGCATAGCCATGACTTTGGATTACAGTCTCTTCACTGCCAACATCATAAATCTGTGTCAATCTTTTTCTCTTAGCAGCGCAGCCAAACTCCAACCTGGAAGGACTCTGTTGATTGTACGCCTTCACCTGAGGAGTTCATGTACACCCCGGGCTTTTCAAATCCAACCCCCACACTCAGCGATTCTGCTCTGTTTCTCTGTTCAATTGTCTCTGCTACCTTCCGCTACCTAAGCTTTCCTACCCTCCTTTAACCACCAATACCCTGTTTTCAACAGGGAGGGGAAGCTGGTGGAAGAAGCCCTCAACTCTGCTCCACTGCACCAGGCACTTGCAACAGCCATGCGCTCTCCTCTGCCCGCCCTCTGTGATGTTGCCTATTCCTCCACCTGCCCTCCGAATCCTGGTCCTTCCCACTACCTCGAGAAACATCTTCTGAGCATCCTTTATCTTTAATCTCTTACTTACTACCAGGCACTTCCCATCAGCCTCTTAAGATGCTCAAGTCTCTTTCATATGAAAAGAAACCCCCTCCTTGGGTCTTCCTGAGTCACCCTTCTATTTCTTCCCCCCACCTTTCACAGCCTTCCTTCCTGAAAGGGTACCATCTATTTCTTCATCTCTCACTCAATCTTTCAACCTGCTAAACTGGTTTCTGCTTCTACCATCCACAGAAACAGCTCTCCATAAGTTACCAGCAACCTCCAAGTTGCCAGATCTGATGGGCATTTTTTCCAAGCTTATTTGACTTGATCGAGCGACAGCAGACCGATCTTTGTTTAACACAACTCCAATCAGCCATTCCCTGGCCATCAATCCTTTAATGACTTCCCATTACTCTTAGGAGAAAGAGCGAAATCCATAACACGGAAGCCTTGCCACTGGCTTATCCTGAGGCCTCATCTCTCCCTGTCCCCAGGTGCTTGATCTTGCCCGTGCTGGGGTCTCCACCTGGGAAGGCCCCTTCCACTCTCACTGGCCTTTCCACCAAGCAGCTCCCTCTCCTTGGGCGGTCACATCTGTGGGTCATCCCCGCCCTGCCTCCAGCAAGGTCCTCGTGTTACATGCTCTGCTTGCCCTTTGTATCCCCTGAGAACAGCCTGGTTATTTGGGGATCTTTGGTTTAGTGCCTTCCTCTCTCCTATAGGGGCTTCCCTGGTGGCTCAGCTGGTAAAAAATCCACGGGCAATGCGGGAGACCCCAGTTTGATTCCTGGGTTGGGAAGATCCCCTGGAGAAGGGATAGGCTAGCCACTCCAGTATGCCTGGGCTTCCCTAGTGGCTCATCTGGTAAAGAATCCACCTGCTACGCGGGAGACCTGGGTTTGATCCCTGGGTTGGGAAGGTCCCCTGGAGAAGAGAATGGGTACCCACTCTAGTATTCTGGCCTGGAGAGTTCCATGGACTATAATAGTCCATGGAGTCACAGAGTCAGACACGACTAAGCAACTTTCACTTTCTCTCCTATAGACTCTAAACTCCAGTGGGCAGGGTACCCATCTGCTCTGCTCCCCACTGCCTCCAGCTCCCGGCCCAGCCCAGTGAATGAATGAATGAATGAATGAACAAACCAATAATCCACGCATGACCTCTGGCTTGTACATGGCTCTGCACCACAGATGCTGCCATTCTGAGCACCTCCCTTCATGCAGACACCCCAGGTCTGGTCCACCCGGCCTCATGCCCTCTCATGCCCCACTGTTCCCTCTTTTTGGTGTTAAGAAAACTTCAGCCCAGGATCCCAGTGTGGCTGCCGACTATTTTTATCAATACTGCTTTAGTGGAACACAGCCTCCCTTGTTGGTTTCTGTAATGTCTACAGCTGCTTTCAACTCTAATGGCAGAGCTGAGTCGTCGTGACAGAGACCATACGGCTACAAAGCCTGAATTTTTTTAGGGGGGAGCCTCGAGGCCTGTGGGATCTTGGTTCCCTGACCAGGGATCAAACCTGCGCTCCTTGCATTGAAAGGAGCCCAGAGTCTTGAACACTGGACCCACCAGGGAAGTCCCTACAAAGCCTGAAACATGCACTACCTGGGGCTTTAAAAAAGAGTCTGCTGACCCCTGGGATAAAGCATCCACCAGGACACCTACTGTGTGCTGTGGGGAAAGTCGAGTAAGTGCGTCATGGTGACGAAGGGGTGGTTCAGGGTCTCGATTGGAGTGATTCTCTTATCGGCGTCTATGGTCAGCATCTTCTTCAGCAGGTCGATGAACTCCCGCCGGTCCGCCTTCTCCACCAACATGTCACTCCCTTCCAAATCTGTGGTCATGTTCACCTGCAAGCAAGTGGGGACAAGTTACCAAGATTCCGCTGGGCCTCCCTGGCCCCATCCCTCTTATTCTGTGCTCTGCAGCTCCATCCTAATCTCTTGGGCACCCCTTCACAACCCCCAGAAGGCTGTGTCTGCCCTGTGGGGGGTGCTACCACGGGTCATCACTGCCCGCAGGTCATAGCTGTTCTCTCTGCAGGAGAGGCTGGTGGGGGCTGCTCAGGGAAGAGAGAGACCCCTGTGGGCACCTGCACACATATGAGTGTGCGGGCGCAGCTGGCTCTGCTTTCATCAGTTAGGTTGAAATGCACCTTGCATCATTGAAAAGAACCATAAGATGAAAAGAATTCTGGAGACTGAGCTTATGACAATGTGAATGTACTGAATGGTATACTTAGAGTTGTACCATTTTAGGCTACACATATTTTCCCATGGTTAAAAAACAATAATTACAACCAAGCAGTGAAAAATAAGATGCAAAAAAGGTTTAGCTCTTTAACCTTACAAGAGAGGTATTGGGGCCTGCTTCCTATACCTACAGCAGGTCAGTCTTCTTGCAGCTCCTGAGCCAGGGTCTGAGTTATTTGAATCCCAGGGTTCACTGGGACCATCTCTGGCAAAGGCAGGCAGGATATCTGAACACAAGATTTTTCTTCCAAGAGCAAGTCTATATGGTGTGTGTGTGTGCTCAGTCGTTCAGTCGTGTCCAACTCTTTGTGACCCTGTGGACTGTAGCCCACCAGGCTCCTCTGTCCGTGGGATTTCCCAGGAAGAATACTGGAGCAGGTTTCCATTTCCTTCTCCAGGGGCTCTTCCTGACCCAGAAATCGAACTCGTGTCTCCTACATCAGCAGGCAGATTCTTTACCACTGTACTGCCTGGGAAACCTATACTAGGATGACCTTTAAAAGCCTTGTTTTGTGGTGCTTTCTTTTCCGCCTCCCTCCCAAGACATGTACTGGAAAGCAATTTCAGTTTTCTCAGAAAATCAAAGCTTCTAATCAACTGACAAGTATACTTTACTTGGAGTTATGAGTTTTGGTTACGCTTATCTTCAGTAAGAAGTGTGTTAAGTGTTCATTGGTCTGGAGCTGTGTTTCTCATTGCTTTGAAGAAAAACTCACTTTGGGTTGCCCTGATTTTAGACTAGGTCTTATTCTAAAAATAGCTGATGTTCTAGAATTCTCTCTGGACACAAAGGTGACCTGAGAGAGACTGACTGCATTGGGTTGAGTGCTCACAGAAGATGGATGTCCTGGTCCCTGGTACCCGGGAATGGGACCTAATTTGGAAACAGAGTCTCAGCAGATGTACCCAAGTTAAAGTCACAATGAAGTAGGGTGGGCCATACAGCCAATGACTGGTGTCTTTGTAAGAGAAAGAAGGGAGATTTTGGACCCAGAGAAAAGAGGGAACATAGAGAACACAGAGAAAAGAAGGCCACATGAAGGAGACAGAGACTGGGGGATGCACATACAAGTCAAGGGAAACTGAGGGTTACTGGGGGCCATCAGAAACTAGAACAGCCTGGGCCAGTTTCTTCCTAGAGCTGGTCTAGAGGGGACATGGCCTGCTGGCACTGTGATCTCAAACTTCCGGCCTCTAGCACTGCAAGAGAATAAACACTGTTGCCTCAAGTCACCAGTTTATGGCCCCTTGATAAGGTGGCACTAGAGAACTCCTCATGGTACTCAAATGAACTAATGGGCTTGAATTCTTCTCATGAAGACATCAGTAAGATTGGCCAGTGCTATTTTACAATTGAGAGACAGTAAACTGAAGCTGTTTTTAAAGAGCTTGTGTAAGGTCTTAAAAATGTTCCACAAACTCAGTGGTATACTTCCCAAGGCTGACATTTCATTGTTTAAGGTCAAAGTCAGCCACCACATTGGAGTCAGGTGGATTTCTACCCCCATCCTCTGTTAATTACTCCTGCAGAAGTGTTGTTGTGTGTGGCCCTGAAAGGGCTAACACTGTATACTCACCCACGGAGCTTACCTGGGCCATGTCATCTAAACAGTTGAAAATGTACTTCCTTGCTTCTTTTGACTTAATCCCCGTCTCTGCTTCATGGTCATCTGGTGTCTGGTCAAGACAGGCAACGGGCCATTGGTAATATGAATTATTTCCTAGTCACTGTGACTCAAACCTGCCAACCTCTGCTTCTCCCCCTGAGGATCTTTTCCCACCTTTCAGAGAGGAGATAGGATTCTTAAAGCGACCTGCCCAGGAATTCCTTCCTCTCCTCCTGCTCCACACTTAGTTCACCCCTCCTCCTTCCTCCCTTCCCATGAACACTGTTGGGGTGCCAGCTCTGAGTCGGGTCTGGGGGGATCCCCAGAAGGCAGTATATGCCACAACCCCGAAAACTACATTCTCCCCTAAGTTTAAGGGATGCGGTTAGGTTTCATATGTGCAAAAGCAGAAGCCTTTTGTCCACACATTTTAAAATTTTAATTTATCAAATTCATATACATAGAACTCTCCCTATGTGTCAGACACTATTTTTTAAAATTATTTATCTATTTAACCGTGTATTTATTTGTGGCTGCATTGGGTCCTCGCTGCATGAGGACTTTCTCCAACTGTGGCCACAGGGGGTTTCTCATTGTGGTGGCTTTTCTTATTGTGGAGCATGGGCTACAGGGCACGTGGGCTTCAGTAGCTGGGAGGCACAGGCTTAGTTGCCCCTCTGCACATGCATCCTTCCTGGAACAGGGATCGAACCTGAGTCCCCAGCATTGGCAGGCGGATTCTCAACCATTGGACTGCAAGGGGAGTCCCCAGGTACTGTTCCAAAGCACGTGAACTCACATAATGCCCTTCACAACCAACTTAGGGAGGCCGATTACCAGCCCATCTTCCAGAGGGACAAACGGGGGCAGAGAGCCTGAGGAGCTTGCCAAGGTCACGTGACTGCTGGCTCTGGAGTCTGTTCGACAGTCCTCTCTGCCTGGGTCCAGGGGACACACGTCTGGTTCCTAAACTGGCCTCAGTCTAGGAAGCCGCTGTTTCCAATGACTATGGGGTTTTGGACTAATTCATGGATCACAGGTAATTGATCCTCCAAGACTCACTCAAGGACAGCACACCTGGAGCTGCTAAGATCCAGGCTTCGATGAGGGAACAGCTGGCCAAGAAGGCCTGAGTCTCCTAACTAAGACACAGAAATGAACCCCGGCCCTGGCCAGCCTCAGCCTCCTCCTGCCAGGACTCTTTTTCACTGGACCTGACCTTGAGCCGCTCACCCTCAACAGCTGCCAAATGCCAGCCTCCCATCAGGAGCCTCAGAGGCCTGCTCAGCTGCCAGATCTCTTTTCTAAATCTTTTGCCATCACTGACCATGCATCATCTCTAATGTATTACAGTTTGGCTGTGGTTTCTGTTAAAAAAATACCCACCCACACTCTTGCAAAAAAAAGGAAACACCTAAAATGAACACAAAACACACTTAAGACGTATATTATTTTCTCCTCCCCAGGAAAAAAAAAAAAACAACATTAATTTTAATTACTAGGCACAGATCAAAGTGAAAGCAAAATATGTTTCCGTTAAAGTCAAACTGCCGGAGTTTACGGTGTGCAGTGAGGCGCTACACCACCTGCCGGCGGGGCCAGCAGACCCCTCCCGGAGCCTTCGTACATTGTGTTGCTGCCTGCAAGGCTCTCTGCATCCTTCAGGGCCTGGCTCAAATGCTCCTCCTCAACCCTCTGCCATAGCAAGAATCAAGGCTCCCTCCTCCAGGCTCCCACATTCTGTTCCTGCCTGAAACAGGGTGCTGGTCATGGGGAGGGGGCAGGGCTTGTCACACAGGTTCAGTCTCCCTCTGCACTGGGAGCTCCTTAAGGGCCAGGGGCCGTTCACTTCTTTCATTTCTCTATCCAGCAGCCAACCAGGCAGGTCATCCAGGTTTACTGGATGAAATTGAGGGAGTTTAGCAATCAGAGCTTGAGGTGCAAAGGCAGTAGGTCAAGCAAAGTGGTGCTTTCTGAACATTCAAAAATCCATCCACCATGTATCAACCACAGTCGCGACCCCGCCATGGCCGAATCAGAGTCAGAGCCAGGACCCATGTGCCTCGGTTAAAGGCTCCCTGCGAATGGGGGTACTTTTCACGGGGACCTTCTTCCCCGAAAGCTGGGTGTTGGTGAGGAACGAGTGGGCGCTCTTCCTACCTTCAGCCTCCACAGAGGATACGGCGAGTCTGTGTCCCGGTTAAAAAACCTAGTTGTCTTTGTCCCCGCGCTTAATAAATATTCTGCTGGCAAACCCTGTGTTTGTGAAATATACCGGATCTGTAAGGAAAGATGGGAATGAGGTCAGGGCTTTTCCTGTCACCATACACGTGGTATACTCACGGCTCTAGCGTCTCAGAGAAAAATGACAATTTTATAGGGAGAGAAAGAAGTAATCAAAGGAAAAGGGAAAAGGAAGAAGAACAAAGAAAGAAAAGCCAGGTGATCTTCAATTGTAAATTTGGATACTGGTACTTGAAGAGAGAACACAGGTAAGATGCTTCAATAAAGGTCGTGGCTAAATTAAAAAAAAAAAGTGATTGAAGGGAAGCAAGGTTTGGGAGACAGTATCATACCTCAGAGCCCCACCCCATGTCAGGTTATGGATGGGGTGCCCATCCAGACAAAGGAAGAGAGCTGGCTGAGAACACCTGTGCTGTCTGGACCCACCTGATCGTACTCTGAAGCTCCTGGATACAGCGGCCAGCCCAGGAACAGCTCTGCGATGACGCAGCCCAAAGACCACATATCAATTGCCTCACAAAATGGTAAACCCAGGATGATCTCAGGGGCCCTGAAAAGGAAGAATGGAAAAAAAAAAGTCATTAGCAATTTGGAAAGGCAGGAAGCTATTTCTGTATGACTTCTAAAAAAAAAAAAAAATCCAGTCTTTCAAATCCAAGCTACTGTTACTCAAGGTCCTGCTGTTCTTGAGCTGGGTTGCAATGATCCCTGCATCCTTTGGCTTGGTCCTCCCATCAGTAGGGAGCCTGGCTGGATGACTGGCTGAGATGCACGGTAGGTCTGAGGTTGTAGAGCAGACCCAGAGGGAACCACAGCTACTGCTTCATTACCATCACACTCCAGCCAGACGAGCTAATCAATGCCTTTCAGATACTCAAGAATTATCTTTTGTAGCTGAAAATCCAGGAAACCAACCTTTAGAGAATGCCCAGGTTTAAAAAATTTTTTTTGCTGAGTGGCATGCAGGATCTTAGTTCCCTGATCAGGGATCAAACCTGCACCCTGAACATTCAGTGGAAGCTCCGAGTCTTAACCACTGGGTTACCAGGGAAGTCCCAAGGATGCCCAGTTTTTACAAAGGAATTCTGAAGTACAGGTATTTTATTTTCAGTCATATATAAAACAAGTTGCCTCCACTCCGAATGGGATTAAATCCAGTATCTGTTTATGCCAACAATCCCTTTTTAGGGGTTTGTATCACACTTTTCCAAGGAAACACTAGTTTTTTTTTTTTTTTTTTCATTACCTTCTAAAGAATTCTCTATTATGACAATTATAGTACCTAGTTCAGGTGTTAATCAGAATTCCATTATAAACCCTTTCCTAACTTTAGAAACTATATTCCTTCACATGATAAACCTGGTTACCTGCTGGAACTTCTAAAGGAAATCACCTAAACTCAAAGAGAAAATTTCACATGTACTTGGTAATCAAAACCAAAGACCACAGAGTAGCTCCGCTTTTCTAGGAATTGGTCATGATTGCTAGGGGTACATTTTGGAGAAAACCACGTTCAGAGCATGAGATATGAACTCAATTTATGATTTTTTTTTTTTTTAAACGTGGCTCAAGGCATTCTGCTGATGCATGGGCCCAACTTCTGTTTTGTCTATCAATGGTCCCCTTGATGAAGTGATCCAGGAAGATGCAACTCCACCTTTTTAGCAGCCTGGAGAGGGAGCCCGGGAGCTGGGAGACTTTTCTCTATCTGGGTTATCTTTGCCCAGCCAGCAGGAGAGGAGGGAGGGAGGGGATGCCAGGAGCACCTCCACTTGTTGGAACTTCGAGCTGAATTTTCCCTGCACAAAGCATCTCCCTGCCTGTTCCTTTAAACTGGCTCTCATTGCTGGTTTTTTTTCTCTACATAATGGTTCTGAAAAAGCAAATATGAACCAAAAGGTCTTGCTATCAAGTCTTTTGATTTTTCAGCTGTAAAAAGGAGTCTCTTCCCTTCCTTGGAGCTGGAGAGGCAGCACTACTGTTGATGCTTCTAGAGCACCAAGACTGTGGTCTGGGTGGCGAGGCCACGGTTGGGTCTCCGTGGGCTTGGAAGGAGGGGATTGCTGCGGAGGGCCGGGGAGCGAGCTGTTACTTAAGGGGTCTCCCCTGTCCCCGTCCCCTCGCTGCTGGGTGTCTTCAGCTCCAGTGTTGCGCCTGGCACTTCGCTCTGTCTTTGGTCTTTGTCTCCTCCCAGCCTAGCTGCTGACGGTTCATGTGGACGTGGGGGATGGCTCTTGCCCTCCGGGACGGATGCCCTGGGGAGGCGTCAGTGCTGGACTGCCCCGGGTCAGGGACCTTCGACCTGGCCTAGGTCACTGTGTCCAGCGGGGCCCCCGCACACCAGGGCTTCCAGAGCCACACATCATTAGGTGGAACTGATGAGACTACCGCAGGTTGCTTCCAGCAATGCCATCTCTTCCGCGGTGGTTTCGGTTTATTTAAAACAAAAACAAAAACAACACATCTTTTTGAAAAGAAGGGCGTATCTCAAAAGAACATGATAGTGAAAACAACATGCTCTTGTTACACATGTGGCAGAACCTGCTTTGCTTTCTGCCCTCTCTCTTCGAGAGTCAGACGTGTCTACCTGCATCCTCTCACGTGGAGACTCGGGCCTCTCCTTGGGGAGGTCCCTGCTCTGGTCTTGAGAAGCCCCTCCTGTGGCAGCTGCTGCTGGCTCAGAATCAGGCATCTCAGCACCTCTGTCTCCCGTTCTTGTGACCTGTCCCTTTGCCCGTTGCAGCCTGGACACTCGGGTCTTAGGAACAGGCTGCTCTGGTTCTGTGTGGCCATCTCTGGACTTGACCATGAGGCTGTCCTTCCTATCAGGTTAATTAACTGGCCCTCATGTCCCAGTACTCTTGCCTGGAGAATTCCAAGGACAGAGGAGCCTGGTGGGCTACAGTCCATGGGATCGCAAAGACTGGGACACGACTGTGTGACTAACTTTCACTTTCACTTTTTCATGCCCTTAAGCAGACTGCTGGGAACCCCTGGAAACCCATTTCTCAGATTCTGTTCCCTGATGATCTGCCCAGCAGAATCCAACAGGTAAGACTGTCATGCAAAGGGCATGCCAGTGATGTTCTTGGGCGAGAAACAGCAGACTCACGTTACAGGTATGGGATCTGTGAAAATCATTTAGTTGGGGACTTCCCTGGTGGTCCAGTGGTTAAGACGCCGAGGTCCTTATACAGGGGGCTCAGGTTCGATCCCTGGTTGAGGAAGTAATATCCCACATGCTGCAACTAAGAGTTCTCATGCCTCAACTAAGACCCAGCACAGCCAGATAAATAGTAAGTAAATATTTAAAAAAATGGTTTAGCCCATCAGAAAACGGAATGACAGCAATTCCTGGCGTCGCGATATATACGGCAGAGGATTTCTTTTGCTGTGATCCTAGTGAGCAAATGCATGGGCATCAGGCAGGGCAGCTGGGAGACAAAAGAAACAGAAGGTGCAGCCCTGTCCCCAACGGGTCGCTGGGGAGGCGACACCAAAGCACAGGTGACAACTGAAGTCGAGCACAAAAACATACACAGTACACACACACACACAGACCTAATCCAAGTGCACACTCTCCTCCAGTGTCTCACAGTACACACACACACACACACACAGACCTAATCCAAGCGCACACTCTCCTCCAGTGTCTCACAGTACACACACACACACAGACCTAATCCAAGCGCACACTCTCCTCCAGTGTCTCCCATCTAAAAACAATAAAACAGAGCGCAAGAACAAAACATGCCAAAACCAAACCTCTCCTAATCCCTTCAGCTCCCTGCAGCTGTTGCCCTAGTTCTCTGTTCTCCTTCCAAAGCCAAATCTCTGAAGAGTCATCTCCGGCAGCTTCCAACGCTCTGTCTCTCGCATCTTCCCTCCCTCCTCTCGCTGGACTTGCCCCTCCGCTCCACTCAAGCGTGGAGCTTGTCGAGGCCAGCAGGGACCACGTCGCGTCCACTGGTCAGTTTCTCAGCTCTGGAGCCTGAGAGTCATGTTTCTTCCACACAGTTGATCGTTCCATCCAGTCTTGAAACAGGCAATCTTGGTCCGCACGACACTACGTGCTCCTGCATTCGTTCTGCTCTGTTGCTCACGGCTTGTCCTCCTCTGTCCAAGTGCTGCCCATGGCAAAGCCCCAGGACCCCTTCTCTTCTTTCATTTCATTGTTTTTCTAGGTAATTCTTATGGGGTTGAACTGTGTCCCAAAGTCATGCTGAAGTACTAATCTTCGGTAGCTCAACGTGTGCCCTTCTTTGGGAATGGGGTGACTACAGATGTCATCAGTTATGATGACGTCATCCTGGAGCAGGGTGTATCCTTCATCCAGTATGACCAGTGTCCTCGGAAGAAGGGGGAGATTTGGACACAGACACAGAGGGAAGATGGCCATGTGAAGATGGAGGCGGAGACTGGAGTGATGCTGTCACAAGCCAAGGAGCCAGCAGAAGCTAGAAGAGGCAAGAAGGCCCCTCCCTGGAGGGTTCAGAGGGAGCATGGCCCTGTCGACACCTTGGTTTTGGATGTCTAGCTTCCAGAACTGAGAGAGGACAAGGCTCTGTTATTCTGAGTCATGTATTTTGTGGTACTCGTCTCTGCACGCTGGGAAAGTGCAACGGTCATTGTGTCCACTCTTAGTGGTTTAAATCCCATTTTGTGTATTTCCAAAAGTCTGTCTCCATCTTGGACTTTTCTCGGCTCCAGCTTTATGTTTCTGATGGCCTGACATCTCCGTTGGAATATCTCTCAATCACCTCAACTTGTCTTTAAAAGGGAACTCTGCTCCTCTGCACCCTCCCACCCCAAATAATTCCTCCCTCTGTCCTCTGTTTCACTAAATGGAATTCCTGTCGCACCCCCACCCCCCACAGCGCCCCATTACTCATGGTGGAAACCTGGGATTGATCGCTGATTCCTCTCTCTCCCTCCACATCCTTGCCACGCAATAATGGCAGCTCCGAAGCAGCTCAACTGGCCCCAGATCCTCCGCTTCTGCTGCCACCGCCCTGGCCCTGACCACCTCACCTGGGCCTTCCTATCTTTCCATCCATCACTGCTTCCTCCAGTCCACTCTCTACCAGCTCAACAGGTCACAGGCCCTCTGCTCGAAGTCCTTCCCAGGCTCCCTGCCACCCTGAGAAGGAAATCTCAGTCCCTCCCCCGCCGGGCACTGTCACCCAGTCCACTCTCGCTCAGTGAGCCCCAGCCTAACCAGTTTCCTGAGCCTTCCTGCGGAGCTGTAGCTTCGGCGTCAAATGCTTTCTCCGCTGGTTCTCAGGTGGCGGCTTCCTTCTCACTCATCCTTCAAACCTGCGCTTAATTGTCACCGCCGCCGACAGGCGTCCCTCGACACCAGTCAGTCTCCATCTCTGGTGCCGTAAATGTCACTTTACAGCACTTTCCCAATAACCTCCTCACCGTCTGTCTCCTCTACTACGTCCAAGAGGGCAGCACAGGGTCTGGCATTTAGGAGCCAATCAGTAAGGATTTGTAGATGGAATAAACCTTTATTAAATATAAGAAAAGTGCTAAAATATGTGATTCAGATGGAAAGTTCTAAGGCTTGCAAACAAAGGAGGGTGGAAGGCGAATCTTCATGAAGGAATGAGAGCCCAGGCGCGAGCCTTTCACCCAGGGAAGAGCAGGCTTCCGTGCATGTGAACGGGCAGGGCTGATAAGGCCCATCTCTTCCCTCTTCCTTTAGAAGCCATCATCCACTCAGCTCCACACTGTGGGCTTGCTGGAGCCCTCTGTGGTCCAGCCCTCTCTTGTAAACCCCTACTCGTCCCCTGCCTTTGGTTTCAACCGTTTCCAATTTACTCTGAAACTGTCCCCCATTCAAAGGCTGTGTCCTCTTGTCTGCACACATGACACTTTGGTCACATTTCTGAGACAGCCTGTCCTTCCCCGCCCCTTCCTCACTCAAACACACCTTGCTCTCGGTGCTGGTGGACTGTGTGGTGAACATACAGACATGAGCCACCAGATCGGTCCAATAAATATTAACTGACCACCTGAAGGACTGATGCTGAAGCTGAAGCTCCAATCCTTTGACCAACCTGATGCGAAGAACTGACTCATTGGAAAAGATCCTGATGCTGGGAAAGATTGAAGACAGGAGAAGGGGACAACAGAGGATGAGATGGTTGGATGGCATCAGCAACTCAATGGACATGAGTTTGAGCAAACTCCGGGAGATGGAGAAGGACAGGGAAGCCTGGTGTGCTGCAGTCCGTGGAGTTACAAAGAGTCAGACACGACCGAGCGACTGAACAACAACTGCTGTATATATATGTCTGGGTGTTTGCCCTCTACTATATCAAGGGCAGGGCCTGTGTTTCTATGTTTTGAGCCACTGGTACACAGAAGATGCTTCATAAAAATCTGCTCAACATGAACCCTCAGGTCAGGAAGGTACTTCTTTATCTGGCCTCTCAGTAATCCCTGGGGAACTGAAGACCCCTCTGCTATGATCGGGCAGATGCCTAGTCCCTGCTCCAATGGTCTGTAAGGCTCCAAACTCCTCGATGTTCAAAGTCAAGTCTAAAATTGGTTTCTTTTTGTTCAGTGCACCTGAAGCATATTCGATGGTTGCTAAGGTGTATTTATTCTTCAGTGAAGAAACCATTATTAGCAGGGGTTATCCTAAGACAGAGTTTAGCGCCCCTTATTTAGTCACTTAGCAGAATAACTCAACTGCCATTTTCCTAAGCATCTCCTATGTGCCAGGCACTGTGCTGGGTGCTGATGATCAGAAACCAGACCCTGCGGTTCCTCCAGGAGTTCACTGTCTAGTCAGAGGCAACAATGGGCCTGCAGCCAACACACAACCGGCGCCCAGCACACGCAGGCGAGGCAAAGCCTGGGGGGCTTCTTGGGAGAGGTGATCGGGCGAAGTGGCCTCCAGGCACAGGGCGGGGTGAGTACATGTCCATCCCTGGCCTCTGGCTGCACCTCTGGCGTCTAGCACAGACACATGGAGCACCCAGGTGCTCACCACACCTCTGAAGAAGGAATAAACCCTTCTGTTTCAACCCCACACCCTCAGCAGGCACCAGTTTTCCCTGAAGCTGGTGCCATCTCCTTGGCAACACTGCCTATATGACAAGAGGCAGACTACTTGGCCTTTCTATTTCAAAGTTTACATGCTTTAAAAAAAGAAAAAAGATCACGTCCCGGTTTCTTGCATGGGGGCTGTTTCTGGTCTCGGTTTGGGTCCCTAGTGGGTAGGACTGCCAGCTTGGGACATGGCCTTTCCCCTCTGGGCTCAGAACCGCCCAGGCTTTGTCAGGGACTCAACCTTCACTTACCAGCCCATGGAATCCTCTTATAGAGGCTCCTCACTGCTATTTTGGGACATCAGAAATACTTGAAACACACACGAAGTGTCAGACAAAATTTGCACCTAAGAAAGAGAGATTGTTCCTTTCCAACATTTCCACAGCAAGACATGGAAAATTCTATCTTTCTACAGAAAGAGAACAGACAACTGTCATTTTCAACACACCAGAGATTAAGCTTTGATATTTCACTCTAGTTGCTCTCCTGACAGTACATGTAGCTGGTGAGGCATTCCCAGATCACGTGCAGAATGTTGTGACCCTATGGGGGAATGACCTCCAACAGAGGCGTGGATACCACCTGAGTTGAGTGGAAACACTCAGGACCCCAAGTTCACAGTGCCATCAGGTTGTGGCTGTATACCAATTTCCTGACGTTGGTAGGAGGATAAAATGAAACAGCATCATCGGAGCACCTAGCACAGGGCCTGGCCCAGAGAAAGCAGTCAACAGATAGTACATCACTTATGTATTATGTACAATGTGTCTAAGGCCATGTGACGGCAATTAGATAAAAAGCATCCCTTTTCCTCATTTAAAAAGTTTTATTACTGTTATTTATTTTTTGGTTGCGCTTGGTCTTCACTGCTGCACGCGCTTCTCTCTAGTTGCAGCAGGCAGGGGCTACTCTCTAGTTGCGGTGTGGGCGCTTCGTATTGCAGTGGCTTCCCCCATTGCAGAGCACAGGCTCTAGACACATGGGCTTCAACAGCTGTGGCTCACAGGCTCTAGAGCATGGGCTCAGGAGTTGCGGCACAAGGGCTCAGTTGCCCCATGGCATGTGGAATCCTCCCAGACCAGGGATCAAACACATGTGCTCTGCATTGGCAGGCAGATTCTTAACCAATGGACCACCAGCGAAGTCCCCCTTTCTTCATCTTAAAGGTCCATTTTCTTCCTTATAAATTTAAACATTAGGAAAACTATTTAAATATATTAAAACATAACCATTAAAGAGTTTTTTCATTTATCTTTACGAAAAAGGTACAAAGATTAATATAACCAACAACGAAGTCCCTGTCATTTAGCTTTAGAAAGAAAACTGCCCATTCACAACCCCCTTTAACTTTAAAGAAGTTAAAGGGATGCTCTTTAACTTCTTCCTACTGGAGAGCATGACCTTAACCCTGCATCACCTTTCACAGTACAAGCCCTTCCTCACCCAACCTCCCCGGCCAAGTTCATGTCTCCATCACCCACACTAATAACATAAGTGCAAGGTTCACGGCCACTCCCAACTCGGGCAATAAATCTGCAACACTAATCAGAGAGCACAGGAAGGACTGTGCATTTCTGGAAAAATGTTACTCAATTTCTCCAGGTTTTTATTTCACCATCTATAAAATGTGATTATTAATCTTGCTTTTTTCCTTGTCTCTGCAGCAGCTTATGAAGATAAATTACGTTTGGTAGAATTATAAAGCAGTTTGAACTCTCTGGAAGCAAGACACTCTGTTAGTCCATGGTATTTTATAATCACTGGTATTATAAGGTGTACTTGAATTGAACTGCAGTGAAAAAGCCTGTTCCCACAAATATATGTAGATTGAAAGTAACCTCAGTATGGCTGGGGCAGAAGCAATCAAAATGTAAAATTGTGTTTCAGATGGGTTGTTAAATCTTATGTTTCCGCCGCAAAAATAAGGAGACTTGGAAAGGCTGACACCCGCTCAGAGGCACTATTTGAGTTGGTGACCTGGACTGGGAGGCAAAGGATTATATCAAGGCAACACAGGACCCTAGGAGGGGCAGAAATCTGAGGACTCGGAGGAGGCTATTTTAGGGAAATTGGACCCCAAAGCCCAAAGGATTTTCACAGAGGACAACCTGAAAGGTGAATGCTGGGGAGTGCCTCGGGGCAGTATTTCTAGAAGATGGGTTCGTACCATGTCAGGGGGACCCAGAAAGGTCCAAGTGGAGATAGCAACTGAGGCTTGGCTAATCCAAAGTCAACCTGGGGTTCGATTTTGAAGAAGATACAGCTTCCTTGGCAAACTGGAGATAGTAAAGAAGCAGCTCCGTCTTTGAGGTGCTTGACAAATGGGTGAAAGGCAAAGTGACTCAGAGACAGAGCTTCAGGAACAAATCACAGGGTGAGGTTGACCAGGAGCCCGCTCATTGTGTGAGCCTGCCCTGAGCCAAGGTGATGAGACTGGTCTAACCAAACGCTGTGCATCCTAAGAGCTCCACACACCCTCCACAGAAGAGATTTTCTTCTGTAAGAAAATCTGCTGTACGACGAGGAGGACGCTGTCCTCTGACAGTGACAAGGCTCTGACTCCAGAAGGGAAGCCAGCAAATATTCCCAACTGGTGCCTGTGGTGGTCCCAGATTGATGTTACATATGCAACGAAATTGTTTCAGAGGGGTTCTAGAAGTTCTTTCTCGGGGCCACTGCTGACAGCCATAAAACTGTGTGTGTGCTATGAGGATTCAAGATCCTCACTGGTGACGCTGCTATAATTGAGCACCTCCAGTTCTCACGAACAGAAATGCTCAAGACATCAGAACAAAGCATCACATCCACCTGGAAAGTTGATTATATATAATCAGGGTTTGACTGTGCTGGTGACGTCATTCTCACGCCATACTTGGACAGTCTCCCAAAGGAAGTGCGTTTCCTTGAGTCAACCAACCATTTCAGGACAATGTTAGAATCAGAGCGGAAGTTTTTTGGATTTGTATTGGCAATGAACATTTTGACTCTGAGGAAGTCTTACCCGGTGTACACTAAATATACGCGCGCGTGCACACACACACACACACACACATACACACACACACCCATCTCCACCCTCCCATTCCCCACCCCTGTGCTGACCCTTGGTTCCCAGCTCTGCTTCAACTCTGCAAAGTTCAGCACTAAAATCTAACCTTCTTGCTTATCTACCAGAAGAAAAGGTTGGATCTGGAACTCAATAACTATAATCTCCAAAGGCTTCTAACAATATTGGTATAATTAGGAAACCGGTTCCCAGATATCTAGAGGATATACTGACGTTAGCCTCTAATTCTTTGTAAATCGCTTTAAGAAATGGTCCTGGGAAGAATGACTTAGACCTCATAATGGGTCATTTTGAAAACATGGACCCTGTCCTAGAATTCCTCATCCTCTTGACATGTATCACGCACTGTGTCTACTCAGCCCACCCCACACCCGGTGGTCCTGTATCTCCCAGGTCTCTGGGGCTTGTTATCATGAAGTCGGGGGATGCTGGAGAAAGCCTGCTCTTGCCGTCCAACACCCCATGGGACGATAACATTACCAGACTTTATGCTCATACTTTTGGCGAAAGTACATGCTCAGTAAATGTCTGTGGAAGCACCTGTTGGCCAGGGAAACGGAATCTCAGATTTCGGCACATCTACATCCGGTCCCATCACTTCATGGCAAATAGATGGGGAAACAATGACAGACTATTTTCTTGGGCTCCAAAATCACTGCAGATGGTGACTGCAGCCATGAAATTAAAAGATGCTTGCTCCTTGCAAGAAAAGCTATGACAAGCCTAGACAGCGTATTAAAAAGCAGAGACAGTACTTTGCTGACAAAGATCTGTCTAGTCAAAGCTATGGTTTTTCCAGTAGTCATGTATGGATGTGAGTTGGACCATGAAGAAGGCTGAGCACCAAAGAATGGATGCTTTTGAACTGTGGTGTTGGAGAAGACTCTTGAGAGTCCCTTGGACTGCAAGGAGACCAAAACCAGTCAATCGTAAAGGAAATCAGTCCTGAGTATTCATTGAAAGGACTGATGCTGAAGCTCCAGTACTTTGGCCACTTGATGCAAAGAACTGACTCACTGGAAAAGACCCTGATGCTGGGAAAGATTGAGAAGGGGGCAACATAGGATGAGATGGTTGGATGGCATCACTGAGTCAATGGGAGTTTGAGGAAACTCTGGGAGTTGGTGATGGACAGGGAAGCCTGGCGTGCTGCATCCATGGAGTGGCAGAGTCAGACATGACTGAATGACTGAACTGAACTGAACTACACCTAGAGATTCTTTTCACACATGTACGGCTCCAGGTTCTTTTATAAAGTTAAAAAAGGCTTTGATTGATTGTGAATAACAACACATGTAAAAAGATGTGCATAGAGCAAAAACATAATGGCGCTGTGACTTATCAGAAAGCATCGCCCGGCATCACTCACAGCCGGGTGGAGAGACGCGGTGGGCATCACCAAGCCCCTCCTGCATACCGACCCCTCTCTGTATGAGGTGGTGACACGTGGCCTGTACAGGAGTGTGTGCATCTTGTAGTGTGGCCCCCATGCCTCCAGGAATCAGGTCCTTAACAGGAGGACCAGACCAGAGTCCTGGCTCACAGGGGCAGGCGTGCAGCGCAAAGCCCGGGGCAGCTGGCTGAGGGGGAGAAAGAAGACAAAACCTCGGATGTCCTTTTTAGTTCTGCTGGTTGACTGTTTCTTCTGCTTTGTTGCTAGTCTGCTGACTGAAACTGAGGGTTGAAACTGCATTTCGAGCTTCCCTGGAAAGTCAGCTGATGCCAAGAAGGCCTCACCCATGAGGCACTGTCACTGGCTGTCACCCTTCGCTTCCTGAGGCCACTCCTCTTTTCTCTGCGCTGGGAGGGAATTTGGAATTTGAGTTCCAGACCCATGGCAGATGCAGCCCCTCCACTTTATTCAGAGTGGTTATGTGTCACCCCCAATGGGGTGGAAGTGGGATGTCAGGCCTGGAAGAAAGGAGGGGTCTCCTTCACACCTTTGAGTGAGTTAACTCAAGGCTCAGCCATTGATGCCTTCAAACCAGGGTGCCGGAGAAGACTCTTGAGAGTTCTCTGGACAGCAAGGAGATCAAACCAGTCAATCCTAAAGGGAATCAACCATGAATATTCACTGGAAGGACTGATGCTGAAGCTCCAATACTTTGGCCACCTGATGTGAAGACTGATTCATTGGAAAAGACCCTGATGCTGGGAAAGATTGAAGGCAAAAGGAGAAGGGGGCAGCAGAGGAGATGGTTAGATAGCATCACCGACTCAACGGACATGAATTTGAGCAAACGTTGGGAGATAGTGAAGGACAGGGGAGCCTGGCGTGCTGCAGTTCATGGGGTCGCAAAGACTTGGACATGATTCAGCAACAGCTCAACAGCCTCTATCCCAAATAAAAGCACACTAAGAAGGTACTATTACTTATAAGAAATTATTGATTTCGGTGGAAAACTTTTCATTGGTTAACACTTAGCTTCCACTGGCCCGTAGTGAGTTCTTAGAAATGCTTCTCAGGGCTGGACTGAACCAGCACGAGGCTGGAGAGCCAGTATGCTGTACTGCGTGGGGCCCCCTGATGCCCAGCTCTTGGCAAGTGAACGGTACCAAAGTCAAGGCTCGTCCTTGGGTTATTTCCCTTCTTATGGCACCAGCTGACTCTGTGGCTCACAGTGCTAAATCAGGAGGCGGTCTTTATGGCTGATGGATGGGGGTGAGGAATACAGGGCCTGGCGATAAACCTGCTCCTTCTTTGAAAGGGAGATGCATTCAGTGTCACCGATTGGAGACATACCAATCAAGAGAGCTGGAGCTGAAACCTGAGATATGGAGAGGAGCCTGCTGAGTAAAGATGTTGAACACATGCTGGAGGGTGACCTTCCCTGTAGTCATGGGGATACTTCCATCCTCAGACAAGGCCTCTCTCCTACTATTGCGCTGTCGGTAGAGAATTATAGAGAAAGAAGGGCCAAGGCTAGCAGATACGCTACCTAAGCAAGTTTTCAACTAAAGCCAGTGGCCACCCTGGCGGATGGAGCAGGTTCTGGTCCACAGAGTGTAGGAAGTGTCCTGTCTGCACGTGGACAGGTGCGTGGAGGAAGAAGAGCCAGGTGGATGAGGCTGGCTCTGCCAGGAGACCAGATGGGCAGAGGAGAATGGAGGCACCATTCTTCACTCAATTCTACTGCAGGACATGCTGCAGAGGGGACTTAAACCACGGTCTGCTCAGACCTGCCCTGGTCAGGGCAAAGATGCGGCCCCCGTGGCGGCTGGTTGTTTGTTCCGACGGGAGTTAGGACGAGAGAGTGGGCATAAATCCCAGGTCTCCAGCCAAAGGCAGCTGATCGAGGGAAAACCTAATATTCAACTTTTCCTAGAGGAACTGGAAACAAAACAGAGCTCCAGTTTGCTTTCTTGTGCTCGCTTGGGTCATGGAGGAAAAACAAAGATGGCTTTTTGCAGCTGACATGAGGGGCTGCCGGAGTGCAGGGGCCGATGCATGCTCTGAAAGGGCCCCCATCCTTCGACTGCTGCAGGATAGAGGGACGGAGGCCACCGGGGACAGCCAGGGACGTCACCGTGACAGACCTACAGCACGCTGCAGACGAGAACCTGGAAGACACTTCTGCGGTGGAAGGGGAGCAGGCTGTCCCCCCAGATGAGAACACCACTGCTCATCTGTCCAGAAACTTGTTTTTCTCATCCGAACAATGGGGCCTCTTTGTAATCCAAGAGCTGGGACTCTTGGATCTTGCCTTTGGAATGGAGCAGCCTTCAGCAAAAGAGATTAAAATGTTCATCTTGTTCCTTGGAGCACCGAACCCCACTCCAGCTGAGTGGACTAACCCAAGTGCAGAAATAGGGCATTGCACATCAGTCGGCTGGGGCTCAGGAGGTGGAGGAAAAGGAAAGGAAGATGGACTTGAGAGGGAGGGGGGGATCTACCTGGTGGGGGCACAAGAGGCGACAGGGCAGAACAATCCAGACTCATCAGGGTGGTCAGGACGAGGCCCTGGAAGCACGCCCAGCATCCCTTCCAACCGCCCTCGCTCCCCACCCCCAGCCGCACCTCCAGTTTGCCTCTATGGAAAGCCCTCCTCTGGCCATCAAGGCTTCCAACTCGAATCCTGCCTCTTCTAGAATTCTGTCCTGACCAAGGCGCTCTCTGAGTCTGTGTCCCCACAACACATCTGCCAATTCCAGTCTTTTATTCATCGCTGCCCTGATAAATTTCTTAAAATGAGAAAAATCTACCAGCGGCTCCTCAGCTGGACAGAAAGCATCTCGAGGCAGTGGGCGTCTGTTATTTATCCCTGCAAACCCGGCCTAAGTGCTGTGGGGGTGAGTCCTCCACATATACGGGTGGCCACGCGCCACACTCACGGGTTGGGAGAGGCAGAGGTCTCAGTCTCCTTTTCCTACCACAAACCCTGCAGGATGTAGTCAATGTTCAATACACAGATGCTTGCTGACGAAAGCCATTTTCTGGGGAAGAAGTAAACACAGGGACTTCTTACTATTTGTTGTTTATGCATCATAGATGATGTGTGGCTTCCCTGATGGCTCAGGCAGCAAAGAATCTGCCTGCAATGCAGGAGATGCGGGTTCGATCGCTGGGTCAGGAAGATCCTCTGGAGGAGGAAATGGCAATCCACTCCTGTATGCTTGCCTGGAGAATCCCATGGACAGAGGAGCCTGGCGGGTTATAGTCCATAGGGTCGCAAAGAGTTGGACATGACTGAGCACGCACATGCATGTGTTTATGTGCCAGGCAAGAGAAGGGATGGAGAACAAGTGAGCCCTGTCTGGTACTTCTCTGATAATGGGGATTTCCATGGAGAAATCCTTCATTTCTAATGGAAGAGGCTTGACCTAGGAAGTGTGTATCTTTAAAAGATATGGAGGAATGGTAGGTGAAGAGAAGAAACTATTTATCTGGAATGGAGGAAAGAAATAACAAATGGAGATGAGAAGAGAGGAGGCAGCTAGGGAGATTTTAAAAGATACAACTGAAAAAAAAAGAAACCACAAGCAATTAAATGAATGTTTGAAAGAATGGTAGTCATCATTGGTACGAAGTTTTGAAAAATCATTTAAAGTAACCGAGCTTGTCACCCTCGCCTCTGTAGAGTGTCAGTTATGTAAGCAGGTCTTTGTATGTGTACATTTAGGCTTGTCCTGGCTTTCCCCACGAGATCAAAAGTTCCTTGAGAAGACAGAGCCTATGTTTGCTTCCTAAGGAAGTGCTAAGCTGCCAGAGAGCAGCCTGGTGGTGCTCTGCACACAACAGGTGTTCAATCAGCATTAACCAATCAAATTCTGACTCCTCGTTGAAAGCCTCTGACGAAACTGTCTAGTTCCTTTTCATTCAGGCTCAAAAAGAGTTTGTTTTTCAAGGAACAAAACAACCCCAAATACCCCCAAAGATTCAACTCTAGATTCAAATTGGTGGCTAAGTGGAACAATTCTGCCTGACTCTTTAACGATGCTAACTTGTGTGAAAAATCAAACAGATGTCTTCCTTCCTGTCTCTTCTGGGGTCCCCTGACTTTACAGAGGCTGACAGGCTTCAGACGATCACAGGGCCATCACTGGGGACTCACCGTTCAGACCAGGAAATCAATACCGCTGGAGGAAGTGTGGCATGTACAACACCGAGGACTTGGGGTTGCGTAGAGGTAAGGCTGATAAAAGAAATACGGCGCATGTTCCCTAGCCTGGTTATGTTTTTTATTTTCTCTGCAATTGCATCAGCAGTTTAAATGTGAGTTTCATTCCTAGGTGCACCTAACATCTGGTGAAAATGACTCCATTTTGCAAGGTGGGGCTGAAGGTCTGTCATCGGTTCCATCATCCCTACTGAGAGGCCACAGCCACATCCCACACCTTTGTCACCGGCCCATCTGCATTATCCTTAGCACCATTTTCAGGCCTGTCCTGCCTGCCTGAGGGAGGCAATTTTGGGAGGGAAAGGCAGGGGGCAGAGGTGGGAAAACGATGCTACGTGGGTGTTTTTCTTTCCCAGTACTGTGTTCAATATGGACAAATATTTGTGTAGCCTCTGTATTTACCATTAATACTGGGATGAACTAATTAGGGACTAAATTTTACTATGGGAAGCAGCAAAGCCTGGGGCCGGAGTTGGGGAGGGGACAAGGAAAGCAAAACCCCCAAACGCAAGAACACAAACACGCTCAAAGCTGGCATCTGAAGGTATTATTCACAAACAATATGGGAAAAGGCAGAAGTGTATTTCCTCTGTTCTTCTAAAGGGAAGTTCAGAAAAAGGTCAGGAATAGAACAATGAGGGCCATCTATCACAGCAGCCTGTAACCTAGAAAGGTTACTTACACGCCTGCAGCCTCCTTTCTCAGTTCTGTAATTACCACTCCCCTTCCACAGATCACACGCCACTACGGGCCTTATGAATTATGCATTTCATTTCCATCCACCTATGCCCTTCTCGGTGACCAGGGCTAAGGTGGAGTGGGCGGGGCGAGGCGGTCCCCCCACCCCCACCCCGCCCCGCGCCCCCCTCACCACCCGGGTGCGCACGCAGACTCGCTGGCCCCAGAGCACAGCGCAAGGCACACTCGTGTGGTTTTGCCTGGTGTTGACCTTCAATTCCCAGACTAAGGTTTTGTTTATTGAACAAATAAGCACTAGCTACCAGCAGGGATTTTCCTAGGGGAAATCACGGTGGGGCACGTTTCCTTCCCCTGAACATTTTTATTGAGGCGAAATGTGGTTAAAATGAGTATTTAGAGTGGTCTTAAAGGAGGCAAAGGCAGGGTGCAGTCTGAGGGTGCGCGCGTGCGCGTGCGTGTTGTGTTGGGTCTGTATGTCTGCGAGGTGCAGCCTGAGTGATGTATGTGGTGTGTGTGTGTGTGTTTTGTGTGTCTATGTTTGAAGCAGGCAGCAGCTCCCACTCCGTCCTGCTGCTGGAGCTGGGATGGGGACTGGCACAGGGGATACCCGAAATAGATACAGTGGCATGAACTTCTGACCTTCTGAAAACTGGCCCCCCTCTCCTACCAATTCAGAGGGCTCCAGGAAGTCTCTGGGGGCTATTAGTCTTCACAAATGATATTAATATACCAAAGCGGGTACCATCCTTGGCTCAGGACACTACTTCTTCGGGATTTTCCTTTCAAATCTTTAAAAAACATTAGGCTCACTAGAGAAGTGTCATCTCAGACAATCCAGAGAATATGAGAACAGGGAAACCCCGTGAAGCAGACAGAGGGAAGCAGTAACTGAAAGCCCTTCCCTGAAGAGCAAACAGTATACCTGAGTCTATCACTGTGAGAGGTGATACAGGTAGAATTTTTAAATCTACTTTTGAAAAGTGCTTTTTGACACATTTGGAGATGACAGTTTTAAGACTGGATATGAAAATAGGGTATTTAATTCCTGAGGTTCATCTCCATAACACAATAGTAAATGAGATGAATATTAGGGATAAATCACTAGGGCATAAATGTTATTCCTTTAGTTTTTTTTTTTTTAAACTACTCTCAATGATCATCTGTTTAAAAAGGATTTACTGACTACTGAACTTCCCTAATGGTACACTGGATAAGAATCTGCCTGCTAAAGCTGGGGACACAGTTCAACCCCCACCTGGGACGATTTCACACGCTGTGGAACAGCTAAGCCCACATGCTGAAACTACTGGAGCCCAGGCTTCACAAGAGAAGTCACTGAAACGAGACAGCAAAGAGCAGCCCCCATTTGCTACACTTAGAGAAAGCCAGTGAGCAGCAATGAAGACCCAGTGCAATCAAAATAAACTAAAAGGATTTACTGACTACTGTAAGCACAGCTGTGACACACAGCATCTAGGAGCCTCCAAGATGGCTCCTAGACGCTCACCTCGTCATATTCAATAGTGAATCCCCTCCCACACTGAATCCTCCCACACAGGATACTGCAGAAACAACGTGACTGCTGAGACTAGGTTATAAAAGACGTTGCATCTGCTACCCCGCTCTCTCTTGGATGGATCACTCTGTGAGAAGCCGGTGGCCATGTTGTGAGGATGCTCAAGCAGTTCTAGGCAGAGGCCCACACAGCAAGAAACTGAGGCCTCCTGCCAACCGCCTGCACCAGCTTGGCACCAGCCAGGACAAAGAGCCACTGAGGAAGATCCTCTAGCCCAGGCCAAGTCCTCGGATGACTGCAGCTCCCCCTTGAGAAGCTGACTGCAACCCTATGAGAGAACTGGAGCAGAACTGTCCAGCCAGGTTGCTCTCAAATTCCTGGCCTGCAGATACTGTGAGATAATACATATATATTATTGTTTTAAGTCAATGAATTTTGAGGTCATACGTTATGCAATGATGGGTAACTAAAACCCACATGTGACCAGACTTCTAAGAGAGGAGGGATTATGCAAAAGAAGCTTGAGACTTGTTCTTGAGACAAGCCTTAGCTGAGCATCTGCCTGGTGCCCATAGCTGTACTAGACGCTCCTCCTAGTCCCTTCTCTGTGGGCATACACACTCTGGATGTCAGTGATCAACCTCTTAAAAAAGTAGGTGGTACAATGAAACCAATGACCAAGGAGAACTTTCAAGTGCCCAGAGGCAGGAATGCCTGAAAGACAGAATAAAGGTTGCAAACTGCTACCCCGTAGGAAGCGTGTGACACAGACACATAAATGGTTTGGCCTGCAAAGGGTTAAAAATCCTTTTTGAATTAGTTGTTAACATTTAGAAATCAAGTGGTCTTTCTTAAAAATCTGGATTTCTGGCTTCTCTTGAAATTCCGAGGCTCCGGCAACTCAGGGCTACAGGTCTGTGCTTGGCAGCAATTAGCCTGGGCTGGGGAGCTCTGCCCCCTTATGTGGCATACAGGTGTGTCTCCCGCTGTGCCCTCGCAGCTCGATGATTTTACCCGCCTGGCCCTACAGGCATGTGAGCTTGCCACCCACAGGAAAGAGGCAAGAGGAAGGACGAATGGAGGAGCTAAGCAAAATGACTGCTTTTAGCTTATATACTGAAGACTTTTTTGAGTGGTAGAAAGCTAGTTATCTTTTATTAAACAAAAAATGTTTCATCAGCAGCTACCCCAGAAGCCAGGGACACTTTAGAACGTAGAAGGAATGTACAATAATGATTACACTTTACATTAAACAGCATGAAGTTTAGAAGGATCCCACGTGAAGTGTATGCAGTGTTTGTTTATGAAGGTCTCCATTACAGAAGACCTCAGCTGAGAGGAAGTGGGATGCCGGAGTCTCACTTTGCTGACCTGGCTTTCGACGAGCACAATAATTCACAATAACAGAAGAAAGGAAGGCTCTGGCGCCATAACTCAGTGAATATCCTCTGGATTCGTCTCTCCTACAAGATACAATAATATACCCTTTTTTGGCCCTCTCCCAACTTTCCATTTGAAATAGGATTAAAATCAGTTTTCAGAGTGGCTTACTCAGGAATTAACTAACCAATCCCTGGATAACTTGATTCCTGAACAATTTCTATACAGTCCTTTGAAAATTTATAGAGGAGGAATGCAGTATTAACAATGTCATGCTCTTAAGACCATCCTTTCTAAACAGTCAAGTGCTGAGTGGGAGGTCAGGGGCCCTTGGGCTTCCTTAAAAAGCTGCTCAAGGTGGTTTTTATAAGAGCACGAGAAAGACACTCTGCCTCCCTCCCCATCCCCGAGCCCACCCCACGCTCAGGGAACGATGTCGTAAATGTGATCACCAGTATTTATGGAGCTCCTCGGGTGTTCCAGACTCTGCTAGAGGGTGATACAAAGTCATGGTTTCTGTTCTCAAGAAGCTTAGCAGCTGGTGGACATGGACAGAAGGGATATACCTCAGATGGCCACTAAGTTTACAGACAGTAATCGCTGTCTTTCATTCAACAATACTTATCAAGCATCAATTCTGTCCTGGTGCTGAGTATTTGGGAATGAACAAAAATGGGGCGTCTCTGCCCTCCTGGGGCTTACACTCTAGTGGACTTCAGTGACTTGATCCAGGCTGGGAAGAACACCAGCAGGTAGGATTTACTGTGACCACTAGGCATGGTAGTGGCTACCCACCCCAGTGTTCTTGCCTGGAGAATTCCATGGGCAGAGGAGCCTGGTGGGCTTCAGTCCAAGGGGTCACAAAGAATCAGACACGACTGAGCGACTAACACACTAGAAGTGGTAGACTTTCAGCTGACTTTAGAGGGTCCCAAGAGGGGAGAGGGCCTGCAGACGGGAAAACTGTAAGTGAAGGCGCAGAGGCAGGAAAACACAGGAGTGTCCAGGGGAACAAGGAAGGGACACCAGGACCTATGACCCAGGGCAGCAAGCACTAACCCTGCATTTCCGGTGCGCTGGTCCTGAGGTCAGATAATGAGCTGTTCTTTGATTCCTTTACTCAGAAAGTACAGACACGAGGGGGTTTGTCTCTAACCATGAGTAACTGGAGAAGATGGCACTGGAGATTATTAAATGTTGTAAAGTAGATGGTGGGGTTAGAGACTTCATGGGACAAACCACACCTCCCACACCATAAAGAAGGCTGAGTGCTGAAGAACTGATGCTTTCAAACTCTGGAGCTGGAGAGTCCCTTAGACATTAAGGAGATCAAACCAGTCAATCCTAAAGGAAATCAACCCTGAATATTCACTGGAAGGAGTGATGCTGAAGTTGAAGCTCCACTACTTTGGCCACCTGATGCAAAGAACCGACTCATTGCAAAAGACCTTGATGCTGGGAAAGATCGAGGGCAGGAGGAAAAGAGTGACAGAGGATGAGATGGTTGGATGGCCATCTCCGACTCAATGGATATGATGAGTTTGAACAAACTCTGGGAGACAGTGAAGGACAGGGAAGCCTGGTGTGCTGCAGTCCATGGGGTCACAAAGAGTCGGACAAGACTGAGCAACCAAACAGCAACACCGGGGCCATATACTGTAAAGGCCTGACACACGGGCCTTGGAAGGAGGCCTTCACGTCCTGTTGGCGATGCCACTGAGAGGTGAGAAGTGAGAAAGGAAGTGAGCCACACAGCCTCAGGGGGCACAGCCCAGGACATGATAGATGATGCCAAGTTTTCCGTCATGTTAGCAAAGCTTTTCCACTTGTTCAATGTTTCTTCCTTCCCAGATGTTGTGTGTGTGTTGGGGGGAAGCAAACCACACTCACCTGGTCCCAAAGACTTGGTCCTTAGTAACATGAAACAGTTCTGTGTATGTGCAGCCTAGTGTGTTGGATGACACAGAAGCAAAACAGCGTCCTAATGGTGCAGAGACCCGACAGAACCATGTTCAAGTGGCCTTAATGGTATGGGGCACACAGAGAAGTGGCTGCTGCCTGAGTGGCTCTTCAAGGTAAACGTCACTTGAAACACATCTTAGGAGCTGCCTCGCACATTTAGGAGGGAGTGGCCCTCTTGTGGACGGGGTTTCACTGACCTGTCATCTGATCCCCTAGGCCCCCCATGATACATCAGTGCAGGCTCCATGGAGGGCGTGGTAGCCAAGCATGATGAGGATTCTTAACAATCAGCCAAGTTCTGATTTCTCAAAAAGTGAGCTCGTCTTGATATTCTTGGTAATATCAACTTTCAAACCTCTCCTTGGATCGCCCACCCAATATTTATTTTGGGAACAGCTTAAATCGAGAGAAAAGCTATTTATTTAATAAGTTAAACAAAAGCTGTTGCAGGGATTCCTCGTGAGTGGGAGGCTGGATGGGGTGATTTCTCAAGTCCTCGCCAACACCATGGCTCTAGGATTCAGTTCCGCCTTCCTTCTGATCACATGCAATTACACAGGCAGGGGGACGCAGAGCGATGGAAGACCACGCATTAGCGTGAGGGCTGTTATGACCATGGAGGAATGCGCAGGATCAGGAAGAATCCCTGGGGGTGAGGGTCCTCAGCCAGAGCTGCGGCCTGTGAGCCAGTGGCTGAACTCCAGGTGCCAACAAGGTGCAGTTAACGTCAGTTGTCAGTAACCACGTTTAGTCAAGGGAGCATCGTCGCAATAAACGCAGACCAGGGCAACAGCAGGCAGAAGTACTGAGAAGGCAAACAAAGCAAGAGCAGATGAAGCAAGTGGTGATAGAGAAGCAGACATCGATCTTCCCTTTGGAACGAAGGGAAGGTGTATCATGAGTTAAGCCGTTAGTTGCAGTGGCCGGCCCTGGGTTCCTGGAGATGCAGGAAGGAGGGGCCAGCAGTGCCGGCTGCCTCCCTCTGTAGCCGCTGCTCATTCCCCGCTGCAAGGCCTTTGCTTTGGGTTCGGATGTGCTCACTTCCTCTTTCTTTTCTCCTTTCTCTTCTCTCCTTCGTCCTTTTTTTTTTTTTTAATTTTTATTTTTGGCTGTGCTGGGTCTCTTGCAGCCTGTGATCTTCTCTTGCTGTGCACAGGTTCAGTTGCCCTGCGGTGTGTGGGATCCTAGTTCCCCAACTAGGGATCGAACCTGCATCCTCTACATTGGAAGGCGGATTCTTTACCACCGGACCACTAGGGAAGTCCCTCCTTCTTCCTTTTAAAGCAGTGTTGGCCGCCATATGCCCCCTCTGATTGGTGGGCTCCCCTTCTCCTCAGACCTTCCGCCACTGCCCATGTAACTCACCCGTCCAACTTAAGATGTGTGATTAGATCTGTAGTTTAGAAACATAACTATTAATTACTTGTGACTAAGATTTGAAAGAAAGAGCCCTCTCCTGCTAGGCCCCCGGAGAAGCAGTCAGAGCTGAGAAGGCCAGGGGGAGGGAGTCTGGAGCCCAGCACATCATTTCAGGTGGGTGGGGACCCCCCCCGCCCCCCGCACCGGGAGCCCCCCGGCCACTAGGAAAACTGCTCTTATAGCAACACAACCTCCTTCTGTGCAGACCCACTGGCCTTCTCAGTTCCCATCCTTAGCCTCCCCACTCTTTCTCTCTAAAGTTTTATTAATGTAGTTTTGGCTACAGTGGGTCTTTGCTGCTTTTCGAAGGCTATTTCTCTAGTTGTGGTGAGCAGGGGGCTGCTCTTCGTTGCAGTGTGTGGGCTTCCCATTGCGGGGGCTTCTCTTGTGGAGAACAGGCTCTCGGGGCTTCAGCAGTTGCAGCACACGGACTCCGTAGTTGCTCTTTTGGGCTCTAGAGTGCGGGCTCTGTAGTTGCGGCACATGGGCTTAGCTGCTCTGCAGCATGTGGGATCTTCCCGGACCAGGGATCGAACCTGTGTCCCCTGCATTGGCAGGCGGATTCTTATCCACTGCGCCACAAGGGAAGATCCTCCCCTCTCTTTGATAGCAGATAATCTTCAACTCATTCTATTTTGGGGGGTGCTGCACTACGTCTTCATTGTGGTGCTCGGAATTAGCGAGCAGATTCAGTAGTTGTAGCTTATTTTGCCCTGAGGCATGTGGGATCTTAGTTCCCCAAGCAGGAATCGAACCCACGTCTCGCAAACTGGAAGGCAGATTCTTAACCACTGGACCACTTTCAAAATCCATTCAGATGTGTAAATGTGCTTCCCTGGCTCTCCACTTCCTCCTGTCATTCTTGTCTTTCCTTTCTGCCTCCTCTTCCTTACTCTGGACCCCCAGCCCCCAGCGGCACTCGTTCACTGTGGTTCACTGTCCAGCATCGGCCGTCAGACGTCAGTCCCAGCTCCTCCACCTCTAGGCCCATAGTCTCAAAGATGGGAGTATCTTTACTTGGGTGCCCCAAATGGAACTATCGCCTTCCCCTTTCAAAATGGGGTTCCTTTCCCATATCACCCCATTTTATCCCAGTAGAACCATTATTTTTTAATCTTCAAAATTAGGGCCCTCAAGTCGTATCTGCCCATGGCATCTTCCCTGAAATCCCAAGTTTCTGATTTCTTTGTTTTGGAGTCACCTTTTCCTCTTCCCTCTCGGGGCCATGACTCCCAGGGGCTTAACCCAGATTTCTGACAGAGTCTCCTGGTTGGTTTCTCTGCCTCTAATCTTTCTCCCTTCCA
This sequence comes from Bos mutus, assembly GCF_027580195.1. Taxonomy (NCBI): domain Eukaryota; kingdom Metazoa; phylum Chordata; class Mammalia; order Artiodactyla; family Bovidae; genus Bos; species Bos mutus. Next base: position 20,844,474 of record NC_091620.1, on the reverse strand, counting down.
ATCCTGTCTAAGACTCTGCCAGGCTTGTTTTCCCAGAACGGCTTTCATCATACCAACTTCCTTCCTCCAATTTGCTACCCCATGCAATCCAAGTTCTAATTGCCTCCCAGCCCCTGAGCAGCCATTCCCATCTTTTTATCCCATCCTGTTTCTGTTTAATAACTTCTTTCAAGACCGTATCTTCCCTTCTTACTCCTTACTTTTCTGTGTCACCTTCACCTGAAGCGCCTTCTCCATCTCCTATTCAAATCGTAAACATCTTCAGAGTCCAGCTCAAGGCTCTTTATTAGCCTCACCCAGGCTCTTCCCCCCAGGAGCCCCAGACTGCTCTCTGTGCCCCCTTGCTCACTGCCTCTCACAGGAGGCATCACACCAGCCTGGAGACCTCTCTGTTAGATACCGTTTGCTTTGTCTTTGCAGGTCACGATCCCGCTGTTTACAGACTTGGGATGACCCCAGTGTGCCTTCAGACTCATCTACTCAGTTCTTCAGTTTACTAGTCCAAACTCTTCAGCCTGACCTCTGTGGAGCTTGTGACCTCACCTTTAGCTCCTCATCTCTAGATTGGACAGTTCCTGCACATTCTGCCGGCACCCAAACGACCCCTGGCCAGAAGGCCCTGCTTGCTAGCTCTTTAAAAAAAAGTGTTTTTTTGTGTGTTTGTGGTAAAGTCACATAATATAAAAGGTACTATTTTAACTGTACAGTTCAGTAGCACTAAGTATGCTCACATTGTTGTGCAAGTCTCACTATGATCTGTCTCCTGAATTTTGCACCTTCCTAAACTGAAACTCTGTCCCCATTAAACACGAACTCCCCATTTCCGCTCCCAGTCCCCCGGTCTCTGATTATGCAGTCCTATCTCTGCCCAACATTCAGTTCTAGTTCTTCCCCCAGAGACTTTATTGGTACATTCCAGAACTCTCTTCTTTCCCTTCACTCACCTTCATTAAGGCTAATTCTTTCTAGGTGTAGCAGTTTGATCCTTCCAAGTAAGCTTTAAGCTTCTTGATGAAAAACCACGACATCTTTTCCTGGACACCCATGCCTCTGCCCCTAGTCTTACATATTAGGTGCTTACTGAAACACAACTTGTCTTATTTTGCCTCACACCATGCACCTGGCCACCATTCTTCTAGATTCCCTTTAAAAGTTCTGGATCAGGGATCAGGAGACCTGGGTTCTACACCTGTTCCTGGTTAAGTCTCTTAATTGTTATGAGCCTAAGTTGTCTCAACTCTGAGACGGTAAGAATAATTCCTACTTGGTTACCTTATATATTGGGGTAAAGATCAATGGAGTGTCAATAATTCTCTCACTCAATAATTCAATGTTGTGTTATAGATATGACCAAGCTATTAAGGGCCAGTGAGCCAAGAATTTTCAACCCCACTGAGTTATTTTCATGGAACAATTTCCATGAGAAATGGGGAGGCAAAATCAAAATTTTCTTCTTAGAAACTATCTCAGTGCCAATACTGCTGCTGCTGCTGCTGCTGCTGCTAAGTCACTTCAGTCGTGTCCAACTCCGTGCGACCCCATAGATAGCAGCCTACCAGGCTCCCCTCTCCCTGGGATTCTCCAGGCAAGAACACTGGAGTGGGTTGCCATTTCCTTCTCCAATGCATGAAAGTGAAGAGTGAAAGTGAAGTCGCTCAGTCATATCCGACCCTCAGCAACCCCATGGACTACAGCCTTCCAGGCTCCTCCATCCATGGGATTTTCCAGACAAGAGTACTAGAGTGGGGTGCCACTGCCTTCTCCACAGTGCTAACACTGCTGCTGCTGCTGCTGCTAAGTCGCTTCAGTCGTGTCCGACTCTGTGCGACCCCACAGACAGCAGCCCGCCAGGCTCCGCCATCCCTGGGATTCTCCAGGCAAGAACACCGGAGTGGGTTGCCATTTCCTTCTCCAATGCATAAAAGTGAAAGGTGAAAGTGAAGTCGCTCAGTCATGTCTGACTCTTCGAGACCTCAAGGACTGCAGCCTATCAGGCTCCTCCATCCATGGGATTTTCCAAGCAAGAGTACTGGAGTGGGGTGCCATTGCCTTCTCCGGTGCTAACACTACTGGAACCAAATACTAGAAGTTTTGATGGGGGAGAGCCTTTGGAAGCACAGATTTATTAATAAGAGAATTCATCTTGGGTAAAGAGAAGGGGGGAATTGGAGTTCTGATGGGTACATCAAAGTTGGGAGATGCTTCAAAGGCAGCTAAGACCTTGGTCTGTATATCCCCAATCCCAAGTGCCCCCTAGTCCAGCTGCTACTGCAGTCCTCTTCAGGCAGAACCTTGGCAAGTTGCTAAAATACTTAATGATTTTGTATCAGAAGGTCAGGCATTGCCAGTCTTTCTTAAGGAGGGTTCTCCTCCTGAACCACAGGAGACAGAAAATGACCTGAGTCACTGTCATCTTTCTAGGCAGCACCCCAGGTATCCAGGGGAGAAGCTGACTTTTTTTTGCAGATTGTCTTTTTTTGTTTTTATTTTTTCAAATTGGAGTATAATTGCTTCACAATGTTGTGTTGGTCTCTGCTGCAGAACACCGTCAATCAGCCAGGTGTGCTGTGTGCTGTGCTGTGCGCTTAGCTGCTCAGTCGTGTCCTTTGCGACCCCATGGGCTGTATGTAGCCTGCCAGGCTCCTCTGTCCATGGGGATTCTCCAGGTAAGAATACTGGCGTGGGTTGCCATGCCCTCCTCCAGGGGATCTTCCCAACCCAGGGATCGAACCCAGGTCTCTCACATTGCAGGCAGATTCTTTACCAGCTGAGCCACCAGGGAAGCCCTAAGAATACATATATTCCCCCGCCAATCGCACCCCTCCAGGTCGTCACAGAGCACCGAGCTGCGCTCCCTGTGCTGTGTGGCAGCTCCCGTCTAGCTGCCTATTTTACACATGGCAGTGTATATATGTCAACACTACTCCCTCAGTTCATATCCCCTCTCCTTCCCCCTGCATCTACAAGTCCATTCTGTACATCTGTGTATCTATAACTGCATCTCTATTCCTGCCCTGCAAATAGGCTCATTAGTACCATTTTTCTAGATTTCATATATATGGAGCTGGCTCTTTACATACAGTCTAGGGCAGGAGGGCTTCATTTCCCTGAAGCTCTGACTGCAGAAGGAGAGATGCTGACCAGCAGATGTATTTCTCAGTGAGGCCATTTCTCAGACAGCATGTGGCCAACCAAAACCAACAGGGCCCCTATTTTTCTGCTGCCAGAAGGGACAAGGGGCTTACAGAAGCCCCAGCCTGTGGGCTCCGCAGAGCTCCAACCCCAGGCTGGGGCTTTGGTAAGGCTAGAGTGAGGTTGCTCCCTGGCCTCCTGGGGTCCTGGGATGGGCCTGCGGTTAATACCATCATCAAGTCACCACCTCCTGTCATCCTACAGCTTCTGCAGCAGGACCCGTTTCCTCTTTACTCCCTGCCCTTGGCCTAAACCTTTCTAAGGATGTGTCCCTAGCCTGGGACCCGGTGGTGCTACAGCTGCATTCTCTTTCCTGCCCTTTCTTCCTGTCTCACCTTTACGCCTTTATTCAGGTCTCTCGGACCCTTCTTCACACTCTAATCTCCACACGAGGACAGAGCTCATCTTCATTGGGTTTCCTACTAAGCCGCTTCAGTCGTGTCCAACTCTTTATGACCCCATAACCTGCTAGATTCCTCTGTCCATGGGATTCTCCAGACAAGAATACCTTCTCCAGGGGATCTTCCTAACCCAGGGATCAAACTCAGGTCCCTTAAATCTCCTGCACTGGCAGGCGCGTTCCTTCCCACTGGTGCTACGAGGTTTAGTCACTTCTAAAACAGACCTCTTTACAGCTTCACAACCTGTTATTGCATGTTAAAAACAACTGGATACTGAGGTTCAGACTAGCTTGCTCTACGGCTCAAAAATCACCTTTGGATAGGTTTATTTGGCAAGAAAACTTTTTATCAAATACAGACTGTTCACAGGGTGGCAATGTGAACTTTTCTGGAAGGGCCGTTCCCCCAGGTTAGTTCAGTTCAGCTGCTCAGTCATGTCTGACTCTTTGCGACCCCATGGACTGCAGCACGCCAGGCCTCCCTGTCTACCACCAACTCCTGGAGCTTAACCAAACTCATGTCCACTGAGTCGATGATGCCATCCAACCGTCTCATCCTCTGTCATCCCCTTCTCCTCCTGCCTTCAATCTTTCCCAGCATCAGGGTCTTTTCCAACGAGTCAGTTCTTCACATCAGGTTGCCAAAGTATTGAAGTTTCAGCTTCAGCATCCGTCCTGCCAATGTATATTCAGGGTTCATCTCCTTTAGGATGGACTGGTTGGATCTCCTTGCAGTCCAAGGGACTCTCAAGAGTCTTCTCTAACACTACAATTCAAAAGCATCAATTCTTTGGCGTTCAGCTTTCTTTATAGTCCAGCTCTCACATCCACACATGACTACTGGAAAAACCATAGCTTTGATTAGACGGACTATTCCCCCAGGTACAGCCTACCTATTCCTGGGTGCTACTGTCTCTCTCTCCTGGGGAACGGGGAGAAAGCAGCGCTGGGGAAAAGAGAAAAGCCTTTGGGGTTTCAAGTGGGATATAGTAGACATATGAGAAAAGTAAAAACAATCAATTTATTGACTAAGAACCTCAGAACAAACTCAAATAGAATTTGCGTGACCACGGTTGACTGCTGTCTTGTCTACCACAGGGTATTTGCTTTTCCCTTATACCTGACTCAGGCTTTCTTCAAATCCTCTCTGTAAAAAGAAGTGTGAGAGAGAAACAATAGAATGAAAATCATTGTTTACTCTCTGCCCACGAACCATGGGCACGGAGGCTGATCTGAGACCTGCTGCGGGCCACATGGCCTGCAGGGAGGGCTTTGCTCTTACACCTGTGACCACGTGTTCTCCGTAGCCTGTGTGTTTCCAAATCCTGTTTTGATGGCTGAACTCATCTGTGACTCACAGTTCTTTCAGCTGGTGCTGAGGAGTGGGGCTGCCTCTTGCTCAGGGCTAGCCAGTCGGGATACTGAACAAGGAAAGAATTATTCCAAGAAACAGAAGGTATCTGAGTTTCCCTGGCAGATCCAGTGACAGAGAAACTCCTAGGCCTCAGATCTTGGCAGGAGATAGGAAGTGCTTTGAGCACCAACAATGGGAGCTGCACATAATGGAGGGAAAGAAAATCTGAAAAGTCCAAAGAACGTAAACATGGATGTTCCATTCTCTGATCTGCTGTCTCACATTCCAGAAGGTCACAGCTTCCAACAGACACTCTTTATTCTGACAATCCCGGTGGTGTGCTGGCCTGCTGACGCTGGGTGGGGGTGGAGCAGATCATCTATAATATTTGTGGGCTTCTGTGGTATAAATGAGGGCTTCCCAGAGGGTGCTAGTGGTAAAGAACCCGTCTGCCAATGCAGAGACTTAAGAGACGTAGGTTCGATCCCTGGGCCAGGAAGATCCTCTGGAGGAGGGCATGGCAACCCACTCCAGTTATTCTTGCCTGGAGAATCCCATGGACAGAGGAGCCTGGCGGGCTACAGTCCACAGGTCACAAAGAGTCAGACACGACTGAAGCGACTTAGCACGTACAATGCTGTTTATATGCATTAGGGACCAAACGAACTTTAAATAATAGCTCCAGGTAAAACTGGGTTCTTGAGACATTTGAAAAAAACAGACAAACAGAAAAGATATAAAAGCTAAATTCAGTTAGACTCTGGGGTACAGTTTAACCTTGACAGACCAGCACTTTCCACATTCCAACCTGGAAACTAGAGACAGTAACTGATAAGAAGCAACTAGCCCAGAGACCTCTTCAACTCTGTCTCCAGCGGTCCTTCAAGCTCACCTGTGTTCTGAAAGCGTGTGGTCCAGCAACTGTCACCAACAGGCTGAAGGGGTGCCTGGGCATCCCACAGAGCTCCTACGGGGACCCTCTGTCCTCACACCTGACCACTCGCTTCACTGCCACCACCCTCCACCCTCCACGCCTCTACACTCAGGCTTCTGACTGAAAAAACCCTCACCGGGTCACTCTGCGTTCATCTTCCCTTTCCCCTTGTCATCTGCTTTGTTCTCATCCTCCTTTCTCAACTATCCCAATAAGCTTATCCCCCTGAAAACTCCCTCCCTCATCTCACCACGTGGCTTCCGTCTGCACCGCTGTGTTAGAACACTCCCCGTGGAGGACGCAGAGCATCCCCTCGGATGGCCTCTGTGGCGGCAGTGAGGTGGGTCTGAGACCACACTGTGGCCCTATTTCTTCGCTGGCTCTTTTGCCCTCTCCACCACTGACTTAATCCTCCCCTTGACTTTCTTTTTCTAAATAATTTTATTTGTTTATTTTTGGTTGTCCTGGATCTTCGTTGCTACACACAGCCTTTCTCTAGCTGTGAGGTGCAGGTTGTTCATTGTGTGGTGACTTCTTTCGTAGAGCACGTGCGTCGGCGGTTGTGACACACAGGCTGGGTGACCTCACCGCATGTGGGACCTTCCCGGACCAGGGATCGAACCCGTGGCTCCTGCATCAGTAGGTGGATTCTTTACCACTGAGCCACTAGGGAAGCCCATCCCCTTGACTTTCAACTGGGTCCTCCTTCTGCATGTGCACTCATCTGAAGAACACAAAACGGACAAGTCTAGTGTCTGGTCCTAACTGCCCCCGAATTCTATACCTTAATTGTCCAGATAAACATCCCACGGATACTGGAGAGCGACAACACACCACACAAGCAGCTTGGAGTCCCTCATCCGTCTTATTATAGGTACTCTGTCCCCAGCCTGTCATCAACACCCGCACAACAACAGTTTCCAAATGCTTAGAATTCCTTTCCCTTGGTTGCCCTTCCTTCTTCTTATCTTGCATTCAGTACTTTATGAAACCCAGAAGATTCCTTTTCTGTAAAAGATCTGACTTTTGTCATCCCCATTTTCTCAGCAGATGCCCCAGCGATGTAGGCACTGACCCAGCTCTCCTGGGTTGGACTCCTGTCTTCAGCCCCTTGGCCATATTCATCAATCAATCCGTCTCCTAGTCATAATTTTTATTCCATTACTCACTTTCCAGAAATTGACAACTGCTCTTTATTCTCACTACCTTACCAAATTCATCCCTTTTTAAAACTGGTACCTGGTACTTGACTTTCTCTTACACGCATAGTCACTCCAGCTGGGACACCCAGGCCTCAGCTAATCTAAGCCTGCTACTCACTTGAGGATCACCCAGAACTGGGGGTTCAGTGCAAATACTTATGGCGTGACCAGTTCATCTTGACCTTTGGGAATGTTCTTCAGTTGTTCTGTTTCCAACTAGACTGTGAGTTCTTTAAAATCAGTTAAGTCAGTAAGCAGAACTTTTTAAAACAAAAACAAAAACATGGTGATGCTTAGATGGTGGTTTCAATACGGCAGTTACTTAATATACTGTGCTGATGGGCAGTGACCATTAGTAGCCAGAAGTCAGTTTCTACGAGGGCCAGCAACATTGCACAAGCAAAACTATGATGAACCTGTCTTGAAAAGCAGAAACAGAGACACAGAGGTAGTAACAAACATATGGATATCAAGGGGGAATTGGGAGATTGGGACTGACATATATGACACTCTGTATAAAATAGGTAACTAAGGAGAACCTATTGTATACCTCAGGGAACTCTACTCAATGCTCTGTGGTGACCTAAATGGGAAAGAAATCCAAAAAAAGAGGAGATATGTGTATACTTACAGCTGATTCACTTTGCTGTACAAAAGAAACTAACACAACATTGTAAAGCAACTATACTCCAATAAAATTTTAAAAAAGAAAAATAAGAAAAAAAAAATACACCTAGAAAAAGACAGATGACATGGTGAGTACATTTCTGGAAACTGCAATTTTTCAAAATAATTTATTGGTATGGGTGAAGAGCAAGTATTTCACTCTTTGGGCTTTCCTTTTTTCATTAAAAAGGTCAATATATATGTGTTAGGTAAATCAGAGTTTTAAAGAGGTGGGAATGCGCAGATATCTTTAACCTGCAACCCAGTGACCATGAGTTCAGCCTTCTGAGACTCGAGAAGGGGTGCTGGCCAAGGGGTGCTCTTGTGAGAGGGGCTGTCACTATGTCACTAGGATAACACAGAAATCCAAGGCTCACTCGAACCACTAAAGACCCTCTGGCACTTCTTAAAAGTCAAAGGTCAGGTGGCCAAATGTCATTTTATGGACTGGCAAATATCATCTTCCTCCTTGAGGTTTTAACTAGACAGATAAGACACTCCAGAAGAAACTGTTCCACCATGTAAATGACTCTCTGGGAGTTGGTGAGGATGCTTAGAAAGTGCAGACATTCTTTGAGGATGCCACAAATGGATGCAATCATTTGTTAAATGGCACCAAGAGACCTTATTGTTGATGGTATAACCTGCAGTCATTTTGGCTGATCCTTTCAATTCCTCCTTGAAGTGCCATGGAACAAAAATATGCTAAGCAACATATTCAACAACTTTGTAACAATATTTAAAAAAAAAATAACATTAAAGAAATTTAGATTACAAATCTAACACAAAAGCTATTCACTTAAAATTTTTCATATCATTTTAATCACAGTCCACATACAATTTTGCATTCTTTTGTCTGTAACCCCTCCTATATACTTTTGATCTTTATACTTATAATACAGACTCCACCTGACTCTTAATACTCCATTTTCAAGCTTTTATTCTTCATTGCTCATTTGTTGATTCTGTTGTCTCTGACATTCAATTCTAATATCCAACTGTCCAACAATAGTTGGATAATTACATATATGCTGGTAGCTCAGAGGGTAAAGCATCTGCCTGCAATGCGGGAGACCAGGGTTCAATCCCTGGGTCAGGAAGATCCCTGAAGAAGGAAATGGCAACCCACTCCAGTATTCTTGCCTGAAAAATCCCATGGATGGAGAAGCCTGGTAGGCTACGGTCCAGGGGGTCACAAAGAGTCAGACACGACTAAGCGACTTCACTTTCACTTTTAAAAATCAATTAGTCATAATTTTAAGGAATGAGATGATCAGGTGAAAGGATTTAAAACTATTTATGGCTGCTGTTATAATTGGCTAAATTGATCTTTAGTAGCATTGTACAAACACAGAGTTTCAAATTCAATTTTATGATTTTTGATCTACCTCTTGCATTAAGTCACTGCTGTAGGATCCTAAAAGAGTGACTGCCATTTCAGAAATGGCATTGACTTGTTGGTTTTTATTATAAGAAAACCAATAACAACGGGGAAGCTCTTACCAAAAAAGCCATAGTCCTTGGAGAAAGTTTGTACGTTTGTATAATATACAAAAACATATTGGTTAATCTCCTTTATACATAGAACAATCTGGTTTTATATGTAATAAGTGGTGAATACATTCTATTTCACCTGGGTTATCTTTTAGGTAAGAGAGAAGAGAGCATTTATGATTAAATAAATTAAAATTATATCAAATTTGAGTTAATTAAAATCAACAATATCTTATGCAACAATAGTCAGATGACTTACTATTAACCAAGTAAGTCTGATTAATGCTACCTGTTGTGGGAACCAGACATGATTTACTTTTAACTGGATGTCTGGTGAGACATCACTCACCTGCTTTGTCAAGTTGATTTCTTTTAGATTGACTTAGAAGAAATTAACAAATGAAATCAATTCTATTAGAATTTAATGCCATTATTTTTGTGACTAAAATTACAAATGTTATTCAGATATTCTGGGATTGTCTGGCTAATGCTAAAATTGCACATTTGATTGGATACTAGCTGTTGTATTTAGCTGATACAGAATCCAGCTCTGAATTCACATGGTTAATGGAGAAGTAAAAAACAACTGATGACTGTCTTTTATTCCTCTAAATGTAACTATTTACATTGATTGATTTTTGTCTATATGCCTTTTAGCTTTCAAGATATTTTGCAAATAATCAACCACAGAAGAATTTAAGTGGCAGGATCAACTTAACCTTTGCTTTCTAATGTGAGGTGTAGAATTTACAGAAGGTTCAATTCAATTTTCTTATCAAAAACAAGACCAAGAACGTGGCCATAACATTCCTTCCTTGGGGTTAATTAATCCCTTTAGATAACAATTACATTCAACAGTGGAGGGTTTATTATTCTGGGTAGGGAGTGACCTTTCTTGAAGAATCTCTCCTCCTACTAAGGAGGTCACAGTCTATCCCCTCGGCCAGTGGGCCACTGTGTACTCAGCTTGCTCTTAAGTCGTTTAAAAGGATGAACCATAAACAGCAACGGTGATCTCTCACTTTGAGGAGCTGGTGATCTGGCAGGGGAGATAGCTACATGAATAAAAACAGAGGTCACATAAATAAGGGCTTCCCAAGTGGTGCTATCGGTAAAGAACCTGCAGGCCGACGCAGGAGACATTAAGAGACGCAGGTTCAATCCCTGGGGTGGGACAATCCCCCGGAAGAGGGCATGGCAACCTTCCAGTATTCTTGCCTGGAGAATCCCATGGACAGAGGAGCCTGATGGGCTACAGTTCACAGGCTGGCACAGGGTCAGACACAACTGAAGTGACTTAGCATGCCTGCAACATTAATAAACACAGTTTTTCTCCTGCAGACTGAGAGAAAGATCTTAAAAACTTCTTAAATCCAGTTTTTCAAGACTCATTTGTGAATGAGAAAACACAGCTGTAAAAGGTTCTCATAAATTATCTGATGAGTACTGTTCTTACAGAGATTCCATCTGGTGAATGGAGAGATGACCCTGAAACCACAGAAACACAGTGGGAAATTCCTGGGTCTCACCAAATTGTTCCATGAGCAACAGTTCTACCACAGTCACCAAAAAACTTAAGCAATGAAGCAGAAAATCCTAGGATAATCAGAAAGATTATATCTCACAAAAGGCTTCAATAATGATTGTGCGACTACATCAACTGTGATGGGAAAAAACAGTCTACACACATTATAAATGTGTTAGTGTGGCTTTTAGAGGAAATGGATTAAATATAAAGAGCTATTGATGGCAGTCATATGGCAATGAGGTCAACACGACAGCCAGGCACAGGCATACCCATGGCTGAATTTTAAACTGGGATAATTAAGCTTTATTTACTTCCTGTCAGGTCCATCATTTTAATCTTATATTTATGGAGGTTCTAAGAGCAAAATGTGGCACCATTAACAGTTAGATGTAGTTCTTTACTGTGCTTTGTGTTCAGTCACTCGGTCGTGTCTCTTTGTGACCCCATTGACTGTAGCCCGCTAGGCTCCTCTGTCCACGGAATTTCCAGGCAAGGATACTGGAGTGCGTTGCCATCTCCTTCTCCAGGGGATCTTCTTGACTCAGGGCTCAAATTCATGTCTCCTGTGTCTTCAGCATTGGCAGGCAGAGTCTTTACCACTACACCACCTGGAAGCCCTAGTTCTTTACTAGCTCTACTGAAAGATTTGGTTTGAATTGTTCTCAAATTGCTTTCGGACGCTGGGCAGGTGAGAACTTAGAGTAGAGGCTGAACATTTTCATCTCTCATTACCGGTTGGAGAGTCCAGCCTGAGAAGACTCAGAAGTCATACAAGAAGCTGTTCTTCCTTCAGTAGAAAAGCTGTTCTTCCTCCCCGCACAACTGATGGAGGGGTGACAGAGTCAAAGGGTCCCTCCAAGGACCGTCATTAAGATTCTAGACTTTTACAAGGCAGGAGTGACATGACTTAATTACTGATCATTCCCGTAATCGGCAGTGAAGGGAGTGCAGTGGGGCTGGGGTCACACCTCTTATCCTGATACTCAAACTGGATTGTTTTCAACCAAATTTAAACATCTTAGTGTTTCGTTTTTCTTTTTTTTTTTTTTACATCTTCTAGTTTTAACTACAACTTGAAAAGTAACACTCTTAAAACCCACAATTTGAAATAGTTGAACCCAAAGGAGTAATTTGCAACAGAAAGAACATTAAGATATTTTTATAATACTTGAAAACACAGTATTACAAGTGGAATTCAGTGACGTGAAACTGGCATGTCAAACACAACAGAAGATTACAAGAGTAAAGGCAGAATAATTAAAAGAAATAGTAATTATACCAAAGACAGGTTTATAGAAAACCACACTGGTTAACTTTGTATTTATAGACTTCAAAAGAACTGTGAACGTGACATTTTCTCTAATATTGTGATTGCTCTGTACCCAGCTTTATGCCAGTCTCTATAAAGACTGCTGAATACAGATCAGAAAATCAAAGTAGATTAAGAACTATTTCTATGGTCTGTGCACCCAAACAGACTGGACTCCCTTACAGTGCTTTGAACTCTGAGTAAAGTTCTAACGCAGCGACTACAATGCATCTATTAGAAACGGGCATTACCAGAATCTAAGCATTGAGTGCTACAGTTGAGATGGGCAATGCAGACTGTTTTAATTCCTCCCATTTGTTCACTACAGGCAGACCTCAGAGGTTTGGTTCTAGAACACCAAAATAAAGTGAGTCACATGAGTTTTTGGTTTTCCAGTGTATATAAAAGTTATTTTTACATTATACTGTGGTCTATTACGGAGAAGGCAATGGCACCCCACTCCAGTACTCTTGCCTGGAAAATCCCATGGATGGGAGAGCCTGGTGGGCTGCAGTTCATGGGGTCGCTAAGAGTCGGATACGACTGAGCGACTTGACTTTCACTTTTCACTTTCATGCACTGGAGAAGGAAATGGCAACCCACTCCAGTGTTCTTGCCTGGAGAATCCCAGGGATGGGGGAGCCTGGTGGGCTGCCGTCTATGGGGTCACACAGAGTTGGACACGACTGAAGTGACTTAGCAGTGGTCTATTAAGTGTCTAAAAAAGGGTACATACGTTAATTTAAAAGTATGTTGTTGTTGCTGCAAAATACTAGCCATCATTTGACAAGGCAGGGTTGTCACAAACTTTCAATTTGTAAAAACCACACTATCTGTGAAGTACAATCAATCACGGTATGTTGGTATTTACAGTCTTAGTTGAAAATGACACATTTGTGATTTAACATTATGATATACTGTTCTGCATTTTTGTAAAAAGATTTTTATTAATTCTTATAATTTGTCTATAGTTCACTTATTCATTCATTCATTCAATATTTATCTAGTGACAACAACACATGCTCTGCATTGTTTTAGATCCTAGAGATAGCACAGTGAATAAAATAAACACATGCCTGGCAAACATTGCTGCCCTCATGGAATTTACATTCTACTTCGTATAATACTTGGAATGCTAATAGAATTGATTGGCTATTGACTTAGTGATTTGAAAATACGTTACATTTAAGTTGGTATGAGATTATACAATATCTTTGATATGGAAGACTGCTGCTGCTGCTAAGTCGCTTCAGCTGTGTCCGACTCTGTGCGACCCCATAGACGGCAGCCCACCAGGCTCTCCCATCCCTGGGATTCTCCAGGCAAGAACACTGGAGTGGGTTGCCATTTCCTTCTCCAACGCATGAAAGTGAAGAGTGAAAGTGAAGTCACTCAGTCGTGTCCGACTCTTAGCGACCCCATGGACTGCAGCCTACCAGCCTCCTCCGTCCATGGGATTTTCCAGGCAAGAGTACTGGAGTGGGGTGCCATCGCCTCTAGTCAAACTTATAAGAAAAATTGGGACAGTTTTAAATATGTCATATCAACTAATCATAAACTGACTATAGAAAGGTCAGTTCAAGTCTTATCTCCAGAGCATAAGAACTTTAAAAAAATAATTAAAGTAACATTTTTATTAATTCTGGGGTCAATTAAGGTCATTAAACCAGAATCATGATTTATTTAGTCAGGTGGGTTGTCCTCCACATAACTATCCCATCTTTAACTCCTGTTATATTTAAAGAATTTAAATTTTACTATTCTCAGTCACAGTATGATTTAATATTTTATAATGCATTCAGTATCCTTGCAAAAAAAAAAATAATGCAAGTTGGAACAAAGCCAAGAAGGCAAAATTACCACCTGCAACAATTAAGACAAATATTTTAACAGCCATAAATCTGTCTAGAACAGAAAGTCCCAGTGGTTAGAACAGTGGTGATTAGAAAAGCAGTGGTTGGAACATTTTAATGAAAAAAAAAAATTGGGGGGGGGGAAAGGGTAGGTGTCAGGGGAGAAGATGGCCAGGAACTGATTATTAGAGACCTACAGAGTCACCCCCACCTACTCTGGAGCCCAGGGATGGGCTGAGAACGCGGAGCCTGAAAGGGTGTCAGCTGGGAAGAAACAGAAGGAGCATGCTGGCTGGCAGCGAATGAAGAGAGCGGTGGCGGGCGCCTGACCTTGACAGTGATGTACTCTGGTTCTCATTCATATTCTGTCAGCTCTGCTCTCCCCCTCACAGAGGAAGAGTCGGCCAGTCACCAGTGCTTCTGAGCACACTGCCAAATTCCCCCTCTCCGAGCGGCAGTCCAGCTTCGCCTGCTTCTTTTTGTAAGACTAAATGGAGGAAGATGAGATTGGGGGAGCCCCTGGGGACTGAGGTCTGTGGGGCCATCTGTGTTTGACTCTGGGCAGGTGGGGAGGGGGAGGGCAGGAAGATTCAGGCAGGGCGGGGCCAGGTGCCTGCATTTGAGTTCCCTCTCACTGTTTCAAGTGGGTCTTCGCTGTCCTTCGACCTGCAAGGGCAGCAGGTACCTGGAGGAAGTCTGCTTTTAAAACCATCTATTTGCAGCACGTTGTCTGGCGAGGGTAAAGCCCGTTTACAAAGAGTGGTGTTCAAAAACCTGTTGACTTTCGGTTTGGGGATCTTCAGTATAAACACAATAGAGAAGCTATATGTACCCCAAAATAATCATGGTGCAGCAGAGAAACTACACATATGCCAAAATAATTATGGTGCCGGTAATTACAACTTGTGTGGCCTTCACAGTGCATAGGTGTCTTGCCTGACACCCTCTCCTCCATCCCCCGTCCCTCTGAGATGTGCTGAAGGCGGCTTATCAGAGCAGAGAGGTCGGATTTCACACTATGCAAAGTGAGGGAGATGTCTATCTTTAATCTTTTAATCCTTTCCCCTTATCCCACATATAAAGCAACAAGAAACATTACACGAGAAACTGCTTGGTATTGATTAGGTAAAATGGTGACTTAAAGAAAGCAGGGATCCACAAGGACCAGGACAGCCTGAATCCATGGGGGGTGGGGGGCGAGGTGTGGGCGGAGCTTGAGCAGGTAAAGTGTTGGAGGGAAAGGTGGGGAGACAGGCCCTTGGCTTGTGGATGATGTAGGAACAGGAGCACAGAGCGGGGCACCAGACAAGCTGTGAGGAGAAGAGCAAAAACGAATCTCAGGCCGATTGATCCAGCCTGGCCCCTGATGTCAAACCTGGCATGGACCCGACAGCAGCTCCCTTCCACAGAAGGAAGAAAAAGGAACACAGCAATCATGCTAATCAATTCATCTTCTGTTTCCAACATCAATTACCGGAGCGAATTAATTACTCCATTAAGTAGAAGGTTCTCTGTTGATTTAGGTCACTAATGAATATTACCAAGTAAAACTGGATTCATGATTCTGACGTTTTTGCTTCTCATACTCTCAAGACGAGAAAGGGGTGCTGGATGTGACCTTGGGGCTCCAGCCCCGGCCATTACCTCCCCTCCATTCACCCAGGCTCTTCTCTGTAAGAACCATCGAACTGAACCGTCCGAGGAGTCCAGACACCTTAGCATCTGCCTCTATCAGTCTTTAATGTTGGGATAAATGCTCTCATCTTTTCTGTGTCTGTGCTGTGTCTAATTTTAGTTTTATTGTACCAAACTGACTGACGTGGGTTTAACCGCTCTATCTGATGGACGCAACGTTGCTTCGTCAGACAGACAGATGCTTGTTCTTACAATTATTAGCCTGATGTTTTCTGACTAAAATATGGAACAAGATAGGGTATGTTTTCTCTAACAACACGTCCTGCTTGGTGACTGTCTCCTCACCAAACATTTCAAAGTGACTAGTTATGTTAAAAATACCAGCTAACCACTGAGAGAGGTGTGGCAGGCTGAAGCCCCTGGCCTCAGGGTATATTCACAGGCTTAGAGAGACAGGACACACGTGTCTCGATAAACAGCACCACAAGTCAGGGTATGGTCAGCTGGGTGGGACTGACTTGGGTTTTTTTGAAGGAGCTTTGAGGTGGACCCCCAGCTAGTGGTAAGGACTAGGAGAGGGCAAGGGTTTCTAGTTCAGGGACAAAGTGTGCCAAGCCAACTCTCATCTTGAGACTCAAAACCATGCACTTCCCCCCATGACACCTCAGCAGGTGACTGACGGCGGTTCTTGGTGGTTTTCCTACACTCAGCTCCTTCCCTGGTGCAAATCACTGCCACAGCAATGGTCTTCAAACACTCCTCCCATCAGGGCAGTCCCCTGCACAGGAGGACCAAGTGAGGCTGTCCCTCTACAACATGGTCCTAAGGTCCCTGGCTATACTCATCCTTGTTCCTGTGTCTGAGGAGAGGCCGGCATGCTCCTTCTGTGAGTGAGTGAAGTGAAGTCGGTCAGTTGTGTCCAACTCTTTGTGACCCCATGGACTGTAGCCCACCAGTCTACTAGGAGTCTGTGGCTCCTCCGTCCCTGGGATTTTCCAGGCAAGAGTAATGGAGTGGGTTGCCATTTCCTTCTCCAGAGCATCTTTCCAACCCAGGGATCAAACCCGAGTCTCCCACATTGCAGGCAGATGCTTTACCATCTGAGCCACCAGTGAAGGGACATGTAAAAACCAATTTCAGTTTTCAGGCCATGTTGTTGCAACTACTCACCTCGGCCCAGCAGGCGCAGGCACAGCCACAGTCTCCTGGCGATGAGGGGACGGGGCTGGCCTGTGGGCCATGGCTTGCTGACCCTTCAGCAGACATCCCGAGGCTGGGCCCCGCCATGCGGAGCTCTTGACTGTCCCCCTCGGGCCTTCCAGCCCAGAGGCTAGCCTCCTCACCTGGGGTCTCCTCACACTCACTGTGGACTGTCAGCGTCCCACGCTCTCTTCTGCCCACCTCACAGGCCCCTCCACCGTTACACGCATCTGCTCCCCCCAACAGCCCCCTTCAGCAGACACTTGTGGGCCGCCCGCTGTGTGCTCAGCACTAGGTACACGGAGTGCAAGGCCGGTCCTGGGTGTGTAGGGGTGACGGACGGGTGAGGATGATTTCGACAGCTCGGAGGAGCTGGACGAAGCTCCCCTGCCTCTGACCTGCCAGGGCACCTTCTCTCTACAACCAAACACCTCATGCTTCTGCATCTACAGCTGGCAGGAGCGGCCCCTTGGGAGAAGACCGCTCACCCAGTGCCTTGCACATGGTGGGTGCTCAAAAAACAGTGACCGAGGACTTCCCTGGTGGTACAGCAGCTAAGACTCTGCTCTCAATACAGGGGGCCTGGGTTAGATCCCGCATACCGCAACTAAGACCTGGCACAGCCAAATAAATATTAAAGGAAGAAAACCAAAACATGACTAAAATGAATTAAAGAAAATTTAAGTTAACAGTGCCTTATGTCTACCTGACACACGCATACAAATTTTAGAACTTTAAATAAGAACCTACTGTGTAACATAGGGAACTCTACTCGATACTCTGTAATGACCTACATGAGAACAGAGTTTAAAAAAGAATGGATGTATGTAGACATATAACTGATTCACTCTGTTGTACACCTGAAATGAACACAACACTGTATATCAACTACACTCCAACAAAAACTAAAAAAAAAAGTGTATTGGACCCATTGTATACCTTACACGTATGCAATGCTATATGTCAACTGTATCTCAATAAAGCTGGAAAGAATTTTAATAAAATAAATTTTTAAAATTATAAAAGTGTTTAGAACTTTAATATTTCTCAATAAATCCAACATTAAAGTGAGAGGACCGACTTCTACAGAAAACATGACTATAAAAGAAACTCGGTATTAAGTAGGAGCTGGACGCTAACATACGTATTTTTTTATGCATATCCCAAACAACAACAACAGCAACGCAACAGCTCTGTGATGATCCTTCTGGCCAGGCAAAGTGACTCTTACTTTGTGGACAAGCACTTGTGAAGATTATGCTAAGGAGATGTGGCCACTCCAAACAGATTAGAGCAGTGGAAATGGGGCTATGGAATCGTATTAGAAACCCCATATGCTTGGAGGGACCATCCTGAAATTAAACCTCCTATCAAGACACCTTCATGGGGTGCTGCCAGTTATAAATGTGCTACACTCGACTGGGAGAAAATTCCATGAAAGCTTACAAAAACCTTGCTAGAAGCATTAAAAATTCCTAGCCGTTTCATTATTTGTCATTCAGCAAATGTTAATATTTCTTTCTGTATTCCTACTGAAGCTTGAAATTAACATGGCTTTTTGTTTATTTCTTCATTTCTGCACTCTTGTCAGCTCATCTCAGGAATGCATTTTGTTGGTTGGCTGCTGCAGAGCCAAATAAAAAAAAGCCAAAAGACACTCACACCCTGACTAGTGAAAGCCTCTGCATGAAATTACATTTGTTCTTTAACCTCTCAGAAGTAGAACATTCCACTTAAAATAAATATTTAACACCTAGGACGCCTTCTTTCAGGAATCACTTTGACACGGACATTAGTCTCTCTCGGTACCCAATGCCAGAACCCTGGGGTGCAAAGCTTTCTACAGATGAAGCTGAGGGAGAGTGTGGATGGGGTCTAGGAAGGCTGGCAAGCAAGGGCGAACACAGAATTTGCTAAAGCAAATTGATCTCTGAAAATGCCCCTCCCCTACCCAAGACTCTTCAAGCAGAATTTAGCCCAAGTCTAAGTGGTTTTCAAACCAAGATGGGATGCAGGTCCCAGGGAAGGGCCCCTCTGCCCCAGGACTGGTTGTGTCGGATCCAGCCTGCTTCCCAAGGACCCGGCTCTACAAAGCCTCCTCCCCACCGGGAACCTGGGTGATTATCACCCCAGTTTAACTGGTGCCCTGACAGCTCCAGTGGGCATGTGGCTTTGGAACGAGAGCCCTGCCCTGGGACACTCGGAGTGGGCAGCCTCAGACTCAGGTACCCAGTAGTAAGTGCTTCCTTGCTGGCTCAGATGGTAAAGAATTGGCCTGCAATCAATGTGGGAGACCTGGGTTTGATTCCTGGGTCGGGACGATCCCCCTGGAGAAGGGAATGGCAACCCACCCCAGTATTCTTGCCTGGAGAATTTCACGGACAGAGGAGCCTGGCCAGCTACAGTCCATGGGGTCACAGAGAGTCAGACACGACTGAGCGACTCACTTTCACCCAATAGTAAGTTTATGTTGCCGACTTAAAATCCTGCCCCATGGGGGATGCCTTGGGTGTCTGGGGTATGCTGCTTTACGAAGGCTTTGTTTTGAAAAGTACAGACCGTGACAGAAATGGTACTGAATGTCCCCAGGAACAGAATTAACAGGGATGGTATCCAAAACTGGCTTAAGAATGCCTCCAAAGCAGCAGGTGATTTTTTAACTTGATGTTCAGATGGCTCAAGAGTCTTTACAAGACAGACTCTTGCTCACACCTGTGGGCATGTGTGTGTTTAAATGTGCTTCCAGAACTTTCCAACTAGGACAGAAGGGAACAGCTCTCCCGGTTCAGGACACAGCGCCTGATAAAGCTCGGAGGACAGCCTGAGGGTGGCGATGCGTGTCCTTTGAAGGCCGTTTCCGTGGACTGTGTCTCCTGTCTGTCATGAGGACCCCTGACAGACCACAGGGCCTCTGGTTAGACCACAGCATCCCCCGGGGCCGGGGTGCCTGCCCATGGAGAATATCGTGATGCTATATTCATCCTTCCTCCCGGCTGATGTTGACTCATTATATGACAAAGCCACTCTTCAATCTCTATTTCGGGTAGACTTTGCACTTTGGGGGAGCTGGTAACACGCCTCTCCAGATAAAAATGTACAGGAGAGGCCATTAAAGGCAGGCCTCTTAAGTCTTAATTGGGTCAATTTCTTCCCTGCCCCATCATGAAACCAATGTGACCTTTTCTCTGGTGTTGGCTTTTAATCCCTCTTGTTCTTGGCTCATCTTGATAATGGAAACCCATTGCCATCCCACATGAGGACGGCGGACAGGATGGAGGTGAGTACAGAGGAAGAAATCCTGCTTTTAGGGTCCTTCTGTGTTGCACAAATCTACTTCCAGAGCCAACTTCCTGAGTACCTGCTGTTTTACACGCTGAACCCCAAAGCTCCACCCACCTTCCCATCTCCTCCTCCCCTCAACCTGGACAATCAAAGAGGTGACTGTGAAAAATGATCTCCAATGATCACTAAATGCCGTGCTTTAAAAGTCACATTTTCTGTGAATCCAAATTAAGCTCTGTTTACTCCATGGAAATTAAGGTTGCCGCAGCTACCACCCAGAGGCACATTTAAATATTCTCACATGACATGTTCTGTTATTCCAGGGACAAGAGGTTCTCTTTAAGCAAAGTCCAGAATGCAGCCTGGACCCTGCACTGGCCAAGCCCAGTCCACTGCAGCATCCACAGGTCCTGGGAGCAGAGGGCCTCCAGTTCTCTGGGCCAGAATCTCGCCATACATCTCCGTGGAGCCACCTGTGTTCAGGAATGCCTCCCTCTGGACTGGGAGTTGCCCCAGCCCACAACAGCTTGGCCTCAGTGGGCTCTGATTTTTCTACCCCAGGAATCACAACTGCATCCCTCAGCTCTGGTTCCTTCTCTTAATATGCCACCTCTACTGCTGGCACATGGCTTGTGCCCCTCTGGGGACAGACCCTGGGTGATGCCGGGGCTCACAGGAACACACCGACGTGGCCCCCAGCTTCCACCTCTCCTTGGTGCTGCTGACTGTAGGCCACATTGCTTCCACGTGAGAAGGCAAACACCCCTGGGTGCCAATTATTAGCTCAAAATTCATGGCATCCCAGGCCCTTACAACTCAGCCCCGGTTACCTTGCCAGTCTCATCAATCATCACTGTGTATATTCACTCACTTTTTCATCTGTTCATTTAATCATAAAGATCCTCCGAGGCTCCAGTGAGTCAAGCATTGTGATAGACGCACACAGAGACACTAAATAACACCCATCTCTAGATGAGCTTCCTCAAGAAGCTCAGACTTGAGTAGTGGTAGCCGGATCTATCAGCACAGATGTGCAGTAAACGGTCAGGACGAAGGGTCCTGAGAACCAAGGAAGGAGAATGCAGTTCTCCATTTCTCGGGGCCCAGCTTGGATACCACCTGATGGGAAGCTCTCCCTCATCACTCAGCCTCCTCAGGGTCCTTTTTGGGGTCAGGGCAGTAATGAATGTACTCAACCTGGGCCCCCAGAGGCATGAACACCCCTCGAGAGCAGGAACAAGGCTCTGCTCCTCTGTGCTCTCCACACAACAGGCACCCTGGCTTGTACACGGCGGGTGCTCCGCACATGTCTACTGCTGATTCGAATGTACCTGACGGTAAAACTTAGGATCAGGGTCAACAGCAATCCTTCCTGAAGTATTCACTAGAAACCTGTTCCTCCTTCTGATGGAGGGGGCAGAAGTGTGCCAGACGTCTCCAGTCAGGAGTCTGACAGCCAGCCCCAGCTGTCCACTCTAAGCTGTGTGCTTTGCAAAGACCCTCCTCGGACTCCTCCGGACTATTGTATCTGCAGGACAGCAGAGGCCCCAGATGCGGAGCAGGTGGGAGGAGAGGTCCAGGCCTCAGGGGAGTGACACAGCAGCAGGATGAGACTTTCTGGTGGTGGATGGAGGACATGCCTCTCCTCTTAGAGAAGAGGCACATTCACCACTGACACACCATCCCATAAGGCCACTTAGTAATTACTGAACAAAACCTTGCTCTTCATGTGATACCGAGTATTACCCATTGCGGGGGGTTGGCTTTCAAACTCAAGAGTCTGGACTACAACCACTATGACCACGTCAAGCTTGTGTGTTACATACACACACATGGGTTACGTGTACCGAGATTAAAATACTGTAAGACACCATATTAGCTATCTGTTGCAAGGCTGACAAATTACCATGAAACTCAGTGGCTTTAAATAACAGTCATTATCTCATAGTTTTTGTAGGTGGGAGATACAGTAGCGGCTTAGCTGTGTGGTTTGGTTCAGGGTCTCTCGTGAGGCTGTAATTAACGTGATCTGCTTCTAAGCTCACCTACATGACTCCTGCCAGGAAGCCTCTGTTACTTTCTGGCTGTTGGCTGGAGGCCTCAGTTTCTTTCTATGTGGGCTTCCATTGGGCTGTTCACAATACGCACGCAGAGAGATTTTTTTCCCCACCTGTGAGTTTGAAGGCTGCAGATGCTTTACACAATGGCTGTGAAAATTTTAACAGGCTCAGAATTGGAGAAAGGATATTTATCTGTTTGTCTATCCACACACCTATACCTATAAACACAAACATAAACGTATGTGCTTTTTTTAGTGTGCGGGTGGTGGTGGTGGTTTAGTTCCTATGTCGTATCGGACTCTTGTGACCCCATGGACTGTAGCTCACCAGGCTCCTCTGTCCATGGGATTTTCCAGGCAAGAATACTGGAGTTGATTGCCATTTCCTTCTCCAGGGGATCTTCCGACCCAGGAATTGAACTTGGGTGTCCTACATTACAGGCAAATTCTTTACCGACTGAGCTATGAGGGAAGGCTAGTGTGCGGGTAAGTGACATTAAGTACATTCACATTGCTGTGTGATCACCATCACCATCCATTTCCAGAATTCTTTTCATCTTGTAAAACTGAAAGTCTGTACTGATTAAATAACAATACCCCATCTCCCCTCTTCCCTTCCCCTGGCAACAATCACTCTTTCTGTCTCTATGCATTTGACTGCCCTAAGTACCTCATTGGAGAAGGCAATGGCACCCCACTCCAGTACTCTTGCTTGGAAAATCCCATGGGTGGAGGAGCCTGGAAGGCTGCAGTCCATGGGGTCCCTGAGGGTCGGACACGACTGAGCGGCTTCACTTTCATTTTTCACTTTCATGCATTGGAGAAGGAAATGGCAACCCACTCCAGTATTCTTGCCTATAGAATCCCAGGAATGGGGGAGCCTGGTGGGCTGCCATCTATGGGGTCGCACAGAGTCGGACACAACTGAAACGACTTAGCAGCAGTAGCAGCAGCAAGTACCTCATATGAGAGGAAAAGGCAATGGCACCCCACTCCAGTACTCTTGCCTGGAAAATCCCATGGACGGAGGAGCCTGGTAGGCTGCAGTCCAAGGGGTTGCGAAGAGTCGGGCATGACTGAGCGACTTCACTTTCACTTTTCACTTTCATGCACTGGAGAAGGAAATGGCAACCCACTCCAGTGTTCTTGCCTGGAGAATCCCAGGGACGGGGAGCCTGGTGGGCTGCAGTCCATGGGGTCACACAGAGTCGAACACGACTGAAGCGACTTAGCAGCAGCAGCAAGCACCTCATATGAGAGGAATCATGCAATATTTGTCCTTTTGTGACTGGTTTATTACACTTGATGTTTTCAAGATTCATCCATGTTGCAGCTTGTGTCAAAATTTCTTTCCTTTTTAAGGCTGAATAATATTCCATCCTATACACACATCACATTTTGCTGGACTCTTCATCCATCTATGTACACTTGCGTCCCTTTCTTCTTTTGACTATTCTGAATTATGCTGTTACTAACATGGATGTATAATGATTACTTTTAAACATGTTAAATATGTAAACATTTTTAAAATATTTTAAATATTTTCAACAATTCATGTCACTAATAAAATATTATTTCAAGACGTTACTAGGAAATATTCTTGTTTCTGAATTAATGCCGAGGTTCGTGGTTGGGAAACTTTAAGGAATAAAGGTAGATCTTCTCTGGACCCCCGGGGGCTGGGCTGTTCAGCTGGCCAAGTTGGGGCATGGCAACCTGGTGAGTATCACGAAAAACGTAAAGAAACTCAAACTTAACTCTATTCAAAAATGTTAACACTTTAAAGAATAATGTTCACTAGTAAAATATTGTGTTCTTCCAACATCCAAACAAACAACTCCATTGAGACAAGTTTACAACAGACTCTGAGTTAGAGCCTCTGCAAAAGAAATAATTATAACCAAACTTTGGCTCTTATAAAATTCAGGTAATAATTTTAAACAGCTGGAGTGGGAGTTTAAAATTTTTTTTAAAAAAATCAATAAATATATAAAGATAAAAATTCTTCCCTTCTCTCTGTCAGGAGGGCAAACTCCGGTCATTTGGTTTTTAAATGACTTCTTTACTAGGCCATGGCTACTCATCATGAGGTGAAACAGGGCTGCGTGCAAATGAGGGGAGAAAGGGATGCTACCCGAGAGAGTTTCTGAAGCCAGACTATCCACAGCCCTGGGGCCATTCCACAGAAGACGGAGGGGGTGTCTATAGAGACATATGTACTCATCCAGGATTTAACTAAGCTGTTAAAGATAAGTGATCAGTGATGGAATTTTATGTATTCTTCAAAACTCTAAATGCCTACCACTTTAAAAAGTTTATTTGTAACATTCAGCAAATATTCACTGGATTCTTAAAATGTGCCAAGCATTGTTAGGTGCTTGGGATACGGAGCACACTGGTAAAGAAAACGGACAAATGTGCTGAACACAGAACATCTGATGTTATTTAAGAATTTCGGTTTTAATTTGAACAAAGGATATTATGGGTGTTATGCCCCCAACTTTGTCTCAATCCCCCATCCGTGTGTCCAGTCCCCCACCAGGCACCCTTGCCAGGACCCACAGGCCAGCACTGGGGAGGAAATATTAGTTCCCTGGATTCCTCAACTTGCAACCATGAAGCAGCACAGAGCGGGTCTAATGATCAGCCCCTGCTGCTCCAACATAAATGAAATTCTGGCCAAGACAGCCCAGGTTTGTATTCGATAATGTTGTGAGGCAGTTTTGGGGCTGGTGGATGGCTGGTTGGCTGAGAGAACAATCTAGATATGAGATGAAACAAAATTTCCTACAGAGAGGACAAAGGGCCCTTCCTAGCCACGTGTTGCAGAGCTGAGTTTGAGCACATCTGGGGGTGAGTATGCCCTTGTTCTCCAGCAACACAGGTTCCTGTCATCCCAGCCTGCTGTAAGTTGCTGCCAAGGCTGACAAACACAGATGTCCCACTGGGTCTGGAGGGACAAGCCCAGTGGCCACTGTGTGTACACACCCATACTCACAGCCATGCACACACATTTTGTCCTGCTCACTGCCCCAGCCTGCTGAGGTCCCGCTCCTCCTTGACCGTGCGGCTCTGGCATGGAGGACTCTCATTCACCAGGTTCTTTCCAGGCTCTGCAGGTCCCTCGAACTTCTCCACATTCATCCTCTCCAGCTTCCCTGTGGCCGATGCTGCTCACTGGACTACTGTCGTTTAGTAGCTCAGTCGTGTCCGACTCTTTGCAACGCCATGGACTGTAGCCCACCAGGCTTCCCCATCCACAGAATTCTCCAGGCAAGAATACTGGAGTGGATTGCCATGCCCTCCTTCAGGGGATCTTCCCAACCTGGGTCTCCTGCACTGCAGGCGGACTCTTTACTGTCTGAGCCACCAGAGACAACCTGACCTCTTCATGTCAGAAGCAGTTGAGGGCAGCCTGAAACTGGAAAAGCCAGGAAGGTCTGGGAGAACTGGCTTCTTTGTCTCTGACCTCTAGAGTCTGGGTCAGGTGTCAAGAGCCAGGAGGTGGGAACTGTTGGCTGCCATCTGGTCCTCTCCCGGGGGCTGTGCTCAGGGTTGGGGGCGGAAGGTCTGCTCCCAGCTACAGGTACACATCTCAGAGGGCTGGTCTTCTAACTTATTTTCAACTCCGACATACAATTTTAGCATCAAATGCTTCCCTGAATAATGTGGAATGAGGTAATATTTGTCTATCACCTGTATGTCTCTGATGATCACTATTTTTTTAACATCAGAAGTGAATGCCCATGTACAATCACTACCCCTCTTCCCACTTCCCACTTGACCCACACCTGGACAACCAACTTAAAAATATGATTGTTCACTACAAAGGGCATTCTGCTTATGTGTACATTTAATGTTACCAGGATAGAACCTGAAAAAAAAAAAAAAAGGTTGGTGAAAAGGTCCATTAACTGATAAGACTCTGGGGTACTTTCTGGAGCTTTTGTGTATTAAAATATACTTCTAGTTTTACTTATTCTTCTTTTTAATCTTCCCACCTCCACCCCCAAGGCCTACTTCTAGTTCAAGAGTTCATGTTTTCAGATACCACTGCAAGTCAAACTCCAATATTCATAAGGCTTATGAAGAGAAATTCTCAACCTGAAAACATAATTGCCAGTTGGTGACCCAGAACAATAGCTAAAGAATAATCCTGTTACCCATTGGACCATAAAGAAGGCTGAGCACCAAACAACTGATGCTTTTGAATTGTGGTGCTGGAGAAGACTCTTGAGAGTCCCTTGGACTGCAAGGATATCCAACCAGTCAATCCTAAAAGAAATCAACCCTGAATATTCATTGCCACGACTGACGTGAAGAGCCAACTCACTGGAAAAGACCCTGATGCTGGGAGAGATTGAAGGCAGGAGGAGAAGGGGAAGACAGAGGATAAGATGGTTGGATGGCATCATTGACTCAATGGACATGAATTTGCTCAAACTCCGGGAGACAGTGGAGGACAGAGGAGCCTGGCGTGCTGCAGTCCATGGGGTCACAAGAGTCAGACATAGTGACTGAACAACAACAACCCTGTGATAGCCAGGAGGTGCCTGTTGAATGCCAAATTTGCCAGGGGAGGAGGGTAAAAGCAGCCTTGGACCCTCTGGTCTTCTCCCAAGAACTGGGGAAACGGTACACTTCTGTCAGGGAGGCCTGCTCCCTACAGGGGAACATAGACCAACTCGGGCACAGGCAGAGAGAGGACACTTTGCTGCTGTCCCTAATCCAATCACCACAATGAAGTTCACCCACAAAACAGACCCCTGAAGTTCTCATGATTAAGGTTTAGCCAATACAAGCGCCATGACCTTGGAGTTACTTATGTCACATCTTTTCCTATGAAAAGAATCATCTAGCTATCTCATTTAGAATGAAAATAAATATTTCCTGTGAAACAGCCCCAAGTTATTTTCATACAATATCATTTATATGTATTCGCTAGACTGTTGAAGTTGTCCAGGATTCTTTCTGCTAGTCTGCCTGCAATGCGGGAGACCTGGGTTCAATCCCTGAGTGGGGAAGATCCCCTGGAGAAGGAAATGGCAACCCACTCCAGTTATTCTTGTCTGGAAAATCTCATGGATGGAGGAGCCTGGCAGGCAACAGTCCAGGGGGTTGCAAAGAACTGGACACAACTGAGTGACTAACTCTTTCACTTTCTTTCTTCTAATGAGCCCAGACTGGAGCTGTCCCCATGCGAAGCTGCACATCCCTGCTGGTCCCCCACTTCCCCCTGGCTGGAGGGTGACGCCTGACCTCCACCCAACTGGCTCACAGCTCTCACATTATGGCTTGAGTGTTGCGAGAGACTAACTGGGGTAGACAGATACCTAACTCGAAATCAGAAAAAGAGGAGGAGAGGGTCGGGAGAAATGAGCCGGCAATACTGAGAGACACAGAGCTTCCCTGACGGGGTCGGAGACAAGTGGCCCAGGGTACAGGGGCCTGATGGCAGGGACCCGAGGACAGGGAGCAGCAGAGATGACAGACTTCAAAGGGACAGCAGGGCACGTGCTTGGGGGGAGCTGCGCTCAGTGGGTCTGGAGCACCACAAAGCAGACGTTGGTGGGTTAAAGGCCCAGGGACCACATCAACTAAGGGACCCCTACCTGTGTTTAGTGAGCACTGGCCATGGCATCAGGGGGAATGTCCCGGACATTGAGGAAAACTCCATCCTCTTCTGCAAAATGGGGGCGGGGCAGTAAGAGCCACATGATAGTAACTATACTTCTATTATCTTCCAACTGGGAAAATACCAAATGCCAAAAAGCTATGGTAGTCAAGTAATGTTTTTCAATATATGAATCACAAGAATGTCAATGTGCATCAAAAAAAAAAAGTTGCGTGCAGCTGTACCAAACATAACTTACTCTACATACACTATGTGGAGGGAACACACAGTTTTTAAACTACATGTGTGATCAAGGCTCAGCTGGGAGGCAGAAACTAGGAGCATCCAGCTCTGAGACTTCAGGAGGTTAATGACTTGCTCACGGTCACACATCTGGCCTTGAGGCCAGAATCCAGGTCCTTTGGCTCCCGTGCCAATATTTTTGTATTACCTTTAGCAAGTTTGGTTACTTGACTCTGCGGTCACGAACAGATTAGAATGTCACTGCGGCAGGCGGGAGGGGTCAGCATACTGACAGCAGTGAGCAGAGATGGCTGAATGCTGGGAGGACCAGGGGACGGTCACCGTGAGAAAACGTAGATGCTCTGGAGGCAGAAGGACTTAGCTCTATCACTGAGTGGTTGTACGATCCCGGAGTCGGGGGTTCTTAACCTCTCTGAGCCCATTTCCTCATCTATGAAACGGGGATAATACTCAGCTGCAAGAGTCGTGGAGGAAAGAGATAATGTATGTAAAGTTCCCAGCATATAATAGGCATTTAATAAATGGCAGCTCTAGCTATTATTTTAAGAATTCAATGAATATAGATAACAGGAGCCTTTTAACTCTGGAGCAGAGAGAATGAAACATCTACGTAGAATACATAAGTGCACGTCTGTAGTTGAGCACATTTCATCACATCATAATGATAACCCTGAAGGATTAAGAAAAGGCTCAGCTGGGGAGAGAGCACCCTTTGGTAGGAGGAACCTGTGTCTGGGAGTCCGATACTCTGGGCCCAATTCCAGCAGCACTAGTTATGAGCCTTGTGACATGTGACGACCAGTTCCCTGAAACTCAGTTTTCTCATCTATTAAATGGGGATAGTGACAGTCGTTCCTGGCCTTTGGCAGGTGTTTATTAAACGTCAGAGCCTTTGTCTTCTACGCCATATAAGAAGGCAGTGGGTGCTTTCATGTCTTCCTGTTGGATTTCCATCCAGAAAAATGAAAACATTTTCAAGTATGTATTGAAATCGGTAAGTTTCAGTCACCCGGAAAAACGTATATACACACAGGATATTCTTCCATCTCCAATACTGTGCAACTCACATGAGCATTTCTTAATAAAATTCACATTCATCAGAGCACTAAAATACAGTATGGAGCATGCAGGAAGCACTTAATGAATGCTTGCTGCAAATCAAATACACGAAAGGAGTGATAATCCAAGCGAAATAATCCAACCTAAAAACAAGCCACTTTTATGTGCATAAAAAGTGCAAGCTTTCCTTAAAATAATTCATTCTAAAATGAGGGGAAGAATCTGGAATTGAAAAAGCAGGAACACACTTTTTTTCCTATTCAGTAAGTAATCAAGAATGGTTAAGTCTAGGTGTCCTGTATCCCTCAGCACTTTGGGTTTCTCAAGCTTCTCTTTTGACCTTGCTGAAATAAGGCGATTTAATTTCGACTTAGCCGAAATTCATTTCATTTTCCTGGCTCACAAGAGGGATGTATTCAGTAAAATTCGTGCTGCCACAGCTCTCACACGGTCAGTCCTGCCCAGACACACGCGCCGTCAGGGCGCCACCAGACAGCAGAGACGAGCAAAAGTGAGGTTCTGTCCCCTGGCCCAGTGAGGCACAGCCCCATCTCCACCACAGACAGGACGTGCACTGACCGTGACACCCCAGCCACACCTGGCTCAGAGCTCCCTGGGCCATCTTCCCAGGGCGGGACCAAAGGCACATTCTTCCAGGTAGGACCACCTCTGGTCTCTGGAGACACGTGGGAACTCCGCTCTGGTCTACCTGGGTCTCAAAGGGCCCCAGGTGAGAGTTCAGGGGTTGGGGCAAGCCGACGGTCACCTGCTGGCCCGATCACCTGTGTACACTTCAGTGCTGTCCGTGGTCACGCAAGCACGGGGACATATGGTGAAATGCGAGGGTGGGGAGGCAGTGTCTGCTTTGGGTTGGTGGAAGGATGCTGCTGAAGAGCACAAGAGGGCTGGGCGTGCGCAGTGAGAGCGGAGCAGGGAGAGGTTCCCAAGTCAACCGTGGGCGAGCGACGGGGCATCGCGTGTGAGGCGAGATGCTGCCGCAGCCACATCAGAAATTCCCTGAAACACTGCTGAACGACGCTACTTATCTGCCTTGCCTTGGATGACAGTCACAACGTAAAAATCCCCAGGGTCACCCCGTGTTAGAAGCCAGCTTCTCCTGGCTAGCTGCTCCTAAACATGCCTTCCTCTGGCTGCATCTTCGCCATTTTGTCATGAAAACAAAATGCCTGCCTTCAGCCCAGTGCCTGGGCTTCACTTACCAACACCATCTCCACGAAAACCTAATGAAAAAGTAATAAAAGTGATGTATGGTTTATTAATATTCACACTGCCTCCCACTGGCCCGCCAGCATTAGAGGGGGAGGCTGCTGGCAGCCGGTTCTCTGGGAACAGTGGTCCCTTGTCATCAGAGTGCCCATCACTGCAGCGGTTCCAGAGCGAAGGGGGAGACCTAAACATCACTGAACGGCCATCGAGAGGTCCAAAGACACCTTCATCACTGGCCAGCGGGGTGGCCTTGGGGGGTGGGGTCGTCGCACACCACCTCTTGGGGCCACCCCAACCATGAAACGGAGCTGATAATGTCAACCCAGTTACCTGACGTCACTGCTACCGGGAGGGAAACCTCTGTACGCTCGACGCAGAAATGGATCTATCTGAGCTTGAGGATGTTAGAAAGTTTTCTGAGAGCCCGGAGAAGAGCACAGAACCGGAACAAACCAGAGCTGTCGTACTGAATGACTTACGGGACAGACGATTTGTTACAGCCAACACAAACTTCTGAGAGGAGAAAGAGTATGCTCATGGGAAAACTGTTGGGACTTCCCTGGTGGTCTGGGGGTTAAGACTTCGCCTTCCAACACAGTGGATGTGGGTTCAATCCCTGGGATCCCTGTTCGGGGAGCTAAGATCCTGTGTGTGCCTCACTGCCAAAAAACCAAAACATAAAGCAGAAGTAATATTGTAACAAATTTAATAAAGACTTTAAAAATGGGCCACATTATTAAAAAAAAAAAAAAAGGAGAAAACTCTAGGGAAGGAAGATTTACAAAAATAGTCACCAATATCCCCCAAAAAAGATGGTAAAAATTTACCCCAAATGATGGGGCAGTATGACTGGGGAGTGAAACAGCTATAAAAACAAGAGTTTAGTGAAATCTTCTGCCATTTAAGACAGCTTGACTTTGACCATAGTGATTTTTAATTTTCCTTACTGGATTCTTCCTGATAGAGGGGTCTACTTCTGGATTCATCATGGCACACTGCCTGGCTTATGACAGGTATCCAATAACTGCTTCCTGAATGAAGGGGGAAAGAAAAGCCGCAGACTTAGAGAAGACCAGACCTATTATAAACGTGGGAGAACCGGCCAGGAGGGAAAAGCGTATTGCAGGGCAGCAGACACCAAGGCAAGGAGTCTTGGTGTAAAGGATGTTTGTGGAACTTCGGTTGGTTTTGTGGATGGTAGGTGCGGAAAAAGCAAATACGTAAATATACATGTGAAAGTGAAAGTCACTCAGTTGTGTCCGACTCTTTGCAACCCCATGGACTATATAGTCCACGGAATTCTCCAGGCCAGAATAATGGAGTGGGCAGCCTTTCCCTTCTCCAGGGGATCTTTCCCAACCCAGGGATTGAACCCAGGTTTCCCGCATTGCAGGTGGATTCTTTACCAGCTGAGCCACAGGGAAGCCCAAGAATACTGGAGTGGGTTACCTTCTCCAGCGGATCTTCCTGACCCAGAAATTGAACCAGGGGGTCTCCTGCATTGCAGGCGGATTCTTTACCAGCTGAGCTACCAGAGAAGCCTTCTAAAGGTTTGGCCCACTTTAATTTAAGGTTCCAATTCTCACATAATCCAAAGAATATGTCCCATTCACTAGCTAACGAGCAATAAAGTGAATCTTCCCATCTGGGAATAAAAACTTCATCAACCTTAATCTCTTTTTTTCTTAAAGAGTGGCATTTTGTCTCACAAATCCTGCTCATGGTGCCAATTAATGTTTTGCTGAAAGTTTTCACTTTGGTCTCAGGTTGAAAGGATTTGTTAACTGTACATGTTAACATATGTATGTGTTTACATTTAACATTTACATATTAAAAATATGTATATATTTAACACATGTTAAATATACATGTGGTTAGATGCAAATTTGTCTTTCATCCAAAGGCTAGTGAGAATAAAATTTAACTATCTACGTGGCAATCTGGGTTGGGGGTGGGTGAAAAGCAAAGTTTTTACTAGGGAAGACAGCTGATGTGAAAACAAATAAAACCCAGGTACTCTGCACTTCCTCTAAAGGGCAGGGCCAAGAAAGGGTGTGACACAGAAGAGGCAGAGATCTAAGGAAGGGCGGAAAGGGCCAGATGGGAGGCAAGCACGAAAGGAAGGGACCTGTGTCTCCCTGGGGTACTCATTTCTCAGGGGACACACTCTCAGTGGTTTCCTCTTCAGAGAAGTTGACGTTTCTGCGCATTTCCACAGGCCAGGCCCTGCATGAGTGGATTCATTTAATCCTCATGCTTTTCTAAGACAGTGTTGTTGTCCCTGATGTAGGAATTAGGAAGGTTAAATAACCTGCCCAAGGACACAGTCTGGAAGCTGCAGAACTAGAATTTCATTTCAGGTTTGCCAGCTCTAAAAATCAGCAATACCATATACTTTAGGCATACTAAAAGTGTCATAAACAAAGGTCTTTTTTTCTTTTTTTAAGACCAAGATTAGTCTCCCTCATAAGATAGACCAAGCGAGGGAGAGAGAGAGACAGAGACAGAGAGAGCAGGAGAGAGCAAGGCAGGCAGGCAGCCCGGCTCTAGGACCCCCGGCTCACTGCTCATGCTGCACAGCAGCACCGACTTCCGCTTTTATACCCCGAGCGTCTGATGCCCTCAAACAGTAAAGATCAAGCTGTTCCTGGGACTTCCCTGATGGTTCAGTGGCTAAGACTCCACACTCCCAGCGTAGGGTGCCCAGGTTCGATTCCTAGTCGGGGAACTAGACCCTACATGTCACAACTAAAGATCCTGCATGCTGCAACTAAATCACGGCTCAGCCAAATAAATAATGAAAAAAAAAAAAAAATCAAAGCTGTTCCTTTTCTTGCCAAGTCAAAGAAAAAATATATACTTCAGTGTTTCGGCCCAGCACCAGAAAAGTATAAATGAACCTAAAAAATCTGCTTTTGTAAGGATTTTAAAATCAGCTCCCATAGTTACCACACAAATACAGTTCTCAAAGCTACTCAGATTCAAGCTGGCATTTTTTAACAATTCTGGGTCCTAGTAAAATATCCCACTCCAACTTTTTAGCCTGAAAAACTTCCTTTCTTTTTAAAAAGTAATTTATTGAGATGAAATACACATAATATAAAATTTACCATTCTGTGGTATTTAGTATATTCACGGTGTTGTTTGGTCACTACTCCTACCCAGTTGCAAAACATTTCCATCACTCCCAAGAAAAACCTCTTCCTCATTCAGCAGTTTCACCCATTCCTCCCCAC
This sequence comes from Bos mutus, assembly GCF_027580195.1. Taxonomy (NCBI): domain Eukaryota; kingdom Metazoa; phylum Chordata; class Mammalia; order Artiodactyla; family Bovidae; genus Bos; species Bos mutus. Next base: position 20,810,966 of record NC_091620.1, on the reverse strand, counting down.
TCCCTACCCCATCAACTATTAATCTGCATTCCGTCTTTATGGGTTTATCTGCCCTGTTGCTGGGCTTCCTAGGTGGCATTAGTGGTAAAGAACCCGCCCGCCAATGCAGGAGACACAAGAGATGTGAGTCCAATCCCTGGGTCAGGAAGATCCCCTGGAGGACGGCACGGCAACCCACTCCAGGATTCTTGCTTGGAGAATCCCATGGACAGAGGAGCCTGGTGGGCTACAGTCCATGGGGTTGCAAAGAGTCAAACATGACTGAAGCAACTTAGCATACTGTTCATATAAAGAGAATCACACAACGCTCGACTGCTTGTGTCTGGCTCGTCTCACTCAGCACAGTGTTTTGGATATACACCCATGCTCCAGTGTGTGTGTCAGTACCTCTTTCCTCTTTACAGCTGACTATTAATAATATTCTGTTGTGGGGATACACCACAATCTGTTTAAACATTCATCCCCTACTGGACATTGGGGCTGTTTCCACCTGCGGGCTACTGTGAATAATGCTGCTATGAACATATAAGCATTTGTCTGAGTATCTGCTTTCAGTTCCTCTGGAATAATTCTACGTTTACAATTTTGAGGAACTGCCAAATATTTCTATAGTGGCTGTGCCATTTTATTTGACCACTAGCAATGTATGAAGCCTCCTGAAATAGTTCTTTTAAACATATCTAATTTATTAAAAAAAAGCCCTGAAACGATTATTAATGCTGACCTTTGCGGCTATGAACAGCTTAGGGAATTTATGTAACAGCTTTCCTTTAACAGTTCTTATGAAATCTCTAATCCTCAACCCTCTCCCCTAAGTATGGAAGAATATGTTAATCACCAGAACCCTCAAGACATTAACAATCTAGCTAGTTGCCCAGGACTAATACCTAGGACACAATTACAAAACAAACATAAGTCCAAAAGTTACATCAAATGCAAAGAGGCATAAAATACAGATTTTTAAATGCAACAAGAATTTATAGCAGACAAGGGAGAGACGCACTGGAGAGCAAAGTGACTAAAGACAGATGAATAGAGAAATGAAGTCTAAGACCTTGAAGAACGCGGGTATAATAAATAAGAAACACAATAAGCCCTGGCTTCCATCCAATGGCCGCCTTAAGGACTGGGGGTGGGGGTGGGGTGCTCTGCTCTGTTACTGCAGGGCAGCTTGGGCAGCAAGCACCCTGAGACCCAGAGGAAGAGCTGGGCTCTTCCACCTCCCTGGCCAGCACCTGGCACAATCTCATTTCCCAGGGGCGGTAGGGAACAAATCCCCTGCAGAAGAGCACCCCCCACCACCTGCTAAGAAAGGCGAGGTTGTCACGTTTCGTTAGAAATGTTCAATTTCTGTGGCAAAACAAACCCAGCAATTCTCATGCTGTGCAGGCAAAATTGCAAGTATTTAAGTGTGGTGAGTCTGGATGACTAGATGGAAGGAAGGATCCCATGAATATGTACAAGGTCCCTCCCCGCTTAGGCTGTGGGTGCCTTCCTTCCACAGCAAGAAGTTAGATTTTTGTGCGGAGGGACCCTTCACCACAACTCAGGCCTGTTTACATTTTTCAGTGTAAACTCTAGGGGCCAAGGCTGACCTGCCCCCGAAGGCACGGAGGGGGCGAGGCGCCGGCGTGCGGCACACCTCCAAACGACGCGCACGTGCACTGCAGCTGCGCGCCTGCACCGCGCTCTCCCACCCAGACTCATTCATTTCCGAACGGGAGCGGATGTCTTCCTGTCCTGCGTGTCAAGGATGCTGCGTTTCACTAACACCAGGACAGGGAGGGAACAACAAACAAAAGCAAGTAGTATGCAAATATGAGTGTCGGGTGCCGAACTAAGCAGGTGCCTCCCAATGTGGCGGGAAAACCAATCGTGGCTCCGCGGTCCCTCCAGAGGAGAGTGAGGAGGACAGGAGCCAGGACAGGAGGCCGCTCACATCAAATACATTCCTGGGGCTGCGTGCAGACCGGGTCTGTGCCTCTGCATCGGAGGTTGTTCTAGGTTTCTTGGCTGGTGGGGGCGGGGCGCGCAGGGGCGGGGCAGGGGGAGGTGGGCGGCGCCTCAACCAGGGCAGGAATTGCCAGGACAGAGTGGGACATGCAAGCTGCACCTGTGGGGCTAGTCACCAACATGTGGGTGACCCCTAACAAGGCACTGACCACACAGTGAGATGGTGACAACGCTGCCAGAGCCACCCTTGGTGTTATGGTCACATAAAGCCATGTCCCTGGGGCGAAGAAAATGCAAGCCGTCACCATAACCAAAGGCCCAGGCAAATACAGGCTGTTAGCTCCCACCCAGACAGGGTCTGGAGACTTGGCACTCCCCCTGATTTCTTTGATGGCTTCATGTTCCTGAGACTTCCGTCCAAATGGGTGTGTTCCTAAGAGATGCTCTTTCCAGAGAAGCTGTGGCTCATCCCCCAAAGCTGGGGAGTGGGAGGGTGGGGGGTGTGTCCGCACTGGGTCTGCAGCCTCACACACACACAGATGTTTGACACCCCTTGCTGAACAGAGCTTGTAAAGTAAAGCAATGAGATGAAGATACGGGTCTTTCTATACAAACCATGACACAGAATACCAACTGGGAAAAGTTGGGGAAAATGCTAATGGCTCATTTTCAGGAAAAAAAAAAAATCTATCTTCGATCTTACTATTTCTGTCCGCACCAGCAGAAACCTCATTTGGGTCCACATGGCCCCAAACTCAGAAGTAACATGAGTACATTTCTTGCAGGGGCAGCAAAGCAATTAACTGGTAACACTCTGAGAGCCGAGGTCTCGCTTAATCGTGTCTCCAGAGTCTATGTATGGCGGTGCCTGAGACGTCCCACCACTGCTGATGTACCTGGATTAGTATGGGAGTACCTTGGGAGCACAGGTAGAAGAAAAGAAGAAAAAGGAAAAGCCAGGGATAGAAAGGAAAGGCCAGGCATGGTTAGAAATAGTAAGACAGTGATGGTCTGCACTATGCCCAAAGCTCACAGGGCTGTGTGAGGCTAAGCACAGAGGGGTAAACTCACAGACCTTCCAGGTGCCCGCGGCCCAGTGTGCTACGTCACCTGGTCCAACTAAGGAGATGGCATGTCAGGGAGGCGAGGAGACCCACCAGGAGTCACGGTAGGCGGGACACTGAGACTGGATCTCTGTCTCCATCTCACCTCCCTAGATGTGCCAGCGGTGGCTGGTCATGCCAGCTCCCTGGAACATGGGTTGTTAACATCAGCCCTGGTTCTATCACGGGGTCTAAGGGCCAGACTCTGGTCCCAGGAAGTGTATAATTTCCTTGGAGGTCAAATAGACAAGTGAATAACATGCCAGGTTAATCAATGTCTGAATGTTTCCAGAGGAAGAGATTATTTCTGGTTGTGGTGGGTCTGGCACTTGGCTTCCACAAGAGGAGTGGGACAGGGCTAGGTTTCAGGGTCTGGGTGTTGGGGAAGGTGGGGAGGGACGCTAGGCTGAGGGAGTGGGGTGGGCTCACACAGGTGCTGAGGGTGCGGGTAGGGGGCAAGGGAGAAGCTGGGGCCTTGGAACAGGACTTGGGATTCTGAACCAGGACATCGGAAACAGAGGAAGGGACATGGAATCAAGGAAGGAGCCATGGGGGGCATCTTCTGAGAAGAAAAGGACAACATGGAAGGGCAAGCAAGGATGCCCCGTGCTCCCTGGAACTGGCACAGAGGGAGAGAGAGGCCCAGGAAACGGCAGGGCTGGCCACGAGCTCAGATCTGCAAACAGACGGACCTCCCACTGCAGGAAAGTCACAGAGAACCCGTCTTCAACCGGCCCCTCAGAGCTGCAGAGGGCGCAGTGGAATGACATTTACATGCTGCGGATGCTCCTGTTTCTCCCAAGGAAACGAGTGAAAAGTTCCTGTCAGTGGGGCGGGAACGGAAGGGCCCGTGGCTCTGGGCCCAGCGTGTGGCCTTGGGCCATGGCCCAGTCACTGGGGTGCGTGGCCCAGGTCATGCTGCTGGGAACCGGCTTCATCAGGCCCGGGATCACTGCTGGGGACAGGGGCCCCTCTCCAAGGCCCATCACTCAGAACGCACCCAGCAGAACCCACTGCTTCCAAGATGGCGCACAGGTGCCCTCTCTTTGAGGGAATAAAAGACCCTTCCTACAAAACCAGCCACCCCTCGGTGAAAAGCCAATGTCTCCACAGGTGGGAGGCCTGCCGTTGGGAAAAGCTTGGATTTTAGGAAAGCTACTTGATCGAAAACGATGTTGCTTCACTCCCGGGTTTGCTGGCCAAGGCCATGATGAGGTAAGAGCCAAGGGCAGGGCCCTGCAGGCACAGTAAGGCCGGATGACCAGATTCCACAAAGTCTTCGTCTTCTTTCTGGACTCTGAGATTTCAGAGGTAACAGTCCCTCACGTCTCTGTTTCTAGCGGTCACTGTCCTTCACTTTTAGAGGACAAGTCCATGAACCACACGTGGAACAGCACATGTAAAGAAACGTTGGGACAGAAACACTTCCGTCATCAGCAGCTGTTTATTCCCCAGAGTTGTTTTCACAGTTCCCTGGGCCGGCCGTTTCCAGTAATGACTGTTGCCCTACTGGCCATCCTGTTACAGGATGGACAAAGATATCTCTTTTACCCAAACACAACGCAACACAACAAAAACAGGAAGAGAAACGACACAAGATAAAGTTTAAGGGTTTAATATAACAGTTTCCTTAGAGATCTTTAGGGGTAAATAGATTCTAAATGTTCACTCAGAATTTAAAAAATTTTCTGTGTAAGTTCTATGAGTTTTAGCCCGTCACCATCTTGACAGTCGGGACACTGAGCCATGCCACCTCCCAAAGGTCTCCCTGCTGTGAATATTTACCTTTTACAATGACAACATCTGACTCTCGGTGCCAGAGCTATTTCTATTCTGAGGGTTCACACTTAGTGCATTTTTATTTGCCAATATAAGTTCTAATTTACAAAGAGAAGAAGACTGGAAATTCTTCAGGGGAGGTCAGTGGATGGTAAATAAACACTACCCACGGTCTCTCCCTCATGTTCTGGCCAAAATACTCATTTTTACGGTTAATAATGACATAAACTAAGTTGTGACTGGAGGGTACATTTCTGCAGCCACACGAAGCCGGATCTGAAGGGATGGCAAACATGGAGACCAGCCTACTTCCTGCCACTGAACCGCACAGCCTAACACACATACACCAACCACAGCCACACACCCCCACCTGCCAACACTAATCACATATATAATACACACTAACACACATGCCACACACAATACACCCCCCACATATACAACACACAGACACATACAACATATACCAACACACACACACCCCAACACCCACACAGCCCCACCTACCAACACCCGTCATATACACAGTACACAGTAACAATATGCCAAACGTAATACACACTTCGTATGTACAACACAGAGACATATACAACATATACCAACACACACACACCAACACACCTCCCACATAACAACACATATCACATATACAACACACCAACCACACATCACATATACAACACACATCAACACACATTCACACATCGAAAACACGCAGATTACATACATACACCAACACACATTTACACATCCAAACACTCACGTCATAAACATACAACATTCACACACACACACACATCCCTTCAGGGAGTCCCTGAGCAGAGTCTTGCCTATGACTCTAGTCTTGGCCCCTGGACCTTTCTGATGTTGGCAGAGATGGAGAGTGGAGGCAGGAAGCACGGCAGGTGGCAGATGCACTGTAACTTCCTGAGGCTTGTGTGCCCGGCTCCCCACCGCCCTGAGGTTTTGGTACATGGCTCCCCACCACCCTGAGGCTCATGTACCCCAGTCAAGCAGAAGGTCCGAATAGCAGCGGCTGTTTGCGAGCAGCAAATGCGAGCAGCGGCGGAGGGTGCCAGGCCCGTGCCCTCAAGTCGAGAATGCTGCGCCTGTGTCTCTCCTGACTCAAAAGAGCTGTCGCTCCTCTCCTCAAACACTGACCCCTTCACCGCTGCACGGGACACTGTCTCTTCCTGACACCAAATGAGCCCACCAAACACACTCCTGTAGCGCCTGCTGAATGTGAAGGAGGTGCTGGGCCTCCACGTGTATAAGGGATGATAACGACGCGTGACCCCAAGGAGTGTGGGGATGTTGACAGCTAACAATGATACCAGGTCAAAGAAAACAGATGCTAAGCCACAGGCACATAAACCAGCAAGGGGGCCCAACAGGGAGTGTGACGGTTACTAATGGTCGAGGCAAGGTGCACACGGGTGAGCCACACACCAGCCATCTGGTTTGGTTGGTCCCTAGAACAACCTCAAGAACTGCTGTCATATTTCTTGTAAGAAAAAGAACAGGGAGCCTCAGAGAGGTTTGGGAACTCACCTGGAGTCACACAGCTATAATGCAGCAGATCTGGAATTCACACCCAGGTCTCTGCCAATAGAGTGAGGATGGTAAGAATGACGACAGTGATGCTAACAGTAGCAGCAGGAAAAGTAGTAAGAGCAGCCAGCATGGGCTGAGTGCTTGCCATGTGCCAGGCACACACTGAGCGGTGGGTGATTTACTTTATCCTCTATGGGAGAGCTCTGTACACTCAGCTCCTAAGGAAGAAGACAAAGTTACAGGGCCTGCGACGAGCATGTTCGGAACATCTCACGAAACAGGAAGCAGAGACGGGGTCAGCGGCCTGGAGGACGGCACTGTCTCCACACGCACAAGGCTCCCTGGTCAGGTCGTGCTGCGCTCGGCCCCTTCTTTGTGCTGGGAAGTCATTTCTAATTTTCTGTAAAGGCGTAATGGGACATGACAGATGCTGGCTGATTTCCGGGAACTAATCTGTTAAAAGCAGTCAGCTGTCCTCGGGTTTCAAATTGAACCCTCACAGGTGGAAAGGCAAGATGGAATGAATGTTTTTGGTGAGATGTGTCTGCTCCCCAAAAGGCTGATTAAGCGGACCCGTATGATCCAGGTTTCGGGGGTGCTGGATGCCATGCCCAAGGTTTAGGGCAACGGTGAAAGGACTTGTAGGAAGAGGCTACAAGAAGCTGGGCACGTGGGGGGTCTCCGCTGTGTAACAATGTGAGTTGAGCTATAAACATACGAGGCCACTGAAACCATCTATCCATCCATCTATTCATTCCTTCGTCCATTCATTTGGCCAGCTGGTCACCAGCCCATTTGACACAGGTGCCTCGGGGACCAGCACCTACATCAGCTACTGAGCACCAATGGAAAGAACCCGCCTCCCCCTCACCCCACTGCTTCTACAGACACATGCTTCAGGCACCTCCCCCTGCGCAGGTATCTCGCTCTGAGAGCCTGGCCCATCTTGCATGTCTAGCCAGCAGGCTGGGCAGATCAAAAGGCAGTGGGGTGGAGGCAAGATTCATTCTTTTTTTTTTTTTTTGAGCTTTTAAGTCAGATTCTCCAACTCTTCCAAAACCAAAATCTGGAGTTCAGTTCTGAATTCTTAGCCTCTAATACTTAAATTTGTCCACAAAGGCATTTCGCCTATATTCCCTTTCTATTTAAAAATGCCACACTTGTAGTTGGCGAGGAGGACAAAGCGGATCCCTGGGCAGGGGCTGGAGCTCACACTTTCATGGTTCCTGGGGCCCATGTCATGTTTCCCGCTGATCTCGGCCACAGTCACGTGGTCTGTTCTGCCTCATGGGCTCCCCTGTGTCTGCTCAAGCCCACCCAGACCTCGAACAAGCTCAGCCCACACAAAGGCACAGGACAGTCAATGCCCCTGAGGGCCCTCGGTCTCGGGGTGAGGAGCCTCAGAACCCCAGCCTCCCCTTGCCTGGGGCAAGATCCCTGAGGCCTATAGCAGGCCCCTAACTCCTCGTGGAATCATCCCCTGCCCCCAGCTTCTTGAGGTCTTCTCCCACACAGACGTGTAGCACCCCAGCCCTGCCTTGGGCTCTGCTTTGGGGAGCTAACCCATGACAATTGCTTCTGGAATGTCAATATCTCCATCTCTACCCAGGAACGAGGGCCAGGGGCCAACACTCAACACCGAGAGCCCAGCTCCTCCATCCGGCTTTAAGGCCCTGTGAGCCAGCAGCTGATGGAACCAAGGGAGGAAGGGAAGTCCATATTGGAGCTGCCCTGCGGAGGCTGAGGCTGGGCGTTCCTTCCTCCTCTGGAAGCCTGGTGAGGGGATGCAGGAGGATGGCCGGGTCTGTCCCAGCTGTGAGGCAGAGATCCACTGCTTGGGGGGACCAAGGACAGGTGGGAGGTGGGGCGGCATTCACTGGGGAGGGCACCCAGGACTCAGAAGACATGAGTGGCACCCAGGGAGACCAGACAGAGCCATTCAAAGGCGATGCACTCTGCCTTCTGGGTTTAACAAGACATCTGCGCCGGGGCGGACCAGGACAGTGGAGCCCGACGCACCCCACTGCCTCCCCGGGGGACAGCTCACTCCGTGACAGGCTTGGGGGTAGAGCTGCATAGCTGAGGGCACTCCTACTCGCCTCTTGAAACCTCAGCACAAAGCACAGGGTCTGGCACATCTTCGGAATTCAAAAAATTACTTGTCGGATCCAGAAATGAGGATTACGGCTTCAAACCCAGCTGTGGCTACGGGGACAGTTCAGTAACTGGCTGTAAATGCTACATTGATTGCAGATTATGCAGACAGCCATGTGTATTAATGTCTCTGCCATGCATTAATGCTTCCCCACGCCCACCCACCCCCATTACAACCCCCTCCCAAGCACCCACTTGTCAGTTTACCAACCCACATAAACCCCTCCTGTCCCATGCGTCAACTATTTTTGGATCTTCACTGTCACCACCATTGAAGCAGAAAGGGTCTGACCACAAGGAATCTAACAACTGGGCCCCGAAGGAGGGGCTGTCAGCCACTGAGGTGAAAGGTCAACGGTTCCATGCCAGGCTGTCAACAGTGGCCCCACGGCTCCCATTTTGACGGGGCAAGTAGTAACGCCCTCTGTGGGGTGACGGACTCTGGGATCCAAGCCAACTTGAGCAACAGTTCTCAAAGGACAAAATAATAATTTTTAAAATGTAAATAAAGAAATAAAGCAGGAGGAAACTTCTGGAGGTGATAGATCTGTTTAGGGCACTAACTGCGGTGATAGTTTTACCTCCAAACTCATCAAGTTGTACATATTAAACATGTAAGGCTTTTTGTATGTCAGTCATACAATGGCAACCCACTCCAGTATTCTTGCCTGGAGAATCCCAGGGATGGGGGAGCCTGGTGGGCTGCCATCTATGGGGTCGCACAGAGTCGGACACGACTGAAGCGACTTAGCAGCAGCAGCGGCATACCTCAATAAAGTGGCTTAAAAAAAAAAAGAATGAGCTGCAGAGCTTGTTTAAATCATCCTGCCCCATACCCAGAAAGCCTGTTTCTTAGATCTGTTTTGCAACCCAGGAATCTCCATTTTTAACAGGCACCTGGTTGGTACTGCGGAAGAAGGGTCCTTCAATCACACTTTGAAACGACTGGTTCGTACTCTGAGCTCAGGAGTGGTTCCAGCCCTACCAGCCTCAGGTTTGCGGACGTGTGGATGGTAGTTCTGCAGCAAGGCAGACAACTGGGTCAAGTTTCCGGGGCATCAACACTGCTTTTGCACCTGGGCCCTTGGCCTCCAGGGTCACTCTGGGTGGCTCATGTGATCTGTGAATGTATGTGGCTTCTCAGTGTCTGTGAAGTTGTGTGTATGTGTCCTTCTCCCTGTGGTGGGCATCCGTGTACATCAGCATCTTTGCTAGGGTTGAGAGCTAGCTTCTATCACCAAGACGCTCACAAGCACACCCAGGTGTGCGTAAGTCATGTGTGGGCTTATATTGTGGCATCCGGGTTTATTTGCGTGACTGTGCGTGTGTGTGTGTGTGTAAGAAGGACTACAACACTGGGGTAGAGATACACTCAAAAAAAACCAGAGGGGTTCTCACTTAAGTTCATACTAAAGCAAAATCCAATTTCAAATTATTTCACCACACAACTCAAGGTCTGAGACAAAAGCAAGGAAAAACTAAAGATAACCTAACAGCCCAGATAACTTATTGATTACTTCTCCTCAGAAAGGAGATTGCAACTCTAAAAGCTTCCACATATTTATAAACCACCTCCTTCATTTGGGTGACTGAGACTGCCAGTAGGTTGAAGCTGTCACTCAATGTTCTCAAGGGTGAACTAGCACCCTTTCCTGTTGCATCTGCTGGTAACGAAAGACAAATTAGCTGAAAAGCCAATGCCTGCAGTTGCTTTCAGAGCTCTTCTTTTCAATCAAACCTAACTCCTACTCAGGAATCTTTTACACTTTTTAATCTGCACAAGCTTTGCAGTTTTGGAAACTTATTTTTATGGCTTTATTAAGTTTTGCCCCTTTTTTGAAGTGACTTAAGGCCTTTTGGAAGATCCTGTGTTCCCTGTTGATGGGGAGGAGGTGATGGCGGGTCCCCAGTGTGAACTAATGAGATCAAGGTCAGCCCACAGGAGAGGAAACTGTCCCCTGGCCAAGGACGAAGCCCTGGTCATAATGGGATCCAGACGCGGGAGTGGGGATGGCTCACAGTGGATATTCTATCAATACACCGACTCAGGGGAACACAGTCAGCTGGGGACCCACAGGGCCAGGACTGGAGCTGAGATCTCTCAACTCTCCTCCCAGAGCCTGTTACTTGATAGCACTGGTGGGACTTGAAACCAGGTTCTGGAGGCCAGAGCCTTACAACTGTGCCTTAGGGAAAGCAGAGTCCATGAACAAAAGACAGCAAACCAAACCAACCAACCTATTTCCTCTAGCCAACTCTGCAATCACAATCCCAGAATGTAAAAGCATTAAAAATGTTCACAGGAATTTCCCTGGGTGTCCAGTGGTTAAGAACCTGCTTTCCTGCAGAGGATACAGGTTTGCTCCCTTGTCAGTGGAAGTAGTGACAGACTTTATTTTCTTGGGCTTCAAAATCACTGCGGATGGTGACCGCAGCCATGAAATTAAAAGATGTTTGCTCCTTGGAAGAGAAGCCATGACAAACCTAGACAGTGTATTAGAAAGCAGAGATACCACTTTGCCGACATAGGTCTGTATAGTCAGAGCTATGGTTTTTCCTGTCGTCATGTACAGATGTGAGAGTTGGACTATAAAGAAGGCTGAGTGCTGAAGAATTGATACTTTTGAATTGTGGTACTGGAGAAGACTCTTGAAGGTCCTTTGGACAGCAAGGAGATCAAACCAGTCAATCCTAAAGGAATTCAACCCTGAATATTCATTGGAAGGACTGATGCTGAAGCTCCAATATTTCGGCCACCTGATGTGAAGAGCTGACTCACTGGAAAAGACTCTGACATTAGGAAAGGTTGAAAGCAAAAGGAGAAGGGGGTGGCAGAGGATGAAATGGTTGGATAGCATCACCGACTCAATGGACATGAGTTTGAGCAAACTTCGGGAGACAGTGGACAGAGGAGCCTGGTATGCTGTAGTCCATAGGGTTGCAAAGAGTCAGACATGACTTAGTGACTGAACACCAACAAGAGGAACTAAGATCCCACATGCTCAAGAACAAAAGAAGCCCTGCACTGCAAAGAAGACCCAGAGCAGCCAAAAAAAACATGTTCACATTTATACTGGTGGGGGTGGGGGAATTCCCATTATAATCTATGGCCTCTTCCCTTTATTCATAAATAACCACTGTTGTCTCCTGGCCTCTGCGTTTTCCCAAACGTTTTCCTGCCATTTCAATTGATTAACTTCACTAATATTCTTAATGTCCCTGAATTATTCCTTTGTTAAATCCAAGCCCCTGAAGCCTCAATCAAAATTCTCCACTGTCTGGATTCTCTCACCTAACCCTTCCTTTCCAACCCAGGCCCCCAACTACCTGCAGATGTCATGTTGTTTCCCCACCTCCACCATATTCGCTTATTTATTATTCCAGTCTCTGTGCCTCTCAGGCTGCTCCCCACCCCCATCTCACATTTCCTTTAAGACAGACCTCAACAGTCCTTCAATATATAGCTGCGCTCTATAAATCTTCCCTATTAACCCATCTTGCAAAATCTTTCATTGACTTTGAATCTCTTTTACTGGTTTTTCTCATCACGGGTTCCCTAGAGTCTCAATGAATATCTGCTGAGTGATCAAACATTTGCAATATCAAAGTATCAGAATTACACTCTAGGCAATCTGCTTGTGTCTTTTAATCTCCTCAGAGAAACCATAAACTCCTCCAGATTGGAACTCTTGTGTCTTATCTCTCCCACCCTTCAGTGCATCCACCACAGGACAGACGGTAGGCACCCAATGAACCTGTGATGAGTTGAACCGAATTAAAATGTATCTCCGCCCCCAATTTTAAGATAGTGTCTGAAACCTTTTGAACCAGGCAAAAAAGGTTAGATTATTCTGAAGGAAAAGACTACTGGCCATTTTTTACATCCTAAGTTTTTATACACACCTCCCCCCTACTTCTTTGGTCCTGGTAATAGTCTTAAGTATTTCAAATGAAATCTAGACAAGAGTATTTTGAACAGCTTGGAGCAGAAGCAAACAAACAAAAATTCACACATTTTAATCACTATCTCCTGCCTGAATGGCATGTCTTTTTGTTTTTCCTGGGTAGAGCTTAATATTTAGTCTTGTTTTCAGTCTGCTGGTCACACTGACAGTGGAAATATCCAAGCATCAACTTATTGCTTGCTCCAAAAAAAAAAGAAAAATAACTGGTATCGATATAGAATCAAATGCAGTAGTCCCTCCCCCTTAATCATAGTCAACCTCAATCCAAAAACATTAAGTGAAAAATTCCAGAAACGAACAATTCTTAAGTTTTAAATTGCTTGCTATTCTGAGGAGCATGATAAAATCTCATCAAGTTCCAGTCTATCCCAGCCAGGACGGGAATCTTCCCTTCGCTCAGCATGTTCTGCCCGTGAGCCCCCAGTAGACTCTCCTGGTAGCCAACTCGACGATCAGACTGACTGTGGTATGGCAGTGCCTGTGTTCAAGTAGCCCTTATTTTACTTAATAACAGCCCCAAAGCGCAAAAGTAGTGATGCTGGGAATTCAGAGATACCAAAGAGAAGCCATAAAGAGCTTCTTTTAAGTGAAAAGGTGAAAGTTCTCCATTTAATAAGGAAAGAAAAAAGGTATGCTGAGGTTACTAAGATCTACGTTAAGAATGTTGTTGTTTAGTCACTAAGTCATATCTGAGTCTTAGCAACCCCATGGAGTGTATGTAGTCCAATAGACTCCTCTGTCCGTTTCCCCAACCCAGGGATCGACCCCAATTCTCCTGCAATTCTCCTGTATCTCCTGCACTGGCAGGTGGATTCTTTACCACTGAGTCACCAGGGAAGCCTCTGGGTTGGGGAGATCCCCTGGAGAAGGTAATGCAATCCACTCTAGTATTCTTCCCTGAGAAACCCCATGGACAGAGGAGTCTGGTGGGCTACAGTCCATGGGGTTGCAAAGAGTTGGACATGACTGAGGACTAAGCACTGAGGATTGCTGTGCTCGATTTTTAATAAACATGAATGAAGCCAGTATTCTTCACTAAATGGCATCAAGTTAATAAAATAATAAAAGCCTGAGCATCTTGACTCTGCTGCAGTTCACCCTAAATTCAGGCCAAGACCCAGGAAGAAGTGGCCTCTGGCATCCTGGTCTGGCACCCCCAAGTGCAGAGGGACAATGGCGGCAGGGAGCTGGCCACAGCACTGAATATCCCTCAGACGGGCAGGTAAGCCTACATGATGCCACCCAGACTGCACATTGAGAAAAGGGCACTTTCAAGAGAACGCCTGCCATCCCAGTCCTGCCCAACCACCTCCTCATGCCCTCCCCTGGGGTCCGCAAGCCCAGGCTCCCTTCCGCAGCTGCCACAGCACCAGGCTCACAGCCTCCTTCTTTGCCTGGTTCGGGGCTGCAGGTCCGACAGCTGACCACAGAGGCTTAAGAAGCAGGTGAGTGGAGAGGAACCGGGTGAGCAATACAGATCCACCCCTCCAGAAACCCAGGGGACATGGACGTGAGGCTCTTCCCTGGATGCTCAAGAAGGGATGGGGGGATGGTGATGGATGCAACAGGTGGAATGGCTTGCAAACCTGTTTGAGTCAGGACTGAGATAAGGGAGGTGGGGGACCATGGGGATGCCTGTCTCGTGGCCACAGATCATCCAGGGGAGGGGGTGTGAGGTCATGGATGGAGACCCAAGGGTGAGGGCCGGGCTGGGTCAGGAGACCCTGGGGTGAGGGCACCTGTGCAGATCTGGCCAGGTGGAGGGGTGGGCAGATGGGCAGACAAGGTGGGGACGCGCCAGGACAGCCTCAGAATGGGTTGATGGGCTGGCTGTGCCCATGTGCCCGGGACAGAGGGGTGAGCAGAAAGTGTGGGCACCCTTCGGGGCTGGGCCCACAGGGCCTGGGCACGATAAGGTCGAGGGATTCAGGTTTCACCGCCCACGTGTCAACCTCCTAAATGTGTTGTCAGCCCTCATCTTCTCGTGGGGGTTTTAGTTTCATTTCTTGCCAAACTCCACGAGTCTTGGACCGTTCAAACATTCCCTCAAGCGCAGCCCACTGCCATCTCCCAGAACAGACTCACTTGTTCCTGTTCCTATCCAAGCCCTGAGCACCCACCACATGCTGGACTCAGAGCAAGCACCCAAGTCATGTCCTGGCTCCACTGTCCACCAGCCCCACACGGCTGGTGCCCAGACCCACCCAGTTTACGGGTCAGGAACAAGGCAACCAGCCCAGCCACACACTTTAGTGAATAGAGAAACAAGGCCTCTCTGACCCGAGCCAGGGCTCTCATCTGGGTCCCTCCTGAGCAGCGGCTCTCAACCCTGGCTGCGTGCTGAGAGCCCCAGGACGGCCCTGACAATCACCTGTGCAGGATACCTCCCCCAGAGATGTCCATTCAGCTTGTGGGGACTGGGACCTAAATCAGGTGTTTTTTGTTTTTTTTTAAAGCTCTGTCCACCCGCTTGTGACTTTGACATGGAGGCAAGGGTGGGAAGCTGTATACTACAGACTTCAGGATGGTGAGGGCCTTGCCCCTGCTCTCCTGGCTGTGCTCCCGTCCCCAGCGCTGTGCCTAGCTCATGATAGAAGTGAAATAAATCTTTGTTGAGTGAAGGAATGGAAGTTTCACATTTTCCCACCAAGGGTGTTACAATCCTTCATCTTCCTGACCCCAAACCTGGAGTTCTCCCATCACCAGAGCAGGCGGCCTGGTCCCCAGGCTACAGACCCTCCCCCTGGACTCCTCCTCCTACAGGGACATAGGGCCACCTTCTCAGAGCATCACTTTCATCCCATTACCCTCTGTTGCTCAAATGCGTTGGCGCTTACTCCACGTTTACAGACGCAACTGCAACCCCTTAGTCTGGTAGCTAAGACCCCAGCATCCCGGGGCCAGCTTATCCTTGTGGTCAGCTCTTCCACCCCCCACGGATCCTCTGTTCTGGCCAGGTGGGCAGTCCTCCTGGTCTGCTGTGAGTCTTTGGGGCATTTTGCTGGAGCGACTTCATCACGTGTGTCCCTCTCTCTCCTTCACCTGCATCTGGATTCTATCCGTCCATGATGACCTGACTCCCTGCCAGGCCTTTGCTCTTAGCCCCAGCCCCACCCTGCCAGGAATACCTCCCAAGTCTGAACGTCTACGCCAAGAATCTTACTTGGCTCTGTTTTCAAGTGACTTCTAATCACTGTTTCAAAGTGCAAATGTCCTAATTTCCTGAGTAAATCATGACCACCGAGAGCAGCAATTTTATCTCCCCAGCAGCGACCAACACGGCACATGCTTTGTGAATGCCTCTGGGCATTCAGCATCTCTTATCTCAGGGCACACGGCCTTACCTGTAATATCTAGACTGTAGGTAGGTGGAGCACACAGCCTTGGACACGTGACTGGCGGAACCGAAGTCAATGACCTTCACCCTGTACGGCTGTCTGGATGGATCTACCAACATGATGTTCTCCGGTTTGAGGTCGGCATGGATAAGACCTAGACTTTTCAGTTTCATCAGGGCGGTGGCCACCTGCTGGAGGACCGGGCGAATGTACTTGAGGGGCAAGGGGCTGAACTTGTTCTGCTTCAGAAAGTCATAGAGGTTCTGCTCCAGCATCTCGAACACCAAGCACGTGTGGTTCTTGTGCTGGAAGCACTCGTAGGCGCGGACGAAGTTGTAGTCATCGGCGCTCTCCGTGCTCAAGCGGGCCAGGATGCTCACCTCGATCTGACCTTGGCGGGCGTAGGACGGGTGGTTCTTCAGGATCTTGATGGCCACAATCTCATTGGTGCCCCGTTTCCAGCACTTGACCACTTGCCCGAACGTCCCTCGGCCCAGGAACTCTAAGACCTCGTATGTGTTGGTCATGGAGCACAGCACCTCATGCTGGACCAGCTGGTAATCCCCCTCGCTGTTGGAGCCGCTGTTTTTGGAGGTGGCAGTCGAGGTGGTGGCAGTGGCTACAGTGGCCCCGCTCGCATTGTTCTGAATCATGGGTGGATGCTCTTCGATGATCTGCACGCTGCTCGTGTTCTCGATCTCCTCACTCTTCCGCTTGAGTCCACATTTTTGGTAGGTGTCAAGAAGGCTCACAGTGCTGCGACGCATGAGGTTGTGCGGCCCGCCGAGGACGGGCCCGGAGACGGAAGTGCTGCTGGCTGAGGTCACGACGATGTGCCCGGTGCTTCCTGGGAAGATGATGGTCTGCTCGTACGGGAGGCTGGGGTTGGGGATGGGCAGGGAGGCGCTGACGGTCGCGGTGGCTGGCTGGGACGGTGGCGCGTTCTTGCTCGGGCCGTACACTTTGCTGTGGGAGCCGTACCCGGTCATGTCCCAGTTGGAACTCGGCTCTACTTTCAGTTTCTTCACGCTACAGAAGGCACTTGATTGAAGGGTGTGAGGGGAGAAAACTTGCACATGCGAGGCCATACCTGCGGGGGAGGAAGAGAGATGTTAGTCGTCCTCGCCTGAATGAACGTGACACAGCCCCTTGGCTTCTGACTGGCGGCGTGGGTCCTCGAGAATACTGTCTTCCCACTTCAAATAGGGGCAAAGGGGCTTCCCTGGTGGTCTGGGGGTGAAGAATCTGTCTTGCGACGCAGGGGGACACCAGTTGATCCCTGGTTGGAGAAGATCCCATATGCCGCGGAGCAACTAACCCTGTGCGTCACAACCACTGAAGCTTGCACGCCCTAGAGCCTGTGCTCCACAACCAGAGACGCCCGAGCACCGCAGCTAGAGAGGAGCCCCCGCTTGTCGCAACTTCAGAAAGCCCACATGCAGCAACGAAGACCCAGCGCAGCCAAAAAATAAATAAATTAAAAAAAAAAAGATTGGAAAATGGAATGTATTCCACCCAGAAGCACAATCTGGCCACTAAGCCTGTGGGCCCGGGGAGTTCCGGTAGAAGACTCGTAGGGTGGGAATACGACTAAGTCTCAGAGATGGAATTAGAATACCAGAACTTAGTTCATTATGTTGGGGTTTTTTCCTAATAAATATTGTCTGCAATAGAAACAAATTCTTCCTCAGTTCTCATCGGGTGGCAAACCCAGTTAAACCTGAAGGCTGCCTCAGGTGGCCCGGTTACCTACTGTATACTTAGCTGTCTCACACGGTTGGGTACTCCCTGCCCATACACAGGCCCTGCAAATGTCAGGCTTGCTCATTTGAGGACAAAGCTTCCCACACAGGTCCAATCACAGAGCCACTCATGATCTGCTAGCTTCCGGATGAACCATAATTACCCCCTGGTGTCTTACTCACCTTAAATCATTCTGTAGGGCTGAATCGACCAGCAGTTGGTCTGACGTTTTCACTGAGATAGTCTGAATCATTTTATCAACTTTTTTTTTGGGGGGGGGGTGGGGAAGGCTAGGGGGAATGGGTAGCATAATTCATGGGCTCTATTCACTCACTTTTCCTGCTAAAGTCATGTTATCAATCAATTTATCTAGAAAGTACTATTATTTCATATCAAAACCGCACCCACAATTTAAGGAACCTCAGTAATCTAGAAAACCATAACTATGGAATAGCTGTGCAATTTATAACTATGGTGATGCTGGACACAAAAATTCATAGACAACGAATTAAGGAAAAGTAACAAGGCGATGAGGAAGGGTAAGTCCTTACAGGTAAAAGCAGAAATAAACACTGCCCATCTTCTAAAGTGTAGTTAAGAAACATTTCCTATAAAAGCACACAGGAAGTGGGGCTTCTCTCAAGCACCATCGGTGTTTAGAGATCCTCGTGCATGTCTTTCTGACCCCCTAGCATTGCCTGTGGGTTATTTAACATTTTCCCTTTGACCTCATCTACCTTTTCTCTCAGCAACAACCCACTTTCCATGCTGTCCAGAAGCCTGAGGCCAGCTGCCTTGCTTTCCACCTCTATTCTCTTCATTTCAAAACATCCCTGAATTTATCTCCATCCTCCATCCTCTCTTCCATCTCTCCGGTCTCAAGAGAAGAAGGGTCTCCCTGTTCTGACGCTAAAAGTTCCCCTGATTCTCAGCCTCTCCCATTTCCTTTTGAACTCCCTCCATGACCTATTCTCTTTCAGTTTTCAATTTCTCTATGTTAACTGGATCCAAGTTCTTAGCAGGTACTTAATACAGTTTTGCCAAACGAATCAATGACAGTCTTTTTCTTCTGCCTTCACATTGTGCACATGGACACTCTCCGCTTGGAAGGGGAGTACCAGATGAATTCTTCCCTTTTGATCCTTCCCTTCTTCTCACCTGTAATCAGTGGTTGATGCTCCCTTGTCTTCAAGGCTCACTCTTTAATCCCTCTCCACCCATGCACACATACACACTGGACAGGAATGCCCTCTTAAAGGTAAACAACTTCCTAATTGCCCAATAAATGGCCTTTTTTCAGCCTCTATTCTCTTTGCTCTCTCAGCAACTGACCGATCTGATACTGCCAACCACGACTTCCTTCTTGATGCTCTTATCTGTGTGCCCTGTGAATCTGTAAACTCCCCATCCTGCATCTGATTGCACACTGTGCTGGCTGCTTCCTCTTCCTCCTTTAAAATTCGGGCATCGCCAATGTTTGGACTTTGCTCTCTCTGGAGTTAAGCTCTCGTGACCCCCACACGTTCATCACCGGCCAACTGCTCTGCTGTGCCTTCCAGGAAGGTTATTTCTGCCTCCTGCTACAATATCATAGATGATCTTCCAAAGATGAACTCCCTATCTTTTCCTAAAAATCTAGCCATTTCACCTCCATGATCATGTCCCCATGTCTGTTCATAAAATATTCTTCTAGTCACTTGGTTCCAAAACTGTGGATTTGCCTTTGATGATTCTTCTTTGCCTCCATGGACAAGAAGGTGCGGACTCTTATTTCTCCATCCTCCAAAATGTCTCTTGTAACCACCTCTTTGTTTCCGTTCTTGCTGCCACTTCCACAGTGAAAACATTTATCACTCTCCAGTAGAGAAAAGCAAGCACAGACATCTGGCCTACCCGAGCGCTCTTTCTTCCCCCAATCTGCCCATATTCAGCCACCAGATTATCTTCCTAGAACATTTCTAAGCATGTCACTCCTCTGTCCCAAAACTTTCAATGATTCCTTAGTGTCTAGAAGATAAATTTGAGGACTCTTAACACCTTCACCTTTTGATCTGAACTGCTTTGCTGGCTTCACCTCCAACTATTAATCTTCCTGAACCCAGTTTTAATTAAACTGTTCTACTCACTATTTCTAGACTGTCTCTTTTGTTTCCTACCACCATGCTCTTATGCAGTGCCCCCTACCCCCATCTGGCACGCCTTCACCACTTCTCTCAAGTTATTCAAAGATAAAACAATTCATATGCCTCTTCTCCCCAGGCACCGGCAATGCACAGTGATATTCCCAATTTTCCGTTTCTAAGCCACTTACCACGTGCACTGCCCATTTGCTCACAAATTCATTTCTACCTTGCAGAATATCTTGTCTTGAGTTGAATGACTTAGCTTTTGTGCTATGTAACTTTTCCCATGTTTAAGTCATGTTTCCATAACCAGGCTATATTCAGAGGGCACGCGGTACAGTTTACACCCCATACTTCTTTTTTCTCTCAGCATTAAGCCACGATTGTTATATATAGGAGGCACTCGGTTGATGGAATGAAGCACTCTATCTGACCAGGCCTCCAGGAGAGCTTAGTTCTCTAGCAATAGAGTAATCAATCACCAGTCACAAGTACCTATGGAACCTGGCCTCTCCCCGGAGAATAAAGAAAAACCTGCTTATACTTTTCCACACAAACTGGGGCAGAGCCTAGGCAGCTCCTGTTCTGGTGTCAGCAGCCACGTTCTATCTACACTTCATCCTTGATGTACTCTGACTTCCCAGGGTCAACCTCAGCCCAACACCCAACAGCTGCTCTGAACCCCACCTTGACCCTGACCTCACAGATCTGACGGAGGCTTCCTGAACTCCAGTATCTACTTGTGTGACATGACTACACTTCTGTAGACAGCCTTCTGCCTGACAAGACTATTCTGGCTTGCTCATTCAGAATTCACACTTAGCCTGTTTCTTCCTACTCTACTTTTTGTTCAAGTCAATTTCCCCTCAATTCTACAATAGCACAGAAAATGACTATTCTATATACACCAGTATTAAATAACCATACTGTTCTAGATCAAACCAGTCAATCCTAAAGGAAATTAACCCTGAATATTCACTGGAAGGTTTCATGTTGAAGCCGAAGCGCCAATACTTTGGCCATCTGATGCGAAGAGCCAACTTACTGGAAAAGACCCTGATGCTGGGAAAGATTGAAGGCAGGAGGAGAAGGGGACGACAGAGGATGAGATGTTGGATGGCATCACTGACTCAATGGACATGAGTTTGAGCAAACTCTGGGAGATGGTGAAGGACAGGGAAACCTGGCGTGCTGCAGTCCGTGGGGTCTCAAAGAGTCAGACAAAACTGAGCGAATGAACAACTGTTCCAGATATTTTATACAATATATAAACAACCAATCCCTTGGCTTTTGGTAACTTATCCCTGAAAAGGCAAAGCAGTAAGCATTTCCTATATTCTCTAGTATGAAGCTTGCCCCTAACTTCTTCATCCTTGGTATTTCGAAGCAGAAGGACTAAGGCCAAGGAATTGCGGGGGTAGGGGGGCGGGCTGTGCAGTGAAGAGGTCAGAGGTGGCAGAAGAAACATGCTGAAGTTACACAAAGGAGATGCAATTCTCTTCTCTGTTTTCACTGTTTCAAAAAATCTTGGTGGAAAGGCCAGGGTATAGAAGTGGAATTTTACAAAGGGGAAGAGAATGGCTTATGACTTGTTTGCTACTGGGATGACAGCCAAGGGTCATAAAATTGTGGAAATTGTCATTCACTATCTCTGGTGACAGAGTCCCAGGATCAGAGAGGAGATCTGCATGGCTAGAGACGCCCTTTGCCACACCAGCCTGGCCTGGTATGACTACTGCTGCCCCTTCACAAGATCAGCAGCCACTGTTCTAAGAATCAGTCACAGGTCCTGATACAGTCTTATTTCCCAACCCCCTAGCTTTACGAGATGTAACTGACATACGAAATTGTGGAAGCTTAAAGTGTACAACATAATGATTTGGTATGCGTTGATATTACAAAATGATAATCATAAGGTTAGTTACCACCTCCATCAACTCACACCTTACCTTTTGTATGTGTGTGATGAGAACATTTAAGATTTACTCTCTTAGCAACTTTCAAGGATACAATACAGCTTGTTAACTACAGTCATCAGATTGTACATTACATCCCCAAGCTTACTTATCTTAGAGCTGGAGGTTTGCCAATACAGTCTTATTACCCTTATTCTTTAGCAGAGGTCATTTTGCTCTGTGAAGCAAACTGCTCAAAGAAAATATAGCGAAAGAAAGTCTCCAATAATAATAACAACAATAATTTATTTTTAAATCTCCAACCTATAAGGGATAAAAGACTGCTGGTAGCTGTGTAACTTACTCTTAATCCTACTGGAATAAACAGATTTATCCAAACACTTCTTTTTGAGAGTGTTTTTCTGGAACAAAACCTCCTAATTAATGGAGTCCCCGGGAAGCCCAATCCACACCTTTTGCTTTCGATTTATTCAAACCCCCAAGGCTGGGGACGAAGAAGGCAACAATGTTTATGTTCCCCACTCTGGGAAGAGCTATTTCCTCTCATCTCTTTCCTTTTTTCTTTTTCTTTTTGGCTGCACTGGGTCTTTGTTGCTTTGCATGGGCTTTCTCTAGTTGTGGTGAGGAGGGTCTACTCTCTACTCATGGTGCTCAGGCTTCTCACTGCGGGGGCTTCTCTTGTTGAGGAGCACAGGCTCTAGGGCGCGCGGGCTTCAGGAGTTGTAGTGAATGGGCTTAGCTGCTCTGAGAAATACAACAAAGTTGTGGGATCTTCCCAGACCAGGGATCGAACCCACATACCCCTGGTTGGCAGGAGGATTCTTATCCACTGCGCCACCAGGGAAGTCCTGGTTCCTTTCATTTCTCTCTGTGTTGAACTCTTGTGTTGTACTCTGCAAAGCCTGCCATCCTCCTTATTGGTCGATTTTCTTCTCAGAAAAGGCAGGGGGTTTAATGGACATTTTCTGTTTGATATTACAGCACAATCGCAATTGCTTTTTAAGTAACCTCTGTCCTTCCTATTTGGCTCTTGGAAAAGAAAGAATTTTTCTCCTCCTTCTGTGGGGGACTGGGGTGTGAGGGGGTGGTTCTGAGCCCATGAGGAGGGACCTGGGAAATCACTGTAGGATACATCTGCAAAACTCAACAGCTGCTCCCTAGAGGGGCCACGAGAGCCAGACCAATTCACGAAAGCCTCAGTAGCCTCCCAAGGTAACTCCTGACACTATGGTCGCACTGTCACGCAAATGAACGCACAGCCAGGCACCATAATTTAGAACTCTGGCTTCTAAAAGGCATATAGCCCTGTTACCATCTGTCTCGTAACGAGGTCAAAACATCAACACTGACTATTAGATATTCATCAGGGCCTTGTGTGCTTTTTAATGTTATTGATACAAGTTTATGTGGATGTTATAAAAGTGACCAGTAAGAGGCATTTAAATTTATTAAAGTTTAAGTCAACTAATACAACTGTACGTAATATATTCTTCCTTGCATAGGGCAAATGAAATACAGCCCCAATAAAATGGGCATTAAGATACACCCTACAGTCAGCAGAATTAAAGCCCATGATTTGTAAGAAGGTATTTCTTCTTACCAACAAAGACAAAAGACCTCTCTCTCACACACCCCAAACAAATCCAGGCTCCTGATACTTGGGTGCATTTCTGACAGCCTGTATGTTAAAGGTAAAGAAAAGCACCGGGCTCTCTTTTGGTCACTTTATTCACATCCTCAGTGTGCATTAAAAAAATCATGTGGGACTTCCCTTGTGGTCCGGTGGCTAAGACTGTTTCCAATGCAGGGGGCTGAGGTTCGTTCTCTGGTTGGGGAACTAGATTTCACATGCTGTAACTAAGACACAGCATAGTCAGATAAATAAATAAAAATTTTTTAAAAAGCATGCCTATAAGTCTACACTTCAAAATACTATTTTTAAAAGTGTGTGCTCAGTCGCTCAGTCATGTCCGACTCTTTGCAACCCCATGGACTAGAAACCACCAGGTTCCTCTGTCCATGGAATTTTCCAGGCAAGGATACTGGAGTATGTTGCCATTTCCTACTCTAGGGGATCTTCCTGATCAAGGGACTAAACCCGTCTCTTGTGTTTCCTGAATTGGCAGGTTCTTTACACTGTGCCAAGGATCAAACCCAGGTTTCCCACATTGCAAGTGGATCTTTACCACCTAAGCCACCAGGGAAGTTGAGGCCATTTATGTCCATTGATGTGATCACACTTCATTTCAAACCCTATTACTTAGGAGTCTCATGATTCTCCAGAAGTTAAAATCTTGAGCACCTAGTAGGTACCAGGCTCCAGGCCAGATGTTTCACGAACAGAGTAAACACACGTCTGACTTTGGGATGATCTGGAATTATCCGTCACAACAATTCGATTAGGTAGGGCACCCACCCTACCTTCATTCTTACAAAGGTCCTAGTTTGAAAACTAGGAAGTCAAGTGATGGGTTTAGGCACCTATAATAAAGTGGAAAAAACAGACTCTGGCCCCAAAAGTTCAAACCTGGGTAATTCTATGTGCCTTTTTTGTCTTAATAGTTCAATGAGAAATTAATTTTTCTAGGGTTAAGAATAGTTTTTTTCCACCTTAAAAAAAAAGATTAGTTTAAAAAATTTTCATGATCTTTCTGAGCTCTTAAGTCACAAGCATTTTTAAAAGGTCATTTGTTAAAGGATTGGCTTATTTAGTTCATTTTTTCCCACTTATTTGCTTAGTTTCTTCATAATTTTATATTTCACAATTAGATGAACTGAAGAGTTGCTTCACATCTGAGTACATTTCCTTTTCATTTCACCACCCCAAAATTATCTACTGGAAGATCAGACTCTGGTGAAACTACAGGGATGAGTGAGGGTTCGATTATGATTAAAAAAAAAAAATTAAACTGAATTCAATTGCACTGGAACCTCTCAAAGCTCAAGGGAAGGAATTACAAGCCAAATAGTGGCACCATTTTATCAGGATGTAAAGTTTAATTTTGGTGTTGCAGATCACCACCCAGAATCCAGTTACATTATTAAAGAGAATGGAATCACAAACATCTTAGTTTGGGGATTTCCTGGCGGTCCAGTGGTTAAGAGTCCACACTTTCATTACAGGGGGCAAAGGTAGGTCCTGCAAGTCACATGATGTAACAACAACAAAAACAAAAACAGGGAAAAAAGAGGACACCTTAGTTTAAAAGGTGCCAGCCTCACCGCGTGTATAGTCCTTCGGACACACACTTCTACCAAATAGCATTCAATACAAGCTACAGACTTTTTTTTTTTTTTTTTATGAATCCAGAACTCAAAGGATGGATTAATTCCCATACCTAGCTGACTGCTCTCTCTCTCTTACGAATCACATTATGCACATAAGACATAATAAAATCACAGAATATTTCAAAAAATATAAAAAATATATGAATGTTAGAAAAATGCATCCGAATGGACGTTTAGAAACACTTAGAAAAGAGTTAATCAGTATAATCCTTGATTACCATAATTTGATGCCTTTGGGGGTTGAAAGGTAACAGAAAAAACTTCTTCATTGACATATATAACAATATTCATAAAATTTTAATGACAGTAATCCTGCTTGTCAAGTTTCTATTTCACAAGTACAAAGACAATTTCAGGTTAGCCCGTTTATAAATGATTCATTTCCAAAACTGTATACTAAATGTCCGTAAAACTTGTATATAGTTTTCCATCAAAGTCTAATTATCTGTTAGTTGTATAACGTTAAATGTATAGTCTATCCCGCCAGAAATCAGTTTAGAATCAACCACAAGCTCTACAGAATTCTTTATCAATAAGCACAATCACAATACTACTGATTCCATTAAGGGTTCTCTCTATAAAAAGGCTGGAATTGGGTATAAAAGGAAGCATGAGATATCTAAGACATTGGCCCTGTGCTAAAGGAGCTAAAAATCTCATGGGGTTGCCAAGGTCAATGCAAAGTAAAAAGGACATC
This sequence comes from Bos mutus, assembly GCF_027580195.1. Lineage (NCBI taxonomy): Eukaryota > Metazoa > Chordata > Mammalia > Artiodactyla > Bovidae > Bos > Bos mutus. The sequence goes on along the minus strand of NC_091620.1, from coordinate 20,785,353 downwards.
TGGCAATTCTGAGCAACATAAACAACTTGCCAAAATAAACGCAACAGGAGTTCAGAGGCAGGAATCACCATGGGCTACCGTAAGGCAAGGGTTTACAGGGGAGGTAAAGGCAGAGTTGAGCTGCAGTTAGAAAGATGTTACGTCTTTTGAAGGGCAGTGTTCCAGCTCCTGCTGACTGGGCCTTGGGAGCCTGCAGCCAGCACTATGGCCCCTGCCCTCAGGAAGCTGAGGCTTTGCTTGGAAACAGCAGCTTAGGAGTTTTTAGTAGTAGTCATACATTAACAAATGCTCATTCCCAACATAACTACTAGTCTACACTGGTGCCCCAACAGTCTGCTTATCCAGAATTGTCATCTTCTGATAACTTCAACCTTCTAGAAGTAATTTTTAAATACTGAAAAAGCTGGTGTGAAGCCCTACCACTAGATACTCACTTTACTATCATCTAACATGCAATTAACAAGTTGGAGAGCAACTATTGTGACTGGGTTTGCTCTGTGTCAGACTCTAGGTGTGCACAGCTCACAAATGCAAGGTCAAGTGCATTTCCCATTTTATTTTTTGTTTTATTTTTTTTAGTTCTACCAGTTTATTGCTACCAACCCATCTCCCTCCACCCTCATACATACATGCTCAGTCATGTGACCCCATGGACTGCAGCCTGCCAGGCTCCTCTATCCATGGACTTTTCTAGGCAAGAATACTGGAGTGGGTTGCCATTTCCTTCTCCTGCATTTCCCATTTTAAAGACAGGTAAGTTGAGTGTGAAAGTGTGTTAGTTGCTCAGTCATGTCTGACTCTTTGTGACCCCATGGTATGTAGCCCACCAGGCTCCCCTGTCCATGGGGATTCTTCAGGCAAGAATACTGGAGTGGGTTACCATTCCCTTCTCCAGGGGATCTTTCTGACCCAGGGATTGAACCCGGGCCTCCTGCACTGCAGGCAGATTCTTTGCCATTTGAGCCACCACGGTAGTCCAAGTTGAGTTTAGGGAGATGATTTAGCTTGTCCAAGCTCACTCTACCACTGGGATCTGAACTGAGGTCTGCCTGACTCACAAATCCATGCTGCTAACCCTTTCTTCTTCTTCATGCTTTAGGGTCTTGGAGTCAAAGCACCAACTAAGGGGAAAGGTACCATAACAGCCAAGAAAAAATGAAACCTGATGTGTGAGAGGAGACTGATCTAAAGTAGGGGTAGGCTGACTGCACACCACCTGGGAAATCAATGCACTCCACAACAGTGTTTCCAAGTCACTGGCATTTCTCTATCCTCTGGTTAGGATGACACTGGAGAAACACCACTCCAAACTATTCACATAAATTTACTTCCTGAAAGAGGTAAACTTCACTTCTCTGATGCATAGTGGACAGAACACTGGTCTTGGGTGAGCTGACCTGGGTTTTCCCAGCAGGGAGGACCTGGAATAAAGAACTGCCTGAAAGAACAGAAAGGAAGCAGCAGAAACCTAAGACTGTGCAGAGAAGGGAGGCAAGACACACTGACGGACGGGACAAAAGGGCAGAGGCGAGGGGGTAATCAAATAGTAACATCTGGGGGCTGAGAGGAGTGGGGTTCCACGGATGGTGACAATGAAGACGGGAGGTGGTCTGAAAGCGTTTCTCTTAGCGGGTGGGATAATGAAATGTGTTTTCAAACAAGTTGAATGACAAACACGAGAGGAGATCCCAGTTGAAATATTCAGTGTTCAACACTTCATACTGAAACTCTGAGACAAGGAAGTGCTGAATTTACCAAAGTCACAGTATCAGGAGCTGCTGGTCACTGACAATCAAGCATCTACTTCCCATTGGCTGAGTTGAATCTCAAATGAAGATAAACCATTTGGAAAGAGAATGGAAATCAATAAGATGGGCTCAGCCTGTACAGCATGAATCAGAGGGGGAAGAGGGCAAGATGACCCTGAACCAGTCCATGCACAAGCCCAAGGGCAAAGGGGTGGAGCCCAAAACACGGCTCAACAAAGATGAGCAGGTCAGAGTGACAAAAATATGGAAAGGGAAAAAGACTGAAATCAAAGGTTCGTGTTCCATGACGGGAACCGGTGTTGCCAAAGATGAGAGCAGAGTCCAGTAGGGAGAGCTTGGTTTGGGAGAGATTTCACTGTGGGATTAGTAATGACAGGGCGGAGACATTCTATAGGTACCAGGAGAAAAACGAGAGAGGAGAATGGGTAAGGGGTCGCTGACCTGAGGGCTGTCCCCAACACCTCTATGAACATGGAATCCACGTGGGAAAAGCTGCTCCCTGGAGAAACGGTGTAGAAAGTAGAGCAGATGGCAAATAAAGTAATCCTTGGGGGCAGAGACGTTGTCAAACACTATGAGTCACACAGAGACGTCAAGGATAAAACGATGGAAAAAAAAAAAAAAATTAAGGGAACAGAAAAAGGGCTACAGGGCCTGGCTGAGAATAAGCCACCAACCCATTTTTTCCCCCGACAGGGTCAGGAGGAGAGAAAGAAGGGGTGCTCCCCTGGGAAAAGAACCAAATGCACCATGTTATGCTCCTTGTTTTCCCAAGAAATAGGATTCTCTTAGACTTTCAAAATCCTTTACGTCATCTTCTTTGAATCTGCAAATTCTACCATAAGCTGTGTTTCTTCAGTTGAGAAAGTATCCTCTTCCTACCATTTGCAAATTCTCCACATACCTATCTACCTACTGGCTCATTATTCATCCAAATCAGCCCTTCTCCATGTTCTGACTGACTTTCTGAAAGTTGCCAACTTCACCTCTGAAAGCTTCATGCCTCCCAAATTCCCCTTTCTATGTCTCTGCCTCATTGCTTGGGACTAAGCCATAAGTCACTGTGGATGCACCAGAATTTCACTGCCATGGGTAAGTACACGCAGCCTACAGATTGATTAGCTAGAGGCCATGTTACCAAGAGTTCATAAGCAATCTGAAAATTGCCAATCCAAGAGAATTCTGGTGAAGGAAAGAAAGATATGATAAAACATGCATGCTTGTTTTAGGAAACTGGAGAATCAATGAGAGGAAAACAAATTTTATACACACACACACACACACATATATATACACACACTCAAAACTCAAAAACTCTGTTTCCAAGGGAACTCCCTGGAGATCCAGTGGTCAGGACTCGGCGTTCTCATTGCCGAGGGCCCAGGTTCAACAATCTGTAATTTGACCGCCTCTGTGAAGACCCTCCCTTAACTGAAGTCACCTTCTGAGGTCCTGGGGTTAGGAATTAAACACACGAGTTTTTACAGGTGGGGAGACAATTCAACCCTTAATGGTAGGTTTAAGGAAACCAAAAGCATTTTGCTACAGCATAACTTTCTCAGGACATACTGTCATTATTTTCTAAGAACTCTCTTTGTTTCTCCCTCCTTGGAGACAAGACAGTCCACGCTGTGACTTCCCTATGTCTTGCCTCAAAAGACCCTGGAAGGGATGTCAGTTAGTTGAATATTATACAAGCAAAAGCTAAGTGATTACTTTAAATTAAATTCTGCATAAGTTTAGGTGACTTATGCAGTGCTTCCCAAAAAAGTCATGCAGGAATATCTCTGCAATGTATATCAAGGAATAATGGCAGTCATTCTGGTATAAAAGAGAACTGAACATCACATATTAATAACACTAAAATGGGAGAGTAAGTTTCTAGTTTCTTTTTTAAAAAAACATTTATTTTTATTTGTTTTCTTTGGCTAGCTGGCACAGAGCATCTTCAATTTTCATTATGGCATGCAGGACCTTTAGTTGCGGCATGAGAACTCTTAGCTGTGATCTGGGATGTAGTTCCCCAACCAGGGATTGAACCCGGGCCTGCTGCACTGGGAGTGTGGAGTGTTAGCCACTGGACCACCAGGGAAGTCCCTCTAGCTCTGGTTCTGGGTGTGCATGCATTTCTGAAGGAGACCTGAGTACACTCAAGAGATAAATCAGTCGCAGGTTAGGTGAGGATGAGGCACTTCTGTTCTTCAGGGCCACCCCTATGTCTGGTGATGCTCAGGGAAGCCTTCAATTGGATTTGCTTGTCCTTCAGAAATGGTTTAGCAAGTCCAAATCAAGACTAAAAATCTAGTAGGCTTTTGATTTTTTTCCCTCTTTCAGGCCCAATAGAGTAGTTATTCTTAAACACCTTTTACCCAATTACGCATTTTACTTAACCTGACCCATCCCATGCCCAGCCCACAACAAACTTGTCTTGTGAACCTAGCTTCCACTTCAAAAATGTTTGGCGCACTCAGGATCAAAACTGAAAATCTACTTTACTCTTTTTCATTTTACTGTTCTTATTACAGTGTTGCTGCCAACTCTTTTGTACCCAACAAATTATGTAAATCTGTTACTCTATATTTGGAGAAGAAAATGGCAGCCCACTCCAGTATTCTTGCCTTGGGAAATTCCACGGAGAGAGGAGCCTGGTGGGCTATAGTCCATGGGGTCACAAAGAGTCGGACATGACTGAGTATGCACACACACACACATTATTCTACATTACTCTGTTACTCTAGGTATATTATATTAGTAAGTATCCCCTCAGAAGATATGTTGGAGTTCTAACCCCCAGTACCTGTGAACATGACCTTATCTAGAAACAGGCTCTTTGCAGGTACAATCAAGTTAAGGTGTTAAGGTGAGTTCTCATCCAATCTGACTGGTGTCCTTATACAAAAAGGAGAAAAGACACACACACACACACAGATTGCCCTATAAAGACACAGGCAGAGCCCAGAGGGGTGCAGCTGCCAGCCCAGGGATGCTGAGGCTGGCTGGGGGGTGCACTGGACGCTGGGAAGAGGCAAGGACGGCTTCTGCCTAGATTCTCGGCGGGAGCCTGGCCCTGCTGACACTTTGGCTTCCAACCTGCAGGCTCCAGAACTGAGAGAATAAGTATCTGTTGGTTTAGATCACCCAGTTTGTGGCACTTTGTTACAGCAGGCCTCAGAAACGCATACCCTCTGGAATATAATTCAAGATGCATTTCATTGAAAAAACATGTTTGTGCTCAAGCTGTGATAAAGTATTTATAACAAGTGCAGAGTCACGCTGGCCGAACGGCAGTTTGCCCTGACAGCCTGTCTTTGCCGCCTCCCGGTTGAAAGACAGTAGAAGCATTCTCAGTCTAAACGCCCATCTCAGTTTTGGAACTGAGGTCCTATGCTGGGGGGTGGTGCTAAACACCCTCTCTCTTTGTACAAATATACTTGTTCTTCGTGTCGGATGTGTGACTTTACAACCACGACTTCACCGGAAGGCAGAGAAAAATTCAGTCTGTCCTCACCAGCTAAATGACAGTTAAGGAGTCCCCGCCGCACTTCCTCACACCTGCCCGCTCAAGAAACCTCAGCTTCTTGCTGTCGTTCAGAGAAACCAGGACATCCCATGCTCAGTGCAACACCTGTTGCTCGCTGCCTCTTGTACTCGGGTTTCTGCATTTCTTTGAACACTTCCCTCATAAGACTGCTATCCACCTGCAAAGAAAACTTTGTGAAGATGTCATTCAGACCCCCGGTAGCCCAGAGTGTAAAGAATCCACCTGCAGTGCAGAAGACCAGGGTTCAATCCCTGGGTCGGGAAGATCCTGGTGAAGGAAATGGTAACCCACTTCAGTATTCTTGCTTGGAAAATCCCATGGACAGAGGAGCCTGGCAGGTGGCAGTCCATGGGGTTGCAAGAGTTGGACATGACTTAGCGACTAAACCATCAACCACCACATCCAGTCCCAGCCATGCCCACAAGGCCAAGTGCATAGGACTCTTTCCCCTGGGTTCTCTTCAGAGACCAAATTCCTTCCTTCCTCCTCTTAAAAGCCCAGTAATATAATCCTTCTTACTTGATTTAAATGGTGACCGCTGTTTACAACAGTAACTCTATGTTACAGCTCCCTTGCTCCTTAGAGAATTTTTTCATTACTCTCAGTTGCCTTTAAAAGTGACATCTGATGAAACTCAACTAGCGATCAATTTGGGAAAGACAGAAGAAGCATTTCCTAACAGTGCAAAGGGAATAAAAACCAGAGGAATGGCGGGGAAAGCAGGCTGGGATGCTGGAAGGGAGAAAGGTCGGGGAAAAGGAAAAGGAAAAAGAAATGAAAGATGGAGAAAAAGTGAGAAAACAGACTGCAGTGAAATGGTATTGTAAGCACAGGTGGAATAATAAAGCAACACTGAGACGTGCTTTGTAAACTATAAAGCATAATAAAAATGCAGCACAATATTATTTATAATATTTGTGTGCAGATGATGCAGATATAAAAACCAGCTGGTACAGGGATCCCTTGGCCAGGCAACCAATAGCCCGTTCTACACTGTGTAGATGGTAGTGGTTCTTTGGGCTGCTGCAAGGACATTTTTATGCTGTGAGTCACTGTCACCAAACCAGTTCTGGTGTCGTTATGACCCAGCAACCCCACAGTGCCGGCCATTGGCACACGGCCTGAGGGGAGGTACCCACTCCGGTGATACCGGGTGTTGCTCTGTCCCCACCCGGAGCACAGAGAAGACGTCAGAAAGCTCTCATGTGTCCCGCTCCAGGGCACAGAGGATGGCAGCTGGTGACATAGCTGGTCCCAACTCAACAGGGTTTGTGTTCCGAAGGCTCATTCCAGGTCATTTCTGAGTTCCTGGCCACTGGTCAGGTGTGGGCTCTGCTGCTTGCTGCTGCAAGGTCTCAGCAAGTGATGAAGCCTCTCTGAGCCTCAGTTTTCTCATCTCTGAAATGGGTGCCTCTTATGATCCTGGTGTGAAGGGGAGGCGTCAGTGTCCTGCTCTCACAGCACAGTCTGGCCCAGGGGGAGCTCTGTCTTGGTGTCAGAGGAGAAGGGAGAGGTCAGCTGGCTCGCTGAGGCCCAGGAACACGCACCCCAGCCGATGCATGGCTGGCCGTGATGGACGGAGCTCACATGGTACCAGGGGCCCCCTCAGCACCATGCCTGGCTGGACGAGGACTCAGTACGCTATTTCTGAATGACTGGACAAGGCAAACAGATGATGAAATGGGACAAGAGCTCATTGGTCACTTGTCTCAAGTGCTGTTCCCCATGGAAAGGGAGGTCTGGTTAGGAAAAAAGCAACTTCCAAGGATTCTGAAGAAGACACAGAGGAAACCGGATGGATTCAAAAGATTCAGATAAAAACTCTATATTTTTACCTGTGCATGCATCCTAAGTCACTTCAGTCATGTCTGACTCTGTGACCCTATGGACTGTAGCCCGCCAGGCTCCTCTGTCCATGGGATGCTCCAGGTAAGAATCCTGGAGTGGGTTGCCATGCCCTCCTCCAGAGCTTCTTCACGACCCAGGGATCGAAACTATATCTGTTACATCTCCTGCACTGGCAGGTGGGTTATTTGTCACTAGCGCCACCTGGGAAGCCCATATTTTTACCTACTTAACCTTAAAAATGTATTGCATTTCTTTTCCATGTAACGTTTGAATGAAAGGCACTATTCCCACACACTACTATATATAAAATAAACAACAAGAACCTACTGTATAGCACAGGGAACTATATTCAATATCTTATAATAACCTATAATGGAAAAGAATCTGAAAAAGAATATATATGCATAACTGAATCACTTTGCTGTACACCCGAAACACTGTAAACCAATTCTACTTCAATTTGAAAAAAATTTTTTTTTAAAAAGCACTACTCCAGGTCATAAATGGAACTCAGTTTCTATGTACAACATACTCATTGCACATTTGTATCTACTGTATAAACTATGACCTAAGCATTTCTGATTGACAATCAGTAAAAAAAAAAACCTGAACACTCCTAACACATGTGATATCTATTTTTAATAAATCATATATTTCTATTTTACTATTATGTTTATTAAAAACACAAAACCAGAATATTTATAAGGATGAAAAATAATATTCATAGTCTAATGCTTTCTTCTGTGCGTGCGTGCTAAGTTACTTCAGTCGTGTCCAACTCTTTGCAACCCCACGAACTGTAGCCCACCAGGGTGCTCTGTCCATGGGATTCTCCAGGCAGGAATACTGGAGTGGGCTCCCATGCCCTCCTCCAGGGGATCTTCCAGACCCGGGGGGATCGAATCTGTGTCTCTTATGTCTCCTGCATTGGCAAGCAGTTTCCTTACCACCAGCGCCACCTGGGAAGCCCCCAATATTTTCTTCTCTATCCCAATAAACTGTTCTGAGCTCTTCACTTTGAAAATTCCTGTTATACCTCAGGTAGCTAAAGCCAAGTAACTTACAATTAGTCTTGGCCATATGATTAAAGTTGGCCAGTAGAAAGTGGACAAGTGAGAAGTGCCACTTCTGGGCAGAAGCTTTCACAGCCAGTGTGCAATTGGCCTATTTGATCCCTCTATCCCTTGCTAAGGTAACCAGTGATGATTCAGGGGTGGGAATAGGAAGTGAATGAGGATGAGAAGGGGCTGAGATCCCAGCTGACCCAAGGGGGACCTGCAGCAAGATGATGCAGCAAACCTTTGTTATTTTAAGTCCCTGAGACGCTGGAAGGTGTCTGCTGCCGCGGTAAAACTTAGTCCGTCCTAAATAGCACTGTGCTTTGCCTTAATGCTGTGCTCCCTAACGAGTCTGGATTAACGAGGTTGAATGTAATCACGTTTGGACGCTCAGCATCCTCACCCATCAAAGTCAGAGCACACATTTCTAGAGACAACTTAAAAAATTCTAAATCGTTCAATCCTTAGCTTTCATAGTTTAGCATCACTTCTGTGCTTTGTGAAAATGCTTCCTGAGAGGAGGAAGGAGAGAGTGGGACGAATGGAGAAAGGAGCGTTGATATGTGTACACTATCACGTGTGAAACAGTCGGTGAGAAGCTGCTGTATAACACAGGCAGCCCTGCCTGGTGTTCTGTGATGACCTAGAGGGGTGGGAGGCAGGGAGAAGAGGGAGGGTTCCCAGGGAGGGAATATACGTGTAATTACGACTGACTTACATTGTTGTACAGCAGAAACCAACACAATACTGTAAAGCAATTTTCCTCCAATTAAAAAAAAAAGACAAGAATTTACAAGTGAAAATAAAAATTAGTTAAAAAAAAAAAGAAAGAAAATGCTTCCTGAGATCAATGTGTCCAATGATGTGACAGCACTGACCCTCACAGCGATTAGTGACTTCAGGTGTGCGCCCACTCATCCCCACCTGGTACTTTCCTGAGCAAGCAGGAGGTAGAGGATCACCCATCACAAATGCCTCTTGTTTGGAAACCCTGAGGCAAATAACTTCCGGGTGACAAAAACGGGAAGCTGTTCTCCAAATCCAAGCAGGAGTCTTGGCACTGCAGAATTCAGGCTTCCCCGCCCTTGTGGGAGAACCAGCTTATGCTATTGCGTTCTCCGGGGAAAATGGACTTTTCACACCCTGCCCCAAGCTGTGTGATGCAATGGTTATGTTCTTGGTAAAGAATATTCAAGTTCTGACATCATAATAACCATGGGTATTACTCATGGTAAGCTCACAAGCCTGGCAAGGCACAGTCTGTACCCTCTTTATCACTGAGGTCAGCAATGGGTGTAAAAATAGCACTGCTCACATGTTCAGGGTACCACTGATTCATTAATGGCCAAAACACTATTCTGGATTCCTGACTTATATGGGATTTGGGACCGAGACGCCTAGACGTGTGCCACAGCATCTGTGACTCCCCTAGTAGGCGGGTTACGCTGCACTATTTCATAAATAGAGATTTGCATATCCTAAAAGAATCCCCAACAATTACAAACCAGGAGGTAAGATGTCATCTTATTTGTGACTGAAAAATGATAAGCCTAAAATATAACTAACCAGAATATCTATAAATCTGGGAACTATAATGTGCAGAACATCCCAAAATAAAGAGGGCTGATGTGACAATAAGCGACGTTGTCCCAGTGAAGTCTATAAATAAGAGTCTGAGATTTTTCATTGTTTTAGGTGGGGAAAGAAGGCATTTGCATCTAGATGCGGGATACTGGTTCTTGAGAGAGAAATATCCCTGGAGGAGAGAGTGATTTCATAATTTATAGGGATCTGGAAAAGCACAGAATGCCTAGTACTCAAATTCTGTGCCTGGTAAGTAGTCTCTGATTTCCAACTGGGACTCCGGAAAGGACCTTGTGACTCAGGGAATGCCCCTGGAGATGCACGCCGAGGAGTAGGTCTCTCTTAAAAGGATTCAGATGAATCAGTCTTCTCTAAGATCAGTTAGCAGGAATCGGTCCTGCTGATCCTCAGAATGCTTGATGAGTTTATGAAGTCAGATTTCCCAGATCTGCCAAGCTGAGGATTCTAGAGGCCGCGGTGGGCATCCAGAAATAGCGACTAAGCGCCTGCTGTGTCCAGGGACCGCCTGGAGTGCTGAAGCAAGGCTACAGGCAGTGTGCAAAACAACACTACTGTTTTTCAAGAGACTGACGAGATGAGTGATAACGAGACAAGATAACTGACCGCAGAAGGCAGGCGCAACCGTTACTGACCAACTGCTAGAGGGGTCACAGGGAGGGTGGAGGTGCAGGAGAACACCCCAAGGGGAAGAAGGAGGCCAATGGCACACAGAGGCCAGGGGACACACATCGGGCTTAGGGACTAAGATGAGAGCTGGTGTTTTATACGCCCACAGGACCTGGGGTAGTTTTTGCAGGTACAATGTAAGATCACTTAAGACAAAAGCAGGGGAGAAGCCATGTAGAGGGAACACAAGGAAGAAGGGTCTGCCTGCGGGGAGGGCTCCTGCAGAGAGCGAGCAAACAAACCTGGAGAGACTGGAGTGAGTGAGATGCGGAGGGCCTTGGTGCCAGACCTCGCCTGTACCCGGGAGAGGGTGCGGGGCTGCAGAGGCGCCTGTGGACAGAGGTGGGGAGGAAAGGACTAGCAGGGCTGTGGCACGGAAAAATGGACTTGCGGCAGAAGCCCGGAGGCAGCCTGCTCACCTTGGAGGCGCATCTGGGAGGTAAGGTCCTGGAGGAACCGTGGCATCGGGTGGGACTAAAGCAAGGTCACAGACAAGAGACCAAGGGGCAGTTAAAGACCTTGGCAACCGGCAGGGAAGGCAGAAGCCAGAGAGGCGTCCACAATAATGTCGGGTCACGGTGACAGCCAAGGGAAGGGCTGGTCCCTTTCTTGGCGTGGCCGAGGGAGGCACGGCCTGGTGGGCATGGCCAGGCCAGCTGGGAACACAGCCCTGGGAACACAGGGGCTCCCAGGGAATGGGGACTCTGCTGCCAGAAAGAGCTCAGACACAACAGGGATAGGGTGGCTGCAGTGTTTCCCTGAGGAAACCCAGACAGCAGACAGCAGGGGGCACTAGTGGGCAAAGAACCCCTCTCCCCGCCCCCCATCCTCCTGCCCAGCCCCTAGCCTGCCCAATACTCAGTGCGTGTTATCTCCAAGGCCTGAAATGAACCAGTGCTCAGGCTGGGCCTATGCGTCCCTGTCCTGTGATGCTGGCCTCGGCTGAAGCTGGGACGCTCTTAGTCCTTAAACTCGAAGACTTACAATCCCGAGGGATGACACACAGAAACCCTTACAGAAACACACGGATCAATCAGAACAATTTGGCCAATTAGGTACTTCTTTAAAAAAATTTTTTTGCTGCCCCACCAGGCATGTGGGATCATCCCTGAGCAGGGGCTGAACCTGCAACCCCTGTGTCGGACGCACAGAGTTGTAACCTCTGGACCACCAGGCAAGTCCCTAGGGTACCCCTTGTTATACACAAGATATGAATGCATAGCATCCGAACTTACGTTCTTCTCTGACAGCTGGAGGAAGTGCCAGTGCTCTGATTCTTTCACCAGCATCAAATGCACTCAGCTTACTCCTCCAAATGGGGAGGGGACCTGGTGCTGCAAGTCCTTCCTGTGTCAGTTTTCAAGAAGGCGAGGAAGGGCAGAAACTCCACTGTGCCTGTTGCCCCGCCTCAAGGTCTTGACCCTGCCAGCCAAGCCCTTTGCATTCTTTTTCAGTTGGAAAATGAAGCTATCAGCTCCATTTCCACTTTCTCTGCATGACTCCATTTCTCCTTTCTTTCTTGGCTCAAGCTATATGGCTCATATAAGATCCCCACTGAGTTCTTCAGTGATTCTTATCTTTTTTCTGCTGAACATTTTTCTAAGAAATGCTGAATCAAAATACAAGGTGGGAGAAGGTATAAGCATACATTTAAGGGGCAGAATGGAAATATAAGAAAGGCGAATGCATAAGCCTGTAGATTTCTTGTTTCCCAGCTTTCACGCTCTCCACACGGTAAGAGTCTTGGGGATGGTGCCCTGTGGAAGTGAAGTTAGCAACCCAGGAATCTGTTTTCTATTCTTACTCCTGCCATAAAATTCCTTGGAGGGTGAGCCAACACCAGTAGAAACCGCTCTGCAATTTGCTTGTTTCCCCCACATCTCATCCAAAGTGTGGTTGAAAGATCACCAGAGTCCACTTTTCCCTGGATGGGGGTGAAGTAGGGTGAAGATGGGCCAGGGTTGGAAGCACCTGGGCAAGTGGGCAGGGCAACCCCAGGCAGGGACTCACTCTCCTGGCCTCTACTCCACAATGGGTTCAGGCAGGAGGCTCCCTGGAGCCCCAGCCGCCCTGCGAAGCTATGTAGAGCCCCGGAATCATGACTCAGCTGCAAAACAAAAAACCAACGGGCAACAAGATGAGGCTTTCTTTTGACTGCAGGCTGAAATGTGGAAAGTTGTCAGAATAAAGCAAAAAAGTGCAGCTGCTGGGAGGCCAGTTGTCTTGTTCTCACAGGAAATCTTTCCTGCTGCTTTCAGGGCAGAGCTTCTTCACCTGCTCAGACACCCAACATCAGTGTAGAACAGGGAAGGGGGTTCTCCAGCCCATGACAAAGATATCAAGTGACTTTTAATATGGGCCATTTTTAAAGTCTTCATTGATTTGTTACAATATTGCTTCTGTTTTATGTTTTGGTTTTCTGGCCCCAAGCACGTGGGATCCTAACTCCCTGACGAGGGATCGAACCTGCAACCCCTGCATGAGAAGGTGAAGTCTTAACTGCTGACTTTTTGAGCTAAGGAAATGCAAGCTGGCCCCAGCACATGAGTTAGAGAAAGGATTCAAGTTTGTGAAAAGTAGAGCCACAGAGAAGGAACCCCCAACAGAAAGCTGAACCGTCTCTATGTAGTTCACACGCTTCCCCAGAGCACAGACCAGGCGGATCTGGGCCACAGAGAAGACTGCAGACCTCATTCCAAAAGGAATGAGAACATCACTGGATCTACGGACGAAACTGGAGTACGAACTGTGGCTAAGACGGGAGCTCTGAATCAGGGCTAAGTTCTCCTGAGTTGGGAACCACACGGCACCCTGTCTCAGGACACAGGACACACACGAGCAGCGTCGGGGCCGTCCACTCGAGCTCTGCACAGAGCTGCAAACGCCTGAAACATCTTCTGACCCACACAGTCACCACCAACCACACGTGGCTACCGAACACTTGAAAGTGCGGCTGGTGTGACCCAGGGACCTTTTTATTTACATTTTACTTACTTTCTTAAAAAATATTTTTAAAATATTTATTTATTTGGCTGTGTCAGGTCTTAGTTGCGGCATGTGAGATTTTATTTCCCCAACCAGGGACTGAACTCAAATCCTGTGCGTTGCAAGGTGGATTCTTAACCACTGAGCCACCAGGGAAGTCCCACATTTTATTTACTTTTAATTTAAATAGCCCTCTGTGGCTAGTGGCTACTGTATTAGATGGTGCAGAAATCAGGGGCCATGATATTTATAACTCACCCTCAAATCATTCAGAGCAAGTAACATTTACATATATATAAATATGTATGTGCACACACACACGTGTGACCAACAGAGTAGAAGTGAGAAAGAGGGAGCGTGTGAGTGAATGCAAATGATAAAAGCAAATGCTGCAAAATGATGACCAGTGAACTTGGTGAAGGAATGGGGCTATTCTTCGCATTATTTTTATTTTTGTTAAGTTTAAAATTATTTCCAAATAAAATGTGTTTTCAGTAGATGAGGGTGAACTCTCATCTGAACTCAGGGTCCAACTGGAACTTATTTGCAGATGGGGGTTTGAAACTAAGAAGTTCAGGGTACCCCCCAAATTTGAACAGATGTCATGGATTTCAGAGGACACTTGATGTCCCCCAAAAGCATGTCTCACCCAAACCCACGACCTGGTGCTTCTCTTCTCCCCTCTTGTTTCCTAGCCTATACATCTATGTCCACAGAGGACTGCACTGCAACAAGTTCTGAGCAATTTTCTAAGTAAAGCTTTATTGACCTACAATCACATACCATAAAAGTCTTTCTTTTAAAACGCAGTTCAGAGGCTGGTAGTCTATTGAGAGTTGGGCGATCATCATCACCATATATTAAATAATTTCAAACATTCTGACTGCCCTCAACAGAAATGCCACACCCATTAGCAGTCCTGTTCCCTCTCCCCCAGCCCCTGGTAACAGCTAATCTGCTTTCTGTCTCCATGGATTTACCTATTCTGGACAATTCATAAAAATTACATCAGATAATGTGGCCTTTTGTGTCTGGTTTCTTCCACTTAACCTCATTTTTAAAAGTTCATTCATGTCATAGCATGTATCAGCATTTCACTCCTTTTTACTACCAAATGTGCTATGGACTGGATACAGCACATTCGCTGACGCATTTGTCACCTGATAGACATCTGGGCTGTTTCTAGTTTCGGGCTATATTTCTGGACAACGCTGCTGAGAACTCATGTTCAAGAGTTGGTGTGGACAGACGTTTGCAGTCTCCTGGGTGGAGACTCTGGAGTGGACCTGCTGAGTTGTGTGGTAACTCCGGGTTTAACCTTTTGAGGAGCTGCCACGCTGTTTTCCAGAGTGGCCTCTGAAGTCCGCAAGAGCCATGCCAGACAGCGGTCTCGGGTAAAGCCCACAAAAGGCAGTTCCGTAGACACGGCTGCCCTTCTGTCATCCTGTGAAACTGCACAGTCACCATTCAAAGCCGGGGAGCTGGGGTTTGTTTGATTCGAGGTAAATAAATTAGGGAAGCTGTGATGTGCTGGGTGCCAGCCGCATGCCCAGCCCCGCACCGTCCCAGCACCTGGCGGGGCAGGCGGGGCTGGCACGTTGTGCGCTGGTGCCAGGCGAAGGGCTCTGTGTGCCCAGAGCAGCTGCAGAACGACGCAAGCCGGCACCCTCTCCGCTGGCCCCCTTGCCACAGCAAAGCCTGGGGAGGGTGATTTACTATCGACCGCAGACTGCTCCCGAAACCACCTGCCAAGAAACTGGCACAGAGAAGGGGGCTAGGACCACGGGTGATCCAGAGAACAATTGGACGGTGGCAGGGGGTGGGGATGTGAAGGTGGTGTCAAAGAGACAGGGCCCTCGGGGCATGTCGCCTGTTAGTCCTGATACACTCCCGGCCGAGGGCTGGGACTGATCCCAGGAAAGTTGCCCTCATCGATGCAATTGGCGACCCGGTATCAGGCTCATCTGTGGTCCCTCCACGCTAGTGGTAAACAAATGTCTGAGCTTCCCGTTAGACAGATACACAAGTCCACTGTCACGCAGCTTGTCTCTGTCTCCTTCCCGCTTCTCTGCACATGTGGACCTGCCGCTACCTGGCTGCCACCTTCTTGATTTCGCAGAAAAGCCCACTCTACCCTCAGAAAGTGTGTCATCTACTCAGAAAGGTGAAATAAATCAGAAAGTTGTCCACTGTTAGAGCTAAAAGTTTCCTTGGAGATTATTCGATCTAATCTTTTCCAATCTCCCATCCTGACCGAAAACCACAGATACTAAATTTCTCTGCAAAGGTGCAAAAGTCACATGGGCAAGTTTTGTGGTTGGGGTGGTGGGCTGGGGAGGTGAGGATGATTTCCGCCCTGGGGAAACCTGGGCCCCGTCACAGCCCTGGGAGCCCCTTCTGCCATGCTGAACTCTGGGCCCTGCAGTGCCCCATTCTCCTGCAACCTGTCACGTGAAGGTTTACGTCTCCCGCCTGGGACAAACTTTGTTGCCAAATGTTTTAAAATACATTGTATTCCCAAGGCAAACTGCTATGTGTTTTACAAGGAACCTCCACCAGGTTTCCTTGTTGCGGGGATGGAGAAAGGGAAGGCGCGGGGCTTGAGAGCTGAACAGCTCCTACCTTGGACAGAGGCTGCCCACCGAGCCCCTCGCAATCTACACGTTCAAGCCCATCCCTCCATCAGTGCCCCCCTAATTCCATGAATATTTAGCAGCTCAATGCAGCTCTGCATTTGCATAGGTAATTGCTGCTATCCCACGTGCCTTCATCCTATAAATCAGCATCATCCACTACGATCACTGTTACTGATTTCTCGGTGTCTGTAATATGCTTAAGCCTTTTAAAATCACAAAGAAAGGGGGGCCAGCACCTGGTCTAAGGAGAAAAGTCTGCGGAATCAAAGGTATGAACACAGACTTGAGCTGTACATGTACCGTCTCACCTCCTCCTCACACCAACCCTGTGAGGCCGTAACTGTCACCCTCTCCTTACAAAAGAAGGAGACACAGAGAGACCAAAAGGCTTAGCTGCTTAAGGTCTAGTAAAATGACAGGACCAGGGTTCACACACAGGTCACTATTACTCTAAAGCCTGTGTGTTTTTCATTAATAATGTGAACGACAACGTTTTAAACATCATACACCTTCTTTCAAGCATGATATGGTTATTATTTGTAACAAGAACAATGCATTGGGAGTTGGAAAACTTGGTTTCAAGTCTGGCTTTGTGTTCACGTTGAGCAAGTCACTTGGTATTTCTGAACACAGGTTTCCTTGTCAGTAAACGAGGTAACGGGTCCCAAAGTGTGTCTACTGACCTGGGAGCTATAAATATCTGTTATGGAAAAAGAAGAACAAAACCTGAGATCAAAATGGTTTAAGGAAGGCCGGGTTAAATCAAATTAAGCTGTTGTTTTTGTTGCAGGACTTCTCAGAGCCTTCAACACACCAGTGCACACTGCGAATCTCCAAGAGGGCCACACAAACATGCCCCATAGCCCAGAGTTATTTATCAAGGGAAACCTTTTCTTTTCCACATAAAGCATTTAATGGTTTTTGGTCAACATGGTAGACTGGAAAATATTAGACTGGATAATCTCCAAGGAATGCATTGGCTCTAACAATGAACAATTTTCTGACTTATCTCACCCTTCCAAGTAAATGACACAGTTTCTGAGGGTAGAGTGGGCTTTTCCGAGAAATCAAGAAGGTGGCAGCCAGGCAGGGGCAGGTCCACATGTGCAGGGAAGCAGGAAGGAGACAGAGACAAGCTGCGTGACAGTGGACTTGCCTATCTGGAGGGACCTCCTACCCTTTAAAAGTGAGGAGCCGTCATCTAAATGCAACTGGACTGGCTTTGTCCTCTAGAGGGAATTTCCTGGGCATTAAAATGATCTGAAACTGTCCTAACTGACTTAAGGGGAGGAATCAATGATATCTGTCCAAAACCCTTGAAATCCACATCCCGGGTAAGGCCATGTCTTCAGGGCAGATGTGTGACTTGACAGTTTTGAAAACTGGTGGTGCTCGCTCCCAAGGGGTTGGTCCAGGCTGGACTGCCAAAGGCCTCTGCTTCTCTGGGAGGCTCCCTTCCCCTGGTGAGTGGGGAGAAGGGAACCCTAACTTTAGAGGCCCCTAGAGGCTTCTGGGAGGGGCAGGAGACCTTGCTGGGCCTTGAGGGGTGATCTGATTTGAATTGGCAGAAAGGGGATAGTTATCCACGCCAGGCTGGGGGAATGGAGAGAGAGGACAAGGGCTGCAAAGACACAGAGGCAGCAGGGACAGGACATGTCTCAGATGCTGAGTATGGGTCTCAGGACACAGAATCATTTCCAGGTCCTCTCAGTAGCTTCAAGGGTTTCCCATAAAACTCCCTTCTCTTTGAAACAGACCCATGACTTTCCTTGGGATATTTTTATATATGACTTGAAATTGCCAAATAGCTCTTGGAAAACACGTGACTCACCATGGCAGTGGCGCTATGGAAAGATGATGATGTTCTCAGATATACCTCCACGTGGTCTTCAGCCCCAAGACCCAGGTGCCCACAGCACAGGATGAAGGATACCCTAGAGCAGCTGCAACTAAGAAAGCTGTACAATCACCCCCTGCTACACTCTCCATCCAGAAAAAAAAATAAGACTTAGAAATAGCCACTGCTCCACAGGTCCCACCAGAGCTCCTTTCTAGCCCCTCAATCACTACCCTTGATGTTCTAGGTTTCAAATTTGGGCTCTAGGATCAAAAAGGCTGAGGGCTCTGTGCTAAGAGCTTTACAAGAGACAGAAGTATTTAAGACTCAGGACATTGGATTTCTGCAGTGGTACAGTGGATAAGAATCTGCCTGCCAATGCAGGGGATATGGATTCGATCCCTGGTCCAGGAAGATTTCACATGCCGTGGGCAACTAAAGCCCATGTGCTACAAACTACTGAGCCTGTGCCCAGAGCCTGTGCTCCACAACAGGAGAAGCCACCACAATGAGAGGACCAGAGTAACCCCTACTCACGGCAATGAGAGAAAGCTCTGCCCAGCAATGAAGACCAAAAGAGAAAAGAAAACCTCAGGGACTGCCCTGACGGTCCCGTGGTTAGGAAGCTGCCTTCCAATGCAGGGAATATGAGTTTGATCCTTGGTCGGGGAACTAGATCCCACATGCTGCAGAGCAACTGAACCCGCACATCGCAACCTAAAGGTCTTGCATGCGCAGTGAAGATCCCGTGTGATGCAACTAAGACCCAATAAATAAATATATATATAAAAAGACTCAGGATACTGGGCATTCAATGTCTTAGCAGTTAGTTCCAGATGTCACCTAAAAGGTTACAGATTTCTGAGAAACCTGGTAAGAGCAATTAACATTGACTGCACACCCATTTTAAAGGCAGGCAGTATCTAGAATAAATTAAGAAGCCTTACGACTCAACAATAAAAAAAGACAAATAACCCAATTTTTTTAATGACCAAAGAATCTGAGTAGACATTTTTCCAAAGGAGAGGCACAAATGGCTAATAAGCTCACGAACAGTGCTCATCAACACTAGTCAATAGAGAAATGCAAATCAAAATCATGAGACACCAAGAGAAGGGAGAAAGCACGTCCACACGAAAACTCGTACACCAGTGTTCACAGCATTACTCGTAACAGCCAGGAAGTGGAAACAACCCAAGGCCCACCAGGCGTTGTATATATGCTGCATCCATACAATGAACATTGCCTGGCGATGAAAAGGACTGAAGCACTGATACACACTGCGACGTGAACGAAATGTGAAAACGTTACACTCAGCAAGAGGCCAGACGCAATAGCCCACATGTTCTAGAATTCCATTTATATGAAATGTTCAGGCCAGGCAAACCCACTGAGACAGAAAGCAGATGAGAAGTTCTAAGGACGAGGGGGAGGGGAGGACGCGAAGTGACTGCTAACAGGTGTGGGATTTCTTTGCAGGAGTGAGAAAAATGTTCTGGGGTCAGATATGTAGTAACCAATACACAACTCTGTGAATGTACTAAAAATTAAGTTGTACTTCAAAAGGATAAATCTTCTGTTATATGAATTGTATCTCAGTAAAACTGTTTGAAAAAGAGCCACAAGGGTAGATGCTTGATATATATTAACACCCAATGAAGCTATTGTGTGTGTCATCATGCCCCTTTTGCAGGCGAGGAGACTTGAGGGCTGTCGGGGAACAGCTAAACTGGCAAGAGGTACCCGGCTGGCCGTGGGTTGGGGTGACGGATTTGACTTGGGTCGCTGACTCCAAAGGTTATATTCTGGCCACCTCATCATGCTGCTTCTTGCCAAGATGACAAGCTACCTGGCAACAGCAGAATGGCTCCTATGGAAAAAATAGCACACCCCAGACAAAGGATCACTGCCCGACACAAAAATGCTAGTGTTGGAAGTCACATTGCAGGGCATCTTGCCAAGTCCCTTCATTTTCCAGATGAATAAGCAGAGCTTCAAGGCAGTCAACTGACCTGCCCCACCAAGGCGGCAAGGCTGGTGGGAACGCTCACCCCTCTCCTTTTACAGAAGACGAGCGGGTGTATTGTTTGCTGCAATTAGTCAGGAATGGAAAGGCAGACAGAGTTCACCCTGTTGGGGCACGCGGGTCAACAGGTATTCAGCAACCTTCAAACGTGCTGGCTGACCCCCGCAATCCAGCCAGGAGATCACTCAAGCCGGTTAGAGCTCACGCTATTTTGCAGTTACCCTGCAATTTCTCTCCAGACCCTGGGAGGGCTCTGAAAAGTCCCACCAGGGTGCGACTGTTCCAAGGATCCCTCGGAGCTTTTGAACTACTTAGCAGGAGCAGGGAGTTCAGGAGTTAGCATTTGAGTGTGAGGATAAAGCCCTGGGGGACTTAAGGAATGTCCTCCCCCGTAATCTGAAGTGACTCTTCGGGGAACCACTTGAGAAGGGCAGGGAAGGAAAAGTGAAAGTGCTACTTGCTCAACTGTGTCCAACTCTTCTGCGACCCCATGTACTGCGGTCAGCCAGGCTCCTCTCTGTCCATAGAATTCTCCAGGCAAGGATACTGGAGTGGGTTGCCATTCCCTTCTCCTCGGGATCTTCCCGACCCAGGAATTAAACCCAGGTCTCCTGCATTGCAGGCATATTATTAACCGCCTGAGTCACCAGGAAGCTGAAATCGAAGGCATTCCCGCTACAGCCGTGGGGTCTTGAATACTTTAATACCTGCTCACTGGCTCCATGGAGATGTTCTGTCTCAGACTTAAAATGTCACAGATCAGGAACTTCCCCAGTGGTCCAGTGGTTAAAAATCCACCTGCCAATGCAGGGGACAAGGGTTGGATCTCTGGTCAAGGAAGATCCTACACGCCTCAGAGCAACTAAGCCTGTGTGCCTCAACTACTGAGCCCTTGCCCTAGAGCCCGTGCTCCCCAGCAAGAGAAGCCACTGCAATGAGAAGCCTGCATGATACCGTTAGAGAGTAGACCCCGCTCGTTGCAACGAGAGAAAGCTTGTGCAGCAACAAAGACCCAGCAGGGCCAAAAATAAATAAAGTTTTCAAAAAGTCTCAACTCAATCTCGCAACCTCGATCCCACAAGCCTCCTCCTCCTGTCTTCCCTTTCCCCCATGACTATACCATCATCACCATTCTCCAGGCTTGCCTTCCACATGTCCCTGGGGCAGCTCCTGTAGTCCACGACTCTTAACCCCCTATTCACTGGACCCAAGCGTGCACCCCCCTTCTGTGCAGGCTCCCCGCAAGCCGTGTCCCAGACTCAATACATGTTCACTGACTCAAGAGGTCACTACCACCCACAACCAATAAAATCCCACACAGCAAGTGGCGGCCAAGACTACCGAGACACAGGAAAAGAGAAGAAGAGGAGGTGGGTGACCTCACGTGAATAGGTCACAGAGAGGTTATTGAATAAAACACTGAGCTGGGAAGAGTGGAGCAGATGGGGCCGGGAGCGTGGATTCTGCTGGAACGGAACAGCACATGGAAACATCGGGGCCACTGGCTGCACCTGCAAATTACTAATTATTTCAGTGTAGTCCCTCTGAACTCTCCATCTGCTGACAGCTACTACAGTCAAATCGTTGCATTCAAATGGAAAACCCCGTGATTTGTAACTTGCACTGGTCGGAGCAAGTTAGTCACCCACTGTTGCCAGCTGAGACTCGGGGACCACCACCTGGAGGACCCTTGGGCTGCCTGGACGCCCATCCGAATCAAGCCCATCCTTCGAAGATCAGATCAAATCAAACACCCCCGGCTGTTTGGGACCTCAGAGTTTTTTCTTTGTGTCACTCTGATGGTGCTCGTGACACCTTACCTCACATCCCTTGGTCTCTTGCTGTTTGTTTAATATTGTCTGCAATGAGTTCATGAGTTCTTGGAGACGAGGGAGACTATGCTTCGGTGGTCTAAGACACCATCACGTTGTCTGTGTGAGTGTGAGCCATGATGAAGGATCATTACTTACTGAGGTCTCCAAGGTCCCAGACATGAGAACAAGCTACTGAGTGCTGACAAGCAGTTTTCCTTCAACCCCGTTTCTCTCCCTAACCTCTCTCAAATGAAAACCCCTGCCCTCTAAGGCTGGAGAAGGAAATGGCAACCCACTCCAATGTTCTTGCCTGGAGAATCCTGTGGACAGAGGAGCCTGGTGCGCTGCTGTCCATGGGGTCACAGAGTCGGACACGACTGAAGTGACTTAGCATGCATGCATGCATTGGAGAAGGAAATGGCAACCCACTCCAATGTTCTTGCCTGGAGAATACCAGGGACAGAGGAGCCTGGTGGGCTGCCGTCTATGGGGTCACAGAGTCGGACACAACTGAAGCAACTTAGCAGCAGCAGCAGCAGCAGCAGCAGCAGCAGCCCTCTAAGGCCTAGACAATTTCGGCTGAACATCCACCAGCTCCCAGCTTGGTCAGGAGAATCCACCCCTTCCTTCTGGGACACCCCCCACCGCCTCCCACACACACTTAAGTCCAGTCTGCTGGAGCGGAGAGGGGCAGGGCAGAGACAGACAGCATCCTCACATAAAGCATCTCTGTGTGACACCCCTCCTTTGACTCGGGGTTTAGAAAAATCACAAGACTTGATGAACCATTTGCTTCTCTGTGAAATCAAAATCATAGCTAAGTTAGAGTTGGAAAAAGGAGCAATTTTTAAATGGTATGGGGCCCTGAGCCAAAGCCAGTGGTGAGACGATGACAACAGTCATTTGTCCGGGGCTGGTTGCACGGTCACAGGGACCCGTTCTTGTTCCATACGAAACTGCATCTGAGAGCGCCTGTCTGTGGTTCCATTTTAGGGTCTGAAACCTTCCACGTGCGCTCTCTCCAAACTAGCATACCCCTGCCACGTGTCCCAGAGGTCGTCAATGTAGTCGGATGGGTGGGGGTGCTGAGCTCTGGGAACTTTTACTGGGCATCTGCACACAGCAAATCCAGTGTAAAACACTCCAGGCGTGACCCTCTTGCCTTCAGAGAAGGTGTTCTAACCTGGACATCATCGACTTCCTAACGCTGGGTCTCTGTGTCCCTCCGGGCAGGTCGGGGCAAGTACACACAACCTGAAAGAGACTTCGAGGTCTCTGGACCCACAGACCCAGCTTCCCCACCCTCTCCGCTCCCACTCGTTCACCTGCCCCATCTCTCTACTGAGTATGGCACCGTCTAAGACGATCTGGACTCCAAGAAGCAGCCCTGTATCAAGCATCTTTTAAGCAAAGCATCTAGAGACGTCTGCTTGTATTCACCTCTCTTTGACTCCCACCAGAGCCCCACTGGCTTCCCTGGTGGCTCAGGTGGTAAAGAATCTGCCTGCAATTTGGGAGACTCGGGTTCAATCTCTGGGTTGGGAAGATCCCCTGGAGAAGGGGATAGCAACCCACCTCTGGTATTCTTGCTTGGAGAATCCCATGGACAGAAGCTACAGTCCACGGGGTGGCTAGGAGTCGGACCTGACTGAGAGGCTAACACTTTCATACTTTCAGAGCCCCATTAGGTGAGGACAAGGCCACACATGGGGGGCACTAGCAAACCCAAGGTGAGCAGTTAACCCAACCTTCCCCTGAACCTCAGTAAAGACCCAACACCTCAGTCTTCTCCTCTGGGTCCTTTCCCACTGTTACTCTTATGTTCTGGATCCACATGCCCAACATGGTGCCATTCGCCACAGGTAGAAACTAAAATTTTAAAAATTTAGTTCCTCAGCCACACTGGGCACATTTCAAGTACCACACAGCCACACAGGCAGCATGTGGCTACCAGGCTGGAGGGCGTGGATCTGGAACATTATAATCAGTAAGAAAGTTCTGCTGGACAAAGCATTTCTGCACAGTGAAATTTAAACTTAGAGGGGGCCAATTTTTTTTTTTTTTAACATCACTTTAAGTCTTGAAGGGCTACCCTTGTAGTTCAGTGGGTAAAAAATCTGTCTGCAATGCAGGAGACCTGGGTTTCATCCCTGGGTCGGGAAGATTGCCTGAAGAAGGAAATGGCAACCTACTCCAGTATTCTTGCCTGGAGAATCCCACGGACAGAGGAGCCTGGGAGGCTACAGTCTATGGGTCCCAAGAGTCGGACACGACTTAGCGGCGAAACCACCACCATGTCCTGAAGCCAACCCTAATGGACATTTGCTTTCCTTAAAAAAATTCCAGCAAGGCAAAAGGCCACCTCAGAGAAACGGCCCTTACACAACAAGCATTCACGTTCTTCAGAAGGCAGTCTGCTTGTCCGTGCTTCTCTTCTTTCTACGTCCTGAACCCTCAGCCCTGCATCCAACTCCTGCGCCAGAGAAAACAGTAGCCCAAGTGCATGGCTGACTCTCAGTCCTCTCCTGGGTTTACACACTGCTGTTTCTCCATGGGCTCTGTTTGAGCTTGCCAGAGCTACCAGGACCCATGGCCAGAAACTGGGTGACTTACAGCAACAGAAACTGACTGATCATCTAGAGGACAGGTTCAAGGTCAGGGAGTCAGCAGGGCTGGCTCCTTCTGAGGCTCTGAGGACGATGTGTTCCACGCCCCTCTCCGAGCTCTGCTGGCTTCTGGAAACCTTTCATGCTCCCTGGATTGAAAAGACATCACCTGAAGTCTTTCAGCGATTTTGTCTGCCTTTCTGTTCACATATGTTCTATCAAGGTGCATGCCTGTGTCCACATTTCCCCCTTTTAACAAAGATACCAGTCATTTTAGGGGCTTCCCTAGTGGCTTAGTGGTAAAGAATCTGCTTGCCAATGAAGGAGACCTGGGTTCAATTCCTGGTCTGGGAAGATCCCCTGGAGGACAGCATGGCAACCCACTCCAGTATTATTGCCTGGAGAATCCCCATGGAGAGAGGAGTCTGATGGGCTACAATCCATGGGATTGCAAAGAGCTGGACATGACCTAGCAACTAAACAACAACCACCACCAGTCATACAGGATTAGGGTCCCCCCCCCATTTCAGTATGAACTCATCTTAACTAACTACATCTGTTGTAATCTTATATCCAAATGAAGTCATGTTCTGGGGACTCAGACTTCACTGCTGGAATCTGGAGGGGGACGCAATTCAACCCATAATGGGCCCTCAAGCCTCCAAGAAAAAGCACCCCTCCTGGCACACCATCTGTTTTCCATTCTCCTATCAATACAAGAAGATTCGTAAGAAGCTACTGAGGTTTGTGGGAGCAGGTGGTGACCCAGGCGGAAGCTTATTCCACATAATGCTGTTTCCATTATCCACCAGGGCAATTCAAGCTCACGATACTAGATTTAACAAGGTCCAAAACCAAAAACCAAAGCCTGGACTTTGGCAGAAGTGCCAAAGGAAAACTGTCACAGTTGTCACGGTCCCCAGATCAGTGCTGGGAAGTTCCTCCACCTTCATCCAATCAAACCATCTCACTGCATAGGTATGATCACCAGGTAACATGACAAACAGATGGGAAAAAAGTCTCTCCTCACCCAGACTCCTTATCACAGTGCTGCTTCCAGTCATCACACAAGTCACTGCCCAAGCTTATCAACTGTGGTCATCAAGGACAGAAAGTCATCCACCAGCCCGGGGACCCAGAAAGATACTTTGGTTCACAGCCTACACATCTGAGTTGCAAGATACAGGAGAGTTATCTATAAATCCAGGCAGCATGGAGTAGAGAAAAACAATAGGCTTCAGAGCTAGAAAACCTGGGTTGACTCCCAGCTTCAACACTGATGAAAGATCTTGGACAAAGTAATTAACCCTCTCAAGCCTCGGTTTACCTATCTGTAAAATGGGGAGCGGGCTTCCCAGGTGGCACTAGGGGTAAAGAACCTGCCTGCCAATGCAGGAGATGAAAGAGACACAGGTTCGAACTCTGGATTCGGAAGATCCCCTGGAGGAGGGCAATGGCAACCCATTCCAGTATTCTTGCCTGGAGAGTCTGGACAGAGGAGCTTGGTGGGCTATGGTCTGTAGGGTCGCAAAGAATCGGACACAACTGAAGCAACTTAGCACACACAATATGGGGAACATGAGACTCAACTCACATTATGTTGAGAAAGACCTGGTGATGGTCATCAATCTTATAATGATGTTTACTGAGCGCTGATGATGTATTCATGGGGTAGGGTGCCACCATTATGCCCATTTTTGAATGTGCACACTTAGGCTTAGAGCTGAGAGCTAGGTCCCTCTGATGGCAAAGCCACACCCCTAACCATTTTGTGATAGGCCTGATATATAGTGGGAGCTCTATAAATGATCGTTCCCTCTGTATCCCACCCCTACTCTCTTCTGTGGTATTGAACACACTGTATAACAATCCATGCCATGCTGCCACCCATCACTGCTCACATCTGCACAAGGGTGGAAAGGTCATTGAACGTCATGTAGAATAAACATCACCTCTGTCAGGACACAATCATTGCCTCATTTGACACTTCCCAAACCCTGTGAGGGTGCTAAGTCGCTTCAGTAGTGTCTGACTCTTTGCGACCCCATGGACTGTAGCCCGCTAGGCTCCTCTGTCCATGGGATTCTCCAGGTAAGAATACCAGAGTGAGTTGCCATACCCTCCTCCAGGGGATCTTCCTGACCCAGGGATTGAATCCACAACTCTAAGGTCTCCTGCATTGGCAGGTGGGTTCTTTATCACTAGGGCCACCTGGGAAGCCCCTCCCCAACCCTTCCTCCCCGATAAACTCTTACTCACCGCAGAACATTCCTGGCGGTTAGGGGTGGCATCTCTGCCCACTTGTCCCTCCTCTGCAGGTCCTGCCCTGTTCTCCCTGTTCATTCCCACCCTCCATTCACACACTTGAGATGACGGGATGGCACTGGATGGTCTGGCTTTTGAGGTCCCCACATCATACAGATGACACTGTCCTTGGGTGAATGGTGGTTTCTTGGTTATAACCTCATGGTTTTAACTGTTAGGCTTCGTCCTTGGGAGTGGTTAAATAAAGATAGATATTAGCACAGTTTTCCACCCAATTATCCTATTTACAGAAATAGAACTCTCCTCTGTGAGTGTTTCAAATAGAGTCCTTAATTTCTGCAGAAGATGTCAACTTTACCAGGTCGATTTCCAAAGCCTCAGTGAGCTAGAAAACAACATGGTAGCAACGGAATATAACCTCAAACCATCTCTTCATATGTGTGTATATATGCGTGTGTGTGTGTGTGTGAACTCTCTCTCTCTCCACACACACACACACACACACACACACACACACACACGTGCATGAATGCTAAGTTGCTTCAGTCATGTCCAACTCTTTGTAACCCTATGGACTGTAGCCCACCAGGCTCCTCTGTCCATGGGATTCTCCATGCCCTCCTCCAGGGGATCTTCCTGACCCACAGATCAAACCTGCATCTCCTGTGGTTCCTGCACTGCAGGTGGATTCTTTACTGTTGAGCCACTGGGGAAGCCCCATAATATATACATGTATGTATACACACACACACAGTATTTCATATTAACATATGTATATACACATATATGGGCTTCCCTGGTGCCTCAGCTGGTAAAGAATCCTCCTGCAATGTGGGAGAGACCCATGTTCAATCCCCAGGTTGGGAAGATCCCCTGGAGAAAGAAACGGCTACCCACTCCAGTATCCTAGCCTGGAGAATTCCATGGACTGTATGGTCCATGGGGTCGCAAAGAGTTGGACACAACTGAGCAACTTTCACTTCACTTTGCACACATATACACACACACCTATTCACACACACACACACACACACCTCTGTTAAAGGCAATGATGGCTGTAAAGACTGTCTGATGGACACAGAGACCAGCATTTCCACTGGTATTTTGGGCATCGCATCACACCACACCAGCAGGCAGCCCGAATTCCACTGACTGAGCTGCGTTCTGATGTTATGCCTGGCGCTTGTGATGAGGGCTGATGTGAGAAACAGCTATAAGAGCCCAGCTGTTCGTTTGCCGTGGGGATGCTGAACACCCCGGTCGTGATACCACTCAGTTCTTCCTAGATAAAAGTCCACACGCAAAATTGAGTTTCAAAGAACAAAAAAACTCTTTGCTTCTCTTGAGGATGTGGGACGTCTTCCTTCTCTGGCAGCAAGAATTACTGAAGTAACCACTGCTCTTTGATCCTCTGAAGCTGAGAGACGATGTGAGGCCCAGCTGAAGCCAACGCAGGGGTCTCACTGTTGGCATATCTGAGATTCCTTTTTCCTCCTGGCTTTGAACTTCTATATTGATTTGTGTTTTTCCCAGTTCTGCTCTTAAATTCCTTTTTGTATTGTATGGGTTATTATAGTCTATGTGTTTATACTGTAAAGCCGATCATAATTTGTAGAACAAGGTGAGGTATAAATAATTAACTGAATAGAACCCAATTGAACTAATTATCATAGCAAACTTAAAAAAAAAAAGACACAATCAGAACAAAACATTAAAAAAAACTAACATGTTGCAGCAGACACTCTAAGGTGCCTGCCTCATAAAGCCATCTCCACTTGCCCTCTGGCAGAGCCTGGATCTGGTTCACACATCACCCTCCCTCACTTCCATCACCACCTCCCACCCTCCCCCTTAGGACTCAGAATCCAATCCTGACGAGTCTAAGCTTACAGCTTCCTGAGTCTGGGAGCCCCTGATCTGGGCAGGGCACATACCCGGCTCCCCCTGTAAGAAGGCAGAGGAGAACGACTGAGGGCAATGAGGAAGGCTCCTTGTTTCGTGAGTGTTTACCTGGATGGCTGGACCAGCAGATGGATGAACACACGTGGTTTTCTGCTGGGCCAACCACACACAATAATTTTTATCATCATTAAGTGTCGGACACTAAACGCACCCAGGAGACACTAAACGTCAGGAGACACAGAGATAAGTGAGAAATGACGAAGAGCTGGAGGAGGCAGACACCCTAAGAACTGCACCCTCCTGAGAACACTGCTCCAAACGTGGCCCTCCAGATTCTCCCTGGAACATCGGGAAGCCTCCAGGGTCGTCTGATTAATGCTTTCAGAAACTCTACACAAGCACCAAATGCCCCCCTACCCTGCTGCCCACTAACAAATGAACGGCTCTTGCTCTTCTACGGAAGAATGCAGAGGACAGGGATCCTGGAGGCCAGGAGAGCTTGGTACTCCACCAGGCAGCACACTCTGTGCATTCTCTGGACCAGGTACGACTGCCCCCCAGGTTTAAATGAACTGCTCTTCAGGTCATTGACAACGCTGTCTTTTCTATCTTTTCCACACCAACACGTAAGCTCAGAAACAAGCATAATATTTTCAATGTACTCCACTCCACCCACACCTCCGCCCCTTCCCACATGCTGATCTGTCTTCCTTTTGGCCAGGTAGGGACTGTGTCTCCTTCTTCTCCACCGTCCCCGTCCTCTGACCTCAGGGGTCAGTTGCTCCCACTCTAAGTCTTTGCGCCTCTTGTGGTCCCCATGACACCGTACCGTTGTCCTGGAGACGCCTGAGAGGCGGTGCATCAGAGCTCTTCCCGCTGCCACGTGGCCTTGCACACAGCAAAACGACATCAGGCTCCTGTGCCATCCAGGAACCCCACCGCCAGACCTCCCTGCCCTGTGACTGTCTCACTTCCACACTCACCCTCTCCCTTCTGCACCAAGCCACAGCCATCTTCCTTCCGGACCACTGAGAAGCCAAACATCTTCCTGAAGGCACCCAAAGCTAACTCCCTGCGGTCAGGACCATGACACCCAATAGCCCTTCATGCCTTTAGGCTTTTGCTTAGGAGGGAATGATTCTCCAAAGTCATCTCCTGTAAAGCAAACCCTACTTCTCACTAGTCTGTACTTCCTCGCAGTAGAAATGAAACAACCATAAAACTCTGCCGAACACATGGGGTACTGGTCGCACCTGCTTGGCTGAAAGGTGAGGGGCTTTACTTGTCAGGTCGAAAATTCCTTAAGTTACAACATCAGCCCAACACCACTGCTACGGCCTGAACGTCTGCACATCTGATTTAATTGCAAGGGGACCCAGGAGAGGCAGAAGTGAGTACAGCTTTGTCCCTGAGACCAGGAAGTCAACACCAGTTCTGTGTCCTCTAAGCTGGGAGAGCGTGGGTGGCCGTCTGCCTCAAGTTTCTTCAGTATCTTCAGGTGTCTTCTCTTCTGTTTCCGGCTGAACCACTTAATGCAGGGCTCTATACCCAGTGGGCCTCAACTGCTGCTGCAAGGTTGACTGCAGAGAGTAAAGTGCTTGCAATAACTGGCTGTCTGATCATAGGAGAGGGCAGCAAGCTGTCACCGGCACGCCCTGAAGAGAAGCCTCTGGTTTAAGACAGGTAATGAAAACCCAGAGTCCAAAGGAGCTCAGTTGAAGGGGCTGGTTTATCAGCTGCACTGAAATCAGAGAGGATGAGCAACCATGGGAGGCTTCTCCACGTCCTGCTGAGGCCAGCCCCAACTCTTTCTCTCTCAGATGGAGAATGGTGAGTGCAGGAAACGAGAAGGGAGAGATGACTGGAGAAAGATACCCAGTGTCATGAGCGATGGAGCAAAATCCCAACTTGGGACCACGCAGAGAGACAGGTATCTCTCAGTCCAGCATGCGTGCAAAAAACCTCGTGCATCATAATAGCCAGACTGCTTGAAACATTGTTTTAGGTTGAGCACAGTAAGAGAAACACGAAAGTAAATCTTAATCTCTGACTCCACACTTCTGAAAATGACCACTCTGAGGGTGGAAGCGTGGTGTGCTGGTGCTATGGGCATGCACGCACGGGCAGGCATGAAAACACACACGTGCACACACACATGCAGTTAAAAAGGTGAAACCGTTGCTTTAATTGTGCCAATCGTGGGACGGGGAAGGCTCCAGGCGAGAAGGCATTTGAAGCAGATTGCCCCATTTAGGGAGATATGATTCTTGGAAGCGAAGACTGGCACCTTTCCTAGACTAAAGGTTGCACTGAATAACCGAGGAGCAGGAGGGCAGCAGCCAGGCTGCTCAACCTGGCTTTGCAGCAGTGGAGGGCAGGGGGGACTGCTGGGAGCCGGCTCCCTGCTCCAGCCCAAGGCTGTATCCAGGTGATCCCCGCGCCTACATCCTTAGAAAGCGGGTGGAAGCTGCGGGTCAGGCCTGAACCACAGGGCTGGGGAGAGGACACAGGACACTGGGTGCCCTGTCCTTTCATTTCAGAGCCATGTGAAGAGCGACAGTGACTTTATCCAAGTCTCTCTCTCAATGACAGAAGGAGCGGGAATGGGAGGCTACTCCATGCGGTCACGTAGTTTGGGGTCAAGGAAATGCCCAGCTGAAGCTTCACTGGCGTTGGTGGAGAAGAGAACCGATGTTATCAGCACCTCTGAGTGGAGGTCATGAACAGAGCTGGACCCTCACTCGTCAGACACACTAGGACTGGTACCTTCTCTCTCAGGAGGAATTCTGAAGGTCACCAAGATCAACTTCTCCAGCAGTCCCACCAGAAGGTGCTCGTTTCCAACACCTCCAGTAGGAAAGGAGTCTGATTCCCAGGGCTGTCCATGTGTAGAGAGTTCAGCATGAAAACGTTCTTCCTGAGGGTCTGATTAAATGTGCCCCCTGTGGCTCCTCAGCTCACTGGTTCCAGGTGGGTCCACAGCTACTGTTCTGACCCACCTGCCCTTCAGATACTGCTTCTGTCTCGCACTGTTCAATTCTCAATTAGTGCCTTTCAGACGAATGTTTTCTTGTAGCTGATTCAGATGCTTTAGGACCATATTCTATCCTACTGTTCCTGTTTCTCAGGTGCTTTAAGGAAATCTATCTAAATGAAGGAATCAGTGAATTAATCAGTCTGTCTCTTTCTCCCACCCTCAACCCATAGATGCCTAATAACATAAGGGTAACCTTGTTGAAAGTCACATCTTTTGAACAAAATTGAGGCAATATAAAAATCCAGTATTGCCAATCTCGAAACCCTTGGACAGTGATCAAAAGTCTCCTGTAAATACACACACAATCTTACCTATTTTTATAAAGTATCTTTTTTCATACACTGATATTGAAGCGAAGTAATTTGTATTCAATCTTATTTTTCTGACATTAAATTATTTCTCTTTTCCTATAAAATATATTTTTAAGTTATGCTATTTTTTCAAAATTTTTATTATACTTTTTTTTTTTACAGCAATTTTAGGTTCACAGCAAAACTGGGCAGAACGTACAGAGATTCCCATGCACCGCGCCCCCCACCCACACTCATTCATCAGCCATGTGCTCTTTAATGTTCTTTCAGGCTAGCTTGAGACCTCGATCTTAAATGTACCACTTTTTTCTATTGTTAAATGTGATCTGTATCCACACAACCACTTTATAAAAGAAATTCTGGAACACAGCCCCTGGTAAACGTACAACTTCTGAAATGTTCCTGAGCTGATCTATCTCATTCAAAACTCCCTTCCCAGGACCAGAACACCTTTACCTAATTTCTCCTGTTTATCTTATGTATCTTACAAAGAAGTCTCCAACAATAGAATCTAGGGCATAAAATCATCCTCCTGCAAAGATAATGAGTCTCCTAGACATAAGTTTCAGCAATTCTCAGTCATTCATGCTAATGTAAGAGAAGGTAGCGTTAGCCATCACAAACGATATATCACACAAAATTGTTTTTACAGGGCTGTTGGATATAACACACGACTTTCCTTCCTAGAGAAAAAAAAAATCCATCCTCTTAATTATATTCTGCCTAGGGTAAAATAATTAACTTATGTGTGCTAAACCACACAGTAATTTTTAAAAGTAGAGGTGCTCTAGAAATACAATAGATCAAATCATTCATTCAAGAAGCATCTAGTAACACCAAATATTTGCCAGGCTACTGGGGACTATTTAGGCATTGGGGATTTAGAACTGAAAGCCCACTCCTGTCCTCATGAAGTCTCACTAGAGTGGGTGACAAAAAGAAACGAAATACACACAGAAATTCGCAAATCAAAGCCACAATGAGACCCTGCTTCACACCCATAAGGATGGCTATAATTAAAAAAAAAAAAAAAAGACATAAGCTACAACGTGGGAAGAACTTGAAAACATTACACTAAATGAAAGAAACCAGGTACAAAAAAGATGATATGTTGCATGACTTCATTTATATGAAACTGTGTAACAGAAGGTAGATTAGTGGTCTCCAGGGAATGAGGGGAGAATGGACCAGGGAATAACTACTAAGGGCACAGAGTTTCTTTTGGGGTGAAGGAAACATTATAAAATTACATAGGGGTAATGACTGCACAATTCTGCATGTATCTTAAAAACCACTGAACTGTACGCTTTAAATGGTGAATTACAACTCTGTAAAGCTTCTAAAAATCCATATGGAAATCAACAGTCTTCATACATACAAACAACAACCAATTAGAATACAATGAAAGACTATTTACAAGCATAAACTTAAGATGTTAACTACATAAGCTTTAAGTAAACTTTAAACATTACTAAAGTACACAAAAAGAGAACACACGGAAAGCACACATGAACTCAGACAAGACTCAAAGTCTTGTAAAGACGTTAATTTCCTCTGAGCAATTTATAAATTTAATGTGATCCCAATGGAAATACCAACAGATTTCTTCTAAAATCAAGACACGTTGATTCCAAAGTTCATATAGAAAAACAAACAAGGGGAACAGCCAGGAAAACTCTGAAAACAGCAACGAGGGAGAACTAGTCCTTTCCTATATTAAAAGACAATATATATCTCAATAATTAGCAACAGACAGACCAATAGAAAAATACAGAGTTTGGAAACA
Organism: Bos mutus; assembly: GCF_027580195.1. NCBI lineage: Eukaryota > Metazoa > Chordata > Mammalia > Artiodactyla > Bovidae > Bos > Bos mutus. Next base: position 20,751,661 of record NC_091620.1, on the reverse strand, counting down.
GATCCCTGAGCCTACACTACAGGAATTAAATATACGATAAAGAAGACATTATGATACTGTGGAAAAAATATAAACTTTTAAATAAATGATGTTTGGACAATTGTATATTGGAAAACTATAAGGTTGGCACCAAATCTCAGAGCATACCTGTTTACCAAACAAACAAAGATATAAATGGAAAAACACAATCACAGAAGTACCACAGGGAACTTAAAACCTGAAATAGGTAATGTCTTTTTAACTCTGACTCAAAATGCAGAGGCTATGAACAGAAAGGTAAAAGTGATTACATAAAATTAAAAAGATTTTTAAAGGACAAAAAACACCACCATCAGTGAATCAAAACATATATGACCAACCTAAAAAAATATCTGCAACTCATATCACAAACAATATGTAAAGAGCTCTTAGAAATAAAGGAGAAAAAGATAAACAACAGTAGGAAAACAATTTGCATAAAAATAAATACCAAATGGCATTTAAACAAATGGAAAGATGCTAAACCTCACTTATAATAAAAGAAATACAAATTAAAAACCTACATCGAAATACCATTTCTCACCCACAAGCAAAAATCCAAAAGTGTGACAACAGAGTCTATGGGCAACATTCTGGGGAGTCAGGCACGTTCATATATGGCTTGTTCTAGTGAAACACAATACAAATCCCAACTGAAGGAATTTGTCAATGTCTTTTAAAAGTTACAGATGCACTTACCCTCTGACCATACAATCCCACTTACAGGATTCTGTCCTACAGATGCACCTGCATGAGTATGCAATGACATGTTTATAAGATAACACACTACAGATGGTTTGCTAACAGCAGAGGACTGGATACAATTCAAGATTATGTTAATATTCCATTAACCTGATGTGTCAACAAAATAGGTACTTTGTGGCCATAAAAATGACTGAGGATAATCTCTACTTACTAATATAGAGAAAGTTCCAGAAGATATTCTTAAGAGAAAAGTTAAGATGTAGAACAATATATATGTTACCTTTTGTATAAATAAGGTAACAAACTAACAAACACAAACACATATACTCTCACACAATTTGAATTTGCAAAACAAAAGACTCAAAGGGTCAAGTAAGACACAATAAAAATGGCTATCCTGAGAGAACAAAGTAAAAACTTCATTGTGCATATATAGTGGATTCTTTCTATATAGTTTAAATTTAATTATTTTAATTTTCAAACAAAAAAATGTAGAAAGAATAACTTATTAAACTCCCATAGACCTGTCATCTACATTTAGTATTGGTATACTTTTGACCTTTTGGTCACGAAAACGCATTACCTCTCTCAAAAAAGTTAAATTATAAAATTTCTTAATTAAAATTTCAAAGCTGAAAGCTACGAACCTAATTATATGCTAAACTGTGACACGGTCACCTTGACGAAAAATTTAGAGATTTCAGAACACAGTTTTAATTACACAATTGACCCTGGAACAACACAGGTTTGACCTGCATGGGTCCACTTACACACTGCTATTTTTCAGTAAACATGTTGACATTTTTTTTTGTAGACTTGCAACAATTTGAAATAACTTACAGATGAACTGTGTAGCCCTAGAAATATCAAAAAAATCAAGAAAAAGTTAGGTTATACATAAAATATATTTAGATATACATGTAACATGAAGAGGGCATGGCAACCCACTCCTGTATTCTTGCCTGGAGAATTCCATGGGCCGAGGAGCCTGGCGGGCTACAGTCCATGGGGTCGTAAAGAGTCAGAAACTACTGAGTGACTAACACACACAGGTAACATACAAAATGTGAGTTAGTCCACTGTTTATGTTGGTGGTAAGGCTTCCAGTCAACAGCAGGCCATCAGTAGTAAGTTCTGAGGAAGACAAAAGTTATACACGAAATTCTGACTTTGAGGGAGGCAGGGCTGGGGGTTGGTGCCCCTAACCCCTGCGTTGTTCAAGGGTTAACTGTATATCCATAGTTGGATGCATGCTAAGGAAAAGACAAAAATTACAAAGATGTGTTGAACTTTCTTTTGTAGTTTTAGCATTTGTAATAATATAAATATTAGTATTCTGAAACTTAATTCTTATATTTAGAAGAAGAAATAAAGTTTTCTAGAATAAAGATTTTCTTAGAGAAGAGAAAGGAGTTACAATGATAAAATTGAGGAAAATAAGTGAAAGCACAGGGTAATTAAAACTAAACTAAATAGTATCTAAACTCTTAATTTTTAACAACATGTACTTTCCACTTCTGTCCACTGAAATTCTCTAGGAAAAAAGTCATCTCTGTAGCAATAACCACTCCTAATGTCCAACCTGTGGTGTCTAACACCACTGTCCAATACCACTGCAAAGTCCAAGATGAGTCTGGGGCATTTGTGCCATTTAGCAGGAAAGCTTTTCAAGACTGCAGAGGTCCTGTCAAGAGGTCACATGAGCTAGCTGAAGGGGTCTCACTGCCTAGAATTGTAACAAGAAGACTAATGATTAAAATATGCCAAATCAATAAAAATCCATGACTACATGATTAAAAAAGGCAGAAAAAAAGCCTCATTTCTCACTATTTTAAGTGGCTATTATGCAACTCCTTACTCTGACAATTAATGATTAAAGGGTGCCTGCATGTGTGCGCTCAGTTACTTCAGTCGTTTCTGAATCTTTGCAACCCTGTGGACCACAGCCCGCCAGGCTCCTCTGTCCATGGGATTCTCAAGGCAGGAATATTGGAATGGGTTGTCATGCCCTCTCGTATGTCTCCTGCATTGGCAGGTGGGTTCTTTACCACTGACACCACCTGGGAAGCCCTATGAAAGGGGGAGTATTAGCAAAGATCCTCTCTTCCTAGTAGGAACGATCATTTCAGGGTAACCAGATGGCCCCAATGCAAGAGGAAAAGTTTTACTTTACATAGGATATGAAAAGAATTAGGAAAACACCATTTTACAAAACTTAATGAAACGTATGAGTTCAGCAGGCCAAGAATTATCATTTGGTGTTAAAATCCCTCAGTAAATGGTCTGTATGCCAAAGTTACACCTCACAGAGCACTTTTTGGTCTCAGGGGGAAAACGGGAATGGACAGGGGAGGGTCCAGGCTGTCATAACCCTCACCCAGAGGTTAATCTAAGCATCACTAAGGGTAGGTCCCTGGACACTGAAGCTGGTGCCCAGAATCAACACTGGGGTATTCTAGTCCCAAATGATGAACCTGAATTCATCGAGTCCGTACATACAGGATACAGGAGATGAAGAATCAAACTCAGCACCACCCAAGGAAGAAACCCTGCTTATCTAGAAGACAACAGCTTCTATGGGCAACTGGCCCACTTCTTTAGAGAGAGAGAGAGAGAGGGAGAGAATGTGTGCCAGGCGGGAAATGAAAAGAAAGTTATGACCAGATGCAATGCGTGGTCCTTGATTAGATACTGATTTCAACAAACTGGCTTCAAAGGACATTTGGGAATCAATAATGGAAAAATGAATATGGACAAGGAACTAAAGGAAAAAAATGTGCTGAAATAAAAGTTGGAAACTGTTCGTTAAAAAAAAAAAAAAAAAAAAGCCAGTTACAAAAGCAGTTCTTTTACTACATCATTTTGGTGTAAAAGAAAAGTGTATATATATGTACATATACATGCACAGAAAAAGACCTACAAGGATAACATCGGTAATCTCTGGAGAAAGGAAAGAGAAAGAGGTGGGGGGCAGTGTTTGCTTGCTTTCCTTTACTTTTTTGAATCTCTTGGCCGTACTACACGGCATGTGGGATTCTAGTTCCCTGAGCAGGGTTTGAACCTACACCTCCTGCACTGGCAGCATGGAGTCTTAACCACTGGACCACCAGGGAAGCCCTTTGCTTGCCTTTTTCTTTTCTAACTTTTTATGATGCGTAAGTGATGTTTCTGTAGTACATCTCTTGAAGACTTTAAATAAGGTTTTAAATTTCATCACTGCTAATCTATGAAAGACCATCTAAGACAATGTACAATCTTCCTAAAATATGCTGAATGGTCTGTCCATCGAGAGCAGGCAGAGTTCTTGGGATGCTCCTCAATTTGGAACTCTGCTGCTTAGATGATTCTCAGAGAAATCAAAGATTTCTTCCCCAGACTATAGCAATGCTGTAGTAGAAGGCAATGACACTCCACTCCAGGACTCTTGCCTGGAACATCCCATGGATGGAGGAGCCTGGTAGACTGCAGTCCATGGGGTGGCTAAGAGTTGGACACGACTGAGCGACTTCACTTTCACTTTCCACTTTCATGCATTGGAGAAGGAAATGGCAACCCACTCCAGTGTTCTTGCCTGCAGAATCCCTGGGACGGGGGAGCCTGGTGGGCTGCCGTCTATAGGGTCACACAGAGTTGGACACAACTGAGGTGACTTAGCAGCAGCAGCAGCAGCAGGAAAAAAACTAATACCACTTAAGGTCTGAGAGGGGTGGGGTGATGCTTTTAGAGAAGAAATTAAAGTCAGTGTTCAAAAGGGGTACCACAAATGCCTTGTCAAGCACATTTCACTTTCACTTCCCCTGTGTGAAAACACTACCAGCAAAGTTCAAAAAATCTTTCGGAGAAAAGGGAGACCAGCAGGACTGAACATAGCACTTGAGTCCCATGGAGAAAGCCCCGGATTAGGTGTGCCTGATGGCAGAGTCACCCTCTGACAATAGACACACATTCACACCCACTGACAGACTCGCTATCAGAATGATTTTCTTTAATCACCACTCTCAAATTGAGAAGATACACTAGAGGCTCTAGAAGGGTGACTTTTGCAGGTTTCTATACAAAGAACGATCTTCATACAAAGATCTGTACAAGCAAAAGTACATTGTACAGTCGTGTATGCTGCTTTAACAAGTCTCGGGAAGTGTCTACAATGCATGCAAAGGCAACTCGAGCAGAGAAGACAGAAACGACAACTGAGGCTCTATCTTCCTAGAGTGTGTGGTCTGATGGGGCAGGCAGATGGAAAATACACACACCCAAACACATGGATGCCTGAACACACCAAGTGCCATGAAGAAAAAGAGCAGGGTGTCCTGGGATCAGAAAGGGGCATGTACTTTACCGGAGGAAGTGACATTTCAGTTGTGACTACAGAGTGAGCGGGAACTGGACAAGTAGAGAGTGGGCAAGCCTTCCATGCCAGACTGTGAGCAAAGGTGCTGAAGCAGGAAGGAGCAGAGGACGGTCACCAGGGGCAAAGGGAAGACTGACCTAAAGTGAGGCTGCAGAAATCCACAAGGGCTGTACAGTAGCCATGTGACTCAGGATTTGGGATTTTACTCCAAGTGTCAGGGGAAGCCGCTGGCCATCCCAAATGGGACAGTGGTCACATCTGAGTTACATGTAGAATCAACATGGAGATTGGTTGGAAGCTCAAGAATGAATGGCGGGGGTGGGAGGGGGGGACACGTCTACAAGGCAGTACAGAGAAGATGAGAAGCTGGATTATAGATGAGGTTGCATGTGTGTCAGTCGCTTCAGTTGTGTCAGACTCTTTGTGATGCCAAGGACTGTAGCCCACCCAGCTCCTCTGTCTGTGGGATTCTCCAGGCAAGAATAGTGGAGTGGGTCACCATGCCCTCCTCCAGGGGATCTTCCTGACCCAGGGATGGAACCCATGTCTCCTGCAATGCAGGCGGATTCTTTGCCCTCTGAGCCACCTGGGAAGCAGGATGAGGCTACAGGGGTCCAAACTATACCCTGAAGGCAGAATTCAGCCCAAAGCTGGTTTGTGTAAACAGAGCTTTATTGGAACATCACCCCGCCTGCTCATTTATGTATGGTCTACAAAGGCTTTCACTATCAGGGCAGAGCCAAGTAGCTGTGACAGAGGCCATTTGGCCTAAAGGCAATGGCACCCCACTCCAGTACTCTTGCCTGGAAAATCCCATGGATGGAGGAGCCTGGTAGGCTGCAGTCCATGGGGTCGCTAAGAGTCGGACACGACTGATCGACTTCACTTTCTCTTTTCACTTTCATGCATTGGAGAAGGAAATGGCAACCCACTTCAGTGTTCTTGCCTGGAGAATCCCAGGGACGGGGAAGCCTGGTGGGCTGCCGTCTGTGGGGTCACACAGAGTCGGACACGACTGAAGTGACTTAGCATAGCATAGCATAGCATCTGCTATGTGGCCCTTTTGAGAAAGCCTGCTGACCAATGGACTAGTGGGTGGCAGTGGAGAGAGACAAAGTTCCCTATGTAAAACTGATTGTCGCTATTTGCAGATTCAATAATCTCGCTAATATTTATTTGTAACTTCAAAATCAATCCTCAGCAGGTGCTTTCACAGTCACCCCGGGCATGCACACATGGCCAGGAAAAATCTGGGCTGCGTGATGCCTGATGCCTGATGCCTGTGTTCCCAGCTGAGGTCAAACGAGGTCGAGCTCTGACTTCTTGCTTCACCTCTTATGTCAATACTGTAAGTGAGCTTACCTTCCATGGTCTACTTAGGACCACGTTTTTCACATTTGGGGGTATTTTTTGTTCGGGATTTTTAAATGACCCCCAAGCATCATGATGAATGGGTGTCTAGTGTTTGTAAGTGTGAGCAGGCTGAGATGTGTCTTACAGAAAAATACATGTGTTCAGTAAGCTTCATTCCAGCATGGGTTATAGTGTTGTGGGCTGCAAGTTCAACGCTAATCAATCAACAGTATGTATTAAAGAAGGTGTCATTAAACAAAAACACACATAAAACACAAGGTTCTGTAGTGATGGGCTGATGAAAATATGACCAGAGGCTCACAGGAAGCCAATCCTAGGGACAGAGGGTCATCGTCCCCTAACGTGGCACCCGCAGAGACTTCACAGAATGTAAGCACAGTGAAAAGCAAGAATGGCTGTACTGGGGAGGCAAAAATCAATACAATTCAGTGACGGATTAAATATAAAGTAAAATGAAGTTGAGGATGACTCTCCGGTTTCTAATATGAACTACTGGGCGGAAGGAGATGCTATTTATGGAAATAAAGATTTCTGGGAGAAGTACACACTTCGGGTGGTTGATCAAGATTTTTCTCTTTTACACATTAAGTTTGAGATGCTTGTGAGACATCCAAATAGAGACGTCGTGTAGATTGTTGGCTTTGTGACTTTGGAGCGCAAAAAAAAGGAGTCTAGGTGAAGACACATCTTTGAGAGTCGCTGATACACAGAGGTGGTGTGTGAAAGCCCTCGAGGATGCTTACGTCCCCCAAGAGCAGGAGGAACTCTGCGCCTTCCTGAATTTGCGGGCAGGTGAACTTAAATCTTTATCAAGGTGCTTTGATTTGTTTAATATAAAAACACTTAGGGGAGGAAATTAGGTTAACCTGGTGCTCTGTATCTTTGTTATTGTTTAGCTGCTAAGTCATGTTCCACTCTTTGTGACCTCATGGACTGTAGCCTGCCAGGCTTCTCTGTCCATGGGCTTTTCCAGGCAAGAATACTGGAGTGGGTTGCCATTTCATCCTCTGGGGGGATACTCCCCACCCAGGAATCGAACCTGCGTCTCCTGCACTGCAAGCAAATTCTTTACCACTGAGCCAGCAGGGAAGCCTGGTCTGTATCTAGAACCAGATTAACGGTCATACTCCTTGATCTAATAATGCTTCTTTGAAGAACTGATCCTAAAACCCAGACACCCCTTAATGTTACCCCGAGTGACACTGAGAAACGATTCAGGATAGAAGAACCAGAAACAACTTTAACATCTGGGGAATGTTACACTAACAAAACTACCAATATTTTCCTCTGTGATTTCTTTGACAGATTCTAAACTTAGAAATGTCAACCCCTCTGGAGGTTTAATAAATACCACTTCTGTTTCCTCCCAGCTTTCTTTAAAAATGGATTTTTTTTTTTAAGCCATTGATAAATTTTACCTTTCTCCATGAAAACGCAGGCTGCTTCAGGGTAGGGGTGCTCATCTGTTTCACTCATTGCTACACCCTCAGCACCTAGAGCAATCCCTGGCTTCCTGAATGCGCTCGACAGACTTTTGTTGAATTTAACATTTTAATCACACAGAATTTATGTTGGTATAATGATGTGAGGTGATAACATCCGTTGAGACTTTTCAAATTGCTATCACGTGGTCCCATCCCCATTTGCTCAATCAGGTTTCCTCTTTCCGACTGCTTCGTGGAAACTCCTTCGTCATCTATTAAACGCTCACAGACTTACAGGGCCTTAAATCTGAGCACCTATTCTGCCCGCTGATGGGGCTGTCAAGTTTCATGCCAAATCTGAAGCTTTATGGTTTGGCTTAACACATGGCAGAGCTGGTCCTTCCACTGCTCTTATCTTTCAGACCTGACTGTTCTATGCGCCCACCACCTTGTCTTTCAAGAAGACCAAAAGGAATCAGTGTTTCAAATTTTAAAACATTTATTCAGGTTCTGATTGAAACAAAGAACATTTATATTTGGGGCGGAACCAACATATTTACAAATTTCTCTTATCAAGGAAGGGACTGGAAGGACTTTCTGCTTTGCAGCTAGAGCCTAGTGGACAGGGGCAGGGGGTCTGGGTCCGGGCTACTGGGGGGGGGGGTGGTTAACCTCAGCTCAGCCACCTGTTAGTGGCTAACCTTCCACTACCTCTGAGTGTAACATAGCAGGGACATAACCTACCCTGCTGCATTACTACAAGGTGACAATGATTTAATAGAACTGAAGCCTGAGAACAAAACTGGAACTTCCAAGGGCTCTGTAAGTATTAGCTGTTATCATCTTTCCATAACTTTTTTTCTTAGAGGTCTCAGTAAGATTATTCTCAGATCTCTGTTTTAGCTGCTCAAATGGACCCATGGCTTGGCTGCCCCAAACTATACCCTCCTCTGCGCCAGCTCCTGGGCTAAGACTTGACACTCACCATCTCACTTCTTCCTCATGGATGGAGAGGAGGTGAATGGGACAGCAGAGGGGGGGTGGGGTGGGGGAACAGTCGTTTGTGGCTTCAATGCTCTGGCACCATCAGCCCCCACGGTGGCCGCCCCTGCTCCAAGAAGGTACCAGATCCTTCCTACTGGGGATCCTCCCCACTGTATGCTGCACCCCTCCCACTGCCCCATGTGGAGCTGGGTGGCTGGCTGGTCAAGCCAAGAACACACTCCAGGGTCAGGAGGGCTCCAGCCCTGGCTTATGAGATCCTGGACAGGTTAGTTAGTCTCTGCAAGCCACCATTTCCTCTTCTGTAAATGGAGAAAATCATAGCGCTGTTTATGTCAATTAATAATAATCACATATTGTTACTGGGAGACATGCCTGCCCATTCAGTTCTGGGGTCCCAGCATTGAATTGGATGAACTACAGACTGCGTGTACAGACGGGTCCTGGAGAAGATGGAGCCTCATCCCTCCCGGAGCTGAGGCAGGAAGGCTGGAGGCTGGAGGCTGTCTCAGCTAGGAAGGGCGTCAGAGCTGCAGTAACGCACTGCCAGGTCTCTCTGACTCCCACCCACCCAAGGCAAGTCTCCATCAAAGCAACTACCGTCTGACTTTAAATACGTACGGATTTCTCATTCTGAGTGCATTCCTCTAAAATCGGGGTTCTCAATTAGAAATGCAAATTCCCGAGCCCCACCCCAGACCTACTGAAACAGAAACTGTGAGGGTGGGGCCCGGTGATCTGTTTTAACAGGCCCTCCAGGTGACTGACAGTTTCCAAAGCTGGAGGAGCACTCTTCCCAAACAGCTCCCCGACACAAATGCTTCCCAGAGAGAGAGGCCCAGTGTCCTGCTCTTGGACCCTGACACCTACAGGAGTGTAACGAGGCGGACACACGTCCAAGATACACAGAGTCGGGGAGGGAAGGAGCCCAGCTGGCTGTGGGCAGGTGAGTCGGGGACAGGAGGAGCCCGGCTGGCTGTGGGCAGGTGAGTGGGAAATAATAAGCAGGTGGAAGCAGAGAGGTGAGATGACATCAAAGGGGAGGACAGGAGGAGGAGCAGCTGCCTGTGTCAGTGGCAGAGACAGACAAGACATAGGAGCTGCGGGATGCACTGGGCTCTCTGGTGAGTTTCACTGTGGGAGGAACAGACTTTCCACAGCCAGGAACAGGAAATGGGGCAGTTTCATCAACCCTGCTTTATGGAGCAACCCTAAGTAGAAGATCAAGGTGGAGGAGGGAAAGAAAGGAGCAGGGCATCCAGTGAAGCAATCGGCAGCCAGGACTTTGTATAAACAGGAAATATTGTCGGGTCGCCTTTGTTGCCCAAGCTTTTATCAGCATGGCTCTCACAACAGGGCAGCCGGGGCTCCAGCCCTGAACCCCATACTTTGCAGGTCTCAGCCACACCCCTCCCCAAGGACAGGGTGCTCTCCCAGACCATGCTCTGGGTCCCTGGTAATCCCTGTCCAAAAGGTTTCATGCCTACTTGCAGGCCTTCCCAGGGCAGGTCCCTTCCCCAGGCAGGGGACTGAGTAGGTGGCCAGGAGGCACCCCGAGGTCCAAGGGGAGGTGGAGGTGGTCGTAGGCTGGACACAGAACCCAGGAACTGGTGGGCTGCAGGCCGCCCTGCACCATCGCCCCAGGATTCACCAATGCCAAGTCAAGCCAGCCCTTCGCGTAAAAGTCTATTCAAATACTATGCAGGGTTACTCGTCAGGGTGGAGGACCTCCAAGGGAGGTGGGGAGCAGCACAAGACAGAAGGCCACCCCAACAGGATTTGGGCTAGGGTCACAAGGGCAGGCCTGACAACAGGGATAGGGGTCAAGTTTTGGTCAGGTCAAAGGGAAAGAAAGGATGACTTGAAGCTCTACCTTAGAAAATCAGTATTTTTTAAAATCAATTAATTTTTAAAAATCTAATTCTGCATATGGCACAGCTTGTAGGATCTTAGTTCCTCAACCAGGGATCAGACCCAGGCCCTCAGCAGCAAAAGTCCAGAGTCCACACCACTGGACTGCCAGGGAATCCCCCCCAATTTTTTTTTTTTTAAGCCACTTAATGACTGAAAAGTGCTCTGAGGTTCTGTGAAACCTGTCACAATTGTATCGGTTTCTGTGATTTTGTGTGCATGTGTTTTTGTTAATAAGTAGCTTGTGGTGACAAGCTGAGTAATGGCTCAGGGAAACAGAAGGAATGACTTCCTGACAGAAGGCCCTTTACAGACTGGTGCTGAAGGCACATGGCCTTGCTTTCCTGAGACAGTGGGAAGGAGCCCTCTGGGATGGGCTCAGGCAGGCACCATGGGCGGCAGGGCACCCAGGGGGACTGGAGCCCGGGACCTCCCTCTGGATTTTGGGAGAAGGTTTGTTGTTCTGACAGCCCTGTGGGAACCATCCTGATGGAGCTTCCATGGGCTGTGCAGCCCAGCAAAGCTCACTCAGTGGCCAACATCCTGGAGTTTCTGCGCCCATGGCTGAGGGAGTGCAATGCGGGGGGTGCCTCACTCTGCCCACCTCCAACTCTCAAGACGATGCCTCGGCAGCCTCTTCTCACTGCTCTGGCCTCAGTTTCCTCAAGTGTCTAAGGTGGATACAAGTGTGCAAAGCCTTCCCTGGGGTTATACTGTAACCCAGTGAGATCCTGAAATACTGTGATGCCAGTGTAGACTGTGAGAGAGCCTATAAAAAGAAGAGATTCTTTAGAAAGACAGAATAAAGTCACCCCATGGTATCTGAGGAATGTTGGTTCCAGGAGCCCAATCTCCTTGTATGCGCCAGTCCTTTACATAAAAATATGTAGCATTTGTACATAACGTACATTCATCCGCTTGTGTGCTATAAATCAGCTCTAGATTACTTACAACACCTAATACAATGTAAATGTTATGGAGATACTGGCCAGGAGCACAACAAACACAAGCTTTGGTTTTTAAAACTTTCTGCAATTTTTTTCCCCAAATATGTCCAATCCGTGGTTGGTTGACTCCATGGATGTGCAAGCTATGGATATAGAGGGCAGACTGTAAATATCATGGTACTGCTAACACCAGCAAGCTTCCCTGGTCCCAGACCACCGCGAGCTGGGGAGGAACGTGGAAAGGAATGAATATTCACTGAAGCCTCGGGTCAGGCATGCTGCTTGGTGCTCTTCCGCACGCTCCTGTGTGACGCCAACAGCAGTCCAGGTCCAACACCACTGTGCACACACCTTCCCCTGCACCACATGGCTCACCCTCTGGCTGCCTCACTCCGTTATACCCAGGCCAGGAAAAATTACCTTGTTCAAGAATCATTTCGATTATATTAGTCCCCTTCTCTGCACCATAAAATGCCTCTCAAATTAGCACTCGTTTTAAAAAGCCTTTGGACAACTGATCCCAAACACTTACCAATCTCGTCTGCTGGTCTATTTTGCGCTTACACTCTAGCCAAGCAAAAATGACTTTGCAAATGAATTCCATTAGGCCCTCTGCTTGTTCACCTGGTTACGCCAGCACAAGCGATCTGACGGCTTCCGCTGTCACTCCGGGTAGGACAACCTCACTTATCTGACATTTTTGGAAATAAGGTCGAGCCACAGAACTGATCTATATGAATTAATTTCCTCTCTTCCAGGAACTTAACTCTTTAAGAGGCCTTAAATCCTTTTGGGGGAATAAGTCATGGAACAATTAAATCAAAGAGTTTCTTTATTTATAACCATTTTCTAATGGAAACATTTCTGTAACACATTACAGACATTCCCAGTCTCACTTAACAGAACATAAGGACCATCGATTAACCTCTTCCTGATGGTGCAGGTCATACTCATTAATGAGTAACGGTGATCACAGGTGTGCTGGAGCTGAATATGTACCTGCTTCAGCGGTGTATGCTCCTACCAGCCCCACCCACCATTACAAATTTCCTTGAAATTCACTTTCCTGCAGAAACTCCTTCTATCAGCCTGGGTTCTAGTGTGTAGCGGACACAGAACTCTGGAGGGTGTAACTTGCTGCCTTTCTACAATTTCTGCAAAATTAACTTAACACGCTTCTTTTTTTTTTTTTTGGTCAGAGCTCTATTAATTCTTCATTAGAGAAAAAAAATCAAAATTCCACAACTACCAACAAACCAGAGTTTTCCCAATTGCTTTACCATGTGACTTTTGAAAGGACTCCAGACACGCGTATCATTAAAATCTGTTTCCTTGATGCTATGAAACTAGAAGTTCTCAATAGAACTGGCATGATGGATCACTGATATTATATAAGTCCTTGGAAAATCAGCCCTTTATATTTAACTCCATAGGTTGAATCAAAGGGTAATATTGCTATAGAGGAAAATGGTACAAATATAGGGGGAAACAAAACTTACTGCAACATCAGGATGCAGTCTGTAACTATGCAAACCCAAAGTGCCATAACCCAATGTTAGGGCAGGTTCCAAAATGATCTTTCACTGAGGACAGACAGCACAGCCTGGGGAGAAAATCCCCTGTCCACTCACATATTAAACCGCATTCTTTCTGTGACAATGAAGGTTTTATGAAGTTTACAGCATTAGCACATGCAAGAGTCAATCAATCTTAATTCTGCTTAAACACAGTGGCATTTAATTAATCAGAACCTACTAGAGCAAAAGAAGTTAGGCAAGAATTGCTAAAACAGACCACTTTCAAAAACACCACAAATCTCTTCAACGCTGTGTTTAGAAATAAGCGGCTGGAAAACCACACAATTATTTTGCAGTTTTAAGAGTCTGCTGCTTTTTAAAAAATTGGCAACTATTTCAGCAGCTTACTTTCTAATGGTAAAGTCACCCATCAGAAAATTGCCAATTGAATGACGTTGCCCATCACATCTTTTGTCTTTTGCACTGGCCCTAGACCAAAGATGGAGGGATACGGGCTACAAGTCTGACTTGTAGCTAGTGTCATGAACACCTCACTGACTCGTTGTAGAGAACCTGGAAAAACAGGTATGGCTCTGGCTGACTCAGAACCTCTAAAGAATCTGACAAGTGTCCTTTCTAAACCTGAATGAACCAATATTGCATCAAATTGTCAAGATTTTTCTGAGCCCTCTCTCCTCTTCTTTCGAGAGTAGTTCAACTTTATGTTTGTTTTTTTTTAATGACTTATGTCAGCTGCATTCTGTATGTAGGATCTGTTAAGTAAGGTTCTAGAGAGCTACAAACAGAAGGGTGAGATTCAAAGGATCAAACAGAAGATGGCCTTGTTAGGGTGAGGGATGGTTAGACACAAGTACATACAAGAAAAATAAAGATCAGAACCGAGGAGAGAGCAAGCTAACCAGGGCAGGGCTTGTGTGACGTAAGTTATTACTTAGATATATTAAAAGGAAGTGTCAACTCAACAAGCATTTATGAAGCACCTACTAGGTTTAGGAACTGCATGGCTACTACAGGGGACACAATGATGACTCAGACCTGATTCTTGCCCTCCAGGGGCTCTCCATGAGGCAAGAACCCTGCAGTAAGGGGACCATTATTACAGAACTGTGTCCAGCTTTGATCACCACCATTTTTTCTGGTTTTGTGGAGAAATGAGAGCTCTCAGAGGGAGAGGACCCAAAACAGGCTCTGTGAGGAAAAAGCAACAGTGACTCGGTTACTGCCTTCAAGTACATGAAAGGCTTCAGAAAAAGACACTGAGTCAAAGAGAACAGGTTTGAGTGACAACAGACGAGATCTCAGGCCAACCCAAGAGTTTCTTGACCATCAGATTAACAGAATGCTGGAACTGGTCACTGAGGGAGTTCCTATGGTGGTCTTTTCCTGGAAAAAAATTTTGTGGGTGAACAGACGATTCCAAGTTACGACTGTTCACCTTCCTGAATGCAATAGGGTGAACTCATTTCTCCCGAGGTCCTCTCCTGTCCTGAGCTCCATGCTCCCGCGAGGAGGAGTTGGTCTTCTTCCACAACTTCCTTCCCTGAGGGATCTACAGAGTGACCACCCGATCTATATCCCCACCAATAAGTATCACAAAGCTACCTGGAATTAAGGATCTCAGCCAGGCAGCAAAGTCAGGAATTCATTCTCCAACAGCCACGTAAGATGAATAGGTCCGCTGGTGATAGAACTGGGGACGCCAAATGCCAAAAACAGAAAGTCTCCAAGCGGCATGTGCAAATCAGAAACGTGGTGCATTTACAAAGGTATAAAATGTAAGTAATGAAAGAGGAAGACGGAATCTTCTGCAAATTAGAGATGGTAATTTCCAAGGAAATTTCTAAGGAGATTTGTAATAGGTATTTTCTGCATTCATAAATACTTTTTTGATCCCAAAGAAAATCTTTCTAGAGAAAATAAAGAAATGGTGGTCTTCCCTGTATACCTCAAGAAACATGAGCATGTAAGACGTAAGAACTGGTTAAAGTTCTGAAAGGCACACACGTAAAGGCATTCTATCTTGAGTTCAGCTCTTGCTTAGTTTTGATTTTCACTTCCCATCACCCCTGAACTCAAGGACAGGGACCCCACACAAACGTCTGTGGAATGGATGTTCTAAAGAAGCGCCCTGTCTATAAAGTGGGGGTGAAGGTATCCACTCTGTGGGTCTGTGAGGAGGACAAGTGGGTCACTGTAGGGAGAGGATGTGCCACAAACTAAGCTACAATTATTACCATGAACTTCAGGCATCTTGGCTTCTTTTAGAGGAAAAATAAAGACCTTCCTATATTCCAGGTTTTCCATTTTCTTTCTCTGCCTCCAGTCCTCACCCCTCCCAACGCAGTACTGCCACACGAAATGGAACTATTATGATTTGGGGCCTTTCAAGTTCATGCTTCATCGGATGTTATATAACATCTGCTGGCATTATTCTGAAACTCGCCTTTGACAGCAACCTGAAGAGCTTGAATTGTCATCGTGAGACCACCAGAAAGCACTGGCAAATGACATGTTCGGAGAACAATAAAAAATGTTCACGTATCATATCCTTTCGAACGTCGCTACTTTGTTCCACTCAAAGGTGGTTCCTTCAAGATCGGTCTCTACACAAGGGAGAAAGAAATAAAGAAACAAAAAATAAAATATGAAGAACATGAGCAGCTGCAACTCGCAGAATGCACCACAATTTTTTTTGTAGGAAAATCACGTTAGATGCATGGATCTAGTCCTTGCCTCGTGATCGAGTGGGTGTCTCCCCTCTGAGGAGGCCGTTCGTAAGTAAGCCACCTCGGGGCGCTCCCTTTCCTGGCTGGCTGTCTGGGTTACCAATGGATCCTGATAAAGGGCAAAGATTATCTTTCACACCTTGGGATATTTTCCCAGAGGCACAGCTGCAGCCCCTGAAACTCAGTTCGAACGGTTTGTTGCTTCATTTTTAGAGTTGCAGAGAATGTGCCATGGGAGAAGAGAAATCCTCTACCTGAAACCAGCAGAAGCTCAATGGGAATAAAGACTCTGGAAAGGTCACAGAGAGGGTCAAAAGAGGCTCTTTCTTCCCTGGCCATAGGGGGCTTATTGTTGCTGGTGCCCAAACTGGAAAAGGAATGGCAGGAGATTAATAATTGAAATGTTGCTATTATTGGTTTTCTAAACTATTTGTGGCTTATTCTTTCCCTGGAGTCATCATGCCTGTAAGCAGCTCAAAAGATAGAGGGATTTAACATGTACTGAGAAAATGCCTACTATAGCCTGATGCTTTACATATACTTGTTTCTAATGGAGCCCTGGAACAATCAAATAAGGCTTTGAAAAGAAAAAAAAAAAAAAAAAAAAAAGCTCAGAGAAGTTAAGTAACAGGCCCAAAGCCATACAGCTAGAGTCAAAGCCCAGGTTTCTGGTTCGAGTATTGTACCACACTGTCCGGGATCAAGGATTAAAATTAATTAATGAGCCTTGATTCACTTTTCAAATGTGGTAAGAAGGAAAACAATATTTATACTTACTCATTTTTAAAAATATAAAACATAAACACAGGAAAAGATATTTCTGAACATGTGTCATCAAATTCTTTTAATGGAAGATGATTCAGAATCCATTTCTTGGTAGGTGTCTTCAGGCCCATCTGATGACAGACTTTGATGCTACAGTTTGGGGAAGTCTGACTGTCTGAGCCAACACTAGTGGACAAGGCACAGCCAGGGAGAGAGAATACAATTTAGGGTCCTCTAATTTACACCTGTGGCACTGGAAAAAGCCTTGCTAAGCAAGGTGATGGAGTAAACATAACTGCAAGGAGAATGTTTAACCTTCTAAAGAAAAGAAATCTTTTTAAAGAAGTTTAACTTGATCAGTACCAAGCCATTGAAAACTACTATGCTATTTAGAAACCTATCCTTAAAAGCAGGCTGTGGAAGGCTGATCACACTTTCCTACCCGTTGACTTGTATTATCAAACATACCCCGTTTCAAACTGATCACTTCTCTCTAAATACCTGGCAGTTCAGAATGCTCCACTAATGCACTCAGGCCTTTACATCAAATCCTAGCCTGAGGCAATTGCACCCTATTTAAATAAATGAATATACCCCTGAATTCTGGCTTAAATGCCTCACCTGTCATTATCCTTCTCCTGAGAAGAATCCAGGGTTCAAATCTTTTAGTAGGGTGAAAACTATCAGAAATCGCTCTTGGAGAATTCCACAGGAAAAGCCCTGCTCCTCTGGGATACACACAAGGAGTCCATGTGCTCTGACCGGGATGTGGTAAAAATCAGGTTCGCTAAATCCAGGGGGCATTGCCAAAGGAGGGAAAAAGGAGGTCACTGGAGTCTTAGACGCACTCATCGCAGGAAGTAAATGTGCAATGCCTGATTAGAGGGGTCACCTGTCTGCTTTAGAGCATGACCAACAGTTGCTTTCAAAAAAGACCCAGGCCTGAGCTTGGGCGGTGATGCTGGACTGGTTCAAAAGGGGTGAGGAAGAAGAGAAGAACTACAAAGATTCGAAGAAACTCTCGCAGAATCAAAGGGCACAATGCACAGGAATGATCAATAGAGCACGCACACAAGACTGAGGGGCCCAGGGGTGGCAGAAGTGACCGAGTAGGTCAGCTGGGACATAGAAGGCAGGCTTGCAAATAAAAAAAGTGAGCTCGAGACCTTTGAGATCTGAGATTATGCTTAAACCACAACGTCTTACACACCCACAGGTCTTTATCTGGTGTCGTGCCCTGAAAGAGCACGGTAGGAAGAACCTGAGTGCCAAGTCTTAGCTGCAGGGGGATGGCCTACATTCCGTATGGATTTAGAATGAAAGGAACAGGAGGGGGACAGCACGGTTCCCAGGACGGCTTTCTACCAAGTTGACAAAATACATCCCAACCCACATACCCAGCCCCTTGAGAAAGGGAAAGCAGCCTGTTTTACTATAGTTCTGAATTCAATGCCAAGTTCCTTCTCCAATGCTCACCCGGAGTGTCCAGCAGAGGGAGTCTCAAAGAGGTACTTAATAAAGAGAAAATTGTTTCATTTTAACACTCCATAGACAGTGGGAGCATTGACTGTAGCCCCCTCCCAGAGACTCAGAGGAACAATGAATGCCCGACTGGGTCCTCCTAGTATGTTCACAGAGCCACCGGGCTCGCTCCATTCTGTGTGGTGGAGTGATCAGAAATTTTGTTTTGTTTTGTTGAATGGTTAAATGGACCTTGTGTTCTTCAGAATCAAAGAGGAAAGCCCCTGGAATAACATCTCTCTGTTGCCTTCTAAACAGGCCCCTTTGTTTCTAAGAGAGTCTGAAAAAAAATATTTACAGTCCATAGGTTATTTACAGCCTCGTTACCCAGGGCCTGACTGGTAACTTTATTCCATCCAGAAACCTAATTCATTTGGAGCTCTGGAACTAATAACAGATTTTCTTTTCAGATAAGTTTTTTTTTTTTTTTTAATCTGCCTTTATAACAGAGATAAAACTATTAATGCGTTCCCTGTCTCACTGGCCATGACTGTTCTCCGGATTTATAGAGGATTAAAACCTCGCCCCTCCTCTCCATTCCGCACAAACCCTTGCCTCCTCTCATTTGGTATTTCATCCACAGGATATCTGAACAAAACCGAAAGAAAGCCAGATGGACTGACGCTCAAAGTATGTAAAGGCTGCTACTTCAATGATTTCATGAGAAAGACATTTTCACGAGGAAAATGACTGAAAAAAAAAATCAGACACCCTTTGGTTCAAAATCCCTCCTACTACAAGCACACACACACACACACACACAAAACACATATCGAAGTGTAAAAACTTAGTTGATTCCGGTTTGATTTCTAGCTGGAAACTGACAGAACTGACTGAAGAAAAACGAAAGAGAGAGGGACTGCAGGGGAAACGGAGTATTTGTGCCTTCCGTTCTTGTCTTTCTTCCTAAAGACAGACGAGAAAAAGGACCCAACGCCAGGTGAAGGTGCACCGCGCAGGTTTACCCAGACCGGCGGAGACCAGCGTCTTGGCCGCCTCCCCGACTGGCAAACCTAAACTACATTTTCCCTTACATACGCTAATGCGGGGAGATTTTCGCCTATTTCATTGTTCTGCCTGGCTCTGAAATGGACTTTTCCTCTCTGCCCCCCTCGCATCACCTAGCCCCGCACATTCCGATCCGACAGCCCCCCAAAATCTGAGGCTCGCGAAGAATAAAGGAGTGTGTGTGTGTGTGTGTGTGTGTGTGTGGGGGGGGGGGGGAGTGGAGGGAAACGGGAAGGGAGCTGGGAGGACGGAGAGTGGAAACAGATCACCCTAAAGGTAATTTTCTTTGGGGGGGGGGTGCTGGAGATGGAAAGCTACACCGCATCACCTTTATTTCTTACAAATAAATAAAAAGCACCGTCACGGGTCTGTCTTTTTCCCGGCGCCCCCTCCCACCCAATTTCTTTTCTTCGGCCAGTAGCCCACCCTCGCACACCCCCCACCCCACCCCCCGCCTCCTTCTCCACCCTGGAAATAAGATGTTTGATTCCGGATCCCGGCCGATCGCCGGGCGACCGAGGGGGTGGCGGGGAGGGGGGCGGGCGACCGGTTCGAGCCCCGGGGGTGGGGCGCGGGGACCGGGCGCCGGGGGGCTGCGGGCCGGGGGTGGGGGGGTGCTGCCCGGCGCGGGGCCGCGGGCAGAACAAAGCTCCGGGGGCCGGGCGGCCGGGCGGCCGAGCGGGCGTGGGTCGGCGGAGTCGGCGGGCCGGCGCCGCTTACCTTCGTACACGGGGGCCATCGGGGCCGGGGTGTCCGCGATTCATGGCAACGGAGAAGGGATCGCGGCGCGCGAGCTCGGCCCCCCCAGCCTCAGTCGGAATCTGCCATCTTGAGCCTGTGTCTCCGCTCTCGGCGCAGCCGGGGCCGCCAGCGCCCGCATCACCGCCTCACTTGGCCGGCGCCGGGGGAGGGGGCCGGGCGCCGCCGCCGCCGCCGCCGCCGCGGCCCGGGCCCTGCGCGGGGCTCCCGGGGGCTCCGGGGGGCGGCCGGGCGGGCGCAGCGGCCGAGGCCGAGGGCCGAGCGGCCGCGGCCCCCGAGCGGGTCCGCGGTGGGGCGGGAGCCGGGGCGGGCAGCGCGCGGCCAGTCCCCGGCCGGGGCTCAGCTCAGCATGGCTGTGTGTGTTGGGGAGGGGGGCGCTCCGGCAAAAGTTGCAAGGGAGGCGGGGGAGGGGCGGGAGGAGCCGGGGGAGGGGCGGGGGGCGGGGGACGGGGGCGGGAGCGGCGGCCGAGCGCGAGCGACGAGCGAGCCCGGAGCGAGGAGTCCGCGCGCAATCGAGCGCCGATGGCACGGATGCGAGGCGGGGAAGGCCGAGCGCAGGGCAGGAGCGGCCGGGCCGGTGCAGGGAGAGGGGTGGGTGGGGGGCGGATCCCGGGAAGCCGGGGAGGTTAGGCGGCTCCGCCGGGCGGCGGTGCATGCGCTTCGGTTCTGATTGGCAAGGGAGCCGGTCCGCGGGGGTGGCAGCCAGAACTTTGTGTGCGCGCGAGCTGGGCGGGAGGGGAACCGACTGGAAGGGGATCTTTGGCCGCCGGCGGCTCGCCCTTTCTCGCACCTGGTTGGCGCTCCCCGAGATGGGTTTGGAATGAATGAATGAATGGAGGAGTGGGCGCACGCGGTCCTCCCCGGACTCTCGAGTAAGTGGAGGAGCTTTGGAAATCCAAATGAGGTCAGAGATGCGGGAGCCATTCGGCGCACGCTTATGAAATGCAGCCTTCGGGTGTTCGCTGTATTCCTGCGGGAATCTGGTTTCCGCCCCCATCCTCAGGTCTACGAGGTCTGGAGGGTTAAACCCCTAATCCCTATCACCTAGACGAGTGGTTGCCACCGATTGTTTCCCAGGCCTCTGCCTTCCTCAACACTCATGCCTCACAGAGCTTCAGACGCGCTCCAGACTCCCCAGCCCTGAGGCTTGCCAGTCCACTCCTGCAGCTAGTCTTCGGTTCTTTAATGGGATGCCTGCCATCGCCCCCAACTTAAGAAGACTTGATCTTCCTCTTAGACAGTGTTTTTAAAACTGTGGGTCGTGACGCAGTAATTGATCATAACAGACATTCATTGGACAGCAACCAACTTTTTAAAATAATGAAATGTACTAGAATAGTACACTGCCCTTAGAGTAATTATTTGTTTCATAAACCCTTTGTTTCAGTTATATATACTGGACAACTGTACTGGACCAGGATACAAGTTGTATTTCCTGCTGTGGGTCATGGGTCAAAAAAAAAGTTTAAAGTCTGTATTTGGGGGATGTAAAATAATGAACAAACCATTATTTTCCTACCACCTCTTACTTATCCTTCCCCATCTCCATGCCTTGTGACAAACCCCCTCCAAAAAAACCCCCAAAGACAAGCCCTTTTATACACTCACCTTGTTTTGTTAGTAGTACATCATTCCCCCTTTGCCACGGATGACCTTTGATTCTGCTGTCTTCCTTGCCCCTATATTCAGTGCTACACTTTGCACTGCTTCTTTGAGCCTAATGTCATTCTGATTTGCAGAATCCTTGACTACCATTGCTGAAGGGGCTCTCAGAAATAATCTGGGCCAGCCATGCCCTTCTAGAACTGAAAGAATGAGGCCCGGGGAAATGAAGTATATTATCCAGTGTTACACAGTGTTAAATCTTGGGGTTCCATATGGAGATTCCTTTAAAAACTAAAAGATAGAACTACCCTATGATCCAGCAATCCCACTCATGGGTGTATATCTGGAGAAAACCATAATTGGAAAAAATACATGCACCACAGTGTTCACTGCAGCACTATTCATAATAGCCAAGACACAGAATCAACCTAAATGTCCGTCAACAGAAGAATGGATAAAAATGTGGCACATATATACAATGGAATATTACTTAGCCATAAAAAAGAATGAAATAATGCCAGTTGCAGCAACGTGGATGGATCTAGACATTATCATACAGACTGAAGTAAGTCAGAGAGAAGGACAAATATCACATGATGTCACTCATGTGGAATCTAATTTTTTAAATGATATGGATGAACTTATTGACAAAAAAAGAAACAGACTTACAGATATTGAAAACAAACTTACGGACATATGCACACAACTATAAATAAGATAATCAACAAGGACCTACTGTATAACACAGGAAACTCTACTTAATATTCTGTGATAACCTATATGAGAAAAGAATCTGAAAAAGAATGAATATATATATATATAAAACTGAAATTATTTTGCTGTACACCTGAAACTAACACATTGTAAATCAACTATACTCCAATAAAATTAAAATTTAAAAAAAGGGAGAAAGTAAAATCAATCAATCAACCAACCTTGGGGTCTTGTGTTTTTTGCTTCACACCATCATTCATCCCTTCCTTCTATCCCCTTGTCGTCTACAGGTCACAGCCCAGTTTACCCTAAGCACTTCCACCTTCCAAACACACAGCTCTGTCCATGCCATGCTCCTGCTAACATCCTTCAAAGAGTCAGCCTCTGCGCTCAGGGCTGATTTCCTTGCTTCTTGGCTCTTAATCAAGGCAGGCAGGCTCTGACTTACCTTTTTAAGCACTTGAGTTGAGTTCAGCAAGTCACTGCCTCTCCAGCCGGACTGGTTTCCTCATGGTCCTCTGCCAGCCTTGCCCATCTGTGCCTTTGTCCAAGCTGCTGCTTCCCCACCAAGGATGGCTTCTCCATCTTCTGTCTTTAATCAGACTCTACCTGTGCCTGACTCATTTCCTCCACAAAACAGCCTGAGGGAGCATAAGTTTAAGACAGGCCTGGGTTCCAGTCCCAGCTCTTCCACTTGGTAGCTG
The DNA here is from genome assembly GCF_027580195.1 of Bos mutus. NCBI lineage: Eukaryota > Metazoa > Chordata > Mammalia > Artiodactyla > Bovidae > Bos > Bos mutus. The sequence continues at coordinate 20,728,589 of NC_091620.1, read as the reverse complement.
TGTGAATTTGATCAAATAGTTTATCCTCTCGGAGCTTCAGTTTCCACATCTTGATTATAACATGACTAGTAATTGATCCTCCATGCTAGCTGTAAGTCTCTATCATGACCTTTACCATACAGGTTTTATCTCTCATCCCTTTCCAGTATTACCTAATAGAACTTCCTTCAGGAATGGAAATGTAACCCTTGGTGGCTGCAGAGTGCATGAAGTGTGGCTGGCGTGACTGAAGAACTGAATTTTTCATTTTAGTTAATAGCCAACATATGGCTGGTGGCTACCATACTGGATAATGCACATAAACTGTAAGCGCAATGGGGGCAGAGACCATCTTGGCTGACGTTCTATCCCCAGCAATGAGCACATTGCCCGACACATGGCAGGTACTGCACAAATATTTGTTCGATGAATAATTAGCTGTCATTTGCTCCCTTATGCCAAGCACAACACCAAGAACTTGGTGTAACTTATTTTGTACAGTCCTCCCCACGGCCCCTGGGGTGGGATTAGATTAGAGATAAAATGTGTACAAAGGGCTAACAGATAGTAGAGTTCCATAAAAGGTGGTTATTTTTATCATGCAAACCTCCCTGTGACCAATCCGGCTGATGTTTATCTCTTCTTCTTCTAGGAAGCACAGTTCCTGCCTGTTATCCACACTCTGTTGTGCTCTGCACACTCCAGTCTAGATGGCTGATGCTTCTTTTCTGTATCAGCACCCTGTCCCCACCACTGGGCTGGCAGCATCCTGGGGCAAGGTCTGTGACACACTTGTCTTCATGTCCCTCGGCTCAGAGCTTGCACGGATCCACGTTTAGCAGTTGCTTCTAACTTCATCGTAGCTGCTGTCTAGCCGTGAGTGACTCTAAGCAGTCTCACTCTCTGGAGTGCCTCCTCTGTCCCCCCAAAATTCATATGTTAAAACCCTAACACCCGAGTGCCTCAGATGGGGACTATATTTGGAGATGGGGGCTCTTTAAAGAGGTAACTGAGTTAAAGGAAGGTCATTTGGGTGGACCCTAATCCAGTACAACTGGGGTCCTTCTAAAAAGGGAATTGGGACAGAAACATAAAGAGGAAAGATCACATGAAGACACAGAAAAGGAGGCCCTCTGCAAGCCAAGGAGAGGGGTCTAAGAAGAAACCAACCCTGTCAACGCTTTGATCTCAGAGTTTCCAGAACTGTGAGAAAATTAATATTCATTGTTAAAGCTGTCTGCAGTGTAGCAGTCCAAGCAAACTAATATACACCCCCTAGGAGGTGAATTCGGAGAAGGCAATGGCAACCCACTCCAGTACTCTTGCCTGGAAAATCCCATGGATGGAGGAGCCTGGTGGGCTGCAGTCCATGGGGTCGCTGAGAGTTGGACACAACTGAGCGACTTCACTTTATCTTTTCACTTTCATGCATTGGAGAAGGAAATGGCAAGCCACTCCAGTGTTCTTGCCTGAAGAATCCCAGGGATGGGAGAACCTGGTCTGTGGGGTCGTCTATGGGGTCACACAGAGTCAGACATGACTGAAGTGACTTAGCAGGAGGTGAATTAAAGTGAAGAAAGATCACTCGTGTCCAGTAGAAACATCTTGAGGGCAGCTTCCTTCCCACAGGAAGGAGGAAATGAGCGTGGAACTGGAGTCCCATAAAAGGAGAAGATGATGGAGCCCAATAGACAAGGCCCCCTCCCACCCCCACCTGCTCTTCAGTCACTGTGACCACAGCTGAACCATGTGATACACAACTTCAGCAGAAGACGGTCAGCTGAGCCAGCATGCTTGGCATCTCATAGGTGGGGAGATGTTCTTTGAATGGACTTAGGTATGTTTTCATGAACTGGCAGGTTGAGTCCACTTACCTGTTTCTCTTCTCTCCAGTGATTGCAATCAGGTGAGTGGGATATAAACCACACAGTGAAATGCCACGGAGGGGCAGCATGAGAGCTGGAAGGGAGAGAGTCTGAGACAGAGGCCCACAGGGCACCAGTGTTTGAAAGACGGAAGAGAGAAAAGAGCAGGAGAGAGCAGGGAAGAAGCAGGACGACTTCGATGCACAGCCCCTCGACATCCCAGGGAAGAAACCACTGCAAAGGGAGGTGAGGTCAGCCATGCTAATCGGAGGTCACACGAGACGCAGGTGGGGGGGCGTCCAAAGGACTGGGCAACAAGAGTGACGTTAGTGCCTTTCGTGAGACTAATTATGGAGCAAATGTAGGGTTCTTAATTCAGCTGAAAAGAATGTGCAGGGTTTGATAGATGGAGACGGGAGGAGGGGAGAAGGGTCAGGGAGATACTAGGAGAGGGCAACAGATAGCATTCCAGACCCAGAGCAAGACCTAAGTCCTGGGGCGAGACCTGAGATAGGGCCAGGAGCTAGCATGATTGGTTTAGAGAGAGTAGGCATTGGCTTTTGCTTATTTAATAAACACATGAGCTCCTAGACAGTGTTCCATTGTTAGTTGCTCAGTCCTGTCAGATTCTTTGTGACCCCATGGACTGTAGCCCTCCAGGCTCCTCCATCCATGGGATTTCCCAGGCAAGCATACTGGAGTGGATAACCATTCCCTTCTCCAGGGGATCTTCCTAACCCAGGGATTGAACCCAGGTCTCCTGCATTGCAGGCAAATTCTTTACCATTCGAGCCACCTTGGGTGAACTCCGGGAGTTGCTGATGGACAGGGAGGCCTGGCATGCTGCAATTCATGGGGTCGCAAAGAGTCAGACACGACTGAGCGACTGAACTGAACTGAACTGAAGAAGTTAACTAATATTAGCTCATTTAACAAATCCAATATTTTACACTACAGAGAACTCTGGTTTGCCGAAAGACTACTTGAGAAACATAAGCAAAAGCAAGAGAACTGGAAAGGATATAGTAGTCCTCTACAGCAGTTCTCTCTTCTTCATTTGCCTTTCTACAAAACGGCACGATCTTTCTCAGGGGTTAGCAGTGGCACCCACTCCAGTACTCTTGCCTGGAAAATCCCATGGACGGAGGAGCCTGGGAGGCTGCAGTCCATGGGGTCACTAAGAGTCAGACACGACTGAACGACTTCACTTTCACTGTTCACTTTCATGCATTGGAGAAAGAAATGGCAACCCACTCCAGTGTTCTTGCCTGGAGAATCCCAGGGATGGGGAAGCCTGGTGGGCTGCCGTCTATGGGGTCACACAGAGTCGGACACGACTGAAGCGACTTAGCAGCAGCAGCAGCAGCAGTAGAGTAAACATGGGGGAGCTTGGACCTCATTTCAAGTTCATTTTGCTCACTGAACTGGTGATGAAAGGTCTTTTCTTTGTTTGTGCCTGTAGTTGTGAAAATGCACAGCATCACACTGTTCTCGAGGCCACAAGATGGAGACATTTCTCTTTGAGGTGTGTGTATTCAGGTGTGCGTGTCTTGTCCTTCCTCTCAGGGTGTTCGCCGTCCGATGCTTGTGCCGGCTGTCCCTCACTCAGTCTTGCTGTGTGGTACCCCCGTTTTCCTTCCTGGTCTTTATTTCTGGGTGGGAGCCTGTGGCTTTGTCTTTGAGGATGTGGCCTGTGCGTGGGAGGGAGGTGATTCACTTTTTTCTTTTCAGATCACGCCTCTTTTTGGGCCTCTTGTTCTTCGTGTGTTTCCCTCTGCCCCTTTGACGGTGTATCTGTCTCATCTTCTTTTTCTCTGTGTCTTTCTCCCTCTTCTACATGTGATTTCTTCTCTCCTTTCCTCTTTTTTATGATTATGTCTCTTAACAAGTCCCAATACAAGCCTATATTTGCCTTAGTTATTCTTAAGACATTACTGGGCTTCCCTGGTGACTCAGTGGTAAAGAATCTACCTGCCAATGCAGGAGACCATGCATCTGATCCCTGATCTGGGGAGATCCCAATGCCAAGGAGCAACTAGGTCCCTGTGCCACGACTATTGAATCTCTGCTCTAGAGCTGGGGAGTCACAACTGCTGATCCCACATGCTTCGACTACTGAAGCCAGGGCCCTAGAGCCTGTGCTGCACAACAAGAGAAGGCACTGCAGTGAGAAACGTGAGCACCGAAACTAGAGAAGAGTCCCAGGCAGCAATGAAGACCCAGCACAGCCAAAAATAAAATAAATAAATAATTTTTTTAAAAAGAAATTACTTCATATTTCTGCTTTAAACCTTTGATTGTCTCAAATGAGACATTTTGCACAGAACTGATGTTTCATAACTACAGGACACTCCTGAAACAAAACCTTCAGAGGCAAGGTATTATACCACAGAGGATGTGAAAGGCTGGACACTGCACTCACACCGGGAAAAACAGGAGCTGTGGCTTTAAGGGCAAAGGGTAGAGCGAGGCTTCGCAGGGTGAAGGGAATCTGATTGTGGAAATGGCAGCCTTGGAGGAATTACAAGATCAGGGAATAGGGAAACATCATTCATTTTCCACTTCTGCTCCTAGAAGAAAAATGATCAGACACCTGAACAGGGATTCAGGAAAGGCAGAGAGAGGGAACAACATTCAGCAGAAAAGAGAAGAAAACAAACAAAAAACACCCCAAACCATAATCAGCCTATGAATGTAAAATAAAAGAAGGTGTGATGTAGACACACAGAAGACAGGGTGTTTGTGTTGGGGGTTTCAGGAATGGTAGGTTAGGGCAGATCTGAGGAGAAAAAGAAGCCATCCAGCCCCGCAGGGAAATGTTTGTGATGAGAGGAGATGGGTAACAGCTTGGTTTGCCTGACATGCAGTCCAGACTGAACTTGGACAAACTAGGAAGACAGGGCACAGAGAGAACCCACTAGCTCAGGAGCAGATGTAGAAAAGAGGATGGGCACAGGAGAGCTCTTTGCAAAAGCCCGAGGGTCCTGTTAAGCCAAGTTAAACCTAGCTCTGTGATTAATCAGTGGGATTGAGCATTTCTGTGCTGTGCAAAAATTGTGTCATGAAGTCTCCTCCCACTGGCATGAAAGTTAGACTGCCCCTCGGTGGTAACCCCGGGAGGGAGACTGACCGTAATGGCTGAGGGTTGGCAGGGCCGACTCTGCTGTGAATTCCTGGATGCCAGATCGAGTGCCCCTTTTCAACCCCTCCCGTGGTTGATCTCTAGACAAACATTAGTTAGACGCTGTTAATCCCTTCATCCTACTTGAATCAATCCCCTCCCTTTTCATAACAAAGCACTTCTAGAATTTCCTTTCAACTTTCCAAATCAAGCTTCTCTCTTCCTTTCTCTCTCTCTCTCTTCCTTTCTTTCTTTCTTTTTCACCAAGAAATTCAGTTCATCAAATGTTCAGTGATTGCTTACTGTGTGTTAGACTCTACACAAGAGGTGAGAGTAAAAAAAGAATAAGGACAGAGCCCCCTTCCTGGCTTTCAAGGAGCTCAGGTTCAAAACAACCAAGTAAAGAGTGTAATTCTGTATGGTGAGCACAGCAATTAAAGGATGCACGTGGTCAAAAGATGGCACAGAAGGACAAATAGCAAGGAGTGTGCTTATAGGCAGCGGAAGATTGGTGTCTGAGTCCAGCAGCATGAATTCTGCCCAGGGGACAATATATGGAAAGACATGTGTGTCTAGGATCTGCAAGAAGTCAGAATGTTGCTAAACATGGAGAAGAAGGCCCAGGCGGTCATCAGGGAAGGGGCTGAAGACAGAGGCAGGGTCTTGGATGCCAAATCAGGGAATTTGGGCTTTATTCTATATATGCCAGGTGTGGGGAGAAAAATGAGTTCAATTTTGAACTGCTGAGTTTAAGGTTCCTATGAAATGTTCAGATAGGGATGTTCAGTTGCCAAGTGGGTGTAGGGAGCTGGGCGATAGAATTTTGAGTCATCAGTATAAAATGGGTGACTAATCCCTAGAAGTGGGGAGATCACACAGGGAGAGGTGATATATGGTGTTTCTCAAAGTGAGGTCTTTGAGTCACCCGCTTCAAAACTCCAGAGGAGTTTTCTAAAGATGCAGATTCCTCGGGGTGCGGGGGGAACCCCAAGCCTACTGACTCAGGAATATCTGGGGTAGTGCCTGGGAATCTGCATTTTAAATTCACTCATTAAGGAATATAGTTACAGATGGGAAGTTCAACAGCCACTGGTCTGGGGCAGCCACTGGTATGAGAAGAGGCTGTGTTAGGTGTCAACCCAGAGCCTTGACATCTTGGGCATGAACCACTAATTTCCAAGCTTCTTGTTGAATCAGAGGAGTGAGGTCATAAAAGTCTCCTTCAGCTGGGGCTCTCATACTTATAGCTCGTGTATGTGTGTGCTCATTCAATTGTGTCTAACTCTTTTGTGACCCTATGGACTGCAGCCCATCAGACTCCTCTGTCCATTGGATTTTCTCAGTGAGAATACTGGAGTGGGTTGCCATTTCCTCCTCCAGGGGATCTTCCTGACCCAGAGATCAAACCCCATCTCCTATATTGCAGGTGGAGTTTTTTCATGTTTGTTTTTTTTTAACTGCTGAGCCACCAGGGAAGCCCCCAACTTATAGCTCACAGCATCTTCATTTGTATAAGGAAGAATTTAATTTTGTGATTTCCAGATAGTTTTGTTTTTTAGTCTATTTGTAGATTTTTAAAAACTCTTCAGCAGCCTCAAAGTGTAATTTTTTGTTTTTAAAAAAGGATCTTTTGTCACAAAAGCCTGAGGACTTTCACTGTACATGAGAGATAAATTTGAATTTTTAAAGAATTCATTTTGAAACATGGCAGTATCTTCAGCTCGCATTCCATTCGCTATAGGTGATACACTTCATCAACACTCCGAAACTGCCGATTTGCTTATCTTTTCTTGAGGAGACATACACTGCCTGACTAATTTGTCTGGTTGAGTTGAATGTTTCAACAGAAGGCAGAACAACAACAAAAAGTAAGATTTCTTTTTAATATTCTTGAATTTCCTTGTGTTCTTTCGACCCTGTTTTGTTGATTCTAAACTCCTGAATGTTACGCGTGCTAAGTCACTTCAGTCTTGTCTGACTCTTTATGACCCCATGAACTGTAGCCCTAGTCCACCAGGCTCCTCTGTCCATGGGATTTCTCAGGCAAGGGTACTGGAGTGGGTTACCATGTCCTCCTCCAGGGGGTCTTCTTGACCCGGGGATCGAACCGGCATCTCTCATGTCTCCTGCATTGGCAGGCAGGTTCTTTACCACTAGTGCCACCTGGGAAGCCCAGGTGCTACATCCTGTGGTAAATAACCACTGAGAGGGGAAGGTGGTGAGCAGCAGGGAGGGGTCAGAGTTCTTTCATCAGGAAAATACATTGGTGAATAACAGGAATACATCACAGGGCACCTGAGTCTGAACTTTGGGCAAAGCCAAGGCCGTGCCTGGGGACGGCCCAGGAGAGCATGGACTACATTGGCTCAAGAGGACATTAGGCGTGAGACTGACTCTGCCCACCCTGTCTACTCACCCCCATTGTCCTCTGCTGCACCCCACTTCCCTTCCCCCACGTTCTTAACCTTTTTTCTTCCATGAATTCCATGGACAGTCTGGTGGAGCCTAGGGACAGGCTTCTTAGAGAAATGCTTTAAGATGCATTTAGAAAGATACATAAGGTTACAAAAAAATCTAATCATATTGAGATACTTACCAAATGTATGTTTCTTTATTGATGAAAGACATTAAATAACAAACTCTAACTGCAGGTCCAATAGTTACAAAATTTCAGTTCAGTTCAGTTCAGTCGCTCAGTCGTGTCCAACTCTTTGCGACCCCATGAATCCCAGCACGCCAGGCCTCCCTGTCCATCACCAACTCCCAGAGTTCACCCAGACTCACGCCCATCGAGTCAGTGATGCCATCCAGCCATCTCATCCTCTGTCATCCCCTTCTCCTCCTGCCCCCAATCCCTCCCAGCATCAGAGTCTTTTCCAATAAGTCAACTCTTTGCATGAGGTGGCCAAAGTACTGGAGTTTCAGCTTTAGCATCATTCCTTCCAAAGAAATCCCAGGGCTGATCTCCTTCAGAATGGACTGGTTGGATCTCCTTGCAGTCCAAGGGACTTTCAAGAGTCTTCTCCAACACCACAGTTCAAAAGCATCAATTCTTCAGCGCTCAGCCTTCTTCATAGTCCAACTCTCACATCCATACATGACCACAGGAAAAACCATAGCCTTGACTAGACGGACCTTTGTTGCTAAAGTAATGCTTCAGCAATACGTGAACCGTGAACTTCCTGATATTCAAGCTGGTTTTAGAAAAGGCAGAGGAACCAGAGATCAAATTGCCAACATCCGCTGGATCATGGAAAAAGCAAGAGAGTTCCAGAAAAACATCTATTTCTGCTTTATTGACTATGCCAAAGCCTTTGACCGTGTGGATCACGATAAACAAAATTTAATGAATATGAAAAATAATTCAAGACACCTGTAGCAACTGTCAATACAATATGAAAATACCTGTGACTTCCACTGGTAACATGTCGCAGGTTCTGCAGTTTCTCCTGTGGTTAGCTGCCTTTAGTCAGATTTGAAGATTTAAGGTTCATGAAAATAAAGAAGTCATTTCTTTTCCCCATGTAATTTCACAGATCTCCTGAATTCTATCCATGAACCCCTCATTGATACAGAACTCCAGGATAAAAATCCCTGCCCTTATTCTATTCCACTATCTTTCTACATAGTATTTATTATCTACTAACATATTATTTACTTAAGTTCATTTTTAATCATCTGATTCTCCTTATTAAAATGTAAGTGCCACAAAATCTGGAGCCTTTGTCTCTTTTGTTTGCTGATGTGTCGTGAAAATCTAGAACAGTGTCTGGCACATCCTAGAGAACTGTAAATTCTAGAGGAGTGAGAGAGGCCAGAAGATACTAGCTCTGAGTCTAGGTAGGAGGCATAGACTTCTCTTGTCTTCTCTCTGACTTCCCTTCTGCCTCTTCTTCTCCATTTTATATCCTCTTTCTTTATCTTTACAGTCTCTCTCTCCTTTCCTTTCTCCTTTATTAGTCTCTTTTTATTTCTGTCTCATTCAACAAGTATGTACGGTCGCCCTCCATATCCAGGGTTCTTCATCCTCAGATTCGACCAACCTCAGTTAGTAATTTCTAAGGAGAAGACTCTACTATCGATCTATCTCTTGAGGCTCCCCAGACTTTCGTATCCATGGAGGATCCTGAATCCCAGCCCTCCCATGGAAACGGAAGGATGGTCATACTGACAGTGCAACTGTGACAAGGCAGACCCAGGTGTCAGGCTCCTAGAGCTCATCGCCCCCGGCTAAGGACATGGCCTTGTGTGTGTGTGTTCAGTCGTGTCTGACTCTGAGACCCCATCATGGACTGTAGCCCGCCAGGCTCCTCTGGCCATGGGATTCTCCAGGCCAAAATACTAGAGTGGGTTGCCATTCCCTCCTCCAGGGGACCTTCTCAACCCAGGGAATGAATGGGCATCTCCTGCATTTTAGGCAGATTCTTTACCACTGAGCCCCCAGGGGAGCCCAAGGATGTGGCTTTTAGGCTAGTCCAAGTTCAATGTCTGCCTCTACATCCTACTTGTGGTCCAACCTTGGGCAAATCTCTTCATCTCTCTGTGACTTCATTTCTCTTCCATCATTTATTCATTCATCAGTCAATCTTTAGAGGGCTTACCCACCATGCACCTGGTCCTGTGCTGGGTATTTGCAGTCTAGTGGGGAGAGAGACAAGTATACACATAAGAGTATAATGTGATTAATGCTCTGATGGACAAAGGGCACATGTGTAGGAGAGTAACTCATGAAATTCTGAGGCCCATGAAATTCAGTCTTAAAGCCATAGTCAAGGAAGATCCATTAGCCCCAAGTAATTTATATGTGTGTGTGTGTGTGTGTGTGTGTACATATTGCATTTCTGGAAAAACACTAATGTGGATTCAAACTCATAGTGCTTGACAAGAATAATTAAATCTCCTTTCATTTTACCCTCAGATTTTTCTTCTCCCAAGCACCTCAGGATTTTGTTGTGTGGATGGACTTAAACCTTTGCCTTCCTTTTGGGGTGAAGGAAGAAGCCAGGCAGAAATTACATGGTTGTCAATTTCAGAATTCTCTTTGGTTCAGTTCAGTTCAGTCACTCAATCATGTCCAATTCTTTGCGACTTCCATGGATTGCAGCATGCCAGGCCTCCCTGTCCATCACCAACTCCCGGAGTCTACTCAAACTCATGTCCATTGCATCGGTGATGCCATCCAACCATCTCATCCTCTGTCATCCCCTTCTCCTCCCACCTTCAATCTTTCCCAGCATCAGGGTCTTTTCTAATGAGTCAGTTCTTCATATCAGGTGCCCGAAGTAATGGAGTTTCAGCTTCAGCATCAGTCCTTCCAATGAATATTCAGGACTGATTTCCTTTAAGATGGGCTGGTTGGATCTTCTCGCAGTCTCTTTGATAGATAACAAAAAAGAGGGGGTTGTGGATGCCCCCCTTAGGGCTAATTTTGCCCAGACATCCCAGGAAAGTGATATGTAAGCCAAACACTGAAGGATGAAGAGAGCGGGACAGAGTTCCTGGTAGTGTGGGGGTCTGGGGAATGAGAGGTCATGGCCCTTGATTGGGAGAATTCAGTCTGCCTGGAGCATAGAGGATGAATGAGAGGCTCGCAAGAGGAAGGATGATGGGGAAGGTGGAATGGAGGGAGATGGGAGGGGACAGTGGGCCAAGTCACACATGGCCTTATAAACCTCATCGAAACATTGGGATGTATCAAGAGATAACAGAAAGTGATAACAGAAAGTTAGAGGGTGACAAGATCAGGGTTTTTAAAAGTCCTTATTGACTGCAAAGTGGGAATAGATCAGAGGCCATAAGATTTGGAGGCAGAGGATGAGTGAGACCTGGGCCATGGTGGTGTGACAGCAGGAATGACTGGCTTCAAGAGACATTCCAGGGATTTCCCTGGTAGTTCAATGGCTAAGATTGTGCACTCCCAAGGCAGGGGCCTGGGTTCGATCCCTGGTCAGGAAGCTAGATTCCACAGGCAGCAACTAAAGATCCCACAAGCCTCAACTAAGACCCAGCACAGTCAAATCAATTTTTCTCTTTCTTTCTTTTTATTTTTTTAGAAAAAGAGAGAGACATTCCAGAGTTGGAATCTATAGACGTTAATGACTAGCAGTATATGGAGAAGGCAATGGCACCCCACTCCAGTACTCTTGCCTGGAAAATCCCATGGATGGAGGAGCCTGGTAGGCTGCAGTCCATGGGGTCGCAAAGAGTCAGACACGACTGCGCGACTTCACTTTCGCTTCACTTTCATGCATTGAAGAAGGAAATGGCAACCCACTCCAGTGTTCTTGCCTGGGAGAGTCCCAGGGATGGGGGAGCTTGGTGGGCTGCCATCTATGGGGTCGGACATGACTGAAGCGACTTAGCAGCAGCAGCAGCATATGGGGTAGGGCTGGGGGTGGGGGGAGTATTACCTGTTAAATTGTGTCTCTCATCAAAAAAAGACATGCTAAAGTCCTAGCCCTCAACACCTCAGGATGGGACCTTACTTGGAAGTTGGGCCATTACAGACGTAATTAGTTAAATCAAGATGAGGTGGTGGTGGAGCAGTATGAGTACTACTCCAAGAGAACCGATGTTCTTGTTTATGAGAAAATGGCCATGTGAAGGCAGAGACACTGGGAGGAGGCCCTGTGAAAATGGCAAATTGGAGGGATGTACCCACGAGCCAAGGAGTGCCGAGGGCTGCCTCAGCATCCTCAGAAGAGGCAAGGGTGGATCTCCCTCCAGGTTGCAGAGGGAGCATGGCCTGTAGACACTGATGTCAGACTTTGTGCCTCGAGAACTGTGAGACAATACGTTTCTGGTGTTTAAGCCACTGGGTCTGTGGTACTTGATTACACCAGCTAAAGGAAACAAATACTGGAGACCAGAGTGCTGAACATAGGCTACTCTGAACTTTGATTTTATAACAATTACAGAGCAAGAGGTGCTGGAAAATGTGAACACAGGCTAAAAGGGAAATGCCCAGAGGCTTCCGATAGATTCAGAAATGCCTGGAAACCCACAGCTGCTGCTGGAACTCAGCCTCCTCACTCCATGGGTTTGTCTGATGGTTTAGATGTGGTGGTGTTGTTGCTCAGTCATGTCCCACTCTTCCTGACCCCAGGCAAGAACGCTGGAGAGGGTTGCCATTTCTTTCTCCAGAGGATCTTCCTGACCCAGAGATCGAACCCAAGTCTCCTGCATTGGCAGGGGGATCCTTTACCGCTGAGCCACCAGGGAAGCCCTTAGATGCAGTGGTGTGTGTAAAATTGCTTTGTACACAGAAAGTGCTCTGGGTGTGTTAAAAACTTTGTCTTCATTTTTAATTAAATAAAAACACAAAGTGTTGTGTTGGAGTTGTCCATATAAATAGTTCCCACCCACAGGCCTGCTGACATAGTTCGTGGAGCCCAGTGCAAGTTGAAAATGTGAGCTTCTCGTTCAGAAATTATTGAGAATTTCTGAACAGTGTCAGCAGAGCATCAGGTCAAGCACACAATCCTGTGTACCTGCCCTTGGGAGAGGGGAACTAGACCAATGGGGAGGCATTAGAATGCTGAGCTGTGCCCAAAGCATCACAGAATCTGACTGGAGGGACAAGGGGAGGCAGGGAGGAAAGGCTCAGGGCTGGGAATGGAGGGATGAATGTCATGTATTGAATGGAGACTGCCCTGCTCAACAGAGGACAGAGGTTCAGCGAGAATGAATGCAAAATACATATAGACAGTTAGATTGGATCTATACTGTGGATAGCCTTTAGTACCAAGCAAGGATGTTCAACTCTATATTTCTATCAGCAAGGGAGAAGCACTAAATATTTTGGAGCAAGAGTCCAAGCTGGTAGGGAGTGAAAAATGGAAAGGGACGTTGGAAACAAAAGCTATAAGGTTTTGAGTTCAGATCAAACCTACTTTGTAAACTATAACCAAAAGAAGACTTAATCCCTCTCCCAGCTCTATATGCCTGACACCTACTTATGCGGAATCACATCCTTGGTGTGATGGTGTATCATTCCAACCGGTTTAGCACACACCCTCACCCCAAGATATACCTGTTCACTTTTTGGTCTATTTTGTAATAATTGGAGAAGCTACAGAAAATGCCTATACATTTTCTGCTGTTGCTGCTTAGTCACTGAGTTGGGTCTGACTCTTTGTGACCCCATGGACTGTAGCCTGCCAGGCTCCTCTATTCATTGGATTTTCCAGGCAAGAATACAGGAGTGGGTTGTCATTTCCTTCTCCAGAGGATCTTCCCGACCCAGGCATTGAACCCTCGTCTCCTGCTTGACAGGCTGATTCTTCACCACTGAGCCACCATGGAGGCTATAGGTATACATTTAGTATCTCTTTATTAATAACATTTCCAACCCGGTGACTAGGATTTGATGATCTTTTTACTATGGTCTCAGATCATTGTATCCTGAAAGAGAATTTTCTTCTAGAGTATTTTGGGGTCTAGTTCTAGGTCAATTCTTCCTTCAACCCCCACTGAACTTTAATTGCTGCTTTGTCATCTGAGGGCTTCCCTGATAGCTCAGTCGGTAAAGAATCCACCTGAAATGCAGGTGACTCCGGTTCAATTCCTGGGTTGGGAAGATCCACTGAAGAAGGGATAGGCTACCCACTCCAGTATTCTTGGGCTTCCCTAGTGGCTCAGACGTTAAAGAATCTGCCCACAATGCAGGAGACCTGGGTTTGATCCCTGGGTTGGGAAGATCCCCTGAAGAAGAGAAAGGCTACCCACTCCAGTATTCTAGCCTGGAGAATTCCATGGGCTATATAGTCCATGGGGTTGCAAAGAGTCAGATGTGACTGAGCAACTTTGACTTTGTCATCTGAACAATACGGTTAGTTAGGCCCATGGGTGAAATGCCAAGACATCTGTTTATGTGTTCCATCATTTCCTCCTCCTCATCAAGTGTACCTACTTCTCTACAATAATGTCCCTTCATCCCACATACCTGTGATCACATGGCAATCATTCTAGCCCAGAAGGCTGCATCAGGATCTCAGGCTTTCTAAATAATTTGTCTTAGCTATAGAGTCAGTGGAGCTGTAGTTTAAAGTGCAGGTAGGGCCAGGAGCATCCTTTGGGTTTCATGCTTGAAAGAAATATTCAAATGTCCCCTATTTCAACCACTACCTTTAACAGTATGATTTTTTGACAATGGGAACAGCTTGTGCCTGTGTGTGTGCTAAGTTGCTTCAGTCATATTCAACTCTTTGTGACCCTATGGACTGTAACCCACCAGCCTTCTCTAGGCAAGAATACTGGAGTGGGTTGCCATGCCCTCCTCCGGGAGAGCTACCTGACCCAGGGATCGAACCTGTGTCTCTTGCATCTCCTGCATTGGCAGGTGGGTTCTTTACCACAACTGTGACCCGGGAAGCCCAGGAACAACTCAAGTCCCGCTAGCTTCCTTTCATCCTCTTTTCTTTTTTCCTCCACAACTGTTTTCTATTCACCTTTTATCCTACCTTTAAAGCAAGAAAAACTGAAACAATTATTTGGTAAATCTCCCCTCCTGTCAAGACAACCAATATAGCAGGAGTGATTGGGCAAGAGCAATTGGCAAAAAAACAATGCTCAAAAAGAGAAATGATTCCTTAAACTCTTGGAGGAAAGAAATCAAGTTTGCACTGGGATCAAACTAAATTAAGTTATGTGGTAGTAAGGAAAAATGTTAATGTCAGACCATTTTCTCCCTTGCTCCTGTGTATTCAGTCTCATGGTAATTAAGGTGGGAGGGTTGGGTCTCCACATGAACTTTGTATGACTTAGTGGGTGTAATCATGATAGCACCGTTTATTGATACTGGTTCTGGATTTTATGTCTGCTTATTCATAAACCAACCAAACAAAAAGAAACCCTAATAGGTACAGTGGAAGTCATGGCCCCAGTTATGTAACACAGCTGATGTAACAGATCAAAAGCTGCTGCTGCTGCCAAGTCGCTTCAGTCGTGTCCGACTCTGTGCAACCCCGTAGACAGCAGCCCGCCAGGCTCCCCCGTCCCTGGGATCCTCCAGGCAAGAACACTGGAGTGGCTTGCCATTTCCTTCTCCAGTGCATGAAAGGGAAAAGTCAAAGTGAAGTTGCTCAGTCATGTCCGACTCTTAGCAACCCCATGGACTGCAGCCTACCAGGCTCCTCCGTCCATGGGACTTTCCAGGCAAGAGTTCTGGAGTGGGGTGGCATTGCCTTCTCCGGGTCAAAAGCTACATCAGCCTAACACAATGGAAGTTGACTTCTCATAACAGTCCAGAGTCGGTGTTTAGCAGGTGGCCTTCCAAGCAGTGATGCGGGGACTCAGGCTTCCTCCACTGGTGTGTGGGACCTTGGGGTCCTTGGCTTCCAGCTGAGAAACAAAAGAGATTCCCAGTGGGAGGTTTTCATGGGTGAGGCCTAGGCGTGGTGTTCCTCTCTTCTGTCCTCAATCCAAGGGCTGTAACTCAGTCTTGTGGCTTCATCTAACCACGTGGGGACTAGGAAACAGACCTATGGGAGGGTCCAGGAGAAGAAACACAGATTATAGGAAACCTCACAGTCCTTGAACCACCAAAGTTCTGCTTCTGCACCAGGTCACGTTCAAAGAAATAGAGGTCACAAGAAATCATCACAAGAAAGTTAAATTTAAACCCTGGCTGCTGCCATTCAAGAAAACATCAAAAAAGAATCGTATTCTTAATGCACAAACTCTGTAAGTCTTCTTCTCTCAACCTTTGTGTATGTCCTGTACTCATGGCCACACCCCCAAGTCCTCTCCTCCCTACTCAAAGCTCCTAAATCTCTTTGCAGCTTAGATGGCTTGGACTTTTTCCTCCCTTTCACCCTAGCTGTGCCTCACTTAACCCTCTGAGCTTCAATTTCCCCATGTGTGAAATGAGAAACTTGAACAAGATGACCTTCATGTATTCAACACTCAACGAATATT
This sequence comes from Bos mutus, assembly GCF_027580195.1. NCBI lineage: Eukaryota > Metazoa > Chordata > Mammalia > Artiodactyla > Bovidae > Bos > Bos mutus. Next base: position 20,712,707 of record NC_091620.1, on the reverse strand, counting down.
TATTTAAGTGCCCACTGGGCTAGACCAGCTCAAACATTCTCAGACACTATGAAAAGGGCAAAATGCTTAAATCAGGGACTTTCTCCCATGGTGACAGAGACTCTTACAAGAATTCACACCCCATAGGTTTTAACAGCCCTTTCGTGTAATAAGGAGACAGATTTTTCTGATTAAAAAAAAGGTCCTTATCTTTGTGTCATTAAGAAATGGTCAGCAAAATTCACTGCAATTTATGAAAAACAGCTTATACAACTGAAACCACCATTTCTTTAAAAACAGCATTCTCTTTGGGGAATCCAGTTTCTACAAGTGAGAAGATCAATATGTAACAATATAGGCCCAGGAGTGTTTGACGCCTTATTGTTTAATACTTTATTGCTCTTGTCATGGTCAAAGACTAGACTTTGATCTGAAGAAGGACCCTAGGCATGTCTACCCAAAGCAGGGGACATGATGTGGCTACTAAAAAATAATGGATTTGAATTATATTCATTGATGAATTAAGTAAGTTTCAGAGTAAGGTGCCTCACGTAAGCCCACATTTGTAAAAAGAATTTGAAAACTCCTAACTGCGCTGCGTGTATCTTTGTGTGATCCTGGCAAAAGGTGCAGAAAGCTGCTTACCCCAGTCATGTCCACTTTGGTCATGACAAGGGTCGGGAATGGGGATGTGAGGTGATTAACTTTCTTTGCACATCTTTGGAGTTTTGTTTTTCTTTTTTCCTTTTCTTGCAATGATTGCATGCGTGTGTGTGTGCTCAGTTTCTTGGTTTTGTCTGACTCTTTGATACCGTGGACAGTAGCCTGTCAGGCTCCTCTGTCCATGGAATTCTTCAGGCAAGAACACTGGAATGGGTTGCCATTTCCTCCTCCAGGAGATCTTCCTCAACCCAGGAATTGTACCCGTGTCTCTTGTGTCTCTGGCATTGGCAGGCAGATTCTTTACCACTGAGCCAATGATTGCATTCTTTGGAATTAAAAGAATTTAAGTATGATTTAAAGATACTAGAAAAATGAACCTATTTGCAGGGCAGGATAGAGATGCAGCAGTCAAGAATGGACATGTGGACGCAGTGGGAAGGGAGGGAAGAATGAATCGGGACACTGAGACCGGCACGTATACACCACCATGTGTTCCAAGCGAGTGGGAACCTGCTCTGCAGTGCTGGGAGCTCAGCTCAATGCTCTGTGGTGACCTAGATGGGTGGGATGGGGTTGGGGTGGGAGGGAGGCTCAAGAGAGATGGGATATATGTATACATATAGCTGATTGGCTTCATTGTACAGCAGAAACTGACACAACATTGCAAGGCACATATACTCCAATTTTAAAGGGGCAAATAAAAGGGAAAGTGTTAGTCGCTCAGACGTGTCTGACTCTGCCACCCCATAGACTGGAGCTTGCCAGGCTCCTCTGTCCATGGAATTCTCCAGGCAAGAAGACTGGAGTGGGTTGCGGTTCCCTTCTACAGGGAATCTTCCCGACCCAGGGATGGAACCCCAGTCTCCTGCACTGCAGGCAAATTTTTTATCATCTGAGATACCAGGGAAGCCCCTTTAAAGTGTGAGGGGGGATAAAGATACTAAACATAAACAAAGATGCATTTTCTTTTCTTTTCTAAAAAATATTTATTTGTTTGTTTTTGGCTGCGCTGGGTCTTCGTTGCTGCACACTCGCTTTCTCTAGTTGCATTGGCAGGGCTTCTCTTCGTTGCAAAGCTTCTAGTTGCAGTGGCCTCTCTTGTTGCAGAGCACAGGCTCTAGGCTTGAAGGTTTCAGTCATTGTGACATGTGGGCTCAGCAGTTGGGCTCTAGAGTGTGGGCTCAGTATTCGTGATGTGGGGGCTTAGTTGTTCCTTGGCACGTGGGATCTTCCTGGACCCAGGATAGAACCCATGTCCCCTGCATTGGCAGGCAAATTCTCAAGCACTAGACCACCAGGGAAGCCCCCAAAGATGCATTTTATGATGACATGTAAACGGATGGTAGTTTTCATGAAATTTAGAAAAAAGTGACGTGGAAGAGTGCATCTCTGGGTCTTCACGCCATAACGTTCTATCCCATGGGAAAGCACTTTCCAAAGCAGGACTTGTGTGCGTATCAATTTATGCTGTTCCCCACAGCAAGTGCCCTGAAGACTCTGCCTCCATGCCTGGCAAGCTCTCTCCCCTTTAGAAATGTAATTATCAGTTTTGTGTATATCAGAAGTGAGAGTGAAAGCCGCTCAATCATGTCCAACTCTCTGTGACCCCATGTGACCCCATACAGTCCATGGAATTCTCCAGGCCAGAATACTGGAGTGGGTGGTGTTTCCCTTCTCCAGGGGATCTTCCCAACCCAGGGATTGAACCCAAGTCTCCTGCATTGCAGGTGGATTCTTTACCAGCTGAGCCACGAGGGAAGCCCAAGAATACTGGAGTGGGTAGCCTATCCCTTCTCCAGCGGATTTTCCCGACCCAGGGATCGAGCCGAGGTCTCCTGCATTGAGGTGGATTCTTTACCAACTGAGCTATCTCGGAAGCCCATACAACAGAAGGGAATAGGACTAAATACTTGGACTGTACATCTCTCGCTCTCATACACTGGCACTGTGATTTGGGGGGGAAAACAAAGCCAGTCTGTGGTTTGGTTAGAGTGAATCAACTCATCAGATCCTGACGACTCTTGGGTAAAATGAAAACAACAACAAAAAAATAGAGTTATCAAAACCACAAGGCTGAGACCTGGACCCCAGCTCTGCAAGATTTGGTGGAGACATAATCCCTCTCAGGCAAAGAGCCAACCAGCCTGACTCATTATCTGTTTGGTGGTTGGCTTCTGGCCTGTATTATCACCACTCTCTTGTCTTTATTCTCTCTGCAGTTCCCAGAGGTTGAAGATGCTGTCTTTCAGGTCACTTCACTAGAAAACTTTGGGCTTCCCAGGAAGTACTAGTGGTGAAGAACCCACCTGCCAATGTAAAAGACTTGAGAGATATGGGTTTGATTCCTGGGTTGGGAAGATCCCCTGGAGGAAGGCATAGCAACTCACTCCAGTATTCAAATTAAAACATTCATAGTCATGTAGGTGGTTATGCTTCATGAATTCCACGAAGCAAAGTTGGTTAGCTAGGATGTGGGACAGTGAGAAGTGTCAGGCATCTTGCCTACTTAGACAGTCATAGGAGCGGAGCTTGCTCTGAGCCAGGCCTTTGTCTACTAAGGTCAGGTCTGCTGCGAAGGATGAATGAGGGAGGAGAGAAAGGATTACTCTCACTCCTCTCCTCCAAAAGAAATGTCTTGAAAAATGCACTTTTTAAGTTATAAGCACCACTTGGTATCATTTGAGGTTCAGACAGGGGCTTCCCAGGTGGTGCTAGTGGTAAAGAACCTGCCTGCCAATTCAGGAGATATAAGAGACGCAGTTTCAGTCCCTGGGTCAGGTAGCTCCCCTGGAGGAGGGCAAGGCAACCCACTCCAGTATTCTTGCCTGAAGAATCCCATGGACAGAGGAGGCTGGCGGGCTACAGTCCACAGGGTCATAGAGTCGGACACGACTAAAGCGCCTTAGCACACATGCATGAGGTTCAGATAAGAGACCATTAGCAGGAAACAAGGCAAAATGGTAATGGAAGAGAGGAGCGATGTGTGTGACATCATCTGACCTACACCAAGAAGGGTAATGTGGACCATTCATCTATAGCCTGCCAAATTCATGGCTAACTAGGATCACCAGTTCTACACATGCAGTTGAGTGGTTATCTATCAGGTGAATGGCATAAATTAAAACTTCATGAGGAAGAAAAATAGCATAAAACATCTCTGTATGTATCCTATTTGTCACTGGTACATTTTGAAAGTGTTTATTGAACATCTACTACGTGTCAGACACTGTTTTAGCACATGGCATCCGTCAGTGAACACCTCTCACAATCTTGTAGTGCTAGGTAGGAGAGAAACCCACAAGAAATGAACAAACAAATAATATCCAGGCAGCATGTGATACGGGCCAAATGAAAGATTCATATTATAAATTCTATTGACTTTTAGGGGATGGAAAGATCACAGTCTGCTGAAATAGTCAAGAAAAGCTTAAATTTTGAGCCAGACATTTAGGGATGGATTTGATTTAGAAAGAGAAGAAAAGGAAACATATTTCACATGAGTTGGGGCAGCATAATAGCAGGAACATTTACAAAGTGCTCTAGGGTTTGCAGGGCATTTTCTCATCCATGCTATAGAGTGGAAAATGAGCAAAGTGTTTCAGAGCCAAGAGCTGAGATGAAGCTGACTTAACAGAAGGGAACCCATCCCTCCTTTCGCCTCATGCTTTCTTCCAGGTCAGGGTTCATGGTTTCACATGGACTTGCTAATCCAGAGCTCTTCTACAGGGGAATTTCTCTCCACAGATGTGGCAAAGGGAACCAGGATGCTATATTCTTCTGGGTATCACTCACGAGTGTGTGTGAATGTGTGTGTGTGCATGCGCATGCATGCAGATTGACATTTGGCATGGGGCACTGTATTTGGGGTGAGTAAGACATTTTGCCGGAGAAGGCAATGGCACCCCACTCCTGTACTCTTGCCTGGAAAATCCCATGGATGGAGGAGCCTGATAGGCTGCAGTCCACGGGGTCACTAAGAGTTGGACACGACTGAGCGACTTCACTTTCACTTTTCACTTTAACGCATTGGAGAGGAACTGGCAACCCACTCCAGTGTTCTTGCCTAGAGAATCCCAGGGACGGGGGAGCCTGGTGGGCTGCTGTCTGTGGGGCGCAGAGTCGGACACGACTGAGGTGACTTAGCAACAGCAGCAGCAGACATTTTGCAGCTTATAATTTCAAATTAAGTAACTTCTGGACTTTGAAGGACTTCTCTTTCTTAGCCAACCGTACTTCTCATCCCTTCCCAGTTCAGATCTATTCTTCCTCCCTATTTCACAGCCCTACCCGGCTTCCCCGCTTCTACTCTTGCGATGTACTGCTTGCTCCACCAAACCAGATCCTACCATCACCCTTCAGTTTTCAGGTCAAGCCCTACTACCATCACGAACTCCTCTCCATCTGTTTGTGCCATAGTGATTGTTTGCACCCTCCTCATCTCTACAATGGTTCTTACTCTTAGGTGGAGGTGTAACATATCCTTTTGAAAATCTGATTAATGCTTTGGACCCTGGATGCATATATGCAAAAAAAATGTGTCTAATTTCAAGAGACTCATGTTTCCTTGAGAACTTCACTCTCATAGCACACATTTCTTTGGTGCAAACCATATACTTCAATGCTTTCAAATATACTTTTATATTATTTTGTCTAACATATATGTTAATGTCATAATTAGAAGTAACCTTGAAAATAAAGCTATTTCAGAATTTTTGGTAGCCCTCATAGAATTAGGTAGAATATAGAGTACATGAGGAGGTATATAATAATAGAAAAAAAGAATGGATAAACAAACTGTAGTACATCCGTACAATGGAATATCATTCAGTGATGAAAACAAATGAGCTATGAGAACACAGAAAGATGTGCAAAAACCTTAAATGCATCGTGCCAAATGAAAGAAGCCAGTCTGAAAAGGCCATATGCTGTGTAATTCCGACTATGACATTCTCAAGTAGGCAAGCCCATGGAGATGTTAAAAAGCTCATTGGTTTCCAGAGATCCGGGGGGAGGGCAGGATAACAAAGACGATCACAGGGGATTTGGGGGGCTGTGAAACTATTCTCTCTGATCCTGTAATGGTGGATACATGTCACTGCACATTTGTCAAAACCCACAGAACGTATAACACCAAGAGTGAACCCTAGTGTGAACTGTGGACTTTAGTCAATAATATATCAGTATTGGCTTATCAATTGTACAAATGTACTATACTGAGGTTTGTAGTTGTTCTTTAGTTGCTAAGTTGTGTCCAACTCTTTTGTGACCTCCGTGAACTATAGCCTGCCAGGTTCCTCTGTCCATGCAATATCCCAGGCAAGAACACTGGAGAGGGTTGCCATGCGCTCCTCCAGGGAATCTTCCCCACTCGGGTATCAAACCCGTGTCTCCCATGTCTCCTGCATTGGCAGGCGGATTCTTTACCACTGAGCCACTGAGTGAAGTCAACTAAGATGTTAATAATAGAGGAAACTGGGGAGGGGTAATAATGGGAATTGTGTATTTTCTGCTTCCTATTTCTATAAAATTTCTGAACTTCTAAAACTGCCCTAAAAATACAGTCTATGAGTTTTTTTAAAAAAAGAGTTTCAGATTTTGACTATAACCTCTAACGACTACCGGGATAGAGAATATGCAACTCCTAGCTGCAATGCATGTGTTTTAGCTTTTCAGGGGCTGTATCTACTCCTTGGAAGCAAAGTTATGACCAACTTAGATAGCATATTCAAAAGCAGAGACATTACTTCGCCAACAAAGGTTTGTCTAGTCAAGGCTATGGTCTTTCCTGTGGTCATGTATGGATGTGAGAGTTGGACTGTGAAGAAGGCTGAGCACCGAAGAATTGATGCTTTTGAACTGTGGTGTTGGAGAAGACTTTTTTTTTTTTTTTGGAGAAGACTCTTGAGAGTCCATTGGACTGCAAGGAGATCCAACCAGTTCATTCTGAAGGAGATCAGCCCTGGGATTTCTTTGGAAGGAATGATGCTAAAGCTGAAACTCCAGTACTTTGGCCACCTCATGTGGAGAGTTGACTCATTGGAAAAGACTCTGATGCTGGGAGGGATTGGGGGCAAGAGGAGAAGGGGACGACAGAGGATGAGATGGCTGGATGGCATCACTGACTCGATGGACATGAGTCTGAGTGAAATCCAGGAGTTGGTGATGGACAGGGAGGCCTGGCGTGCTGTGATTCATGGGGTCGCAAAGAGTTGGACACGACTGAGCGACTGATCTGATCTGATCTGATCTATTGGTATTAAAGTCAATTAAACTTGCTGTTTGACATCATGGTGACACAATATCTGGGATTTTTAAATGAACTAACTGAATTATTAATAGTAAGATATGTTCTCATGATATGCTGCTCCTGCTAAGCCACTTCAGTTGTGTCCGACCCTGTGTGACCCCATAGACGGCAGCCCACCAGGCTCCCCCGTCCCTGGGATTCTCCAGGCGAAAACACTGGAGTGGGTTGCCATTTCCTTCTCCAATGCATGAAAGCGAAAAGTGAAAGTGAAGTCACGCAGTCGTGTCTTTGCGACCCCATGGACTGCAGCCTACCAGGCTCCTCTGCCCATGGGATTTTCCAGGCAAGGGTGCTGGAGTGGGTCGCCAGTGCCTTCCCCAGTTCTCATGATACAGGCTCAGTCCAATCCTAATGTCAATGAAAGATTCAACATTATTATTATCGTTATTATTATTTTGGCTGGATCATGCAGCAGGTGGAATCTTAGTTCCAGGACCAGAGATCCAACCTGGACCCCTGTAGTGAAAGTGGAGAATCTTAACCACTGGATTGCCAGGGAAGTGCAATGATTCAAGATTTAATACACATTTCAACGTGAAAAATCCCATTAGCATGTAATTAGTGAGTCAGGCCTACCAAGACATGGTAATTGCTTAAAAGAGTTCTTTCTTGGTTTGTGTCTATATTCCTAACAGAAGCTTTGGGGAAAAGCTACATCTCTCTGGAACAAAATGAGTATTTGGGGCCACAGAGTATCAGTTTAGTGAGTAAAGGGCCAATTCAGAGTCTTGTTCTCAACTTTGAAGGAACATAGTTAGAGGTGACTGACCCAGAAAACTTCTCCCCCGAGGTTATTTTTGCCTGAATTGATTACTCTGAGGTCAACCAAGGATTTTGGCCACAGTATTAGCCATTTGCCCCACATTGATTCTTACATAATATCATCTTGTTTGGTTTTTTAAAGGCCTGAATTGATAGAGTGACCATTCCAAAGTCCTAGTATTTGGTTCATCTTAACAAATAAAGCTAATCATGCAGTGATTCAGCTGGTTGGGTGGAAAGTGATCCATTATGAGACGAGAAAAAAGGAAAGCTTTCCTTCTACTCAACCATCCTTTTTGATCCCAAACAAATGTCCCAACTCTTTTACTTTTTGCTTTTTGGCTTTGGTGGGGAAGAGAGGGAAAGAGAGAAGTAAGTCAAGGGTCAGCAAATGAAGGCTCCCAGGTGGTCCCTGGGTCACTCTGCTGTCCCCTGGTCCACTCACACAGGACAGAGTGGATGCAATACTCAAGCTTCCCAAGGAGAGCCACGCTGCCCTCTCAGTGACTTTTGACCTCAACCGCTGTTCTGGCCATGCAAAGTATTAATTTGATTCTGTTTATTATCTTCTTCAATAATTATAAAAATAATGTTTTCCAGATAAAAAAAAAGACACTGCTTGCTTCGACTCTTCTCCTCAATGATTCGTGATACTCATTCAAGGTACATAGCCTGGGGGTCGCCATTGTATACACATAATAAATCTTAGTTTATCTGGAACCCAGGCAGTCATGAAGCTTGGATGACAAGGATTTTTCTTTCTTTCTTTCTTTCTTTTTTTAACAGACAGAAGTCAGGGAGGGCAGTCACTGCTCAGACAAGTGTTGTTCTGAATCTCTGAGCTCTGTAGGGGAGAAGCTGGGTGGGTAGGCTAACAGACAGAAGACAAGTGAGCCAGAGGGAAAGAAAGAAGTTGTTGAAGCAGGAAGAGAAAAAGGCATTTAAGGGAAGGAAGATAAGACATGGAAGCTAGGCGGGGAGAAAGGGATTGTCAGCAGGGGGGACTGGGGAGACTGAGTGGGTGGAGCAAGTTTTTGCTGTGCTGTGAACAGAGGCAGCCAGGTATATTGTTCTGCAAACCACATTATTAGCTGCCTACCATATGGCTTCTGAGATAGGTGGGGAAAGCAAAGACAGAAAATAAAATGTTAGTCAGCTGTGCTAACACTGAAAAAGAATGTGTAAATTTTGAGAAGGGAGAGAACAGAAGCCCTCTAAGGTGGAGATCAGTCTCTTTGTACATTTCATCTATCAAGGTTCAAAGAGGACATTTTCCCTAACAATATTAGTTCTAGCTCAAAGTTTCAAACCAACCATAAGTCATGTTCTTAATGGTGACCCTGAAGTATGGTAAGAACCTAAAGGAAACTTCTGAATTTTCAGAGATTAGTCATGTTGAACATGGTTTGACTAGCAAATGCAGACTGAATGTTAAGTGAATGTTGGTGTCTTCACATTTTTGGAAGATTGTGAATCCACGTGTGAGAGAGAAAATCACCCTCAGTTACCTAGCATGCAGTCCACTTGGCAACCAGTTTAGACACCAGATCTGATGCCATTAACTGTATTTATTGGCTTATGGACATTTCCGTCTGGGAGCCCTGTCATCATTTTAAAACATTTATCTGAAATTGCCTCATCTCTCCACCTGTCCTTTTCTGGAACATTGGTATCATTCATCTTTCATCTCACCTTTGATTCTCTTTCTTTATCTCCAAGGGCTGCCAACTATTTCTTCCAAATTTCTCAGTCTCTCCTCAACACCCTCACTGCCCTAAATTATGCCCCGGTGGGCTACCGCTCAGCTGGTAAAGATCTGCACTCATGCAGGAGACCCGGGTTCAAATCCTGGGTCAGGAAGATCCCCTGAAGAAGGGATAGGCTACCCACTCCAGTATTCGTGGACTTCCCTGGTAGCTCAGCTGGTAAAGAATCCGCTTGCAACGTGGGAAAACTAGATTCGATCCCTGGGTTGGGAAGATCCCCTGGAGGAGGGAGGCTACCTACTCCAGTATTTCTGGTCTGGAGAAATCCACTGTACAGAGTGGGAAGTGAAAGTGTTAGTCACTCAGTTGTGTCCGACTCTTGGACTGTAGCCCACCTGGCTCCTCTGTCCATGGGATTCTCCAGGTAAGAATACTGGAGTGAGTTGCCATTTCCTTCTCCAGGTGATTTGGGGTTGCAAAGAGTGGGACACGACTGAGTGACTTTCCCTTTCATTTTCCTTACTTACTGGCCTGCCTCTCCACTCTTTTTATTCATGGCACGCTCATCCTAGAACAACTGTCTCAACATCGCTTTCATCCGGATCCAATCTCAGAGCCCAAAAGGTCTCTGCGTTGCCCTGGCAGCCAGCCTTAGCCTGCCCTGCCTGACTTATTATCACGTCTTATCTGTTCATTTCTGGGCACCCTCCAACCACATCTCTTCCAGTGGGGAGCAAGTTTTCACACCAGAAACTTGTAGATCATCCTGTACTCCTCCCTTTCTTATAACTATCCACCGGTATGCTCTGTGGGCTTCCCTGGTGGCTCAGCCATAAAGAGTCCGCCTGCAATGCAGGAGACATGGGTTTGATCCCTGGGTGGGGAAGATCCCCTGGAAAAGGAAATGGCAACCCACTACAGTATTCTTGCCTGGAGATAAATGTGCCAGTCTGGTGGTTCCAGCTCACCCGTGCCTTCTCACTGCACTTCAGATAAAAATTCAAAACACTGCTGTCACCTCCAAGGTCCTGCATGACTTCCTCCCTGCCTCCTTCCCCCAGAGCTCACGTTGGCTGATCACACTGGCCTCACCGTGCTGTCCCACCTCACCCAGGGTCTCTGCCTACTGCCCATTCGGACCACCCTTCTCTCTGCTTGAATGGCAGGTGCCTTCTCACCTCTGGGCTCTTGGCTTCAATATCATATCTTCAGGGAAGACCTTCCAGGCCTCCCTAAGCACTGTCATTCCTCCTTTCCACCATTATTCCTATTGCCATGTTCATTTCCTCCAAACGTTTCATCCTAATTTGCAGTTATTTTGTTTATTTGCATTTTATCTGTCTGCCCTCTGGACTCTATGTTCCAAGAAGGTGTAGACCACGTCTGTCTTGTTGACCATCATTTCTCCAGCTTCAGTGCTATGCTCAACCTATTAAGTTTGCATCAATTTAATACATTAGCTATTGAATATTATTTTACTGTTTATGTTATTATGAACTTGTATATTATTATGTATTATTATTAAATTTTTATTTATGTTTCTTCATGATTCCAGACTTTGTGGATAGGAATATCCTCTCTTCTCATTAGAGATGTCTGTGCCTTTTTCTACCTCCCCTGTCTCCTCTGGTACATTCTCCCATGGGCATTCTTACTCTCCTAAATTTTTAGTCTTTTCCCATCGACTGTTTAACTTTTTCTTTCACCTTAAAAAACTCTCATATGACTCAATCACACCTTTCTTCTTTCTTTTTATACAAACCTGCCATAGGAATAGTCTAGGCATACGTACTAAGTCGCTTCAGTCGTGTCCGTCTCTTTGTGACCCTGTGGACTATAGCCGCCAGGCTTCTGTGCCCATGGGATTCTCCAGGCAAGAATACTGGAGTGGGTAGCCATGCCTTCTTCCAGGGCATCTTAGTGCCTCTGGGAGGAAGCCCATGTCTCCCGTGTTAGCAGGCCAGGTCTTTACCACTAGCATCACCTGGGAAGCCCAGGAATAGTCTATACCCAACTATATTTCCTTACTCTCATTTATTTCTTCCCTGTATTCAACATCTTCCTATCAAGTGTTTTTAATTACTTCAAATTAATTTCAGAAGCACTTTTTAGAAAATTTTGAAAATAATCCCACTGGTATTTTACTTAGGATCACATTAACTTTGGTTAGCTTTGTTAGTTTGAGGGGAATTAATATCTTTGTAATATGGAATTCCTTCTAATCAAGGACCCAATACAATTTTCCATTCATGTATTTTTAAATTAAATGATGTTTTCTTTGTGTTGGTCCTTTCATATAATTGTTTAGTTTCCCCTCAATATTCAACAGTTTCAATAGAGTATGTCTAATCTTGGACTCTTCTTGTTACTTTTGCCTGACACATAATGAGCTTTGATCCATGATTGTAGGTCTTGCTTCAACTTAAAAAGATTTTCTTTTCTAATAGCCTTATATTATCATATATTATCCTTATAATATTATTAAAAAACTAGATTTCTGTTGTTTATCCTCTAATTCCAGACCTGGTTTCAGATAATTTTGACCTGTTTGTCCTTTTCTCTATTGTGAAATAAAGTCCCAAGCTAGTCTTTCTTTTCATGGCTTGAATTTTATTTTGTGTCAGTTCTAACCATCAGTTCAGTTCAGTTCACTTCAGTCACTTAGTCGAGTTCGACTCTGCAAACCCATGAATTGCAGCACGCCAGGCCTCCCTGTCCATCACCAACTCCTGGAGTTCACTCAGACTCATGTGCATCGAGTCAGTGATGCCATCCAGCCATCTCATCCTCTGTCGTCCCCTTCTCCTCCTGCCCCCAATTCCTCCCAGCATCAGAGTCTTTCCCATGAGTCAACTCTTCACATCAGGTGGCCAAAGTACTGGAGTTTCAGCTTTAGTATCATTCCTTCCATAGAAATCCCAGGGCTGATCTCCTTCAGAATGGACTGGTTGGATCTCCTTGCAGTCCAAGGGACCTTCAAGAGTCTTCTCCAACACCACAGTTCAAAAGCACCAATTCTTCGGCGCTCAGCCTTCTTCACAGTCCAGCTCTCACATCCATACATGACCACAGGAAAAACCATAGCCTTGACTAGACGGACCTTTGTTGGCAAAGTAATGTCTCTGCATTTGAATATGCTCTCTAGGTTAGTCACAACTTTCCTTCCAAGGAGTAAGCGTTCTAACCATAGTTTATGCTAAATTCCTTCAAAATTCCACTGGCATTAAATGCTTCCTTTCATTATTTTCTTAATTCTGACAGCTCCCTTATATCACAATGTTGACTCATCTCATTTTTTATCTTTTATTTCATGGAGCCTATACTTTTTATTTTGCTTTCTAGCAAATGTAACTTAAGTTTACTTCTATTTTCTATGGTAGTTTTTTCTTTAAGTATGTAATTTTAACATTTCTTGAGTGTTGTGTTTATCTTCATTCATGTTACAGAATTATTACATAGGTCACGTGTTTTTTGTTTTTTTTTTTTAAATTTTCCTCTTCATTTATTTTACGGTGAAGAAAGATCTGTCTTGACTAAACATTCACTCCAGGTCTCTCCCTCCATCTTCCTTTTTTCTCTCTTTCTCCTTTCTCTTGAAACCCTCTTCTTGGCCTTCTCTCTTGCTTCGTTCTCAAAAGTGAGTCTCTGAATGAGCCTCTCCATCCACCCCTTTTCCCTCAGCGCCTTGCTTCTCCCCTTTGCTCCATCCTCCGCCTACTACTCTTTCCACTCTAGACACTCTCCTTGGCAGCCTCACATGCCCTGAAGTTTTCACTACCATCCCTACACTGATGGTGTCCAGTCCAGGGCCGCAGCCCAGCTGCCTTTGCAGCTTCCTTTAAGCAGCCAGTTGTCTGCTGGATATTCTTTCCCAGTACTCATGGACCAGACACCGAAAATTCAGTACCCTGACTCACAGAATATGCCTCCCCCATGGTGAGCGAGTCCATCTAGCCCAACAGGTGTCCCTGACGTCTAGTTCAGCCACTCTCCAGGCAGGTGATGCTCCCCGCTTCTGTGAGGATGATCATCCCTCCTAAACTTCCTTGACGTCTCCAGCCCCAGCTCCTCAAGGTGGCTGCAAGTTCATGTGGGGTCTGGCCTCCTATACCTTCCTCCCGCTGGGTTCTCTCCCCAGCTCTCCACTCAGCTTGGAGGGCCCACCTTTATTTTCTGTGGTCTTGTCCTCGCCCGCTGTTAAATGACCTTCTGGGGAGGAAATAGCCCCTGATCTGTAGCCCTTGTGTCTTTTCTGGTGTAAACATGGCCATCACAGTCAATTTCGGTCTAACCTGATGTGAGTTAACGTGGAGCTGGGAAGAGTAGCCTCCATTAGACAGTATTTCCATCATACACATATTAATACAATAGCCCTAAAAACCCTCGAGGCATAGATAATAGTAAAATGTAATACAGTAATTAGGAAGTAATACATTTTCAGTATTTGTTATCTTTGCTTTTCATATTATCTAATTGTAAATGAGTATAATTCAATTGTTAATAATGACCATGTTTTACAACCAGCTTTCAAGATTCCTAAATATTTAATGATCAGTCCTAGCGAACTGGTTCGAACCAGCTCCAGGGCACCAGTGACCCCTTTCCCAGAGCTCCCTCCTCCCCACTGACATCCAGTCAATGCATGTTCTTTTAGGGGTTAGCGCTGCTTAGGCAGGGAAACCTGAGTCTCATTTGTCTCAACCATTGTTCTTACCACACTGAGTCTATTTATACACCTCTCTCTCCTCCTATTCCATGAGCTTCTTGAGGGCAGAGGCTGTGTCTTTGTGATCCCAGTACAGTGCCTGGTACAAAGTGGACACTCAGTAAATTATAGTTCAAAGAATGGATGATGCCTTCCTGGTTGGTACCATCCTTTCCTCATCCATATCCCTTCCCATCCACTATAGGAAGGGCCTTTGGCTGCATGATGGAACAGTGTTCTGGGTCTCAATGAAAACAATGCTTGCTGATTGGATTAACTGACCAAATGAACTAGAACATTTACAGGTGAGAATAGTTTACCCACATACATTAGAGGTAGGAAAGGGTGTACTCTCCCAACAAGTCTCCAGACATGGAGCTCCCATGCCTATCACAGCTCATGTCTATAGGATGCAAACTCATCACTCATGGGAAAGTGGCCATTCAAAGAAAGCACTTGTACACATTTGATGTCCTGCAGCCTTTGAAGCTCAGACCTAGTCTTTTTTATGGAATGAAAATTAACATTCTAAAGCATCATTCTGACTCATAAAAAAAATCAGACCACAGGGCTTCCCTGGTGGCTCAATGGTAAAGAATCTGCCTGCCAATGCAGGAGACATGGGTTCAGTCCCTGATGGGGGAAGATCCCACAAGTTGTGGAGCAATTAAGCCCATATGTCACAACTACTGAGCCTGTGCTCTAGATCCTGGGAGCCACAACTACGGAGCCCGTGTGCCGCAACTATTGAAGCCCACACACCCTAGAGCCTGTGCTCTGCAACAAGAGAAGCCACTGAAATGAGAAGCCCAAGCACTGCAATTAGAGAGTAGCCCCCACTTGCCACACTAGAGAAAAGCTCTTGCAGCAGTGAAGATCCGGCACAGCCAAAAAATAAATAAAATTTTTAAAAAAGGGATATCAGACCAGTCCACCAGGAAGACAGAACCGTGAGCATTTTTGCATAACAAATACTGTATTAGCCACGGGGGTGGATCAATGGAAAAGGAATCTGGAAATGTCCTGATGATGTTTTTTCCATTTTTCAACTGAATGCTTGTCATTTTAATGACATAGACTCTAATTTCTCAGCATTTTCAGAGTCACTCACATTTTTTGTAGCTGATGAACCCCATAGGCTATGATCTAGAGTGACATATCTGTAGATGTGAAGGGGTAGGAGTGCATTTTCTAGAACTGTTATTTCATACTTCACTAGGATGATGTGTTTATACAAGGAATCTTTCTGTTTTCCAAGAAGATTCAACTGTTCCATTAAGCAGCAGCGAAAGCAAGAGTCACTTCTCTCACACAGATTTCAATCTTAGCAAGATTTATATTTCACAAATAAATATTTAAAAGCAAATCATAACAGACTGACAACCAACATTACCACACATACCCAAACTACGCCAGTTAGTCTGGGTCCACTTCTCCTAGGAATTAGGTGTTTTTGAAACCTATGTCGATTTCACTGTCAGCTGAAAGAAAAGTTTATGTGTCTTTATGGCTCTATCTAGACACACACACACACACACACACACACACACACACACACACGTCTGAAAAGCAAAATCAGAAGACTGAGGTTACTCTGCTTTAACTCAATCAAATAAGTAGAATTTGAAAGAACTTGCTTTTTTTATTTGATTCAGCCTAAACAATTGATATTTCTTGATATCTCCTTTTATCAACCCTGAATATTCATTGGAAGGACTGATGCTGAAGCTCCAGTACTTTGGCCACCTGATTTGAGGAGCCTACTCATTGGAAAAGATTGAGGGCAGGAGGAGAAGGGGGTGACAGAGGATGAGATGGTTAAATGGCATAATTGACTCAATGGACGTGAATTTGAGCAAGCTCCAGGAGATAGTGAAGGACGGGGAAGCCTGGCATGCTGCAGTTTATGGAGTCAAAAAGAGCTGGACACAACTTAGAGACTGAACAACAATATCTCCTTTTACAGGGGATATTATATCTTACCTATGGGGGCACAAATCTATATATACTCTGCACACGCAGTCATTCTTTGTCACCTTGGATGATGGGTCCCCTCTGTGCTGGACAGATAGTTCCCAAGAGTCTAAGGTTCATGAGCAAAGGTATGTTGTGGGTGACAGTGGCACCTCTTCTAGCTGGATGTGTCACAAAAGAGCTGTGCCCACAGTTCATCTGGCAGCCAAGTGAGTTCATTGGAAGCAGACAGAATGGCATGGGTGGGCTGTTTTGCTTGTCTTTGGAAAGATCGATATCTTTGGAGGATTGAATCTCTCTGTTCCAGATGATTCTGGACTAGAAATGATTCCCTGGCATGACTGAGGCTCTGGAAAAGGGACTCTGTGGCACTTACTTCTAGAAGAAAGATCCAGACATGGTCCGCAGACTCAAGAACTAACCGTTAAAAGAAAAACTAAGGGAAGGAAGAAAAAAGGAAAAGGACTTTTTCACTCTGACAAGGACCTCAGGAATAGTTAACCCTGAAGATGGAAATAGCAAATGACCTTTGGTGAGGGATATTCTCTGAGCATTTCAAGCAGGACTGACTGCTTTATAATACTTCACAAGGCATGGAAAGTTCCCTTATCATGGATGAGAAATATCCCCTTTAAAATGAGCAAAGCCTTAAATTAGTCCATACAACAGTGTCTGGCCAGGTGGAATATTTCAATCCTGCATTCCCAGGCCTGTACCCCTTAGAGCAATTGCGTTTCATAAATTAACAGGAATGTGCCTGGAGAAGGTGGTTGAGACACGGAAATGGTCATAAATCTGGGGCTCAAGGGCTTCTAGCCCCCCAAATCAAGGCTCTTAAGTACTCGCCTTGGCACAGCTGAATTCCTGCCATAGGACAGTCTTATGGAAGGTGGAAGTTCAGTATCTTATGTGTATTTCTGATCATCATCCTTGAAAAGCTGCAGTGTATAGGAATGTTAAAAGAGCTCTCTTTTTCCATTACACCATAAAAGGTTAGATGGAACCTCTTTCCAAAGCAAAGATAAGTAGGTTGAAATGTTCTACACTCTGTGGCCAAGGCTGAATTCCTACTGAGCAGATAATACATGAGCACACAGGGGTGATATTGACCCCACATCGTTGGGGTGAACTGCTCAGAAAGACTCAGATGGAACCAACACCTTATCCCATGAACTTATGCAGCCCAAATCAAAAGTTTTCCCAGAAGTTTTTCTTTTCCATTACAAAAATAATACATATTCCAGTTAGATTTTTTTAAAGAACTCCAGGCAAACATAAGGAAGAAAATTTCCCTTGCTTTCTCTTTGCCAAAACATGTCTTTTGCCCTGTCTTGCATTTTGTGGATTAGGTCTTAAGAAAGACAACACTCTTCCTAGAGACGGGTTTCAAAATGAGTAGGAGGTCAGGAAAGGAGAAGCTGAGATAGAATATAACATTTCTCCACATTTCTGTTTCCTTTTTGGGAGGAAAGGATGGAGATCCTCAATGTTTCTGCATGAATAACACAGGACTCAATCAGCTTCCTATGTAAAATCGAAGGCCAGGATGTGGTGTTCAGACATCTCCCAACATTGGGCCAATGATGTCCTTTTGCCCACCTTGGAGGCATCTTATCTTTCCCCTCTTGCATAGGTCATTTCATGCCACCACAGAACTCTCTGCCAAGAAAAAACACTGCTAGTGAAGGGCTGAGGAAAACTTACTACCCACCGGGCTGTTTATAGCTTCAGGAAAAATGTTCAAGATAAAAGAATGTCAGGGTTCCTTAGGTTCGTTTGTTTAGCTATTTTGCATCTTCTTCTTTTGAATAATAACACCCATGGCTAATGAACTATGTCCTCAGACCCTGGATTGGGTACCCAAATCCCATCATAACTACTTCTAATTATGTAAATTGAAGCCAAATCCATCTTACCTGTGTCAGAACCCTAGAACTCAAACTCTATGGATTTTTACAGATCTTCTTATAACTTTGTTGTTTAGTTGCTAGGTCGTGTCCGACTCTTTTCTGACCCCATAGACTGCAGCCCACCAGGCTCCTCTGTCCATGGGATTTTTCCACCCAAGAATACTGGAGTGAGTTGCCATTTCCTTCTCCAGGGGCATCTTCCTGACCCCGGGAATAATTATGCTAAATGTTAGCAAATGCTAGGCTCAATGATTACAGACACAGAACGTACTTCTTTTTCTGCCAGAAGCAGGTGTAAATTGGAGTTATGACCTTTGGAACCCTGTCTCCAAAGTAGATGGGATGCATGAGGGGAGGGTATAATGGGAGCTTCTAAGTCCTACGCTCACTCTGTTTACTCTTCAGGAGCGAAGTCTTCACTGCATATCTGTTGGTGCTTCTTTCTTTCTTTTTAATATTTATTTATTGTTATCAATATTCTTTTTAATATTTGTTTAATGAGACTTCCCTGGTGGCTCATACGGTAAATCGTCTGCCTACAATGCGGGAGACCTGGGTTCAATCCCTGGTTCGGGAAGATCTCCTGGAGAAGGAAATGGCGACCCACACTCCAGTATTCTTTCCTGGAAAATCCCATGGACAGAGGAGACTGGTAGGCTACAGTCCATGGGGTCACAAAGAGTCGGACACGTATTTGTTTAACACTTTGTAAATGTTCTGCACGCTGGATCTTCATTCTTCGTGGCCTCAGGCAGGATCTTGAGTTGTGGCATGTGAACTCTTAGTTGCAGCAGGTGGGATCTAGTTCCCTAACCAGGGACCGAATCCAGGCCCCCCTGCATGGGGAGCACAGAGTCCCAGCCACTGGAGCCCCCAGGGAAGTCCCTGGATGGTATTTCTATTGGACTATTCATGTGGCTCACATGCCTCCCCCAGGCACCACCGTCCCCCTAGTCTGTCCTGAATGGAACATCCATTCACTACAGACAAATCATCAGAGAGTGAAGTAGCCTGAGTCCATCTCTCTACATAGCACTGTGAGGAGCAGGCTTCCCTCTGACCCTCAGCTCACTTCTCCATCTGCTCAGGCCACCACCTGGGCAACCACTCTTGTTCTCCACAAAGAGGAAACCCTGGAGCCCAGGGTTTCAGCCCTCACCCTGGCACGCAGGCTCATTGGGGAGGATGGCTGGTGGGTCCATGTCAGATTCAGGAAGCTGGACTCTGACCGCTCTCTGCACGATGCAGCACGTGATGAAAGTGCTATTGGGTCAGCGGGCGAGCAACCCGAGTTCTAGTCTTGTCTTTGTCAAAGTTCACTGAACCTGACCGAGCTGGAGTGTACCTGCTCGGTCAAGCAGGCACCCTCTGGCCCTGCCTAACCACCTGAGGGTGGTTGTCACTGCATGCTCAGTCGTTCCAGTCGTGTCTGACTCTTTGCAACCCCATGGACTGTATGTAGCCCACCAGGTCCATGGGATTCTCCAGGCAAGAATACTGGAGTGGAAAACAAAACAAAACAAAACCAAAAAAAGAATACTGGAGTGGGTAGCCATTTCCTTCTCCAGGGGATCGTCCCAACCTAGGGAACCGAACTCCAGTCTCCTGTATTGCGGGCAAATTCTTTACTGTCTGAGCCACCAGGGAAGCCCTAGGAGTCTGAGCACAGGTGGGGAAATTAGACACAGGTTCTGACACTGTATAACAAGAGAAGGGCAGCTTTACCGAACTATGCTCCCCAAAATTAGGGGAATTCAAGCAGAGACCCTGCGGACTAGCTTCCAGGGATGCTCTGAAGGTGGAAGGCTAGAAGAGGTGCCTGGAGCCTCTGCTTGGTTTTCCAAAGATTGTGATTCTCCAGACTTTCCCAAAGGTGGTGATTTGTGATCGAAAGAGGACTGACCCAGAGTCCTCATATAGACGCCGCCTCCTGTGGTCTTGACTGGGGTCTGATGTCTTGGGTCACCCAGTGGTGAGTTCCTTCCTTGGGACCTTTCTCATCCTTCTTCCTCTCCCAGACCCTGACCCTGAGTCTCTCACCTCGTGGGTGGTCCAGACTGTTCGCTAAAGGACGATGCCATGCTTGGCTCCTCTGACATCAGCTTGAAGCCCAAGTCCTGTTTCAAATTCAAACTGGTGTGGCCAGTTTACAAAACTTGTTGGGAGAAGGAGGGCTTGCATGATACTGACAGTGAGCATGATTTGAATCTCAGTGTTGCCATCCAAGTGTTTTATGTAAGGGAATGTGAATTTGAGGTAGACCTTAGCCTGGCTGGTCTGTACTGTACTGGCCTTGCTGTTCTATTGCTGTGGAAGGGAGCAGGGCGAATCAGAGGACAGGGCAAATATGAAAAAGAGATAGATAGACAGACAGGAGGATGTTCAGTGAAGCAATCCATGGGCATAGGGCTTACCCTACAGCTCCCAGGCTTAAGCTGGCAATTTTCCTAGCTTCCAGGTAGCTTGACCAAGCAGACAGAATAATGTGGCTACTTCCATGAAGAGGGTGCCTCTTTCCCTACGTATGCGGCTAATCTGTGGCTCACTTAACAAAGCAAAAGCAGCAACTGACACACCCCAGCTGATTTTGTTGGTAAACATCATCCAACTGTTTTCTTATTAATTTACCTTGGCAATACCTCTCTATTATGTAATTATGTGGAATTTCAGACCCATATTTACTTCTATCCCACACACACCTTCTGTTCCTTCGTCTTCCCACCACCATATTGAGAGAAAGGACACACATCTTGTCTCAGCTTCTGCAGAACCTCAAATAGTCCTATTGGGAGAGAAGACAGATGTCATCCAAAGAGTGGGGTGAAACCAGGGCTGTGGCAGGAAGTGGTGACTGGCGTGGGGGGACAGAGGTGCACACCTGCTCAGCAGGTGAGCTGGCCTGCCTGGAGCAGGCAGGATCCACCTACAGGAAATACCAAATAGATATTTCTGGGAACAAGAGCTAGAAAAGCAAAGTGACAAGTGCCTATTGTAAAACAACCTAGTTTGAAATAGTTCATGTTGATCATTAGGGAGGACTAGTGAATTCTGGCCAGTTGACTACAACTGTCAGGGAAAGAGGGGAAGCTGAGATCTTTCCTGAGGCAAAGAGGAGGGTGTGAGAGACAAAATAGGGGATAACTCATAAACAGAAATCAAAGAATTGCTGATGCACTGCTGCTCAAACCCAGCAGCATCTTCAGAGCTTCAGCACCCAGAGGTGCTGTCTTTGAAGCCACTGTGTAGGTGGAGGAAATCCCTCTGGGAGAGTCTTTTCAGCCAGATCAGATTCTGGTGGTTTGAGTAGGACTTCCCTGGTGGCTCAGGTGGTAAAGCGTCTGCCTACAATGTGGGAGACCCAGGTTCGATCCCTGGGTTGGGAAGATATCCTGGAGAAGGAAAGGCTACCCCTTTCAGTATTCTGGCCTGGAAAATTCCATGGACTGTAGACCATGGGGTGGCAAAGAGTCGGACACGACTGATTGACTTTCACTTACACTTTCAGGGGCCAGAAGGAAGCTCTGTTCTCTAAGGGCAGGCCAGACCTGCAGCATCAGAATCACCTGGGAATTTGATAGACATGCAGATTCTCAGGCCCCAGCCCTACAGAATCAGAAACTGAAGGGGGTTGGGGTGGGAGGGGTGCCCAGAAGTCTGTTTTAAAATCCCTCCCACGTGTATCTGACATCCCATATTGTTTGAAAATCACTGCGCTAGTGACATAGACACCTGGGGATGCTTCTGCACTCAAAAATGGCTCTTCCTCTATCTTCCTCATCTCTCTAGAACCACCACCCCTGTCTCTCTCATCCAGGCTGGGGACCTTGGAGTGTGCCCAACAGGGCTGCTGTGGAGGGGGGCAGCACGGAATAACTGAGTCGAGAGGTGCTGGTCACCCGGGAACTTGCTAGACAAGACAAATTGTCCAGCAGGCGGAAGTGTCCTGGGGAAGGCATACCTTATTTCTAAGTTGTACAAAGTCAGGGTTTAGTCCCATGGTGGGGTTCCACCCCAGGCTCTCTTCACTCTCTCTTCTTCCCAATCTGTTATCAAATCCTCCAGGGTTTCTACCTACGGAGCATGTCCTGAATCCTCCCACCACCACCATCCTTCTCAACACCATCTGATACATGTCCCTCCCTCCCCATTCCACTGCCCTTTCACGCATGCACACACATGTGCATGCCCGCCCTCACATGCATGCACATGTGTGCACAACACAGGAATCTCTGCCAGTAACTCTTCCCTGTGGCGTAAAGTTCATGCTCATCCTGGTATCCAGAGGTCTTCTCCTGCCAGCCACTCCTGACTGCTCCCATGTTATCTCCTAGCCTTCTTCACAAGCCCTCTGATCCAGCCAAACTGGTCTACTGGTAAACCCTGATAAGATAAGCTAGTCAAATTAGAGCCAATGAACCCGGAACAGGTACAGGCAGCCACGAGGGTGTCTGGGTGGTACAGCTGCAGAAACTTGAAATACTTAGGAGTTCAGATGAACACTCTTTGATAACCAGTCCCACACTTAGATCAAGTGGAGAATGGTACTCACTTGAGTGGAAAGGGATTCACTCCATGGTACTTTCTCTGTACCTTTTCCTTTCTTTTGTTATATCTTTCTTAGAAAGTCTAGCTTGAGAAACGGTTTTGTGGTTGTTCTTCAACAAATTAATCAAGTACTTGGATTATGGGAGCAAATCTCAGTTGATTTCAGTGTTCCTGCAGAAAGAACATGACCGCCTATCTTCATGACCCAAAGAGCACTATTGCCATCTGGTGGTTGCTACCTGAAACACAGGCAGAAGTGCATTCATTCATTCGACAAACATTCCATGAGTACCTATTGAGTGACAGACAGGCTTTCTCCTGGCCTCTGAGAATACACTGTTGAATCAGAAAAGGTCTCTGTTCCCCAAACATTTACATCTACAGGGCAGACATGCAATTAGTCAGGCAACTTCAGTGGAGAAAGCTTAGGGACCTGTGGTAGGACAGGGAACTCATCATCATGGGTGGTCCTAGAGGGCTTCCTTGATGAGGGAGAGTCCCACCCACGTGTCTTGAAAATGCACAAGAAGGAGTTTGGGCTGTTAGAGGAGGGTGAGGATATAAGATGACACAGGGCTTGCTGTAATTCAGGTGGGCACAGGTACAAGGCCGGCTGGGACTTCAGTATACAGACCAGTGCAGTTGGGACCAGTAAAGGCAGGAACTTAACAAGGAGTTCAAGGTACAAGGTTGACTTCTTCAGGCACAGCAAATGGTTTTGATTCACAGCGTCCACTGGGGCTTGGAGAACTGAGGCTTGACTCAAGCAGCACTGGAGTCTGGGAGGGTCTAGTTGGGCAGATTAGTCTTGTCTAGTTGGGTCTAGATGAGCATCACATGTAGGGGGATGGCATTAGTGGCCTCACGGAGCTGCAGGCCGGCTCCTGGCAGGGAATTAGAACAGAAACCTAGCTAGCAGCTGGGGCTTGGGTGGTAGGTTCAGTCTCCCGGAGAGAGGTGCAAAAACTTGGTCAGACGTCAGCACTCCATCATTGTGGAGGCCAAACCCACTTTCTCTCTGAACCCTGAACTGACTACAAGCTTTGACTTTTAGTGTAAGTGTTAGTCTCTAAGTTGTGTCCGACTCTTGCAACCCCATGGACTACACTGTAGCCTGCCAGGCTCCGCTGTCCATGGGATTCTCCAGGCAAGGATACTGGAGTGGGTTGCCATCCCCTTCTCCAGGGGATCTTCCCAACCCAGGGACTGAACTCACATCTCCTGCATCCCAGGGAGATTCTTTACCGTCTGAGCCGCCAGGAGGCCCTTGGCTTTTAGGGGGGCCTCAGTTACCATTTCTCACCCTGTTCTGGCAGCCTGTTTCCTATGTAGGGGTTGTTGGGTGGACAGCATGCCTGGGATGGGATCTATCTGTGGCAGGAACGCTGTGTGTTTGCAAGCCTTGTTTCTTTCTTCTCCTGGGTCCGCTGCATTTCTCAGCCTTTTTCACAGGCAGGTATGGCCCATGTCTGAATTCTGTCCAAGGAAATAAAGGTGGACGTGTTGGTGCCACTTCGGAGTCTGATCTGTGAAGACCTTCCTCCCATCTTTTTCCTTTTTCCCATCTGTCAGCTGGTTGTAGATGATCCAGCATCTGAGGGTTAGTAGGTGGGGGTGGGGTAGGGTCACAAGATCAGAAAAGCCTGCATTCCGGAGTCCCTGCCTGGAAGGTTGGCTACCAAATGCCCACTTTCAGATTGCTCAAGGTGAGCAAGAAGTAGACTTCTACAGGTCAAGCCCTTGACAGCTCCTTGTGTGTGTGTGTGTGTGTGTGTGTGTGTGTGTGTGTTAGTTGCTTAGTCATGTCTGACTCTTTGCAACCCCATAGACTGTAGCCCACCAGTCCCCTCCATCCATGCGATTCTCCAGGTAAGAACACAGGAGGGGGTTGCCATTTCCTTCTCCAAAAGGAACTATAGAAAGAAAGAAAGTGAAGTCGCTCAGTTGAGTCTGACTGTTTGTGACCCCGTGGACTATAGCTTACCAGGCTCCTCCATCCATGGAATTTCCCAGGCAAGAGTACTGGAGGGGGTTGCCATGTCCTTCTCCATGAGATTTCCTTATTCAACACTTATTCTATCCATTCCTCCCCTCCAGGAACCAATTCTTCTTTCTATATTGCTGTTCTGGGGTCTGAGGGGGTCCTACTATCTGCTGATGGGTGTATTTCCTTGAAGGCAGCTCCTGCTGAAATTTCTAATTATCTTCTGTTTGGGGGACTTCTCATTTGGGGACCTGTGCATATGTCATAGTGCCCTCTTTCATCTATGTATGCCGGGAGTTGGTGGTGCCAACTCGTGGCCTGGAATAGCATTGCGATCTGCTATCAAACTCTGTAGACGCTGGATTCTACTTTCTGGATGTGTCTCCACCATGCCTGCTTCACCTTCTGTGGCTAAGAGGTGGATAATGGCTGTTCACTTGCTAGAAAGCTCCAAGACTTTGCTTTAAGACAGTCAAGCTGTCTGCTGACCCTCCATTCACAAGCAGAAGGATGCTTGACTGTCCACATGTGACCACACTCTGCCACGAGAAGTGCCAGGAGAGATTCGATGACAATTTAGAAAGTATGAACCTTTAACAAGCTGAGATCGCAGGTGGCGTGCATTGACAGGCTGAGAAGTGAAGGAAACGGGATGGGCCATAGCATTCCTGCCTGACAAATCCCATGAACAGAGGAGTCCATGGGGTCACAAGAGTTCAACACGACTTAGTGACTAAACCACCAGGATGTTTGATTAGCAATATCAAGAGCAGCTTGCGACTTTCCTGGTGGTCCTGTGGCTAGGACTCTGTGCTCCCAATGCAGAGGGACTCAGTTCAATCCCTGCTGGGGGAACTAGATCCCACAAGCCACAACTAAGACCCGGCTCAGCCAAATAAATACAGATTTTTTAAAAAGAGCAGCTTGTAGTCAACAACTTCCAGTGATAATACAGTCAAGGTCTGGACGGTGGCACTGCTTCAGCATCCCCACTGTGTGACTGGGGACTTGAGCGATGTTGACATGCAGCAGGTAGACTATAATCTGATGAGCTCCATACTCGTTTTAATAATGAAGCCAGAGGAGAAACAGTTGATCTGTGTAGAATCACATCGCTCTCCTGCTTAAAGGCCTTTCTTCAGTGGTTCCCCTTTTCTCTGGAAGGAAAGAGTACATTTTACACACCACAAACCAGGTCTTGGGTGTTCTGACTCTCACTTTTCCTTCTCCACCATTCAATCTCATGTTACCCTCGCTCAGGGTTTCCCAGGCCAGTGTGCCAGTGTTGTCCCGAGCACAAACCCAGCAAATAAATGTTGATGAATGGACGAGAAACAGGGAGGCCGTTAGGAGGTGGGAACCGCAGTGCTGCGATTTGGGTCTCGGTCTAGGTGTTATACAAGCACTCTCTTTCTCTTTTTTCGTATTGACTGTGCTGGGTCTTCTTTGTGCCCTGTGGGTTTAGTTGCCCTGATGCATGTGGGATCTCAGTTCCCTGACTAGGGATCGAACCCACATCCTCTGCACCGGAAGGCAGATTCTTAACCACTAGACCACCAGGGTACAAGCTAGACCACCCTAGATACAAACTCTCTGAGATCAGAAACTTCACACGTTTGCTGCCCCAGTGGATTCCTGCTGCCTAGAACAGTAGCTAACACGGAGTAGAGGCCGATACATTTATTGAGCAAGTGAGATGAAGTGGAATGAATGAAAGAGTGAATGGCTAAAGGGACCAGTGGCCAGAAACGGGAGAGGCTTAGTCAGCAGAAGCAATAGGCTCTGGTGATTAGCTAGGTGCAGAGAGGGGTGGCTAGGAGAGAAGGAAGAAGCACGGATGAGCCCAAACTCTAGACTTGGGAGCTGAGGGGAAGGAGGTATGATTCACGGAGGTGAGGGATGTGGGATGAGGGAGAGGTTAATGGAGGAAGGAGGCTGCTCTGATGGGTCTAGTTTTTAGACATTTGGAGTCTGTAACATCTGTAGGGGATCTGAGAAGAGGTCCAGTGGGCAGCTGGACATATTAATCTGAACTCAGGAATGAGAACTGGGAGGGGAGAGAACAGACTGCAGAGTGATCAGCCTGTGGGCGTTAATTAAAGCCAAGCCAGTGTTTAAGACTGCAATGTGACAGGCAGCATGGCTGCATGATGATATATAAAATATGGTCCCTGCCCTCATAACCAATACAAAATCAAGATTTGACACAGACCTTTAAACTGTTTACAAACTCATTCCTGTCTCCATAGCAACCTGGAGGAGAAGAAGATAGTTCTGTCCTTATCTCAGGAGGGAAAGACACACAGATGGCGGCCGTGTCTTAATGCAGGAGACGTTCCGGTTTCACGTGGGTTCCTCAAAGAGTGGCACCTGGAAATTCTACGCTAGCTGATCCAGACCTGTGCGTTCCCCCACATCTCAGCCACGGGGCCAGAGGGATGGACAGAGAAGTCTGAATCAGTCCTTTCCAAATTGCCTTTTCTCTCCCCCTCTTTCTCTATACCCACCGTTCCACCAAAGCCATTCTGGGGGTGGCAGCAATGATCAAATTGCTGAATCCAAATGAGGATGCTTCAGGAACCGCCTCACCTGGGTTTTTGGTAATATTCACACCCTTGGCCTTTTCCGGCTTCTTGAAACTGTCCCCCTGTGGCTTTGGTGGGAACGATCGCAGACCATGTGCTCGAGTGCTTCCCATGTGTCAGGGCTCTGCTGAGCATGCTCCACGGGCACCTCATCTTCCTCACAAGAGCCCTGGGCGGTATGTACAGGTATCCCCACTTTACAGGTGAGAAAGAGTATCTAAGAGATTAAGTAGCCTCCCTAGAACATCCAAGCTAGAGAGCTGAAGGGGTTGGGTTTGATTGAATCCAGGACTTGAAAGCAAAGAGCAATGTTTTAAGCACTAGAAAGAAAGTGTCCCTCGGGCACTTTCATTGCTCCCTCTCCGACCGACTTTCCTCTCCTTCTTTTCAGGCCTCTCTCTGCCCTTTCCCCTGCAAGGCTGCTCCTGTTAGTGTCCTTCCCATGGCCTACTTCTCAGCACTCTACCTTTTCTCTGTGGCCAATTTTGTCCTTATGGCTTTGCCCCATCTCTATACAAGTGGCTCTCAAAAACTCCTTCTCCACTTCAGATTTCTCTCCCTATCTCTCCAGGACCTGGGGCCTCCTGAGCATCCTTACCTGTCTGCCCACCAGGGACCTTGTGCTCAGCTTGCTTACCATGGAAGCCACAATAACGTTCCTCCACTTATTCCTTCCCCAGGCCCTTATCGTGTCACAAGGGACCACGTGGGCTCCATCAGTGGAGCCAGAAGTCGGAGGGTTATCTTCAGCAACCTTCACCACCGCACTCAATGAGCAAGAACTGTAGGTTCTGCCCTCCCTGTAATCTCAAAACCCAGCCCCCTCTTCCCCATTTCCACATCTACTGCTCCATTCAGACCATCCTCTCTTACTTAGCTGACCAGTGTCTCTTTGCTGGTCTCCCATCTCAGGTGTAACCCGATCCGCCTTCCGAGAAGTATTTCTGTTTAGAAATAATAATAATACTGTTGGTGCTCAATTTTTGGTCCTGCCCTGGCTTCTCACTGATTCTAAGATAAAGTATAAACTCTGGTGTGGCCCAACTGTCTTGCCTCACCTGACCCCCGCCACTCACCCCCAGCATCTGATGCCCTCAGGCAAGCCTTAGCTGTGTGCCGCCTGCCAACTCCATCGGTCCAGTCTAAGCTCAGGTATCATTTGTTCAAAGCCTTGACTAAGGAATCCCCTGGTGGTCTAGTGGTTAGGACTTCAATCCCTGGTCAAGGAACTAGGATCCTGCAAGCTGTGCAGTGTGGCCAGAACTTTTTAAAAAAATAAATAAAGACTTTACCAATCTCCTTCCTCCTGTTGTTGCCCCTGTGTGCCCTGTCTGTCTTTATGTCACAGTCTCTAGAACATGGACGGCAGGTAGGTGTTTACGTGTCTGCTTCCCTATCCTGGGATCTGAGCTCCTTGGCGGCAAGATCTGCAACGTGGGGCCTTATATGCAAGGATTCTGTCCCCCAGTGCCAAGTGCATACAGACAGTCCAATGCTTGTGAGCTGATTGAAGGAATAACAAATAGAGGAACCTGCAAATCTGACCCCTGTTCTCAGAAGCTGGACAGGGAGTCTGTAATACACTGGACGCTGTTGAGGAGACTGGACTGGATTGGAGCTAGCTGAGGTTTTCTGCCTTCCAAAGAGTCCCAGCATCTTCTCCATGGACATAAAACAGCTGGCGCATTCCCTCTGTCTTTAACTGCAACAACTCTGCACCCCAGGGGCAGAAACACAGAATAAACTGCATCATACCAGGCTCTGGCTGGGTGAACTATGAATATTTAAATCAATATGTGATTTTAGATTTATGGAACAAAACTTTGGGTTTAAAGCCAGAAGATTGGGGTTTGAGCCTGGCCTCTAGGATTTATGAAAAGTACGATATCAGACAGATTTCCTTAGTGGCTCAGCTGTCAAGAATCCTACTGTAATGTAGGAGATGTGGATTCAATCCCTGGGTCAGGAAGCTCCCCTGGAGGAGGGCATGGCTACCCACCCCAGTATTCTTGCCTGAAGAATCCCATGGACAGAGGAGCCTGGCGGGTTATATATAGTCCATAGGGTCTCAAAGAGCTGGGCATGACTGAAGTGACTGAACACGCATGCACATGATCTCAGACAGTCTTGTAACATTTCTGAGCTCCAGTTTTTCCCTCTGGGAACCCAGGAATGAAAAACCCTGCTCACCTACTGCCCAAGTTTGCTATGAGGCTGAAATGAGGTTACAGGTCAGTGTATGACCTGGTTACAGCTTACTTGATCAGTTATGATGCTGAGGACACCCTGCTGTCCTTCCCCTCAGGGTCCCGTAGGGCAGAGGGAGCAGGTTCTGAGGCTTCAAACCTTGTCAGAGACGTTGGGCTTCATGCAGGCCAGCTGGGAAGCTTCGGCAGAGGAGGAAGGCATTCGCACAGGCAGTTTTTAAACACAGGGAACATGGAGGAAATACCACACAATTTATGGATGAGAGCTTTAAAAAGAAACACAAGACTTAAGTCAAAACAGTTGACTCAACTCTGGGGGAGGCGTCTGCCTAGATGTAGAAGACAAAAAAGCTAGAATTGGAGTGGGTTGAGACAGAGGGGTGTCCCACTGAGCGGGGTAAACGGACACGTTGATGCACAGCTGGGCGCAGGTAGCCAACTGCCTCTCTAGAGGGTATCACCTACTAGCACTTTTGAAATTCCACTTCTGAGACTGTCACTTGGGTTATCCTCACAGTGATATGTATAAGGATGTTCACCAAAGACTCATTTGTAGTTGGAAAAACTTGAAAACAGCTTGAATGCCATTTAACAGAGGATGGACCTGTATGAACTACAACACAGCCAACCAGGGGAATTCCAAGAAGCAAATGATGCACGTGTCTGCTGTTGTTGTCGTTTAGCTGTTGTGTCTGATTCTTTTTGAGACCCCATAGACTGTAGCCCACTAGGCTCCTCTGTCCATGGGATCTCCCAGGCAAGAATACTGGGGTGGGTGGCCATTTCCTCCTCCAGGGGAGCTTCCTGACCCAGGGATTGAACTCGAGTCTCCTGCATTAAAGGCAGATTCTTTAACGCTGAGCCACCAGGGAAGCCCCATATGTCTGAGTATGAACGTGGAAAGATCTTTACAGGTGAACGGGAAAGGCCAGTTGCACATGGCATGGATATGATGATCTTGTTTTCATAAAAACTAAAAATATACCAATATTTGCAGATGTGTAGAAAAAGATAGTGGGGGACATAGACAAATTGGTTAACAGAGTTTATCTCTGGGAGTTGGGATTATAGACTATTTTTTATACAGTTCTGTAGAATTGGTTGTTTTCGTTTTCTATTTTGGCTGCATTGGGTCTTTGTTGCAGTGCTCAGGCTTAGTAGCCCTGAGGCCTGTGTGATCTTAGCTCCCTGACCAAGGATCAAACCCAAGTCTCCAGCATCGGAAGGCAGGTTCTCAATCAGTGGACTACCAGGTAAGCCCTAAGTTGATTGTTTTTAATAGATATGTATTGAAAAGAAAACATCTAGAGAATCAGTTCAGTTCAGTTGCTCAGCTGTG
The DNA here is from genome assembly GCF_027580195.1 of Bos mutus. Classification (NCBI taxonomy): domain Eukaryota; kingdom Metazoa; phylum Chordata; class Mammalia; order Artiodactyla; family Bovidae; genus Bos; species Bos mutus. The sequence continues at coordinate 20,682,041 of NC_091620.1, read as the reverse complement.
TCTGACTCTTTGCGAGAATAAAAAATCTAGAGAATAAAGGCCTAATATTTAATGGTGGTATATATTACTGGAACAGTCTCCTCCTCATTCTGGAAAAATCTCAACCAGCATGTCTCTGCATTGCATCACAGATACCCAAGCTGTAATACATCCTTAATCATGTTACTCTTCTGATGCAAAGCCTAAAACCTCTCGTGTTTGACCCTTCTGTTCCATCCGGATTAATTACTGTCCACAATTCACTGAGTATTATCTCAGGAGAGTGTTGAAAGGGGGTGATTATCTCTCTACGGCATTTACAGCTTCCACAAATCACAAATCACACACAAAGGGCTCCAGAAATACTAGTTGAGGAATTCGTTGGGCTTCCCTCGTGTCTCAGATGGTAAAGAATCTGCCTGCAATGCGGGAGACCTGGGTTCGATCCCTGGGTTGGGACGATCGCCTGGAGGAGGGCATGGCAACCCACTCCAGTATTCCTGCATGGAGAATCCCCATGGGCAGAGGTGCCTGACGGGCTGCAGACCACGGGGTGGCAAAGGGTCGGACACGACTGAGCGAATAAACTCAGCACATGAATGAGAGGAACTGGTGTCTCTAGGGGAGGTGACCACCCCTCGGGACATCCCTGAGCTGACTGCCAACATCAAAGCCATCTCCGTGAACCAGGCAGGGCCTGTGACAGGTCCATCAAAGCCATCCCCATGGAAAGGACAGGGCCTGTGACAGTCCCACAGGCCCATAGCAGGATGGGAGGCATGGCTTCTATATGCAGAGTCTGAGAAGAGATGAGGGCCCGCCCTGGTCTCTGTCACCAGGTGGCCGTGGGACTTTGTACCATCACTTTCTCTTTCTGGATTTCCATTTCTTCCTCCGTAAATAAGAGCCAGGCTTGGTCAATATTTCTCCAAGCACATTCCTAAGAGCACAACATCCAGGTTGTGTTTATACATGTCCTTTAAGAGGGATTCTGTGGTCTAATGCACTTGAGGAATGCCGTTCTCTGCACCCCACTGTTGTTGGAGAGTCACCATGCATGTCGGTAGGTTCAAGTCTCCAAGAGGTCTTATGTAAATAAACCTATGTATCAGCTCACTCCAATATTCTTGCCTGGAAAATTCTATGGACAGAGGAGCCTGGCAGGCTACAGTCCACAGGGTTGCAAAGAGTCGGACACAACTGAGTGACTGAGCATAGATGCACACAGTACTGGTCACATGGGACGAGAGACATAGAATATGGAGAGAGGACAGGAAGTCCTAAAGGGCTTGGCTGGAACATGGGGCACTGGTCCAGATAGGTGTAGCCATTGGGGGACACCCAAGTAGAGATGCAAAACAGGGAGGCAGGTCAAATGGTTAGAGAACAGGGAGGATGCTTGGAAGGAAGCCACTTGGTATTTGCATGGTCACTCTCTTATTTGGGGCTGATGCTCATCAGTGCATCTGGATTTAACTACCATTTGCATATTGGTGCCTTGAATGATTGACTATCACCTTTTGATAAAGAGTATGGGCTTTGGAGTCATACCTCCCATGCCTCAGTTTCTACTTCTCTAAAGTGGGATTAATAATAAGCATTGCCTCCTAGAGTAGCTTATGAGGATTAAGTGAGCTAATATACCTGGATGTTCTTAGACTAGTATCTAGCACATAGTAAGTACTCCATAAATGGTACTGTCAGTATTAAGGATTATTATTTGTATTTGCAGCCGAGATTCCTCTCTGACTTGACAGCTCCACTCCAGTGTCTCCCAGGCATCTCAACAGCACCAAAACCCAACTTTTGATCCCAGCAGTACCCCATCTTTTCCCAGCCTTCTTCATCTCAGTGAAGGGTGCTCCCTCAAGTCAGGAACATGGGGATCAGACATGCCGCCTCCCTCCCCTTCTGTCTTCCTCCAATCCACCAGGAAATTCTGCACAGTCTGTCCCCAGAATAGATTTCAAACTCATCTACTTCTCTCCTCCTCTCATCCCTACTCTAGTTTGAGCAGCCTCGTCTCAAGACGAACAAAATCATCTTCCAAGCGGCTCCCTGCTTCTCTTTCCATGAATTCTTCACGCAGGGCCAGAACAACTCTAACAAACAGAAATATGACCGCACTAAACTGCTAAGTGGCACATAAAATGAAGCCCCGGCTGCTTGCCGTGGCTCTGAGCTGTCTGGCCTCTGCGGAGTCTCCTCCTTTCCCAGCTGCTCCTCCAGCTGGCCTGCTGGCCTCTCTCCAGTTCCCACAACAAGGGGAGTTTGCTCCCACCTGAGAGCCTTTATCTGGTCACCTTTTTGGCCCAAAGGCTTTACCTGTCTCCCCCTCGCCTGAGGCTCTTGGCTTCAAGTTGTCCTCCCCAGATTTCCCCCCACACTCTCCTAATGGGTTATCCCAGTTATTCCCAGTCACAGACCTGTGTTCACAACCTTCACAATGCTGTTCTCAACATGCAATTTATCTACTTGTTTATTGTCTATCTGTCCCCAGAGAAAATTCTCCAGAGCCCAGTGCTTCTCCTCCAAGGATTGTAAACCCAGCATACAGCCTGGCCCCCCGACCCATGATGAATGAACAAAAGACTGTCATGGTGAGTGAATGGTTTCCTCTCTGATACACCCTTCCTGTTACTGAAGGTGTCACCAGCTGATTAATAAGCAAAAGATGATCCAGTCCACCTTAGTCCGATAAGCTCAGAGATAGAACAAAGGGCCCTTACACAAACCTACAGGTATGCTTCTAGACATTTAAGAAATCCTCCAAGTCATTATGAGAGGGCTGACACGAGGCAAGATCCTTAGGCATTGAGTAGGGACCCCACTGAACCCCTAGGGGCCAGGGGACCCCACGGACTAAATGACCTTGAAAAGTGAAAGCACAAATTGCTCAGTTGTATCTGACTCTTTGTGACCCCATGGACTTTACAGTTCATGGAGTACTCCAGGGCAGAATACAGGAGTGGGTAGCTTTCCCTTCTCCAGGGGATCTTCCCAACCCAGGGATGAAACCCAGGTCTCCCACATTGCAGGTGGATTCTTTACCAGCTGAGCCACAGGGGAAGCCCAAGAATACTGGAGTGGGTAGCCTATCCCTGATCTTCCCAACCCAGGAATTGAACCGGGGTCTCCTGCATTGCAGGCGGGTTCTTTACCAACTGAGCTATTAGGGAAGCCCAAACGACCTTAGTGGGATGGATGTCCTCAATGCAGCTGGCATTTTTCATCAGTCTGATGTCTGGCCTTGAATTTTTCTGGGGCATTCAGTTTCCTGACCCATATGAGCATTTAATGACAAATTAATTTTTTTTTAAGCATGTTCTTTCTTTAAGGAGTACTTGTCATGATAGAATTCTATGGTTGCAGCCATTGTCTTTCCCAGCAGACCTTGGGTCGGGTCTGCTGCTGCTTCTTCCCGGGAAAGTTAACGTAAATGTTTATTGGCGGTACCATCATCAAGAAAATAAAGTTGCTGATTCATTGCCTTACAGTGAAACCCTTTGTTTTCCCCTCCTCTTCCTTCCTCTTTATAAGGAGACACTTCCGAGAAAGGGCACACTTCAGAGACCCACATCTTGGGATATTTTCTTGGTTGCCTGTGTCTTCTGTCTGCAGACTGTGGGTTCCTGTAACAGCTGGGGGATCAGCCTTTCTCTTTCCTCTGCAGTATCACCCCTCTAGGGTCTCTGAGGACAATGGAAGTCTTAGGGCTCTTCAGGCTGGAAGTGAGCAGCCCCGTGGTGACGGTGGCCCTGTCCGTGGTCTTCTTGGCCCTCCTGAAATGGTAAGTGCAGCCAGTATGTCCCAACCACGGTGACATTGTCAGAAATAGCAGTCGCAGAGCCATGCTGGAACCGGGGTGGGGTCTTTGGGAGTGTGTTTTTCTTCCTCTCTAATCTACAGGGAGTTGAGTATTAACACAGCTTCAGAATTAAAAGCAAACAGCCAGGTTAATCTTTTGCTCTAATGCATGCGATGGAGGTGTCAGGAAAGGCTGGTGATTCAGTGACTGAGAACGCTACACATAATTAAGTTTGAGAGAGAGGGAGAAAGCAACAGATTGGCAAGGTTTGGGCAGAAGTATTTCCTTGCATCCCCGTCCTATCTCCCCAGGCTGGATTTACAGCAGATTCAGCCTCTTGGTTCTGATGACGTTAAAGCAAAAAAAAAAAAAAAAGATAAAGGAGCTGTCCGGCAACGTGGTCTGGCGACGTGCATGGGAAAGTCACTGCGAAGGGATTTCTGTAGGTTTAAAGATAAAGAGGTGGAACTAATTTCCTCATTTTCTAATATTTGATAGAAAGGGATGAATGAAGTGTGTGCAGTGCCACCAAGTCTGAGACCTGGGATGATCTCAAATTTAAACTGGAAACAACTCCCCGTGATCTTGTTAATTCAACAGAAGGTTTTCTAAAGTCTGACTTGATCAGAGACTGGATGTGAGGCCCCACAATATGCTTCATTTATGCATATTCACCTTGTCAGTGAAAGTTATTAAAATTACCCACTCCATCAAAAGCACCTGGATTTAGGCAGCTCTGGTTTTTGAGGGGAAAGTGGAAAAAATAATGGAGAGTTTGAGTTTGAACAGAATTTCAATTTACGTTTCTGGTAGTAATAAAGCCTCCTCTCGATTAATAACTGGGAAAGCACTTTGAAAAGCATCAAGCATTATGCAAATGTGAGGTATTATTCTTTTGGAATTTGCATAGCTGAAAATGGAATTCACGTTTGATGTTCTATGATGATGAAATTACTTCTTGGAAATTGGCTCTGAAACCCAGCTTCAGTCCCAGTGCTGTTTTGCTTTCTAACTGGTTTAATTATCTTTTGAACTTTTCTCAGTGTGGCTTATCTTGCCTTGAAACCAGCCACGTGCAAACCCAGGAGCAAGTGGTAGGCTCCTTTCCCCACCCTGCTCTATCCTTCCATCCATCTCAGCGTGTTTCTGCTCAGAGATGGACTTAGCACAGTGCCTGATATGTTCTGGGTGCTTAGTAGACATCAGCCTGTATCATTAACTATCTTTTAATGTGACCTAAACACAGAGGGAAATAAGTCTTTTGTGCTTCAGGTATATTTAAAATTTCTCGTTAATATGCTTATTAATATTAATTTCTCATCAACGGTTGTGCACTGACTGTAATTCTCAAAGAGTGTCCTGTTTGAGGCCCCCATGGTCTCACAGCATCCGTATTTCTATTGTACACTTCACTTCACTTCTGTTTCTGTCTTATTGGGTCTTTTCAATTTCTATAGTCTTAATTTCCAGCTCAGTGCCTGATATATATAGTATGGCTCTGATAAATGTCTGATGAATGGGTGAGTGAATTGCATACATTAATGTTGTGCTTGTCCTGGAAAGGGGCATGTGTCCTGAGTGATAAGCTGCTGTAACTGGGTGTTTCTAATCAGCGTAGATCAGAGTCACAGCTAATAACACCATACCATTCAGCAAGGCAGTTGTGCATTTGTAATCTGTTCCGGGGCCATGCTAATAACTTGGGTCAAAGACACTGAGATTAGAGAGAGGCATGAAGCGGAGGTGGTGAATAGGAAGCCAGAGCAGACTTCTATTTGTTCTTGTGAAAATATTTACCGATTTGTTCATGTGCTCCAGGCATGGCGTGAGGCCCTGGTACAAGGTCAGAAAACAGGAGGTCTAGATTAGATGCCCAAGGTGGGGGAGATGTGAAGGTTGTGGCTGAGCTGGCTGTCTGGGGAGGATGACGCTGAAGAGGAGGAGCCTTGAGGGGCCGTGGATGTGGTTCTTATATCCTAGGTCTATCCTGGATCAGCTCAAGGTCACCATCCTTGAGCTCTCAACACTTGTTTTCCAGGCAAGACTCCTGAGAGAAGTGAAGTGAAGTGAAAGTTGCTTAGTCGTGTGCAACCCCTTGGACTATACAGTCCATGGAGTCCTCCAGGCCAGAATACTGGAGTGGGTGGCCTTTCCCTTCTCCAGGGGATCTTCCCGACCCAGGGATCGAACCCAGGTCTTCTGCATTGAGGTGGATTCTTTCAGCTGAGCCACAAGGGAAGCCCAAGAATACTGGAGTGGGTAGCCTATCCCCTCGCCAGTGGATCTTCCTGACACAGGGATCGAACTGGGGTCTCCTGCACTGCAGGCGGATTCTTTACCAACTGAACTATCAGGGAATCCCCAAGACTCCTGGGCAACAGACATCAGTTTGAATGAGGCAAGGCCTCCCTCCCGTTTCATTTTCTCGACAAGATGCATGTGGGAAAGAGAAGGGCACTCAGGGAGAGCTGGGGGGTAGAAAGACCCTCACAGCATCTGCCCCCAAGGAGGTCTTGTGCAGAGTGCAGTTTTGAAGGTTTAAACTCCTTACTCTTTCCTGTTAAGAGTTCCGCCGGCCTCTGGACCAGGAGAGCGTGCAATAAGAGCCTCAACTCTGGGAAGGTAACGCGAGGAGGGCCACTTCTTGCCGGCTGCACCAGCCTGGGGGTTCATTCAAATCAGGGGCGAGGTCCCGTACCTCACTGCAGTTCTGGAAACCTGTCCATAACTTGCCTGTTCTAGTGTTTGGTTTAATGCAGGCAAAATGAAGAAGGCCACACGGCACTCGGGATGTAGGCTTTGGTTCTCCTCTTGCAGCAGCTTCATCCCCCAGACCCTGACTCCATCCTGTGGGCTTGGCAGGTCCATGAATGGTCACGTGCTCCACGCATCCAGGCCTCTGTTCTTGCTGTTCTCCATGCTTGGAATCCCCTTTCTCTCCTCTTTCCTTCAAGGAGCTCAGCGGCACCTCCTCACTGAAGGTTCTGCTTGCCCACAGCACTGACCAGTCCCACTCACTGTGCCTTTCCTTGTTGTTCTCACCTCTATCCCCCACTCCTCCACAGTGCATGCATGCAGTTGGTGCCTAATGAATGTTGGCTCTAATCTCCACTGGTATTTTCTTGCTGGCTCTTCCCTTAGACGTCATAGCTCAATACAAGTCTTAATTCTTCTGCCTACATGCATCATCCTTTTCCTATGGCCTTTTCAGTTTGGACCAGCTTGGGGTCCATGCTCTAATTGGACCCCAAAAGGTGTGCTGTTTTTGGATTTCTACTCACCTTGCAGAGCAAGACTATGGCATGTACTTAAACATTTCATTATGAAGTATATGTATGAATTTAGAAAGCAGAATAGAAAAGAATCAATTTCATTTTAAAAGAGACTAAAATAGTATATTTTGATAGTTTTCCCCCCTAAAGGTATTTGATACAATTTTTTTGATGACAGTCACTAAAATGGATAGTTATGAGGCTGAACAGTGTGCACTGGGGTCTAAGGGGCTCAGGGCTACTCCCCTGGGGGTTGGAGCTGGGGATGTAGGATACATTAGCAAGAAGCCCATGAAGCTTGTGATCAAAACACGTGACAAAACATCTTAAAATCTCATTTTTCTGTATGAAGTTGTTTGAAATCCTGACTTTTGGAAGAGATTTATGTCCAAGAAGTAAGTGGTGTGAGTTAGTGCTAGAGGCAATCTTGCCTGGCAAATCCCATGGACGGAGGAGCCTGGTAGGCTGCAGTCCATGGGGTCGCTACGAGTCGGACAAGACTGAGGGACTTCACTTTCCCTTTTCACTTTCATGCCTTGGAGAAGGAAATGGCAACCCACTCCAGTGTTCTTGCCTGGAGAATCCCAGGGACGGGGGAGCCTGGTGGGCTTCCGTCTATGGGGTCGCACAGAGTCGGACACAACTGAAGAGATTTAGCAGCAGCAGTAGCAGCAGAGGCAATCTTAAGTACAATGTAATTAAACTTTGAAGACCACCTATGAGCTGGCAGCTTTTGGTAAGATGAGGATTTCTTTATTAAGAAAGAGTGTAAAGTGAAGTGAAAGTGAAAGTTACTCAGTCGTATCTGACTCTTTGTGACCCCATGGACTATACAGTTCATAGAATTCTCCAGGCCAGAATACTGGAGCGGAGTAGCCTTTTCCTTCTCCAGGAGATGGATCTTCTCAACCCAGGGATCGAACCCAGGTCTCCCGAAATGTGGGCGGATTCTTTACCAGCTGAGCCACAATGGAAGACCAAGAATACTGGAGTGGGTAGCCTATCCCTTCTCCAGTGGATCTTCCCAACCCAGGAATTGAACCAGGGTCTCCTGCATTGCAGGCAGATTCTTTACCACCTGAGCTATCAGGGAAGCCCTAAGAAAGAGTGTAAGGATTCCCTATTTAATAACATGCAAATATACTTGCCCGATCCACACAGACAGAAACTAGATTAGTGGTTGTCAGGAGCTGGAGGAGGGGAGATGGGAGTGGTCGTTGGTAGGTGTGGAGTTTCTTGGGGGTGATGAAAATGTTCTGAAATTAGATAATGCTGATGGTTGCACAACTCAGTGAATATACTAAAACCACTGAATCACATACTTTAACAGGATGAATTTTATGACATGTGAATTATATCACAATAAAAAATTCATCTGTACACGAAAAAAAAAAAAAAGCGAGAGAAAGAATGTAAGGAAATAGCCCAGATATTAATGGTTGTGGTTTAATTGCAAAGTCGTGTATGATTCTTGCGACCCCATGGACTGTAGCCTGTCAGGCTCCCCTGTACATAGGATTCTCCAGGCAAGAATACTGGAGTGGGTTGCCATTTCCTTCACCAGGGTATCTTTCCCACCCAGGAATCAAACCTGGGTCTCCTGCATTGCAGGAAGATTCTTTACCAACTGAGTTACGAGGAAAAGTGATAGGATTGTGGGGTTTTTTCTTCCTTTACTCTTTCTGCATCTTTCATATTTTTAAGACAAATATCAATTACTGAGGAAAACAACAACAAAAAAGGTTTTACTAAAAAGAGTAGGGAATTCCTCCTCTGTAGCAATGAAGAGGAAAGCAGTCTTATGCTTTGAACATGGAGGTTTCAAGACGTACTCTCCAAGAGCAGAGTAGAACACACAGGAGAATTTAGAATAATCGGGAAACTTCCTGGCTGATGAAGCAGTGAGGAAAGTAAACCGAGGTTGTTGCGATAAGTGGCTAAAGACAGAAGAGTTGTCTTGGGAAGGTGGAAGGGCTCTTAATGCCAAGCTGCATTTAAGTCTGAGGAACCTGAGACCCAGAAATATAAACCAAATGGACATTAAAATAGGAAACAGGGTAAGTTAGTGTTCTGATCAAGTCTCATTCTCAGTTTAGTTCAGTTCAGTCACTCAGTCATGTCCGATTCTTTGTGACCCCATGGACTGTAGCACACCAGGCTTCCCTGTCCATCACCAACTCCCGGAGCTTGCTCAAACTCATGTCCATCGAGTCGATGATGCCATCCAGTCATCTCATCTTTTGTCATCCCCTTCTTCTCCCGCCTTCAATATTTCCCAGCATCAGGGTCTTTTCCAGTGAGTGAGTTCTTTGCATCAGGTGGCCAAAGTATTGGAGCTTCAGCTTCAGCATCAGTCCTTCCAATGAATATTCAGGACTGATTTCCTTAGGATTGACTAGTTTGATTCCCTTGCTTGACTCTCCCTTGAGAGTCCAATTTACTCTCAAGAGTCTTCTCCAACACCACAGTTCAAAAGCATCAATTCTTTGGCACTCAGCCTTCTTCACAGTCCAACCCTCACATCCATACATGACCACTGGAAAAACCATAGCCTTGACTAGACAGATCTTTGTTGGCAAAGTAATGTCTCTGCTTTTGAATATGCTGTCTAGGTTGGTCATAACTTTCTTTCCAAGGAGTAAGTGTCTTTTAATTTCATGGCTGCAGTCACCATCTGCAGTGATTCTGGAGCCCAGAAAAATAAAGTCTGACACTGTTTCCACTGTTTCCCCATCTATTTCCCATGAAGTGATGGGACCAGATTCCATGATCTTCGTTTTCTGAATGTTGAGCTTTAAGCCAACTTTTTCACTCTCCACTTTCACTTTCATCAAGAGGCTCTTTAGTTCCTCTTCACTTTCTGCCATAAGGGTGGTGTCATCTGCATATCTGAGGTTATTGATATTTCTCCTGGCAATCTTGATTCCAGCTTGTGTTTCTTCCAGTCCAGCGTTTCTCATGATGTACTTTGCATATAAGTTAAATAAACAGGGTGACAATATACAGCCTTGATGTACTCCTTTTCCTATTTGGAACCAGTCTGTTGTTCCATGTCCAGTTCTAACTGTTGCTTCCTGACCTGCATACAAATTTCTCAAGAGGCAGATCAGGTGGTCTGGTATTCCCATCTCTTTCAGAATTTTCCACAGTTTATTGTGATCCACACAGTCAAAGGCTTTGGCATAGTCAATAAAGCAGAAATAGATGTTTTTCTGGAACTCTCTTGCTTTTCCCATGATCCAGAGGATGTTGGCAATTTGATCTCTGGTTCCTCTGCCTTTTCTAAAGCCAGCTTGAACATCTGGAAGTTCATGGTTCACATATTGCTGAAGCCTGGCTTGGAGAATTTTGAGCATTATTTACTAGCATGTGAGATGAGTGCAATTGTGTGGTAGTTTGAGCATTCTTTGGCATTGCCTTTCTTTGGGATTGGAATGAAAACTGACCTTTTCTAGTCCTGTGGCCCCTGCTGAGTTTTCCAAATTTGCTGGCATATTGAGTGCAGCACTTTCACAGCATCATCTTTCAGGATTTGGAATAGCTCAACTGGAATTCTATCACCTCCACTAGCTTTGTTCGTAGTGATGCTTTCTAAGGCCCACTTGACTTCACATTCCAGGATGTCTGGCTCTAGGTCAGTGATCACACCATCGTGATTATCTGGGTCATGAAGATCTTTTTTGTACAGTTCTTCTGTGTATTCTTGCCATCTCTTTTTAGTATCTTCTGCTTCTGTTAGGTCCATACCATTTCTGTCCTTTATCGAGCCCATCTTTGCATGAAATGTTCCTTTGGTATCTCTGATTTTCTTAAAGAGATCCCTAGTCTTTCCCATTCTGTTGTTTTCCTCTATTTCTTTGCATTGATTGCTGAAGAAGGCTTTCTTATCTCTTCTTGATATTCTTTGGAACTCTGCATTCAGATGCTTATATCTTTCCTCTTCTCCTTTGCTTTTTGCTTCTCTTCTTTTCATAGCTATTTGTAAGTCCTCCCCAGACAGCCATTTTGCTTTCTTGCATTTCTTTTCCATGGGGATGGTCTTGATCCCTGTCTCCTGTACAATGTCACGAACCTCATTCCATAGTTCATCAGGCACTCTATCAGATCTAGTCCCTTAAATCTATTTCTCACTTCCACTGTATAGTCATAAGGGATTTGATTTAGGTCATACCTGAATGGTCTAGTGGTTTTCCCTACTGTCTTCAATTTAAGTCTGAATTTGGCAATAAGGAGTTCATGATCTGAGCCACAGTCAGCTCCTGGTCTTGTTTTTGCTGACTGTATAGAGCTTCTCCATCTTTGGCTGCAAAGAATATAATCAATCTGATTTTGGTGTTGACCATCTGGTGATGTCCATGTGTAGAGTCTTCTCTTGTGTTGTTGGAAGAGGGTGTTTGCTATGACCAGTGCATTTTCTTGGCAAAACTCTTTGCCCTGCTTCATTCTGTATTCCAAGGCCAAATTTGCCTGTTACTCCAGGTGTTTCTTGACTTCCTACTTTTGCATTCCAGTCCCCTATAATGAAAAGGACATCTTTTTTGGGTGTTAGTTCTAAAAGGTCTTGTAGGTCTTCATAGAACTGTTCAACTTCAGCTTCTTCAGCATTACTGGTTGGGGCATAGACTTGGATTACTGTGATATTGAATGGTTTGCCTTGGAAACGAACAGAGATCATTCTGTTGTTTTTGAGATTGCATCCAAGTACTGCATTTCGGAGTCTTCTGTTGACCATGATGACTACTCCATTTCTTCTGAGGGATTCCTGCCCGCAGTAGTAGATATAATGGTCATCTGAGTTAAATTCACCTATTCCAGTCCATTTTAGTTTGCTGATTTCTAGAATGTCGACATTCACTCTTGCCATCTCCTGTTTGACCACTTCCAATTTGCCTTGATTCATGGACCTGACATTCCAGGTTCCTATGCAATATTGCTCTTTACAGCATCGCACCTTGCTTCTATCACCAGTCACATCCACAGCTGGGTATTCTTTTTGCTTTGGCTCCATCCCTTCATTCTTTCGGGAGTTATTTCTCCACTGATCTCCAGTAGCATATTGGGCACCTACTGACCTGGGGAGTTCCTCTTTCAGTATCCTATCATTTTGCCTTTTCATACTGTTCATGGGGTTCTCAAGGCAAGAATACTGAAGTGGTTTGCCATTCCCTTCTCCAGTGGACCACATTCTGTCAGATCTCTCCACCATGACCTGCCTGTCTTGGGTTGCCCCACGGGCATGGCTTAGTTTCATTGAGTTAGACAAGGCTGTTGTCCTAGTGTGATTAGATTGACTAGTTTTCTGTGAGTATGGTTTCAGTGTGTTTGCCCTCTGATGCCCTCTTGCAACACCTACCGTCTTACTTGGGTTTCTCTTACCTTGGGCGTGGGGTATCTCTTCACGGCTGCTCCAGCAAAGCGCAGCCATTGCTCCTTACCTTGGACGAGGGGTATCTCCTCACCACCGCCCTTCCTGACCTTCAACGTGGGATAGCCCCTCTAGGCCCTCCTGTGCCCGTGCAGCCACAGCTCCTTGGACGTGGGCTTGGTCCTCCCGGCCACCGCCCCTGGCCTCGGGCGTGGGGGCGTGGGGTAGCTCCTCTCGGCCATTCTTGCGTTGTCGCAGTATGGTACTCTCGGCTGCTGCCCCTGACCTCAGACGTGGGGTAACTCCTCTTGGCTGCCGCCCTTCGGGCTTGGGGTCCTCCCGGCTTCTGCCCCTGACCTCAGATGTGGGGTGGCTCCTCTCCGCCGCGCTTAGCACGCTGGTCGCAGCCGCCTGCGCTCATCAGGTTAAATTAAATTGTGAATAGTGATCATTAAGACAATGATAAGGTCCATCCTTGTCTGTACCTGGAAGTTTCTTTCCCATAGAGCTTGCTTTCCATGTAGAAAAACTAGATTCTAACTCTAGCTGCTGCTGCTGCTGCTAGGTCACTTCAGTCATGTCCGACTCTGTGTGACCCCATAGATGGCAGCCCACCAGGCTCCCCTGTCCCCTACATCTAATTTCAGACATATTTTAAAGAAACCACTGGGACTTCCCTAGTGGTTCAGTACTAAGACTCTGAGCTCCCAGTGCAGAGGGCCCAGGTTTAATCCCTGATCAAGGAACCAGATCCCACATGCCACAACTAAGAGTTTGCATGCCGCAACTAAAAATCCTGCGTGCCACAACTAAAGATTTCACATGCTGCAGCTACAGATCCCACATCCCTCAACTAAGACCTGGCACAGTCAAACAAATATTTAAAAAAGAGAAGAAACCACTGCTCCCAGGGCGCAAGTTGGTTCAATGTATGCAAATCAATAAATGTGATACACCACATTAACAGAATGAAGATACACCACATTAACAGCTAATCTACAATTATCTCAATAGATGCAGGAAATGCATTTGACAAAATTTGACTTCCTTTCATGACAAAAACTCTCAAAAAATTAGGACGGAAAGTACCTCAACACAATAAAGGCCATAGTTCAGGACAAACTCACAGCTAACATCATACTCAAGAATGAGAAGCTGAAAGTCTTTTCTCTAAGATCAGGAACAAAACAAGAATGCCCACTTTTGACATTCAGCATAATGCTAGTAGTCCTAGCACAGCAATTAGATAAGAAAAGGAAAACATTGATATCTAAATTAGAAAGGAAGAAGTAAAACTATCTGTTTGCAGAGCATATGCTCTTATACATGCAATATCCTAGACTCACCCCCCCCCCCAACAAAAACCATTAGAACTAATGAATGAATTCATTAAAGTTGCAGGATACAAAATCAACATAAAAAGGTCAGTTGCATTTCTACAGACTAACAACAAACTTTCTGAAAAAGAAATCAATCCCATTGACAATAGCATCAAAGAGAATGAAATACTTAAGGATAACTTTAATCAAGGAAGTAAAAGATCTGTATGCTGAAAATTTCATCAATATGCCATTGATGAAAGAAATGGAAAAAGCCACAAAATACATGGAAAAAATCCCATGTGGGAAGAATTAATATTGTCAAAATGTTCATAGTACCCAAAGTGATCTATGGAGTCAATGTAATACCTATCGAAATTCCAATGGCATTTTCCACAGATAGGAAAAAAATCTTAAAATTTGCATAGATCCACAAAAAACTGAATTGTAAAGTCACTGTTGAGAAAGAAGAACAAATTTGGAGGCATCACAATTTCTGATTTCAAACTATATTACAGAGCTATAATAGTCAAAACATGTGGTTCTGGAATAAAAACAGACACATGGACGGAGGAGCCTGGTACGCTGCAGTCCAATGGGGTCACTAAGAGTCGGACACGACTGAGCAACTTCGCTTTCACTTTTCACTTTCATGCATTGGAGAAGGAAATGGCAACCCACTCCAGTGTTCTTGCTTGGAAAATCCCAGGGACAGGGGAGCCTGGTGGGCTGCTGTCTATGGGGTCGCACAGAATCGGACATGACTGAAGCAACTTAGCAGCAGCAGCAGCAACCATAAATAAAAATAAACCCAAATCAGATTAACAACTTAAATGTAAGACCTGCAACTAAAAGTCTCCTAGAAGAAAATATAGAGAAAAAGCCCCTTGACATTGGTCTTGGCAATGATTTTTTTGGCTATGACACTAAAAACACAGGCAACAACATCACCAATAAGCTAGTGGGACTATATGAAACTAAAATCTTCTACACAGCAAAGGAAACAATGGACAAAACGAAAGGCCACCCAGCACCTTCTGGATTTACTCCATGACTGCTTCATCTGTTGATGGTCTTGCTTGGGCTGATCTGTGCTGAATCTAGCTGCCACCAGTGCTGGTGAAAAACAAGTTGGATAAGACCCAAGGGGTCTGCTAGGGACTGCTCCCTCTCCTGCCTGGACACCCCACTCTTCCTTCTTGGCAGTTCCTATGGTGCTGAGTGTCCCAGGGCCCAGGAAATACCCTCAGGAGGCAGCTTTTGGGGGTCTCCTTGTAGCTTCTTGCATGATTCTTGAATCTCATCTTCCTGTCTTATTCCTTCAGCCTTTCTGGGTCACCAGCCAGGCACAGGTGGCTTTGGGAAGCAGGAAGGTATTTAGCTGGGTCTTGAGATGCAGGGAAGGACTAGCAGAGAAGAGGAGGGTGGACATTTCAGGTGGGAAGGTGTCAGAAGTGAGGGCAACATCGGGCTTTGTAACATTTGGTGGAATAGACCACTCAGAGTGTGAATAATGGACACATTTTAGAAATACATTTTAGAGGCCGTGGATAATTTCTGGTGCCCTAGAGCATCATAGAAAAGGATGCATGCTGTTTCCTTATTTTTGTGTGCTTTTGTCTAGGATATGATGGGTACTTCGGTTTAATAATTCAGTGATGAGCTTGGAGATAAAATTGAGCCTGCTTATGAAAACTAGGTCTGTGTTTCCTTGAGGACCATTTTCACAGAATATTATTTTTTGTTTTCTCTCTTTTAAATAGTTGTGCACAATATCCCCAGCCTTCTTCTCGCTTTATTGATTTTCCAGAACGAGAGGACGAGGTGTGACTATAACATAACGTGACTGATTATTTTAGCATATGCACCAGAACTTATACAGCCAAATGAATTTTGTGACCTTCAAAGGCATTTTCCTGATAGGCTGAAACCTTACTGCAGATATGCCATATCAGAAAACACCTTCTTAGCACTTTTCTCTGTTAACGGTCCTCGGTGTGTGAGTGCAGTCTTTCGACCACCCTCAAGGCACAAATCATTGTCTTTGTTGAGAACGGATTGATTTTTTAAAAAACAGCCCAAATTTTGGCAACTAGGCGATTAGACTGGGTAATATTATTTTTAATCCCAAGAAAAATGTGATCATAAAATAATAAGCCTTGCTGTCCTTACCGGGAAGTTTATGAGCCATTTCTGGAAGCCAGGGGATTCTGTTGGGCCATACTCACTGAACATATGAGTTGCTCTTAGTCAAGCTTAGTTTCACTTTAAAGTCAACAGCAGCAATCATCTTAGCGCTTATGGTCATACATCGTTTTATCTTGTAAGGAATTCAGGCTTCTGGAATTGGTAGCATTGACTCTTTGGGCAGAGATGAAAGAAGCAGCTCATTCACTCTATTAACAAAGCAGACCATCCGATTTGTGTTTGTGCCTTACTGAGCTGTTTGCTGCTCCCCTCCTGGGAGCGCAGTGGTTCTTCCAGAAATAAAACTACTGCACGGACCCTCCCCTTCACCCCCGAACATCATGATCCCAACCAACCAAACAGGCTGCCGTTTGCCTTTGAAGGCAAGGGCCTCATCTTTGGGAACCTGAACCGTGTGGCAGGGACTTGTTTCTGCTGGCCAAAAGGACACACATCTGCACAAGAGGGCGAGACTTTGGGGAGAGCGGGGATGGGGGCAGGTATCATGCAGCTAATGACTGGCACTTCAGCAAGGAAGGGCCACCCTTGTCCCTGGCTTACCAGAAATACGTGATGCTGCACAGTGTCCCGGGGGCTGGGGGACACAAGGCGCATCAGCTGAGAGGGGCGACCCCCGGAGCCCTGCTGTCTCCCAGTCCTCACCCCCACCCTACCCGGACAGAGCCGAGAGCTGGGCGACCCTGCAGAGCCACCTCAAGGCCCCAGGTGGTCTTGCGAAGACGTGTTTGCTTTCACCACAGCAGACGGCAGTTCCTGAGCGTGGCCCCAGAAAAAGGATGGTCCCCTCTTTTTTTGGCTCAAAGGTTTCTGGGAAAATGGTGTCAGAGAGTGAAGGCAAGGCCAACTGCTACCGATAATGGCTTCAACCAAAACCCTGCTTCCCAAGCTCTGCCCAGACTCCCAGCAAGAGCCAGCGCTGGGCACCAAACTCTGCGGCTGCCTCTGCCCTCTGAGCCGGGAAGTATGCCAAGTTGCTCCTGAATCGCCTTCCTCTACACACAATCCGCCCCTTCTCGCCACACTCTGCACATCGCAGTCCCCGCTGCCTGACGCCCTTGCCTCTCTGTTAAAGGAAATCCAACCCATCCCTCAAAACCTTGTCTAAACACTGCCTTCCTGAAGGTCTCCTTAGCCAGGCCAGCCATCAACGAGCCTGGCTTCCTCTGAATTCCACTTTCTGTCTCTACTGCGGTCTTGGCACTCGCTTTACTATTCTATTGTTCATGCCTGTGTCCTATTTCCTGGCCTGACAAGGCCCTGAGGGCAGGGGATGAATCTTAAACCCATGAGTGCCTTGTGCAGAGTAGCTGCTCAGTAAACTTTAATGACTGTACATACGCATGGCATGGCTTCTAAATGATCGCTGTCGCGTGTGTGTGTGAGTATCTGTGTGTGCTCTGATTACACTAGTGTCAGCATGACCTCAACACCTGGCAGAATTCCTGGCACCCAGGTCATTGAAAGAGTACATTCCTTCTTTGTTCATACACTCACCGACTGCTGAAGGCTTTCCAGGCCGCGTGCTGGTTCTACCTCATTGATGGGCTATGGATCACTTGACCACGAACTCAGATCAAGTAATTATCACATTAGAAATAGAGGAGCAAAGCTCTGATGCAAAAGTAGGAGATGGGATGGAAGGCAGGACCCAGCCATTTAGAAGATGAGGTATGTGGGGAGCACAGAATACCTGCTGTGTGGGCAGGGTATCCTGACCACAGTGTGGGGGAGGGGAGGTCCAGCCTCCAGCAGAGGCATCAAAGGACAAGCCCTTCATCCTTCACTGTTTTATTAACCGCTAATCCCCATAGTTCAAAGCAACGCTATCTAAACTCTTCACCACCGTCTTTGTTTATATTATTTCCCCATAGGTCTCGTGTTCTATTGTCCAAACAATGATGTATATTTAAGTAATGATTGATTTATTTTCTCATTTTAATTACTCGAAGACAAGCTGATGGAAACGCTGCCAATGAGAATAGTGATCAATGAGAGAACCGGCATTCGTATACCCAGTTATAATTCTACTCCAAAGCAAAGAAACTTGACATTTTTGTTAACCTGCACAATCTGATTGTCAATAGAGGCACAATTTCCATTGAGGCTCTTTGAAATGCTGAAAATATCTCACGTACCCCCTTCCTATCTCTACAAATCAATAGGCATCTGGGAACCCCAGGCTGTAAGCATTGTGAAGGATAGTCAGCTATACATTTGATGGTTTGAGTGCTATCTGTACATAGAGTAACTGAAATTGGTAGCATCGTCTCAAGATATAAGGGACGATAGAAGGAGGTAATTCGGCAGTTCTCAGGAGAAATATGGCACCGTGCGAGTCAGCAAGGCCTTTCTAGTTGAGGGCAGGTACACTTTTCCCCTAGAGGAGCTTGGGTACATCCATCCTTGCCAGATTTTTCACTGATAAGAGAGGGCTGACCATCCATGGCTCTCCGAATATGGCATCTTCTCCACCCAAACCCCCAGGCCAGCTCTCCCTCACCTGGATAGTCAACCCAGTCCGGTTTCTTAAGTGGTCCTTGAAACATTCTTTTCCCTCTATCTGCTCTTCTACTCCTGGAGTTGTGGATTTCAAGAGCATCTGGAAATAAGCACCCATTTTGTTTCCCTGTCTCTTGTCTTGTGCCCCTCAAAATTGTCCTTCACATCTGCAGCCCAAAGAACAACCAGCCTCTCACCGCTGGGGCAGAAAGCCCTCCCATGGCCCTCCCTGCCTGCAGAATTGGTCTCCTTGGCTGGCACAGGAGGCCCTGTCCAACCTGGTTGCCTCCTCACCTGCCGCTTTGCTCTCTGGTCCCTTTGTTCCTTCCACACACCATGTTGTATGCCGTTCATTTCCTCCCCTCTCCTGGGATGCTCTTGATTCCTTCATTCTGGTGAGAGCCCTGCATCCCTGTGATCTTGGCCCCACCACACCTGGTGCCTTCTCTCTCTCGAACCACTTCCCTGGCTCCCCTGTTAGAAGATAAGCAGGACTGGATCTTAGGTGCCCAGCACTGTGCTTGTACATCTCTTTTGGGTAATAGACACTTAGTTATTTGCTGACATAGTTGAATTAAGAGGGACAGTATATAGGATTTTGTGTGGCACATGCTTGGCATATATAGACACAAATTCATGTTGTTCTTTGCAGCTATGAATATCCTCATAGAGAATTTCCATTTATTTCTAAATGCATATCACTGCAACCAAGCTGCCACCCTCACTTGTTATATAACAGAATTTCACTGCATTGAACTCTGGATCTCAGTGAAGGATTTCATCTCTATAATTCAGGTGTCACTGGGCTGTGGGTTGAAGTTCATCTCTGTACAGTGTATGAAGGATTGCTAAACAAAATCTTGCTGCAAAGGTGACTTTTGAACCTCTTTAGGAAAACAAACTATTCTCAAGCACTTTCACCGATGTTAGTTCATCAACACTGCTTTTAGAAACACACTAAAAATATTTCACTCTTGGCTGCCTTTCCTCCATGTATATAATGTCCTAGAGCTTGGGCTTTGAAATTTGATTGCCTGGATTCACGTCTTGGTTAGTTTTGTGATCTTAAGGAAGTTGGTAAGGTGACTGTGCCTCAGATTCCCCCACTGTTAAACAGGGATAATAACAGTGCTCACCTCATAGCATGTTGGAAGGATTATATGAGTAGACTTGGAGCAGTGCTGGGCACGGTTAACATTCAGTAAGTGTTAGCTATTGTTGCTGTTTAGTTTCTAAGTCGTGTCCAACTCTTTCGCAACCCCATGGACTGTAGCCCACCAGGATCCTCTGTCCTTGGAATTCTCCAGGCAAGAATACTGGAGTGGGTTGCCATTCCCTCCTCCAGGGAATCTTCCCGACCCAGGGATCAAACCTGGATCTCCTGCTTGGCAGGTGGATTCTTCACCACTGGGAAGGTTGATATTAGTCAGCATGTGTTAAATGAATGACCCCAAACTTAGTGAACAGAACACAGGAAGATGTGGATTAGCTGTTTGTGTTTACAAAGCACTACTGCATATTTCTTTTCCATGGGGATGGTCTTGATCCCTGTCTCCTGTACAATGTCACGAACCTCATTCCATAGTTCATCAGGCACTCTATCTATCAGATCTAGGCCCTTAAATCTATTTCTCACTTCCACTGTATAGTCATAAGGGATTTGATTTAGGTCATACCTGAATGGTCTAGTGGTTTTCCCTACTGTCTTCAATTTAAATCTGAATTTGGCAATAAGGAGTTCATGATCTGAGCCACAGTCAGCTTCTGGTCTTGTTTTTTGCTGACTGTATAGAGCTTCTCCATCTTTGGCTGCAAAGAATATAATCAATCTGATTTCGGTGTTGACCATCTGGTGATGTCCATGTGTAGAGTCTTCTCTTGTGTTGTTGGAAGAGGGTGTTTGCTATGACCAGTGCATTTTCTTGGCAAAACTCTTTGCCCTGCTTCATTCCATATTCCAAGGCCAAATTTGCCTGTTACTCCAGGTGTTTCTTGACTTCCTACTTTTGCATTCCAGTCCCCTATAATGAAAAGGACATCTTTTTTGGGTGTTAGTTCTAAAAGGTCTTGTAGGTCTTCATAGAACTGTTCAGCTTCTTCAGCATTACTGGTTGGGGCATAGACTTGGATTACTGTGATATTGAATGGTTTGCCTTGGAAACGAACAGAGATCATTCTGTTGTTTTTGAGATTGCATCCAAGTACTGCATTTCGGAGTCTTCTGTTGACCATGATGACTACTCCATTTCTTCTGAGGGATTCCTGCCCGCAGTAGTAGATATAATGGTCATCTGAGTTAAATTCACCCATTCCAGTCCATTTTAGTTCGCTGATTCCTAGAATGTCGACATTCACTCTTGCCATCTCCTGTTTGACCACTTCCAATTTGCCTTGATTCATGGACCTGACATTCCAGGTTCCTATGCAATATTGCTCTTTACAGCATCGCACCTTGCTTCTATCACCAGTCACATCCACAGCTGGGTATTCTTTTTGCTTTGGCTCCATCCCTTCATTCTTTCGGGAGTTATTTCTCCACTGATCTCCAGTAGCATATTGGGCCCCTACTGACCTGGGGAGTTCGTCTTACAGTATCCTATCATTTTGCCTTTTTCATACTGTTCATGGGGTTCTCAAGGCAAGAATACTGAAGTGGTTTGCCATTCCCTTCTCCAGTGGACCACATTCAACCAAAATGGCTGTCTGAGGAGGCCTTACAAATAGCTCTGAAAAGAAGAGAAGCTAAAAGCAAAGGAGAAGAGGAAAGATATAAGCATCTGAATGCAGAGTTCCAGAGAATAGCAAGAAGAGATAAGAAAGCCGACCTCAGCACTCAGTGCAAAGAAATAGAGGAAAACAAGAGAATGGGAAAGACTAGAGATCTCTTCAAGAAAATTGGAGATACCAAGGGAACATTTCATGCAAAGATGAGCTCAATAAAGGACAGAAATGGTATGGACCTAACAGAAGCAGAAGATATTAAGAAGAGATGGCAAGAATACACAGAAGAACTGTACAAAAAAGATCTTCATGACCAAGACAATCACGATGGTGTGATCACTGACACATCAGTGATCCTGGAATTAGAGCCAGACATCCTGGAATGTGAAGTCAAGTGGGCCTTAGAAAGTATCACTATGAACAAAGCTAGTGGAGGTGATGGAATTCCAGTTAAGGAATTTCAAATCCTGAAAGATGATGCTGTGAAAGTGCTGCACTCAATAAACCAGCAAATTTGGAAAACTCAGCAGTGGCCACAGGACTGGAAAAGGTCAGTTTTCATTCCAATCCCAAAGAAAGGCAATGCCAAAGAATGCTCAAACTACTGCACAATTGCACTCATCTCACACACTAGTAAAGTAATGCTCAAAATTCTCTAAGCCAGGCTTCAGCAATACATGAACCGTGAACTTCCAGATGTTCAAGCTGGTTTTAGAAAAGGCAGAGGAACCAGAGATCAAATTGCCAATATCTGCTGGATCATGGAAAAAGCAAGAGAGTTCCAGAAAAACATCTATTTCTGCTTTATTGACTATGCCAAAGCCTTTGACTGTGTGGATCACAATAAACTGTGGAAAATTCTGAAAGAGATGGGAATACCAGACCACCTGATCTGCCTCTTGAGAAATTTGTATGCAGGTCAGGAAGCAACAGTTAGAACTGGACATGGAACAACAGACTGGTTCCAAATAGGAAAAGGAGTACGTCAAGGCTGTATATTGTCACCCTGCTTATTTAACTTCTATGCAGAGTACAACATGAGAAACGCTGGGCTGGAAGAAGCACAAGCTGGAATCAAGATTGCTGGGAGAAATATCAATAACCTCAGATATGCAGATGACACCACCCTTATGGCAGAAAGTGAAGAAGAACTAAAGAGCCTCTTGATGAAAGTGAAAGAGGGGAGTGAAAAAGTTGGCTTAAAAAAAAAAAAAGTTGGCTTAAAGCTCAACATTCAGAAAACGAAGATCATGGAATCTGGTCCCATCACTTCATGGGAAATAAATGGGGAAATGGCGGAAACAGTGTCAGACTTTATTTTTTAGGGGCTCCAAAAATAACTGCAGATGGTGACTGCAGCCATGAAATTAAAAGACGCTTACTCCTTGGAAGGAAAGTTATGACCAACCTAGATAGCATATTCAAAAGCAGAGACATTACTTTGCCAACAAAGGTCTGTCTAGTCAAGACTATGGTTTTTCCAGTGATCATGTATGGATGTGAAAGCTGGACTGTGAAGAAAGCTGAGCACTGAAGAATTGAAGCTTTTGAACTGTGGTGTTGGAGAAGACTCTTGAGAGTCCCTTGGACTGCAAGGAGATCCAACCAGTCCATTCTGAAGGAGATCAGCCCTGGGATTTCTTTGGAAGGAATGATGCTAAAGCTGAAACTCCAGTACTTTGGCCACCTCATGCGCAGAGTTGACTCATTGGAAAAGACTCTGATGCTGGGAGGGATTGGGGGCAGGAGGAGAAGGGGATGACAGAGGATGAGATGGCTGGATGGCATCACTGACTTGATGGACATGAGTCTGAGTGAACTCCGGGAGTTGGTGATGGACAGGGAGGCCTGGCGTGCTGGGATTCATGGGGTCACAAAGAGTTGGACATGACCGAGCGACTGAACTGAACTGAACTGAACTGCATACTTCAAAGAATTCACTGCCAGAATTAGCCAGGTGGTGCTAGCAGTAAAGAACCCCCTGCCAATGCAGGAGACCTAAGAGACATGGGTTTGATCCCTGGATTGGGAAGATCCCCTGGAGAAGAAATGGCAACCCACTCCAGTATTCTTGCCTGGAGAATCCCATGGACAGAGGAGCCTGGTGGGCTACAGTGTATAGGGTTGCACAGAGTTGGACACGACTGAAGCAACTTAACACACATGTAAACACCCCATTATTAACTGCAGGCTTGGACTCAATAATAATCTCATAGGTCCTAGGTTTTTATTTATTTTTTTTAAAACACCATTTGGAATTCTCATATGAACTTGAGAACTGCATTGAAGTGAAAAGTAAACAGAAGTAAAGTTCAACCAAGTGGCCTCATTTTGAATGATTCTGGGCTTATACCATTAGGGAGCCTCTGATCTTGCGCAAGGTAGATGAGGTTTAAAAAATAACTACTGGATTTAGCAGCTAAGAAGTTTTAGGTGATGTTGGAATTGGGGGTGGTGAGAACAGAAGCCAGAATGCAGCAGGCTTAGAAGTGATTGGGAAAGAAGGTCGCCAAGGAGGAGGGGGTGCCCTTTCTCTCAAGAAGAAGATCTGGAACGTCAGCTGCCATTCTGAGCTTCAGTTTCCAGTGGTAAAGCAGAGACAGTCATCCTTTTCCTGTATCCTTGACAGGAGTATGAATACTTTGCTAATAAATTTTACATCAATATATATTATTATTAGCCTATTGATGCAACCGTTTGTCTCTTAGCTGTAGGCTTCCCTGGTGGCTCAGATGGTAAAGAATCTGCCTGCATTGTATGAGACTAGGGTTCGATCCCTGGGTTGGGAAGATCCCCTGGAGGAGGGAATGGCAACCCACTCCAGTATTCTTGCCTGGAGAATTCCATGGACAGAGGAGCCTGGAGGGCTACAGTCTATAAAGTCACAAAGAGTTGACCTGGCTAACACTTTCACTTTCACTTGTAGGTTTTTAAACTTAAAAAAAAAAAAAAAATCTGTTTCTTGAAAAGTGCTCTATGAAGCTTTAAACTCAATTTGCTTTTCAGAAAATTTTCAAATTTTCCCATGACAAAATTTACATTTATCCTCTGATTTGAGCAATAACAGCACAATTCTGTTGGGTTAGCCAAAAAAAGTTCATTTGGACTTTTCTGTAACATTTTACTGAAAAACCCAAATGAACTTTTGACCAATACAATATTTTTCATTTGGCCTTTGTTTTGCTTGTTGACGCTTACCTTGTCCTTGGGTTTGAGAACTTGACATGTAAACGATGCATAGCAAATAAATCCTAGTAAGTTCTCACTCGAGTCTCTCTCATAGACCAGACTTCTGGTTTTCTGCACACTCTGGTCCAAGACCCTGCCTTCATTTTGCCTTTATTATGACACTGGAAACGTATTTTTGCAAGTTCAATTCTCTCCCATCTTAAAGCATACAAGTAAGCCAGCCAACCAGCAACCACCTCTTCTTGGACCATGTATTCCACCCTCACCTCTGCTCCATCCCACCCTTCTCTTTCCAGAGAAGACCCCACACTCCTCGCTTTCTCACTTCCCATTTACCCTCTGCTCCATTGTCCACTGAAAGGACTCTCTCCAAGGCTACCACTAACTCCTTGGTTCCTAAACAGAATTCACATTTCTGTCCTTGTCTTTCTTTAGTGCTTTGCAGTATTTGACTCTGATATGCTTAGTCCCTTACTCTTGGGTTCACAATAGGAATCTCAGTTGTATAGTTGTGCAGAAAAGCCTGAGCACCTTGAATATAGTCCAATGGCTTCATTTTACAGATGAGGAAATGAAGGTCAAGAGAAGTTACATGAATTGACCTCTATCAGTCAGCTAGTGCTGCAATAACATTGTGTAACAAACCACCCCAAACCCTTCCGCAAACAACAACATTAACTTTTCTCATGGTCTGGATGTTGGCTGGGGGAGCTATGTTCCAGGTTGTGGGTGGGGTTCATATCTGCTCCACATGGGTTTGTAATGGGGCACAGGCTGAAGAGGATACTTCAGGAAAGTTCTACTTCTGGTAGATCATAGGAATGCAAGAAACACAAGAGGAGGAAATTCCCTGGTGGTCCAGTGGTTAGGACTCTGTGCTTCCACCGCAGGGGTTCAGTCCTTGGCTGGGGAACTAAGATCCCATAAGCCCATGTGACATGGCAAAAAAAAAAAAAATGCTAGAGGAAATAAGCAATGTCTCTTCAGGGCTCAGCCTTAAAGTGGCTGAATGTAACTTCTGCCTATATTTTTTGGTTAAAGCAAATCCCATGCGAAAGCCTAACATGAATGAGGTGAGGAAGAAGACTCCACTGAAGTGGGAGGTATTGATACTTCAGAGAATCAACATTTTCCCTGATGATATAGAATTTTGATAAAGAGGTAGGAGGGGGGGTGATGAGTTGGGAGGAATGATTCAGTCTACCACATGCCCAGAGATCACCCATGTGGATTCTGAGCTCTGACAAAGGAGAAAGAGGACATGAGTGAGTAGACACAACAAAAGAAGAGACAAAGATAAAAACAAACAGAGCGAGCAAAACAAAAACGTAGAGCTAATGGAAGTTTGGATTTTTATTGTAAACGACAACAATGATGTTTTCTGGAAAAAGAACAGACATGGATGGGAAGTTGGACAGGACTCCAAGGTGGTGAGTCACAGTAGGTCTTGGCTGTGAGGAGCTAGCTCCAGGAGGGCTGAAGCAGGGTCGTGCGCCCTGTGCAGGGGCTCAGCTTAAACCTTGACTGAGCCTAGGGGTGAACCCAAGAATTTCTAGCTGAATAAGCGATGGAGATCAGGAACTGACCAATGATGGAGCTACAGCTCACCCTGAGAAGGGTAAATACTGATTCAGGGATGGGGTGGGGAAGAGAGTAGCTGCTACATAGAGGATCCGACTTGAGTTTGAAAAAGCAGGATTGAAGGGGAACATTTCTGAAGTACTCTGGAAGCCTGAAAGCTGAAAGTCTGCTGTGTTCACTATAACAACCAGGGGACATTCTTGTAGATTGTTAGCTCCATTGTTTGGGACAAATGCATTGTTTTATACATGGCAATACATTTATGTAAGACGTTATGCCAAGACATGGCTACAGCTGGAAACAAACAGCTCCAGAATTACTATAAATATTCTCATGGATGCTGGGGCCCTACTGAGTTAAAGAAAAAAATATGTTTTAGGATAATCACTTGCCCTTCCAGAAAATTTCCTGTGGTGCTGGCTAGAGGCTGAAAGGAGAAAGGGTGTGTCTCAGCATCACAAGGCCTATGAGACAAGGTGAACTGAACTTGGGCTCTGAAAGATCAAAAGAGCCTGTGACAGGCTCTTTTGAACGTTCTGCTCTAGGAAGTTATTGGTAAGTCTCAACAGGGAGGTACTCTTGCGATCCAAAATCAGCCATCAATTTCATTTCCTTTTTTTCCTATAAAAAGGGTATGCTGACTCAAACAACTAAAATGTAGATTAGTTAGCATACTAATAATAAGACCAAAAAATCCCCAGTAGACAAAAATCCCCATTAAAAAAACAAACAAACAAACAAACAAACCAAAGCCCAACATTCAGTGAGCCAGGAAAAAAATGTTTTTGAATTAGCATTTTCTTTCATGAGGGTCAGTTTCTTTCCATGTCACCTCTTCTGCCTCCAGGGTGGACGAGAAGACCTGTCCCCATCCTCCTACCCACATGTTGGCACGGCTGGTGACAGCTCTGATGGTCTTTATACTGGATTGAGTAGCGTTAGTGTTCCCCCACCCTCCCCAAATTCACAGTCACTTGGCACCTCCAAATAAGACCTTCATTGGAGACAGTGTCTTTATAGAGTCAATCAAGTTGAATGCTAGTGAGTCCTAATCCAAGACTGATGTCTTGTTATGAGGGGATCTGGACACAGAGACACGCAGAGTGGAGGTGATGTGAATATATAGACACATGAGAACACCACGTGAGGATGGAGGCAGAGACTAGAGTGATATGTCTGCACAGCAACCCCAAGGATTGCTAACAACCACCAGAAGTGAGGAAGAGCCGGGGAGGGGCTTCCCTTAGACCCTCAGGGTGGGCAAGGCCCTGCCGACTTCTTGATTTCAGACTTCCAACCTCCAGAACTGGGAGAGAGTAAATGTCGGTTGTTGTAAGTCCCCAGTTTGTGGTACGATGTTATGGTAGCCCTTGGAGATGACTGTGGTCTCCTTCCCCTCATTGGCCTTGCTGATCCAGAACAGACCAGTCAAAGGCCTGGCTAGAGGCTCAGGCCCTTCAGTCAGACAGACTAGGATTAGGCTGCAGGCTGGCCACTGACCAGTGAGCTCAAAGTCTCAGTTTCCCCATCTATACGATGGACATAACAAGAATGTTGGGGGAGATTAAAGGCTGCCATGTTTATAAAGTATTGAGTACAATGCCTGGCCCATAGCACATGTTTAGTAAATGTTAGCTGCTATTAGCCATTGGTTTTCATCTTTCAAACTTTCAGTGTGAAGTTTTCCTGATTTTACTATTTTGGTAAAAGCCAAGTGGACATCTATTCCTTTGGGGATGTACCATGGCATCTAGCTCAGGGTTCACACTAAAAGTATCTTTATGGAATGAAGAATGGAACAACTACATCTCATCATAGAAGGAAATGGCTTACAGGCTTCATGAGGTTTAGTAATCCGCTAAAAAGTCCAAGAAGAAGGATGTATTTTTATCAAATTAGGTTATGAAAGTTTGAGGCTTCCATTATGGGCGCTCTCTCTCCCCTGAGTTGCTTGTTTGGGGGGAAGCCAGCTGTCATGTTGGGCTGCCTGGTGAAAGGCCCACAAGATGAAGCCTGCCAACAGCTACATAAGGGGACATGAATGTGATTCTCTAGGCCCAGGCAAACTTTAGATCACTGTAGTCTCAGCTGACAGCTTGACTTACCCTTATGAAAAACCCTCACCCCTAACTGCTCAGGTAACACACTCCCAGGTTCCCGGAAACTGTGTAAGATGATAAATGTCTGTTGTTTTAAGCCACTTAGGTGTTGAGGCTAATTTGTTACACAGCACTAGATAACCAGTACAGGTGCTGAGATAAGAATGGCCAGGATGAGCCAGGGCTGAGACCAGGGACTGTAATGGGAGACTAAACATAGGAGGCAGAGAAGAGGTCAGACCCAGATGGGTTGGACATGGAGATGAGCAGGCAGGTTCTGTGGGTCTGTGCCTCTGGTCCAGAGCCCAGGGCAGATAAGAGACAACCACATCACTGAGCAGAAGGCAATGAGATCTTGGTGATCTTAGACTAGAGTATCGCCTTCTGACATAATGTTACACAATTCCCAGTTGGACCTTCAGTTGATCACTGTAGCGATGAGGTGATCAAAGATCAATGAGTGAATTTGTCCAGAATTAAGTCAATACAAAGATTTGGGGATTCCAGTAACAAACAACATGCAATGGGATTATAAATATTTTTGAAACACTCACAATATTCTTTTGTTATTTTGATGGCCTTAGCTCTTTAAGTTGTCCGCCAAGCTGGGAGGCAGAATTAAGTTTCCTAGGCCTGTTCCAGGCTGTTGGGCAGGTCATGGTACAATAGAAAGTTAAAGATATTGCCTGGGTTTATAAAGACATACCTCACATCCAATTGGCAAATGTTTTCTGAATGCTTACTAAGCTCATTATAAAAGAGCTTAGAGTCATTCTGTACACCTAGTACAAGTACCCACTGCTCCTTATCCCACCTGTGATTACTCATGAATATGAAAACCCAATGGATCAAAAAGCACTTCCTCTATTCTTTGCACAGGCCAGGTCTCCCCTTTGAATTGACCTTTGTCTCAAGTCTTGGAGCCCTGCTGACTCAGTGGCAATCACTTGAAATTCAAGGGATAACAGGATGCCGTGAATAGCATCTGCTTTTTCACCAGGAAGTCAGAGTCCTTACTCTACAGAAGCGAGCAAAGCTTCCTGCAGCCCGTTTTGTCGAAAGGTTGAGCTCTAGGTAATTTGCTGCTCTTCAAATCCAAAATGAGAGACAGAGGCTGCTAGCTAAGGGCACAGGCTCAGAGCCAGACAGCCTGGGTTCATACGTCAGCTCCACTTCTTCCTAGCTGTGCAGCCTTGGGTGAATGACTTAATCTCTCTGAGCCTCGCTTTTCCCATCTGCAAAATGATGATCATAATAACACCTCCCACACAGAGTAGGGAGAGGAATAAATGAGTTGATGTATAAAGTACTTAGAATGGCTCCTGGCCCCTAGAAATAGTCTCATTATGGTGATTAATAGGCTATTATTATGCAGGATATGGAGGCAAAAGTAGCCCCCTCTGCCCTCTCTGGGCTCAAATGTCATTGTCTGTTGGGGTTCACTCAAGGCAGATGTCTCTCTTTCACAACATGCAAAGGGTTCTTCAAGGACTTCATGAAAACAAAAGGATTAACTACAGATGACTAAGCCCACATGATGGAAACAGAACCAGGTACAGTAAATAATGACCTTAGGCAGGATTATATTCCTACAAACAATACACCGAGTTCTTTGGCTCTCGGTCTACAATCCCTCTACCACAAGGGAGCCAGTGGCCAAGGACAATGTCTCCATGTGCCCAGGATAATCTGGATGGGCTCCTGGAGGAGGCAGCCCTCAAGCAGAGACTTGAAGAATTCAGGACTTGCCAGGTGGAGAAAGAAGATCGGTATACCAGGCAGAGAAGAGTGTGCTGGGACCAGGGTGAGATAAACAGGTACCGGGGACACAAGATTTAAGGAGGCACTCACTCTCAGGGCCATGTGAGAGCAGGGTCAGCATCTGCACACCGCTGGGATTGAGCGCCTCCTTTAGTTTTGTATCCTAAATGCCTCTGTTGTGTCACCTTAGTCCTGGCCCTGGACTAGAGCCTGGGTCAGAGCCTGGAAAGAAATGTCTATAACCAGAAATGTCCAAGTCATGAAAGATGGCTTGAGGACAGAGGTCACTTGGAGTGAGCCTGAGAAGTCAGGCTGGGGTGAGATCATAAAAGGTCTTATGCTCCAAATAAAAGAATTTACAGTTGGTCTAAAAGTGACAGGGAGCCAGTGAAGAATTCTCAACTGATCTACAACATGATCAGGTTTTCCTGTTAGCAGGATTCTTCGGGCATTGGCATGAACGGCAGATTGGTGGATGAGGGAATAAGCAGATTAGGAGGCCAATTCAGGACTCCGCTGAAGAGTCCATGCCCAGGGGAAAGACAACGACGGCCTGAAACAGGGCAGTGCCAGTTAGAAAACTCACTGAGCGTTCTCGAGAGAGCTGGTTTGAAGGGAGAATTGACAGTCCATGGTGACTGAGGGCAGATGAGGGTTAACGGCAAGAGTCAAAAATGGCACAGTTTAGAGACTTCCCTGGTAGTCCTGTGGTGAACAATCGCCTGCCAATGCAGAGGAAGTGGGTTCGACCCCTGGTCCAGGAAGATCCCATATGCCATGGGGCAACGAAGCCAGTGTGTCGCAACTACTGAAGACTACACCCTAGAGCTCACGCTCCTCAACCAGAGAAGCCACGGCGATGAGAAGCTGGCAGGCCACAAACTAGAGAGTAGGCCCTGCTCGCCGCAACTAGAGAAAGCCCCTGCACAGCGGTGAAGACAGAGTGAAGCAACAAAGTATAAATAAATGAATAAAAATGCTTTCCAAATGGCACAGTTTAGAAGACACAGGAGCTATTAGGTAAGATAGAAGTATACCGAAGGCAGTTAGCAGGCTTCCCCAAGTCCAAGGGAGACCTCCCCACACCCCTCCCTATTGGTTTTCCATAGGATACAGTCTCTTGGGGTCAGACATGTCTTACCCTCCGGATGGTACCCACACTCTCTTAGCATCACCGACCTGAGCTGAGCCACTTCCAGACCCCATTGGCTTTCCAAGCAGTCTTAAGGTTCTCAAAGTCCTTTTAAAGACAACCACGCAGCTGGGCTCACATCGACACTCCGCCACGCCCAGCCACCCATTCTGGATGTGTTGACCCCCAGGGCGCTGACCTGCCCCATATGACCCGGCCAGGGGCTCTGGGAGGTGGAGGGAGGAGGGGGATGAGGGAGGAGGGGGATAAGGGAGGAGGGGGCTGGGGGAGTGAGGGTCTGTCCAGAGGCTGGGAGTCTTCAGCCACCTGTGAAGAGCCTTGTGAGAGATGACGTAGATCAGAAAGGCAGCCGGAGGGCAGCTGGGTTTGGAGGCAGTGTCCGGAAAGGCAGAGGCAGCAATGCTGGGAAAGGAGGGCAGTGTTCAGGGGCCAAGCCCGGGGCAGGGGAAGTACTAGGGCTGCGGGACTGCCCGCGGAGGCAACCCTGGGACTGATTTCCTCTGACCCTGCCACAGGCGCACACGCTGACCTTGTGGTCCACTGAAGCCCTCGGATCTTCTTCTATGAACTCGAATGATGCCAGGTCTCCTGCCCTCCCTGCGCTTGAGAAGTCTGGAGAATGCTGGTTCTGCACACATTTCTCCATGTTCTCATAAAAATCAAGGGAGTAAAAGAGCAAGTCTGAGCTCTTTGAAACATTAATTAAAGACACCATCGTTTCCTTATTTCACGGAGGGTTGCTACCCCATTTGGGATTATTAGCAAAGCCAGACAGCCTTTGTTGTGCTTGACAAAGTGATTAATTCAGACTCTAGGTGAGTCTTGGTTTTCTCAACATCTTTTGATGTGCTAAGATTCCCCAGCGAGGCAAAAAACATCATCAATTACTTAAACAAGCCATTACCTTGAGAGCACAATTACCAGTGAGGCCCAATCTACTAATTGGCAGATGAAGGGAGAGAAATGAACCTGGGCTGTGCCCTGGACCCTTACCTGTCCAGCAGGAGTAAGAGTCCTTTCAATTGTGTCATGGCAGTGCTCCCACTGATCTGAGACTGCCTAGAAATTTTTCCATCTCCACGAAAATTTATCTTGGGCCACTCAAGTCTTGGGAAGCCAGAAGCTTCCCATCCGAGAACTGCATTCTCATGGGCGAAGTTGTAGGCCTCAGCACAATGGGAATGCAGAAGCGTTCACAGAAGTAAACTTCTTGTTTGAAGGGAGCTGGGAAAAAATTCTTTGGCTTGCTCTTTTCCTCGAAAGTCACAAGTTCTCCAGCTCCTGGGGCAAGCAGGGTGGCGGGGTCTTCTGCAGAATGCTACATCTGAGTGGACAATCTCTGACACATAAGGAATTCAAGGCCTAAATAAAAGAGGCAGGTTTTCACTGTAAAACATAAACATATAAAATTAAATTTATAAATTCAAGTAGAGTGTAATACACTTAAATATATTTTATTTTAGAAATACTTACTATAAATATACCTTTTAACACACTAGGTCATGACTGTTTTTTTCCCTCTCCTCGCTAGAAGAGAGGTTTAGGGGGAGATCTTTTTCTGTATTTGTATATGTCATTGGTTTTTCCGAATGGGCAGGGGGAGCTCAGTCTAGTTAAATTCAGTCAAATAACCAATACATAAAAAAATCCAGAAGTGTTCCATAAAATATCAGCCACTGTACCGGCCTTGTCACACAATTCAATTGTTCTGTCCTATTTTTTGGAGAAGGCAATGGCACCCCACTCCAGTACTTTGCCTGGAAAATCCCATGGATGGAGGAGCCTGGTAGGCTGTAGTCCATGGGGTCACTAAGAGTTGGACACGACTAAGCAACTTCACTTTTACTTTTCACTTTCATGCATCGGAGAAGGAAATGGCAACCCACTCCAGTGTTCTTGCCTGGAGAATCCCAGGGACAGGGGAGCCTGGTGGGCTGCCATCTATGAGGTCATACTAGGTCGGACACGACTGAAGTGACTTAGCAGCAGCAGTCCTATTTTTAAAATAGAAAGATGGGTCTCATGCGTGTTCATATTGTGAAACTACTTTGGGTACTACCTCGATCGTTCTTCTCCTCTAATTCTCACTGGCACGAAAGGGCAAGGCGCCTCTCAGAATTCTTCCATGAGAAGTGGTGGAGAACTGGTGGGGGGCAGTGCGAAGGCAGAGGCGGAGGCTGCACCGAGGCCTCACTCTGAGACCCCCTCCCTGCTTAACCACCATCTCCCACTCAGCTCCACTTTCTTCCTTAATTCCCGAAGACGTCAGCTGGGTGGGGCCGGGCACCGGAAGGCACACCTGGGGAAGCAGAGCGCATAGTGCCCAGGGCTTCCTCTATAGGAACCCCCAGAACTGGCTCTTCCCAGGGTGGGGGGCCCCCTGGGACACCCTCCTCTCCAAGCAGCAGCGTCTCCCAGCTCCTTCACCCGCTATGAGTGACACAGTTCTTTCTCGCACCAGCTTTCGCACCTCTGTCCTCCGTTTCATAGATTTTTGGAATCTGGTCTGCTTTGGAGGGCCCTGCTTCTGGAAAACTAGCCTTGGGGGAAAATAATAATAAGCCTAAGGACCACTTGCCTTTTTTTTCAAGTTCAACAAATATGTCCCATCCAATAGCTGGACACAAGAAGTGCTCTTAAGTGATCAAAACACAGCTCAACTGGCACACCCTCTGACACGGGACGCTTCTTTGCTACAAAGGTCATCACGTAAATACTGTGTTGGCTGCTTGTCATTAGCCACTGAATGCGTGTTGGGTCTACAAGGCGATAAGTACCGCCTCCCTGTAGCTTCCCCTGGCACATCCCTGGCTTGTAGGAGACACTGTGTGTCTGCCTGATGATTCTTGTAATGTGTCACTTGTAACATGTTGGTTACCATCAGCCGACAGTGATGAAGGACGTCATTCCAGGACTCCTCCCCTTTGTGAAGGTAAACTGCTATCACAATTTGGAGTAAATCCAGTGTCAAAAGCAGACCAACTCTCTTTAGTTCTTAGAAATGAAATACATAAGATCCATTAGATTGAATTCTCCACATCTCAGTCCTTTGAGAGAGGACTGAGATGCCTTCATTGTTTTCCAGCTGTGGTGTTAGATTGTCAGCTGAGGCAAGGCAACCTAGACAGGGCGCATTTGAAAATGTGGCCCATTTGGACCAGCCTTGAGAGCCCCATCTTCCCGGCATCATCCTTGTGGACCATCCATGGCCAGCGAGATCACTTTAGGGAGTTCCTGGGCTTTAAAATGTCCCATGGTAAAGTTTTTATTCTTACTCTTAGTTTTTCTTTAAGGAAGTGGTAATGGTTTTCATTTATGGTCATGACATAAAGTTACCTTTTATTTACGTCTATATCAAAGAAAGTGGGAAGCAAGTGCTAGCCTAGGTGATTTGCAGATATGGCAAAAATTGTCAACATGTTGTTGATTTAGAAGGTTAACCTCTTAATGCCAATTGAGATTCATTGACTCAACTCTCCTGCCCTGGCAAGGTGAGAGAAAGCTGGAAAAGTTGGCTAATTCTATGCACTACAGTAACCAACAACTGGATGGCACGATTGTTTGTAAACTGTAGTCTTTTCTTATCTGTTTGGGTGGTAGGGCCCCCAAGCCTGGTTTAGTGGTGCCTGAGACAGAGGCTGAGTGCTGTGGTAGCTCTGGGCGGCCCCTCCCCCGCCCCTTCCCCAGCAGCTGGCTCATCAGTTTTCTCTAAACAGGAAGCCTTGAGAACCTCAGCCTCCACCCCAGACACTTCTTATTATCAAGCACACTCCAAAAGACAGTCATCTGTACACAATAGAGACTGATGTGAGAGCTGAATAATGTCCTCCAAAGATGTCCACATCCTAATCCTCAGAACCCGTGAATGCCACTTTACACAGCAAAAGGGACTCTGAGGATGTGCTTAAGGGTCCTGAGATCAGGAGAGTATCCTGATTATCTGGGTGGACCCTCAATGTGATCAAAAGGGTCCTTATAAGAGGGAGGCAGGAGGAGTCAGGCAGAGAGGGGTTGATGTGGTGTCTGGGAGCAGAGACTGGAATGGTGTGGTCGAAAGCTAAGGATGCAAAAAATGGATGCTCTCCAGGAGCCCACAGAAAGAACCAGCCCTGCTGACATCTCAGCTTCAAACTAGCGAGACTGATTTTGGACTTTGGGCCCCAGGTCCACAAGATAAATTGTGTTATCTTAAACCACTACACTTGCGGTGACTTGTTTTAGCAGCCACAGGAAACTAAAGCAGTTGAGAAAGATTAAACAGTTCCTTAATTTCTGATAGGATTCATCACATTGGTCCTTTATGTAAGGTATCACTATACATTTAAAATAATTCTCATTACAAGAGGTTCAGTTAACACATTTTAAAATCTATTTAAGTTTTTGAATCGGCATCCACGTGGTTGAAATCTCAAACATAGTATCATGAAGTATTACCAAAATAGAGTGAGATGTCTTCTTCCTGTTATGGCCCCTAGACACTGTTTTCTGCTGAAAGGAAACACGGTTTCTCAGGAAAATGGCTGATTCAGGTCTAGGGCAAGAAATGTACAACTTGGAACAACTTGTCATTTCAGAATGTGGGGAGGCTGTTCTCCCCAAAAGTACTCAGGAACAAACTTAAATGTGCTCCCCCTAGCCAACGATGGGACAATCTGATGAATAGAAAAATCATGGCAATGGATCAAAACACATCAAAATACTCTAAAACACAGTCATCTGTACACAATAGAAGTTGGTGTGGGAGCTGAATCATGGCACTGGATCAAAACACATCAAGTAAATTTAAATTCATGAGTTCATGATGATACAAAAATAGCATGTGTACCCAATGTAAGATGCTACAGAATCAACTCACTACTTGGAACGCTAACAGTAAAAGCAAAGAATCAAGACCGATCCTACTTTTCTCATGTGACCTGTCCCTAGCAGAGGAGGGTAAATTCAGAATTATTCCAGCTGGTAAATGGAGAAGGAATAACATGACTTTGCAGCCCCTGGTGCATGAATGGATTCAGGTGATAATCCTCACAGCTGCTCAGGTCATAATAAAAGAGACAAGTAGATTATGAACCTCCTCGGGTGTAGTCTTGAAGAAAAAGCCTCTGGATCAGTGGTTCCTAAATGTGGCTGAACACTGGGAACACCTGAGGATCTTATAAAAATTCCAAAGCCCAAGTCATACCCCAGGCAATTAAGTTACTACCTGGGGGTATGGGTAAGGGTGGGGATGGGGTGAATGGGACACAGGCACCAGAAGTTTTTCAAGCTTCTCCAGGTGCAGACAGATTCGGGAATCAAGGGTTTAGATCCAGCTACAGGGGCTTCCCGGAGAAGGCAATGGCAGCCCACTCCAGTACTCTTGCCCGGAAAATCCCATGGGCGGAGGAGCCTGGTAGGCTGCAGTCCATGGGGTCACTAAGAGTCGGACAGGACTGAGCAACTTCACTTTCACTTTTCACTTTCATGCATTGGAGAAGGAAATGGCAACCCACTCCAGTGTTCTTGCCTGGAGAATCCCAGGGACAGGGGAGCCTGGTGGGCTGCCGTTTCTGGGGTCGCACAGAGTCGGACACTACTGAAGCGACTTAGCAGCAGCAGCACAGGGGCTTCCCTGGTGGCTCAGTTGGTAAAGAGTCCACCTGCAATGCAGGAGACCTAGGTTCAATCCCGGGGTTGGGAAGATCCTCTGGAGAAGGGAATGGCAACTCACACCAGTATTCTTGCCTGGAGAATTTCATGGAGAGAGGAACCTGGCAGGCTGTAGTCCACGGGGTTGCAAAGAGTCAGGCACGACTGGGTGACTAACACTTTTACTTTTCACTAGGACTGAAGAACAGGTTAAACTACACCATGGGAGGCAACCGGCAGAATTTAGACTGTGGGAAACCCTATGAGACACCACCTGGCTTTGTTGTGTAAAACATGCAAGGCAGAAAATGGGGATGGGGGGTGGGATTGGATGGAGGATTTAAAGACTTAAAGATACTTACGAGACATCTGACCCAATTCTAGTATCTAGTCAGTATGTTTAAATTTCCTCAATTGTCTCACAATTTTTCCTTGTAGTATGTTTACTGAGTGAGAATCTAAAGTCAGATGACCCAATTCAAACTACAGACCTTAGATTCTCACTCAATAAACATACTATAAAAAATAACTGTGGGACGACCGGGGGAATCGAAACACTGGCTATCTATTTGAAGATACTAAGGAACTATTGTTATTTTTAATTCTAATAGTAATACTGTGGTTATTTTTGGAGTCATATTTTAGCAAAGGGGTACAGAAGTATTTACAGTTGGAATGATGTGATGTCATAGATTTGCTTCAAAAAAAGTCTGGGCATGAGTGGGTAGGAGTGTAGAGCTGAGACAAGATTGGCTACCAGTTGATAATTGTTAGAACGGTAGGTACATGGGAATTCATTTTACTCTTTCGTCTATTTCTGCACTTTCCACACTAAAACATCAAACTAAACATCTCCTTCCTGCCCACTGCCATCCCCACTGTTCCTTCCATCTGTGCAACTGGTAACCTCTTCAATTAACTCCTTATTTAGACTTATAGAGATATTTTTAATAAACATGAAAGCTAATATAAATACTATTAGGTTTTTCCTTCTCATTTTTTTTACATAAATGGAAGTACACTGCACTCAATTTTCCGCATCTCACTACTTTCATGTACTAGCGTATTTTGATGACTTTCCATCCCCGTTGCATAGCATATTATTGAACGGATGCATCATAATTTATTTAAACAGATGGGCAGTTAGGTTGTTCCCAATTTTTTGCTGTTATAAACACGTTAAAAATAAATACCTCTGTACCTATTTGTGTAAAAGTATATGTGTAGAGCAAATTCCCAGGAGCAGATTTGATGGCTCAGTGGATAAACGCATATGCAAGATGCTAGCAAATAACCCTGGCTTATACCAGGGTAGAAAGAGAATAGATGGAGAGAAGTGGGCAGATATGGAGATGGAGCTAATTTGAAGATGGAGCTAAAATTATTTGCTGATAGATCGTTTGAAAAATAAAAGAGAAAAATTAAGCATGTCTAAAATCAGTCAGCTTCAGATAAGTTCTGCCTGGGTAGCAACTGACTCCCTTCATGCCCACAGCAAATCTCAGTGATTTACATACTCCAATATTTATTTCTTGGTCATGCTAAACATCTGTCATGGACCGCTGCCTTCTTTACTCCTCATCGTCTCCATTGCAGGACCCAGGCTTCAGGAACAGCTCTCATCTGGGAGACTACAGGCCTCAGGGCAGAGAGAAAAGGACAAAAGGCTCATCAAGTGTGGCTCTCAAAGCTTCCACTTGGATGTAGCACACATGGTGTCTTTTCATGATTGGTTGACCAAAGAAAGCCACATGATCAAGCCTTATGGAAATAAGGCGGAGATGTGTAATCCTCCAATTGGGAAAGATTGTCATATTTTAATTAATTACGCACCCCACTAGTGAGAAAGATCCCACCTGCCAATGCAGGAGACCTAAGAGATGAGGTTTTGATCCCTGGGTTGGCAAAATCCCCTAGAGGAAGGCATGACAACCCACTCCAGTATTCTTACCTGGAGAATCCCATAGACAGAGGAGCCTGGCGGGCTACAGTCCATGGGGTTGCAAAGAGTCAGACACGACTGAAGTGACTTGGCATGTCAGCACGCACCACGTCTCAAAGGTTTCTGGCTTGAGCAATTGGTGGGTTGTGGTTGTAACAGTGATATAGAGATGAAAGAGGAGATAGAGTCCTAGGGAGAAAATTGAGTTCAGATTTAGATATAAGTTTAAAACGCCTAATAAAACCATGATCACCCAGGTATTTTGGATACTAGATGGGTAGACAGCAGTGCATTTCCAGGTTCCCCTAATGTCGGGGCTAGAACTTCCAAAATGCTCCGGTGGGTGACCCCACTGTCTTGATACCCAGGGGCAGCTGTACTGGTCAGTATCCAATCCACCAGGCTGGCTCGGAGAAGGCAAGTTTAGGCAGGACCGGCCAGGGCGCAGTCAGCTCTCTATATTACCACTTTAAGAGCCCCAAACAGTTTCCTGGTTTTGAACTCAATGCTTCTGTACACACCTGTGTGACTGGAAATCAGTAGAATTTTGAGGGACAGAAGTTTTCAGTATGTTCAAGAACCTTTAAAGCCATGATAGCTTTGACCAATCATGTAATGACTTGAAGTCTAACAATTTTAAAAGTTGTATGGTAAAATGCTTCATATGCAAAAGATATTTATTGTAGAATTCTGTATTGAATTGAAATGAATTGAAAACAATTTACATGTCAACAACAAGGGAATGGTGATGGTTTAGTTGCTAAGTCACGTCTGACTCTTGTGAACCCACGGACTGTACCCCGTGTCCTATGTCCATGGGATTTCCCAGGCAAGAATACTAGAGTGGGTTGCCATTTCTTTCTCCACAAGATCTTTCCAACCCAGGAATCAAACCTGGGTCTCCTGCATTGCAGGTGGATTCCTTACTGATTGAGCTACAAGGGGAGCCTAACAAGGGAATAAGCAAGCAAATTATGAAATTTAAAACATGCCTAATAAACATCAAAAGAGTGCAGCCAAGGTGATGTCTGGATAGAGATGAGTTCAGTGGAGAGAATGGGGCTAGAGATAGCAGCATAGAAGTTATTGACATGTAGATGGTGTTGAAAGTGATGGGACTAATTGAAGGAAAGGAGCCAGAAAAGACTCTGAGGACCAGCCCCTGAGGTAGGAGGTGTGATGTCATGGAAACCAAGAGAAGAGAATGTTTCAGGAAGAAGGAAGTGTTTATCTGTATCAAAATGCTGCTGAGAGCAAGTGGAAAAAATAAAAACAAAACTAGCTAGAAATTACTTGAATGACAAGATCAAAACCTTGGACAAGTGACAAGTGACCCTGACAAGGCCACTTCCACTTAAGTGGTGGGTGCAGAAACCTAGTTGGGAAGATGGAAAAGAGAATAGGGTATAGAAGAGGAAGAGAACATGGCTAGATGATGCTTTTAAGAGGTTTTACTGGGAAGAAAAAAAGGAAAATAAGGGAAAATAAGGAAAGGGCTGGAATCACAGGAGTCTGCTTTACTTTTCTTTAAAACAGAAGGCACTAGAATATGTCTGTATACTGATAGCAGTGATCCAGTAGAAAAGGAGAAATAGGTGCAACTGAAAAAAGAAACAGTTGAGAATTCTGAGTAAAAGCAGAAGTGAAGGCACTGGCTTTAGAAAGGCAAAGACGTGCTCTCTCTCATTATGGTCATCAGTTAATTAGTATCTGTTATAATTATACCTTTGGTTTCTAAGAAACCTGCCCTTGTTCTCAGTATATTCTCTGCTTGTTCTCATGCAGTGGTTTGTCAACAACACCCTACCTTAGAGGACAGGAAGAAACAGGTTAGTAGGGTTCACACGGCACCTGTTTGAAATGTGGCAGACCTGGGTTCATCTCTGCCTCAATCTCTTAGCAGCACTGCCAACTTGGGGGTGCTAATTAATTTCCTTAAGCATTAATTTCTTAATCAGTAATATAAGAAGAATATTTATGCCTACATTTATATAATTGTTAGAAGGCTCATAGAGAATATATAGAGAGTTCTTGGCATAATCTCTGGTACATAGGGAAGGTTAAAAGTTATAATAATGATGAGTGTGTGTGTTAGTCACTCAGTCATGTCCAACTCTTGGCAACCCCATGAACTGTAGCCTGCCAGACTCCTCTGTCCATGGAATGCTCCAGGCAAGAATACTAGAGTGGTTTGCCATTCCCTTCTCCAGGGGATCTTCCCAACCCAGGGATTGAACCCAGATCTCCTGCATTGAAGGTGAATTCTTTACCATCTGAGCCACTAGGGCAGCCTCTCTTTGTTGATATAAATGTATTTTTCTTGTGCTGTGACAAAATTGTTGTCAGACTAATAACTGCAATGAGCAAACTTCGGGAGACAGTGAAAGACAGGAGAGCCTGGCGTGCTGCAATCCATGGGGTCACAGAGTCGGACACAACTTAGCGACTGAACAGCAGCAATGTTTTTGTGGTTCTTCTATTATTGGAGAAAGAACTGCACATCAGTCAGATATTTGTGTATTTGTTCAATAGTCCTCTATTTTTTTTCCCAGAAGAGTGAAGATTGTAAACAGTCACCTTTCCTGAGTCTTTGGGAACAAATTATAATGACTGTTACTTAATTTCATGGATAGGGCTGAACAGAATTGAAAAACAATGGGAAATTCAACTCCAGGATATCTGTCCCACTGAGTTTTGCCTGTGTACATCTTACAGCTTATTTTATATTCAGAAGTCTCCTATTGGAAAGCAGCTATCAGACAATGAAAGTGGTACGTTTCAAAAAATGCATGGGGAGCAGCCAAACAAGTAAGGAGAGGGAGATTTATATTCTTAAATGCATTTATTAGAAATAAAATCATATTGAAAATAAGTGAGGCAAGTTGTTAAGAAGCTAAAAGAAAAAAAAAAATAAAGAACTAAGAATAAACCCAAAGAAAATAGTAGGAAGATCATAATAAAAAATGAGCATAAAATTATGAAACAGACATAAAAACAGTAAAAAGAGAAATGTAGAAATGAGTGACAAAAGCAAAAAGTTGGGGCTTTGAAAAGATAGACAAACCTATAGCAATACTCCTCAAGGAAAACTTTTCCAAGCAAACTAGGAATGGAAGGAATGTCCTTTATAAAGGGTGCCTGTTAAAAATCTATGGCAAAATCTTACACTTAATTTTAAAACATTAGGTACATTCCTATAGAGTCAGGAACAAGAAAAAGATGTTCTCTCTCACGGCATCTTTTAAACATTGTACTAAGGTCTTAGCCAGTGTGATAAGAAAATGAAAAGTGAGATAAAGGGATTAGGGAAAAAAGAGAACAAACTGATATTGTTTGTATAAAATATAACTGTCTGTGTAAGAAATTAAAGAGAATCCACATGTAAACCAGAAGAACTGATAAGAAATTTTAGAAGGATCTTGATTACAAGACTGACAAATGATGCTCTTACACATGAGCAGTAAAAATAACCCAATATATGTAAATAGCAAAACACTCTCTGTGCACAAAAGTACAAAATGTTACAAAGGACAGAGAATGAGTTGATGTAGAGATATATACATAGATGAGAAGACTCAGGGTTGTGATAACATTGGTACTAATTTATAAATTTAATGCAATTCCAATAAAAATTCCAAGAGGATTTTTCATCAAACTAGACTAATCAATTCTAAAATTAATGGGAGAAAGTAAGATATTACAAGGTGTTACAGACTTATAATAGTTAAAATAATGAGGCACTGGGACAAGTCAAACAGTCAGAATAGATCAGAGCTCCGACATTCCTAGGGTGTAGGGTGGAGCCAGGGCTTCCCAGGTGGCATTAGTAGCAAAGAAATTGCCAGCTAAGGAAGGAGACATAAGAGTCGTGGGTTTGATCCCTGAGTCAGGAAGATCCCCTGGTGGAGAGCTTGGCAACCCCCTCCAGTATTCTTGCCTGGAGAATCCCATGGATAGAAGAGCCTGGTGAGCTACAATCCATAGGGTTGGTCGCAAAGAGTCGGACAGGGATGGAGGCAGCCTTATAAACCAGTGGAGAGAGGGGTGGGTCTCTTTGCCAACCCTTAATAGAAGGGCACTCAGCTGTGGGGCAGGATTATTTTTCCCAGGGTCCCACTGACATGTTTTCTGATCAGCCACCTCTTATTGTAGAACCTGCCTTAACACATCACCCTCCGATGAGTGATTTGACTTCTCAAGTACCTGAAAAGGATGTACTCTGAGTAGATACATCAGCATCTTGTTCCTGGAAAAGGATACCTGCTCTTATAAGTTAATGAACATTCTGCTTTGCAGTTTATAATCTTATGAGCTTCTCTAACTGCTACTGACTGACACATGAGTGAACGCACACTGGATGGTTTCCAGTCCTGAGGGCAAGGTCTTAAGGGAACGGGTCTCAAGAGAGGGCACCACATGTGAAGATGAGGATGTGAAAAAAGAAATGAGGCACTAAAAGAGGAACTGAGACAGTCTCATAGAGAAATTCTATTTCCAATGAACTCCTGTCCTGAGACATGACTGAAGAAGCAATTTGTATACTAACAGTTCCTTTAAGTGTCGTTGTAGGGGAAGAATGGGGGAAGGAAGAAGAAAACAATTCAAAGTCAGCTAACAAGGCTGCAGCTAGTTATTTGCTAAACAAAAGCTGTTCAGAATTTATCTGCGTGGCCTCCTCTCCCTGCCCAAATATGTGCTTGGCATCAGCTTGCAGTCACCTATTGACGACTGCTCGTTTCCCAACTAATTCTTCAACCAATCAGTGTAGCACAATTCTGCCTAGATAAACTGTATCTGCCCCCTAGATAAACTGTAATGGGAATAAGGGGGAAAGATAGGGGAATTGCAAAGTTGGAAAATATTTTCGAAATTGGAGGAAAAGCAATGGCAAAAAACGTTTTCTCTCCAAAAAAGTACAGACATCGAGATGTTGATACATGGATGTGTCTACAAAACTCGGAAGAATTAAATGAGAGTGTTTGGTGAAATGGATGGACACTGACACTGAGACTAACTGGGACAAACTTTCTGGAAAACAATTTGGTATTGCACGCCAGTGTTTAAAACCAGTGACTCAGGGATTTCAGATCCAGAAAAGCTTCATGTGTAAAATATTGAAAGAGTTTGATGTATAGAGTTGTAGTGGCCTAACTTAAATTAGCTGAAAACATCCTAAATATTTAACAATAAAGATAGTTTAGTAAACTTTGATATGTCCATAAGAGGAATATACAACCATAAAAATAATATTCATAAAGGACTTATAACATGGAGATATCTTTCTTATGTTGAATGGAAAAAGTAGAAAAGTAAAGAAATAGAAAAAATTTACAGAGACAAGGATCTCAAATACATAAAAATATACTCAGAAAAAATTTACAATTTTAATAAAATGGGAATAGGCTTTCTCCCTGATATTTCTAGCTCCTTTGCCCAAATTTCTGTCAAGCATTTCATTTATTTTCTGGAAAGCTGGCAAATCTCATCTTCTGCTCCTGTGTCTTAAAATCTTTTGAAGAGCCAAAAATGTAAGTCCTTATCTAATAAAGTTTCCCATGTGGCCACACAGCCT
Organism: Bos mutus; assembly: GCF_027580195.1. Lineage (NCBI taxonomy): Eukaryota > Metazoa > Chordata > Mammalia > Artiodactyla > Bovidae > Bos > Bos mutus. The sequence goes on along the minus strand of NC_091620.1, from coordinate 20,637,945 downwards.
TTTATGGAACCGCTGGCTAAGCCTTTAATGGCTGTGTGTGTCACAAGGATAGTGTAGCCATGACAAAGGCCTTTTCTTCTCCAGAGGTGGGACAGGGCGTTACCTGGCACCCTTGGGCTTCGTCTCTTCCTGGCACACCATGATTTTTATCCCAGGAAAATCGCTATTTGCCAAAGGAATCTTCCACTATTTCAAAAAATATCAGTAGCCTCCGAAATTTCCAAAAGCAGCTCACTAAGTAGAAATTCTTTGATAGGGATCGTGAAGACATAAAGAATGGACTGAGGGTCTGTGGCTCCCAAAAGCACAGAAGGGAAAAGCCAAGTCCTCTATGGCTGTGGCTTAAGATACACAGTGAGGGAAACTTGTAGAGAAGACCACGGTTTGACTCTCTTCTGCTTTGGCTCTAATCTCAGCTTCCCTAGTAGTTCAGATGGTAAAGAATCCGCTTGCAGTGCAGGAGACCCAGGTTCGATCCCTAGATCAGGAAGATCCCCTGGAGAAGGGAATGACAACCCACTCCAGTGTTCTTTCCCGGAGAATCCCATGGACAGAGGAGCCTGGCGGGCTACAGTCCACGGGATCGCAAAGAATCAGACAGGACTGAATGACCCTCACTTCAATTCAACCAGCTCAGTCATCTCTGTAATACATCAGTTTAATACACAATTTATCAAAATATCCCTCAGTTTATTATGAGTGGCTTCTTTGGCTAAGCAACTGGTTGACCACTCTTGTTGAATACATCAGGAAAGGCCTTTGTCTTGCAGAAGACAAAGTACTGAGGAATTTCTTATGCTGAAAACAATCCCATGCGGTTCCATGTGTTTTTTTGTTTTTGTTTGTTTTTTGAGAATGGACAGTAGAAGGAGCATCACTGGTCCTGCAGGGTTTGAATCCTTTGGGGATAAATGACACTTTGGTTGTAAGCATAAAACCAAAGAATGCTATTTGAAGCTACTTCATATACTTTCCATTGTCATTTTCCAAGTTAAGTATCCTTAATGTAAACAATGATAGATGTTCAAGATCATAATTGTGGAATACACTTGCATTAATTCCCGTCAGAGAAGCTGTTCTAAATATTGCAACACGGCAGCCACATGATGGCTGAATGTTATCTGATTTACTAGCATCCTGGGCCACCAGAATTGTGGGTTTTTTTTGGCTTCACCATGTGGCATGCAGGATCTCAGTTCCTAGACTAAGGATTGAACACATGCCTCATGCAGTGGAGACACGAAATCTTAACCACTGGATCTCCAGGAAGTCCCTACCAGTTCTTTACTAATAACTCAGGACTTAACGGTATAATTTGAGACAAAAAAGAAATTTCTTTCAAAATGATAATTTTTAAGGTAACAGGAAATTTTTCAGAAAATCTTTTTTCATTGACTCTAAACTCATTCATGGGTATTCCTGGTGTACCAGTTTCCTAGGGCTGCCATGTTAAAATAACACAAACTGGGCTTAAAACACCAGAGTTTGTCTCACAATTCTGGAAGCCAGAAGTCTGAAATCAAGGCTTTTTGCAGAGCTATGTTCCCTCTGTAGATGAGAATCCATCCTTCTTTTTCCTAGCTTCCAGTCATCTGCTGACAACCTTTGTTATTTCCTGGCTTGCAGCCACGTAACTCCAATCTCTGCCTTTGTTATCACATGGCATTCTCCCTGTGCCTCCATGTCTTCACGGAGCATCCTCCTGTAAGGACACCAGCCATAATGGCTTAGAGATCCACTCTACTTCAGTATGACCGTCATCAATCCTAAGTTGCTTCAGTCACGTCCAACTCTGCAGCCCCATGGACTGTAGCCCCCCAGGCCCCTCTGTCCGTGGGGTTCTCCAGGCAAGAATGCTGGAGTGCCTTGCCATTTCCTTCTCCAGGGGATCTTCCCAAGCCAGGGATTGAATCTGCATCTCTTTCATTGTCTGCACTAGCAGGTGGGTTCTTTACCACTAGCACCCCTGAGAAGTCCCTCATCTTTAACTAATTACATTTGCAACCACCCTATCTCCAAATAAGATAGTATTTTGGGAACAGAAATTCTACCGATTTTTGGAGGGGTGACAGAATTCAACCCATGATTCCTAGAGTCCATGGATTCTGGGTTAAGAACCTATTGAGACTGATATAGGGGAGTCTGGGAGTGGAGAATGTGAAACATGGGTGCAGAGAAGGAATTGCAAGCAAGACAAATGGAGCGCACTTTGTAATTCTGCTCAGAAGTCTGGAGGCAGTGATCTCTCACTGTTGATTTTAGTGCAAGGTCTCTAGTTACTGATGGCAACATTTGGCCCATTCCTAGCTGAAGACGCTTCAGTTCTATACTTGACTCTGGGCTGCAGAGTGAAGTTTATGGTTATGTCCAGAACATTCTCTGCTGATGCCATATGTTTGGAAATGTCTGAATTTTGTGCAGAGACACACAAGCGGTATTTTCGTAAGTGGAGTTACATAATTAGGGCATGGGCTTGCATGATAATTAGCATGTGTAATTAGGCACAGACTTCTTGTCCTTTAATTAGACAATCAAGACATCTAATTACAAAATTAAGATGTAATTACGTGGCCTAAGATCGACATATTTCTTTCTACCCATTAGAGATTACATTTTAGAAAATAATTCATAAAAATTGATGAAAAAATGAACCAGAAACCAGATTTGAGGCCGTTGAGGAAAGTGTTGAGTAGACTGGTAAGTCACCTTTGGTCTTGTCTTAAGTGTGAAGGGGGTTATTTAAAACATCACAGTCTACTTTTACACACTCTGCTGTCAACCTTTGGCATACACACTAATGAAGAGGAATGTGGGCATGACGAGTCCATGTAATTCACATGAGGCTCTTGAGTGTGGTTTGTAATTACCCTTGAACGTGGACTTAAGTGTGATGTCCTGGGGACTCATTCAAACCCAATAGTGCAGCCACTCAGAGGAAACCTTGGTCTGGAGAACTGGGAGGAGAACCCACCTTCCCTTTTCACCCTGGCTTGATTCTCCCTGTGGCCACTTTAAAGGTAGGCAACATTGCTCAAAGTAACGCAAATCAACAGTTAACCTGTTGTCCTTTCCCTGAATATTTGAGTATTCATTGCAATGTGCTTAACTGCTCCTTATTGGACTGTAGGCAAGAACGGGAAGGTCAGAGTCTACAGCAAACATTCCATCTTTCTAATGATAAGTGAGACTTGGAGTTGCAGGATTTTTCAAGTTCCAGTGTTCCTATGAAGTCTGACTGAATGGATATTCTCTATATTTTCCCTTGCTTCGAAATTGAGATTTGGCTGATCTTTGTACAATGCTAAACACGCAGTTTGATTCATTAATTTTTCTGAAATAACTGAACTTTTGACATAATTGGCTGGCTGATTAGGGATTACAGCCATATGCCCAGGTTTTTCTAAACTAGTTCTGACTTTCACTGTGTTATCCCTCTGTTCCCATAAACTGTCGAAATATCCTAGTAATTCCAATGTTTTGACAGCAACACTGCGCTTCTCAAACTGTTGCTTTCTCCTGGAAGGTGGCACATACATCTGTGGGGCCATGTTTCCTGATTTGGGGCTAGAAAAATATGCTTCCCATATGGTCTCAGGCCATGAAAACAAAGACATAGAGGGTTTGCAAGTGGTTGGTGATGAGGTCTTGTTCCACAGAGTGTCCCCTCCTTCCTTGTTTTTTTTTATTTTTCTCTATTAGGTCATGGAATGTGATGAGGGATAAATTATGTGCAGGGGTCAATTTGACCAAGAAAATCCACAGATTTGTGCAGGCAACTGATTTTTGCCATTGTTACTTTTTTCGCCTCACCTTGCAAGAGAATTGTTGATGGTAGATTTAAAGGTTGAGGAGCTAAAATGGGCAGAGGTGCAGCTTTTTGGAGGTGGGGTGGGGCCATGCTGTGTGGCTTGTGGAATCTTAGTTCCCTGACCAGGGATTGAACCCAGACCCTTGGCAGTAAAAGTGCAGTCGTAACCACTGAACTGCCAGAGATTTCCCAAAGTGCAGTTTTAAAAACTATTTATTGACAGAAATTGTAGGTTGGGAAGGGGTGTTTGGGCTACGTCATCTCTAAGGGGACTTTCAGCTAAGACATCTGAGGATGTCTGAATCTCTAGCCTGTTAATCAGGAGGAATTTACCGAGCTCATGCCTCCTGCACACCTCTAGGCCTCCACCTCGTCAGTCCTAAGATGCTGTCACCTGGAAACTTCTCCTACCCTCACATCTGGAGAGCACAACAATTCTGATATCAGATAGGGCCAAAAGTGTGAACCTGTATCTCAGTTTTTAAAACGTGCTTTTTCCCTCAGGTACTCCACATCAGCGTTCTCAAGACTAGAGAAGTTGGGCATCAGACATCCCAAGCCTTCTCCTTTTATTGGAAACTTAGCGTTTTTCCGCCAGGTAAAGGTTGCCTTCCACTGTCTTCTGATATAAGATGCTCTGAGCCCAGAGCAGCTTTACCCACAAAGCATTGCTTCTATTCAGGTCTCCCACACTCAGGCAGGTGCGTGTGTGAATTGCATCAGTTCTTATGTGATGAGAACGATCCATCACTGATCACTCATCAACACATATAGAGTCCTGGTATCCTGTCATTCATGCAAAAACCCATTTAATGAGTGTCTAAGTGTGCCGGGCCCTGGAATGTGGAAGAAAGTAAAAGTTGCCCATGCCCTAGCGCTAGTGTGGGTGGTAGACAAGGCAGCTGTGGTTTGTCCTTCAGAGGAGGGGGAGATCCGTCAGGGCTAGAGTCATCCTGGAGGACTTCCTGGAGGAGGGGGTCTTCAGGAGCAATAGACACAAAGACAAGGAGACCCACACCAGATGGGAACAATGATGTGTGTGATGGCACCATATGAGAAACAGGGCACAGCTTGGGGAGCAGCCTTGACTAAAAAGCGGAGACTGGGGAGCACCAGGGAACTCTGCTGTGAGAAAGAGAGAAAAGCAGGTTTCCCAGGTGGCGCTAGTGGTAAAGAACCCACCTGCCAATGCCAGAGATGTGAGAGATGTAGGTTCGATCCCTGGGTTGGGAAGATCCCTGGAGAAGGGCACGGCAACCCACTCCAGTATTCTTGGCTGGAGAATCCCATGGACAGAGGAGCCTGGTGGGCTACAGTCCATGGGGTCACAAAGACTGAGCAGCTAACACTTACTTAGATCACTGACAGTTCAGAAAGGCAAGTGAAGAATGTGCGTGTCCCAACACTGGTGAGTAGGAGGGGGACACCAAAGGGGAAGATTTCTCTGCAAGATTTAGAGCAGGTCTGTAGAATCCAACAGTTGTTGAGCCCTGGCTGTGAAGCAATGAGGGCTTGGCCAGGGTGGAGATGAGAGCAAAAGAGAAGAACTTTGGGGGCAAAATTAGTAACTCTTTTGGCGACTTAGGTGAGAAGTCAAGGCAGATTGAATCAACTCGTCTTTAAGTTTGGAGCCAGACAACAGGGAGAATGGCCAGGGGTCCACGAAAATAAAAGGTCGGGAGGCCAGCTGGTTTAGGGAGGTGCCTTTGATTTGCCAGAATGACTCGAATGCCCTCTGGGCATTTGGAGATAAAGTCCTGGGACTTTATCTTCGCAGGTTATTTTTGTTTCTCACGTTGGGTTTTCTCAGAAGCCAGATGATTTATTCTGCCAACTCCTGTTGGGGGTGCTGCCACCAGACCCAATATTAGGAGGCTACAGATCCTACATGTGAAGCCACTAAGCCAAACAAAGGCAGGAAGGACTAAATTGGGGCCAATCCTGATAACACCCCTCTAAGATCTCTTTAGGCTTTCCCCACCCCTGCCCTCGGAAAGGCTGGCCCTTGGCGTCAGATAGAAAATAACACACGCTATTTCTGTCCCTTTTCTTTCTCATCAATTTCTCTTCTCTTCCGTTCTGTCCCTTTCTCGGTTCAACACCCCTTCCCACTGTTTATTGTTGTTTCTCTCTTCCCACTGTTTTTTTTAACACTTCCTTCTCTCCTCTCTAGCTCAGGGGTGGCCAGGCCACAACTTTCAGCCCACAAACAGCATCGCAGCAAGGCTCCCCATCAGCTCCGTGAAGCAAGTGTGAAGACATTTCTAAGTGTCAAAACACAACAAGAAATCAGATAGGAGATTAAAGCAAATCCATTTCACAAATTTCTGTGGGGGAAATGATCAGTTGCATTCAGACTTTGTATCAACATGTTGAGTTAAACCATATCCCTGTTGATGTGCCGAGCACACTGTGCCTGCCTTTGGCTAATTTCCACATATGTTCCTTTTTAGCTGCTCATTCTCATATGGGCAAATCCTGCCAAGTTCTTGCTAGAACATAGTCATTTCATTGACTGTTTTTATAGTCATATGAGCTTTCCTTGGTATTAATATATGGCAAGCTTAGATGGAGGTGGAGCTATGGTTTTTCCAGTAGTCAGGTATGGATGTGAGAGTTGGACCATAAAGAAGGCTGAGCACTGAAGAATTGATGCTTTTGAACTGTGGTGGTAGAGAAAACTCTTAAGAGTCCCTTGGACAGCAAGGAGATCCAATCAGTCAATCCTAAAGGAAATCAACCCTGAATGTTCATTGGAAGGACTGATGCTGAAGCTCTAATACTTTGGCCACCTAATGCAAAGGGCCAACTCATTGGAAAAGACCCTGATGCTGGGAAAGATTGAGGGCAGGAGGAGAAGCGGGGGACAGAGGATGAGATGTTTGGATGGCATCACTGACTCAGTGGACATGAGTTTGAGCAAGCTCTGGGAGATAGTGAAGGACAGGGAAGCTTGGCATGCTGCAGTCCGTGAGATTGTAGAGTCAGAAAAGATTGAGCAACTGAACAGCAACTAGATGGTGGAGCTCGATTGAAAGAGCCTAGGATGGATTTTCATTAAGAACATCCACCTCTTCTACCTTCCCAACTCTCTACTCTCACCCACCCTTTATGTGACTACCTGTCCACTCCATTCCCACAGCACAAGTCTAGGGGTCTCCTCTCTTCCACTTCCATCCCAACTGAAGCATGTTTTCATGTTTATTTCTTTCCCATAACACAATGGATCCAGCCATTTTCAACCCTTAACCCATACTTTCCCCGTGTATATCCACACACAGACCCCATTTGAACAATACAGTGAGTCAAGCATTTTTCTGACCCTGCTCCACACTGTGTATATATCCTGGAACCCTCCTTTCCCACCCCAAAACGTGTCTCATATATAAAGTAGCTCTAAGGTTCTTATGCCTTGAATATGTTGATTTTAGTTAAAATTTAACTTGGATCATAATTCAGAGTTTGTGATAATTTGGGTACACTCAGCAGACATTTATGTCTATAGTGGCTGTGAAAAGAGGCTCTGCCAAAAATAATAATAATATAAACCAAATTGCAGAGGGGAATGTTAGCATAGTTGAGAAAGCAAACAGTTTTCAAATATTTTAGCAGCAATTATACACAAATAGTATAAGTACAGATGATCTCATCTGTCCATTAAAGCAGAGTTGACAGCGACTGTCTCTTGGCAATATTATTTTTTCAAGCCACTAGTTTATTCTAATACTCCAAAGTACTGGAGTACTGAGAACTGAAACAGTTCTGAAAACAATACCACTTCAATTATATTTTTATGGTTGATGTAACTGTGTTCTCATGATTGTAGACTTTTTTCCTGAAGAAGTTTAAATATTTGAAATTCTGTTTCATCTGATTTTTACTATAGTGCTTGTTTTCTGCAGGGTTTCTGGGAAAGCCACATGGAGATCAGAAAGCAATATGGACCTCTGAGTGGGTAAGACGAAAACTCCATTCTTCTCCCATGTGTTTGGATTTGTGTGTGTTGAAGTGACATGGAAGGAATGACGAGAATGGGCATGTTGCCTGTGTTTATCACTTTTGAGAATCCACAAAGAGTATACCCAGCTGTACAGATGGGGCTCCTAGAGAAGATCCCAGGGCGGCCCAGGGTGCATGGTGCTAGCCTGAAAAACACCCTTTCCCAGTCTTTAAAGCCCAACCAGCTGGTTCAGGCGCTGGGTGCCTTGACCATCTGTGATGACTGTACCAAAGGTGTGTTGCAAGGGAGGCAGTGGCCCTCCACACCTCACTCTAATTTGCCTTGACCACCGTTGGCAAGTCTTTCCCATGATCTTATCTAAGCTTTTGTTGTTGTTTTTTAGTCACTCAGTCGTGTCCGACTCCTTTTGGACCCCATGGACTATAGCCCACCAGGTTTCTCTGTCCATGGGATTTCCCAGGCAAGAAAACTGGAAAGGGTTGGCATTTCCTTCTCCAGGGAATCTTCCCGATCCAGGGATCAAACTCACATCTCCTGCATTAGCACTCATTACCACTGAGCTACCAGGGAAGCCCCTTATAAACCTTATTTGGGCCCATTTTATTCAACTCTATGGGTAAAATATGCATCAGCTGTATGGCCATATCATCTATTATCTGACACTGTACACATTTCAAAGTAACAGGGGGTGCTATTCATACTTACTGCAGGACAACAGTGGAAACTAAGACTGACCTGGGTAGACTGGTCGCATGCTCACCCTAATTCTCAGTAATATAGGCCTTCCCCTTCTTTTTCCTGTATTTTCCCTTTTAAAAAAATTTCTACATGTTTTCTTTTAATTGTGAAATATATATGCCAAAGAGCATGTAACATGTAGAATTTAAAGAATATTAATAAAATGAACAGGTATCTATCACCAAGCTTAAGAAATTGAATACCAGTATCCTATGTAGATTTTTCCTTTATTTATTTTAATTGGAAGGTAATCACTTTTACAATGTTGTGTTGGTTTTATACATCATTGCAAATCAGTCATAACTATATATATATATATATATATATATATATATTTTGCTGTTCATCCACTAAGTTGTGTCTGACTCTTTGAGACCCCATGAACTGCAGCATGCCAAGCTTCCCTGTCCTTCACTGTCTCCCAGAGCTTGCTCAAACTCATGTCCATTGAGTCAGTGATGCCATCCAACCATCTCACCCTCTCTCACCCCCATCTTCTATAGCCCCTTTATTTTTCCTTTTTATGCTTCAGAGTATGCTCTTTTTAAAAAAAAAAAAAAATTCTGGCATCTGACAAATAAGCCCATGACCAGACCATTTACCCTATTCAAGATTTAATAGACTTGAATCGTACTGATTCTCAGCCCATGTCCTTCTAGGCTGGAGTCCTAATCATTTTAGTCTGTTCTTTCGCAGCTTTTCCTCAGCGGCTGGATGATTTGAGGTAGCTTTTTTCCAGACTCTTAGGTCTCTGATAACTTTTCTAGGGGCAGCAAAGTTCTATGGCGTTCCTATTGTATATCCTAATGGGGTCCACTTGGTTTGTGAGCCCTTCTATCCATGGGGCACGGGATGCTGGTCTCTCAGTGATGATTTTCAAGAGGGATTGACATGTACTCTTTGTGGAAATGCCAGGAGACCCACGGTTTTGGCCAAGTTCTTCTCAACACTCTTTAGTTTGCTATGTAACCCTGAAAATGTGGTACATGAAGATATTCTACTCGATGGTCTCGGATTAGTCTGTCATTTATGGATAAGAAACTACTCCAAAATGCAGTGACTTAAAGAACAAATTATTATGGATGGTATGCCTACGGGTTGGCTTGAGTTGGCTGATCTGAGCTCGCCTGTCTGGGAAGCTCAGCTGGGCTTCCTGGGGCTTCTGCAGGTTCAGCGGGGGCAGCTGTGCCCCATGCTTCCCTCATCCTCCTTGGAAAGGCAGGAGGGCCAGGGCAGGCTCGTTTCAGGAAGGGAAAGTATCAAGAGAGCAAGCCCAACGGTGTAAGAACGTTTTAAGTTTCTGCCAACATCCTATCAGCCAAACCAAGTTATATGCAGAAACCAAAAGTCTGGGCAGAAAGCACACTCTGTGTGCAGTTAGGCCAAAGCAAGTTACTTGGCCAAGCTTGACACTGGTGGAGCAGGGAGATGTACTCCTCTAAAAGAAGAGTGAGGAGATGGTGCATACTTTAAATAACAGGCAATTCCATCTCACTCTCTGTGATCCCTTCTAGCATGGTCTCCACCCACCCCTTGCCCCATTTTTTTTAAGTGCATAGCTTCTTGCACTGAGTATAATAGGTACTGAAGAACTTATCTTTCCAGCAGTCTCATTCTGCTGTTGACTTGACATTGACCTTGGAGACTGTCATACATTTCTGAGACATAGCACTGACTCAGAAGGATGGTGGTTTCCCCAGAATTAGAAAAAGGCCTCTCTAAATCTGATTCTAGGAATCACTCCCTTGAAGTAGTTCTGTACAGATTTTCAGAGTAGAGCTCTTGAGTACTTTAAAATAATTTTAAAACCTCAGATGAAGAGTTTAAATGGCACTGTATTAATTGGTGGATTGTGTGGTGCTGGTGATGGTGATGTGTGTATGTGTGCATGAGACAGAGAGAGAGACAGATTGATTTCCTTGACGACAGGATGGCCAATCAACTTCCCACTCCCCCAACTTTAACTTTACACAATTTACCCTTTTCATTTCAAGAAAACTTGAATCAGAGAGAACAATCTCAAATGAGGTTGAAGAGAGAGAAATTGCAGTATGATCTTAGATAAAAATGGAAAAAATGAAAGGTGATGGCATAATTTCTTCATACAAAGCTATCAACTTTCTCTGCTTTAGAAAAATTGATGAGTCTTAAAATGCTGACTTCTTTTTAAATGTGTCCACTGCCAAATTGAGAGGCACTGTAGTGGTGGGGTAAAGTCCTGTTTGAGCTCTGTGGAAAGTGAAAGTCGCTCAGTCATGTCTAACTATTTGCGACCCCATGGACTGTAGCCCTGACCCCCACAGGCTCCTCTGTCCATGGGGATTCTCCAGGCAAGGATATTAGAGTGGGATATTGCCATGCCCTCCTCAAGGGGATCTTCTCAACTCAGGGGTTGAACTCAGGTCTCCCACATTGCAAGTGGATTCTTTACCAACTGAGCCACCAGGAAAGCCCAAGAATACTGGAGTGAGTAGCTTGTCCCTTCTGCAGGGGATCTTTCCAACCCAGGCATTGAACCAGGGTCTCCTGCATTGCAGGTAGATTCTTTACCAACTGAGCCACCGGGAAAGCCTGTTTGAGTTCTGTAAACTGGGTGAGACTCAGTATGTTCACCCTTTCAGATGAAAGAGTTAAACTAGTCTGTATTTAAGGGCCTTTCTAGCCCTAAAAATTATTTTGTTACTTTTAAAATTTCAACAAAATGGTTTCACTGATTGGGAATGGCAAGAATAGACCAAGTTCAATGAAAGACCCCCTTCTTTTGGGAAATGATTTGGTTTGAATTGTCTTAACTTTTGGATTCCTTCTGTCGTTAGGAAATGTTATTGATCCCAGATTGGTCCCGTTAACATTGAAATAATAGACTGATTCATCATGTGATGAGGGAAACCCCACGCTGTTGATGCCACACCGAGATGCATGACAGAGCGTATATGTTGAAAGCGTGGGCAGAGAGGATCTCTTTACTCTGTACCTGAACACCAAACATGATGAGTATTTATGCTTATTACCTGTGGTCATCATAGCAACTCAGTCAGAGTTTGGGTCCTCAAACTGGAAACCTGCCTCTTACCGTTTTCCCTTTCCTATTGTGAGGAAAGTAAATCACTGGAGAAGCTTTCTGCCAAGAGGGGCTGAGAGCACCAATGTTTGTTACAATCACCACCACCACCACCACTGAGAATAAAATGACTTCATCAAGTGTCTAATTTTGCAACCTGCTTTGTGCAAATAAATCTATGCACATTGTCTCTGGTTTCTCTGAACCTGAATGTAAAGCAGGAAGGCTGACACACACACCTATACAACTGTTATGCACAACATAACATGACTGAATCGATTTAACACACACATGCACACAGAGTAGCCTCTAGGAGTATGTTCCAAGACCCCCAGTGGACACCTAAAACCACTGAACCCTGTACATACCGTGTTTTTCCTATACATATGTACCAAAGATAAAATTTAATTTATAAATTAGGCACAGCAACAATAATAAAAGAATCAACAACAATAATAATTAACTAGAACAATTATGGGCTTCCCTGATAGCTCAATTGGTAAAGAATCCGCCTGCAATGCAGGTTCAATTCCTGAATCGGGAAGACTCCCTGGAGAAGGGATAGGTTATCCACTCCAGTATTCTTGGTCTTCCCTTGTGGCTCAGCTGGTAAAGAATCTGCCTGCAATGTGAGAGACCTGGGTTCAATCCCTGGGTTGGGAAGATCCCCTGGAGAAGGGAAAGGCTACCACTCCAGTATTCTGGCCTGGAGAATTCCATGGACTGTATAGTCCACAGGGTTGCAAAGAGTCAGACACGACTGAGCGACTTTCACTTTTCAGAACAATTATGAGTGTCAGTTGCCCAGTTGTGTCTGACTGCAATCCCATGGACTACAGCCCACCAGGCTTCTCTATCCATGGGATTTCCTAGGCAAGAACACTGGAGTGAGTAGCTATTCCCTTCTCCAGGGGATCTTCCTGACCCAGGGATCAAACCTGGGTCTCCTGCATTACAGGCAGATTCTTTACCAGCTGAGCCACCGGGGAAGCCCACTATAACAATATATTTAATAAAAGCTATGTGACTGTGGTCTCTTTCCCTCTCTTTCTTAGAATAACTTACTGTACAAATTTAGTGCCTTTTCCATCTTAACTAAGCATTTATCATGCACTGCAGCTGTAACTTTTATAGTTTGAGGTGCAACTGGAAAACTAGCAGAAATTTCTTTTTCCTTCTCCATACTTTCACATATAAATGATTTCCTCTTACTGTAGATCTTAGAAGCTGCTGAATATGATTTTTTTTCCTCTCCTTATTAAGAGGAGAACTTTCACATTTTCACTTAAAGGGAGTACTTTATGGCTTCTCTTTAGTGTATCTGAATTGCAATACAAGAACACTGTTCTTGTATTTGGGGGCTCTTATTAAGTAAAATAAGGGCTACTTGAACACAAGCTTTGGGCTACCAGGACAGTCAGATGATCTGGAAACTGATTTGGCTACTAAGCAACAAATGGGAGGGCAGGATGTGCTGGACAAAGAGATGATTCACATCCTGGGTGGGATGGAACTTAATGGTATGAGATTTTATCACACAGAACATTCTAACACTTAACAATCTAACACTTATGGGTTGCTTATTTCCAGAATTTTCCACTTAATACTTTTGGACCATAGTTGACCACAGGTAACTGAAAACAGGTAAAGCAAAACTGCAGATAAAGGGGGACTAATGTACCCTTGGCAACATAATATGGAGAAAGAAAGGCTTTGTTGTTTTAGATAATCTTCGATTAAAGATTACTGGTTATTTTCTTTAGTCTGAGGTTGAAACCCAAGTTGGATCTATATTTCTTCTCAAACCCTAAAAGAATAGTACCAATATAATATGTTTGTGATTGGGCACGGCAGCCCACTCTAGTATTCTTTCTGGGAAAATCCCATGGACAGAGGAGCCTGACGGGCTATGGTCCATGGGGTCGCAAAGAGTCGGATACAGCTGAGGTGACCGAGCGTGCATAAACAGGATAGAGATTATGTCCCTTCAGTTTCTGGCAAATTTTGTAATCCAGTGGGTGACAAGGATTTATTGTGCCAATACTAGTAATTACTTCTACTTACACAGCGACCTAACTTCAGTTCATGTGCAGCTCCTGAAGGCTCCTATTCAAAGGCCCCTTTCCCCTATATCACCTCTCTTGGAAGTGATGGATCTGCTGTTATTTTTTATTAATATAAAAAAGCATATAGTTCCAATCAGAAAATGTTTTTGTATTGTTGAATTTAATCTACTTCAATGGTATCTACATTTTGTATCTTGTTCAGTAAGGTTTTCTTCACTAAGGATATATATTTTTTAACTTCCACTTTTTTTCCTAGTGTTACTTTGTTTTATTAAAAAACTTAGATATTTGACCCATCAGAAATTTATTTGAGGGTAAGAATGGAAGTAGGGTGGTGTTCCTTCTGGAAATGCATCCTTTCCCAATTGATTTAAAATGTCATTAAAAAAAAAATCATCTCTTGGTTCCTGTATGTATTTCTGACTTCTCTGCTCCATCTCTCTGCCCAACCTCATGCCAGTGCCACACTGAATACTCTCTTGTATTCAGTACCCTGAAGGTAATACAGATAATACCTTCTTGTACCTAGTAGCACTAGAGTGTTGTAAGAACATCTTTGTAAGTATCAGCGTCTAAAGCAGTCTATCTCCCAGGGAACCTTGGGTCTTTGCACTCAAATCAATTTAGCAAATAAAGAAAACTTTCGTTTGGACATAAAGGACCTGGCACTTAGACCCAAAGCTCATGCCCAGGGGAGGTAGAGGGGTCTCATATGCCTCCAACCTGGAGGTTCTTGGCTCATGTTTTATTTAACTAGTGACACTCGTGAACTCATAGCACCTGGTCACCAGCAGTGAGGAAGCTGAGAACTGTGGGATATATACGGAATGTGGCATCGGCTAAGAAAACAGATATATTTTTAAGCTCAGCTTCCATTGCACCATCCACAAGGGGAGTGTGTTCTCCGGAAGTGACTAGGGTGTGAACACTTCTCTGTAAGTGCTCTTCACCATCGTGCTTATGTACTATTTAGATGAGGTTGAAGAGCCACATAGAGATGGTTTACTTCCAGGCAGTCAGCTGGCTCTCTCATCCTCATGTGGGAGGTTTGCTGGCCTCCTTCCAGAGGGCCCCAAATCCTGGGAACGAAAAGGCTCCTAAGGACTCGACTTGGTGCACTCCTCTGCCACAGGACCAGTCTTTGTTTAGAAGACACTGAGACATCTCAATATGCTGGACTTGAAAACAAGGGAGAGGATCCGTTAGGGTGGAAACTATGCCGATTTGTTCAAGAAAATACAAATATTCAGACTCACACTGGACAACGGATATAGGGAGATTGTTCTCATTTTTAAACTGGACCGAGCTCAATAAAATCATAGATGTGGAAGAATGGCAGAAATCTTAGGCAGGAATGGAGCCACAGATGCAAAAGAGCCTCACAGACAATGTACAGAGTCCAACTTAAATAAAGCTTCTGCTGCCAATATGGAGCACACGCCTCAGAATGAGATTCACTTACTAAGTGACCTAAAACTGTGACTCTGTTTTAAGAGGAACTGATGTAAATGGAAACACAGTACCCTTGAAACTATGGAATTAAGTACAGAAATTCTAAATTATCTTCACATTTGCCCGGAAGGCCAGCCTGGGGGCAATATTTGGGTCCCCAAGCTTGGTAAAAGTTGAGCCTTTTATGAAAGTGTTGAAAGCAAAGCTAAGAATCACTAGCTTCAAAAAATTAATAGGAGATCTGATGGTCTCTATGCCACAATCATTGAGAATCATTCAATGAGTTAGATATCAATACTCACTGGTCAACATATGTCAATCCTGATACTCTGCCTTTTAGAATACATGTTTAAGTGAGTGTTTATTAAAGTGATACTGTACTTTAGGGGGCCACATTATTTCATAAAAGCAAATACCCTGATAAGATTGGCTGTTCTTTTCAGGAGGTCATTGAGAACAACAAGAAAGCTGTCAAAAGGAACATATTTGACAGTTACCACCAATCCAAAGGAGCTTCCCAGGTGGCTCAGTGGTAAAGAATCTGCCTGCCAATGCAGGACACGCAGATTTGATCCCTGGATTGGGAAGATCCCCTGGAGGAGGAAATGGTGGCCCACTCCAGTATTCTTGCCAGGACAATCCCATGGACAGAGGAGCCTGGTGGGCTACAGTCCATGGGGTCTGTAGTCCATTGACCGAGCAGCTGAGAACGCACACTGATCTAAATGCCTAGCCCAATCGGGAGGATTATGGAAAGAACAACTGTTCTCAGACAAATGGGCAATCTAGACCAAGAAGACAGAGATTTCTATTACAGCCCCATTTTTATCAAATGAAACTTTAATAGACTCTTCATCCCTCTCTGTCCCTCGCATGGTCTCTTGTGATCCCAAATGGTGGATTACTACAGAACTTTCTTTTTTCGTGCAGTTTAAGACGTTCCCTCTTCCTAAAAGCCATCCAAAGACCCTTCTGAAATTTACCCACTTTCTTGGACCTCTGACCTTCTCTTTTACCCCTTACTTCACACCGCTTTCTTGCCCTCCCCCATCTTCATTCTATGACAACCTATAGGTGACAGTTGCTGTGCGTTTTAGTGACTACTGATGTCCATGTCTTTGTGACCCACACTTCTAAACATCAACAGCCTATATAAATTACTCTTGTTTGGCTAGAAAAACATCAAATAGAGCATGGCAACTTACAATAGAAAATTGAGTTTCACATTTCAGCTCCAACTCTCTTTCTATGACTACTTGTTGGCTTTGAGGATTTGGGCCAGTGGCTTCCCCTCTCGGAGTCTCAGTTTTCTCGGGTACGAAATGAGGGGGTTGGGACAAGATCAGGGACTTTGACCCTTTGTTTAATTATAAGCCTCAGTAAATAATGTATATTACATTATGATCCAGTACACACATACACCTGAAATCAAAGTTTTACTAAATATCTTTTACTACGCAAGATCCGCTTTGATCCAGTCTATTCTCCTCTTCTCTTCTACTCTAGTTCATGAAAAAACAAAGCAAATGCAATCTGATCACGATCCACAAAATTGGTTTCATCATCACTGGTGAGTCAAGATAAGCAATTCGAAGAGCAAAGGGCCAGATGATAACTACAGTCCTTTCTAGTTCAAAACTAGGCGACTGCAAATGGGATGACTCAGCTCCAACCGTCTACATTAGAAACATTTGATTAGCCCCTGGTTTTATTTTGCCCCAGTGTGGTTTAAGATTCTGAGAAATTTCTGACAAAAGAGATTTTGTCAGCTGAAGTAGAATCAAAGATGAGACACTATTTCTCCAGGGATGGGGCCCCTGAACAATGTGGACCTGAGCAGAGCCCTGGCTGCCCAATAGCTTTTCCTTCTTTAAAATCTGAAGTTAATTAATTAAAATTAAGTCCCAGCATTAACACAGAATATTTCAAGCTAAAATGCTTACCAAAATATACATAATTTGTTGATAATATGATTAGTTGACAATGTAAAACATCTCTCCATAAGATTTTTGCTCATCCCCTGGGGTGTCTGGGCATGGACACCCAGCCAGGCTGTGTGAATTGAGAGACCAGGTTCCTTTTGATGAGCAAAGCATAACATTTAAAGGGGAAAAAACTGACGGCTCCATTCTAGTAATCACTGGACAGTCCAGGAGAAAACTGCCCATTGAGAAGGTGCTGGCTGGGCAGTAGCCGGGAGTCTAGTAAAGTAGAAATCAAAAAGGCCTGTTAGTGGCCATTAGGGCCTAACGAGGGGGTTTGGAGGGCTTCCCAGGTGCTTCAGTGTGAAGAAACCACCTGCCAATCCAGGAGATGCAGGTTTGATCCCTGAGTCGGGAAGATCCCCTGGAGGAGGAAATGGCGACACTCTCCAGTATTCTTGCCTGGAGAATCTCATGGTCAGAGAAGCCTGGAGGGCTACAGTCCATGGGGTCGCAATAGATTTGGACATGACTGAGTGACTAAAAACAAAATAGGAAAAAGGGGATATTCTTGGCCCTGAGAAGAGAGTCTGGCAGGAGTCCAAGCAGGGCCTCATGGGGAGGGGCCCAGGGAATAAATCTTGTGCAGATTCTCAGTCCTGAGACTGACAGCACGATGTGAGGCTTGGGACTCAGCAACCAGACCCAACCCCTGTGACCAGCTGGCAACAAAAGGTCCATCCTGGCTGGGACAGAGTGAGGCCGAGGATGCCGGCCATCATGTCACCTCTGGGGGCAGCCAGACTGCTGGTGGGAGATGAACATCCCTCTGGGAAGTCAGCCACGGACCTTCAGCTTGGCATTCCTTGATGTGTGTTTCCAAAAATCCACCAATACACCAGGTTCAAGGTGGAAAGGGGCTTCTGCTCCATCGGTGACAATCAAATACAGCATCAGTAACTTCTTTATTCCTCAAATGACAGTCCTGTGAAGATGCGTTCCCAAACAATAGAACATCTTCAAATAAATGAAAATCACATAAGAGCTGTTTCCAGCTAATATTTTTGAATAATAAATTCCATACTTAATTGTATTGTACCTGCAACAAATCCAAGTTGTTCAACCCAAAATGCAAAATACAGTTATGTAACATAGTTATGAATCACTGTGGCATTTGCCAAAACATTCTCCCATCTGGAAGCAGGTCCAGAGAACACACGGCACTAGGCATTGTATCTTCTGTCAACAACTCTTTTGCGTAGATAATTCCCCAAATGGCACACACTCACCCAGTTCTCATGGCTCTTAACCCTAATTAACTGAGAATGCAAATATCTTCCCTATTCTATTCAAAGAGAAGAATGACAAACCCTCTTTGATTTCATAATTTAAAAAACATCTTTGCTAAGTTCAAGTTCAGTCACTTGGTCATGTCCGACTCTTTGCAACCCCATGGACTGCAGCATGCCAGGCTTCCCTGTCCATCACCAACTCCCACAGCTTAACTCCCACACTCAAACTCATGTCCATAGAGTTGGTGATGCCATCCAACCATCTCATCCCCTGTCGTCCCCTTCTCCTCCTGCCTTCAATCTTTCCCAGCATCAGGGTCTTTTCCAATGAGTCAGTTCTTTGCATCAGGTGGCTAAATTCAAAGAAGCAACTAATTTCCTAGTTCCCATGGAGCTTCAAGTTCCTCTTTGATTACTATTTTGTAAGCAGAAAAACTTCTCTCAAATAAGTTCTCAGAACCCTTGAATGATTAAAAAAAAAAAAAAAAACAGTTTTAAAGTGTGTTCCTCACAGAGGGCAAAAGGCAATGCAAAACCAAATTAACTCTAGATCCACAGTGTAAGTTGTCAACCAAAAAAAGTCAGATACTGCACACATTTGAAATTCTACTGGTTTGAGTAATCAAAGTTTATCTTTAAAATGGAACATGTTCTCCTTTCTTCCTCAGGACCCTTAAATCTTTCAGAGTTTGGATTGTTTGCTATACATTCCCATTCTTCCTGGTCAGACTTCTGTGTGACATTTCTGCAGCTGTGGACACGAAGTAATTCCCAGCAAGGCACTGCCAGGTTTTATGATGCCTGCAGGCCTGGGGCAGATCATAGAAACTTAACTACTCAAATAAGTCCCTTGATCATTTTCACATCTCAAGACCATGTTCCTAACAACTTCTCCCCCATCTCACCCCCAAGATGCAAGAATTCTGCAGCCCACTATATCAACTTTTCCACTCTGGCTGAGGCTCTCAGTTTATTGGCCTGTTTTTAAAGGCCTGACTCTCTGACATGTTTACCACGCTCCCCACATTAACCACCAAGGAGGCACTGTGAGCAGATGATTCTATTTTTGCCTCTGCTTAGAGAAGAACTCACTAATCTTTGCTCTGAACACACGGCTGGTGGATGGCCTGTCACCACATGGTAGGTGGACGTGGGAAGTGTGGTCTGTTGTGGTACAACATCCACCAACACCTGTTGATGCTACTCAGGCTACAGGGGAAATGGACGTCCTGGTATTAATCGAGACCACGGCCCTTCACAGCAGGACCTCCGGGAGAAGGGACTCCAAGCCCTCTCTAGTTTGTTCCACTCCGTGTTCTCTGTTGTGAATGCAGTACCTGGGTCATAGGACCCACCAGAGAGGCAGTTCTTGAGTGGACCTTCCATTTGTCTTTGAAAGTTGTCTGTAACTCCTCAAGCTCTCTTCCCCTTCTCACTGCTGGACCACAGGTTGTATCTTATGAGTGACACGGCCCTTGGATCTTTGCAAAAGACTCCGGCCCAAAGGTTCTTAACTGATGCCCCCAAACCTTAGACTTCTCTGCTAGAGGTTGGGTTCTCCTGCACAGGCTCCAGCATGTGGGTTCGGCAGTTGTGGCACATAGGCTCTAGAGCACAGGGTCAATAGTTGCCCCATGGCATGTGGGATTTTCCTGGATCAAGGATCGAACTCTGGTCCCCTGCACTGGCAGGCAGATTCTTAACCACTGGACCACCAAGTCCTAGCCAGTTTTAAGCGTAGAGTTCAGTGGCGTGAAGTACATTCACGTTGTGCAACCGTGACCACCATTCTTCTCCAGAACTCTTTTTCTTTTCTTTTTTTTTTTCACTCAGACGGCGTTTTCTCCCTCTTACTCTCCCAGACGGGAGAGAAGAACGATCAACGGCCGATGGCAGCTGCGTCCAGCAGCACCAAACGCCAACTTCATGCTCAGGAGAAAACGCTGCGTCTCTTCCTCGTGGTTTCGGGTGCTCTACACGATCAGAGAAACTTCTCTAGTAACGAACTATAGAAATGATCCCTGAAAGTATAGTCTTCCAGAACTCTTTTTCATCTTGAAAAATGGAAACTCTCTACCCATTAAACAATAACTCTCCATTCTCCCTTCCCCTAGCCTGAGAAGCCACCATTCTACTTCCTGTCTCTATGAACTTGACTAGTCTAGGTACTTGATATGAGTGGAATCATACGGTATTTGTCCTTTTGTGACTGGCTTATTTCACTCGGCATAATGTCCTCAGGGCTCATCCATGGAGCATGTATCAGAATTTTCTTCCCTTCTAGGGTTGAATAACAATCTATTTTTTATTTACTACATTCTGTTTATCCATTCATCTGTCCATCTGTTCACTGATGGACACTTGGGTGTCTTCCACCCTTGAGCTATTGTGAACAACACTGCTATGAACACCAGTGCACAAATCTCTTTTCAATACCTCCTATCCATTTTGTTTTTAAAGATCTACATCCAGAAATGGAATTGCTGGGATCCTATGTTAATTCTAGGCTTAATATTTTTTTTAATTAATTGATTGCTTTATTTTTTGGCTGTGCTGGGTCTCTGTTCCTGCGAGGGCTTTTTTTCTCTAGTGGCAGATGCTATTCTCTAGTTGCGATGCACGGGCTTCTCATTGCTGGATCTTCTCTTGTTGCAAAGCACAAGCTCTAGGGTATGTGGGCTTCAGTATTTGCAGCACGTGGGCTCAGTAATTGCGATTCTCCGGGCTCTAGAGCACAGGCTCTGTAGTTGTGGTGCACGGGTTTAGTTGGTCTGTGGCATGTGGGATGTTCCTGAATCAAGGATGGAACTCGTGTCTCCTGCATTGTCAGGTGGATTCTTGACCGCTGAGCCTCCAGAGAAGCCCTATGTTTAATTTTTGCAGAACTGCTCTACTGTTTTCTGGAGCAGCTGCATTTGGAGTTGCAATGCTGTATTTTTCCTTTTGACCGTGACTGAGTGGCTGTCACTTCTTGCTTCTAACCTCAAAAGTGACCTCCGGAAGAAATGTAAGCCCCTCCCTGTGCTCCGGAACCTTGCTGGCCAGCCTGAATGACACATTTCTGATCGGAATGCCTGGCCCTTGTCATCTTGCCCCGGCTTCCTGTTGACTACAAGCCAGTGAGCACATTCTTTACCAGACTTGCCCCGTTATCAACAGATGCTTGTACGGCACCATAAATTCAGTTCGTTTTAATAAATTCCCGGTAGTCCTTACCCAGAGCCCCTTCTCGCCTTATCTCACTCCTCTCTGCCAAGCCTTTTACAATTTATGTGTTTGCTCTTCAGTTCTGTTTTCAGCCCCCTCCAAGTTTCCTCTTTCCCACCAAGTCACTGTGGCCTTTGGGTCTCATTTAAACATGACCTTCTCTGTCTGGAACTCTTTCTCGTTCCCAAGGCCTACTCTTCTCTCCCCAGCACCTTCCATCTCCAGGTTTCCTACCTGCAGCAATTTGTCAAGATCAGGTCCCTGTCATTTGTAGCCTCTGAGTTTTCTCCCTCTGTGCTTCTTTCACACAGTCTTTTAGCTATTTTTCGAGGCCCGTGTTCCAGCTTTGTGGCCGTTTGCTGGAGGAGACGCACTGAACTCCCCTGGGTCCTC
The DNA here is from genome assembly GCF_027580195.1 of Bos mutus. Lineage (NCBI taxonomy): Eukaryota > Metazoa > Chordata > Mammalia > Artiodactyla > Bovidae > Bos > Bos mutus. Next base: position 20,616,045 of record NC_091620.1, on the reverse strand, counting down.
CCCAGAGCACAGCATGTGCTTTCATTGAGAGATTAACTAGCTCTGTAGCTACCCAGGTAAGGGAGAACTGACAGGTGGCCTGTGGGCTCAGGCACATAGGCTTGGAAGGAAGTTTAGAGGTTTTAGCTGAGATGTTGAAAGGGAGACTATAGAGGACAAAGGTGTGCTAAGAAAATGTGATGGTTTGGACACTGGAGAGGACAACCTCTCTGCAGTGGCAGGAGGGGAGATGGATCTAAGGAATGGTGCTAAAAAAGTGGGTTATTTGAAGTAGGTTATTGTACAGATGCACAGAATGGAGAAGGGCAAGGTGAGGAATGAAGGGTGTGTGTGTGTGTGTGTGTGTGTGTGTGTGTGAGTCGCTCAGTCGTGTCCAACCCTTTGCGACCGCATGGGCTATGGCCCACCAGGCTCCTCTGTCCATGGGATTCTCCAGGCAAGAATACTGGAGTGGGTTGCCATGCCCTCCTCCAGGGGATCTTTCCAACCCAGGGATCAAACCTGGGTCTCCTGCCTTGCAGGCAGATTCTTTATCATCTGAGCCACCAGGGATGAAGAGGGAGGATGGAATTTATAAAAGACAAGCAGACAACCATCCTAACAACCCAGGTGAGTGATAACAGTGATTTGGAACAACAGAAACATGAGGAAAAGAGAGGTCGACTTTCATAAAGGACAGCAGAATTGAACTACTAGTTAGTTACAAGGAATAAGGGACTAGGCAACATTAATCACTGATGTTGGCTTTGACTTCTAGAGAGAAAACGATCATTCCCTACATAATGAGGAGATGGAACACAGCAGAGGGGAAGACAGCACCATCCTCGCCACCATCAGTTGTAACTATGACTGAGACTTTGGGTCCAAGGTGGCTTGGGAACAGAGCCCTGGAAGGATTGCCCGGCCACGCTGGGATACAGTAGGGGGTGGGGGAGCCGCAGGCTACACTTGGAATCTGGAATCTCCCGCCTCTTATCCTCCAGTGGCATTTCCCACAGTGCAGCCTCTGGACCATTTCCATTGACAAAGATAATTGTTACATGGAACTAAAGTGGGGAGTTCCCCTCGGTCAATGGCTGGAAACACTGGATTAATCCATGGAACACAGGTCTCTCAGAACTGTTCACTTAATAATGTGCTTGGAACATCTCCAAGAGGGAAATTTAGTATGCAGTGTTTATTTGACCACAGAACTTTTTTTTCACCCTTTCTGGAATGTCTCTTGGGACTAGAATATGGAGAACAGGCACTGAAAGGAAACGCTGATCTAATAAGCAGCAGCATTTTACTCCTAAAGAATTCCACATGAAAAACAGGCATTGATAAGAAGAGTTTACTTCACCATTGCAAATTATCAGCGTTACGCCAGTAATTATTAATCACCTCCCTTTGGAGGTGGTGTGGGAGGGAGTGTGTTTATTCTGTGGCGCTATGGAGAACTGGGGACACAGCCTCATATTTTGCATGTTTGATTCCCTTTTATTCCTACACCTTTCTCTCTGGTCCCTTCCTGTTCCCAAAAGACAACCATTCCATTGTGCTTAATGTGTGTTTCGGGAGGGGGGTGGGTGTTGCAAGTTCTTGCAAACTGGGTATTGTTGTTCACATGTGTTTTCTTTGTTGTTATTCAGTCACTCAGTCATGTCCGACTCTTTGCAACCCCATAGACTGCAACACACCAGGCTTCCCTGTCCTTCACCATCTCCCAGAACTTGCTCAAACTCATGTCCATTGAGTCAGTGATGCCAGCCAACCATCTCATCCTCTGTCATCCGCTTCTCCTCCTGCCCTCAATCTTTCCCAGCAATAGGGGCTTTTCCAGTGAGTTGACCCTTTGCATCAGGTGGCCAAAGTATTGGAGCTTCAGCATCAGTCCTTTCAATGAATTTCCAGGGTTGATTTCCTTTGGGATAGTCTGGTTTGATCTACTTTCTGTCCAAGGGACGCTTCAGCTCATGCCAATGGTTGTGTCATATCACTCATTTATCCTTTAGTTTCTTTACTTCACACTACACTTTGAAGCTCCATCATGACGCTGTGCACCCATCAAGTCTGTTACCTCCAACTGCTGCCTGTCATTCAACTGCTGCAGTGGACATCCTTTTCTGGGCCCTTTCTGGGCCTGTGCATACATTCTATGGGCTGTATGGCCTGCTTTTAAGACCGTAAGAAAGAGAGATCTTTGTTCCCTGGGGCCACATGTAGTAAAATGTTATTAATCCATGACCGTTTTCCAGTCCTCTGTCTGGGTCTTGGCCTTTCAATACAGTATCTCATGTGACTGTCCCAAGAACACTTCAAGTTTACCTGACCTAATTGCATTAGCTTCAATTTATTGGGGTGACCAAAAGGTCTGTTTTGGACTTGAAGGACTTTTTGGCCAGTCCAATATTTGGAAACATCAGTGACTTTAAGACAAGAATGACATGTGGTTAGTAAGAGGTAAGCACGGGGGAGGGCAGGTTCTCCTTGTTATGCACATGAGTGCTCAGTTATGTCCAACTATTTGCAACCCTATGGACTGTAGCCTGCCAGGCTCCTCTGTCCATGGAATTCTCCAGGCAAGAATAGTGGAGTGGGTTGCCATTTCCTCTTCCAGGGGATCTTCCTGACCCAGGGATTGAACCTCTGTCTCCTGCATTGGCGGGCAGATTCTTTACCACTGAGCCAACTGGGAAGCCCTTGTTAATCCAAAGCCATTTCCGTTCCCCTGTCCCCTTGGTTGCTCCTTGGACACTCTGCGCACTCCTGCCTTAGGATGATGGCCCTAACAGCAAGGCGTGCCATTGTTTACTGTCCTGCTGGAGTATAAGGTTCATGAGGACAGGAACTCTGTCTCTTGTTTGCTTGGATACTCCCAGGGCCTAGACTGCACAAAAAGTGCTCAGGAACTATTTACTGAATAACCAAAGGAATCTCCATTGAATATGCGCCTTTCAGGACAAAGTTGTCCCCAATAAAACCTCAAACGGGAAGGTCTTAGGTTTTGGTGATTTTGGTAATTAGTATTATTTCCCTGGAACATAATGAAAGGACTTGGGGGAAGTCTTTCATCCTAAAGTCAAGCATTTGGGTGGCAGCATCTGTAATCTTTCCCCATCTGTGACTTATGAGCCATCCATCCAGGAATTAGCCCATAAAATATAGAATTGATTTAATCCCACATCAGACCATCTTGGGACCCATAGATAAGGTGAAGGGCAGACTCTTACGATGCACTCCACTGGGCTGGGCTCTGCTCTCAGACCATTGGTTTCTCTCCCCAGGGAAACCTTTTCTCTAGCCCTACTCTTAGGGGTCTGCCTAAGGTGACAGAAAGAGCACTGGATTGGGAAGCAGAGCTGGGTCTGGTCTGAGCTCAGCTCTTCCCAGCTGTGGGACTAGAATGAGTGATTCACCATCATCCTCACTTTTAACAGGTACCCGAGCGCCTGCCTGCCTCCCAGGCTGATGTGAAACCAAAGGAACTGTTAGTGGTCTCCACCAGCATGGCCCCCACCCCTGCAGGGAGTAGGGATCCTGATCATGATGCCTCAGCCCCTCAGGGTGGGCTTTCAAAGGTCCTCTTGCAGCCACCTGCCATCCCAGAGGGGTGCCCACTGCAGGAGCCCTAGCTAACTCTGGGGTGAATTTCCCCACTTCTGCATGTGGATATTCTCTGGCCTTTCATGTCTCCTGCTGCACAGGGGCTGCTCCAGGGCAATGGCCTGTGTTCAAGTGCTGCCCACACAATCATCTCACCTCTGGTGACCTCTGTTTTCCTAGCTATGAAATAGGGGTGTTTGGCTAGAATGATCATTGTCAAGCTTCCTTCTGTTCCTGAAATACTATGATCTGTGCTTTAATTTCCATCCCTTCACTGCCCCACCTCTTATTTTTCCCCAGCTGTGTCTAAAATTCTTTGGCCATTAAAGTCTCCTTTCTTGACAGTTCCACATCTGGGCTTTCTAATAATACCTAGCCCAAGACAGCACATTCCTCGGGTGGCATGGAGTTCCAGGCCACACTGTCTTTTCAGGGCTCATTCTAGCTCTTGCCAAGCCCCTCAATTCATATTCTGAGTTCACACATCATTGAGGGAGAGGAGGTTTTGCTACATACTCTCACACAAATATATGTCCTGCACATATTCTATGTAATAGTAGGCATATGCGCGCGCACACACACACACACACACACTTCCTTCTGATGCCTGCAAATCTACACACTTGGGCATAACCGTGTGGGCGCAAATATTCTGGGACAGCCAAATGACTATTTTAATGTTTCTTTGTCCCTGCGGTGCCATCTAACTATTTATTTAGTAGCTTGACGCTGTTTGCATCAACAACTTTGCCTTATAGGCTCTTCTTCATGTTTATGATTCTTACTGTGAAAAAAATTGCTTGCCTAACATCTGTTCTGAATTTGTTTTTTCTTCCTTTTTATTTATCTGTTCCCTAGTGAATTAAATTTGCACCAAGGACAGTAACTCGAATTGGAAACTTCAGTGTCCTTCAGGATTTCTGTACACTTCAATACATCTCTTAATTACTCTATTTTTATTGTTATGAGATATACATATATATTCATGCTCACACGGGCAGATTGGTTTGTAGCTTACCTCTGCCTGTCCCCCTCTGGGGAATAAGTTTTATTAACTGAATAAATTAAATGGGCGGGTGTATCCAATAGAGTAGAGAGGTTTATCATTATAGGTTTGCTTCAGATAATTTTCCCCCATTGCTGCCCAATTCCCTCCTTTAGCCAAGCTCTGTTTGGGAGAAAGCTTGACTAGAGCTTGACGCAGCCACAATTCACCAAGAACTAGAAGGGCCCTTTGTCTTCCAGGCCCACTTATGTGAACTCAGATCTGATTCCTTATTAAGCCTCTGTTCTCACTACTTAGAAACCCACACAGGGACCACGCAAGCATGTTCACAGCGGTAGAAGGTCCCTAACGAAGAGTAATGAGACCTGCTTTTCCACCCGATATCTCTGCCAGGTGAATAGACTGTGACCCCCAAGACTCAAGGAACTGGCCCCAGTTCTCATTCCAAATGCAAGGCCCTCTCTACCATCAGATCATCACTCGTTTGGGGAGGGCTCTCCGTTCCTCCCCTCTTTCTGAGCTTTCCCACACTCACTTCCGTCTGTGTCTGTGACTTCAGATGGCACAAAGACTGACGAGACGGTACCCCCGCATCTGAAGGACTAGCTCCCTCTTGGCCCTGCCCCAGACATTGTCCACTCAACAGATAGTTTGGTTTCCGTGGAGTGTCTATCCCTGGGCTGATGGTGGTGGGAGAAACTGCTCCACTCTTCTCCCCAAAGTATCACTCATATCTCTTTTCCTGAAGAAAATCTGGCACCTAATTTAGAAGAGAAACACAGACCTGGGCTAAGTCATGCAAGAATGCTGGGTAACGAGGGATTGAATATGCCACATTGAACAGACAACCAGGAATTGGGTAGAATCATGGGCCAGTGAAAGCAGAGAAGGCTTCCAGGAGGAGGCAGTAGTCAAGTACAGTCTGGAATAATGGAGAGATGAGGAGGAGAAAAGAACAATGGTCTACCCAGTGAGAACAGTCAGAGAAGGACCTTAGGGTGGGATGGTGGGAGGAGGGGTAGCTGATGGCTAGAGATGGAGACACAGAAAGGGCAGCCAGTTGCTGTTAGGTGACCCTGAAGGGACGCGGAAGGCTCTCTGCTGACCTCACTCTCTGTTGGAGCAAGATCTTGGTGCCAACACATCAGGAAATTCCTGATTCAAACGAGATCTCTGAGAGAGCCGTTGGCTTGCAACAGGAGCCTGGCTCACCACGGTGACCCCACACACAGCCAGACCTGGGATGACCACAAATATTAGCGCTCAGGTGAAGAAGCCAGTAGGGTGGACACAAAGGTGATGGCCCTGCCAAGCGGTAGAAGAGAAAGACAAAGTAAGCCACACATTTCAGAGGGATGGGGACCAGTGACTTCGAGAATGCAAGATAAAGGCCAGTAAAGAGAAACGAGGTTCAAGTTTGGCTTCAATCTGCCAGTAGCAGGAACTGAGAACCCGGGAGAATAAGAAGTGATTTCTTAGAACTAGAAAGGCAGCCACAGAATCGTCTTCCCAGTTACCTGTTGGTACGAGGTGCTCTGCCAGCTTCTCGGGGATGAAAGACAAACAAGACAGGGCTTTGTCCTCAAAGAACTCACAGAGTAGTGAGGAGACTGTCAAGGAAGCCCAAGAAATAAAACAGTGAGATGCAAATCAATAGATGAATGGACAAGATGCCATGGAAACTATGGGAAATGAAGGGTCCGAGAAGACTCCACAGAAGAAGCGACAGGTGACCTGACGGTCAGAAAGGTTTTTCAGATAAGATGCAGATCAGGGCTTCAGAGCAACAATCATGTGCAAAGGAATGGAAACATAGAGAAGCAGTGCAAACAAAGGGAACCGCAAATAACAGTTTCATAGCAGCAATGTATGGTTACAGTTCCCAAACTGTGCGCTAAGGCACCCAAAGGTGCCATAGATAATTCACAGGGGCTTCCTGGGATATCTTCAATGTTCATGGTGAACACAGCGACATCTGTGGCTCATGATGAGAACTACTTTCAGGGCAATATGTGCATTCTTTTTTTCAAATGTTTGCTTAGTTGTTAGAACATGTGTTGTTGTTGCTGTTCAGTCACTCAGTTGTGTCCCACTCTTTGCGACCCCGTGGACCTCAGCACGCCAGGCTTCCCTGTCCTTCACTATCTCCTGGAGTTTGCTCAAACTCATGTCCATTGAGTCAATAAAGCCATCCAACCATCTCATCCTCTGCCATCCCCTTCTCCTTCTGCCCTCTATCTTTCCCAGCATCAGGGTCTTTTCCAATGTCAGCTCTTTGAATCAGGTGGCCAAAGTATTGGAGTTTCAGCTTCAGCATGAGTCCTTCCAATGAATATTCAGGGTTGATTTCCTTTAGGATTGACTGGTTTGATCTCTTTGCTGTTCAAGGGGGTCTCAAGAGTCTTCTCTAGCACCACAGTTTGAAAATCAATTCTTTGGTACTCAGCTTTCTTTATGGTCCAACTCTCACATCCATACATGACTACTGGAAAAACCATAGCTTTGACTATACAGACCTTTGTTGGCAAAGTGATGTCTCTGCTTTTTAATACACTGTCTAAGTTTGTCATAGCTTTCCTCCCAAAGAGCAAGCATCTATTAATTTCATGGCTTCAGTCACCATCCACAGTGATTTTTGAGCCCAAGAAAATAAAATCTGTCACTGTTTCCACTTTTTCTCCTTCTGTTTGCCATGCAGTGAAGGGACAGGATGCCATGATCTTCATTTTTTTAATGCTGAGTTTGAAGCCAGCTTTTTTACTCTCCTTGGTGGAAGAGGAGTGGGACAAGGAGAGAGTTCTTACAGGGTTCCTAATTGCAGTTAAGAAGCTTGGACTTTTTTGCTTCAAACATTGGAAAGTCATAAGAGGTTTGCTGGTAGTGGGACAGCACGGTCAGTTTCTGTTTCACAAAGGTAGACTTGGCCTTGATGGGGCTGTTGGTCTGGGACCAGCAATCCATATAGGGAGCTACTTCAGTGTCCTAGTGAGAGAGATGGGCCTGGGCTTGGGGGCTTAAGAGGTTGGGCCTAGATACAGCCTGCTCCACTAACATTACAGAACTCCTATAATACATTCAACCCTGTAATACAAATGTTAGACCTCAATGTTAGAAAAAGACCAGATCCTTGCATTTAAACCACTCACAACCAAGTAAAAATGTAGCCAAGAAAAGAGCTACAGTTAGTGGAGTACTGCTAGAAGTTAACCTGGCAAGATAGAAAGAGAAGACTGATCCCGGGAGGCAGGGGACCAGCATGTGCAAAGGCCCCCGTGGATGTGAGAGGTGATGGAGCGTGTCAGGAAGAAAGGTTGATCATTGGTGCTGGCTCTCGAGTGGTGGGCAATAGGGAGGGATGAGGCCAGAAGCAAGGCAGGGGCCGGGCTGTGAAGGATGTTTGCACAATGTGCTCAGGACTCCCAAAGTCTTTCGTGGAGACGAACCACTGAAGGAGCTACAATCAGATTGGCTTTTTTTTTTTTTTTTTTGACCCCAAGAGGCACACAGCATTTTAAGTTCCCTGACTGGGGATCGAACCCAAGTCCCCTGCAGAGGAAACACAGTCTTAACCCCTGGACCACCAGGCAAATCCCCAGACTTGCCTTTTACAAAGCCCTGGTGGATAAACAGAATCAGGGCCCATGTGCAGATAAGTAGCTGGTCAGGAAGACAAGTCAGAGGGGTGGAGGCATACATCTGAGTGCAAGGTCCAATGTCCAGCTGGGAAGCGAAGAACCAGAGAGTCCACCAGCATCTGAGGGCAGGAGAGGAGAGCCGATCCGGCTCCAAGTATTGCAGAGAGGGAAAAGGCTGACTCAGTCCTTGTGGCTCCGAGGGGCTCTGTGAGGTCAGGGTCCGCCCCTGGGCACCAGCACCCCAAGGCTTCCCTGGGCAGGTAACGCATACCCTGATCTGAGCGGTAGGAAGTAGCCAGAAGAAAGCAGCTTCCGACTCCAGGGACCTATGTCTGTCACTGGCTCCTCAAGAAAAGCGTCCCCAGCAACTTGAGTGGGCTCCGCCTCTCTGCTAACTCAAGCCTGCCTTGTTCTAATGACAGATTCAGGTTGCTAATGAGAAAGGGCAGGATGCTCTGCTGAGCCAAGCTGGGAAGGAGCCGCAGGACTGTGAGGCCATGGTTTCTCTGCAGGACTGTGGGCCGCCCAGCCCGCCCGGGGCCCACTCCCAGCCTTGGATGCCTACTTAGCTCCCTTGGAACATTTTAGAGACTGATCACTCACGTGGGATCTCTAGCACTCAACGCCCACCCTTCCCCACTGAGCTGCCCACCACCTTCTCATCCACAGTCCAGGTCAGAGGTCAGACTGAAGGCCAGGACGACAGTTACCCTATTAGCCTCCTCAACCTGCTGGGACGTGGCCCTGACACCGAGGCAAGGAGTCATCTGATGCTCACTGTTTAGCAGTCGTCAGATGCTACAGGCCTGCATCTTTGGAAAAGACCCTGATGCTGGGAAAGATTGAGGGCCTGAGGAGAGGGGACGGCAGAGGATAAGATGGTTGGATGGCATCACTGATTCAAGGGGACATGAGTTTGAGCAAACTCAGGGAGATAGTGAAGGACAGGGAAGCCGGGCAGGCTGCCGTCCATGGGGTCACAGAGAGTTGGACATGACTGAGCGACTGAACACCAACAAAAGAGGCCCCCATCAGTTCTTCAGTCTCTACCTGGAAACCTGAAGTCTTGGAAGCACATTCAGGTTCTTTGTGCTAAAGCAAGGGAAGGGAGTGGCATGTCACCTGACCTCCCGGGGACACTTCTCACCCAGCTTCTTCACTCCCTACAAAGTGACACCAGCAATCACCCAACCCACCCCCCATGAGCAGGGGCCTTCACACCTGATTGAGAGGTTATCATGGCCAGCATTTGCCTAAAACCTTACTACAGACAAAGCATTCTCTTGTTTCTCATCTGACCCTCATAACAGCCTCTTTATCCAGGAAATTGGCTCAGGAAGGTTGTGGTTTGCTCAAGGTGACACAGCTGTTAAATCACAAGGACATGGCCTTGAACCTGAGTTCTGACAGCTGCACCACTGCCAACGCCCTCCTCAGCTCTTGACAAGACAAACCTCTTTTTTTTTTTTCTTATTACAAAAGCACTCACTGAAAACTAGTGGAACATTAAAGAGATTTGTTTGTTATTCAGTCGCTAAGTCACGTCAGACTCTTTTTGTGACCCCACGGACTGTAGCCCACCAGGCTCCTCTGTCCATGGGATCCTCCAGCTAAGAAAACTGGAGTGGGTTGCCATGCCCTCCTCCAGGGGATCTTCCTGACTCAGGGACTGATCCTATGTTTCCTGCATTGGCCAGCAGATTCTTTATCACTGCACTACCTGAGAAGCCCCTATTAAATGTACACAATGTGAAAAGTAAAAGTCCCCATGATACGCACCGTTAGCTAATGCATCTTCCTCCAGAGTTTTTTCAGGAATACTGTTAACATACGTGAGCCTGGTGCCTGACAGTTTGTGCTCAATACGTGCTTGTTGAACGAGCTAACCATCAAATGGACTATTATTTATTTCCACAACTGTATGTATTATTTCCCAATGTGCTTTGCCATTCAGCTGTTGACTTAGACATCTTTTCATACTGATGCTTGTAGGTACCTCCAGATCAACCACCCTTTATAGCTCAGCCACCCTAGCAGGGGCAGGCCTTCTAGAACAGAGCCAGGCAGCCCACAGGCTAAAAGCAGCACTCCACCAGGCCTCTATTCCCAGAAGACAATTGTGAACGATTTTGATTGAACCAACTGGTCAGTTTTTTTAAAAAAATAAGAAAACAACTAGTTAAACAAGTCAAACAAGTATTATTTTTGTCTGCACAATACTTCACTGATTTGCCTAAATTTTCTTTTCCACCAGGTGCTTCAGAGTTGAGTAAGAACATTCTTATGTGCCTAAATAAGTATAAATGAGTAACTGGCTAAGAATTTTTTGCCCCCTAAAGTGATGATCCATACATTTCAATTAGAAGGGAGCAAGAAGTTACCTTGGGCTGGGGTGGAGGGTTGTTTCTGGGCCATTAAACAAGAAGCTGCTCTGACTTTCCACCTTTAAAAGACACAGTCTGCACAGCTAGAAGTCTGGCTGTTCACACACCTGCTCGGCCTG